>NC_141171.1:41442500-43942500 GCF_055505025.1 Bos grunniens
ATCTTCTCATTGAATTTATCTTCTGAGTAAATTGTTGCAAGGTATTTTTCATAAAAGTGATAGAACATATACCAAATACAGTATATTACATATTATTGTTGGGAAAATGAAGATAGAGATATGTGTTTATTTAGCAGAAAGTTATAGTCTAGTTAATAAAATTTGTATTCGGACTGTGTATGTTTCCATCAAAATGTAACCTACGTTATCTCACCTTAAGTTATTGAGTTTTACATGTTTATATCCATGTGTATATGTATATATATCTTGCCTGGAGAATCCCAGGGAAAAAGGAACCTGGTGAACTACAGCTCATAGTGTCACATAGAGTCAGACACAACTGAAGTGACTTAGCATGCACAAACATACATATATATGCTGTAAGTATGTTTGTACATGTGGTAAATATGTGAATATGTATCTTGTTGTTGTTGCTGTTGCTTGTATTTAACCTGAACAAAGGGAGTACCTTGTGTCATCTGATTTCCTAGGATTTTTTCAGAGAGATTGACATAAATGTTCAACATTTGTTTAATTTTTACAGATTACATAATTTTTGTTTTGATAGAATAGCATTAAATGAATGCCATGCCATTCTAACTTCTGTCTATGAACTTGAAGACAATAAACTGTGAATGGTTACAACATCTTATTGGACCTCTGGACTTTCAGAAATATGAGTCTCCTAATACCCTGAATATGGAAATCTCCTTAAGATACTTTAGAAAAAAAATTTGTTTTAGAAAAAAAGCTTATTTACTATGGAACAGTTCCTGGGTCATATAATTCCTTGAAATATCCTAAATTTTTTCAAAATACATCAAAGTGTAAATCGGTTGGTTATTATTAGGTAGATTCTAACATATATGATGAAATATATACATATAAAGTGATATAAAGTTAAGTGATACATTTTAAAGCCTATCAAACTTTTATATGGTTGTTTTCATTTGAAAAAATCAATTTTGTATACTGATACTTAATTGTTTTTTAGTGCAGAGAGTGTTTATAATAAAACATAATCAGCCAATGTGTTTAACTGTGGACTAGAGAATAAGTTTTCCCTAAAGGTCTTTGCAAAAAAAGTAAGAAGTTTCCGTAATGATTAGATAGTCAGCCCAGTTGAGTCTTTAAAGTCTTGCATAAGGTTGAGAAAATTACACTTTGGTTTAAATACTATTCTTCACCAAAGTTTTCATGCTAAATGATTGAAGGCTTAAAATATATGAGGAAAAAAAAAAAGGAAAAATCTTACAAATTAATTGTGTGGTAATAGTTCCTAAAATGTATTTTAAATTATAGATTTTTAAAATATATTTTATGCCTCTCTGCAGCAGTGCCCCATTAAATAGTTTAATAATTAAGAATATATGTGATCTTTCTATGACCTCAAGCAATAGGATTTTATTTAAAAAAAGAATTATCAGAAAATGAATCATTGTGAGTCTCTAATTATCACCTCTAATGGACTGTATTAGAGTCATGGAATCATCTTTTTTTAACTGTAATTTTGCAGCTCCATCTCCTGTTCCTTGTTTAATATTTTATTCCAAACAAAATATCCTAGAATAATAAGCTTTATATCAGCATAAGAGGGAATATGCCTCAGTGGAAAGGGACTTTACATGTTTTATGAAATGAAAGACAGCTGATATGTCTATTTATCTAGTCTATTTATTATGCTTTCCAGGCAGGCATCAAGTACATGGATGGATGAAGGCAAAGAAGGCAAAGTCACAGTAAAATCATTCAGTATCAGCTCTTCAGATGCAGCTTCCTCTAAAGTAAGTCTGAAGAAACTGTAGTTCCTTGATGAGTTTACTATAACTCAAAACAAAAACATATGTCTACTCTGAGACATTATATTTAAAATGTTAAATTTTACTTTAATGCTTATGTATGTAACTTAAATTTTATTTTTTCCATGTAGGTGTATTTTAATTGGGTTACGTCAGGGTTGGCTGTTATACATTTATTACTTGTATGCTTTCTGCAAAGATAATATAAAGGTATGTATTTGAGATTTATTTGATCTTTACTGAATTTGAATCCTCTCAGGTTTACAAGGGGCTGGGGAGAATCTTGGTGCAGTGAACTAGGACCAGTAATCAGTGAAAGTGAAAAGTTAAAGTGAAAGTCACATCTAACTATTTGCAACCCCATGGACTCTATAGTCCATGGGATTCTCCAGGCCAGAATATTGGAGTGGGTGGACTTTCCCTCCTCCAGGGGATCTTCCTGACCCAGGAATCAAACTGGGATCGCCTGGTTTGCAGGCGGATTCTTTACCAGCTGAGTTATGAGGGAAGCCCCAGTATTCAGTAGTCTTATCTATCCTCAACCTGAGAGGACATGACCCCAGGGACATGCTTGACTTCCTAAGGAATATATCTGTTTCATTCTTATTTTATCTTCAAGTTTCTGCATTAAGCTTATCATGTAATCATAGTCACCAATATCTTGGGGATGATGAAAGGCTGTAAAATAGGTCAGCTATTTAAAAAAATAGATATACATAGTAAAAGTTTATGCAGTTCCATTAAAAGAAATATTTCACAATATGTATGGCTCCATTGGCATGTTACCTATTAACACTTCCATTTTTATAAACTGTTTTATTATAGCCTGTTAATATTAAAAATGTACTACATTCTCTACATCCATGGCTTTTAGTTCTACATATTTCTCTAGTCTTCATCTCCAGAAATGAGTTACTAATATCTTAAATTAATTCTATAATATTTTTATCATTTATTGTAGATTTCAAACTTCAAATGAAAACTGGAGATACCATGCAAAAATATATATGAATTAGAATAATAACTTGGAGGAGGTATATTTTGATAAAAAATAAGTACACATTTAATTGCTTCTTTGGCAAAATTGTTTAGGTTGAAATTTATAATTTTCAGTTTATGGACCTAACAATAGTAAACTAGCTCTTGAATCTCACCTGGTGAACAAAAATGTTCATGTTGCTTTCTCTTTCTCTGCCAAAGTTTCTGTGGTGTGTGTTCTAAGTCACTTCAGTCATGTGTGACTCTTTGCAACCCTATGGATTGTAGCCCGCCAAGCTCCTCTGTCCATGGGATTTTCCAGGCAAGAATACTGGGGTGGGTTGCCATTGCCTTCTCCAGGTTCTGGCTTTGGTTTCAGTCCAGGTTCGATGCACGATGCTGGATGCTTGGGGCTGGTGCACTGGACGGCCCAGAGGGATGGTATGGGGAGGGAGGAGGGAGGAGGGTTCGGGATGGGGAACACATGTATACCTGTGGTGGATTCATTTTGATATTTGGCAAAACTAATACAATTATGTAAAGTTTAAAAATAAAATAAAATTAGAAAAATAAAATAAAATAAAATATACTTTAAGTAGGTGTTATTTTAATTTGCTTAGCTCACACTGAAGATCCAAGCCATTACCTAATGCACTGTAGGTAAATTATAATTAAACTTATTTATTTATTTATTTTATATCTGTTCATGTCTTGTTCTTTTATTTATTTTTATTATTATTTTTTTAAATTTTATTTTATTTTTAAACTTTACAATATTGTATTAGTTTTGCCAAATATCGAAATGAATCCGCCACAGGTATTCCTGTGTTCCCCATCCTGAACCCTCCTCCCTCCTCCAGCCCCATATCCTCCCTCTGGGTTGTTCCAGTGCACCAGCCCCAAGCATCCAGTATCATGCATCAAACCTGGACTGGCGACTCATTTCATACATGATATTATACATGTTTCAATGCCATTCTCCCAAACCTCCCCACCCTCTCCCTCTCCCACAGAGTCCATAAGACTGTTCTATACATCAGTGTCTCTTTTGCTGTCTCGTACACAGGGTTATTGTTACCATCTTTCTAAATTCCATATATATGCGTTAGTATACTGTATTGGTGTTTTTCTTTCTGGCTTACTTCACTCTGTATAATAGGTTCCAGTTTCATCCATCTCATTAGAACTGATTCAAATGTATTCTTTTTAATGGCTGAGTAATACTCCATTGTGTATATGTACCATTGTGTATATGTACCACAGCTTTCTTACCCATTCATCTGCTGATGGGCATCTAGGTTGCTTCCATGTCCTGGCTATTATAAACAGTGCTGCGATGAACATAATTAAACTTATTTATAAGTTATTTAAATTTATTGGTAAATGAGGTATCATAAATTCTTCCAGGCCTCAATATATTGTTCTATATTAATGTCAATTAAATGTCTAGGTTGATATTTTGTCAAAATTAAGGTAATGACTTTGGTTTTGGAAGAGGAGGTTGGGATTTGGGAGATTTCTTTCTTTTTGGGGAGAGTAGTTACTAGATTTCTTTTAGGTGTTTTTGAACTAGTGTTTGTTGTGGCATTTTTCCTTCGTCTATCAAGTGGATTTTTAAAAATCAATAATAGATGGTCCCAAATCAATTTATTTAATTTATAGAGAAGATTTTATATCATTCAATATTTTTAATAATTATCACAGTGCATACTGTCTTTGGAATCTGAGGTGAGAGAAAGTCTGATTATTAACTTTCTATTTGCTATTTCAGGTGCCTCCTTAATATATACTTCCCTCTTGTCAGGATTTTGGAACCATGGGAGACATTTTATGTATAAATATTATTTTATGTATGCAGATAATTTTAGATATATCTGAATATTTATTATTTCTCTTTATAGGCTGATACAATTATTATATATGCATTTCTTTTTGTGATCAGACATATTTCATGGTAATTTAAGTAAGAAATAGAAAAGTATCTATACATGAATTCTTGTATTCTTAATGACATATTTGTAAGTTATTACAAGCTTTTCTCAAACTGCCTAATGTTTCTCACTTACTCACCTTTTCTCATTGTTAACCCAATATCCTTATTATTTCTTAGCATAACAGCCTTTTTTAACACATGTTTGTTTCAGTCTACTTTTGCTACATCTCTCCCAGTTCCTCAGGTGGACTTCCTGGCAGTCATGCACAGCCATGATAGAGAATAGCTGTAAACTTTAGATGGAGAAAATCAGTTTGTCTTACATTTAGAGTTCAGAAAATATCGGTGTGTTGTGTCCATCATAAAGATACATAACAAATGATAGGAACATTTACTATACTTTTTGTAATTTTATTAAATATTTTAATATTGTAAAGTAATTAACCTCCAATTAAAATAAATAAATTTATATTTAAAAAATTTAAAAAAAGCAAGGAGCTAATAAGATATTATTTGCTCTGGAAATACACAAAGGTCAGGTTTGTGTCAGAAGATAAAAGGCAAAATTTAAATTCATTAACTTTGAATTAATCATCTTATCATGGTATTTGATTCAAAGTTAATGTCAGTGTTAAGTTTATATTTAATTCACTCTCAAACTTTTCCTTATGTCTGATTATTTTTTCCTCAATTCATTAAATATCTTCTACATTCACAAGAATAATAAACACTAATTGATTAGAATTACGGGGCTTCCCTAGTAACCTTATGTTGGTAAAGAATCTGCCTGCAATGCAGGAGACCCAGTTCGATTCCTGGGTCAGGAATATCCCCTGCAAAAGGAAATGGCAACCCACTCCAGTATTCTTGCCTGGAGAATCCCTTGGACAGATGAGCCTGGCAGGCCACAGTCCATGGTGTTGCAAGAGTTGCATGTGACTTAGTGACTAAATGATGACAGATTGATTAGAAAGGCAATACATGTTATCATTATCTTCATGCCAGTTCACAACCAATATAAATTCAAAATAGAGAAACACAATAAACATTTAACTTTATAGTATATCTAACAAAATTTTATGTTGGTTAAAATTTTTATTACTTATATAGAGTGAACTGAGTAGAAGACTAGGTTTATAACAAGAAAACAAAGCTTCAGTGTATCCCCTTGAAGATATTTTAAAAGGAAGAAAATAATTTATGTTGGGAAATCACCTAAATTTTTATCTTATTTCTATTATCAAAATATGTTGAACTTTACATTATGTAAAACCTTTATTTGTATTTTGTAATTTGTTAAGTCTCTATAGTTTAATAAACACAGATTCAGTGTATTGACTAAAGGAAGATATATTCCCTAAGGTGATTCAAGAACATTTTCTCGCATGTTATAATCATCACCTTTTTCTCTTAAGGAAAGTCAATATCGTATATGGAATTCTCAGATATGGTCTGCTTTTATATTTTTATTTAAGTCATGAAAACAGGAAATCAAAGTGTCAAAACAGATTTTATACTTCTTGGTCTTTTCCAATATGGCCCAGTGGACACCGTTCTCTTTGTTGTCATTGCAATCCTGTTTTCTGTCGCTCTGATGGGGAATATCATACTGATTCTTCTCATTCAACTGGACACCAGACTCCACACTCCAATGTACTTCCTACTCAGTCAACTCTCTTTCATTGACATGATGTACATCTCTACCACTGTGCCCAAAATGGCAACCAACTTTCTGTCCAATAGTAAGACCATTACATTTTTAGGTTGCGAGATTCAAGCATTTGTGTTCTCGGTCCTTGGTGGAACTGAAGCTCTTCTTCTTGGTTTCATGTCTTATGATCGCTATGTAGCCATCTGTCACCCTTTACGTTACCCTGTACTCATGAGCAAGAAGATCTGTTGGTTCATGATCACATGTGCATGGACCAGTTGTTCCATCAACTCTTTAATACATACACTGTATGCATTTCAACTCCCCTTCTGTAGATCTCGACTTATTAATCACTTTTTCTGTGAAGTTCCATCCATGTTGCCGTTAGTGTGTCAGGACACTTCTCAGTATGAACATACAATACTCCTGAGTGGACTTATTATTCTGTTGTTACCTTTCATGGCCATTTTAGCTTCCTATGCCTGTGTACTTACTGTGGTATTCCAGATGAGTTCAGGAAAAGGGCAGACAAAAGCTGTCTCCACTTGTTCCTCTCACCTGACTGTGGCAAGCCTGTTCTATGTAACCACTCTCTCCACCTATACAAGGCCACACTCCTTGCATTCCCCGGAAGAGGACAAGATCGTAGCTGTGTTTTATACCATTATTACACCTCTTCTGAACCCATTTATCTACAGCCTGAGGAATAAAGAAGTTATAAGGGCCTTGAGGAGAGTCTGTGTGCAGAAAATATGACCGTAGGAATTCCTTATTGACTGAGACTGAATAACATAAAAAAGCTGTGCTTAAAATACTGTCTTAGAATATGTAAATGATAATACAAACTGCCTAGTAATATATGAAACCTAAGAAATGTTTATGAAGGAAAAAAGTGATAAAAATCTTTATTACTCCTGATATCAGAATTTCCTTGAGCATTGTTATTTTAACTAGATGAATTTTCAATATAGAGGCTTGAGAAACACTGTATTGTCCAACTTATTTAACTTTGAACACAATAAAATTCAACCCTTTTAATCCAATGTTTTCATATTATTAATATTTTTAATGGGATATTTAATACCTGCGATCCAAAGCATGGGGTTCCCAGGTGATTCAGTGGCAAAACAATTTGCCTGCCGACGCAAGGATATGCAGGAGATGTGGGTTCCATCCCAAGGTTGGGAAGATCCCTTGGAGGAGTAAATGACAACCCACTTCAGTATTCAGTATTCTTGGCTGGAGAATCCCATATACAGAGGAGCATGGCAGGCTACAGTCAATAGTGTCACCAAAGACAGATATGACTGACAGACGCAGCACACATTCAAAGCATATGGAATATACTTTATCCTAGAAAAGGAGTACGTCAAGGCTGTATATTGTCACCCTGCTTATTTAACTTATATGCAGAGTGCACCATGAGAAATGCTGGGCTGGAAGAACCACAAGCTGGAATCAAGATTGCTGGGAGAAATATCAATAACCTCAGATATGCAGATGACATCACCCTTATGGCAGAAAGTGAAGAGGAACTCAAAAGCCTCTTGATGAAAGTGAAAAAGGAGAGTGAAAAAGTTGGCTTAAAGCTCAACATTCAGAAAACGAAGATCATGGCATCTGGTCCCATCTTTTCATGGGAAATAGATGGGGAAACAGTGTCAGACTTTATTTTTCTGGGCTCCAAAATCATTGCAGATGGTGACTGCAGCCATGAAATTAAAAGACGCTTACTCCTTGGAAGGAAAGTTATGACCAACCTAGATGGCATATTCAAAAGCAGAGACATTACGTTGCCAACAAAGGTCCGTCTAGTCAAGGTTTTTCCAGTGGTCATGTATGGATGTGAGAGTTGGACTGTGAAGAAAGCTGAGCACTGAAGAATTGATGCTTTTGAACTGTGGTGTTGGAGAAGACTCTTGAGAGTTCCTTGGACTGCAAGGAGATCCAACCAGTCCATCCTAAATGAAATCAGTCCTGAATATTCATTGGAAAGACTGATGCTGAAGCTGAAGCTCCATTACTTTGGCCACCTGATGTGAATAATTGACTCATTTGAAAAGACCCTGATGCTGGGAAAGATTGAAGGAGGGAGGAAAGGGGATGACAGAGGCTGGCATGGTTGGGTGGCATCACCAACACAATGGACATGAGTTTGAGTAAACTCCTGGAGTTGGTGATGGACAGTGAGGCCTGGCATGCTGCAGTCCATGGGATTGCACAGTCAGACACAACTGAGTGGATGAACTAAACTGAACTGAACTGAACTGTTCCAGAGAGATAGTTCAGCACTCAGCAGTCCTCTGAATTCTTCACTTGGGAGAGCATGAAGCTGGAGGAGCATTGTATTCATGAATGAGGTAGGAAATTTGTCCATTTCATCCTTTTCTTCTCAAGAGTTCATATTATTTTTATTTATATGATAGTTAATCATATTCAATAATATTTCATAGTGATGACTTATAGGATAATTATTTTAGAAATATAATCATATATTGAGAATTTTATTCACTTGTATTAAAATAAAACATTTTCAAAATTGTATGGTTCCAAATGCAGTGCTAATTATGATTAACATTTCCGTTTTCCAAACTTTATTTTATTTAATAATATTAAGGATATAAATTTTATTTGTACCTTCCAGTTCTACAGATTTCTCTATTTCTCATCTCCTGAGATGAGTTACCATATATTTTAAATAATTTATGCAACACTTATCCCTAAGAAAAGTGGAATTGAAAATTCCAGGAAAACTTGATGAGCAACAGTGCAAAAATATGCATCAATTACAACAATTAGAAAATCCTATACAGCTAAATAAGTACAAATTTAATTGCTTTTTTGGTGAATTGCTTATGTGATTTTCAGTTTATGAGTCTAACAATATGATTTTTACAAAAGTCACATATGGATTTGAGAGTTGGACCATAAAGAAGACTGAGCCCTGAAAAATTAATGCTTTCGAAGTGTGGTGCTGGAGAAGAATCTTGAGAGTCTCTTGGACAGCAAGGAAATCAAACCAGTCAATCCTAAAGGAAATCAACTCTGAATATTCATTGGAAGGACTGATGCTGAAGCTGACACGCCAAAATTTTGGCCACCTGATAAAAAGAGACGATTCATTGGAAAAGATATTGATGCTGGGAAAGATTGAGGTCAGGAGGAGAAGTGGGTAGCAGAGGATGAGTTGGTTGTATGGCATTATTGACTTAATGGACATAGGACTGAAAAAACTCAGGAAAATAGTGAAGGACAGGGAAGCCTAGCCTGCTGCAGTCCATGGAGTCACAAAGAGACATGACTCAGCCAGTTAACAACTGTTGGGGTCCTTTAATAGAACAGGACCTGGCGGTCCGGAGTAGACGATAAGAACGTGAAAGAGAGAGCCAGAGAGAGAGAGAGAGAGAAAGAAAGAAAGAAAGAAAGACAGACACGGGACCCAAGCTCTGATGGAGCAAAGGTGCTTTAATGATTTTCTGTGAGTATATATAGGCTGTAGTATAAGAAATTTTTTTTGACAATGATAAAGAAAACCAAACGTACAAGAACTGTTACCAAGAGAACAAGGGATAATAATGGTCACAATGTCAAGAGACAATCCATATCTCAAGAAAAAGGGGGGCGAGACTAAGCAGTTTTGTTGTAAAGAGAACATTTACTAAAGGAGACCCAAGCCTGTCTCACACAATGACCTCAATCCTGAGAGCTGCACAGTTCTACTCGCCTCTGGCAGAAGCTGATAAGGAACAGAGGATTTATGAGAAACAGCACATAGGAATCCTCCCATTAAACATTCCCTGACAAACAACAATAACAACAACAACAACAACAAGGAATTGAAAGACATATGCTGAGGATGATGAAACGTAAAATTAAAGAGGATTCAAAAAATAGAAAGATATCCCATGCTCTTGAATTGGAAGTATCCATGCTATTAAAATGGCTATTCTATATAAAACAATTTACATATTTAATGACATCCCTATCAAATGACCCATGACATTCACAAAGCTAGCAAAAACAATCCAAAAAATTGTATGGATCCATAAAAGATATAAAATTGCCAAAGCAATTCTATGGGGAAGGGGGAAACAGAAGGCATAACTCTTCCAGGCTTCAGATAATACTACAAAGTTACAGTAATCAAAACTATGATATTGGTACAAAAATAAACATATGGATCAATGGGACAAATAGAGAACCTAGAAATAAACCTACACACCTATGGTCAATTAATCTTTTACAAAGGAAAAAAGAATATAAAATGACAAAAAGTCTCTTCAGCAAATGTTGCTGGGAAAGTTGGACAGCTGCATGTAAATCAATGAAATTTAGAACACACCCTCATACCATACACAAAAATAAACTCAAAATGGCTTAAATACTTAAACATAAGACATGACACCATAAAAGTTCTGGAAGAGAGCATAACCAAAACATCCTCTAACAGAAATCACACCAATGCTTTCTTATATCCATCTCCCAAAGCAAAAGAAATAAAACCAAAAATGAACAAATGGGACCTGATTAAATGTACAAGTTTTTGCATAGCAAAGAAAACCCTTAAAATGTGAAAATAAAATGTATGAAATGGGAGAAAATATTTGCAGACATATGGCAAGGGTTTAATTTCCAAAATATACAAACAGCACATGTGACCCAATATAAAATAAATAAATAAGTAAACTCATCAAAAAAATAAGCAGAGGATCTAAACAGGTATTTCTCCAAAGAAGACATACAGAAGACCATGAGGCAAATGAAAAGATGTTCTACATCACTAATTATTAGATAAAGGCAAATCAAAACTACAGTGAGATATCACTTCACAGCAGTCAGAATGTCCATCATCAAAAAATGTACAAACAATAAATGCTGGGGAGAGGGTGGGGATAAAAGGGAACCCTCCTGCACTGTTGATGGGAATGTGAATTGAGACAGCCACTATGAAGAACTGTATGGAGGTTCCTCAGAAAATTAAAAATAAAATTACCATATGACCCAACATTTCCACTCTGGGACAATATATCCAGATAAAACTATATGGCAGATTCATGCTGATGTGTGGCAGAACCAATACAATATTGTAAAGTGATTAGCCTCCAATTAAAGTAAATTTAAATTTTAAAAAGTTGAACCATAAAAAAAGATGCATGCACCCCTATATTCATAGCAGCACTACTGACAATAGCCAAGACATGGAAACAACCTAAAAGTCCACTGACAGATGAATAGATTAAGAAGATGGGGTATGTAATACAATGGAATACCACTCACCCATTAAAAAGAAGGGAATAATGCCATTTGCAGGAACATGGATGCAACTAATGATTACCAAGCTAAGTGAAGTATGTCATAAAGACAGGCAAATACCATATAATATTTACATGTGGAACCTAAAATATGACATAAATGAGCCTATCTATAACAGAGAAATAGGCTCTCAGACATAGAAATCAGACTTGTGATTTCCAAGGGAGTGGGGGGAGAGATGGAGTTGGAGTTTGGAGTTGGTTGAAATAAACTATTACATTTAGAAGAGATAAACAGCAATGTCCTACTGTACAGCACAAGGAATTATATCCAGTCTCCTGGGATAGGGCAGTATTGGGGATATATGTTGTACCTATAGCTGATTCATGTTGAGATTTGACAGAAAACAACAAAATTCTGTAAAGCAATTATCATTCAATAAAAAAATTAATTAATTAATAAGAAGTTTAAAAAAGAATATTTTAAAAAGAACATATATATATGTGTATAATTCAGTCACTTTGTTTAGCAGAGATTGTACATTGCAAATCAACAATACTTCAATAAAGAAAAATGTGGCAAAAAAGTAAAACAAAACTAAAACAAATATATGGTTACAAAAGGGGAAAGGTCAGGGGGAGGGATAAATTAATAGCTTGAGATTAACATCTATACACTACTACACACTATTATCTATTAAAATAGATAATCAAATATATGGGAAAAATCTGGATACTTTGTTGTACATATATGGGAAAAGAATCTGAATCACTTTGCTATACATTTGAAACTAATACAACATTGTAAACCAACTATGAAAACTGAAAAAGTTAGTTACTCAATCATGTGTGACTCTTTGCAATCTATGGATTGTAGCCCGCAGGCTCCTCTGTCCATGGAATTCTACAGGCAACAGTATTGGAGTGGGTAGCCGTTCCCTTCTCCAGGGGATCTTCCCGACCCAGGGATTCAACTTGAATCTCCTGCATTGCAGGCAGATTCTTTACTAGCAGAGCCACCAGGAAAGCCATTAATCAACTATATCCATATATAAAATAAAATTTTAAAAATATAAAGATAAAATTTGAAAGAATTAATAAAAAACCCTGCCCTTTTACTATGCTCCACTCTTGTATTTTAGATTTAATAAATATATTTTTTCAAAATAAACTAACAAATTATTTTACCTATAAGCATTTTCAGCATATTATTCCTTCTACTGATGGCCTTCCCTCGTGACTCCAACTGTAAAGCATCTGCCTGCAATGGAGGAGATTTGGGTTCAAACCTTAGGTCAGGAAGATCCCCTGAAGAAGGGAATGGCCACTACTCCAGTGTTCTTGCCTGGAGAATTCCATGGACAGAGGAGCCTTGTGGGCTACAGTTCATGGGATCTCAAACAGTCGGACATGACAGAGAGACTAACAATCATATAATATACATATATACCAAATACTATGTTTATATGGTTAAACACAACCACAATATTAAATATTATTAATTTGACTATATATATATAATAGTATTATATATATATTATAATATATATAATACGTGTGTGTGTGTCCATGCTAAATAATTTCTGGCATAATGACTCTCTGTGACCCTATGGATTGTAGCTCACCAGGCTTCTCTGTCCATGGGGATTCTCCAGGTAAGAATACTGGAGTGGGTTGCCATGTCCTCCTTCAGGGGATCTTCCCAAATCAGGGATCGAACCCGTATCTCTTATGTCTCCTGCACCGGCAGGCATGTTCTTTACCACTAGTGCCATCTGGAAAACCTATATGTACATCTATATCTATATCTTTATACCTTTACTAGAAGGTTTTATATTTTCATAAACCTAGTTAACATCTTTTTATTTTACCTTGAAGGACTTTTGATATTTCTTGTAAGACAGATTTATTAATGATAGGTTGCATAAGGTTTTTTTTGAGACTTTTCCCCTTTTACTACCAAAAAACAATTTTGTATGTATGGTAGCATTTTCATTTCAGTGCTTGGATACTCACTGATGTGAGAAAAGCAACTTATGAGGACTTAACAAAGAGATAGACAGTAAAAAAGCTGTCAGCAAAAATTGCACTGATTGTAATAACAAATCTAAAAAATTTAATGGAGGCAGCTCAACATGCAATCAATCAGTGGGTAGTCCTTGGATAATCTGTGGAAGTGATAAATCTAATAAAACTAGAGAATAAAAAATAGAAAATTGGTTGCTTGCATCGCATCATATGAAAGCTTAAAAAACTAGATGGTCAAGAATCTAAAATTTTAGTTACATTTAAGTTACTAAAATGAAAGTTACAATATTAAGTTAAAATACACTTTGTCTATTGTTCAAAGTTTAAATTACAGTATAGAGAAGAAAAATCTTAATTTAAGCAAACATCCTCAAATTATTGAGGATGGAAAGACTAAGGAAATTATTATTTCATATGAAAGAAAACATTGCAAGCATAAATAAATATTTTGATGAATTGGAATATAATAAAATATAAGACTTATATTTATTAAATGTTTGCTTATATATGTAAAGAAATCAAAATACAAGATCAATACACAAACTGAAAAAGAAATAAACATATTTAGGATATGAAAGGTCTCCTATATGAACAAGAAATGCTCAGAAACTCAATATACATGTGTAATGAGCTCATTTCACACGCTAGTAAAGTAATGCTCAGAATTCTCCAAGCCAGGCTTTAGCAATACATGAACTGTGAACTTCCAGATGTTCAAGCTGGTTTTAAAAAAGACAGAGGAACCAGAGACCAAATTGCCAACATCTGCTGGATCATCAAAAAAGCAAAAGAGTTCCAGAAAAACATCTATTTCTGCTTTATTGACTATGCCAAAGCCTTTGTGTGGATCACAATAAACTGTGGAAATTCTGAAAGAGATGGGAATACCAGACCACCTGACCTGCCTCTTGAGAAATGTGTATGCAGGTCAGGAAGCAACAGTTAGAACTGGACATGGAACAACAGACTGGCTCCAAATAGGAAAAGGAGTTCGTCAAGGCTGTATATTGTCACCCTGCTTATTTAACTTCTATGCAGAGTACATCATGAGAAATGCTGGGATGGAGGAAGCACAAGCTGGACTCAAGATTGCTGGGAGAAATATCAATAACCTCAGATATGCAGATGACTTATGGCAGAAAGTGAAGAAGAACTAAAGAGCTTCTTGATGAAAGTGAAAGAAGAGAGTGAAAAAGTTGGCTTAAAGCTCAATATTCAGAAAACTAAGATCATGACTTCTGGTCCCATCACTTCATGGCAAATAGATGGGGAAACAGTGGAAACAGTGTCAGACTTTATTTTTCTGGGCTCCAAATCACTGCAGATAGTGACTGCAGCCATGAAATTAAAAGACGCTTACTCCTTGGAAGGAAAGTTATGATCAACTTAGACAGCATATTCAAAAGCAGAGACATTACTTTGCCAACAAAGGTCCGTCTAGTCAAGGCTATGGTTTTTCCAGTGGTCATGTATGGATGTGAGAGTTGGACTATAAAGAAAGCTGAGCACTGAAGAATTGATGCTTTTGAACTGTGGTGTTGGAGAAGACTCTTGAGAGTCCCTTGGACTGCAAGGAGATCCAACCAGTCCATCCTAAAGGAGATCAGTCCTGGGTGTTCATTGGAAGGACTGATGTTGAAGCTAAAACTCCAATTCTTTGGCCACCTGATGCAAAGAGCTGACTCATTGGAGAAGAACCTGATGCAGGGAAAGACTGAAGGCAGGAGGAGAAGGGGAAACCGAGGATGAGATGGTTGGATGGCATCACTGGAGTTGATGGACATGGGTTTGGGTTGGCTCTGGGAGTTGGTGATGGACAGGGAGGCCTGGCGTGCTGCAGTTCATGGGGTTGCAATGAGTTGGACATGACTGAGCCACTGAACTGAACTGAACTGAGGTGATGTTGAAGGATTTAAGAAATGATTTTTTTTTTAGACTGTCTGCTATCAGGAAGCAAAATTTTATGATTGGGTGGCTAATAAATTTATCTATAGTGAGAACATGCTGTACCAAAGCTAACAGAATAATTGGTAATACTCTGTCATTCATACTATGTAGAAAATGGGCATGTTTAGTAACCTTTGGGTCTTAAACAATATTCGTATTATGCCTGTGTTCAATTGGGATTGTGGAGTGGTCTTGCTTTTGCCTTGGTCTACCATGGTCAGAGTTGTTTTTCCTGATGAAGGTCTTAGCTTCCTATTGCTGTTATAGAACATTGTGTGTAGGTGTGTTAGTTGCTCAGTGATGTGCGACTCCTTGTGACCCCATGGACTCTAGCCTGCCAGGCTCTTCTGTCCATGGGATTTCCCAGGCAAGAATTCTGGAGTGGGTTACCATTTCCTTCTCTAGAGGAGATTCCCACTCCAAGGACTGAAGCTGAGTTTCCTACATTGCAGGCATATTCATTACCATCTGAGCCACCAGGAAATATTATCTTACACTTCAAAGGGTCAGAGGTCTAAAATTGATCTCACAGTACTAAATTCAAGGAAGGAACAGGCGCCATTCTTTGTGGGAGCTCTAGGAAAGAAATGTTTCCTTGTCTTTCCACCTTCTAGATCCTTCCAACACTAGTCGATAACCCTCTTTCCCAGTCTTGAAAGGCAGCAATGGGGTTGAGTCCTTCTCACACTGCCATTTCTCTGATCCATTCGTTTGCCTCCCTTTCTACTTATAAAAATTCTTGTGATTACTTTGTGCCTACCTGGATAACTTAGGCTAACCTTTCTATTTTAAAGACCGCTGATTAGCAATTTTAATTTTACCTGTAATCTTAATTTTCCTTTGTAAGGAACTTAACATATCCACAGGATCCAGATATTAGAACATGGACAGCAATAGGCTGTCTTGCTTATGCTGACCACATCAATGTCAGTGAAGCTGTGTATTTTAATGAAAGAAAATCAAGGCTTGCTCCTAGCAACATTAACACCTAACTGATAATATCTGGCCAGCTCTGAACTTCAGTGGATACATTTCTCAGATGAAGAATATTGTATCTCTTTACCTAGATCACTTGCATTGCATTTGGTGGGTAGATTTTGGAGGGTTAATATATCTTACCATACTACTGTAATTTTTTTCACTTTATTATATCACTTATATACTTAGTATAATTAAAAATGTTGCTCATTCAATAAAAATTTAAAACACATTTCAGTTAAATACTTACAGAAGTGCAAGCTTGCTATGATTTCAATGAAGTATAGAGTACTGTTGGGACATGTAACAAAGTTGTCTCTTAATCATTATTGTTTAAGTAAATTCATGCAAATAAGCTAAGGTACAATGAAGATCACTTTGCAATTTCTCAGTAAAAACACAATATTGATCAGAGCTATTGATGCTATTATAAGTAACCAATATTGCTATCATTCTTTTTCTTATTTAACTTTTCTAGAATTATCAGCAGTGTTCTTGCCTGGAGAATCCCAGGAATGGGGAAGCCTAGTGGGCTGCCGTCTATGGGGTCGCACAGAGTCGAACACAACTGAAGTGACTTAGCAGCAGCAGTAGCAGCATATAAAATTATGCAAAATAAAAAATACTTCCTAGAGACTCATAAGAGTCTAGGTCCAGGACTGTTAAACTCCTTTTAGAGTCTTTCATCTTAAAGGGAAATTACTGGAACTCCAGAGTACCCACAGTTCCTATATTTTGGTATGTCAAGTATTTTTCTTATATGTTCCTTTACTAGTGAATGAGTCACCTCATTAACATCCACAGCAGGCTGAGGCCAATAACTGGATTAAGCCTTGTACTGCTTTGTGTGATTGAAGTTTATTATTCAGAAACTGCAAGCATGATGATATCTTTTATTCCAACATGCTTTAATTTATTCTAAAAACATATACACATATCCTCTGGATGGATTTTAATTCTGTGTGTTTTTTTTTTTTTAATTTCTCTTCTCTCACAACATTGACCATAGATCTTAGAATACAAAATGCATATAGACCTTTATATATTGGTTTGGTGACTTCTAGCAAAATTATTTACTATAATTAAATGATCTTTCCATATTCCTAATCATGTCATTCATTTATTTATTTATTTTTAATTGAAAGATAATTACTTTATAATAATGTGATGGTTTTTGCCATAACATCAGCATTAATCGGCCATAGGTGTACCTGTGTCCTTTCCCTCTTGATCCCCCTCCCTTCTCCCTCCCCAACCTATCCGTTGAGGTTGTCACAGAGCACCAGCTTTGGGTTCCCTGTGTCATACATCAAACTCCCACTGGGTATATGTTTCAATCATATTCTCTCAGATCATCCCACCCTGACCTCCCCCTACCATATCTAAAAGTCTATTCTTTATATGTGTCTCCGTTGCTGCCCTGAATATAGAATTGTTGGTACTATATTTCTAGATTCCAAATATATGTGTTAATATATGATATTATTCTTTCCTTGCTGACTTACTTCACTCTATAATAGAGTCTAGGTTCATCCATCTCATTAGAACTGACTCAAATGCATCCCTTTTCATAGCTGAGTAACATTCCATTGTATATATGAACACAACATCCTTATCCATTCATCTGTTGATGGACATCTAGGTTGCTTTCATGTCCTATCTATTGCAAATAATGCTTCAATGAACATAGGGGTACATGTGTCTTTTTCAATTCTGGTTTCCTCAGGGTATATGCCCAGAAGTGGGATTGCTAGATTGTATGGTAGTTTTATTCCTAGTTTTTTGTTTTTTTAAGGAAGCTCCATACTATTCTCTGTAGTGATTGTATCAGTTGGCATTCTCACCAGCAGCGTAAGAGGATTCTCTTTTCCCATATCCTCTCTAGTATTTATTATTAGTAGGCTTTTTTTGATGATGGCTATTCTGACTAGTGTGAGATGATACCTCATTGTAATTTTGATTTGCATTTCTTTAATCTTTGACAAAGGAAGCAAAAATGTACACTGGAAAAAGAACAGTCTCTTCAACAAGTTTTGCTGGGAAAACTGGTCAACTATGTGTAAAGAATGAAATTAGAATACTTTAACACCATACACAAAAATAAACTCAAAATGGATTAAACGTAAGACCAAAATCTATAAAACTCCTAGAAGAAAACACAGGCAGAATAAATCACATAAAGACCCTTTATGATCCACCTCATAGAATAATGGAAGTAAAATAAAAAATAAGCAAAAGAGGGCCTAATTAAACTTAAAAGCTTTTGCACAACAAAGCAAACTGTAATCAAGATGAAAACACAACCCCCAGAATGGGGGAAAATAATAACAAACGAAACAACTGACAAAGAATTAATCTCCAAAATACGCAAGCAGCTCATGTAGCTCATTACCAGGAAAACAAATAACCCAATCAAAAAGTGAGCAGAAGACTTAAACAGACACAACTCCAAAGAAGACATACAGATGGCTAGCAAATACATTATAAAATGCTCAATATTGCTCATTATTAGAGAAATGTAAATCAAAGCCACAATGAGGTATCATTCCAATCACTTCTTATATAGAGCTATTCAATCAGTTACTGAATGGTTATGTTCTGATCATTAATATACTATTGTAATATTCTTTCAGATTTAATAAAACATGTATTGACAGCTAAAAACTTTTAAAATAACTTCTCTCAGCACCCTTTATTAGATCAGATAGCAAAATTGTCTGCTTGAGTAGAGAGAAAACAGAGTGTATTTAATTACACTTGTATGATATGATATATCTGGTGCTTCATATTCATTTTTATACATTTACCTCTACAAATAACCTTGTGGGACAGATAGTATTGTCCTTCTATAGATGCTTAAATTGAATCTCAGAAAAATTTTGTAACTCAGTACAAATTTTAAATCTAGAAAGATTCAAGAATAGAAGAGCTCAATTAAGCCAACCTATTTAGAAGAATGCCTTTGGGGGTGAGATGTTTCTATAACACTCTGTCCCCTATGTAATGGCTTGCTTTTCTTGGCACATTGGTTAGTAGAAAACTGAAGACTAACAGGATTGGAGGCATCCCTGGGTATGACAAGACTTTTATGCATGCTATCTTAATTAACAATATTGTTAAGCAAAACTTGCTTTCAAAATATTCATATCTTGATTTCAACATTACATGAGTCAAACAATATATTTTCTGTAAAAATCAAATATCTTAAGACTGAAAATTATCTGCATGGAGGTAATAAATGGAGAAAGTAATTGGTTATCTGTATTCTCCTAAATGTGTTCTCTTGGTCATTTTCAGAGCCTGAAATTCAGAACTTTCTAAGGTTTTACCCAGGTTCCTTGCATTTTATATTTGGTGAATTCTGGACAGTGATCCAGAAGTCAGAGAAATTCAGGATTAGATCTTCCACACAGTGGCTGCTTCTCAGGCAGGTGAGTGTCAGAACTGAGTGCATCAAACTTAGGGTTATATTCTATTTTGCTTCAATAATCTTAAGAACTGTATCATAATCCATCACATTTGAAGGGAAATTACATCACATAATGAAGTCATAATTAGTCCTTTTTACTTTCTGACATATACCTTTCATAATTTGCAAAGCATGGGTTCACCTCTTTCACTTACCATGATATCTAAGATCATTCTGCCTATTGTATTGCATAATGGAAATTTAATACAATATATATATTATTATTACACATTTTAAAAGACCTTGAACATTTCTGTGTATGTAGGGTGTTTTCCTCTTTCTTGTGGGTATTTTTTAAATTGAAATCTAGAAAAGCATACATCAACAGTTTCAAGGGACAAAGGTAGTTCTACAGTTCTCAATATTTCCAAACTGATTTTAGATACGGTGGCTTAGTCTCTAAGTCATGTCCAACTCTTGTGACCCCATGGACTTAGCCCACCAGACTCCTCTGTCCATGGGATTTTCCAGCCAAGAATACTAGAATAGGTTACCATTTCCTTCTCCAGGGGATCTTCCAGACCCTGAAATCGAACCCAGGTCTCTTGCATCACAGGCGGATTCCTGCATTGCAGGTGGATTCTTTACAAAACTGAGCTATGAGGGAAGCTCATATATATATTTAAATGTATATTTATATGTATAACTTTTATCCCATATTAATTTTTACTTTATTCTAATTGGTAATGCCTATTATCAAGAAAAATTAAATCCAAATTTTGACTGTATAAAATAATTATTCTGTTTAATGTGTGGTTTTGTTTAATTTCCAAAGAGATTATAATTTTGATTTGGGTATGTTACATACATTTATCTGTTAAATTGCACAATATATGGATGAACTTTTCAAGAAACTTGGGATTCTGTTCATATCTAAGTCCTAGGTTAATGGATGCAATTAATTAATCATCTACATCTATTTATCATGATTTGTTAGGAAAAGTGACAGTGTTTTAGTACATTAAAATGATACTGCGTACTACTTATTGAAAACTAATTCCCAATAATCAGTAAAGCACTGTTTTTTTACCATCTTACTTTATTCTTACAACAGTCATGTGATGTATTAATAGTTTTGTACTCATTTTAAAATAAAAACTTGAAGCCCATAGTTCATAGAACTTGCAATTACTGTTGTTGTTTAGTCACTCAGTCGTGTCTGACTCTTTGTGACCTCTTGGACTGTGGTATGCCAGGCTTCCCTGTCCATCACTATCTCCCACAGTTTGCTAAAACTCATGTGCATTAAGTTGATGATGCCATCCAACCATCTCATCCTCTGTCACCCACTTCTCTTTCTACCCTCAATCTTTCCCAGCATCAGGGTCTTTTACAATGAGTCAGCTCCTCACATCAGATGGCCAAACTATTGGAGTTTCAGCTTCAGCAGTTACTTGAATGTGAAATAGAAAGAGCTCATTTACCTCTTTAATTCCCTCTGCTTGATTTGTGGATGATGTAGAATCTTCCGATGGAGCTCTACACATTTGACTTTAACTATGAAAGGGCAGGAGTTCCTATGTTCTTTTGGTTAAATTAACATTCCTATACTTATATTTCTTCATGTATTCATAAATATATTTTAAAAATATTCATTCCATATTTTATCTTTGCAATGAGATTTGTTGCTAGTACAACCGAGTGTACTGCATTTGCCCAATGTGAAACTGAAAAAATATTTTCCATAATTTGAACTAATTTACTAATTGCATGAAAGATATTCATTTATTCCAGCCTACAACAGTCAGAGGTCCGGATAGAAATGAAACAATGAATCTAAGAGGAATTTTAGTTCTGTGTAATCAAATATTTTATACAGCTAGAAAATAAATAGCAAGTGATTTTATACTGTTTTCAATGGGAGAACAACATCAAAGGTGACCAAATATATTCTTGACTTGCAAATCTATCCTGAAAATTGAACCTGTTGAATTATACAAAATCGAATCCACTTGGGTAAAGCAGTTGTTGTTATGAAATAAAACATGTAAGATCATCTTTTTATATTAGTGCTTTAAAACTTCTAAAAGGAAAAAAAAATATTGTATACATGACAAATTCCATGTCATATTAAAATTCTTACCATCTATTTTGCATTAAATATGTAAGAAAATATTTCAAAAATTACCAAGAACCTATATATAGCCTTAGAATGATTAAATTTATCATGATCATGTGTGTTTGCTCTGTGTTCAAAGAATTCATAAATGGTGGATGGATTGTAGAGTCCAACCCAAAGAGATATTGCCAATATCTTGTCACCTAAACTATTACTAAGTTAATATAAGTAGAATTTTATTATATGTTAATTTTCAAATAAATATTGATTTTACTTTCAAAATGTTTGATGAGAAACAAATAATATTTTTAATAGTAAAAAAAAAATAAGGCTTATCTGTGTAGAAGTATTGCATTATGCCACCCTCAGCTGTGCACTTTTACATCTTTTATCTCTAAATCAGCAAATAATTTTAAATAAGATCAATAATATATTTCATTCCACTTTGTACATAATGAAGCTGATATTTAAGCATATTTAAATTTACATCACCTAAATACATCCAAATATTTGTCAGGAACATAGGTATTTAGCCTAGGCTAAGAGTAGGCTAAGAAGCCTACTCTTTAATTCTGTGTTTCTATTTCATAAAATCAAAGAGAAAGCAATATTTTAAAGTAATTAGCCTCTAATTAAAATAAATTTAAATTAAAAAAAATCACAAACACAAAGAACCCAAAAAGTTTAAAAAAAAGAAAAATGGTGCTATCAGTTTTCTAATTTTTAATGTACATTGCTAGTGAGTTACATAACTTTTTAGACTTTATATTTCCTACTGACTAAATTTGAAATACATCAGTATTTCACATAACTTTTTTTTCTTATTATTTTTTTTAAAATTTATTTTATTTTTTAACTTTACAATATTGTATTGGTTTTGCCATATATCAACATCAATCCGCCACAGGTATACACGTTTTCCCCATCCTGAACCCTCCTCCCTCCTCCCTCCCTGTACCATCCCTCTGGGTCGCCTATTATACAGAGTGAAGTAAGCCAGAAAGAAAAATATCAAACTTTTTATTTGGAAATACAAGGTTGAATGCATGAAATGTCTGTTGTTACCACAGTGATCTTTTAAAAGTGCTGTTAGTTTAAAATAACTTCTTCTTCAATTGTAAACCCACATTAGACTCTCAAAATCATAATTAAATAACTCATCATTGAAATGTATATTGAGAACATGAACTTAAGCATGAATATTATCTTTTGGTTTTGATTTAAATAGAGAGCACAAAGTGAAACCCAATAAAGCAAATGAAGCCAATGTTGGAAACAGTTTAGCAACTATAAACTTCCTGAATCAGAAATAAGTAGACTAACTCAAGAAAGGTGGTGGTAACCTGCTGAAATCTCACAAATATTATCAAAGTCAATTTTGACCCAGCTTTGGAATTTTCTCATTTTATTTACGTATTCTGTTCATTCAGATTTCTATCCTCTGTTGGCCCTGACTCTGGGCTGGATTAACGGGAGGAATTTATATTTCATTATAGCAAATTCATAGTAACAAAATTCCATCTCTCCATATCATGTAATAAAAATGAATTTTAGATAATACATTTAATAACACTAATATAGTTGATAAGCATAGATGTAAAAGATAGTTAAAAAATAATACCAACCTGATCATGATCATAGATTCAAACAATTTGCATATCAATAACGAGTATTTTTATCCCAATAATATTCACATGGTCTAACATGAGAAAATCTACCAATGTAATCTAGCCCATTAGTATTAAATAAATAATAACCTAAAAGTATCTCAAATATATATAATATTCAATGTAAACTTTGGTTCAAAATGATGTAACAATTAAAAAATGTTTAATAGTTTAAATGGGCTGAGGAAGATACTTAACATGCATAATGACAAGTCAGAACATTGTACACAAATAAAAAAATAAATCTACAAGGAAGATTCAAACAATTCAGTAGAAAATATGGACATGAGATGTTCACAGTAAACTTGGAAGAGTAATCCAAGAGGTTAATGAATACTTTTGCTCCATATCATTGATGAACTTTTAAATAAAAACAAAATTAATTATTATTTTTTTAAATTATGGCCATAATTACTATACCTAACAATATCTAGCAGTACCACACATGGAGTAATGGAAAAAATCAGAAGTTGATGAGAGTGAAAAAGTTTAGGAATTAAGTTACCCAAAGGCTTCAAAATGCAAGTTTTAAATTATTTAATAGAAGAAAACTCTTGTCCCATGCACAAAGGCATAGAATATGGTGATCACGATACTGGATGCTTGGGGCTAGTGCACTGGGATGACCCAGAGGGATGGTATGGGGAGGGAGGAGGGAGGAGGGTTCAGGATGGGGAACACATATATACCTGTGGCGGATTCATTTTGATATTTGGCAAAACTAATACAATTATGTAAAGTTTAAAAATAAAATAAAATTAGGAAAAAAAGAAAAAAAAAAAAGAAAATTACAAAGAACTATGTAAGGATTGATGCTAAAGCTGAAACTCCAATACTTTGGTCACCTGATGCCAAGAACTGACTCATTGGGAAAGACCCTGATGCTGGGAAAGATTGAAGGCAGGAAGAGAAGGGGACGACAGAGAATGGATGGCATCACGGACTCGATGGACATGAGTTTGAGCCAGCTCCAGGAAGTTGGTGATGGACAGGGAAGCCCGGCATGCTGTAGTCCATGGGGTCGGAAAAAGTTGGACACAACTGAGCGACTGAACTGAACTGAAGTCTTCACCAATATGCTGTATGCTACATTATAACAAAACAGAGGCATAATTTATTTCCAAACCTAGATAGATATAATATTATTATTGCTCATTCACCTAGTCATGTCTGACTCTTTTAGACCCAATGGACTGCAGCACACCAGGCCTCCCTGTCCTTCACCATTTCGCAAAGTTTGCCCAAGTTCATGTCCACTGAATCCATGATGCCATCCAGCCATCTTATCCTCTGATGCCCTCTTCTCCTTCTGCCCTCTATCTTCCCCAGCATCAGGGACTTTTCCAATGAGTTGGCTGTTTGTATCAGGTGACCAAAATACTGGATCTTCAGCTTCAGCATCAATCCTTCCAAAGAGTAATCAGGATTGATTTCCCTTAAGATTGAATTGTTTGGTCTCCTTGCTGTCCATGGGACTCTGCAAAGTCTTCTCTAGCACCACATATCAAAGGCAACAGTTCCTTGGTGCTCTGCCTTCTTTAGGGTCCAGTTCTCACAACCCTATGTGAACACTCAGAACACCATAGCCTTGACTGTACAGACCTTTGTTGGAAAAGTAATGTCTCTGCTTTTCAACACCCTTGTCTAGATTTTTCATAGCTTTCCTGCCAAGAGGCAATCATCTTCTGATTTCTTGGCTGCAGTCACCATCTGTAGTTGTTTTAAAGTCCAAGAAGAGGAAATCTATCACTACTTCCACCTTTTCCCCTTCTTTTTGCCATGAAATAATGAGGTTGGAGGCTATGATCTTAGTTGTTTTAATATTTAATGTTAAGTCAGCTCTTTCACTCTGCTCCTTCACCCTCATCAAGAGGCTCTAGTTCCTCTTTGCTTTATGCCATTAGAGTGGTATTATCCACATATTAGAAGTTGTTGATGTTTCTGTCACCTATCTTGATTCCAGCTTGCAACTCACCCAGCCAAGCATTTCTCATGATGCGCTCAAAATGTATGTTAATTAAGCAGAGTGACATCAGTACAGTCTTGTTGTATACCTTTCTCAAACTTGAACCAATCAGTTGCTCCACACAAGGTTCTTAATATTGCTTCTTGACCTGCATACAGGTTTCTCAGGAGACAGGTAAGATGGCCTTGTATTTCCATCTCTTTAAGAGCTTTCCACACTTTGTTATTATTATTTCCATACAGTCAAAGGCTTTAGCTTATTTGATGAGACAGATGTAAATGTTTTTCTGGAATTCCTTTTTTTTCTCTGTGTTCCAGTGAATGTTGGCAATTTTATCTCTGCCTCCTCTGCCTTTTCTAAACCCAGCTTGGATATCTGGAAGTTCTTGCTTCATGTAATGCTGAAGCCTAGCATTCAAGATTTTAAGCATGACCTTACTAGCATGGGAGATGAGTGCAATTTTCCCCTGGTTAGAACATTCTTTAGTACTACACTTCTTGGAAACTGGGATGAGGATTGAACTTTTCCAGTACTGTGGCCACTGGGTCTTCCAGATTTGTTGACATATTGAGTGCAGCACTTTGATAACATCATCCATTAGGGGTTAGCATAGCTTTACTGGAATTCCATTGTATACTAGATTTATTAACAGCAGTGCTTTCTAAAGCCCATGTGACTTCACACTCCAGAATGTCTGGCTCTGGGTGACTGATCACACCATCATACTTATCTGGTTCATTAAGATCTTTTTTACACAGTTCTTCTGTGTATTCTTGCCATCTCTTCTTGATCTCTTCAGTGTCTACTAGATCTCTACCATTTCTGTCCTTTGTTGTGCCCATCTTTGGGTGAAACATCTCCTTGATATTTCCAGTTTTCCTGAAGAGCTCTCTAGTCTTTTGGTTTATGTTGTTTTCCTCTATTTTTATGTGCTGTTCATTGCACAAGTTCTTCTTGTCTCTCCTTGCTATTCTTTAGAACTCTGTGTTTAGTTGGATTGATGTACCTTTCCTTTCTCCCTTGCTTTTCATTTGTCTTCTTTCTTTGGCTATTTGTAAAACCTCTTCAGATAACCACTTTGCCTTCTTGTTTTTCTTTTTCTTTGGGATGGTTTTATTCACTGCCTCCTATACAGTATTACTGATCTCGTCTGTAGTTCTTCAGGCTCACTGTTTACTAAATCTAATCCCTTGAATCTATTCATCATTTTAACTGCATATTCATAGATTTGATTTAAGTCATACCTGGCTGGCCTAATGGCTTTCCCCATTTTCTTTAGTTTAAGCCTGAATTTTGCTATGAGAAGCTGATAATCTGAGCCACAGTCAACTCCAGGTCTTGCTTTTGCTGACTGTATACAGCTTCTCTCTGTGTGGCTACAAAGAATGTAATCAACTTGACTTTGGTATTGACCATTTGGTGATTTCCATGTGTAAAGCCATCACTTTTGTTGTTGATAAAGGGTGGTTCCTGTGAACCATGCATTCTCTTGGCAGAATTCTGTTAGCTTTTGCCCTGCTTCATTTTTTTTCTACAAGGCCAAATTTGCCTGTTACTCCAGGTATATCTTGACTTCCTAATTTTGCATTCCAATCCCTGATGATGAATAGAGCATCTTCATCTTCTTTTGGTGTTAGTTCTAAGAGGTCTTCTAGGTCTTCATAGATCTGATCAACTTCAGCTTCTTTAGCATATGTGGTAGGGGCATAGACTTGAATTACTGTGATGTTGAATGGTTTGCCTTGGAAACAGAAATCATTCTGTCATTTTTGAGGTTGTGCACAAATACTGCATTTTGGACTCTTTTGTTGATCATGAGGGCTACTCCATTTCTTCTGTGGGATTCTTGTTCACAGTAATATAATGGTCATCTGAACTAAAATTTTCCATTGCTGTCCATTTTAGTTCACTGATTCATAAGATGTCTATGTTTATTCTTACCATCTTCTGGTTAATCATGCCCAATTTACCTTGATTCACAGATCTAACATTACATGTCCCTATGCAATACTGTTCTTTGTAGCATCGGATTTTACTTTCGTCACCAGACACATCCACAACTGATATCCCAGCACTTCATTTTTTCTGGGGTATTAATAGTTGTCCTCTGCTTTTTCCCAGCAGCAAATTTAACACCTTCTGATATGGGGGACTCCTCTTTCAGTGTCATATCTTTTTGTCTTCTTATAGAGCCCATGAGGTTCTCATGGCAAGTATACTGTGGGTGGTTTGCATTCCCTCCTCCAGTGGATCATGTTTTTTCAGAATTCTCCACTATGACCTGTTTATCTTTTTTTTTTAACATAAATTTATTTATTTTAATTGGAGGTTAATTACTTTACAATATTGTATTGGTTTTGCCATACATCAACATGAATCCACCATGGGTGTACACGTGTTCCCGATCCTAAACCCCCCTCCCTCCTCCTTCCCTGTACCATCCCTCTGGGTCCTCCCAGTGCACCAGCCCCAAGCAACCAGTATCATGTATAGAACTTGGACTGGTGGTTCGTTTCATATATGATATTATATATGACCTGTTCATCTTGGTGGCCCTACATGGCATGGCTCATAGTTTCATTGAGCTACACAAGCCCCTTCATCATGACAAGGCAGTGATCCATGAAGGGTAGATATAATGTACATATTATTAAAATTATGAAGCAAGAAATTGTTATGCTTATATCTTATTTACAACTATTTTGATTAACAGAACATCTAAAGCTTTTAATAGCATAATGGACGTTGGTGGTATATGCTAGATACTAAAGCAATGCCAATATTTATTAAAGATATGGTGCTTATTTACAAAACTTCCACAACTTATAAATTAATTTACAGCAGAAGTAAAATAGTATTGCTAAACAATAGATTATGAATAAAGCTCAAAGATTAAAATACTAATCTATTACTCTCTTCCAAAGTTTGATTTCCAAGGAAAAGATAAATGTCACATAAGATAGCAAGTTGTTTGCATAAAAATCCAGTTCATTTACCATAGACACTTACAGGTAACATAAGCTAGATGCTTTAGTGAAAAGATTACTAATCCCTGGAAGTAACTATAATGCTGAAAATTTTATGTGTAGGTGGTACTATATTAATTTTGCATGATAAATTAGTTTAGGCAAGTATTGATTAAGTACTTAAACAACCAACTAATCAGTTCAATGAGTATGATAATAAATCTGTTAATAATTAGATTAGTTGATAGATTGATATATCTCCTACATTTAAGGATGTATGATTACTGGTAATGAAGTGTGAACAAGCTACAAGTAAAATCAATTTTGTATTTTCCTTTAGGTTATACATATATATGAAATTATGAACTTTTTGTAATGTATATGTTTAACTAAATTCACATTCATTTTGTGAGGACATATTAGATATAAACGTTAACTGTTGAAAGGTCTCTAAACTGAAAGAAAGTCCCTGTGATCAGGAAGACAGCGGCGCTCAGGCCTGGTATACTGAGATCATGGGTTGCTTGCAGGTGTGGAAGAAAGAAATTTAACAATTTTTCCTCTCCTCCCAGAAAACTGAGTTTTAGTACTTATATATTTGTTTTTAGCATATTTATTAATCAAAATTTGTACATTGTGACATTGACTGAACTCGTGAAACTAATTTAAACAAATATAGGAGAAATACACAATATTCATCAGATACATCACATCAACATTGACTAAAATGAATGAATGAATGTGTCTGTAGCTCCCTCAACATAAAAGTCCCCAAATTATAGAAAGCTGTGATCATCTAATAATGTTTCCTAACTATAGGAGTAAATGATGTGTGATATATTGACAAAATATACAAAATTATAGAAATGTAGTGAGTACTACTATATATGGGCTTCCCTGGTGGCTCAGCAATAAAGAATTCACCTGCTGATGCAGGAAATATGAGGTCAATCCCTGTGTTGGGAAGATGCCCTGGAGAAGGAGATGGCACCCAACTCCAGTACTCTTATCTGGGAAATCCCACAGACAGAGGAGTCTGGCAGGCTATAGTCCATGGGGTCGCAAAAGAGTCAGACGTGCCTTAATGACAAAACAGCTATTATACATACATGTTATCAAATCTATTTGGATCCAAAATAAAGTGTAATTACAAAGAGATGGAAGATAAGATACTAAGGCAATCAATTGTGAATGCAAACGTTAAAGTCATAATTATGCCTCCCAGTATCATTTTTTTTCTATGTTATTTGATCAAGCTTTTGTAAGGAAATGACCAAGCTTCCTTTTAAACAGGAATTTCCTAATAATTCATTATCTTCCAGGAATAACTGAGACATGGAAAATACAAATGTCACCACAGGAATAAATTTCATTCTTCTAGGACTCTTTAACTACACAGAGACCCATCTCTTCCTCTTTTCCATGGTGCTCATGACTTTCCTCACCTCTCTGATGGGCAATGACTTCATGATCATGCTCATCTATGTGGATCCTCGGCTTCACACACCCATGTACTTTCTGCTTAGCCAGCTCTCCCTCATGGACATGATGCTCGTTCTCACTATTGTCCCCAAAATGGCAGCCAATTACCTGAGGCACACCAGGTCCATCTCTCCCACTGGCTGTGGTGCCCAGATTGTCCTGCTTCTTACTTTGGGAGGGGGGGAGTGCTTCCTCTTAGCCGCCATGGCCTATGACCGCTATGTGGCCATATGTCACCCCCTGAGATACCCGATCCTCATGAATCAGAAGCTCTGTTTGCACATGACAGCAGGCTCCTGGCTTTTGGGAGGGGTGGATGGGCTGATGCAGGCTGGTGCCACCCTGAGCTTCCCTTACTGCCACTCTCGAGAAATCAACCACTTCTTTTGTGAGGCGCCATCACTTGTTCGCCTTACCTGTGTAAACACCATGATTTTTGAATTCTTCATGTATGTATGCTGCATTCTGATGCTCTTAATCCCACTGTCTCTCATTTTGGCTTCCTATAGTCTCATCCTGGCTGCTGTGTTTCGTATGCAGTCCACTGAAGCCAGGAAGAAGGCCTTTGCAACCTGTTCTTCCCACTTGGCTGTCGTGGGGCTCTTCTATGGCACTAGCATGTTTATCTACATGCGGCCCAAATCTTACCATTCAGTGGGCCATGACAAGGTGGTCTCTGCCTTTTACACAATTTTAACACCTGTGTTGAACCCCCTTATATACAGTGTAAGGAATATAGAAGTCAAGGGGGCTTATAGAAAGTGGCTGGAGAAACATTTTAAGTCATAGTGAACATAATTTGCTAATATTGCATCACTCAAATTAGATTCAGGTTACAAAATTTTTTGTGCATCAATATACTTGGCACTCCTTTGCCAGCTTGCACTGATTTTTAAAAATATATTAGATAAACTACTACATGCTAGATAAATTAATAAAAATTACATTTGTCATTTTTTCCATACCTTGTCATATTATTTTTTCTGAACTTACCTTGTAATTAGTTGTGATTATGTGTGATTTAGAAAAAATCATTTGGTAAAAGATAAGCAGATATGACTATAAATATGTAGGTTAAAATATGTAGTAATCATGAAAGGAAAAATTCAACAACTTTGTCTAAAAAAAGCAACACTAATTAAAATGATTAATATGTGATAAATATCACATAAATTAGTATAGATAATATATTTATATAAAGTAATATTTTTAAAAAAGGATGAAGTTTTTTTTTCACTTGCTAATAGGAGTATCTAATTAATATGAAATGCTATAAAAACTATTGTCTTTGATCACAAGGAAAGTCTTAGGCCTGAGGTTTCATGTTTTGGGGATTAACTGAATGGAGTTAATATTATTGGATGAGTTTTATCTCATGATCTCTTGATGAGTTTCTTTTTTTTTTAATTTTTTTTTAAATTTTATTTTATTTTTAAACTTTACATAATTGTATTAGTTTTGCCTTTTAAGATATTTTATTTACAAGAGAGGAAGGAAGAAATAAAGGGAGAGGGAAGAGGGATGAGTGGGAAGGAAAAAAGGAATGAAAGAAAGACAGGTATGGCACACAATTTGAAAATTAATGCCAGTTTAGAAATGAAAAAAATCAAATTAAAATATTCTTCTGAAAAAATTATCAAATATGAATTTTAATATCATCTAAATTGACTACCATATTTCATTTAGCTATCTTATATCATCTTAAATAAAATACTAATTAAAATGATTAATATTGGGTATTATTATCACATAAATTAATACAGATATTACCTTTTATATCTTCAGGGAATAAATTTTTTTTAAATGAAAAAAACATGTGTTTGTATAGGTTCAATAATTCTGATTTTACATGTCATGTCAGATCCTTGAAGATAAAATGTTAGTAAAGATGAAAGGAAAAAAACCTATAAAAACAAACAAAGCAATTAAGAAAATGGCAATAGAAGCATACATATTGATATAATTTCTTTAATGAAACTGGATTGAATGCACCAAACAAAAGATATACACTGATTGAGTGGACACAAATACAAGACCTATATATATGCTGTCTACAAGGAACTCAGCCGAGACCTAGGAATGTATACAGATTGAAAGTGATTCAATGAAAGAAGGTATTCCATGCAAGTTCCAAATCACAAGATTCCATTCCAAATCACAAGAAAGCTGGAGTAGCAATACTCACATGAAACAAAATAGACTTTGAAGTAAAAACTGTTAAAATAGACAAAGACATACACAACATAGTGATCAAGGAATCAATCCAACTAGAGTATATAAAAATTATAAATTTATATGGACCAAACATAGGATCACCTCAATATAAAAGGCAAATACTAACAACCATAAAGAGAGAAATCAACAGTAACATAATAATATTGGGGCACTTTAACACCCAACTTTCACCAATGAGCAGATCATCTAGACAGAAAATTATATTCTAATGAGGTGGATGAAACTGGAGCCCATTTACAGAGTGAAGTAAGTCAGAAAGAGAAACATCAATACAGTATATTAATGCATATATATGGAACTTAGACGATAATGATGACTGCATGTACAAGGCAGCAAAAGAGACACATATGTAAAGAACAGATTTTTGGACTCAGTGGGAGAAGGGAAGGGTGGGATGATTTGAGAGAATAGCATTGAAACATGTATATTACCATATGTAAAATAGATAACCCGTGCACGCTCGATGCATGAAGCAGGGTACTCAAAGCTGGTGCTCTGGGACAACCCAGAGTGATGGGGTGAGGAAGGAAGTGGGAGGAGTGTTCAGGATGGGGGGGCACATGTACACCCATGGCTTATTCATGTTGATATATGGCAAAAATCACAATATTATAAAGTAATTAGCCTCCAATTAAAATGAATAAATTATGACACAGCACTCCCACTGCTGGGCATACACACTGAGGAAACCAGAATTGAAAGACACACGTGTACCCCAATGTTCATTGCAGCACTGTTTATAATAGCTAGGACATGGAAGCAACCTAGATGTCCATCAGCAGATGAATGGATAAGAAAGCTGTGGTACATATACACAATGGAGTATTACTCAGCCATTAAAAAGAATACATTTGAATCAGTTCTAATGAGGTGGATGAAACTGGAGCCTATTATACAGAGGGAAGTAAGCCAGAAAGAAAAACACCAATAGAGTATGCTAACGCATATATATGGAATTTAGAAAGATGGTAACGATAAGCCTGTATGCGAGACAGCAAAAGAGACACAGATGTGTAGAACAGTCTTTTGGACTCTGTTGGGGGGGGGTGATTTGGGAGAATGGCATTGAAACACGTATAATATCATATAAGAAATGAATCACCAGTCCAGGTTTGAAGCAGGATACAGGAAGCTTGGGGCTGGTGCACTGGGATGACCCAGAGGGATGGTATGAGGAGGGAGACGGGAGGGGGATTCAGGATTAGGAACATGTGTACACCTGTGGCAGATTCATGTTGATGTATGGCAAAACCAATATAATATTGTAAAGTAATTAGTCTCTAATCAGAATAAATAAATTTAAATTAAAAAAAAGTTTATGGATTTATGTAACAATCTATGCTGAAAAATACTATTTTATACTTCTATATTATTTGCATATGTAAATTGTATAAGTAAATATTTAAATGTGAAATTTGCATATGCACGCCAATATGTATAGTATTTATTTTTCATCCCTTCTCCACACTGGGTGGCAGATTGACATTAATCAGCTGAAGATGTTCAATGCTTCTCAAGGTTCACTGCTTCTAGTGGATGCTGAAATGAATTACCAAAATTTTGTGCTTTAAAACAACAGGAACGTATTTTCTCACACTCTTGAAGGCCAAAAATCCAAAATGAATTCCACTATGTTGAAATCAAAGTGTTAGTAGGGCTCACTACATCAAGAAGTCCCAGAGAATAATCTTTTCATTGCCGGTTCTAGTTCATGTGTTTGCCAACATTTCTTGTCTTGTGGTTGAAGGACTCCAATCTCTGCCTGTGTGCCAGGTATGCACATTGCCTTCTTTTCTTCTGACTTTGTTGAATCTATGTCTCCTTCCTATAAGGATGCATGTTATGGCATTTAGCATCCATCCTGACAACACTAAAATAATCCTCCTGTCTTGAATTCCTTAATGACATCTGCAAGAACTTTGTAATGTAAGACCATTGTCACAGGAGATTAGTACTTGATATCTTGATGGACAAGTATTTAGTCTACTACAATCCATCTCAATTTCAGAGAAAGCTCTTATTCAATGCTTTGTAAATATCAGTTATTTGAGAAGTTTTCAGTCACTATTTCTATAAATTTGTCTTCAGTACTAAATTTTTCTATTCTCCCTTAACAATTCAAAGTCTAAAGTATTTATCTAGTTATTGACCCATGGTTCTCCAAGGCTTTTTCATTTTTTTCAGTCATTTTTTATATTGTTTTTTAGATTGGATAATTGTTATTGATTTGTCATCATTATGACCACCTCTCAAACTGTCATTTCCATTTTGCTATTCAACCAATCTAGAGAGAGAAGTATTATTATTATTATTATTGTGCTGTGCTCAGTCACTCAGCTGTGTCCAACTCTTTGCAACCCCAGGGACTGTAGCTCACCAGGGGGATTTTCTAGGCAAGAATACTGGAGTGGGTTTCCATGTCCTCTTTATTTTGTTATTGTCCATTTTGGTTCTATAAAGCCCATTTATTTTTACTTTATTCTTTCTTTGTTGAGATTTTCTATTTTTTTCATTCACTCAAAGGTGTTTATCCTTGAGGAGTTCTAAGATGATAGAGGAGTAGATGGACATAGAATGCATCTCTCTTTACAGATGCATTAAGGATACATCTATAGATGCAATGATTCTCATAGAAAACTAGTTGAACACTAGCAGGAAGCCTGATCAATGGAAAGGCCTATAAGAATCCATGAATAACTGGTAGGATGAAAGAAAAAAATGGAGGAGAAGGGGAGGAAGCAGGACCAGACCTGCACCATGGTCGGGGGTGGGGGGGTGGTTGAGGGGGGCTGAAGAAGGGAAGAGATTCCTGCACCAGGGGAACGAACAGTGATTAAAAACACAAAATAATTGAAATTAAAAATACACTAGAAAAAAAATCAATAGAAAAACTGAGATGGAAGAATGGATAAGTGAGTTGGAAGATAGAATGCTGGGAATAGAAGCTGAGGAGCAGAATAAAGAACAAAGAATGAAAAGAATTGGGGATAGCCATAGAGACCTCTAGGATAAGATTATCCATACCAATATTCAAATTACAGGGGTCCCAGAAGAAGAAGAGAAAGACAACAAGTATGATGAAATATTTGAAGAGATTGTCGTTGAAAAATCCAAGGAGAAGCATGTTGAGAAATGAATTAATCAAACTAACAAAAATTAACCACACACACAAAAAATATTTAAAGCAGCAAGGGAAAAGCAATAAATAACATATAAAGGAATCCCCATAAGGTTAACAGGTGACTAAGCAGAAACTCTGAAGGCCAGAATGGAGTAACAGAACATGTTTAATGCAATGAAAAGCGGGGGAATAAAACCCTACAACCAAGATTGTTCAATCCAGCAAGGATCTTATTCAGATTAGACAGAGAAACCAAAAGCTTTACAGACAAACAACGCAAACAGAATGCAGGACTACCAAACCAGCTTTACAATAAAAGCTAAAGGAATTTTCTAGGCAGGAAAAATAAGAGAACTAACAGACCTACAAAAACAAGCCCCAACCAATTAAGAAAATGATAACAGAAACTTACATATCAATAAGTAACTTGAAAATAAAGGAATTAAATGCTCTGACCAAAAGACAGAGACTGGCTGAATGAATACAAAAATAAGACCTGTAAATATGCCCTCTACAAGAGATTCACTTAAGACCTAAGGATACATACAGTCTGAAAATAAGGGGATGGAAAAAGTTCTTCCATGTAAATGGATATCAAAGAAAGTTAGAGTAACATTACTCATTTCAGAAAAAAAAAATAGACTTTAAAATAAAGAATATTACAAGACCGAAGGAATGATAGGACACAACATGATTATCAAGAGATCAAACCAAGAGGACATAATATTTGTAAATATTAGTGCACCCAAGTACTGAATTTCAGACTCTTTTGCTGATTAGGGCTACTCCATTTCCTCTATGGGATTCTTGCCCACAGTAGTAGATATATTGGTCATCTGAATTAAATTTGTCCATTCCTGTCCATTTTAGCTCACTGATTTCTTAGATGTTGATGCTTATTTTACCATCTCCTGCTTAACCACATCCAATTTACCTTGATTCACAGACCTAACATTTCAGGTACCTATGCAATACTGTTCTTTTCAGCATAGGATTTTACTTTCATCACCAGACATATCCACAACTGAGCATTGTTTCCACTCTGGCCCAGCCACTTCATTCTTTCTGGGGCTATTAGTAGTTGTCCTCTGCTCTTCCACAGTAGCAAATTGGACACCTTCCAACCTGAGGGACTCATCTTTTGGTGCCATATCTTTTTGTCTTTTTATACAGTTCATGGAGTGTTGAAAAGCAAAGACATTACTCTGATGACAAAGGTCCATATAGTCAAGGTCTTCCCAGTGTTCATGTATAGTTGTGAGAGCTGGACTGTAAAGAAGGCAGAGCACCAAGGAATTGATACCTTCAAACTGTGGTGCTTTAGAAAACTAAGTCCCTTAGACAACAAGGAGATCAAACCAGTCAGTCTTAAGGGAAATCAATTCTGAATACTCATTGGAAGGACTGATGCCAAGGCTGAAGCTCCAGTATTTTGGTCACCTGCTGTGAAACGCCAACTCATTGGAATAGTCCCTGATGCTGGGAAAGATTGAAGGTAGAAGGAGAAGAGGGTGTCAGAGGATAAGCTAGCTGGATGGCATCACTGATGCAATGGACATGAACTTGGGCAAACTTTGGGAGATGATGAGGGACAGGGAGGCCTGGTGTGCTGCATCCCATGTGGTCACAAAAAATTGAACATAACGGGGTGACTGAACAACAACAATTTACCCAACATAAAGCCATGTCAATACATAAGGCAAAACCTAACAGCCATGGAAGGGGAAACTGACACAATACTACTAGGGGGCATTCACATCACACTTATACCAATGTATAGATCCTCTGGACAGAAAATTAATAAGGGAATACAAGCCTTAAAAGGCACATTAGGCTAGATGAACTTAACTGGTATTTATAGGGCATTCCATGCAATAATAGCAGAATATACTTTCTTCTCAAGTCTACAGAGAACATTCTCCACAATAGATCACACCTTTGGTAACATATCAAGCCTCAGTAGTTTTAAGAAAATTGAAATTGTATCAAGCCTCTTTTTCTGACCACAATAATATGAGATTGCATATCAAAAACAGGGGAAAAATGTAAAAAAACACAGACACATGGAGGATAAATAATGCACTTCAAAACAACCAAGGCATTTCTGCAGAAATCTAAAAGAAAAAAAAAAAAAAAGAAGCAAATTACAATGAAAATAAGATGACTCGAATATATGGGATATGTGAAAAGCAGTTCTAAGAGGGAAGTGTATAGTAATAAACCCACCTCAAGGGAAAAAAAAAATTCCTACATCACAAAACAAGAGAAATCTCAAATAAATGGCCTAATAATTAGAAAAAGAATAATAAGAAGTACAACAACAACAAAAAAGGGAATAAAATCATAAATTCTAAGTGAAAGTAAATGAAAAAGAAAGAAAGCAATAGCAAAGATCAGTAAAACTAAAAGCTGATTCTTTGAAAGATAAATAAAATACGGAAACCATTAGCCAGAATAATTAAGAAAATAAAGGGAGAAGATTCAAATCAATAAAATTAGAAACCAGTTCAGTCACTCAGTCGTGTCTGATGCTTTGTGACCCCATGGACTGCAGCATGCCAGGCTTCCCTGTCCATTGCAAACTCCCGGAGTTTACCCAAACTCATGTCCATTGAGTCAGTGATGCCATCCAACCATCTCATTCTCTGTCGTCCCCTTCTTCCCCCACATTCAATCTTTCCCAGCATCAGGGTCTTTTCCAGTGAGTCAGTTCTTCATATTAGGTGGCCAAAGTATTGGAGTTTCAACTTCAGCATCAGTCCTTCCAATGAATATTCAGGACTGATATCCTTTAGGATTGACTGGTTGGATCTCCTTGTAGCCCAAGGGACTCTCAAGAGGCTTCTCCAACACCACAGTTCAAAAGCATCAATTCTTTCATGCTCAGCTTTCTTTATAGTCCAACTCTCACATTCATACATGACTACTGGGAAAACCATGTGAGAAGAAAAGGATCCAGAAATTCTACAGACCATGCCACAAACACTTCTGAGGCATGGTGAATAATTTACATACTGTCCATGAAAGTGACACTCTTCAGGTGAGATGTATGTGCAGTCACCAGAGATATTGATTAATTTATAGAACCAGCAAAGATAAAGACTTGCGGAGTGAAAAACTGATGCCAGATACCATGAGAAAGAAAAAATAAAATCTATATCCTTGTCTCATGTTTTGAGTTATTTTTCAGTCCCCGAGTTCACCCAATGAAAGAGACCAGGTCACCCAGAGAAAGGGCTGACAATTCAATAATAATTTTATATGTTCAAATATAAACCAGTTTTTCTCAGGGATACTGTAGCCATTTACCAGAGTGGGTGGAATTTTTAGCTTGGGCTTACATAGCAAAATGCCATAGACAAGGAGGATTAAAACACAGATACCTATTTTTCAGAGCTCTGGGTGTTGAGAAGTCTAAGATTCAGGTGCTAGCTAACTTGGTTCCCAGGGAGGCCTCACTTACTAATTTATAGAGGCTGCCTTATCTTTATATCCTCACATGGCTTTTTCTTAGTGTCTGTGAAGAGAGAAAGGTTGAGCTTTTCTCTTCCTTCCTCTTACAAGCACACTAATCCTACAGATTAAGAACCCAACTGCATTATTTAATTTAACTTAAAGGAGCTCCTTATAAGCCTTTTCTCCAAAAACATTCACATTTGGGGCAAGTGTACCCAACATAAAAATTTGGGTAATGAAATTCAGGCAATAGCATGGAGCATAGACACACCAGCATGAACAAAATCCTCAGATCTTTTGAGAGCTGTTGGTTACAGAATTGACACAAAGGGCTAAAATGGAGTGCTTTCTCCTTATTACTCCCACTCATTTAGGACTTTGTTGCTTTCTATTACATTTACTTTAAGATCTTTTGGATAGAGTTCCAGTTTCCTAGTTTAAAACTGATGCTGTTATCAGATACGTACATTGTATATATGTGAAATTTAGAAAAATGGTACAGATGAACCTATTTGCAGGGCAGGAATAGAGACACAGATACAGAGAACTGGCAGAAGAGCCTGGGGCAGGAGGCAGGGCAATAGACTGAATTAGTGATTCAGGAGATTTAGTTTGCATATGTGTACTGACTGGGTTTCCCTGATGGCTCAATGGCAAAGAAATCACTGCAATACAAGGCAATGCAGGAGACATGGGTTCAATCCTTAGGTCAGGAAGATCTCCCAGACAAGGAAATGGAACCCACTCCAGTGTTCTTGGCTGGGAAATTCCATGGACAGAGGAGCCTGGCAGGCTACAGTCCATGGGGTCACAAAAGAGAACGTGACTTAGTGACTAAACAAAAAAGAACAAATGTACACTGTCTGCCATGTTAGAAACAGATAGCTAGTGGGAACATGCTTAAGGCTCCAGGAGCTCAGTTTGGTGCTCTGTGATGACTTAGATGGGTGGGATGAAGGGAGTGAGAGAGAGGTTCAAGAGAGAAGGGATATATGTATACACATAGCTGATTCATTTCCTTGTACAGCAGAAAATGCACAACATGTTAAAGCAATTATACACCAGTAAAAGCAAAAACAGAAAGCAAAAAAACAGTTCTTTTAAATCAAAAGCTGCTGCTGCTAAGTCACTTCAGTCATGTCCGACTCTGTGTGACCCCATAGACAGCAGCCCACCAGGCTCCCCCGTCCCTGGGATTCTCCAGGCAAGAACACTAGAGTGGGTTGCCATTTCCTTCTCCAGTGCATGAAAGTGAAAAGTGAAAATGAAGCTAGGTGTGTCAAAAGATGATTTGATTTCTTCATTTAAGCATGATCCTTGTGGACAAATTCTTAACTACCTATAACTTTGTATAGGGAAGAAGCCATATTTTTACTGAAATAATCATACTTGCTAGGTATGTTCTGATTCTAAAATCACATGATTCACCTGGTCTGTGCTACCAGAAACCAATGTCTGTGAATGACAGTCAAGGGTCCCTTCACTTAGACTTCTTACTGAATATGGTTTATGGAGTGTTCCATATATTGCTCTGTGCTCCCATATTCCCCTTCCCCTTTCAGGACAGAAGTACTTATTTCCCTGCCTACTAAGGGTACTAGTATCAAATATTCTTAGCTAGTCCTTCTCATAACATTGTTTTTACTTGAGAAAAACTACTTTGTGTAAAGTTATGTTTCTTCACTGGGAAAAGGCCACATTCAATCAATGCTCCTGTGGGGGCACAAAGGAGACCTCTTAGTCTACTACAGGAAACTTGATAGGGGCAAGTCTTAATTCTTCCTGGGTTAACCTTCTGACAATATCAAGGTTCAACATCTCACTGTGCCCATTTCTGTTTCTTTTATTCTAAGTGAGTTGATTCTAAGAACAATAAACTTCCTCCATGCCTAGTGAGCTACAGTCCTTGGAGTCCTAAAGAGTAGGACACAACTGAGAAGCTAAGCACATTACTATCTCAATCTCAGAGTCTATGTACCATGAATTACCACATCCCCCTAAAGTGTTCCCTAACTCTGAGAGTGGAGAAGGCAACAATAGAGTAATGTTTACTACCCTTGCTTCCTGCCCATTCATGTGTGACTTCTTGAGTCTGCATTCTAGCCAGGTGTTAGATGTTCTCCTCAAAATTTTGAAAATTTCAAGAGTTTGAATATCTAATTTCCACATGTCTCCCAGAGAAGAGTTGGAAAGCAAGCATCCTGTCCTGCTCTCCCTAAAATGAGGGTCTGGTAGAAATTTGGTTTCTGAAAGCTATGTCCACAGTTTATTGTTGTCATTCAGTCATTTAATTGTGGTTGACTTTGCAACTCCATGGACTGAAGCATGCCAGGATTCCCTGTCCTTCACCATCCCCAGAGTTTGCTCAAATTCATGTCGACTGAGTCAGTAATGCCATTCAACCATCTCATCCTCCTTCGTCCCCTTCCCCTCCTGCCTTCAATCTTTCCCAGAATCAGGGTCTTTTCCAATGAGTTGGCTCTTCACTTCAGGTGGCCAAAGTATTGGAGCTTCGGCCTCAGGATCAGTTCTTGCAATGAATATTCAGCATTGATTTCCTTTAGATTAACTGGTTTGCTCCCCTTACTGTCCAAGGGACTCTGGAGAGTCTTCTCCAGAACTACAGTTCGAAAACATCAATTATTCAGCACTCAGCCTTATTGATGGTCTAACTCTCACATCTGTACACAACTACTGGAAAAGCCATAGCTTTGATTATATAGACCTTGTTGGCAAATTAATATCTCAGCTTTTTAATCCTGTCTAACTTTGTCATAGCTTTTCTTTCAAGGAGAAAGTGCCTTTTAATTCCGTAGCTGCAATCACTGTCTGCAGTGATGTTGGAGCCCCCCCAAAATAAAGTCTGTCACTGTTTCCATTGTTTTCCCATATATTTGCCATGAAGTGATAGGACCGGATGCCATGATCTTAGTTTTTAGAATGTTGAATTTTAAGCCAGCTTTTTCACTATCCTCTTTCACTTTCATCAAGAGGCTTTTTAGTTCCTCTTTGATTTCTGCATAAGGGTGGTATCATCTACATATCTGAAGTTATTTATATTTCTCATGGAAATCTTGATTCCAGCTTGTGCTTCATTCACCCAGCATTTTGCATGATGTACTCTGAAAGAGGAGAGTGAAAAAGCTGTCTTAAAACTCAACATTTAGAAAACAAAGATCATGGCATCTGATCCCATCACTTCCTGGCAAATAGATGGGGAAATAATGGAAACACTGAGAGACTTTATTTTGGGGGGCTACAAAATCACTGCAGACAGTGACTGTGGCCATGAAATTAAAAGACTTTTGCTTCTTAGAAGAAAAGCTATGACAAACCTAGACAACATATTAAAAAGCAGAGACATTACTTTGTCAACAAAAGTCCATCTAGTCAAAGCTATGGTTTTTCCAGTAGTAATGTATGGATGTGAGAATTGGAGTATAAATAAAGCTGTGCACTGAAGAATTGATGCTTTCGAACTGTGGTCTTGGAGAAGATTCTTGAGAGTCCCTTGGATTGCAAGGAGATCCAACCAGTCAATCCTAAAGGAAATTAGTCCTGAATATTCATTGGAAGAACTGATGCTGAAGCTGAAACTCCAATACTTTGGCCACCTAATGCAAAGAACCGACTCATTTGAAAAAACCCTGATGCTGGGAAAGATTGAAGGCAGGAGGTGAAAGGGAAGACAGAGGATGAGATGGTTGGATGGCATTCACTGACTAGATAGACATGAGTTTGAGTAAGCTCCGGGAGTTGGTGATGGACAGGGAAGCCTGGTGTACTGCAGTCCATGGGATCGCAAAGAGTTGGACACGACTGAATGACTGAACTGAACTGAACTCTGTATAGAAGTTAAATAAGCAGGGGGACAACATACGGCCTTGATGAACTCCTTCTTGACTGCATACAGTTTTCTCAGGAGGTAGAGAAGGTGATCTGTTATTCCAATCTCTTTAAGAATATTCCACAATTTGTTGTGATCCACACAAAGGCTTTAGCATAATCAATGAAGCAGAAGTAGATATTTTCCTGGAATTCTCTTGCTTTTCTTATGATCCAATGGTTGTTTGCAATTTAATCTCTTGTTCTGCCTTTTCTAAATCCAGCCTGTATATCTCAAAGTTCTCATTTCATGTACTCTTGAAGCCTAGCTTAAAGGACTTTTAGCATTATCTTGCTAACATATGAAATAAGTGCTATGGTGCAATTGTATGAACATTCTTTGACATTGCCCGTTTTGGGGATCAGAATGAAAATAGGCCTTTTCCAGTCCTGGGCCCACTGCTGAGTTTTCCATTTTTGCAGACATATTGAGTGCAGTGCTTTAACAATATCATCTTTTAGGATTTGAAATAACTCAGCTGGAATTCCATCACCTCTGCTAACTTTGTCCATTATGATGCTTTCTAAGGTCTTCTTGACTTCATACTCCGGGATATCTAGCTCTAGGTGAGTGATCACACCATCGTGGTTATCTGGGTCATTAGATCTTTTTTGTATAGTTCTTCTGTGTATTCTTGCCACCTCCTCTTATTTCTTCTGCTTCTGTTAGGTCCATACCATTTCTGTCCTATATTGTGCCTATTTTTGCATGAAATAGTCCCTTGTTATCTCTAATTTTCTTGAACAGATCTCTAGTCTTTCCCATTCTATTGTTTTCCTCTGTTTCTTTGCATTGTTTGCTTAAGAAGATGGCTTAAGAAGACTTTCTTATCTCTCTTTGCTCTTCATTGGAACTCCACATTCAGATGGGTATATCTTTTCCATTCACCTTTGCCTTTCACCTTTTCTTTTCTCAGCTATTTGTAAGGCCTCCTCAGACAACCATTTTGCCTTTTTGCATTTCATTTTCTTGTGGATGGCTTTGATCACCACCTGTTGCACAATGTTATGAACCTCTGTCCATAGTTCTGGCACTCAGTCTATCAGATCTAATCCTTTGAATCTATTTGTCATGTCCACTGTATAATCATAAGGGATTTGATTTAGGTCATACTTGAATGGCCTGGTTGTCTTCTGTACTTTCTTCAATTTGAGTCTGAATTTTGCAATAAGAAATTCATGATCTGAGTTATAGTCAGCTTTCAGTCTTGTTTTTTGCTGACTGTATAGAGCTTCTCCATCTTCAGCTGCAAAGAATATAATCAATATGATTTGAGTATTTACCATCTGGTGATATCCATGTGTAGAGTCATCTCTTGTATTGTTGAAAGAGGGTGTTTGCTATGACCAGTGCACCCTCATGTCTAAACTCTTGTTAGCATTTTCCCTGCTTCATTTTGTACTCCAAAGTCAAACTTGCCTGTTACTCCATGTATCTCTTGACTTCCTACTTTTGCGTTCCAGTCACTATGATGGTGTTAGTTCTAGGTCTTGTAGGTCTTCACCGAACCATTCAACTTCAGCTTCTTCAGCGTTAGTGGCTGGGGCATAGACTTGGATTACTATGTATATTTGCCCTGGCAATGAACCAAGATCATTCTGCCATTTTTGAGATTTGACCCAAGTACTCCATTTCAGACTCTTTTGCTGACTATTTGGACTACTGCATTTCTTATAAGCAATTCTTTCCCACAGTAGTAGATGTAATGGTCATCTGAATTAAATTCACCCTTTCCCATCTATTTTTGTTCACTGATTGCTATAATGTTGACAAATAAAATCTGGGCTTTTCTCCCTTCCTTAAACGAACAAAATAACAACTATTACATCTCACTTGAATTAAGCAATTACAATATCACATGTTTTACAGAGTCATCTTTTTTCAATAACTATTCCATTAGAATGATATAGATAGATAAATAGATAAATGTTGTTCAGTGGCTCAGTCATGCCTGACTCTTTGCAACCTGATGGACTGCAGTGCACCAGGTTCCCCTGTCCTTCATCATCTCCCAGAGTTTGCTCAAACTCATGTCCATCGAGTTGGTGATGCCATCCAACCATCTCATCCTCTGTTGTCCCTTTCTCCTCCTACCTTTAATCTTTCCGAGCATCAGGGTCTTTTCTTTTTTTTAATTTATTTATTTTAATTGCAGGTTAATTACTTTACAATATTGTATTGGTTTTGCCATACATCAACATGGATCCACCACAGGTATACACGTGTTCCCCATCCCAAACCCCTCTCCCTCCTCCCTCCCCGTACCATCCCTCTGGGTCGACCCAGTGCACCAGCCCCAAGCATCCTGTATCCTGCATCGAACCTGGACTGGCGATTCATTTCATATATGATATTACACATGTTTCAATGCCATTCTCCCAAATCATCCCACCCTCTCCTTCTCCCACAGAGTATGCAAGACGGCAAAAGAGCCACAGATGTATAGAACAGGGTCTTTTCTAATGTGCCAATTCTTCACATAAGGTGGCCAAAGTATTTAAGCTTCAGCTTCAGGATTAATCCTTTCAATGAATATTCAGGATTGATTTCCTTTAGGATTGACAGGTTTGATTTCTTTGCAGTCCAAGGGACTCTCAAGAGTCTTCTCCAAAGAACAGTTCAAAAGCATCAATTTTTCAACACTCAGCCTTCTTTATGGTCCAGTTCTCACATCCATACATTACTACTGGAAAAACATAGCTTTGGCTATATGGACTTTTTTGGCAAACTGATGTCTCTGTTTTTTTAATGCAGTCTAAGTTTGTCATAGCATTTCTTCCAAGGAACAAACACTTTTTAATTTTATTTTTATGACTGTAGTCATATATATATATATGCATACATATCTTACAATTGTGGAAGGTAATACTTATATTCGGAGAAGGCAATGGCACCCCACTCCAGTACTCTTGCCTCGAAAATCCCATGGACGGAGGAGCCTGGTGGGCTGCAGTCCATGGGGTCACTAAGAGTCAGACGTGACTGAGAGACTTCACTTTCACTTTTCACTTTCATGCATTGGAGGAGGGAATGGCAACCCACTCCAGGGTTCTTGCCTGGAGAATCCCAAGGATGGTGGAGCCTGGTGGGCTGCCATCTGTGGGGTCGCACAGTCAGACACGACTGAAGCGATGTAGTAGTAGTAGTAGTAGTACTTATATTTACTCTTAGACAGAATCACTGAGGTGGTAAAAGTGCAGTGAAAAAACATGCTTTTCCTTGACTCTTGAAATGTGAAGTAAAACAATATTAAAATTGCAAAATTTATTCCAGATAGAATCAAATTGCAAAGCTTTTTGCAGAAAATATATATATATGCTATAATGCCCTTATTATGATAATAACACAAACATATAAATATAAAATTATATACAATTATATTACATAGACACAAACTAAATAGAATTTATAATACATAGTGATTCTACCAAATATTAGGAAATTCAGAAAAGAAAAAAAAAAAAGCTGAATTCTACCATAGACTTTATCAATGTAACTACTGAATTTGACCAAAATCTGTCTTTCAATAACACACTCTTTAACCTTTCTCCCTTACTAAAGTTTAAACAGGTAATACTAGGATCAGATCAATCCACTCCTTAAAGTATTTTTAAATAGAAATCTCTTTCCAGGCTTATTTACATTTTACATTTTTCTTGTAATGAATTATGTATTATTTTGAAAACATAGGGATGTATATTGATCTCTAAAATCCTTGAAAAGTAAACAGCTCTGAGGATCTCTAAAATCCTTGAAAAGTAAACAGCTTCAGCATCCAAAGAGTCATACTTATGCAGCTCTGACATATTAATGGGATAGTAAATTTAGAAAAATGGCAATATGCCAGAACCCTTAATAGGTCACTGCAGATGAGTATTATTGAGTAAGTTTGGTGCTGCAAGACTAGAAAAGCCTTCCTCCACTCAGAGAGGAACATTAGGAGGATGCCACTCAGATAGGATGCAGATCCAGACTATTGGAGTTCATACTTTATATCTTATATGAGTAAGTGATATTAATCTCTAAATATTTATCAGCTATGCTTATGAAATTTGAATTCTTGAAAGTCCATAGTCATATTATTTTCTCTATACTTCTACAAACAAAATCCAATTAATTATCTATTCTACAATCTGAAGAACTAAAACATGTTACTTGACACAGTCATAAGGTTAAAACACTTGTAATAACCTGCCAATTCCACATTTGATTTGGCTGTTGCTATTTTATTTTTTACAGACTAAATTAATAAATCCTCTCAAAATTCTGGAGGGAAAATTTACAGTTTTAATGTTATGGAAACAAGGATTAGAAAAATATAGAAAAAATCATAGGCAATTTAAAATATTCTGAGATTATACTATGAGAAAATAAAAGAGGTTATACCCATGCCTTCTGGTACTATAGTAAAAGAGATGTGTTTGAGATTTAAAGTAAAAATATCACAATTTTAGCTCTATTCTAAATGAAGGACTATAAAGACAGAAGAAATGACAGAAAATTTCTAGCATCCTGAAACCATATGACAAAAGAAGAAAGCATTTAGAGTATAAGTATTTCTATTCCTACACTAGGTAGAAATAAGCTTTTATACTTGTACTTAATACCATTGTAAATACTTTATTTGCAAGATGAGTTAAGTCTTCACTTAAAATTTCACCACATTGTGATTCCATAGTCAATTTTGTTAAAAATTGTCCTTCAGAATGCCGCTTGCATAGGGGCAAGAGACAAGAGACGAGGGTTTTAATCCTTGGGTCAGGAAAGTCCCCTGGAGTAGGAAATGACAACCCACTCCAGTATTCTTGCCTGAAAAATCCCAAGGACAGAGGAGCCTGATGAACTACAGTTCATGGGGTCTCAGAGTCAGATAAAACAGAATGCACACTCCACGCATGCCATAAGTGTTCTAAATAGTGGCAAATAATTTCATTTAGTAATTTTAATTAAATAAATAACAAAATACTATCACATCTTAGGAAATAAAATAATTTGCTACTCATTTTATTTAATTGACACAGTTAGCTGACCTTTACCTTCCAACAAAATCATCTGAACACTATTATCATGCTGACTGATCATTTATATTCACAATGATTGCTTATGTTTATACTTATTAAACCTAAAAATAAAATATATAGCTATATCACTTATGTCCATTGAAAATTAGGAGTTAATGATCTCATATTTGATAATGTATTTCCATACAAGTGGCATCATTATAAGAAAATGTACTTTGTAAAATGAAAATTCATGTAAACTATACTTATTATCTAAAAACATAAAAACCTTTCTTGAATGATATAAGCAAAAATCAAGCACAAAGTTTAAAATATTTATAGTACATATATTTATCTTTACAAAATTAAAAATAATTACCATGTGTGAGGGCTTCACTGTTGGCTTAGCTGGTAAAGAACCTTCCTGTCAAAGCAGGAGATGCAAGAGACCTGGATTAGATCCTTGGGATGAGAAGATCCCCTGGAGATAAAAATGGCAATCCGCTCCAGTACTCTTGACTGGAAAATTTCACGGACAGAGGATCCTGGTGGACTACAGTTCATGGGGGCACAAAGAATCGAATACAAATGAGCATGCACAGACATACACATGTGTTAACAAAAAAAATCCCATTAAATTAATTGATACCTATATATAAAAATGGAGGGGAAGCAACACAAATGTCCATAAATCAAATGAATTTATAAATAAAATGTAGTACAGGCTTACAAAGGAACATTGCTCATTCTTAAAATGGAATGAAATTCTGAAACGTGTTCAGTTCAGTTCATTCCAGTAGCTCAGTCATGTCTGACTCTATGCAACCCCATAGACCACAGCATGCCTATCCATCACCAACACCTGGAGTTTACCCAAACTCATGTCCATTGAGTCGGTGATGCCATCCAACCATCTCATCCTCTGTTGTCCCCTTCACCTCCTGCCTTCTATCTTTCCCAGCATGAGGGTCTTTTCAAATGAGTCAGCTTTTTGTATCAGGTGGCCAAAGTATTGGAGTTTCAGCTTCAGCATCACTTTTCCAATGAATATTCGGAACTGATTTCATTTAGGATGGACTGGTTGGATCTCCTTGCAGTCCAAGGGACTTTCAAGAGTCTTCTCCAGCACCACAGTTCAAAAGCATCAATTCTTCAGCACTCAGCTTTCTTTATAGTCCAACTCTCACATACATAAATGACTACTGGAAAAACCATAGCCTTGACAAGATGGCCCTTTGTAGATAGAGTAATGTCTGCTTGTTTTTTTTTAATTTTATTTTATTTTTAAACTTTACAATATTGTATTGGTTTTGCCAAACATCAAAATGAATCAGCCACAGGTATACATGTGTTCCCCATCCTGAACCCTCCTCCCTCCTCCCTCCCCATAGCATCCCTCTGGGTCGTCCCAGTGCACCAGCCCCAAGCATCCAGTATCATGCATCGAACATGGACTGGCGATATGCTGTCTAGGTTGGTTATAACTTTCCTTCCAAGGAGTAAGCATCTTTTTAATTTCATGGCTGCAATCACCATCTGCAGTGATTTTGGAGCCCCTCAAAAATAAAGTCAGCCACTGTTTCCACTGTTTTCCCATCTATTTGCCATGAAGTGATGGGACCAGATGCCATGATCCTAGTTTTCTGAATGTTGAGCTTTAAGCCAACTTTTTAACTCCTCTTTCACTTTCAACAAGAGGCTCTTTAATTCTTCTTCACTTTCTGTCATAAAGGTGGTGTCATTTGCTTATCTGAAGTTATTGATATTTCTCCTGGCAATCTTGATTCCAGCTTGTGCTTCATGCAGCCCAGCCTTTTTCATGATGTACTCCACATATAAGTTAAATAAGTAGGGTGACAATATATAGCCTTAACATACTCCTTTCCCTATTTGGAACCAGTCTGTTGTTCCATGTTCTAACTGTGGCTTCCTGACCTGCATACAGATTTCTCAAGAAGCAGGTGAGGTGGTCTGCTCTTCCCATCTCTTGAAGAATTGTCCGCAGTTTATTGTGATCCACACAGTCATGTTACAGCATGGACAGACTGTGAGGGTATTATGATAAGGGAAAGAAGATAATCAAAAAGAAAATAAAAATGTGATTGATCTATTATTCCTAGAATAGTCAAATTTATAGAGATAGAAAGTAGACCAGTGATTTCCAGGAACTGATTAGAAGGGGCAATGGATAATTATTGTTATTGTTTAATTGTTAATAGTTTCAGTTGGAAATGATGTAGAGTCTGGGGATTAATATTGGTGATGGATTCACAACAATATGGGAGTACTTAATTCCACTGTATTGATAGTATACTTAAGTTAATTTTAGAAACTTGCCAAACCCCTGCAGTCACTGAATTACTCATTAAATTGTAAACAATTTTAAAGTTCTATCAACCTTGAACAATAAAAGTAATGAAAACAATGAAAAATAAGACTGCAACTTAAAAATATAAGTTATGATATTTTGAGGTCTTTCAGAAGAATGATACTGAGGGCTATAATTAGGATTGCATATAGTTATTAGTGGTTCAGACTGATTATTAGAGATATGACTGTATGTAGATCACTAAGCTTTGGAAAATGAAATATGTTTGACAAATAGAAATTGTATTTTCATGATATTTAACTTTAAAACAACTAGCTAAAACCCTTCAGTGTAATGCTGCCAGTACAATTATGATGTTCAAGCGACAGAATAAAGGATTGAATGAACCTTTTGCAATAACTTTCTCCTTCTTAATTGCAGTCTAGTATGGGATGGATGTAAAAAGTGGGGGTAAAAGGAGTACCCGTGGAAGAAGTGGACTCCTTCTGCCATATAACTTCATCGAATCACAGCTTATCTTTGAAGCTGAATTAGCATCCTTAGTCCTGCAGTTATTATTGCATTTATTCAACTAGCTACTAATAGAACAGTTTTGGTTCCAGGATTTCAGAGATAGAAATCCTTTTAAGAACTTAGATCCTCCTGAAACTTAAGGAGAAATTAATTTAGCTCTGTGTTAAAACGTGAAACATAAAAACATGAGTTTGAGCAAGCTCTGGGAGTTGGTGATTGACAGAGAAGCCTGGTGTGCTGCAGTCCATTGGGTTGCAAAGAGTCAGACACGACTGAGTGACTGAACTTACGTAAAGAAATAAGAAGCTTTATTTATTTACTTTTCTTTATGCAGTAAAGTTTGCATTTCTGAGACTTTGCAGGTAAAACTTCTCCCTACGCAAAATGCCCTTTCAGTTATGAAAGTTTGCATTTAGTATTATAGGGTTACTTTGGGAAGAAATATTGTAAGCAGATCATTATTGATTTCAATGTATAGCTTGGCAAATTTGAAGTAAATGCACTAACAATTGCAAATTATGTTTCCATTTGCAGACTCAGTTCTTCCATGGCCTAGGCATAAAAATATAAGTCCTCTTATTTTGAAAGTAAAAATGCCTTTAAAGTTTAATCAGTATCAAAAATTATTGGATTTTAGTGTGTTTCAATAGATTTTAGTATGTTTTTTATATGTAATTATCATCTATTTCTCCATTTGCAGTATCACTTTTGTTTGAAATCATGGAAAACTGGAATATCACGGCAGATTTCATTCTCCTAGGTCTCTTTAACCACACAGGAGCCCACCAATTTCTCTTTGTGTTGGTTCTTATAATTGCCTTCACCTCCCTAGTTAGCAATGCCCTCATGCTTCTCCTGATTCTCCTGGACCCCCGACTCCACAGGCCCATGTACTTCCTCCTGAGCCAACTCTCCCTCATGGACCTGATGCTGATTTCCGCCATAGTGCCCAAAATGGCCATTGACTATTTGACTGGCAGGAAGTTCATCTCCCCTGCTGGCTGTGGGTTCCAGATCTTCTTCTTCCTCACTTTAGGAGGGGGTGAGTGCTTCCTCTTAGCAGCCATGTCCTATGACCGCTATGTTGCTATTTGCCATCCACTGAGATACCCAGTCCTCATGAGTTGGAAAGTATGTCTCAGTATGATTTTGGGGTCTTGGTTCCTTGGTGCAGTTGATGGACTCATGCAGGCTGCTGCTACCCTGAACTTCTCATTTTGCAGCACACATGAGATTGATCACTTCTTTTGTGAGGCGCCCACTCTTGTGCGTTTGGCTTGTGCTGACACTTCTGTCTTTGAGTATGTCATGTACATCTGCTGTGTGTTAATGCTCCTGATCCCCATTTCCCTCATCTTGATTTCCTATAGTCTCATCCTTGCTGCTGTTCTCCACATGCATTCTAATGAAGCCCGCAAGAAGGCATTTGCCACCTGCTCCTCCCACCTGTCTGTGGTGGGACTCTTTTTTGGAGCTGGCATTTTTACCTACATGAGACCTAAATCCTATAAGTCAGCTAACTACAATAAGGTTGTGTCAGTGTACTATACTATTTTCACCCCTGTGCTGAACCCCCTCATCTATAGTCTGAGGAACAGTGAGGTCAAGGGAGCTCTGCAAAAGTGTATGAATAGATGTGCTGCCTATGAATAAGATTACGTTGACTTGCCCTAGAGTTCAAGGCTGTGCAAAGTGATTATACAAGATTTCCTTGAGAAAAGTTACATACACATTATATCTGTAACTGTTATTTCTGTTGTACTTTGAAATGGAGATAGACGTCTAGCTTTGGATACTTTACTAAACTGTCCTCAACAAATTAGATTACTGGTTATTAAAATCTGTTGATCACAAATCTTTATTCAAATGTTCCTACATCCCCCTTCACAATAAATACTTGTTGAAAGAATGAGTAGTCAAGCAATATTGAAGTTTTTTTTTTTTAATTGAGGTATAACTTATGAACCCTAGAAAACTCACATGTTTAGGCTAACTTTCAACTCGTTTCAATAGTACCTGCACTTATAGCTTACACCCAGTACCAAGAGACAAAACTTTCATGAAACTAGAAATGTCCCACATTTCCTTTTCTAGTGAAGTCACTCAACCCAGAAACAAATACTGGTCTGATTCACATCTCTAACAATTATTTTAATCTATACTAGAATTTAATATCAATGAAACTGTGCAGTAGGTATTTTTCTTGTATCTTAAGCCTTTCTTTTAATTGCTATATTTTAAAATATTCTTATACAACTTTACACTATCAGCATTTTAGTTTTTTCTTTGCTAAGTAGTACTTTCTTATTGGTATGTATCAATATTTACTTATGTACTATTTTGTTGATAGACAACTGGGTTATATTTTCAGTGTGGGATTCTTATGACTAAAATTGCTATTATCCCTTTCTGTCTATGACCATATGTGTTTACTTTTTGTAGCTGCATGAATACCTTTTTAGTAACTTGTTTTTGATGTGGATATTTGATTTTAAACTCTTGCCAGCAGAGCACATGAGCAGCAGTTGCTCCAAACTGGCCACAGTTGGGTATTATTAATGCTAACATTTTTGTCTGTCTTATTTAATGTAACTCATTTTGTTTTAATTTGTATTTCCCTAATGTGTAATGATGCTGCAGACTTTTGCATTAGCTTATTGCCTATTTATATGTCTTCCTTTGTTAATGGTTCATTCAATCTTTGAAAAAAAAAAAAAGAAAATAACATTTTGAAATTTCTAAAGTTACATAATTTTATTGTTTACTGATAGATGACATATGATGTTCGTAAGAATATTTGAAATTTTTAAATAAAATCATATCACATTTTGGTAGATGGTTAAATGCTATTTGCAATGGATAGATATTTTAGATAATGGTTTTAGTTCTTTTCTATGTATAGGAAGAGGCAAAAATTCAATTCATAAAATTTTTTCCTGAAACAAATCTGAGGGCAGTTCTAACAGTTTTCTACAAGCTCAAGATTCCACATCCTGATCTTCACCCTGAATTCCTTTCAGGGTGTATTTAGGTCAGCAACTGCAGTGGTTAATAACTTGTACAATAGGATGGTGAGAAAATGTCTTTATTTTATAATCTCCTCCCTTTTGGTTTTACTTTGACCAAATTTTGGAAGGCATTTTTGGACCAGTTTTTCTCACAGTGGTAGGACTGCTTATGCCCAGATCAGCTAAGGATTTTGTTGATAGATCACTCAATGAGCTATTATTGGATTAGGCTCTTTTAACAGTGTAGCCAAATGCTTCTGGACTTCTTATCTTCCTCTTATGGTCCAGGAAATGGTTCTCTTTGTTGCTTCTTCCTATATTTAGAGTTACAATATTACAATCATTGATCATATACAACCACTACTACTAAGTCATTTCAGTTGTGTCCGACTCTGTGCGACCCCATAGACAGCAGCCCACTAGGCTCCCCCTGTCCCTGGGATTCTCCAGGCAAGAACACTGGAGTGGGTTGCCATTTCCTTCTCCAGTGCATGAAAGTGAAGTCACTCAGTCATGTCTGACTCTTTGTGACCCCATGGACTGCAGCCTACCAGGCTCCTCCGTCCATGGGATTTCCCAGGCAAGAGTACTGGAGTGGGGTGCCATTACCTTCTCCAATATACAACCAAATATTTGATCAATTGTATCAAGCCACTAATTATCATTATTTTTATCAAAGACTCAGCCACACATTTGGTAATGCAAACAATTTTAATAAAGTAGAATACAACCAATAGAGCTAGTAAAATTAATAGGGTCATAAGAAAGTACTTAAGCTAAGAACTTCTATTAGATATGGCCCAGTATCTCTCAGCCATATATTCCACTCTTTTTTGCACCAATCACTATCTTTAAGGGAAACAATATTTTGGTATTGTACACAACCCCTTCATGAATCACAGCCTTGTTATGGTGGAAGGGCTTGTGTAATTCAATAAAGCTAAGAGTCATGTTATGCAGGACCACCCAAGATGAACAGGTCATAGTGAAGGGTTCTGACAAAATGTGATCATTTTGGAAGAGGAAATGGCAGATGACACCAGTATTCTTGCCTGGAGAACCTCATGAACAGTATGAAAAGGCAAAAGAGATATGACATTGGATGATAAGCCTCCCAGGTTGGAGGGTGTATGATAGGCTACTGAGAAAGAGCAGACACAATTAATAACTATTGATAGCTCCAGAAAGAATGAGGTGGCTGGGTCAAAGTGGAAATAGCCCTCATTGTGGAGATGTCTGGTAGTAAAAAGTAAAGCCCAATGCTGTAAAGAATAATATTGCATAGTAATCTTTAATGTTAGGTCCATGAATCAAGGTAAATTTGATGTGTTCAAGAAGGAGATGGCAAGACTGAACATTGACGTATTAGGAATCAGTGAACTAAAATGGATGGGAATACCAAATTTAATTCAGATGGCCATTATATCTAATACTATGGCAAGAATCTGTTAGAAGAAATGGAGTAGCCCTCACAGTCAAAAAAGATTCCAAAATGCAGTGACTAAGACACCATGCTCCCAATACAGAAGACCTGGTTTTGATTCCTGGTCAGAGAACTAGATCCCACATGCTGCAACCAAAATGCACTACTTGGGCACAATCTCAAAAAACAAACAAACAAACAAACAAAAAAAACTTGGTTCATTTCCAAGGCAAACCATTCAGTATCTCAGTAATCAAATAGCCACACTAAAATCAAGTTACTAAAATCTATTCATGCAGCTACCAAAAATCTTCAGCCAACAATGCTGAAGAAGCTAGAGTTGACCATTTCCTTGAAGACCTACAAGACCTTCTAAAACTAACAGAATAAAAGATGTCCTTTTCATCATAGTGAATTGGAATGCAAAACTAGGAAGTCAAGAGACACCCAGAATAACAGGAAAAGTTGGCATTGGAGTATAAAATGAAGCAAGGCAAAGGCTAACAGAGTTTTGTCAAAAGAACACATTGGTCATAGTCACTGGTCATTGGACGTGAATAAATATCAACATCTTAGGAATCAGTGAACCAAAAAGCATCTACTTCTTTTTCACACTAAAGCCTTTGTGTGTATCATAACAAACTGTGGAAAACTCTTCAAGAGATGGGAATACCAGACCATCTTACTTGTCTCCTGAGAAAACCGTATGCATGTCAAGAAGCAAGTTAGAACCTTAGGTGGAAAAACTGGTTCAAAATTTTGAAAGGAGTATGACAAGGTTGTATATGGTCAACCTGTTTATTTAACTTAAATGTAGAACGCATTATGTGAAATACTGGACTGGATGAGTTACAAGCTAGAATCAAGATTGCCAAGAGAAATAGTAACAACCTCGGATGTGCAGAAGATATTACTCTAATGGCAAAAAGCAAAGAGGAACTAAAGAGCCTCTTGATGAGTGTGAAAGAGTAGGTGAAAAAGTCAGCTTAAAGCTGAATATTAAAAAAAAAAAAGAAAAAAAACCTGGCATATGACCCAATCACTTCATGCAAATAGAAGGGATAAAGGTGGAAGCAATGACAGATTTCCTCTTCTTGGATTCTAAAGTCACTGTGGATGGTGACTGCAGCCATGAAATTAGAAGATGACTGTTTTTTGGAAGGAAAGCTATAACAAACATAGACAGTGTATTAAAAAGCAAAGACATCACTTTGTTGGAAAAGGTCCATATAATCAAGGCTATGATCTTTCCAGTAGTCATGTACAAATCTGAGAGTTGGATCATAAAAAATGCAGAGCGCTGAAGAATGTGCTTTTGAACTGTGGTGCTGGAGAAGATTCCTGAGAGTCCTTTGGACAGCAAAGAGATCAAAATAGTCAATTTTAAAGGAAATCAACCCTGAATATTCATTGGAAGGACTGATGCTGAAGCTCCAATATTTTGGTCCCCTGATCCAAAGAGACAATTCATTTGAAAAGACTCTGATGCTGGGAAAGATTGAAGGCAGAAGGAGAAGACAATAACAGAGGATGAGATGGTTGGATGGCATCACTGATTCAATGGTCATGAACTTGAGTAAACTGTAAGAGATGGAGAGGGACAGGAAAGCCTGGCATGCTGCAGTCAATGGAGTCATAAAGAGTCGGACATGACTGATGACGGAACAACAACAACATGCATACAAATTGTTGCTGTTGAGTTGTTAATCATGTCTGACTCTTGTGATTTCAAGGACTGTAGCCTGCCAAGCTCCTCTGTCCGTGGGATTTCCCAGGCAGAAATACTAAAGAGTAGGTTGCCATTTCCTTCTCCAGGGGATCTTTCCCACCCAAGGATGGAAACAATGTCTCTTAAACTGGCAGGTGGATTCTTTACCACTGAGCCATCAGGAAAGCCCATGCATATATATAGGGGCATGAAAATATATAAACAACTATTAACAGACATAAAGGGATAAATTAATAATAATAGAAGGGAAATTTAACACCCCACTTACATCAGTGTAGTCAGGGAGTGTGATTTCTCCAGCTCCATAAATCTTGCTCAAGATTGTTTTGGCTCTTCTGTGCAAAAAGGCCATTGATAATTTGATAGGGATTACACTGAATCTCTTGGATTGGCCTGGGTACTATAGTCATTTTAATAAATTGATTCTTTTAATTCAAGAGCAAGATATATTTTTTTAACTTTTTAATTTATATTAGAGTACTGTTGATTAAAAATACTGTCATAGTTTCAGGTGTACAGCAAAGTGACTCAGTTATACATATACATGTATCTTTTTTTTTTCCAAATTATTTTTCCATTTAGGATGTTACATAATATTGAGGAGAGTTCTTTTTCTTATCCAGCTGCAATGCGGGGCACCTGGGCTCCATCCCTGGGTTGGGAAAATCCCCTGGACAAGGAAAAGGCTACCCACTCTAGTATTCTAGCTTTGGGTCACAAAGAGTTGGACAGGACTGAGTGACTTTCACTTTCACTTTCTCACACAATCGGTCCCTGTTGGTTATCCATTTTAAATATAGCAGTGTGTGCATGTCAGTTCCACACTCCCTAACAATTCCTTCCCCCACCCTTCCTGTATAGTAAGCATAAGTTTTTTCTCTATGAGTCTGAGTCGGCTTATGTTTTGTAAATCTGTTTACTTGCATCACTTTTTTAGATTCTGCATGTAAGTAATATATCATATGATATTTCTCTTTCTCTGAATTCACTCAGTATGACAGGTATTTTGACTGATGTGAGGTGCTATCTCATTGTAGTTTTGATTCACATTTCTATAATAATTATTGATGTTGAAAATCTTTTCATGTGCTTATTGGCCATCTGTATATCTTTGGAGAAATGTCTAAGTCTTCTGCCCACTTTTTGATTGGGTGGTTTGTTCTGATTATATTAAGCTGTTTATAAATTTTGACAGAGAAGGCAATGGCAACCTGCTCCAGTACTCTTACCTGGAAAATCCCATGGATGGAGGAGCCTGGTAGGCTACAGTCCATGGGGTCACGAAGAGTCAGACACGACTGAGCGACTTCACTTTCACTTTTCACTTTCATGCATTGGAGAAGGAAATGGCAACCCATTCCAGTATTCTTGCCTGGGAGAATCCTAGGGACAGAGGAGCCTGTTGGGTTGCCGTCTACGGAGTCACACAGAGTCGGACGTGACTGATGTGACTTAGCAGCTGCAGCATAAATTTTGAAGACTAATCCTTTGTCAGTCACATCAGTTCCAAATGTTTTCTCCCATTTTTTGGATTGTCTTTTCATTTTGCTTATGGTTCCCTTTGTTGTGCAAAAGCTTTATAGATTATTGGAACAGGATAGAAAGTAAATTAATCTACTACAAAACATGCAAGACTATACAATTAGAGAAAGAAAATCTCTTCAATAAATGGTGCTGGGAAAACTGAACAGCTACATGCAAAACAATGATATTAATTAGAATACTCTAATACCATACACACAGAAAATTATTTAAAATAGATTAATAACCAAAATGTAAGACTGGATCTATCAAACACTTAAAGGAAAACATAGGCAGAATACTCTCTGACATAAATCTCAGCAATATCTTTTCTGACCCATGTCATGGAATAGTAGAAATACATACAATAAGCTCAAGAGTACAGTGTATATGTCCATCTGTTTTTCTCACCTTCAATTTCTTCATCAGCATCTTATAGTTTTCAGAATATAGTACTTTTGCCTTATATATGTTCATTCTTAGGTATTTATTCTTTTTGATGCAATAGTATTCTTGATTTCTCACTATGATAGCTTGATGTTATTGTATACAAATGCAGCAGATTTCTGTATATTCATTTACTTATGTATATTTATTTTTTATCCAGTTACTTTGCTGAATTAATGAATTGCTTTTGAACTGTGGTGTTGGAGAAGACTCTTGAGAGTCCCTTGGACTCCAAGGAGATCCAACCAGTCCATTCTAAAGGAGACCAGTCCTGGGTGTTCATTGGAAGGATTGATGCTAAAGCTGAAACTCCAATACTTTGGCCACCTCATGCAAAGAATTAACTCATTGGAAAAGACTCTGATGCTGGGAAGGATTGAGGGCAGGAGGACAAGGGGACAACAGAGGATGAGATGGCTGGATGGCATCACTGACTCGATGGGCATGAGTTTCAGTGAACTCCGGGAGTTGGTGATGGACAGGGAGGCCTGGCATGCTGTGATTCATGGGGTTGCAAAGAGTTGGACTGAGCGACTGAACTGAACTGAACTGAGTAGTTTCTAGTAATATGATTTTCTATGTATATTATTATGTCATCTACAAACAGTGACAGTTTTACGTCTTTTCCAATTTGGATTCACTTTGTTTCTTTTTAGCTCCAAAACTATGTTGAATCAAAGTAGAGAGATTATGTATTCTTGTCTTGTCTCTGTCTGAGTATAGAGGAAATGCTCATCCTGTTGAGCATGATGTTAGCTGTGAGTTTGTCATACATGGTCTTTATCATACTGCAATATATTCCACTTATGCCCATGCTCTGGAGAGTATTTAGCATGAATGTGTTGCATTATTATTTTTTTTAATTTTATATATTGAAATGATCATATGGATTTATCCTTCAGTTTGTTAAGGTGGGTATCACATTGAATTATTCGTGGATATTGAAAAAAAACTTGCATCTCTGGGATAAATTCCACTTGATCATGGTGTACAAGCCTTTTAATATATATTGGAATTGATTTGTTCATATTTTGTGAGGAGTTTTGTACCTATATTTATCAGTCATTGGCATGTGATTTTCTTCTTTTTGTTGGGTAGTTTTGTCTGGTTTTGGTATCATGGTGATGACAGTCTAAGAATGAGTTTGGAAGTTTCCTTTCCTCTGCACATTTTGAAACAGTTTCAGAAATACAGCTGTTAACTATTCTCTAAATGTGAAATTCACCTGCAAAATCATCTTGTCCTGGTCTTTTGTTTGTTGGGAGATTTTAAATTCCTAATTTAATTTCAGTACTGTTAATATGCTATCTAGGTTGATCATAACTTTCCTTCCAAGGAGTAAGCATCTTTTAATTTCATGGCTGCAGTCATCATCTGCAGTGATTTTTGAGCCCAGAAAAGTAAAGTCTGACACTGTTTCCACTGTTTCCCCATCTATTTCTCATGAAGTGATGGGGCCAGATACCATGATCTTCGTTTTCTGAATGTTGAGCTTTAAGCCAACTTTTTCACTCTCCACTTTCACTTTCATCAAGAGGCTTTTGAGTTCCTCTTCACTTTCTGCCATAAGGTGGTGTCACCTGCATATCTGAGGTTATTGATATTTCTCCCGGCAGTCTTGATTCCAGCTTGTGTTTCTTCCAGTCCAGCATTTCTCATGATGTACTTTGCATAGAAGTTAAATTATTTGGAAGGAATGATGCTAAAGCTGAAACTCCAGTACTTCAGCCACCTCATGTGAAGAGCTGACTCATTGGAAAAGTCTCTGATGCTGGGAGGGATTGGGGGCAGGAGGAGAAGGGGACGACAGAGGATGAGATGGCTGGATGGCATCACTGACTCGATGGACGTGAGTCTGAGTGAACTCCAGGAGTTGGTGATGGACAGGGAGGCCTGGTGTGCTGTGATTCATGGGGTCACAAAGAGTAGGACACGACTGCGTGACTGAACTTAACTGAACTGAACTGTTAATAGGTCTGTTCCAATGTTTTCTATTTTTTTTTTTTTTTGTGGTTCAGTCATGCAAGATGACACATTTGATAAAATTTTCCATATTTTCTAGCTTGTTCATTTTATTGGCATATAGTTTCTCAAAGTTGTCTCTAATAATTCTTTGTATTTCTGTGGTGTTGATTGCAGATTTCCTTCTAATTTCTGATTTTATTTATTTGTGCCTTCTCACCTTTTTCATTCAGGGAGTCTGGCTAAATGTTTATCTGTTCTGTTTATCTTTTCAAAACTAGCTTTTAATTTTATTAAAATTTTTCTATTGTGTTTTTTAGTCTCAGTGTCATTTATTTTTGCTTGGATCATTGTGATTTCTTCTCTTATACTAAATTTGGCTTATGTTTTTTCTTCTTTCTCTATTTGCTTTAGTCATAAGGTTAGGTTGTTTATTTGAAATATTTCTTATTTTCTTAGGTAAACTTGCTTTGATGGCAGCTTTCTATATTTAGGCTCACTGAATTTAGGAAAGCAACTTATGAATAATATGAGGACATAATGAAGAAATGCAAAATATTTAAAAGTGCTAACAAAAATGAGTTTGTAGATTATCATAACAGATCTAAAAAAACAGAGGGCTTCAACAGCACTGAAACAAGCAGGAAAAGAAAAGTCTGGGGAAATTATCTGGTCAAAGGAGAAAAACGAAAAGAACTAAGAATGAAAGCAAATAAAGAAAGCTTGAGGCTGGGGGATGGTCCCAGGATGGCAGGGGGAATAGGATGGGGAGACCACTTTCTCCCCCACAAATGCATCAAAAGATCATTTGAATGCTGAGCAACTTCCAGAAAGCAACTTCTGAACACTGACAGAGGACATCAGTCACTCAGAAAAGCAGCCCATTCTCTTTGAAAGGAGGTAGGACAAAATATAAAAGACAAAAAAAGAGACAAAAGAGTTAGGGATGGAGACCCGTCCTGAGGAGGGAGTCGTGAAGGAGGAGAAATTTCCAAACAGTAGGGAACCCTCTCACAGGCAGATCTGTGGGGAGTTTTGGAATCTCAGAGGGCAACATAACTGGGAGAGAAAAAAAAAATAAAAGAAATCCACAGAATATGTGCCTAACCACAACTGCCAGCAGAGAAGTAGCCTGGACACTCATGTCCACCACCAGTAAGCAGGGGCTGGACAGGGAGGTGTGGGTTGCATAATAAGTGCTTAGGGTAAGGACTAGGCCTGAATGCCCTGAGGACCATCTAAGGGAGTTAACGTGACATAGCAACCCAAATAACGGGATTGCCAGAGAGAGAAAGAAAAAAAAAAAAAGAACTTTCCAGTGAAAGGCTCTAACACAAAGCCTGGCCTGCTCACAGAACAAAGAATTGACCGAATACCAAAGGAGAGCTAGCCAGCTGCATACAAGGCCCTTACCCCCCACCAAAGGCAGAGAGGCAAGTGTGTGACAGCCAGAGCCAGAAGACAAGGGGCTGCTCCAATCTTGGTCCGAGAGACTGGCATCCTCCACCAAACTGTGAACAGGCTCCCAGTTGCTAACCACTTTCTCCTGGGATCGTGGATAGTTGACACCTGCCAGGAGGGTCACAACCTGAGATCAGCTCCCCAAAGGAGACACATGGCACACCTGGGAAACTGAGCGACCAGGACTGGGGTGGTGATTAAGACACACAGCCCACCTGGGACAGTTCACTTGCCATACACCTGGTTGTCTGAGCTTCTCAGACCTGGAAAGGGCACAAAATGTATGCCCAACCAAATCTGTGCCCTTGTGGAGTACCCAAGAGCCTGAGTGGCTTAGACCTGGGAAGTGCATGAAATGCAGGACCTGTTTTGAACAGCGCCCCTATAGAGAACCCTGGAGCCTGAGCAATGTAGACCCAGGAAACACACACTGCCTTGAGCTGGGGCCAACCCAGTGTGGTCCATACACTGTGAGCACTCCCCATACACACCAGCGATATTTGTTTTCAGTGTCCGCTCCTCCCCACAACACAACTGAACAAGAGCCTAAGAAGATGATCACCTTCGTCCGCTTGTGTTAGATCAGAAATTAGACATTGAAGAGACTTGCAAACAGAGGAAGGCAAAACAAATGAAGAAGAGGGAACCACTCTGGAAGTGACAGGTGTAACAGATTAAAACCTTGTAGTTAACATTGACTAAGGGTTGGAGGCGGCCAATAGACCTCGAGAACAAGTATAAGCTCGTACTTCGCTGAAACTGAACTGACCCCACACTGCCCTCAAGAGCTCCAGAGAACTTCCTAGATTTATTTTTGCTATTAACTTTTTAATTTTTAAAAAAATTTAAGTTCTTTATTACTCCTTTAATTTTCATTTTTATAACCTACTATTACCTTGCAAAAAAAGACCCTGTTTTAAAGCAAATCTCATATATATATTTTCTATAATTTTTTTTGTTTTGTATTTTTAATACTGTATTTTTGAGAGCCTAACCTCTACTCTCATGATGTACTCTGCATATAAGTTAAATAAGCAGGATGACAATATACAGCCTTGATGTACTCCTTTTCCTGTTTGGAACCAGTCTGTTGTTCCATGTCCAGTTATAACTGTTGCTTCCTGACCTGCATACAAGGCTCTCAAAAGGCAGGTCAGGTTTTCTGGTATTCCCATCTCTTTCAGAATTTTCCACAGTTTATTGTGATTGACACAGTCAAAGGTTTTGGCATAGTCAATAAAACAGAAATAGATCTTTTTCTGGAAATCTCTTGCTTTTTCAATGATCCAGTGGATGTTGGCAATTTGATCTGTGGTTCCTCTGCCTTTTCTAAACCAGCTTGAACATTTGGAAGTCCACGGTTCACGTTTTGCTGAAGCCTGGCTTGGAGAATTTTGAGCATTACTTTACTAGCCTGTGAGATGAGGAAAATCATTGGCAGTTTGATCGTTCTTTGGCATTGCCTTTCTTTGGGCTTGGAATGAAAACTGACCTTTTCCAGTTCTGTGGCCTCTGCTGAGTTTTCCAAATTTGCTGGCATATTGAGTGCAGCACTTTCACAGCATCATCTTTCAGGATTTGAAGTAGCTCAACTGGAATTCCAGTGCCTCCACTAGCTTTATTTGTAGTGATGCTTCCTAAGGCCCACTTGACTTCACATTCCAGGATGTCTGGCTCTAGGTGAGTGATCACGTCATCATGATTATCTGGGTTGTGAAGGTCTTTTTTTTACAGTTCTTCTGTGTATGCTTGCCACCTCTTCTTAATATCTTCTGCTTCTGTTAGGTCCATACCATTTCTGTCCTTTATCGAGCCCATCTTTGCATGAAATGTTCCCTTGGTATCTCTAATTTTCTTGAAGATATCTCATCTTTCCTAGATTGTTTCTCAATTGTTTTCCTCTATTTCTTTGCATTTGTCACTAAGGAAGGCTACCTTATCTCTCCTTGCTCTTCTTTGAACTCTGTCTTCAAATGGGTATATCTTTCCCTTTATCCTTTGCTTTTCACTTCTCTTCTTTTCATAGCTAATTGTAAGGCCTCCTCAGACAGCCATTTTGCTTTTTAGCATTTTTTTCCCCCTTGGGGATGGTCTTGATCCCTGTCTCTTGTACAATGCCATGAACATCCATCCATAGTTCATCAGGCACTCTGTCTATCAGATCTAGTCCCTTAAATCTATTTCTCACCTCCACTGTATAATCATAAGGGATTTGATTTAGGTCATACCTGAATGACCTAGTGGTTTTCCCCACTTTCTTCAATTTAAGTCTGAATTTGGCAATAAGGAGTTCATGATCTGAGCCACAGTCAGCTCTCCCTGTCTTGTTTTTGCTCACTGTATAGAGCTACTCCATCTTCGACTGCAAAGAACATAATCAATCTGATTTTGGTGTTGGCCATCTGATGTCCATGTGTAGAGTCTTCTCTTGTGTTGTTGGAAGAGGGTGTTTGCTATGACCAGTGCATTCTCTTGGCAACACTCTATTAGCCTTTGCCCTGCTTCATTCTGTACTCCAAGGCCAAATCTTCCCATTACTCCAGGTGTTTCTTGACTTCCTATTTTTTCATTCCAGTCCCCTATAATGAAAAGAACATCTTTTGGGGGGTGTTAGTTCACAACCACCCTAAAGCTCACTACTGTACACTTCATTAAACTCCAGAGAGAAGAGATACAGCTCCACCCATCAGAACACAGATGCAAGCTCCTCTAACCAGGAAACCTTGACAACCCACTAGTCCAACCCCACCCACAGGGAGCAGGCTCCACAATAAAGAGGAACCGTGAACTTCCAGCCTACAGAAAGGGCACCCCAAACAGAGCAATCTTAAAAAATGAAAAGGCAGAGAAATGTTCAGCAGGTAAAAGAACATGATAAATTCCCACCAAACCAAACAAAAGAGGAGGAGATAGACAATCTACCTGAAAAAGAATTCAGAATAATGATAGTACAGAAGATCCGAAATCTTGAAAACAAAATGGAGTTGCAGATAAATAGACTAGAGACAAGGATTGTGAAGATACAAGGAATGTTTAACAAGGACCTAGAAGAAATAAAGAAGAGTCAATCAATAATGAATAATGCAATAAATAATGTCAAAAGCACTCTGGATGGAACCAACAGTAGAATAACTGAGGCAGAAGATAGGATAAGTCAGGTGGAAGATAGAATGATAGAAATAAATGAAGCAGAGAGGAAAAAAGGAAAAATAATTAAAAGAAATAAGGACAACTGCTGAGACCTTTGGGGCAATGTTAGGAATCATAGGAGTCCCAGAAGAAGAAGACAAAAAGAAAGGGCATGAGAAAATACTTGAGGAGATAATAGTTGAAAACTTCTCTAAAATGGGGAAGGAAATAGACACCCAAATCCAAGAAACCCAGAATCCCAAACAGAATAAACCCAAGGCAAAACACTCCAAGACACATATTAATCAAACTAACAAAGATCAAACACAAAGAGCAAATATTAAAAGCAGCAGGGGAAAGCAACAAATAACATATAATAGGATCCCCATAAGGATAACAGCTGATTTTTCAGTAGAAACTCTTCAGGCCAGAAGAGAATGGCAGGCCATAATTAAAGTAAAAGAAAAAAATCCTACAACCTAGATTATTATACCCACCAAGGATCTCATTCAAATATGAAGGAGAAATCAAAGGTTTTACAGACAAGCAACAGCTGAGAGAATTTAGCACCACCATACCAGCTCTTCAACAAATGCTAAAGGATCTTTTCCAGACAGGAAATACAGAAAAGGCTTTTAGCCTCAAACACAAAACAACAAAGTAAATGGCAATAATTATCAATCAAAATATCAATAATTACCTTAAATGTAAATGGGTTGAATGCTCCAACCAAAAGACAAAGACTGTCTGAATGGATAAAAAAACAAGACCCCTATATATGCTGTCTACAAGAGACCCACCTCAAACCAAGGGAAACATAGAGATTGAAAGTGAAGGTCTGGAAAAAGATATGTCATGTAAATAGAGACCAAAAGAAAATAGGAGTAGCAATACTCATATCAGAAAAAATACACTTTGAAATAAAGGCTGTGAAAAGATACAAAGAAGGACACTACATCATGATCAAGGATCAATCCAAGAAGAAGATACAACAATTATAAATATATATGCACCCTACATAAGACCACCTCATACATAAGGCAAATGGTAACAAGTATGAAGGGGAAATTAACAGTAGCACAATAATAGTGGGAGACTCTATTACCCAACTTACACCTATGGATAGATCAATCAAACAGAAAATTAGAAAGGAAACACAAACTTTAAATGATACAATGGACCAGTTAGACCTAATTGATATCTATAGGACGTTTCACCCCAAACATTGGATTTCACTTTTTTCTCAAGTGCACATGGAACATTCTCCAGGATAGATCACATCCAAGAACATAAATCAAACCTTGGTAAATTAAAAAAAAAAAAGAAATCATTTCAAGCATCTTTTCTGATCACAATGCAGTAAGATTAGATGTCAATACCAGGAAAAAATCTATTAAAAATACAAACATATGGAGGCTGAAAAAGTTGCTTCTCTAGAACCAACAGATTATGGGAGAAATCATAAAGGAAATCAAAATATGCATAGAAGTAAATGAATATGAAAACATGACAACCCAAACCTATGGGCTTCAGTAAAAGCAGTGCTAAAGGGAAGATTCATAGCAATACAGGTTTACCATAAGAAACAAGAGAAAATTCAAATAACAACCTAACTTTACACCTAAAGCAACTAGGAAAAGAAGAAATTAAGAACCCCAGGGTTAGTAAAAAGAAAGAAATCATAAAAATTAGAACAGAAATAAATGAAAAATAAACAAGGGAGACTATAGCAAAAGTCAACAAAACTAAAAGCGGGTTCTTTGAGAAGATAAATAAAATAGACAAACCATTAGCCAGACTCATCAAAAAAAAAAGGGGGGGGGGAGAAGACTCAAATCAACAAAGAAATGAAAACAGAGAAATCACAACAGACAACACAGAAATAAAAAGGATCATAAGAGACTAGTATCAGCATCAGTATGCCAATAAAATGGACAACTTGGAAGAAATGAACGAATTCTTAGAAAAGTATAACCTTTCAAAACTGAACCAGGAAGAAATAGAAAATCTTGACAGACCCATCACAAGCACAGAAATCGGAACAGTAATAAAAAATCTTCCAAAAAGCAAAAGCCCAGGACCAGTTTGTTTCACATGCGAATTCTACCAAAAATTGAGAGAACAGCTAACACCTATCCTACTCAAACTCTTCCAGAAAATTGCAGAGGAAGGTAAACTGCCAAACTCATTCTATGAGGCCACCATCACCCTGATATCAAAACCAGACAAAGATGCCACAAAAAATAAAACTACAGGCCAATATCACTGATGAACATAGATGCAAAAACCCTTGTTAAAATTCTAGCAAACAGAACCCAACAACATATTAAAAAGATCATACATCATGACCAAGTGGGCTTTATCCCAGGGATGCAGGGATTCTTCAGTTCAGTTCAGTTCAGTTCAGTCGCTCAGTCGTGTCCAATTCTTTGCAACCCCATGAATTGCAGCACGCCAGGCCTCCCTGTTCATCACCAACTCCCGAAGTTCACTCAGACTTACGTCCATCGAGTCGGTGATGCCATCCAGCCATCTCATCCTCTGTCATCCCCTTTTCCTCTTGCCCCCAATCCCTCCCAGCATCACAGTGTTTTCCAATGAGTCAACTCTTCACATGAGGTGGCCAAAGTACTGGAGTTTCAGCTTTAGCATCAGTCCTTCCAAAGAAATCCTAGGGCTGATCTCCTTCAGAATGGACTGGTTGGATCTCCTTGCAGTCCAAGGGACTCTCAAGAGTCTTCTCCAACACCACAATTCAAAAGCATCAATTCTTCAGTGCTCAGCTTTCTTCACAGTGCAACTCTCACATCCATACATGACCACTGAAAAAACCATAGCCTTGACTAGACGAACCTTTGTTGGCAAAGTAATGTCTCTGCTTTTCAATATGCTATCCAGGTTGGTCATAACTTTCCTTCCAAGGAGTAAGTGTCTTTTAATCTCATGGCTGCAGTCACCATCTGCAGTGATTTTGGAGCCCGCAAAAATAAAGTCTAACATCGTTTCCACTGTTTCCCCATCTATTTCCCATGAAGTGATGGGACCAGATGCCATGATCTTCATTTTCTGAATGTTGAGCTTTAAGCCAACCTTTTCACTCTCCTCTTTCACTTTCATCCAGAGGCTTTTTAGTTCCTCTTCGCTTTCTGCCATAAGGGTGATGTCATCTGCATATCTGAGGTTATTGATATTTCTCCCAGCAATCTTGGTTCCAGCTTGTGCTCCTTTCAGCCAAGCGTTTCTCATGATATACTCTGCATAAAGTTAAATAAGCAGGGTGACAGTATACAACTTTGATGTACTCATTTTCCTATTTGGAAGCAGGGATTCGTCACTATTCATAAATTGATCAATGTGATACACCACATTAACCAGTTGAGAGATAAAAACCATATGATTATCTCTATAGATGCAGAGAAAACCTTTGACAAAATTCGAAATTTATGATAAAAACTCTCCAGAAAGCAGGCATAGAAGGAACATACCTCAGCATAATAAAAGCCATATTTGATAAACCCAGAGCAAATATTATCCACAATGGTGAAAAATTGAAAGCATTTCCTCTAAAGTCAGGAACAAGGTAAGGGTGCCCCCTCCCAGCACTACTATTCAACTTAGTTCTGAAAGTTTTAGCCACAGCAGTCATAGAAGAAAAAGAAATAAAAGGAATCCAGATTGGAAAAGAAGAAGTAAAACTCTCAGTATTTGCAGATGACATGATCCTCTACATAGAAAACCCTAAAGATACCATCAGAAAATTACTAGAGCTAATCAATGAATATAGTAAATTTGAAGATATAAAATTAATACACAGAAACCCCTTGCATTCCTATACAGTAACAATGTGAAATTAGAAAGAGAAATTAAGGAAACAATTCCATTCACCATTGCAACAAAAAGAATAAAATACTTAGGAATAAAACTACCTAAAGAAACAAAAAACCTATATAGAAAAGTATAAAAGACTGACGAAAGAAATCAAAGATGACACAAATAGATGGAGAAATATACCATGCTAATGGATTTGAGAATCAATATAGTGAAAATGAGTGTACCACTCAAAGTGATCTATAAATTCAATGTAATCCCTATCAAGCTACCAACAGTATATTTCACAGAATTGGAACAAATTTCAAATTTGAACAAAAAAAAATTCACAATTTGTATGGAAATACAAAAAAACCTCAAATAGCCAAAGCAATCTTGATAAAGAAGAATGGAATTGGAGGAATCAACCTGCCTGATTTCAGACTATAATACAAATCTACAGTCATCAAGAGGACTTCCCTGGTGGCTCAGACGGTAAACCATCTGCCTACAATGCGGGAGACCTGGGTTTGATCCCTGGATCTGGAAAATCACCTGGAGAAGGAAATGGCAACCCACTTCAGTACTCTTGCCTGGAAAATCCCATGGATGGAGGAGCCTGGTAGGCTACAGTCCATGGGGTCGCGAAGAGTTGGACATGACTGAGTGATTTCACTTTCACTTTTCACAGTCATCAAGATAGTATGGTACTGGCACAAGGACAGATATATAGATCAATAGAACAAAATAGAAAGCCCAGAGATAAGTCCACTCACTTATGGGCACCATATCTTTGACAGAGGCAGAACTATACAATAGAAAAAAGACAATCTCTTTAACAAATGGTGGTGGGAAAACTGGTCAACCACCTGTAAAAGAATGAAACTAGAACACTTTCTAACACTGAACAGTTCAGTTCAGTCGTTCAGTCGTGTCCGACTCTTTGCGACCCCATGAACTGCAGCACACCAGGCCTCCCTATCCATCACCAACTCCTGGAGTTCACTCAGACTCACGTCCATCGAGTCAGCGATGCCATTCAGCCATCTCATCCTCTGTCGTCCCCTTCTCCTCCTGACCCCAATCCCTCCCAGCATCAGAGCATTTTCCAATGAGTCAACTCTTTGCATGAGGTAGCCAAAGTACTGGAGTTTCAGCTTTAGCATCATTCCTTCCAAAGAACACCCAGGACTGATCTCATTTAGAATGGACTGGTTGGTTCTCCTTGCAGTCCAGGGGACTCTCAAGAGTCTTCTCCAACACCACAGTTCAAAAGCATCAATTCTTCGGTGCTCAGCTTTCTTCACAGTCCAACTCTCACATCCATACATGACTACTGGAAAAACCATAGCCTTGACTAGATGGGTAACATCATACACAAAAATAAACTCAAAATGGATTAAAGATCTAAATGTAAGACCAGAAACTATAAAAATCCTAGAGGAAAACATAGGTTAAACACTCTCTGACATAAATCACAGCAAGATCCTCTGTGACCAACTCCCAGAGTAATGGAAATAAAGCAAAAGTAAACAAATGGGAACTAGTTAAACTTACAAGCTTTTGCACAACGAAGGAAACTATAAGCAAGGTGAAAAGACAGCCTTCAGAATGGGAAAAATAATAGCAAACAAAGCAACTGAAAAAGAATTAATTTAAGAAAATATACAAGAAGTTCATGCATCTGAATACCAGAAATATAATTGACCCAATCAAAAAATGGGCCAAATAACTAAACAGACATTTCTCCAAAAAAGACATACAGATGGCTAACAAATACATGAAAAGATGCTCAACCTCACTAATTATCAGAGAATGTCAATCAAAATCATATTGAAGTACGATCAGGTACGGTCATGTTGGTCAGAATGGCTGCCATTAAAAAGTCTACAAACAATAAATGCTGGAGAGAGTGTGAAAAAAAGGGAACCCTCCTACACTATTAGTGGGAATACAAACTAGTGCAGCCACTATGGATAACAGTATGGCAATTTCTTAAAGGAAAAAGAAAACTGCCATACAACCCAGCAATCCCACTTCTGGGCATACATACTGAGGAAATCAGAATTGAAAGGGACACATGTATCCCAGTGTTCATCGAAGCACTGTTTACAATAGCTAGGACATGGAAGCAACCTAGATGCTCATCAGCAGATGAATGAATAAGAAAGTTCATTCTTTCTTATTTTGCACAATGAAGGAAACTATAAGCAAGGTGAAAAGACAGCCTTCAGAATGGGAAAAATAATAGCAAACAAAGCAACTGAAAAGGAATTAATTCTTATGTATATGTATGTATACATACATATACATATATGTATATGCAGTACATATACACAATGGAATATTACTCAGCTATTAAAAAGAAGGCATTTGAATCTGTTCTAATGAGGTGGATGAAACTGGAGCCTATTATACAGTGAAGTAAGTCAGAAAGAAAAGCACCAATACAGCATATTAATGCATTTTTATGGAATTTAGAAAGATGGTAACAATGGCTCTATATGCTTGACAGCAAAAGAGACACAGATATAAAGAGCAGACATTTGGACTCTGTGGGAGAAGGCAAAGGTGGGATGATTTGAGAGAATAGCATTGAAACATGTGTATTACCATATGTGAAACAGGTGACCAGTCCAAGTTCAATGAATGAAATGGGGCACTCAAAGCCAGTGCACTGGGACAACCCAGAGGGATGGGGTGGGGAGGGAGGTGGGAGAGGTGTTCACAATGGGGGACACATGTACACCCGTGGCTGATTCATGTCAATGTATGGCAAAAACCACCACAATATTGTAAAGCAATAGCTTCCTATTGAAATAAATAAATTAATTTTAAAAAAATCAAAACCTTCCCATGTGGCTCAGTTGGTAAAGAATCTGCCTGTGATGTAGGATACCTGGGTTTTATCCCTGGTTCAGGAAGATCCCCTGAAGAAGGGATTGGCAGCTCACTCTAGTATTCTTGCCTGGAGAATTTCATGGACAGAGCAACCTGGTGGACTATACAGTCCATGGTGTCCCAAAGAATCAAAGAGAACTGAGTGACTTTCACTTTTTCACTTTTCATGAATAAAACTAAACAAAATTGCTAAACCACAAGTGTTGCATATGCAGACATTTCACCTCATAAATGATCATGCAGGAAAAACTATAACACCTGTGCTCTTTACTGTTGAAATCAACAGTCCAAGATGGTAAAGTTATTTCTCTGGAGGTTATATTAGATAGATAGATAATAGATAATTATGTGTCTCTCTCCCTATGCATTGATATATCTACACATACACACATTTATTAAATATAAAATTTGAGAAAATATGGAAGAAAACTTTGGTGAAAAAACATTTTATGGATGACTGGGTTTAGGGAAAGCAATCAAACAATAGCAAAACCATAACTTAATAGATTTCTCTTTTGGGTCATAAGTCAAATTTTCCAGTTTAGTAGTAGTTGTCAAGGAATTTTTTTTTTAATTTTATTTTATTTTTAAACTTTACATAATTGTATTAGTTTTGCCAAATATCAAAATGAATCCACCACAGGTAATTCATTTAAAGCCAGCAGATACATTTTTTCCTTGGGATATATATGTTTCATTGTTGATAAACATATAATACAAAATTACAATTAAAAAATTCAACTGAAAAAAAAATTCAACTGAATCTATTTGGTAATAATTTCATTTACAATAATTTTATCCCGAAATATTTTAAAAGTCTTCATTTATTATCCATCAATTTTGTTTGTACTTTCTGGCATATCCAGGGTTAAAAGAAATGGCTGGCCATGTAAAATTAATTAAATATAGTTGTGATATTATTACAGTGATGAAGTAGTCTATAGCTCCTAGAAGCTCATCTATTTTTTCTCTTGTTTAAAATTTAAGTCAATTTGAATGTGAAATATCTATTTTTAAAATTCAATGAGTATTAAAAGCACACACAATCTCTATTAACTCAGATAATTTATTGTCTGTTTCTTTGTCATCACATGCTAACAATCTCTCTTGCAAACTTGAGGAAATCTCCTCGTATGCCTCAATCTCCTGGAAAATTTATATCATTGAAGGTGGCTGGGGAATAACCAATAAGAAAAAGGCCCTTATTTTTAGAGAGCTCAAAGGGCCCTAACTAAACCTAGAGAGGTCAGGGTTGAATAGAAAAACCTTGCATTATCCTTAGAATGAAAACTAACACCGAAGAATGGGTACTCAGTTCCAGATTAGCCAACCCAGGCATAGGTTTAGTGTTTGAAGAAGTGCTCAGAATGATAAGGCAGACCTCTCTGGAGCATGAACAATGCTTTAATGAACATCATGATATTCTTATGCATATAAACTTAAGATTTTATAATTAGAATATCACAACTTTGAAGTATTTAAAACTATATCAAATAGAAGTTAATATTTGGGTGCCTTCAAATTTTCCTTTTATTCTTTCTCCTAGTTCTCCAGCACCCATACTGATGTAGACTGTATCTACAACACCAGCTACTTTTATTTTACAATTTCCAAAGATATAAATATTCCATAGTATATACATATTAACAAATGTAGGTATTTATGTCACTTTAGTAACATAAAATCGGAGAAGGCAATGGCACCCACTCCAATACTCTTGCCTGGAAAATTCCATGGATGAAGGAGCCTAGTGGGCTGCAGTCCATGGGGTCGCTTGGAGTCAGACACGACTAAGCGACTTCACTTTCACTTTTCACTTTCCTGCATTGGAGAAGGAAATGGCAACCCACTCCACTATTCTTGCCTGGAGAATCCCAGGGACGGCGGAGCCTGGTGGGCTGCTGTCTATGGGGTCGCGCAGAGTCGGACATGACTGAAGTGGCTTAGCAGCAGCAGTAGCAGTGACATAAAATGGGAGAAGGCAATGACACCCCACTCCAGTATTCTTGCCTGGAAAATCCCATGGACGGAGGAGCCTGGTAGGCTGCAGTCCATGGGGTCACTAGGAGTTGAACACGACTGAGTGACTTCACTTTCTCTTTTCAGTTTCATGCACTGGAGAAGAAAATGGCAACCCACTCCAGTGTTCTTGCCTGGAGAATCCCAGGGACGGGGGAGCCTGGTGGGCTGCCGTCTATGGAGTCACGCAGAGTCGGACACGGCTGACACAACTTAGCCGCAGCAGCAGCAGCAGCAGCAGTGACATAAAATAGCTTAATTTTTTTTTTTTATGGCAGTTAAGTTCATCTAAAGGAACTTGCTTTATTTTCTTGTACGTTTGGCTAAGAATTTTCCATCTCTGATCATTCGTGTCTTTTAACAATAAATTTATTCAAAAGCAAAATAGAAAATAAAGAAAATCTAAACCCAAACTCTATTATGGTTGTTTTTGTTTTTAATGTAGGAAAAATGAGAGGTGGGGAGACTACTACCTCTTGTCCATATCTGTCAATAAATAATCAATAGACAATTTATAATAGGAACAGAAAACAATTTTGAGTGAAACTGAGTACTACCGCCCAGAAGACAGACTCTCAGATATCTCTAAGGATGAATCTGCTTCAGAGGGTCATGATTTTCAACACAGCTTTATGTCTTAGAAGAAAGAGCTTTAAACAAGTCAGGGAAATTCTCATTCAAGTTTCAGGAAAAAAAAAAAAAAAATGGACCAGCATGTACACAGCGAGTCAGTATGGTCTTGACACTTGGGGAGGAAGAGTACTAGCATCTGTGCCTCAGGAAAGAAGGGGTTTAATTCTTTATTTTTAGGATGTACATTTCTTTACTTTTGGTCAATGCATCCTTGCTTTAATGATTAAACTAGATGTACAATGCATGTTTGATATTTCATAAACTGGCTGTTTCGATCAGCACAAAATAGAAGTTAACTCATGATAAGGCAGAATAATATCCCCATACCTACCTCAAAATGTGAAAAGTGTTTTCATATATCCTATCAAAGCAAAGAAATTTGTAATTTCAAATGTATTGTGCTGCTTTTTATAATGTTTAAATGGATACAAATCAGCTTTTAAGATAATGGGAACTTAAAAACAATAACCCATTTGGAAGATATTATTTTTCCCTTGACAAAGTACATGCCAGAGACAAAATGTATTCTTTTTCATTGCAGCAAATAATAGAATAAAATCTGTCAGCTGTCACTTCCAGCTTTGGATAGAAATTTCCAATAACCTTCTGAGACACATATGATCTGTTCTTCTAGATCTGGTCACCATAAATATCCTATGTGTTCTAGAGGGTTGTTACTGCTGTTTCCCAAAAGCAGCTAAATATTAAGTGGACATAAACTAAAGAGAAATATATTGCTACAGAATCTCTCTTGTTTTTATTATTAGTGTTCTATTTATATTTTTTCCTTCGGTTATGAGCAGAATCAAGGTTGCCAACCATTCATTTTGCTCTTGCCAAGTAGTCAGCTACCAGGCTGCCTACAAACCTCCTGCCCTTGTAAGCTGTCAATTTAAACTGAATTAACTGATATGTAGTCTAAGTCACTTATATTCTTATTCAAGTGAAAAAATATATAAATCAGGCAAATCAAAATAAATATGGATATGGAAATCCTCATTTCACAGGAAAACTTTGTAAATTGTGTCTATGAGATGTGAGGTTGCACACGACTTAAAGTAAATAAACAATAATGTTTCCTCCAAAACAATAACAAGAAAAAAGATAGCTTGAGGTACTTAGAGCCAGCAAAATAAAAAAAATAAATAAAAAGTTCCAACTATAAATATGGAAGTTATCAGAAGGGGAATAGAGACAAAATGGGGCAGGAAACTTATTCAAAGATAATAGTGTATAAAAAAAAATTCCAAATCTTGTAATAGAAGTGTATACACAGATCCAGGAAATACAAAGGGCATCATATGAGAGAAATCTGAAGTTACTCACATTGATAAAAAACTGCAATTAAATTGTTAATGTTAAAAGGCAAAAAAGAAAATTTTGACAAGAGAAAAGTAACCCATCAACTATAAAAAAATAAAAAGTACCCATAAGATTATCAATGAAGTTTTAGCAGAAACCTTGCAGATTGGAAAAATATGGAAACATATTTGAATGACTAAAAGAAACATTGTTCATACAAGAATACTTGACATTTCAAAACTGTTGATACATATCAACAGAGAGAAGTGAAGGTTTTCCCACATCAATATGACTGAGGGAGTTAATAACCAGTGGAATTGTTTTACAATAAATGCTAAAGAAACTTTCAAGTTGCATTAAAGATGTTAACAAAGCAATAAAATAGCATAAAATATTAAATTCACTGAAAAAGATAAAGATATAGAAAAGATATAGAGAAATATAGACTACTACATTAACAGTAGAGGATAACTTACCTTTACTTGTAGTATAAAAGTCAAAAAAACAAGGATTAAAAACAACAGTCACAATTATGTTAATGGAGACATAATATAAATAGATGCAGGTTATGACATTTGTACCATAAAATATGTATGGTAAGAAAAAGAAAAAGTTTTTGTATGCAAGTTAAATGAAGTTGTTATCACTTTAAAATAGGCCATTATAACTGTACATATTTTATGTATGCTCTGTGATAAAAAAATATATCTGTAGAGTTACACAAAAGAGAGAGAATAATAAAATATTAGTACATATCCAAATAGGTAATACAGATAGAGAATCAAAGAAAGAAACTGTGAACTTAACACCAGAGACCAAATATACCTAACAGACATATATGAAATGAAAGAAGAAAGATAACAACATGAATCTCGGTATATCAATGAAACTGATGACCTAGAAGAAGTAGGTAAATTCCTTGAAATATACAACCAGGAAAAAATAGAAGATCTGAACAAGCCTATAATTTATGAGGACAGTGAATCAGCAATCAAGAGCCTTCAAAGAAAAGGCAAAGACATGATGGTTTCCCTGGTGAGCCTATTAATTACTCAAAGAAATAGAGTCAATCCTTATCAAACCCTTCCAAAAAACTGAGAAAAAAAAAGACATTTCCAAACTCCTTTTATAGGGTCAGTATTATCCTCTCACAAAGTCAGAAAAAGATACCACAAGAAAACAAAAGTGCAGAAAAATATACATCACAAACAAAGTTCCAAAAATTCTCAAGAAAATACTAGATTATTGACTTCATCTCCACCCTGAAAGAATCTTACACAATGAATAAAGATAATTTATCCTTGAGATCCAAGAATGGTTAAACACATGAAAAATCAATCAATGTGATATACCACATTCAGAATAAAATCACATGGTGTTTTAAATAAATGCAGGAACAGGGTTTGAAAAATTCAGCACTGATGATAAACATTCTCAACATGCTAGAATCAGAGGAATTTATATGAACAAAATAAATGTCATATAAGAAAAACCCACAGCTAACCTCATACTTGAGCAATACCACTAAAATCAGGAACAAGGTAGGAGTGTGGCTTGTTACTCAGTCCATGGGGTCACAAAGAGTTGCGCATGACTGAGCAACAAGCCACACTAATTCCAAAATTTATGTGGAACCATCAAAAAAGTTAACATACCCCAAATAATCTAGAAAAGCAGAGCAAAGCAACATATGTCCTTAGTTCAAAATATGTTTGCTAAGTCACTTCAGTCGTGTCCGACTCTGTGTGACCCCATAGATGGCAGCCCACCAGGCTCCCCCGTCCCTGGGATTCTCCAGGCAAGAACACTGGAGTGGGTTTCCATTTCCTTCTCCAAAGGATGAAAGTGAAAAGTGAAAGTGAAGTCACTCAGTCGTGTCTGACCCTCAGCAACCCCATGGACTGCAGCCTTCCAGGCTCCTCCATCCATGGGATTTTCCAGGCAAGAGTATGAAGTGGGTTGACATTGCCTTCTCCGCTTATTAAACAGTATTGTTAAGCAAACCTCCTGTTCAAAATAGTCAAGTCATGATTTTAGGATTAGGTGAGTCAAACAAGCACTTTCTTTTTAGATCAAATATATTGAGATTGAAAATAATCTACATGCAGAAGTATTTGGTCATCTGTGTTCTCCTAGGTTCCCATTAACATTTGAGTACCTGGAACTCAGGACTCTCTAAGGTTTTACCCCTGTGGTTTACATTTTATATTAGAGCAGAAGAAGCATTAGTAGGTTCAAAACAGTGACTCAGGTGCCAGAGCCAAGTAGCATTATCCATCTCCTTCAAAATGGCTACTACTGACACAGGCGAGTGCTAAGACCAAGACCGAATGTATGAAACTTGAGCTGGTGTTCTCTAATGTGCTTATCTATTTTGCTTCCAAAATGTTAAGGACTATAACATGATCTATAGCAGTTTGAAAATAAGAAATTAACTTACTGCAATGTCATGGATTTCATGCAATGACATTACAAATATTCCCTTTTACTCTTTGCCATAAATATTTTATAAAACATGGCCTTGCATGTCTCAGTTCACATGCTATCTAAGACCATTCTGACTGTTACATTATGCTGCATAATAGCAATTTAATACTATTACAGTTTAATATAGATCTTCTTATGCATTATAAAGAAACAAAAATCTTTTGTGAATAGATGACATTTTCATTTTATTTTATATTACTTTTAGAATGAAATCTAGAAAAAGTTCACTGGTTTTAAGCAATAAGGATAGTGTTAGGGTACTTACTCAATACTGGCAAACTGATATAGAGATTTTAAACTTTATACTATATTAATTTTTACTACATCCCATTTGGTAATGAATATTATCAAAGAAAACTTAAGTCCAAGGTTTAGTGTATAAAAATGTTTTGTTTCATATGTGGATTTCTTTAATTTCTCCTTAGACTATATATTGTATAGACATATATTACATAAATTTATCAAACTGTAATTATGTGCAGTATATGATTGAACTTTTCAAGAGATGGAAATTTATTCATGCTCTAGCCCTAAGTTAAATGAATGCATCTAATTAACTATCTATTTGTATTTATTAGTATTCTTTAGAAAAAGTGACAGTTTTAGAGCACATAAAAGCAATGGTGCCTACTATTTATTGAGAACTTATAATTCTAAGTAATCAGTTAAGCACACCTTTTATATTTCCTTCAATCTTACAACTATGTAAGATAACCATGTATGCATTTTTAAAACAGAAGCTTGAAATACATAGGGGTGAGAAATGTATTTTACTTCACCGAACTTGCAATTAATAGAATACAAAATAGAAAGAGCTCTGTTTGACTTATAAACCTAACCTAACTTCTTCAATTCCCTCTGATTGAGTTTTGAATGATCTGGAATCTTCTGATGAGTTTCTTTGTTGTATTTTAACCATGAAAGGAGTTACTGTGTTCCCTTGGTTAAATTAATATTCCTATAGTTATATATTTTTATATGTATTTATAAATGCATTTTAAAATATTTATGCCATATTTTGTCTTTGCAGTTTATTTGCTAGCAAAACTAGGCATAGAAAATGCATCCATCCAGAATGAATATGACAAATGGGTTTCTTTATTCAAACTAATTTTTAAATTACATGAAAGATAATTATTTAATGTAGCTTATAACCTTGACAATCCATTACTTAATATATTACAGTGCTTGCTTATTAAATGTTTTTATCTTCTCACTGTTAAGACAGTAAATATGACAAAAACTAAGAGACCTAATTTAGCTTGGAAACTTAAATCCAGAACCTGGGTTCTGGACTCGTGGCTCTGCATTTGATACATGTCTTCTCCTTTATTCTCCAGGGAAACGAATGTAGTGAAAAAGTGAAAGTGAAGTCATTCAGTCGTGTTCGACTCTTTGAAACCCCATAGATTGTAGCCTGCTAGGCTCCTGTGTCCGTGGGATTTTCCAGGCAAGAATACAGGAGTGGGTTGCCATTTCTTTCTCCAGATCTTCCCCACCCAGGGATTGAACCCAGGTCACCCACACTGCAGGCAGACTCCTTACTGTCTGAGCTACCAGGGAAGCAAAAGTAACCTAACTCTAATTTAATTCATGTGCAACTCTAAAATATCAGTGTCTACTTAATTTAATTATTATGACATTCCATGAGATAATACATATTGAGTTAGCATAGTGTTTGAAGTAATATTTTCTACAACTATTATCCTTGTTATGTCTGAGTGGCCATAACTATAGAATGCTGATGTGCAATTAATCATTTCAGCTTTAAAATGTCAAGTCATTTTGAAAAAAAAAAAAAGGTTTTATGAAAGCCTAGCTAATTTTTGAATCTGCATGTGTGTAACACAGAGCATACACACAGTTGGGTAGGGTGAAGTTTTGGTAATTATGGGGAAACCACATTACAATGGAGAGAAATGAGATAATGGTGAAGATTTAAGGGACTTCCCTGGAGGTCCAGTGGTTAAAACTTTGGTCTTCTGATGCATGGACTGTGGATTTGATCCCTGGTTGGAGAACTAAGATGCCACATGCCATGGAGCATGATCAAAAACAAAACAAAACAGAAAATAACAACAGCAACAACAAAAACCTATAGTTCTGTGTAACTAGTGATTTTATGCAACTGGAAAAATAAATAACAAGTGATTTTATTCTTTTTTTTAATGTGTGAGCAGCAACATAGGTGACTAGTTATACTCATAAATCTATCATGCATTTTGAACATATTGAATTATACAGACGACTTCACTTGAGTAAAGCACCCTTTCTGATAGGAAACAACACATAATATGATTTTATCCATTATTTTACCCTATGATTTAAAAATCTTCAGGAGTAAATAAATTATTTTATGCATGATAATTTCCATAACATACTAAAATTCTTATAAGCTATTTAATAGTAAACCTATGAGAAATGTTTCAAAATAGGTAATTAAAGAACCAATATCCTTAGAATAATCAAATTTACAGTGGTCATGTTTTCTCTGTGTTCAAAAATTCATAAATGCTGAGTGGAGGGGACAGTCCCACCCAAAAAAATATTGCAAATACTATATCACCTAAATTATTCCTATGTTAAAAAAAGTAGGTTTGTATTATATGATTTATATCAAATAATTATTGATTTTAATTCCAAGGTTACAAAACATATTAATAATAGTAAAAAAAAAATTAAGGCTAATAAAGGTACTGTGTTGTGACATACATTTTTCTATGCATTTATATGCATTTTCTCTTGTAATCAATAAATAATCATAAAAGAGATTGACAGCATATTTCACCCCATTTTGATATGATATTTAAATATATTTTAAGGTAAACTGCCTAAATTTATCCACCTACTTATCAGTGACATAGGCATTCATACTCAAGAAGGCTATTCATTAATTCAGTATTTCTATCTCATAAAGTCAAAGAAAAACTTGCTGCTGAATTTAAGATAAGGAATACAAATATTGCTATCTGTACTCTTAACTTTTAATGTGCATTACTAGAGAGCCATATAATGTCTAGACTTTAGATTTCCTAGTAATCTACTGACTAAATTTAAAGTATGAGTATTTTACATGACTTTTTATTTGGAAATATATGATTGAATGAATGAAAATACTTGGTTACCACAATGAACTTTTAAAAAATGTTTATCATTTTTTTTTCTTTTTTTTTTAAATTTTATTTTATTTTTAAACTTTACAATATTGTATTAGTTTTGCCAAACATTGAAATGAATCTGCCACAGGTATACCCGTGCTCCCCATCCTGAACCCTCCTCCCTCCTCCCTCCCCATACCCTCCCTCTGGGTCGTCCCAGTGCACCAGCCCCAAACATCCAGTATCGTGCATTGAACCTGGACTGGCGACTCATTTCATACGTGATATTGTACATGTTTCAGTGCCATTCTCCCAAATCTCCCCGCCCTCTCCCTCTCCCACAGAGTCCATAAGACTGATCTATACATCAGTGTCTCTTTTGCTGTCTCGTACACAGGGTTATTGTTACCATCTTTCTAAATTCCATATATATGTGTTAGTATACACAGTACACAAAAAATGTTTATCATTTTAAAACACTTTCTTCTTTGATTGTAAATACACACAAGGCTTTCAAAATCATGCATAAAATAATTCATCATATAAAAAATACATTGAGAAAATGTCCTTAAGCATGTACATTAGTTAACAGTTTTCATTCAAATAGAAAATACAAAGTGAATCTCAACAGAGCAAATGAATCCTGTGCTGGAAGACAGTCTAGAAAAATATAAACCTCTTGATTCTAGAAACAAGGAGACTGACTCAGCAAGGGTGGTGGTAACATGCCCATTTCTTATAAATATCTTCTAAGTGAATTTTGAAAAGAATTTGGAATTTCGTCTTCTTGTTATTTAGGTATTCTTTAATTCATTTTGCTAATGTTTGCTCTGAATCTGGACTGGATAAATTGGAAGAATTTTATATTGAAATACATTCAATTCAGCAAATCCATGAAGTCAGAGCCCCATCTTTCCATATTATATAATTAAAAAAAGAACTTCAAACTAGACAATTCATAGGGTTAACATATTTAATAGGCATAGATGCAAAAGATACTTCAAAACTAATATTATTTACCAAGATCACAGATTCAAACAATGTACATATTGGTAATAAGCAGTTTTATCCCAATAATATTCACACAGTCCAGTATGAGAAGGTCTATTAATGTAATCTAGCTCAATAGCACTAAATCAATAATAACATGAATCTCAAATGCATGTAATATTCAATGTAAACTTTGGTTTAAAATGATGCGACAATCAAAATTTGTTAAAGTATTGAATAGGCTGGGTAAAATACTGACCATGCATATAAACAAGTCAGAACACTGTACATAACTAGGAATATAAGAAATTATTTAAATCTATAAGGAAAATTCAAACAACTCAATAGAAAACATAGACAAAAGATGCTCAAAGGGAACTTGAAGAAGTAATTCAAGAGGTTAGTGGATATTTTTTTCTTAATATCAATGATCATGTAAATTAAAATAAAAATAATTTGCATTATTCTATGATTGGCCATAATAGCTGCACCTAACACTATCTGACAGGATCACATATGAAAAGCGACTGAAGCAAAAATCAGCAGTGGATGCCATTAAAAAATTAGGGATTCAGTTATCTCAAAGCCAAAAACAATGCCACTTTTAGATTATTTACTAGACAAAACTCACGTCACATGCAGGGGACCATAAACTATACTAATAGAAAATTAGAAAGAAACTAAATATTGACAAATATGCTATCCTCTGCAAACAAGTTACAAAGTGGAGTCATAATTGAAAATTTTCTAAGGTAATAAATATTGTACACATTATTGGAATAACAAACTGTGATAATGATATGGACATTATTATATCTTATTTATAGATATTTTGAGTAACAAAGCAAATGTGTAATTTGATTACATAATTGACTTTGATAGTATACATTAGGCACTAAAAATGATGTAAATATTTACTAAAGATATGGTCCCATTCACGTAAGTTGCACTGTTTATAAAGTAACTTACAGAAGAACTAAAAAAAAAAGATTTCCTATACAGGGCTTGCCTGGTGACTCAGTGGTTAAAGAATCTATCTGCAGTGCAGAAGATGCAGATGGTTCAATACCTGGGTGGGGAAGATCCTCTGGAGAAGAAAATGGCAACCCATTCCAACACTCTGGCTGGGAAAATCCCATGGACAGAGTAGCCTGGCTGACTACAGTCCACAGGGTCACAAAAAGACATGACTGAGCAGAGCACACAGCACAGATTATGAATAAAGTGCAAACATAAACTTCCTAGAAATCACTAATTACTTTCTTTAAAAGTCTGATTTGCAAAGAAAAGACATATGTTATATAAGAATGAAAGTCATTTGCATATATATTCAACTCTATTCCCATAGATACTTATATGTAACAGAAATAAAAGCTAGCAGCTTTGATGAAAGGAGAATTACTCTTTGGAAATAACTGAAATGCTCCAGATTTTATATGTAGTGGTGCTGTATCTCAAATGAGTTTTGTGTGATAAATTAAGTTGGGTAATATTTTACTTGATTATATAGTTATATAATCAGTCAATTAAGTATGGTAATCAACCTGCTTGTTAATATTCAAATTAGTTAATAAATTAATATTTTAGTACATTTAAAAGGTGACTATTGATAACAAAGTATGAAAGCCTATAAGTAAGACCAGTTTCTTTATGTTCCTTTAGGTTGTATTCCTTCATAAATTTTTTAACCATTTATAATGCATATATTTAACTAATAAAGATTCAGTTTGTAAGTATATGTTAGGTATGAATGTTAACTCTTGAGACATCCCTAAACTAAGAAAATGTCCCTGTAATCAGGAAAACGGGTCACGGTAACATAAGGTGATGGGTGACCCTGAGCAGTATCGTTGTGTGTGTGTGTGCTAAGTAACTGTAGTAGCTAAAAACTTGATGTACCAAGGCCATGGGCTGTTTGCAGGCATAGAATGGAGAAACTGATCCATTTTCTCTTCATCTCTAGTAAACTGAGTTTTAGTAGGTTGACATTTTGCTTTGTGTATACAATTTATTTTAAAAATCTAATTCATCATAAGGTTTAAAAAAAAAGATCTCTAGTAAGAGTAAAAAAAAAAGAACAGTAGAAATATTCAATAGTTATGATGTGTACTATATAACATCAATATTGACTAACATGGATTATCTGAAACTCCTTAAGATGGAAGTCCCAAAATTATAGAAATTGAGATTATATAATAACAGTTCCTAATACTATGAATAAATTATCTGTGGCATACTGACAAAATATTGAGAAAGAAATGCAATTGGTAGTATTCCATATATAAAAAATCAATTTATTTTGGTGAAAAATAGTTGCAAAGAAATGGACAATTGGATACCAAGGCAGACATCTTGTGAAGTGAAAGAATTTAACTCATGATTTTTTTTCCAAGTCTCATTTTTTTTGTTATAGATCAATTTTTCTTAAGGAAATACCCAAGCTTCCTTTTAAGCAGTTCTCATTTCCTAATCATTCATTGTCTTCCAGGAATAACAGGAGTCATGGAAAATGCAAGTGACACCACAGGAATAAATTTCATTCTTCTAGGACTTTTTGACTACACACAGACCCATCTGTTCCTCTTTGCCATGGTGCTCATGGCCTTCCTCACGTCTCTGATGGGCAACACCTTCATGATCATGCTCATTCAGGTGGATCCCCAGCTGCACACTCCCATGTACTTCCTGCTTAGCCAGCTCTCCCTTATGGACATGATGCTGGTTCTCACTATTGTCCCCAAAATGGCAGCCAACTACCTGATGCACAACAGGTCTATCTCTCCTGCTGGCTGTGGTACTCAAATCTTCCTGTTTCTCACTCTGGGAGGGGGCGAGTGCTTCCTCTTAGCCGCCATGGCCTATGACCGCTATGTGGCCATATGTCACCCCTTGAGATACCTGATCCTCATGAATCAGAAACTCTGTTTGCAAATGACAGCAGGCTCCTGGCTTTTGGGAGGGGTGGATGGGCTGATGCAGGCTGGTGCCACTCTGAGCTTTCCTTACTGCCACTCTCGGGAAGTCAATCACTTCTTTTGTGAGGCACCATCGCTTGTTCACCTTGCCTGTGCTGACACCATGATTTATGAGTTTTTCATGTACGTCTGTTGCGTCCTAATGCTCTTGATTCCACTGTCTCTCATTCTGGCTTCCTACAGTCTCATCTTGGCTGCTGTGCTCCATATGCAGTCCACCGCAGCCAGGAAGAAAGCCTTTGCGACCTGTTCCTCCCATCTGGCCGTCGTGGGGCTCTTCTATGGCACTCTCATGTTTATCTACATGCGGCCCAAATCCTACCATTCAGGGGCGCATGACAAGGTGGTTTCTGCTTTCTACACCATCTTCACCCCTGTGTTGAACCCCCTTATATACAGTGTGATGAATAAAGATGTCAAGGGGGCTTTGAGAAAGTGGCTAGTAAAGCATTTTCGATGGTCTCAATAGTGATCATTATTCTCCAAAATGGCATTATTAGATTTAGGTTATGAAATACAGTTTGTATCAACATATTTTCTCTCTCTTTCCCAGTTTGCATTGATTTTTACAAATTATTTCTTTTATATTTGATAAATTAATTAAAAATGACATTTGTCATATTTTTACACCTTATCATATTTTCTTCTGAACTTTGGACCTCAGCAATAAGATTGAGGCACTATAATACAAGATATGTTAAATATCAACCATGTAATTTGTATTTTGGTATATTCAATAAAAATTCTTAATTATTATGGACATGAATTATTTTAAAAGTGCATAATTATTTTGAAGAAAGTACTGTAGAACTAAATTCATATACTTTTGATAAATTTCAAATGAGCAAATAATTATATATATGAAAGTTGCAAGAAATATTCATCAAAATGTTTTCAGGGGAATTATTATTCCTGATTATGTTATTAAAAACATCTTTAGATAAAGAGATTAGGCTATGTACATTGAGGGATTGTCAATATATGAAGTAACTATGAAGAAGTCAACATCTTTATTTGAAAAACAGAAAAACTATTAAAGTAATATGTGATTAAATTTATCACATAAATTAACATAGATAATACCCATCACTTCATGGGAAATAGATGGGGAAACAGTGGAAACAGTGTCAGACTTTATTTTTGGGGGGTCTCCAAAATCACCACAGATGGTGATTGCAGCCATGAAATTAAAAGACACTTACTCCTTGGAAGAAAAGTTATGACCAATCTAGATAGCATATTGAAAAGCAGAGACATTACTTTGCCAACAAAGGTCCATCTAGCCAAGGCTATGGTTTTTCCAGTAGTCATGTATGGATGTGAGAGTTGGACTGTGAAGAAAGCTGAGGGCTGAAGAATTGATGCTTTTGAACTGTGGTGTTGGAGAAGACTCTTGAGAGTCCCTTGGACTGCAAGGAGATCCAACCAGTCCATTCTGAAGGAGATCAGCCCTGGGATTTCTTTGGAAGGAATGATGCTAAAGCTGAAACTCTAGTACTTTGGCCACCTCATGTGAAGAGTTGACTCATTGGAAAAGACTGTGATGCTGGGAGGGATTGGGGGCAGGAGGAGAAGGGGATGACAGAGGATGAGATGGCTGGATGGCCTCACTGACTCGATGGATGTGAGTCTGAGTGAACTCCAGGAGTTGGTGATGGACAGGGAGGTCTGGCATGCTGGGATTCATGGGGTCGCAAAGAGTTGGACACGACTGAGCGACTGAATTGAACTGAACACACATAGATTATATACAGCTGTAATTAGAGCAGAAAATATCCAAGTATTTTTTTCATATATTTCTTGCTTTCTATTAACTGTCCTACAGATAGAAGAAATCATCTTTGATCACAAGGAAACTTTGGGACCAACTGTTTTACATCTAGTGTTTAACTGAGGGGAGTGAATCTAAGTTTATTGGAAAAGTCTTACACTCATGATGTATCTGCAAATTTTTTAGGACAATTTATTTTTTAAAAAAGAAAAAAAAAATGAGAAGAAGGAAGGAAGGTTTATACCTTAAACATTTTGATTTTAAAAGATTGTCAGAGAGAACAGCTGGACATGGAGTACATCTCTCCCCACGGATACATCAGGAATACATCTTCAGACACAGAAGTGCATGCAGAACACCAGCTGAGAGCAGGCAGTAGTACCGGACCAGAGGAAAAGAATATATAGAACCCCCCAAAACTCAGTAGGACTAAGGAACTAGAAGTAAAAACAGGAGTGGTAGTAGGACTGGACCTGCCCTCAGTGGGTGGGGGAACTTAAGCAGGGGTCTGATCCCCACAGAGGGGCAACTGTCTGAATCAGAGGAGAAACATTTAAGGCTGAGAGTGAAACAGCCGATCTATGGCAGCCTAAATGGAATGAGAATCAGACAGTCTTTGCTGCAGCCATACTTACCCCAGACAGGAATGCTGATCTCCTGGAAGGCACAGTGGCTGGGAGCTGGAATTGAGGGATTGTGGAGCAATCCCAGGGTGAGAGCTGCTATTGACTGACTGTGGAGAGACAGAGGGAGGAGATCCTGGTGAGAAGTGCTGGTGGAGGAAAGGTGGGCAACCATGGAAGCAAGGCGAAACTGCTGAGTCACGTGTAGAGGGTGGAACCATCACCATTGCCTCTCTATCCCACACATGCCAGCACCAGCAGCTGAACAATAGAGAGGCTGGCCCATCAAACGCCTGATGCACTGAACTACAGAGTAGGACCCCACCTAGTGTACCCTTTTAAGTTCCTGACACACCAATCTACAGAGTAGGACCCCAGTCAGGGGGGTCCCCTCTACTTGCCTGATACTCAGAAGAACAGAGAAGGACCCCAGGCAAGGGAGGCCTCTAAGTGCCTGAATGGGTGGAGCTATAGAGAAAGACTGGCCAAGGAGGCCTTCTGATCACCAGCTAGAAGAGGCTTGAAAAAAGACTCTGATAGGTCCATAACTCCTGCCATGGAGGCAATCCCTGCAAACGTGGCACCACCAGGGTCCTTACAAGCCAAGCAGCTGCACCACCTTCATGCTCAATTCTTACTGGGGCAGAACTGCCACAGGCAAAAAATGTCTTGCATCTATGTGCTCAGGGTCACTATGGTCTTGTCTGACTCTGCGACCCTGTAGACTGTGGCCTGTCAGACTTCTCTGTCAGAGAGGGGATTCTCCAGGCAAGAATACTGGAGTATATTGGCCAATACTGGTTGCCATACCCTTCTAGAGCACTGCATTTCCTGTTGTCTTAGCTGCTGCTCCCCCAACTCCGCCCCCTCGAGTACCTGGTGCTGTCAGGACCCCTGCAACACAAGCAGCTGCACTACCTCCACATCCGGCCCTCACAGGGGCAAACCCAAGCCCTCCAGGGCAGCCTCAGGAATTAAACCCCAGTGGGTGATCCACATGTAGAGGTAGAACTAAAACCACAATTAAAACCCAGAATCAGTGTGGCTAAGGAAGAAGACCCAAAACCTTCCCACCAGCTGTACAAGCTGCAGATTAAATCTACATGATCAGCTAAGCAGACTTTGTGTCTATTTAACATATCAAAGGCCATTGAGAGCTCCCACAAAAGAAAAGGCACTAGTTCTTATAGCTGTGGACATTGGAGGCAAGAACACACAGGAGTAGGACCAGATTAGAATCTGAGTTGCCCCCACAGCAGGTCCAGAGATCAGCACAGTGTTGGAGGGCATCCTACAGAGGTAAGGTGGACTGTGACTCCCAGCAAGGGAAAGGACTCTGACAGCAGTGACTCAAGAAAAACATTTATTATTCTTATTTTTTGACTTGTTCTGTAGATTCTTTTGAGTTTCTTTTTTCTTTTTTGTTTTTCCCCCTCTTTTGTAGTTGTCAATTTTATTGGCACTAAAAAACCAACTAAGCTTTTTTTTTTTTTTTTTCCCCAGTCACAACTTTTATTGTTGTTATAAACTTATGCCTCTACATTGGGTTTTTGCAGTTCTGTGGAGTTTTTCTCTTTTTTTTTTTCCCTCTCTTTTTTAAAAGTTAATTTTTAAATTTTAAACCTATTATTATTTTTTCTATATTTATTCCTTTGTTTGCCTTTCCTACTGTTCTTTGCCCCTGGCAGTTAATCTTTAATGTATATAAATCTTCTTCATCTACCTCTATTTAACTCTGCATGTCTATTCTTTCTTTCCTTTCCTCTCAATATATTTGTTAGTTTTGTTTTCATTGCTTTATTCCCGACTTGGCACCTTGCTTTAGTTTTGTTTTCAGTTTTTGCTCAAGTTAGTTTTGTTCTTAACTGGTAAATATAATATTTGATTTCCTTTGTTTGCCGGGTCAATCTACCATACTTTATTATTGTTGGACAGTTTTCACTTTGCTCATGGGAGTATATGTGTATGTGAGTACGTCATTAATTTAATTATTATTTGCCTGGTTTTGTAACTGCCATTTGTCCAGAGTTCATCTTTGGTTTCTCATTCTTGGATATTTGTTTTAATCTCACTTAATGCCATAACAAACTACTTGTGGAATCATTGTTCCTGACCAAAGAACAAACCCTGAGCCTTTGGAGTTGGAGCACTGACTCCAAGACCCTAGACAACCAGAGAGCCAACTGTGGGGAGTGAGAAGTCACACAAAGAAAGCCACTTGAATACAAGACCCTGAATCACCCAATCATCAGTAGCACCCTGTGCAGGACTCCTCATCTAAACAACAAACAAAACAAAAATACAAAGCCGATCCTCAGCAGACAGGATTCACACCTCACTCAGCCTTGCCCATCAGAGGAAAAACAAACAAACGAAAATTCAGAACAAATCTCACCCTAATATGAAGCTCAAAAAAACCACTGAACCAACCTTAGGAGGGCAGAAACCAAAAGGAAGAAAGAATTCAATCTTCTTCAAGGAAAGAATTAAACTTTCCTTGAACCCTTGGAAAAAGAGTCCTCAAACACAATAACTTAACACTAATAATAATGATGAAAAGGCAGAGAAATACTGCACAAATGAAGGATAAAACTAGAAACACAGACGTCCAAATAAATGAAGAGGAAATAGGCAAACTATCTGTAAAAGAACTCAGAAAAATGATAGTAAAGATGATTTTTAAAAAACCTTGAAAACAAAATGGAGAAAATGCAAGAATCAATTAACAAAGACCTAAAAGAATTAAAGAATAAACACAAAAAGACAAGCAACACAATTACTGAAATTAAAAATACTCTAGAAGGAATCAATAGCAGAATATCTGAAGCAGAAGAATGAATCAGTAAGCTGGAAGATATAATGGTGGAAATAACTTCTGAAGAGTAGAATAAAGTAAAAAGAATGACAAGAACTGAGGACAGTCTCAGAGACCTCTGGAACAATATCAAATGCATCAAAGTTTGAATTATAGGAGTCCCAGAAGAAAAAGAGAAAAAGAAAGGGTATGAGAAAAAATTTGAAGAGATTATAGTTGAAAATTCCCCCAACATGGAAAAGGAAATAGTCAATGAAAGCCAAGAGGCACAAAGAGTCCCATACAGGATAAACCCAGAAGAAATACACAAAGACACATAATAATCAATCTAAGAAAGACTAAATGCAAAGAAAGAGTATTAAAAGCATCAAGGGAGAAGCAACAAGTAACATACAAGGGAAACCCCACACATTAAACAGCTGATCTTTCAGCAGAAACTCTACAGGCCAGAAGGGAATGGCATGATATAGTTAAAGTACTGTAAGGGAAAAATCTACAACCAAGATTGCTGTACCTTGCAAGGATCTCATTCAGAATTGATGGAGAAATAAAAAGCTTTTCAGACAAGCAAAAGTTAAGAGAATTCAGTACCACCAAACCAGCTTTACAACAAATGTTAAAGGGACATATACAGTGAACAAATGCAACAGAAGAAAAAAGATCTACAAAATCAACCCCAAACAATTAAGAAACTGGCAATCAGTTCAGTTCAGTAGCTCAGTCATGTCCGACTCTTTGTGACCCCGTGAACTACAGCATGCCAGGCCTCCCTGTCCATCACCAACTCTCAGAACTTGCTCAAGCTCTTGTCCATCCAGTCGGTGATGCCATCCAGCCATCTCATCCTCTGTCATCTCCTTCTCCTCCAGCCTTCAATCTTTCCCAGCATCAGGATCTTTTCAAATGAGTCAGTTCTTCCCGTCAGGTGACCATAGTCTTGCAATTTCAGCTTCAGCATCTGTCTTTCCCATGAATATTCAGGGTTGATTTCCTTTAGGATTGACTGGTTTGATTTCTCTGCAGTCCAAGGGACTCTCAAGAGTCTTGTCCAGTACCACAATTCAAAAGCATCACTTCTTCAGGGCTTAGCCTTCATTATGGTCCAACTCTCACATCCATGTACATGACTACTGGAAAAACCATAACTTTGATTACACAGACCTTTTTCAGCAAAGTGATATCTCTGCTTTTTTTATTATTTTTTAAAAAATTTTATTTTATTATTTTATTATTTTTTTTGTAGTTTCTTCTTTTTTTTAATTTTATTTTATTTTTAAACTTTACATAATTGTATTAGTTTTGCCAAATAGCAAAATGAATCCGCCACAGGTATACATGTGTTCCCCATCCTGAACCCTCCTCCCTCCTCCCTCCCCATACCATCCCTCTGGGTTGTCCCAGTGCTCTAGCCCCAAGCATCCAGTATCGTGCATTGAACCTGGACTGGCATCTCGTTTCATGCATGATATTTTACATGTTTCATTGCCATTCTCCCAAATCTTCCCACCCTCTCCCTCTCCCACAGAGTCCATAAGACTGTTCTATACATCAGTGTCTCTTTTGCTGTCTTGTACACAGGGTTATTGTTACCATCTTTCTAAATTCCATATATATGTATTAGTATACTGTATTGGTGTTTTTCCTTCTGGCTTACTTCACTCTGTATAATAGGTTAACTTTACAATATTGTATTGGTTTTGCCTATATCAAAATGAATCTGCCACAGGTATACATGTGTTCCCCATCCTGAACCCTCCTCCCTCCTTCCTCCCCATACCATCCCTCTGGGTTGTCCCAGTGCACCAGCCCCAAGCATCCAGTATTGTGCATCGAACCTGGACTGGCGACTCGTTTCATATATGATATTATACATGTTTCAATGCCATTCTCCGAAATCATCCCACCCTCTCCCTCTCCCACAGAATCCAAAAGACTGTTCTATACATCAGTGTCTCTTTTGCTGTCTCGTATTACTCAGCCATTAAAAAGAATACATTTGAATCAGTTCTAATGAGTTGGATGAAACTGGAGCCTATTATACAGAGTGAAGTAAGCCAGAAAGAAAAATACCAATATAGTATACTAACGCATATATATGGAATTTAGAAAGATGGTATCTCTGCTTTAATATGCTGTCTAGGTTTGTCATAGCTTTTCTTCCAAGAAGCAAGTGTCTTTTAATTTCACGGCTGCAGTCAGCATCCAAAGTTATTTTGAAGCCCAAGAAAACAAAATCTGTCACTGTTTCCACTTTTTCCCTGTCTATTTGCCATAAAGTGATGGGACTGGATGCCATGATCTTGGTTTTTTGAACGCTGAGTTTTAAGCCAGCTTTTTCATGCTCCTCTTTCACCTTTATTAGGAGGCTCTTTAGTTCCTTTTTGCTGTCTGCCTTTAGATTGGTATCATCTGCATATCTGAGGTTGTTGATATTTTTCTCAGCAATCTTGTTTCAGCTTGTGAGTCATCCAGCCCATATTTCAGCATTAGTTTTGTTTTGTTTTGTTTTCCTATATATGTGAGCCTTTTTCTGCTTTGCTATATGCATTCATTTGTAGTAATTTTTAGATTCTCTTTTTCTGTCTGACATTTCACTAAGCATAACACATTCTCTAGGTTTATCCTTTTTGGTGCGAATGGTAGAATTTCATTCTTTTTTATGACTGAGTACCATTTTGTTGAAAAAATTTACATATAAAACAACTTTTATCCATTTATCTATTGATGGTCACTTAGGTCGCTTTAGTATCTTGGCTATTGTTACTAGTGCTGCAAGAACATGGGGGGTCCATGTATTTTTTGAATTAATTTTTCCATTTTTCAGGATATATATCCAGGAGTGCAATTCCTGGATGATGTAGTAGTTCTATTTTTAGTTTTTGGAAGCTTCGTACTGTTTTCCATAGCAGCTGCACCAATTTACATTCCTATCTCCAATATCTGAAGATTCTCTTTTCTTCATGTAACATTGATTATTTCTAAAGTTTTTAACGATAGTTACTCTCACAGGCAGGAGATTATAGCTCATTGTTTGGAGATGATTTGTGTTTCTCTAATAATTAACCTTGCTGAGTAACTGCGTTTTGCATTTTAGCATTCTGTATGTCATTTCTGGAAAAATATCTATTCAGATTATTTGTGCATTTTTTGATTTTTTTTATATATATTGAGTTGCATGTGCTGTTTTTATGTTTTGGATATTACCTCCTCATTGATCAAATCATTTGCAAATATTTTCTGTTGTTCTGTGGGTTGTCTTCATTTTGCAGATTTCTTTTTGCTTTTACATCTTTTGCCTTAAAAGATAGATCAAAAAGTTGCTCCTCCTATAAATCAAAGCTTGTTCGGCTTATGTTTTCTTCTATGGTTTCCGTTCTTACATTTAGGTATTTAACCCATTTTGAATTTATTTAGGTATATTGTGTGAGGAAATGTTCTAGTCATATTGCTTAACATTAGCTGTCCAGTATTCCCAGCACCCCTTATTGAAGAGACTACCTTTTCTTAAATTTTAATAACTTCTGACTGGTCTACCAAATATCTTTCATTTAATTAGCTCACATCAACTCAAATAAAACTGCATTTGTAGATGGTCAAGAAGTAAGAAAAAAATATTCATCTGTAGCTCCAATAATTATAAAACTTTCCTCCTAATAAGTTTTCAGATACTTGAAGCTGAAATGCCAGAATAAAATTCTGTATTAAATCTTCTTTTTTCCCATTACATTTAATAAATTAAATAAGAATAAAACTAGAGAATAATATGCCAATATATGAATTCACACATCAATCTCCAACATGATTCATTCTAAATAAATATAACAAGAATTTATACTATATTTCAAGTCATAGGAAATTGAAAATCAATCATTTGAAAATTATTTATGAAAGTGTACTTGAGCGATGCATAGATTGTAGACTATGTATTAATGAAGTAATATACACTGATAAATGCTTTTGTATGTGCATGTTCAGTCGTGTCCAATTCTTTGCAACTCTGTGGACTTTAGCCCTTCAGACTCCTCTGTCCATGGAATTTTCCAGGCAAGAATACTGGCATGAGCTGCCATTTTCTACTCCATGCTTATGTGTGCATGTGTGCTTGGTTGCTCAGTCACGTCTGATCCTTTGTGACCCTATGGACTGTAGCCCACCAGGATCTTCTATTCATGGGATTTTCCATTTAAGAGTACTGGAATGAGTTGCCATTTCCTCCTCCAGGGGATCTTCCCAACCCAAGGATAGAATTCACATCTCCTGTGTCTTCTGCATTGCAGAAAGATTTTTTATCTGCTGAGCCACCAGGGAAGCCATACTTATGTATGCTGTTGCTGCTGCTGTTAAGTAGGCTCCCCTGTCCCTGGGATTCTCCAGGCAAGAACACTGGAGTGGGTTGCCATTTCCTTCTCCAATGCATGAAAGTGAAAAATGAAAGTGAAGTCGCTCTGTGTCCGACTCTCAGCAACCCCATAGACTGCAGCCTACCAGGCTCCTCTGTCCATGGGATTTGCCAGGCAAGAGTACTGGACTGGGTTGCCATTGCCTTCTCCAATACTTATGTATATTTATTTACAATTTATGTATGTAAATTATTGATAGATACAATTTATATATGTAATACAATATGTAAATATATGTAACAATGTGCGTGTGTGTGTGTATGTGCGTTCAGTTCTGTCCAATTCTGCAACCCCTTGGATTGTAGCTCACCAGGAGGCTCTTCTGTCCATGGAATATTTCCAGGCAAAAATAATGGAGCTTTCCTACTCCAGGGGATTTTCCCGACCCAAGATACAAGGAGATCTCTTGTATCTCCTGCACTGACAGGTGGATTCTTTACCACAAATGCCACCTGGGAAGACCAATACATAACAATATATCTATGTAATCTATGCTTATTTATAATTTCATAAATAAATGTCTTTTCCCACATATAAATAACAGATTTATACATAGACATAATATGTAAAATATTAACAAACATAAATTACCTCATAAAACTGCAAACTCCAAATTATAAAAATTAGTATAAAACTATACTAATTATAAATCAGATTTAATACATATAATTTTCATACACTTTAGTTGCTGTTGATGGCTAGTATTGCTTAGCATCACAACATATATTTCACGTTCTAAGTGAGATCTAGTGAGACTTAAAAGAAAAATATGACAGAACTCCTTTTACATGTATGAATAATGATATATAAGTACTAATGATAAATTGCATATTCCAAAAATGTCTGCAAAATGTGCCAATCTATAAACTCCACTAGGTCACTACCATTAGTCTATTAAGAACTGAAATCTATGTCCCTGTTCTTTAAATCTGGGAAGACCTTTTTGATTCCTTTTACCTTAATGGACGGCAGAAGTGACTGTATGTTCAATCCGTGATTAGGTCACATAGATACTTTCTTGTCCTTGTCTATAAATATTTGCAGGCAGACATTAAACTCTGTTGAAATTTTAAGGTTATGACTTGTAGATAATTTTCAGCAAAAATATCACTTCTAATGAATGTTTAGGGCATTGCAGCTTCATAGGAATCCCAGAAGAGAGAGAAGAATATATTTTATGAAGGTATATAGCTATGGAATTTGTCTCATGGAGTGAATCCAAATAAGATTTACAGAAAGCCCACGGTGTTTGTTAGTATTATTTTTCTGGTAGAAGTTATCTACCTTGGATGTAGAAGTATACATGATAAGATGGCCATGCAGTCAGAAGCAGAGCTTTCTTTTTGTAGAGCAACAGTGACTCGGAAGATGTGTGAAAAGTATCTCTGAGAGAAGCATTTATCAAAAAAATGTCAATAAGCATCCAGAAAATTTTCAGAATTGTTATGAACCAGTGGTTATCTGCCTTCTCGCTTCTTATTTTGAATGGAAGTGTATGAACTGTACTCCTATTTATACATTTATGTAAATCCCATGCTGTGAAAATGTCTGTAGCCCATGGAGAGAAACTGAGGCTCCCAGTACATATACCCAGATAAGCTTTCCTTTGACAGCCAGGGCATATTTTTAAGCCCTTGAGAAAGTGGATCCTCCAACACCCATTTCTGCCAATGCTCCTTGAAACACAGATAAGCTGCCTCTGCTGAAATTGGCCCAAATTGTAGATTGTTTTGAAATATATTATTGTTTTTTAAAGCTTCTATTTTCAATACTGAAATGATAACTGTAATGGGCTGTTTTTCTGGTTCAGTGGCAAAAAATTTCCCTGCCAGTACAGGAGACATGTGTTAGAACCCTGTGTCAGGAAGATTTCCTGAAGAAGGAAATGTCAACCCACTCCAGTAATAGGTAATTCCCATGGCCATAATAGCCTAGCAGCTACCGTTTATGGGGTCACAAAAAGTTGAACACAACTTAACAACTAAAACAACAACAGCAACAAAATAACCGTAATAGTATTCCAGTTCAGTTCAGTTGCTCAGTCGTGGCCCACTCTTTGCAACCCAATGAACCACAGCACGCTAGGCCTCCCTGTCCATCTTCAGCTTCCGGAGTCTACCCAAACCCATGTTCATCGAGTTGGTGATGCCATCCAACCATCTCATCCTCTGTCATCCCCTTCTCTTCCTTCCTTCAATCTTTCCCAGCATCAGGGTCTTTTCAAATGAGTCAGCTCTTCGCATCAGGTGGCCAAAGTATTGGAGCTTCAGCTTCAACATCACTCCTTCCAATGAACACCCAGGACTGATCTTTAGGATGGACTGGTTGGATCTCCTTGCAGTCCAAGGGACTCTCAAGAGTCTTCTCCAACACCATAGTTCAAAAACATCAATTCTTCAGCACTAAGCTTTCTTTATAGTCCAACTCTCACATCAATACATGACCACTGGAAAAACCATAGCCTTGACTAGACGGACCTTTGTTGACAAAGTAATGTCTCTGCTTTTTAATATGCTGTCTAGGTTGGTCATAACTTTCCATCTAAGGAGTAAGCATCTTTTAATTTCATGCACTCCAATTAATGCATGCTTTTTTTTTTTTGGCATCCATGACAAATATAATGTCATCATTTTAAAATTACTTCACAAAATCTGGAACCATTGTTTTGATAGATAATTTTTATTATACTGTTTGAGAATATTTCATATTAATAGGAATATTTCACTACTTCAGCCTTCATATATGATCCACATATGTTTTACAAACAAAGCATTTCAAAATGTAATTTAGGCAAAAACATTCAGAATTTGATATGAAATGATCAGGAGTTACCCTCTGAGGTCAGTCACCTAGGAACACACGCCCTTGGGTATTAAACCCTTTTAAGTGCAGCTATTCAAGTTTACAAATATAGCATTTCTGTAGTTTAAAAATAGTTAAAATTTAATTTAAATACATGAAAATTAAATGATACAGACTTCATTATTTGAGTGTGTGGCAGAATAACTACATGACAAATCCAAAGAGTTAGATGGATCTATAGATAGACAGATTTGGAAATAGATATGGAAATCTATATATTATGCTTATATATTTGCACATTTATCTATATATAAGTCTGTATAGTGAAACATCTATATAAGAATACCTATAACTATAGCTATCAGAATTGAAAATTGAGGTCAAAGCAGGAATCTGAAAGATCAAATGCCAGGATGTCTTCTCTTTACCAAGAATATCAAACATGTAAAATCAACAAATATTATTTGTTTTCATGACCTCGTGTTTCATGGGAAAAAATGAGAGACTACAAGTCAAACTAAAGGTAAAGATCAGAGAGAAGGAATGTGAATAAAGCAGGAATATAAAAAGTACACTGTCAGCATTAGGTTTGACTAGAGATAAACCTCTACTTTTCACCTGTAAGACCCTGATCTCTGAAAAAAAAAAAAAAACTGACTCAACTGAGTTGAGTGGTTAAGTACTCAGATGGAATCTGTGTGTGTGTGTGAATGTGTTAAGTCACTTCAGTTGTGTCTGACTTTGTGAGACCCTAGGGACTGTAGCCTGCCAGGATCCTCTGTCCATGGAATTCTCCAGGCAAGAATACTGGAGTAGGTTGCCATGCCTTCCTTCAGGGGATCTTCCCTATCCAGGGATCAAATCCCATCTCTTAAGCCTGTCTGCACTAGCAGATAGGTTCTTTACCATTAGTGCCACCTGGGGAGCCCAGGTGGAATCTGTAGGTCATTTAAAAAAAATCAGACTTCCCTGGGGAGTGCAGCCTGGTGGATCAACAGTGAGCCAGCGACATGTAATTAAAGAAGGCTTTTTGGACACCCAGGCCAGAGAGGTTTCAGACAACTCCATCAAGCTTTCTAATCACCACCTCTAAAGAAAGTACACCAAAAGAGAACAGATCCACTAGACCTAGCAATCCCATAGTACTGGAAAGATATAGCTTTAAAGTTATAGCTTTAAACCAGTAAGTTTTGTGGTGGCTTCTTATACGGCATTATGTATGTATGATAATAATTTGAGTTAAACTATATTTTTTTTATTTTTATATGTCAGTTCTTTTGGAAAATGTAAATATACTTAATGTTACAAGTGAAAAGGAAAGAAGCTATACTGAAGAAAAATTAGGGTTTAAAGCAGACATATCTAAACTTGAAAAATTGTAGCATGTTACAAAATTAAAGATTGAGACTAGGTTTATTAGGCAGATATTAACCCAACAGTAAAGAGATTTAGCCGTAGTAAAATAAATCTGATGGAAAACCATTACTATGTCTAAAAATACAAGCAAAATATAAAACAGATATTATTGTTAATCAGCATGCAAGACTTCATTTGCTTGTTTTCAGATAATTTCACTATTTTTATTCTGCAAAGATCTATAGCTGAAGATAAATTTTTTTACGATTATGTGCCATCTGGTTTTCTACAGAAAATCTCAGTAAAAGCTCCAGTGAAAACTTGGAAGTTCTATAGGACATAATCAAAAATACTTTTCTCTTTCATTAGCTGTCTCTCTGTTTTCTTTAGTATCCTTGGCAGTAGTTGAGACTTTCCATGTTTCCAAGTTCCTTGAGAGAGCTATTCTTTCTGTATATAGTTTCAAATCATATAGTCTAACCTGACTCTTTACTCAGATTCTTCAAGTGGGCCCTATTCTTCAGTTTCAGGATGCCACTTATTCAGGTGCACCTTGATTTGCAGGAATGATGGAAACTTACCACGCTGCATGTTGCTAGGTTGATTCAGTTTTCCCCCACTTGGCTCCTTGGAATTCTTACCTTCTATTAAGTTAATTATCTGAATTACTCTGCTCTGTTTGAAAAGAGATAGTGGTTTCTATTTTTATAACAGTATAGTCACAGGAACCTTTGGCTTTATAAATTAGGAAACCAGGCACAGACCACTTAAGGTGTTAAAATAGACAATATGCTCAAGCATTTTATTCTCATGGCAATAAAAGAAGCAAAAGAAAAGGGGAAAAAATGATATCTATAAAGATCTTGGTGTAGAATTGATAGATAGAGATGTTCAAACACAAGGCATTAGGCCAAACAAAATATAGCTTAGCCAAGGCAATATCACACACACACAAACATTGTGTTTGTGTGTGTGTATACATATACATAATGCATATACATATACAGGTTCACTCTTCACATGGAAATCAGCAGAATGCAGGGAATATTTATAAAGCAATAATAAATCACACACAGACTTCAAACATGTATCTAAAGACTATTGGCTGAGAAAACCAACTTGTCACAATAAGATTATTTTCTACAAATATCAAGTCAAAGAAGGCAATCTGGATTTTGAAAAATGAAGAATATTTAAGGGGAATGTTCCAGTGACAATAAAAATGAGAAAACTACAAAAATGACTTTATTAATTTTCTTCATCCATATTAGAGTTAAAAGTTATATGGCTGCCCAGTAAAAATTGAGAATGTCTGAGAACATAGTACTATATTCCTCTCACTGTTTTTTTTCCGTTTGGTGAATGTTTACTGCTATATTCAGGACCCTGACTCACCAAATAGGTTGGTTATTTGGATGACATGTATTTCACAGGTCATGAGATATAAGAACATTTCTGGATCTGTGGGTAACTGCTCAACACCCATGACTGAATGAGATTTTCACTTGTTTCCTTTGGAAAGTTAATGAACTGGTTTTGTGAAGAAATTAATGGAACAAGACATTTGTTAACATGAGAGGAGAAATGATTGATTAGTGATGTTTATTAGTAATCTTGTTTCCTACACTTATGGGATACAGGTCATATTGTACTTTGTCTATGTCCCATGAATTGCCAAGTGTGTCTCTTTAACCCTAGGAGGGGAGAGGGAAACAGAAGAGTAGAATTTATTTCCCTTACTTCCTATCTGCTCAGGTGTAACTTCTTGACTCTGCACTGTAGCCAGGTATCAGCACCTATTAGATGCCCTTTTCAAAGCAGTCTGTCACTGTGAAGTCTGGAAAGTATTTCATTTCTACATACCTCCTGGAGAAGAGTTGAGCAGAACATCTTTTTCTTACTAAAATGAGTGTCTGTTATAAACTTTCTGATTTCTCTAAATTATGTTCACGTATTTATAAATAATCTTAATTTTGACCCCAAGATTCACTGGCATTTTAGTTTCTTGATGAAATTCTGAGTGGTATGTCCATTTTTCCCTCTGATATAAGCATACATGATCTTTATATTCATGCCCCTGAGAACCAACAGAATATTTGATGTATATTGCTCAATGTCTATTTCCCCCATCTGACAGTGGCAGCACTGTCAACAGCTGTGCTTCTAGAGCATTGCTCTGACAAATCCGTGATCAACATGAAACAATATTCAAAACAGAAAGTATAAATTTTATTGAAAATGTTTGTTACTCTCTTGCCAAAAGTCTTACTTGAAACCTGATATACTACCTGTCCAGGTTGCACTGCTGTTACTTAGCTAGGAGTCTGAGGTTTAACAAAGGAAATAATATAGCTTTGCTAAGGAAATAATATGAAAGTGAAAGCTGTTCAGTCATGTCCAACTCTTTGCAACACTATGGACTGTAGTGTGCCAGGCTTCTCTGTCCATGGAATTCTCCAGGCAAGAATACTGGAGTGGATTGCCATGCCCTCCTCCAGGGGATCTTCCCAACCCAGGGATGGAACCCAGGTCTGAGTCACCAGGATAGCCCAAGAATACTTGAGTGGATAGCCTATTCTTTCTCCAGGGGATCTTCCAGACCCAGAAATGGAACCAGGATCTCCTGCATTGAATGCAAATTCTTTACCAGGTGAGCTACCAGGGAAGCACAAAGAAATAATATAGCTTGAACTTAAAGGTAAGGTTTCACTCAGGAGGTCAATTATGTTCTAAATCAGTGTAAGATTGGACACTTTGATAAGATTCAACATCCAAAGGTAGAGTTAGAATGAAAATCTAGGTAGTGCTCCCTTCCTAGAACAAGCAAAATAACAATTATTACTGCTCACCTGGATTAAGCAATTTGCAATATCATATATATATATATATATATTTTTTTTTTACAGAGGAAGCTTCTCCCACTAACTATTCCATGAGAAAGATACACACACACACACACACACACACATATGTATATTTTCATTTGTGGAAGGTGATCCTTATATTTACTCTTAGACAACACAAAGTTACAGGGGTGGTAAAAATGAAGCTAAAACATACTTTGCCTAGACTTTTAAAATGAAAAGTAAACCAATAATAAGATTATAAAAATTCCATATATATGCATTAGTATACTGTATTGGTGTTTTTCTTTCTGGCTTACTTCACTCTGTATAATAGGCTCCAGTTTCATCCACCTCATTAGAACTGATTCAAATGTATTCTTTTTAATGGCTGAGTAATACTCCATTGTGTATATGTACCACAGCTTTCTTATTCATTCATCTGCTGATGGACATCTAGGTTGCTTCCATGTCCTGGCTATTATAAACAGTGCTGCGATGAACATTGGGGTACACGTGTCTCTTTCAATTCTGGTTTCCTCGGTGTATATGCCCAGCAGTGGGATTGCTGGGTTGTATGGCAAAGATGGTAACGACAACCCTGTATGCGAGACAGCAAAAGAGATACAGATGTATAGAACAGTCTTTTGGACTCTGTGGGAGAGGGAGGGGGAGATGATTTGGGAAAATGGCACTAAAACATGTATAATATCTTATAAGAAACGAATCACCAGTCCAAGTTCGACGCAGGATACAGGAAGCTTGGGGCTGGTGCACTGGGATGACCCAGAGGGATGGTATGGGGAGGGAGGTGGGAGGGGGGTTCAGGATGGGGAACACGTGTACACCCATGGCAGATGCATGTTGATGTATGGCAAAACCAATACAATATTGTAAAGCAAAAAAAATAATAATAGTAATAAAAAAATTTTTTAAAAGATTATAAAAATTATCCCAGATAGAATCAAATTGCAAATTGCTTGACACAAGAATGGCATTGAAACATGTAAAATATCATGTATGAAATGAGTTGCCAGTCCAGTTTCGATGCACGATACTGGATGCTTGGGGCTAGTGCACTGGGACGACCCAGAGGGATGGTATGGGGAGGGAGGAGGGAGGAGGGTTCAGGATGGGGAACACATGTATACCTGTGGCGGATTCATTTTGATATTTGGCAAAACTAATACAATTATGTAAAGTTTAAAAATAAAATAAAATTTAAAAAATGTAATCTGCTATAATTGTTCTTGCTATTATAATGCATTTATTACATAGACACAAGCATACAAATGCAAAATTATATATAGTTATGTTATATAGATACAAACTAAATGAAACTTAAAATATAGCATTATTTTTTTTAATATAGCATTATTTTATCAAATTAAGTTCAAAAAGGTAAGTAGCTGAATTCTATCATAGGCTTTATCAATTTAATTACTGAGTTTGACCAAATCTTGTCTTTCAATAACACTCTTTAAATTTTCCTCCTTATTAAAGTTTAAACAAGTAACACTACAATCAGATTAGTCCATTCAATGTATTTTTAAATAGACATTTCTTTCTAGGTTTATTTGCATTTTAACTTTCTTTGTGTAAATAATTCTTTCTTGTTTTAATGAATCATAGCATTATGAAAGCATGTAAGAAAGTATATTGAAGTTCTAGGGACTTCTAAAATCCTTGAAAATTAAATATCTTTGTTATCTAAAGAGTCATACTTTTGCAGCTCTGACATATTAATAGGATAGTAAATTTAGAAGCCCATCTTGGGCTTCCCAGATGGTGCTAGTGGTGAAGAACCTGCCTGCCAATGCAGGAGAAGTTAGAGAGGAGGGTTTGATCCCTGGGTCAGGAAGATCCCTTTCAGAAGGGAATGACAACCCACTCCAGTATTTTTGCCTGGAGAATCCCATGGACAGAGGAGCCTAGAGGGCTACAGTGCATAGGGTCACAAAGAGTCAGACACGACTGATGCAACTTAGCACACAAATTTAGAATAAGATGGCAATAGGCCACACCCATTAATAGGTCACTGCAGACACTGTGATGAGCACCTTTGATGTTTCAAGACTAGAAAAACCTTCCTCCACTCAAAGAGGAACAATAAGAGGATGCCACTCAGAGGGGATGCAGATGCAGACTTTTGGAGTTTGTCATTTTTATCTTGTGTAAGTGATACTAATCTCTAAATATTCTTAGGTTTGCTTATTAAATTTGAACTCCAGAAAGTCCACAGTTAATTCACTTTCTCTATATAGTTTTACAAATGAAATCCATTTGATTATGTACCCTACAACCTGAAGAACTCAAACATATGCTAGCTGGCATAGTCATTAGGTTAAAGTACTTGTAATAACCTTAAATTTCATCAAATAAATGATTTGGCTGTTATCATTTTAGTTTTTACAGAATAGATTGATCAATTCTCTGTTTACTTGGGGGAAATTTATAATTTTAATGTTGAGTGAAGAAAACAAGGATTAGAAAAATATAGAATACAAATTATAGACAGTTTTAAATATTCTATGATAGCTCTATGAGAAAACAAGAGAGGCTCTATTTGTGCCTTCTGGTAGCACTGCAAAAGAGATAAGTTAGTGATTTAAAGTAAAAATATCACAACTTTACAACACTATAAATGAAAGACTATATAGTCAGAATGAAAGACAGAACATCTTTAGCATTCTGAAACCATATTGCCAAAGAAAAAATATTTATTTTTACAGTATTACATATTCCTATTCCTACCCTAGTTTAGAGGTAAGCTTTTATTGTCTACATAATGTCATTGTAAATATTTTATTTGCAAGATGAATTATTCCTCATTTAAACATTTCACCACACTTTGTATCCATAGCCAATTTTAGAAAGTATCCCTCAAAATTCTCTTTTCATAGGTTTACAAACATTTTAAATAGTGGCAAATAGATTCACTATTTGAAATGCAATTCACTATTTGAAATTATCACATATTTGTAATATGAAAAGATAGAAATTTTAATGAACCAAATAATAAAACACTATCACATTTTAGGAAATATAATTCCCTATTCACTTTCATGCATTGGAGAAGGAAATGGCAACCCGCTCCAGTGTTCTTGTCTGGAGAATCCCAGGGACGGGGGAGCCTGATGGGCTGCCGTCTATGGGGTCACACAGAGTCGGACACGACTGAAGTGACTTAGCAGCAGCACCACTCATTTAATTGACACATATAGTAGACCTTTCCATTAGATAGTGTAAACACAATTATCATGCTGACTAATCATTTATATTTGTGATGACTGTTGTTTGTATATACTTATGTCACCTAAAATTAAAATGTACAGTCATACCACTTGTGTCCATTGAAAAATTGAAAAATTAGTGATATCGTAATAGATAAAATTCTTAATATAAGTGGAAACATCATAATAAGAAACTGTATGATATAAGCAACATTTTTGGTTAAAATTAATATTTTATGCTTATATATGTTATCTATACAAAATTAAAAATAATTACTATGAATTAAAAAAAAATCCCATTAAATCAATAATTAAATGCCAACCTGGAGCGAAAGCAACACAAATGTCCATAAACGAAATGAATTAATAAGTAGAATGCAGTATGTGCATATAAAGAAATATTGTCTGTCCTTAAAATGGAAGGAAATTCTGACTCATTACAGCATGGACAAACTTCAAGGCATTATAATAAGTAAACTAATCAAAAACAACATGAAAGTAAATGCTGCATGATTTCATTTATCTCATGTTCCTAGAGTAGTCACTTTTATAGAGATAGAAAGTAGAACAGTGATTTTCAAGGGCTGAGGAGAAGGGGTAATGGAGTATTATTGTTTAATTGGTAATAGTTTCAGTTGGAGATGATGAAGAGTCTGGAGATTAATATTCACAATGCAGTCACAACAGTATGAAAATACTTAATTCCACAGTATTGACAGTACACTTAAATTAATTTAAGAAACTTGCCCAACATCCTATAGTTACTGAGTTACCTATTGATTTTTAAACAGGGTTAAACTTCTGAAGGTTGAACATGGTCAACCTTCCAACAAAATAGTAATGAAAATAATGGAAAATAAGAAGGATTCCAGTCAAAGAAATACATTAGGAGGGTTTGAGGTATTTCAGAAGAATGACACTGAGGGCTATAGTTGGAAATGCACATAGCTATTAGTGGTTCAGACTGATTATTAGACATAAAGATAGTGTGCAGATCATGAAGTTTTGGAAAATATGAAATGTATTTGACAATGGGAATTTCCATGATATATTACTTTAAAACAACCAGCTAAACCTTCCAGTAGAATCTGGTAAGTGATGATGGTAAGATGATGATCAAGCAATGGAATTAAGACTTGAGTGAGCCTTTTGCAATGCCTTTCTTCTTCTTGATTGACTAGTATGAGATGAATGTAAAAGGTGTGGGTAAAGAGAATGACCGTGGAAGAAGAGGACTCTTTCTGTCAGGTCACTTCACTGAATCACAACATATCATCGAAACTGAATTAGCCTCCTTACTTCTGCAATTATGGTTGTATTTATTTAACTAGCTACAACAGCTTTGGCTCCAGGATATCAGAGATGAAAATGCTTTTGAGGACTTAGATCCTCATGAAACTGAAGGATAAATTAATTCATCTCTGTATTTGAGTGAAGAAGTAAGAAGATTTTTTTTTCTTTATCCAATAAAAGTTGTGTTTCTGTGAATTTGCAGGGAAAAATTCTCCCTACACAAAACATACTTTCCAGTTATGAAGGTTTAAACAGATTTATGGGATTACATTGTGGGGGGATACTACTAAGAAGGTCATTATTGTTTTCAATTTATAGCTTGGCAAAGTTAAAGTAAGTGCACTAACAATTTCAAATTAAGTTGTTTCCATCTACAGACTCAGTTCTTCTACTTCCTGTGCATAAGAGTATGCCATCTTATTTTGAAAGTAAAAATAACTTCCAAGATTAATTGATATCAAGAAAATTATTGGATTTAGTGTGTTGCAATAAAGTTTGTACGCTGTGCATATGTAACCCTCATGTATTTCTCCATTTGCAGTATCACTCTTGTTTGAAATCATGGAAAACTGGAATATCACTGCAGATTTCATTCTCCTAGGTCTCTTTAACCACACTGGAGCCCACCGGTTTCTCTTTGTGTTGGTTCTGATAGTTGCTTTCACCTCCCTCGTGGGCAATGCCCTCATGCTTCTCCTGATTCTCCTGGACCCCCGACTCCACAGGCCCATGTACTTCCTCCTGAGCCAACTCTCTCTCATGGACCTGATGCTGATTTCCACCATAGTGCCCAAAATGGCCGTTGACTATTTGACCGGCAGGAAGTTCATCTCCCCTGCTGGCTGTGGGTTCCAGATCTTCTTCTTCCTCACTTTAGGAGGGGGTGAGTCCTTCCTCTTAGCAGCCATGTCCTATGACCACTATGTTGCTATTTGCCATCCACTGAGATACCCAGTCCTCATGAGTTGGAAAGTATGCCTCAGTATGATTTTGGGGTCTTGGTTCCTTGGTGCAGTTGATGGACTCATGCAGGCTGCTGCTACCCTGAACTTCTCATTTTGCAGCACACATGAGATCGATCACTTCTTTTGTGAGGCACCCACTCTTGTGCGTTTGGCTTGTGCTGACACTTCTGTCTTTGAGTATGTCATGTACATCTGCTGTGTGTTAATGCTCCTGATCCCCATGTCCCTCATCTTGATTTCCTATAGTCTCATCCTTGCTGCCATTCTCCAGATGCATTCTAATGAAGCCCGCAGGAAGGCTTTTGCCACCTGCTCCTCACATATCTCTGTGGTGGGACTCTTTTTTGGAGCTGCCATTTTTACCTACATGAGACCCAAATCTTACAGGTCAGCTAAACATGATAAGTTTGTGTCAGCATTTTATACTATCTTCACCCCTGTGCTAAACCCCCTCATCTATAGTGTGAGGAACAGTGAGGTCAAGGGAGCTCTGAGAAAGTGTATGGATCAGTGCACTGCCTTAAGTCTTGATTAACATTAGATTTATCTGCCCTAAAGTTCAAGATTGTACAATGTGTTTAGACAGTATATACTCATTATATCTTCATGTGTTATTTCTGTTTTACTTTATAATTCATATGGAACTCCATACTTTGGGATCATTTGCTAAGTTAATCGTCAATAAATTAGACTATTGATTATTAAAAACCTGTTAATCACAAATCCTTATTAAAATGCTTCTACACCCCACTGCACAATAAATATTTGTTCAAGGAATGAACAAAGTTTTCAAACAATGTTGAAATTTGTTGCTTTAAAAAAAAAAATGATATAACTTAGGAACACTAGAATACGCATTGACATAGGCCTCACTTAAGCCAGTTTCCATAGTACATGCACTTATAACTTGCATCCAGTATCAAGAGACAAACCCTTTGGGTTTTCCTGGTGGCTCAGATGGTAAAGAATCTGCTTGCAATGTGGATATCCAGTTTCGTATATACAGTGAAAGTGAAAATGAAGTCGCTCAGTCGTGTCCGACTCTTTGAGACCCCATGGACTGTAGCGTACCAGGCTCCTCCCTCCATGGGATTCTCCAGGCAAGAGCACTGGAGTGGGTTGCCATTTCCTTCTCCAGGGGATCTTCCTGACCCAGGGATCAAACCCAGGTCTCCCACATTCCAGGCAGACACTTTAACCTCTGAGCCACCAGGGAAGACCACGAGACAAAACTGTTATTAAACCAAAAATGTCCCTCATGTCCTTTTTCAGTGAAATCACTCAACCCGGCAACAAATACTCTCCTGATTTGTATCTCTGTTATTTTAACATGTACTTGAATCTTATATCAACGAAACTGTACAGTGTGTATTTTTCTTGTCTTTTATATCTTTATTTCAAATTAAAAGTTTTTAAAGATTCCTACACAAATTTACACTATCAGCAGTTTGTTTCTTTCATCGCTAAGTAGTACTTTGTTATTGGTGTGAATCACCATTTATTTATGTATTATTTTCTTGATAGATATCAGGGCTATTTTCAGTCTGGAGCTGTTATGATTAAGCTCCTATTAATTTCTCTCTCTCTTTATTTTTTTTGGCTGTGATCATATGTTTTTACTTTTTTGGTAAAAGTATGAATAAATTTTTAATTATCTGTTTTCAGTGTGGATATTGGATTTTAAACTCCTGCTAGCAGAATACATCAGTAGCAGTTGCTCCAAGTTGTTGATATTATTGTTTCTTTTTATTTTGTCTGTCTTGTTTAATGTACTCATTTGGTCTAATTAGTATTTTCCTAACGTGTGATGATCCACACAGTCAAAGGCTTTGGCATAGTCAATAAAACAGAAATAGATGTTTTTCTGGAGCTCTTCTGCTTTTTCAATGATCCACAATAAACTGTGGAGAATTCTGAAAGAGATGGGAATACCAGACCACCTGACTGCCTCTTTAGAAACCTATATGCAGGTCAGGAAGCAACAGTTAGAACTAGACATGGAACAACAGACTGGTTCCAAATAGGAAAAGGAGTACATCAAGGCTGTATATTGTCACCCTGCTTATTTAACTTCTATGCAGAGTACATCATGAGAAACGATGGGCTGCAAGAAGCACAAGCTGGAATCAAGATTGCCGGGAGAAATATCAATAACCTCAGATATGCAGATGACACCACCCTTATGGCAGAAAGTGAAGAGGAACTCAAAAGCCTCTTGATGAAAGTGAAAGAGGAGAGTGAAAAAGTTGGCTTAAAGCTCAACATTCAGAAAATGAAGATTATGGCATCTGGTCCCATCACTTCATGGGAAATAGATGGGGAAACAGTGGAAACAGTGTCAGACTTAATTTTGGGGGGCTCCAATATCACTGCAGATGGTGACTGCAGCCATGAAATTAAAAGACACTTACTCCTTGGAAGAAAACTTATGACCAACCTAGATGGCATATTGAAAAGCAGAGACATTACTTTGCCAACAAAGGTCCATCTAGCCAAGGCTATGGTTTTTCCAGTAGTCATGTATGGATGTGAGAGTTGGACTGTGAAGAAAGCTGATCACCGAAGAATTGATGCTTTTGAACTGTGGTGTTGGAGAAGACTCTTGAGAGTCCCTTGGACTGCAAGGAGATCCAACCAGTCCATTCTGAAGGAGATCAGCCCTGGGATTTCTTTGGAAGGAATGATGCTAAAGCTGAAACTCCAGTACTTTGGCCACCTCATGGGAAGAGTTGACTCATTGGAAAAGACTGTGATGCTGGGAGGGATTGGGGGCAAGAGGAGAAGGGGACGACAGAGGATGAGATGGCTGGATGGCATCACTGACTCGATGGACATGAGTTTGGGTGAACTTCGGGAGTTGGTGATGGACAGGGAGGCCTGGCGTGCTGCGATTCATGGGGTTGCAAAGAGTCAGACACGACTGAGCGACTGAACTGAATGAACTGAGCTGAACGTGTAATGATGCTGCAGACTTTTGAATTAGCTTATTTCGTATTTGTGTATCTTTCTTTTTGAAATATTCATCCATAAAAATCATTCATCTTTTTTCTTTGAAAAAAAGAAAAAAAAATTCCTTCTAAATCAAACACGAATTGGTGGTTTACTGATAGATAACACATGATGTTTACAGGAATATTTGGAATTTTTAAATAACTTACCTGTTACTTATTATACAAGTATACACTTTCTGATATCACTATTTCCATTTAATTCATGAAGATTTTCTATTTTCATTGAACTGGGTATGTATATAATGAATCTATTCCGCCTCCATTGGGCTTGAAGCTGTAACTTTGTTTCTTTTAATTATGCAGTGTAATAAAATATTTCAATTACATTAATAGAATCATGTCATTGGAAATCTGAAATTTTTTTTCCTATTATTATGTACTCTTCACCCAAGGAAGGCAGATAAAAAATAAGTTACACACTTTAAAGTTTGGGTTTTCAAGGCATTATGGAGGAAAAAGTTAATCATTAGTCAATCTTCAAAGAAATGGAAAATTTTACACAAGACAGCTTGAGGACTGTAATCTCAGAGACAGCCCCTCAGAGAGCTCTGAGAACTGTTCCTATGAGGTCAGGGGGAGGCTAGTATATATGTGATTCTGCTGAAAGGATACAAGCCATCAAGCACACATTTTGGAGATGTTTACTGCCATTTGCAAGGGATATCTTAGATAGCAGCTTTAGTGCTTTTCTAAATATGGGAAGATGCAAGAAACTGAGTTCATAAAATTTTCTCCTGGAAAAAAGTCCGTCTTAGGGTCACTTCTAGGAGTTTTCCATGAGCACAAAATTCCATATCCTGATCTTCACCTAGAACTCCTTTGAGAGTATAAAGCATGTTAGCAACTGCAGTGTTTAATGACTTGATTCTTGTGTAACTGGATGGTGAAAATCTTTATTTTATAATCCCCTTCCTTTATGTGTCAATATTGATCAAGTTTTGAGAGGCATTTTATGAGTGGTTTGTCTCGCAGTGCTAAGAATGCTCATTTCCAGATCAGTCAAGGATTTTGTTGATAGGACACTCAATGTGCTATTACTGGACTAGGTCCTTTTAGTAATAGTAAGTGCAATTGCTTAGTCATTTCCGACTCTTTGCGACCCCATGAACTGTAGCCTCCCAGGCTCCTACCTCCGTGGGATTCTCCAGGCAAGAGTGGGTTGCCATTTTCCTTCTCCAGGGGATCTTCCTCAAACCCGGTTCTCCCGCATTCCAGGCAGTCACTTTAACATCTGAGCCACAGAAATAAAGTATAGGACCCAAAACCAGTATGTTATGACCCAGAGAATGATTAACTCTTGCTTCTCATACCTAGGGTTGCACTATTACAGTCATTGATCTTATACAACTATACATGTGATCTATTGTTTCAAGGTGCCTAGTCATCATTATTTTTATCAGTCTCAGTCACACATTTGGTAATACAATAAATAATCTTGCAAAAGAAACAGAATACAAATAATACAGCTAGTAATCTTAGTAAAGTCATAAGTAAGCTAACATCTTTCCTTAGATCTAACCCATATCTCCCCAGGCCATCTGTTCCAATCTGTCAGTACCAACCACTATCTTTAAGTGAAATAATATCTTGGCATTGTTTATAAAGTTTACCAAAGATATCTACATGTACAAGGTAAATGGTGAGTCATCACGATCCTTTACAAGATTGAGAAGGGAACATTAATTGCTAAGGAGTTATGAGGTTGGTATCAGAAAAAACAAAAAATCCTTATATTTTAGTGGGTTTTTCTGACCTTGAGGATGTCTGATTAATACATAATGCAGATGTACAATACACACTGTAGGGATGGAAGGAGATCTAATGGGCAGAGAAAATGTTCATGTTCAATTTTTTGTCTTCCCTTAAAGTAGGAAACTTATTTTATCAGTATATTCCTATTTCCCCTGCTGAGTACACACCCACAATTAGTTATAGCTAAGAAATTTGGAAAAATTAGAGGCCATTGGATTTTCAGAGAAAATAGTTACAATTGTATATTTGTTTGAACATCTATGTATTTACAAATATGTGCACATAACTCTGGCTTACCAGGGGTACTAGTGGTAAAGAAACCACCTGCCAATGCAGGAGACATAAGAGACGCTGATTCAATCCCAGTGTCAGGAAGATCACCTGGAAGAGGGCATGGCAACCTGCTTGGGTATTCTTGTCTGAAGAGTCCCCATGAACAGAGGAGACTGCTGGGATACAGTCTATAGGGTCACAAAGAGTCAGACATTATTGAAGGAACCTAGCATGCATGCACACATAACTCTCCAAAGATAAAGAAATTAAATATTAATATAAAGTTAACTGTAAGACAATACTTTTAAATAACTTGTTTAGAATCTAATTCAGAGAAGGCAATGGCACCCCACTCCAGTACTCTTGCCTGGAGAATCCCGTGGATGGAGGAGCCTGGAAGGCTGCAGTCCATGGGGTCACTGAGAGTCAGACACGACTGAGCGACTTCACTTTCACTTTTCACTTTCATGCATTGGAGAAGGGAATAGCAACTCACTCCAGTGTTCTTGCCTGGAGAATCCCAGGGATAGGGGAGCTTGGTGGGCTGCCATCTATGGGGTCACCCAGGGTCGGACACGACTGAAGTGACTTAGCAGCAGAATCTAATTTAGTAATTTAAATGTTTTATTTTGCCATTTTTGCTTGATCTGAATCCCAACTTTCACAACTTTTTCTTTTGTTGTATAGTATTTTTGTTCAAATTGTTTCCTTTATTTCACATGAATTAAACAGAAGTATGATCTAAAGAAGACAATATTAAGAAGCATGGGACAGAACCAGCTGTTCAGGTTCCTGGAGTAATTTGGAAGTGACACCTAGAGATTTAGAAGAAATACTAATTGCTGCATTTAGCTTCAAACTCAATACCATGTTTAAAAGTCTTTAATAAAATTCAACCATTATTCAAATATTTTAAACTATGCTTGTTCTCCTAAACAGGGCCATAGTTTGATTAAAGGATAATTTCATTAAGTATCTTATTTCTATAGTCCACTTAAGGTACATTAAGTAGATTAGTCACAGCTTCACTGTGATAGAGTTAATAATTTAACATCAGAATGTCATACTGAATGAAGTAAGTCAGACAGAGAAGGAGAAATATAGTATGACATCCCTTATATGTGGAATCTAAAGAGAAATGATATGAATGAACTTAATTATAAAATAGAAAGAGATTCATAGACTTAAAAATGAACTCATGATTGTCAGGGAAGGAGGGGGCACAGGGATAGGGAGTTTGGGATGGACATGTAAATACTGCTCTATTTCAAATGGATTTTCAACAAAAACCTACTGTATAGCACATGGGACTCTGCTCAATGTTATATGGAAGCCCAGATGGCATGGGAGTCTGGAGGAGAATGGATCCACATATATATATATGGCTGAGTCCCTTCACTGTTCACTTGAAATTACCACAACATTATTAGTGGGCTGTGTGTGTGCTTAGTCACTCAGTCATGTTCAACTCTTTGCAATCCCCTGGGCTGTAGTCTTCTCCGTCTATGGAATTTTAACAGCAAAAATACTGGAGTGGGTTGCCATTCCCTACTCCAGGGGATCTTCCCAACCCAGGGACTGAACCCACATCTCTTGCATCTCCTGCATCAGTAGGCAATTGCTTTACCACTGCATCACCTACCCCAATAGAAAATAAAAAGTGTACATGAAAACTAGCAATAATAATAATAACAATAAACATACAAGGTACTTAATTCATGAATAACCTTGTGACTGAATTTTGCTTAACATTTCACTTTGTTTCTTATATTATTATCATAATTATGAGAAATGTTCAATGTTACCTCTATTTTTAAAAAATGGAGACATATTTATTGGGGAAAATTTATGCCCCACCTTTACACAGATCTGAACTCAAATGTCTATATATATATATATATATATATATATATATATATATATGCTCAAGAAGAATCAGCTTTAAAAAATAAACTGAAAACACACCTCCTGCCCCCCATAATATGAACACCACATATGTGAAATAGCCATCTTTGCCCTTCATTTAAAACAAGATATTGTCAAATGGAGTCTGTGCTGCTAAAGTTTGTGGTAAAGTAGTTAAAGTTTGTGGGGATATACTACTTTAGAATATGAGTTCTGGGACAAAAATTTTAGGACTTGAAACTGGATAATCTGTATGACCTTCAGAATGTTGCTTAACATCTGTAGAATCCATGCAGATTTTTGTTGATTAAATAATAGTTAACTGTAAAATGCTAATAAATATAAGATACTCAAAATGCTATCTGACATTTATAAATGCTCAGTTAGAGTTGGCAGCCAAAATAATTATATGTAAAATAAGTACATTAGCTAAACTCTTTTGCTGTGTTCAGTTACATATTCAGTTTATTTGGTTATCATTTAACTGACTCATGAAGATTAAAATAAGCAGAGTCACTTCGGTGAAGTGAGTCCATCTTTTTAATGTCCCCCCTTGTAATAGGCAGTCTGTAGAATAATCAAGTTCATCTACTGATGCCAAAACACCCAGGAGACTCAATGCAACAGCAAGTGAATTCCACCAAGTTGCCTCCCTAGAGCTTCTACCTAGTGTAAGGAACAGGTCATACACAGAAACCTTAACAGCCAGAGTAGTTGCAAACCTTTAAGAGTAGAAATAAAATATACAAAGAAAAGAGGGAATAATGGGAAAGGATTCAGATAAGGCAGTTTCCCCCTCCTTTATCAAACATTTATACCACTTTGTACAATTAACACTGAAATAGACTATTCCTTTAACCCTTTCACATAATTCTTCCACAGCACCCAGAGGAAAACCTGCTATATTTCAGTGTCCATACCTTTCTCCACACAAAGTATTTCCTCATGCTTTTTTTTTTTTTTTTAACTTCTTTCTTTGACTGTTCCATGTGGACATTTTCCCATGTCACTTTATCAAAGGGTGGTTGTTTTCTTTCCCAGAAGCCACACACAGTAAGACTTCAAGAGGTGGGTACCCTCTCAGTTTCTTATTCCTCCTCTCAAGACATTTATTCCCCATGTCCCTGTAAACCCTCAGCTATGTCAAAGAAAGTGCCTGGATTGAGGCATCACCCATGTCTTTCAAACACTCTGTAAGAAGTAAGAAATAATATTGAAGCAGACACCTGAATGGTATAAGCAACGGCCTATTGAGGAGAGTGTTGCTTGTAGCCTATGAGGCACCAGTTGGGCTAGTGAGTTAGATGTGAAAAAACTCAACAAAAGGTCCTTTTCCAGGTAGTGAGAAATGAGTAAAATGAAATGGGGTGCGATATGGGCCTTGGGAAGACTTCAGAGCCCGGGTTAAGAAGGAGTGGATAGGTCATGTTCAATGTGCAGAGAGTATAATTTAGCATAAATGGAGAAGCTCTAGAACAGATATGACATCCTGACATAGTTGTATAGTTCTGAGCAAGAAAGAGAAGGAGAGAAGACAGTTTGAAAAATATCAAGGAAGTCTGTGCACATGAAGGACCAAACATAAAATCTTAGTGGAAGACCAAAAAGCCCCTAGCAATGATGGAGAAGACTGTTTATGTGGAAGAGAGAAGAGGGTATAGGCGAAGATTAAAAAAAAAACAAAAACAAGAAACACACTATTAAATAAGCGCAAATACTTCAGTTCATAAAATGGGAACTAAAGGTAAGGAGATCTTATTTTATGTTTGTTTATTTATTTATTTAATTTAATGTACCCAGCAGAAATTTGCATTCTTAAATCTGTGTTCTAGGAAAACTAAGGAACTAGGGCAAAAAGTGCATTTATGTGGGGAGTAGTGGGAGGCACAAGACTACTCAAATTATCATTACAATATTATAACACTTTCAGATTCTATCCCATAAAGCAAAGTATTAGGCATTTTGGATAAAACATACTAGAATTATACTAGATCTGTTACCTATAAAAATTGATGATCTAGTAGGAATGCTAAAGCTAGAAAATGATTACCACAGAACAATCTACTCCTTTTTTCCTTCTAAAATCAGTTTTTGAACATTTTAGTGAGTTATTTCATGCTAATATACTTAGTTGTCAAGATCAATAGGATATTTTATGGTATCTGAATTTTCTGTTCCTGAATCCCTGAGCTTTGTTTCCTGTATAACTCTTCCAGGAAGAATGCACAACCAAGAATCATCACATACAGATTCAAACTAGTAGGATGAAGGAACAAGAAAGGTATGTGCCTCTGCACACAGTCCCAACACACTTCTGTTGTCTAGATTTATTTAATTGAACACACTCCACTGGCTTCAAGTAGATTTGAGAAGCATGTGATATTATTCAGGTATTGCAGAGCTCATACATGTCTATTTAATTTAAAGAGTAGAATGGATGCCTTAGAGCTTCCATGGACACATATAGCACACAACCATGAGAAGGAATAACCCATGAGAAGCATTTTCATAGAATCAGTAGGAGATGGTGATTTGCAAATGGAAGAGGGAAGACAGAAAGAGAAGTTAGAATGATTTTCTGATTTCTGTATGGAGCAGTTATATGCAATGGGATCATTCATTGTTTAAGGGAACTTGGGCAGTTCAGCATTGTACGTGATGAATTTGATATCAATATGAGATGCTAATCACAAGATTCTCTTAAATTGGAGAGGCAGCAAGAAGAGGCAGAAGTAAGATCATCCTACAATAATTCCTTGGGGCATGATGTAGTACCCTGAAAAGTCTGCAGGGCAAGAAATGTGTAATGGCAATATCACTGGCTATTTCAAATGAAATTATGAACAGCTCTCTTGATTGATTTCAGAATAAGAAGCAACAAAGAACATTACTTTCCTCTGTCACACAGATCTATACATGTGTATAAGTGTGAGGAAGCCAATCTAAATATCATTCAACATGCAGAGTTGGTTTCTCTCCCAGAAAGTCTCTAATTTTAACAGATAGTGAGCAAAATTGAATTTCTGGTTCACTTCTTTGAAATTTACTTCCAATTACCTGATTATATTCTCTAAGGTCCTGTTTATTTCTCTATCTCTCCCTGTCTCTCTAGTATATAATGGCTTAAATGTATATTTTAAATATAACAAATAACAATATATTAATGATAGAAATTCTAAGACACTAATCATAGAAGCAAAAATAATAAGAAGAAAGAATAACCTTTAGTTTGAGTTTTTACAATGTGCCAGTTTTTGTTTTGGAGAAGGCAATGGCACCCCACTCCAGTACTCTTGCCTGGAAAATCCCATGGATGGAGGAGCCTGGTAGGCTGCAGTCCATGGGGTCACTAAGAGTTGGACACGACTGAGTGACTTCACTTTCACTTTTCACTTTCCTGCATTGGAGAAGGAAATGGCAACCCACTCCAGTGTTCTTGCCTGGAGAATCCCAGGGATGGGGGAGCCTGGTGGCTGCCATCTATGGGGTCACACAGAGTCGGACACGACTGAAGTGGCTTAGCAGCAGCAGCAGTTTTTGTTTGGTGTGTATGTGCATGTATGTATAGACTACATGTATGTATGTATTATTATGTAATAATGCATGTGTGTATTATTTAGTGTATTGTCTAATGTGTTTCACTTAATCTTCAAAAGATTAATGTGAAAAATGTACCATTATTATCCTGACTTTATAGAAATTCATTTTAACTCAAATTCATTATTAATTGGGGCTTCCCTGGTGGCTCAGAGGTTATAAGCGTCTGCCTCCAATGAGGGAGACCCGGGTTCGATCCCTGGGTCGGGAAGATCCCTTGGAGAAGGAAATGGTAACCCACTCTAGTACTCTTGCCTAGAGAATCCCATGGACGGAGGAGCCTGGGAGGCTACAGTTCATGGGGTCTCAAAGAGTCGGACACGACTGAGCAACTTCACTTTCACTTTTATATCATGAAGAGACATAAAAGATATGTTTACATTGTAATTTCTTGTTTGTCTCTTCAAAGCATTAGAAAAATTTAGGTTATATTCTATTTTTTATATATATGACTAATATCTTTATCTGAGTCAAAAGCACACCTGCCCTCAGGCTAGGTAATATCTATCATACAATTTTCTACCCATATTCCATATCAACTTCTTAAAAATGAAAACTTTTATTTCATTCATTTTTAGGGCAATTCAATTTAGGACTCCTATATCTTCAATGAAAATCTATTTAGTTTATTGAATTATTTATAACAACCAGTTATTTCAAGTCAGTTGCACACCAACTAAGTCTGATATTTGAAGTTTTCTGAGAGAATTTATCATTATTTTATCAAGCAAGTCACTGATATTATAAGTTATAGAAAATTTAAAAAGTAAAATGCTAGTGTCATATTGCGTAAAATATAAATCTTCATATTTAGCATTTCCCAGGATTTCCAAATTAAACACTTTTCAAAGTAAGTATTTTTCAGAAAGAAATGATTTGGTGTTTTTGCATTTGTTTACATTACAATGATAACTTTAATGTAATTACAAGATGTTAGAACATACAAATATTTCTTTAATATATAAATGTGCAGTCTTACCAAGATTAATGAATAACTGACCTCTAGTTAAATGGAAATGTAAAACAATATTGTGTGTGCTTAATTTTATAACGATAAATCTACTAAAGAATGACATATAATTTGATTTTATATATAATGTATTTTGAAAATCCTGATAAGTGCAAAATGATAATGATTAGAGTGTAGTACATTTCACTGAGTAAAGAATACGAAGGTCTTTTTATTTCCTTTGAGGAAGGATTGAGATACGGCTGTGTTTTTAGCTAAAAGAAAACCTAAAAGTGATAGCATTTTCTATGATTCATCTCCAAGATTCTTCTAGAAAATACAGGGATATAAACTGCATTGCACATCTCTTTTCTGAAATTTAGCATTGTTAAACAAGGAAATGTTGCTGCTAGATGGAAAGAGACTTTATGTTGGGTAAGAGTTGCACAAATGTGGAAGGGTCTAAGACATGTAATGCATATGTCTCCACTTTGAACATAAAGCAAGGAAACTCACCACTAGAACAATCCTCTTTTGATTCAAGATTAAAATTTCATTCAAGATCCTAGCTGTCATACAATATATTTTTTCATCAATCTAGCATCTTGGGAGTATGTTTCTAGATCCTTGATTGATTGGTTATGCAATAAGTTATAAAAGAGAGCTGTCAAAACTTTAGGTGCTTCATGGATATTGGCAGGATGGTAGAAGTAGGATGATAAAGGAGTCAGTGAATGCATTATGGAGTTTCTAGTACCTGAAGACAAAATAATAAACGATCTTGTGGAGACAACACACACTCTCTAAAAATGTAAATATAATTGATACATCATTGGAAACCTTTGATAACAGGGACAAGACAAACATAAATCAATATTTTTTTTTTATTTAATTTAATTTTATTTTTTAACTTTACAATATTCTATTGGTTTTGCCATATATCAAAATGAATCCGCCACAGGTATACATGTGTTCCCCATCCTGAACCCTCCTCCCTCCTCCCTCCCCATACCATTCCTCTGGATCGTCCCAGTGCACCAGCCCCAAGCATCCAGTATCTTGCATCGAACCTGGACTGGTGATTCGTTTCATATATGTTATTAAACTTATCATGGTACAGGGACTCAGTGTGAGTAGACTAGACATTACCCATACTCAATACTAAGATGATGTATTAAGTTTTGAATCAGGATGACTATAAGAAAAAGCAAAATCAGGAGGACAAAATTATTACAGGCATGAGAAAACACCAACAACTTTGTACACAGACATATTGAATTTCAGTTGTCAGTAACCACTGATATTCAAGACTTATGAACAACCAATTCTTGGCAGGCACCACTGCCTGAAATCTGAATCTACATCTATATGGAGTTTTTACTGAGTTAGTAAGTCAAACCAGTAAAAACAGTCAGGAGCAAATTTACATGCATATATCCTGCAAACCTCATTCATATGCTGATCATTTAAAACTCGTAAAAGTAAAATCGTAGTAAATTTATTTTAAAATTTCAAGGAATTCAATGTAAAATCAGAATTTGTTTATTTCATAATGAAAAAAAAAGTAGTCTATGGCTGATTCATGTTGATATTTGGCAGAAAACAACAAAATTCTGTAAAGCGATAAACATCATATTACAAAAAATATCTACTTCAAAAGTTGCCTGAAATTCCTTTGGCTTTAATTGCAAAATACATGTTAGTAACTCTCATTTTCACATACAGCTAAGTATAAACAAGTTTGAGATTCACACTACTTTTTCCCCATTTTCTGTTTAGATCTAATTTTATTATTTATTTATTTATAGGTAAAATAAGGAATTCATGATAGGGCATGAGAATCATACTTTCAGCAATGACTTCATTCTTTTGGAACTCTTTACTTCTTCTCAAGCAAGTCTGGTATTTTTCTGTTTTATATTCACCATTTTTGTTTTGACTGTAACAGAAAATACAGTCATGATTCTCATTATCCACAGGGAATTACGACGTCATACTCCAATGTACTTCCTGCTTAGCCATCTCTCTTTTATGGATATCTTGCATATTTCCAACATTGTTCTCAAAATGGTTACTGATTTCCCGTCAGGCAGCAAAACTATTTCATTTGCAGCTTGTGGCGTCCAGATATTTCTATCCCTTACCCTCTTGGGTGGTGAGTGTTTTCTCCTGGCAGCAATGTCCTATGATCGCTATGTAGCCATCTGTCACCCACTGTGCTACCCCAATCTTATGAATGGCTATGTCAGCGTTCTCAAGGCTGGAGGGGCCTGATTTATTGGGATAATCAACTCCATAGTTCACACAGCTTACACACTTCACTTTCCCTTTTGTGGCACGAGTCATTGACCACTTTTTCCGTAAAGTCCCCGCTATGTTGGTGTTGTCCTGTGTGGACACAACACACTATGAATGAGGAGTTTATGTAAGTGGCATCATTTTCCTGCTTATCCCTTCCTCTCTAATCTTTGCTTCTTATGTCCAAATTCTCCTTACTGTCCTCCAAATGAAATCATCAGAGGCATGGAAAAAGTCATTTTCTACTTGTTTCTTCCACATGATTGTAGTCATAATGTACTGTGGGCCATTTATTTTCATATACGTGAGACCTAAAAAGTATCACACTCCAGGCCAGGATACATTCCTGGCAATATTCTATACCATCTTCACACCATCTTTCAACCCAATTATATACAGCTGTAGGAAAAAAGATGTTCTAGAAGCACTGAAAAATATGCTCAAAAGTAACTTTGTTCAGAAAAAAACAATGGAAAAAATGCTTGAAATACCTTTTCCCTATTTCCACAGTTATATTTAGACGATATCTGTTATTCATATCTCTGAAAAGATAATAAAAAAATTATTATCTCTTTAACTGTAGAAAGAAGCAGATGTTTCAAAAATCCTGATAATGATAAATTTTATCACAGGTATTTGCCTTACAAATACATATATCTAAAAAATATACCTTCCTCTCTACGGTACAAATTATAATTGTCAGTCTCTAATAGAAAGTCAAATATGACTCAATATTTTCAATTTTCTCCCACTAAAATTATAAGAATGTGTAAAAATATTTTATAATAAAATCACATTGTATTGAATATACATATGTGTTTTAGTCACTCAGTTGTGTCCGATTCTTTGTGACTCCAGGGACTGTAGCCCACCAGGCTCCTCTTTCTGTGGAAAGAGTACTGGAGTAGGTTGCCATTCCCTTCTCCAGGGGATCATCCTAACCCAGGGATCAAACTTCGATCTCCTGCTTTGCAGGCAGATTCCATACTGTTTGAGCTACCAGGGAAAATAATTTTATAAAAAATTATGTGATTCTCTCTCTATTTATATAGATATATATGTATATTCCATATAATTACAGAATACACTTATATATTCCATATAAATGTAGACCATACATATATTCCAGTAGATTTGGAGAACATATATATATATTTTTTTTAATATAGATATATATTTTATATATTTTATATATATATATAAAGGGAGAAAGAGAGCCACATAAATTTTTAAAGTATATTTCAAACACTACAATGTTATTAAAATTTTAAGGTAATGTTCGTCAAAGGTACAAATTACCAGTTTGGAGATAGGTACTAGGGATGTACCAAAGAGCATTGTAATTATAATAAAAAAATGATACATCTTATATTTGAAAGTTGATAAAATAGTAGATTTTAAAATTCTCATCACTAGGAAACAATTGTAATTGTTGGTAATGGATTTTAACTAAACTTATTGTCGTAATCTTATTGCAGTATATGCATACATGCATACATGCATGCTAAGTTTCATTTTATATATATACACACACACACACACATATATATCAGAACATCATGTTTGATGCCTAAATGTAACACAATGTTGTATGTCAATTATATTCACTGTAACACAAAGATAATGAAATATATTGTTATCATTAAAATATATTCTATTCTGGGCATACTGCTTATAATATTAAAATAATAATAATATATGATATTCATTACCTGGTGGCTCAGCAGTAAAGAATCTGCCTGCCAGTGCAGGAGAGGTGGGTTCAATTTGGGGGTTGGGAAGATCCCACAAAGAAGGAAATGGCACCCTATTCCATTGTTCTTTCCTACTCTCTCCTCACCTCACTGAGGAGGAATTTAGTGGCCACAGGACTGGAAAAGGTCAGTTTTCATTCCAATCCCAAAGAAAGGCAATGCCAAAGAATGCTCGAACTGCTGCACAATTGCCCTCACCTCACAGGCTAGTAAAGTAATGCTCAAAATACTCCAAGCCAGACTTCAGCAATACATGAACGTGAACTTCCAGATGTTCAGGCTGGTTATAGAAAAGGCAGAGGACCAGATATCAAATTGGCAACATCTTCTGGGTCATCAAAAAAGCAAGAGAGTTCCAGAAAACAAATCTATTTCTGTTTCATTGATTATGCCAAAGCATTTGACTTTGTGGATCACGATAAACTATAAAAAATTCTGAAAGAGATGGGAATACCAGACCACCTGATCTGCCTCTTGAGAAATCTGTATGCAGGTCAGGAAGCAACAGTTAGAACTGGACATGGAACAACAGACTGGTTCCAATAGGGAAAGGATTACGTCGAGGCTGTATATTGTCACCCTGCTTATTTAACTTACATGCAGAGTACAACATGAGAAAACGCTGGGCAGGATGAAGCACAAGCTGGAATCAAGATTGCCGGGAGAAATATCAATAACCTCAGATATGCAGCTGACACCACCCTCATGGCAGAAAGTGAAGAAGAACTAAAGAGCCTCTTGATGAAAGTGAAAGAGGAGAGTGAAAAAATTGGCTTAAAACTCAACATTCAGAAAATGAAGATCATGGCATCTGGTCCCATCACTTCACGGGAAATAGATGGGGAAACAGTGGAAACAGTGGCTGACTTTATTTTTGGGCCTCCAAAATCACTGCAGATGGCAATTGCAACCATGAAATTAAAAGATGCTTACTCCTTGGAAGGAAAGTTACGACCAAACTAGACAGCATATTCAAAAGCAGAGACATTACTTTGCGAACAAAGGTCCATCTAGTTAAGACTATGGTTTTTCCAAGAGGTAGTCATGTATGGATGTGAGTGTTGGACTGTGAAGAAAGCCGAAAGCCGAAGAATTGATGCTTTTGAACTGTGGTGTTGTAGAAGACTCTTAAGAGTCCCTTGGACTGCAAGGAGATCCAATCAGTCCATCCTAAAGGAGATCAGTCCTGAGTGTGCATTGGAAGGACTTATGCTGAAGCTGAAACTCCAATACTTTGTCCACCTGATGCGAAGAACTGACTCATTGGAAAAGACCCTGATGCTGAGAAAGATTGAAAGCAGGAGGGGAAGGGGACGACAGAGGATGAGATGATTGGATGGCATCACTGACTCAATGGACATGAGTTTGGGCAAACTCTGGGAGTTGGTGATGGACAGGGAGGCCTGGCGTGCTGCAGTCCATGGGAACACAAAGAGTCGGACATGACTGAACGACTAAACTGAACTGAACTTGGGGGAAAAAAAAAGTTAGAATTATATAAAGTGACAAATCAGTACAGCTGCATCTGTCACTTGGCCCTCTTCTGGAAACTTTCAAAATCTGAAAAGAATTCACAAACCATTTAAAAAATGTTTGTTTACTGTATTGGTGTTTTTCTTTCTGGCTTACTTCACTCTGTATAATCGGTTCCAGTTTCATCCATCTCATTAGAACTGATTCAAATGTATTCTTTTTAATGGCACTAATGCATATATATGGAATTTAGAAAGATGGTAACAATAACCCTGTGTACGAGACAGCAAAAGAGACACTGATGTATAGATCAGTCTTATGGACTCTGTGGGAGACGGAGAGGGTGGGGAGATTTGGGAGAATGGCATTGAAACATGTATAATATCATGTATGAAACGAGTCACCAGTCCAGGTTCAATGCACGATGCTGGATGCTTGGGGCTGGTGCGCTGGGACGACCCAGAGGGAGGGTATGGGGAGGGAGGAGGGAGGAGGTTCAGGATGGGGAACACAGGTATACCTGTGGCGGATTCATTTCGATATTTGGCAAAACTAATACAATATTGTAAAGTTTAAAAATAAAATAAAATTAAAAAAAAAGTTTGACTAATAATTCAGAATATTTATCTTAAAAAAGCTTAGTGAGGTAACAGAAAACATAAACAACTATACAGAGTTTGAAAATCAATATAAGAACAAAATGAAAAGTTCAACAAAATTTGAAACTGTAAAAGAGAACTAAACAAATTCTAATCCTAGAACTGAAGAACACAGTAATTGAACTGAAAAAAAGCAGTAGAGACTAAATAGCAGACTAGATCAAGAAAAAGAACTATTTATGAGATCAGAAATTACCAACAGGAACAATAATAGCAACAACAAGAACTGTGAAAAAGAGTGGAAAAAACATATAGCATTTGTAGGATAGTATAAGTCACTAATATATACTTCATGGAAATCCCAAAAGGAGGAAAGAAAGAGAAAGGGAGGCAAAAGTTTATTTAATGTAGTAAATGAAAACAATATAGAAACTGTAAATCTGGGGAGGGAAGTGAACATCCAGATCCATGAAGCTCAAAAAACTCAAAATAAATTAAACATAAGGAAATCGTCCCCTAGACACATTGTAATTCACAAATCAAATATTTAAAAAATCTAAGCTGAATCAGTATTACTCCTTGTCAAGTAAAATGTACAATTAATTAACTTACTGAAAACTATTGGAAATATAAGAACACAAGTTATAATCTGCAATAAAATTTATTGTTGAATATTTTCTCAATATCATTGCACCAAAATAAATAGTATTATTTTCATTAGATAGCTTATTACATGAAAAAATTACCAATTTAATTATAATTTAATTATAATTATTACATGACATTTTTTATAATTTAATGGGTTTTACCAAAAGAATGGCAATTTCAAATAAATTATGTAAACCTGAAATAAATTAAAAACTATTCTCACAAGTGTGATATTTTAAGAATCTTTGCTTACATGTTTTATTAAATTAAACACATCCTATTTGATTTATTAAATTTTTGGCCAATATAATCATAATAGGAAATAAATTAGTATATGCAGACATATCAATACTGTGTACCTACTGAGTAACAATATATAAAATATATGATCTAAAAATTTAGAGGCATAATAATATTGGAAGAATCTGAATAAATAAGTGGTGTCTTTCCACACCAACTGATACTAAACACACCAGGGAAAATTTCTATAGAAGTTATGAGAACTCCTACCCAAACCTTGGCTGGTGGCCATCCTGGGCTTCTAGTGATTTAACTGATATTATGTAAGTCTCGGTGGATATTCCTAAGTGCCTAAGTGGATGGAAAAAAAAAAAGAAAAAAAGAATTAAATTGAGTTTCAGGAAAAGGAGGCCTAGAATCAAATCACTGTGACCCCTGCGTTTCAGTGAAGGCATTTAAAATGTCAGCTGTAGAGATATAAATATTAAAGTATTTGTTTAGAAATTTTTCAAAGAATTTTACTCAGAAAATGACTTTGCTTCCATGAAGAAGTTTGGACTGCTTTCAGCTAATCAAGCCAGTGAGTATGTGAAAGTCCAGATATAGTAAAAGGTACTAATTGTATTTTTATTTCTATTTGCCACCAAAGAGAAGGGACTCTTCAGCAACTGCTTAAGAGAAGTTTGTTCAGAAAAGAAAACTTCATTTGACTGAAGTTAGCTTCACAAGGTATATAAATATTTTATACTAGATTGTATATCCTTAAAAGTAATTAACCTCCAATTAAAATAAATAAATTTATATTAAAATAAGTAAAAACTATATGGGCTACTCAAACACTTGCAAACATTTTTTAAAGACATGAAGCTCTGTTTAACATTTGTTATCATATAATCCTGACTATTAATCTGAGTGTGAATGATTGTGAAAGGATAGTAAAATAGAGCAAAATTGATAAAGACAGCTGTTGATATTCTTTATAAACTACTCTTCTAAATTTATGGGGAATAATGCACGGGTCTACGCTCACCTATACCATATACTGAAATATGATTGAAAATAATCATGATATTTTATAAAACATATGATAAAATCTCATATAAATTCAAATAGTACTTCAAATATGAGATTTATGTGGCTGTAATTGAAATAAGATATACATAGGACCAATACAATATTGTAAAGTAAAAAAAAAAATATGTATAGGAAAAAAAGAAATTCAACTAATAAACAATATTCATTAAAGAAGTGAGAATTCATTGTATCCATAGCCTGTGATATATCCTCTGCACATGGGAAATATTGTAGCCAAGAAAAGAATGTTTTAAAACAGCATAGGTAACATAAATTATAATCTCTAGGAGTAGAGATGTTTTCATGCAAGCACACTGTATAATAGCATGGGAGCTGATTTTATTGTATTAACTCCTTTGGCAGTGTTGATTACTTTTTGGATTGAAATCACTCAGGACTTAAGGTAATCAGTTTAGGAAATGAGTGATGTAATATACATAAGAGTTGGTTAAGATAAGAAATAGAGGTTTTAAATGAAATTTGACATCAAGCATGTGATTGCACTTTTTAGAATACTGTTCAGCAAAAATTGTACAGCATGAAATGAACAACAAAAAGTAGTTTTCTACCTTATTAATAAATGTGATTTCTGAAAGGGAAGTGAGATGAAGTTGTTGGAAGAGATAGAGCCAAATCATATTCAGTATGCTCTGGATGTGCTCAGGTTACATTTGAAGAATAATATAATCCTTAGGGAATCCAATCCTCAATAAAGTTTATAGAGGACAACCTTTCTTATTTCTTACTAATTTTAATTTTTGGTTTATGAATGAAAGTTCATTACATAGTAATGCTGCAACCTTAATACTGCTTCCTACTCATTCTTTTACCCTAAATGAACTCACAGTTTATAAGTAAAACCTAAAAATTACTTGTCTAAATTTCATATCAAAATATAAAATGGAATAAATAGTGAAGGTAAACAATAAGGGCTATTGTTACCTGTCTGTGGATATATTTTGATCATCTGTATCCATAAATTCTATAATTTGAAAGATGGCTTCTAGAAATAATCTAGCTATTAACCATATGTTTAGTTATAATTATCCTTTTTTGTACTTTTAAACGTAAACTGTATAATTGAAGTGTCTTATGCTTTTAACTTGTATATTTAAAAAATTTTTATTTCATATAAATAAATATTGAGCAAAAATATCTGAATGAACAACCTTGCATGATTTTGTGAATATAAAATGGGTTGTAGCATACAGAAATAATTTGAAAACATGCAATTGTAGTGAATGACAAGTTAGGTGAATGTAAATGATGGTTATGAAAATTATACTGATAAAGATGCTAAAATGTAGAGCTATTCTCAGTGATATTTTACACCCTGGCATACACTGATTTTTATGTTTTATCTTGTAGATAGCCTGTAATATCCCATGTTTCTTTCTACCTGTTCTACTTAAAAAAATACAGACTCAGATACTTATATTTTTTTATGCTTACAATTATTGTAAGTAGATAAGATAAATTGTAGATAAGATAAGATAAAAAGTAGATAAGATAAATTATCTAGTCTTAAACTTAAACTCTCTCTCTTTCATGTATCTGTGTACTAAAACAGAATAAATACATTTTTATTGCAAGACAAAATTGAAAAATATATTATTATAATCAGTTTCTGTCTTTGAAAATATCTGTTACTAGTTTACCTAATAATGCTTATTCACCACTGTAAAATTTCACTGAATAATATGAATTAGGACACATAATCATATAAACACAAATATTCTCTGTGTATTTAGATCTCGTTATATGTAAAAATATTGTTCTCTAATTATATACTTTAAAACTTAGAAGTATACATTATTTGAATACTAAGTACTATTTGGAAAAGACTCTGATGCTGAGAGGGATTGGGGCAGGAGGAGAAGGGGACAACAGAGGATGAGATGGCTGGATGGTATCACTGACTCGATGGACGTGGGTTTGAGTGAATTCCAGGAGATGGTGATGGACAGGGAGGCCTGGCGTGCTGCGATTCATGGGGTCGCAAAGAGTCGGACACGACTGAGCGACTGAACTGAACTGAACTGAACTGAAGTACTATTAGTAAAATCTCTAAATCAGTTAATTAATATAAGTCTTTATTCACCCTTGGCTCTTCTTTAGCAAAACCTACTATGGAAACACTGGAAGGAATATAGCATCTCACGTAAGTCTCCATGGAAGGATATTGTATCAGTTCAGTTCAGTTCAGTCGCATGGGCATGTGCACATGTATTCAGCTTTCTCTTTCATGTTTAGTAATTCCTTTAAAATTTGGAAAAATTGGCTCTAGAATAATATTTACAAGAAAAACACAACATGCAGTGTAGAATTAATAAATTCTTATCACTGAGAATGCTTCTTCCAATATTCATTCATGAGAATCCTTTCAGAATGTCATTATCTGCTTTCCATTAAGTGATTGACCACTTCTCTATTCAAAGTTCTTCTTTCAAAAGAACTAGAATATTTCATCTCTCATGGTGCCATATGCTTCCCTGTTCCCTTTTAGTTTATCACATGTCTATTTCTTAATCATCATGATAGGCTTTTAAGAGAGGAGATTATAAATATATGTGCTTAACTGAACAGAACACACTCATTTAGAATTGAAAATAATTTTAAGTATAAAAAATGGTAAAAAATGAATACAGCAAAGCAATGTAAGGCAATGTGTATCAAATAATGATTAAAAAATAAAATTTATGCTAATGGGAGATCTTGAGGAAATTCACAAAAGCTACAAAGGGCACATTTTATAGATATTCAGGTAAAGGGTCTATGTTATCTATGGTATTCAGAATGTTATTGAGGAGGAAGAAGAGAATGACTTTGTGTAAATGGTACTTAACAATAAGGATTCATCCTAGATTTCACAACAAATGAGCCAAATGATATTAACTGGCTTCAAATAAGCTTAATTTGACATTTCTATGTAAAAAATTCTGAAGAAAGAAAAATATGAATAGCTTCTCATAATCAGCTGATACATTGATACAGTTTTAGAGACAAGCTTTATGGTTTAAATATGAAAGATAATTCATTAATGGTAATAAATATTTATTTACAAAATTTATATAATGTATGCATTTGCATTGATGTCTTTTGAATATACTTCAATTATGATATCTGATTTTGATGATACTTGAGTTCATATAGGCAGTAAAAAATACTTATCCTAATGATTTCATAATAATGTTTAGAAGTAAATTCAAAGATTTCTGGCAAAACTTTGGCAAAAAATGTTTGCATCTTAAACTTTCAATCTCTGGCTTAAAATTTAAATTTATCATCTTCAAAATAGATAAAAATTCGGTTCTGAATTTTTATGACTGAACTAAATTAGTCATTTAAGAAATACTGTTTTATACTTAATTGCTCTTATGTCTGTCTTTAGGAAAAAACATATCAATGACTCATGGAAACCTATAATCGAACATCAGATGATTTCATCTTAATTGGATTGTTCTCCCCTTCAAGAATTGGGCTGTTTCTTTTTATGTTCATTGTTCTTATTTTCTTAATGGCATTATTTGGCAACCTGTCGATGATCCTTCTCATCTTTCTGGACACGCATCTCCATACACCAATGTACTTTCTTCTTAGTCAGCTCTCCTTCATTGACCTAAACTACATCTCCACCATTGTCCCCAAAATGGCCTCCAATTTTCTGTTTGGAAACAAGTCTATCTCTTTCATTGGATGTGGGATTCAGAGCTTCTTCTTTTTGACTTTAGCAGTTGCAGAAGCATTGCTTTTGACATCTATGGCTTATGATCGCTATGTGGCCATTTGCTTTCCTCTTCACTATCCCATCAGAATCAGCAAAAGAGTGTGTGTGTTGATGATAACAGGATCTTGGATAATGGGTGCTCTCAACTCCTGTGCCCACACCACATACGCCCTCCATATCCCTTATTGCAGATCCAGGGCCATCAATCATTTCTTCTGTGATGTCCCAGCCATGTTGACTCTGGCCTGCATTGACACCTGGGTCTATGAGTACACAGTGTTTGTGAGTACCACCCTATTTCTTGTGTTGCCTTTTATTGTTATTGCTTGTTCCTATGGCCATGTTCTCTTTGCTGTCTATCGCATGAACTCAGCAGAAGGGAAGAAGAAGGCCTATTCAACGTGCAGCACCCACCTCACTGTGGTGACTTTCTACTATGCTCCCTTTGTTTATACTTATCTACGTCCAAGATCCCTTCGATCTCCAACAGAGGACAAGGCTCTGGCTGTCTTCTATACCATCTTGACCCCAATGCTCAACCCTCTTATCTACAGCTTGAGAAACAAGGAAGTAATGGAGGCATTGAGAAGAGTAACTCAGAGACTCTGCTCTGTGAAAATGTAGACAAAGCCTTTTCTCCATGTGTACCAAGACTTGAGCATAAATCCATTCATCACTGTACAGTGATAAAAACATTACATTATGGTTAACTGAAAGGATAAAAAATTTGAAGTGTCTTGTTAAAAAGGAGAAAAAGTTGCCATTATTCTTGCTCATATATAGTTTTTTTTCTTTAACATTATTTTGTTAAATATGAAATATAATCAAATTGCAAACAATATTTTTACACATAATAAAAAGTAATCACTATTTTCATATGTTGTTATTGGCCATGCCTTTTTTTCACTCACATTTCTATGAATTTATCAAAATTTATACTTTTAGGAAATTTATTTTTTTAATGTAGTTGAAATTTTTTGAGTCATAGATGACAAGTACAAAGTTTGCAGTTAATTATTGATTACTTTTAATTTTGAAATGAATCTTTCTGCTAATATTACTGAAGCCATTAGGAATATTTGTAAGTTATGAAAACCTTGGATTGAATTATTGATAAATTATGCCAAAGTGTAACTTTTAGTGCATGTGGAGCTAATAATTCAAAAAGAGAGTTTCTTTTTCTGAAAAGTTTTCTTATAAGTCACGTTTACTTCATCAATTCACACAAATCAGTTTCATGTAAATCTGAATTTAATTTTAAATATAGATTCAGTCAGTCTGTGTCATCAATTGTTTGTCAAATTTCTCATAATTTGTAGACTCTCTATAGGAAACCAGAAGTGTCATGAGGTTTCAAAACCTTTTCTTTCATTTTATTGCCATACATCCAATTAAAAGGTAAATTGAGTTAAAATTTGCTAATGATTGTTTCCTATTATTTTGCATAAAGAACGTATTGTTTTCCATGAGTGATCTTTCGTATTAATTTAAAAATCTTTTTTCTATTTCTAAAACTGGGGTTATTTGATTTGTAATGTTGAAACAGTTTAAAGAAAAAAAACTTACTTTCTGTACAGTTTCATGAATGCTTACAATTTCCTGATATGTTTTATTTCAATGACAATTTTTACACTATTATTTTGTAATAATTTACTCAAAAAATTGATTGCCTGAGCTCTTGGCATTTGCCCTGGCACTCTAGTGATGAAGTGATGTAGTGAACACTTTTGTACCTGACAAACTGGGCCTTAGGATGGAAGTTTAATTTGGTCCCTACCTCCACCATGGGTCATTGTTTCTTCCAGGCAAAGCTCCTTCTTTTCTCTTCTAATCAGTGATCACATCTAACATTGTAGTTGCATCTGCAGATGCTCTTATCACCACCACCAGTCTGTCCCTAGGTTTCAAGGTAGCCCATCCCTTGGTGTCCTGTGGAGATCTGAACATAGATGTATGTGCACATATGGTAGACCAGGCCATTTGCTTCATATACTGCCGCCTGAGCTGACAGAAACAGATCCTGCTACTGTGGATGATTAAGCATGTAAAGAATCTGCCTGCAAGGCAGGAGATGTGGGTTCAATCCTCTGGAGGAAGTACTGGCAACCCAATCCATTATTCTTGCCTGAAAAATACCATGAACAGAGGAGCCTGGCAGGCTATAGTCCATGGGGTCACAAAGAGTTGGACATCACTGAGTTCCAAGCACACACACATGTACTGCCACTTGAGTTGACATAAACAAGTCCTGCTACTGAACCAGAACTCTTCGCTGTGGCTGCCACCCAGTATAGTAGGTGTGTTCACACACATGGTTCAGATAGAATTTCATACAGCAACAACAGAGCATTAATGGCAAAACAGAGCATTAAACAAAGAAAGTTTATTTCTAGGAACCTAAGGAAGCACACATACTATATGCTCTAATAAATGCAGAATGAGTGAATAGAGAATGAATGGCATCATGAAAACCAGAAAATGATGGTAATATCTACTGTTTTGTCAGTTGTTATTATTGAAAATATTCTAAGGAAGTTTGGAACTGAGTACGGATGTCTATTCTAGACCCTTCCACCTGTCAGGTGGTAAACAATAGAATCAAGAAATATGTATCTATTGTTGGACCTGATGCTTCATGGCCTAGGGGAATCACATCATATCCCTGGACTTTGCTGAGAAGCAAGATAGAAGCTGGAAAAGATTGAAGGCAGGAGGAGAAGGAGACGATAGAGGATGAGATAGTTGGATGACATCACTGATTCGAAGGACATTAGTTTGAGCAAGCTCCGGGAGTTGGTGATGGACAGGGAAGCCTGGTGTGCTGTAGTCCATGAAGTCACAAAGAGTCGGACACCACAGAGTGACTGAACTTAACTGAACTGAAAGATAGAAGCAGCATACCCTAAATTATTGGTAAATAGTAGGAAAGAAAAAAAAATTCTCTGCCCATCTAGTTCTTGGCAGAGGTATCCTCTATAATAAAATCAGGTTAACAGAAAAAAAAAAAAAAAGAAGTTTATTAACATCTATACTTCCTATATACATGACAGAGACCCAGGAAAACTGAGTAACTCTCTGAAATACCCCAAATCATTGAGACAGGTGGACAAGCGGCCGGGCACAACCTTTAAAACAATGACAGCCATTGATCAAAACAGTAAATGACAAAAACTGGTAGGACTTTTTTTAATAGGCCTAAGATGGCAGAAAATTTGACTTCTAGATCCTGACCTTCAGTATATGCTCACTGTCATACATTAGCATGCTAACTGACCATCCACAGGCACCATAACAGTTCCAAGGCTGACCATAAAAGGTCAAACTGTGTGCAGTGGCCCAATTCCTAGACATCCCTACCCCTTTCCCCAAAGAGTTAGAAAAATCTCACTTGTTAGTGTATGAAATTCCCTAACCCATTAAAAACTAACCATATCCTAGGGCTGCTCTCACTTTCTGAAACTGTCCACATTCTGCCTAGGTATATCTCTCTAAATACAAATTACCCCACTTTATGTTGTCTCACTCTTGATTTCTTTCCTGTGCAAAGCCAAGGATTTTCACTTGGTGGCCCATTCCAGGAACTTGCCCAGGACCTGGGAAATGACCATTATCTTGCTCGCCCTTCTCCTGCAACACTCTGTGGCTAACACAGAGGGACCTCAAAGAGCATAATTTGGATCTGCCTATTGGGCTGGGACTTATCCTGAACAGTGTAGATTCATGTAGCCCCTTCGAGGATCTGGCAGAATCCAGCTCTCCGATTATGAAAGAGCATGTCAAGCCCTGGGCCTTTCTTCCCTCGATCTTTTTTACCCTCTACTGCTCTATTTCTTTGGACTCCAGAAGATCTACTGAGATGATCACTCAGACCACCCCATTAAGACTGTGAAGCAGGTAATTGGCAACCTGATTGTATGAGTTTTCTGTCTGTAGCTCCTCAGGCCTGATTTCCAGACCCTACTTGTTCTTAGTCTCAGCCTTGTTCTAGGATACTGGAACCACATCGGGGAGCCCCAAAAAGGGGATTATAGGAGTACCCAATAAGATTTGTGACCTGGCTTTACCTTGGTGCCTCTTGGGGTTCACAACCTCATTGCAGTTCTGAACAGAGGTCGCAGATGAGCACTTCCCTTGAGAGGGTCATATGCTTTATTTAACCCCTGTGCAGAGGTCATGATTGAGCACCTTTCTTAAGAGCTTTCAAATCTCTAGTCTTGGAAGCATCATGGCTGTATAACTTCTTATCTTTTGCTGGAGATCTTCAGGCTGAATTTCTCTTATTATCTTCCTTTTTTAGTTCCCTTCTGACTTCTTAGACTGCACATTCATCCTTGAGCCTCCTTACCAGCTTTGCAAGCAGGTCGGATGGTGCCTTGGTTTTACTTCTGTGAAAAGGCAAGCCTCATTTGGCTCCCTTCAGGTCAAACTGCTATAACCTGAGTCTGGTGGGCTACAGTCCATGGGGTTATAAGAAGTCAGACATAACTGAGTGACTAATACAACACAACTAGATGATTTTAACCCTGTTGGGTGCCTGATCCAACAATGCTAAACTAAAAATCACAAAGGCCAATCCTGAAGGTGACTTTTGTATTGTATTATTATCACTGTGTTGCCTTGTGTTCCAGTCTTATCCTTCAACTCTATTTGTTTCTCTTTTTCTTTCTCAGAGAGCACTAAAAGATAATTTGCTTAGTTGACTCAGGGTCTAGGTCTCTTCCTCCTCCCTCTTTCTCTTAAGGATGGAGGCCTTGGCCCCTGTACCACCTCAGGGTTACTCTTCCTTGCAAAAGCTTATGCAGGGGCAGATCTAGAAAATATGGATCAGAGGCACCACCCAATCAAGAGGGGATTTGTTTTAAATGCAACCAGGAGGGCCACTGAATGCCCTATGTATGAGAAAAGTCCACCAGGACTCTATCCCCCTTGGTATGCAAATAAGAGGGCTGTCGTGGTCCCTGAATTGGTTGGAAAAGAATTTCCAGATGTGAGGCAAAATGAAAGGAGAATAAAGTTTATTAGAGCAGGATTTGTGCGAAGGGCAGGGGGGGGAATCACTTCCAGTAAAGTAGGTCAGCTTCCTGACAATCAGGGAGAGCCAACCCTGAATGTGGGTCTTTGATCTGCTTTTATACTCAGGAGACAAAGGAATGGGATAAGGGGTCTTGTGAGTCATTTGCTGATTGGATGAGTTACATGTACATTCCCTATATGAAGCACATATACATTCCCTATATGAAGCACATACACATTCCCTATATGAAGTAGGAGAAGAGTAGGACAAATACCTTTCCTTTTATGGGGTTGGAGGCAGACAGACTATGCTACTCAGGAGTGCTAAAAAATTCCACAATGGTTATAGCATGGCAGATAGAGCAATAAGAGTCTGCTTTTCTCTCTTCCTACATTCTGAGACCCTTCATGCTCATCTTGTTCTTTTGTCCTCAGGGCATCACAAGGACTGTCGGAATAAGGACTGCCCTCGGTCCCAAAGAGGATTCAGGTCTCCCAAACTGATGAAGACCGAAGACTGATGGGGCCTGGCACCATCCATGGCTCCCCCAAAACAACTGTCATTTCCCTAGAGAAGACTTAGGTAATCCTTGATGTGGCATGTAGTAAAATTTTTTCTCATTAGATTACATGGGTTACCTACCATGTGCTGACTGATTTCCCTGGACCGTTGTTCTCCCAATCATGTATGATAATAGGGATTAATTGATGGCCAAAACCCAAGTTTTTCATTCACACTCTCAGCTGCTAGAGAATTTTATCTATGCGTTCAGTTCCTGCTCACACCTGAATGTCCCACAGCCTTGTTTCAGAAGGGATTTGCTTACTAAACTCCAGACAGTACCTTGATTTGGATACCCTCATGAAGAAGGCATCGACCAAGAAAAACATCATTCTGGACCACGGGGAACTTTCTCAGTCCTAAGCCAGAGGAGGTTTCCATTATAACCCATATTGTTTCTCAAATGAGTCCTATTCTCTGGAAAACTGAGATCCCTGGAAGAGCTACTAATGTGCCACTGATCTCATTAAAACCTAATTGCTGGGGCTCCCCTGGTGACTCAGTGGTTAAGAATCCACCTGCTGGTGAGGGAGACCTGGGTTCGATCATTGGTCTGGGAGTACCCCACATGCTGAGGAGCAACCAAGCCTGTTCACCACAACTACTGAGCCTACATGTCACGAATATTGAAGCCCAAACACCTTAGAGCCTAAGCTCCATGTGACAAGAGAAGCCACTACAATGAGAAGACCACATGCCACAACTAGAGAGCAGTCCCTGCTCTGTGCAACTAGAGAAAGCCTGCTCAGCAACAAAGACCCAGCACAGTCCCCAAATAAACTAATGCTGATTACTCATGGGGAAAAAATGACTGTTTGAGACCTAAGGTCCAAGAATGCAGTCAGTTCAGTTCAGTCATTCAGTCATGTCTGACTCTTTGCGACCCCATGGACTGCAGCATGCCAGGCTTCCCTGTCCATTACCAACTCCCAGAGCTTGCTCAAACTCGAGTCAGTGATGTCATCTAACCATCTCATCCTCTGTTGTCCCCTTCTCTTCCTGCCTTCAATCTTTCCCAGCATCAAGGTCTTTTCAAAGTGAGTCAGTTCTTTGAATCAGGTGGCCAAAGTATTGGAGTTTTGGTTTCAGCATCAGTCCTTCCAACGAATATTCAGGACTGACTTCCTTTAGGATTGACTCGATGGATCTCCTTGCAGTCCAAGGGACTTTCAAGAGACTTCTCCAAAAACACAGTTCAGAAACATCAATTCTTCGGCACTTAGCTTTCTTTATAGTCCAACTCTTACATCCAGACATGACTATTGGAAAAACCATAGCTTTGACTAGATCGACCTCTGTTGGCAAAGTAATGCCTCTGTTTTTATTTTGTCTAGGTTGGTCATGGCTTTTCTTACAAGGAGCAAACATCTTTTAATTTCATGGCTGCAGTCACCATCTGAAGTGATTTTGGAGCCCCAAAAATAAAGTCTCTCATTGTTTCCATTGTTTCCCCATCTGTTTGCCATGAAGTGATGGGACCAGATGCCATGACCTTGGTTTTCTAAATGTTGAATTTTAAGCCAACTTTTTCATTCTCCTCTCCCCGAGAGTGTATCCAATCTTTAATTATCAAATTCTTAAAATATGAGCTATTTCAACCTTGCCAAACTTTGTGTTAAATTTCCATTCTATCCATAAAAAATAAAATTGAGATAATAAGCTTATCTAAGACCTGAAGGTAGTTAATGAGGCAGTGGTCACAGTTTACCAGACAGCTTCCAATCCATGCCCCATATTGACCGAAGTCCTGGAGAATGCAAATTGGTTCACAGTGCTAGATATAAAAGATAGTTTCTCTTGCATTCCACTGCACCCTGACTTCCAAAATCACTTTCCTTTTGAGTGCAGATTAAAAATCTACTAATACCATGAATGCCTCCATTCTGTGTGCTTATGACGAAATTCAGTTTGTAGGGTGCCCATGGGTTAGAAATGGAATGAACTGAAATTTTCACTAAAACTTGTCTAGTTATCTTTAGAAATGGAACCACATGAGGCTATAGGCAAAAATCCAAATCAAAGGCCAAAATGAAGGCTATAATTGGAGAATTTCCTAAACCCAAGGAGAATCATCAGAGCTGTTTATAAACAGATTATTAAAATTAGAGGCCATGGCAAGGCTAAATTGATCATAGCTGATATTCAAAGCCTGATAGGAATTTCAGGGAGGGGCATTTATTCTAAGCTAAATGTTCAAAAGGCCTCTTGATGAAAGTGAAAGTGGAGAGTGAAAAAGTTGGCTTAAAGCTCAACATTCAGAAAATGAAGATGATGGCATCTGGTCCCATCACTTCATGGGAAATAGATGGGGAAATAGTAGAAACAGTGTCCGACTTTATTTTGGGGGGCTCCAAAATCACTGCAGATGGTGACTGCAGCCATGAAATTAAAAGACGCTTACTCCTTGGAAGGAAAGTTATGACCAACCTAGATAGCATATTCAAAAGCAGAGACATTACTTTGCCAACAAAGGTCCGTCTAGTCAAGGCTATGGTTTTTCCTGTGGTCACGTATGGATGTGAGAGTTGGACTGTGAAGAAAGCTGAGCACTGAAGAATTGATGCTTTTGAACTGTGGTGTTGGAGAAGACTCTTGAGAGTCCCTTGGACTGCAAGGAGATCCAACCAGTCCATTCTGAAGGAGATCAGCCCTGGGATTTCTTTGGAAGGAATGATGCTAAAGCTGAAACTCCAGTACTTTGGCCACCTGATGCGAAGAGTTGACTCATTGGAAAAGACTCTGATGCTGGAAGGGATTGGGGGCAGGAGGAGAAGGGGACTACAGAGGATGAGATGGCTGGATGGCATCACTAACTCGATGGACGTGAGTCTGAGTGAACTCCGGGAGTTGGTGATGGACAGGGAGGCCTGGCGTGCTGTGATTCATGGGGTCGCAAAGAGTCGGACACGACTGAGCAACTGAACTGAACTGAAATGTTCAAAAATGAAACATCTCAACATTGGTAAATTGGGTTTGTCTGTCCTTGATCACCAACTCCTTGAGAAAAAAAAAAGCAAACAAACCAACCTGCTGTTAGAGAGGCTTAAGTGAAATTCTAATGAGGTGGATGAAACGAGCCTATTATACAGAGTGAAGTCAGCCAGAAAGAAAAACACCAATACAGTATACTAACGCATATATATGGAATTTATTTTTTTTAATTTTATTTTATTTTTAAACTTTACAATATTGTATTAGTTTTGCCAAATATCGAAATGAATCCGCCACAGGTATACCTGTGTTCCCCATCCTGAACCCTCCTTCCTCCTCCCTCCCCATACCCTCCCTCTGGGTCATCCCAGTGTACCAGCCCCAAGCATCCAGTATCATGCATCAAACCTGGACTGGCGACTCATTTCATACATGATATTATACATGTTTCAATGCCATTCTCCCAAATCTCCCCACCCTCTCCCTCTCCCACAGAGTCCATAAGACTGATCTATACATCAGTGGAATTTAGAAAGATGGTAATGACAACTCTGTATGAGAGACAGCAAAAGAGACACAGATGTATAGAACAGTCTTTTGGACTCTGTGGGAGAGGGAGGGGGGGATGATTTGGGAGAATGGCATTAAAACATGTATAATATAAGAAACGAATCACCAGTCCAGGTTCGATGCAGGATACAGGAAGCTTGGGGCTGGTGCACTGGGATGACCCAGAGGGATGGTATGGGAAGGGTTTTCTTAATCATACAGAATCTACAAATGAAACAAAATCTGTCTCTGATACAGTGACTTAAATCAGCTCAAGCTCAGTGTGTATTGGCTCATTAGTCATTTTTTATTGTTTCCATGTAACCAATAAACATGTATATCTGAATCATTGGTTAGATTTGTGGATGATTCTTAGTTTCCATGATTCAAAATTAATTCTGAGTAAGGTCTGGTCAATCTTAAAAGAAATCAATTCTGAATATTCATTAGAATGATTGTTCCTGAAGCTGAAGATCCAATACTATAGCCACCTGATGAGAACTGATTTACTGGAACCACCTGGATGCTGAGAAACATTGAAGACAAAAGCAGTGGGAGGGTTGGGGGTGGGCAGAGGATGCGTGTATGTATGCATGTGTGTATATATATATGCTAGCCATAAAAAGTAATAAAATAATGTCATTTATAACAATATAGATGGACCTAAAGATTATCCTAAAGTGAAGTAACTAAGGCAAAGAAGAACAAATATCACATACTTATATATGCTTGTATATATTTCCAAGATAACTTTTTAGAGACATTAATGATTCTCTATTCCTCTTTATTATTTTGAACTTTTTCATTAAAGCATAGAATAATACTTTTCATCACTTTGTATAATGAGAAATAGAATTATACTCAAGTCTTAGTACTCATGCAAAAACTTTGTCTACATTTTTACAGAGCAGATTTTCTGAATTACTCTTTTCAAAGCCTCCATTAGCTCCTTGTTTCTCAGGCTATAGATAACAAAGTTGAGCTTTGGTGTTAGGATGATATAAAGACAGCCAGAGCCTTGTCCTCTGTTGGAGGGATCATGAGTGTAGATAAGTGTAAGCAAAGGGTGCATAGTAGAAAGACACCACAGTAAGATGGGGGAAGCAGATTGAGTAGGCCTCTTTTCTCCCTTCTGCTGAGTGCATGTGATTGGCAGCAAGGAGAACACGACCATAGGAACATACAATACCAATGAAAGGCAACACAAGGAAGAGGATGGTACTCACAAATACTGTGTACTCATAGATCCAGGTGTACATGCAGGCCAAAGTCAACATGGCTTGAACATCACATAAATGATCGATGGTCCTGGATCTACAATAAGGGATATGGAGGGCATATGTGGTGTGGGCGTGAGAGTTGACAGAGCCCATTATCCAAGATCAACACTCACACTCTTCTGCTGATTCTTATGGGATAGTAAAGAAGAGAGCAAGTGGTCACATAACGATCACAAGCCATAGATGTCAATATCAATACTTCTTCAACTGCTGACATCAAGAAAAAGAAACATTGAATCCAGCATCCAGTGAACGAGATTGCTTTGTTTCCCAATAAAAAATTGGAAGCCATTTTTGGGACAGTGTTGGAGATGTAATTTAGGTCAAGGAAGGAGAGCTGACTAAGTAGGAAATACATGGGTGGTGTGTGGAGACGCATGTCTGGAAAGATGAGAAGGATCATTGACAAGTTGCCAAAAAGAGCCTTTAGGAAAATAAGAAAAATGAGAGTAAAAATAAACAGATCAATTGTTGAGGTGGGGAGCAACCCCAATTAGATGAAATCATTTGATGTTTGATTACGGTTTTCCAAATCATACTGATATGCTTTTTTTCCCCCTAAAACCAGCAGATATAAAAGTAATTAAGTGTAAAACCATAAAATATAGTACTAAATTATTATTTTAGTCCATTATTTAATATTTACAACTCATAAAAAAGAACTGATGCTATCTATATTGAAAAAAAAGCATATGTTATATTTTGAAACTGAGTTTAAAATTTGAAAACACAAATATATTTGGCCAAAGTGTTTTCCCAGGTATCTTTATTTTCTTAAATTATTATGTCATCATTAGGAAAAGTATGTGTCATTGTCTTATAAAACTCAAGCAACAAATTCAGATGCCATATTTAATATATGTTCATAGGAAATCAATATAAATTATCTTATAGAAAAAATTGCTATAAATTAATTTTTATTAACATTAAGAAATGATTTGTCTTACATATTCAATCCCTAAGGCTTACAGCAACCTATCAGCTCATATTGAGAAGAAATGTTTCTTTCTTCAGAATTTTTTACACAGGAATGACAAATCAAGCCTACATAAAGCCAGATAATATTTGGTTGGCTTCTTGTCCTTTTGGCTAACATCAAGTGTAGTATGGGGGCTTCCCACATGGCACAGTGGTAAAGAATGAGAGATGAAATGTTTAGATCCTTTTGAAAGAAGAATTTGGAAAGAGGAACAGTTACTTAAACAGAAAAAATAAATTGAGAGTCTTCTTATGGAGGTGGGTAGAGGAAATCTCCAGAGGCATTTTACGTCAACAAAGACTACACAGTCTCTAATGCCTTAGCTATAAATATTAATCTAGAACCAAATTTTTTCCAGACATTAAAGGTATGTTTCAAAATGAATGAGGAAGCTAAACACATGGGCACACACTCTCAATACAAACACGCACACACATATTCACACCCACATTCAAACACAAATATATGTGTTAAAATAATTGCAAAATGCAAAAACAAAACATATTTTTAAAGTAAGAATTGTCTCTTAAAAGAAGTATGAGATATTATTGATTCACAATGTAAATATCATTACATATATAAAGTCATGTAACAAAGCCTTTTGCAAATTAAAAAATAATAATCAATTAAAAATTAAAGTTTCAAAGTGGAAAAAAACCTACAGAAATAATTTTAAAAAACAGCAGTACCATTTTTAAATTTTTCTAGATTCCATCAGTTCAATTCAGTTCAGTTCAGTCACTCAGTCATGTCCGACTCTTTGCGACCCCATGAATTGCAGCATGCCAGGCCTCCCTGTCCATCACCAACTCCCGGAGTTCACTCAAACTCACGTCCATCGAGTCCGTGATGCCATCCAGCCATCTCATCCTCTGTCGTCCCCTTCTCCTCCTGCCCCCAATCTCTCCCAGCATCAGAGTCTTTTCCAATGAGTCAACTCTTCGCATCAGGTGGCCAAAGTACTGGAGTTTCAGCTTTAGCATCATTCCTTCCAAAGAATACCCAGGACCGATCTCCTTTAAAATGGACTGGTTGGATCTCCTTGCAGTCCAAGGGACTCTCAAGAGTCTTCTCCAACACCACAGTTCAAAAGCATCAATTCTTTGGTGCTCAGCTTTCTTCACATATATATGCATTAATATATGATTTTTTTTTCTCTTTCATACGTCACTTTGTATAATTGGTTCATAGAGAACAGACTTATGGACACAGTTAGGGAAGGAGACAGTGAAATGAATTGAGAGCGTAGCATTGACATATATGTATACTATATGCATGCATGCTAAATCACTTCAGTCATGTCTGACTCTGTGTGACCCTGGGGACTGTAGCATGCCAGGGTCCTCTGTCCATGGGATTCTCTGGGCAAGAATACTGAAGTGGGTTGCCATGCCCTCCTCCAGGAAATCTTCCCAACCCAGGATCAAACCTGTGTCTTTTATGTCTCTTGTGTTAGCAGGCAGATTCTTTACAACTACCACCACCTGAGAAGCCCATATAAACACTACCCTTGTAAAGTAGATAGCTAGTGGGAAGCTGCTTTATAACACAGGGAGTTCAGTCCTGTGCTCTTTGACAATCTACAGAGGTGGGATGGGGGAAGGGAGGCAGAGAGGCTCAAGATAGAGGGAATAAATATTATGCATACTTATGGCTGATTCAGATCATTGTATGGCAGAAACCAGCACATCAGAAACTAAAAAATAAAGCAATTATCCTCCAATTAAAAATACTTTTTAAAAAAAGTAAAAAAAGACTTTACCAAGAGCAAAGTCTTCCTCTCTGTAGGAAGAAGCATATATCCAGCCAGGAGTCACTGAGGGGAGCTGAAATCAGTTCAATCTTAAAAGCAGTAGAGAGGCAGAGTCAATCCTGCTTACTTCTGTCAAGCAGGGCATGGAAGGCAGAGCAAATGCAAGACTCTTCACCACTGCTGTTGAAGGTAAATACATAGAGCTCACTGGCAGAAAAAAGTCAACAGGAACTGGGATGTTTCTTGGGAAGGGAAGGGAAGTCTTCAATTGAGAGAAGCTTAAGGTATAAATAAGAAGTATGTATAAGAACTGACAACCTCTCTGAGATAGCGCGTTAGTGGTAAAAAGTCTGCCTGACAATAGGAGATGCAAAAGACATGGGTTCAATCCCTGGGTTGAAAAGATCCCCTGGAGTAGGAAATTCCAGGATTCCAGAAAATTCCAGTAGGAATTTCTAGGATTCTTACCTGGAAAATTTCATGGACAGGGGAGCCTCACAGGTTACAGTTCATGGGGTTGCAAACAGTTGGACATGACTGAGTGACTAACGCTTTTGCTTTTTCACTGTATAGCACAGGTAACTCTGCTCAATATTCCAAGCAACCTAATTGGGAAAATACTTTGAAGAAGAATAGATACATGTATCAGTCAGTCAGTTCAGTTGCTCAGTCATGTCTGACTCTTTGGGATACATATATATGCATAAGTGAATCACTTTGTACACCTGAAACTAACAACATTGTTAATCAACTATATTAAAATATAAAATAAAAATTTATATAAAAAAAGAATTGGAGGACTCACCCTTTGTGATTCAAAATTTAGTAGAAAGCTACAATATCAAAACTGTGTAGTGTTGTCATAAAGGCAAACAGAACTCAACAAAATTAGAGACTCAAAAAAAAAAGGAAACACTTCACATGTGTGATGAAATGATTTTTGACAAGAGTCTTAAGCCTTCAGTTAGGTGTCTTTTCCATACATATCACTAAGAAAGCTTGCTATCCATATTCATATAATGAAACTGCATATTCATATAATGAAACTGCATATAATTACTTTACAGTATTTTCAAAAATTAAACTAAATGGTGAACAGATTTAAATATAGGGCTAAAACTATAAATACCTAGAAGAAAACGTAAGGGAACATTTTTATGATATTGGATTTATCTGTTGTTCATTCTTGGATATAACACCAAAAGCATGTGCAACAGAAATAGAAATGTATCTTGAAATTTGTCAGAACTGAAAATTTCAGTGCATTGAAGAACTTTTACGAGTAGAATGAATAAGCAACCCACAGAAATATTTGCAAAATGTGTATCAGGTAATAGAATGATATAAGGAATTTTTAAAGAACCACAGCTCAACAAGAGAAACAGAGAAACTAATTTTAGAATTTTGAACACATTTGAATAAATATATCTTCAAAGAAGATATAAAAATGGCCAAAAAACACAGGAAAATATTTGTTATTTTTGTTCAGTCACTCAGTCATGCCAACTATTTGTGACCCCATGAACTGCAGCATAACAGTCTTTCCTGTCCTTCACTATCTCCCAGAACTTGTTCAAACTAATGTCCATTAAGTTGGCAATATAATCCAACCATTTGCCCCTTTCTCTCTGTTGCGCCCTTCTCTTCTTGCCCTCAATCTTTCCCAGCATCAGGATCTTTTCCAATGAGTCAGTTCTTTGCATCAGGTAGCCAAAATATTGGAATTTCAGCCTCAGCACCAGTCCTTCCAATGAATATTCAGGATTGATTTCCTTTAGGATTGGCAGGTTTGATCTCCTTGCTGTCCAAGGGACTCACAAGAGTCTTCTTCAGCACCACAATCCAAAGGCATCAATTCTTCAACTCTCAGCTTTATTTATAGTCCAACTCTCACATCCATAAATGACTGCTGGAAAAACCATAGCTTTGACTATATGGACCTTTGTTGGCAAAGTGATGTCTCTGCTTTTTAATTCACTCCTCTAGGTTTGTCATAACTATTCTTCTAAGGAGCAAGTGTCTTTTAATTTTATGGCTGCAGTCACTGTCCTTACTGATTTTGGAGCCCAAGAAAATGAAATCTAATACTGTTTCCATATTTTCCCCATCTATTTGCCATGAAGGGCTAGGACCGGATGCCATGATCTTTGTTTTTTGAATACTGAGTTTTAATCAGCTTTTTAAAATGTATATTTGGCAAGGCTGGATTCCCAGATCCATCTCTCTATCTATCGTGCAGTCATGTTTGACTCTTTGTGGCCTCATGTGCTGTAGACTGCCAGACTTGTCAGTCCATGAAATTTTCCAGATAAGAATACTGGAGTGGGTTGCCATCTTTTACTCCAATCTATCTGTCTATCTATCCATTTATCTCTCTATCAAACTAAGTACATCCAGTCCATGGGGTCACAAAGAGTCGGACATAACTGAACAACTGAAGTACATTCTTATCCATTTTATCCCTCAAATTTTACATATCTTGAGATGATATATCTGAAATAAGGATGAGTTGCTTTTTATTGACAAACACAAAAAATTAAAAGAAAGAAAAAAGAAATTGCTGTCATTGAAATAGAAATTCTATATACATGGTAGAAGGTCAAGAGTATATGTGATGACTGTTTTGAAACACAAAGTCTTAGTTTACTCATGTTCATATGTATTTTCTTTTCTCCTACATACCAGCTTTAAGGTATTTTCACGTGATCCCACAACAACCTCACACATTAAAGCTTATAAATGAAATCCAATTCATATTTTGCTTCCCCTATAAAATATTCTTTACCTAGGAGCCTAGAGATTTCATTTGCAAATGGATATTCATATTATTTTCACTGTAATTCAGATAATAGATATACATATTCTGTGTGACAAGTAAAACCATTCAAATGATGCACAAGTTTCAAAGTGAATTAGATAGGACCATTTCTTAAAGTTCAGTCAGTTCAGTTCAGTTCAGTCACTCAGTCATGTCCGACTCTTTGCGACCCCATGAATTGCAGCACGCCAGGCCCCCCTGTCCATCACCAACTCCCAGAGTTCACTCAAACTCATATACATCAATTCTGTTGTAAACCATTTTCCCCCTATGTTTATATTTAGAATTGGAAATGAAATACTGAAAAAGTGTTCTTTTAGTGATTCATGCACTTTATAAAGAATAAAGTTTTTAAAACTATACTTTTATTAATAAAAAAATAAGTAGTCTCAATCACAAAGATATAAAGTGAGTTATCCAAGACTGTACAGTGAAATAGTGATCAAATTGGAAAACATGGAAGAGTCCTCTAGAGTCTATATAATAGAGAATTTTCCACCGAAGCCTACACTCTTCTTGTTCTTGATCAAAACTTCTCAGTGAAATATCATTCTTGATTTCAACATAAAGCTGATGTGCTTTTTTACAGAAGTGCATCAAGAGTGTGGATTAATCTAACAAGCCTATTTAATTACTTTTATTGGATATGTTATAAGACATTTCAGATTAGACTTTAAAAACTCTTGAAAGCTAGGGTCCCCAACCTCTGGTCTGTGGATCAGTATCTCCTGTCAGATAAGCAGCAGTATTAGATTAGAAAGAGAGTGCAAAATAAATGTCATACACTTGAATCATTCCAAAACCATCAGGCCCTGGTTTGTGGAAAAATTGTCTTTCTTGAAACCAGTGCCTGGTGTCAAAAATGTTGGGGACCATTGCTTTAAAACACAAATACATTCTCTACCCAGTTTCACAGAAATTTGGATTTCTCCCTCTGTTCTCAAGATTTCTAAAATAAACTAAGATGCTGGCCTTTCTCCAAACTGACGTTTCTTACTTATCATGCTTAGAGCTGGAAAACCAGTAAACCAGATTACCAGGTTGATTTTATAGGGAGGAATTTGTATGCATTAGCTGCAGGAAGACAACTGTAGTTCCTAAAAATTGACTGATCATACATCAGTCTAAATGGTTATAATAAGAATTACTTTGATTACCATCAGTTACTGAGAAACTGTAGCATTGTAAAATGGCTTTCACAGGATCAGAAATAAGTTACTGGAAAGAGTGTCCTTTGGAGTTTGGTAGTAGTAATTTAGTCACTAAGTTATGTCTGACTCTTGCTACCCCATAGACTGTAGCTTGCAAGGCTCCTCTGTCCATGGGATTCTCCAGGCAAGAATACTGGACAGGCTGTCATTCCTACTCCAGGGGATCTTCTTAACTCAGGGATTGAACCCGGTTCTCCTGCATTGCAGGCAGATTCTTTACCAACTGAGCTACAAGGGAAGCATTTTGGAGTCTAGATAAGCATATTTCTATGCAGTTTTCTTACATGGAGACTTATATGAAATTCTACATTCCTTCAAGTGTTTGTTCAGTAGGCTCTACTAAAAAGAGACAACGAGTACATTACAACTTATATTTGTTAACTGACTTAGGAATTTGAATGGTAGTATTTAATATTCAAGTAAAATGTATTTTCAATTTTTGAAAGCATACAGTTTGAAAACAATATTTTTTACCATATAAACAGATCTAGAATGCATACGTAAAATTTTATCCTTATATGTTTGTATGTTTCTACTTACCATTTAGTGAAATTTTACAATGCTGAATCAAAATTATTAGGTAAATAACTAATTAACAAATATTTTCAAAGACAGACACTAATTATAAGAATATGTTCTTCAAATTTCGTTTTTCAGGAAGAATGTGTTCATTCTGCTTTATTGTGCAAGCACACCAGAGAGAGCTTAGGTTTACAACTAGGTAATGTTTTAGTTCATCTACTTATAAGAAATGTAACCTTAAAATATTTAACTATCTGAAACTGTATCTTTTATGTAGAACACATACAATAAAACATAGGATATTACAGGCTATATTTGAGAAAAATATAACATCAGTTAATTAAAATACATAATATCCCTAAACTGTAGCTATAAATTTTAGAATGTTTCTTAGTATCTTTGCCCTGATCATTTATATTCATCTCACTTGTCATATGCTACATTGCATGGTTATATAATGTTCGAGTTATTTCTGTATACTACAATGCATTTGATTCTCACAAAACCACTGTATTTGGTTATTCAGATGTTATTATTTTTTCACTAGGAATTTAATGATATGTACAAGAAATAGAAAACAAATAAAATACAAAAGTTAAAAGCATAAGATACTTAATACATAGTTTATGTCTAAAAATAAAAAATTGGATAACTATAACTAAATATGGTGTTAGTTACCTGGATTATTTCTAGGGGTTATCATTCAAATTGTATATATGTATCAGTTCAGTTCAGTTCAGTCGCTTATATATACATATATATATATATATATAATAGAATTTGTAGATATAAATGATCCATATATGTCCATAGATGAGTAACATCAAGCATTATTTTTTAACCTTCATTATGTATTCCATTTTGTAATGAATGTCTTATAACCACTCTTCATACAGATATATATATATATATATATACAATTATAATAAGTAGAAATAAAAAGATTGTCCTCCACAGTCTTTATTTAGATTTGCAGTCCTTAAGTGTTAGGTTTGTTCTTCAAGTATCACTTGAGAACATTCAAAGCATGTTGCAATAGGATTAGGCCCTATCTCTTCCAAATCCCTCATCTCACTTCCCTTTCAGAAAGTACATTTATCATTCAAGTCCAAAACTACTTTCTGTTGTCATTTCATGCTCTACAATATTTGCTGAACGGTATTTTAAACAGTGCAGTCACTCATTTGACCTTAAACTCCTTTTAAATTTTCTGTTTCTTTTTTATTATTATTATTTTATTATTTATTTATTTATTTTTTACTTTACAATATTGTATTGGTTTTGCCATACATCAACATGCATCCACTACGGGTGTACACGTGTTCCCCATTCTGAACCCCCCTCCCACCTCCCTCCCCATAACATCCCTCTGGGTCATCCCAGTGCACCAGCCCCAAGCTTCCTGTATCCTGCATCGAACCATATCACTCATTTCCTAAAATGATTACCTAAAAATCTGATTTCAATCCAAATAGCAATCAACACTGCCAAAAAGCATTAATACAATAGAATCAGTTTATATGTGATTATACAATGTGCCTGCATGAAAGCATCTCTACACCTAGTGATTATATTTCATATTACTTATACTATTTTAAGGGGGTATCCTGGTGGCTCAGATGGTAAAGAAAATGCCTGCAATGCAGGAGACCTAGTCGATCCCTGGGTTGGGAAGATCCCCTGGAGGAGGGATAGGCAACCCACTCTAGTGTTCTTGCCTGGAGAATCTTCATGGACAGAAGAGTCTGGCAGGCTACAGTACATGAGGTCACAAACAGACATGACTGTACAACACGTATACTGTTTCAAAACATTCTCTTCTTGGCTACAATATTTCCTGTATACAGAGCAGATGCAAAGAATCTTTCTTCACTTGGTTAATGAATTTTGTTTATCATTTAACTTTCTTGCTTTTCTCTATATCTATATCTATGTCTTATTTCAGTAATGGCCAAATAGACCTTCTAATATCTGAAATACAATTCTAATTAATATAAAATTCATTCTGTATTTTATTATATACAGCATCATAGTTATTTTCAACTATACTTCACAACACAGTTTAGCTGAGGGTAAGCCCATGCAATGATCTCTGTTCATTTCCAAGGCAAACCATACAATATCATGGTAATCCAAGTCTATGCCCTGACCAGTAATGCTGAAGAAGCTGAAGTTGAATGGTTCTATGAAAACCTACAAGACCTTTTAGAACTAACACCTAAAAAAGATGTCCTTTTCATTATAGGGGACTGGAATGCAAAAGTAAGAAGTCAAGAAACACCTGGAGTAACAGGTGTTTACTGTTAAGAGGTGTACTCCAAATTTGGCCTTGGAGTACAGAGTGAAGCAGGGCAAAAGCTAATAGAGTTTTCCCAAGAAAACGCACTGGTCATAGCAAACACCCTCTTTCAGCAACACAAGAGAAGACTCTACACATGGACATCACCAGATGCCCAACACCAAAATCAGATTGATTATATTCTTTGCAGCCAAAGATGGAGAAGCTCTATACAGTCAGCAAAAACAAGACTGGGAGCTGACTGTGGCTCAAATCATGAATTCCTTATTGCCAAATTCAGACTTAAATTGAAGAAAGTAGGGAAAACCACTAGACCATTCAGGTGTGACCGAAATCAAATCCCTTATGATTATACAGTGGAAGTGAGAAATAGATTTAAGGGCCTAGATCTGATAGACAGAGTGCCTGATGAACTATGGATGAAGGTTCATGACATTGTACAGGAGAGAGGGATCAAGACATCCCCAAGGAAAAGAAATGCAAAAAAGCAAAATGGCTATCTGAGGAGGCCATAAAAATAGCTGTGGAAAGAAGAGAAGTGAAAAGCAAATGAGAAAGGGAAGATATACCCATTTTAAGGCAGAGTTCCAAAGAATAGCAAAAAGAGATAAGAAAAACTTCCTCAGTGATCAGTGCAAAGAAATAGAGGAAAACAATAGAATGGGAAAGAATAGGGATCTCTTCAAAAAAATTAGAGATACTAAGGGAACATTTCAATCAAAGATGGGCTCAGTCAAGGACAGAAGTGGTATGGACCTAACAGAAGCAGAAGATACTAAGAAGAAGTGGTAAGAATACAGAGAAGAATGGTACAAACAGATCTTCATGACCCAGATAATCATGATGCTATAATCACACACCTAGAGCCAGACATCCGGGAATGTGAAGTCAAGTGGGCCTTAGCAAGCATCACTACGAACAAAGCTAGTGGAGGTGATGGAATTCCAGTTGAGCTATTTCAAATCCTAGAAGATGATGTAGTGAGAGTGCTACACTCAATATGCCAGCAAATTTGGAAAACCACAGGACTGCAAAAGGTCAGTTTTCATTGCAGTCCCCAAGAAAGGTAATGCCAAAGGATGCTCAAAGTACCACACAATTGCACTCATCTCACATGCTAGTAAAGTAATGCTCAAAATATTCCAAGCCAGGCTTCAACAATACGTGAATCGTGAACTTCCAGATGTTCAAGCTGGTTTTAGAAAAGGCAGAGGAACCAGAGATCAAATTGCCAACATCTGCTGGATCATGGAAAAAGCAAGAGAGTTCCAAAAAACATCTATTTCTGCTTTATTGACTATGCCAAAGCCTTTGACTGTGTGGATCACACTAAATTGTGGAAAATTCTGAAAGAGATAGGAGTACCAGACCACCTGACCTTCCCATTGAGAAATCTGTATGCAGGTCAGGAAGCAACAGTTAGAACTGGACATGGAACAACCGACTGGTTCCAAAAAGGAAAAGGAGTATGTCAAGACTATATACTGTTGCTCTGATTATTTAACTTATATGCAGAATACATAATGAGAAACATTGGGTTGAATGAAGTGCAAGCTGGAATTAAGATTGCTGGGAGAAATATCAATACCCTCAGATTTGCAGATGACACCACCCTTATGGCAGAAATTGAAGAACTAAAGAGCCTATTGATCAAAGTGAAAGAGGAGAGTGAAAACTTTGGCTTAAAGGTCAACATTTAGAATACTAAGATCATGGCATCCAGTCCCATCATTTCATGGCAAATAGATGGGGAAACAGTGGAAACAGTGGCTGACTTTATTTTTGGGGGCTCCAAAATCACAGCAGATGGTGACTGTGGCCATGAACTTATTCCTTAGAAGGAAAGTTATGACCAACACAGACAGCATATTAAAAAACAGAGATATTACTTTGCCAACAAAGGTATGTCTAATCAAGGGTATAGATTTTCCAGTAGTCACATATGGATGAGAAAGTTGTACTATAAAGAAAGCTGAGCATTGAAGAAATCATGCTTTTGAGCTGTGGTATTTGAGAAGACTCTTGAGAGTCCCTTGGACTGCAAGGAGATCCAGTCCATCCATCCTAAAGGAGATCAGTCTTGAGTGTTCATTGGAAGGACTGATGCTGAGGCTGAAACTCCAATACTTTGGCCACCTGATGTGAAGTTCTGACTCATTGGGCAATACTGGAGGAGAAGGGGATGACAGAGGATGAGATGGTTGGATGGCATCACCAACTCAGTGGACATGACTTTGGTGATGGACAGGGAGGCCTGACATGCTGAAGTCCATGGGATCGCAAAGAATCGGACATGACTGAGCACATGAACTGAACTGAAGTCCATGTAATCAGTTCAGTTCAGTTGAGTTCAGTCGCTCAGTTGTGTCCGACTCTTTGCGACCCCATGAGTTGCAGTACGCCAGGCCTCCCTGTCCATCACCAACTCCCGGAGTTCACTCAGACTCATGTCCAGCGAGTCAGTGATGCCATCCAGCCATCTCATCCTCTGTCGTCCCCTTCTTCTCCTGCCCCCAATCCCTCCCAGCATCAGAGTCTTTTCCAGTGAGTCAACTCTTCTCATGAGGTGGCCAAAGTACTGGAGTTTCAGCTTTAGCATCATTCCTTCCAAAGAAATTCCAGGGCTGATCTCCTTCAGAATGGACTGGTTGGATCTCCTTGCAGTCCAAGGGACTCTCAAGAGTCTTCTCCAACACCACAGTTCAAAAGTATCAATTCTTTGGCACTCAGCTTTCTTCACAGTCAAACTTTCACATCCATACATGACCACTGGAAAAACCATAGCCTTGACTAGACAGATCTTTGTTGCCAAAGTAATGTCTTGCTTTTGAATATGCTATCTAGGTTGGTCATAACTTTCCTTCCAAGGAGTAAGCATCTTTTAAATTCATGGCTGCAGTCACCATCTGCAGTGATTTTGGAGCCCAAAGAAAATAAAGTCTGACACTGTTTCTGCTCTTTCCCAATCAATTTCCCATGAAGTGATGGGACCGGATGCCATGATCTTCTTTTTCTGAATGTTGAGCTTTAAGTCAACTTTTTCACTCTGTACTTTCACTTTCATCAAGAGGCTTTTTAATACCTCTTCACCTTCTGCCATAGGGTGGTGTCATCTGCATATCTGAGGTTATTGATATTTCTCCCGGCAATCTTGATTCCAGCTTGTGTTTCTTCCAGTCCAGCATTTCTCATGATGTACTCTGCATATAAGTTAAATAAGCAGGGTGACAATATACAGCCTTGACGTACTCCTTTTCCTATTTGTAACCAGTCTGTTCTTCCATGCCCAGTTCTAACTGTTGCTTCCTGACCTGCATACAAATTTCTCAAGAGGCAGGTCAGGTGGTCTGGTATTCCCATCTCTTTCAGAATTTTCCACAGTTTATTGTGATCCACACAGTCAAAGGCTTTGGCATAGTCAACAAAGCAGAAATAGATGTTTTTCAGGAACTCTTGCTGTTTTGATGATCCAGCGGATGTTGGCATTTGATCTCTGGTTCCTCTGCCTTTTCTAAAACCAGCTTGAACAACTGCAAGTTCATGGTTCACGTATTGTTGAAGCCTGGCTTGGAGAATTTTGAGCATTACTTTACTAGCATGTGCTGCTGCTGCTGCCAAGTTGCTCCAGTCATGTCCAACTCTGTGCGACCCCACAGACGGCAGCCCACCAGGCTACTCTGTCCCTGGGATTCTCCAGGCAAGAATACTGGAGTGGGTTGCCATTTCCTTCTCCAATGCATGAGAGTGAAAAGTGAAAGTTAAGTTGTTCAGTCGTGCCCAACTCTTAGCGACCCCATGGACTGCAGCCTACCAGGCTCCTCCGTCCATGGGATTTTCCAGGCAAGAGTACTGGAGTGGGGTGCCACTGCCTTCTCTGACTAGCATGTGAGATGAGTCCAATTGTGTGGCAGTTTGAGCATTCTTTGGCATTGCCTTTCTTTGGGATTGGAATGAAAACTGACCTTTTCCATTCCTGTGGTCACTGCTGAGTTTTCCAAATTTGCTGGCGTATTGAGTGCAGCACATTCACAGCATCATCTTTCAGGATTTGAAATAGCTCAACTGGAATTCCATCACCTCCACTAGCTTTGTTCGTCATGATGCTTTCTAAGGCCCACTTGACTTCACATTCCAGGATGTCTGGCTCTAGGTGAGTGATCACACCATCATGATTACCTGGGTCGTGAAGATCTTTTTTGTACAGTTCTTCTGTGTATTCTTGCCACCTCTTCTTAATATCTCTGCTTCTGTTAGGTCCATACCATTTCTGTCCTTTATTGAGCCCATCTTTGCATGAAATATTCCCTTGGTATCTCTAATTTTCTTGAAGAGATCTCTAGTCTTTCCCATTCTGTTGTTTTCCTCTATTTCTTTGCATTGATCACTGAGGAAGGCTTTTTTATCTCTTCTTGCTATTTTTTGGAACTCTGCATTCAGATGCTTATATCTTTCCTTTTCTCCTTTGCTTTTCACTTCTCTTCTTTTCATTGCTATTTGTAAGGCCTCCTCAGACAGCCATTTTGCTTTTTTGCATTTCTTTTTCATGGGGACTGTCTTGATCCCTGTCTCCTGTACAATGTCACGAACCTCCATCCATAGTTCATCAGGCACTCTATCTATCAGATCTAGGCCAGAACAGTAGTTCATAGGCAATATCAGCAGGTGTCTTTATCAATTTTACTACATTTTACTGGCATTTCACAATTTTTTAAGTGACATCAATTGCATTATAATTGTATAATAACAAGTTTTTGGTTTATTAAGTACTTCATGCCTCTAAGTAAAAGTGAAGAAGGATTTGAGTAGACCATATTTTTTTTTCTTAATTTTTACTGATACACATTTTAGTATAAATTATTTTGTCTATTAATCTAACTTCTATCAAGAAAGGTTGTTTTTTTTTTTTTAGTTCCCTGGATAACAGCATACCTGAATTTTTCATTGTTTGGCATGAAGATAAGTAGCTAAATCTGAATAAATTATCTTAAACCTCTTTTGTGATGAATAGAAGCAAAAATAATTAAGATTAGTACATTTTATGATATCAATGCTTTCAATACTTACTGGCTTGCTTAGTTGAAAGTAGTCCAAAGTTCTTCACATAAACAAAGTCATTTTCTGATTAAGCTCCCTTGAAAAATTTCTAAACAAATATATAATTGACATTTTAAGTATCTCTGTTAAAATTCAGAAGTAACAATGATTGGATTCTAGGCCTTCTTTACCTGGAGATTCAATTTAATCTTTTTTTTTTTTTCCAGTTAGAATTTGGAATGTCCATTGAGACTTAGAAAATGTAAGTTAAGTCTCTAAGAGCCCAAGATGGCCATAAGCCAAGGTTGGTGATAGAGTTCTGATAATTTCTACAGAAGTTTTCTATGGCATATTTATGGTCAATTCAGTAGGGAAATAATAGTTGTTGTTTTTTTTTTAATTTAGATTGTTCCAATATTATTATGTCTCTAAACTTTTTGGATCATATAGTTTCTGCATTTTTTGTCTGTAAATACACAATAATGACATGTTTGAATATGTTATTATTTCCCAGTTCTGTTTATATTGGCCAGAATTTAAGAAATCAAATAAAATGAGATTAATTCAATAAAAACATATAAGAACATAATCTTAAAATATTACATTTTTGGTGGTTATCTTTATTTTAGGTTACATAATTTCAATTTACAATAGCCAAGACATGGAAGCAACTTAAATATCAATTGACAGATGCATGGATAAAGAAGATACAGTGAATATTATATGACAATAAAAAATATAAAGCAATGTGATTTACAGCACCATAGATGGACGTAGATTTTATCACCCTAAGTGAAGTAAGTCATTCAGAGAAAGATATCTCTTGTATGTGGAATCTAAAAAAAAAAAAAAAAAAGATACCTATGAGCTTTTTACAAAACAGTAATAAACTCACAGATGTAGAAAACAACTGCATTGTTAGCAAACTGTTAAGGCAGAGTGGAGGGATAAATAAGGAGTTAGGGATTAACATACACACACTACTATATATGAAATATATAGCATTTATTATATGAGCTTCCCTCATAGCTCAGCCAGTAAAGAATCTGTGTGCAATGCAGGAGACCTGGATTCAATTCCTGGGTTGGGAAGAGCTCCAGGAGATGGAAATGGCAACCCAGTCCAGTATTATTGCCTGGAGAATCCCATGGACAGAGGAGCCAGGCAGGCTACAGTCCATGGAGTCACAAAAGTCTGGCACATCTTAGCGACTAAACCAGCACCATATATTAAATATATAGCCAATGAAAATCTACTATATGGCATAAGGAACTATACTCAGTATCTTGTAATAACCTATAGTGTCAAAGAATTTGAAAAAAAATATATACATATGTGTGTGTGTAGATAGGCTTTCCCAGGTGGCACTAGTGGTAAATCATCTGCCTGCCAATGCAGGAGATGTAAAAGACGGGTTCAATCCCTGGGATGGGAAGATCCGCTGGAGGAGGAAATGGCAACCGACTCCAAATTCTTGGCTGGGAAATCCCATGAAGGGAGGAGCCTGGTGGGCTATAGTCCATGGGGTCACAAAGCATCTGGCATGACTGAGTGTCTGCACACATACAGATATATGTGTAATTGAATCGTTTTTCTTTATGCTTGAAACAACATAACATTATAAACCACCTATATCTAAAAAAAAAAAAAAAAGAAAAGACTTATTTCCTTTCTTCTGGAAAAACACATTAAACTATAAAACAATTTTCATGTATTAAAATAAATAATGAAAATTTTGTTACTTAGCTGTAATGGTATTTAAAAAATATTCAACAATGCAGTTTTATTGCAGATTAAAACATAAGAATTATTATAGTTCTTATAGTTTTCAGTGAGTAAATTAATTACACCTTTTACTTGGGAAGAGGTATTATAGATTCAGTGTAAATTTTTAAAATGATTTTTAAAATATTCTATTTTTTAATTACCATGTGTCTCAGTGAAGACTTCTCTAATTCATTATGAATTCTTTGGAATTCATGAATCTGGGCATTCATTTTGCTTCCTAGGTTTGGTACTTTTCTTGTTGCTATTGTCAATATTACTTTTAATAAGCATTTTGCTCCCTTTCTCTTCTCCTTCTGGGATTCCTGTAATGCATATATTGGTGGTATATGTAATCTCTTATGTGCTATAGACTTTTTTCACTACTTTTTATTCTTTGCTGTTCCTCTGACTGTGTAATCTCAAATAAATTATCTTTAATCTCATAAATTACTTCTTTTGTTTGATCAAATCAGTTGTTTAGTCTCTATTAAATTTTTTCAGTTCAGATACTGTATGGTTTTGTTCTAGAATTAGAACTTCTGTTTGCTTCTATTTATGTTTCTAGTTTGTTTGAATTTTACCTTGTTTAAATCTTCAGTTCAGTTCAGTCGCTCAGTCGTGTCCCACTCTTTGTGATCCCATAAACAGCAGCATGCCAGGCCTCCCTGTCTTTCACCAACTCCTGGAGTCCACCCAAACCCATGTTCATTGTGTCGGTGATGCCATCCGACCATCTCATCCTCTGTCGTCCCCTTCTCCTCCTGCCCTCAATCTTTCCCAGCATCAGTCTTTTCAACTGAATCAGCTCTCCACATCAGGTGGCCAAAGTATTGGAGTTTCAGCTTCAACATCAGTCCTTCCAATGAACACCCAGGACTGATGTCCTTTAGGATGGACTGGTTGGATCTCTTTGCAGTCCAAGGGACTCTCAAGAGTCTTCTCCAACACCACAGTTCAAAAGCATCAATTCTTCGGCTCAGCTTTCTTTATAGTGCAACTCTCACATCCATACATGACCACAGGAAAAACTATAGCCTTGACTAAACTATAGACGGACCTTTGTTGGTAAAGTAATGTCTCTGCTTTTTAATATGCTGTCTAGGTTGGTCATAACTTTCTAAGGAGTGAGCATCTTTTAATTTAATGGCTACAATCACCATCTGCAGTGATTTTGGAGCCCAGAAAAATAAAGTCAGCCACTGTTTCCACTATTTCCCCATCTATTTTCCATGAAGTGATGGGACCAGATGCCATGATCTTCGTTTTCTGAATGTTGAGCTTTAAGCCAACTTTTTCACTCTCTTCTTTCACTTTTGTCAAGAGGCTCTTTAGTTCTTCTTCACTTTCTGCCGTAAGGGTGATGTCATCTGCATATCTAAGGTTATTGATATTTCTCCCAGCAATGTTGATTCCAGCTTGTGATTCATCCAGCCCAGTGTTTCTCATAATGTACTCTGCATATAAGTTCAATAAGCAGGGTGACAATATCCAGCCTTGCTGCTGCTGCTGCTAAGTCGCTTCAATCATGTCTTTCTCTGTGCGACCCCAGAGACAGCAGCCCACCAGGCTCCTCCATCCATGGGATTTTCCAAGCAAGGGTACTGGAGTAGGATGCCATCGCCTTCTCCGATACAGCCTTGATCTACTCCTTTTCCTATTTGGAACCAGTCTGTTGTTCCATGTCCAGTTCTAACTGTTGCTTCCTGACCTGTATACAGGTTTGAATCTTACCTTGTTGCAATAATATTTTCCTGATTTTGTTTAGTTGTTTGTGTTCTTTAACTTGCTTAAAGAAAAATATTCTGAATTCTTTGTCAGGCATCCATGAGATCTCCATTTTTTATGGTCTATTGCTTGTGATTTATTTTGTCATTCGGTAGTGTCATTTTTCTCTGAACCTGGTGAAACTTGTAGTCTTGAATTGGTGCTTTTAAACTTTAAGCAGTCACTGTTTCTATTCTATATAAACTGAGTTCAGGGAAAACTTTTCCCCAGTAACCCCAGTCAGGGATTTGGGGTAGGCCATCAGACAGCACCATGCACAAGTTTACTTATAGGATCTAAGGGTTAGTGGGATTATTGTTTGCATCTAAATTAAAATTGGATACTCACTTGACTTTCATTTCCCCATGGATGAGCTCTAAAGGAGAAAAAAGGTTGTCTCTGCCCTATGTGTCATAGTATTCAGAAAGGAATGACTTAGGTAGAGTAAAACTGTCCTTCCTTCCCTCTTCAATGTGTCTTATCCAATTCCTGTGCTCCACCTGAGTACTATAACCTCTCATTTGGAATCCAGAGTTCTTGTAAATGTATGTTTGTGCATGGATGGTTATTTATGGTCATGCTTGTATTCCACCATTTTACGACACGATAATCACATGTGAACAGGTCAAGATAGCTTTGCGCTCACTCAGAGAAGTATTGGCTGAATCTGCCACAGCCCATAAAGCACCAAACCCAGGAAATATCTGTATATCCATATCTATATGTTTATGTTTATATATGATTATGTATATGTGTATATATATTTTTTTATCCTCTTTCTTTTTTCTTCATTATACATTTTCCCCTATTAATTTAAAAAGCTTTTAATTTTTACTGATATGCTATAAATTTAAATGATTTTTGGTTTATTGGTGGAAAATCAAATAATCAAGAAAAAACAAAGACAATTTTGCTTAAGTCAAATTAAGGTATATTAACCTGAGGAATAGAAATTGAGAACCTCTGGAAATATCCCTACTGTTCAAATGTTAGAGAGGTACTTTTGTATATTCTTGAATAAAATAATTTATGTATTATATTGAAAGAATATAAATGAAGTTACTCAGGTGTGTCTGACTCTTTGTAACCCCATGGACTGTAGTAGAAACAAAGCTTTCTAAATGATTTTCTCACCAGGTATCTGGGTATCCTGATAGCATGGATCTCTTGAATATGTAATGGGGAGAGAAAGGAGGTCCATTTGTCTCTTTGCAAATAAACACAGGGATAACAATAAAATTCCAATAAGCATAAACCTTCCACTTGCCAGTTATTAGGACATTTATGTGCCCAACCTAGAGAGAGTGAGTCATTTCCAAAATTGCATGTGAGGACAAAAACTGGGGCTGACAGGTGATTCCTCCCAGAGTGCTTTCACTGGGAGTTTTGTTCACTGAAAGCTATGTTAATTAACATGATATTAAAACATAGGTCCCTTTTTTGCAGGCTTTCCAAAAGGTATCTGTATGAAATTCAATATGGGAGAATTGATGGCACAAATTATTTATATTTTTCTCTTTAAGACATTTGTTAATCAAGTAAAGGGTGGAGTGAGGGTGTTCTAGGCTGTCAAGCTGGTTTCTAAGAATGGAGGGTAGAGTCAGACAAGAGATATTACATTAATATGTTGGAGAATTTGAACAAAGGATATGACCCTTTGTTTCCTTGGCACATCTGAGAGGTAAAGAATATTGCTGCTCTGATAATAGGAGGATAGTGATAACACTTCAACCAGGACTTTCACTTGAGCTGATTGATGTTTATTGAACGTAGTGGTGGGATCTGTTTAGGAAAATGATGAATCCATAATATGAATTGAAATTTGTTATTACAAATTAACTTTCTCCAACCTCTTTCAGTAGAACTATGGGATACAGTGAGTAGAGAATAAAATCTCATCTGAGTTTTATCACCTAGTGTGAGAGTTATACTGACTGCTTATGATGTAAATTGAGTATATGCCTAGTGAGGGGATGGTTGCAAGAAAGTCTTTGATATTTCTGATGTCTAGTAATGAGACAAAGCCTTGACTCACTTATTGTATAACTTTACAATTTCCTTGATCTCTGTTGACATCTCCAGGTCCTTATTGTTGAATCCCAAGTATACCAATATTAAATCAATTCCCTAGGGTGCACCCTAAAAAGAATATGAAATTATTTCCATTCAGCATAGTGTAAGGACTTCAGAATCCCTGGTGAAGTCAACTAAATCTCTGAAATATATTTTCCTTATATTGAAGAAAAGAATATCTGTTACTGGCAATTACAGGCCTAGTATGAAAAGAAAATGAGGTCTTCTGACTTTTAATTTGATCTTATCATTCAGAAAACATATTTTAAGCATATTGAAATATTAATGCAAAATAGTAGAACTCATGATGAATGACAACTTCAGTTAGTTTTCATTTTTATTATTGCATACCAAAAATCACTTAAATTTATAGCATATCAGTAAAAATTAAAAGCTTTTTAAATTAATAGGGGAAAATGCATAATGAAGAAAAAAGAAAGAGGCTGAAAAAAACATATATATATATATACATATACATAATCATATATAAACATAAACATATAGATATGGATATACAGATATTTGCAAAAATGATTTGTCTATACATGAGTGGTTTTCTCCTCTAGATTAATTTTAGTCCTTGCAAATTTAATGATAAAATAAGACTTTAATAATTGTATGCTGATTAATATTTAATTTAATTAATAATCAAAATCTTATTTTATTATTATATTTGCAAGGACTAAAATTAATCCAAAGGAGATTTTAGTTGTTGTATGCCAATTAATGGGGCTTCTATCTGTTGGTAAAGAATCTGCTTGCAATACAGGAGACCTGGGTTCGATTCCTGGGTTGGGAAGATCCCCCTGAAGAAGAAAATGGCAGCCCACTCCAGTATTCTTGCCTGGAGAATCCCAGGGACAGAGGAGCCTGAAAGGCTACTGACCATTGGGTCACAAGAATAGGACATGACTAAACCACCATGCTGATTAATAAATTTGTATTTAACATCGAATTCTCATGGAAAAACTGTCTTTACATTTTCACAGAACAGATTCTCTGAATTGCTCTTCTCAAGGCCCCCATCACCTCCTTGTTTCTCATGCTATAGATAACAGGGTTGAGCGTTGAGGTAAGGATGGTGTAGAAGACAGCAAGAACCTTGTCCTCTGTTGGACTACGCAGAGATTTTGGACGGAGATAAGTGTAAGCAAATGGTGCAGAGTAGAAAGTTACCACAGTGAGATGGGTGCTACATGTTAAATAGGCCTTCTTCTTCCCTTCTGCTGAGTGCATTCGATACACAGCAAGGAGAACACGGCCATAAGAAAATACAATACAAGTGAAAGGCAACAAAAGAAAGATGGTGGTGCTCACAAATACTGTGTACTCACAGACCCAGGTGTCCATGCAGGCCAAAGTCAACATGGCTGGAACATCACAGAAGAAATGATTGATGGCCCTGGATCGGCAATAAGGGATATGGAGGGCATATATGGTGTGGGCACAGGAGTTGATTGAGCCCAGGAGCCAAGATCCTATTATCATAAGCACACATACTCTTCTACTGATTTTGATGGGATAGTGGAGAGGAAAGCAAATGGCCACATAACGATCATAAGCCATAGAAGCCAAGAGCAATCCTTCTGCACCTGCTAAAGTCAAGAAAAAGAAGCTCTGTATCCCACATGCAATGAAGGAGACAGACTTGTTTCCAAATAGAAAATCGTAGGCCATTTTGGGTACAATGTTGGAAATGTAGGTCAGGTCCATGAGGGAGAGCTGACTGAGTAGAAAATACATGGGTTTCTGAAGATGGGTGTCGAGAAAGATGACAAGGATCATGGAGAGGTTACCAAATCGAGCCATTAGAAAAATGAGAACAATGAGAATAAAAAGAAATAGGCCAATTCTTGAAGATGGGAACAATCCCAATAAAGTGAAATAAGTTGATGTTTGATTATAATTTTCCATGTGGCATTAATATAATTTTTCCTAAGGCAGACACAAAAGAAAGAAAGTCAAGTAAGCTATTTTGAAACTGTTGCATGATTAGACTGTGTACAAATTTACAACTCTTAAATGAATAACTGAACCTATTTGGAAAAGCAAAACTTTTTTGTTTTTTTGATCAAGAGACTAGAACTTGAAAATACAAACAGTTTGGCCAATGAGCTTCGCAGGAAATCTTTCAAGTTGTAAAAAATTTATATTTTGACATATTTGGATAAGTATGCTTTACTACCCTACAAAAGCTCAAGTCACATCAAAATTAGATGAGACACTCAAAATATATTCTTAGGAAATCATGTAAATGCATGTTATCTAATTATATTATGATAAATGTTTATCACCATTAAGAAATGATTTATTTGTCATATTCAAACCCTAAGGTTTACCTGTAAATCTGTAGTAGCCTATCACTTATGTTGAGAAGCTAATATTCTTTTTTGAATCTTCTTTGAACAGAAATATTAAATCAAGCTTCCTTGAATTCAGTAACATTATTTGAGTCATCTATTGTGAAATCAAGATGAATATCATCAAGTACCATCTACACAAAATTATGATCTTCCTTCTGAATGAGATTCTGAATGCTGTAATGAAGAACATTTGCTGTATACCTCTATAATCACACTCATTGTAGTTTGATAAATCTGTGCAAAATCTCAAAAATAGCATATATTTTACATCTCTCTGCTTCTTTAGCACTTACATGATAAATAAATTTTGTTGTACACATTTAATTTTAACTTTTATTATTTTTTAAAGCTCCTCCCAATTCTAAGTTAGAGTAAAAAACTTAAGCACTTATAATCTCTCCCTGTTAAAACACAGCTATAATTGGGCTTTCCTGGTGGCTCAGAGGGTAAAGCGTCTGCCTGCAATGCTTAAAAATATATATTATAAACTAAAAGAAAGTGGGTGAACATGGGGCACAATAAGAGATGAAATAGTTTAGGATCCTTTGAAAGAATAAATTGGAAATAAAAATGGTCAGTCTTTTAAATGAAGAAAAGAAAAATGGCATTCAAGGGTTCTTCCTCATGGTGGGAGGAGTGATTCTTAAGACATATTGTAAGGGAACAAGCCATACAGAATTTTTGTTATTTTAGTTATCATAATTGTTCTAGTGCAAAAATTGTTAGAATTTTAAGAAAGTCTGCAACAGGAAAGAATATGGACATGTGCACATACACACACAAACACAAATACTTATTCACATACAGAAAAACTATGCAATGAAATATAATGATTTTAAAATGCAGAAAATGCATTTTTTACAAATAAGAATTATATCTTCAAAGAAGTATAATATATTACTATTCTACATTATAAATATCATTAGATATATAAAATAAAGTGCAAGCTAACAAAGTCTTGCAAATTAAAATAGTAATATTAATTGATAAGGAAGACTAAGTGAAACATTGTCATAAAATGAAAAATATCTAGCAGAATAAAAAAAGGCAAGAAAATCAGAAAATTTGTCTTTAAAGAGTATAAGAGTTAGAGACTATAAGGGAAGAGATACAAACTTATTATCACTCCTAGAAATTCATATAGAACAAAAATGGAAATATCAAAGAAACACATTTTTCAGAATTTATATAAATGAACCACAATATTCAAAAAGCATGAACAGAACATATAAAAATAATCAAACAATACTCTTTGAAAGATATTTTCTTGAAAATTCTAAGTGTCTTGAAAATGTCTAAATGTCTTGAAAAGATTTTTTGAAAATTCTCAATGTTGCCTATAATTGAATGGTCCTAAAAGTGTCTTGACTGAGAAACAGCAATGATGAGGATTATTGTATAAAAATACTAACTAGGGACTTCCCTGGTGGTTCAGCAGCTGAGACTTCATGCTACCAACCCAGGGGTCCCGGATTTGATCTCTAATCAGGGAACTAGATCCCACGTGCCACAACTAAGAGTTCTCATCCTCCAACTAAAAATCTCACATACCACAACTAAAGATCCTGCATTTCACAACAAAGATGTGAAAAAATCAAAGATGCCAAATACTGCAACTAAAACCCAGTGCACCAAAAATATAAATAAATAAATATAAAAAATACTAACTAAATACTCACTAAAATGTCATCAGGCTTTACAATAACTTATGTTTTTGTATTTTAGTAAAATGTACAAAAAGATGGAAAAATGCTGTCAGCATAGCCATGCCAGAAACTGTGTTGCCACTATGTTGAAAGAATTAGAAAAGAGAAAAGTGTGAATGTGATTGTATGTGGGGCAGAAAGTTTTCCATCCACAGTGGCTAAAGTGTCAAGAGATACTATTTGATATTTATTATTAGAGAGCAAGCATATTGATGAAAAATATATTGATAGTGGGCTATTGGGGCTTTACTGGTGGCTCAGATGGTAAAGACTCTGCCTGCAATGCAGGAGACCTGGGTTCAATCCCTGGGTTGGGAAGATCCCCTGGAGAAGGGAATGGCAACCCACTACAGTATTCTTGTCTGAAGAATTCCATGAAAAGAGGAGCCTGGCAGGCCTACAGTCCACGTGGTCGCAAAGTCAGACACCACTGAGCGACTAACACTTTCACTTTCAGTGAGATTTTGAGATCATGTTCTTAATCTACTTGAATAAAATATTAAAGGGATGTAAAACTGATGTCACAGTTGAAAATAGATCTTACAACTGACATTAGACTCAATGGTGAAAGACTAAAAGTTTTTCCTTTAAGATCAAGAACAAGGCAAGAATGTCCACTTTTGAAACTTCTAATTAAAGTTACAGTATTATAATTACTAATATTTTGGCAAGCAAAACAAGTTAAAAACACTAAAACTGTAAAGAAAGAATTAAAATTATCCTGCTTCAGAAGTGATATCTTAAATGTAGGAAATAAAAACTTGTTAGGACTAATAAACAGAGTTATGAATGTTGCAGGATACATAATTGATTGTATTTCTATACTAATAATGTTTAATACTAAGAAGGAACTTAAAACAATAACATTTAACATATCATGAAAAAGAATAAAAGCCCTAGGGAAAAACAAAGAAATTACAAAAGGTATGCACTAACAATCACAAAACATCACTGAAATAAACTAAAGGAGAGACAAATGCCAGCACATGGAAAAATAGCCTGTGCTCATGGGTTCAAAAACTGACTATTGCTAAAATGTCAACATTACCATAAGCAAACTACAGGTGCAAAGAAATGATTTTCATAATACTAAGTGAATTTTGAAGAAAGAAAATAATACATTTCAAAATTCAAATAAAATCTTAAATACACAGAATAGCCCAAACAATCTTATGAAAGAATTGGAGAACTTATTCTTTATTATTCAAACTTACTACAAAGCCATAATTTATAAAAAATGTGTAGTATTGGCAAAGACAAACATAAACCAAAATGATTTAGTGGAGATACCAGAAAAAAAATTATGGTCAGATGATTTCTAGAAGTGTCTCAAAAGTTCAGTTGGAATGTCTTTACAACAAATATTGCTAGAAAACTTGACATCCCCATGCATATAAGGAAATAGGATCATTTTTTTACTACATACACAAAAATTAACTGAAGTGGATTAAAAAGCAGATATAAAGCTAAAACCATACACTCTTAGAATAAAAGGAGAAAAGTTTCATTATACTGAGTTTTGCTGTGCGTTCTTGGATATAGCACCAAAAGCATGTTCAATACCAACAAAAATATAGATACTGGGATTTGTCAAAATTAAAAACTTCTGTATCATGGTGAACTTTATCAGAGTGAATAAGCAGCCCACAGAATGGATAATATTGATACATATCAGATAATGAATTGTAATAGGGAATATATTTAAAAACTACAACCAAGCAACAGAAAAAAATAGTTTTCAAAGGTTAGATAAATGTGAATAAATATTTATTCAAAGAATGTAAACAACTAACCAATTAACATAGGAAAATATAGTCATCATCAATAATTATTTGAGAAATTCAAAGAAAAAATACAATAAGATACCACATTTCACCTTTAGCTATGTTTTAAAAATGCAGAAAAGAGTAAGCATTGGCAAGAATATGAAGAAATTACAACAAATGCAAAGCTTGAAGGAGTGAAAAATGGTATAACCACTCTGGAAAGTACTACTGCAAATTATAAAACAATAACAAAACGTAAAATCAAAATATGGGCCAAAAATTCCACTTCTGAGGTTACATCCAAAATAAAAAACACAATCTAGAATAGATATCTATATACTCATGCTCTTAGAAGCTTTATTTGCAATAGCTAATAGGTAGAAGCAACGCAAATGTCTTTTGACCAATCAATGAATAAACAGAAGGTAATTTTGCTACATGCTATAGCATGGATAAAGCTGACAGATATTGTGCTAAGTGAAATAAGCCAATCATGGCAAGTCATACACATGATTCCACATATATGAGTTACCCAGTATAGTCAAATTAATAAAAGTGAAAGTGGAATGGTGGTTGGTAGGAACTAAGATGTGAGAGGAAAGAAGAATTAGTGTTTAATGGATACAGAGTTTCAGTTGGGCAAGAATTTTGCAAAGGGAAAAATGGAAGAACAATTATTTTTTCATAAATGTCACATGATATAGAATATTGGACTGATTCTCTAGTATACAATTAATACTATAATTTAACTAATAACAAGTTATAACATATGAAAGTAGCAGTGATTCCTATTACATGTATTTTATATAGGGTTGTCTACAGCAAAGTTTCCTTTTAGTAATTAATATTATCACATTAAAAAAAAAAGCAAGAAGTAAAGCAATGAATGGGACACCATACCTGTTATTTGATTCTATATTTCATGACTGCCAGTGGAACATTTTTTTGCTAGTTTATGTTGTACTAGTCTTGTATTCAGCTATGTGATATTACTTAAAAGACTCCTCATCTGACAAGAAAGCAGATGTTGAATATTAGCCTTGGGCACTTCAAAATCTAAAGTGAAATGAAATTTTTTTCTCAGGTAAAAATAAATTCAAATAGCCCATTTCCATTTTTTTACTTGTTTTTTTTTTTTTTTTTTTAGTTTTCTCTGTCTGCTTTATTTCACTTAGCATTGTGTCCTCAAGTTCCATCCATGTTGTCACCTTTTTTTTTTTTCCTAATTTTATTTTATTTTTAAACTTTACATAATTGTATTAGTTTTGCCAAATATCAAAATGAATCTGCCACAGGTATACATGTGTTCCCCATCCTGAACCCTCCTCCCCCCTTCCTCCCCATACCATCCCTCTGGGCCGTCCCAGTGCACCAGCCCCAAGCATCCAGCATCGTGCATCGAACCTGGACTGGCAACTCGTTTCCTACATGATATTTTACATATTTCAATGCCACTCTTTTTACTTGTTTTTAATCTACTGGGAAAAAAAACAGTAAATAATCTATTTTTGATTATGAACTATTTTTGATCTATTTTTTTAGTTTTCCTTAAAAATTGCCATCTAGGTATCAGCAATAATGACATTATACATAGGAGAAAAGATCTAACTGAAAAAAAAAAATTCTGATTGTGGTTTCACAGTGAGGAAACTAAACAATCCTTGAATCTGAGCCATATCCTATGTGGAAGAGAGAAAAAAGTCTAAACTTCTATTGACCATCTCTATAGATTGGTACTTAGAATGTGTCAGGACATGTTCAAGGATTAAATTGTATTTAATCTTTACCATTATCTCTTGACCTTGACACCATCACTGATATTTTATAGATGACAATATTGACATTCAGATATTTGAAGTGACATTACTTTAAGATATATATTTCTAGATTTAGATTCCCAAATTGATCTATCTTTCTCTCTCTCTATTTACCCATCTACCTGTCTATCTAAACACATTCCCTATCTCTGCTAGCTTATTGCACAGATATTATTCATATATATTTTGAAATAATTAAGCTGAAATTAGATTGGGTTACTTTTTATTGATCAACACAGAAAATACTGACAAGGAAGAAAGAAAGAGAGAAATAAAAATCATTAAAATATAAATTCTATAAAAGTGGTAGGAGGTCAAGAATAGGTGTTAGATGTGTCTTATAGCACAAATATATTTCATTGTTTATAGTTTACACATTTTGACATATTCTTCTACTTTATTAGATACACCGGCTTTAAAGCATTTTCAGATGACCTCACAATCACAACACATTATATTTAAAATTATTCTCTCAAAGCTTCTAAATGAAATCCGGTTCATGTTTCTTCTCCAATACAAAAGCTTCTCTTCCTAGGAGATTTCACTTGCAAAGGAACAAGCATATTATCTGCATGTGATTAAGGTTATACATATACATATTATATATGATGGGTAAAGCCATCCAGTCACTGTCCAAGTCTCAAAATAAGTTACCTATGACTATCCCTTAAAGTCAAAATGCATAAATTTACCAGCAAAATTTTTTCCTTATGTTCACATTGAGAGTTGAAACTGAAATATTGGGAAAAAGTCTTCAGTCATAAATTTTTAAAAATACTGTCTTTTAAAGTGTAGTTTTATTTTTAAAATGATTTCTAAAAACTGAGTCACAAAGATATGAAGTGAATTAGTTCAAAACTGTATAGTAATCTAGTAACTGAGTTGGAAAAAGTGGGAAATTTTCCCCTAGAGTCCTACATTTAGTCCTAATATAGAATTTTCAACTGAAGCACAAATGTTTATACTCTCCACTCTTCTCACTCTTGATCAAATGATTCTCTAATAAATATGATTCTTGGTTACAAAATAAAGCTATGTGATTATTTACAGAGATGCAGAAGGAATGTGGATTTACAAGTTTCCTTAAATTAAATTTGTCGGATATATTATGAGAAATCTCAGATTTCAAAATCTTTCAAAAATCTTTAAAGCTCAAAGACACTCTACCAGATTTCACAGAAATTTGGATTTCTGAAGTAAACTAAAATGCTGAACTTTCTCTGTACTAACCTGCCTTTCTCATCATGTGTAGGACTGGGAAACCAGGTTACTGGGGTATTTTTACCAAAAGGCCTTTGAAGGAAGTCAATTCTAGTTCTTAAAAATTGACTGATAGTACTCAATCTAAATTTTTATAATGAGCATTATTTTAGGGACTTCCCTGGTGGTCCAGTGGTTGAGAGTCTGCCTGCCAGTGCAGGGGACATGGGTTCAATCCCTGGTCTAGGAGAATCCCACATGCTGCAGAACAACTGGGCCCACGTGCCACAATTACTGAGCCTGCACTCTAGAGTCAGTGAACCACACCTACTGAAGCCCCACAAAGCGAGAGCCTGCATCCACAAGAGAAGCCATTACAATGAGAAGCCCATGCACCACGGCACACAGTAGCCTCTGCTCACCACAGCTGGAGACGCCCCACATGCACACAATGACAAAGACCCAGTACAGCAAAAAAAAAAAAAGAATTATTTTGTATTTTTTTAAGTGTCTAGAATTTTTATCATTACAAGATGTCTTTCATAGAACCACATTACCCAGAAGTGGGTTCTTTGGAGTCTAGATAAGCATGGTGAAAGTCACTGAGTCGTGTTCAATGTTCAACTCTTTGTGACCAGGCCTGAATACTGGAGTGGATAGCTGTTCCTTTCTCCAGAGGATCTTCCCAACCCAGGGATCGAACACATGTCTCGAACCCAGGTCTCCTACATGGCAGGCGGATTCTTTACCAGCTGAGCCACCAGGAAAGGCCAAGAATACTGGAGTGAGTAGCCTATCCCTTCTCCAGTGGATCTTCCCGACCCAGGAATTGAACCAGTGTCTCCTGTATTGCAGGGGGATTATTTACCAGCTGAGCATACCTGTATAATCCCCTCACATGTAGGCCTGCTTGAGATTCCACATTCCTTCAAGTGTTTCCACAATAAGTTCTAATAAGGAAGAAATAGTACAAAATGGCTTACATTAATCTACCGACTTAGGAATTTTTCCGATACTATTTAATAATCAAGTAATATATATTTTCAACTTTAGAAAGTATACATTAAGAGAACAATCATTTTTTACAGTAAAAAAAGACCTAGAATACACTGTGCATGTTTGTGTGTATAACTTTTTGTATGCTTCTAATTCCTATTACTCAGTGAAATCTGCATTATTAGGTAAATAGATAATAAGGAAGACAGAAACTTTCAAAGATAGACACTGATTTTAAGAATATGTCCTTCAAATTTGGTTTCACAATGATAATGTGTTTATTTTGCTTCATTAATAGTTATACCAAAGAGAGTTTAGTTTTAAAACTATGCATAATTCTGGCTTATCTACCTACAAGAAATAGAAGATTAGAGTAAAAATGTAAGTATCTGAACATGTGTTTTTTAAGCAGAACAGATGCAAAGAAATATGAGCGATTACAAGCTACCTATGAGATGAAACATAAAAGCACTGCATGCTTGGCTATAAAATATCATTAAAGATAAGCTGTAATTTTAGCACCTTTATCAATATCCTTGCCATGCCTGTGTGCATGGTAAGTCATGTCTGATTCTTCAGGCTCCTCTGTCCATGGGATTCTCTAGGCGAGATTACTGGAGTTGGTTGCCATGCCCTCTGGAATCTCCCTGACCCAGGGATTGAACCCAGGTCTCTTACATCTCCTGCATTGGCAGGTGGGTTCTTTACCACCGGCGCTACATGGGAAGCCCATCTTTGCCATACCATCATCTCAATACACCTGTCATCCACCATAATTGCATGATTATATAGTTTTCAATTGTCTCTTTATGCTACATCCATTTGATTCTCACAAAATCTCTGCAAGGTTGTTTATTCAGATATCATTATTCTTTCACTGGAAATTCATTGATGTATGCAAGAAGTAAAAAGGAAATAAAGAAAATGTAAAAGTTAAAGGCACAAGATACTTCAATTTTACATTGCTTTTTTGAAAAGAATGAATTGGATAACCATAAGAAAAAATACAGATAGTTACTTGCATTTTCCTAGAAGTTATCCTTCAAATTATTTATATATATAAATAATAAATGTAAATAAATATATAAAATATTTATGTATAAATAATAAATATATATATAAATTATTTATATACACACATAGAGGGCTTCCCAAGTGATGCTAGTGGTAAAGAACTCACTGGCCATTTCAGGTAGATGTAAGAGATGTGGGTTCAGTCTCTAAATAGGGAAGATGCCCTGGAGGAGGGCATGGCAACCCATTCCAATAGTCTTGCCCGGAAAGTCCTATGAACAGAAGAGCCTGATGTACTATAGTCCATAGAGTTGCAAAAAGTCCGACACAACTGAAGCACCCATGCATATCTATATTCACAGGCAGGTAACGTTAGCCATTTTTAATCTTTATTATATTTTCCATTTCATATTTTCATATAAAATTTAGGCAAGTAATTTCTAGACTTTGATTTGAAAGTTTGAATTCATGTACAGTAAAAGAACAAGTAGGAAGCAGTATTAAGATTACAATGGATGCTGTGTAAACCACTCTTCATTCATTAAAAAAATAAATATTAAAATAAGTAGGAAATAAGAAAGATTGTCCTCTTTATTGAGCAGTGGGAGTCTTAAGTATTAGATTTATTCAAGTGTAACTCACCACATCCAAAGCATACTGTAGTATAAATCATATTGGCTCTATCTCTTCTAATACCCTTATTTCACTTCCTCTTCAGAAAGCACATTTATGGTCAGGTCCCAAATCACTTTCTGTTGTCCATTTCATTCTCTATAATTTCTGCTGAACAGTACCGTAAAAAGTGCAGCCACTCACTCGACTTCAAACTCCATTTAGAATCTTCTGTTTCTTAACATAACAAAGGCTACATAGATCACATCACTCCTTTTCCAAAGTGATACCTAAAATCCTGAATGATTTCAACCCAAATAACAGCCAGCACTGCCAAAAGTGTTAATCCAATAGAAACAGCCTGTATCAGATTACACAATGTGCTTGCATGAAAATGTCTCTACTCCTAAAAATTTTGGTTTATATTACCTATGCTGTTTTAAAGCTTTCTCGGTTGCAATCTATCTCATTTTCAGAGAATATGTAACAGCCTTTGGATATAATGAATCCTTCCTTCTTTAGTGAATACTGTTTATCCTTCAATTTCTTTTTATCCCATAAATTTCTTATTTCAATTATGGTAAAAAAAAGATTTTAATTTTTTATGAATATTTATTGTATATTTTATCACAGAATGTCATAATTATTTTCAGTTATATTTCAGCATATGTTATAGGCAAATGTACTATTCACTTTAAGTTCAGAACAATAGCTCATAGACAATATCAGCAGTTAACAATTTTACCACATTGCACTATCATTTTATAATCAGTAATTTGCAATCAGATCAATTATCAGAATTGCATAACAACAAGTGTTAGGTTTAAAAAGAGCTTCATGTCTTTAAAAAATGTGAATAAGCATTTGCGTAGCCCATTTATTTATTTTTTTAAGGATATATATTTTAGTATATTAAAATATCTTGTTAAACCAGGTTAAGTCAAATACTTTTCTTTTTTGAATTCCCTGGGTAATGAGATGCCTGATTGTTTATATATATATATATATATATATATATATATATACACACACACACACATATATATATACTTTATATATATAAAGTACTTATATATATATATATGTATACAAAGTACTTCTATATATATAGAAGTACTTTATTCTGAATAAACTTTTCTTAAGCACTTACTGAAGAATCCTTCCTCTTCATTAGTGAATAAAAATAAAATGCAATTTGGATTAGTACCTTTTATTATATCCACAGTTTCACAAAATCAGTGGCTTGATTACAGCAGTTCAATCTTCATAATATAAGCAATGTCATTTTCTGAGTAGATGCGTTTAAAAATTTCTAAACAAATGTACATGTTAAATTTTATCTCCACTTATTTTAAATACCTCTGTGTGAACTCAGGAGCAACAATGATTTGGTTCTAGGCTTTTTTTAACTTGATAGTCAATTTAAACCTTTTTTTTTTTTAGGGGGGAGAGTGGGTATTCACTTAGCAACATCCACTGGGATTTAGACAATCTAGGTCAAGTCCTTAATATTCCAGGATGGCCATAAGCTAAGTTTCAGAAAGGAATTGCAATAACTTCTAGAGATATTTTCATTCTTAAGGGTCAATTCAGTGGGGGAAAAAAAAAATTATTTACTCAGATTCTTCTAATATTATTATGTCTCTCCACTCTGTGGATCATGTATTTCACTTACTTTACCTTACTTTGCAATTTTTTTGTTCCCACCATGTGGCTCGTGGGATCTACCCTGACCAGGCATTGAACCCAGGGCATGGCAGTGGAATCACAAGACCTAACCACTAGACAGACAGGGAGTTTCTGAGTATCCTATAGTTTATATGTTGCTCGTCAGTTAGTGAAAAGTAATAGTCTGTATATATTCATCTATTATCCAGTTGTGATTATATTGACTAAAAATCTAATAAATCAAATGGAATGTGTTTAATGAGATCATATAAGCAGAAATTCTTAAGCTATCACACATGTTGGAGTTATCTATTTTAGATACTGCATAATTGCAAACTGTTTTCATTCTTTTAGAAAAAGCTATTAAATTAAATTATAAAACAATTTTCATGTATTAAACTAGTAAAATAATATTGCATGATATCTGCAATGATATTTAGAAAATATTCAATAACACATTTTATTAAACATTAAAACTTAAGTATTCTTATGTTTTCCTAATTTTCAGTAAATGAATTAAATACAAATTTTACTTGGGAAGGGGTAATATTGGTACCATCAAAATTTTTTAAATTTATTTTAAAATACTTGATCAAGAAGCAATTCCATTTACCATTGTATCAAAAAAATGAAATACCTAGGAATAAATCTACCTAAGGAAATAAAAGACCTATACTCTGAAAACTATAAGCTTTTAATGAAAGAAATCAAAGAAGACATAAACAGATGAAAGCATATGTCATGTTCTTGGTTTGGAAGAATCAATATTGTCAAAATAACTATACTACCCAAGGCAATCCACAGCTTCAATGCAATCTCTATGAAATTACCAATGATATTTTTCACAGAACTAGGACAAAAACAACAAAATCTCAAAATTTTATGGAGATACAAAAGACCCTGGATAGCCAAAACAATCTAGAGAAAGAAAAATAAAGCTGGAGAAATCAGACCCCCTGCCTTCAGACTATACTACTAAGTTACAGCCATCAAAACAGTATGGTTAGTTAGTTAGTTAGTGAAGTCACTCAGTCGTGTCCTACTTTTTGTGACCACATGGACTGTAGCCCATCAGGCTCCTCAGTCCATGGGATTTTCCAGGCATGAATACTGGAGTGGGTTTCCATTTCCTTCTCCAGGGGATCTTCCCAACCCAGGGATAGAACCTGGGTCTTCCGCATTATAGAAAGACGCTTTACAGTCTAAGCTACCAGGGAAGCCCAAATAGAAATATAGATCAATGGAACAGGATAAAAAACCCAGAAATAAGTCCATGCACTTATAGTTAATTAATCTATGACAAAGGAGGCAAGAATGCACAATGTTGGAAAGACAGCCTCTTCAACAAATGGTGCTGGGAAAAATGGACAGCCACATGTAAAAGAATGAAATTAGATCATTCCTTAACTCCATACAAAAAGTTAAGCTCAAAATGGATTAAAGATCTAAATGTTAGAAGGGACATTATAAAACCCTTAGAGGAAAACATAGGCATAGCAGTCTCTGACATAAATCACAGCAAAATCTTTTTTAATCCATCTCCCAAAATAAAGGGGATAAAAAGCAAAAATAAACAAATGGGATCTACTTAAACTCAAAAGCTTTTCACAGCAAAGGAAATAACAAATAAAAAGACAAACCACAGATTGGGAGAAAATATTTACAAATGATGTGACTGATAAGGGATTAGTTTCCAAAATTTACAAAGAGCTTATGACACTTAATAGCATTAAAGCAAGCAACACTCAAAGAATGGGCAGAAGATGTGAATAGACATTTCTCTAAAGAGGACATACAGATGGCCAATAGGCATATGAAAAGATACTCAAAATCACTAGTTATTAGAGAAATGCAAATCAAAACTGCAATGAGATACAACCTTACACCAGTCAGAATGAATATCATCAAAAAATCCACAAACAACAAATGCTGGAGAGGGTATGGAGAGAAGAAACCCTCTTGTGCTATTGGTAGGAATGTAAGTTGATACAGCCACTATGGAGAACAGTATGGAAATTCCTTAAAAAGCTAAAAATAGAGCTACCATATGGCCCTGAAATCCCACATCTGAACATATATCCAGAGAAAAACAAGGTACTTGATTTTTGAATTACAATGGGTCTCAGTGAAGACTTCTTTATGTTTACATTTTTGAGTTCTTTGGGTTTCATGGAGCTGGATGTTTTCTTTCTTTCTCTCTCTCTTTCTCTACTTCTCTTCATATGTATATAGTAAGATGCATTTATCTGTAAGAATTTAAGTTAGAAACTGATGAATTTGTGTATGTGTTACCAAGAAGCCTTTTCTTTTGCTCTCAGGGTATAATCATCCTCAGGGAAGCACAAGGACCATATTTGTGTTAGCCACAAGATGGTAGCTATATTGGGATGGATTTTGGTTTAATCAGAGAATTACTGAACTCAGCAAGTCCAGGTATTAATAGAATCTTGAAATACCCTTATATTTCCTAAATGTATTATGAAAGGTGGTGTAAACTGCATACATCCCCAGGAGTCACCAAAACTGTAAGCATGGTGTGGGGCTATACATTTGAGTATTCTAAAAGAAGTGAGAATTGTAATAGGATATCTATTTTTAATTTTTGTATTCAAGCCTAACTTTTTTTTTTTTTTTGGTCACACTGGTCTATTAATAATCATGAGGCTTCCCATGTGGCAGAGTGGTAAAAAATATGATTGTTAATACAGCAGACACAAGAGACACAGTTACCATCCCTGGGTGGGGAAGATCCCCTGAAGTAGGAAGGGGCAACACACTCCAGTATTCTTGCATGGAAAATTATATGGACAGGGGAAACTGATGGGCTTCAGTCCATGGGATCACAAAGAGTCAGACATGACTAAGTGACTGAGTATATGTGTGTGTGTGTGTATATAAAATAACTATCTATTTTGAAAATTATACTTCTCACAAAATCCTTACACATAAGGACCATTAAAGATATAATTGAGGAGCTACAGGACCTCTATTTCAGCAGAAGTCTAGATAAAATTGACCATTTTTCTATATCTAGGCTCTCAATTGACATCTCTTACAAAGCATAAGTTCTGATATCTATGCTAAATAGTGGCTGCTTTGTCTGACTCTCATCTATGAATTATGAATCATTGATCCCAAACTTTAAACTTCGGAATGACTGAAGAAGCAAGAGATGTGCACATCCAGTAAGGAAAAGTTGTAAGAATTTCAGTAAACAGGTTTTCCAGATAAGCTTATCATTTTGTTCAGGGTTGTGAGTGGTGCCTAGGAGGAGCAACAGTGATGTCTTTCTTTACATGAAATGTCCTCAGGCACATTTTGGAAATTGCTTGTGGTTGTATAATCTCCAGACTTGATTTGCTAGCATTTCTGGCAAATTCTGCAAGTCCATTATTCTTTTTAATATAATAATTTCTGAATAAATTGGAATTAATTTATTTGTATTGAAAAATAAATTTACTTGTTAAGTATTTAAGCTAATTATATTCCAAATCTCATTTAATTCAGTTGTACAACCTTGTTGCATATGAATAAATGCTTAGTAAGCCTTTGGTCATGGATGTTAAGCAGTCAAAGTCTTCTTTTTCCTTCAATTTGGACTTACATCATGTAATATGAGGTACATTTTCAACAGAAAACTATCCTTTTTAAAAATTTTATTTATCATCCAGTTTTTCTTTTTCTTTTGGTTTGAGAAAAATTTCCATAATATATTAAGAGATAAGCAAGTAATATTCATTTACCATTTAAAAATCATTTGTCTAAACAGTTCAAGCTCAAAAAATCTCTAAATATTCACTAATATTTGTTATAAAAATATCCAAATTTGTATTATTTCTTCAAAAATGTGGTTCTTCTATTTTGGAAAAAATTATTCTTTTCAACTCTAAAATGCATCAGTCATTCATCACTGTCATAATTTTGATAATCCAAGATTTCTTTCTAACTTCTTACTAATTAATACTCCCTGGGATTAGGAGTTCTCTGGCAGTCTACAGTCTTGGACTTAGCACTCCCACTCCAAAGGCTCAGGCCTGATCTCTGTCTGGAAACTTAGACTCCACAAGTCATTTGTCATGGCATTAAAGGGTATTAAAACAAACATAAAAAACAAAACAAGAAATAAGAGATGAGCCCCAAATAAATGATGAATACAAAATCAAGCAAATAATAACAAAAATAATTGAACACATACATACACACACATGAACAAAATCAATACAGTCCAAAGAAAATAAAGTACAAGAAACTGACCTGGTAAGCAAAGGAAACCAAAAATGATATTGACCAATTAAAGGTAAAACTATCTAAAGCACAGACTGGAAAACAAAACTAAAGCAAGGGGCCAAATGGGAAATAAAGCAAAGAAAACAAAATTAACAAATATGGTGGAAAAAAAAGAAAAGAGAGGAAGAATAGAAAACAAAGTTAAACAGATGTACATAAGATTTATGTATATTAAAGAATAGCTACAGCAGGAAAAGAAAATTAAGAAAACAAAAGAAAAAAATATCAATTTTTTTTATTTTAAAAAATTAGAATAAAAAAAAACACACACACATAACTTCAAAAGGCCAACATAGAAGCAGAAGTTTATTAAGGAAATAAAAACTGTGATTAAAAAAAAAAGTTCTCAAAAGCTTAAACAGAGTTATTAGTACTAATAAAAACTAATAACCACAGCAACAGATGAAGAAAAAAAAAAATCTAGAACTAACTGCCAAACAAGCAAAATATAAAAATGATAATAAATGTTTTTCTCAATCTCAGCTGTCATTTCTTTTCCTTCACTGTGAGTCACAGTCTACTTTTGCCTCTCTAGGATGTCCTCCAGCATTGGGCTGGTCTCCGGACCTGGTGTGGGGGCAGCTCAGACTTTAATCTGATCCTACCCCTGTGTGTTCTTGCCTCCAATGTCCATAGCTGCCAGAGCAAGTGTATTTTCTTTTGGGGGAACTCTTATTGCCCTTTTATAAATTCCATAGACACAGAGTCTGCCTAATTAGTCATGTGAATTCAATCTTCAGCTCTTATAGATGGTGGGAAAATTTTGGTCCTCTTCCTTCCAAAGGACCCTGTCCCCGGGTTTCAGTTGTGGTTTTATCTCCACCTCTGCATGTGAATTATCTACAAAAGTTTGCTCCTGGAGGATTTAGGTCTGCCCCAGGGAGGACAGGACTTCCCTGGTGGCTTAGATGGTAAAGAATCTGACTGTAATTCAGGACACCTGAGTTTGATCCCTGGGTTGGGAAGATCCCCTGGAGAAAGAAATGGCAACCCATTTCAGTATTCTTACCTGGGAACTCTCATGGACAGAGGAGTCTGGTGGGCTATAGTCCATGGGGTCTCAGAGTCAGACACAAATGAGTGACTAACAGTCTACAATCAATCAGTGAGAATTGTGTAAGGAGGTGGTACAGCAGCTTCGATCTCAGGGACCAAGCAGCACCAGGTACTCAAGGGAAGCCAGTGGCTAGGGAAGTGCTCTTAGTGTTTTTTCCAACCTCTAGTAGCTCTGTCCCAGGGGGAATTGAGCATGGAAGTGGTGCCATTGCTTGGATCACAGAGACCCTGGCAGCACCAACTGTGCAGGGACAGCAGCTGCCTCAGTCATGGGAGTTATGCCCTATTAGATTCATTTTCTAGCCTCTGGCAGCTGGCAGTCAAATGGCCTTCTTGGCTGGTCCTTCTCTGTTGCTCAGCATGCTAAGTCACTTCAGTTGTGTCCGACTCTGTGCAACCCCTAGACGGCAGCCCACCAGGCTTCACCGTCTCTGGGATTCTCCAGGCAAGAACACTGGAGTGGGTTGCCATTTCCTTCTCCAATGCATGAAACTGAAAAGTGAAAGTGAAGTCGTTCAGTCATGTCTGACCCTCAGCGACCCCATGGACTGCAGCCTACCAGGCTCCTCCATCCATGGGATTCTACAGGCAAGAGTAGTGGAGTGGGGTGCCACTGCTCAGCATATCAGATCCTTAAATGGCCACCCTGGATGGGATTCTTCTCTATTGCTCAATGCATCAGACACTTAAAGTGCTGTTCTCTCTGGTGCCTTTCTCTATTGTTCAGCAGCCAGAGCTGGTGTTTGGGGAGAGATAGGCTACAGTGATGGCTCCATCCCTTGTATGTGATTCAGCAGTTTTGCCTTGCCTTCATGGCTGTTTGGCTTTCCTCCCCAGGCATTTCCCACCACAATCTCCTCCTTCATGTTCTCTTGGACCATCTCCCTGCAGGCAACAGCAGACCTCACCCTGAGATTTCTCTCCAATCCCTATGATCCAGCTCCCAGCCACTGCACTTTCTAGGGGACTTGCATACCTGTGTGGGGTACGTATGGCTTTGGCAAGTATTGTCTATGTGATTCTCATTCCATTCAGCCTGTCACAGATCAGCTGATGCACTCTCCAACAGCCTCAAATGCTTCTCCTCTGTCTCAAGCAATTGCCCTGATGTGGGAATTTGACTCTGCTTCAGTTTCCCCAACCTCTGGGTGTAAGTCCAGTTCTGTTTACTCTCTTTCCCCCCACTTCTTTTGTCCTTCTTTTGTGTAGATTTGTATATTCCTTTCTCATGGTCAGGGGCTTCTGCCCACTTTCAATTGGTGTTCTGCAAAATCTTCTGTGTCTGAAGGTGTATTCCTAATGCGTCATGGAGAGAGATGTACTCCACATCCACCTACACCTCCACCACCTTGACTTTCCAAACAGGTAAATTTTTGATGTTGTAAACAACCCCCATATGATGAAATCACTTGATGTTTGGTTGCAATTCTCCATTGGTTGTTTTTAAAGTTTTTGTTGTTGTTGTTGTTTTTGAAGAGATGTATGCATGCAAGCTAAATAAAGAACTATAAAATGTTTACTTATTTTTTCAATTTTGTTTTGAATCTAACTGCAAATTTCACAGGAAATTCCATAAATGAATAATCAGTGTTACCTATTATGAAAAAGAAACCCCAATCTGGTACCTAAAGTCAGAAGGTAAGTTGATAACAATTAACACCCAAAATATTTTGTAAAGTTTCCATGAAATAATAAAAGAAACATATCTATACCTATTTGAGTAAGATATAAATAGCTGCCTGCCCTTAATAAACTCACATAATAAATATGTCAAATGTTTTACTAAACATGTGCATCATTCTTATTGCCAAGAAGGAGCACAAATTGAAGATCAGTACAACTGAGTATGTTTTGCACTTGTCAATTGAATGAATTCAGCAATACACAGAAGGTGCTTTCTTCTCTATGTTCAAAACAATATTCTCTTCTCATTCTTTAAGACCTGAATTCATAAGTATAATTTATTTCTCTCACTTTGAGAAGACAGATTTGTTTCATTTATAAATAAGTATTGAAGTATAGATGACTTATAGTGTTGTGTTAGTTTCATATGTACAGTAAAGTAATTCAGTTATATGTATATATTCATTTCTATTATGATTTGTCACAGAATAATGAATACAGTCCCCTGTGCTATATACCATGAATGTACTGTTTATCCATCCTATATATTAACATATTAGCTTGCCTGTGCTAATCACAAATTCCCATCATTTCTTCCCTCCTTTACTCCCCACTTGACAACCACAAATCTGTACTTTACATCATTGAATGTATATTTTGTTTTTTAAATATGTTTATTTAAATAATATTTATACATATGGGCATCTTGAGTGGCACCAATGGTAAAGATCCACCTGTCAAATCAGGAGATGCAAGAGACTCAGTTTCAATCCTTGAGTTGGGAAGACCCCCTGGAGTAGGAAACTGCAACCCACTCTAGTGTTCTTGCCTGGAAAATTCCATGGACAGAAGAGCCTGGTGGACTACAGTTCATGGGATCAAAGAGTTGGACATGACTCAGCATGCATATATATATATCGTTGGATAGATAGATAATGAAGATATGACATACCATCATTCATCATTCATTTGTTGATGGACATTTAGGTTGTTTCCATATCTTGGGTATTGCAAATAGTACTGCTATTAGCAGAGAGTTGAATTTATCTTTTCAAATTTTAGTTTTATCTGGGTATATGTCCAGAAGTGGACTATGGCATTTTTGCATACAACTGATGATGGTCCTTATTGTCAAATTCAGCAAAGACTTAAAGAATGTAGGGAAAACCACTAGACCACTCAGTTCAGTTCAGTTCAGTCGCGCAGTCATGTCTGACTCTTTGTGACCCCATGAATCGCAGCATGCCAGGCCTCCCTGTCCATCACCAACTCCTGGAGTTCACTCAGACTCACGTCCATCGAGTCAGTGATGCCATCCAGCCATCTCATCCTCAGTCGTCCCCTTCTCCTCCTGCCCCCAATCCCTCCCAGCATCAGAGTCTTTTCCAATGAGTTAACTCTTCACATGAGTTGGCCAAAGTACTGGAGTTTCAGCTTTAGCATCATTCCTTCCAAAGAATACCCAGGACCAATCTCCTTTAAAATGGACTGGTTGGATCTCCTTGCAGTCCAAAGGACTCTCAAGAGTCTTCTCCAACACCACAGTTCAAAAACATCAATTCTTCGGCGCTCAGCCTTCTTCACAGTCCAACTCTCACATCCATACATGACCACTGGAAAAACCATAGCCTTGACTAGACAGACCTTTGCTGGCAAAGTAATGTCTCTGCTTTTTAATATTCTATCTAGGTTGGTCATAACTTTTCTTCCAAGGAGTAAGCATCTTTTGATTTCATGGCTGTAGTCACCATCTGCAGTGACATTGGAGCCCCCAAAAATTAAGTCTGATATTGTTTCCACTGTTTCCCCATCTATTTCCCATAAAGTGATGGGACTGGATGCCATGATCTTCGTTTTCTGAATGTTGAGCTTTAAGCCAACTTTTTCACTCTCCTCTTTCACTTTCATCAAGAGGCTCTTTAGCTCCTCTTCACATTCTGCCATAAGGGTGGTGTCATCTGCATATCTGAGGTTATTGATATTTCTCCCAGCAATCTTGATTCCAGCTTGTGCTTCTTCCAGTCCAGCTTTTCTCATGATGTACTCTGCGTAGAAGTTAAATAAGCAGGGTGACAATATACAGCCTTGACGTACTCCTTTTACTATTTGGAACCAGTCTGTTGTTCCATGTCTAATTCTAACTGTTGCTTCCTGACCTGCATATAGGTTTCTCAAGAGGCAGGTCAGGTGGTCTGGTATTCCTATCTCTTTCAGAATTTTCCACAGTTCATTGTGATCCACACAGTCAAAGGCTTTGGTATAGTCAATGAAGCAGTATTAGATGTTTGTTCTGTAACTCTCTTGCTTTTTCGATGAACTATAGGATGTTGGCAATTTGATCTCTGGTTACTCTGCCTTTTCTAAATCCAGCTTGAACATCTGGAAGTTCACACTTCACATATTGTTGAAGCCTGGCTTGGAGAATTTTGAGCATTATGTTACTAGTGTGTGAGATGAGTGCAATTGTGTGGTAGTTTGAGTATTCCTTGGCATTGCCTTTCTTTGGGACTGGAGTGAAAACTGACCTTTTCCAGTCCTGCGGCCACTGCTGAGTTTTTCAAATTTTCTCGCATGTTGAGTGTAGCACTTTCATGGCATCATCTTATAGGATTTGAAGTAACTCAAATGGAATTCTGTCACCTCCAATAACTTTGCTCATAGTGATGCTTCCTAAGGCCCACTTGACATCACATTCTAGGATGTCTGGCTCTAGGTGAGTGATCACACCATCGTGATTATCTGGGTTGTAAAGATCTTTTTTGTATAGTTCTTCTGTATATTCTTTCTACCTCTTCTTAATATCTTTTACTTCTATTAGGTCCATATAATTTTTATCCTTGATTGAGCCCATCTTTACATGAAATATTGCTTTGGTATCATGAATTTTCTTGAAGAGATCGCTAGTCGTCCTATTCTATTAGTTTCCTCTATTTCTTTGCTTTTATCACTGAGTAAGGCTTTCTTATGTCTCCTTTCTATTCTTTAGAACTCTGCATTCAAATGGGTATATCTTTCCTTTTCTCCTTTGCCTTTTGGTTCTCTTCTATTCACAGCAATTTGTAAGGCCTCCTCAGACAACCATTTTGCCTTTTTGCATTTATTTTCATTGGGGATGGTCTTGATCCCTGCCTTCTGTACAATGTCACGAACCTCTGTCCATAGTTCTTCAGGAACTCTGTCTATCAGATCTAATCCCTTGAATCTATTTGTCACTTCCACTGTATAATTTGAAGGGATTTGACTTAGGTCATCATCTATTTCTGCTTTATTGACTTTGCCAAAGCCTTTTACTGTGTGGATCACAATAAACTGTGGAAAATCCTGAAAGACATGGGAATACCAGACCACCTGATCTGCCTCTTGAGAAATCTGTATGCAGGTCAGGAAGCAACAGTTAGAATTAGACATGGAACAACAGACTGGTTCCAAATAGAAAAGGAGTACGTCAAGGCAGTATATTGTCACCCTGCTTATTTAACTTCTATGCAGAGTACATCATTAGAAACGCTGGGCTGCAAGAAACACAAGCTGGAATCAAGATTGCTGGGAGAAATATCAGTAACCTCAGATATGCAGATGACACCACCCTTATGGCAGAAAGTGAAGAGAAACTCAAAAGCCTCTTGATGAAAGTGAGAGTGGAGAGTGAAAAAGTTGGCTTAAAGCTCAACATTCAGAAAACGAAGATCATGGCATCTGGTCCCATCACTTCATGGGAAATAGATGGGAAAACAGTGGAAACAGTGTCAGACTTTATTTTGGGGGGCTCCAATATCACTGCAGATGGTGACTGCAGCCATGAAATTAAAAGACGCTTACTCCTTGGAAGGAAAATTATGACCAAACTAGGCAGCATATTAAAAAGCAGAGACATTACTTTGCTAAGAAAGGTCTGTCTAGTCAAGGCTATGGTTTTTCCAGTGGTCATGTATGGATGTGACAGTTGGATTGTGAAGAAGGCTAAGCGCTGAAGAATTGATGCTTTTGAACTGTGGTGTTGGAGAAGACTCTTGAGAGCCCCTTGCACTGCAAGGAGATCCAGCCAGTCTATCCTAAAGGAGACCAGTCCTGGGTGTTCATTGGAAGAACTGATGCTGAAGCTGAAACTCCAATACTTTGGCCACCTCATGCTAAGAGTTGACTCATTGGAAAAAACCCTAATGCTGGGAGGGAATAGGGGCAGGAGGAGAAGGGGATGACAGAGGATGAGATTGCTGGATGGTGTATCACTGATTCGATGGACGTGAGTTTTAGTAAACTCCGGGAGTTGGTGACGGACAGGGAGGCCTGGTGTGCTGTGATTCATGGGGTCGCAAAGAGTTGGACATTACTGAGCGACTGAACTGAACTGAGTGATTTATGTATTGCTGGATCTAGAACTCATGTTTTCCATTTCACTATTCAGAGTCCAAGTCAAAACTACCTCAAAATTCTTTTTTTTTTTAATTTTTATTTTGCTTTATTTTTTAACTTTACAATATTGTATTGGTTTTGCCATATATCAAAATGAATCTGCCACAGGTTCATGTCTCCCCATCCTGAACCCTCCTCCCTCCTCCCTCCCCATACCATCCCTCTGGGTCGTCCCAGTGCACCAGCCCCAAGCATCCTGTATCGTGTATCGAACCTGGACTGGCGACTCATTTCATATATGATATTATATGTGTTTCAATGCCATTCTCCAAAACCATCCCACCCTCTCCCTCTCCCACAGAGTCCAAAGGACTGTTCTGTACATCACTGTCTCTTTTGCTGTCTTGTATACAGGGTTATTGTTACCATCTTTCTAAATTCTACTTCCATTTGTTTTTACAGTGACTTTTCAGACCAGCCATGATCCTTACAGAAATCAACCTGTTATTATCAAAGATAAACTTTCTACAGACCATTATGCTTTAAAAAATCCTTTAGGGAAAGTAACTAGGAAAAATTCACATATGAATGTTAAACATCCTACCTCTCTCACAGTGTCAAATTACAAATATATGCATGTAAGCCTGTATCCCTCCTTCTACAAAAACTCCAAGACAGGAGAAGCAAAGGAATCTTAATACTTTAATTAATTTCTTTAGTAGTCTATATTCCTTGAATGATTTAAATGTTGAAGTATCATATTTATTATTCAAACAAATTGCATAGTTAGTAATAAAGTACAAAGTGAATATTTATAATTGTGTATATATCTCCATAAGATTCCATGAATTAGAATTGTGCTATGGGCACACATAGAGAGAGAGTGTTTACTAGAATGTTTATTTCCTTTGTATTGTATTTTAGGATGGGGTGACATTTCCCAAGTCAATTGCACAGAATTTGGTGTCAAAAGTTAGATTTATCCCTAGTATGACCACTAATTAGGAACGTTACATTAATTTGATGGATTTAACTATGTAAAATAGTAGCTTGTAAATTAAGCAGGTCTAAAAAGTTGCGTATACCTGTGGTGGATTCATGTTGATGTATGGCAAAACCAATACAATATTGTAAAGTAATTAACCTCCAATTAAAATAAATAAATTTATATTTAAAAAAAGAAAAAAAAAAGTTTAAATGCTGTGGTGTATGGTGGGTTCTTAGCACATCTGATAGATAAGTTAACCATTAATGCAAGGGTTCTTCCCTCCATCAGGAAATATTGGGAAATGGAGATGCTTGTTGTTGTTACTGTTTCTTGGCTTATTTTTATTACTACTTAGGGGAGTGACTGGCATCTGAAAGGTGCTGCTAGGTTTGTACTATGTATAGGATAGACACTCATGGATCAATTAGCTAAATGGCCCAAAACATAAATTTGACTGACACTGAGAAACTCTAAATTAATGGTAAATTTTACCTTCTTTATTTTGATCTTTATCTTCCTAATTTGCATACTTTTCACTATTAAGATTATGCAGTGACAAAGGTTTTCCAGTTGTTTATTTTTTTCTTTGTATTCTTCCATTTGAATATCACAGGAGCAATGCCTTGTAATATGGTATTATATTATGGTATTATAATCATGCTAGATTCACTAAAGTTTAGTGAGTGCACAAGGCAAAATAACATGTCATCATGGAACCACTTCACCCTCATTGGTAATCTACACATAGGAGCAAAAAAACACACACCAGGATTTTTATTCAACACTTGACTCCATGTGTTATCTTGATTCCCTGCATCAAGTCTAAGACTACCTCCCTTATGTAGGGACTAATTAAACCATACTAAGAATAATCAGCTTAATAAAACTGGAAATTGGGCTGAGTGTCTTATGAACAATGCCTATACATCACTTTCTTTAAAGATAAGAATTGGTATGGAATAGACTAAGTCAGATAATCTTGGAATACACTGGACCATGCCTAATGGAAGTTCTTGCCTTAAATTCTTACTTATGTCCTCTAAATGTTACCAGTTATATTGCTCGTATTTTACCTACTTTATAAGATTGTTGTTTCTTGCATTAACAATGTTTTGGCAAAAGTTTTAATTTTCATCTCATGTTTTAAGGATTTGTTAACAGAAGAAACCATTCATTACATACAAATAAACAATTTTGATATTTAATAAAGAATTATCTAACTTATTTTCAATATAAAATCATGAAGAGAAATAGAAGGAGTAGAGAAGAGTAATAGCATATACATCACCACACTGGGCTAACATCCAGATTCAAACTGTGCTGGGAAGTCCCATGTAACAGCAATCTGGAGTCTCACTTGGGAAAAGTTTTCAGGAAGTATATAACCACAAGGGCAAGACTTCAAATTGCAGTTTGTGGAGCTCCAATTTATAATCCCAGGCTGAAAACTGATATCATCATCAGTTCAGTTCAGCCATTCTATCGTGTCTGACTCTTAGCAACCCCATGCAGTACTCCAGGCCTCCTTGTCCATCAACAACTCCTGGAGCTTACTCAAACTCATGGCCATTGAGTCTGTTGAGTCCATTCAACCATCTCATCCTCTGTCACCCTCTTCTCCTCTTGCCTTCAATCTTTCCCAACATCAGGGTCTTTTCCAATAAGTCAGTTCTTCACATCAGGTGGCCAAAGTATTGAAGTTCAGCTTCAGAATCAGACCTTCCAATGAATATTCAGGACTGATTTCCTTTGGGATGGACTGGTTGGATCACCTTGCAGTCCAAGGGACTCTCAAGAGTCTTCTCCAACACCACAATTCAAAAGCATCGATTCTTCAGCACTTAGCTTTCTTTATAGTCCAACTCTCACATCCATACAGGACTACAGGAAAAACCAGATTTGACTAGACAGACTTCTGTTGGCAAAGTAATGTCTCTGTTTTTCAATACGTTGTCTAGGTTTTAGACAAGAAAAGTCATAACTTTTCTTCCAAGAAGCAAGCGTCTTTTAATTTCATGGCTTCAGTCAACATCTGCAGTGATTTTGGAGCCCCCCAAAATAAAAGCCTGTCACTGTTTCCATTAGTTCCCCATCTATTTGCCATTAAGTGATGGGGCCAGGTGCCATGATCTTAGCTTTGTGAATGTTGAGCTTTAAGCCAACTTTTTCACTCTCCACTTTCACTTTCATCAAGAGGCTCTTTAGCTCCTCTTCACTTTCTGCCATAAGTGTGGTATCATCTGCATATCTGAGGTTATTGATATTTCTCCCGGCAATCTGGATTCCAGCTTGTGTTTCTTCCAGTCCAGCATTTCTCATGATGTACTCTGCATACAAGTTAAATAAACAGGGTGACAATATATAGCCTTGACAAACTCCTAGGTAATTCAAAAGAAAACAAGGACATACTGTGAATGACTGTATACACTTAAAATTTGACAACTTAGAAGAAATGGACCAATTCTTAAAACACACAGACTACTGAAAGTTACCTGATATGGGGGAGATAATTTGAATACTCCTATCAAAGAAACTGAAAGTACTATTTAAAATTTACCTAATCAAAATTTAACTTTTATCCTGTCCATATGAGGTTTTGTAGAAAAAAAAAAAAAAAAGCACAAAGAGAAATCATTTACACATGACACATCTCACAGAAGGTTACAATAAATAACTCTCAATTCATAAGAGAAAAAAACAATTCAATTAGAAAATGGACCAAAAACTTAAGAGACTAATCACTGAAGATGATATACAGATGGCATATAGACACACGAAATGATGTTCAAAGTCATTAGCCAAGAAGGATTGCAAATTGAGACCAGAATGAGATATCACCACTTTGGCATGATAAACAGAGAAGCCTATGGGAAGAGGCTGGACCATCACTCTAAGCTCTGCTCAGAGCATGCTAAAATGGGCCGAGTCTGCTGATGCCACTTTCTGAAGAACTGTCAGAACTGCAAAAATTTAAATTGTGACAACACAAAATAGTAATGAGGAAACAAACTGAATGATTCAGACCTTCCTGGCGGTAACATACAATGATATAGCTATCTGAAAACTGAATGGACAATTTCTTTTAAAAAATAAGCATATAATGATCAGAAACATTAAACAATTTCCACAGTCACATTCAGGAAATGAAGAAGGTGTGACTGAGCACAGTTATCTCTGAATGTCTAAGTTGTCCCTGATGTTAATGATTCTCCATGCAAGTAGCAAGATGGAGAGAGTAAAGAGAAAGGGTAACAAGTCTCAAGTTACCTGTAAAGTGAAGCCCAATCCCTCCAGCCCCTAGGACATTTTACAATCCTAGGTCCCATCCAAAATCCAGCACAAGGCAGAAAGGGATGAGAGTAACAGCCATATATTTTTATAGTTGTTTTTTTTTTTTTTTTTCCTCATTACTTTGGGCTAGGAAGAAAGAAATCATGAGGTTAGAGAATTGTGCTACTCTATTGTCTATACTTTGAATCAGATTGTGAACTTCTAATTGTAAGTCCTCCATCTGATTCTGTGTCAGAAAAAGTTGACCCCTGTTGCTGAAGACCAGGGTGTGGTAGGACACCATGGTGACTGAGGGGCAGGGTATGGTAGGAGAAATGCAGGAAACAGGCATGGACTTGACTGTGGAAGGTTCATGTTCCAGGGCTCCCAACTGGGTACATGGGGATCTTCTATGTAGATCATTTGTGGGGGAGTCCACGACAGCTCCTCAAAGTGATCAGGGATGGCACAGGCAGGATGCTGGTACACAGGTGGTGGGAGGGCAAACACTTCTGCACCTGGAGGACATGAGAGAGAGAAAAAAAGATGCTCAAGGGAAACACGAAGACATCACACACCCTCCCCCTGAATCTTTGCATGTCACTTAGTCTGGCCCAGGGGGCCATGTATATTCTAAACCAAGCTATGAGAAAAGTCCCTCATTGCTTTGGGGATAAAGAGGAGAAATAGGAGAGAGGGATAGGTAGATGCTCAGACCTTGAAGTCTTCTGTACAGTGTGCAGGGGGAGCCTGTGGTCAGAGACCAGTCATTTAATGCTGTCCTGTTATGGAGACAGTGCAACATCTGGGCCAGGTGATGCCGCTTACTCAAGAAACATGAAGATGAATACAAGAGACAAACCTGAAAAGTCCTTTATCTCCAACCTATGTCTGAAGATCCTGTGAAGGGTCCCTCCATAAGGACAAGGCAAAGGTTCACTTCTTGGTTTCTGGTTGACTTCATGAATGGTCCAATATAAGTCGTGCATGTTTATGAGCATTTGGAGACATTTTCTCTTGCTCTTAATTATGCCCCTTTGCTTGAGATGCTTGGCAATTATTTTTGATGCTACATGAAAATTCTTCTTTAATGCTTCACCTTCAAGGAGTTCCCATTCTTCTAAGAAACTCCTGATTTCATGGTCGCTCCAAGCTTTGACACCCTGGTCTGTAAAGGAGAGAGGGTTATAAAGGCGCTTTGTAATAACTCACAGGCACACTGGAGGGTTTCTTAGTGACCTTGCCTCTGCACTGAGAGGTCCAACCAGGACACTGGAACAGTTCAGAAAGTATCTGAGAGCCTGAGGTTATTCCAGTTGCATAATTTCATTTCAGAGAATATTGACAGGGCTATAGTGGGCCATTTACTGTCTGGGACAAATCTGCTGATCAGGGGCTCACTTCCCTGCCTTAATGAGGCTTTTCCCTGCCTCCAGTCCTCAGGGCTGGGGTCAGGAGTAGAGAGCTCCCAGGATTCTGGGAAGCCCTGTCATCCCTGGGGCCTGTAATACTGGGAAGATGAAAAAGGAGAGATAGAAAGTTTTCTCTAAATATGACTAAGAGCATCATACCTGAGGGCACTTCTGCTCCCTGAGTTTCTCTTACTGTCTCTACATCCTGGAGGTGGCTAGTAATTTCGGTCTGAATTGTGACTTTCTAATAGAAAATAAAAGATGAACATTGACACAGTAAGTAATCTCATAACCATTTATTTGTGATTGCTTAAGTAATTAGCCAATCACTAAAAATCAAACAATCTTAAATCTTAAGAGCGGATCTAGAAAACATTCTACAATAACAGAAAACATCAGTTGCAAATCATTAACTGATGAGTTATTTCAAAACCAAGCAGAGTGCTCTCTTTCTTTTACACTTGCTTTGAGCCAGAAAAAAGCCAGAGGAACTACTGAACAAAAGGTTTTGATTCATGAGACAGCAGGAACACAAGACAGTGGTTTGAAAGAAAAAAAAAAAAAGTGAAGGGGACCTGCAAGGGCAACCCAGAATGCCTCAGGGTGTCTAGACCTTAGAGCAAGGAGACGGGTACAAATAGTGCCTCAGTGTCCAAGCTGAGGTCTTGAATTAGTGAATGCTGTTGGATATCATGTATCAGAATATAAAGATATGACAAGCAAAAAGAGCAGGGGAGAGACAGAGAGATGAAGGGAACTCTGAAGATTTACAAGGAGGTTTGCTGTCCAAAAACACATGAACCCTGTGTGGGTAGGAAGTGCCTAGACTAGGTAAGAGTCTCTGGAAAGGAGTAGGCTGGGAAATTGCTGGGATCAATCAGGCCAAGCAGAATCTTCATCCCCAGTGACAAGAGTGAAAACAATAATCCTAATCCAAGGATTTTCATATATAGACTGCTCAAAAATGGTATGGCCTCACTAGTGGTACAAAATTAGCCAGACCAAAATCTGTTCTGGTGTCAGCTAACAAAGATTTGCAATTCTCAAAAGTCTCATACTGTTTTGATGTAGCTTCTCTGCTACCAGAACAGAGCCCAACAATAGCTCAAGGAGCACAGAATATCTAGAACCCTAAAATAAGCATACAAATTTCCCAATTAGAATTACCTGGTATGCAACAAGACAAATACAATTCCCCATAAGCAGAAAATTGATCCATAGACTCAGAAATGATACAGAAGGCAGAAATAGTAGTGGAAGATTTATAATAAGAACTAGAAATAAACTCCCTGTGATCAAGCATGCAGAGAAGGCAATGGCACCCCACTCCATTACTCTTGCCTGGAAAATCCCATGGACGGAGGAGCTGGTAGGCTGCAGTCCATGGGGTCGTGAAGAGTCAGACATGACTGAGTGACTTCACTTTCACTTTTCCCTTTCATGCTTTGGAGAAGGAAATGGCAACTCACTCCAGTGTTCTTGCCTGGAGAATCCCAGGGATGGGGGAGACTGGTGGGCTGCCGTCTATGGGGTTGCACAGAGTCGGACACAACTGAAGTGACTTAGCAGCAGCAGCAGCAGATCAAGCATGGAGAGGAAACAGTAGCATAAGAGATAATAGGAATATATATGCAGCCTGTGGAACTTCTACAGATGAGAAATACTCCACCAGGAGGAGAAGGGACAACAGAGGATAAGATGGTTGTATGGCATCACTGACTTGATGGACATGAGTTGGAGCAAGTTCCAGGAGATGGTGATGGACAGGGAAGCCTGGTGAGCTGCAGTCCATGGGGTCGCAAAGAGTCAGACACAACTGAGTGACTGAAACTAACTGAACTGAACATGAAATATCAAAGTAGACACATATTCTCATTAAAACCAGAAATTTGTGAGAAAGATCCATCAAGTTGTTCAGAACATCCCTGAAGGTCATGGACCCAGGGGCCACAGTTCTGGGTTCTTACTCCTAGTTTTGAAGTTACAATGAATATATGTAAAGAAAAGAGAAGGTTGTGGACATATCCCTTCGGACTGAAAGTACTTATGAAATAAAAAGACAGATAATCCAGCCAGACACTCACGAATACACAGGAATCAAGTTTCCTTCAACCTACCTCCATTGGTATTCTGAAATTCCTCTGTAGCCACAATTTCTAATCCAGGAACTGAAGAGAGCTGGCACTTACTCTACCTTGCTGGAATTCACAAGATCAGGTGATTTCCTGAAATATGTCTGGTTCTAGCAGTCTCTGAAGCCCTTGAAAGATACATCAGCTGTTATATACCTTGGAAGTGATTGAGTCAGACCCACCCAATATACTCCCTTTGGATTAACTGAAGATAATTTAATTTAGATTTTTTTTTTATTCCAATTTCAAGAACCCCATTAATGCAGCACATAGAATGCAGTTTGATTGGATAACTAGGATAGGATTAACTTGAGATTAATGATTAACTCTAGTACTGATTCCAAGGATCCCTAGCCCCATCAAAGGCAAAGTGAGAAATTGTGACATTCCCATCAATGAAGGACCCTACCCTCCATGAGTTACAGTTAAGAGGTCAGGGAACTGGGCTTGGCATGAGGACTATGAAGGTCAAATAGAGGGTGGTTTCAAGTGAGGTTTAGGGGAAGGACCCAGGTTTCAGATGGTGGGAGTGGTCACAGATTGTAGAGATGCATTTGGGGTAATTCATAAAGTACTTAGTTTGAAAGAAAGGTTTAGGGAGAGGAAGAGATGGGGAGAAGAGAGATTTTCTCTTTATAAGAGGTCATTTTTCAAAGAAATTTGTGTACGGTGAAGGAAGAACACAGGAGGGGAGTATGTAGCTTTCAGTGGTGTCTGATTCTTTTGCGACCCCATGAACTTTAGCCTGCTAGGCTCTTCTATCCATGGAATTTTACAGGTAAGAATGCTGAGTAGGTTGTCATTTCCTTCTCCAGGGGATCTTCCTGACCCAACATTCAAACCTGCATCTCTTGAATTGGAAAGCAGATTCTTTACCACTGAGCCACCTGAAAAGCCCCAAGACTATGTTATGCATGTTGTCATTTCAGTCGTGCCCGCCTTTTGGGGGAACTTATGGACTGTAAACTGCCAGGCTCCTCGGTTCACGGGATTCTCCAGGTAAGAATACTGGAGTGGGTTTCCATACCCTCCTCCAGGGGATCTTCCCAACGCAGGGATTGAACCCACATCTCTTGTGTCTCGTGCATTGGCAGAAGGTATAATTTACCTCTATTAAACATTTAGCATTTGAGGTTCCTTTTGCTATTACAGAGTTGCCTGAAGTCTTGTAGATATCTGGATGGGTGTTTATAAGTCAAACAACTGGGAATGGGAGAGAAGAAAAAGGACTTACAGTGTCACCAAGATTGTGGGAAATAGACGTTTTTTGTTTTTTGTTTTTCCTTCTCTCTCAGGGTCTCAGAAGGAATCTAGGCTACTATAGACCTTGTTGTTATTCAGTCACTAAGTCATGTCCAGCTGTCTGTGACACCATGCAGTGAAATATGCCAGGCTCTTCTGTCCTCAATTATCTTCCAGAATTTACTCAAATTCATGTCCTTTGAGTCAGTAATGGTATCTATCCATCTTATCCTCTGCCATTCTCTTCTCTTTTTGCCTTCAGTCTTTTCCAGCATTAGGGTTTTTTTTTTTGTTGTTGTTGTTGTTTTTTTTTTTTTCAATGAGTTGTCTCTTCACATTCAGGAGGTTGAATTATTGGAGCATTAATCCTTCAAATGGATAGTCAGGGTTGATTTCCTTTAGGATTGATGGGACCTTGCCTGCATGCATGCTAAGTCACTTCAATCGTGCCTGATTCTTTGCAACCCAATGAACTGTAGCCTGCCACGCTCCTCTGTCCATGGGATTCTCCAGCAAGAATACTGGAGTAGGTTTCCTTGCCCTCCCCCAGGGGATCTTCCCAACTCAGGGATGGAACCCACATCTCTTATGTCTCCTGCTATTGCAGACAGGTTCTTTACCACCAATGCCACATGGAAGGCCCTGACTCTACCTTACGCAGAATTTATTTTGAATCTTAAAAATTAACTAAGAATCATCCACAAGTCTACCTCTTGATTCAGATTTAAGGTATTTGTATCAAGACTAGGGAGTGGCATATACAGTGAGTGGTACATCTTAAATCAGTTCAAGCTCAGTGTGTATTGGCTCCACAGTCATTTTTGTTTCTGTTGTCACCTAAAAATATGACTCTATGTATCATACTCTTCATTTCCAGAGACAGATGCTTTGAATCATTTCTAGATATTTTATGATTAAGGAAACCCTTAATTGGGCACTGTGCTTTTCACTTCAGGCCTCTCTAACTCACTTTTATCCTAATTCCTCATGGCAAGAGTTCCCAACTTCTGGGATCTAATTCCCAATTATCTGAGTTGGAACATGCATGTACAGTAAATTAAGTGTCAATAAAAACTGAGGCAATGTTTTCAATTCTTACATCTAAAATAGTTGTGATCTTACTACTTATATATTTATGAAGCATACTTATTGCTATTTTTCCTTTAGTATTCACAGTTATGAACACATTTCTATGTCAGAGTTATATAGGCATCATAAACTGGAGAAAATCTATAGCAAATTTTATGAGTAAACTTGAAAGGGAAAAATCAAATAAAACAGTTACTTGGTAGTGAAACTCTCAATAAAGTTTAAGAAATAAACATAAAAATATTAACAACTTACAGCAATACACTGATTAGTTCACAGAGTTAATTTCTATTTACAAAGTTAGTATTTTGGAATATATGCATATATACACTAATCTGTTTGTACACTTTAAACATAATGTTACATGACAACTATATATCAAATAAAACTGGTAAAAATATCCTTAGGAGTAAATAAAATGATAACTTGTATAGTTGAGCTAGACAACTGGTCATCATAAGGGCCTACAATAGGTAAGTAAGATAATGATGCTTGATCCACCATGTAAAACTGTTGAATAAGAGGTCAAAAATCAAAATGCAGAGGACACATTAGTAACTGAATTATGTATGCCAAACTGACCATGAATCCCAAGATAGCTAGGAGTTTTATGGAATGCATTCTGGAGAAGAGCAAAAGCATCATTGAGAAATTCATAGGTAGCGGCCAAGATCAATGGTTAAGGGTACTACTGTGTAAGGAAAGTACATGTATAAGTAGGGGTGAAAAGATTGAGGAATGACATAAACCATGAGCCACATAGTGCCACACACACTTCAGAGGCAATGTGAACATAATTTACAGAATAGGTATCGACGACGGCAATCTCAGGTGAGATACATGTGCGGCCACCAGGGTTTTGCTTTATTTATAGAACAAAGAAATAAATACCTGGAGAGTGAAAAACTGATGCCAGGCATGATCAGAAAAAAGAATACAATCAGTCACCTTGTCTCCTGTTTTGAGTTAATTTTCAATCCCAGATTTCACCCAGAGTGCTTTTGTTAGCTTGTGCTTCCATTAAAAAACAACAGCCAAAAAAAGATAGACATGCTTTTAAATGTCTTAAAACTTGGCCACCTAAGGAAATGGACCAATTCCTAAAAAACATACAGATTACCATAAGTCACCTAGAAATAGATTATTTGAATGCCCATATACTATTAAAGTAATCTAAAGTACTATTTGAAATTTAACCTAATCAAAATAAAGGTTTTCATCCTCTCCATATGAGCTTTCATAGAGCAAAAAAAAAAAAAAAAAAATCCATAAGTCACACAGAAAGAGAAATTATTTATACATGGCACATTTCATAGAAGGCTAGAATAAATATTCTCAATCACAAGAGTGAAAACAAGGTGGCACGAGTGGTAAAGAACCCACCTGACAATGCAAGAGACATAAGATCCCTTGATCCCTGGTTGACAAGATCCCCTAGAGCAGGGCATGTCAACCCACTCCAGTATTCTAGCCTGAAGAATCCCATGGACAACAGAGCTTGCTAGGCTATAGTCCATAGGGTTGCAAAGAGTTGGACACAACTGAAGCTACTTGGCACACAGTCACGCCCAATTCATACCTCTAGTGGAACACTACTCAAAAATACAAATCTCAATGAATCTTGAGATTATCATGAGTGAAAAAAGGCAATCCCCTGTAGTTACATGCTCTATGATTCCATTTATATAAATTATTGATATTATATATAGATAGAATGGGTTTGAGAAAAGTTTCCTTTGGGTTTTTTCATATGATGGTATAGACAAACCCAAATGAACATTTTGGCCAACATTTTTGCTGAATAAATACAGATGCAATAGATATAGATATATAGATACACAGAAATGGGGAACATTTTAGTCGCTGCTAAGAATTAAGAAAGGAGTAAATATGCACAGTGATGTGTGTCACCAAAAATGGGAAAAACAAGGAACTTTGCAGTGATTCAGTATTTTGGCTGTATCTGGTCAATATACCAGTTATGTTATTGTACTTTGATTTTCTGAGATGTTACCATGAGGGCAACCTAAATTAAGGATGCAAGGGTTCTCTCTGGGACATTTCTGTATTATTTGTCACAACAACATATGAAAATACAATGATCTCAAAATTAAAATTTGCCTTTATTTTAAAAAAGTAACATCAAGTGATTTTGCCATGTTTGTGTGTTTATATCCTAAAACTATCTTCTGACATAAGAAACACTAGTTTCTATTTTAACAGGAAGAACTTCGGGCTCAGAAACTAAACAAATACTGTGACCACACTGATAGGAAATGAAGAAAGTGTGATTGAGCAGTTTTCTCTGAATGTCTAAGTTGTCCCTGATGCCAATGACCCTCCATGTAGGAAGAATGATGGCAAGAATAGAAAGAGAGGGAAACAGGTCCCAAGTCACCTGGAAAGTGAGCAGCCCACTTCCCCTGGCCCTTGGACTTTCTATAATCCTAGGTCCTATCCAAGCATTCAGCACAAGGCAGAAAAGGATTAGGGTCACAGTCATTTATTTTCAGTTTTTTTGTCGTTGCTGCTGTTTGTTTGTTTTCATTGCATTGGGCTAGGAAGAAAGAAGTCATGAGCTTGTAGAATTGGGCTATTCTGTTGCCTATCCTTCTAATCAAATTGAGATCCAGTTCCAATTGTTAAGTTCTTTATCTGATTCAGTGTCAGAAAAAGTTGACCCCTGTTGCTGAGGGCCGGGGTTTGGTGGGAGAAATGCAGGAAATAGGCATGGACCTGACTATGGAAGGTTCATATTCCAGGGATCCAATCTGGGTACCTGAGGATCCTCCACATTCCTCTCTCCCTGTATCTCTTGTGTCTCCTGCATTGGCAGGTGAGTTCTTTACCTGGGAAACCCTTGGCAGGTTCAGCAGCTATTACCATGGTGTGATTGAATCAGACACACACAATGTACTCTCTTTTGACTGACTGAAGATACTCTAATTTAGTATTTTTATTCCAACTTAAAAAAAAAAAAAAAACCTTTAATGCAGTACATTAAATATCAGTAACCTCAGACATGCAGATTATACCACCCTTATGACAGAAAGTGAAGAAGAACTAAAGAGCCTCTTGATGAAAGTGAAAGAGGAGAGTGAAAAAATTGGCTTAAAACTCAGCATTCAGAAAACAAAGATCATGGCATCCGGTCCCATAGCAAATAGATGGAGAAACAGTAGAAACAGTGGCAGACTTTATTTTTTTGGGCTCCAAAATCACTGCAGATGGTGACTGCAGCCATGAAATTAAAAGACACTTGCTTCTTGGAAGAAAAGCTATGACCAACCTAGACAGCATATTAAAAAGCAGAGACGTTACTTTGCCAACAAAGGTCTGTCTAGTCAAGGCTATGGTTTTTCCAGTGGTCATGTATGGATGTGAGAATTGGACTATAAAAAAAGCTGAAAGCCAAAGAATTGATGCTTTTGAACTGTGGTGTTGGAGAAGACTCTTGAGAGTCCCTTGGACTGCAAGGCGATCCAACAAGTCCATCCTAAAGGAAATCAGTCCTGAATATTCATTGGAAGGACTGATGTTGAACCTGAAACTCCAATACTTTGGCCACCTGATGTGAAGAGCTGACTCATTTGAAAAGACCCTGATGCTGGGAAAGATTGAAGGAAGGAAGAGAAGGGGATGACAGAGGATGGGATGGTTGGATGGCATCACCAACTCAATGGGCATGAGTTTGAGTAAACTCTGGGAGTTGGTGATGGACAGGGAGTTCTGGCATGCTGCAGTCCACGGGGTAGCAAAGAGTCAGACAGGACTGAGTGACTGTACTGAATGCAGTGCATGAAATGCAGTCTGATTAGATAATTGGGATAGGATTAACTGGAGATTAATACTGGATTAACTCCAGTATTGATTCTAAAGATCTCTAAGCCTCTCAAAGGCAAAGTGAGAAGTTATGACATTCCTATAAATGAAAGACCCTACCCTCCATGAGTTGCAGTTAAGAAGTCAGGGAATTGCGTTTGGCATAAGGACTTCATGTGTCAAGTAGAGGGTGGTTTCAAGGGAGGGTTAGGGGAAGAGCCCAGATTTCAGATGGTGGGGATGGTCACAGATTGTAGAGATGCAAATGGAGTAATTCATGAAGTACTTAGTTTGAAAGAAGGGTTTAAGTAGGGGAGGAGAGGGGTAAAGCTTTATATTCTTCTGTTATTTGGTCCTTTCCCATCACCCAGAAATGCTATTCATCAAACTGGAAAGACTCCTCATTCAGGTCACAGGGAGCCACTTAGGGCACTGGGTTTTCAACCTGGACTGACTTTGTACAGTTCTACATAAGTTCCAGGTCAGATCTACTCTCCCCAGGAGTCTACAAAGTCAACAAAATCACAAATCCTTCTAAAGTGAATTCCACCGTAAACTACCTTCCCAGTCCTGATTCTACAGTGAATCATCTGGAAGGCATTTTCAAGGCCAACCCACATGATTCAGACTTCATTATTTTGGCATGGGTCTCAGGCACTTTTGTTTGTGACAAGTTGCCTGAGTGATTCTTTTTTTTTTTTTTTTAATTTTATTTTATTTTTAAACGTTACAATATTGTATTAGTTTTGCCAAATATCAAAATGAATCTGCCACAGGTATACCTGTGTTCCCCATCCTGAACCCTCCTCCCTCCTCCTTCCCCATACCCTCCCTCTGGGTCGTCCCAGTGCACCAGCCCCAAGCATCCAGTATCGTGCATCGAACCTGGACGGGCGACTCATTTCATACATAATATTATACATGTTTCAATGCCATTCTCCCAAATCTCCCCACCCTCTCCCTCTCCAACAGAGTCCATAAGACTGATCTATACATCAGTGTCTCTTTTGCTGTCTGGTACACAGGGTTATTGTTACCATCTTTCTAAATTCCATATATATGCGTTAGTATACTGTATTGGTGTTTTTCTTTCTGGCTTACTTCACTCTGTATAATAGGCTCCAGTTTCATCCACCTCATTACAACTGATTCAAATGTATTCTTTTTAATGGCTGAGTAATACTCCATTGTGTATATGTACCATAGCTTTCTTATCCATTCATCTGCTGATGGACATCTAGGTTGCTTCCATGTCCTGGCTATTATAAACAGTGCTGCGATGAACATTGGGGTACACGTGTCTCTTTCCCTTCTGGTTTCCTCAGTGTGTATGCCCAGCAGTGGGATTGCTGGATCATAAGGCAGTTCTATTTCCAGTTTTTTAAGGAATCTCCACACTGTTCTCCATAGTGGCTGTACTAGTTTGCATTCCCACCAACAGTGTAAGAGGGTTACCTTTTCTCCACACCCTCCCCAGCATTTATTGCTTGTAGACTTTTGGATTGCAGCCATTCTGACTGGCGTGAAATGGTACCTCATAGTGGTTTTGATTTGCATTTCTCTGATAATGAGTGATGTTGAGCATCTTTTCATGTGTTTGTTAGCCATCTGTATGATTCTTGTCTGCATCCTGGGTTGAGATCTGTTCCTTTAGAGAAACATCATAAACTTTGCCATGAGCTGTACCTGAGTGCTAGGGCCTCCTAGTTAGATTCTAACCTCACTGTGCTCCAGACAAACTGGGACTTAACTGAGTCATACCCACCCAGGCTTCAGAATGAAATTACCTGGAAAAATTTAGGGCCTGCACATCAGATGTTATGAAGGCCTCATGTGGTTCTAATGCCCAATCAGAGGAGAGTAGCTCCTTTTAAAAAGGGTCCAATGGACAGAGTCTTTGATTTTGACTTGCCCTCCTGAGTAAGGATGGTAGCTTTCATGGAATTTCTGTAGCATCAGGCAGAAAACTGAGGCTGATCTAGAAAAGATTTCTTGAGAGCCTAGATTTACCTAAGAGGGGCATGTGGATGTAACGGAAATGATTTTCGACAAAGTTAGGGGTGCCTGTCTTCCTAAAGATGAGAAAATATGGTTTTAAACCTTAGGGGAAATTTTCTAATTTAAGGTTTTTTTTTTTCAATATTTTGTTGTAAAATATGAACTTATGAAGTTTCTTGGATGGATTTTTGATACAAGACCAATGGAGAAATTATTAGGAGGAATAGTAGTTGAAGTTGATGAAAGTGCAAAGTGATACTGGGCATTTTTGTGTGAAGAAAGATCTTCAAGCATGACTGGATGAGCCAATGGTATATTCTTCTGTGCTAAGGAATTTACTGGGAACTATCTTTTTTTTTCAAAAATAAAGTTGAGTTTTTTCAGGTTTCTGAGTGACCTGGAAAGGAAAGTTTAAAAGAGAAATTTACAGAAAGGAAAATTGAAGAGACTGAGTGTCATGAAACATGGGAGACAGCAAGTGAGAAAGAGATGAGAGAGAGAATCCATGGCAATTTTTACCTCAGTGGTGTCATGAGAAGCTAAAGAAGTAGGTGAGAGAGAGGCCAGGAGAGGTGATGCAGGATGCAGTGATTCTCACTGGGTGGAGAAACCAAGTTACCAGACAGTTAGAGAAAAGGAGGAGGAGATAAATATCAGATTACAAGAGGGGCTTCTCATAAACTTGGGATGAAGCTTTCCCCAGGCCCCCAATGCCCCACTACAGCTTAACATGAGCCCTGAAAGGGAGGTGCATTTCATTGTGACTTAGAACTGCTTGTATGTTCAAGGATATGAGCAGCCACTTGTAAACTAATAGAAAATTGCCAATTTTAAATAACTTTTTAACAGCGACATGAAACACAAGTTAGGAAATTCACACAACCAAATTTTTTGAATTAAAGGGAATCTGGAAGGACTAGAGAGGGATGTGGATGTGATGGAGGTTTCAGTGGGTGTGTAGGGCTTCCAGGGTCCTGAATGGAAACAGTTGTCACAGAGAGGAAGTTAAAAAAGGAGGCAGAAATCATAGGTGTGGGTAGGATCCACACATTTCTGTGGAGCCTGGGACTGGAATTTGAAGAGCTGTATCTGTATAATAGGGAGTCACTGCTGGTTCTTTAGTAACAAAAGTATTTTAGGGACAAGTCAGGAAATATGTTAGGAACAGAGAATATAGTATGTTTGGGAGCAAATTTCTCACTATTAAACAAACTGTGAGGGGAGAGGTGGGTGCAGAGGATAAGGTGGGAAGTCCAATAAAAGAGGTAATTTACATATTTCCAGGGGATGAACATCTGTTTTTTGTTTTGTTTTGTTTTAACTGAATGAAACAGGTTCACTAGCTGACTTGAAATAAAGCCAAGATGCTTTCAAACTGTGGTGCTGGAAAATACTCTTGAAAGTCCCTTGGACAGCAAGGAGATCAAACTAGTCAATCCTAAAGAAAATCACCCTGAATATTCTTTGGAAGGACTGATGCTGAAGCTGAAGCTCCAATACTTTGGCACCTGATGTGAAGATCTGACTCAGTGGAAAAGACCCTGACGCTGGGAAAGACTGAGGGCAGGAGGAGAAGGGGCCAAGATGATGAGATGGTTGGATGGCATCACTGACTCAATGCACATGAGTTCAATCACACAACTGAGTGATTAAATAACAGCTGATACTAGGTTGTGGTGAAGGAAAATGCGATGGTTTATTGCAGGACACCAAACAAGGAATTTGGGTGGCTAATGCTCAAAAGACCCAAACTCCAGTATGGCCTTTGGGAAATTTTTCATTTTTTTTTAACATTACCAAAATCAGTTTTTATAAAAGTGAACAAATCATACCCCCAATATAATGAGGGAGGGATACCTTAGCTGGACTTGCTGGGCAATCTGCTGGGCAGACACCAGCAGAGTACCATTCACCCTCCCAATGACTGCATGGCAGGGAGAACCCTCCACAGTTATAAATGTTATTTTAGCAGAAGATAGACTTTTCAGTGGAGAAGGAAATGGCAACCCACTCTTGTATTCTTGCCTGGAGAATCCCATGGACAGAGAAGCCTCACAGGCTACAGTCCATGGGATCACAAAGCTCAGACACGACTGAGCGACTAAAGAGAGAGAGAGAGAGAGAGAGAGACTTTGCAGATTTCAGTGCTTTTTGTGAACTGGTTATCTTCATTAAAGTTTTTCTCAGTAGCAAGGAACAAGATTTTTTTTTTCTTCTGAAATCGTAGAATTGGATATAAATGTTGGCAGTAGACGCAGCAGCAGCAGACACAACAAATATCACACAATTTTTCAAATGAAAATGATTTCCCAACATTAACACTTTTCCTACAGACATTCAAAGTCTCTAAGGGGAGACCAAGTCTCAGTCCTGTAATCCTGCGCAATTACAGCTGGCCAACAAGAAAGGTTTCAGGTCATGTGCAAAAGGGATGAGGTGAGAGACAAGAAAGCAAAGGAAATCACTTTAATTTACACTTAAGGAGAACTTCAAGTAGAAGGAGTCCTCTACCTGGAATCCTCTGCCTGGGGCTCTGGGTCACAAGCTCCACCCCATGTGCCAGCCTTCCTGCAGTGGGGAACAAGATGCTGTGGCCAATGAAATCGGAGCTGGACTGCTTTCGCTTCACTGCTGGTCCCGTGTGCGAGGAGCTCAGGAAGGGTTTTCTCTTATCCAGAAGGCTCTGAAAAACTGTGACTTTGCATACTTCCTACACAAAAGGAAGAAAGTAAATATCCACCAAGAAGTCACGTCTTCGGACTCCACTGCAAGGGGGTCATTTGCGAGTCTGCATCTTCTTTGGTTCGTAGAGCCTCCTGGGAATCCACAAGTGACTGTGCATGGTGAGTGCATCCAGCTGAGGGGCATAGTTTTGGCTGGCATCAGGCTGAACTGCTTCTAGTCTGGCCTGTACTTGAAAAACTTGTTGATCGTCTTCTTGGTGATGCTCTTCTGCCAGGTGCCTGTCAGTTTGTAGATCTCCTCAGCGTCAGAATAGCAGCAGTGAAGTGCTTGGAACTGGCAGCTGGCCTTGTGGAATGGGATGATGTAATGGTTGGCATCACACTTCTCCAGCTTTTCTAATACTGTATTTTTGTGAGAGTCATTCACTTTTCTGGACAGCAATGGGATAGTGTTGTGAATAACTGGTTTGTTGGGCTTGCTGTTAGGCTCACTAAATAGCTTGGGGCCTGTGTACTTGGCCACTAGGCCCAGGGAGGGTGCTGGGTTGATGTTTCCCAGTCTCTGTCAGTGCTCCTGCTGGAGTTGTGGTTCATCATGGCAAAGCTTCCAGGGACTTGAGAGGGTGGGGAGGCATGCCTCCCAAATGCAGGCTGCAGGACTCTGTGGTAGCTTCAGAGACCTAGGACAGGCTGGAGCCTAACTGAACTCAGCTCAGTTATTAGTGGGGAAGGCACTTTTGGGTCCCTGGTCACTGTTTGGCTGATCCTGGAGGAGGATGGATTTGGGTTGGGGTTCCTTGTACCTGGACTTGGACTTGCCCAGCCTCTGCTACTCCAGGATTTGCTGTTGCTTCCTGCATAGGGACTCCTGTTTAATCAGCTCCTGTTGTACCTTCTTCCTGTCCCAGATCCAGTCCTCCTCCTCTTTCTCCTCCAGGATCCAGTCCTCCTCTTCCTCCTGGTGGATCCAGTCTTCCTCCACATTATTCCCGTACTGCTTGTTTTCTTGAGTTTGACCTCTGCCTGCAGCTTCTGCTTCCCCAAGTGGGCCTGCTGATGCTGCTTCAGGAGGAAGACCATCTACTTGGCATGTTCCTCTATCCACCTTCTGTTCTTCCTTGAAGAGGAAGCTGACTCCCTGGCTTCTGGTCACCCTGCTGCTTTGGTTTCCCTATCCAGTCAGGGCCTTTCAGGTCAGAGAGGTCTGCATTGATGAGACTGGCCTTGCTGCACTGGGGCTGGTCCAACCATATGTTTTTCTTTTCAGGGAAAGGTTTTTAAAGTCAGTGAGTGAGAGTGGTTTGGGGGTACCTGGGTAGTTCATGGATATTTTTCTGATTAGTTGGTTGTGAAGTAACCAGCAGTTAATAACCTCACATTCTGGTCCCAAATGGTCTAGGGCTTATGTACTTGTGGGCAGCATACAGATAACCTATTTCCCTTGGATGGGGAAGGGGGTTGATTTCAGTATCTGCAAAAGAACTTAAAGGACATGGCTTAGAATATTGTCTATAGCCCTTGAGGTCGAACTAAAGGTTCTTGACTTTGTTTAATGGCTAAACTATTATTTTGTCTTGCTTGACTCTTCATTTCTTTCTGTATCCTCTCACTTCTGAATAAATTTAATTATTTGAAATTCATGGAAGGTCTAGGAAGCTAAATGTTTTCTACAGATAATATGCAGATGGAGGACATGGTGAGGGTGCTTTACTGTCCTGGAAAGGGCCCATAGGGTCCTGCTTGGTTACAGTCTTAGGGCCTGGTGACCCTGAGCACGGAAGCTGAGCCCAGTGCCTAGGCGCAGGCCACTACCCACAGTGGGCACTGAGTATCAAGGCCCTGGTTTTGAATGAATGTACTGAGCCTCAGCACTCCAACTTACTCTGTGATGTTGTGCACATCTTACGTTCTCTTTGAATCCTTATATATTCCTCTGCAATGTGTGGTAGGATAGAGGGTTTATGTTTTACAAGTGATTGAGTCAGGTTGATCCAGCACATTATTCTTTTGGTTTACTGATTACGTCTACCAGATCCCTTCAGATCTACCTAAACTATGGTTAGATAGGATATTTGGGAGGTGATGTGCTTGACTTCAAGTTGAATTCTTATTCTAAAGGATTCTAAGCCCTATATTCCCAACTGAAATGTAAGTTGTCTCATCTCTACAAATATACAAACCTGATTCTTGAATTCTTTAACTTCAGAAAGAGCTGTGGTCAAACAATAAGTGCTGAACCCCTGCCTCTAAAAAGATGTGGGATTAGCTAGGTTTTCTTCTCTCTGGAATTAAACTAGATTCTAGCATTAAGGATCTTTCTCATGGACAACAGCGGTAGCATCTTCAGGGGCAACCCTGCTCATACAGTCCTTGATAGTCACACCATATCTCCTTACAGGGGCTTACTTGACAGAAGAGATTGCCCTGGTGGAAGAGTCCTTGGTCAAAGGATAATGGTGCTACAGTCCCAGGAAAATATGTCTATGCACAGGCCTGTCAGTGACTGATATGTGGGTAGATTGCCCCTGTAGCGATTCCTGGCTGTGTCCTTCTGCTTACAGTTTGATAAATAAGTAGTGGTTCTGAACCAAAGCCAACAACAGCCACATATGTTCTTTTCTACCCAGGGGCAAGATAACAGGACTCCTCTAGTGATCCATCAGCCAATCAAGAGCTCTCATCAAGCCTGTCTTCTCCATGGGAAAGCAACATTCTGCAAGGACCTGCAGTACTACTTTTTTTTTTTTTTTTTTTTTGCCTTACTTTAGTCATTGTTAAAAAAATGAATTAATAAATCTACATGTGTGTAAATGACAATCAATGTTGTTCAACAGGAGGATTTGTAAAATTAGGATCTACACAAAAGTAAAATAATGTTTATAAATTTGACACAGAGTGATTGTACAAGATTTCATTGAGTGAAGTTACATACACATTATATCTCTGCTATTTCTATTTTACTTTGAAATAACAAAGATTTCCAGCTTTGAATGAGTTGGTAAACTGTCATCTACAAATCAAACTGGATTTTTAAAAGTCTGTTAATCACAAATCCTGATTGAAATGTTTCAACACTACACCTCACAATAAATATTTGTTCAAAGAATGAACTAAGTTAGTCAAACAATGTTGAAGTTTATTGATTTTTTAAATTGAGTTATAGTTTATAAACAGAATACTCACATGTGAAAAGTGTCTTTCAACCAGTTTCAACAGTATCTGTACCTTAACTTAAATGCCGTAGCAAGAGTCAAAACATTCACCAGACCAGAAATGTCCCTCATGCCCTTCTCTGATGAAATCCCTCAACTTAGATACAAACACTGGTCTGATTTCTATTTTTGTTCATCTACACTAGGATTTCATATCAATGTATTGAAAACATACAATATTTTTCTTCTATTTTGGGTCTTTCAACTTAATATGATGTAAAGAATCTATCATATTTTTACCTGTATCAGTTAAGTTTTTTTCTTTAAATTGCTTTCTTATCAGAATATATAATCATTTATTTATGCAATATTTTGTTGATAGACATCTGGGTTTTTCTTTCAGCCTGGAACTGTTGTGACTAAAGCTGTTATTAATTCTTTGTGTGTGTGTGTAATCATGTTTTTATTTTTTTTGGTAGATGCATGATTAACTTTTTGGTAATCTATTTTCAAAGTGGATATTTGATTTTAAGCTCCCATCAGCAAAGCACACGAATAGCAGTTGTTTCAAATTGATAACAATTGTGGGTGTTAACCGTCTTCATTTGGTCTATTCTATTTAATACAGTCACCCATTTGGTTTTAATTTGTGCTTCCTTTGATGTGTAATGATGCTCTGTATTTTTGCATTAGTTTATTACCTATTTTTAGATCTTCATTTGTGAATGATTCATTTAGACTTAAAACAAACAAACAAATCCACCACTTCTATTCGACTTGGAACTATTTGTGTTTATTTTAATTATTCATTATAACAAAATACTTTCATTCTATTGATGGAATCATGCTATTGAAAATTTGAAACATTTTTCTAGTATGTACTCTTTGCCCAAAGATGAAGAAAAAACTTTGTTACACAAAAATATAATATTTGGATGTTAATGGTATATTTCTTACCTTCTCCTGGTAAATGAGTTGATGATGTTGTTCAGTTGCTAAGCCATGCCCAATTTTTTTTTTATTTTTATTTTTTCAGTCTGGAACTGTTGTGACTAAAGCTATTAAACATTTTTGTGTGTGTGATCATATTTGTGTGTGTGATGCAGCACATCAGGCTGCCCTGTCCTTCAGTATGTCCTGAAGTTTCCTCAAATTCATGTCCACTGAGTCAGTGATGCAATCTAACCATCCCATCCTCTACCATGCTCTTCAACTTTTGCCTTCAATCATTCCCAACATTGGGATTTTTCCAAGGAGTCAGCTCTTTCCATCAGGTGGTCAAAGTATTGGAGCTTTGGATTCAGCATCAGTCCTTCCAATGAATATTCAAGGTAGATTTCATTTAGGATTGACTGGTTTGATCTTGGAATCCACGAGAATCTCAAGAGTCTTCTCCAGCACAACAATTCAAAAGCATCGATTCTTCGGCACTCTTCTTTATAGTCCAAGTATAGACTTACAATAATTTTCATCCAAGATATTTCATATTATTAAAAAGGCCATTGGTTTTGCAAAGCAAATAGTTGCAAATAAAAACTAACATCATGGCATCTGGTCCCATCACCTCATGGCAAATAGATGGGAAAAATGTGGAAACACTGGCAGATTTTATTTTCTTGGGCCCCAAAATCACTGTGGATGGTGATTGCTGCCACAAATTAAAAGACACTTGCTCCTTGCAGGAAAAGCTATGACGAAACTAGGCAGTATATTAAAAAACAGAGACATTACTTCTCCAAAAAAGGTCCTTATAGTCAAAGCTATGGTTTTTCCAATAGTCATGTATGGACGCGAGAGTTGGACCATAAAGAAGGCTAAGCACCATAGAATTGATTCTTTCAAATTGTAGTGCTGGAGAAGATTCTTGAGAGTCCCTTAACAGCAAGGAGATCAAACCAGTCTATCCTAAATAAAATCAATCCTGAATATTCATTGGAAGGACTGATGCTGGAGCTCTAATATGTTGGCCACCTGATGTGAAGAGCTGACTCATTAGAAAAGACCCTGATGCTGGCAAAGATTGAGGGTAGCATGAGAAGGAGGCAACAGAGGATTAGATAGTTGGATGGCATCATCAACTCAATGGACTTGAGTTTGAGCAAACAGTGGGAGATGGTGAAGGAGAGGGAAGCCTCATGTGCTGCAGTCCATGGAGCTGCAAAGAGTCAGAAATGACTTAGTGACTGAACAGCAACAATACATCTGTGCACATATATATGTATATATATGTGTGTTGTGTGTATATATGTGTGTGTGTGTTTGTGTGTGTGTGCATGTGTGTATGTGTTTGCCGCCCAAAACAAAACAAGTACAAACTATACAAAATAGTTTAAAATAATGTGTTTAAATGACTTTTGCCAGTTTTGATGATCTCAGTCCTATCTTTCACAACGTTTTAGTTTTGTGAATAGCAATTTTGTCAGAATTGGTTTCTCTATCTCACATGAATTAAACAGAAGTATGATCTAAAGAAGACAATATCAAAAAGCATATGGGGAAAAAAATAATTTTACACTTTCAAATTGTAAGTGTCCCCTAGAGATTTAGAAGAAAGGCTTGTTGGTGAATTTGTCTTGACCCTGAATGTCGTGTTTCAGATTCTCTATTGTAATTCAGACATTTTAATCATAGTTTAAGCCTTGTTTATTTCCACTAAACTTAGCCATTCTTTTATTTTTTTATTTTTATTTTTTGCTTTACGATTCTTGAACAAAGGATAATTTCAGTAAATATTTTATGTTAATAGACCCTAAATTACATTAAATGGATTTGTTAAAACTTCATTGAGATGGAGAAAATATAGTTTACAGTGAGAAAATAACTATATCAATAAACAAGTATATATTTATTATTAATTAGATTGTGAACTCAATTTGCTTTACATTTCACTTTTATTCTCTTATTTTAATTACTAGCATAACATCATGAAGAAGGTTCAATTTTAGCTCTTCTCAACTGAAATAGTGCACATAGTTAGGAGGCTAGATCTGGTCAGGGGCCTTATGTGGTTAGATCTCCTAGTAGACTGGGGTATAAGCTTCTCAGATAACTCTTAGGAACTGCACCAAATGGGTACGGTAGGATTTTTCTGTTTTTTGCTGGGAGATATATGAAGTGAAGCTTTAAATCATTAGTGCTAATCACAAAAAAGTGACACCCCAGATTACTGATTAGAGTGCTTTTCTGTATAGAGGAAGATGTATGAATTAGATCATTTGAATTTTTCTGATTAATCTGCATAGCCTTGGAAATACTGTTTAATGCTTTTGAGCCCCAATCAGTTTGTGATGGCTAAGTAATAGTTGTAGCATGCTAATAAATTCAAAATACTTGAAATCTTGTCTGACATTTAAAAATGCTAAGTTTTAGCTATCAAAATAATTCTTTATACAGCTAGTACATTGAATGTTTTTTGATCCATTCATTTACACAGTCAGTTTATTTGGTGATCCTTTAATCAACTCATGAATCTGTTAAAAATGAAAATAAACAGAATCACTTAGGGGAAGTGAGTTCATCTTTGCAATCTGCTCCCTGTAATAAGCAGTCTGTGGAATAATCAGGTTTATCTACTGACACCCAAACTCCCAGGAGACTCTCAATGTAGCAGCAAATGATGTCCACCAAGTGGCCTGTCCTGAAGCTTCTACCTGAGACATCACTTTGCCAAAAAAATTCCATATTAGTCAAAGTCATGCACAGAAACAGCAAGAGACAGTGTACTCTCAAGCCTCTAAGAGTAGAAATAAAATATGCAAACAGAAGACGGAATGATGGAAAAGGGGTCAGAGAAGTAGTATCCCCCTTCTTCATCAAATGTTTATCCTACTGTACCCAGAGGAAGACCTGCTGTGTCTCAGTGATCCCTCCACACTAAGTATTTCATCATGTTTCCTTTGTTTCCTTCTTTGGCGGTCCCATGGAGACATAGTTTTCCATGCTGCCTTACAAAGGTTTTCTGTTTTCCTTCTCAGAAGCCACACATTATAAGACTTCAAGGTGGTATGTGTGCCCCGTTTTTCCTTGCTCCTCCCAAATCTGTTCATCTCCTATAACCTTCAGCTATTTTGTAGCCGGTGCCTGGATTGAGGTATCATTCTATGCTTCTGAGTCACTCTGGAAGAGATTATAAAGAAACAGACTCCTGAGTAGTATGAGCAAAAACCAGGCACCATCCAGAATGGGATTGATGGTAGCTTCTGAGGCACCAGTGAGGCTAATGTGTTAGATGTGAAAAGATTCACCAAGAATTTCCTGTTCTGGGTACTATGAAGCTAGTAAAGTGGAAAGGGGTAAGATGTGAGCCATGAGAAGACTTTGGGGACCAGGATAAGAAGGAATACATAGATTATGTTAAGTGTGCAAAGAGTACAAATAAACTTAGACAGTAAAGCTATGGCTCAAACATAGTATCCTGACAGTGCTGTCTATTTCTGAGTAAGAAAGAAAAGCAAGCAAGAAAGATTTAAAGAGGGCAAGGAAGTCTCCACAGAAGAAAGATTTAACATAAAATCTTAGAGAGTGACGTCATAAAGTCCTTTGAGATGAAATGTTTTGTGGTAGAAAGAATATGGGTATGAACAAAAGTGCAAGAAAAACTATGTTGTATAAATATAAATAATTCAGTTTTATGGGAAATGGGAACAAAAGATGGGAGATTTTATTTTTTCTTTTTCTTTCTTTGTCTCTTTCTTTTTCTTTCCTTAATTCTTTCCTTCCTTTCTCTCTGTCATGAAATGTCAACCAACAGATTGCATTCTTAGAATGGTGCTCCAGAAAGAATAACTTGATCTAGGGCAAAATATATTGATGTGGCTATAGTTGGAGGCAGAAAATTGAATTGGAGGCAGTAGATTGCATGACCCACAGCTTTGTGCTCTTTATTGCCTGGACTTTGTTCCCTGTACAACTCTTCTAGGAAGACTGCAGGACCAAGCATCATCACATTCAGATTCTAACTAGTAGGATGAAGGAAAAGAAAGGCACATACCTCCAGTTCAAACACTTTTCTGTTGTCAAAAATTTACTTAATTGGACATAATTTACTGGATTTAAGGAGAGTTAAAAAAGTTTGCAATATTATGCTAGTGGTGCCGAACCTGTACAGGTCTATTTAATTAAAAGAGAAGAGTAGAATGGATGCCTTAGAACCACCATGGCCACAAAAGGTATGCAGCCCATGAGAAGGAATAATGTGTGAGAGGATTTACATAAAATAGGATATGGAGATGGTGATTTCCACCTTAAAGATGCCAGACATAAAGAGAAGTCAGAATAATTTTCTGATTTCTGGTTGCAGCAGTTATACATGGTGCTACCACCCACTGTTTCAGGGGGCTTACTTGGGAGTTTCAATGTTGCTGGAGAGGCAGCAAAAAGAGATAGAAATAAGATCAGTTCAGTTCAGTCGCTCAGTCGTGTCCAACTCTTTGCTACCCCATGAATTGCAGCACGCCAGGCCTCCTGTGTTAATTCCTTGGGACATAATGCAAAGCTCTGAAAAGTCTGAAGGGCAAGAAGTGTCTAGTGACAGCACTCCTGACTATTATAAAATGAAATAGTGAACAGCTCAGCTGATTTGATTTCAGAATAAAAATAGTTGTTTTACTTTCTCACATATTCCTGTATGTGTGTAAATGTGTGAGGAAGCCAACTCACATATTCTCATTCAATATGTTAAACTGGAATCATTCCCAGAGAGCCTCCTGGATCAATTTTAATAAGTAGTGAGTGCCAATATACTTCTGATTCACCTCATTGAAATTTACTTTTATTCCCTGGGCCATATTCTCCCATAACCTGGAGATTCTCTCTCTCTCTCAGTTTACTTAGAATATAAATGCTAAATGCACATTTAAATAATGAAGAATTTATAAACTAATTATAGAAATACTAATATACTAATGATACAAATGTTATTATACTAATTACATAAACAATAATAACAGGAACAATAATCATTATTTTTTGAGTGTTTACTGTAGCCAGACTTTGTTCCATGTGTGTGCATGTGTGCATGTGGATGTGCATGTGTTATTTAATGTATTGTTTAATGTGACTCATTTAATCTTAAAAACGACTCAGTGACAAGGTACCATTATCGTCCTTACTTAAAAGAAATTGATTTCAGATATAATTTAGTATCTGATTGATGCTTTGTACTATGATTAGACATAAAATTAAATACTTAAAGATACATATCTGAATTATATTTTCTTTTTTATCTCTTCAAAGTATTAGGCCATGTTTAGTTTATATTTCCACTTTGCTAATATAATTACTTGAGTCAAAAGCATACATACCACCAGGTTAGGTAATATCTATTGTACATTCATTGTACCCATATTCCCTATCAGCTTATTAAAAGAGAGTAGTGAGTTTTTTCTATACATGTTTAAGATAATTAGCTGTCTGATTATTGCCTCTTCCATGAAATTTCATTGTAGTTAGCTGAATTATTAGTAACAATGATATATTTTGAATTATTTGCACATCAACCAAATCTGATACTCAATATTTTATGATAGAGCATATAAATATCAAGTGGATCATTGATATTATAAGTTTATAGGAAAGTTTTACAAATAAAAATAGTAGTGCTATATAGTATAAAATATACATATTTTCCACAGAATTAATAATGCCAGGGTTTTCATATCAAACACTTTTTAAAATAAACCTTTTTTAGAAATGATATCATGTTTTTATCTTTTCTTTGCCTTTTGGTCAAAACTTTAAAGACCAATTATAGGGGAACACAAACAATTTTCTTATAAATATGTAGTTTTAACTATATTAAGTATAGTTATATATATATTAGATATATAATATATTATAATATATAACATATTATAATATTAAGATTAGTAATTGGCTTCTACTTAAATCTAAATAGTCTATAAACTTAATTTATATAATGAGATCTAATAGAAAAGGAAAAATGTATTATGAGTCAAGTTAAAATGCATGGATACATAGTGTATTTTGAGAATCTTGATAAATGCAAAATGATGAAAATTATTTGAATGTAGTACATTCACTGAATAAAGAATACAAAGTATTTATATTTCTTATAAGGAAAGACTGAGACACGCTGCTTTTATAATTTAAAATAGTATTTAAACATTATATCATTTTCTATTTAGCCTCCAAGCATTTAGAAGAAAACTACATGCTGCATCTCTTTTCTGGCATTTAGTGTTAGTAAACCAGGAAAATTTGATCCTAAATGGCGTGGAAAGACTTTACCTTGAGTAAGAGTTGTATATATGTAAAAGACTGTGTGATATGTAACGTGTGTTTACTCCATTTTTTAGCTTTGAGTAAGGAGGTTCACCACTAGAGTATTCCTCTTTGGATTCAAGAACAGCTTTCATTCAAGATCTTGGAAGTCACAGATGCTTTTTTTTCCATCTTTCCAGTTTAATGGAGAACATTCAGGTGCCTGAATGACCAGTTAAGCTAAGTTTTACAATGAATGGTTGCAAAAATTTTAGGTGCCTCATTTTTGGCAACTCATATTTCCCCTACCTCCTAAAGTTAGGTAGGGGAAATATGATAGAAGTAAGACAATAAATGTATTAGGGGACATTCAGCTGAAACTCCAGTACTTTGGCCACCTCATGCGAAGAGTTGACTCATTGGAAAAGACTGATGCTGGGAGGGATTGGGGGCAGGAGGAGAAGGGGACGACAGAGGATGAGATGGCTGGATGGCATCACTGACTCGATGGATGTGAGTCTGAGTGAACTCCGGGAGTTGGTGATGGACAGGGAGGCCTGGCGTGCTGCAATTCATGGGGTTGCAAAGAGTCGGACACGACTGAGCGACTGATCTGATATATATAATGGAGTGCATCCATATCTGACACCAAAATAATAAACATACTTGTGCAGACAAAACAAGCTGTCTAAAATCATAAATATAATTGATGCCTCATTGAAGACCTTTCATATCAGAGATCATAGAAACACAAGTCAATATGTTGTTAAGAATATGTCCTTAAGAAGAATCTGGGAAGCTACAATCATCCAGGGACTCTATTAACTAATAGAAATTTAGTATAAATGGAAACTGTTCATTCTTAACACTAAAATGAAGTATTGTTTTGATTCAGGATGCCTATATTTAAGTAAGCTATAAATGGAAAAAGCAAAACCAGAAGGACAAAATTATTCTATGCAGTGGGAAAAAGTCAAAAACTTTGGATATTGATATATTAAATATGAGTTGCAGTAATATTCACTGATTTTAGAGACTAAATTATAATCAGCCAGTTCTCAAGAAACACCACTGTCCTCAATATGAACCTATGTTTACACCAAATTTTACTGAGCTGCAGGTCAAACCAGGAGGAAGAGCAAAACCATGTACATACGCATACATCTGCAAACCCCATTCATATGTTAACCCTTTAAAATTTTTATAATTACAGAAAAAAAGTTAACATTTCAGGGAATTAAATATATAATTAAGTTTATTCTTATATAAATAAAGTATATGCAAATTATGTTTATTTCATAATGAATAAATTAATTAACTTGTTCAGCAAAAAATACCCATCGTGTAAAATATGTCCATTTAAAAAACTATCTGAGAGTCCATTGGCTTTACTTGGAAAATATAGCAAAAAAGAATAAGCTTATCTTATACATTAAATGTAAAGGAAATTGAGATGTATGCTAATTTTTCTTTCTTTTCACTCTACCTCTTATTTGTTTATATTTGTTTGTTTATTATTTATTTTAGGTAAAGCAAAGATTTCAAGATGGGATGTGAGAATCACACTTCCAGCAGTGACTTCATTCTTTTGGGACTCTTCTCTTCTTCTCAAACAAGTCTGATTTTCCTCTCCATTATATTCATCGTTTTTATTATAACTATAACAGAAAATACAATGATGATTATCCTTATCCACAGGGAATCAAGACTCCATACTCCAATGTATTTCCTGCTCAACCATCTCTCTTTTATGGATATCTTGCATACTAGCAACATTGTTCCCAAAATGATCACTGACTTTCTGTCAGGCAGCAAAACTATTTCATTTGTAGCCTGTGGCTTCCAGATATTTCTATCCATCGCCCTCTTGGGTGGTGAGTGCCTTCTCCTGGCAGCAATGTCCTACGATCGCTATGTAGCCATCTGTCATCCACTGCGTTACCCCATTCTTATGAATGACTACGTCAGCGTTCTCATGGCTGGAGGGGCCTGGTTTATTGGGATAATCAACTCCATAGTTCACACAGCTTACACACTTCACTTTCCCTTTTGTGGCTCAAGAGCCATTGATCACTTTTTCTGTGAAGTCCCCGCCATGTTGGTGTTGTCCTGTGTGGACACAACACTCTATGAACAAGGAGTGTATGTAAGTGGCATCATTTTTCTGCTTGTCCCTTTCTTTCTAATCTTTGCATCTTATGTCCAAATTCTCCTTACTGTCCTCCTAATGAAATCAAAAGAGGCAAGGAAAAAGTCTTTTTCTACCTGCTTCTTCCACATGATTGTGGTCATAATGTACTATGGGCCTTTTATTTTCACATACATGAGACCTAAAAAGTACCACACTCCAGGCCAGGATAAATCTCTGGCAATTTTCTATACCATCCTCACACCTACTTTTAACCCAATTATCTACAGCATTAGAAATAAAGATGTTTTAGAGGCAATGAAAAATATGCTCAGAAGTAATTTTCTCCATAAAATGTTATAGGGAAAATGTTTAAAGTATATATGGTTGTCTAATTCCATAATAAATATTTAGAGGACATCTGTTATTCAAATCTCTAGAAAGCTGTTATCTCTTCAGGTGTGCAAAGATGGATATTTCTGAAACATTGATAATAGTAAAGTTGTCACAGATATTTGTTTTATAAATGCATATATCTAAAACCGTATCTGTCTCTCTATGTTGCCAATTATAATCACCAAAGCACCAATTATAGAAAGTCAATGATGACTAAAGGCTAATTTTATTCTCCCATTAAAATCATACAAATTTGTAAAAATTACTTTTTATAATACAATCATATTATTTATGGATATATATATATACATATATAATGTTTGTGAGAGAAACCCATATTATTTATATGTTTATAGAAAATTATAAAATATTTCAAACCTTATAATAAGTTACAAGAAATTTATAAAAATTCATAAGTGAAAAGGGTGAAGGTGTGTAAAATATGGAAACTTGAAATTAAGAGATAAGTTCTGGGGATTTAATGAACAGCATGGTGATTACAAAAAAAATATCATATTGTATAATTGAAAAGTACTAAGAGAGTAGCCTTTTAAAAGATCTCATCACAAAAAAATATTGTACAATTTTCAAAACACACATTCTATGAAGACTGAATAGTGGGTAGAAAATTTAACTAGACCTATAATTAGTAAGGACCTTAAATGAATAATTAAGATTTCCCAATGAAGAAAATCTGTAAACCAGATACTGTCACTGGTTAATTTTAGCAATTATATATAGTAGAATTAATATCAGTCATTTTTCATACCTTCCCAAAAACCAGAGGAAGAGGTGTCACTCCCTATCTCATTCTACGAGGTCAGAATTACACTGATACCAAATTCAGAAAAAGATTCTATAAGAAAGGACATTGATATGAATAAAAGCCTTTAGATGGCATTCTTAACTAAATAACAGCAAAAATAATCATCAGTATGTCAAAAGGATTACACACAATCACCTGGTTGGATTTAATCATAAAATACCAGAAATGTTCACCATATGAAGATAAACATACATAATGCATCATCTTACTTGAACGAGAGGGAGAAAAAGCCACATGATAATGAAAATTCATGCAGAAAAAAAGGGTTTGACATGATTTAACATCCTTCAATGATGAAATAATTCAGCACACCAGGACTAGAAAAAAAAAAATCATAGGCATATAAAAGATTGACATGAAAGATGCATAGTTAATCTTGTACTTAATTTTGAAAAATTGAAAGCTTTTCCCCTAAGTACAGGCTTCCCTAATAGCTCAGTTGCTAAAGAATCTGCCTGCAATGCAGGAGACCCGGGTTCAATTCCTGTGTCGGGAAGATTCCCAGGAGAAGGGAATGTCAACCCACTCCAGTACTCTTGCCAGGAGAATTCCATGGACAGAAGACCTGGCGGGCTACAGTCCATGGGTTCACAAAGAGTCAGACACGACTATGCGACTAACTCTCCTTTTCCCCTAAGTACAGAAAGAAGTCAAAGATGCCCACTTCCACCAATTCTGTTCAACACAGTGTTGAGGGTTCTGGCTAGACCAATTAGTCTAAAGAATCGAAAGGTATTCATGTTGAAATAAAATAAATAAAACCATTCCTAAAGATTACACACACACACAGAATTAGAGCTAAAGGAATAGGGTCACCAAAGCTGTAAGATACAAAACAAACAATGAAAGTTAGTTGTGTTCTTTACCTTAGCAATAAATATTTTAAAAGAAAATTTAGAAAACAATTCCATTTATCATAACATAAAAAATACTTTGGAAAATCCCAACCATGAATATGGACACTTATACAGTGAAATCTATCAAACATTGCTGAAATAAATTAAAGAGAGTAAAAATAAGTATTTTATACTCCACATTCATAGATTAGGATAATAATATTCTTACAGTAATAAGAATATCTAGAAGTATCTACAGAATCAATGAATTCCTTATCAAAATCTGCATGACTTTTTCTGCAAAATAGGAAAGAATATTCTAAAATTAATGTTGACTCTTAATGGAATTTAATCTCCAAATAGCAAAACAATTTTTTAAAAGTTGGAAAATTCATTCTTTTTTTTTTAAATTTATTTATTTTAATTAGAGCTAATTACTTTACAATATTGTATTGGTTTTGCCATACATCCACATGAATCCACCATGGGTGTACATGTGTTCCCAATCCTAAACCCCCCTCCCACCTCCCTCCCCATACCATCCCTCTGCACGTATCATCACAGTGCACCAGCCCCAAGCATCCTGTATTCTGCATCTAACCTGGACTGGCAATTCATTTCTTATATGATATTATACATGTTTCAATGCCGTTCTCCCAAATCATCCCACCCTCTCCCTCTCCCACAGAGTCCAAAAGACTGTTCTATACATCTGTGTCTCTTTTGCTGTCTCGCATACAGGGTTATGTTACCATCTTTCTAAATTCCATATATATGCATTAGTATACTGTATTGGTGTTTTTCTTTCTGGCTTACTTCACTCTGTATAATAGGCTCCAGTTTCATCCACCTCATTAGAACTGATTCAAATGTATTCTTTTTAATGGCTGAGTAATACTCCATTGTGTATATGTACCACTGCTTTCTTATCCATTCATCTGCTAATGGATATCTAGGTTGCTTCCATGTCCTGGCTATTATAAACAGTGCTGCAATGAACATTGGGGTATAAGTGTCTCTTTTGATTCTCGTTTCCTAGGTGTGTATGCCCAGCAGTGGGATTTCTGGGTCATAAGGCAGTTCTATTTCCAGTTTTTTAAGGAATCTCCACACTGTTCTCCATAGTGGCTGTACTAGTTTGCATTTCCACCAACAGTGTAAGAGGGTTGCCTTTTCTCCACACCCTTTCCAGCATTTATTGTTCTTTCTTATTTCAAAAAAATTATAAATAGTTAAAGTAGCTTACATGCAAAGAGATAAATAAATGGATTAAACAGAACAGAGAAGGCATAAAGGAATGACTCCTCCCATGGAGGATAATATGAATTTCAGCAAGTCTGTCAAGACTATTCAGTAAGAAAAAGACATTATTTTCAATGAATCATGATAAGAAGACTGAATCTTGGCATAGAAGAGTATGCCAAAAGAGTAATGTGGAACCATACCCAAAACAACATTCAAAAATTAACTCACAATTGACTAAAAGCATAAAATAAGCAGTAAGCCTAGACCATTCAATTATGACCTAATTCAAATCCCTACCAATTATACAGTGGAAGTGAGAAATAGTTTTAAGGGACTAGATCTGATAGAAAGAGTACCTGAAGAATTATGGATGGAGGTTTGTGACATTGTACAGGATACAGGGAGCAAGACCATCCCCAAGTTAGAAAAAAAAAAAATCAAAAAAGCAAAATGGCTGTCTGAGGAGGCCTTACAAATAGCTGTGAAAGAAGAGAAGCAAAAAGCAAAAGAGAAAATGGAAGATATACTCATTTGAATGCAGAATTCCAAAGAATAGCAAGGAGAGATAAGAAAGCCTTCCTCGGGGATCAGTGCAAAGGAATAGAGGAAAACAACAAAATGGGAAACACTAGAGATCTCTTTAAGAAAATTAGAAATAGCAAGGGAACATTTCATGCAAAGATGGGCTCAATCAAGGACAGAAATGGTATGGACCTAATAGAAGCAGAAGATATTAAAGAGGTGGCAAGGATACACAGAAGAAATGTACAAAAATGATCTTCATGACCCAGAAAATCACAATGCTATGATCACTCACCTAGAGAGCCAGACATCCTGGAATGTGAAGTTGAGTGGGCCTCAGGAAGCATCACTACAAACAAAGCTAGGGGACGTGATGGAATTCCAGTTGAGCTATTTCAAATCCTAAAAGATGATGGTTTGAAAGGGCTACAATCAATATGTCAGAAAATTTAGAAAACTCAGCAGTGGCCACAGGACTGGAAAAGGTCAGTTTTCATTTCAATCCCAAAGAAAGGCAATGACAAAGAATGCTCAAATTATCCTACAGTTACACTCATCTCACACACTAGTAAAGTAATGCTCAAAATTCTCCAAGCCAGGCTTCAACAATACATGACCTGTGAAATTCCAGATGTTCAGAAATTTCCGGATGTTCAGGATTTAGAAAAGGCAGAGGAACCAGAGATCAAATTGTCAACATCTGCTGGACCATTGAAAAAGCAAGGGAGTTGCAGAAAGACATCTATTTTTGCTTTATTGACCATGCCAAAGCCTTTGATTGTGTGAGTCACAATAAACTGTGGAAAATTCTGAAAAAGATGGGAATGCCAGACCACCTGATCTGCCTTTTGAGAAATCTGTATGCAGGTTATGATGCAACAGTTAGAACTGGACAAGGAGCAACAGAATGGTTCCAAATAGGAAAAGGAGTACGTCATGGCTGTATATTGTCACTGTGCTTATTTAACTTACATGCAGAATGCATCATGAGAAATGCTGGGATGAATGAAGCACTAGTTGGAATCAAGATTGCTGGGAGAAATATCAATAACCTCAGATATGCAGGTGACACCACCCTTATGGCAGAAACTGAAGAAGAACTAAAGAGCCTCTTGATGAAAGTGAAAGAGGAGAAGGAAGAAGTGGCTTAAAGAAAGCCAGGAAGAAAAACACCAATACAGTATACTAATACACATATATGGAATTTAGAAAGATAGTAATGATAACCCTGTATGCGAGACAGCAAAAGAGACACAGATGTATGGAACAGTATTTGGACTCTGTGGGAGAAAGCGAGGGTGGGATGATTTGGGAGAATGGCACTGAAACATGTATAATATCATATATGAAACGAATCGCTAGTCCAGGTACAACGCATGATACAGGATGCTCGGGGCTGGTGTCCTGGGATGACCCAGATGGATGGTATGGGGAGGGAGGTGGGAGGGGGGTTCAGGATTGGGAACACATGTACACCCGTGGCAGATTCATGTGGATGTATGGCAAAACCAATACAATATTGTGAAGTATTATTAGCCTCCAAATAAAATGAATAAATTTATATTAAAAAATAAATAAAGAATATCAAGCAAAAAAAAAAAAAACTCAACATTCAGAAGACTAGGATCATGGCATCTGGTCCCATCACTTCATGGCAAATAGATGGAGAAACAATGGAAACAGTGGCCTATTTTATTTTGGGGGCTCCAAAATCACTGCAGATGGTGATTGCAGCCATGAAATTAAAAGACACTTACTCCTTGGAAGGAAAGTTATGACCAACCTAGATAGCATATTGAAAAGCAGAGACATTACTTTGCCAACAAAGGTCCATCTAGCCAAGGCTATGGTTTTTCCAGTAGTCATGTATGGATGTGAGAGTTGGACTGTGAAGAAAGCTGATCACCGAAGAATTGATGCTTATGAAGAATAAATATCCAGAATGTATAAATAACTCCTAAAGTTCAACAACAAAGATAGCAAAGGCAACAAAGCCAAAGTAAAACATGCGTTAAAAATTTGAATATATATTTTTCTAAGATGTATAGAAATATGTGTTAAGCACATGGTAAGATATTTCTTCACTTCACACTTCATTACTCTTGCCTTGAGAACCCCATGAACAGTGTGAAAAGGCAAAAAGATATGACAGTGAAAGACGAACTCTCAGGTCGGTAGGTGCCCAATATGCTACCAGTGATCAGTGGAATGAAAGAATGAAGAAACCGAGCCAAAGCAAAAACAATACCCAGTGTGGATGTGATTGGCGATGGAAGTAAAGTCCGATACTGTAAAGAGCAATATTGCATAGGAACTTTGAATGTTAGTTCCATGAATCAAGGCAAATTGGAAGTGGTCAAACAAGACATGGCAAGAGTGAACATTGATACTTTAGGAATCAGTGAACTAAAATGGACTGTAAAAGTGAATTTAACTCAAATTACCATTATATCTACTACTGTGGCCAAGAATCCCTTAGAAGAAATGGAGTAGCCATCATAGTAAAAAAAAAATAAAAATAAAAAGAGTCCAAAATTCAGCACTCAGATACAATCTCAAAAATGACAGAAGAGCCTCTATTCATTTCCAAGGCAAATGATTCAATACCACAGGAATCCAAGTCTATGCCCCGACCAGCAATGCTGAAGAAGTGGAAGCTGAATGATTCTATGAAGACCTATAAGACCTTCTAGAACTAACAACCAAAAGATGTCCTTTTCACTATAGGGAACTGGAATGCAAAAGTAGGAAGTCAAGAAATACCTGGAGAAACAGGCAAATTTGGCCTTGGAGTACAGAATGAAGCAGGGCAAAGGCTAGTAGAGTTTTCCAAAGAGAACGCACTGGTCATAGCAAAAACCCTCTTCAAAAACACAAGAGAAGACTCTACACATGAACATCACCAGATGGTTAACAACAAAATCAGATTGATTATATTCTTTGCAGCCAAGGATGGAGAAGCTCTAAACTGTCAGCAAAAGCAAGACTGGGAACTGACTGTGGCACAGACTATGAACTACTTATTGCCAAATTGAGACTTAAAATGAAAAAAGTAGGGAAAACCACTAGACCATTCAGGTATGACCTAAATCAAATCCCTTACGATTATACAGTGGAAGTGAGAAATAGATTCAAGGGAATAGATCTGATAGACAGAGTTCCTGAAGAACTATTGAAGGAGGTTTGTGATATTGCACAGAAGGCAGGGATCAAGACCATCTCCAAAGAAAAGAAATGCAAAAAGTCAAAATGGTTGTCTGAGGAGGCCTTACAAATATCTGTGAAAAGAAGAGAACCAGAAGACAAAGGAGAAAAGGAAAGATATACACATTTGAATGCAGAATTCCAAAGAATAGCAAGGAGAGATAAGAAAGCTTTCCTCAGTGATCAATGCAAAGAAATAGAGGAAAACAATAGAATGGGACCACTAGCGATCTCTTCAAGAAAATTAGAGATACCAAGGGAATATTTCATGCAAAGATGGACAGAATCAAGGACAGAAATGGTATGGAACTGAAAGAAGCAGAAGATATTAAGAAGAGGTGGCAAGAATACACAGAAGAACTATACAAAAAAGATCTTCATGACCCAGATAACCACTATGGTGTGATTACTAACGTAGAGCCAGACATCATGGAATGTGAAGTCAAGTGGGCTTTAGGAAGCATCACTACAAACAAAGCTAGTGGAGGTGATGGAATTCCAGTTGAGCTGTTTCAAATCCTGAATGATGATGCTGTGAAGGTGCTACACTCAATATGCCAGCAAGTTTGGAAAACTCAGCAGGGGCCACAGGACTGGAAAAAGTAAGTTTTCATTCCAGTCCCAAAGAAAGGCAATGCCAAAGAATGCTCAAACTACTGCCCAATTGTACTCATCTCACATGCTGGTAAAGTAATGATCAAAATTCTCCAAGCCAGGCTTCAACAGTACATGGACTATGAACTTCCATATGTTTGAGCTGGTTTTAGAAAAGTCAGAGGAACCAGAGATCAAATTGCCAATATCCATTGGATCATCAAAAAGCAAGAAAGTTCCATAAAACATCTACTTCTGTTTTATTGACTATGCCAAAGCCTTTGACTGAATGGACCACAACAAACTCTTGAAAATTCTTGAAGAGATGTGAATACCAGACCACCTGACCTGCCTCTTGAGAAATCTGTATGCAGGTCAGGAAGCAACAGTTAGAACTGGACATGGAACAAGAGACTGGTTCCAAATTGGGAAAGGAGTACATCAAGGCTGTATATTGTCACCCTGCTTATTTAACTTCTATGCAGAGTACATCATGAGAAATGCTGGGCTGGAAGAAGCACAAGCTGGAGGCAAGATTGCCAGGAGAAATACCAATAACCTCAGATTTGCAGATGACACCACCCTTATGGCAGAAAGTGAAGAAGAACTCAAGAGCCTCCTGATGAAAGTGAAAGAGGAGAGTGAAAAAGTTGGCTTAAGGCTCAACATTCAGAAAACGAAGATCATGGCATCTGGTCCCATCACTTCATGGGAAATAGATGGGTAAACAGTGGGAAAATGCTTGATTACTAATTCATAATATTTATCTTAAAAAAGCTTAGTGAGATAACAGAGAACATAGACAACTATGCAGAATCAGAAAATTAATATTGGAACAACAAGACAAGTTCAACAAAATTTGAAATTGTAAAAGAGAACCAAATGGAAATTCTAACCCTAGAACTGAAGAACACAGTAATTGAACTGAAAAAAAAAAAAAAAAGATAGAGACTGAATAGCAGACTAGATCAAACAAAAGAAAGTATCTATGGGATTAAAGAGGGGTTATTTGAGATTACAAAAAGGACCAATAACAACAACAACAAAAACTGTAAAAAAGAGTGGGAAAAAACTTACAACACTTGTGGGATTGTATGTCACTAATATATGTGTTATGGGAATCCCAAAAGGAGGAAAGAAAAAGAAAGGAAATAGAAAATTTATTTAATGTAATAAATGAAAACAGCAAAGAAACTGTAAATCTGGAGAGGGAAGTGAAAATCCAGATCCATGAAGCTCAAAGAACTCAAAATAAGTTAAAAACAAGGAAATCTTCCCCCAGACACATTCTAATTCACAAATCAAATATTATTAAAATCTATGCTGAGTCAATATTACTCCTTGTCAAGTAAAAGTTGCAATTAATTAATTTACTGAAAACTATTGGTAACATAAGAACACAAATTATAATCTGCAATAAAATTTGTTGTTGAATATTTTCTTGATATCATTGCAACAAAGTAAATAACATTATTTACATTATATAGTTTATTACATGAAAAATTTAGTAATTTAATTACAAGACAATTATAATTATTATATGACATTTTTTATCATTGAGTGGGTTTTACCAAAAGAATGGCAATTTCAAATAAATTATGTAAACCTAAAATAATGCAGATGACACCACCCTTATGGCAGAAAGTGAAGAAGAACTAAAGAGCCTCTTGATGAAGTGAAAGAGGAGAGTGAAAAAGTTGGCTTAAAGCTCAACATTCAGAAAATTAAGATCATAGCATCTGGTCCCATCACTTCATGGCAAATAGATGGGGAATCAGCAGAAACAGTGGCTGACTTTGTTTTGGGGGGCTCCAAAATCATTGCAGATGGTGATTGCAGCCATGAAATTAAAAGACACTTACTCCTTGGAAGGAAAGTTATGATCAACCTAGATAGCATATTCAAAAGCAGAGACATTACTTTGCCAACAAAGGTCCATCTAGTCAAGGCTACGGTTTTTCCAGTGGTCATGTATGGATGTGAGAGTTGGACTATAAAGAAAGCTGAGTGCTGAAGAACTGATGCTTTTGAACTGTGGTGTTGGAGAAGACTCTTTAGAGTCCCTTGGACTGCAAGGAGATCCACCAGTCCATCAAAAGGAGCTCAGTCTTGGGTGTTAATTGGTAGGACTGATGTTGAAGCTGAAACTCCAGTACTTTGGCCACCTCATGCGAAGAGTTGACTCATTTGCAAAGACCCTGATGCTAGGAAAGATTGAGGGCAGGAGGAGAAGGGGATGACAGAGGATGAGATGGTTGGATGGCCTCACTGACTCATTGGACCTGGATTTGGGTGACTCTGGGGTTTGGTGATGGACAGGGAGGCCTGGCGTGCTGCGGTTTACGGGGTCACAAGGAGTCGGACATGACTGAGTGACTGAACTGAACTGAAAATAAATTAAAAATTACTCTCACAAGTGTGATATTTTAAGAATTTTTACCAGAATGTTCTTATTAAATTAAACACATCTCATTTTATTTATTAAATTTTGGGCCAATATAATCATAATAGGAAATAAATTAATATATGCAGACATATCCGTTCAGTTCAATTGAGTTCAGTTGCTCAGTCCTGTCCGACTCTTTGCGACCCCCATGAACCGCAGCACGCCAGGCCTCCCTTTCCATCACCAACTCCTGGAGTTTACCCAAACTCATGTCCATTGAGTCGGTGATGACATCTAACCATCTCATCCTCTGTCGTCCCCTTCTCCTCCTGCCGTCAATCTTTCCCAACGTCGTATCATTACTGTGCATTTACTGAATAACAATATATAAAATATATGATCTAAAAATTTAGAGACATAATAATATGGGAGGTATCTGAATAAATAATTGGTGTCCTTCTCCAATGACTAATACTAAACACCTCAGGGAAAATGTCTATAGAGGTTATGTGAACTCCTATGCAACCTTGGCTTGTGGCCATCCTGAGCTATTAGTAATTTAACTGCTATTATCTAAGTCTCAGTGGATATTCCTAAGTGCCTAAGTGGATGTAAAAAAAAGCAAGAAAGAATTAAATTGAATTTCAGGTAAAGAAGGCCTAGAATCAAATCACTGTGACCCCTGAGTTTCACTGAAGGCATTTAAAATATCAGCTGTAGAGATATAAATATTAATACATTTGCTTATAATTTTTTTCAAAGAATTTTACTTAGAAAATGACTTTGCTCCCATGAAGACGTTTAGACTGCTTTCAGCTAATCAAGCCAGTGAGTGTGAAAAAGTGCAGATATAATAAAAGGTACTAATTGTATTTTTATTTCTATTTGCCACTGAAGAGAAGGGACTCTTCAGCAACTGCTTAGAGAAGTTTATTCAGAATTAAGTATTTCTGGTTATACTAAGCAATGAATACAGCCAGGCATGCCATTAGCCAGAAAACTCAGAAAGAAAACTTCATTTGACTGAAGTTAGTTTAACAAGCTATATAAGTAATTTATCATAAATTTTAAAATAAAAAAATATGTATGAGCTATCCAAATCATTATAAACATTTTTTAAAGACATGAAGCTCTGTTTAAATCTAACATTTGTTATCATATAATTCTGAGTGTGAATGATTATAAAATGATAGTAAAATATAGTAAAATTGATAAAGACAGATGCTGAGATTATTTAAAAACTACTCTTCTGGATTTATGGTGAATAATGCATGAGACTACACACATCTATACCATATATTGAAACATGATTGAAAATAATTGTAATATTCTATGATAAAGCATACAATAAAATTTCATATGAATTCAAATAATACTTCAAATATGAGATTTATGTGGCTATAATTGAAATAAAATATTCATAGAAAAAAAAGAAAGTTGAATAATAAACAATATTCATTAAAGAAGTCAGAATTCATTGTATCCATAGCCTGTGATACATCCTCTGCACGTGGGAAACAGTGAAGCCAATAAAAGAATATTTTAAAACAGCATAGGTAACATAAATTATAATCTCTAGGAGTACACATCTTTTCATGCAAACACACTGTATAATAACATGGAAGCTGATTCTATTGTATGAATCTCTTTGGCAGTGTTGACTATTGTTTGGATTGAAATCATTCAGGACTTAAGGTAATCAGTTTAGGAAATGAGTGATGTAATATATATAAGAGTTGGTTAAACTAAGAATTAGAAGGTTTTAAACAAAGTTTGGCATCAAGCATGTTATCACACCTTTTAGAGTACTCTTCAGCAAAAATTGTACAGTATGAAATGAACAACAGAAAGTAGTTTTGGACCTGATTCATAAATGTTATTTCTGAAAGGGAAGTGATATGAAGTTTTTGGAGGAGATAGAGCCAAATCGTACTTAGTATGCTTTGGATGTGCTCATGTTATATTTGAAGAATAACAGAACACTTAGGTATCCAATCCTCAGTAAAGTTTATAGAGCTTTACTTATTTCTTTTCTTATTTCTTGCTATTTTAATTTTTTTTATGAATGAAGGATGATTACATGGTACTGTTGCAATCTTAATACTGCTTCCTACTCATTCTTTGACCATAAAATAATTCACAATTTCTAATAAATCCTAAAAATTACTTGTCTAAATTTCATATCAAAATATAAAATCAAATAAATAGTGAAGGAAAATAATAATGGCTATTATTACCTGTTGGTGGATATATATTTTGATCATTTGTATCCATAAATTCTATATGCATTTGAATGATAGCATCTAGAAATAATCCAGTCACTAACCATATGTTTAGTGATAGTTATCCTTTTTTTATATACTTTTAAACAAACTATATGATTGAAGAGACTTATAGTTTTAATTTACATATTTTATTTATTTATTTTTATTTCATATCAATGCAAAGAAAGAAAGGAAGAAAATGAAATAGAGGAAACCAATAAAATGGGAAAGGCTAGAGATCACTTCAAGAATATTAGAGATAACAAAGGAAAATTGCATGCAAAGATGGACACAATACAGGACAGAAATGGTATGGACCTAACAGAAGCAGAAGATTTTAAGAAGTGACAAGAATACACAGAAGAACTATACAAAAAAGATCTTCATGAACCAGATAATCATAATAGTGTGATCACTCACCTAGAGTCAGGCATCCTGGAATGTGAAGTCAAGTGGGCTTTAGGAAGCATCACTATGAACAAAGCATATGGAGGTGATGGAATTTCAATTGAGCTATTTCAAATCCTAAAAGAGGATGCTGTGGAAGTGCTGCACTCAATACACCAGCAAATTTAGAAAACTCAGCAGTGGCCACAGGACTGGAAAAGGTCAGTTTTCATTCCAATCCTAAAGAAAGGCAATGCCAAAGAATGTTCAAACTACCATACAATTGCACTCATCTCACATGCTGGCAAAGTAAGGCTTAAAATTCTCTAAGGCAAGCTTCAACAGTATGTGAACCATGATCTTCCAGATGTTCAAGCTGGATTTAGAAAAGGCAGAGAAATCAGAAATCAAATTGCCAACATCTGTTGGATCATTGGAAAAGTAAGACAGTTCCAGAAAAACATCTACTTCTGCTTTACTGACTACACCAAAGCCTTTGACTGTGTGGATCACAACAAACTGTGGAAAAATCTTCAACAGATGAGAATACTAGATCACCTGACCTGCCTCCTGAGAAATGTACGCAGGTCAAGAAGCAACAGCTAGAACTGGAAATGGAACAACAGACTGGTTCTGAATAGGAAAAGGAGTATGTCAAGGCTACGTATAGTCATCCTGATTCAGCTCAGTTCAGTTCAATCGCTTTGCAACCCCATGAATCACAGCACGCCAGGCCTCCTTGTCCATCACCAACTCCGGAGTTTAGCCAAACTCATGTCCATCGAGTTGGTGATGCCATCCAGCCGTCTCTTCGTGCCCTTCTCTTCCTGCCTGCAATCCTTCCCAGCATCAGGGTCTTTTCCAATGAGTCAACTCTTTGCATGAGGTGGCCAAAGTATTGGAGTTTCAGCTTTAGCATCATTCCTTCCAATGAACACCCAGGACTGAGATCCTTTAGGATGGACTGGTTGGATCTCCTTGCAGTGCAAGGGACACTCAAGAGTCTTCTCCAACACCACAGTTCAAAAGCATCAATTCTTAGGTGCTCAGCTTTCTTTACAATCCAACTCTCTCATCCATACATGACTAATGGAAAAACCATAGCCTTGACTAGACAGACCTTTGTTGGCAAAGTAATGTCTCTGCTTTTTAATATGCCATCTAGGTTCGTCATAACTTTCCTTCCAAGGAGTAAGCGTCTTTTAACTTCCTGGCTGCAATCACCATCTGCAGTGATTTTGGAGCCCAAAAACATAAAGTCTGACATTGTTTCCACTGTTGACACATCTATTTACCATAAAGTGATGGGACCAGATGCTATGACCTTCGTTTTCTGAATGTTGAGCTTTAAGCCAACTTTTTCACTCTCCTCTTTCACTTTCATCATGAGGCTCTTTAGTTCCTCTTCACTTTCTGCCATAAGGGTGGTGTCATCTGCAAATCTGAGGTTGTTGATATTTCTCCCAGCAATCTTGATTCCAGCTTGTGTTTCTTCCAGTCCAGCATTTCTCATGATGTACTCTGCATATAAGTCAAATAAGCAGGGTGACAATATACAGCCTTGATGTACTCCTTTTCCTATTTGGAACCAGTCTGTTGTTCCATGTCTAATTCTAACTGTTGCTTCCTGACCTGCATACAGGTTTCTCAAGAGGCAGGTCAGGTGGTCTGGTATTCCCATCTCTTTCAGAATTTTCCACAGTTTATTGTGATCTTCACAGTCAAAGACTTTGGAATAGTCAATAAAGCAGAAATAGATGTATTTCTGGAACTCTCTTGCTTTTTCTATGATCCAGCAGATGTTGGCAATTCGATCTCTGGTTCCTGTGCCTTTTCTAAAACCAGCTTGAACTTATATGCAGAGCACATCATGTGAAATGCTGGGCTGGATGAAGTATAAGCTGAAATCAAGATTTCTGGGAGAAATATCAATAAACTCAGATATGAAGATGACACCACATTTATGGCAGAAAGCAAAGAATAATTTAAGAGACTCTTGATGAAAATGAAAGAGGAGAGTGAAAACATTGGCTTAAAATCCAACATTCAGAAAACTAAGATCATGCCCTTGAGTCCCATCTCTTTGTGGCAAAAGATGGGGAAACAATGGAAACAGTGAGAGATTCTATTTTGGGTAGGGATGTAAAATCACTGCAGATGGTGACTGCGCCATGAAACTGAAAGATGCTTGTTCCTTCAGAATGGGGAACATGTGTACACCCATGGTGGATGCATTTTGATGTATGGCAAAATTAATAAAATATTGTAAAGTAAAAAAAAAAATTAATTAAAAAAAAGAAAAGCTATGACCAACCTATACAGCATATTAAAAAAGCAGAGACATTACTTTTCCAACAAAGGTCAGTCTAGTCAAAGTTATAGTTTTTCCAGTAGTCATGTACGGATGTGAGATTTGGACCCTGAGAGCTGAAAAATTGATGCTTTTGAACTGTCGTGTTCGAGAAGCTTCTTGAGCGTCCCTTGGACTGCAAGGAGATCCAACCTGTCAATCCTAAAGGAAATCAGTTCTGAATATTCATTTGAAGGACTGATGATGAAACTGAAAATCCAATATTTTGGCCACACGATGCACAGAACTAACTCATTGGAAAAGACCCTGATGCTGGGAAAATTGAAGGTGGGAAAAGAGGATGAGATGGCTAGATGGCATTGTCTACAGGGAAGCCTGGCCTGCTACAGTCCATGGAGTGGCAAAGAGTCAGACACGACTGAGCAACTGAACTGAACTGAAGTGAAATATTAAGTGAAAAATATCTGAGTAAACAACCTTGCATGATTTTGTGAATATAAAATGGCTTGTAGCATAAAGAAATAATTTGAAAACATGTAATTGTAGTGAATGACAAGTCAGGTGAATGTAAATGGTAGTGATAAAGATGCTAAAATTCAGAGTTACCCTCAATGATATTTTACACCCTGGCATATGCTGATTTTTATGTTTTATCTCATAGATGGCCTATAATATCCCATGTTTCTTTGTACCTGTTCTACTTAAAATATTTAGACTTGGATACTTATGTTCTTTATGCTTAAATTTCCTGTAAGTAGATAAGATGAATTTGTATCTAATTTTAAAATTAAGCTCTCTCTTTCATGTATCTGTGTTTTAAAACAGAATAAATACATTCTTATTGCAAGACAAAATTGAAGAACATGTTGTTATAATGTTTCTGTCTTTGAAATTATCTGTTAATTACTAGTTTACCCAAAGTGCTTATTCACCACTGCAAAATTTCACTGAATAATATGAATCAGAACACACAAACATATAAATACAAATATACTCTGTGTATTCTAGATCTCATTATATGTAAAAATATTGTTCTCTAACTATATACCTTTAAAACTTAGAAATATACATTATTTGAATATTAAGTACTATCACTAAAATCCCTAAATCAGTTAATTAATTAACTGGGTGAATAAGTCCTTATTCACCATTGGCTCTTCTTTAGCAAAACCTATTGTGGAAACACACTGAACTAAACTGACCTGAATCCAATCTCAGTTATCCAATCAAAGTGCATTCTCTGCTTCATTAAAGGGATTTTTGAAGTTGAACTGAAAATATTAAATTATATTATCTTTGGTTAATCCAAAAGAAGTATATTGGGAGGGTATGACTCAGCCACACCCAAGGTATATAAGGTGTGGACACACTCAACACACCCAAGTTGGTGCTGGACCTCCCAAGGGCTTCAGAGACTGCTACAACCAGAGAAGAGCAGCCATATTTCAAGTGACCACCTACTCACCTGAATTCCATCAAGACAGAGTAAGTGCCAACTTTCTTAATTTCCTAGATCAGGCCCTGTGGCTGCAGAGAAAAGAGTACAAATGGAGGTAAATTGAAGGAAACCTGATTCTTGTGTATTTGTGAGTGTATTGCTGCTGGGTTATTCATCTTTTAATATTTACAACCATTAGAAAGTATGCAGGCCACCTTTCTTTTCTCTGCAAATATTCACTTATTTAATTCTCATAGTGAGACTGTGGAAGGTGTTATGACCATATTCTCACAGACGAGGCCCTGAGACATTGCTTGGCAGCTACCCTGAAAAGGGATCCACGGTTGTAACTTGAGAGCTAGGAATGAGAACCCAGCACTGTGGCCCCTGGGTCCATGACCTTCGCAGTAGTTCTGATCTGCTTGATGGATCTCTCTTACAATTTTTGGTTTTAATGAGACTATGTGTCTATTCTGATATTTCATCTTAGATAGAGTATTTCTCATTCCTAGAAGTTCCATAGGCTGCTAATATCTTCCTATCATCTCCTTATGCTACTGCTTCCTCTGCATGCTTGATCACAGGGAGTCCATTTCTAGTGGTTGCTGTTAATCTGTCTCTACTAATTCTTTCATCTGATCATTTTGAGTCTATGGATTAATTTTCTATTATTGATGAATGAATTTGTTTTGTTGCATGCCAGGTAATTCTAAGTAGAAGATCTACACTGTGCATTTGAGGGTGCTAGATATTATATATTCCTTTAGCTAACTTAATGTTGGCCTCTGTTCTGGTGCAGAGAAGGTATTTCAAAACATTTGAGACTTTTGAGGATTGCTTTAAGTCTTTTGTTAGCTGGGGCCAGAATAGACTTCAGTCTGGATAATTTGGCCCCACTACTGAGGCAATACCATTTCTGTGCAGTATATGTATAGAAATCCTTGGATTAGGGATTTTGTTTTCACTCTAGTTGCTGGTGAGAAATATTCTGCCTGACTTGTGTCCCCAACAATTTTCCAGCCTACTCCTTTCCAGTGATTCTGATCCAGTCCAGGCACTTCCCACCCACACTGTGTTCATGTATCTTCGGACAGGAGATCTCCCTGCTGAGAAACTTTATCTGGCCCTTGTAGATCTTCTTCACTTGTTTTTTTTCCTTTCAAAGCACTATTCTGTGTTCCTATTGTCCCATGACTGAAAACCACCAGTTCTGTAGTTCCTCTGGCTTTTTTTTTTTTTTTTTTTTGTTCAATGCTGGGGTGAAAAAAAAACAAAAACAAAAAAAACACTGCTATGTTTTAAAATAACTCATTGGTTAATAGTTTGCAACTTATGTTCTCTGTTATTGTAAAATATTTTCTAGATTTGTTCTTAAGATTTAAGATTGTTAACCGTTTCAGTCCATGCTGTGATTGGCTAATTATTTAAGACATCACAGGAAAGTTGTTGAGATCACTTACTATGTCAATATTCATGTTTTATTTTTTTTAAGATGGTGATAATTCAGACTGAAATTACTAGCCACCCCCAGGATGTAGAGAAGCTACAAGGAACCCAAGGAGTCTCAGTCATGTTTAATTAGAGAAAATTTTCTATCTCACCTCCTTCATCTTTCCAATATTCCATGCCCCAGGGATGACAGGGCTTCCCAGAGTCCTGGGACTCTCTGTTCCTGCCGCCAGCCCTGAGGACTGGAAAGTCCCACTGCAGGGTAGAAAGTGAGCCCCTTATCAGCAGAGCCCTCCCAGGCAGTAAATTAACCACCAAAACCCTGTCAGTATGCTCTGAAATTAAATTATGCAAGTTGAATAATGTCAGACTGGCAGATGCTTCCTGACCTGTTCCAATGACTGTATAGCTTGGACATTAGGACTCAAAATAGGACTATGAATCCCTTTCATCACTTCCTAACTAGCTAAAGTCATGGTTGAATCTATCAGAATAGAGGGAATGTCTCTGAGAAATCCTCAGGTTTGCATGTGAATTATGCCAAGGAATATTTACATTCCTCTCTCCTTTATAGACAAGAGTGTTAAACCTTGGAGTGACCATGAAATTAGGAGTTTCCTAGAAGAATGGGAACTCCTTGAAAGTGAAGAGTTAAAGAAGAATAATCACATAGCATCAAAAATAATTGCCAGGAATCTCAAGGAAAGGGGCATAACTAAGGGCAAGAGAAAATGTTTCCAGATGCTCACAAGCAGGCATGACTTATACTGGACCATTCATGAAGCCAACCAAAGACCAAGGCATAAACCTGTGCCATGCCCTTATGGAGAAGCCCTTCATGGAATCTTTAGACATAGGCTGGAGAACAAGGACTCTTCAGGTTTGTTTCATATATATATATATATATATATATATATATATATATATATTCATCTTTGGATTTCTTTCATAGTGTCATCAGCTGGCCTAAACAAGGCACTGTCTCCAGAGAAGGGCAGCATGATATGACTGGTCCTGGCCCTCAAGTTCCAGACAGTACAGAGGACTTGATGCTATGAGTGTCTACTGCCCCTGTCTCTTATTTATTCTCTTTGTCCCCAAAGAAACAAAGACTTTGCTCCTGGCCTAGTTTAGAATAGACATGATCCCCTGGGCCAATCTAAGTGATAGGCAAAGATTCAGCAGGAGGGCTGGGCAATGTCTCCCATGTGTATCTCTCCCTCTCATGTCCTATTTGTACAGAAGTGGCTGAGCTTCCACCTTCTGAGAACCAGACTTCTGCCTGTGCCATCCCTGACTGCTTTGAGGAACTTCCGTGAACTCCCCTACATATTATCTACATAGAGAATCCTCAAGTACCCAGGTGGGAGCCCTGGAACATGAACCTTCTACAGTCAAGTACATGCCTGTTTCCTGCATCTCTACCATACCCTGACCCTCAGCAACAGTGATCAACTTTTTCTGATGCTGAACCACGTGGATAACTTACAGTCGGAACTTGGATCCCATTTAGATTCAAAGGACAGACAATAGAGTAGCATAAATCTACAAGCTCATGACTTCTTTCTTTCTAGCCCAATGTTGTGAGAAAAAAAATTGTGAAAATAAATGACTGTGACTTTCATCCCTTTCTAACTTGTGCTAGATTTTTGGATGGGCCATAGGATCATAGAAAGTCCACGGGGCTGGGGAAGTGGTCACTTTCGAGGGGAACTGGGACCTGTTATCCTCTCTCCATTGTGCTTCCTTCGTGGAGGTTCCTTTAACATTAGAGACAACTTAGACATTCAGAGATAACTATTCTCAAGTCTGCGTTCATCATTTCCTGTGTGATCACAGAACTTGTTTAGCGTTTCTGTGTCTGAAGTTCTTCCCATTAAAATGCAACCTTGTGTTTCTTATGTCAGAAGATAGTTTTAGAATATAAGCACATACATGGCAAAGTCTCTTGATGTTCCTTTTTTTTTTTTTTTTATTCTTCCAATTTTATTTTATTTTTAAACTTTACATAATTGTATTAGTTTTGCCAAATATCAAAATGAATCCGCCACAGGTATACATGTGTTCCCCATCCCGAACCCTCCTCCCTCCTCCCTCCCCATACCATCCCTCTGGGCCGTCCCAGTGCACCAGCCCCAAGCATCCAGCATCATGCATCGATGTTCCTTTTTTATATAAAGGAAAATTTGATTTTGAGATCATTGTATTTTTCATAAGTTGTTTGACAAATAATACAGAGATGTCCCAGAGAGAACCCTTGTATCCTTCATTCAGTTTCCCCTCCTGGTAACATCCCAGTAGACCAAAGTACAATAACATTACTGGTATATTGACTGGAAATAGCCAGATTACTGAGTCACTGCAAAATTCCTCATTTTGCCCTTTTTTTGGTGACACACACCACCCGTCCACACTCACTCCTTCCTTAACTATTGGCAGCCACTGAGATGTTCTCCATTTCTATGTAGCGATGTCTGTTACACCTATTATCTATTCAGTGGCCCAAAATTCATTTGGATTTGTCCATACCATCATGTGGAAAAACCTGAAGGAAAATTTTGGCCAACCCAATGTATCTATAGATAATTTCAAAAATTTATATTAATGGAATCATAGAGTATGTAAAACCTTTGGGACTGCCATTTTCTTTGCTCATGATAATCTCAAGATTCCCTGAGATTTGTATTGCTGATTAGTTTCCACTGGATGGATGGATTGTACCACAGTTTAACAATGGATGCATTGAAGCTCATCTGGATTGTTGCTAGTTTGAGGCTATTGAGTGTTTATAACCACCAGTCTGTGTGGGATAAATGGAATGCAACATCCATGTGTATGGTATCACATGCTTATTTTTTAAATAAGCTGTTCATTCAATTTTCACATAACTGTATCATTTTATGTTCCCACCAACAACCTATGAGTGCTTCAGTTTGTTTCCTTATCATCATTTTGTGTTGTCACAGTGTATATTTTAACAGTTCTGACAGTCCATTGGTGAGTGGCATCAGTAGACCCCGTGTGCTCTAAGCAGAGCTTAGAATGATGGTCTGGCCTCTGCCCATAGGTTTCTCTATGTGTCATCCCCAAGTGATGATATCTCATTGTGGTCTCAATTTGCAGTCCTTGTCTAATGACATTGAACACTGTTTCATGTGTTTATTTGCTATCTGTACATCCTCTTCAGTGGTAGGTCTCTTCATCTTTTTGGTCCATTTTCTAATGGAATTGTTTTTACTCTTAGGTACTGAGAGTTGGTTATTCTATTTTCTACAAGATGAGTTTTGTGCAAATATTTTGTCCTTGTTTGTGAGTTTTTTTAATTATTTTTTTACTGAAGGGTAATTGCTTTACAGAATTGTGTTGTTTTCTGTCACACCTCAACATGAATCACTCATAGGGTTACATATATCCCCTCACTTTTGAACCTCCCTCCCATCTCCCTCCCCATCTCACCCCTCTAGGTTGATACAGAGCCCCTATTTGAGTTTCCTGAGCCATACAGCAAATTTTTGTTGGCTATCTATTTTACATATGGTAGTGTAAGTTTCCATGTTACTCTGTCCATACATCTCACCCTCTCCATCCCTCTCCCCAGGTCCACAAGTCTATTCTCTATGTCTGTTTCTCCATTGCTGCCCTGCAAATAAATTCTTCAGTACCATTTTTCTAGATTCTATATATGTGCATTAGAATATGGTATTTATCTTTCTTTTTCTGACTTACTTCACTCTGTATAACAGGTTTTGGGTTCATCCACCTCATTAGACCTTACTCAAATATGTTCTTTTTTACAGCTGAGTAATATTCCATTGTGTATATGTACCACAACTTCTGTATCCATTCATCTGTCAATGGACATCTAGGTCACTCATGTTCTAGCTATTGTAAATAGTGCTACTAAGAACAATGGGATACATGTGCTTTTTTAATTTTGCTTGCCTCAAGGTATATTCCTAGTTTTATATTGCCTATAAAACTGTGGGATTGGCTAGATTTTCCTCACTCTGGAATTAAAATAATTTCTGGCATTAAGGATTTTTCTCATGGACCGTAGCAGTAGCATCTTGAGGGGCAACCTTGCTCATACAGTTCTTGATATTCATACCAAATCTCCTTACAGGGGCTTACTGGACAGAAGAGATTGCCCTGGTGGATGGGTCCCTGGTCAAAGGATAAGGGTGCTATAGTCCCAGGAAAATGTGTCTATGCACAGGCCTGTCAGTGACTGATATGTGGATAGATTGCCCCAGTAGTGATTCCTGGCTGTGTCCTTCTGCTTGCAGTTTATATATAAGTAGTGGTTCTGAACCAAATCCAGCAACAGCCACATTTGTTCTTGTATATCTAGGGGCAAGATAACAGAGCTCCTCTAGTGATCCATCAGCAAATCGAGAGCTTTCATCAAGCCTGTCTTTTCCATGGGAAAGCAATGTTCTGCAAGGACCTGCAGTACTGTTTTTTGGGGGGTGTGGGGGCTTATTTTAGTCATTGTTAGAAAAGTTAATTAATAAAGCTGCATGTGTGTAAATGACTATCAATGATCTTCAACAGGAAGATTTGTAAAATTAGAATCTACACAAAAGTAAAATAATGTTTATAAATTTGACACAGAGTAATTGTACAAGATTTCATTGAGTGAAATTACATGCACATTATATCTCTGCTATTTCTATTTTACTTTAAAATAACAAAGGCTTCCAGCTTCAAATTATTTGCTAAACTGTCATCAAGAAATCAAGCTGTGGATTTTTAAAAGTCTGTTAAGCACAAATCCTGATTGAAATGTTTCAACACTACAGCTTACAATAAATATTTGTTCAAAAATTGAACTAAGTAGTCAATGTTGAAGTTTGTTGATTTTTTAAATTGAGGTATAATTTATAAACAGAATACTCACATGTGAAGAGTGTCTTTCAACCAGTTTCAACAGTATCTGTACCTTAACTAAGGTACCACAGGAAGAGATAAAACATTCACCAGACCAGAAATGTTCCTCATGCTATTTCCTGATGAAATCCCTCAACTTAGATACAAACACTGCTCTGACTCCTATTTCTGTTAATCTATACTAGACTTTCATACCAATGAAAATATACAGTGCTTTTCTTCTATTTTGGGTCTTTCAACTTAATATGATGTAAAGAATCTATCATATTTTTACCTATATCAGTAATTTCTTTTTCTTTAACTTGCTCCTTGTCAGAATATATATAATAATTTATTTACACACCATTTTGTTGATAGACATCTGTTTTTTGTTCGTTTTTTCAGCCTGGAACTGTTGTACTAAAGCTGCTAATAATCCGTTTTGTTTGTGTATAATCATGTTTTTATTCCTTTTGGTAGATGCATGATTAATTTTTTACTAATCTGTTTTTAAAGTGGATATTTTGTTTTAAACTCCCACCAAAAAGCACATGAGTAGCAGTTGCTTCAAATTGGTAACAATAGTGGCTGTTACTATCCCTCTTCATCTGGTCTATTCTATTTAATGTAGTCACTCATTTGGTCTTAATTTGTGTTTCATTTGATGTGTAATGATGCTCTGGACTTTTCTATTACTTTATTACTTATTTTTATATCTTTCTTTGTGAATGATCTGTTTATACTTTGAAAACAAACAAACAAGAAACATACAGATACTTCTAAAGTAAACAGAACTCGGTTGTTTACTGATAGACAACACAAAATATTCATGGGAATATGTGAAATTTTTAAATAAAATTATATTGAGTCACTTATATTTTATATTTTCTGACATTTTGGTTTTCAGTTAGTTCTTCAGTATTGAATATTTTCTATTTAAACTGGGTATGTTTATAAGGAATCTCTTCCACCACTTCCAGTAGGCTTGAAACTATATTTGTTCGTGTATTTTAATTATTCATTACAACAAAATACTTTCATTCTACTGATGTAATAAAGCCATTGAAAATTTGAAACATTTTTCTAGTAGGTACTCTTTGCCCAAAGATGAAGGAAAAATTGTTCACACAAAAATTTAATATTTGGGTGTTTATGGTATATTTCTTACCTTCTCCTGCTAAATGAGTTGATGTTGTTGTTCAGTTGCTAAGTTGTGTCCAAATGTTGGGTTTTTTTCAGTCTGGAACTGTTGTGAATAAAGCTGCAATTGATCATTTTTGTGTGTGTGATTATATGCAGCTCATGGACTGCAGCACACAGGCTCTCCTGTCCTTCACTATCTCCTAAAGTTTGCTCAAATTCATGTCCACTGAGTCAAGTGATGCAATCTAACCATCTCATCCTCTACCATGCTCTTCACCTTTTGCCTTCAATCATTCCCAACATTGGGATCTTTTCAAATGAGTCAGGTCTTCCCATCAGGTGGTCAAACTATTGGAGCTTTGGCTTCAACATCAGTCCTTCCAATAAACATTCAGGGTGGATTTCCCTTAGTATTAATTGGTTTGATCTCCTTGGAGTCCACGGGACTCTCAAAAGTCTTCTCCAGCACCACAATTCAAAAGAAATGATTCTTTGGCACTTGGCCTTCTTTATGTTCCAACTATATACTTACAATAATTTTCAGCCAAGATATTTGGTATATTTAAAGAGGCCATTGATTTTACAAAGCAAATAATTGCAAATAAAAACTAATATTGTGTCATCTGGCCCCATCACCTCTTGGCAAATAGATGGGAAAAAAGTGGAAACACTGTCAGATTTTATTTTCTTGGGATCCAAAATCCCTGTGGATAGTGACTGCAGCCACAAAATTAAAAGACATTTGCTCCTTGTAGGAAAAGACAAACCTAGACAGCATATTAAAAAACAGAGACATTACTTTGCCAAAAAAGGTCCTTATTGTCAAAACTATGTTTTTTCCAATAGTCATGTGTGAATGTGTAAGTTAGACCATAAGGAAGGCTGAACATCATAGGATTGATTCTTTAAAATTGTGGTGCTGGAAAAGACTCTTGAGAATCCCTTAACAGCAAGGAGATCAAACCAGTCTATCCTAAATAAAATCAACACTGAATATTTATTTGAAGGACTAATGCTGAAGGTCCAATACTTTGGCCACCTGATGTGAAGAGGCGACTCATTAGAAAAGATCCTGTTGCTGGGAAAGATGGAAGGTAGCATGAGAAGGGGGAAACAGAGGATGAGATAGTTGGATGGCATCATCAACTCAATGGACATGAGTTTGAGCAAACACTGGGAGATGGTGAAGGAGAGGGAAGCCTCATGTGCTGCAGTCCATGGAGCTGCAAAGAGTCAAACATGACTTAGTGACTAGATAACAGCAACAGTACATCTCTCTCTCTCTTATATATATATATATATATATATATATATATACATGTTTATATTTATATATGCATGTGTGTATTTGCTGTCCACAAACAAAGCAATTAAATATAAACTATAACAAAATAGTTTAAAATGACATGTTTAAATGAGCTTTTGTCAATATTGATGATCTCAGTCCTTCTTTTCACAACATTTTACTTTTTGTGACTAGCATTTTTGTCAGAATTCTTTTCTCTATCTCACATGAATTAAAGAGAAGTATGATCTAAAGAAGGCAATATCAAAGATCATATGGGACAAAACCATTTTTGAGGTTTCAAATTGTAGGTGGCTCCTAGAGATTTAGAAGACAGGCTTCTTGGTGAATTTGTCTTGGTCCTGAATGTCATGTTTCAGATTCTCTAATGGAATCCAAACATTTAATAGTACTTTAAGCCTTGTTTATTTCCCCTAAACTTAGCCATTCTTGATCAAAGGATAATTTCAGTAAATATTTTATTTAATAGACCTAAGACACATGAAATGGATTTGTTAAAACCTCATTGAGATGGAGAAAATGCAGTTTAGATAAAATAACTATTATAATATCAATAAACAAGTATATTTTATTCATTAATTAGATTGTGAATTCAATTTGCTTTACATTTCACTTTTATTCTCTTGTTTTAATTACTATCAAACATTATGAAGAAGGTTCAATTTTAGTTATTATCAACAGAAATAATAGTGCACATAGTTAGGAGGTTGGATCTGTTCAGGGGCCTTATGAGGTTAGATCTCCCAGTACACTGGGATATCAGCCTCTCAGATAACTCTTAGGAACTACACCAAATAGGTAAGGTAGGATTTTTCTGTTTTTTTTTTTTTGCTGGGAGATACATGAAGTGAAGCATTAAACGATTAGTGATAATCACAAAATAGTGACACCCCAGGTTACTGATTTGTGTGCTTTCCTATGTAGAGGGAGCTGCATGAATTAGATAATTTGAGTATTTTTGATTAATCTGCATAACCTTGGAAATGTTGTTTAATGCCTTTGGGCCCCAATCAGTTTGTGATGATTAAATAATAATTGTAACATGTTCATAAATTCAAAATGATTGAAATCTTGTCTGAAATTTGAAAATGCTGAACAAGTTTTAGCTGCCAAAATAATTATTTGTAAAGCTAATATATTGACTGAGTGTTTTTTGCTCCATTCCTTTATATAGTCAGTTTATTTGATGATCCTTTAATTGACTCATGAGTCTGATAAAAATAAGCAGAATCACTTAGGGGATGTGAGTTCATCTTTTCAGTCTGCTCCCTAAAATAGGCAGTCTGTGGAATAATCAGGTTTATCTATTGACACCCAAACTCCCAGGAGACTCTCAATGCAGCACCAAGTGATGTTCATCCAACTGACCTGTCCTGGAGCTTCTACCTAGTGTAAGTGACAGGCCATATACAGGAAAAGAGGGATTGATGGGGAAGGGATCAGAGAAGGTAGTATCCCCCCTTCTTCATCAAATGTTTATCTTACACCAACTCTTCTTGGGAAAACCTGCTCAGTCTCAATGACCCCACCTCCCCTGCACACAAAGTATTTCATCATGTTCCCTTTGTTTCCTTCTTTGACTGTCCCATGGAGATATGACTTTCTATGCTGCCTTATCAAAAGTTAGCTGTTTTCCTTCTCAGAAACCACAAACTACAAGACTCAAGGTGATTCGTGTCCTCTCTGTTTCTCCTTGCTTTTCCCAAATCTGTCCTCCATCTCCCTATAAACCCTCAGCTATTTTGTAGCTAATGCCTGGATTGAGATATCATTCTATGTCTCTGAGTCACTCTGGAAGAGATGACATTGAAACAGACTGCTGAATGGTGTGAGCAAAGACCAGGCACCATCTAGAAGGGAGCTGATGGTCGCTTCTGAGGCACCAGTGAGGCTAATGTGTTAGATGTGAAAAGACTCACCGAGAATTTCCTGTTCTGGGTGCTATGAAACTGGTAAAGTGGAATGGGGTAAGATGTGGGCCATGAGAGACGTCAGGGACCAGGATAAGAAGGAATACATAGATTATGTTTATTAGTGTGTAAAGAGTACAAATAAACTTAGTAAAGCTATGGCTCAAACATAGTATCCTGACAGTGCTGTCTGTTTCTGTGTAAGAAAGAAAAGCAAGCAAGCAAGATTTAAAGAGGGCAAGGAAGTCTCCACAGAAGAAAGATTTAGAGAGTGAAATGTCACAAAGCCTTTTGAAATGAAATATTTTGTGGAAGAAAGAATATGGGTGTGGGCAAAAGTGCAAAATACCTATGTTGTATAAATATAAGTAATTCAGCTTTATGGGAAATGGGAACTAAAGACAAGAAATTTTATTTTTTCTTTCTCTTTCTTTCTCTCTTCCTTTTTTCTTCCTTAATTTTTTCCTTCCTTCCTTCCTTTCTTTCTCTCTGTCACAAAATGTAAACCAACAGGTTGTTTAACTTCTTCAAATGGTGTTCCAGAAAGAATAACTTGATCTAGGGCAAAATATATTGATGTGGGTGTGTATAGCTGGAGGCAGAAAATTAATGTTCATTAAGATATTATAATAATTTCTATTTCTATTTCATAAAGTAAATGCTAAGAGTTTTGAATCAAACATACTAGAATTACACTATGATTATGTCCAAAGTTTATGATCCGGTAGGAATTTTAAAGATAACAATTACCACAGAGTACCCTTCTGCATTTTCCCTTCCCAAACAATTTATTCAATAGTTTGTTCAGTTATTTCACATTAATACCCTCATATTTCCATGATCAATAGTAAATTGCACGATGACCCACAGCTCTGTCTTATGATGTCAAAATTTTACTTAATTGGCCACACTTCACTGGATTTAAGGAGAGTTAAAAAGTTTGCAATATTATGTTGGTGGTGCTGAACCTGTACAGGTCTATTTAATTAAAAGAGAAGAGTAGAATTGCTGCCTTAGGACCACCATGGCCATATAAGATATGCAGCCCATGAGAAGGAATAATGTGTGAAAGGATTTACATAAAATAGGAGATGGTGATTTGCACAAGAAAGATGGAAGACATAAAGAGAAGTTAGAATAATTTTCTGATTTCTGACTGAGGCACTGATACACGGTGCTACCACTTTGTTTCAGGGGGCTTACTTGGGAGTCTCAGTGTTGCTGGAGAGGCAGCAAAAAGAGGTAGAAGTAAGATTATCCAGTGTTAACTCCTTGGGACATAATGCAGTGCTCTGAAAAGTCTGAAGGGCAAGAAGTGCATAATGACACCACCCCTGACTATTATAAAATGAAATGGTGAACAGGTCAGCGATTTGATTTCAGAATAAAAAGCATTGCTTTACTTTCTCACATATTCCTGTAAGTGTGTAAATGTGTGAGGAAGCCAATCCACACATTCTCATTCAATATGTTGATTTGGAATCATTCCCAGAGAACCTCCTGGATCAATTTTAATAAGTAGTGAGTGCCAATATACTTCTGACTCATTTCATTGAAATTTGCTTTTATTTCCATGGTCATATTCTCTCATAACCTGGAGATTCTCTCTCTCTCTCAGCTTAGTGAAGTGAGTGAAGTCGCTCAGTCCTGTCTGACTCTTTGCAGCCCCATGGATTGTAGACTACCAGGCTCCTCCATCCATGGGATTTTCCAGTCAAGAGTACTGGAATGGGTTGCCATTTCCTTCTCCAGGGGATCTTCCCAGGGATCAAACCCAGGTCTCCTGCTTTGTAGGCAGACACTTTACAATCTGAGCCAACAGGGAAGTCCTCTTAGCTTACTTAGAATATAATTGCTAAATGCATATTTAAATTATAAAGAAATAATATACTGATTATAGAAATACTAATATACTGATAGAAATATTGATATACTAATTATATAAATAGTAAGAACAATAATCACTGTTTTTGAGTATTTACTATATGCCAAGTTTTGCTCCGTGTGTGCGTATGTGCATGTGTATGTGTTATTTAATATATTGTTTAATGTGACTCATTTAATCTCAAAATCAACTTATGACAAGGTACAGTTATCATCCTTATTTAAAAGATATTGATTTCAGATATATTTTAATGTCTGATAGCTGCTTTGCTCTATAATGAGACATAAAAATAGATATTTAAATATATATATATATGAATGTATTCTATTTTTTATCTCTTCAAAGCATTAGGAAATGTTTAGCTTATGTTGTTACTTCGCTAAGATAATTACTTGAGTCAAAAGCATACACACCACCAGGTTAGGTAATATCTCTTATACATTTATTGTACCCATATTCCATATCAGTTCAGTTCAGTTCTCATCGTGTCTGACTCTTTCCGACCCCATGAATCGCAGCACGCCAGGCATCCCTGTCCACCACAAACTCCGGGAGTCAACCCAAACCCATGTCTAATGAGTCAGTGATGCCATCCAACCATCTCATCCTCTGTCGTCCCCTTCTCCTCCTGCCCTCAATCTTTCCCAGCATCAGGGTCTTTGCAAATGAGTCAGCTCTTCGCATGAGGTGGCCAAAGTATTGGAGTTTCAGCTTCAGCATCAGTCCTTCCAATGAACACCCAGGACTGATCTCCTTTAGGATGGACTAGTTGGATCTCCTTGCAGTCCAAGGGACTCTCAAGAGTCTTCTCCAACCCACAGTTCAAAAGCATCAATTCTTCAGTGCTCAGCTTTCTTTATAGTCCAACTCTCACATCCATACATGACCACAGGAAAAACCACAGCCTTGACTAGACGGACCTTTGTTGGCAAAGTAATCTCTCTGCTTTTCAATATGCTACCTAGGTTGGTCATAACTTTCTTTCCAAGGAGTAAGTGTCTTTTAATTTCATGGCTGCAATTACCATCTGCAGTGATTTTGGAGCCCCCAAAAAATAAAGTCAGCCACTGTTTCCACTGTTTCCCCATCTATTTGCCATGAAGTGATGTGACCAGATGCCATGATCTTAGTTTTCTGAATGTTGAGCTTTAAGCCAACTTTTTCACTGTCCTCTTTCACTTTCATCAAGAGGCTCTTCAGTTCTTATTCACTTTCTGTCATAAGGGTGGAGTCTCTGCATATCTGAGGTTATTGATATTTCTCCTGACAACCTTGATTCCAGCTTGTGCTTCCTCCAGCCCAGCGTTTCTTATGATGTACTCTGCATGGAAGTTAAATACAGCCTTGACGTACTCCTTTTCCTATTTGGAACCAGTCTTTTGTTCCATGTCCAGTTCTAACTGTTGCTTCCTGATCTGCATACAGGTTTCTCAAGAGACAGGTCAGGTGGTCTGGTATTCCCATCTCTTCCACAGTTTATTGTGATTCACACAGTCAAAGGCTTTGTCATAGTCAATAAAGCAGAAATAGATGTTTTTCTGGGACTGTCTTGTTGTTTTGATGATACAGCAGATGTTGGCAGTTTGATCTCTGGTTCCTCTGCCTTTTCTAAAACTAGCTTCAACATCTGGAAGTTCATGCTTCACGTATTGCTGAAGCCTGGCTTGGAGAATTTTGAACATTACGTTACCAGCATGTGAGCTGAGTGCAATTGTGCAGTAGTTTGAGCATTCTTTGGCATTGCCTTTCTTTGGGATTGGAGTGAAAACTGATTTTTTCCAGTCCTGTGGCCACTGCTGAGTTTTCCAAATTTGCTGGCATATTGAGTGCACTACTTTCACAGAATTGTCTTTCAGTATTTGAAATAACCCAACTTATTCCATATCAGCTTATTAAAAACAAGTAATGATTTTGTTCTATTCATGTTTAAGGGAATTCAGTGTCTGATTATTGCCTCTTCCATGAAATTTCATTGTAATTAGTTGAATTATTAGTAACAATGAGATATTTTGAATCATTTGCATATCAAATCTGATGCTCAATATTTTTTGACAAAGCTTATAAATATCATGTCAAATGAGTCATTGATATTATGTTTATAGGAAAGTTTTACAAATAAAAATAGCAGTCATATAGTATAAAATATAAATGCTTTCCACATAATTAATATTGCAAAGGATTTTCATATCAAACACTTTTAAAAATTCTTTTTTTAATTTAAATTTATTTATTTTAATTAGAGGCTAATTACTTTACAATATTAATATCAAGTTTTTATCTTTTCTTTGCTTTTTGGTCAAAACTTTAAAGACCATTATAGGAGCATATAAACAATTATCTTCTAAATACATAGTCTCAACTGTACTCTATTAAGTATATTTTTATATATATAGTGTATATTTAATATATAATAATATTATATATATTAATATCTTAACATTAGTAATTGGCTTCTACTTAAATCTAAGTTTGCAGAAATATTCTATAAACCTAATTTATGTAATAAGAGATCTACTAGAAAAATGAAAAAAGTATTATGAGTCAAGTCAAAACGCATTGATATATACTATATTTTGAGAATCTTGGTAAATGCAAAATGATTAAAATGATTTGAGTGTAGTACATTCACTGAATAAAGAATACAAGTTATTTCTATTTCCTATAAGGAAAGACTGAAACATACTGCTTTTATAATTTAAAATAATACCTAAAAATTATTCCCCTCCTAAGGATAGGGGAAATATGATAGAAGTAAGATAATAAATATGTTAGGGAATATATAATAGAGTATATCCTATATCTGAAATAAAAATAATAAACATACTTGTGCAGACAAAACAAACTGTCTAAACATAAATATAATTGATGCCTCATTGAAGACCTTTCATATCAGAGATCTTAGAAACATAAGTCCAAAATTTCCTTAATAAGAATCTGGGAAGCTACCATGGTCCAGTGACTCTACTAACTAACAGGAATTTAGTGTGAATAGACACTGTCCATTCTTCTTAACACTAAAATGAAGTGTTGTTTTGATTCAGGATGACTACATTGAAGTAAACTGTTAATGGAAAAAGCAAAACCAGAAAGACAAAATGATTCTATGCAGTGAGAAAAAGTCAACAACTTTGGATATCAATATATTAAATGTGAGTTGCAGTAATATTCACTGATCTTAGAGACTAAATTATAATCAGTCAGTTCATGGGAAACACCACTGCCTTCAAACTGAATCTGTCTACACCAAATTTTACTGAGCTGTAGATCAAACAAGTAGAAACAGCAAGAAGCAAATCCCATTCATATGCTGATCTTTTAAAACTTTTAAAATGTCAGCAAAACAGTGCTAACATTTCAGGGAATTAAATATATAATTAGGTTTTTTCTTATATAAAGTATATACAAATTATGTTTATTTCATAATGATAAAATAATTGACTTGTTCAGCAAATAAATGCCCATTGTGTAAAACATGACCAGTTAAAAAAACTATCTGAGAGTCCATTTGGCTTTACTTGGAAAATATAGCAAAAAAGGAATATGCTTATCTCAGTATACAGTTAAATGTAAAGGAGGTTGAGATTTATGCTAATTTTTATTTCTTTCACTCTACCTCTTATTTGTTTATATTTGTTTGTTTATTTATTTATTTTAGGTAAAGCAAGAATTTCAAGATGGGATGTGAGAATCACACTTCCAGCAGTGACTTCATTCTTTTGGGACTCTTCTCTTCTTCCCAAACAAGTCTGATTTTCCTCTCCATTATATTCATCGTTTTTATTATAACTATAACAGAAAATACAATGATGATTATCCTTATCCACAGGGAATCAAAACTCCATACTCCAATGTATTTCCTGCTCAGCCATCTCTCTTTTATAGATATCTTGCATACTAGCAACATTGTTCCCAAAATGATCACTGACTTTCTGTCAGGCAGCAAAACTATTTCATTTGTAGCCTGTGGCTTCCAGATATTTCTATTCCTTACCCTCTTGGGTGGTGAGTGCCTTCTCCTGGCAGCAATGTCCTACGATCGCTATGTAGCCATCTGTCATCCACTGCGTTATCCCATTCTTATGAATGACTATGTCAGCGTTCTCATGGCTGGAGGGGCCTGGTTTATTGGAATAATCAACTCCATAGTTCACACAGCTTATGCACTTCACTTTCCCTTTTGTGGCTCAAGGGCCATTGATCACTTTTTCTGTGAAGTTCCCGCCATGTTGGTGTTGTCTTGCGTGGACACAACACACTATGAACAAGCAGCTTATGCAAGTGGCATCATTTTCTTATTTATCCCTTCCTCTCTAATCTTTGCTTCTTATGTCCAAATTCTTCTTACTGTCCTCCAAATGAAATCAAAAAAGGCAAGGAAAAAAATCATTTTATACCTGTTTCTTCCACATGATTGTGGTTATAATGTACTATGGGCCTTTTATTTTCACATACATGAGACCTAAAAAGTACCACACTCTAGGTCAGGATAAATTGCTGGCAATATTCTATACCATCCTCACACCATCTTTCAACCCAATTATCTACAGTATCAGGAATAAAGATGTCTTAGATGCAATGAAAAATATGCTCAGAAGTAATTTTCTCCATAAAATGTTATAGGGAAAAAGCTTAAAGTGTATATTGTTGTCTATTTCCATACTAAATATTTAGAGGATATCTGTTATTCAAATCTCTAGAGAGTTTTTATCTCTTCAAGTGTGCAAAGATGGATATTTCTGAAACATTGATAATAATAAAGTTGTTACAGATATTTGTTTTATAAATATATATATCTAAAACCATATCTGTCTCTCTATGTTGCCAATTATAATCACCAAACCTCCAATTATAGAACATCAAAGATGACTAAAGGCTAATTTTATTTTCCCACTAAAACAGCAAATTTGTAAAAATTATCTTTTATGATAAAATCACATTATATATAGATATATACATATATGATGTATTTGAAGGTGTGAGAAGGGGGAAGGTGGCAAAAAATGGAAACTTGAACTTATGAGATAAATAAGTCCTGGGGAATTAATGAACAGCATGGTGATTACAGTTAAAAATGCTATATTGTATATTTGAAAGGCACTAAGACAGTAGACTTTTAAAAGATCTCATCACGAGAAAAAACTGTACAGTTTTCCAAAACACACACCCTATGAAGACTGAGTAGTGAGTAGAAAATTTGACTAGACCTATAATTAGTAAGGAGCTTAAATTAGTAATTAAGATTTCCCAACAAAGAAAATCTGTAAACCAGAGAATGTCACCAGGTTAATTTTAGCATTCATATATAACAGGATTAATGTCAGTCATTTTCCATATCTTCCCAAACACCAGAGGAGGAGGTATCACTCATTATCTCATTCTATGAGGCCACAATTAAACTGATACCAAATTCAGAAAAAGATTCTATAAAAAAAGACATTGAGGGGAGAGGTCCTAAGATGGCGGAGGAATAGGTCGGGGAAACCACTTTCTCCCCCACAAACTCATAGAAAGAACATTTAAATGCTGAGCAAATTCCACAAACAACTTCTGAATGCTGTCAGAGGACATCAGGCACCCAGAAAGGCAGCCCATTGTCTTTGAAAGGAGGTAGGACAAAATATAAAAGATAAAAAGAGAGAAAAAAGAGGTAGGGAAGGAGATCCATCCCCGAGAAGGGAGTCTTAAAGAGAGGTTTCCAAACACCAGGAAACACTCTCACCGGCGGATCTGTGGGGAATCTTGGAATCTCAGAGGGCAACATAACCGGAAGGAAAAGTAAATAATTAAAACCCACAGATTACATGCCTAATGGCAACTCCCAGCGCTCGTAGCCACCACCAGCAAGCAGGGGCTGAACAGGGAGGTGTGGGCTGCACTGCTTAGGGTAAGGACTGGGCCCAAATGCCCTGAGGGCAATCTGAGGGAACTAACATAAGATAGCAACCCAGACGGTGGGATAGCCAGAGAGAGAGAGAGGAGGGAGAGAGAAAACTATCCTGCAAAAAGCCCTAACCTGAGGCATTGCCAGGCCTGCTCACAGAACAAAGAACTGAGAAAATACCAGGGGAGAGCTAGCAGGCTGCAGACTGGCCCATCCCCTGCTGGAGACAAGCAAATGAGGAGGGGTGGTAGGAGAGTGGGGGGGGGGGTGGCCAGCGAGAGCCAGAAAGGGGCAATCGTGGCCCCAGAGAGTCATCCTCTACCAAAATGCAAACAGGCTCTGTTGCTAACCAAGAGTTCTTGAGATTCTGGATGGTTGAATTGCTGGGAGGGTCGCAGCCAGGGATCAGGTCCCCAGAAGAGACACACGGCACACCGAAGAAGGTGCACCCCTTGTACACCCAGAAAACTGAGCGGCTGGGACTGGGGGGAGGTGATAAGACGTACTGCCCACCTGGGGGTGACTGTGCTCACCAAGCACCTGGTCACCTGAGCTGCTCGGACCTGGGAAAGGCATAAAACACAGGCCCAAACGAGTCTGCTCCTTTGGGGAGTACTCAAAAACTTGAACCTGAATGGCTTAGACCTGGAAAGTGCACACAACTCAGAGCCTGCCTCAGACAGTTCCCAGCAGAGCAACCTGGAGCTTGAGCAGTGTAGACCGGGAAAGCACACACACCCTGAGCGGGGTCAAACCCAGTGCAGCTGAAACACTGCAAGCACTCCCCACACAGGCCAGTGATATTAGTTTGCAGTGTTCCTCCCTCCCCACAGCGTGACTGAACAAGTTTCAGGGTGGAAATTAAACACTGAAGAGACCAGCAAACAGAAGACACTGAAATAAACAGAGGGAACTGCTTTGGAAGTGACAGGTGCAACAGATTAAAACCCTGTAGTTAGCACTGACTACATTGGAAGGGGCCTATGGATCTTGAGAAGTATAAGCCAGATCAAGGAACTATCTGAAAATGAACTGACCCCACACTATCTGCAACAGCTCCAAAGAAATTCCTAGATATATTTTTACTATTACCATTTTTTTAATTTTTAAATTAAAAAAGATTTTAAGTCCTCTATTACCCTTTTTATTTTCATTTTTATAACCTACTATTACCTTGCAAAAAAAAAAAAGACCTGATTTTTAAAACAAATTATATATATATATATATATATATATATAATAATTTTTGTGACTTTGTTTTGTTTTAATATTGTATTTTTGAGAATCTAACCTCTACTCTAGATTTTTAATCTTTGCTTTTTGGTATTTGTTATCAATTTTGTACCTTTAAGAACCCAATCCTCAGTAGCCAGTTTTATTTAGGAGTGAGATTACTGGCTTGATTTCTCTCTCCCCCTTTTGACTATCCTTTTACTCCACCAGGCCACCTCTATCTCCTCCCTCCCTCTTCTCTTCTCTACCCAACTCTGTGAATTTCTTTGTGTGTTCTGGGCTGTAGAGAACACTTAGGGAACTGATTACTGGCTAGATCTGTCTCTCTCCTTTTGATTCCCCCCTTTATCCTCCTGGCCACCTCTGTCTCCTTCCTCCCTCTCCTCATCTCTGTATAAAGCCATGAACATCTCTGAGGGGTCCAGACTGTGGAGAGCACATAGGGAAGTGATTACTGACTAGCTTGCTCTCTCCCCTTTTGATTCCCCCCTTCTCCTCCTGGTCACCTCTATCTCCCTTCTCCCTCTTCTCTTCTCCATCTAACTCTGTAAACTTCTTTAGGTGTCCCTCTCTGTGTAGAAACTTTTCATCATTAACCTAGATGTTTTATCATCAGTGCTGTATAGACGAAGAAGTCTTGAGGCTAATGTAAGACTAAGACTGAAAACCAGAGGCAGGAGGCTTAAGTCCAAAACCTGAGAATACCAGAGAACTCCTGACTCCAGGGAATATTAATCAATAAGAGCTCATCAAAAGCCTCCATACCTACACTGAAACCAAGCACCACCCAAGAGCCAACAAGTTCCAGAGCAAGACATACCACACAAATTCTCCAGCAACACAGGAACATAGCACTGAACTTCAATATACAGGCTGTACAAAGTCACACCAAACCCACTGACATCTCAAAATTCACTACTGGACATTTCATTGCACTCCAGACAGAAGAAACCCAGTCCCACCCACCATAACACCAACACAAGCTTCCCTAACCAGGAAAGCTTGACAAGTCATCTGTCCAACCCCACCCACAGCAAGGACCCTTCACAATAAAGAGGAACCACAAACTGCCAGAATCCAGAAAGGCCACCCCAAACACAGCAATATAAACAAGATGAAAAGGCAGAGAAATACTCAGCAGGTAAAGGAACAGGATAAATGTCCACCAAACCAAACAAAAGAGGAAGAGATAGGGAATCTACCTGATAAAGAATTCAGAATAATGATAGTGAAAATGATCCAAAATCTTGAAAACAAAATGGAGTTACAGATAAATAGCCTGGAGACAAAGATTGAGAAGATGCAAGAAATGTTTAACAAGGACCTAGAAGAAATAAAAAAGACTCAATATATAATGAATAAGGCAATAGATGAGATCAAAAACACTCTGGAGGGAATTAACAGTAGAATAATGGAGGCAGAAGACAGGATAAGTGAGGTAGAAGATAGAATGGTAGAAATAAATGAAGCAGAGAGGAAAAAAGAAAAAAAAAGAATTAAAAGAAAGGCGGATAACCTCAGAGACCTCTGGGACAATGCTAAACACCCTAACATTCGAATCATAGGAGTCCCAGAAGAAGAAGACAAAAAGAAAGACCATGAGAAAATACTTGAGGAGACAATAGTTGAAAACTTCCCTAAAATGGGGAAGGAACTAGTCACCAAGTCCAAGAAACCCAGAGAGTCCCAAACAGGATAAACCCAAGGCAAAACACCTCAAGACACATATTAATCAAATTAACAAAGATCAAACACAAAGAACAAATATTAAAAGTAGCAAGGGGAAAACAACAAATAACACACAAGGGAATTCCCATAAGGATAACAGCTGATCTTTCAATAGAAAGTCTTCAGGCCAGAAAGACATACTTAAAGTGATGAAAGAGAAACCCTACAACCCAGATTAGTGTACCCAGCAAAGATTTCATTCAAATATGAAGAAGAAATCAAAAGCTTTACAGACAAGCAAAAGCTGAGAGAATTCAGCACCACCAAACTAGGTCTCCAACAAATGCTAAAGGATCTTCTCTAGACAGGAAACACAGAAAGCGTGTATAAACTCGAACCCAAAACAACAAAGTAAATGGTAATGGGATCATATTTATCAATAATTACCTTAAATGTAAGTGGGTTGAATGCCCCAACAAAAAGACAAAGACTGGCTGAATGGATACAAAAACAAGACCCCTATATATGTTGTCTACAGCAGACCCACCTCAAAACAAGAGACACATACAGACTGAAAGTGAAGGACTGGAAAAAGATATTCCATGCAAATAGAGGCCAAAAGAAAGCAGGACTGGCAATACTCATATCAGATAAAATAGACTTCAAAATAAAGGCTGTGAAAAAAGACAAATAAGGACACTACATAATGATTAAAGGATCAATCCAAGAAGAAGATATAACAATTATAAATATATATGCACCCAACATAGGACCACCACAATATGTAAGGCAAGTGCTAACAAGTATGAAAGGGGAAATTAACACTAACACAATAATAGTGGGAGACCTTAATACCCCACTAATACCTATGGATAGGTCAACTAAACAAAAAATGAACAAAGAAACATGAACTTTAAAAGATACAGTAGACCAGTTAGACCTAATTGATATCTATAGGACATTCCACTGCAAAACAATGAATTTCACCTTTCTCTCAAGTGCACACGGAACCTTCTCCAGGATAGATCACATCCTGGGCTATAAATCTAGCAGTGGTAAGTTCAAAAATATTAAAATCACTCCAACCATCTTTTCTGATCACAATGCAGTAAGATTAGATGTCACTTAAAGGAGAAAAACTATTAAAAATTCCAACATATGGAGGCTGAACTACATGCTGCTGAATAACCCACAAATCACAGAATAAATCAAAAAAGAAATCAAAATATGATAGAAATGAATGAAAATGAAATGACAACAACCCAACACCTATGTGACACTGTAAAAGCAGTACTAAGGGGTAGGTTCATAGCAATACAAGCTTACCTCAAGAAACAAGAAAAAAATCAAATAAATAACCTAACTCTACACCTAAAGCAACTAGAAAAAGAAGAAATGAAGAACCCCAGGGTGAGCAGAAGGAAAGAAATCTTAAAAATTGGGCAGAAATAAATGCAAAAGAAACAAAAGAGACCATAGCAAAAATCAACAAAGCCAAAAGCTGGTTCTTTGAGAAGATAAATAAAATTGACAAACCATTAGCCAGACTCATCAAGAAACAAAGGGAGAAGAATCAAATCAACAAAATTATAAATGAAAATGGAGAGATCACAACAGACAACACAGAAATACAAAGGAACATAAGAGACTACTATCAGCAACTATATGCCAATAAAATGGACAATTTGGAAGAAAAGGACAAATTCTTAGAAAAGCACAACTTTCCAAAACTGAACCAGGAAGAAATAGAAAATCTTAACAGACCCATCACAAGCATGGAAATTGAAACTGTAATCAGAAATCTTCCAGCAAACAAAAGCCCAGGACCAGATGGCTTCACAGCTGAATTCTACCAAAAATTTAGAGAACAGTTAACACCTATCCTACTCAAACTTGTCCAGAAAATTGCAGAGGAAGGTAAACTTCCAAACTTATTCTACAAGGCCACCATCACCCTAATACCAAAACCAGACAAAGATGCCACACAAAAAAATAAAACTACAGACCAATATCACTGATGAACATAGATACAAAAATCCTTAACAAAATTCTAGCAAACAGAATCCAACAACATATTTAAAGGATCATACATCATGACCAAGTGGGCTTTATCCCAGGGATGCAAGGATTTTTCAATATCCAGAAATCAATCAATGTAATATACCACGTTAACAAATTGAAAGATAAAAACATATCATTATCTCAATAGATGCAGAGAAAGCATTTGACAAAATTCAACATCCATTTATGATAAAAAAAAAAAAAAAAAAAACCCTCCAGAAAGCAGGAATAGAAGGAACATACCTTAACATAATAAAAATACCTCAACATAATAAAAACAGCAAACATTATCCTCCATGGTGAAAAATTGAAAGCATTTCCCCTAAAGTCAGGAACAAGACAAAGGTGCCCACTCTCAACACTACTATTCAACACAGTTTTGAAAGTCTTGGCCACAACAATCAGAGCAGAAAAAGAAATAAAAGGAATCAGATTAGAAAAGAAGAAGTAAAACTCTCACTGTTTGCAAATGACATGATCCTCTACATAGAAAACCCTAAAGACTGCACCAGAAAATTTACTAGAGCTAATAAATGAATATAGTAAAGTTACAGGATATAAAATTAACACACAGAAACCCCTTGCATTCCTATACACTAACAATAAGAAAACAGAAAGAGAAATTCAGGAAAAAATCCCATTCACCATTGCAACGGAAAAAATAAAATACTTAGGAATATATCTACCTAAAGAAACAAAATATCTATATATAGAAAACTATAAAACATTGATGAAAAAAATCAAAACGGGCACAAATAGATGGAGAAATATACCACGTTTATGGGTTGGAAGAATCAATATAGTGAAAATGAGTATACTACCCAAAGCAATCTATAGATTCAATGCAATCCCTATCAAGCTACCAATGGTATTTTTCAGAGAACTACTACAAATAATTTCACAATTTGTATGCAAATACAAAAAAAAAAAAAAAACCTCTAATAGCCACAGCAATCTTGAGAAAGAAGAATGGAACAGGAGGAATCAACCTACCTGACTTCCGGCTCTACTACAAAGCTACAGTCATCAAAGAGAATATGGTACTGGCACAAAGAAAGAAATATAGATCAATGGAAAAAAATATAAAGCCCAGAGATGAATCCACGCACCTATGGACACCTTATCTTCAACAAAGGAGGCAAGAATATACAATGGAGAAAAGACAATCTCTTTAACAAGTGGTGCTGGAAAACTGGTCAACCACTTATAAAAGAATGAAACTAGAACACTTTCTAACACCATACACAAAAATAAACCCAAATGGATTAAAAATCTAAAAGTAAGACAAGAAACTATAAAACTCCTAGAGGAAAACATAGGCAAAACACTGTCTGACATAAATCACAGCAGGATCCTCTATGATCCACCTCCCAGAGTATTGGAAATAAAAGCAAAAATAAACAAACGGTACCTAACTAAACTTAAAAGCTTTTGCACAACAAAAGAAACTACAAGCAAGATGAAAAGACAGCCTTCAGAATGGAAGAAAATAATAGCAAATGAAGCAACTGACAAAGAGTTAATCTCAAAAATATACAAGCAACTCTTGCATCTCAATACCAGAAATATAACTGACCCAATCAAAAAATGGGCCAAAGAACTAAACAGACATTTCTCCAAAGAAGACATACAGACAGCTAACAAACACATGAAAAGATGCTCAACACCACTCATTATCAGAGAAATGCAAATCAAAACCACAATGAGTTACCATTTCACACCAGTCAGAATGACTGCTATCCAAAAGTCTACAGGCAATAAATGCTGGAGAGGATGTGAAGAAAAGGGAACCCTCTTACACTGTTGGTGGGAAAGCAAACAAATACAGCTACTATGGAGAACAGTGTGGAGATTCCTTAAAAAACTGGAAATAGAACTGCCACATGACCCAGCAATCCCACTGCTGGGCATATACACTGAGGAAACCAGAATTGAAAGAGACATGCATACCCCAATGTTCATCACAGCACTGTTTATAATAGCTAGGACATGGAAGCAACCTAGATGTCCATCAGCAGATGAATAGATAATAAAGCTGTGGTATATATACACAATGGAATATTACTCAGTCATTAAAAAGAATGCATTTGAGTCAGTTCTAATGAGGTGGATGAAACTGGAGCCTATTATACAGAGTGAAGTAAGCCAGAAAGAAAAACACCAATACAGTATACTAATGCATGTATATGGAATCTAGAAAGATGGTAATGATAACCCTATATGCAAGACAGCAAAAGAGACACAGATGTATAGAATAGTCTTTTAGACTCTGTGGGAGAGGGAGAGGGTGGGATGATTTGGGAGAATGGCATTGAAACATGTATATTATCATATGTGAAATGGATTGCCAGTCAGGTTCAATGCATGAGACAGGGTGCCTGGGGCTGGTGCACTGGGATGACCCAGAGGGATGGGATGGGGAGGGAGGAGGAAGGGGAGTTCAGGATGGGGAACACATGTACACCCGTGGTGGGTCCATGTGAATATACGGCAAAACCAATACAATATTGTAAAGTAATTAGCCTCCAATTAAAATAAATAAATTTATATTAAAAAAAGAAAAGACATTGATATGAATAAAGGCCTTTAGACAACACTCTTAACTAAACAGCAGCAAAAAATTCATCAATTTTTTGTGTATATCAAAAAGATTACACACAGTCACCTGATTTGATTTAATCATAAAATACCAGAAATGTTCACCATGTGAAATAATGCATCATCTTACTTGAATGAGTGGGGGGGGGAATACATGATACTCTAAATGCATGCAGGAAAAAAGGGGTTTGACAAGACTTAACACCCTTCAATGATAAGATAACCCAACAATCTGGAACTAGAAAAAGAAAATCCTCAACATATAAAAGATTGGCATGAAAACTGCATATTTAATCTTGTGCTTAATTGTGAAAATCTGAATGCTTTTCCTCGAAGTACAGAAGGAAGTCAAAGATGCCCACTTTCACCCATTCTGTTCAACACAATGTTGAGGGTTTCAGCTAGAGCAATTAGGCTAAAGTATCAAAAGGTATCTAAGTTGAAATAAAATGAGTAAGCTCATCTATTTATTGATGACATTATATTATCATAAATATTCCTAAAGATCATACACACAATTAAAGTTAATAAATAGGGTCAGCAAAGTTGTAAGATACAAAATAAACAACAAAAGTTGTGTTCTTTACCCTAGCAATAAACATGTTAAAAGAAAGTTTAGAAAACAATTCTATCTATCATAACATAAACAAAATACTTTGAAAAATTCCAACTAAGAATATGAAACATTTATACAGTGAAATCTATCAAACATTCCGGAAATAAAGAAGATAAAAATAAGTATCATTATACTCCATGTTCATGGATTGGGATAATAATATTCTTATGATAATAAGAATATCCAGAAGTATCTACAGAGTCAATGAATTCCTTATCAAAATTCCCATGATTTTTTCTGCAAAATAGGGAAGCATACTCTAAAATTAATGTTGAATCACAATGGAATTTAATCTTCAAATAGCAAAACAATTTTTCATCCTTTCTTACTTCAAAACTAATTATATATATATATATATATATATATATATAACTAATTAAAGTAGCTTACATACAAAGAGACAAATAGATGAATTAAATAGAATAGAGGAATCATAAAGGAATCCTCACGTGGATGATTATGTGATTTTCAGCAAGGCTGCCAAGACTATTCAGTAAGGAAAGGACACTATTTTCAATGAATCATGATAAGAAAACTGAATTTTGGAATGCAAAAGAAGAATGTGGAACCATTATCCATACAACATTTAAAAATTAACTCAAAATTGATTAAAAGCTTAAAAATAAGCTGCTGCTGCTGCTAAGTCACTTCAGTCGTGTCCAACTCTGTGCGACCCCATAGACAGCAGCCCACCAGACTCCCCGGGCCCTGGGATTCTCCAGGCAAGAACACTGGAGTGGGTTGCCATTTCCTTCTCCAAAGCATGAAAGTGAAAAGTGAAAGTGAAGTCGCTCAGTCCTGTCCGACCCTCAGCGACCCCATGGATTGCAGCCCTCCAGGCTCCTCTGTCCATGGGATTTTCCAGGCAAGAGTACTGGAGTGGGGTGCCATTGCCTTCTCCATAAAAAATAAGCACTGAATCTATAAAACCCTTGGAAGAAACAGAGAAGAAAAGCTTTATTACATTGAGCTTAGCAAATATTTGTGGGTGTGACAACAAAAGCACAAACGACAAAAGGAAAATTAATTTTTAATTAAATAAATAAAAAGAAATTGTGTGTCTAAGAATTTTCTCAGTAGATTAAAGAGAGAAAATAATATAATTAGAAAAAATATATATCTTATGAAGGAAAATATCCAGAAGGTATAAATAAATCTTAGCATTAAAAAATATTTTTTCAATAACAAAGATTTAAAAACAACAAAACCAAATTAAACAGGAGTGAAAAATTTGAGTACATATTTTTCTAAGATGTATAGAAATACCTGATAAGCACATGATAAGATGGCTAACATCATTAGTCATTAAGGAAATCCATATCAAAACCACAATGGAATAACCCTTCAAAGTTGGAGTGCCAGTATAGAAAAAAGAAAGAAAGAAATAACAAAAATAGCAAAGAAAGAAAGACTATTGTTGGTAAGGTGTGGAGAAGCTGAAATCTTTGTCCACTTCTGGTTAGAATGTAAAATGGTAAGCAGGTATGAAAAGCAATATGTGATTCCTCTAAAACTTGATCATAGTATGACCTTATGATCCAACAATTATGCTCTATGTATACATAAAAATAATTGAAGTCAGAAAGTTGAACAGATATTTGTATTACATCATGTTCATAGGAACAGAGTACTTCTTAAATGGGCTATATATATAAAATAGAATATAATTTGAATTTAATAGTAAGTTCTGGTACATGCTACAAAATAGATGAACTCTGCAAACAATTACTGAAATAAGTCAAACACAAAAAGAAAAATATTGTATGATTCCACATTTATGAGGTACATAGAACAAATAAATTTAGCCACTGCAATACCACTTCTCTGCTTGCCATTGAACTACAGCCAATCCTCCCAACCCTGCAGTGGCTCACTACTTCCTGACCTACAGCTTCTCCATGTGCCCCACTGTCTCCTCTCTTCCTCCTGAGGTGTGAATGTGTGGGACCAATTAGGCGATCTTTAACTGGCCTGGGAGGAGCAATTTGACTGGCAGTTGACAGTGAACAGTTAGGGAATGCTTTTACAATGACCTTGACCTGTTTGCAAGAATTTGGGCCTTACCATTTTGCTAATTTAAAAGTAATCAACAAGAATAGTTCAAGATGGTGGAGTAGAGGGACATATAATCATCTTCTCCTGCCAGAGTACCAAAATCCCAACTAGATGTTGAGCAACCACTTCCAGGAAGATGCTGGAACTCACCAAAAAGATACCCCACATCCAAGGACAAATGGAAGCTGCAATGAGATGGTATAATCACAATAAAATCAAATCCCATACCCGCTGGGACTGAAGAGCAATAACACCAAAGAAGTTCACACACTAGTATGAAGGTTCTGAGTCCCATATCAGGCTTCCCAGACTGGGGATCCAGCAAAACGACTAGAAATTCATAGGGAATCTGACTTTAAAAGCCGGAAGAAATGGATTGCAGGACTTTCACAGGAGTTTCACAGGACCTCCAATCTTGGAGGGCACAAACAAAACCATGTGCACACCAGGAACCCAGGGGAAACAAGCAGTGATACCACAGGAGTCTGAGCCAGGCTGACGTGCGAGTATTGGAGGGTCTCTTGTGGAGGCATGGCTTGGCAGTGGTTTATAGCAGAATGTTAGCACTGGTAGCAAGAGTCCTGGGAGGTGTCCCTTGATGTGAGACCTCCTGGAGGTCATACATACATACATACATACATACATACATACATACATACATACAATACAGCCTGTAGCCCTACCACTCCACTTGCAGAAAGCAAAGACGAACTAAAGAGCCTCTTGTGAATGTTTAGTCACTAAGTCATGTTTGACTCTTTGTGATTCCATGGACTGGAGCCTGCCAGGCTCCTCTGTGCATGAGATTTTCCAGGCAAGAATACTGGAGTTTTAGTTGAAATTTTCTTCTTCAGTGGATTTTCCCAACCCAGGGATCAAACCCAGGTCTCCAGCATTGTAAGTAGATTCTTTACCACTGAGGAGCTTACCAGCAGGAAAGCTTCTTGATTAGAGTGAAAGAGGAGAGTGAAAAAACTGGCTTCAAACTCAACATTCAAAAAACTAAAATGATGGCATCCAGTCTCATCATTTCATGGCAAATAGAAGAAGAAAAATTGGAAGCAGTGGCAAAGTTTATTTTCTTGGGCTCCAAAATCACTTGGGCAGCCATGAAATTAAAGATGCTTGCTTTTTGAAAGGAAAGCTATGATAAACCTAGACAGTGTGTTAAAAAGCAGAGACATTACTTTGCTGACAAAGGTCTGTATAGTCAAAGCTACGATTTTTCCAGTAGTCATGTATGGATGTGAGAGTTGAACCATAAAGAAGACTGAGCACTGAAGAGTTGATGTTTTCAAACTATGGTGCTAGAAAAAACTCTTGAGAGTTCCTTTAACTGCAAGAGGATGAAATGAGTCAATCCTAAAGGAAATCAACCCTGAATATTCACTGGAAAGACTGATGCTGAAAATGAAGTTCCAATATTTTGGCTACCTGATGCAAAGAGTTGACTTGTTGGAAAGACCCTGATGCTGGGAAAGATTAAGGATAGGAGGAGAAGGTGGCGGTGGGGGGGGGGGGGGTGGATAGCACGGGGACAGAGGATAAGATGATTGGATAGCACTGTCAACTCAATGGACATGAATTTGACCAAACTCCAGGAGATAATGAAGGACAGGAAAGCCTAGTGTCCTGCAGGCTGTGGGTCACAAAGTGTGGGACAGGACTTAGAGACTGAACAACAGCAACAGAGCAGGTAGACTCCAGGTCTGGATCACCTCAGCCCAGACAACTAACAGGGAGAGAGCACAGCCCCACCCATCAGCAGACCACTAGATTCAAGTTTTACTGAGCACCACTCTGCCCACCAGAGGAGACCCAGTTTCCCCAACCTCCAGTCCCTCTCATCAGGAAGTTTGCACAAGCCTCTTAGCCTCATCCACCAGAGGACAGAGAGAAGAAGCAAGAAGAACCACAGTCCTGCAGCCTCCAGAAAGAAAACCACAACCAGCAGAGGAAGCTAAACTTCCAAAGTTATTTTATGAGTCCACCATCACTCTGACAAAGATACCACAAAAGTAGAAAATTGCAAGCTAATATCCTTGATGAACATAGATATAAAAATTTTGAACAAAATCCAGCAATCCATATCCAACAGTACATTAAAGAGATTACACAACATGATAAAGTGGGATTCACACCAGGGATGCAAGGATTCTTTAGCATTCACAAATCAATCAATGTGATATACCATGTCAACAATCTAAAGAATAAAAACCATATGATCATCTCAATATATGCAGAAAAAACTCTTGACAAAATTCAGCACCCATTTATGATAAAATCTCTCCAGAAAGTGGGCATAGAGGGAATATGTCTCAACATAATAAAGTTATATATTACAAACCAACAGCTAGCATCATACTCAATGGTGAAAAGCTGAAAGCAATCTCTCTAAGGTCAGGAACAAGATAAGGAAGTCCACTCTCACCATTCTTATTCAACAGAGTTTTGAAGTCCTAGTTATAGTAGTCAGAGAAGAGAAAGAAGTAAAGTGAAGTTGCTCAGTTGTGTCCAACTCTTTGCAACCCCATGGACAGTAGCCCACCAGGCTCCTCCATCCATGGAATTTTCTAGGCAAGAACACTGGAGTGGGTTGCCATTTCCTTCTCCAGGGGATCTTCCCAACCCAGGGATCGAACCTGGGTCTCCCGCATTGCAGGCAGATGCTTTACTGTCCAAAAAGACAGGGAAAGAAGGAAAGGGAATCCAAATTGAAAAAGAAGAAGTTAAACTGTTAAACTGTCACTGTTAAGAGATGATGTGATACTATACATAGAAGGTTCTAGAGACGGTGCCAGAAAACTTCTAGAACTTATCAACTGGATTTGGTAAAGTTGCAAGTTACAAAATTAATACACAGAAATCTGTTGCATTTCTATATACCAACAGTGAAAAATTAGAAAAAGAAATTCAAGAAACAATTCAATTTATTATCATATCAAAAAGAGTAAAATACCTAGGAATAAGCCCACCTGAGGAGACAAAAGACTGTACTGGGAAAACTAAGATCTGATGAAAGAAACTGAATAAGACATAAACAGATGAAAACATATACCATGTTCATGGATTGCAAGAATCAATATTGTCAAAATGACTATAATACCCAAGGCAGTCTACAGATTCAAAGCAATCCCTATAAGTTTATCAATGGCATTTTCCACAAAACTAGAACAAAATATCTCAAAATTTGTATGGAGACACAAAGCAATCGTGAGAAAGAAAAATGGAGATGAAGGAATAAGGCTACATGTCTTGAGACTGTACTATAAAGCTACAGTCAAAGAGACAGTATGGTACTGACCCAAAAATAAAAATAAAGATGAATGGAACAGGATAGTACATCCAGAAATAAAAACATAAACCTATAGCCAATTAATCCATGACAAAGGAGACAAGACTACACAATGTTGGAAAGAAAGTCTCTTCAACAATTGGTGCTGGGCAAACTGGACAGCTGCATGTAAACAATGAAATTAGATTAATTCTGGATACAAAAATAAGCTGAAAATGGATTAAAAACCTAAATGTGAGACCCGACACTATAAAACCCTTAGGGGAAAACATAGGCAGAACACTCTCTGACAAAAATCACAGCAATATCTTTTTCAATTTTTTTTCTTCCAGAATAATGAAAATAAAACCAGAAATAAACAGTATCTGCATTAAACTTAAAAGCTTTTGCACAGTAAAATAAATAAATAAAATGAAAAGACAAACCAGAAATTGGTAGAAAATATTTGCAAATGATGTGAGTAGTAAGTTGGCACTAGTAGTAAAGTACCCTCCTGCCAATACAGAAGACATAGGAGATGCAAGTTTAATCCCTGGGTCAAGAAGATCCCCTGGAGGAGGGCATAACAATTCACTCCAAAATTTTTACCTGGAGAATCCCCATGGACAGAAGTGTCTGTCAGGCTACAGTCCACAGGATCACAGTCAGACATGACTGAAGCGACTCAGCATGCACTCCAAAATTTGCAAATAGCTGATAACACTAACAGCATCAAAATAACCCACCCCCCCCCCAAAAAAAAAAATGGGCAGAAGACCTAAATGGACACTTCTCTAAAGAAAACAAACTGATGGCCAATAGACATATGTAAAGATGTTCAGCATTGCTAATTATTAGAGAAATGCAAATCAAAACTATAGTGAGATATCACCTCACATCAGCCAGAATGAGTATCATCAAAAATCTACAAACAATAAATACTGGAGATGATGTGGAGGGAAGGGCACCCTCCTACACTGTTGGTAGGAATGTAATTGGTACAGTCACCATGGGGAACAGTACACAGCTTCCTTAGAAAACTGAAAATAGACTTAATATATGATCCTCCAATCCCATTCCTGGACATATATCCAGAGTAAAACATGATCTGAAAGGGTACATGTGCCCCAATATTAATCACATCACTATTTACAATATCTGAGACATGGAAGCAACCTAAATGTCCATCAAAAGAGGAACAGATAAAGAAGATAAGTTACATATACACAATAGACTATTACTCAGCCATTACAAAGAATGAAGCAACGCCTTTTGCTTTAACATGGATGAATCTAGAGAGTGCCATACCGAGTGAAGTCAGACAGAGAAGGAAAAATATTGTATGGCATCCCTTATGTGTGGAATCTAAAACAAAATGATACAAATGAATTTATGTACATATAGTTTATGGTTGCTGGGAGGAAGAGGTACTTAGGGAGTTTGGAATGGCCATGTACACACTGCAATGCTTAAAATAATTAACTGACAAGGACCAACTGTATGGCACATGTTACTCTACTAAGTGTTGTGCGGCAGCCTGGAAGAGAGGGGGGTTTGGGGGAGAGACAATACATGTATATGTATGTCTGAGTCTCTTCACTGTTCAACTAAAACTTTCATAACATTGTTTGGGAGAGGGTGGGAAGATTTGGGAGAGTGACATTGAAACATGTAGAATATCATGTAAGAAACGAGTTGCCAGTCCAGGTTCGATACGCGATACTGGATGCTTGGGGCTGGGGCACTGGGATGACCCAGAGGGATGGTGTGGGGAGGGAGGAGGGAGGAGGGTTCAGGATGGGGAACACATGTATACCTGTGGCGGATTCATTTTGATATTTGGCAAAACTAATACAATTATGTAAAGTTAAAAAATAAAATAAAATTTTAAAGAAAAAAAAAATAACATTGTTTGTTAATCAGCTATACCCCAGTACAAAATAAAAAGTTTGTTCATTTGTTTTTTAATGCATTGAGACAGAACCAAGGTTAGCAGAGCTGTGTGGAGAAAAGGACAGAGAATCATTGTTTATATGGTGAGATGTTTCATATTGGGATAATTAAAATGTTCTGAAAATGAACAGTGGTGATAATTTACAAAAATGTGGATGTACTTAGTGTCGCTGGATTGTACAACTGAAATTGTTAAAATCGTAAATCTTGTTAAAAGTCAAAGCGAAGTCATTCAGTCGTGTCTGACTTTTTGTGACCCCATCAACTGTAGCCCACCAGGCTCCTCCATCCACGGAATTTTCCAGGTTAGAGCACCGGAGAGGGTTGCCATTTCCTTCATCCAGGGGATCTTCCCGATCCAGTGATCGAACCTGGCTCTCCTGCATTGCAGACAGAAGCTTTACGATCTGAGCCAGAAAATAAATGTAGTAAACTACATTAGTAATACCACTTACCAAAAGAAACAAGTCATCATGCAAATACTTAGACCAAAGGAAATCTAAGAACATTTATAACATCACCTGTAATAAAAAATGCAATTGAATATTATCTAAAGACTATCTCATCAGAGTATTACTAACACTTTATTACCTATTATAAAAGTATAAATGTGTTTTATAATTAATGGTAATAATAATAAACTCCAATATAAAGAAAACAACTTGAAAATCAATATCAAAAAATTTAAAATTACACATTAATTGTTTGAAATTTTAAGAATTTCTTATGATTCCATGTTAAATGCACCACATTTCATATTAATGTACTCAATTTCTACTCAGTATGTTCACAACTGACAAGTTAAAGTGTTTCCACATTACAGGTACACCTAACAGACATTTCAAATTTGTTTCCAGATCCCTGCAATAAAGGAAATATGGCAATAAAGAGAATCATATACAGCTTTTTTTGTTTGTTTCCTAGTACATATAAAAGCTATGTTATATTCTACTATATTCATGTAAGTGTGTAGGAGCATTGCTTCTAAAAATGTACATAGCTTCATTTAAAAATACTTTATTGCTGAAAAGTTCTAATCATCACCTGAGCCTTCAGAGAGAGTCATAATCTTTTGGCTGTTGGGGACTGTGAAATACTGTAAGAATTACCAAAAGATGACATATACACAAAGTGAGCAATGCTATTGGAAAATTGGCGCTGATAGATTTGTTCAACACAGGGTTGCCAGAAAATTTCAAATTGAAGTGCAACAAAGTGAACACAATAGAAAGAAGTACTCCAGTATTTTATGCACTTACTGAATTACAAAATATAAGATATATGATTCCATAACACTTTAGAGTCATAATAACATTGGAATAACTTGAATAAAAATATTTGTTTCTTTTCACACCAAATTGACTCTTAACACATCTGTAAAAGTATCTAAAGACATTCATTTTCAGAACTTTTTCTCCCACTCTTGGCCTATGACCAATCTGAGATGTTAGTGACTTAACCTCCATTAATGGACTTTCCAAGGTGAACACACACAATATAAATGTTATACTGAATTTCCAGTTAGAGGAGGCCAGGAATTGTGGTTGCTGGAGAGTCTTCATGGAATTATCGAAACATCAAGTGCAGGGGTGAGAGATGAATATATGTATTTGTAAAATTTTCAAAGTGGTGTCAATCTACTGTGAAGAAGTAGTGAAACACAGTGAGATTAGTGTTATAGTCAATAGTTGATATTATTCATAAACTTCTTTTTTGGATTTCATTTACTAATGAAAATATGATCACCTTCCTATGAGCACAGTAGTTAGCATGGTTTCAGAGTAAATTTAATATTTTTGTGCACATTTAACTTATATGAATTTGCTATTTTCAATTAAACTGTTTCTTGTCTCCATCTTATGCAAAAATATAAAATGGAGCTTCTAATAAAGGCAAAATTATAATTACATAATTTGAGACATTTCTGAGGCAATAAAGAATTTTCTAAATTTCAGATCATCTTGTGCAAATTAGTCAAGTATTCTTAAAAATATCAATAGCAGATATATTACAGTTACTCAGGATTTTTTCCAAACACAAATTGTACTAAGTGTATTTCATCCCTGTGTTTAATTTTTGCATCTTATTTTTTTAAGTTTCCGTACATATCACTAAAATACCAATGGAATAATAATAACATCTTCATTTGTAATCTAGGATACTTTGCTAAAATCATATAGGAATGAATACTAGAACATTTTGTGAACCATACCAGCTGATAAATTTTGAGATGACAAGGGTATAGATGAAAGTGACATGGTTATGTAGATATTGCTGTTAATGGTGATGATGAAGAAGGTAAACTACTGTTCAGTGATAACTTATTCCAGGCATGTGTAATGTAACCAGTATACATTTTCTCATACAATCTTGTAATAACTCTTTTTTCTAGCGTAATTAAGGGATCACCCACTCAATGGACGTGAGTTTGTGTAAATTCCGGGAGTTGGTGATGGACAAGGAGGCCTGGCGTGCTGTGGTTCATGGGGTAGCAAAAGAGCTGGACACGACTGAGTGACTGAACTGAAGCTACAATTGACAAATAAAAATGGTATATATTTATGGCATACAAATTGATGTTTTGATATATGTACACATTCTGAAATAATCATTAAATCAATGTCATTAACATATAGTTCAACCTACACAGTTACCTTTTATTTCTGTTTAAGTTTCTTTTTTTTTTTTTAAGGTAAGAAAGTTTCTGCTTTTATTGAAAATTTATATATGACTCAGTATTGTACTAAATAAACATATAACCATTTTCACAAAAAATGACAGTGCTATGTTAGAGAAGAAAATATTAATTGGATTTACTCAATAATGGCAAGACAGATTTTATCAATACAGAATAAATAATAACAGCATTCTTGAGCCAATTTTGAGACCCAACAAAATGTGGGAACCAAGCTAGATGTAATAAATAATTATCCAGAGAAAAAGATGGTGCATTCTCAGATGATAAGACTGTCTTTGTAAACTGATGCATGTCAATTAGTCCCATTCTTACTGCTCACCTTCAAATCACAGGACTTGTCTCAGGCTACGTTAAAAGGCCACCCTCTGAAGAAAGCAGAGGAGAAGTACTCTTATTATCTTTACAGTGAAATGTAAAACAACTGCAGAAAATCCCACTGGTAAACAGAACACAGTTTAATAAGTAAATTGAATATGATCTAACTATAAAATTTAGGTAACAGACTCAGTGTTACATATGGCAGAACTGGAAAAAAATCATTCATGACATTTTCTTTATCCCTCCCTCTTAAGCCCCCTCCCACCCCTCATTATGCTATTAACAACAACATCAACAACAACAACAAAAATGTTTTAAAATGTTCCTCCAACAAAAATGAGGGAAAATAATGAGGGAAGAGTTTTCTTTCTTTGAACAGTTTCTTGAACACTCCCAATACCAATCACTCACAAGATGTCTGTGCAAATCTACTTCACATGTTTAAGTTTCTTAGTACTTATCTTCCTATCACTTTTTAAGTGTGCAATAGACTACTGTTTACTTTTCACTATTGTTTACTATTTCCATTCTGCATTAAATCTACAGAACTTTCTCATCTTGTATGATGGAAGCATTTCAGCCTTTGACCCAAATCTCTCTATTTCTAACTCCCTTTAGGCTTTCTACTCTCTGGTTCAGTGAGCTTGACTATTTTAGATTTCAGGTAAAAGTAAATTCAAGCAATATTTGTCCTTCTGTGTCTGGCTTATTTTACTTCACATAATGTCATCTAGGTTCATCCATGTTGCTGCAAATAGAAGTATATTATTTTTAAGGCTATGTAATATATAAATTATATACATATATTTTTTTCCATTTAGAAAAATCAATGTATTTATTAACAGACAATTAGCAGGCAATGGCAACCCACTCCAGTACTCTTGCCTGGAAAATCCCATGGACGGAGGAGCCTGGTAGGCTGCAGTCCATGGGGTCGCTAGGAATTGGACACGACTGAGCAACTTCACTTTCACTTTTCACTTTCATGCATTGGAGAAGGAAATGGCAACCCACTCCAGTGTTCTTGCCTGGAGAATCCCAGGGATGGGGGAGCCTGGTGGGCTGCTGTCTATGGGGTCGCACAGAGTTGGACATGACTGAAGCGACTTAGCAGCAGCAGCAGTTATTGCAGACAGTGCTGAAATAGGCATAAGAAGATATCTCTTCTCTTTTATATCAAGAATATGAATATGCACTCTTATGAATGCATATTAATTCATTTCCCTTGATACGTATTTATAGATGGATGGCCAGATGTATTTTTAATATTTTGAGAAATCTTCATACTATCCATAGTGGTTGTATCAATTTACATTCCCACCAACCTGAAGAAGGATTCCCTTTTCTCCACAAGCTTGGCAACACTTCTTGTATTTGTTCTTTGATATTAACCATTCAACCATGTAAATTATATTTTATTGTGATTTTTATATGCTCAATTATAGAGGCTCATAGAGTTAAATTCATTAATCCCAGTTTACATGTCTGGCATAACTAGGCTTAGATAGAATTTTGACCGTAAACTATATATAGCATGCTTACTCAGTAAAGCCTAGTAAACTGATCTTTAATATGAATCCAAGCTCAAAGTATATACATAGTAATCATTTTCATTTCTCTCTCAAGATATTAGCCTGCCCATCTTCCTAGTTTTCTATTTAATAATATGACTCATTATTGTGGAATTTCATGAAATATATAATTTAGAAGCACACACAAAAAAACTAGATAATTGTAACGCATCCACTATCTCTAATAATACATGAATAATTTCTATAAGATAAACTTTTAGTTTAGAAAATACATTGTTGCTTCAGATACGTCTCAAATGTAGCTGTAGCTATTTTACCTTTAGGTTCTGTGTATTATAAGCTGCATGTACAAACTGTGTATGCTAGATCTTATAAATTTCATGCTTTACATTCTGTGTACAATTAAAAATACATACTAAAATATTTATAATATCAATCCAAAATCACTAAAGTAATAAAAATTATATACTTTTGGTCCTTTTTAGTAGAATCTATTGTATAAAAACTTGCAAAAGTATGGAATTTTAAGTCGTGTTCCATTAAAGGATACTGTGGAGAATTATGCTTGGCTGGACCCCAGAGATATTGTTCTGGTGATTCAGAATATTTGAAAGCCATTTTACAATACTGTAAATTCTAAATAACTACTGGCAATGCAACCTAATTATTATCTATGGATATTCAGGTACAAGTATGACCAAAAATTTCAAAGAATTTAGGAAGACTTTATGGTGACAATAAGTTCAAAACTCTCTGAAAACTAATCTTGCATCTATTTTTTTTTTTAAACAAGATTTCTGTCTCTCTGGTGAGTAAGGAATTTTCCTTTGAAAAATGGCAACCCTTTACATTATTTCAGGTATCTTGCAAAGAGAGGATATGACCCATGTATATCTGATCAAGAGTTTGTTTTTGTTTGTTACAACTAGACCATTAAAAAAAAAAAAAACTAGACTAAAATATTTTATAAAACTTCTAGCAAAGCCAATTTAAGGTTTCCCTGATGGATCACACCAAATATCCCAGATATATTAGTAATCAAAAGTTATTTCTTTGAGACTACTTTTGGTCAAAAGCAAAGTTGTACAGGAAAAGAAAATCTCAACTTCAAAAACCCACACCATTGTTTCACTCATGGTGGTCATCTCAAGAGATCTGCCACTTGATCAAGGTGTAGTTTTAAATAATTCACTGCACCCCTGTAGAAAGGAGTTTTCACTGTTTTAAAAATAAGACTGCATTTGAAAATCTATTTCTTCTATAAATACAAGAATCAGTAGTATGTGCGTTTTTCTTCAGTTTAATTTTCAATTGAATAAAGTACAGAAAAAATCTATTCAGGGAATTAATATATATTGAAGTTAGGTAATGGCAATTTGCAGTTCATTTTGATATGGGCAGGCATTGAAAGACTATTCATTAGATTTCCCTCATCATGATGTAGGGATTAACTGTATAATTATTCTGAATATATACATTTACAACCTGATTTTCAAAGGAGATAATATGGCTATATCTCTGTCATAAACAACTTATCAGATCAGATCAGATCAGTCATTCAGTCATATCCGACTCTTTGCGACCCCATGAGTCGCAGCACGCCAGGCCTCCCTGTCCATCACCAACTCCCAGAGTTCACTCAGACTCACGTCCATCGAGTCAGTGATGCCATCCAGCCATCTCATCCTCTGTCGTCCCCTTCTCCTCCTGCCCCCAATCCCTCCCAGCATCAGAGTCTTTTCCAATGAGTCAACTCTTCTCATGAGGTGGCCAAAGTACTGGAGTTTCAGCTTTAGCATCATTCCTTCCAAAGAAATCCCAGGGCTGATCTCCTTCAGAATGGACTGGTTGGATCTCCTTGCAGTCCAAGGGACTCTCAAGAGTCTTCTCCAACACCATAATTCAAAAGCATCAATTCTTTGGCGCTCAGCCTTCTTCACAGTCCAACTCTCACATCCATACATGACCACAGGAAAAACCATAGCCTTGACTGGATGAACCTTTGTTGGCAAAGTAATGTTTATGCTTTTGAATATGCTATCTAGGTTGGTCATAACTTTCCTTCCAAGGAGTAAGCGTCTTTTAATTTCATGGCTGCAGTCACCATCTGAAGGGATTTTGGAGCCCCCGAAAAATAAAGTCTGACACTGTTTCCACTCTTTCCCCATCTATTTCCCATGAAGTGATGGGACCGGATGCCATGACCTTCATTTTCTGAATGTTGAGCTTTAAGCCAACTTTTTCACTTTCCACTTTCACCTTCATCAAGAGGCTTTTGAGTTCCTCTTCACTTTCTGCCATAAGGGTGGTGTCATCTGCATATCTGAGGTGATTGAGATTCCTCCCGGCAATCTTGATTCCAGCTTGTGTTTCTTCCAGTCCAGCGTTTCTCATGATGTACTCTGCATAGAAGTTAAATAAACAGGGTGACAATATACAGCCTTGACGTACTCCTTTTCCTATTTGGAATCAGTCTGTTGTTCCATGTCCAGTTCTAACTGCTGCTTCCTGACCTGCATACAGGTTTCTCAAGAGGCAGGTCAGGTGATCTGGTATTGCTATCTCTTTCAGAATTTTCCACAGTTTCTTGTGATCCACACAGTCAAAGGCTTTGGCATAGTCCTTACAAATAGCTGTGAAAAGAAGAGAAGCAAAAAGCAAAGGAGAAAAGGAAAGAAATAAGCATCTGAATGCAGAGTTCCAAAGAATAACAAGAAGAGATAAGAAAGCCTTCCTCCGTGATCAGTGCAAAGAAATAGAGGAAAACAACAGAATGGGAAAGACTAGAGATCTCTTCAAGAAAATTAGAGATACCAAGGGAACATTTCATGCAAAGATGGGCATGAAATAAAGGACAATAAAGGACAGAAATGGTATGGACCTAGCAGAAGCAGAAGATATTAAGAAGAGGTGGCAAGAATACACAGAAGAACTGTACAAAAAAGATCTTCACGACCAAGATAATCACGATGCTGTGATCACTGACCTAGAGCCAGACATCCTGGAATGTGAAGTCAAGTGGGCCTTAGAAAGCATCACTATGAACAAAGCTAGTGGAGGTGATGGAATTCCAGTTGAGCTATTTCAAATCCTGAAAGATGATGTTGTGAAAGTGCTGCACTCAATATGCCAGCAAATTTGGATAACTCAGCAGTGGCCCCAGGACTGGAAAAGGTCAGTTTTCATTCCAATCCCAAAGAAAGGCAATGCCAAATAATGTTCAAACTACCGTACAATTGCACACGTCTCACATGCTAGTAATGGCACCCCACTCCAGTACTCTTGCATGGAAAATCCCATGGACCGAGGAGCCTGGTAGGCTGCAGTCCATGGGGTCGCTAAGAGTTGGACACGACTGAGCGACTTCACTTTCACTTTTCACTTTCATGCATTGGAGAAGGAAATGGCAACTCACTCCAGTGTTCTTGCCTGGAGAATCCCAGGGACGGGGGAGCTTGGTGGGCTGCCGTCTATGGGGTCGCACAGAGTCGGACACGACTGAAGCGACTTAGCAGCAGCAGCAGCAGTACACGCTAGTAAAGTAATGCTCAAATTCTCCAAGCCAGGCTTCAGCAATACGTGAACTGCAAACTTCCAGATGTTCAAGCTGGTTTTAGAATAGGCAGAGGAACCAGAGATCAAATTGCCAACATCCGCTGGATCATCGAAAAAGCAAGAGAGCTCCAGAAAAACATCTATTTCTGCTTTATTGACTGTGCCAAAGCCTTTGACTCTGTGGATCACAAGAAACTGTGGAAAATTCTGAAAGAGATGGCAATACCAGATCACCTGACCTGCCTATTGAGAAACCTGTAAGCAGATCAGGAAGCAGCAGTTAGAACTGGACATGGAACAACAGACTGGTTCCAAATAGGAAAAGGAGTACATCCAGGCTGTGTATTGTCACCCTGCTTATTTAACTTCTATGCAGAGTACATCATGAGAAACACTGGGCTGGATGAAGCACAAGCTGGAATCAAGATTGCCAGGAGAAATCTCAATCACCTCAGATATGCAGATGACACCACCATTATGGCAGAAAGTGAAGAGAAACTCAAAAGCCTCTTGATGAAGGTAAAAGTGGAAAGTGAAAAAGTTGGCTTAAAGCTCAACATTCAAAAAAAAAAGATCATGGCATCCGGTCCCATCACTTCATGGGAGATAAATGAAGAAACAGTGGAAACAGTGTCAGACTTTATGTTTTGGGGCTCCAAAGTCCCTTCAGATGGTGACTGCAGCCATGAAATTAAAAGACACTTACTCCTTGGAAGAAATGTTATGACCAACCTAGATAGCATATTGAAAAGCATAGACATTACTTTGCCAACAAAGGTCCATCTAGTCAAGGCTATGGTTTTTCCAATGGTCATGTATGGATGTGAGAGTTGGACTGTGAAGAAGGCTGAGTGCCGAAGAATTGATGTTTTTGAACTGTGTTGTTGGAGAAGACTCTTGAGAGTCCCTTGGACTGCAAGGAGATCCAACCAGTCCATTCTGAAGGAGATCAGCCCTGGGATTTCTTTGGAAGGAATGATGCTAAAGCTGAAACTCCAGTACTTTGGCCACCTCATGAGAAGAGTTGACTCATTGGAAAAGACTCTGATGCTGGGAGGGATTGGGGGCAGGAGGAGAAGGGGACGACAGAAGATGAGATGGCTGGATGGCATCACTGACTCGATGGACGTGAGTCTGAGTGAACTCTGGGAGTTGGTGATGGACAGGGAGGCCTGGCATGCTGTCACTCATGGGGTTGCAAAGAGTCGGAAATGTCTGAGCAACTGAACTGAACTGAAATGAACTACAGTTGGAAAGAATTTAGAATACAAGAAAATAAAAGTAAAAATTAAATGAATAAGATAAAATACCATCAGTGTTTCTCTAACACAGAAGAATTAGAGATCTGGAAAGCTATAAAACACACGCTGTTTGTCAGGGCTTAAGTGATTCTTGAAAGCTATAAGGAGTGTGATAGATATTCAGGCATAGGGTTTACATTAATGATGGCATTCAGAAACTCCTCTCTTCAGAGGAGGCAGAAGAGAAAGAATATGCTTACACATTACATGACATAGATTCATTCTAGATGTTACAACAGATGAACCAATGGATGCCTTCCCACATGGTACTAGTGATAAAGAAACCTCTTGCCAATATAGGAGATGTTAGAGACATGGTTTCGATCCCTGAGTTGGGAAGATTCCCTGGAGGAGAGTGTGGGTACCCACTCCAGTATTCTTGTCTGGAGAATCCCATGGACAGAAAAGCATGGCAGGCTATGGTCCATGGGGTCAAAAGAGTTGGACACAGCTGAAGTGACTTCGTGCTATGCAGGAACCAACTAATGTTTTTGACTTAAGTGAAAAATTTCTTAATTGCCTTAGTTACTCAGAATTCTACAGTGTATGCATTTATACTGATATCCTATGCATATATCTTTAATATGACATCAAATTTTGATATTAATTTAGCTTTAATTTAGTGTAGGTCAGTAAAACATACTTATCCTAGTGATATAGTAAAAAATAATTTTAAAAGTAATTTTAAAGATTTCTTGGAAACAGGTGAAAAGTGTTTTGTTTTCAAATTTTAATCAGTGGCTCAAAAGGAAGATTTCTTTTCTGTAAAATTTGTAACATCAGTCCATCTTTTAAGAATTGTAACATTTAAAATAAAACAAAAATAGCTTATCATTTTATATTTAACTCACTTGCTTTTGTGTCTGCCTTTAGGAAAAATAGTATGAATAACCCATTGAAACTTATAATCAAACATCAACTGATTTCATCTTATTGGGGTTGTTTCCCTTTTCAAGATTTGGCATGTTTCTTTTTATTCTCATTGTTCTCATTTTCCTGATAACTCTGTTTGGCAACCTCTTTATGATCCTTCTCACCTTTCTGGACATCCATCTCCACACACCAATGTAATTCTTACTTAGTCAGCTCTCCTTCATTGACCTAAATTAGATCTCCACCATTGTCCCTAAAATGGCCTGCAATTTTCTGCTTGGAAATAAATCTATCTCCTTCATTGGATGTGGAATGCAGAGCTTCTTCTTCATGACTTTAGCAGGTACAGAAGCATTGTTGTTGACATCTATGACTTATCATTATATAGCCATTTGCTTTCCTCTTCACTATTCCATCAGAATCAGCAGAAGAGTGTGTGTGTTGATGATAATAGGATCATGGATGACAGGCTCTATCAACTCCTGCACCCACACCATATATGTCTTCCAGATCCCTTATTGCAAATCTAGGGGCCATCAATCATTTCTTCTGTGACCTCCCAGCCATGTTGACTCTGGCCTGCATTGACACCTGGACCTATAAGTACACAGTGTTTGTGAGTGCCATCTTCTTCCTTCTATTGCCTTTCATTGGTATTGCCTGTTCCTATAGTCATGTTCTCTTTGCTGTTTATCACATGCAGTCAGTTGAAGGGAGGAAGAAAGCTTATTTAACCTGTAGCACTCATCTTATTGTGGTAACTTTTTACTATATGCCCTTTGCTTACTCTTGTCTATGTTCAAGATCCCTTCGAACTCCAACAGAGGACAAGGTTCTGGCTGTCTTCTTTAACATCCTCACCCCAGTGCTCAACCCTATTATTTATAGCTTGAGAAACAAGGAGGTGATGGGACCCTTGAGAAGATTAATCAAGAGAATCTGTTCTGTGAAAAATGTAGCCACATCTTTATGTATAAGTACCTAGGTCTTGTGTGTGTGTGTGTATATATACACATCAGTGGACAGTGATTTAAAATAGTGTTTTATCACTGTTCCAATCATTAAATTCAAGGATTAAAATTAATCTAGAGGATAAAAAATTTACTCATATCTAGACAATATTATCTTGTAAATATATATATATGTATGCATGGAAGTATCTCATTATACATACACATATATATGTATATGTATAATTTCAAGCCTTATCCTTTTACTTCATGGTATATTTTTCCTAATCAATTTCAAACACATTTATTTTTCTATGTAAAAAATAATTTTTATTTTTAAATTGTTTTAATTTTAATTTTAAATATATGTTTAATCAGGTATTCAAAATACCACACAATTGCACTCATCTCACACATTGGCAAAGTAATGCTCAAAATTCTCCAAGCCAGGCTTCAACAGTACATGAACTGTGAACTTCCAGATATTTAAGCTGGATTGAGAAAAGGCATAGGAACCAGAGACTAAATAGCCAACATCCATTAGATCATTGGAAAAGCAAGAGAGTTTCAGAAAAAACATCTACTTCTTCTTTATTGACTACTCCAAAGCTTTTGACTGTGTGGATGGTAACAAGCTGTGGAAAATTCTTAAAGAGATTGGAATACCAGACCACCTTACTTGGCTCCTGAAAAAATCTGTATGCAGATCAAGAAGCAAAAGTTAGAACCAGACATAGAGAAACAGACTGGTTCCAAATTGTGAAAGGAGTATGTTAAGGCTGTATATTGTCACCCTGCTTATTTAACTTATACACAGAGTACATCATGCAAAATGCCAGGTTGGAAGAAGTACAAGCTGGAATCAAGATTGCCAGGAGAAATATCAATAATCTCACATATGCAGATGCCACCATCCTTATGGCAGAAAGTGAAGAAGAGCTAAAGAGCCTCTTGATGAAAGTGAAAGAGGAGAGTGAAAAAGTTGGCATAAAACTCAACAATCAGAAAACAAAGATCATGGCATCCAGCCCCATTACTTCATGGCAAATAGGTAGCGAAACAATGGAAACAGTGACCGACTTCATTTTTTTGGTTCCAAAATTACTACAGATGGTGAGTGCAGCCATGAAACTAAAAGACAATCACTCCTTGGAAGAAAAACTATGAAAAACCTAGACAGTATATTAAAAAGCAGACACATTACTTTCCCAACAAAAGTTCATGTAGTCAAAGCTATGATTTTCATAGTAGTTATGTGAGAGTTAGACTATAAAGAAAGCTGAAGAATTAATGCTTTTGAACTGTGGTATTGGAGAAGACTCTTGAGAGACCCTTAGATTGCAAGGATATCCAACCAGGCCTTCTGAAAGGAAATCAGTTCTGAATATTCATCAGAAGGGCTGATCCTGAAGCTGAAGCTCCAGTACTTTGGCCACAGGATGTGAAGAACTGACTTATTGGAAAAGACCCTGATCCCGGGAAAGATTAAAGGCAGGAGAAGAAGGAGATGACAGAGGATTAGATGGTTGAGTTTGAGCAAGCTCCAGGAATTGGTGATGGACAGGGAAGCCTGGCGTGCTGCAGTCCATGGTGTCTCAAAGAATCGTACAGGACTGAGCGACTCAACTGACTGACAGATGAGCAACCTAAGGAAGTTTATTAAAGGCCGGTTATGAAAAGAGCATTCATACCCTTATCGGCTGTTTTGTAAGACACACTCAAGTACTTCTGTTCAGATACCAGTTTCCTTAACCCTATGGTGTACTTTTTTAATAGCATCAATGTAGTATTAAAACAAGCAAAGATCATTTTGAGTGTGAAAACCTAGGCAAGCACACATGCAACATTTTTAGCTACTTTTGCCCTAAATGTACAATGTCCTAAGAAAGCGAGGTTGAATGAATAGAAAGGGAATGGCATTAAGCAAACCAGGAAAATGATGGTAGTGTCTCTTTTGTGTGTGTGTGTGTCAGTTATCATTGAAAATAGAGTGGGGATGTCTATTATAGCCTCCTTGTCCATTTCAGGTTATGAATAATAGAAGAAATAAGGAGATATGAATCTATTGCTGACCCTGACACATCATGGACTAGGGGAAAAAACTATATCTCTAGACTTAGTTAGCTAAAAAGCAAGATGGGAACCTTGTATCCTAAAATATCAGTAAATAGTGTAGGTAAGAAAAGCTATCTTTCTCTGCTCTTCTAGGTTCTTGACTAAGATGTCCTCTGTAACACAGGTCTGTTTAACAGGAAAATAAGAAAAATAATTAATGTCATGAATACCTCCTATATACATGGGGGTGAGCCAGGAAAACTGAATAACTCCATTTTTTACTCCAAACTACAATTCAGACATTGACAGTTTTTTTTTACTTACAATAGTTTTGGTAGACCCCATGGTGTTCTGCATTCTCTCAAGTGTTTGAAATGTATTTTTACAGCTGCTTACTGCAAGCAAATCATATCCCTAAGAATGGAATGTCAAAAAAGGAATAAAGAAAACCGGCTAAAAATCATGAGCCTAAAGCTGTGACCTGAGAATACTATAGAGATTTAGCAGAAACAAACAAGCAAACAAAACTCCCAAACAACACACATGTGCTTAGTCACTCAGTCATGTCCAACTCTTTGTGACCCCAAGAACTGTAACCTACCAGACTCCTCTGCCCATGAGGATTCTCCAGGCAAGAATAATGGAGTGGATTGCCATGCCCTTCTCCAGGGAATCTTCCCAACCCAGAGATTGAACCCAGGTCTCCCACATTGCAGGCAGATTCTTTACCATCTGAGCCACCAGGGAAACACATACATACACACACACATACAAAAACCATCCTTATCTGTGAATGTGGAAAAAAAAAAAAAAAAAAAGATCAGTCAAAGCTGCATGATCTATAGAGCACTAGCTAAAAATGTCACTAATGTATTAAATTTTGATTACCTTTCTAAGTTATGCTGAGTCTCGTGAAAGTGGGGAAAATTAAAAAAAAAAAAAAAAAAAAGGCAACAGATCCCAAATATATTCACTTGGTTAAACCCATGTCAACAAACTAATAATTAATACTAATCTAGTTGCAGTTTGAATTTCTCCAAGTAATGTAATCTTAACCAGTCAGTCTGGAAGCATCTGGTAAGAATTAATCAAATCATCTGCCTGATAGAGCATCACTCACCAAAAGGATGTTGACCTTGATGGAAATAGTCCACTCTGCCTGAAAAACTTCCTTACCTAGCTTTCTTCTGCTATAAAAGGCTTCAATTTTGTATGACATCCTGAAGCTTCTTTATATATTATTGGTGGGATTCTGATCAATTTATGAAATGATGAATAAAGTAAATTAGGAGTTTCAAATTACTCACTTGAATTTTGATTTTTCACACTCTAATCTGGCATTTGCAATCTGATTCTTTCAACCAAAATTCTCCACTGAGAGCAACAGAGAAAGAGCTACCCTCACTGATCTGAAAAATCAGTATATTTTAGGAAATTCAGTGGTCTAAAAATACTTCAGAGACATAGAAGAATCAGTCTTAATGTCTATATAGCATGAGTGATACCCAGAGTGAGACCAAACATAAATTTTGTGAAGCCAATACCAGGACAGAAATAAGATGAATGATATTTTCTGCCAATCTAGGACTACGAGATTCAGTGATCTTAAGTCAATGTGTATGACTTTGAGGAAGTACTGAAGAAACATAAGATTGACAATTAGGTCCAGGAAGAAACTGAGCATTTGGTTGGTGGTTCAAAACTCACCAGAGGCAAACATGTTAGAAAACTGAGAGTGTAATAAGTAAATCACTATTCTATATGAAAGGTTTATGATGGTAGGTTATGCACTATTTGAGAAGCAGGATACATAAACTGCAGAGAACCAATTAAGTAGTTTCCAGTGTACAAGTTAAGTGGGTCATAGATGGTAGCAGACAAGATGAAATATTTGTGAGGGTACCATAAGATACCAGAAATAATACTGGATACAGAATCTACAGCCAGAGCAAGAAACCATACCTGCCTGTGAAAGAGGGGAGTACAAATTACCCAGAGATTGTGTGCTTTCCTCAGGAGGTAATGGCTTAGGACTCACTGGCACTTTGGGCTGTCTTTTGTTGTGGATAAGTAAATAGAATTTTATGAATAGAAAGAAGATTACATACATATAGTTCTCAGCGTAAAATACTGTGCCAGACCATTTTGCAGGCTTTTTCACAAACAATTCAGATCCTATTTACAGAAATGAGAATTACTATTGGTCTGATTACTATTACTCTCTGATTGGTCACAGAGGCCTATTTCAACCATTGCTTCCAGTGTGGTATTATGAACTGTTCCCTTCCTCAACCAAGATTTCCAGAATTCCAGAATAAAATCCAATTCTTTTTTCAGCCCACAGGAAAAATCCTAATATGATGATATTAAAACACCTCTCACAATTGGTGTGTTTGCAAGGAGTGGTGGCTGATTTAATTTTGCTTGTTTGTTATTGACATATAGTTGATTTACAATATTGTGCTCATTTCAAATATACAACAAAGTAATTCTATATGTGTATGCTTATGTGTGTGTGTATATATATACACACACACACATACATATACATACACTTGGCTATATATATATATATATATATATATACACACATGGCAATTCAGTGGTGGTGACCAAAACCATCCCCAAGAAAAAGAAATGCAAGATAAAGTGGTTATCTGAGGAGGTCTTACAAATAGTTTAGAAAAGAAGAGAAGTGAAAGGCAAAGGAGAAAGGGAAAGATATACTCAACCAAATGCAGAGATCTAGAAAATAGCAAGGAGAGATAAGAAAGCCTTAAATGAACAATGAAAAGAAATAGAGGAAAACAGTAGAAAAGGAAAGACTAAAGATCTCTTGAAGAAAATTGGAGAGAACAAGGGAATATTTCAGGCAAATATGAGCACAAAAAATACAGAACCAGCAAGGACCTAACAGAAGCAGAAGAGATTAAGAGGTAGCGAAAATATACAGAAGAACTATACAAGAAAGGTCTTAAAAACTCAGGATTTTAAATAACTCAGCTGTAATTCCATCACCAAAGACCCAGATAACCATGATGGTGTGGTCACTCTTCAGGAGCCAGACATCCTGCAATGTGAAGTCAAGCGGATCTTAGGAAGCATCACTATGAACAAAGCAAGTGAAGGTGATGGAATTCCAAATTCTAAAAGCTGATGCTGTAAAAGTGGTGCACTCAATATGCCAGCAAATTTAGAAAATTCCACAGTGGCCATCAGACTGGAAAAGGTCAGTTTTCATTCCAATTCCAAGGACTGTAAAGAATGTGAAAGAATGTTCAAACTTCCATACAATTTCACTCAAGATAATGCTCAAAATCTTCAAGTGAGGCTTCAACGGTTCATGAACTGAGAACTTGAAGATGTACAAGCTGAATTTAGAGAAGTCAGAGGAACCAGAGATCAAATTGCCAACATGCTCTGGATCATAGAAAAACCAAGAGAATTTAAAAAAAAAATCTACTTTTGCTCCACTGACTATGCTAAAGCCTTTGACTGTGTGGATTACAAAAAAAAAGGGGGGTGGGGTCTTAAAGAGCTGGTAATACCAGACCACTTTCCCTGTCTCCTGAGGAATCTGTATGCAGGACAAGAAGTAAAAGTTAGAACTTTACATAGAACAAGGGCAGGCTCCAATTTGGGAAATGAGTACGTCAAGATTGTATACTGTCACGTTGATTATTTAACTTATATGCAGAGTACATCATGTGAAATGTGGGGCTGAAAGAATCCCAAGCTGGAATCAAGACTGCTGGAGAAATATCAACCTCAGATATGCAGGATACCACACTAGCAGCAGAAAGTGAAGAACTAAGAGCCTTTTGAGAAAGATGAAAGAGGAGAAAGAAAACGCTGGCTTAAATCTCAACATTCAGAAAGTGAAGATCATGGCATCTGGTACCATGACTTTTTGGCAAATAGACGGGGAGAAATTTGAAACAGTAACAAATTTTACTTTCTTGGGCTCCAAAATCACTGCAGATGGTGACTGCAGCCACAAAATTTGAAAACACTTGCTCTTTGGGAAAAGAAGCTGTGATAAACCTAGACAGTATATTAAAAAACAGAAACATTACTTTGCTGACAAAGGAGTATACAGTCAAAGGTTTTATTTTTCCAGTAGTCATGTATGGATGTGAGAGTTGGACAATAAAGAAGGCTGACTACTGAAGAATTGATGCTTTCGGTTGTGGTTCTGGAGGACTTTGAGGGTCTTGGACTGCAAGGTGATCAAACCAATAAATCCTAAACGAAATCAGTCCTGAATACTCATCAGAAAGACTGATGCTAAAGCTGAAACTCCAATACTTTGGTCATGTAACTCAAAGAACTTATTCATTGGAAGATTCTGATGATGGGAAAGATTGAGAGAAAGAGAAGGGGATGACAGAGGATGAGAATGTTGTATGGCATCACCAACTCAATGGACATGAGTTTGAACAGACTTCAGGAGATGGTTAAGAACAGGGAGCCTGGCCTGCTGCAGTTCATGGGGGTCACAAAGATTTGGACATGACTTAGCTGTTGAACAAGAACAAGAGCATTGTGCATTAGCTATTTTTGGCTCTTCTTGTTGCCATTTATAGCATTAGAAACTGAAATTTAGTAAGTTTATTTATGTTGTATCTGTATTCCCTTAGACATTTAGCACTTACCCCAGTTTATTGAGTACCTGTTCCCAACTTAAATTCTTCAAATAAAAAGTATAATGCATAGTTCAGGCTTATATGTTTGCTATAGGTATAAGTAAGGGGGGAAAGTGAGCATTTGGTTTTTCTCAGAGGTATTGAAATATTTGCTACCTAAGAAAAGTTAAAAGAGGATTTAGCTTAGCAAAAACCCAGTGGTCTCTCATTTATCTACAACTTGGGGTCATTATCTGTGAGATAAGACAATATTTTAGAAGATTGTTTTATGTACAATGGGGAAATACCTGAGAGGTGGAAAAAGTAAAAATTATTTGGTTTGTATTCTTTGGTTAGTCCTCAATTAATTTTTTGACCCTGGTCCAATTGATGAAAAGAAGCAGAGAGATTGATAAAGAAATTGAAGAGGGAGAGGGAAAGGGAGAAGGAGAGTGAAATAGAGAGAAAAGAGGAAGCTTACTGTGAATCTGTGAAATTAGTGAACAAGCATATGGGTCTCTAGGGCCTGGTGATCTGATGTGACTCAGAGCTGTATAGAAAAGCCATCCTTATAATTCAGTAATAAACTAAAGTAGTGGAAACAATATAAGAAACAATACCAGAAAATCTCTCACTCTTTTGACATCTCAAAGGTTATGCATCTTCCAGATTCTCTGGAATTATGCCTTCTGGGGAGGATCTCAACTGCCATTTTCACCTATTCTCACAATCTAGGAGAATTTGGAGATGATTGTTTTACTACGAATGTAGTTTCCTAAATCTCTCACTCTCTTCTATCTCTCCAAATCCAGATTGGATGGAAATTCCTCTTGAAGTTATCTAACCAAGATACAAATTGATGACGTTACTTTCCTTAGTATGGTAAGCACTCACCTCCTTTAGCATCACTGCTGAAGGAGTTTGAGAAAACTCCAAGACATGAGTTTGAGCAAAGTCCAGGAGATAGTGAAGGACAGGGAGGCTCGGCATGCTGTGGTCCATGGGATCGCAAAGAGTCGGACATGACCTAGCCACAGAACTCCTTTAGCTGGTACATCCCTACATATGCAGTATCAAACAGCACACATTTCTGCCTAAAAATGTTATATTCTCAATTGTATCAGATATACTATCTTCCATATAAAATCCACTATCCTCACATGAAGTTCTTAGACTGAATAGTTACATTTCTCATTGTTCTCAAGTTTGAAATCATGTGCCATTTAATATAAGGAAGATGTTGCTTTACATTGTTGTGTTAGTTTCTACTGCATACAGCAAAATGAATCAGCCATAAATATACATACATCCCCACCCTTTCGTACTTCCTTCTCATTCAGGTGACCATAGTGCATTAAGTAGAGTTTCCTGTGGTATACAATAAGTTCTACTCTGATCTTTATGATTTATTTCCTTCTATAAACTTTGAAGTTTTGTTTTTGCTGTTCTTCTTTCTCTAGTTTCTTTAAGTGTAAGGTTAGATTGTTTATTTGAATTTTTTCTTCTTTCCTGAGGTGGGATTGTAATGCTATAAACTTCCCTTTTATAAGTTTTTTACTGCAACTCATAGGTTTTGAGTCATTGTGTTTTTATTGTCATTTCTCTCTAGGTATTTTTTGAATCCTTCTTTGATGTCTTCAGTGATTCATTGGTTGTTTAGTTACCTATTGTTCAGCTTTTGTGTGTTTGTATTTTTATAGTATTTTTCTTATAATTATTTTCTAATCTTGTAGCATCATGGTCAGAAAAAATGCTTGATATGATTTCAATTTTCTTAAATTTACCAAGTCTTATCTCTGATGCAAGATGTGATCGCTCCTGGGGAATGTTCCATGTGCACTTGAAAAGAAAGTATATTTGGCTGCTTTCAAATGGAACATTCTGTAAACATCAATTAAGTCTACTTGTTCTAATATGTCATTTAAGGCTTGTGTTTCCTGATTGATTTACTGTCTGGACGATCTGTCCGTTGCTGTTAGGTGGGGTTTTAATGCCCTCTACTATTACTGTGTTGCTATCAATTTCCACTTTTATGCTGGCTATTAGTATTTACCTTATATATTGAGCAGCACCTACAATTTTTGTATCTTTTTCATAGATTGATCCCTTTATAATTATGTAGCGTCCTTTCTTGTTTTTGTATGTATACAAGTTACTAGTCTCATAATTTCAGATGCAGTTCCCATTTGCTTTATTTTTACTCTCCTCATGATTACTGGTTTTGATATCATATTTGTGTGTGAATGATTTCCTGCTTTTACTTTATATTTGCCTTTACCATCTGTGAATTATTTTTCTCTTAGTTGAGCCCTCTTTTTTTTCCCCCCCATCTAGGGAAACTTGTCTTCTCTGGCAGCTTAGATGTCATTAGATCTCTGATTACTTGAGAAAAATAAGCCTTCTCTATTAAAAGGGCTAAGTTGTTTTTTTTTTTTTAACAAATATTTGACAGTCTGTATTTACCTGCAAAATCATTAATTAATTGTCATTAAAGTTAAATAGATAGCTAAGTAGTTTTTCACAGTGATTTATAATTTTACCTGACCAAGTGTTATAAAATATTTTAATACTTTTTGACATATTCCCCAAATCAATACTAGATAAGATTTTTTACTTCATTTTAAACTAAGGATTTCACATAAGTATATTCTAATATCCCAAAAGATTTTATTCTCTCACATTTAAAAAAATAGAAACATTAAATTAATTGGTCTAGTTTGATATTAATTTCTTCAGAAGAGTTATCAAATAAAAATACTAGGCATTCTTTACATTGTGTAGATATTGTTTCAGAAATTATACGAAACTTAGAAATCTGATATGTCTTTCTATAATATTATTCATTTTTAAAAATATAGTTGCTGCACAATATATTACCTTTTTATTATGCTGATTTGCCATTGTAAAATTTCAAGGGATTATATGAATGAGATGCACACAAACCTGTATACACAAATATTCACTGTGTATTATATTAATAAATTATATTTATACAGTAAGAATTAATGGTTCTCATACTGTACAGCTTCAAAAATTGAAAATACACTTGGCTTGATCATTAAATACTATCAATAAAATTCCAAATCAGTAAATTAGTTTAAGCCATTATGCAATCATTGTCTCTTCTTTACTAAAGACTGTTGTGGAAACACTTGAGGGAATGTGGACTCTCACACAGGCCTCCATGTAAGCTTATTGTGGAAAACCATGCTTCTCTGAACTTCAGAGGACATACTTCTTGCTATTCTGCTTCTGATTCTGAAAGCTATTTTGCAATGCTGTCAGTTCTATATAACTCATACCAATGCAAAACAATTCTTATTATAGACATTTAGAGTGTTGTATGATAGGTCAATTTTTAGAAATTGTGACTGCCTTATGTAGCTAGAGCAATCAAAGCCTTCCCCCTAAATTGACCTGGTAATCTGTATTACTGGTTTTGTAGTGTCTTTTGGGGGAGATATGTGACACTCAATACCCACCAATTTTGATGTATTCTTGGGGAATAAAGAGGTATTTCAAAATCAACTCATACTCTAGGGGGTGGGCTATGAGGGACTAGTTCAGTATTGTTCTGACTCAACACAGAGGTATATTGACCTGTTCACACATGATTATTGTGTCAGGAAGACAGTGGAAAATTACACCTTGAATCCCTTCCTGGAAACATGTATTCGAAATAAGGAACTCCAAATGAGAAATTATATCACTCAAGTGGAGCACAGAAAGGGGAAAAGACATATAGAAGTGGATAGGAAAAATAGTTTAACTGTTCACTCCTTCCCCAGTACCATGAAGCACATGGAAAAGATAAGCTACTATTTTTTAGAGCACTCCAATGAAAAAAAAAAAAAAAAGAGAGAGAGAAGCATAATTTTTTTCCTTGTTGTTTATTCATAGTATTTTTAATATAAATTTATTTATTTTAATTGGAGGTTAATTACTTTACAATATTGTATTGGTTTTATAAATTTTTAATATAGACCCAAACATCAAATCCACTTGACCCGTTGAACCTGTGAGCAATCTGCCCTTGATATGTGCATGCTGCCCTGCCCAAAATCTGGTTAGGCTTACTAGTGAATGGCTTTCCCTGTCAAATCTCATCAATAAATACTGACAATAGTAACTACTTCAATTATGCAAATACCAATTCAAGGCTAACAGTTTCATGAGGGTCAGAGAAACATGACACTACAAAACTAAAAATTGAAGCACAAACAATTGACACATAAAAAAATGGAGATCTAAAAACTACCTGACAGATAATTCAAAATATGTATCTTAAAGAAGCGTAAGAGAGCTGAATGAGAACACAGAGAACTAAACAAATTCAGAACAGTATTTGAACAAAATGAGAAGTTCAACAAAATGTTTTAAACCATATAAATGAACCAAACAGAATTCTAGAACTGAAGAAAACTAAGCCGGAAAAAACAACAACACATCAATGAGGACTGACAAGCAGACTTAATTAACCCAAAGAAAGAATGGGTGAACTCAAAGACAGATTATTTGAAACTACCAAATCAGAACACAAATAATGCAAAAGCAAAACTTAGTTTTAAAAGCCTACAGAACTTATAGAATTTCATAAACAACCAGTGTATGTTGCTATTCAGTCGCACGATCGTGTCCAACTCTTTGCAACGCCATGGACTGCAACAGGCCAGACTTCCCTGTCCTTCACTGCCTCCTGGTGTTTGCTTAAACTCATCTCCATTGAATTGATGATGCCATCCAAAGCCTGCAGAAATTATAGGATTTCATAAGCAACCAGTATATACATTATGGTAATCTCAGAAGGAGCAGAGAAAGAAAAAGTGAACAGAAAGCATATTTTTTAAAGTTACGACCTTATTTTCAGGGCAGCAATGGAGAAACAGACCTATGGGCAAAGTGGGAGGAGAGGAGGGAAAAGGGGAGATGTATGGAGAGAGTAACATAGAAATTTACAATACCATGTGTAAGAAAGAGAGTTACTGAGAATTCGCTGTATGACTCAGGGAACTCAAACAGGGGCTCTGCGACAGACTGAAGGGTGGGGAAGTCCAGGAGGGAGGAGACATGGGTGTACCTATGGCTGATTCTTGTTGGTGTATGGCAGAAAACCACAAGATTCTGTAAAGAAATTATCCTTCAATTAAAAAATTAAAATAAAAAACTGAATTAAAAGTACAGAAATAAACCCATAAAAAAAAATACAAAGTAGTGACCAAAATTTCCCAAATCTGGGAAGAGAAGTGAACATTCAGATTCATGAAGCCCAAAGAATTCAATAACATAAACATAAAAATATCTTTACTGAGGCACATTGTAATTCTAAAATTAAAAATACTTAAAATAATTTTGTAAGTATTTAGGCTGAATCAATATTACCACTGTCCAAGTAAAAGATGTAGCTAATTCACTTACTGTAAAACTACCTGTAATGTCAGATCATTTAAATTATTATATGGAATAAGATTACATTAATGAATGTTTTCTAAATATCATTGCACCAAAGTATCATCATCATTTTTATTGTTTAACAAGTGAAAATTGTTTTATAGTTTAATGTGTTTTCAAACAGAATGGAAATAATTTGAAATATGTAATATTTCAAATCAGTGAATGATAACTCTGATGTGTATAACACACAACACATTTCTGCTTATATACAAAACTAATTTAATTTATTAAATTTAACTTATTGCATTTTGAGCAACATATTAAATACTTAAAATAAGTTAATATATGCAAATATATTATTAGCTTCCAATTATAACTATATATACATATATAATATATGATTTTTAAAAGTTTAGCTACATAATGATATTGGAAGAATATAAATATATTTATTTATGTCTCCACTGATTAGACTTTTAACCCACTTGTGGAAATATCTAAAGAAGTTAAAAGAGCTTCTTACCCAGCCTTGGCATATGGCCATCCTGATCTTGTTAACCTTCATTCTCAGCGGAAATTGCTAATTGAATGCCAAAAAAAAAAAAAAAAAAAAAGCCTTCAACTGATTTCTAGGTAAAGAATTCTTAGAACCATTGATACTCCTGAGTTTCCATGAGATATTTAAAGTGTCAGCTGTAGAGAAGAAAGTTAACCTGTACATTTGTCTGGACAATTTTCAAAGAAGCTTACTGCACTGTTGGCAGTTAATCAAGCCAATGATTTTGTGAAAATACAGAGATGGTAAAAGGTACTAGTAGTAATTGTATTTTGACTCTTTATTCATTGGAGATGAAAGACTCTTCGACAAGTGCTTAAGAGAAGTTTAGTCATAATTCAGATCTTTTGTTTATAATAAAGAATAAATACATCCAGGCATCTCATTAGCCAGGAAACCCTTTAAAGTAAATTTTATTGGAGTGAAGTTTGCTTAAACAAGTGATATAATCTATAATAAAATATATCTTCCCCCTGGAGGAAATGCAACCCACTCCAGTACTCTTGCCTGGAAAATCCCATGGATGGAGCACCCTGGTAGGCTACAGTCCATGGGGTCACAAAGAGTTGGACACAACTCAGTGACTTCACTTTCTTTTCTTTCTTTTTCAAAAAAAAAATAAATATATATATATGCATATATATATGTACATATATATGTAGATTATATATGTAGATATATATATGTGTGTGTATATATATATATGTGTGTATATATATATATGAGCTACTCAAATACTTATTCACAGCTATGTTACAAATCTGTCATTCTAGGTAAATAATGGAAACAACTTTTTTTTTTTTTTTAATAACAGAAAGGCTAGTTAAGTTGGGGAGATCCAGACTTTTAGGATATTTCAAAGATCTTAAGAGGAAAATGAAAGTGTTAGTCATTCAGTCATATCTGACTCTTTGACCCCATGGACCCCACCAGAGTCCTCTGTACAGGGAATTCTCCAGGTGAGAATACTGAAGTGGGTAGCTATTCAACTCTCTAGGTGATCTTCCTGACCCAGGGATCAATCCGGATCTCCTGCATTGCAGGCATATGCTTTAGCATCTGAGCCACCAGAGAAGCCCAAGAAAGGTGATACGTATTTCTGTCAAAACTGATGAAGAGGGTCTTGTGGTTTAGACAATTTTAAAACTGTAATCATATTTCTTATAGCACTTTCAGCAAAGCCAATTCAAAAACTTCTTGGGTGAATCTATACTCTTGCTGCACCTCTATAAAGATTCACACTAGTTTTATTTTGTAATCAAGAATGATCTTTGAGATTAGTTTTGATCAAAAGTGAGTATAGGGTATTAAAATCTGTGCTTCAGTGGGAAATTCTGCATTGTCTAGATTCTAGAGGACACTCTTCCAACGTTTTTTAAATCTAACACTAGATTACTATGTCTTGAATATTTCACTTTGTATCTTCATGATTTGGTTTTTTACTTTTTAATAATGACTATAGATTTAAAAATTGTATTTTCTATAAAATGTATCGATAACTAAAATGAGATATCTTTAGTATTTTATTTTCATCTCTAAATATAAACATGGTGAAAAGGTCAGCAGTGAAATGGATACATAGCAACATGAAAAAATGGTCAGATGTAATTCATTTTGAAATACAGGCATGTTTGTATATGATTTTAGTTATCATATGGGCTTCCCTGGTGGCTCAGATGGTAAAGAATCCACCTGCAATGTGGGAGACCTGCGTCTGATCCCCAGATTGGGTAGATCCCCTGGAGGAAGGCATGGCTACCACTCCAGTATTCTTCCCTGGAGAATCCCATGGACAGAGGAACCTGGCAGGCTGCAGTCCATGGGTCACAAAGAGGCTGGGCATGACTGAATGACTGAAAGACTAAGCACAGCACAGCAAGTTCAAGTTAGTCATCATATAGAATATGTGTATCTGCAATCTCAGTTGAACAGCCTATAATGTGATTGTTCCTTTGCAAGTGTATTCTAGACAGGGACAATTTTTTATTGGGGCTAAAACATGAATTGAATTTTTTTTAGAGACTTTAAGAGAACACTTTTGTAATATACTGTGTGTGCTTGTCGTGAGGGTGAGTAAAAATATGTTAAAACCATTATATGATTAAACAGAATACGCTAAAATGAATAAACAAAATATTGAAGTAACTTTATATGTGTTCTAAGAGACAGTCTTAAAACACATTCATTCTTGACCTTCTACCAATGTGTAAAATTTCTGTTTTAATGACTTCACTTTCCTTTTTATTCTTTCTTATTTTCATTAATTTTGTGTGTGTGTGTGCGCTTGTGGACAAAGAGAGACCCACACTTATTTCAGATTCATTAACTCCAAGTATTTAATATTTGAGGTACACGATAGGAAAGATAGAAGGTACCTTTAGATGATTAGATAGATACATAGATACATAGGCATGGGAAACCAGCTGCAAATATGTTTTTTAATGTAAACACTTCAAATATTTGAATCTTATTTTATCATCTATAAAACATCAATGGTGATTTCAAGTTCAACTTATCAAGTTATCTTGGTCAAGATTAGACACAATTTAATCCTGGAACATATTGTGACACATCTCATGTGCCATCCTATGAAATTTATCAATAAAATTTTACACTTTTTGCCTTCTCTTTTATGTAAGTGTCCAGATTTAAAGCTTAATTTCCCTGCAAAAACAAGTCAGAATTATATTCTGCTTTTTCCTCTATTATACACTATTATACCCTTTGCTTGGATTGCAGTGCTTTCAAAGAAATTTTAAAAATCAGACATTGGAAATATTTGGTAAGTTGAAATGAATTATTTATTGTTCCTCCAGTAGATAAAAACAAAATTAAAGGGAAAAATTGACTAGTTAGAATCGTTTTTACCTAAGGATAAAACATTTGGCCCTTACTATTATTACTATTATTACCTTTAGACTTTGATAATATTAATGATCTCATGAAAAAATTTCAAAGAAAGCCCTATAAAAAATACATGACATTGTAGTGATCATAATTTTATTGATAATTTCAAAAATTATATTTTTGCTGTCAATAATTAAATCACTAATGTACATTTTATATTCTGGTATAGTCTAACTTGCTATATCCTGATGAATCCAAACTACATTTAGGAAAAAAAAATTTGCTCTACTGCATTTTCTTTGGAAGTTTTTACAGGCCATTATTGGGAGATCAATTTCTCTGTATGCTTTAAGGACTTTGATGTAGGTTTTGTACAACATAGAGTTCCAAATATGAAATATTTTTAGCTACATTAAATACTATTTTTGACTATTAATTAGCATCTAGGAGAATTTCTTTTCTTTTGAAGACTGAATAAAATTATATTTATGTAATATATATATACATATATAATGTATATGTGAATATATGTATATAAATATGCATGTATATACATATATGTTTACATATAAAAACATATATAATTATTTGCATATACATGTGTATGTAGGTGTGGACATTTGTTTTGCTTACACCGCTTAGCTTTTCAGAACAAGCTTTTAAACACAACGGTGTACAAATACTTGTACTATACTTTGCTTTCAGTTATTTTGGAGGTATACTCAGAAGTGCAATTAATGGATCAGGTGGTAATTCTCTGTTTACTATGTTGAAAAATTATGGTAGGATTTTCTACAGTCGTTATACCATTTTGCATTCTCACCAGGATTGACTGAAGTGTTCTAATTTCTTCACAGCCTTATCAACACTTTTTTTTTTCTTTTTTAAAAAATAGAAACTATTACTTAAGGGTGAGATGTGGTATCTCATTGTAGTTTTGACTTGAATTTCCCTAAGAATTAGTGATGTGGAGGATATTTTTCTGTGTTTATTGGCCATTTGTATAAATATTTACAAGTAAATATTTATTCAAGTGCTTTCCCCAATTTAAACTGTTTTTCTGTTGTCATTTAGTTTGTATAGTCCTTCATATATTTCTTATAAATTTATTACCCAATACATGTTTTGCAAATATTTTTTCCATTTGGTGAGTTGATTATTCCCTCCATTTTTCAATGCCCCAAAGTTTTTGTTTTTTTTTTAATAATGTCGAATTTATCTAATATTGTTATTCTTGTACATGTTTTTATTGTTATGTCTAAGAAAACACAGATGGATTCAATGGCATGAAATTTTTCCTATATGGTTTCATCTAAGAGTTTATACTTTTAGTCCTATATTTAGCTCTTTGATCCATCTTAGTTAATTCTTACAAATGGTGTAGGACAAAGACCCAAATTTATTGATTGCATATTAATATTCCATGTTCCCAGCAATATTTGATGGAATGGCAACCCAATGAAATGGCTGCGAGACCCTTGTAAAATTCACTGACCGTATAATGTGAAGTGCTTTTTTTCCTGATATTTCTATATTGTTGGTTTACATCTGTCTTTATGCTAGTACTACACTGTTTTTATTACTGTAGCTTTGCAATAGGTTTTGAATTAGAGACATTGCATTCTTTGATTCTTTTATAAGATTTTTTCCCACTATCCCAAGTCCTTGAGAGTTCATTAGAATTTTAGGATGTATTTTTATCTTTCTACCTAAAAACTATCGTTTGAGTTATGATAGACATTTCATTGCATCTGTAGTTTGCTTGTAGTAGTACTGTCATCTTAACTATATTCAGTTTCCCAACACATAAGCATAGAATGCTTTTCATTTTGTCCTTTCAATTTCTTTTGCCACTTTTGGTGATTTTCAATGAACACATTTTTTACCTCTTTTGTTAAATCTATTCCTAGGGCTTTTTTTTTTTTTTCAAATTCTGCAAATATAGTTGTTTTCTTGAATACCTTTTAGTATTATATATTATTTAGTGTATAGAAATATATTCTGCAATCATGTGGAATTTCTTCATTAGTTCTAACAGATATTTTGGTGAACTTTTTACAATTTGACACATATAAGCTTATGTAATGCTCTGTAAATTAGAAATGTCAAAGTGGACATCTTTGCCCTTTATCTTCTTAAAGGAAAAGTGTTTTGTCTTTCACCATTGAATACAATCTTAGTTGTGTGTTCAATTTTAATCATGCCATCAATTTTCTATCAAGTGAATATATAATTCAAATAAAGCAAGAACATGATCTTGAGTGTCTACAGGACAAAAAATGGTTTCATGACCCAATCCTGATGTCCAAAGAAAATACTTTATATGATTTTGATACTTTTCCCATATTATTCATATTTTTTCACCAATATGCTTATCTTCTAGTGCTTAATTATTAATATTAAATACTATCTCTTGGTTCTTTGCTGTGAACATTGTGGATGGAGACCTTCCCTCCTCCATACACCACAACCTTCAGTGATTTTTCTATTTTCCCATTGTTCCAGCATAGTTACACCCCACTTTGTGTCTGGGAAGGCAAGGTTGACTATTTCACCATTATATAGTATATGCTAAAATACAAAAAGTACACAGTATTTTAAGACCTAAGAATATTTTAGTTGGTATTGCTATAAAATACTTTTTCTTATTAGTAGTATTTTCTTTAAGACACTTTTTTAAATTTTATTTTTTTAATTTCTTTTTGTAAAAAAAAATAAATTTTATTTTTAAAAATTTTTATTAGAGTATCCTTGATTTACAATATTGTATTTCTACTGTACAGCATGGTCAATCAGCTATACATATACATAGTTTTTGTTCAGTAGCTGAGCTGTGTCCAACTCTTTGTGAGGGCCTGTAGCATGCCAAGCATCCCTGTCCTTCACTATCTTCCAGAATTTGCTCAAATTTACTCCATTGAGTCAATGATGCCATCCAACCACCTCATCCTTTGTTGTCCCCTTCTCCTCCTGCCCTCAGTCTTTCCCAGCAATAGGATCTTTGCCAGTGAATTGATTCTTTGCATCAGGTGGCCAACATATTGGAGCTTCAGCTTCAGCATTAGTCCCTCCAATGAATAAGCAGGATTGATTTTTCCAGTTTAAAAGAACGAATTCTTCCATGTTCAGCCTTCTTTAGGGTCCAATACTCACGTCAGTACATAACTACTGGGAAAACTATAGCTTTGACTATATGGACCTTTGTTGACAAAGTGATGTATCTGCTTTTTAATATGTATCTAAGTTTGTCATAGTTTTTCTTCCAAGGAGCAATTTCCTTTAATTTCATGGCTGCAATCATCCACAGTGATTTTGGATTCCAAAAAAATAAAGTTTGTCACTGTTTCCATTTTTTCCCCATTTGTTTGCCATGAATGTTAGACAGGATGCCATGATCTTAGCTTTTTGAATATTGAGTTTAATATCGATTCTTTTTTAGAATATTTTCCCATATAGTTCTTTTCAGAGTATTGAATAGAGGCACTTTGAATCACACATTTATAGAAATATTGAAAATTGTCTTTTTTTTTTTTTTTTACTTTACAATATTGTATTGGTTTTGCCATACATCAACGTGCATCCACCACAGGTGTACATGTGTTCCCCATCCTGAACCCCCCTCCCACCTCCCTCTCCATACCATCCCTCTGGGTCATCCCAGTGCACTAGCCCCAAGCTTCCTGTATCCTGCATCGAACTTGGACTGGCGATTTGTTTCTTATATGATACTATACATGTTTTAATGCCATTCTCCCAAATCATCCCCCCCCCCCAGAGTCCAAAAGTCTGTTCTATACATCTGTGTCTCTTTTGCTGTCTCCCATACAGGGTTCTCATTACCATCTTTCTAAATTCCATATATATACGTTAGTATACTGTATTGGTATTTTTCTTTCTGGCTTACTTCACTCTGGCTTAATAGGCTCCAGTTTCATCCACCTCATTACAACTGATTCAAACTTTTTAATGGCTGAGTAATACTCCATTGTGTATATGTACCACAGCTTTCTTATCCATTCATCTGCTGATGGACATCTAGGTTGCTTCCATGTCCTGGCTATTATAAACAGTGCTGTGATGAACATTGGGGTACACGTGTCTGTTTCAATTCTGGTTTCCTCGGTGTGTATGCCCAGCAGTGGGATTGCTGGGTCGTATGGCAGTTCTATTTCCAGTTTTTTAAGGAATCTCCACACTGTTCTCCATAGTGGCTGTACTAGTTTGCATTCCCACCAACAGTGTAAGAGATTCCCTTTTCTCCACATCCTCTCCAGCGTTTATTGTTTCTAGACTTTTGGATAGCAGCCATTCTGATTGGAGTGAAATGGTACCTCATTGTGGTTTTGATTTGCATTTCTCTGATAATGAGTGATGTTGAGCATCTTTTCATGTGTTTGTTAGCCATCTCTATGTCTTCTTTGGAGAAATGTCTATTTAGTTCTTTGGCTCATTTTTTGATTGGGTCATTTATTTTTCTGGAATTGAGCTGAAGGAGTTGCTTGTATATTTTTGAGATTAGTTGTTTGTCAGTTGCTTCATTTGCTATTATTTTCTCCCATTCTGAAGGCTCTCTTTTCACCTTGCTTATAGTTTCTTTTGGTCTGCAGAAGCTTTTAATTCTAATTAGATCCCATTTGTTTATTTTTGCTTTTATTTCCAGTATTCTGGGAGGTGGGTCATAGAGGATCCTGCTGTGATTTATGTCGGAGAGTGTTTTGCCTATGTTCTCCTGTAGGAGTTCTATAGTTTCTGGTCTTATGTTTAGATCTTTAATCCATTTTGAGTTTATTTTTGTGTATGGTGTTGAAAATTGTCCAAAAATATTTTCCAAAGACATTTAGAATTTTCATGGAAGCAATTCCAACAACAGTTCACATTTATTTTTAAGTATTATGTTTATACTTTTTGAATATTGTGTTGCATATGTATCAATTCTGCTAAAAATAGGTTTTTTGGTATTATTAACTGTACTATTATTTTGCTGTATATATTTCTATTAATTCCAATAAACATGCATTTCTTCCCTCATATTAATTCTTTAAGCCTTCTATCAATTTAAGTGACAGTATTAATGTAATTTTCTCACAGTTTTTTCTTTTAATTTTTTTAAATTGCTTTCATTTTGTCTATAACACTTTATTAAATCTTTTATCAATTATTATTTTACAGTTTGCAAGACAGCTTATTACCAGACACTTTCTTTTACATATCTAATGAAATTTTTGAGGTGGAATGAAAATGTGTCATACACGTTTGAGACGCCAAGCCCTTTTTAAAAGAAAACATGTTCACTTCTATATTTTTCCAAACATTTTACCTCATTGTATCTTGCTTATGGGCCTTCTCTGGTGGATCAGCGATAAAGAATTTCCCCACCAGTGAAAGAGACATGGGTTCCATTACTGGGTGGGGAAGATCCCGTGGAGAAGGAAATGGCAACCCATTCCAGTATTCTTGCCTGGGAAATCACATGGATAGAGGAACCTGGTGGGCTACAGTTCATGGGGTCACAAAGTGTCAGACATGATTTATAACCACTAACAACAGCTTATTGTTTATGTGAGTGTGAATATGCATCTCTATTTGTGTATGTGTATGTGCAGTTGTATGTATCTTCATCTTTCATATAAGAACTTCCTTAAAATCTGGTAACATTTGGCTCTTAAACTATGACTAGAAAGGAAGGAAGTGAAGTCACTCAGTTGTGTCCGACTCTTTGTGACCCCATGGATTGTAGCCTACCAGAGGAAATAGCTATTTTCCCTGTCCATGGGATTTTCCAGGCCAGAGTACTGGAGTGGGTCACCATTTCCTTCTCCAGGAGAATCTTCTGAACCCAGGGATCAAACCTGGGTGTTCCGCATTGTAGGCAGGTGCTTTTACCGTCTGAGCCACCAGCGAAGTCACCACTAGATCATTACATAATCTGTGAAAATTTTCCACTTACTATGTCTCTGGAGAATTCTTTCCATCTCCATGAAAAGATTCCTTTTTCTTTTTTTCCTTTTAAGTGACTGAGCATTACTCTGTGCAATCCCTTCAAAGGTCCTAAATTATTTCATCTCTTATTGTGCCTTGCACTCATCTGCTTTCTTTTAATTTATAACATATCTATGTGTTGTTGTCATGAATTGGGATTTAATAGGGAGATATTTTAAATATATGTGATTAAGTTTGTATACTAATTTATAATTGGAAAGTTTCAGATATAAGAAAATAAAAAGTAAAAATTGAAAGAGTAAGCCAAAGTGAAATTGAACACTGTTTCTCTAACACATAAAAGTCATAAAACACATGCCATTTGGGAGACTTTCAGCAGACTCTTGAAAGCTATAAGGAGTGTGATGCATAGATTTTGTTAATACATTAACCATAGCATTCAGAAACACATTTCTTCTAAGAAAGCAGAAGAAATGATCCTTTAAATGTTACATGACATATGGATTCATTCTAGATTTCACAAAAGATAATTCAGCTAATGCTACCTAACTTAAATGTGAAAAAAAAAATTCCTTGTCATAAATATTTACTAATAGTGGAATTCTATAGTGCATGCACTTACGTTAATTTCCTATGCATATACTTTATTTTTTTAATGACATCATTTTTAATGTTAGTTTAGTTTGTGTAGGTCAGTCAAACATATTTATCCTAATGATGTTGTAATACATATATTTTTAGATTACTTAATAGAAAACACTCTGGAACATTTGGAAAACACTTTGACCAAAAATGTTTGCATCTTCAAATTTTAATTCTGGCTCAAAATATTAAGGTTTTGGTTTTGTAAAATTAATAAAATCAGTTCATTTTTAAGAACTGTAACATTTTAAGTAATACAGAGCCCGATTAAAATAATAAAAAAAAATATCTTATAGTTTTAAACTTAACTCATTTGCTTTTGTGTCTTCCTTTAGGAAAAATAATATGAATGACCAATGGAAAATTATAATCAAACATCAACTGATTTCATCTTATTGGGGTTGTTCCCCTCATCAAGATTTGGCAAATTTTTTTTCATTCTTATTTTTCTAATTTTCCTAATTGCTCTGTTTGGCAACCTCTTTATGATCCTTCTCATCTTTCTGGATACCCATCTTCACACACCCATGTATTTCCTTCTTAGTCAGCTCTCCTTCATTGACCTAAATTACATCTCCACCATTGTTCCCAAAATGGCCTACAATTTTCTCTTTGCAGACAAGTCTATCTCCTTCATTGGATGTGGGATTCAGAGCTTTTTCTTCTTGACTTTAGGAGGTGCAGAAACATTGCTCTTGACGTTTATGGCTTATGATCGTTATGTAGCCATTTGCTTCCCTCTTCACTATCCCATCAAAATCAGCAGAAAGGTCTGTATGTTGATGATAATAGGATCTTGGATAATGGGCTCTATTAATTCCTGTGCCCATACCACATATGCCTTTCGTATCCCTTATTGCAAATCCAGGGCCATCAATCATTTCTTCTGTGATGTCCCAGCCATGTTGACTCTGGCCTGCATGGACACCTGGATCTATGAGTATACCGTGTTTATGAGTACCATCTTCTTCCTTTTATTGCCTTTCATTGGTATTGCATGTTCCTATGGTCGTGTCCTCTTTGCTGTTTATCACATGCACTCAACCAAAGGGAGGAAGAAAGCTTATTCAACCTGCAGCACCCACCTTACTGTGGTGACTTTCTACTATATGCCCTTTGCTTACACTTATCTCCGCCCAAGATCCTTTCGTACTCCAACCGAGGACAAGGCTCTGGCTGTCTTCTACACCATCTTGACCCCAATGCTCAACCCGGTTATCTATAGCCTGAGAAACAAAGAGGTGATTGGAGCACTGAGAAGATTAATTCATAGATTCTGCTCTGTGAAATTGTCAACAAATATTTTGGCATGAGTACCCACATCTTAAGTATAAACTCATTCATCAATATACAGAAGTGTAAATTACTTTATCATTATGTTCAAGGACTATGTTTAATCTGGAGAAGAAGAAAATTATGTCTAGACAAATTTATAATATATATTTGTATATATGCATATGTGTATATATATACATATGTATATATGTAATTTCAAGTGTCATTCTTTTTTCTTCAATTTTTCCCCACTGATTTCAAATGCATTTATTTTTTGCTGACATGTTGTAAACCAAATGGTTCTTTGTCATGTGGTAATAAAAATGAAAGCTGTTTAACTGGTCATTCAGTATTACAATTCCACTGTTCCCAAATATTTTCCCAATATGCTTAACGCATAAATATAAATGTTTCCTGGATATCTAGATCAAATTAAAATAAGAATTATTTCTGTTATTTTCATAATAGACATAATTTATCAGTAACAGTTACTCTTTTTTTCAATTTATGGAAACTTATGGTTGAACTGGCTTCCCAGGTGGCACTAGTGTTAAAGAACCCACCTGACAATGCAGATTAGATTTAAGAGATGTGGTTTAGATCCCTGGGTATGGAAGATGCCCTGGAGGAGGGCATGGCAACCCATTCCAGTATTCTTGTCTGGAGAATCCCATAGACAGAGGAGCCTGGCAGGCTACAGTATATAGGGTCACACAGAGTCAGACACGACTGAAGCAATTTTAGCTGAGACTTCAAGTTCTTATAGCACTCTGAATAAAGGATTCTCAAGTTGTATCACTCTGGATTCTAGGGATGTGACTTAACATCAGCTATATCTGAGGATCAACAACAGAACCTGGAGATGCCAACAGAGATCAAGTAAATTGTGAAGTTATTTATAAGATGAGTGAGTCAAGATGTAGACTAATTAGTGGAAATTAGAAACATTAAGGGGAGAAGGCAATGGCACCCCACTCCAGTACTCTTGCCTGGAAAACCCCATGGATGGAGGAGCCTGGTAGGCTGCAGTCCATGGGGTCGCTAAGAGTCAGACACGACTGAGCGACTTCACTTTCACTTTCCACTTTCATGCATTGGAGAAGGAAATGGCAACCCACTCCAGTGTTCTTGCCTGGAGAATCCCAGGGACGGGGGAGCCTGGTGGGCTGCCGTCTATGGGATCGCACAGAGTCGGATATGACTAAAGCAACTTAGCAGCAGTAGCAGCAGCAGCAAAAACATTAAGGACACTCCTGCAGCTATCCCTCACATTCAGGACATACCCAGTTTACTTCCTAAGTGGCCATATTTCTTGCATTAGATAATACCTCTCAGATGAGATTTTATTCTCCACTCACTATATCCCATATTTCTACTAAAATGTGTTGGCAGAAGTCAACTTTTATCAACCAATTTTAACAATTCATTCTATAGCTTAGCTTCTTTCCCAAATAGGTCCCAATCTCTACATCCAATAAAAATCTATCAGCTCAAGTGAACAGTAATCTGTTTCTACTCCCACCATGGGTCACTGCTCATTTCAGGCAAAACTCCTCTCTCCTAGGTGGTGAAAACTTTGATCATTGTTGTTTTGTCTCCAGCTGCCATTGTCATCAACACCACCACTGGTTCAAGTCTTAATTACAACCCAGTTACTCCCCTGGGGTACTGAACACAGATGTATATGTAAACATGAGATCAGGCCAGTGATTCCATATGCATGCTGTCTGAGTCCACATGTACAAGCTCTGCTTCTGGATCAAAACTGCATGATAATTCTACCACCCTATCTATAGCTCCTTTGCTCAAAAGAATCCTCGGCAGTAAAATTGCTAAGTATTTCAAGATGTTGTTACTGATCCAGGATCATTTGCATGACACTCAGACAGTCAAATGCTGAAACCAATACGTTTATAGAAAACAAAGAGTTCATCCACAAGGCAGCCAAGAGAGAGAGGGGAGAAAATGTTTTACATTTACTTCCCCAAAATTGAGGGGCTAGAGAAAATGGTATCCTGCTCCATTTCTCCAGTATTCTTGCCTGGGAAATTCCATGGACAAAGGAGCCTGGCAGGCTCAAGTCCATGGGTTCATAAAGAGTTGGATACAACTGAGTGCATACACACACAGATAGATATTTATGGAATAAAGAAGTAGGGTAATTTTAGGTATGGGAGAAGGAGCTTGGGGTTGGAATAGAAAGGGAATGACATTATGCAAACCAGAAACATGATAGTAATATCTATTCTTTTTGTTAGTTATCACTGGAAATAATCTAAGGAAGTGTGGAGTTGAACATAGATGTCCATTTCAGGTTCCTTATCCAGTTCAGGTGTTGAATATTAGTGGGGATCAGGAGATGCGAATCCATTGTTGACTCTGACACATCATGGCCCACCTAAAAAAGGTTATAGGTAGTCTTCTTTAGCTATCATCCACCCCTTCATCAAAGGTGAAAATAAGACTCATAGTTTTAAATTTCCAAAACCCAGCAAGAATTGTCAAAAGGTTTTGTAAGTATATAATTTCCTGAAATTAGTGAATTGATAAAAAGGCAGAAAATAAGATGAAGACAAACTGGTCTGACTGAACTTGTGACCATAGCTGTATTTTGGAACAAGACCATAAAAGTATGCCAAGTTAGCATCTTGCAATACCTCATGTGCTGTGTTTAGTCACTCAGTAGTGTCTGACTCTTTGTGACCCTATGAACTGTATCCAGCCAGGCTCCTCTCTCCCAGGAATTCTCCAGGCAAAATTACTGGAGTGGGTTGCCATGTCCTCCTCCAAAGGATCTTCCCAACCCATGGATCAAACCTGGGTCTCCTGCATTGCAGGCAGGTTCTTTACCACTGAGTTATCAGAGAAATCTTTCATATCTGCTCTCAAAAGAAGGCTAGATATGAGCCACTCCTAGGGTTTACTAGACCCTGAAGGATTTTCCAGTAAGCTGTTGTTATACTCTTAAATAATCAAGGGAAATAAAAATTAATGAAAAACTTTACAAAATTATGGTAGATATCAGAATTATATGCCATATTGTAAATTCCACTTGGAGCATGCAGATGAGATACTGAGAAACTGGAAGAAGCTAGATAATGGTGAGAGTTTAATAAGTCAACTCTCCCAGATCTTCATCTCTAGTAGCAGTAGATGAAGCAAATAAAATACCTTTTTCACCCTCTCGTTTGTTCAATACTGCCAGAAATATTTACCAGTACCTGGAAGAAAAAAAAAGCCTTCTGAAGCCACTGTAGAAAATTTTATTATTACAGTTTAAAAACTAACAGCCCTAAATCCAGAACATGGATACAAGCTCCTCTGCCCAAACTCTAGTAAAAATCTTAGCTATCTAAACAGACATAATTTCCTTTTTGAAGATTAAATTTTGAAACATAAGGACACTTTACATTGCTCTGTAAGTTGACATATGTTTATATATACCTATGGGTGTTGTAAGTGTGTGATATATTTTAACCTTTGGATAGTATTGCCAAAATTAATTTGTAAAAGAGTTATTTTAAATTGACTTGAACAAAATTAACCACTTATATGAATTAAGGAGTTGTAAAACTCTTACAAACGTAATAAAAATTAACTCAAATGTTTTACAAAAATAAAAGCTAACTTGTTTTTGTTTCTTCTTGGTTTTTGCTTTAATTTTAAAAAATGTATTTTTTTTTTAGTTATCAACACTGAGTATAATGCAGTAATGAAGTTTTATTCTACTTGGGTTTATTAGTAAAATAAGGTCAAGTTAATCTTTTTTATCAAATCCATCAGCAAGAAAAATAATTTGGGATGATGGCTGACTTTGTCTGATGGCCCATAAATTTTTTTTTGTGGGTTGTATAAGCATAATTATTGATGACAAGTAAATTAAATAGAAGAAAACAGAGCAAAAGTTTATAAAAACATTTTAAAGATGATGAGTATTTATGAAATATATCTACCTAAAAATGCTTTCTTAAATAAAACAACAGCAACAACAACAACAAATTCTAAACTCTTTTAGTAGCTTGAAACCTTAGAGTTCTGCTTAGTTAAATGATGCAAATTTATTAAATATTAAAACTATTTTCAAATATGATTAAATATGGAAGCAAGTATTACTGAACTTAAATCTATGTCTGCTCTTGGCTTTCTTTAACAAAGGATAAAAAGACAGTTGAGATGATTAGTTAATATGTTTTGTGCAACACTAAGAAAAGATCATTCTATGAGAAAATATGTTTCTAAGGGTGTACAAAATATATTTACATTTACCAAACCACAGGATGCTAAGTCTAATATATGTGTTTAAATTTTTTAGTTATAGTAATTGAAACATCCCAATGTGCAAGGAAAGTACAATGAATGTGGTTTGTAGAAAAAGGTAAGAGAAATAAAAATATATTTCCTTGTTGAGGTAAAAGAAAGAGCTTTTATCCTAGAGTGATGCTTCTTATTTCAGAATGGGAAAAAAGAAAAACAGAAGAAAGAATATGAATGTAAAAATAAAGTTGTGATGGTTTGTGGTAAGGGGATATTTGGAAACATGAATGAAAAATGTTGCCTGCCAAATCAGTAAATAAAGACTGTTGCAGCCATCAAATTATCACACTGCAGCAACCCCAGAAGGTGAGCCTTGAGGAAACTCAGGATGGAAACAAGATGTCCACCATCAAGCCATGAGCCATCACAGCCACTGCTCATCGTTGCACACTGAGGAGACTCGACGTGGAAAACACAGTATACTGGCATCAGATAGCAAGGGTTAGTTGGTTAGTCAATAAATTTAAGAAAACTGAAATCATATCAAGTATCTTTTTTTTCTGACCACAATGCTAGGAGATTGGAAATCAATTACATGAAAAATGTTATTAAAAATACAAACACATAGATACTAAACAACCAATGGGCCACTGAAGAAATCAGAGGAAATTAAAAAAAAAAAAAAACTGAAGATAAGTGACATGAAAACATGATGACACAAAACCTGTGGAACACATTAAAAAAGTAGTTCTAAACAGATGTTTCTAATAATACAATCCTACCTCAGGAACAATAACAACAAAAAAATTCAAATAAGCAATCTAACCTTTTTCCTAACACAATTAGGGAAAGAAGAACAAACAAAGCTCCACTTGAGTTCAAGGAAAGAAATCATAAGGATCAGAGCAGAATAAATCAAATAGAGATTAAAAAAAAATAGAAGAGGGAGGAGCCAAGATGGCGGAGGAGTAGGACGGGGAGAACACTTTCTCCCCCACAAATTCATCAAAAGAGCATTTAAACGTCGAGTAAATTCCACAAAACAACTTCTGAATGCCGGCAGAGGACATCAGGCACCCAGAAAAGCAACCCAACTCTTCGAAAGGAGGTAGGAAAAAATATTAAAAACAAACAAAAAAAAAGAGACAAAAGAGGGAGGGACGGAGTTCCGTCCCGGGAAGGGAATCTTAAAAAGAGAGAAGTTTCCAAACATCAGGAAACCTTCTCACTGCCGAATCTGTGCCGAGCTTTGGAAGCACAGAGGGCAACATAACAGGGAGAAAAAATAAATAAACAATTTAAAACTCGCAGATTGCGAGCCCTACGGTAACTCCCTCAGCAGAGAAGCAGCGCAGACGCCTGCATCCGCCATTAGCAAGCCGGGGCTGGGCAGGGAGGCACGGCGTGGGCTGCATCGCTGAGAGTAAGAATCTGGCCTGAATACCCTGAGCGCTATCTGAGCGAAATAATTTGGGCTAGCAAACCAGACCGTGGGATACCTACCACGCGAAAAGCCAGCCCTAATCTAAGACCGCCAGGCCCGCGCACGGAACAAAGGACTGAACAGAGATAGCCGGCTGCAGACCTTCCCCCTCCGGTGACAGGCAGCCAGAGCCGGAAGGGGGCAATCGCAGCCCCAGAGAGACATTATCTATAAAATTGTAGGCAGGCTTCTTTGCTAACTAAAACTTCTTGGGGGTCTGGACGGTCAACATCTGCCTGAGAAGGTGCGCCGGTTTTACATCCAGATAACCGAGTGGCGGGGAGGCGATAAGTCGCAGCATTGGCGCTCGCCTGGGAAGAGCAAATTGGCGCTCGGACCTGGGAAGAGCACAAAACGCAGGCCCAACTGAGTCTGCGCCTCTGAGGACTACCCGAGTGCCTGAACCTGAGCGGCTTGGACCTGGGAGGTGCATGCAGCCCAGGGCCAGCCTCGGATTGTTCCCGGCGGAACAACCTAGAGTCCGAGCAGTGTGGACAGGGAGGCTACACGCGCCGTGAGCGGGGGCAGACCCAGGGTGGCTGAGGCACTGCGAGCCCACGCCAGTGTTATTTGTTTGCAGCATCCCTCCCTCCATCCCCACAGCGCGACTGAACAAGTAAGCCTAAAAAAAAAAAAAAAAGTGTCCTCCACCGTGCCCTTTGAGTCAGGGCAGAAACCAGATACTGAAGAGACTAGCAAACAGAAGAAGATATAACAGAGGGAAACGCCTTGGAAGCTACAGGCAATAGATCAAAACCCTGTGGTTACTACGGACTACATAGGAAGGGGCCTATAGATCTTGAGAAATATAAATCTGACCAAGGAACTAGCCAAAAATGAACTGAACCCACAACACCCACAAAAAAAAAAAAAAAAAAAAGTCCTAGATATATTTTTATTATTTTTACGATCATTCTTTCTTTTTTTTTTAACTAAAAAAAAAAAAATTTAAGTCCTCTATTGTTCCTTTAATTTTCACTTTTATAACCTATTACTTTGCAAAAAAAAAAAAGAAGACCCTATTTTTTTCTTCTTCAGCAAACTTCATATATATATATTTTATAATTTTTTGACCTTGTTTTTTGTTTGTTTGTTTGTTTTTGTTTTTTTCTTCTTTTCTTTAACATTGTATTTTTGAAATTCCAAACTCTACTCTAGATTTTTAATTTTCGCTTTTTGGTATATGTTATCAATTTTGTACCTATAGTTTTTTTTTATATAATTTCTGTGACTTTTTTTTTTCTTTTTTTTTTCTTTTTTTTTCTTCTTCTCTGTTTCTTTCTCTTCTTCTTTTATATAACATTGTATATCTGAAATTCCAAACTTTACTCTAGATTTTTAATTTATGCTTTTTGGTATTTGATATCAATTTTGTACCTGTATTTTCTTTATAATTTTTGTGACATTGTTCGTATTTGTTTGTTTGTTTTCTCTCTTTATTTTTCTTCTTCTTCTTCTTTTTTTTTTTTTAACATTGTATTTTTGAAATTCCAAACTCTACTCTAGATTTTTAATTTTTGCTTTCTGGTATTAGTTATCAATTTTGTACCTGTACTTTATAATTTTCACGACCTTGTTTGTTTTTGTTTGTTCGTTTTTTCTCTCTTTCTTTTCCTTCTTCTTTTCTTTAACATCGTATTTTTGAAATTCCAAACTCTACTCTAGATTTTTAATTTTTGCTTTTATGTATTTGTTACCAATTTTGTACCTTTAAGGACCCAATCTTCAGGACCCATTTTTCACTAGGGAGTGAGATTACTGGCTTGACTGCTCTCTCTCCCTTTGGACCCTCCTTTTTCTCCACCAGGTCGCCTGTGTCTCCTCCCTAACCCCTCTCTACTCTACCCAACTCTGTGAATTTCTGTGTGTTCCAGATGGTGGAGAACACTTAGGGAACTGATTACTGGCTGGATCTGTCTCCCTCCTTTTCATTCCCCCCTTTTATCCTTCTGGCCACCTCTGTTACCTTCCTCCTTCTTCTCTTCTCTGTATAACCCCGTGAACATCTCTGAGTGGTCCAGTTGTGGAGTGCACATAAGGAAGTGACTACTGGCTAGCCCACTCTCTCCACTATTGATTCACCTCATCTCATTTGGGTCACTTCTAACTCCCTCCTCCCTCTTCTCTTCTCCATGTAACCCTGTGAACCTCTCTGAGTGACCCTCACTGTAGAGAAACTTATCATCTTTAATGTAGATGTTTTATCAATGGTGCTGTATAGAAGGAGAAGTTTTGAAACTACTGTAAAAATAAGACCAATAATCGGAAGCAGGAGACTTAAGTCCAAACCCTGACTCCAGGGAACTCCTGACTCCAAGGAACATTCATTGACAGGAGCTCATCAAATGCCTCCATACCGACACTGAAACCAAGCACCACACAAGGGCCAATAAGTTCCAGGGCAAGACATACCAAGCAAATTCTCCAGCAACAAAGGAACACAGCCCTGAGCTTCAAGATACAGGCTGCCCAAAGTCACCCCAAAACTATAGACATCTCATAACTCATTACTGGACATTTCATTGCACTCCAGAGAGAAGAAATACAGCTCCACCCACCAGAACACCGACACAAGCTTCCCTAACCAGGAAACCTTGACAAGCCACCTGTACAAACCCACACACAGTGAGGAAACGCCATAATAAAGAGAACTCCACAAACTGCCAGAATACAGAAAGGACACCCCAAACTCAGCAATTTAAACAAGATGAAGAGACAGAGGAATACTCAGCAGATAAAGGAACAGGATAAATGCCCACCAAACCAAACAAAAGAGGAAGAGATAGGGAATCTACCTGATAAAGAATTCCGAATAATGATAGTGAAATTGATCCAAAATCTTGAAACTAAAATGGAATCACAGATAAATAGCCTGGAGACAAGGATTGAGAAGATGCAAGAAAGGTTTAACAAGGACCTAGAAGAAATAAAAAAGAGTCAATATATAATGAATAATGCAATAAGTGAAATTAAAAACACTCTGGAGGCAACAAATAGTAGAATAACAGAGGCAGAAGACAGGATTAGTGAATTAGAAGATAGAATGGTAGAAATAAATGAATCAGAGAGGATAAGAGAAAAACGAATTAAAAGAAATGAGGACAATCTCAGAGACCTCCAGGACAATATTAAACGCTACAACATTCGAATCATAGGGGTTCCAGAAGAAGAAGACAAAAAGAAAGACCATGAGAAAATACTTGAGGAGATAATAGTGGAAAACTTCCCTAAAATGGGGAAGGAAATAATCACCCAAGTCCAAGAAACCCAGAGAGTACCAAACAGGATAAACCCAAGGAGAAACACCCCAAGACACATATTAATCAAATTAACAAAGATCAAACACAAAGAACAAATATTAAAAGCAGCAAGGGAAAAACAACAAATAACACACAAGGGAATTCCCATAAGGATAACAGCTGATCTTTCAATAGAAACTCTTCAAGCCAGGAGGGAATGGCAAGACATACTTAAAATGATGAAAGAAAATAACCTACAGCCCAGATTATTGTACCCAGCAAGGATCTCATTCAAGTATGAAGGAGAAATCAAAAGCTTTTCAGACAAGCAAAAGCTGAGAGAATTCTGCACCACCAAACCAGCTCTCCAACAAATACTAAAGGATATTCTCTAGACAGGAAACACAAAAACGGTGTATAAACTCGAACCCAAAACAATAAAGTAAATGGCAACGGGAACATACTTATCAGTAATTACCTTAAATGTAAATGGGTTGAATGCCCCAACCAAAAGACAAAGACTGGCTGAATGGATACAAAAACAAGACCCCTACATATGTTGTCTACAAGAGACCCACCTCAAAACAGGGGACACATACAGACTGAAAGTGAAGGGCTGGAAAAAGATTTTCCATGCAAATAGGGACCAAAAGAAAGCAGGAGTAGCAATACTCATATCAGATAAAATAGACTTTAAAACAAAGGCTGTGAAAAGAGACAAAGAAGGTCACTACATAATGATCAAAGGATCAATCCAAGAAGAAGATATAACAATTATAAATATATATGCACCCAACATGGGAGCACCACAGTACGTAAGACAAATGCTAACAAGTATGAAAGGAGAAATTAACAATAACACAATAATAGTGGGAGACTTTAATACCCCACTTAGACCTATGGATAGATCAACTAAACAGAAAATTAACAAGGAAACACAAACTTTAAACGATACAATAGACCAGTTAGACCTAATTGATATCTATAGGTCATTTCATCCCAAAACAATGAATTTCACCTTTTTCTCAAGCGCACATGGAACCTTCTCCAGGATAGATCACATCCTGGGCCATAAAGCTAGCCTTGGTAAATTCAAAAAAATAGAAATCATTCCAAGCATTTTTTCTGACCACAATGCAGTAAGATTAGATCTCAATTACAGGAGAAAAACTATTAAAAATTCCAACATATGGAGGCTGAACAACACGCTGCTGAATAACCAACAAATCACAGAAGAAATCAAAAAAGAAATCAAAATTTGCATAGAAACGAATGAAAATGAAAACACAACAACCCAAAACCTGTGGGACACGGTAAAAGCAGTCCTAAGGGGAAAGTTCATAGCAATACAGGCATACCTCAAGAAACAAGAAAAAAGTCAAATAAATAACCTAACTCTACACCTAAAGCAACTAGAAAAGGAAGAAATGAAGAACCCCAGGGTTAGTAGAAGGAAAGAAATCTTAAAAATTAGAGCAGAAATAAATGCAAAAGAAACAAAAGAGACCATAGCAAAAATCAACAAAACCAAAAGCTGGTTCTTTGAAAGGATAAATAAAATTGACAAACCATTAGCCAGACTCATCAAGAAACAAAGGGAGATAAATCAAATCAACAAAATTAGAAACGAAAATGGAGAGATCACAACAGACAACACAGAAATACAAAGGATCATAAGAGACTACTATCAACAATTATATGCCAATAAAATGGACAACGTGGAAGAAATGGACAAATTCTTAGAAAAGTACAACTTTCCAAAACTGGACCAGGAAGAAATAGAAAATCTTAACAGACCCATCACAAGCATGGAAATTGAAACTGTAATCAAAAATCTTCCATCAAACAAAAGCCCCGGTCCAGACGGCTTCACAGCTGAATTCTACCAAAAATTTAGAGAAGAGCTAACACCTATCCTGCTCAAACTCTTCCAGAAAATTGCAGAGGAAGGTAAACTCCCAAACTCATTCTATGAGGCCACCATCACCCTAATACCAAAACCTGACAAAGATCCCACAAAAAAAGAAAACTACAGGCCAATATCACTGATGAACATAGATGCAAAAATCCTTAACAAAATTCTAGCAATCAGAATCCAACAACACATTAAAAAGATCATACACCATGATCAAGTGGGCTTTATCCCAGGGATGCAAGGATTCTTCAATATCCGCAAATCAATCAATGTAATACACCACATTAACAAATTGAAAAATAAAAACCATATGATTATCTCAATAGATGCAGAGAAAGCCTTTGACAAAATTCAACATCCATTTATGATAAAAACTCTCCAGAAAGCAGGAATAGAAGGAACATACCTCAACATAATAAAAGCTATATATGACAAACCCACTGCAAACATTATCCTCAATGGTGAAAAATTGAAAGCATTTCCTCTAAAGTTAGGAACAAGACAAGGGTGCCCACTTTCACCATTACTATTCAACATAGTTTTGGAAGTTTTGGCCACAGCAATCAGAGCAGAAAAAGAAATAAAAGGAATCCAAATTGGAAAAGAAGAAGTAAAACTCTCACTATTTGCAGATGACATGATCCTCTACATAGAAAACCCTAAAGAGTCCACCAGAAAATTACTAGAAATAATCAATGACTACAGTAAAGTTGCAGGATATAAAATCAACACACAGAAATCCCTTGCATTCCTATACACTAATAATGAGAAAACAGAAAGAGAAATTAAGGAAACAATTCCATTCACCATTGCAACGGAAAGAATAAAATACTTAGGAATATATCTACCTAAAGAAACTAAAGACCTATATATAGAAAACTATAAAACACTGGTGAAAGAAATCAAAGAGGACACTAATAGATGGAGAAATATACCATGTTCATGGATTGGAAGAATCAATATAGTGAAAATGAGTATACTACCCAAAGCAATTTATAGATTCAATGCAATCCCTATCAAGCTACCAACAGCATTCTTCACAGAGCTAGAACAAATAATTTCACAATTTGTATGGAAATACAAAAAACCTCGAATAGCCAAAGCGATCTTGAGAAAGAAGAATGGAACTGGAGGAATCAACCTACCTGACTTCAGGCTCTACTACAAAGCCACAGTTATCAAGACAGTATGGTACTGGCACAAAGACAGAAATATTGATCAATGGAATAAAATAGAAAGCCCAGAGATAAATCCACGCACATATGGACACCTTATCTTCTACAAAGGAGGCAAGAATATACAATGGATTAAAGACAATCTCTTTAACAAGTGGTGCTGGGAAATCTGGTCAACCACTTGTAAAAGAATGAAACTGGACCACTTTCTAACACCATACACAAAAATAAACTCAAAATGGATTAAAGATCTAAACGTAAGACCAGAAACTATAAAACTCCTAGAGGAGAACATAGGCAAAACACTCTCTGACATACATCACAGCAGGATCCTCTATGACCCACCTCCCAGAATATTGGAAATAAAAGCAACAATAAACAAATGGGACCTAACTAACCTTAAAAGCTTCTGCACATCAAAGGAAACTATTAGCAAGGTGAAAAGACAGCCTTCAGAATGGGAGAAAATAATAGCAAATGAAGCAACCGACAAACAACTAATCTCAAAAATATACAAGCAACTCCTACAGCTCAACTCCAGAAAAATAAACGACCCAATCAAAAAACGGGCCAAAGAACTAAATAGACATTTCTCCAAAAAAGACATACAGATGGCTAACAAACACATGAAAAGATGCTCAACATCACTCATTATCAGAGAAATGCAAATCAAAACCACTATGAGGTACCATTTCACACCAGTCAGAATGGCTGCGATCCAAAAGTCTACAAATAATAAATGCTGGAGAGGGTGTGGAGAAAAGGGAACCCTCTTACACTGTTGGTGGGAATGCAAACTAGTACAGCCACTATGGAGAACAGTGTGGAGATTCCTTAAAAAACTGGAAATAGAACTGCCTTATGATCCAACAACCCCACTGCTGGGCATACACACTGAGGAAACCAGAAGGGAAAGAGACACATGTACCTCAATGTTCATCGCAGCACTGTTTATAATAGCCAAGACATGGAAGCAACCTAGATGTCCATCAGCAGATGAATGGATAAGAAAGCTGTGGTACATATACACAATGGAGTATTACTCAGCCATTAAAAAGAATACATTTGAATCAGTTCTAATGAGGTGGATGAAACTGGAGCCTATTATACAGAGTGAAGTAAGCCAGAAGGAAAAACATAAATACAGTATACTAACGCACATATATGGAACTTAGAAAGATGGTAACAATAACCCGGTGTACGAGACAGCAAAAGAGACACTGATGTATAGAACAGTCTTATGGACTCTGTGGGAGAGGGAGAGGGTGGGAAGATTTGGGAGAATGGCAATGAAACATGTAAAATATCATGTAGGAAACGAGTTGCCAGTCCAGGTTCGATGCATGGTGCTGGATGCTTGGGGCTGGTGCACTGGGACGGCCCAGAGGGATGGTATGGGGAGGGAGGAGGGAGGAGGGTTCGGGATGGGGAACACATGTATACCTGTGGCGGATTCATTTTGATATTTGGCAAAACTAATACAATTATGTAAAGTTTAAAAATAAAATAAAATTGGAAGAATACAAAAAAGAAAAAAAAATAAAAAAAGAAAAAAAATAGAAAAGATCAATGAAACTGAAAGCTGGTTCTTTGAAAAATCAACAAAATTGATAAACCCTTAGCCAGACTCATCAGGAAGAAAAAGGAAAAGATTCAAGTCAATAAAATTAGAAATGAAAGGGAAGAAATTAGAACCAACACTGAAGAAAAACAAAGGATCATAAGAGACTACTTCAAGCAACTTCGAATAAATAAAATGGACAACGTGGAAGGGATTACAAGTTTTTCAGTTCAGTTCAGTTGCTCAGTCATGTCCGACTCTTTGTGACCCCATGAATCGCAGCACGCCAGGCCTCCCTGTCCATCACCAACTCCCAGAGTTCACTCAGACTCACATCCATCGAGTCAGTGATACCATCCAGCCATCTCATCCTCTGTCATCCCCTTCTCCTCCTGCCCCTAATCCCTCCTGGCATCAAAGTCTTTTCCAATGAGTCAACTCTTCACATGAGGTGGCCAAAGTACTGGAGTTTCAGCTTTAGCATCATTCCTTCCAAAGAAATCCCAGGGCTGATCTCCTTCAGAATGGACTGGTTGGATCTCCTTGCAGTCCAAGGCACTCTCAAGAGTCTTCTCCAACACCACAGTTCAAAAGCATCAATTCTTCAGCACTCAGCTTTCTTCACAGTCCAACTTTCACATCCATACATACCACTGGGAAAACCATAGCCTTGACTAGACGGACCTTTGTTGGCAAAGTAATGTCTCTGCTTTTGAATATCCTATCTAGGTTGGTCATAACTTTCCTTCCAAGGAGTAAGTGTCTTTTAATTTCATGGCTGCAGTCAACATCTGCAGGGATTTTGGAGCCCAAAAAAATAAAGTCTGACACAGTTTCCACTCTTTCCCCATCTATTTCCCATGAAGTGATGGGATCAGATGCCATGATCTTCGTTTTCTGAATGTTGAGCTTTAAGCCAACTTTTTCACTCTCTTCTTGCACTTTCATCAAGAGGCTTTTGAGTTCCTCTTCACTTTCTGCCTTAAGGGTGGTGTCATCTGCATATCTGAGGTTATTGATATTTCTCCCGACAATCTCAATTCCAGCTGTGCTTCTTCCAGCCCAGGGTTTCTCATGATGTACTCTTCATAGAAGTTAAATAAGCAGGGTGACAATATACAGCCTTGATGTACTCCTCTTCCTATTTGGAACCAGTCTGTTGTTCCATGTCCAGTTCTAACTTCTGCTCCCTGACCTGCATACATACTTCTCAAGAGGCAGGTCAGGTGGTCTGGTATTCCTGTTTCTTGAAGAAGTTTCCACAGTTTATTGTGATCCACACAGTCAAAGGCTTTGGCATAGTCAGTAAAGCAGAAATAGATGTTTTTCTGGAACTCTTTTGCTTTTCCATGATCCAGCGGATTTGGCAATTTGGTCTCTGGTTCCTCTGCCTTTTCTAAAACCAGCTTGAACATCTGAAAGTTCACAGTACACATATTGCTGAAGCCTGGCTTGAAGAATTTTGAGCATTACTTTACTAGCGTGTGAGTTGAGTTCAATTGTGCAGTAGTTTGAGCATTCTTTGGCATTGCCTTTCTTTGGGATTGGAATGAAAACTGACCTTTTCCAGTCCTGGGGCCACTGCTGAGTTTTCCAAATTTGCTGGCATATTGAGTGCAGCACTTTCACAACATCATCTTTCAGGAGTTGAAATAGCTCAACTAGAATTTCATCACCTCCACTAGCTTTGTTTGTAGTAATGCTTTCTAAGGCCCACTTGACTTCACATTCCAGGATGTTTGGCTCCAGGTGAGTGATGACACCATCATGATTATCTGGGTCATGAAGATCTTTTTTGTACAGTTCTTCTGTGTATTCTTGCCACCTCTTCTTGATATCTTCTGCTTCTGTTAGGTCCAAACCATTTCTGTCCTTTATCGAGCCCATCTTTGCATGAAATGTTCCCTTGGTATCTCTAATTTTCCTGAAGAGATCTCTAGTCTTTCCCATTCTCTTGTTTTCCTCTATTTATTTGCATTGATCACTGAGGAAAGCTGTCTTATCTCTTCTTGCTATTCTTCGGAACTCTGCATTCAGATGCTTATATCTGTCCTTTTCTCCTTTGCTTTTCACTTCTCTTTTCACAGCTATTTGTAAGGCCTCCCCAGACAGCCATTTTGCTTTTCTGCATTTCTTTTCCATGGGGATGATCTTGATCCCTGTCTCCTGTACAATATCACGAACCTCAGTCCATAGTTCATCAGGCACTCTAAATCTATCAGGTCTAAGCCCTTAAATATATTTCTCACTTCCACTGTATAATCATAAGGGACTCGATTTAGATCATACCTGAATGGTCTAGTGGTTTTCCCTACTTTCTTCAATTTCGGTCTGAATTTGGCAATAAGGAGTTCATGATCTGAGCCACATTCAGCTCTTTGTCTTGTTTTTGTTGACTGTATAGAGCTTCTCCATCTTTGCCTGCAAAGAATGTAATCAATCTGATTTCAGTGTTGACCATCTGGTGATGTCCATGTGTAGAGTCTTCTCTTGTGTTGCTGGAAGAGGGTGTTTGTTATGACCAGTGCATTTTCTTGGCAAAACTCTAACAGTGTTTGCCCTGCTTCATTCCGTATTTGAAGGCCAAATTTGCCTGTTACTCCAGGTGTTTCTTGACTTCCTACTTTTGCACTCCAGTCCCCTATCATGAAAAGGACATCTTTTTTGTGTGTTAGTTCTAAAAGGTCTTGTAGGTCTTCATAGAACCGTTCAACTTCAGCTTCAGCATTACTGGTTGGGGCATAGACTTGGATTACTGTGATATTGAATGGTTTGCCTTGGAAACGAACAGAGATCATTCTGTCGTTTTTGAGATTGCATCCAAGTATTGCATTTCAAACTCTTCTTTTGACCATGATGGCCTTTAAAATCACACACCCCCAAATAAAACTCTTAGAAATAAATTTGACCAAGGAGGTGATAGAGTTATACACTGAGAACTGCTGCTGCTGCTAAGTCCCTTCAGTCGTGTCCGACTCTGTGTGACCCCATAAACAGCAGCCCACCAGGCTCCGCCACCCCTTGGATTCTCCAGACAAGAACACTGGAGTGGGTTGCCATTTCCTTCTCCAATGCATGAAAGTGAAAAGTGAAAGTGAAGTAGCTCAGTTGTGTTCGACCCTCAGCGACCCCATGGACTGCAGCCTTCCAGTTTCCGCCTTCCGTGAGATTTTCCAAGCAAGAGTACTGGAGGGGGGTGCCATTGCCTTCTCCAATACACTGAGAACTATAAAACATTAATAAAGGAAATAAGAGATGATTCAAAGAAATGGAAAGATATAACATACTCTTGAAATGGAAGATTTAACTTTGTTAAAATACAAAGCAATCTACAGATTTAATGTAATCCCTATCAAACTGTGTGTGATGTGTTCCATAAGACTAGGACAAATTGTCCTAAAATTTCTGTGGAAATGTAAAGGAACCAGAATTGTCAAAGCAATCCTGAGGAAAAAGAATAAAGCAAGAGTCATAATCCTCCCAGGCTTCAATCAATACTACAAAACTACAATAATCAAAATAGTGTGGTACTGCAACAAAAACAGACATATTAATCAATGGAATAAAATAGATAACCCAGAAATATACTCACACACCTATGGCCAATTTTTTGTAAACAAAGCAAGAATGTAAAATGGGAAAAAGACAAATCATCAGCAAGTGGTGCTGGATAAGTTTCACACCTACATTTAAATCAGTGGAGTTAGAACATATCCTCACAACATATGCAAAAATAAATACAAAATAGCTCAAAATTTAAATACTTAAATATAAGACACAGCTTTATAAAAATCCTAGAACAGATCATAGGCAAAATATCCTCTGACATTAATCATACCAATGTTTTCTTAGGTCAGTCTTTTAAGACACAGAAATAGAAGTAAAAAATAAAAAATAAATGATGACGTCTAATCAAACCTATAACCTTTTGCATAGCAAAGGAAACCATAAACAAAATGACAACTTATGAACTAGGACAAAAAATTAGAAATAATGTGACTGACAAAGACTTAATTAAAAAATTAAAATTAAACAGCTCCTACAATTCAGTAATAGAAGAAGAAAAAAACTATTAAAAAAATGAACAGAACATCTAACTAGATGTTTCTCCAAAGAAGACATACAGATGGCCAAGAACACGGGAAAATTGCTCAGCATCACTAACTATTATAGAACTACAAATCAAAGCTACAATGAGGTATCACCTCAGCATTCAGAATGGCCATAACCAAAAAAAATTAAAAAATAAAAAAAAATAAAAAATGCTGGAAAAGTTGTGGAGGGAAGGAAATCCTCCTACACTTTGGTGGAAATTTAAGTCAGTTCAGTTACAATGGAAAGCAGTGTAGATGTTCCTCAGAAAATGAAAAATAATATTACCACATTTTCCAGAAATTCCAATGGTCATATATCAGGATAGAATTTAAATTGAAAAGATATATGTACCTCCATGTTCATAGCAGCACTATTCACAGTAAGTAACTAAGACATGGAAACAGCCTAAATGTCCATTGACAGATGAATGGATAAATGGATAAAGATATGGTACACATATAAACAATGGAATATTACTCAGCCATAAAAAAGAAGAAAATAATGCCATTTGTAGCAACATGAAAACAACTAGAGATCATCATACTAAGGGAAGTAAATCAGAAAGACAAATACCTTATGATATCACTTATATATAGAATCTAAAATGTGATAAAAAATGAAACATTAGCAGACTCACAGAAATCAAGAATAAGCTTGTGGTTCCCAAGGGAGAGGGGGACTAGGGAAGGGATGTATGGGGAGTTTGGGATTAGTAGATACAAATGATTATATATAGAAGGGATAATCTACAAGTTTTTACTATGTAGCACATGAAACTACATTCAATATCTTATGGTAAACCACAATAGAATATTATATATATATCTCCACGACTAGAGCAAGAACCACATTTGTTTGTGAAAGAGAGGACTAAATCTATCCAGAGACTATATGCTTTTGTCAGGAGGCAATGACTCATGACTCATTGGATATTTGAGGTATCTTTCTTGGTGAGTAAGTGAATATGATTTTATGGATATTAAGATGTTTACATACAAAAAGCTGGTAGCAAGAATGGCTCCTTGTAACATAATGTGGCAGATGATTTTGATCCACCAACAATTCAGATCCTATCTATAGAATGGAAATTGTTGGTGTAAGAGAGCTGATTAGTCACAGAGTCATATTTCAACTCTTGCTTCAAGTGGGTGAACACTTCCCTTTTTCACTCAAGATTTCCATAGTCTGAAATAAAATCTAATCCTTTGCTTTGGTCCACAGGAAAGAGCCCAAGCAACATAAATGTTAAGAAACTTAAATTTTCACTTCAGTTTTATCTTTACACAAAGTAATGACTGATTGACTTTAATACACACTGTGCATTTCTCAGTTTTCAGATGTCTGGTAAAGATAAAAGTGCCAATAAAAGACTGCAAAAATATTTCCCTACTGTTAAACCTAAGTTCATGAGAGAGATTAGATGTTAAACATCATTTAAGTAGTCTTCTGTGACTATGACTACATTAATGCAATGACATAAGTTTCAGGAGAAAGCATTAGCTTTTGAAGAGGAAGTGCTTAACATCACACAAAGAAAACAGACTCTGTACTGCTGATTGAAATGCAGGTATTGCTTTCTGCTGCTAATTATAAATTTTTGTGTTTATGCCCTGATTAAACATCTCATAAGTTTTAAATGGTCTATCATTATTTTCCCTAGATATTTTATGTGTCCCCAATGTTGTTTTATCATAAAAGTTTTTTATGTGTAGATGTTACAGCAGGAGTGTTTATATTTATGTATCAGTACTATCATCCTTACATCTTCTTAACCACTTAATAAACTGTTGTATCAGATATACAGTTGCACTATATTTTCATATGTAGATATTTGTCTTCCTCTGAATTATTGAGCTTAAGCGTTTCTAGAGAGATAATTTTTATTGTGTTTCACTTCAGAAAAAAAATCACAAGCATCATGTAAAATGTATTTATATCTTTCTGTATCTGATAAGCTAGGTTTCTTAACTAGAAACAGAAAAATTGATTCAGAAATTAATTATGACTGAAAACTCTACAGTTATGAGACATGTCTAAAATGAGCCTGAGAATGGATCCGTGAAGAGAGCACTATTTCCCTCTTGGGTGTCATTTACAGCATCAGAATCACAATATAGGCTTCTCCAGAAACTTCAGAAGTGCATTTATGTTGTATCCACGTTCACTAAGAGATTGTGCCCTTACACCAGTTCTCTGAGCTACCTGCTTCTAAGTTAAAGCATGCAAATATAATGTAGGCTTACATCCTGGTTGAAGGTATGAGTCAGGCAGGGAAGTGAATATTTGTAATATATCACAGATACTGAAACATTTGCTCTCTAAGAAATATCAAAAGAAAATCCTTTTAAAAATAATAAATGGGTTCTAAATTTTGTGCTTAACTAGGGGTCCTGTGATCCCTTATTATCCATGACTCAGGTCATTATCAGTGAGAAAAAGGGATACGTGAGAAGATTTTTTTTTTTAAGATATTAATATAATGTCTGGATAAAAGGATGTAGAAGGTGCAGAAAGTAAACATAATTTGGTCTTTATTCTTTGATTGGCCCATAAATAATTTGTCTGATCCTGTTTTGACAGACAGGGTGAAAGGTAGAAGAGACAGACAAAGACAGAGAAAGAGACACCTATCATTAATTTTGAAACTGGTGCACAAGCATTAGTGCCTTTAGGACCTGATGATCTAATGTGACATGGAGCTGTATAGAAAGGCCATCACTACAATTCAGTAATAAGCACAATGTGGTGGCTATAATACATGATAATCTTTCACTCTCTTTGTCATCTCAAAGGCCCTGCATCTCTCACATTTCTGGAAAGGTGACTTTGTGGGGAGGATCTCAACTGTCATTGTCATTTACTATCACAGAGTAGAAGAATCTGAAGATGACTGTGTTTCTATGACTGTAGTCTCCCAGCACTACAGTGTCTTTCTCTTCTATTTCCTTTTAAAACCCAGACTGACTTGAAATTCTTCTTGGAATTATTTAACTAAAATTGACGTTGATAATGTTATTTTCCTCAATGTGATAAGTAATCACTTCCTTTCAGTTGGTGCATCCCTACATCCACAGGATCACAGAACAATTTCCTGCCTAAAAGTATATATTCTGTTCATGTTAAATTGAAGGTAGTTGCTTTTAAAAATGTGATAAGTCACAATGAATCAAGTATACAACTTCCTGTAGCTTCAATTTACTGTCCAGTATTCTAACATAAAATCCTTTGGCTGGATAAATCACATTTCTCAATGTTCTAAAACTTGAAATCAGGTTCAATTTATGTAAAAAAAGTTGTATCCTTTCTCTCTTTTTCATAAGTCCCAATATTCTTTGGCAACCAAAAGTCTGCTCTCTATGGCTATGAGTCTGTTGATTTCTTTTTTAAATTTTAGCTCAATTTATTAGCAAAAAGTCTTATCACATATATGTCAATTTATAAAGCTAAAGACTCATCCATATTCTATTACCTTTTATAGCAATGTTTTATGATTCATGAATATTCTATAGTGTTTATAACAATATTTCACCTGTATTTTTCATCAGGGGTACACAGAATGGAACATCTTTTTCAAAATATATAAATGTTATTATTCATTAAGAGCTATGAGATTTAAAAAATAATCAAATTGGATTGAAATTAGGGGAAAAATATAATACACAACTCAAGATTTGTTTTTTTTTTTATTTTATTTTTTTAACTTTACAATATTGTATTGGTTTTGCCATATATCAACATGAATCTGCCACAGGTATACACATGCTCCCCATCCTGAACCCTCCTCCCTCCTCCCTCCCTGGACCATCCCTCTGGGTAGTCCCAGTGCTCCAGCCCCAAGCATCTAGTATCGTGCATCAAACCTGGACTGGCGACTCATTTCGTATATGATATTATACATGTTTTAATGCCATTCTCCCAAATCATCCCACCCTCTCCCTCTCCCTCTCCCACAGAGTCCAAAAGACTGTTCTATACATCAGTGTCTCTTTTGCAGATTTGATTTCAATTCTATATTCTTCACTTTCTCTTAGGATAAATGAATGCATGGCTTCATGCTCTTCTTTTGTGTGCCTCCTCTGGAGGTATGTGACACTCAATACCTATTAAACTTTTCACTGCACTCTTTATGGAATACATGCTGTTATTTCAGCATCAATTTATTCCCTGTGTTTGCCAGCACATGAAATGTTCTATGAGAGATTCAGTGCTTTTCTTACTGAACAGATGTTTATTGTGTTTACATTTAGTTATTGTCTGAAGGATGTGGTGAAATAGAACAGAATATTACAGCCTGCATCCTTTTGTGCCCAAACATGGGTATAAATAACCATCCAGGCACAGACATAACTTCACTAGACCTCTGGATTTTACGTGACAGATTACAGCACTCATGTGGAGCACACAAATGAGAACAGACATATTATATTGGGTGGGAAGGACAGTTTAACTCTACCTGAGTCACTCTTTCCCCCAGTAACTTGAAGAACAGTGCAGAGAGAGATTTATTCTCCCATGAGTTAGCAAAAGTCAAGTGAGCATCCAATTTTCATATATACTCAAATATCAAGCCCAATGGCCCAGAACCCTGTGACTATACCTACCCTTGGTTCATGATACTTACCTGCCCAAATTCTCTGGCTGCATTACTGGTTAAAAGCTTTCTGTCTCAGATTGAGTCTATAAAAATTGGAACTACTGAATACTTACCCAAATATGAGAACACCAATGCAAAAATATAAGACTACAAGTTTTACAAGGTTCATAAAGTAATGAATGAAGATCTATAATCTGCCTATTGATCTTCCTTCATAGCTCAGTTGGTAAAGAATCCTCCTGTGATGCAGTAGACCCTGGTTTGATTGCTGGGTCAGGAAGATCCGCTGGAGAAGGGATAGGCTATCCACTCCAGTATTCTTGGGCTTCTCTTGTGGCTCAGCTGGTAAAGAAAATGCCTGAAATGCGGAAGACCTGGGTTCAGTCCCTGGGTTGAGATGATTCCCCTGGAGAAGGGAAAGGCTACCCACTCCAGTATTCTGGCCTGAAGAATTCCATGGACTATGCAGTCCTTGGGGTCACAAAGAGTTGGACATGACTGAGGGACTTTCACTTTCACTTCACTTAACTTCATAATCTGCCTAACAATGAATACATAACATTCCTCTTTATCCATTGATCTGTTGATGGACAATTAACTCACGTCCATATCTTGGCAGTTGTAAATAATTCAGGATGAACAGTGAGGTACATGTATCTTTTCAAATGAGTGTTTTTGGATTTTTCAGATGTATACCCAGGAATGGAGTTGCTGGATGTCTAGTAGTTTTATTATTACCATGTGAGAAACATCAGTAGTGTTATGCACAGTGGCTTCTCCAATTTACATCCCGACCAACAGTTAGGATGGTTCCCTTTTCTCCACATCCTGTCCAACATTGTTTCCACATCTTTGCCAACATTTACTGTTTTTGTTTTTGTGTTCTTTTTTTTTTTTAAACTTTACATAATTGTGTTAGTTTTGCCAAATATCAAAATGAATCCATCACAGGTATACATGTGCTCCCCATCCTGTACCCTCCTCCCTCCTCCCTCCCCATACCATCCCTCTGGGTCGTCCCAGTGCACTAGCCCCATGCATCAAGTATTGTGTATCAAACCTGGACTGGCATCTCGTTTCATACATGATATTTTACATGTTTCAATGCCATTCTCCCAAATCTTCCCACCCTCTCCCTCTCCCACAGAGTCCATAAGACTGTTCCATACATCAGTGTCTCTTTTGCTGTCTCGTACACAGGGTTATTGTTATCATCTTTCTAAATTCCATATATATGCATTAGTATACTGTATTGGTGTTTTTCCTTCTGGCTTACTTCACTCTGTATAATAGGCTCCAGTTTCATCCACCTCATTAGAACTGATTCAAATGAATTCTTTTTAATGGCTGAGTAATACTCCATTGTGTATATGTACCACAGCTTTCTTATCCATTCATCTGCTGATGGACATCTAGGTTGCTTCCATGTCCTGGCTATTATAAACAGTGCTGCGATGAACATTGGGGTACACGTGTCTCTTTCCCTTCTGGTTTTTGTGTTCTTTTTACTGATAGCCATTCTAACAGTTGTAAGGTAATAATGTCTCACTGAGGTTTTGAGTTTCATTTTCCTGATTATTAGCTATGTTAAACATCTTATCATGTTCACACTGGCCATCTGCATTTCCTCTTTAGAAAAAAATGTCTATTTAGTTCTTCAGCCCATTTTTTAATTGGGTGTTGTTGAGTTGTTTTTATTTTGTTTGTTCAGTCACTCAGGCATGCCCGACTCTTTGTGATCCCATGGACTGCAGTATGCCAGGCTTCCCTGTCCCTCACCATCTCCCGGAACTTGATCAAATTTATATCCATTGAATCGATAATGCCATCCAACCATCTCATCCACTGTCATCCCATCCTCCTCCTATCTCCAATCTTTCCTAGCATCAGGGTCTTTTCCAATGAGTTGGCTCTTCGCATCATGTGGCCAAAGTATTGGAGCTTCCTCTTCAGCATCAGTCCTCCCAATGAATATTCAGGACTGATTTCCTTTTGGAAGGACAGGTTGGATCTCCTTGCAGTCCAATGGACTCACAAGAGTGTTTTTCAATTCCACAGCTCAAAAGCATTAATTATCTGGCACTCATCCTTCTTTATGCCCCAACTTTCATATCCATACATGACTACTGGAAAAATCATAGCTTTGACTATATGACATTTGTCAACAAAGTAATATCTCTGCTTTTTAATATGCTGTCTATGTTTGTCATAGCATTTCTTCCAAGGAGCAAGTGTCTTAATTTCATGTCTACAGTAACCATCCACAGCAATTTTGGAGCCCAAGAAAATAATGTCCTTCGCTGTTTCCATTTTTACCCCATTTATATGCCTTTACCTTCAATCTTTCCCAGCATCAGGGTCTTTTCAAATGAGTCAGTTCTTTGCATCAGGTGGCCAAAGTATTGGAGTTTCAGCTTCAATATCAGTCTTTCCAATGATTATTCTGGGCTGATTTCCTGTAGGATGGACTGGTTGGATCTCCTTGCTGTCCAAAGGACTCTTAAATGTCTTTTCCAACACCACAGTTCAAAAGCATCAGTTCTTCAGTGCTCAGCTTTCTTTATAGTCCAACTCTCACATTCATACATGACTAATGGAAAAACCATACCTTTGACTAGATGGACCTTTGTTGTCAAAGTAATTTTTCTACTTTTTCATATGTTGTCTCATGCTTAATTACTAAACATTAAGTATCATCTCTTGATTATATCCACTCTGGCCACAGTGGATGGAGACCTTCCCCTTCCACATACAACTGCCTCCAACTACCTTTTATCTTTCCCTTCTTTCCATCATAGTTAAATCCCACTTTGTGTCTATGATGGTTAGGTTGAGAACACTTTTCCATCTTCTAGGATACATTGCTAAAGTAGAAAAATATTAATTACTATAAAATCTTATATTTTAGTTAGTCTTTCCATATAAATAGTTCCTCTTATTTTGCTTTTCACAGTCAAGAAACTTTAAGGTGATACTGGGAATTTCAAGAAAATGTTTCAAGAGATGTTAAGAATTTTAGAAGAAAATCCTTTTTAATAAAATATTTATTTAGTTTTCTGTATTCTGCTCATGTTGTACAGTCACTCAAATATATCAGTTCTTAAAATGCTATTCTTTATAATTTTAACTTCATCATTATTACAATTTTTCCAATATAGATAACTCCAGTTCTTTATTACAGAGTAGTAAAACTTTAAACAATATTCAGCTGACTAAAATAATACTATAGAAATATATTATTGTTTTAAACTTGAATTATGTACTTTTGTGTCTGCCTTTAGGAATAATTACATGAATGACCCATGGGAAATTATAATCAAACATCAACTGATTTCATTTTATTGGGATTGTTTCCCTCTTCAAGAACTGGTCTGTTCCTTTTTATTCTCATTGGTTTCATTTTCTTAATGGCTCTAGTTGGTAACCTTTCCATGATTCTTCTCATCTTTCTGGACATCCGTCTTCACAAGCCCATGTATTTTCTGCTTAGCCAGCTCTCCCTCATGGATCTGAACTACATCTCTACCACTGTTCCCAAAATGGCCTATGATTTTCTGTTTGCAAACAAGTCTATCTCCATCATCGGGTGTGGGATTCAGAGCTTCTTCTTCTTGGCTATGGCATGTGCAGAAGGATTGCTTTTGGCCTCTATGGCTTATGATCGTTATGTGGCCATTTGCTTTCCTCTTCACTATCCCATCAGAATTAGCAGAAGAGTGTGCATATTGATGATAACAGGATCTTGGATAATGGGCTCTATCAACTCCTGTGCCCACACCACATATATTCTCTCTATCCCTTATTGCCAATCCAGGTCCATCAATCATTTCTTCTGTGATGTCACAGTCATGTTGACAATAGCCTGCATTGATACAACAGTCTATGAATACACGGTGTTTCTGAGCACCACACTTTTCCTTTTGCTGCCCTTCATTGGTATTGCTTTTTCCTATGGCCGTGTTCTCCTTGTTGTCTATCGCATGAACTCAGCAGAAGGGAAGAAGAAGGCCTATTCAACCTGCAGCACCCACCTCACTGTGGTTTCTTTCTACTATGCACCCTTTGTTTACACGTATCTACGCCCAAGATTTCTGCGTACTCCAACAGAGGACAAAGTTCTGGCTGTCTTTTACATCATCCTTACCCCGATGCTCAATCCTATTATCTACAGCCTGAGAAACAAGGAGGTGATTGGGGCCCTGAGAAGAGTAACTCAGAGAATCTCCCCTATGAAAATGTAGACTAAATATTTTTATGAATACCAGGAGTTATATATATATATATATATATATACATACACACACATATATATATATGTATGATATAAATCTGTTTATAACTGTATAGTCATTAAAATATTTTTATTAAATGAAAAGAGTAAAACTGATCTAGAGGACAAGAAAATAGTTCATATCTTGAAAAACCTCAATCTTATTTCTTGTTTCTTTTTTTTAAATCAATTTCAAATGCATTTTGATAGGCTGTCAACTAGAAAGATTCTGTCATTTAGTAGTGAACACAGACATTAACTGAATAACAGAATATCATTCACCATAACAGTTCCACAGTTTTCAATACATTTTTCAACAGGTCTGAACCACATTTTCTGAATGTCTAGATAAAATTAAAAGACAGAATACTTTTTGTTCTTCCTATAGTATAACCATAATTACCAGTAACACTTTTTTTTTTTTTTTAATTCCAACATAGGGAAACTTCTTGTTAGAGATTTAGCTGAGAATTCTGAAGTGCTTATACCACTCTGAACAGAAACTGAGAAGTTTATGTTAATTACAGGGTGATGCATCTATCATATTAGGTATACCTGGAAATCAACAATAGGCCTTGAAAATGCCACAAGAGATTGCTAAGACAATTATACAAGTGGGTCAGCAGTTAGTCTCATTAGTGGAAATTAAAACTGTTGAGGAAATCCATGCAAACAGCTACTCTCAAAACAGCTACTCTCAAAACATACTGTGTACCTGCTAAGTTGCCATTACAACATTTGTATTATATGATGTCTCTCAAATGAGTTTTTATTCTCCACTCACTACATCCCATAGTTTTACTGGGAAAGTTAACTTTGTAAACTAATTTTCTTAGTTCACATGATGGCTTGATCACTTTCTTAAACAGATCTCATCACTGTATCAACAAAAATTCATCAGTTCAAGTAAATTTCCATGCAAATTGTTATCCATTAGTGATCAATGCAGAAATGCACTTGACCTCTCACATGTGGCAGAGAAGGGGAGGTTCATATTCTACATAATATGCAAGGCAAATCCCAAAATGAACATATGAGGACTCTTGCTCAAAAATCAGAAAAAAAAAAGTTAGATTATTGCTGCTCAAATGTAGTTTTCTCTTCAAAATTAATTCTTTAGTTGTGAAATGAAATTACACATTCAAAAAAAAAAATATATATATACATATTGCATATAAACATAATGCTTCATTATCAGATTTGGGAGATCAATCCTTTCCACTTTATTTTCACTAAATTTAAAGCTTTAGAAACTTTATTCTCTGTTAATATAATTAAAGTGTTTTCAGCATCTGGTGATAAATACTAAGTTTCAATGAATTTGTGATGATTTTTAATATTTAAATTTTAAAAGATTCTTTCTGCTTATGTTACTGGAGCTATTAGGAGTGCTTATAGTTTAGGAGAATATCAGGCTGAATATTTGATAAATTATATTAAATATAAATTCTAGTACACACATATCTGATGATTCAAAAGGAGAAGAAATGTTTTCTAAAAGCAGTTATCTTATGAAACAGCTTCAAATTATCAATTAATACAAATCTGTTTTATATAAGTCTAAATTTAACTTTAAATATAAATTTAGTCAATGGCATTTTAATGATTCATCTTCAATGTCTGACAATTAGTTGACTTTGTATAAGAATGATGTTTCAATTATCTGCTCATTCATTTTATCACTACACATTCATTTGTAAGAAAATTAATTTTTAAAATGTTTTAATAATTGTTTTCTGTAAGTTTACATAAAAATGGTATGCTTTTCCACCTCTGATCTTTCAAATTAATTTTAAATCTTTAAGCAAGCTTTAAATATTATTTCTAAGCCTGTGAATATTTGTTTTACAATATTTCAACAGCTTTTAAAACCATAAATTTTATACTCTGATAATAATTCTATGATATGATCTTTTGTAATGATTATTTGTACACTTTTGTAAGTATTTATTGGAAAAGTTTACTCCCTAAACCTATCATTTCCTGTTCTAACACTTGGGTGAGATTGTTAATAATTTAGTAGATTACACAGAGATTAACACTGAATGGAAAAATAAGTCAGCCCCCATCTCCATAAGAGTCATTTCTCCAGCCAAGTAAATCTCCTTCTCTCTCCTAGGCGGTGGCCTAGTCACCACTGTTGTTGTATCTATATTTGCTCTTGTCACCACTACCACCAATCTGGGTTCAAGCTCCACCCAGCCACTTCCCTGGGGTCCTGTAGTGCCCTGAACACTAATGCATGTGTGGACATGGGGAGGCCAGGCATATTGCTTCATGTCCATGTTGCTTGCCCTTATGTGTACAAGTCCTGCTGCTGGACTGAAACTGCATACTAATGCCGCCACCCAGTATAGATCCTCTGCTCACGTGTGTACTCAGTGATAAAATTAAGAATTTCCAAATGGCAGCAGAGCAATAATTAAGCAAGGTTACTATCTGAGTATGAGAACGTATGTAAGCACACATGCTCTATGCTTTGAGAAATGTAGATTGAACAAATACAAAGGGGATGACATCATGTAAAACCAGCAAAATGATGTGGATGTCAGTTTTTGTCATTGGAAATATCCTAAGAAAGTGTGGAAGCAAGCAGGCAAATGCATTCCAGACTCCTTCCCATTTTAGGTAGTGAGTAATAGAAGGAATCAGGAGACATCAATCTATTTCTGTCCTGAAACAATATATTTTGTTCTGCCCTTTAAAAGAAACTGGAAACAATTTTATTTACTTTTTAAGTAACTGCCTAGAAAATGAAGATTTAGCATTATATAAAATTAATTTCCTACACTTACTCCTTGGAAGGAAAGTTATGACCAACCTAGATAGCATATTCAAAAGCAGAGACATTACTTTGCCAACAAAGGTCCGTCTAGTCAAGGCTATGGTTTTTCCAATGGTCATGTATGGATGTGAGAGTTGGACTGTGAAGAAGGCTGAGCACCGAAGAATTGATGCTTTTGAAGTGTGGTGTTGGAGAAGACTCTTGAGAGTCCCTTGGACTGCAAGGAGATCCAACCAGTCCATTCTGAAGGAGATCAGCCCTGGGATTTCTTTGGAAGGAATGATGCTAAAGCTGAAACTCTAGTACTTTGGCCACCTCATGCGAAGAGTTGACTCATTGGAAAAGACTCTGATGCTGGGAGGGATTGGGGGCAGAGGAGAAGGGGACGACAGAGGATGAGATGGCTGGATGGCCTCACTGACTCAATGGACGTGAGTCTCAGTGAACTCTGGGAGTTGGTGATGTACAGGGAGGCCTGGCATGCTGCGATTCATGGAGTCGCAAAAAGTCAGACACGACTGAGTGACTGATCTGATCTGATGTAAGTTCTGGCAGCTCTATGGTGGGATTATTGGCATCCTTCTCCGAGAAGACTTATGCCATTCCCAAGTCTGCTGCACTCAGAGCTCCTACCTCTGTGGCAGTCCACTGCTGACCTGTACCTCCACAGGAGATACTCAAACACAGTTCTGTCTCAGTCTCTGTGGGGTCTCTGTTTCTTCCACAGACTGAGGAAAACAGATTCCAGTCTTGGAGGGCACAAACAAAACCTTGTGTGCACAGAGAATCAGAGGAAAGGAGCAGTGATTCCACAGGAAACTCAACTAAAACTACCTGCTAGTGTTGGACGGTGTCCTGTGGAGACATGGGTCAGCAGGGGCTTACAACAGGGATGGGGGTGGGGGAGTGGAAACAGCTGTCTGGCAAGGTCCCCTTTGGCATAAACTCTCTTGGAGGTCACCATTGACTTAACCATAGCCTCCATAGATCGGGCCAAAACATTGCCAGAAAGAAAGTCAGCATATGGCTGGTGACTCAAAACTGACCAGAGGCAAACACATTAGAAAAGCTTAGAGTTTAATAATAAGTAGGAGAAGGCAATGGCAACCCACTCCAGTACTCTTGCCTGGAAAATCCCATGAATGGAGGAGCTTGGTAGGCTGCAGTCCATTGGGTTGCTAAGAGTTGGGCACGACTGAGTGACTTCACTTTCACTTTTCACTTTCATGCATTGGAAAAGGAAATGGCAACCCACTCCAGTTTTCTTGCCTGGAGAATCCCAGAGATCGGGGAGCCTGGTGGGCTGCCATCTATGGGGTCACACAGAGTTGGACACGACTGAAGTGACTTAGCAGCAGCAGCAGCAAACCATTATTCTGTAAGTGAGGCTTTTGATGATAAACTCAAATGATATTTGAAAAGCAGGATACATAAACTCTGAGAACCAAGGAGGTTTTGGTGGAACATAATTGTTATCAGACAAGGTAAATCTTCCCTGAGACAAGATTATCAAAATTATCACCAACCAATCTGGAGGGGTGTATTGCTGATCCTGTTCATGATGCCGACTATCTAGCTGTATCTCACTGTGTGCACTGTTCATTGAACCCATGGTAGGCAAGGCACAAGCTAAAATGCTGGAAGAAGACTTGAGGAGACATATGAACTGCAGACACATCTATTCTCTCCTGGCTGACGCAGTAGCCGTAGCAGTAGACACACTGTATTCTTTCCTCTCATAGCTGACCCCACAGACACAGCCGTGATGCAGCAGTAATGCTGCTGCTTCTAGGTGGAGCTTGCGTATCCCTACAACACACAACCCGTGACAAAGTGAGTCCCTCATGACATGCATGCACAGTGATAAGCGATCTCAGCTATTACATAGTCATTATTTACAAAATGTGGAGTGAGAGCTTGAATGTGCCATCTTGGCTAATTTGCTCTCTCCCCACAAGGGGTCGTTCTCTTTTGTTAGCCTCTCCTTGCCCTGAATATACAGAAGAGAATTATGAACCAACAATTAATGAGCTAGCTGAGAGATCACATTAAAGAATCTTGGAAAGAAAAGTTCATGATGGAAATTTCAAGTTGACCAACAACTTCTGTGTGGTAAAGAATAGCTCATATGTCAGATTTTTTTCGAAACCTGTGTAATGGTGTTGCTCCCTTATGCCAGGCTTTCCTACTGGTTCTTGTTCATGTAATAAACTTTAACAAAAGAGAAACTACCCAGTGCCAGAGTGTTGTAGCCCCTAGTTTGGGCAGTTTGGCTGACTGCTGAGACCCAGTTAGAGCCTGAAGGTTGAGTTAGAAAGTTAAAAGAAGTACTGAGTTCAGATAAAGACGTGCAGTTGTCCACTTCTCTGATCACTTTGGACTCCCTTTGTCACTCAATCAGTAAAGAATCCACCTGCAATCCAGGAGACCTGGGTTCAATCCCTGTGTCAGGAAGATCCTCTGGAGAAGGAAATGGCAACCCAATCCAGTATGCTTGCCTGGGGAATCCCATGGACAGAAGAGCCTAGTGGGTTACAGTCCATGGGGTGGCAAGAGTCAGACATGACTTAGTGACTAAATCACGTCATCACTGATAGCTTTGGAGTTGACAAACTATGAAGATAGAAGAGCAGCACAAAAATTTGGAGACCTTAGCATGCCATTTTACCAAGCTAGGAGGGCTCGAGCTGTCACGGATTAAGATTCAAGCACTTGTCACTATGCCTGATTAGTACTCTGAGAGGTAAAATTCCTGGAAAACGGAGAAGAGTAAAGGGAAATATGTTGTGGTTATTGACAATAAAATGGATGAATGGAAGATTCCATGCCATTTTATCACTAATACAAAGAACATTTTAAAATAGTAATTATTATCAACTTCTAAAAATAAATATTCCCCAAAACTACTAGAAGAAAATTTACATTCTTTTTTTTTGTCATTTAAAAGTATGGGTCTTATTATATCTCTAAAATGTAAGCAATGCCTACAATTGCTTGAAACTGAATAAATAAATACAGATGGTAAAATTATATAATTTTATATAACATATACATACTGTTAAACATCACCAGTTTGTTCTTTTCTCCTTCATATGCTCAGATTCTATTTATTGAATATTTGTTCTGCCTTCAAATATATACATTTCAAATCATGTCTTGGTTATTTCCAGCCTATTGAATTTCCATGTAATTATTAGAATTAGCTTGCAAAAGTTTTCACCAAAACGTGAGATTTTTTAGTGTGATTGTATGCAATTTGGAAAATAATTTGTGGAGAAAGAAACTAATATTCATTTTGATCGATTTACTAGTAAATCATATTTCACCATATGTATGTCAGTTTAGAAAGACTATGAAGACATCCATCAATCATATAATTTATTTCACATGGATATTTTACTTTATGAGTTCTTGTTATTTTTTTCAAGAATTTTTTGTGAAAATATTTATCACTTGAATTTTTCTATTTGGGAACAGAGAATGGTACCTCTTTTTCAAAATAAGTAAATGTGATATTTCTTTATAATTGTGTGATTTAATGAATAATTTTACTGAGCAGAGAAACTTTTCAAATCCTTTGAAAAAATACACAACTCAGGATATTGTTCAACTTCCATATTCTTCTTTCTTAGGGTAAAGGAAATCCATGATTCCATGCTCTGCTTGGTTTTGTACCATTTTCAAGGGAGATAAGTGATACTCAGTACTCCCCACTTTCCCCTGTACTCTTGGAATTAAAATGACTATTTTAGAATCAAATTATTCAGTGGGCTTGTTGAGGCATGGAATGTGCTGCGTGTGTCTATGTTAGTACTTCTTTGACTAAACACATGGCCATGGTGTTCACACATGGTTATTGTGTTAGAAAGATGGTGGGATAGATTATAAACTTCATCCCTCATGGAAACATGAACATAAATAACTATCCATGCACAAACATAATGTCATTAGAGCTCTGGATCCCAGATGAGAGATTACAGCACTCAGATGGAGCACAGAAATGGGAAAGATACATTGAAGAGGATAGAAAAGACAGTTTTGTTCTGAGTCACTGGTTCCCTGATACCATGAAGTACAGGGCAGAGAGATTTCTCCTTTAGAGTTCTCTAATGAGAAAAAGAAAGCCAAGTGAACCTGCAATTTTAATATAGACACAAACATCAAGCCCACTCATCCATGGACCCTGTAAGCAATCACACCCATGTTATCTGTCTGTTGGCCTGATCCAAATAAAGGCTGTCTCTCTCCAATCTAGTCTAATAAGACTGGACATTGTGACTTATTCAAATGTGAAAACAAAAAAAAAAAATCAGAACAAAAGTTTCACATGTTTGCAAGAGGGTACTATCAAAGGACAAAATAAGGTATAGGTAATTGACCCTAAAGAATTGAAGAGCTAAAAACTACCTAAAAATTTTCAGAATATTTATCATAGAGAAGCTTAGTGAACTGAACAGAATACAGACAATTTAAAAATATCAGAGAATCAATATCTGAATTAAATAATAAGATCAAGAAAAAAAAGAATGTATACATTTAAAAGAACCAAACCAAAATTCTAGAACTGGAGAATGTAGTGACTGAACTAGGAAAAAAAAAAAAAATCAAGGCTCAACAGTGGATGTAATTAAGCCAGAGAAAGACTGAGAAAGATCATTTGAACTTATCTGGGTAGAGGGTAAAAAAAAAAAAAAAAAAAAACAGAATACAAAGGAGTGAAAAATCTAATATAATTTATGAATTTTTATAAACAAACAATATAAACATTATCCCACAAGGAGCAGACAAAGAGAAAGGGGAGAGGAAACTTATTTAAAATAATGACATGAATGTCCCAAATGTGAAGAGGGAAATAAACATCCACATCCATGAAAATAAACAACTGAAGATAATTTAAATGCAAAAATGTCTTTACTGAGACATATTGTAAAAAAAACTCAAATATTTTGAAAATTATATTTAACAAATTGAAGAACTCCAATATTATATCTTCATAAGTAAAAGGTATAATTAGTTGTAACTATGATAAATGTAACAATGTTAATGTATTATCTGCAATAAAATTACTTCACTCTATTTTCTGAATATTGAATCACAATAATATCATTTTCTTTATTTTGATTAATAAGTGAAAATTGTTTTATATTTTAATATGTGAAGTGAAAAAGTGAAAGTGTTAGTCATGTAGTCAGGTCTGACTCTTTGTGACCCTATGAACTGTAACCTACCAGGCTCCTCTGTCCATAGAATTCTCCAGAATATGTATTTCTATCCAAATGGAAACCACTGAAAATATTTATTACTTAAAGTAAACTCCCATATATTTGATATTTTAAGAGTTTGGCTGGTATGCTTTTATTAAGAAGGCAGAGCATGGAAGAATTGATGCTTTCAAACTAGGATGCTGGAGAAGATTCTTGAAGAGTCCCTTGGAAATCAAGGAGATCAAACCAGTCAATTGTAAATCAAATCAACCCTGAATATTCTTTGGGAGGACTGATGCTGAAGCTAAAGCTCCAATACTTTGGCCTCCTGATGCGAACAGCTAACTCAATGGAAAAGACTGAGATGTTAGGAAAGAATGAAAGCAGGAGGAGAAGAGGTGACAGAGCATGAGATGCTTGGATGACAGCACCAATTCAATCAATGGACATCAACTTGGGCAAACTGGGAGATGATGCTTGGATGACAGCACTGATTTAATCAATGGACATCAACTTGGGCAAACTGGGAAATGATGTGGCAGCCTGGCATGCCACAGTCCATGGAGTTGCAATGAGTCGGACATAGCTTGGCGACTGAACAACAACTTGCAGTCATATCATTAATGTGACTTCCTGGAAAGCAATATATAAAGTATATGACCCAAAGTGTTTAGAGTCATAATAATATGGGAATAATCTGAATAAACAAGTCATTTATTTCCCCATTGAAATGACCCTTAAAACGTCTTTCCCAACTTTGGCATCTGGCCATCCTAGGCTATTAGTAACTTAACCTACATTTGCTAAATCTCAGTGGACTTTCCTAAGTCAATAGCAAAAAAAAAAAAAAGTATTAGAATAAACTTTCAGGTAACAAAGTTCTAGAATCATTGGTGCTCCTAAGTTTCCATGGAGGTATTTAAAATGTCAACTATAGAGAAATAAAATATTAATGTGTATATAAATACATTCATTTAGAAAGCTTTCAAAGATTTTACTGAGGAAACAACTTTGTTTATATGATGACCCTTGGACCTCTGCAGCTAATCAAGCCAGTGAGTGAATGGAAGTGCAGATATAATTAAAGGTACTAATACTCTTTGTATTTTTATTTTTATTTTTATTCACTCCACAGTAAGATGGGCTTTTCAGCAAGTACTCAGAGATTTATTCAGAATTAAATGCTTATGTTTATGTGTGTTAGTCTCTTAGTCATGTCCGACTCTTTGCTACCCCATGGACTGTAGCCTGTCATGATCCTCTGTCCATAGGATTTTCCAGGCAAGAATACTGGAGTGGGATGCCATTCCTTTCTCCAATTAACATTTATAATAAGATATAAATCCATTCAGGTATCTCATTAGCCAGAGAACTCCAAAAAGAAAGCTGTATTTGACTGAAACTGTTTAAAATAATACATATACTAGAATATATATCCTTAAAAATATTAAAAAAAAAAAAAATGAACTGCTCGAACACATAGTCATGTGTTTTAAGATGTAAAGCTCTTTTAAACCTGAAACCTGTCATACAATTCCAATAAATGATCTGATTGAGAATGATTGTGAAATGATAGTAAAACCTAGCAAAATCAGTAATAAAGGCAATTGTTGCTATTGTCTGAACTACTGTTCTGGACTTATGCTGAATGGCCTTACTCTTAACTACACCAATTCTTGAAAGATTACTGAATATAATTATGATATTCTATTATGCAGTATGTAATAAGATTTTACATTCTTTAAAATTGCACTTCAACTATTAGAAGAATTTATTTGACCTTAATCAGAAAAAGATCTGTATAGGAGAAAGGAAGTTGAAGGATAAATAATATTTATTAAAGATGGGAGGATTCATTATTGTGTGTATACTATAGCCTGTTGTATGTCCTCTAGAGAAGGGAAAGACTGCAGCAAAGTAGAGAAAGTTTGTAAGCAATATATTTATCCAGTCTTTAGGGGCAGAGAAATGTTCATGAAAGTACACTGTGTAATGGCACAGGTACTGATTCTGTTAATATTGTATTAACCCTTTTGGAAGTTTGGCTATTATACATATTGAAATTATTCAGGATTTAAGATAGTCAGTTTAGGAAATGTTTAATGTGTTCTATGTAAGACATAGGAAGCAAAGAATTTTAAAAGAAGTTTGAGGTCCAGGAGCAGCTGCACTTCTTACTATATAGTTTAGTAGTAACTGTGGCATATGAAATGGACAAAAGAAAGTGGTTTTGGAGTTGATTCATAAATGTGATTTTCTTGATGGGAAATGAGATGAAGGTCTTGGAAGATACTTTGGATGTGTTCAAGTGACAAAGAATAAATTTAACACAAGGATATCAGTGCTAAGAAATATGGAAGACTTTCTTATTTCCAATTTATTATAATTTTTTTAATGAATTAAGAGTGGTTAAATAATCAGTTCAGTTCAGTTCAGTCTCTCAGTCGTGTCCGACTCCTTGCGACCCCATGGACTGCAGCGCTCAAGGCTTCCCTGTCCATTACTAACTGCCAGAGCTTGCTCATTTCATGTCCATTGAGTTGGTGATGCCATCCAACAATCTTACCCTCTGTCATCCCCTTCTCCTCCCGCCTTCAATCATTCCCAGCATTAGGGTCTTTTCCAGTGAGTCAGTTCTTTGCATCAGGTGGCCAAAGTACTGGAGTTTCGGCTTCAGTACCAGTCCTTCCAATGAATATGTAGGACTGATTTCCTTTAGGATTGACTAGTTTTATCTCCTTAGTGTCCAAGGGACCCTCTCCAACACCACAGTTCAAAAGCATCAAATCTTCATGGTAATCTTAATGTTGGTTCCTACCTTGTTCTTTTTTCCTCCATGAATCCACTTTTTCTAATATCTAGAAATTATTTATATGGATTTTATATGAAAATATTAAATGGAGTATATTGTAAAGTTTATAATGGCTAATATTACTTTGTATGTATATACATATAAGTGTTTATAATTATACACATATAATTTGAGGGATAACTTCTAGAAATATTTCAGGTAACAAACCATATGTTTAGGTATAGTTCCAGTTCTAGTGAAGTTGCTCAGTGGTGTCCGACTCTGCGACCCCATGGACTGTAACCTACCAGGTTCCTTCATCCGTGGGATTTTCCAAGCAAGAACACTGGAGGGGTTGCCATTTCCTTCTCCAGGAGATCTTCCCTACTCAGGGATTGAACCTGGGTCTCCCACTTTGTAGGCAGATGCTTTACCGTCTGAGCCACCAGGGAAGTCTCTATGTTTAAGTATACCTAACCATTTTTATTTTAAAACAGAAATATTGTGAATTGAAGTATGTTATGCTGTCAATATTTGCATTTTGTTTTTTACTTCCTGTATACATCAATAACTTTCCAGTGAAGGAAAATAATATCTAAAAAAAAAAAAAAAAAACACTCTGCAGAGGTTTTTTGAATCAAATGGGCATAGCATGAAGAGACAATTGGAAACTGTATCATCATGCAATTGTGATGGATGACAACAATGTAAAAGTGAGTGTACATGATGGTGACAACAGTGACTGATAAAGGTGCTAAAATTTGTAACTACTTTCCAATTATATTTAACCCCAGGTATGTACTATTTTCATATTTTATCTAATGGATCGTTTTTAATATCTCATGTTTCTTTAAATCTGTTCTACAGAAAAGATGCATGTTCAGATAAATTCCTTGTTCTAACCTTACATTACCTATTAGAATTATCTATGTAAATCTAAATGTCTACACGAAGATCATTTTGCATTGCCATCAGTCATCTAAATAGTGATGTAAAATGACTTTCATAGAATCAGAATCCCATTACCTTAGAAATGTGTCCTCTAGTGTGTAGACAAACACTAGTCTACAGTATCCTTACATGGAAGCCTACATAACATTCCACATTCCTTTAAGTGTTTCTACATGTTCTACTAAAGAAGAGACAAAGATTTCATAATGGCTGATATACATTTACTGACTTAGGAATTTTACTGATAGTATGTAATAAGTAATGTGCTTTCAATTTTTGAAGTTATACAGTTTGGGAACCATAATTTTAATAGCATAAGAGATATGAAGCATATAGTGATTATTTCTATGTGTATATATGTGTGTGTTTCTAATGAATATAGTTCAATAAAGTTTTGCAATAATGAATCAGTATTACTAAACAAATAATTAAGTATACAGATATTCTGAAAGATGAAACTTATAATAAGTATATGTCCTTCATGTTTTGTTTTGCAATAAGAATATATTTATTCTCCTTCATTACACAAGTAGACCAGAAAGAGTTTAGCTTTACAACTATTTATATTAGATGTTGAACTAATTATACTAGAATTAAAGCTTATCATATTAGAATTATAATACTACTTCCCTACAAGTAGAATTTATAGAAACACTTTAAGGAATGTAGAATGCTATGTAGGCTTCCATGTATGGATACTGTAGACTAGTATGTTTGTCTAGATACTAGAAGACACATTTCTGGATAATGTGATTCTGATTCTGTGTAAGTCATTTTACAACACTGATGAAAATGACTGATGGCAATGCAAAATAATCTTGTAGACATTTAGATTGACGTAGACCTTTGCAACCCCTACCAGGGGTAGCCTGCCAGGCTCCTCTGTCCATGGAATTCTCCAGGCAAGAATACTGGAGTGGACAGCGGTTCCCTTCTCCAGGGATCTTCCCAACCCAGGTATCTAACCCAGGTCTCCACATTGCAGGTGGATTCTTTACAGTCAGAGCCACCAGGGAAGCCCAAGAATACTAGAGTGGGTAGCCTATCCCTTCTCCAGGGGATCTTCTCAACCCAGGAATCGAACTGGGGTCTCCTGCATTGCAGGCAGATTCTTTACCAGCTGGCCTACCAGGCAAACCTAGTGAGTTTTTAAGAACTAGAATTGATTTCATGAAACTAATGTTTTAGAAGACTCTCATTATAATTGAACTGCTAACCTGGTTTACTGTTTTCTCAACCCTACATATGAGTAAGGAAAATCAGTTTGGAGAGGTCCAACATATCAGGAGATTTTAGGGATCTAGGAAGATAGGCAATGGCACCCCACTCCAGTACTCTTGCCTGGCAAATCCAATGAACGGAGAAGCCTGGTAGGCTGCAGTCCATGGGGTCGCTAGGAGTTGGACACAACTGAGCAACTTCACTTTCACACTTTGAAGAAGGAAATGGCAACCCACTCCAGTGTTCTTGCCTGGAGAATCCCAGGGATGGGGGAGCCTGGCCGGCTGCCCTCTCTGGGGTCGCACAGAGTTGGACACGACTGAAGCGACTTAGCAGCAGTAGCAGCAGGAAGACAGAAAGTGATCAAATTTTCTGAAAACTTGTTGGAAAGAATTTTATGCTTTACAAATTTTAACAAATCTAATCTGAGATTTCCTATAACACTCACAGCAAAGCCAATCCAAGTAGACTTCTTTGGTGAATCTACAGTCTTGCTATTCCTCTGTGAATTCTCATACCAGCTTTATTTTGTAAAGAATGATTTCTGAGATTGACTTTGATGAATACTGAGGAAAGTGTAGAATATAAAAAGTGTGCATCAGTGGAAAATTCTGCATTATCAGAATTTAGAGAATACTCTTCCATGTTTTCTAAGTTGATCACTAAGTCACTATACTATACAGCCTTGAATGACTCACTTCATATCTATAATTCAGGTTTTTAAAACTTTTTTTTAATAGTTGAACTATAGATCTAAAAACTATTTGTTCTAGAATATATATACAATATATATTTTTAATAAATTTATTTATTTTAATTGGAGGCTAATTACTTTACAATATTGTATTGGTTTTGCCATACATCAACATGAATCCGCCACAGGTATACACGTATTCCCCATCCTTAGGAGAATTCACTTGCAAAGGATCATCCATATTAACTGCTGTCTATTCAGATTTCAGATTTCTGTATTCTGTATGATGAATAAAACCATTCAAATGCTGCCCACATGTCAAAATGAATTATGTAAGGCCATCTCTTGGAGTCAATATGCATCAGTTTAATTGCAGATATTATTCCTATGTTTATAGTTAAATATAAAATACTGAAAAACACCTCATTTTAGTGATTCTTTAATATATTCTTTTTACGTGTCTCCTAAGTAGGGACAATTTTGTAATGAGGGCTAGACAGGAATTGGATTCTATTTAGAGATTTTGGGATATCATTTTTGGAAGATAATATCTGTAGTGCTGGGCAAAGTGAAAATGCATTAAAGTCGGTATATATGAGAATATAGAAGAACACATTAAAATGAGTAAACATTGAAATAATTATTTATGTTTTAAAGAACTTTTCACATACATTCTTGTCCTTCTACCAACTGTATAGATCTTTTATTTTAATGATTTAATTTCTGTTTTTTTCTTTCTCACCTTTTATTTATTTTTTGTGTTGAATAGTAAAAAATGACACACCCTTGTTTCAGATGCATTACTTTAAAATATTTAATATTATAAGATAAGATAGAATAGATAAAGGGTGTATTTTTGAGATAGATGGAGATAAATATATGGTAGAACAATCTGGAATCCAGCTATCCAACTATTATGTATTTTAAGATAAAGTCACTTTAAATCTCTGAATCACAATTTTATTATTTAAAAAACATCAGTTGTGATTTCAAACTCAATAGAGAGTGGTAAAGATTAAATATAATTTAATTCTAAAACATCCTGACACACTTTACATGACAACCTATGGAGACAGTCAAAAAAGTTTGTCTCTCCATTTCTCTTCCAGATAAAGGCTTGCTTTTTCTCCCCAGCAAAAAAACATCATAAGACTTTTTTTTTTCCTGCTAGCTCTTTCATCTTATGTTGATATCATCAATGCTAATGCACAGATTAGAATCTTTTCAAGAAGTTTAGAATATAAAGAGATTGAAATGTTTTATAAATTGAAATAGATTATTGTTCTTCCAGTAGATAAAAGAAAACCAAATAAAAAAATAAGTTATTTGGTTTTATCTTTACCTCTAGAAAAAAAATATCCTCCTTACATTAGACTTTGTCGTATTCAAGGCTGATATATTCAACAATTGATTTTGCTTACCTCTAAGACACAGAGGGCTTTTATATAATATCATGTGAAAATATTATAATATAGAACAGTGCAACATGAATAACCAAAGGAAAATGCTCCATTGTCAGTTATAATACATGGATTCAAATCTCAGGATATGGTGTACCATTAATTATTTCCATTCATTGATCATTTTTTCATGTTGAGAGTGTGATAAAATTACCCAAAGGACACTTTTTTAATAGACATCCCTATATAAAATATGCATGATAATAATCACAATAATTTCTTTTATAGTTTCAAATACTGTTTTTAATCTATCAATAATTAAATGACCAATATAAATTGCATACTATGGTATAGTCTAATATCCTATTTACTTTTGGATCCAAATATTATGTATAAAAAGAAATCTGAAATTTTCCATAGAAAGTTTTAATAGACCACATATATTGGAGATCAATTCCTCCATAAACGTTCAAGACCCTGCCATAGGTTTGCACAATATATTTGGAATAGAAATATGAAATAATTGCAGTTACATTTATGTAGTATTTTTTGCTTCTTTGTTGGGGCAAATTTATATGCTATAAAAGTTACCATTTTACCCATTTTTAAGTGTAATTATTGTTGACATTAAGTATATCGACAGTACTGTACAGACATTACCAACATCACCCCAGAATATTGTTATATTGTTCAAATGAGACTGTATATTCATCAAACTCTAACTCTCCATTTCTCACACATCACAGTCCTTAACAACCACCATTCCATTTTCATCTCTATGAATTTGACTACCCTGGATAACTAATATATGTCAAATCATGAATCTGTTTTTTCATGCCTGACTTATTTTATTTAGCATAGTATCTCTAATCTTCTTCCATGTTGTAGCATGTAGTAGAAGTTTCTTCTTTTTTAAGATTAAATTATATATGTTCTGATCATCCATTAACTCATCAATGAATTTTTTGGTATTGCTACAACTTTTCAGTAATGGTGAAGAAGCTTCTAGGAATATAGGTATAAACATATCTCTTAGAGACTCTGCTTTCAGCTATTTTGGACATACATTCAGAAGGGCAGCTGTTGAATCATATGGTGATTCTGTTACTTTTATAGATATTGCCATAACATTTTCCTAAGTGGTTACATCATTTTGCACTCCCACCAGCATTACATTTGCACATGTTCTAGTTCTTTTCACGTTTGTCAACACTTTGCTTTTTAAAAAATAGAAGATTCTTAAAAAATAATCTTTTAAAAATAAAAAGATGATAGCACATCTCATAAAAGTGAGATGTGCTATATCATAATAGTATTGATTTGAATTTTCCTAATAATTAGTGATGTGGAACATCTTTTCTTGTGTTTATCGGCCATTTGAATATCTTATTTGGAGAAATGTTTATTCAAGAATTTTCCCTATTTTAAATTAGTTTATCTGTTGTTACTGAGTTGTGTAGTTCTTTATCTATTCCCTATATAAGTCCATCATCTGATATATATTTTGCAAATACCTTTCCATTTTATGACTTGCTATTCACTCTCCAGATAAATTTCTTCCATGCACAGTAGTTTTTAATTTTAATAAAGTTCAATATATCAATATATATATGCTTTTGGTCACATACGCTTTTCATATCCAAGAAAGCACAGTTAAATTTTATGTCATTAACTTTCTCCCTGTCATTAGTTCTATTCAGTATTCAGTTCAGTCTCTCAGTCGTGGCAACTCTTTGTGACCCCATGAACTGCAGCATGCCAGGCCTCCCTGTCCATCACCAACTCCTGGAGTCCACCCAAACCCATGTCCATTGAGTTGGTGATGCCATCCAACCATCTTATCCTCTGTCGTCCTCTTCTTCTCCAGCCCTCAGTCTTTCCCAGCATCAGGGTCTTTTCTAAGGAGTCAGTTCTTTGCATCAGATGGCCAAAGTATTGGAGTTTCAGCTTCATCATCAGTCCTTCCAATGAATATTCAGGACTGATTTCCTTTAGAATAGACTGGTTGGATCTCCTTTCAGTCCAAGGGACTCTTTAGTACTTTCATCTATTTTAGTTAATTTTCATATATGATTTAAGGCAATCACCCAAGTTTTATTAATTGGACCAGTAAATCCAGTTTTCCAAGCAACTTTTGGTGAAAAGATCTCTAATGAATGGCTTTGAGACACTTATGAAAAATCTTCTCTCAAATTTATGCATTTTTTGTGGTTCTCTATTTTATTTTGTTGGTTTATGTCTATCTTCATGCCAGTACTACAATCTTAAAATCATCATAGTTCTATGGCAAATTTTAAATAAGAAACAGCTAGTTATCCAATTCAGAGAAGGAAATGGCAACCCACTCCAGTATTCTTGCCTAGAGAATCCTGTGGACAGAGGAGCCTGGTGGGCTGCCGTCTATGGGGTTGCACAGAGTTGGACATGACTGAAGTGACTTAGCATACATGCATGCATTGGAGAGGGAAATGGGAACCCATTCCAATATTCTTGCCTGGAGAATCTGTGGACAGAGGAGCCTGGTGGGCTGCTGTCTATGGGGTCTCACAGAGTTGGACACAACTGAAGCAACTTAGCATCAGCAGCAGCAGTTATCCAATTATTTTATAAGATGCTTTTTGTTATATTAAATACCCTAGGATTTCAAAAGAATTTTAGGATGTGTTTTTATATTTCTATAAAAAAAAACCTCATTCAGACTATGACAGATATTATAAAATACTTATCATATAAATATCAGGGAAGCAGAGAGATATTACACATACTTTTTAAAAGTGCTTGCACAGATTCAACAATATACAAGGAGTGCAATGTGTAGGTATTCAGGCAAAGGCTTGCTTTAATTACAGCACTGAGAAACTCACTGAAGAGACAGAAAAGAGTGACTCCTTTAAATTATACCTGACAATAAGTTTCATTTTAGATTTCACAAAAGATAGATCAAAATAATATTTGACTTCAAAGAACCTTGGTTTGACACTTCTAAGTGAACAAAACTAAAAAAAAAAAAATAGCTCCTCAGCATATTTGATAGGTTGCTGGTTTTAGAGGTAAGACTTAGAGATGAACTATGAAAGAGAAATCATATCTTGACAGTAGTAAATACTTATCCCTAATAATATTATACAGTGCTTGAATTTACATTGATTTCCTATGAATATATTTTGAATATGGTATCTGAGATTGGTATTACTTGAGATTGGATAGGGCACTACAACATTTGTATTCTAATGATCTCATAATTAAATGGCTTTATAACATTAAAAATTTATGGAAAACATTTTGTTCAAAATGTTTGTATCTTTATATTTTGATCTTTGGCTCTAAAATAAGACTTTTTTATAAAATTGATGAGTTCAGTTCTTAATTTAAGAGGTGAAAAATGTTAAATAATATATTTTGGTTAAAATAATAAATTAAAAATACCTTTTTGTTTTAAGCCTAGCTTACTCTTCTGTCTGCCCTTAGGAAAAATTATATGAATGCCTCATGGAAAACTGTAATCAAACATCAACTGATTTCATCTTATTGGGATTGTTTCCCTCATCAAGATTTGGCCTGTTTCTTTTTATTCTCATTGTTCTCATTTTCTTATTGGCTTTATTTGGCAACCTTTCCATGATCCTTCTTATCTTTCTGAACATCCATCTTCACAAACCCATGTATTTTTTACTTAGTCAACTATCCCTAATTGACCTAAATTACATCTCAACCATTGCCCCCAAAATGGCTTACAATTATCTGTTTGGAAATAAATCAATCTCATTCATTGGATGTGGGGTACAGAGCTTCTTTTTCTTGACATTAGCAGGTGCAGAAGCATTGCTCTTGGCCTCTATGGCTTATGATCGGTATGTGGCCATTTGCTTTCCTCTTCACTATTCCATCAAAATCACTAGACGAGTGTGTGTGTTGATGATAATAGGATCTTGGATAATGGGCTCTATCAATTCCTGTGCCCACACCACATATGCCCTCCATATCCCTTATTGCAGATCCAGGGCCATCAATCATTTCTTCTGTGATGTCCCAGCCATGTTGACTCTGGCCTGCATTGACACCTGGGTCTATGAGTACACAGTGTTTGTGAGTACCACCCTCTTCCTTTTGTGCCCTTTCATTGGTATTGTATGTTCCTATGGCCGTGTTCTCCGTGTGGTCCATCACATGAACTCAGCAGAAGGGAAGAAGAAGGCCTATTCAGCTTGCAGCACCCTCCTCCCAGTGGTGACTTTCTACTATGCTCCCTTTGTTTACACTTATCTACACCCAAGATATCTCAGATCTCCAACAGAAGACAAGGTTCTGGCTGTCTTATACACCATCCTGACCCCAGTGCTCAATCCTGTTATCTATAGCCTGAAAAACAAGGAGATGATGGAAGCCCTGAGAAGAGCAATTCAGAGAATCTGCTCTGTAAAAATGTAGACAAAGTTTTGGTGTGAATGTTAGTACTTGCATATAAATCCATTTATCATCAGCATTCAATAATTTAAAAGAGTATTTTTCAATTAAATGCCAAGTATAAAATTAATACAGAGGTGAAGAAAGTCAATCATGTTTCAACAAAATTATCTTGCATATATATCAAGCCTTAATCTTTATATTCTCCATGGTGTTGTTTCCCATCAGTTTCTAATATTTTTCCTCCCTATGTTTTCAATTAAAATTTTTCTTTGTCATTAATTAATAAAAATGGAAATGATTTTAATTAACTGAACTTATTATTTAACAGCATTAGTTATGTTTACCATTTATTTTACTAAATTTTTAAAACATGTTTTCTGAATGTATTGATCAAATTAAAAGACTTTTTGTTCTTCTCATAGTATTTCTGTAATTACCAGTAACAGTTATTTTTTTCCTTCAATATGAGGAAACTTTGTCTCTGAGATTTAAACAGACATTCTCAAGTCTTTGTACTGCTGTAAGTGGAAAATGGCAAGTTTATATTTCTTTTAGGGTGGTGGGTTTAATATCCAGCATATCTGGGATCAAAAATAAGGATGAGGATATGCCAAAGAGACTGAGAAAACGGAAGTTAATTATAGAATTAATGGTTTCAATGATTTAGTCTAATTAGTGAAACTTAAAAATAGCAAGGTCCTTCTTGCAAGCATCCCCACACTTGGAATATTTTACCTCCTAAGTTGCTCCTACTATTCTTATATTAGATAATGTTTCTCAAATGAGATTTTATTATCCACTCACTTTGTCACATAATTCTATCAAACCAGGTTGGAGAAAGTTAACTTTCAAATCAAATTTAGCCATTCATATTACGATTAGGTTAATTTCCTAAACAGGTTTCCCACTATATTAAATAAAAATCCATCAGCTCTACAGGAAGCCTGGGGCTGGTGCACTGGGGATGACCCAGAGGGATGGTGTGGGGAGGGAGGTGGAAGGGGGGTTCAGGATGGGGAACATGTGTACACCCGTGGCGGATGCATGTTGCATTATAAAATGCAATAAAAATTATAAACAACACATTTGTGTCAGAATTTTTTATCTAATGACATAGATATTTATTTATGTGATATATTTATTGATTGTAAGGTTTGGGGGGTCCACTTTTTCCTGAATTTTCATCTGAATTTATAATTTAGAAACTTTATTATCTATCTACATAACTGAAAGTGATTCCAGCCACTTGTGATTACATTTTTATTATTTTCTTTTTTTGTTTTGTTTTGTTTTAAAAAAATCATTCTGCCTATGTTATCGGAGCTATTAGGAATGTTAATAGTTTGTGAAAACACTGAGCTAAAATTAATAAATTAAATCAAAATGTATATTTTTAGACAGAAAGATTTGATGACTCTCAAGAAGAATTTTTTTATAAAAAGATTAATCTCAAGAAGCATTTTCAACCCATCAATTCTGAGTCAATTTAATGTAAATCTAAGTTTAATTTTAAATATAAATTAATCAATGGTTCTTTATTGATTTCTGTCAAATTTTTGGTAATTTGTGAACTTAGTATAAGAAACTAGAAGTGGCTTTGTGTTTCAAATGCCAATTCACACATTTTATCACTATAGCTTTATTTACAAATTAAGTTGATATTAAATTTTTTTGTTAATAATTGTTTTCTGAAACTTTACAGGAAAAAAGTGTTATTTTCCATCAGTAATTTTTCACTATAACTAATTTTATATCTTTAAATAATTTTTAAATACCATTTCTACTTTTAAGCTTATGGATATTTGCTTTTTGAAGTTTCGGTAGTTTTTAAGGCCATATATTCTCTACTCTTTGATGAATGCTGATAATTCCCTGATATGCTTTATTGGAATGATAATTTGTGCACTCTTAGTTTGCAATAATTTACTGACAAAAAATTGTTTCTAACAGACAAAGTCCCTAGTGTCTCCTAGGCAGTAACCCATTCACCATTGTTGTTGAACCTACAGTAGCTGTTGTCATCACCACCTTCCTTGACCCCTGTTTCAAATAACCAGTCCCTTGGGTTCCTATACTGAAGATCTTCATTTGTTTTGTTTATTTTCTAGGTAGCTTAATTACTAGGCAGATTGGCTTAAGGAAAACCTTTCATCAGTTCAGTTCAGTTCAGTACAGTTACTCAGTCGCGACTGACTCTTTGCGAGCCCATGAATCATAGCACTCCAGGCCTCCCTGCCCATCACCAACTCCTGGAGTTTACTCAAACTCATGTTCATCGAGTTGGTGATGCCATCCAGCCATCTGATCCTCTGTCATCCCCTTCTCCTCCTGCCCCCAATCCCTCCCAGCATCAGAGTCTTTTCCAGTGATTCAACTCTTCACGTGAGGTGGCCAAAATACTGGATTTTCAGCTTCAGCATCATTCCTTCCAATAATCTCTTATTATTAAGACCAAGTGAATAGGAAAATAAATTTTTTTTGTCTTTTAACAGAGAGAAAAAATCTCCAGTTTTATACCAGTTTACTTTTTACATTAAAAGTCATCAACTTAATTAAATTCATTTCAATCATATCTATTTCTGGACACACATAACATTTCTTTCCAGAATCTTTTTCCATAAATCTCTTCCCGAAAACATACATCCTACTTTCCTTGCATATGAAGATGCTTCTCTTATCTATCTAGTAACTTTAATCACATATATTAGGACTTTTTTAACCTCAAGAAAACTTTACTTTCTGGAGAAAACCAAAATGTATGAAATATAAACTGTTTTTACTTTCTCTTTCTTTACATTAGCATTCTATAGATTGGCAAACTTGCACTTTTTATAATTTCTGGAATGTGATTTCTCATAGAAAATTTCTCATTGTGGTACCAAAAGTATCTATTAATAGTCCTAAATATCTTAAGTTTCTCTGTAAAAGGAAGCCCATGTTCAGTAATATATGTTTCATTATTTTATCTTTTAAGGAAATAATCTAGATATTAAAGGAACTTAACTGATATTTAACTTAACTTACTAAAATCTAAGAGTTTAAGTTAACCAGAGATAATTGGGAAAATAAGTACACTAGATGTACTATAAAACTATTACTGCTAAAAATTACACTAAAACGTTATTTATGTTTTAGTAATTTTTTTCTTAAAAACCATGTTTAGATTATCTTTTCCCCCCAGAAGTCAATAACTCTTCACTGGACATTAGAAAACCTCAACCATTATCCTAAGTGATTTTTCTGGTTGCCAAAATTTTTAAGAGAGAGTACAAGGTTATTTGAGCTCAGAGAGTAAAGCGTCTGTCTACAATGCAGGAGACCTGGGTTTGATCCCTGGGTCGAGAAGTTCCCTAGATAAGGAAAAGGCAACCCACTCCAGTACTCTTGCCTAGAAAATCCCATGGACGGAGGAGCCTGGTGTTCATGGGGTCACAAAGAGTCGGACGCGACTGAGCGACTTCACTTTCTTTTCAACCTTCATTTAAGGAAGTCCCTTCATTTAAGGGACTTCCCTGGTGGCTCAGATGGTAAAAGCATCTGCCTACAATGTGGGACACCTGGGTTTGATCCCTGGGTTGGGAAGATCCCCTGGAGAAGGACATGGAAGCCACTCCAGTATTGCTGCCAGGAAAATCCCATGTACAGAGGAGCCTGGCAGGCTGCAGTCCATGGGGTGGGTCGCAAAGAGTCAGACACGACTGAGCAACTTCACTTCACTTTCAACCTTCATTTAAGTACTATATTTAATATCTTTTGAGGGAGGTCACCATTATCTTCATTACCTCAACCATAATTTCAATTCAGTTCAGTTCAGTCACTCAGTCATGTCAGACTCTTTGTCACCCCATGGACTGCAGTATGCCAGGCCTCACTGTCCATCAGCAACTCCCGGGGTTTACTCAAACTCATGTCCATTGAGTCAGTGATGCCATCCAACCATCTCATCCTCTGTTGTCCCCTTCTCCTCCCACCTTCAATCTTTCCCAGCATCAGGTCTTTTCAAATGAGTCAGCTCTTCCTATCAGGTGGCCAAAGTATTAGAGTTTCAGCTTCAATGTCAGTCCTTCCAATGAACATTCAGGACTGAGAAAATTGGATTAAAGATTTACTGAGAATGGCCCCACGGATAAGAACAAGACTCAGTTTCCCCCTCAGTCAGTCTATTCCATCAGGAAGGTTTCATAAGTCTCTTATCCTTCTCCAGCATAGCATCAGTTCAGTTCAGTTCAGTTGCTCAGTCCTGCCTCACTCTATGACCCAATGAATTGCAGCACACCAGGCCTCCCTGACCATCACCAACTCCCAGAGTTCACTCAAACTCATGTCCATCAAGTAGGTGATGCCATCCAGCCATCTCATCCCCTGTCGTCCCCTTCTCCTCCTGTCCCCAATACCTCCCAGCATCAGGGTCTTTTCCAATGAGTCAACTCTGCATGAGGTGGCCAAAGTATTGGAGTTTCAGCTTCAGCATCAGTCCTTCCAATGAACACCCAGAACTGATCTCCTTTAGAGTGGACTGGTTGGATCTCCTTGCAGTCCAAGGGACTCTCAAGAGTCTTCTCCAACACCACAGTTCAAAAGCATCAATTCTTCAGTGCTCAGCTTTCTTCACAGTCCAACTCTCACATCCATACATGACCACTGAAAAAACCATAGCCTTGACTAGACGGACCTTTGTTGGCAAAATAATATCTCTGCTTTTGAATATGCTATCTAGGTTGGTCATAACTTTCCTTCTAAGGAGTAAGCATCTTTTAATGTCATGGCTGCGATCACCATCTGCAGTGATTTTGGAGCCCTCAAAAATAAAGTCTGACACTGTTTCCCCATCTATTTCCCATGAAGTGATGTGACCAGATGCCATTATCTTAATTTTCTGAATGTTGAGCTTTAAGCCAACTTTTTCACTCTCCTCTTTCACTTTCATCAAGAGGCTTTAAGTTCTTCTTCACTTTCTGCCATAAGGGTGGTGTCATCAGCATATCTGAGGTTATTGATATTTCTCCTCCCGGCAATCTTGATTCCAGCTTGTGCTTCTTCCAGTGGATGGACAGAATGAAAACCACAACTACAGAAAGTTAACCAATCTAATCACATGGACCACAGCCTTGTCTAACTCAATGAAACTATGAGCTGTGCCGTGTAGGGCCACTGAAGATGAATGGGTCATGGTGGAGAGTTCTGACAAAATGTGGCCCACTGGAAAAGGGAATAGCAAACCACTTCAGTATTCCTGCCTTGAGAACCCCATGAACAGTATAAAAAGGCAAAAAGATAGGACATTGAAAGATGAACTCCCCAGGTCTGTAGGTGCACAATATGCTACTGGAGATCAGTGAAGAAATAACTCCAGAAAGAATGAATAGAAGGAGTCAAAGCTAAAAAGACACCCAGTTGTGGATGTGACTGGTGATAGAAGAAAGGTCCGATGCTGTAAAGAGCAATATTTCATAGGAACCTGGAATGTTAGGTCCATGAATCAAGACAAATTAGAAGTGACCAAACAGGAGATGGCAAGAGTGAAGGTTGAAATTTAAGGAATCAATGAACTAAATGGACTGGAATGGATGAATTTAACTCAGATGACCATTATGTCTACTACTGTGGGCAAGAATCACTTAGAAGAAGTAGAGTAGCCATCATAGTCAAAAAAAGAGTCTGAAATGCAGTACTTGGATGCAGTCTCAATGATGACAGAATGATCTCTGTTCTTTTCCAAGGCAAACCATTCAATATCAGAGTAATCTAAGTCTATGCCCCAACCAATAATGCTGAAGAAGCTGAAGTTGAACGATTCTATGAAAATCTACAAGATCTTCTAGAATTAACACCCCCAAAAATATGTCCTTTTCATTATAGGGGACTGAAATACAAAAGAAGGAAGTCAAGAAACACCTGGAGTAACAGGCAAATTTGGTCTTGGAGTACAGAATGAAGCAGGGCAAAGTCCTAATGACTATACTATGGAAGTGAGAAATAGATTAAAAGGACTAGATACGATAGATAGAGTGCCTGATGAACTACGGACTGAGGTTCGTGACATTGTACAGAGAGCAACACCGTCCCCAAGAAAAATAAATACAAATATGCCAAATGGCATCTGAGGAGGCCGTACAAATAGCTGTGAAAAGAAGAGAAGCAAAAAGCAAAGGAGAAAAGGAAAGATATAAGCATCCTAGTGCAGAGTTCCAAAGAATAGCAGGGAGAGATAATAAAGCCTTCCTCAGTGGTCAGTGCAAAGAAATAGAGGAAAACAATACAATGGGAAAGATTAGAGATCTCTTCAAGAAAATTAGAGATACCAAGGGAACATTTCATGCAAAGATGGGCTCGATAAAGGACAGAGATGGTATGGACCTAACAGAAGTAGAAGATATTAAGAAGAGGTGGCAAGAATACACAGAAGAACTGTACAAAAAAGATATTCAGGACCCAGATAATCATGATGGTGTGATCACTCACTTAGAGCCAGACATCCTGGAGTATGAAGTCAAGTGGGCCTTAGGAAGCATCACTACGAACAAAGCTATTTGAGGTGATGGAATTCCAGTTGAGCTATTTCAAATACTAAAAGATGATGCTGTGAAAGTGCTACACTCAATATGCCAGCAAATCTGGAAACCTCAGCAGGGGCCACAGGACTGGAAAAGGTCAGTTTTCATTCCAATCCCAAAGAAAGGCAATGCCAAAGAATGCTCAGACTACCACACATTTACACTCATTTCACACACTAGTAAAGTAATGCTCAAAATTCTCCAAGCCAGGCTTCAGCAATACGTGAACCATGAACTTCCTGATGTTCAAGCTGGTTTTAGAATAGGCACAGGAACCAGAGATCAAATTTCCAACATCTGCCGTATCATTGAAAAAACAAGAGTTCCAGAAAAACATCTTTTTCTGCTTTATTGACTACGCCAAAGCTTTTGACTGTGTGAATCACAATAAACTGTGGAAAATTCTTCAAGAGATGGAAATACCAGATCCCCTGACCTTCCTCTTGAGAAATCTGTATACAGGTCAGGAAGCAACGGTTAGAGCTGGACATGGAACAGTAGACTGGTAACAAATAGTAAAATGAGACATCAAATCTGTATATTCTCACACTGCATATTTAACTTATATGCAGAGTACATCATGAGAAGCACTGGGCTGGATGAAGCACAAGCTGGAATCAAGATGGCTGGGAAAAATATCAATAACCTCAGATATGCAGATGACATACCCTTATGGCAGAAAGTGAAGAAGAACTAAAGCGCCTCTTGATGAAATTGAAATTGGAGAATGATAAAATTGGCTTAAAGCTCAACATTCAGAAAACAAAGATCATGGCTTCTGGTTCCATCACTTCAATACAAATAGATGGAGAAACAGTGGAAACAGTGGCTGACTTTATGTGGGGGGCTCCAAAATCACTGCAGATGGTGACTGCAGCCATGAAATTAAAAGACGCCTACTCCTTGGAAGGAAAGTTATGACCAACCTAGACAGCATATTCAAAAGCAGGACAGTACTTTGCCAACAGTGTGGTCCGTCTAGTCAAGGCTATGGTTTTTCCAGTAGTCATGTATGGATGTGAGAGTTGGACTATAAAGAAGGCTGAGTGCTGAAGAACTGATGTTTTTGAACTGTGGTGTTAGAGAAGACTCTTGAGAGTCCCTTGGACTGCACAGAGATCCAACCAGTCCATCCTAAAGGAAGTCAGTCCTGAATGTTCATTGGAAGGACTGATGTTGAAACTCCAAATCTTTGGCACCTGATGCAAAGAGCTGACTCATTTGAAAAGACCCTGATGCTGGGAAAGATTGAAGGTGGGAGGAGAAGGGGACAACAGAGAATTAGATGACTGGATGGCATCACCGACTCAATGGACATGAGTTTGAGTAAACTCTGTGAGTTGGTGAGGGACAGGGAAGCCTGGCATTCTGCAGTCCATGGGGTTGCAAAGAGTCGGACATGACTGAGCGACCAAACTGAATTTAATGTTGATAACTCCTAAGACATGTTCATGTTGATTAAGCCAATAGACTTAAACTAGGTTTTATTTAGTAAAGATCATATGGACTTAACATTTGAGTCTGTTCTTACTAAATTTTTGGGAATTTGTACAAGTGCTTAATTTTCTTTAAGTCAATTAGATACAATTCTTTCAGAAATTAACTTTGGCAATGTCTTTAGAGGTATATAAATGTCATATCTATAATGTACATATATAGACATAGGTACATACAGAAAGACTGACACACACACATACTTTAATTCATGAATCAAGTACAACACACCACTCACTAGGTTACAAATAACACCTGAAACCAATTAAGTCTACTTGCAGATGGCCAGATTCTTTTATTATTTTTGGAGAGGACTTTAAAATCTGTACTTGCCTTTGGTAAACAATTTTAAGTAAGTTGCTTCCCCTCCCACCTGCTCCCCCACCCCACCCCAATTCTGTGTGGCTTGAGGGATCTCAGTTCCCAAACCAGGGATTGAAACCAGGCCAGTGAAAGTGCTGTGTCCTAAGCACTGAACCACCAGGGAATTCCCAAGGAGGCTATCTTTAATTAGAGTTTAGGCAAGAGAGTCCTCTTACCAGTTTGTGTTCTAAAAGTCCTCTGTCCTCTTTGTTTGCTTGTTTTCTGTTTTGTTTTTTTCTTATAAATTGGAGAAGGTTTTGGTTAGAGCTCACAGAGTACACCAGATAGAACTCTTGCATCTCTAAGGTGTGCAGGTGCCTGCTAAGTCGCTTCAGTCATGTCTGACTCTGTGTGACCCTATGGACTGTGTCTGGCTTCCCTGGTAGCTCAGCTGGTAAAGAATGTGCCTGCAGTTCAAGAGGCCCCAGTTTGATCCCTGGGTCAGGAAGATCCCTTGGAGAAGCAAGCTTCTATCAAAATGTGTTTTTTTGTTTGTTTGTTTGTTAAGAATTGGGGTATAACTGCTTTACAATACTATGTTACTTTCTGACATAGGACAAAGTGTGTCAGTCACATGTATACATCATCTCCCTCTTGAGCCCCCCTCCCACCCCCTCCTCCAATCCCATCCTTCTAAGTCACTACAATTTAAGAGAAAAAAAAAAAAAGTGAAACACACATTTGGATAGAAGGTTACTACTAGTCATGAGGAACAGACAGCTTAGTTAATGGTATTAGTGCTTTCCTAAGTATGGGAAGATCCAAGGATTCAGGTTCATTAAAAAAAAAAAAAAAGTCTTGAAAATACCTATGCAAAGATCTGTTCTGCCAATTTTCTGGGAGAACTGAATGCTTCATCCTGATTTTCACTCTAAATTCTTTCCAGGGTATGCTGTAGATCAGCAACTGCAATGGCTGATGTCATGATTCTTATAGATCTGAATGGTGAACAACATCTTTTTCCTTTTATTTTTTTAAACAATTCCCTTCCCTTTCAGTCTCATTTTGACCAAAGTTTTGGAGGAATTTTGTGCTAAATATATTCCATGGCACTAGGAATGCTCATTCTCAGGTGAGGGGAGGATTTCACAGATAGGCCACTCAAAGTGCTATTACTGGACCAGACCCTGTTCAGTTCAGTTCAGTTGCTCAATCATGTCTGACTCTTTGTGACCCCATGAATCACAGCACGCCAGGCCTCCCTGTCCATCACCAAATCCCAGAGTTCACTCAGACTCACATCCACTGAGTCAGTGATGCCATCCAGCCATCTCATCCTCTGTCGTCCCCTTCTCCTCCTGCCCCCAATCCCTCCCAGCATTACAGTATTTTCCAATGAGTCAACTCTTTGCATGAGGTGGCCAAAGTACTGGAGTTTCAGCTTTAGCATCATTCCTTCCAAAGAAATCCCAGGGCTGATCTCCTTCAGAATGGACTGGTTGGATCTCCTTGCAGTTAACTGTAACCAAAAGCCTTCAAACTGCCTGGAACTTACTTAATATCTGTTATGATCTAGGAAATGGTTCCCTCTTGTTGTTTCTTCCCAGACCTAGAGTTACACAGTTACTGTCACTGATATTATATAACTAAGCTCAGTCACTCTGTCATGTCCAATTCTATAGTCTATAGTCTATCATGACTATAACTCACCAGGCTCCTCTGTCCATGGGATTTTTCTCACAAGAATAGTATGTTGCCATGCCCTCTTCCATGGGATCTTCCCAATCCAGGGTTTGAATTCACATTTCCTATGTCTCCTGCATTACAGTTGGATTCTTTACAGCTGAGCCACAGGGGAAAGCCCATTATATAACTATATATTTGATCAATTGTTTCAACTTGCTTAATCATTAATTCTCTCTGAGGCTCAGTGACTTATTGCCAATGCAGGAAACAATATTTTTGTCCAATAGGTATAAATGCAAATAATATAGATTGTAACATTAATATGGTCAATAAGTAAATATTTGAGCTAAGAAACTTGTTGAGTGTGACTCAGTCTCTCCTCAGGTTGTCTGACCAGTCTGTTCTGCACCAATCACTGTCTTTAAGGGAAATTCTATATTGGCATTATACATACATGTTCAACAAAGATGCCTGCATGCACAAGGTGAGTGAAGATGATCAAGACCCCTTACAGGATATAGAAAGGAATGTTATTATTTAAGAAATTTCATGACTGGCACCAGAATGAGAAAATTTTATCTTTATGGTTGAGCAGGTTTTTCTGCCATTAGAGAGGTCTGGTTAACTCATGATGCAGATGCACAAGGCACAGTATAGGAAATTCAGTTAAGTTCAGTCACTCTGTCGTGTGCAACTCCTTTTGACCCCAGTGGACTGCAGCACACCAGGCTTCCCTGTCCATCATCAACTCCTGGGGCTTACTCAAACTTATGTGCATCAAGTCAGTGATGCCATCCAACTATCTCATCCTCAGTTGTCTCCTTCTCCTCCCGCTTTCAATCCTTCCCAGCATCAGGGTCTTTTCAAATGAGTTAGTTTTTCACATCAGATGGCCAAAATATTGGAGCTTTAGCTTCAGCATCAGTCCTTCCAATGAATATTCAGGACTGATTTCCTTGAGGATAGACTGGTTGGATCGCCTTGCAGTCCAAGGGACTCTCAAGAGTCTTCTCCAACACCACAGTTCAAAAGCACCAATTCTTCAGTGCTCAACTTTCTTTATAGTCGAACTCTCACATCCATACATGACTACTGGAAAAACCGTAGCTTTGACTAGATGGACCTTTGTTGGCAAAACAATATCTCTGCTTTTCAATATGCTGTCTAGGTTGGTCATAACTTTTCTTCCAAGGAGTAAGTGTCTTTTAATTTCATGTCTGCAGTCACCATCTGCAGTGATTTTGGAGCCTCCCAAAACAAAACTTCTCACTGTTTCCATTGTTTCCCCATCTATTGGCCAAAAGTGATGGGACTGAATGCCATGATCTTAGTTTTCTGAATGTTGAGTTTTAAAAAGCTAACTTTTTCACTCTCCTCTTTCATTTTCATCAAGAGGTTCTTTAGATCTTCTTTGCTTTCTGCCATAAGGGTGGTATCATCTGCATATCTGAGTTTATTGATATTTCTCCCCCCGGCAATCTTGATTCCAGCTTGTGCTTCATCCAGCCTGGCATGTCTCATGATGTACTCTGAATGTAAGTTAAATAAACAGGGTGACAATATACAGCCTTGATGTACGCCTTTCCTGACTTGGAACCAGTCTGCTGTTCCTTGTGCAGTTGTTAACTGTTGCTTCTTGACCTGCATACAGATTTCTCGGGAGGCAGGTCAGGTGGTCTGGTATACCCATCTTTTTAAGAATTTTCCACTGTTTGTTGTGATCCACACAAAGGCTTTGGCATAGTCAATAAAGCAGAAGTAGATTTTTTTTTTCTGGAATTCTCTTGCTTTTTCTATGATCCAACAGATGTTGGCAATTTGATCTCTGGTTCCTTTGCCTTTTCTAAATCCAGCTTGAATATCTGGAAGCTCATGGTTCACGTACCGTTGAAGCCTGGCTTGGAGGATTTTGAGCATTACTTTGTTAGCATGTGAGATGGGTACAAGAGAATGACAAAGTGAAGAAAAAAAATTCTACGTTTAAACTTCTCTTGTCTTGCCTGAAAATGTGAATATTTATTTCATCAGTGTGTGTATTAATTGCTCAGTCATGTATAACTCTTTACAACCCCATGGACTGTAGCCCACCAGGCTCCTCTGTCCATGGAATTCTTCAGACAAGAATATTGGAGTAGGTTGCCATTTTCTTCTCTAGGGGATATTCTAGACCCAGGGATCAAACTCAGGTCTCCTGCATTGCAAGCAGATTCTTTACCATCTGAGCCATCAGGTAAGCTCATCATTTCATCAGCATGGTTAATGAAATCATTGGTCATTGGTGAATCAACTCTCGTTCACCTCCTCATTCTGGGCCTCTAGGGAGTAAGACTGAATGTTTCAACCCTTTAATTACAAGTTTTATTCCCCTTGCAACCAGATACTTAGAGCCTTTTTCAAAGTTGCCTCATTTACATAACAAACTTTATTTAACAAGAACATTATTTACATAGCTTTATTTTGCATAACTTTATTTACACAAAAGAAGACTACTGTATTTTTAGTCCCTTAAGAAACTCTAAGTGTTTTACGGGCTCTGTGCCAGGAATGGAGGAAATGAATATCAAATATATGTATCTTTTTGTAAATAAAAAAATTACCAAAACCCATATCAAAATGGCAAGACTCTTATTCATGCAGGGTAATGAAGAGGCAACGAATTTAAAGCTCTGATTCAAAGAAAACTATTTTCCAAATTGAGACTTACTCTTCCTAGCTCTATGACCTGATGGAGAGTTTATTGCTGTCCCAAACCTCCCTGTGCTCACTCAAAGTGGAGAAAATAACAGAATCATAGTATTGCAGAAGGGGTCGTAATTGCTAAATATTAACTGGCATTATTTTCTTAAATATTACTATATTCAATGAGCTTAAATCTAAAAGGACACAAGTATGGACACAGACAAGAATAAGATTCAGTAAAATATGTTATCATAAGCACTGCCATCAGAAAAAAAAGACAGTCTCTAAAACAAATGCACTTATTTGGGGTCTTAGAAAAGCAATTTGGGGAACACAGATTTCAGCAGTAAACAAAACAGGGTCCAGTTTTGGAGTCAAAGATTTTTTTTTTCTTTTTTTTTAAAGGAAAAATAGAGTACAATAGGTTTCACAAGTTGTTTGCCAAGAGCTACAACTGGAGGCTATTATTTTTTCTTTTACAACTTATTCCCTTGCGAAGACATTTCCCTCATTATTAAGAACACCACATTTTTGTACAGTTCTCAGAAATACCTTTCTCAACAGTAGTTCTTAGAAGGCTCTTCCTCAGCAAGTAACATGTTAATTTGCCAGTTATCAGGGTTAGTACAGTTCCATATTTTACCAGACAGAGTCCTGATATACAAAACAGAGTCACTACTGACAAGTACTTCCATAGCACTATAGGAGCGCAGGTGTGGGAGAGGAAGATATTAACTGAATAAGATGATGAGAAGAAAATGTTGTGTTATATATAAATAAAAGTGTAACTCACATTGGCAGTCTCAAAAAAAAATCTGTACCCCAATGTTCATTGCAGCACTGTTTATAATAGCCAGGACATGGAAGCAACCTAGATGTCCACCAGCAGATGAATGGATAAGAAAGCTATGGTACATATACACAATGGAGTATTACTCAGCCATTAAAAAGAATACATTTGAATCAGTTCTAATGAGGTGGATGCAACTGGAGCCTATTATACAGAGTGAAGTAAGCCAGAAAGAAAAACACCAATACAGTATACTAACGCATATATATGGAATTTAGAAAGATGGTAACAATAACCCTGTACACGAGACAGCAAAAGAGACACTGATGTATAGAACAGGCTTATGGACTCTTTGGGAGAGGGAGAGGGTGGGAAGATTTGGGAGAATGGCATTGAAACATGTATAATATCATGTATGAAACGAGTTGCCAGTCCAGGTTCGATGCACAATACTGGATGCATGGGGCTGGTGCACTGGGACGACCCAGAGGGATGGTATGGGGAGGGAGGAGGGAGGAGGGTTCAGGATGGGGAACACATGTATGCCTGTGGCGGATTCATTTCGATATTTGACAAAACTAATACAATATTGTAAAGTTTAAAAATAAAATAAAATTTTTCAAAAATAAATACATAAATAAATAAAAATCTGAAGGCTTCCCTGCTGGTCCAATGTTTAAGAATCTGATTTGCAATGCTGGGAACACTGGTTCAATCCTTAGTCTAGGATGTTACCACATGCTGCAAAGCAACTAAGCCCATGTACCACAACTAGTGAAGCCCTTGCATTCTAGAGCCTGTGCTCTGTAACAAAAGGAGCCAACACAATGAGAAGCCAGCACACTGAAATTAGAGAGTAGCCCCCACTTGCTGCAACTAGAAAAAGCACCTGCACAGCAATGGAGACCCAGTACAGTAAAACAAATAAATAAACATATTTTTAAAGGGTGAAGAAAAACTTTCCAGAAGTGGGAAATAACCCAAGCTAAATTTCAGATGTGGAGACGAATAGACGGCTACAAGGGCAAACTGGAGGTCTAAAGGAATTCTGGCACTAAGTCTGTAGGCTGGATGTTAGACACAGGTAAAGGTAGATTTGATATGCGTTTTAAAAGCACCTGAGCTTGAATTTGAGATTAGAAAGTTTTGTAAATACAATAGTAAACCAAAGATTGTGGAATGACATTTTCATATATATATATATATATATATATGTATATATATATATTTTAGGAAACTAACTTGATTGGGAAATTGTAGGATATATTTTATAATTGAAATGGACTTGAGTCATGAAAACACTTGAGAAGAAATTTAATTTAAATTTAATTTAAAATTTAAACCCTTGGGAAGAAATTTAATTTAAAAAGACCAGGAAAAGATCCTGGGAGCTTAAACTTGGGCAGCAAATGGAGAATGTGTGGGAGAGGGACTCTTCTAAGCCTTTTTTCCCCTATGATCATTAAAACTAACTCCTACATAATCCCAGTCATGAAATAACTTGTGTGTTAGTAAAACACCAGTAGTAAAACTTTCGTTAAACACAACATTATGACATATTAGCATAGAATTTCAATGTGTATAAGCTCACATTTATATTTTACATGTTATAACTGAAATCTGAGACATTGCTTTCATTTTATATGTTGCATGCTGTAGCTCCTCAGTCCTTTGTTTCCCTGCCATTAAGTAAATGACTTTGTTGAATACAAATTTCTTTAAGGTCATTTAAATACATACTTTTCTTAATTTGAACGTAGAATAACACTGTTGATTATTCTCACAATTCTACAAAGGTCACTTAATCTCTATATTGAAATCTGAAAAATTCTAAGCCACATAAGCCCCCTTAAAATAGTATCATAAAGGATATTACATTATGATGGACTCTGGAAGTTAATTACAATCAAAATAAAAGATTGAAACAGGTTAAAAAAAAAAAAACACCTCATAAACACACTAGTAAGCTTGCTTTGCTTGCTACTTGAAGTCCCACTATCCATATTTTATATATCACAAATATAATTTTATACACTACATTTAAAACATTTGAAAACATTTGATTGCATGTTCTAGGCCTGTGTTTTCCAACACAGTAACCACTGGCCCTATATGGCTAATGGGCAGTTAAAAATGTGCGTAGTCAAAAATTGCAATGGCCTATAAGTATAAATATAAGGGCTGTAAAGACTTAGAGTGAAAATAAAGTAATAGATTGCTTCAATAAGTTTGTATCAATTGCATGTAGAAATGATAATGTCAGTATGAGTGTATTATTATAGGTGATATATGCACATATATGTGACAAATATATTGCATAATATTTTACAATAATATGTCATTAATATCAATGTTCTTAATCTCAGTATTGATTATAACTTTGTGATTAAGTAAATACATTATTTAGATTAATTTCACTTTTTAAATGACACTTAGTAGCAATACTTTAAGTGAAAATTTTAAATTACAGAATAGCTCATATATTTCTATCAGATAGTAGTGCTCTAGGGTATTCTAATCACCATAGAAAGAGGGAATAAAAGAGGGTAAAGAGAGCCATAATTATTACTTTGTAAAAGAGAATATCCCAAACATTCTTGTCATGGCCCCCAGGACTTCCTTATTCCTCAGACTGTAGATAATGGGATTGAGCATGGGAGTGAGGATGGTGTAAAAGACTGCCAAAATTTTATCTTCTGCTGGTGAGCGGAGATTCCTGGGCCGAAGATAAGCGTAGACAAAAGGTGCATAGTAAAATGTCACTACAGTTAAATGTGTTGAACAGGTGGTGAGGGCCTTTTTTCTTCCATCTTTTGAACGCATACAGTAGACAGCAAAAAGAACTCGGCCATAGGAAGCAGTGATGCCAAGGAAAGGAAGGAGGAGAAAGAGGCTTGTGCTCACAAAAACCATGTACTCATAGACCCAGGTGTCCATACAGGCCAGAGGCAACATAGCTGGGACATCACAGAAGAAGTGATCAATGGCCCTGGACTGGCAGTAAGGAATATGGAGGGCATAGACTGTGTGTGCCAGGGAGTTGAGAGACCCCAAGATCCAAGATCCCATAATCATCTTCATACACATCCTTTTGCTCATGCAGATACAATAGTGCAGGGGGTGACAGATAGCCACATAACGATCGTAGGCCATTGAGGCCAGGAGTAAGCCTTCAGAGCATGCCATGGTCAGGAAGAAGAAAGATTGCACTCCACATCCCAGGTAGGAGATGCCTTTCTGGCCAGAGAGAAAGTTGAACACCATCTTGGGGACGGTAGTGGAGAGGTACATTAGATCCATGAGGGAGAGCTGGCTGAGGAGAAAGTACATAGGTGTGTGGAGCCGGGGATCCAAACGTATGAGATAAATCATGGCTGAGTTACCCACAGAGGCTAGAAAGAATATCAGGATGATAAGAAGTAGGAGAAGCCGACCAGTTTGATTTGGGAGGAACAACCCCAACAAAATGAAATCATTGGAAGTTTGATTCCATTTCTCCATGAAAACGTATTGCTTTAACTCTCTTGAAAGACTAACAAAGACAAAAAAGAAAAAGAGCATAAAACATGAAATGAAACAAAACAGGAGCATAAAAAGGAACATTTATTAATGTTTACTTAGAATGAATTGTTTTTCCTTCAATACTGAAACTTTTGTTGAATCAATTTCAATATCTGAATTGAATGCTTCACTTCCATTTTTCTCTGGTAAGCATCTTATCAAGTGATCTTTAGTTTAAAATCTAGTATAATAGCCAGCAAAGATAAGCAAGGTAACTAAAGCATTCATTTCTGTATAACTCCTAGCCAGGCTCATCACTCACAATTTAACAAATCACACAAATCTCTGCTTTCCCAGTGTCTGTCAGGTTGCTACAACATATTCACCAAAGTAATTGACTTATGTGACTCAGGGACTTTCTGTATGCTTAAATTCTAGGTCTTCTATTAGCCCTGTTTTTGAGCCTGTGTGGCTACTTCAAACTTCCAGTTGTTTAAATATTTCAAGTTTCCTAATTAGTAAATGCGTTGCTTTGTGTACCATGCCTTATTCAACACAACAGTGTAATCATTGCTCTTTTGAAAAAGATTTGGCTTAATTTCGTATAGATCAAAGCATACTGAAACTGGAGAAGATAGTTACTATTTTTCTTTACTTAATTTGCCACACAGTAGATGGCAGAAGAGTCCTAGCAATTGAAAAACTTTCACTTGGAAGAAAGTTAAAGTGAAGTAGCTCACTCGTGTCTGACTCTTTGCGACCCCGTGGACTGTAGCCTACCAGGCTCCTCCCTCCATGGGATTTTCCAGGCAAGAGTACTGGAGTGGGTCGCCATTGCCTTCTTCAAGGGATCTTCCCCACCCAGGATCGAACGCAGGTCTCCAGCATTGTAGGCAGACGCTTTTACCATAAGAGCCACCAGGGAACTCTCACTTGAAAAAGGGTATGACCAAAAAACAGCTTTTGGTTTGTAGCTTACTGTCTTTAGACTTGACTGTTTAAAGCAAGAAAAGTAATATATTACTTAGAATTTTAAAAATCAAGAAGAGGTAAAAATGAATAAACTTTCCTTTCTGGAAATTCTTCCAACTTTTTCTGTCTACACTTTTCCTTGGGAATTTTTATGTGTAACTCAAGTCAGATGCAACTTAGAGACTGAAGAACAACAATATTTTATGAGCTTCCCCAGTGACTCAAGGGGTAAATAATCTTGTAACACAGGAGACACAATTTCGATCCCTGCTTTGGGAAGATCCCCCCAAGGAGGAAATGGTAACCCACTCCAGTATTCTACTTGGAAAATCCCATGGACAGAGAAGCTTGATGGGCTACAGTCCATAGGGTCACAAAGAGTCAGACATAACTGAGCACATACACTCAGCCTGGCCTGCAGCTGCACCAGAGAATTTCCTTCCTTTTCTTTGGTCACACAGCTCCTGGAGCTCAGCTTCGATTTAGGCCCTACCTCTGCTTGTACAGTGCCTTCTGGCGTCTGTTACCCACCCACACAAGATGTGATGAAAGCAGCAGTCTGATTAGGGCTCACATGCTCATTCAGGCCAGGGAGAGGGACATAACATGGCAATCACCACTGGGATGTGTGGGGAGTGCCTGTAGTAACAGAGGCTGACAGGCAGAGGCCTCCAACATTTTATAGCTTCTTTTTCTCTATGCGTCATGTTAATTATGGGGATATCCTTGGTGGCTCAGATGGTAAAGCGTCTGCCTACAGTGCGGGAGACACGGGTTCAATCCCTGGGTTGAGAAGATCGCCTGGAGAAAGAAATGGCAACCCACTCCAGTATTCTTGCCTGGAAAATCCCATGGACGAAAGAGCCTGGTAGGCTAGAGTCCGTGGGGTCGCAAAGAGTCAGACACGACTGAGCGACTTTCTTTCACTTTCATGTTAGTTATGACCATTTGTACATTCCTTCACTCAGTTTCTCAAACACATATAAGCTGTGAATGCAGTATACTTCTTTTATTTTTAATGTATGTTTTATACCTCATTTGGAGAAGGCAATGGCACCCCACTCCAGTGTTCTTGCCTGGAGAATCCCAGCGGTGGGGGAGCCTGGTGGGCTGCTGTCTATGGGGTCTCACAGAGTCGGACACGACTGAAGCGACTTAGCAGCAGCATACTTCATTTACGCAGCTTAAGCGACAGATAGACTGTATGCTTTCTTTTGTGTTCTTCTATCTGAAGAAGACTCTTAATGCCATGTTATGTCAAAGATTTAAATAATGTTGATTGGGCTATTACTCTTTTAAACAGTAAGGAACAAGAATTAACGGTTTGTTGCAATTATTCCTGTTTCATAACTTAAAATCAACTGTTAGTTCATGTAACTTTGGACAGCATGAATAATATTGTGAGAAAAAAAAACAGCATAGAGAAATGGGGGAAAAATGTTTATATCTGTTTAGTTGGCAAATGCTAGCAATAAAAAATGCATAGTGTCACAAAAGAGGTACACAATATCATTGTTGCTAGAGGAGATCCTTATTGCCAAATAGCTCCTTATCGCCAAATTCAGACTGAAATTGAAGAAAGTAGAGAAAACCACTAGACCATTCAGGTATGACCAAAATCAAATCCCTTACAATTAGACAGTGGAAATGAGAAATAGATTCAAGGGATTAGATCCGATAGACAGAGTGCCTGAAGAACTATGGATGGAGGTTCATGACATTGTACAGGAGGCAATGATCAAGACCATCCTCAAGAAAAAGAAATGCAAGAAGGCAAAATGGTTGTCTGAAGAGACCTTACAAATAGCTATGAAAAGAAGAAAAGCAAAAGGCAAAGGAGAAAAGGAAAGATATACCCATTTGAATGCAGAGTTCCAAAGAATAGCAGGGAGAGATAAGAAAGCTGTGCCCAGTGATTAATGTAAAGAAATAGAGGAAAACAATAGAAAGGGAAAGACTAGATACTTCTTCAAAAAAATTAGAGATACCAAAGGAACATTTCATGCAAAGATAGGCTCAATAAAGGACAGAAAAGTATGGACCTAACAAACATAACATATTAAGAAGAGGTGGCAAGAATACACAGAAGAACTGTACAAAAAAGATCTTCATGACCCAGATAACCATGATGGTGTGATCACTCACCTAGAGCCAGACATCCTAGAATATGAAGGCAAGTGGGCCTTAGGAAGCATCACAACGAACAGAGTGGATGTGACGGAATTCCAGTTGAGCTATTTCAAATGCTAAAAGATGATGCTGTGAAAGTGCTGCACTCAATATGCCAGCAAATTTGGAAAACTCAGCAGTGGCCACAGGACTGGAAAAGGTCAATTTTCATTCCTAACCCAAAGAAGGGCAATGCCAAAGAATCTTCAAACCACCACATAATTGCACTCATCTCACACACTATCAAAATAATGATCAAAATTCTCCAAGCCAGGCTTCAACAGTAGGTGAACCATGAAATGTCATAAGCTCAAGCTAGATTTAGAAAAGGCAGAAAAACCAGAAATCAAATTGTCAATATCTGTTGGATCTTCATAAAAGGAAAAGAATTCCAGAAAAACATCTATTTCTGCTTTATGCTGCTGCTGCTAAGTCACTTCAGTCGTGTCCGACTCTGTGAGACCCCATAGACAGCAGCCCACGAGGCTCCCCCTGGGATTCTCCAGGCAAGAGTACTGGAGTGGGTTGCCATTTCCTTCTCCAATGCATGAAAGAGAAAAGTGAAAGTGAAGTCGCTCAGTCATATCCAACTGTTAGTGACCCCATGGACTGCAGCCCACCAGGCTCCTCTGTCCATGGGATTTTCCAGCCAAGAGTACTGGAGTGGGGTGCCATTGCCTTCTCCACTTCTGCTTTATAGTTTACATCAAATCCTTTTACTGTGTAGATCATAACAAACTGGAAAATTCCTTAGGAGACGAGAATATGAGACCACCTTACCTGCTTACTTAGAAATCTGTATTCAGGGCAAGAAGCAATAGTTAGAATGGGACATGGAACAACAGACTGATCCCAAATTGATAAAGGAGTATGTCAAGGCTATATCTTGTCACCCTGCTTATTTAACTTATATGCAGAGTACATCATGCGAAATGCCAGGCTGGATGAAGCATAAGCTGAAATCAAGATTGCCAGGAGAAATATCTATAACCTCAGGTATGCAGATGACACCACCCTTATGGCAGAAAGTGAAGAAGAACTAAAGAGGCTCTTGATGAAAGTGAAAGAAGAGAGTGAGAAAGCTGACCTAAAACTCAACATTCAAAAACTAAAATCATGGCATCTGGTCCCATCACTTCAAGGCAAACGGATGGAGAAACAATGGAAACAGTGACAGACTTTATTATTTTGGGCTCCAAAATCACTGCAGGTGGTGACTATAGCCTTGAAATTAAAAGATGCTTACTCCTTGAAAGAAAAGCTATGACAAACCTGCTAAATCGCTTCAGACGTGTCCGATTCTGTGTGAAGCCATAGACAGAAGCCCACCAGGCTCCCTCGTCCCTGGGATTCTCCAGGCAAGAACACTGGAGTGGGTTGCCATTTCCTTCTCCAATGCATGAAAGTGAAAAATGAAGGGGAAGTCACTCAGTCATGTCCGACTCTTAGCAACCCCATAGACTACAGCCTACCAGGCTCCTCCGTCCATGGGATTTTCCAGGCAAGAGTACTGGAGTGGGGTGCCATTGCCTTCTCCAATGACCAACCTAGACAGCATATTAAAAAGAAGACATTACTTTGCAGACAAAAGTCCGTCTAGTCAGAGCTATGGTTTTTCCAGTAGTCATGTATGGATGTGAGAGTTGGACTATAAAGGAAAGCTGACCTCTGAAGAATTGATGCTTTTGAACAGTGTTGTTGGAGAAGACTCTTGAGAGTCCCTTGGCCTGCAAGGACATCAAATCAGTCAATCCTCAAAGAAATCGGTCCTGAATATTCATTGGAAGGACTGATGCTGAAGCTGAAATGCCAATATTTTGGTCAACTGATATGAAGAATTGACTCATTGAAAAGGACCCTGATGCTGGGAAAGACTGAAGGTAGGAAGAGAAGGGGATGGCAGAGGGTGAGATGGTTGGATGGCATCACCAACAGGATGGACATGAGTTTGATCAAGCTCTAGGAGTTGGTGATGGATAGGGAGGCTTGGCGTGCTGCAGTCCATGGGGTCACAAAGAGTAAGACACGACTAAGCAACTGAATTGAACTGAACTGAGGGGCAATCCTATATATCTTCTGCTTTTTTAAAATTTCTAGAAATAAAAAATAATGACCTAACAGGTAAGAACAAAGAATAGTCACCATCATTAAAGTGCACTCATTCCTTCAAACAATATTCACTTACTTTTTATTTTTAACAGTACTGCTAGGCACTGAGCTGCTTTGTTAATTAAAACACAATTCTACAACCAAAAGTTAAATTTTAGTAAGTGAAAAAACAATAAAGCAACAAACTCAATGTTGCTATCTGTTGTTATATAATGGTTAGTACTAAAAGTAAAAATAACTAGGGTAAAGAAATAAAGATATATACGACAAAACTGAAAAAATGAATAAATAAATAAACCCAGTAGGCAATATTAATAATAAAACCAGTAGGCAATATTAAAGAAAGTCTGGTTAAAGAATTTTCAACTCAGAGTGAACAACAGGTAAAATGGAATATCTGTTTTGTTTCTCAGAACAATACCAATGAAATCAGGGTTTTTGATAAGTAGAACATTAGGGCATTTGTGTAGGAACTACTATACTATGATAGGAGCTTCCATTTTTTTCTGAGTGAGACAAAGAAGCCAGTGAGAATGGCAGGATTAGGTATGTTTCTAGAATTCATACAAGATGCTCTGGGTGAGTAAACAGTGCAAGGAGGAGTACATGTATGCATAGAATACTAGTTAAGAAGTCAAAACAGCCCCAGACAGTAACCTGCTTCATTTAGGTAATGGCATCAAAATTATTCCAGGCTTTGGAGGCAGTGCACATTTAATGTTAATGTTTGATCTTGAATTCAATAATAAGCTCATATCCCCAGATATAAATCTAGTATAAATCATAGCTGTGATTGCAGAATGCCTAGCATTTATTTTTCTAACTTATTTTGACTTTTACCAAGGTGCTGATACTAGAAAAGTTTTGCATATTTTATCGTTTGTTTATATTTGGCTCTATCATCTGACTTTTGAGTTTGTCATTTTATGCTGGAGATTGTCCTGATTTTAAAACAGAAGCCCTACAAGTCGGACATAACTGAGCGACTGAACTGAAGCCCTGGGAAAATCAGGACGGTTGTTTACCGATTTAGGGATAGGGTATTACCTGATGAATCATCCTTTCTCTGCACCCTTACATAGTGACTATTGCATAGTGGCTTTCAACATTTTATCTGTCTGATAAAATGAATGAAAGCATTGCCTGAAAAGTAGATTAGTGTGACACTCATAAAAGGTAGCCAGTTCAGTTCAAAAATCAGTCTTTAGTATATGTGGCTTGGAAATTAAGAGAACCGAGTCTCATAGGGCACTTTCCTCATTTCTTCATTTAATCCAGTCTAAATTCAGGGGAGGAAAAGTACCAACCAGTCCTCCTAGGAGGTGTGTTTCCAATAGCAAGTGCTATACAAACAGCGCTAGCTCTGTTAATGTATTGTATGGGCCAGTAATTTTGTAGAGAGACACATGAGCATGTTGATTCTATGCTGTATGAATTAGAGCTCAGAGTATCATAAAGATATTTTGATGATAGCTACAACACCTGTTTTTCTTTCTAAACTAAAAACTGACATTTTGTTAGACAATAGAAACCAACAGTTAATTTCAATATCCTATAAATCTGGAACTTGAAGCTTTTAGGACATGGATCACAGAAGCTGGAACTCGGGGTCTCTTTTTGCTGATACCCAACAGATTTCTTTATTGGGTATGGACTTTACTTAGTGCACCAAAGTTACATGAAACAACACCCTTTGGTTATATTATGGCTTGGAGAATATTGTCCCTGAGACTACAACTGGGCGTACAATAAATGCTTCTCTTGGTCATTTTAAGAATCATATTTCTGACATTCATAGAGTTAAAAGGAAAAAAAAAATCTCAACTTACAGAATCTACTATATGTAAATGTGTCAATGTCAGGGTCCTGAATTTATTTTTGCAAAAGTTACATTTCAGGGACCCTTTAAAAAAGTCTTGTAGACAGACAGCCCAAAACCAATAAACAAATTGTCTGAGCCTCAGCTAACTTAATTCCCACAACTTTATAGGACAATTCTGAAGATGGACCTAAACAGACTCTGTGTTCAGCAAGCACAGAGGTCCTCAGTCAGTGTCATTCTTCTTTGTCCATTCTATATCTTAATCATTGATAAATATCACATAGAGAGAAATAAAGTGTCTTAGTTAAGGTAACACACCACTCCAGAGCCACACATAATATATTTCTATCCGGTACATATTACTTCTTTTTACATTTTTATATTTCAGGTTCACACTTTACTTTTCCAATTTGCTTTGAAACGGCTTATTCTCTGTGCAGAACAAAATATTTTCCGAAGACAGGAAAACCATATCTTCAATGTTACTCCCTAGTAACCCAAATCAACTCAATTCTATAAAAATACTATGACTTACCTTTTCTGAAGTTCTTGTGTATTTTGAGAGAGAATGTAGCCTTATAATGGCACAATTTCTTGCTATCAGTACATTGAATTATTTAAAATGTTTAAGTACCAAATTGTACTGACATTGCTTCTTGGGCTAGGCTACAAGATCATGTCATTGGTCAAAAGTGTCTACATCAAATCAAAACTGTCTCTCTGACATAAGAATCTCTGCTTTATTTGCTAAAATTCATGAGAAAGAAATTTCTGAGAGCACATTGTGATATATATTCCTCATTGTTCCTCTGTATATAATTTTCTTTAGCATAAAACTATGGCCATTTTTAGCTTCCTTTTGTCCAAGACTCACTGGAATTAGAAAACAACTTAACTCTGTATAATGAAATATTTTTCCATTTGCATAGGTATTGGTTAGTTAAAGCAACTTTCTTTCCTATTACCTGTTCCAGTGAATGCAGACGAACACATTTTATACTTAGTTCCCGCAGGTCCTACTGTTGGAAGACAGAAAGGTAAGTTGTAACACTTTATATGCAGATTGTTACATCATCAACTCTTTAGCTATTTCTCTCTCTCCTGTAATTGATCCCCAATGTCCAAGTCCACTGTGGCCTAAATCTTGGAAATTTAGTTGACTTTGCTTATTTAAAAGTGAACTCAGTTATGCACCTAGAGAAAAAGAGTCAACTCAATTTATGTTGCATTCCCAGAATCCCCAAGAAAGGATGAACTTCATTATTCCAAAACATGACTTAATACCTGTGAGATGTCACATCATGTATATTAAAATTTTATAAGTTAGAAATCTACAGACTTAAGAGTTGCAGATAGTACTTATTGGTACTTGGCTGAATAATAGAAACAGTATCAGAGACAGTTTTCTACCTACTTGAGCAAATTCTGGGAGATAGTGGAGAACAGGGAAGCCTGGTGTGCTGCAGTTACGCGGTTGCAGAGTCAGACACAGCTTAGTGACTGAACAACAACAACAACAGAGGAAATATTGGTGATTGTGACTAAATTAAATTTTGCTATGTCAAATACTTTCTCCCTTTTATTGAGGAGTAGATAAGTGATACATAAAAATATTAATCCAGTCAGCTGTTCTACTGAAGTGGAAAGTTGACTCCTAGAGGTAATGCAATACAATAAGCATTTAGACACAGAGAGAAACCTAGCCTGCCAGGCCCAGCACTGGTTAAACAGTTGGCTGGGAAAATTTACTTAAGGTTCTAGTTTACTGCTAAGCTTCTACAGTTGTTCTAAAAAATATTCTAAGAACAAAATGGAATAATATATGTCAGATGTTTACACAGTACCTTTCACAGAGAAAAGCCTCAATACATTTTAGGATTTATTACCCCATTCAATTAACAGATTTATAATCAAGAAAAGTATTAAAATGGGGTCATTTGTCCTGGGAAAAGATCATGGAATATTGTTTAGCATGATTTTACTTAATAAATAACAATGTTGTACTTTATATATGGCACATTATATGTATTTATATAGTGAAAATAAAATAAAATATAAAACTGAGTGAATTAATTTTACTGCTTTGCCTTTGATTAGGGGATAAGTTATTAACATGTGCATAAATTTTCTTACAGTAATTATATTAATGTCTATGTCTCCCTGCCATATGGCATCCTCTTTGCATTTACTCTAACCTGGTTAAATCTCATCCTCAGCATGTTATCAAGACCAAAGGACCCACTGAGCAGCAAAACATGACTGTTTTGTATAAAACAGTATAAAATTAAGAACTATGTGACAAATCTCACTTTAAAATTATTAAAAAAGATAAATAAATCTTGAGTTAGCTTCTTGGCAAAGTCACAATATGGCCATAATCTCTGAAGACTTTCTCTAAACTAGTAATCTATGCATCCTTTTCTATGAAAAACTCCAACACACTTTAATAATCTGTAGACTCAGATGCAAAAGAAAAAAAATGTATTAAAACATTATCAATCACAATTCCGATTCTATTAGAACTAAATGTACAAGTGTTCTGAACTTTGGACCCATAATTCCCTATTATTTCCTGTGTCAATGCACAAAATAACCCTGTTACTATTTTTCAGTTGAAAAGTCTTGTCTCACTCTTTGCAGTCCTATCAGCATGCTAAGGCTCTCCTGTCCTCCTCTACATCCTGGAGTTTGCTCAAATTCATGTTCATTGAGTCAGTTATGCTAACAATCCTGTCCTCTGTCATGCCTTTCTTTTGCCTTCAATCTTTCCCAGCATCAGGGTATTTTCCAATAAGTCAGCTCTTCACATCATGTACCCAAAGTATTGGAGCTTCACCATCAGCAACAATCTTTCCAATGAATATTCAGGATTGATTTCATTTCAGATGGATGAGTTTGATCTCTTTGCAGTCCAAGGCACTCTCAAGAGTCTTCTCCAGCACCACAGTTCAAAAGCATCAGTTCTTCAGTGCTCAGCCTTCTTTATGGTCCAACTTTCACACTCATACCTGACTACTAAAAAAATCATGCCTTTAATGCATGGACCTTTGTCAGCAAAGTGATGTCTCTGCTTTTTAATATGCTGTCTATGTTTTTCATAGTTTCAATTCCAAGGAACAATTGTCTTTTAATTTCATGGCTGCAGTCAAGTACTGCAGTGATTTTGGAGTCCAAGAAAATAAAATCTGTCACTGTTTCCACTTTTTCCAATTTTATATGCCATGAAGTGATGAGCCTGGATGGCATTATCTTAGTTTGTTTGTTTGTTTTTCTAATATTGAATTTTAAGCCAGCATTTTTTTTTTACTCTCCTCTTTCATATCGATCAAGAGACTCTTTGGTTCCTCTTCACTTTCTACCATTAAAGTGGTCTCAGTTGCATATCTGATGATGCCACTCTTATTGATATATCTTCCAGCAATTTTGATTCCAGCTTGTGATTCACCCATCGTGGTATTTCACATGACATATTCTGCATATAACTTAAATAAGCAGGTGGACAGACTTGTCATATTCCTTTCCCAGTTTGGAACCAGTCCATAGTTCCATGTCTGAGTCTAACTGTAGCTTCTTGACCCACATACATGTTTCTCAGAAAACAGGTAAGATAGTCAGGTACTCCAATCTCTTTAATAATTTTCCACAGTTTGTTGTGATCCACACAGTCAAAGCCTTTAGCATAGTCAATGAAGCAGAATTAGATATTTTTATGGAGTTCCTTTGCTTTCCCCATGATACAATGAATGTTGGCAATTCGACGTCTTGTTCCTCTGCCTTTTCTAAATCCAGCTTGTACATCTGAAAGTTAACGGTTTAAGCCTAGCTTGAAGGATTTTGAGCATAAAGTTTCCATCATGTGAATGAGGGCAATATTAAAGAAATAGTTTCAATATTCATTGGCATTGCCCTTCTTTGGGATTGTAATGAAACCTAATCTTCTCCAGTTCTGTGCCACTGATTAGTTTTTCAAATTTCCTGGCATATTGAGTGCAGCACTTTCATGGCATCATATTTTGGAATTTGAAATACCACAGCTGGAATTTCACCACCTCCACTAGCTTTGTTCATAGTAATGCTTCCTAATGCCTATATGTTCCAAAGAAAAGCAAGGCCAAAGAATGCTTAAACTACCACACAATTGCACTCATCTCACATGCTAGTAAAGTAATGCTCAAAATTCTCCAAGCCAGGCTTCAACAATACGTGAACCATGAACTTCCAGATGTTCAAGCTGGCTTTAGAAAAGGCAGAGGAACCAGAGATCAAACTGCCACATCTGTTGGATTATCAAAAAAGCAAGAGAGTTCCTGAAAAACATCTATTTCTGCTTTATTGATTATGCCAAAGCCTTTGACCGTGTGAATCACCACAAATTGTGGAAAATTCTTCAAGAGATGGGAATACCAGACCACCTGACCTGCCTCTTGAGAAATCTGTATGCATGTCAGGAAGCAAGTTAGAACTGGACATGGAACAATAGACTGGTTCCAAATAGGAAAAGGAGTCAAGGCTGTATATTGTTACTCTACTTATTTAACTTATATGCAGAGTACATCACGTGAAATGCCAGGCTAGATGAAGCACAAGCTGGAATCAAGATTGCCGGGAGAAATATCAATAACCTCAGATATGCAGATGATACCACCCTTATGGCAGAAAGCAAAGAAGAACTAAAGGGACTTTTGATGCAAGTGAAAGAGGAGAGTGAAAAAGTTGGCTTAAAGCTCAACATTCAGAAAACGAAGATCATGGCATCTGGTCCCGTCACTTCATGGCAAATGGATGGGGAAACAGTGGTAGACTTTATTTTGGGCGTGGGGGTGGGGGGGTGGGGGCGGGCTCCAAAATTACTGCAGATAGTGACTGCAGCCATGAAATTAAAAGACACTCCTTGGAAGAAAAGTTATGACCAACCTAGATAGCATATTAAAAAGCAGAGACAATACTTTGCCAACAAAGGTCCGTCTAGTCAAGGCTATGGTTTTTCCTTTGGTCATGTATGGATGTGAGAGTTGGACTGTGAAGAAAGCTGAGCACAGAAAAACGAATGCTTTTGAACTGTGGCATTCAAGAGGACTCTTGAGAATCCCTTGGACAGCAAACAGATCCAACCAGTCTATCCTCAAGGAAATCAGTCCTGGATATAAATTGGAAGGACTGATGCTGAAGGTGAAACTCCAACACTTTGGCCACCTGATGGGAAGAACTGACTCATTTGAACTGACCCTGATGCTGGGAAAGGTTGAAGGCAAGAGAACAAGGGGACAACAAAGGATGAGAAGGTTGAATAGCATCACTGACTCAATGGGCTTGAGTTTGAGCATGCTCCTTGAGTTGGTGATGGATAGGGAGGCCTGGCGTGCTGCAGTCTATGGGGTTTCAAGAATCAGACACGACTGAATAACTGAACTGAACTGAATGCCTATGTGACTTCACAATCCTGGAAATCTGCCTCTAAGTGAGTGACAACACCACCGTGGTTATTCAGGTTATTAAGTGCTTTCTTGCATATTTCTTCTGTGTTTTCTTGCTATCCCTTTTTAATCTCTTCTTCTTCTGTTAGTTCCTTACAATTTCCGTCCTTTTTCATGCCCATCCTTACATGAAATGTCCCCTTGATATCTCCAATTTTCTTAAAGGATCTCTAGTCTTTTCCATTCTATTTTTTCCCTCTATTTCTTTGCATTGTTCATTTAAGAAGGAATTCTTATCTCTCCTTGCTATTCTCTGAAACTTTGTATTCAGTAGGGTATCTTTCCCTTTCTTCTTTGCTTTTTGCTTCTTTTCTGTCCTCGGCTGTTTGTAAAGCTTGCTCAGTGAACCACTTTGCTTTCTTGCATTACTTTTTATTGGAGATGGTTTTGGTCACCACCTCCTGTACAGTGTTATGAACTTCCATCCATAGTTCTTCAGGCACTCTGTCTACCAGAACTAATTCCTTGAATCTGCTTGTCACCTCCTCTGTGTAATCATAAGGGATTTAATTTAGGTCATACCTGAATGGCTTAGTGGTTGTCCCTACTTTCTTCAATTCAAGTATGAATTTTGCAATAAAGAGCTCATGATCTGTGCCACAGTCAGCTCCAGATTTTGTTTTTGTTGATGTATAGCACTTCTCCAGCTTCAGCTGCAAAGAATATAATCAGTCTTATTTTGATATTGACTACTTGGTTATGTCCATGTGTAGAGTCTTCTCTTATGTTGCTGGGAAAAAAGTGTTTGCTATGACCAGCATGTTCTTCTGGTAATATCATGTTAGCCTTTGCCCTGCTTCATTTTGTACTCCAATGACAAACTTGCCTATCACTCCAGGTATCTCTTGAGTTCCTACTTTTGCATTCTAATCCCTATGATAAAAAAGACATACTTGGGGGGTGTTAGTTCTAGAAGGTGTTGTGTGCAGTCTTCATGGAACTGGTCAACTTTAGCTTCTTTGGCTTTAGCAGTTGGGGCATCATGTTGGATCACTATGATGTTGAATGATTTGCTTTGGAAACAAACTGAGATCATTCTGTCATTTTCTAGACTGCACCCAAGTACTGCATTGTGGACTCTTTTGACTATGATGGCTACTCCTTCATCAAGGGATTCTTGCCCACAGTTTATATATATATATATATATATATATATATATATATATGAACTAAATTTGCCCTTTCTGTCCATTTTACTTCACTAATCCCTAAGATGTCTATGCTCACTCTTGCCATATCTTGCTTCAGTTAATTTCAGTCGTGTCCAACCCTTTACAACTCCATGAGCTGTAGCACGTCAGGCCTCCCTGTCCATCACCAACTCCCAGAGCCTACCCAAAGTCATGTCCATTGAGTCGGTGATCTCCTGCTTGACCACATCCAATTTACCCTCACTCATGGACATAACATCAAGGTTCCTATACAATATTGTTCTTAGAGCATTTGATTTTACTTTCATCACCAGACGCATACACAGCTGGGCATTGTTTTCACTTTGGCTGAGCCTCTTCATTCTTTCTGGAGCAATTAGTAACTGTCCTTCAGTCTTCCCCAGTAGTATATTGGATACCTTCCAACTTGGGAGGCTCATTTTCTGGTGTCATATTTTTTTCTTTTTTCATACTGTCAATGGGGCCATCAGGAAAGAATCCTGGATTGGGTTGCCATTTGTTCCTCCAATAGATCATGTTCTGTCAGAACTCTTCACTATGATCTATTTATTTTGGGTGGCCTTGCATAACATGGTTTATAGATTCATTGAGTTACTCAAGCCCCTTTGCCACCACAAGGCTGAGATCCATGAGCAGAGAAATGATCCTACTCCTATCCAAATCCATTCCTTTTACTTAAGCATGAGGCTAATCCCTTCTCACCATATTCTCTTTCCATTGTATTCTCTCCTGGATTATCATCATCAGCATGTAAATGCTTGAGAATTAAAAGAAAATATGGCTCCAAAGGATTTGATCTTGCTCTTCAAAATAATATAAAAATTGAACAATGGGGCAAAGTCAGCCTCTTCAATAAATGGTGCTGGGAAAACTGGATGGCAAATTGTAAAAGAATGAAATTAGAACACTTTCCAACACCATACACAAAGTTAAAATCCAAATGGATTAAAGATCTAAATGCAAGACCATAAACTATAAAACTCTTAGAGGAAAACATAGGCAGAACACTTGGTGACATAATCAAAGCAAGATCCTCTATGACCCACCTCCTAGAGTAATGGAAATAAAAACAAAAGTAAACAAGTGGGACCTGATTAAACTTAAAAGCTTTTGCACAGCAAAAGAAACTATAAGCAAGATGATAAGACCCTCAGAGTGGGAGAAAATAATAGCAAATGAAATACTGACAAAGGATTAATTTCCAAAATATACAAGCAGCTCATATAACTCAATACCAGAAAAACAAACAACCCGATCAAAAAGTAGGAAAAAGACCTAAACAGACATTTCTCCAAAGAAGACATACAGATGGCTAACAAATACATGAAAAGATGCTCAACATCGCTCATTATTAGAGAAATGCAAATCAAAACTACAATGAGATATCACCTTACACCAGTCAGAATGGCCATCGTCAAAAAGTCTACAAACAATAAATGCTGGAGAGGGTGTGGAGAAAAGGGAACACTCTTGCACTGTTGGTGGGAATGTAAACTGATGGAAGATGGTATGGAGATTCCTTTAAAAACTAGGAATAAAACCACCATATGACCCAGAAATCCCACTCCTAGGCATATATCCTGAGGAAACCAAAATTGAAAAAGACACATGTATCCCATTGTTCATTGAAGCACTGTTTACAATAGCTAGAACATAGAAGCAATCTAGATGTCCATCGACAGTTGAATGGATAAAGAAGCTGTGGTACATTTACGCAATGGAATATTGTTCAGCCATAAAAAAGAACATATTTGAGTCAGTTCTAATGAGATGGATGAACCTAGAACCTATTGTACAGAGTGAAGTAAGTCAGAAAGAGAAACATAAATATCATATTCTAATGCATATATACAGAATCTAGAAAAATGGTATTGAAGAATTTATTCACAGGGCAGCAATGGAGAAACAGACATAGAGAATAGACTTATGGACATGGAGAGGAAAGGGTGAGATGTATGGAAAGAGTAAAATAATAATAATAATATAAAAATTTGGAGTTCTCACCAGAGATCACAAGCATCTCTTTCTATCATGGGGATGAAACTTGCTCACTTCTTAAGGTAGAAAAGTGGTAGGTACTATGGGCAAGGGGTTGCCAAGATTGAGAGAATCCAGAGTGTGAAATATTCTGTGATGGTGTTTCCATGGAGTCACTGTGATGAAAATGAGTTGAGATCTTTTTCCTAATTTCTTAAGAAATTTTGTTTTATCTAGGGTTTTGTTTTATCTAGGGTTAAGAGATCATTCTGTGATAATTTTGTGAATACAGGGAACCTTGGTAATGACAGACATGTTTAAGAGTTTTACTTATGTGTGTGGAAGTCTGTGAGGACAGGGATAAAGGATTAAATGAGGTAGAGTTCCAATTAGTGTGAAGTCATTATTGTAGATAATGGCTAGATGTCTGGTCAGGGATTTGGGAAAAATCAATTTTAAAATGGCAAATTCTGGGGGTAGGCACAAATTGTTCATGTATTTCCATGCTCTAAATGGTCATCTCATGACAACATCACTTTGTAAAAGGCCCCAATACTGTGAGGGGTATGTTTGTTCTTCCTGTGATAGGCCAGCCTCTTTCTTGAGCCATTTTGGTGCTTATTTCATTGTGCTTACACAGTGACTATATATGGTGGCTTATATGCAATCAAAATGTGAGCTTAGTAACATGAACTTGGCCCCATCAAGCCTTCCTTGGTTAATGCCCCATATCGCAACAGAGTAAACTAAAGACAAGACAGTGATATGGCAACGTTCACTGAGGTAACCTGGGGGTAGGATGATTACATGGGGAATCTTCCATCCTACAGGAGCAACAATTTTTTCAGCCTTTGTATTGGTTCAGATAGTTCAGCCTTTGTATTGTTAAGCTACGTATTTGTCTTTCTGAACAATGGCTCCCTTCAAGAACTTGTACAATTCATCATTCATGGATATACATAGTACCTTACCCACAGAATCTGAACAGTATATGATTTCTGTCCAGAGATAGGAAGGAAAAGAAAGTGATCAGTGGACTTATCCCCATTCTACTCTAAATCCAAACAGAGTCTGCCATTGAATAGGCAATGAAGAAAAGGAAACAGAAAGAAGGAAAAACACACCACCTGAATGAGTGAATGATGGATGCACCACTCTGTTCTAACTATCTGTTCTGCTCTAAAGATTCTTTCCAGTGTATACAGGGATATGTAATAACATCACTCTACACAGAAGCTATAGTTTGAAGAGTTTGTGCTCTACTAAATCAGAGGGAAGTTAATATTCCGACAACACTGGGAGCACATTTACCTTATATACCACAACTTGAACTAAGTCTTCTACTAGGGACAATTTCTGGTCAGCTTGAAGGATATAGACATATTTAAAGCACTTTGTAAGTGCTTGATGCAATGCTTCTGCAGCATTATTCAAATTATTTTTGCTTAAGTATTAGACTTCAACTTAGGTTTTTTGTTTGCTTGTTTTAGTTTTGTAAATATTTGTCTCTCTCTTTTTTAAATTGAGGGTACTGGCTTTGCAATATTGTGTTGGTTTGTGGCAGAAACCAACTTAGTTTTATTTTATTTTTTTATTTTTTTATCTAAAAGTTTCAATGAAAAGTAATTGCAAAACATTGTGCCAAAGATTAGCATTCCTTGTTTTCAAATGCCATAATCATGGAGTAGAGATAAAGATTCTCCCAACAGGTTAGTGAAAGCTGACCAGTGAGGTATATACATTGTTGTGTATACTGCTATACAATTGATATAGCAGTTGCTAAGTATTGGACCTGAATGAAATCTCATTTTCTGGTGTCATATCTTTTTGCCTTTCCTACTGTTATGCTATATTAATATCTATTTAAGTCCTTCTGCTTTCCAATATCTTATAATTTTAATTATCAACAATATTAGCATCAATTATGCTCTTTCTATCTACAAATAAGTGTTATAATTTGAATGAGAATGAGATCATGCTGTATTTCTGCTTGACATTGGTGAAGAGAGAGGATTGTTTCAGTGTATGATCATTGAAATTACAGAAAAAAACTTAACACTGGTCTGCAAAACATTTAATTATGTAGGATCTTGGACATTATGTTACAAATATATAAAGAAAACAGTGAGTTCTTTATTGAGATAAGAAAATTTGACATTTTGGAGTTAAGTGGGCTAACTAAAGTGAAAAAATAAATGATGAAATTATGTTGATAAGTACTATGATTCAAGTGGTCTTCCCAAGTGATGCTAGTGGTAAAGAACTCCCCTGCCAATGCAGGTTACATGTAAGACACTTGGGTTAGAGCCCTGAGTGTGAAAGATCCCCTGGATGAGTGCATGGCAACCCACTCCAGTATCCTTGCCTGGAGAATCCTCATGGACAATGGAGCCTGACGGGCTTCAGTCAATGAGGGGACTTCCCAGAGGTGTGGGTCACATCCTATTTCTATCTGTCTCTATTTTTATTTTCTACTACCTGGTTACATGATCATACCAATGAGATTAAACCAGTCAATCCTAATACTGATTGGAAGGACTGATGCTGAAACTGAAGCTCCAGTACTTTGGCCTTCTGATGAGAAGAGCTGACTCATTAGAAAAGACCCTGATTCTGGGAAAGGTTGAAGGCAGGAAGAGAAGGGAGGACAGAAGACGAGATGGTTGGATGGCATCACTGACTCAATGGACATGAGTTTGAGCAAGCTCTGGGAGTTGCTGAAGGACAGGGAAGCCTGTAGGTGTGCTGCATGCAGTCCACGGGGTCACAAAGAGTTGGACACGACTGAACGACTTTCACTTATTGGAAATGCAACTTTAATAATAAAACACTTTATTAAAAATTACCTGAAATAAATAAAGATAAATTATATCTCAAGTGTAAGAACTGCACAGTGATATCACCTTTTTATGATTATATAAAAATAATAAAAATTGTAATAAAACAAGAGTAGATTACTGACTAACATGGTAGATATGATCATTGTGGCTACAAACTCAGAAATAAATGCAGTGGCATTCCAGCATCTGCATCTCATGGTAACTTTGAAGATAATAAACATTTTTGTATATTTTACAAATTAATATAAGTATGGTGATGTATAAATTAATATTTCCCTATTAATACAGGGTATTAATAGTATAATATTAATATATACCACTAACATAATACAGACATATGAAATTTTAAACAAATATTAAGTAAATATTATTTTCAAGACTTTTTGAAATTTTAATTTTTTATTTATTTTTATTGAATTACAGTTGATTTACAATGTTGTGCTAATTTCTGCTGTATAGCAAAGTGATTCAGTTATACACATACATATATTTTTTTAATATATTCTTTTACTCTGATTTATCCCAGGAGATTGGATATGGTTCCCTATTCTATAGTGTAGAAATTTGTTTATCCATTCTAAATGTAACAGTTTGCATCTACTACCACCAGACTTCCAATTCATCCCTCTCCTTCTCGCCTCCCTCTTGGCAACTGCAAGTCTCTTCTCTATGTCTGTGAGTCTGTTACTGTTTTGTAGATAGGTTCATTTGTACCATATTTTAGATTCCACATATAAGAGATAGGATATAGTATTTGTCTTTCTGTCTTTTCTCACAATTTTACTACATATTAAAATATCAGCAAACAAGTGGTCTCTGGATGATCAAAGGATAATATTGGTATATATAATATATATACTGCTCTATATATACCAGTGAGATATATACAATATATAATACACACACACACACACTGCTCTATTGGGGAAGAGCAGAGAAATACCTCCAAAAACAATGAAGAGGCTGGGCCAAAGCAAAAATAATTCTCAGTTATGGAACTCTCTGGTGGTGAAATAATGCCTAATGCTGTAGAGAAAAATATGCGTAGGAACCTGGAATGTTAGGTTTATGAATCAAGGTAAATTGAACGTGGTCAATCAGGAGATGGGCAAGAGTGAACTTTGACATTTTAGAAATCAGTGAACTAAAATGGATGGGAATGGACACATTTAATTCAGATGACCATTCTATTTACTACTGTGGGCAAGTATTCCTTAGAAGAAAGGGAGTAGCCCTCACAATCAACAAAAGAGTCCAAAATGCAGTACTTGAATGCAACATCAAAAATGACAGAATGATGTTGGTTCTTTTCCAAGGCAAACCATTCAGTATCAGAGTAATCTAAGTCTATGTCCCAACCACTAATCCTCCAAAAAGCTAAAGTTGACCAGTTCCATGAAGACCTAGAACTAACACCTAAAAAATATGTCATTTGCATTATAAAGGATTGGAATGCAAATGTAGGAAGTCAAGAGATACCTGGAGTAACAGGCAAGTTTGGCCTTGGAGTACAAAATGAAGCAGGGCAAAGTCTAACAGAGTTTTGCCAAGAAAGCACCCTCATCATAGTAAACACTCTCTTCCAAGAGATGACTGTACACATGGACATCACCACATGGTCAACACTGAAATCAGATTGGTTATATTCTTTGCAGCTGCAGATGGGGAAGCTCTATACAGTCAGCAGAAACAAGAACTGGAGCTGACTGTGGTACAGATCATGAACTCCATATTGCAAAATTCAGGCTTAAATTGAAGAAAATAGGGAAAAGCAATAGACCATTCAGGTATGACCTAAATCAAATCCCTTAGGATTATACAGTGGAGGTGACGAATAGGGACTAGATCTGGTAGATAGATTACCTGAAGAACTATGGATGGAAGTTCATAACACTGTACAGGAAGAGGTCACCAAAACCACTATAAAGAAAAAGAAACACAAGAGGCAGAGTGGTTGTCTGAGGAGGCTTTACAAATAGCTGAGAAAAGAAGACAAATGAAAGGCAAAGGAGAAAGGGGAATTTATACCCACTGAATGTAAAGTTACAGTGAAGAGCAAGAAGAGATAAGACAGCCTTCTTAGGTGAACAAAGAAATAGAGGGAAACAATAGAATGGGAAAGACTAGAGATCTCTTCAAGAATAGGAGATATCAAGAGAGCATTTCCTGCAAAGCTGGATACAGTAAAAAACAGAAACAGAAAAGACCCAACAGAAGGAGACGATATTAAGAGGTGGCAAGAATACACAGAAGAACTATACAAAAAAGATCCTAATCACCTGAATAACCACGATGGTGTAGTCCCTCATCTAGAGTCAGATATCTTGGAGTGTGAAGTCAAGTAGGCCTTAGGAAGCATTAATATAAACAAAGCTAGTGGAAGTGATGGAATTTCACCTGAACTATTTCAAATAGATGATGCTGTTAAAGGGCTGCACTCAATATGATAGCAAATATGAAAAACTCTGCAGTTGCTATAAGACTAGAAAATGTCATTTTTTATTCCAATCCCAAAGAAAAGCAATGACAAAGAAAGTTCAAGCCACCATACAATTGTACTCATTTTACAAGCTAGCAAGGAAATGCTCAAAATCCTTCAAGCTAGGCTTCAGCAATACATGAACCAAGAACATTCAGATGTACAAGCTGTGTTTCAGAGAACAGAGAAACCAGAGATCAAACTGCCTGCATTTTCTAGATCATGGAGAAAGCAAGGGAATTCCAGAAAAACATCTGCTTCATTGACTACACTAAAGCCTTTGACTGTGTGGATCACAAGAAACTGTGGAAAATTCTTAAAGAGGTGGAAACACCAGACTACCTTACCTGTCTCCTGAGAAACCTATAGACAGGACAAGAAACAACAGTTACAACCAGACTTGGAGCAACTGACTGATTCAAACTTGGGAAAGGAGTTACATCAAAGCTATATATTATTACCCTGCTTATTTAATTTATATGCAGAGTACATCATGCAAAAGAGTGGGCTGAATGACTCACAAGCTGCAATCAAGATTACTGGGAAAAATATCTATAACCTCAGATATGCAGATGATACCACCCTAAAGGCAGAAAGCAAAAAGGAACTAAAGAGCCTCTTGATGAGAGTGAAAGAGGACAGTGAAAAAGCTGGCTTAACACTCAGTATTCAAAAAACTAAGATCATGGCATCTGATCCTATTACTTCATGACAAATAGAAGGGGAAAAATGGAAACAGGGACAGATTTCATTTTCCTGCATTCCCAAATAGCTTCAGGTGATGACTGCAGCCATGAAATTAAAAGATGTTTGCTTCTTGGAAGAAAAGCTATGGCAAGCCTAGATAGTATATTAAAAAGCAAAGACATCATTTTGCTTAAGTGGTCTGTAGAGTCAAAGCTATGGTTTATCCAATGCTCATGTACAGATGTGAGAGTTGGACCATGAAGCAGGCTGATTGCTGAAGAGTTGATGCTTTCAAATTGTGGTGCTGGAGAAGACTCTTGAGAGTGACTTGGACAGCAAGGAGATCAAACTCATCCATCCTCATGGAAATCAATCCTGAATATTTATTGGAAAGACTGAAGCTAAAGCTGAAGCTCCAATACTTTGGACACCTGACAAGGAGAGTGGACTCAATTTAAAAGACCTTGATGCTGGGAAAGATTGAGGGCAGGAGAAGAGCATGACAGGGTGAAGTTTCATGACATCACTAACTCAATGGACATGAGCTTGAACAAACTCAGGGAGATAGTTAAGGACAGGAAAGTCTCATGTGCTACAGTTCATTGGGTCCCAAAGAGTCGGACACAATTTACAGACTGAACAACAGGAAGAATATAGCATACATATGTTCACATATTTCACAAAAATGTAAATGTATCTGCTCCCTCCTCTAAAGTAAAGGAGATAATACTCAAAGAATTAATGTCTTAATGTTGTTATTCAGTCACTAAGTTGTGTCTGACTCTTTGTGACCCTATGAACTGCAGCATGCTAGGCTTCCCTGTCCTTTAGTATCTCCTGGAGTTTGCTCAAACCCAAAGATGAATTCTTAGATTCAGGAATTCAAATATAGTCCAAGAAATTAAAGTGAAAGTAAATGAGACCAAGATACATTGAAGTGAAGCTGTGCTACATCAGTAGAAGAATAAACTCTTCAAACAACCAGAAACTAAAGACGGACATGATGTAGAATAAAAAATATATAGAAAGAATGAATATCAAAAATATGAACTATAGATACATTTTTAGATAAAATAAGTCATTAGATATTGAAAGTTTTAATAAACTCTTAAATAAGAGAAGTAAGGAAATAATATTTGTTATCATTACATTTATTCATATTTGTATTTCAATTTTCATCTAATCCAAAAGCAAAAAAAGACAAATTTATAAAGGCTAGTATTCAATACATATTATTATTGAAGCACATTAATTTTAAAATTTAAAAACATAAAAAATAAATTTATAAAAAATTATAAGATTTAAAATTCCCCTAGATAAATTTTAATAACTATATTTAGAAAAAATTTTAGAAAATTGATTTGAAAATGATGCAAACTAAATAAGAAAAATGCAGTATACACAGATTTGATTTCAAACAGATTAAAGTTTTCAAGGAAAGCAATATCAGAACAAAATTTAGGCAATATTAGGGGACTATATCTCATGATCACAGAGAAGACACCAAACCAAGAAGCTCGAACACTTCAAAAAATAGAAATATAAAAGTATTATTATTAAAAAATTTTCTTTGTCAAAGGCATTTTAAAGAAGTGATAGGAAACTCATATTTATAATCTCACTAGCAATTACAAGGCTTGAGCCTCTTTTCTCTGCATCCTTGTTATTTTATTTATTTATTTATTGATGATAGCCCTTTTGAGAGGTGTTAGGGGACATCTTATTGTGGTTTTGATTTGCATTTCCCTGATAATTAGTGAATGCTGAACCCCTTTTTATGATGAGCCCATTAGCCATTTGTGTGTCTTCTTTGTAAAAATATCAATTTAGGTTTCTTTCCAGTATTATAATTGAGTTGTTTTTCTGCTGTTAAATTCACTAAGGTTCTTATATATTTCATATATTAACTCCTTATCAGATATATAGTTGGCAAATATTTTCTCCCACTGTGTACATTGCCTATTTTGTGATTGTTAATGTTGCTGTGATGGAGAAGGCAATGGCACCCCACTCCAGTACTCTTGCCTGGAAAATCCCATGGATGGAGGAGCCTGGTGGGCTGCAGTCCATGGGGTCTCTAAGAGTTGGACACGACTGAGCGACTTCACTCTCACTTTTCACTTTCCTGCCTTGGAGAAGGAAATGGCAACCCACTCCAGTGTTCTTGCCTGAAGAATCCCAGGGACTGGGGAGCCTGGCGGGCTGCCGTCTCTGGGGTCACACAGAATCTGACACAACTGAAGCGACTTAGCAGTGGCAGCAGCAGCATGTTGCTGTGAAGACATTTTAGTTTGATATGATACTACTTGCCTATTTTTGCTTTTGTTGCTTGAATTTTTGGTGCCATATCCAAAAAATCATTACTAACATAATGTCAAGGAAGTTTCTCCTAATATTTTCTTCTAGGAGTTAACAATTTCCTGTCTTATATTTCGGCCTTTACTCTATTTTTAGTTGATTTTTGTATAAGATGTAAAATAAGATTTCTACCTTATTATTTGGCATATGAGTATCCAGTTTTCACAATACATGTACTGAAGAAATGATCCTTTCCCACTTAATTTACATGGTGAAGTATTTCTGTTTTCAGTTAAGCTGGCTGATTTCTTGCATTACTGGACAGAAATTATTTGCATCTGTACTGGACACAAATACACATGTTCATACACAACTTCACAAATTCTTGGCCTTAAATATTTAGTAGTAAATAGTAAGTTAAACAGAGGCATTCACCTAGAGACTAAGCAATCTTTAAACAAACATCTTAAACAATGCTCCAGGATAATACAGAAATGACAGGCTCTTTTCCCTTTGCCTTATTTTCTATTATAGATAACTTTTCACAATGCTTGGTTCAATATCAACAGAAACACTACCTTAGAGATTTTTTTTTCCCCTGTTCAAAACAATCACAATGATGATAACAATAAACACTGATACGGCATTTACAATGGGCCAGATACCTCTCCAGGTAGTTTATAACTATTTGATTTAATCCTTCTAATAATGCTACCAAGTAAGCAATGTTACACATATTTCCTGGAAAAGAAAGGCAGGGCTTATTCATTACAGTAATGCAAGATTGTGAAATGGATAAGGAATAGACACAAGGATTTAAACACACACACAAAATTTGGAATTGATGAGTTTATGGAGCACTGACATCCAGTTCAGGATAGAGTCAAAAGGAAATATTTCTCAAAGTGTAATTAACAAGCCCTTCTGGTGATTCAGATATTCCCTAAATTCTGAGAATCACAAATTTAAAATGATTTAGAGATGAATCTTTCTACTCTGGTATCTCAGGACAGTGTTTTAAAAAGTATTAATATTGTTTGCATTCTTGTAGAGCTGTCTATTTTAGGCAATTAAATCACATGTGTTTGGTTCAAGGAGCAGAATTCCAGTTTTGCCTTGAACAATTTCTTGTATTTGCTGTTCCCAACAGTGTCACATTGCTTCATCTTACCACTCAGGATTCTTTTGCTTTAACGAAAACCTAGGAGGTAAATTAGTTCATTTCATCATCTACTCTGAAGAAACATTTATCTGTGTTCCCTTGCCATAGAAGATTTGCCTTTGCAAGTGCCATTGCTCAAGGGAAGATATTTTGTAGGTGTAGCATATTTTAAGCAGTCATATAGGACTGCTAAGTAAATATGGCACATAGCCAGGAGCAGAAAGCAGTATCCTCAACACTCATATGAGCAAACATTTGTAGCCAACCTATCAGAAAGATCGAGCATCAAATATGTATATATGCACATTTCATGGATTGTGACTCTTCTACAGAGGTGAGTCTAATTGGTTTGAAAATCATTTACTCATTTTTTAAGAAGTCATCTCAATTGATTCATATTTGCTATGTACTTGATGCTTTACATTTGAATTTTTAATTTCATAGTAATTTTGTAAAATTTCATCCACAAATGATAAAAAATAAAAGCCTCCCTATTGTCTACATGTAAGCTGTGGGCTGTGTCCACTCTGTGAGTTAAAAAGTCATTTTGAAATGGAAGTGAATGCAGTCAATTTATTGAGTTAATATTAAGGTAATTTTTCACTGAACAGTGGGACAGTTTAAAGGAAATAATCATAATATATCAATATCTTGTGACTATAAAGGTACTTTCTTTGTGAAGTGCAGGATGGCAGAAGAGAAAAGGAGTTTATAAAGGGCAACTCCCAGTAATTCATGACAATGATCTCTACCAGTGTTTACAAGTAAGTGTGGATAGGGGGAGACTATAATCAATTTGTGTAACAGCATCAGAAAGGGCATACTTTTGAGATTAATGGAGTTTCAAAATATTTTTCATATAAGAGGCACAAAGTAAGTATAAAACATTGGGGGGGCAAGATATTCTGTTACTTTAAAGAAAATTAAAGTCTTTTCTTTCTCTGAAGGATACATACATGTGCATCTAAAAAAGTATACAGCTTCCAATTAAAATAAATAAATTTATATTAAAATAAAATAAAATCAGAGGCCACAGTTTGTAGAAAAAAATAAATTAAATAAAACATTTTATTGTTAAAAAAAGTTTAAAAATAAGAGACTGAAAAAATAAATAAAAATATTTTTTAAAAAAGTATACATCATCTATTTCTGGAGGAGTAATATTTCTATAATTTCTGGAAAAAATATGTATAGTTTTAATTTTTTTTAATTTTTTACCATATTTATTAATAACATGCTGGAATTAATTTTGTCCACAATTGACCTAATGAAGAAATACTTATAAGGGCATGTCCATAGTCATAATTTGCTGAGTTTATGTAGCCTTTTATTTAACAGCTAAACATTTCACATAGTAAGTAAATACATTGATATATTCATAATTACAAAAATTCTTCATTTAAACATACTTTGTATCATATTTAGGAAAAAAAAGATGAAGCTCCTTGTCTATATAACTGAAAAAATTATGTAATACATTTAAGCTGACATTTTTATTAAATTACCATATTGAATTTTGAGCAGTGTAATTTATTAAAACAATAAACAAATATAACAGATTTATTTACTTTTACTATTTTTTCATTTTAAAGAGTAATAGTTCTAAGTTTTATTCTTATTTAATTTAAACATATACATGTGTGCATGCACGTGTATGTGTGTCTCTCTGTCATTTCAGTTTTGCCTTTGAACGTCACCTTCAATTTGCCAGAGCATTCAGTCAATTTATCAAATCAATTTATCAAATCAACAGGAGATTTTCTAGCTCCTGTTTACGTAAAAATTTTTTTAAATGGCAGCAAATGATCTTGAATGATGAATTAAATTAAAATTTAAAATTTTGTCTGAGTCTGCAAAATGACTTGGGAAATTATTTCAAAAATCTGTCATGTACAAAATGTCTTCTTTTAATTATCTGAGTAATCTGTTTAGGAGGTTTATAATTTTAAGCCTAAGTAAACAAACCAAACAAGATTGACTGACCTATCACATATGTAGAAAATGACAGAATGAATCTTAAACCAGGACTTCTGTATTCCAGGTCTCATCCAAGTGTAACTTAAATTTATAATGAAGGCAGACGGAGTCTGAATTCAAGGTTCATGGCAAAAATAGGAGAAAGATATTTTAAATAGTATATACAACAAGGGTGGAGAAGGCAATGGCACCCCACTCCAATACTTTTGCCTGGAAAAGCCCATGGACGGAGGAGCCTGATAGGCTGCAGTCCACGGGGTCGCTAAGAGTCGGACACGACTGAGCGACTTCACTTTCACTTTTCATTTTCATGCATTGGAGGAGGAAATGGCAACCCACTCCAGTGTTCTTGCCTGGAGAATCCCAGGGACGGGGGAGCCTGGTGGGCTGCCGTCCATGGGGTCACACAGAGTCGGACACGACTGAAGCGACTTAGCAGCAGCAGCATACCACAAAGGACTGCGTATACTAGATAGGGGTTATTTGGACTCACAAAGTTTAACAATGCCTTGATTGGGTAAAGTAGAATACCTATTTTTCTGGTATCTGATGCTTAAACAAGACTCCAAAAGATACTGGTGTTAATATGTGTTTTATGTCTATTCAAATGTGAATGTTCTTGTGGTTCAAATAGTGATTTAATAAGCCATTAGCACTACTTTTCTGCAGGTGTTTTAAAGAGACTGCTAGCAGCAGCAGTGTGTATGCTGTCATGATTTCTCTGCAAGAGGTGGGCTATGATGGCCATATAATTTTTATAGAATTAAGATATTCACAAAATCAAACTCTTTAGAACAGAAAGCATCATCACTACCTCTCTCTGTAATAATCAATAATGAGAAATTCTAGACAACAGGCTTAGAAATCATTACATCTCTAAAGATTTGGTGACGTTTTCTTCACCATATCAGAAATAAAGTCTGCAAACCTTCAGTTCAGTTCAGTTCAGTCGCCCCCTGCCCATCACCAACTCCCAGAGCTTGCTCAAACTCATGTCCATTGAGTCAGTGATGCCATTCAACCATTTCATCCTCTGTTATCCCCTTATCCTCCCACCTTCAATCTTTCCCAGCATCAGGGTCTTTTCAAATGAGTCAGTTCTTCACATCAGGTGGCCAAAGTATTGGAGTTTCAGCTTCAGTATCAGTTCTTCCAATGAATATTCAGGACTGATTACCTTTAGGATGGACTGGTTGGATCTCCTTGCTGTCCAAGGAACTCTCAATAGTATTCTCCAACACCACAGTTCAAAAGCATCAATTCTTTGGCACTCAGCTTGCTTTATAGTCCAACTCTTACATCCGTACATGACTACGGGAAAAACTATAGCTTTGACTTGGTGAACCTTTGTTGGCAAAGTGATGTCTCTGCTTTTTAATATGCTGTCTAGGTTGGTCATAACTTTTCTTCCAAGGTGTCTTTTAATTTCATGGCTGCAGTCACCATCTGCAGTGATTTTGGAGCCCCCCAAAAATGAAATCTGTCACTATTTCTACTGTTTCCCCATCTATTTGCCATGAAGTGATGGGACTAGATGCCATGATCTGCAAATGTTACATTTATTTTTTTTAAAAAAATGGCACATTTGTGCATTTTTTTTCTGCTAATAACAAGGGATTTTTGGTTCCTTGCAGCTATATACTCTTCTGCTCTTTATAAATTTACATTTTTTTTCTTAGTATCAACTTTAAAAATGGTAAACACTAAAAAAATTCTTACTTGTACTCTATTATAATGGCTTTCAACCTGTAAATCCTTTCTAATGAAGTTGTACTCATTTATCTCAGTCATTTCGGTTTTGTCTTCCCTGGTGGCTCAGATGGTAAAGAATCCACCTGAAATGCAGGAGACCTGAGTTCAATCCCTGGGTTGGGAAGATCCCCTGGAGAAGGGCACGGCAACCCACTCCAGTATTTCTGCCTGGAGAATCCCCATGAACAGAGGTACTGGCAGGCTACAGTCCATGGGGTCTCAAAGAGTCAGACTGACTGAATGACTAAGCACACACAGCACACGAATATGGTTCTTTTTTGTTGAATATTAAAAACTATGTTTAAAGACAAGCAACATATTTGAATTTAGGTATTTTTAAAATAAAGTGTTTTTTCTTCCAAAGTATCTTTACATTTTGTTAATAATTACACTTCATGGTAATGAAGTTGCTTTAAAATTGCTTCTTTGTCCTTTTAGTAATGTTACTTCTCATTATAATTATTGGTATTTCCTCTGAGCATTTATTAACATGAAAGATCTTTCATGCTTCCCTGTCATATTCACCTGATGATTTGAAGTCTCTGTGACAGTATACTTTGCAGTGAAATGGTGTTTAGGCCTTGTCACCAAGCCTTAGTAAGCTGGAGAAATAAGTTTGTGAGAATAAGTGTTGTGGGAAGACATTGAAGATTTCAGAGGACAGAGTAATGAACTAGAATATCTGCATTTTAAAATCATGTAAATAGAAATAGTGATTCAGTGAGAAAAAGAAAAAAAAGGACATTTTCATCAATTACTGAGGATATTATCTCCCTTCAATGCAGAAATTTTGTTTCACTTATATTAATCCGTTCCATTTCATGGTCCTAGGAACTATAATTTCTTGTTATATATTAAAAAAACTAGATCGAATATGTTACAATTTCCAACATTTAGAAAAAATTACCTGTCATTAAAAAAATATAGATGACAAATTTCTAAATGAGTGTTTATTTCCTCAATAAGTTAATTTGGTTTCATTACACATATTAAGAGCATAAAATAACAATACAAAATGTATAGTCAAAGTAACTATTTACAATTATTTAATCCTTCACATTGTTTTCTGCTTTTGGTCTATTTTAATCTATCATCTCAATTAGTTAATACAGTATTCTCTGAATCATATAGCTTGACCTTACTTAAAATATTAACATTTATTAACATTCCCCTATAGAGAAGTGGATGATAGGTCAAGAAGACTCACTATAAACAGGAAGTAAGGCTTTGAATCAGGTCCTTGGATCCCATATCCACTACATACCCAGAAGTTATGAAGTTGAACCGTGATTTTTGGATAATAAAAGCCCTTACCTTTTCTTTTTTTTCATTTCCAGTGTCATATCCAGCAGAAATCATGGAGAAGAGAAATACAACCTTAGACTTTATTCTCCTAGGAATCTTTAAGCACACAAGATCCCACCTCTTTCTATTTATGATGGTGCTGACAATGGCCATTGCTTCCTTGATGGCCAATGCCCTCATGCTTCTCTTGATTCTCCTGGACCCCCGACTCCACAGGCCCATGTACTTCCTACTGAGCCAACTCTCCCTCATGGACCTGATGTTGGTTTCCTCCATCGTGCCCAAAATGGCTGCTGACTACTTGACATGGAACAAATCCATCTCTCCTGCTGGCTGTGGGTTGCAGATTTTTGTCTCACTCACGCTTGGTGGTGCAGAGAGTTTCCTCCTAGCCACCATGTCCTATGACCGTTATGTAGCTGTTTGCCACCCATTGAGATACCCTGTACTCCTGAACTGGCGATTATGTATTCAAATGACTTTGGGCTCTTGGTTCCTGGGGGCAGCTGATGGGCTCATGCAAGCAGCCACTACACTGAGCTTCCCATTTTGCAGTGCTCATGAGATCGATCATTTCTTCTGTGAGGCCCCCATGTTGGTGCGTTTGGCTTGTGCTGACACATCAGTCTTTGAAAATGCCATGTACGCTTGCTGTGTATTAATGCTCCTAATTCCCTTTTCCTTCATTCTGACTTCCTATAGCCTTATTCTCTCTGCTGTTCTCCATTTGCGTTCTCAAGAAGCCTTCAAGAAGGCTTTTGCCACCTGTTCCTCCCATTTAGCTGTGGTGGCACTCTTTTATGGACCTGCCATTTTTATCTACATGAGACCCAAATCCTATAGGTCAGCTAACCATAATAAGGTTGTGTCAGCATTCTATACTATCTTTACTCCTGTGCTGAACCCCCTCATCTACAGTTGGAGGAACAGCGAGGTCAGAGAAGCCTTGAAAAGGTGGCTGGGAAAATGTACAGACTTCTAATGCCAGCAAACTTAGTCCCAGTATTTAATATTACCCATTGTCAAATTATTGAGGTTATTAGCATTTTAATCATATTATAGCTATCTCTTCTTTAGTAATGCTTGAAAAGAAAATTAAATTCAGGTATAATAGGGAGTTGTTAAGAATTGTCAGTCTACCGTGTGTGTGTGTGCATGCGCGCATGCACGTGCACACTCACTCAGTCCCTCAGTACAGTCTGACTCTTTGTGACCCCATAGACCGCAGCCTGCCAGGCTCCTCTGTCCATGGGATTTTATAAGCAAGAATACTGGCCCATATCAAGATATAATGTTTCTTGAGCTTTTACTATTTGCTATACCCATGCTAAGCAGCAAGAGTTCTGGAGTGGGTTGCCACTACCTTCTCCTGAGGATCGAATTCACCTCTCCTGCATCTCATGCACAGATAGGCAGATTCCCTTACCTCAGAAGCCTGAAATTATTTTGCATCCTATAACAACCATGTGATATAAGTATTTTGACTCCCATTTTCTAAATAAACAGGAAGTTAGAAAGTTAAATATTATCGCCAATAACAAACAGTGAAAATGTTAAAAATGGGACTGATATTTTACTTCTTTCTAGTAATTTATTCTTAATATTATGTTTTCTATGTCTTTGTTCTGTGCATTTCTAATAATTAAATATAGAGATCAAAGAAAGATAAGAACACTGCTATTTAGCTATAATTTAAAATGAAAGCCCATGGCACAGGAGAAAGTGTGTAATTGAAATGTTAAATTGTCACAATATTGTTTTTTATTTCTCTGCAGACTGTATTATTTGGTATTCGAAGGCAGTCTTTTCAATTCATGCAACTTTTCATTTAAGTAATCCATACCTTTCCCCAGGATCTAATTGTAACTGCAATGAATAATATGTTTTAATGCAAACCACAAATAAAATCTTATTTTTGAAACTGATTTTGTCCATAATATTTAAAGGGTATATTGATTTATGATGGACATGGGTCCATGGATATTACCTGAGATACATAAATATACTCAATCTTAATAAACCACCTGATGATAATGAGTTTTCAAATGTGAGTAAGAATTAGCTATTTCTTTTTTAAAAGTTATCACAGACACTTGATCTCTACAAATGTGCAGATCACTAGGGCTATTTCTTATACAAAATACAGGTCACTCCTTAAGGGTTGGGAAAGAGTACTATTTATTTGTTAAAGACACATTCTAGGCAGATACAACAGAACATTTGGTCATCAAAGTCAAACGCCCATCAGAAACTGCATAAATTGGCCTATGCAATCACAGATGACACCACTCTTATGGCAGAAAGCGAAGAAGAACTAAAGAGCCTCTTGATGAAAGCAAAAGAAGAGGGTGAAAAAGAGGCTTAAAATTCAACATTCAGAAAACTAAGATCATGGCATCTGGTCCCATCACTTCACAGCAAATGGATGAGGAAACAATGGAAACAGTGAGAGACTTTATTTTTTAGGCTCCAAAATCACTGCAGATGGTGACTGCAGTCATGAAATTAAAAGACCCTCGTTCCTTGGAAGAAAAGCTATGACCAACCTAGACAGCATATTAAAAAACAGAGACATTACTTTGCCAACAAAGGTCCATCTAGTCAAAGCTATGGTTTTTAAAGTAGTCATGTATGGATGTGAGAGTTGGACCATAAGAAGGCTGAGTGCAGAAGAATTCATGCTTTTGAACTGTGGTGCTGGAGAAGACCCTTGAGAGTCTCTCAGATTGGAAGGAGAGCAAACTGGCCAATCCTCAAGGGACTCAGTCCTGAATATTCACTGGAAGTCCTGACGTTGAAGCCGAAGCTCCAATACTTTGGCCATCTGATGCAAAGAGCCGACTCAGTGGAAAAGACCCTGACACTGGATAAGATTGAAGGCAGGAGGAAAAGGGGATGACAGAGGATGAGATGGTTGGATGGCATCACTGACTCAATGGACATGAGTTTAAGCAAGCTCCCAGAGATAGTGAAGCACAAAGAAGACTGCAGGCATGCTGCAGTCCATGCAGTTGCAAAGAGTCAGACACGACAGAGTGACTGAATAAAAGATCTGAACAAAATGTAGTTAAATATGAAATCAATAATTAAAAAAATAATTTCAAAATAGTTTTCAAAGTTATACAATGTGCACCTCTTTATTGTTTTGATTACTTTGGGGATTTCCTACTCTTAATTCTTTAATAAAATTTTCACAAAAAATTCCAAAAGTTGCACTGGTATGTTTTTCATATATGTCTAGAAATAAAGTAGTACCAGATAGAGGCAATATATCAAAAGTATGAATAATAAGAGAATGTTAATTGGAGAGTGAACTCCCAACCTGATCTCACTAAAAGAGATCAGTCCTGGGTGTTCTTTTGAAGGACTGATGCTAAAGCTGAAACTCCAATACATCATCATTAAGTCATTTATTTACAGTTGATATAGATTTTAATTAATTTTATTAAATACAAATTCACAAGTAAATTTTGATGAATTTTACATATGTTTATGCCAGTGTAACCACAATAAATATTAAGGTTTAGAATATTTCTAGTATCCTTGAAGTCTTCCTTTTGCTATCTTCCAGTCAATAACTCCAGAAATCCTTACTTAAAATATCAGTGTTAATTATGCCATATTTTGTTTCCTCAGTACTATGAACATTTATTTATAGTTTTATATTCCTATTAAATACTATGTTTTATTTATTGTGGAATATTAATATTATAACATTTATTAATTCATCTCGTGAATACTTGAATTGTTTCCAGTTTTGGGCTACTGTAAATTAAACTGCTGCAGACATTTCTGTATTACCAATTAATAAACTCAGCTTTCATTTCTGTTTAGACAACAGTGGAATTATTAGTTCATTAGTTATAATAATATTGATCAGTACTTGATAATGTTAAATTTTACTAAGATTTTTACGTGAACTTATATTCTATTGGCAAAGCTCACTTATAAACTGAGAATGCTGGTTGTTTTACATTATTGTAAGTCCTTTTAATTTTAGCCACTGAAATACTTAGTTTCCCATTGTAGTTTTTTAACATTTATTATTTATTTATTTGGCACTGGTTTGTGTGTCTGCCCTCTGATGCCTCTCGCAACACCTTCCATCTTACCTGGGTTTCTCTTACCTTGGACGTGGGGTATCAATTCACAGCTGGTCTAGAAAAGCGTGGCCGCTGCTCCTTACCTTGGACTAAGGGTATCTCCTCACAGTCACCGCTCCTGACCTTGAATGTGGAGTAGCTCCTCTCTGCCCTCCTGCGCCAGTGCAGCCACCTCTCCTTGGACATGGGGTTGCTCCTCTTGGCCAGGCTTCAGCAATATATGAACTTCCAGATGTTCAAGCTGGTTTCAGAAAAGGCAGAGGAACCAGAGATCAAATTGCCAACATCCACTGGATCATCTAAAAAGCAAGAGAGTTCCAGATAAACATCTATTCCTGCTTTATTGATTATGCCAAAGCCTTTGGCTGTGTGGATCACAATAAACTGTGGAAAATTCTGGAAGAGATGGGAATACCAGACCACCTGACCTGCCTCTTGAGAAACCTATATGCAGGTCAGGAAGCAACAGTTAGAACTGGACATGGAACAACAGACTGGTTCCAAATAGGAAAAGGAGTATGTCAAGGCTGTATATTGTCACCCTGCTTATTTAACTTCTATGCAGAGTACATCATGAGAAATGCTGGGCTGGAACAAGCACAAACTGGAATCAAGATTGCAGAGAGAAATATCAATAAGCTCAGATAAGCAGATGACACCACCCTTATGGCAGAAAGTGAAGAGGAACTAAAAAGCCTCTTGATGAAAGTGAAAGAGGAGAGTGAAAAATTTGGCTTAAAGCTCAACATTCAGAAAACGAAGACCATGGCATCTGGTCCCATCACTTCATGGGAAATAAATGGGGAAACAGTGGAAACAATGTCAGACTTTATTTTGGGGGGCTCCAAAATCATTGCAAATGGTGACTGCAGCCATGAAATTAAAAGACACTTACTCCTTGAAGAAAAGCTATGACCAACCTAGATAGCATATTAAAAAGCAGAGACATTATTTTGCCAACCAAGGTCCGTCTAGTCAAGGCTATGGTTTTTCCAGTGGTCATGTATGGATGTGAGAGTTGGACTGTGAAGAAGGCTGAGTGCTGAAGAATTGATGCTTTTGAACTGTGGTGTTGGAGAAGACTCTTGAGAGTCCCTTGGACTGCAAGGAGATCCAGCCAGTCCATTCTGAAGGAGATCAGCCCTGGGATTTCTTTGGAAGGACTGATGCTAAAGCTGAAACTCCAATACTTTGGCCACCTCATGCGAAGAGTTGACTCACTGGAAAAGACTCTGATGCTGGGAGGGATTGGGGGCAGGAGGAGAAGGGGATGACAGAGGATGGGATGGCTGGATGGCATCACCGACTAGATGGACATGAGTTTGGGTGAACTCTGGGAGTTGGTGATGGACAGGGAGGCTGGCATGCTGTGATTTATAGGGTCGCAAAGAGTCAGACACAACTGAGCGACTGGACTTGGCACTGGGTCTTAGTTGCCTCATTTCATTGTAATGAGCAAGCTCTCTAGCTGTGGTTGTTGTTCAGTCTCTCAGTCCTGTCTAACTCTCTGACCCCATGGACTGCAGAATGCCAGGCTTGCCTGTCCCTCACTATCTCTCAGAGCTTGCTTAAACTCGTGTCCATTGAGTCAGTGATGCCATCTGACCATCTCATTCTCTGTTGTCCCCTTCTCCTCCTGCCTTCAAACTTTCCCAGAGTCAGGGTCTTTTTCAAATGAGTCGGCTCTTTGCGTTAGGTGGCCAAAGAATTGGAACTTCACCTTCAGCATTTGTCCATCCAGTGATATTCAGGATTGATTTCCTTTAGGATTGACTGGGTTGGTCTCCTTGCAATCCAAGAGATTTTCTCTTTTTTTTTTTAAGTATATGTGTAATTTATTTATTGAAGTATAGTTGATTTACACTGTTCCATGTGTACAGCAAAGTGATTCAGTTATACATATATATATATTATTTTCAGATTTTTCCTATTATATGTTATTATAGATATTGAATATAGTTCTCTGTGCTATTCAATGGGTCCTTAGTTTTTTATGTATTTTAAGAGATTCCCAAGAGTCTTCTCTAACACCACAGTGTGAAAGTGTCAGTTCTTCAATGATAAGCCACTGTTATGGTTCAACTCTCACATCCATACATGACTACTGAAAAAATCATAGCTTTGACTAGACGGACATTTGTCTGCAAAGTATGTCCATATTATGTAATACTTTGCCTAGGATTGTCATAGCTTTTCTTCCAAGGAGCAAGCATCTTTTAATTTCATAGCTGCACTCATCATTTGCAGTGATTTTGGAGCTCAAGAAAATAAAGTTGACACTTTATTATCTGTCGCTGTTTCCATTGTTTCCCCATCTATATGCCATTTAGTGATGGGACCAGATGCCATGATCTTAGTTTTTTGAATGTTGAATTTTAAGTAAGCTTTTTTCACTCTCCTTTTTCACCTTTATCAAGAGGCTCTTAGTTCTTCTTCGCTTTCCGCCATAAGGGTGGTGTCATCAGTGTATCTGAGGTTACTAATATTTCTCCCAGCAATTTTGATTCCAGTTTGTGTTGCATCCAGCCCAGAATTTTGCACAATGTACTCTACATATATGTTGAGTTCCGCTCAACAAACCAGAGTTTCCCAAAAACGCGATATGGCAAAAGAATGAGAAAGACACAAGAATTGAAAGCGAGGATTAGGTAACCAACACTGCTCTGAGGTGAAGGTGCCCAACTGATCAAATCAGCTTTATTATATGTTTTCAGGCAGGGGAGTACGCCCAAGGGAGACATGCTCTTAGAAGCATATGGAACCATATGGCTATTAAAGATAAGCTGGGAAAGTAACATAAAGATTAGCTAAGAAAGATTTACTTTCAACGAATGATTTAGGTTGCTGTCTAAATAACAAAGCTCCAGGTATGAAAAACATTTGACTCAGAGACGTCAGGTCATGGAACAGTCTGATGATGGCTTTCCACCTCCAGGCACACATCCTGCTTTCAAGAGGATGTGAACAGTTTTTCTGTTCCCTCTGGACTTATCCAAGAGTCATATGTCTTGAGGTATCTGGTCAGCAAGATTGATAATGCTTTCACATGCCTTTCATGGAGTCTGCTTTTTCTCTGTTGTACTTGCTTCCTATACATAGAAGTTAAATAAGCAAGTTATATAGCTTGATGTACTCCTTTCCCAATTTGGAACCAATTTGTCATTCTATGTCCAGTTCTAACTGTTGCTTCTTGACCTGAATATGGATTTTTCAGGAGGCAGGTAACGTGGTCTGTTATTCCCATATCTTGAAGAATTTCACACAGTTTGTTGTGATCTACACAGTCAAAGGCTTTAGCATAATCAATAAAGCAAAAGTACATGTTTTTCTGGTATTCTCTTGCTTTTTTTTTTTAACTTTACAATATTGTATTGGTTTTGCCATATATCAAAATGAATCCACCACAGGTATACATGTGTTCCCCATCCTGAACCCTCCTCCCTCCTCCCTCCCCAGACCATCCCTCTGGGTCGTCCCAGTGCACCAGCCCCAAGCATCCACTATCGTGCATTGAACCTGGACTGGCGACTCGTTTCATATATGATATTATACATGTTTCAATGTCATTCTCTCAAATCGTCCCAGCCTCTCCCTCTCCCACAGAGTCCAAAAGACTGTTCTATACATCAGTGTCTCTTTTGCTGTCTCGTATACAGGGTTATTGTTACCATCTTTCTAAATTCCATATATATGCATTAGTATACTGTATTGGTGTTTTTCTTTCAGGCTTACTTCACTCTGTATAATAGGCTCCAGTTTCATCCACCTCATTAGAACTGATTCAAATGTATTCTTTTTAATGGCTGAGTATTACTCAGCCATCTCTTGCTTTTTTGATGATCAAACTGATGTTCACAATTTACCTCTGGTCCCTCTGCTTTTTCTAAATTCAGCTTGAACACCTGGAATTTCATAGTTCACAGTTTCACCTGGAATTTCACAGGACAATTTTGGGCATTACTTTGCTAGTGTGTGAGATGAGTTCAATCGTGCAGTCATTTGAACATTCTTTAGCATTGTCTTTCTTTGGGGTTGGAATGAAAACTGACCTTTACCAGTCTTTTAGCCACAGCTGAGTTTTCCAAATTTGCTAGCATACTGAGGGCAGCACTTTCACAGGATCATCTTTTAGGTGAAATAGCTGAACTGGAAATAGTTTTTAGGTGAAACAGCTTTTAGGTGAAATAGTTCATCTTTAAGGTGAAATAGCTCACCATCCAAGTGAAATAGCTCACCTGGAATTCCATCACTTCCACTAGCTTTGTTCTTAGTGGTGCTTCTTAAAGTCCACTTGACTTTGCATTCCAGGATGTATGGCTCTAGGTGAGTGATCACACCATCATGCTTATCTGGGTCATGAAGATCTTTTTTGTACAGTTATTCTGTGTATTCTTGCCACCTCTTCTTAATATCTTCTGCTTCTGTTAGATTAATACCATTTCTGTCCTTATTGTGCCCATCTTTGCCTGAAATGTTCAGTTAGTATCTACTTTTCTTGAAGAGATCGCTAGCCTTTCCCATTCTATTATTTTCCTCTATTTCTTTGCATTGACCACTGAGGAAGGTTTCTTATATCTCTATTCTTTGGAACTCTGCACTCAAATGGGTATATCTTTCCTTTTCTCCTTTGTCTTTCACTTCTCTTCTTTTCCCAGTATTTTTAAGGCCTCCTCAGACAACCATTTTGCCTTTTGGCATTTATTTTTCTTGGGGATGACTTTGATCACTTCCTCCTGTACAATGTCACAAACCTCCACCCATAGTTCTTCAGGCACTCTATCTATCAGATCTAGTCCTTTAAATCTATCTTTCACTTCTACCGTATAATCATTAGGGATTTGATTTAGGTCATACCTGAATGGTCTAGTGGTTTTCCCTACTTTCTTCAATTTAATTCTGAATTTTGCAATAAAGAGTTGATGATCTGAACCACAGTCAGCTCCTGGTCTTGTTTTTGCTGAATGTATAGAGCTTCTCCATCTTTGGCTGCAAAGAATATAATCAATCTGATTTTGGTATTGACCATCTGGCAATGTCCATGTGTAGAGTCTTCTCTTGCATTGTTGGAAGAGGGTGTTTGCTATTATCAGTGTGTTCTCTAGGCAAAACTCCATTAGCCTTTGCCCTGCTTCATTCTGTACTCCAAGACCAAACTTGCCTGTCACTCCAGGTATCTCTTGGCTTCCTACTTTTGCATTCCAGTCCGATGAAAAGGACATCGTTTGGGGGTTAGTTCATAGAACCATTCAAAGTCAACTTCTTCAGCATTACTTGTTGCCTCATAGACTTGAATTACTGTGATAATGAAAGACTTGCCTTGGAAATGAACAGAGATCATTCTTTCACTTTTTAAATTGCACCCAAGTACTGCATTTCTGACTCTTGTGTTGACTATGAGGGCTACTCCATTTCTTCTAAGGGATTCTTGCCCACAGTAGTAGATATAATGGTCATCTGAATTAAATTCACTTGTTCCAGTCCATTTTATTTCACCGGTTCCTAAAATGTCAACATTCACTCTTGCCATCTCCTGTTTGATAACTTCTAATTTACCTTGATTCATGGACCTACCTAACACTCCAGGTTCCTATGCAATATTGTTCTTTACAGCATCGGACTTTACTTGCATCACCAGTCACATTCACAACTGTGCATTGTTTACACTTTGGCTCTCTCTCTTCAGTCTTTCTGGAGTTATTTCTCCAGTCTTCTCCAGGAGCCTTTTGGGCAGCTATCACCTGGGAAGTGCATCTTTCAGTGCCATATATTTTTTCCTTTTCATATTGTTCATGGGGTTCTCAAGGCAAGAATGGGGTCACAGTTACCTCTGGGCAGATGTATATGTAGTAAACAGACTCTGTTCTGTTTCATGGTAGTGCTGTTGCTTTGACTCTGTAATGTGCATAACTGCAAGCTAGAGACCCAGAACAAACAAAACAGCTGACTGAGTTCCCTAACCAGTAAGGTCACTAGCTTCACTTTGTAAATGAGCAGAGTCGCTGGTTGGGGTCTCTGTTCAGACTCTACTACTGACAGAAATGCAGTCTTCCAATATTAGAATGCTTCTTTCTCTAAACCTTCCACTTTCCTTCTCTATCTGATCCTTAATGTCACAGCCCTGCAGATTTCCCAGTAACTTATGAGGCAAGACCTACACGGGCCTCTTGGTAAGTGTCCCACAACTCTGGGGATAGTAGATGTCAACTTTGGGTTCTCTTTTTCCTAGTGGGGAAATTATATGCCCAGAAGAACCACCAGGCTATGCTGTGCTTCTCTGGGAGAAAGCCAGAATATTCATAGTGAAAGTGTCTTTTCTTTAAAAAAACAAATATCTGTACTTGTGATGGGTCTGTTAAGATTTTCTATTTCTTCCTGGTCCAGTTTTGGAAAGTTGTACTTTTCTAAGAATTTGTCCATTTCTTCCACGTTGTCCATTTTATTGGCATATAATTGCTGATAGTAGTCTCTTATGATCCTTTGTATTTCTGTGTTGTCTGTTGTGATCTCTCCATTTTCATTTCTAATTTTATTAATTTGATTTTTCTCCCTTTTTTTCTTGATGAGTCTGGCTAATGGTTTGTCAATTTTGTTTATCCTTTCAAAGAACCCGCTTTTGGCTTTGTTGATTTTTGCTATGGTCTTTTTTGTTTCTTTTGCATTTATTTCTGCCCTAATTTTTAAGATTTCTTTCCTTCTACTAACCCTGGGGTTCTTCATTTCTTCCTTTTCTAGTTGCTTTAGGTGTCAGCTCAATTCCAGAAAAATAAATGACCCAATCAAAAAATGGGCCAAAGAGCTAAATAGACATTTCTCCAAAGAAGACATATAGATGGCTAACAAACACATGAAAAGATGCTCAACATCACTCATTATCAGAGAAATGCAAATCAAAACCACTATGAGGTACCATTTCATGCCAATCAGAATGGCTGCTATCCAAAATTCTACAAGCAATAAATGCTGGAGAGGGTGTGGAGAAAAGGGAACCCTCTTACACTGTTGGTGGGAATGCAAACTAGTACAGCCACTATGGAGAACAGTGTGGAGATTCCTTAAAAAACTGGAAATAGAACTGCCTTACGATCCAGCAATCCCACTGCTGGGCGTACACACTGAGGAAACCAGAATTGAAAGAGACACGTGTACCCCAATGTTCATCACAGCACTGTTTATAATAGCCAGGACATGGAAGCAACCTAGATGTCCATCAGCAGATGAATGGATAAGAAAGCAGTGGTACATATACACAATGGAGTATTACTCAGCCATTAAAAAGAATGCATTTGAATCAGTTCTAATGAGGCGGATGAAACTGGAGCCTATTATACAGAGTGAAGTAAGCCAGAAAGAAAAACACCAATACAGTATACTAACACATATATATGGAATTTAGAAAGATGGTAACAATAACCCTGTATACGAGACAGCAAAAGAGACACTGATATATAGAACAGTCTTTTGGACCCTGTGGGGGAGGGAGAGGGTGGGATGATTTGGGAGAATGGCATTGAAACATGTGTAATATCATATATGAAACAAGTCGCCAGTCCAGGTTCGATGCACGATACTGGATGCTTGGGGCTGGTGCACTGGGACGACCCAGAGGGATGGTCTGGGGAGGGAGGAGGGAGGAGGGTTCAGGATGGGGAACACATGTATACCTGTGGTGGATTCATTTTGATATATGGCAAAACCAATACAATATTGTAAAGTTATAAAATAAAATAAAAAATAAAAAACAAATAAACACAACATTTTAATAAGGTCATTCTCTGATCCAAGGGATATATTCAGCTCACCCTCAGGTTCTAGGATTTTCACAAAGTATTTGTCTTGGTTTTGTTTTGTCTTTTTTTTTGTTTTTTTTTTGCTTTTCTTACTACAGTACTGCATTGGTGTAGTCTATAGTTTTGAGACTTCATTTTTGGATTCAGGATATTATGCTGAACAATAAAGAAAAACTATCAAAACCTAGCACCAAAAATTTATTTATTTTTGTTTCTGAGTGGCATTATATTTTGGATATACCTGAGTTGTTTATGGAGAAGGCAATGGTAACCCACTCCAGTACTCTTGCCTGGAAAATCCCATGGACGGAGGAGCCTGGTAGGCTGCAATCCATGGAGTCGCTAAGAGTAGGACATGACTGAGAGACTTCACTTTCACTTTTCACTTTCATGCATTGGAGAAGGAAATGGCAACCCACTCCACTGTTCTTGCCTGGAGAATCCCAGGGACAGGGGAGCCTGGTGGACTGTCCTCTATAGGGTCACACAGAGTCAAACATGACTGAAGTGACTTAGCAGCAGCAGCGGCAGAGTTGTTTCTATGTAAGCAAATAAACATTACTGAATAGCATGATAACAACTTCATCATCATCACTACAACATAAAATATTTATTTAGTTTAACTTCTAATGTCTATAGGGCCATACTACTTGTCACTTTACTGTTTTTATTTTATTTTTAGTTTTAGTTTCTGATTATTTCACTAATTTCTTTCTCTCCCACTCCTGCCTCTGTTAACTATGAATCTATTCTCTCTATCAGTTTGTTTTGTTGTTGTATTTTCTTTAACAGATTTCACCTATAAGAGAGATCATCTGAATTTCTCTTTCTCTGGCTGACTTATTATTTAGCATAATGCTCTTGAGGTCCATTTCAGTTGTTGGAAATGTCACAATCTCTTCATCCATTCATCCACTGATAATTATTTACTTTATTTCTATATCTTGGCTACTGTAAATAGGTACTGCAGTGAACATAGGAGCACATATATCTTTTTGAGTGTTTACATTTTCTTCAGATAAATACCCAGAAGTAGAATTGCTGGGCAAATGATAATTCTAATTTTACACTTTAGTAATCTTTATAATGGCTATACCAGTGTACACTCTCACCATCAATGAACAAGGATTTCTTTTTTTTTTTTTTTTCCTTTTCCTTGCCAACAGTGTTGCTTCTTGTCTTTCTAGCAATAGCTATTTTAACAGGTGCAAGGTGATACTTCATTATATTTTGACTTTCAATTCCATAATGATTCATGATGTTAAGCATCTTTCTCATGTCCCTTTGGGAATCTGTGTGCCTTCTTTGGAAAGATATCTATTCAGACTTGCCAAGTTTTTAACTGGACTTATAAAAATTGAGTTGTATGGGTTTTTATATATTTAAATATTAACTCCTTATCAGATATACAGTTTGCAAACATGTTCTTTCATTCAATAGGTTGCCTTCTCTTTCTGTTGAAGAGTTTTTGGCTGTGCAGAAGTTTCTTAGTTTGATCTAGTCCCACTTGTTTGTTTTGCTTTTGCTACCTTTGCTTTTGGTGTCAGATCCAAAAAGTCATCACCAAGACTTCTATCAAGGAACTTATCACATATATTTTCTTCTAGGAGTTTGATGGTTTCATGCTTGTTTTTAATTTTGACTTAACTTTTGTGTGATGTATGGTAATGGTCTACTTTTACTCTGCATGTGGCTGTCAGATTTTCCAACACCGTTTATTAAAGAGAATGTCCTTTAGTTATTTAGGGTCTTTGTGATTTCATACAAATTTTAATATTTTTCTGTTTCTGTAAAGAAGACTGAAATGTTGAATGTATTGAATTTATAGATTGTTTTAGGTGGTGGGGACATTTTAACAATATTTATTCCTTCAGTACATGAGTACAAAACATCTTTCTGCTTATTTCTCTTTTTTAATTATTTTTATTAGTATCGTGTATTTTTCATTATACAGATCTTACAACTCCTTGGTTAAATTTATTCTTGGGTAATTTATTCTTTTGATGCAATTGCCAAAAGAATTCCTTTCTTAAATTCTTCTTTTGATAGTTTGTTATTAGGATATTAAAATGAAATATATATTATCTTTGTATCCTGCAACTTTACACCATTTGTTTATTCACAATCTCATGTTTTGGTGAAATCTCCAACTTTTTGTAGATGTATAGTTATTTTATCTGCAAATACTGACAGTTTTACTTCTCTCTTTCCAATTCAGATATATTTTATTTCTTTTTTGTATAATTTCCCTGGCTATATTAAACATAAGTGACAAGAGTGGGCAACTTCTCTTTTTCCTGATGTTAGAGAAAAGGTTTTCAACTTTTCACCATGGTGTATGAAGTTAGCTGTGGGCTTGTCATATATAACCTTTATTATGTTGAAATACATTATTGCTATATGCATTTTACTGACAGCTTTTATTATTAAAAAAAAAGTTGTGAATGTATTCCAATGTTGGTTTTGATGTTATTGAGATGATTATATGATTTTTTCCATTATTTCATTCATGGAGAATGATTTTTGAATTTTGACAGTCCTATTTCCTCACAGTGCATGATCCTTTCAGTATATTGTTTGATACAGTATTTACTAATATCTTGAGAATTTTTGAATTTTTGTTAATCAGGGATAATAGCCTATTTTTTTTTCTCATAGCATTCTTAATATGGTGTTGGTTAGCAGTGTAATTTTAGCCTCATATAATGTATATAAAAGAAATTTTGCCTCTTCACCTCTTTCATTTATTTTTAAAATAGCTTGAGAAGAATTATGATTTATTCTTTCTTGAATATTTGGTAGAATTCACCAGTGAAGCTATCAGATCCTGAACTTTTATTTGTGGAGAGGTTGTTGTTTACTGATTTAATGTCCTTTCTAGTAATCAACCTGTTCAGATATTTTTACTTCTTCATAATTCAATTTTGGTAAGCATTTATTTCTATAAATTTATTCATTTCTTCTACCTTGTCAAATTTGTTGTTATATAATTGTTCATAATGGTCTTTTATGACCCTTTGTTTCCAGGGTATCATTTATAATATTTCCTTTACATTTCTGATTTTGTTTATTTAAGACTTCTATACTTTTTTCCTGCTGAGTCTAATTAAAGACTGACCAATTCTGTTTATCTTTCCAAAGAACTAATTATTAGCTTTATTGATCTTTTGTATGGTCTTTTCAGTCTCTATTTCACTTATTTTTGCTCTAATATTTGTGATTTCCTCCCTTCTACTAACTTTGAGCTTCATTTTTTTTTCCCTCATCTTTTAGCGTTTTTTAGGTATAAAGTTAGGTTGCTTATTTGAGTCTTATTTTTTAAGGAAGTCATTTATCTCTGTGAAGTTCTCCTTTAAAACTACTTTTCCTGAGTTCCATGAATTTTGATATGCTATATTTCTAAGTTCATTTCTTTCAATGTATTTTAATTGAGTTCCTATTCCTTTTTAACTGACTTTTGTGTTTTAGTCTATTGTTTGTGTGTGCTTAGTTACTTAGTTGTGTCCGACTCTTTGCGACCCCATGGACTGTAGCTTGCCAGGCTCCTCTGTCCATAGGGGTTCTCCAGGCAAGAATACTGGAGTGGGTTGCCATGCCTTTCTCCAGGGGATCTTTTCAACCTGGAATTGAACCCAGGTCTCCCGCAATGCAGGCAGATTCTTTACTGTCTGAGCCACCAGAGAAGACCTTTCTATTGTTTAATATCCACATATTTGTAAAACCTCCAATTTTCTTTGTTTAATTGATTTCTAATTTTATATGACTATAGTCCAAAAAGATGTTTGATACAATTTAAATCTTAATTTATTAAAATTTGTTTTGTTGACTAACATATTTTGTCCTTGATATTTTCATGCACACTTGAGAAGAATGTGCATTTTTTTGCTTTTGGACGGAATGTCCTGTATACATCTGTTTAAAATATTAATACTCTTATTTTAAGGTACAAACTAAAATATTAAGGAAAGTAGAATATTTATCACTTTTTTTGTAAGTAAGAACATTAGTAATGAGGAGTTCAACAATCCTTCAGTTATTTCTTTTTGTGCATTGTAAAAAATTATCAAACATCAGCTATTTTATATTTTACATCCATTCCAATATATTTTAATGTTTTCAAGCACATTGGCACATTGGTGTAAAGACTACAATTTGTAGGTTCTGTATCCATATTCCACATCTAATTAGTAAAATCTCTCTGTTTGCAAAATAGAAATGTACCAGTATGAAAAAAATAAAATTATATATGCTTTTTCTTCCTTTCAGGTAGAAAAAAACCATCAGCTGAATCTCCGGCATGTTTGAAAAGGCATTATATAACTTATCAATCTTTCTACCTCTCCTGATTTTTATGTGAAATAAATGAATGAGGTCTGTGACTGCAGAAACATGTTGAAAAATCAGAAAACAGACAATAGAATTGCACACTCATGCCTGGCATCTATGAGCCACTAAATCTGTGCTATCAAAGTATTAAATTATATTGCACTGGTACTGTTAGATGTAGCCATTAATTGGTTCACATGATTTTCCCTCTAGAGCACATGGTTATCAAATTTTAAGTAGTAACAAATGTATTTATTGATACATTAATACTTTGCTTATATGTATTGCCTTGATGCTATGCCTACACCAAAACTAAGAGCCAAACTGTCAAATAATTAGATTTATTAGGACAGAATTTGTCAGTCTTCCAAAAAGCAACTTTATGTGTAAATTTGAAGCTAAATAAAGTAAGAATAATTTACCTTTACTTAGCCATTTGATAAATATATTTATATTTCATCACTTTCCTCCAAATCTACCAGAATACTAGAATGCTTAACAACATTGATAAATATCTACAGTTAATCATTACAAAAAAACAGAATTTTTAATATTGTCAGAAATTTTGACAATCAACTCTTAGATTTTGAAACCTGTTCAAGTAAACCTATATATTCAGAGGGGAGATCAGCCCAGTTCAGTCACTCAGTCGTGTCCGACTCTTTGCGACCCCATGAATAGCAGCACACCAGGCCTCCCTGTCCATCACCAACTCCCAGAGTTCACTCAGACTCACTCCAGAGAGTCAGTGATGCCATCCAGTCATCTCATCCTCTGTCAATCCTTTCTCCTCCTGCCTCCAATCCCTCCCAGCATAAGAGTTTTTTCCAATGAGTCAACTCTTTGCAAGAGGTGGCCAAAGTACTGGAGTTTCAGCTTTAGCATCATTTCTTCCAAAGAAATCCCAGGGTTGATCTCCTTCAGAATGCACTGGTTGGATCTCCTTGCAGTCCAAGGGACTCTCAAGAGTCTTCTCCAACACCACAGATCAAATGCATCAATTCTTCAGCGCTCAGCTTTCTTCACAGTCCAACTCTCACATCCATACATGACCACAGGAAAAACCATAGCCTTGACTAGACGAACCTTCATTGGCAAAGTAACGTCTCTGCTTTTGAATATGCTATCTAGGTTGGTCATAACTTTCCTTCCAAGGAGTAAGCGGCTTTTAATTTCATGGCTGCAGTCACCATCTGTAGTGATTTTGCAGCCCAGAAAAATAAAGTCTGACACTGTTTCCACTGTTTCCCCATCTACTTGTCATGAAGTGATGGGACCAGATGCCATAATCTTCGTTTTCTGAATGTTGAGCTTTAAGCCAACTTTTTCACTCTCCACTTTCACTTTCATCAAGAGGCTTTTTAGTTCCTCTTCATTTTCTGCCATAAGGGTGGTGTCATCTGCATATCTCAGGTTACTGATATTTCTCCCAGCAATCTTGATTCCAGCTTGTGTTTCTTCCAGCCCAGCGTTTCTCATGATGTACTCTGCATAGAAGTTAAATAAACAGGGTGACAATATACAGCCTTGATGTACTCCTTTTCCTATTTGGAACCAGTCTGTTGTTAATTGACAAATATATGAGATACACTGGCTATGTTATATCAAACCTGATCATAAAATAACTGGTGTATATTCATTATACTTGAACTGCATACATGGAATATCAAATATAGGTAAAAATTATTTTTGCTGTAAAAATGAAAGAAGTCTCCAAAACCAGTAACAAATCGCATGTACCAAATACAGCTCATTGTTAAGCTTATGGTGAAGGGTACACCCTGATGTCAAAGGTGTGTGTGTGAAATGTGTGTGTCTTTGTGTAATTTTACTCAGCTTCAATTCAGCTTTTGAAAATAAATGGCTTGAAATGGAAGTCACCTAATCTTGATGCGTTCCTCCCTTAGTTAAGAGAAGTCTAAGGTGAACAACCTTGTGGAATAGTGGTAGATGCACAACAACATCAGTTTCGCTAACATTGTTTCCCTCTCTACTCTGCTATCTCTTGCATTTAGCTTTCAACTTATAATTGTTGCATGGTAAAAAAGAAAAAAAAAAAATGTCCACTACAGCTTCTACCATTATTTCAACATTCTGTATCAGTGCAAATTAGAAAGTGGCAGACAAAATTGCCTATGTTAATCTTCCCCCATCTAAAAAAAATGTTTTAAAAAATAAATAAATAAATAAATGTTTTATGTACAATCCAGACACTGTATAAGTAGGGTAAGTCAAATTCACCTGTAAATTAATTTTACCAAATCTCCCCATGATATGGTAACTGATAGCCTATATATTGTTAGGTAAATAATCAGTTTGAGTCTTTCCCTACCAGCCACTTAATCAAGATTTCAAGCTTTAGATGATGCTCTTCTTGAAATCTTTCTTTGTCCTTTAAGCCACTCAACTCCCATTATCCTTCTTCCTACATCATTGAATTCTCCTTTGCAATCTTCTTAGTGGATTATCTCCACATAATTGTTTGCAACATCTTAGGATAATTTTCAACTTTCTTTTCTATCAACACTCCCTTGGTGAAATCTAATCTGATAAGGTTAGCTACTATTGAAGAGGAACATATTTTTCTCTAGGTTTTCTTGGTGGCTCAGTGGTAAGAAATTTGCCTGCCAATTCAGAAGATCCTAGGAAATCCTATGGACAGAGGGGCCTGTTGGTCTACATACCATGGAGTTGCAAAAGAGTTGAAAATTACGTAGTGACTAAGCAACATCAACATTTTTCTCTGCCTTCTAGGGTGCTTTTGGCTGATCTAAAAATTAAATTGGTATGAGACATATCAGGTTTCTCAGGTAGTGCAGTGGTAAAGAATCCAGTTGCCAAGGCAGGCGACAAAAGAGACTCAGGTTCGATCCCTGGGCAAGGGAGATACCCTGGAGTAAGAAATGGCAACTGACTCCAGTATTCTGGCCTGGAAAATTCCATGGACCGAGGAGCCTGAAGGAGCCTGAAGGGCTCCTCAGTCCATGTGGTTGCAAAGAGTCAGACATGACTTGAGCACACACACAGCATCATTGTGTTCTAAAAATGCTAGTACTAGATATTGATAATATTTAAAATTTTTGTGTGTTCCTCTATATCATTTTTAATTGAATTTACCTCAAAGAATGATGAAATTGATCATCTTCTATGTGCAGACTGGCCATTCATATATCATCTTTCATGAAATATCTTCAGTCCTTTTGTCTTTTTTTTTTTTTTTTTTTTTGCTTCCATTTGTTACAGCAGGCAAGCAGAGACATTACTTTGCCAATAAAGGTCCGTCTAGTCAAGGCTATGGTTTTTCCAGTGGTCATGTATGGATGTGAGAGTTGGACTGTGAAGACGGCTGAGCACTGAAGAATTGCTGCTTTTGAACTGTGGTGTTGGAGAAGACTCTTGAGAGTCCCTTGGACTGCAAGGAGATCCAACCAGTCCATTCTGAAGGAAATCAGCCCTGGGATTTCTTTGGAAGGAATGATGCTAAAGCTGAAACTCCAGTACTTTGGCCACCTCATGCGAAGAGTTGACTCATTGGAAAAGACTCTGATGCTGGGAAGGATTGGGGGCAGGAGGAGAAGGGGATGACAGAGGATGAGATGGCTGGATGGCATCACTGACTCGCTGGACGTGAGTCTGAGTGAACTCCGGGAGTTGGTGATGGACAGGGAGGCCTGGCATGCTGCGTTTCATGGGGTCGCAAAGAGTCGGACATGACTGAGTGACTGAACTGAACTGTTACAGCAGGCAGGTGTCTAGGAATGAGCAGAGAAATGGAGGCAGGGCCAAATGGTAGGAAATCACTTGTATTATAAACAATGGGGGTCCATAGGCAGACAAAAGAACCTCAAGATTGACAGGAAACCACACATTTTGACTGATCAGTTTCCAGCTAGCAGACAAAGATGGTGGAGAAACCTGGAAACCTCCTCTGTCAGAATATAACCTGTTGCTCATTACGGATCCACTGGAGAAGGGAATAACAAACCACTTCAGCATTCTTGCCTTGAAAACCCCATGAACAGTATGAAAAGGCAAAAAGATGTGACACTGAAAGATGAGTCCCCAAGTCAGTAGGTGTCCAATATGCTACTGTAGAAGAGTGGAGAAATAGCTTCAGAAGCAATGAAGAGGCTGAGTGAAAGGGGAAACAGCCAATTGTGGATGTGTCTGGTGGTGAAAATAAAGTCTGATGCTGTAAAGAACAATATTAATAGGAATTTGGAATGTTAGGACCATGAATCAAAGTAAACTGGAAGTAGTCAACCAGGAGATTGCAAGAGTGAACATCAACACTTTAGAAATCAGTGAGCTAAAATGGACAAGAATGGGTGAATTTAATTCAGTTGGCCATTATATCTACCACAGTGAGTGAGAAACCCTTAGAAGAAATGGAGTAGCCCTCATGGTCAACAAAAGAATCTGAAACGCAGTACTTGGGTGCAGTCTCAAAACTGACAGAATGATCTCAGTCCATTTCCAAGACAGCCATTCAATGTCACAGTAATCAAAGTCTATGCCCCAAACACTAGTGATAAAGAAGCTGAAGCTGATCAGTTCTATGAAGACCTACAAGACCTTCTAGAACTAACTACTATATATATATATATATATACACATATATGTATATATATATACCCTTTTCATCATAGGGGACTGGAATGCAAAAGTAGGAAGTCAAAAGATCCCTGGAGTGACAAGCAAGTTTGGTCTTGAAGTACAAAATAAAGCAGGGCAAAGGTTAATAGAGTTTTGCCAATAGAGTTTATAGAGTTTGCTGGTTTGTTTGCTGGTAGTTTGCAAAAGAAAAGTGAAAGGAAAGTGAAATTGTTCAGTCATGTCTGACTCTTTGTGACCCCATGGACTGTAGCCTACCAGGCTCCTCTGTCCATGGGGTTTTCCAAGGCAAGAATACTGGAGTGGGTTGCCATTCCCTTCTCCAAGAGATCTTCCTGACCCAGGGACTGAATCAGGATCCCCTGCACTGTAGGCAGACGCTTTACCATAGCAAACATTCTTCCAACTACTCAGGAGATGACTCCACACATGGATATCGTCAGATGGTCAATACCAAAATCAGACTTATTACATTCTTTGCAGCCAAAGATAGAGAAGCTCTATATAGTCAGCCAAAATAAGACTGGGAACTGACTGTGGCTCAGATCATGAACTCCTTATTGTCAAATTCAGACTTAAATTGAATAAGGCAGCAAAAAAAAAAAAAACTAGGCCTTTCAGGTATGACCTAAATCAAATCCCCTATGATTATACAGTGAAACTGACAAATAGATTCAAAGGATTACATCTGATAGAGTGCCTGAAGAACCATGGACGAAGGTTTATAACATCATACAGTATGCAGTGATCAAAACCATCCCAAAGAAATGCAAAAAAAGCAAAATGATTATCTGAGGAAGCCTTACAAATAGCTGAGAAAAGAAGAGAAACAAATGTCAAAGGAGAAATGAAAAATATAACCATTTGAATGCAGAGTTCCAAACAATAGCAAGGAGAGAGAAGAAAGCATTTTTAAGTGAACAATGCAAAGAAATAGAGGAAAACAATAGAATGGGAAAGACTAAAGATCTCTTCAAGAAAATTAAGATACCAAGGGAACATTTCATGCAAAAATGACCAGAATAAAGAACAGAAAAGATATGGATCTAACAGCAGTGAAAGATTTTAAGAAGAGGTGGCAAGAATACATAGAAGGACTATACAAAAAAGGTCTTCATGATCCATATAACCACGATGATGTGATCACTCACCTAAAGCCAGACATTAAGGAGTGTGAAGTGAAGTGGGCTTTAGGAAGCATCACTATGAACAAAGCTAATGGAGGCAATGGAATTCCAGCTGAACTATTTCAAATACGAAAAGATGAAGTTGTGAGAGTGCTGCATTCAATATGCCAGCAAATTTGAAAGCCTCAGCAGTGGCCATAGAACTGGAAAAGTCCAGTTTTAATTCCAATCCCAAAAAAGAGCAATGCCAAAGAATGTTCACATTCAGTTCAATTCAGTTGCTCAGTCATGTCAGATTCTTTGTGACTCCATGAACTGCAGCACACCATGTTTCCCTGTCCATCACCAGCTTCCAGACCTTGCTCAAACTCATGTCTGGAACCTGATGTGAAGAATGTTAAAACTACCACACAACTGCACTCATGTCACATGCTAGCATGGTAATACTCAAAATCCTTCAAGCTAGGGTATATGAACCGAGAACTTCCAGATGTACAAGCTGGATTGAGAAAAGGCAGAGGAACCAGATATCAAATTGCCAACATCTGTCGGATCATATAAAAAGCAAGAGAATTCTAGAAAAACATCTACTTCTGCTTCATTGACAACACTAAAGCCTTTGACTGTGTGGATCACAACAAACTCTGGGAAATTCTTAACGAGATGGGAATACCTGACCACCATATATGTCTCCTAAGAAACCTGAATGCAGGTCAAAAATAAACAGTTAGAGCTGAACATGGAACAATGAACTATTCAAAATTGGGAAAGTGGCACATCAAGGCTGTATATTGTCACCCTGACTATTTAACTTATATGCAGAGTACATCATAAGAAATGCCAAGCTGGATGAAGCTCAAGCTGGAATCAAGATTAGTGAGAGAAATATTTATAATCTCAGATATGCAAATGACACCACCTTAATGGCAGAAAGCAAAATGGAACTAAAGAGCCTTTTGATGAAAATGAAAAAGGAGAGTGAAAAAAAAAATGGTTTAAAACTCGATATTCAAAAAACTAAGATCATGGCATCCAGTCCTGACACTTCATGGCAAATAGATGTTGAAAGAGTGGAAACAGTGACAGACTTTATTTTGGGGGGCTCCAGAATCACTGCAGATGGTGACTGGGGCCATAAAATTAAACTGGCTCCTTGGAAGAAAAGCTATAACAATCCTAGACATTGTATGAAAAGGCAGAGACATCACTTAGCCGACAAAGGACTGTATATTCAAAGCTATAGTTTTTCCAGTAGTCATGTATGGATGTGAGAGCTGGACCATAAAAAAAGCTGAACTCTGAAGAAATGATGCCTTTGAACTATAGTGCTGGAAAAGATTCTTGAGAATACCTTGGACAGCAACGATATCAAATTAGTAATTCCTAAAGGAAATCAACCCTGAATATTCATTGGAGGAACTGATGCCGAACCTAAAGCTTAAATACTTGGGCCATCTGATGGGAAGATCCGATGCATTGGAAAAGACCCTGTTGCTGGGAAACATTGAATGCAGGAGGAGAAGGGGACAACATAGAATGAGATAGTTGGATTGACATGAGTTTGAGTGAACTCAGGGAAATAGTGAAGAACAGGGAAGACTGGGGTGCTGCAGTTCACGGGGTCACAAAGAATCAGACCGGACTGAGTCATTGAAGTACAACAACAACAATAAAATTAGCCTTACACCTGTCAGGGGAGTTGGTAATTTCCTCAGTTCTGTCTTGTCACAACAGAAATTTGAAGTGATGGACCAGTATTACAGCCCTCGGATGGATCAGTATTACAGCTCCTTGTTACAGCTCAGTTATATTTAGAAAGTAAAGGAAAGTACATCCTCAAGGCATGAGGGCATGCCAACCCAAAAGACATGAAGAGAAGAGAGGCCCCTGGCCCTTTGGCTCCTCTTTTTATATGTTTTTTTCTCCTCCCCCTGGGCCTGCCCTATGTAAATTGGGCTAGCCAGGAGTGCTATTTATTCTACCTGAGGTCCTTACTCTGGTCCTTGGACCTTCCTTTGTTCCCTTTTCATGGGCTTTTCCCTTCCTTGTCTTTTAGCTACCACCGTTCTGGACTCCTTTTTCCTATTCTAACTACCTAACACACCTAAGAAGTAACTATCATACACGGATGCCATGGCCCTTCCGATCTAAGATAAATAAGGACAGCAATCCCTCCTCCCCTTGGGAAATTAGAGCTAGAATGAAAAATTAAGGAATACAACCCCAAACTCTTACTTCCCCAGTGAATATTTTACCCCTGTATTTTTTATGCTCTTCGTAAGCAGCTTCCCAAAGAAACTTTGGGCAGCAACTCCTCACCTGTCTGCTCTCCCTCTGAGAGAATGTCCTTGCTTAAATAAATTTTTACTTCATTTTATTAACCTGTTAAGAAGAGATGGCAAGAATACACAGAAGAACTGTACAAAGAAGATCTCCACGACTCAGATAATCATGATGGTGTGATCACTGACCTAGAGCCAGACATCCTGGAATGTAAAGTCAAGGGGGCCTTAGAAAGCATCACTACAAACAAAGCTAGTGGAGGTGATGGAATTCCAGTTGAGCTATTCCAAATCCTGAAAGATGATGCTGTGAAAGTGCTACACTCAATATGCCAGCAAATTTGGAAAACTCAGCAGTGGCCACAGGACTGGAAAAGGTCAGTTTTCATTCCAATCCCAAAGAAAGGCAATGCCAAAGAATGCTCAAACTACCACACAATTGCACTCATCTCATACGCTAGTAAGGTAATGCTCAAAATTCTCCAAGCCAGTCTTCAGCAATACGTGAACCATGAACTTCCTGATGTTCAAGCTGGTTTTAGAAAAGGCAGAGGAACCAGAGATCAAATTGCCAACATCCACTGGATCACGGAAAAAGCAAGAGAGTTCCAGAAAAAACATCTATTTCTGCTTTATTGGCTAGGCCAAAGCCTTTGACTGTGTGGATCACAATAAACTGTGGAAAATTCTGAAAGAAATGGGAATACCAGACCACCTGATCTGCCTCTTGAGAAATTTGTATGCAGGTCAGGAAGCAACGGTTAGAACTGGACATGGAACAAGAGACTGGTTCCAAATAGGAAAAGGAGTACATCAAGGCTGTATATTGTCACCCTGCTTATTTAACTTCTATGCAGAGTACATCATGAGAAAGGCTGGACTGGAAAAAACACAAGCTGGAATCAAGATTCCCGGGAGAAATATCAATAGCCTCAGATATGCAGATGACACCACCCTTATGGCAGAAAGTGAAGAGGAACTCAAAAGCCTCTTGATGAAAGTGAAAGTGGAGAGTGAAAAAGTTGGCTTAAAGCTCAACATTCAGAAAACGAAGATCATGGCATCCGGTCCCATCACTTCATGGAAAATAGACGGGGAAACAGTGGAAACAGTGTCAGACTTTATTTTTCTGGGCTCCAAAACCACTGCAGATGGTGACTGCAGCCATGAAATTAAAAGACGCTTACTCCTTGGAAGGAAAGTTATGACCAACCTAGATAGCATATTCAAAAGCAGAGACATTACTTTGCCAACAAAGGTTCGTCTAGTCAAGGCTATGGCTTTTCCTGTGGTCATGTATGGATGTGAGAGTTGGACTGTGAAGAAGGCTGAGCGCTGAAGAATTGATGCTTTTGAACTGTGGTGTTGGAGAAGACTCTTGAGAGTCCCTTGGACTGCAAGGAGATCCAGCCAGTCCATTCTGAAGGAAATCAGCCCTGGGATTTCTTTGGAAGGAATGATGCTAAAGCTGAAACTCCAGTATTTTGGCCACCTCATGTGAAGGGTTGATTCATTGGAAAAGACTCTGATGCTGGGAAGGATTGGGGGCAGGAGGAGAAGGGGACGACAGAGGATGAGATGGCTGGACGGCATCACTGACTCGATGGACGTGAGTCTGAGTGAACTCTGGGAGTTGGTGATGGACAGGGAGGCTTGGCATGCTGCATTTCATGGGATCGCAAAGAGTCGGACACGACTGAGCCACTGATCTGATCTGATCTGGTTAACCTGTCTGCTTCATCCTTCATTTATTTTGCAATGAAGTAAGAGCTTTAAATTCACCAGGATCATATTTATATCATTTAATTGTAAAATATTTTTAAGTATAATATTTTGAACCAAAGTATCTATTCAAACTACCTCTGTGGCTGACCTGTTTGTTTTCTGACAAGTGTATCTTGATGAACAAAGTTTTTCAGCTTGATAAAATTTAATTTATCATTTAAAAAAAAATATGGTCAGTGGCTCTTTAGGTGTGTACTTTCTGAGAAATCATTGTGTTGTGAAATGAAATATTTTCTGCTATACCAGTAAACAAGCCATATTACAGTCATTCAGGAATTCCAGTCTTTCAAATGCAAACTTATGAGCCCAGGTTAAACAATACCAGCCATTCAGCTGCCATCAATCACTTTGTCCACTGTAAGAGCTGAGCAACTTAGAGCTGGGTGGATAAGAGAAAGTGCAAGAGGCAGCCATCCACCATATTCTCCACTCCTTAAGGTAAAGGAGAAACTAAGGATGTGAACAATAGCCATTCAAAAAGCAAGATGTGACCCCAGATAACTGAGATGCATATAAAAGAAATTATTTCAGTAAACCTAGACTCTTGCATCTTCCTATACACAGAAGAGTGCTAAATCCCTTAGTGTGTGAGATCCAGTTTTCCTTAATAACAGTATTCTTTTGCATTCAGATTACCTGTCTCCTTGCTGCAAACTTCTATATAGCCTGAATCTTCCCCTCACCTCCTAGGAGTCTCTCTGGGCTACCTGAGATGCTATTTCCTGGACTTGGGGTTCTCATGATTCTCATCAACTATACTTAATTCTTAACTCGTGAGTATTTTTTTCAGTTGACAGCCTACTTGAAGGATGTAAAAACATATTATGCATTTACTTCTAGTGTTTATGTTAGTCCATACATCGACTGAGAGAGAATAATCATGGTAAAATATTATGCCTCAGTCAAAGGCCGTATTATACATCTAAACACTAATTTTCTTTTAACTTCTCTAGCAATATTTTGTGGGTTTGATATAACTATTTTGCCTAGTATTTCTTATATAGTTCCCCTGCCTTTATCCGTGGTTTTGTTTTCCATGTTTCCAGTTACCCATGGTAAGCTGTTGGGTTTCCCTGGTGGCTCAGGTGGTAAAGGATCTGCCTGCAGTGCAGGAGACCCTGGTTCAATCCCTAAGTCAGAAAGATCACCTGGAGAAAAGAATAGCTATCCACCCCAGTATCCTTGACTGGAGAATTCCGTGGACAGAAGAGCCTGGCAGGCTGCAGTTCATGGGGTCACAAAGAGTCAGACATGACTGAGTGGCTAACATAGTAAAATGAATAGAAAATATTAAATGAAAAATTCTAGAAATAAAAGTTCTGAAGTTTTGTGAAATGAAAATAGCTCCTGCCATATTATTTATCAAAAAAAGTCACAGCCATCAGCGATTTCTGGCTTCCAAATGTGAACAAGGGCAACCAAAACTGCAATCCAGAGGATGCTGCCACCGCTCAAGGTAATTGCTGAGGAGCTGGTGAAATGCAAGAAGCAAGGTGAACAAGGAAACAAGACTGGCCCCAAACAGCTGAGATACATATGAAAGGAAGGAAATCAGTGAGTCCAGAGGCTTGTGTTTTCATATACACAGAAAACTAAATTCCTTAATTTGATATCTGATCTTTGATGTTCAGACTGCTTCCTCCTTTTGTTGCAAACTTGTATATAGACTGACTTCCCCCTGCTACTGAGATGCTGTCTCCTGGGCTCAACTTCCTAACATTCTCACCAAATAAAATAAGTCTCTACTTTCAGGTTGTGACTATCGTTTTTAGTCAACAGTTTTAAAGTGCACATTATTTTAAGTAGTATGATAAAACCTCTCACCACCATACTCATTCCCCTTGAGATGTGCATTATCCCTTTGTCAAATGTATCCTGCCAATAAGTCACATAGTAGATCAGTGCAAAGAAATATGGGGGAAGAATAGAATGGGAAAGACTAGAGATCTCTTCAAGAAAATGAGGGATACCAAGGGAACATTTCAGGCAAAGATGGGCACAATAAAGGACAGAAATAGTATGGGCAAAATAGAAGCAGAGATATTAAGAAGAGGTGGCAAGAATATACAGAACTATACAAAAAAGATCATTGTGACCTAGATAACTATGGTTGTGTGATCATTCACCTAGAGCCAGACATCCTTAAATGAGAAGTCAAATGAGCTTCAGGAAACATCACTATGAACAAAGCTAGTGGAGGTGACGGAATTCCAGTTGAGCTACTTCAATTCCTAAAAGATGATGCTGTGAAAGTGCTGCACTCGATATGTCAGCAAATTTGGAAAACTCAGCAGTGGCCACAGGACTGGAAAAGGTATGTTTTCATTCCAATCCCAAAGAAGGGCTATGCCAAAGAATGTTCAAACTACCGCACAATTGCATTCATTTCATATGATAGCAAAATAATGCTCAAAATTCTCCAAGTCAGGCTTCAACAGTACAGGAACCAAGAACTTCCAGATGTTCAAGTTGGATTTCAAAAAAGCAGAGGAACCAGAGATCAAATTTCCAACATCTGTTGGATCATCATAAAAGCAAGAGAGCTCCAGAAAAACATCTCTTTCTGCTTTATTGATTATGCCAAAGCCTTTGATTGTGTCATGTAGATCAAAGTAAACTGTGGAAAATTCTTCAAGTGATGGGAATACCAGACCATGTTACTTGCTTCCTGAGAAATCTGTATTCAGGTCAAGGAGCAATAGTTAGAACCAGACATGGAACAACATGGAACAACAACATGGAATGGAGTACATCAAGTCTGTATATTGTCACCCTGTTTATTTAACTTACATGCAGAGTAGACCATGAGAAATGCCAGGCTAGATGAAGCACAAGCTGGAATCAAGGATTGTCTGGAGAAATATCAATAACCTCAAATATGCAGATGACACCACCCTTATGGCAGAAAGTGAAGAACTAAAGAGCCTCTTGATGAAAGTGAAAAGACAGTGAAAAAGCTGGTTTAAAACTCAACATTCAAAAAACTAAGAGCGTGGCATCTGGTCCCATCACTCCATGGCAAATAGATGGAGAAACAATGGAAATAGTGACAGTCTTTATTTTCCTGAACTTTGTAATCACTGCAGATGGTGACTACAGCCATGATATTAAAAGACACTTGCTCCTTGGAAGAAAAGCTATGACCAAATTAAACAGCATATTAAAAAGAAGAGACATTACTTTGCCAACAAAGGTCCATCTAGTCAAAGATTTGTTTCTCCCCAGTAGTCATGTATGGATGTGAGAGTTGGACTATAAAGAAAGCTGAGTGCTGAAGAATTGATCCTTTTGAACTATGATGTTGGAGAAGACTCTTGAGAATCCCCTGGACTGAAAGGACATCCAATCAGTCAATCCTCAAGGAAATTAGTCCTGAACATTCATTGGAAGGACTGATGCTGAAGCTGAAGCCCCAATACTTTGGCCTCCTGATGCAAAGAACTGACTCATTGGAATAGACCCTGATGCTGGGAAAGATTGAAGGTGGGAGGAGAAGGGGATGACAGAGGATGAGATGGTTGGATGCCATCACTGACTCAGTGAACATGAATTTGAGCAATCTCTGGGGGTTGGTGATAGACAGGGGAGCCTGGCATGCTGCAGTCCATGGAGTCACAAAGAGTTGGACATGGCTGAGCAACTGAACCGAACTGAGTCATTTTGGCTATTATGTCAACTGTCACAGTATTGCAGCAGTATTATGTTTAAACTTTGGCCACCTCATGCGAAGAGTTGACTCATTGAAAAAGACTCTGATGCTGGGAGGGATTGGGGGCAGGAGGAGAAGGGGACGACAGAGGACGAGATGGCTGGATGGCATCACTGACTCGGACATGAGTCTGAGTGAACTCCAGGAGTTGGTGATGGACAGGGAGGCCTGGCATGCTGTGATTCATGGGGTCGCAAAGAGTCGGACACGACTGAGTGACTGAACTGAACTGAACTGAGTTTATTTAATAATTTCATAGAGCAAGAATAGTAAATCTGGAAACTTGAAAATAAAAACAGAACTTGGAAAGTGGTTTCTTTAAGTGAAAAAGATAATAGTTCTTGGCATAATAAGGACATTAAAAATGTACTTAGGTTGCTAAGATCTATGGTAAGAATAAATCTATCCATGGGAATATGAAGACAAGAGTAAGGAAAAAATTGTGCATGTTTTGCTATGGCACCTCAATTGTAAACATTGTACACATGTGATAAGTTCTTAGTTAAGATGAAAAACACATTACTTTTGCACAATGAGGTATTTTGAGAGAGATATAGAATCAGATTCCCATAATTTACTACAATGTGTTGTTATAATTTTCCTCTTATTAGCTATTGTTGCTAATCTCTTACTATACCTAACATAAATTCAACTTCTTCATAAATATATATGCATAGCAAAAACATATTATATATAGGCTTTAGGACTATCAGTTGTTTCAAGTATCCCCTGGCTTTGATAAATGTATGCTTTTAGTCCAATAAATTTGACTTTTTAAGATTAGGTTGTGCACTTGATAGAAAAGAGAGGTAAAGAAAACATTACAAGGGAAACCTTTAAAGAAAAAAAATTAATAACAGCAAACAAGTAACTATTCAAAACATGTTGGAGGATCAAGAAAAAAAAAAATCAAGGCTCTCTTAATTTTAGTCGCATAGCCAATGAAATAATTAAGGGGAAAATAACATACTAATATTAAAACAAAAGAGAAAACATGCTCCAGCTCATGATATTTGACTAACCACTTTAATGGTACAAATAATTATGCTAAGAAATAAATCAACATAAGCATCCATTACTAAAATCCATATATTATTATCCCTACTGGTTGGTTACATGTCAGCACAAATGGAAATCATTAGAAGAGTAATAGGCCCCCTTCCTCCCTAAAATGTTAAAAAAGGCCAAGTGGATTACCTGTACTTTTACCCTCACCATGCAGTAACCTGTATGTTATTAGAACAGATCTAGTAAAACAAAATTTAAGTAAGATTTAAAGTCTCAGAATATAATACCCTAAATGCTCAGGATGGCTTTGAAAATCATTATATAAGTTGTCCTATAAGAAAGAAATAAGAAAACCATAAATTGAAAGTAAAATCAGCAAATATTGTCAATGAGATGACACAGATTTTAGATTTATCTGACAAGGACTTTAAAACAGATATCATAAAATTGATTCAATGACTAATTAAAAACAGTTGATTTTTTAAAAATAAATATGTCAATCGATAAATAAAAGTTCTCAGTAAGAAATAAAACATAGAAAGGAGAATCAAATGGAAATTCTAGAACTAAAAAGCACAATATCAGTTTTCTAAAGCTTTGGATGGGTTAATTAGTAGAAAAAGGAAAGTAAAGAAAAGAATCAGTGAACATGAAGGTAGAATGGTAGAGATTATCCCCCTGTAAAAAATAAAATAAGCTTAAAGCAAATAAATACAAACTCAGAGCTCTATAGGACTCCAACAGACCTATTATTCATGTTGTCAGAGTCCCTGTGAGAAAAGAGAAATTTGGTGGCTGAAAAAATAGTAACAAAAGAAATAATGTCTGATTTTTAAGGAACCTCCATACTGTTCTCCAGGGATTCACTGGTGACTCTGTCATTAAAGAATCTGTATGCAATGCATGAGACCTGGGTTCAGTCTTTGGACTAAGAAGATCCCCTGGAGAAAGAAATGGCACTCACTCAAGTATTCTTGCCTGGGAAATCCCATGGACAGAGAAACCTGGTGAGCTACAGTCCATGTGGTTGCAAGAGTCAGACATGACTCAGTGACTAAACCACCACCACCACCACCATACTGTCCTCTACAGTGGCGGTATCAATTCACATTCCTATCAATAGTGTAGGAAGGTTCCAGTTAGGCGAGTGCAGAGAAAAAGACAGCAAGCCGGGCGGTCAGGCAAGAAAAGGGAAATTTATTGGAGAGAAAAGAGAGGGTGACTGGCCCTTAAGGAGAACCAGTGTCCTCCCTTTCTGATGGAGTATACCCCACCAATGAAAAATTATCTGAAGGAATGGTCACATAGCCAGAGGTCTGGAATCTGGTGGTCTCGCAGCTTTGATAGGCACCAGTGAGATAACAGGATGCCATTTGGGCAATTTGGTCAGTCTCAAGGACCACTGTGATTTTATTCTTTGTTTGGGAGGTCAACATAACAAGCCATCTTATAAATGACCCACGTCACCCTATCATTCCAGCCTTTTTGATTTAGGATAACGGCTGAAGGTCAATCTTTTATAACTGCTTCCTGCAGGATAGGGGTAAGATAAGAAAAGGCTGGAATGCCAGCCAAAGGGGATTTATGTGGGGTCAAAGTTTTTGATAATCTGAGTGAGTTAGAAGTAGCTTGTGGATAGTTAGGTTGGTGAAGGCTTGTAAGCGATCCTGAGATTTTAAAAATAGAAGTATTAAACATAGGCCAAAATTTAGAATAAAGGTAAGTAGAAGGAGAGGGCCTAGAAAAGGTAGGACCCAGGGTATCCAATTCCAATTGCTTAACCAGTTTTCCCATGAATTACTGAGGTGTTGGCATATTCTTGAGGCCCTGTTTGTCAGATTCCTTGCTGCTGCCTTTACAACACCTGATTTATTGCTGTAGAAACAGCAGGCTTCCTCCAAAAATAGGTGTAGGCCTCCTTTTTCTGCTGTGAGGAGGTCTAATCCTCTTCTGTTTTGGAAGACCAAGGCTGTCAGGGAATCTAGCTGATTTTGGATAGTGATAAGGCTGTTAGCTGTTTCTTCTAGGCTGTCAAGGAGGTCTGCAGAAAGGCTTTGATAGTAATTTAAAGGGGTTTTGGGTCCTGCAGTCCCTGTCCCAATCCCACTGGCTATTCCTAAACTGATTAATAGAGGAATGAATTGAATTGCCTGTCTGGGTCTGTTATAAGTTAGTGGGATAGGAAAGGTCTGATTGTTAGGAGCAATAGAAATATCTGGAGCCAGATATACTAGGGTGCATGTTCCTATCCAGTTAATGGGAAGACATAATAAATAGTGGTTCCACATAAGAAAAATATTCCAGGAGTAAGAAGACAACAGCTGAAATCAATAGCAAATATGAGTTTTTCTGGGAACTTGTTGGTAGTCTCTGAAATTGACAGTGAACTCGCCAGTATAGCCCCTACAAGAGGAGTATTTATACCATATGCAGAAGGGAGTCTCTCTGAGAAAGTAAGAGAATGTCCTGCAGTTCCTGAGACATGATAGACAGATCCACCTGAAGGGAAGGAGAGATGTGAAGTGTGTACAGAGGTGTGTCGGTATAGTTCTTAGTTGGGGGTAAGAATTGTTTATAGAGTTTTGTCTGAAAAAAAACAGAAAGGAGCCTGTTGTAAATGAATGTCAGAGGTGGTGGGTGTTAAGGAGCAGTAACTAGGCTAGATCAGAGGGTGGGCTTGGGATAGTAATAGAGGCTTTGAATTTTGAGAGAAGGCATCTCTCAAGAATAGGAGGGGGGCATTTTGGGAGTATAAGAAAAGAATGGGAAAATGAGATATCTTGAGGTGTGCAATGTAGAGGCTCAGATATTCGTGGTGTAGATTTTAAACTGTCAACCCCCATTACAGAGACCTGAGAGACCCTGGCTTTTCTGGAGTAGGCAGGCATAGCAAAGTAAGTTGCCCCCGTGTCAATGAGAAAGGAGATTGGCTTACCTGCCACTGTAAGAGTTACCCTGGGCTCCTTAAAGGTGATGAGAATTGTGGCCTGAGACCCTGCACACCTTCAGTCTTCAGCGGTGTCTGAGGAGCCTAGGCAGAGCTGGGTCAGACTCCTGCTCTAGACCAAGAGGAGATGTCCAGATCTCTGGATGGGGATTTGGGCAGTCAACCTTTCAATGTCCCTTTATGCCATAGCTGGGACATGGACCTGGAGGGGGCCTTGTCTTTAGGTATGAGCGGGCCCAGTGGCCTTCTTTGCTGCATTTGCAGCAGGGCCCAGGTGGCTTCCTTTCTTTGTTGGCTGATGGAGGCATGGAGCTATGTAGGGCAGTGGCTAAAACGTGGCATTTGGCCTGATCTCATTGGGCCTACTCTAGCTTTGCCTGTTCTTCCCGGTTATTGAAAATCTTAAAGGCTAAATTTAAAAGGTCTCATTGAGGGGTTTGAAGCCTTCTTCTGCCTTTTTTAAGTTTCTTTACAATATCTGGGGATGACTGGGAGATAAAATGGGTGTTAAGGACAATGGTGCCCTCTGCTGAAGTGGGGTCTAATTTTGTATATTTTTGTAGTTCCTCATTAACCTGGCTAGAAATTGTGCTGGATTTTCATCTAGTCATTATTTCTTGGAGTTTATCAGAGTTAACAGCTTTATGCCCTGCCTTTTGAAGGCCCACAATGAGGCAAGCAACCATGTGATTACCGGTGTTCATCCAGGTCTCCCTGTCTGATAATCCCAGTTGGGATCATCTCGGAGGGCAGCTGTTGCCCCTACAGGCTTAGTGTCATCTCTCCAGTGTATCTCATCAGCATGCACCTAAGAGGCTTGCCATACTCATTCTGGGAGGAGAGTGGAGGAAAGTACGATGTAAATATCATGCCAGGTTAAGTCATAAGACTGCTAAGATACTTGAATTCTTTTAATAATTATCAGGGTCTGAGGAGAAGAAGCCAAGATGCTTTTCAACCTGAGATAAATCAGTGAGGGAGAATGGGACATGAACCCAAACAATGCCTTCTGCTCCAGCCACTTCCCATAAAGGGAGGAGTGGGGCAGGGGAAGGAGTGGGGTTCTGCAGTGAAGTTTCCTGTTTTAAAGTTGTTTGGAACCAGGTACGTGGAGGGGATCTAGGGAGGTCTGGGTAAAGCCTTGGGATCCTCAGGGTACAGGTGGGGCTGAGGTCTCAGAGCTTATCTCAGGCACAGGCTGGGGAGGGGGTTGGCAGCTGGGGCGGCCTTGAGAAGGAGGGAGGGAGGAGGGGACAGAAGGTGGAGGTTGTGGAACTGGATCTGGAGTGGGTGAAAGGGGACTGGGAGTGCTAGGGGGTGGGCTGTGGTCAGAAGGGCCAAAGGAAGAAGAAAAGTCTGAACAGGGATTGGGAGACATTGTATTAGGAGGATGTGGCCCAGAGTAGGCTAGGAGTATTTGAGAAGTAGTACAGGATTCACAGAGAGAGGTCAAGAGCTAAGAGCAAAGAAAGCCTGAGCATAAGGGATTTCTAACCACTTGCCATTGTGGCAGAAGTTACCAAGGTCCCGTGGAGTGTTAAAATCAAGAGTTCCATTTTCTGGCCATTGGGACCTGTTAAAAGTCTGTATTGTGGCCAAACAGTGTTAGAATAGTAAATAAGTCTTTTTAGTCTATACATCCCCTTGGAAGCCCAAAGCTTTTGGTTTTGGAGAAGACATCCTAGAGGAGTAGATTTTAAGGGCTGGGATTGAGAATTTCCCATTGAGGCTGAATAGGGAGGTTAGACAAGGGCTAAAGAAAGTGAGGAGAAAGTGAGGAGGAAGGTCCGAGAGAATACGCGTCCCCATTATCAGAACTTTCTCAGAGAGTAAGAATAGTCTGCTTTGAAATGATCATCCCCTATTTCAAAGTCAGATGGGGCACAAGGCCAAGGTTCCGAGGGCCTTGGGGATCCTCCCACCTAGCGTAGGACTTGGAAATGAGGTGAGAGAAAGGATCCAAGAGAATGGGATTTCACTCTCCCTTGTAATCAATGGATGAAATGTGGCTGATGTGTGGATGTCAGTCCAGCAAGGCAAGTGGAGAGTCCCGACCCGGAGCTTGTCTGTTTCTCAGCAAGGTCCAAGGGAGGGGATCACCGGAGGTGGGCTTGTGAGAAGAGCCCACCCAGTGGGGTGGATCGCCGGGTTTCTGCACCAGAATATAAGGCGAGTGAAGATAGAGTGAGCCAGGCAGTCAGGAAAGAAAAGGGAATTTTATTAGAGGGAAAAGAGAGGGTGACTGGTCCTTAAGGGGAACCAGCGTTCTCCCTTTCTGACTGAGTCCTTCTTATACTTCACCAATGAAAAATTCTCTGAAGGGATGGTCACACAGCTGGAGGTGCAGAATCTGGTGGTCTCACAGCTTTGAGAAGATAAGTGCCAGTGAGATAACAGGATGCCATTTGGGCAACTTGGTCAGTCTCATGGATCACTGTGATTTTATTCCTTGTTTTGAAGGTCGACACAGGAAGCCATCTTATCAATGAGACCCCATGTGGACCTTATCAGTTCCTATTTCTCCAAATCTTCTCCAGGATTTATTATTTGTAGACTTTTTGTTTGTTTGTTTTGTTTTCCTTTTGTGGTTCGATGATTTCCTTTTGTACTATGCTTCTGTTCTGTTACTTTTGATTTACATGAATCTATTTTGTTTTTCATCAGCGAAATTAGCTTGATCTTTTAATTGAGGGTGGTTCTTCTGCTTCTTCATTTTACTTATATTTTTCTTGCTCCATGAGTTTAGGAGAAACAGTTATTTACTATGGCCTTGGAGAGCTATATTTGTTAGGATCATCCATGTGTATGACTTCCCTGGTGGCTCAGAGAGTAAAGTGTCTGCCTACAATGCAGAAGACCTGGGTTCGTTCCCTGGGTTGGGGAGATCCTCTGGAGAAGGAAATGGAAACCCACTCCAGTACTCTTGCCTGGAAAATCCCATGGAGAGAGGAGCATGGCAGGCTCCTACAGTCCATGGGGTTGCGAAGAGTCAGACATGACTGAGCGACTGAACTCACTCACTCACTCACTCCACATGTATAGTGAGTGGGTTTAATAGCTTTTGGTGTGAGGGCTGTTTTTTACTATGGATTCTTGCTCCTCTTTTCTCAGTATACGCTGGCCATTGTCCTCTTGATAGGAGTTGTCATTCATGTTGTGGTGACCAAAGCCTGCACTGGATATGGAGCAGGGCCTCCTCTTTTTTCTGTGGTTGTCACTTCCCTGTCAGAAGCAGAGGCTTGTTCCTAATCATTGGAGCAGAATCCCTCATGTTTGTTTCTGAGCTACACTTCTGAGTTTTGGTGCTAGGTTGGCAAGATAGGAGTGGCCCCACTGGGTGAGGAACCAGAGTATTCCTCCACCGAAGCTATTCACTGGTGAGTGTGCTCTGTTGTGTAACCTTTCATCTGTTGTGTGGTCTCACAAAGTACACTATTGTTGGCACTGCCCTTGACCCTACCTCCACTGTGAGAATGTCAGCAATTGGCCCTAGTGTCCCTCAGGCATTATTTTCACAAGGTCACCAGTGTAGATCCACTGAAGACAGGTCCCAGGACCTCAGTAGTAGGTTACCTGGACCCTCTGTGGGAGTTCTGGAGGCATCTCAGCCCTGACCCAGTGGCCCAGCCCAGCTCCTGCACGCATGTGCCCACAAAGCCCATAGGTGCTAAGGCCAGACCTGCCCCAGCTGTCAGAGCACCCATTGTCTGTTTGTACGTCCTACAGGTGCTGAACTTATAAAGGCAGTGGTGAAGGTATAAATTTGCAGCTCATGCAGCAGTGACAAGAGATTTTAGCCCTGCTTTCTAAGTTGTGTGGTCCTTGGGGTTCAGCTGTGGTTTCAACCTTACCTCTGTGCATTGGCAATCCACTGAGCTCTGTGCCCAGGGCCTCTGAGGCAGTAGTTGGCTCAGAAGCTCACTCAGGCAATGGCTAGTACATATGAAGCCACTTAGGTGGGAGTTGACTGAGGCAGTGCCTGGGTCATGGGAATTCATCTCGGTGACTGCTGGGGTATGCTTTCATAAAGCCTGCAGGACTGGGGCCTGGTACATGGAGAAAAAGACTGAAGACAAAACCCTGCCCCTCCTCTCATGCACCATTTAATAATGATGGTTTGCTTCTTTGGGGAACCTGGGCTTCTTCTAGGAACACTCTTGGTTGCAGACTTACCACATTCCAGTCCCTTCAGGCTATCTCCATGAAGCCAACATCTGTCTTCCACGTCTGTCCTCTAAACCTGGAGCTTCAGTTTCAGTTCCTAGCCCCTACCCATATCAGTGGACATATGTCTCAGACTGGCACATGCAGGGTGGTGGTACTGTCCATCTGTGTAAGTCTCTCTTTGTTCTAGCTGCCACAAACCAGTTATTGTGCTCTTCTCTGAGCCTCTGAAGCTCCCTTTTGGTTTTGCCTGATCTTATCAGTAGACTTCCCAGAGTGAGGAAACATTTCCTCTTCTTCAGCTCCTTTCAGGGGCATAGGCCTTGTTCTGCTTTCTCTCTCTCTGTTTTTATCCCTTGGGTCCTATCAAGGTACATGGATATCTTTTTGTCTGTTCAAATTTTTAAGGTCTTCCATTAGTACTCAGTATGTGTTCTATGAGAATTTTTCCATTTGTAGATGTATTTATGATGTCCTGGTGTGAGTGATGTATTTATGCCAAGATCCATGTCCTACTCCACCATTATTGGATCTCAGAAACAATCTGCTGGGTCATATTTGGCCCAACTACCAACCAAACTATTTTTTTTTTTTCCATTCCATACACCAGAATTCCATTTTTTCTTTTTACATCCTATCAAGATTGTTTTTCTTTCTTTTTTTTTGATATAGACATTTTAATGGATAGGCCATGTGAAATGGCATCTCATTGTGGTTGTGGGATTTGTGTTTCTCTAGTGGTTAGTGCAATATCTGAACCATGAACATCCAGATGTTCAAGCGGGTTTTATAAAAGGCAGAGGAACCAGAGATCAAATTGCCAACATCCACTGGATCATCGAAAAAGCAAGAGAGTTCCAGAAAAACATCTATTTCTGCTTTATTGACTATGCCAAAGGCTTTGACTGTGTGGATCACAATAAACTGTGGAAAAGTCTGAAAGAGATGGCAATACCAGACCATCTGATCTGCTCTTGAGAAATCTGTATGCAGATCAAGAAGCAACAGTTAGAACTGGACATGGAACAACAGACTGGTTCCAAATGGGAAAAGGAGTACATCAAGGCTGTATATTGTCAGCCTGCTTATTTAACTTATATGTGGAGTACATCATGAGAAACACTCGGCTGGAGGAAGCACAAGCTGGAATCAAGATTTCTGGGAGAAATATCAATAACTTCAGATATGCAAATGACACCACCCTTATGGCAGAAAGTGAAGAGGAACTAAAAAGCCTCTTGATGAAAGTGAAAGTGGAGAGTGAAAAAGTTGGCTTAAAACTCAAAGTTCAGAAAACGAAGATCATGGCATCTGGTCCCATCACTTCATGGGAAATAGATGGGGAAACAGTGGAAACAATGCCAGACTTTATTTTTTTGGGTTCCAAAATCGCTGCAGATGGTGACTGCAGCCATGAAATTAAAAGACGCTTACTCCGGAAAGAAAAATTATGACCAACCTAGATAATATATTGAAAAGCAGAGCCATTACTTTGCCAACAAATGTCCGTCTAGTCAAGGCTATGGTTTTTCCAGTGGCCATGTATGGATGTGACAGTTGGACTGTGAAGAAAGCTGAGTGCTGAAGAATTGATGCTTTTGAAGTGTGGTGTTGGAGAAGACTCTTGAGAGTCCCTTGGACTGCAAGGAGATCCAACCGGTCCATTCTGAAGGAGATCAGCCCTGGGATTTCTTTGGAAGGAATGATGCTAAAGCTGAAACTCCAGTACTTTGGCCACCTCATGTGAAGAGTTGACTCTTTGGAAAAGACTCTGATGCTGGGAGGGATTGGGGGCAGGAGGAGAAGGGGACGACAGAGGATGAGATGGCTGGATGGCATCACTGACTCGATGGACATGAGTCTGAGTGAACTCCGGGAGTTGGTGATGGACAGGGAGGCCTGGCATGCTGCAATTCATGGGGTCACAAAGAGTTGGACATGACTGAGCAACTGAACTGAACTGAACTGAGTGGTAAGTGATATCGAGCAAATTTTCATAAGTTTATTGACCATTGGTATATCTTCTTTAAAGAACTGTCAAGTCTTTTGCTCATTGTGATTTATTTTGTTGCTGTTGTTGAGTTGTAGCAGTCCTTAAACACATGGTTACTAAAGGGGAAAGGGAGCTGGGGGATAAATTAAGAGGCTGGGATTAACATATATACACTATTGTGCATAAAATAGTTTCTGTTTTTAAAGAGAAGCTTTCCATTATTTACTTAAGTATATGTGCCTTCCTAGGGTCAATTTCTTCACTCTTAAAGAAGAGTCTTTAAAATGCTGAGCTTGCCTGTGAATTTAGGCAGAAAACTAAATTCTGGGAGACTGGAGCAGCTCTCCAGGCAGGTTCATTTCTTTAAGCAGCTACACTGGAAATGGAGAAAAACAAATCCCCAAATCATGATATTTACATTGAGTCTTTTCAACTTGGCATTGAGCTCTGGCATTTCAACACTGGCGTCGTCTCTCAGAGAAACCATACATGTGAGGAACTGTGAAGAATCAATGAGTGAATTTGAGATTTTTTGTCCTTGGAACAATATACTCATGATTTACATAACTCCACTATGTCTTAACACTCCAAAGCCTACGTATCATTGAAATTGAATATATCAGTAATATATGACAGCCATTAGATTAAAAGTATTACAGGGGTAAATGATCTCATAGCTTTTATTCCCTCCTCTCCTCCTCCTCTGGTGTTGGTATGAATAAAATAATTGGCTAAAAGATTGTCTATGATATTCTTGTTTGATTCCTTTAAATGTTCTTTTATTAAATTATTAAGAATCAAAAAGATACTAGAAATAATAACATCTCGTCAGCCTTCAAGATTTGGAAGTTTGCCAAACAAGCCCTCTTAATCACTATTGGCTTTGTTGGACTTGTTATATAATCACTTATGCATATAATTTTGTGTTCTAAAATGTATTGAAAGAGATTGTGGGATCTTCTGTTACTTAATATATTATTAATGAAATTGATAAACAAAAATTGAGGGGCACTTCCAACTGCCTACAAGTCTAGATAAGTTCTAAGAATCTTTGATTCACTTTTTCCTTCTCTTACATCATGGGCCTTGGATGCTCACTATCAAAAATGATGACACTAATCATAGGCAACTCTGTGTTCTAAGCATGAAAGGGAATGGCCTAATTAGAAGAGCAGTGTTCAGGGGCTCATTAAATCAGGCTCTGGGATTCTGGCAGAAAAGTTTTAATGAGTTTGACTAAGTATAGCACCCACAGTGCCTTATTAAATAGCTTCCCGATTAGCAAGATTTAAAACTTTATCATTGCCCTTGGGAACCTAGGGTTAATTAGATCCCTAATCTAGTAGAGCAATCGAGGGAAATTCTCAGGTATCAGTAAGTATCTGTTATTAAAAAATTTAAAGAAAACAAAGTTGTATGGTTGCCATGATAACACCTGGCAGAGGAATATATTTCATAGCAGTAAAATGTCCTCTCTCTGAACTGCACATCAAAACCAGCTAACGAGTCAATCCAGGTTTGGTATTAAATAATTGCCAGTTATATGATAAACTTTTAATAATAAAACACTGTCTTCTGTTGTCCTACTGCTGCTACTGCTACTGCTAAGTTGCTTCAGTCGTGTCCGACTCTATGCGTCCCCAGAGACGGCAGCCCACCAGGCTCCCTCGTCCTGGGATTCTCCAGGCAAGAACACTGGAGTTGTCCTACTACAAAGCAATAAATCCAAAATATGTTAATTCAAGCTCACAAATGAAAAAGAAATTTAATTAGTCTCTCAATTTTAAATAAAATCACAAAATTTCATTTAAAATATAATCGTATATTATTCATTGCAATTAATCTGATATATATATATGAAGAAATGTAAAAATTTGCCTCTCATAGAAAAACTGAATATGTATCATCTTACTTTATAATGGTCTATTGTGTATCCATGAAGAAGTATTTCTCTTGAATAATCTTTAAGACTACCAGAAATCATACTAGATAATTATCCTCAAGTTTATAGCATAAATATCCATAGACACAAGGTATATGTTTCAGATTGAGAATACTTTACTAAAAAAGTGCTCAGGGCTGGTGCACTGGGATGACCCTGAGGGATGAGATGGGGAGGGAGGTAGGAAGGGCATTCAGGATGGGGAACACATGTACACCCATGGCTGATTCTTGTCAATGTATGGCAAAAACCACTACAATACCAAAGTAATTAGCCTTCAATTAAAATAAATAAATTAATTTAAAAAAAACAAAAAATTTTAAATATGGAGATAATAATAGGTATAGTATAACACATGTTTAGAAACTAGTACAATGGTTAATCTTTGAAATACAATATTTGTCTCTGATGACTTTTTTAAAAATGCAAAATTTAGATAGAAATTAGGCTTTCTTAATCCTATCCTTTTTTTCCCACCTTGCTATAGCAATCATCAGTCTAATAAAATTCAGTTCAGTTAAGTCACTCAGTCGTGTGCAACTCTTTGCGACCCCATGAATTACAGCACACCAGGCCTCCCTGTCCATCACCAACTCCCGGAGTTCATTCAGACTCACATCCATCGAGTTGATGATGCCATCCAGCCATCTCATCCTCTGTCGTCCCCTTCTCCTCCTGCCCCAATCCCTCTCAGCATCAGAGTCTTTTCCAATGAATCAACTCTTCACATGAGGTGGCCAAAGTACTGGAGTTTCAGCTTTAGCATCATTCCTTCCAAAGAAATCCCAGGACTGATCTCCTTTAGAATGGACTGGTTGGATCTCCTTGCAGTCCAAGGGACTCTCAAGAGTCTTCTCCAACACCACAGTTCAAAAGCATCAATTCTTCGACACTCAGCTTTCTTCACAGTCCAACTCTCACATCCATACAATACTGGAAAAACCATAGCCTTGACTAGACGGACCTTTGTTAGCAAAGTAATGGCTCTGCTTTTGAATATGCTATCTAGGTCGGTCATAACTTTCCTTCCAAGGAGTAAGTGTCTTTTAATTTCATGGCTGCAATCACTATCTGCAGTGATTTTGGAGCCCCCCAAAAATAAAGTCTGACACTACTTTCACTGTTTCCCCGTCTATTTCCCATGAAGTGATGGGACCAGATGCCATGATTTTAGTTCTCTGAATGTTGAGCTTTAAGCCAGCTTTTTCACTCTCCTCTTTCACTTTCATCAAGAGGCTTTTGAGTTCCTCTTCACTTTCTGCCATAAGGGTGGTGTCATCTGCATATCTGAGGTTATTGATATTTCTCCCGGCAATCTTGATTCCAGCTTGTGCTTCCTCCAGCCCAGCGTTTCTCATGATGTACTCTGTATATAAGTTAAATAAACAGGGTGACAATATACAGCCTTGATGTACTCCTTTTCCCATTTGGAACCAGTCTGTTGTTCCATGTCCAGTTCTAACTTTGGTTTCCTGACCTGCATACAGGTTTCTCAAGAGGCAGGTCAGATGGTCTGGTTTTGCCATCTCTTTCAGAATTTTCCACAGTTTATTGTGATCCACACAGTCAAAGGCTTTAGCATAGTCAATAAAGCAGAAATAGATGTTTTTCTGGAACTCTCTTGCTTTTTCAATAATCCAGCGGATGTTGGCAATTTGATCTCTGGTTCCTCTGCATTTCCTAAAACCAGCTTGAACATCTGGAAGTTCCCAGCATGTATAAATAATTCCTAAAGCTCAACAACGCAAAACCAAATTAAAATATAAGTAAGGATTTGAATATACATTTGTTTTTCAAGTAAGATATAGAAATGACTAATAACACATGGTGAGATGATTAACAATGCCAGTCGTTAGGGAAATTCAAATTAAAACCACAGTGGATAACCCCTCTCATGTGGAAAGCTATTATTAAAGGGAAAAAATGGAAAGTAAGAAAGATAAAATGAAATAGCAAGTGTTGGCAAGGTGGGGATAAATTGAAAACTACATTTATGGTTGAGATAGAAAATGTTAAGCAGTTATGAAAGACAATATGACAGTTCCTCTAAAATTTTATCATGTAAATACTCTATGATCTAACAATTATGCTTATAAATATATAAAAAAATTGAAAGCAGACACTTGAACAGATATTTGTATACAAATGTTCACAGCAGCCTAATTAATCATAACCTAAATGTGTGGAAAACATAAATGCCTAAAGGAAGATGAATGCATAAAGAAAATGGAGTATACACATATAATGAAATATTATTTGACCTGAAAACTGAATGCGATTCTGATAGAGGCTATAAAATGGATGAACCATGAGAGCATTTGTTGAAGCAAACTAAGCCAGAGACCAAACAAAAATTGTTGCATGATTAGACTTTTATGAAAGATATATAATGTGTGTGTGTGTTTTTTTTCTTTAGAAAGAAAGAATCATGGTTATCAGGAGGAGAAGACAGAGTTATTATTTCTAGGTGAGAAGTTTCAGTTTGGAATAATGACAATGTTCTGGAAATGGATTGTGTTATGGTTATACAAAAATGTGAATATGTATAATATCACTGAATTGTACAGCTGAAAATGGTAATTTGTATCTTATATGCATCTCAAAAAGTTAGGGGGAAAGCCCTTTAAATTACACTTACCTAGAGAAAATTATCATTAATGCAAGTATGGAAGATGATAAGAAATATAAGAACATTTAACACATTATCTGCAATGAAAAAATACCTTCTTAAATATTATCTAAAGAGTATCTCATTAAAGAGAGTGTCATCATTTTGTTACCTATATTATATTTTTGATGTTTTAAAATTTAATGGCAATTTCCAACATGTATGGCAAAACCAATACAATATTGTAAAGTGAAAAAATAATAATAATAATAAATTTTAAAAAAAGAATAAATCAGTAAAAGAATTTCCCCTAAAAAAAAAGAAATTATATAAAAACAAAAGATTTCACCCAAATTCTTTGGTTTTCTTCTTATATATTCATATTAAATGTACCACATTGCACTTTAGTGTTTTCAATTTTCCAACCAATATATTTCAAACTGCCAAATAATAAAGTACAATAAAATGAAGGAAATAAAAAGATTTCTATATGTATTTATATTAAACTTATGGAGTCATATGTTTTATAAATAATTTTATACATTTTATTTATATTGTATATGTAAAATAAAGACTTTACATATAAAATAAAATTTTACATGTAAAACATAAATGTTTTATATATAAAATAAAATTTTATAAAATATATGACTTTCATAAAACTTTACAAATGTAATGACACTGGAAGAATCTGAATAAATATATTTGTTCCTTTCCACAGTAACTTGACCTTTAACACATCTGTAAAAAGATTTTTAAAATTATCAAAACTCCTCCCCCATTCTTGGTCTAAGGCCAATCTGACCTATTAGTTACTTAGCCTATATTATTTAAGTCTCAATGGACTTTTGCAGGTGACACACACACACACACACAAAACTAGTGTTACCCTTAATCTCCAGGTGAATAAGTCCAAAAATCCGTTGCTGCTGAGGATTCATGGAATTATCTAAAATAATATGCAGGGAGGAGAGATGAATATATTTATTTACAAAATATTTAAAGAAGTCTTCTTAGAAAAATAACTTTAATTGTATGGTGACTATAGGACCACTGTCGGCTATCCAGTTCAATGATGCAGTAACTGTAGGAAGATAACCAAAGGTATGAGCTCTAATTGTATTTTTACTTTTATTTATTGCATAAGAATTGAGACTATTCTGTAAATTTTAAAGAGAATTTTGATTAGAATTATTAAGAGCTATAAACTGTGGAAAATTCTGAAAGAGATGGGAATACCAGAACACCTGATCTGCCTCTTGAGAAATTTGTATGCCAGTCAGGAAGCAACAATTAGAACTGGACATGGAACAGACTGGTTCCAAATAGGAAAAGGAGTTCATCAAGGCTGTATATTGTCACCTTGTTTATTTAACTTATATGCAGAGTACGTCATGAGAAAGGCTGGACTGGAAAAAACACAAGCTGGAATCAAGATTGCCAGGAGAAACATCAATAACCTCAGATATGCAGATGACACCACCCTTATGGCAGAAAGTGAAGAGGAACTAAAAAGCCTCTTGATGAAAGTGAAAGTGGAGAGTGAAAAAGTTGGCTTAAAGCTCAACATTCAGAAAACGAAGATCATGGCATCCGGTCCCACCACTTCATGGGAAATAGATGGGGAAACAGTGGAAACAGTGTCAGACTTTATTTTTCTGGGCTCAAAAATCACTACAGATGATGACTGCAGCCATGAAATTAAAAGACACTTACTCCTTGGAAGGAAAGTTATGACCAACCTAGATAGCATATTCAAAAGCAGAGACATTACTTTGCCAACAAAGGTCTGTCTAGTCAAGGCTATGGTTTTTCCTGTAGTCATGTATGGATGTGGGAGTGGGACTGTGAAGAAGGCTGAGCGCCGAAGAATTGATGCTTTTGAAATGTGGTGTTGGAGAAGACTCTTGAGAGTCCCTGGGACTGCAAGGAGATCCAACTAGTCCATTCTGAAGGAGATCAGCCCTGGGATTTCTTTGGAAGGAATGATGCTAAAGCTGAAACTCCAGTACTTTGGCCACCTCATGTGAAGAGTTGACTCATTGGAAGACTCTGATGCTGGGAGGGATTGGGGGCAAGAGGAAAAGGGGACGACAGAGGATGAGATGGCTGGATGGCATCACTGACTCAATGGACGTGAGTCTGAGTGAACTCCGGGAGTTGGTGATGGACAGGGAGGCCTGGCGTGCTGCGATTCATGGGGTCGCAAAGAGTCGGACACGACTGAGTGACTGATCTGATCTGATTTTTTATGAAAAACTAGCATAGGCAATTCATATACTGATACATTCAAGCATCTCAGGAAACTAGGGAATTTTTTTTAAAAAAGGAATTTAATTGAAGGAGTTTTAACAGATTATTTCTGGTTTTATTTCCATTCAGGAACCCTGTTTTATTTATACTGCACTACTTGAACCAACATGCTGCCTGAAGTTAGGCTACTGGGGTTAGTCTTCTCCTAATCTCCCACAGAGGGAGGTCAATGGGGCGCCATCTTCCTTGATGATCAGATTTCAGAGGGATCACTCCTATATCTATTAGAAAGACAGTCCTGGGTTATAAAATTGACAGCAGGCTTCAAAAAAAAAAAAAAATCAATTATGAATGGATTGCTTAAACACTTGTTTACTTTTGTAAGATGTGAAACTCTCTTTAAACCTAAAAAAGTAGAATTATAAACAATTCCAGGAAGAATAGATATTGATTCTAATAATCTATTGTGAAATAGTAGAAAAACATAGTGAAATTGATAATATGATCAAAAGCTAATATTATTTAGGAACTTCTTTTTTGACTTTATTTTGAATAAGACTAAAGTGTTTATTGTAATAAATTATACTACATTAAAGATACGGTCACTTTAAAAATTAAGATTCTGTGTGACAAAATGTATAGTAAAAATGTATGTAAATGTGATACAGTTTAATATGCTGGTCTCATGTTAAATCCAAATTCCAATTTCTGAAAAAAGGATATTTGCCCTAGTTTTTTCTCTGCAAGTTGCCAACAGCCACAGAGTAGTTGGAAATCAATTGTTCCACATAGATACAGGGAATTTGCTCTTTTCTTACAATTTGTTTGGAGTTTCATATGTGCAATATTTTGAATACAAGCAAATCCTATCCACCGTAGCCTGTCACAAATGAAAGATTGGTACTCAGAATTGTGGAATCAAACATTAGAAGATAAGTGTATTATTTTAACTATGGGAAAATACTGAAAACAATTGTAAGCTTATTTGAAATATTTGCCTTGTGAGTCAAGAGAGAGGGTTGTGAGACTATCATTTTACCCTTTGGATTGTTGATGTCATGTCCATATAATAATTAAATAAATTATTAAAGCATGCAAATTATATCACTTTAATAATTTATTCAAGTTTTGCATGGACATGGCATCAACAATACAAGGGGAAAATAATAGTCCCACAATTCCCTCTCTTGATTCATAAGGCAAATATTTCAAATGATCTTAAAATTGTTTCCGATATTTTCCCATACTTAATACACTTATCTTCTAGTGTTTGATTCCACAGTTCTGAGTACCAATCTTTCATTTGTGACAGGCTGCTGTGGATAGAATTTGCCTTCTCCCTACATCACCACCATCAATCTCTTTCCCTCTTCTTGTGCTCTCCACATATTTGCAGCCTACTTTAAGTCTAGGAACATGGGCTGATGATATTGTTTTATTTTCTCAAATTTATTGGTTCAATACAAAAAAAAATTACTATACTGATACTGATACTATTTTATTTGCCATCACTACATGTATTTCTTCTTATTTTTATAATAATTTCTTTTAACAGATTTTAGAGTATTATCTTTCTGATATATTGAGAATTAAAAGGAGTTATTTTCAAGATGATTTTTGAGAAAATATCATCTAATAAATTGTTTCTCATTTTAATGTGTTCTTTTCATGCTATCTGAACATTGTAGCTCATATATAACAATTTTGAGAAAATATTTTTGTTTAGTAATGTTTGCTCTATAATTATGTCAAATGCGTTTTTAGAAATGCTCATATGTTACTTGATCTTATATTGATTCTTGTATTCTTTATATTTTCTAAATGTCTAATTTTTATATTTAATTGTTATGGTTGTTTTATTTCTGGTAGATTTTCTCCCTTTTATCTTTCAAAACTTTAGTTGAATCTATCCTTTATTTATTGTCTTTTTAATTTTCTAAAGCCTGTTTTTTTCTTACCTGGTATTTCTTTTTATATATTGTACTGTGGATTCAACAGCTTCTCATATTTCTGTGAAACTACGAAAAAAAATCTAAAAATGTCTTGAATGTTCCCAGCGCCTTTTAATTCTGTGTTTGTGTGTTAAATCTTTGTGTATATATCTTCTGTTTGAAGACTTCCTTGGAAATGTGATGACTTTTGGTCTTACAGCAAATTGCCAAGACTGGAATTACTGCCACGCTTTTTTTTTTTTTTTTTGGCAAAGCATGCGGAGCTTGCTCACTGATGGATAGAGAGTACCTAGAGAGTAGCCCCACTCATTTCCACTTCAACGCTCTCAGGATACTCTTTCCCCCCCCCCCTTTTTTTTTTTGCATGACTGTTTCTCAGAATTTCTTCTTCAAGGAGTTCCTGAATTCTTTCACCCATGATTCTGTTTGTAGCAGTTTTCCTCACGTTCTTAAATATTTTTATTTAGTATTATGTGAGTTGAGGTTTACAACACAGAGGTGCTTAAAATATGTACTTAAACTGCCACACTTTCAAGAATGGAAAGAGTTTTAACTGAAAAAAACAAAAGGGAGAGAAAAGGAATGAGTAAGAAAAGGTGTCATAAGGCAATATGTAATGTTATACAAGCAATGAGAAGCAGATGAACAGAATACACATCTTTCAAGGGAGCTTGAGCAGAGTTAAGGAAGCTAGGAATTGAAGTATATATTCTCAGGAAAAGGGCCTATTGAACTAGAACATTCAGAAACTGAATAAGGATGTAGAAGCCATTTACCTGACAGCTCCGTGTATAGAATCACCCTGCAATGCAGGAGATACAGAAGACACAAGTTCGATCCCTGAGTTGGAAAGATCTCCTGGAGAAGGGAATGGCAACCCACTCAAGTATACTTGCTTAAAAAATCACATGGACAGAGGAGCCTCACAGGCTACAGTCCAAAGAATCTCAAAGAATTGGATGTGACTGAGCAGCACAACACTGCAGAAAAGAATGACTTTGCATAAATAGTATTTGGCAATGAGGATTTATCATAGATTTCTTGGAAAGAAGAAACACATAATGATACTCGACATCTAAGATGCTTGATTTGACATTACTGTCAAGCAAAACTCAAAAAGGGAAAACAGACCTGTAACACAAACTGATAGACTACTACAGTTTCAGAGGGATTAGGGATTAAATACAAAAGACAAAAATCATTTGGTATATTCATTAAAATGTATTAAAATATGGAGCTGTAATCTATGCACTTATATTAATTTTCTATGCATAACTTGAAATTGTGTGTTCTGACTTTGATGATGCCTGAATTTATGTAGGAAAAGAAATTGTCTGTATCCTAATACAGATATATCCTAATACAGAGAAATATATTATTTTTGCAAATTGATAGATTTCTATAAAGCATGTTGATCACAGATATTTTCTTCATCAAGATTTTATGACTGCCAAGAGGAAGTATTCACAGCCAAGTAGTGATGTATAAAAGAAAATTTGTATGGCACAAACAGCCACAGAAATGGACTTGCTACCAGACAAGTAGTTGAAGGCTATCTTGGGTACAGTGGTAGAGATGAGCATGAAGTCCTTAAGAGATAGTTGGCTGAGGAGGAAATACATAGGAGTGTGGAGCTGGGTGTCCAGGTAGATGAGGCGAACCATGAGAGTGTTTCCCACGATGGCCAGTGCAGAGATGCCCAAGACCAGAGAGAAGAGGAAAATGAGGGTGGGGCTGTGATCAAAGATTCCCAGCAAGATGAAGTCAGAGTTAAAGGTCTGATTCTCCCATGCCATGATAAATATATTCTTTAAAACAAAATGATCTGTTTATTGGTTTGGTAAACATTTACAGAGTGCCTTATGTAGAATATGTTCTGGAAAAATATGTAGCTTAGTAACCAATATGGCAAGACAGGATTATGAATCTCAAAGGTCAGGAAGTATCCTGTCACAGAGAAATAAGTCCTGCTGATACTTGCCTTACTTATGAAACTGTGGAATTGCCCCAAATTTAACATCTGAGCATTCTTTATCTAAATTGAAAGGTTAGAGTAGTATAGAATATTGTATTATCAATAGGGTTTCTATAAAAATGAAACTAAAATCAAAGCAATCACAAAACATGAATAATTCATGCAAGCAAGATAAAGTTAGCCCATACCCAGCTAGCACATGTGGGGAAAAATCTGTCTCAGTAATGAAAATGATATAAGAATTTGAATACTCCTATTAAATATAGCCTGGACATGTCTGCCATACAGCTTTTAAGTCCTGTTGAGTGATATATCAAAATAAGATTGGCTAACAAATGTGTAAACTACACAGTTCCTCTGAAGTTTCTTAGTTCCATCATTAGATCATGTTGAACTTACAGAAACTCACACTTACATATATCATATTGTCTCCACTCTCTAAACCTCAAAGTTCCCTTCACAGTCATGTGTGGAAATTGCTTTCACTGAGCTTTCCCTGTCACAGAAAATCTGGCAAGAAACAGCCATATCAAACATTTATAGCATTTTAATATTGATATAGATGGAAGATATCAAATATTGCCTTACCTACTACCGGCTATTTAAGAATCATGTGGATATTTACACAAGAATGTTCTGTAAAAATAAACAAGTGATGTTTCTTATATAAGGAAACATGACCTTGGTTCTAGGATATTAATGGATAGAGGAGCCTCATGGGCTACAGTTCATAGGGTCACAAAGAGTCAGACACTACTGAAGCAACTGAGCAGGCACACACACATGAGGGCAAGAGCCACAGGATGTGCAATCAACTAATGGATATCCTTGTGATTAGATGGTGGTGAAGAGTCAGATATTTATTTCTGGAATAAACTTCAAATTTGGACATCTTTTTTTTTTCAGAATACTTACTGCTTTCTCAAAAATATTAATATAACGAGGTACATAATTTTAAACTCTGCTTCAGTTTTTACCTGCAGAGTTAACTTTTTTGCCTTAGTTGTAAATTTATGGTTTGTCTGTATATATTTTATCTAAAGCACACTGCTTTGCTTGAAATAAACTTTTCACTTTGTCATAGAATATTCTAGCATATTCATAGCATATTCTTTTATTATTTTGTAGTGGCTTTCTATATCTCAGCACTTCTCAAAGAAAAGTCATGGATTTCATGACATTGTAATGACAAATATGTGTCCAAACAATAAAAACCCAGTAATCATGGAAATCAGAGAAGGCAATGGCACCCCACTCCAGCACTCTTGCCTGGAAAATCCCATGGACCGAGGAGCCTGGTGGGCCGTAGTCCATGGGGTCGCTAAGAGTTGGGCAAGACTAGGCGACTTCACTTTCACTTTTCACTTTCATGCATTGGAAAAGGAAATGGCAACCTACTCCAGTGTTCTTGCCTGGAGAATCCCAGGGAAGGGGGAGGCTCCTGGGCTGCCATCTATGGGGTTGCACAGAGTCAGACACGACTGAAGTGACTTAGCAGCAGCAGCAGCAATCATGGAAATCATGAATTAAAGAATACAGAAAAGAGTGAAGTGACATGAGCAAGACTGATCTTAACAACTCTTATCTATCATAAAATATAACCCAAATATACATCAATAATAGGATTATTAATCATAGTTACCAGTAATAATGATGAACCTCAAGAATAGAATGTGGAATGAGAAAAATACCCGACAAGGAACATTTTAATGAATCCTGTTATAATAAGTTTAAGCACAGATGATATATGTTTTAAAGAATTATAGCAATATTGAGGTAACAGTTATCACTGGTATGAGTCAGGAGAATTACGTGATCAGAGAGTGTAATATTGCTTTTCAAAAACACTGGTAATATATATGGAATTTAGAAAGATGGTAACAATAACCCTATATACGAGACAGCAAAAGAGACACTGATGTATAGAATAGTCTTTTGGACTCTGTGAGAGAGGGAGAGGGTGGGATGATTTGGAAGAATGGCATTGAAACATGTAAAATATCATATATGAAATGAGTCACCAGTCCAGTTTCGATGCACAATACTGGATGCTTGGGGCTGGTGCACTGGGAAGACTCAGAGGGATGGTATGGGGAGGGAGGAGGGAGGAGGGTTCAGGATGGGGAACACATGTATACCTGTGGCGGATTCATTTTGATATATGGCAAAACCAATACAATATTGTAAAGTTAAAAAATTAAATTAAATTAAATTAAAAAAACAAAAACAAAACAAAAACACTGGTAATATTGTTAAAAGCATATTACAAAAAATCCCCACTATGAATATTTGTTATCAGTGCACTTTTATGTTCATTTAAAGTTACACTAAACAATAAATACAACAAGCAAAAGTCTTAAAAACATGCATGTCAACTTTTAAATACCTGTGGCTGAGCTGTGCTTATTAAAATTGAAAGTGGCCTATACCACCATTCAAATTCAAAACTCATTCAAATTCAAAACCACCATTCAAATTCAAAACTCAGTTACACCGTTATTCTCACTTGCCACCTTTTTCCTACTTACTTCTCTCCATTGTCAATTTCTTTCTTACCTGGGAAACACTATTACTATATAAGAAAAGAAAAAAAAAATTCTATCTAGTCTTTCCCATCTATGAGCTAAGGCAGGTAACTTTACCTGTCTCAGTTCTTTATCCTTAAAGAAAACATTCCTTAAACTAATATTGTTTTGAATAATATGACAGAATTACAAAAAATACTTGGCACAAAAATCAATGAAACTAACCATCTATGTTCAGCAAAGTTTGACATTGGTTTAAACACATTCTTACCTTATTATTTATACTACTTCTTAGTATGAGTCTGCACAGTATGGCAATTTCAATAGATTGTAGGTCACAGAAAAGAAAATTACATATTTTGCAGGCTTTCATATTAGCATAAAAAAATTCTTAACTCAAATTTGAAAACTTTATGGTTATTGATATATTAATGGAATGAAAAATAATGAATTATAGATAAGGTATATCTAGGGATAGAATAATATTCATGAGAATGGTTTCAAATCATCATCATATCACTTCTTTCAATATATTTTTGAAGTACATTATTCTGTTTAACCCCCAACCTAAATCAAATCTAATTTTACAGACACGATATATCCATGTGAGTATATATCCATGAAAGTGAAATATATTCTTCTCTTTCTAGGTATTTTAAGAAGTAAATTATTTCTATTTTCCATTTAAATTCTAGGTATACTCATGGAATCTGGAATCCATACCTGCTCTGAATTGTATTTTTACTGAATTTTTATGCTCTGTAACATTCCAGGAAGACACAATGCAGTTAAAATTAAAAGGATTTCATTCCTAGGGAATGTCTACTAACGATGCTCATGATAAGAAAATAGAAATCTAAGTCTTTAGCCCTCTGAGAAATTCATTCCCTCGTCTTTAATTATAAAGCTTGCATTGTTTTCCATCTTCTCTCCTAAGACAAACAGGTAGAAGTGACTTTTTTTTTCTTGAAAGTATTTATTCAGCATAGATAATTATGTCTCCTTCCTTGAAAATTTTGGCAAACTCCCTAAAACTTCCTCCTCCCTCTTGCATAATTATGAGAAGATAAACACACTGAGTGATTCCAGTGTACTTGGCACTGTGATAAGTTAAGTGTGTAAACTCAGAACCCATAACAAATGTGGTTTCTGTGGTGACCCAAGGATGGAAGAACAGATAAAACCAAGAAGGGTCTTGGTATTAGGAACAGAAAAACCAGACCCTTATCGTCCTTCCCTCCCCCATGTAGTAACTATTAAAGGATTTCAGCTCCTCCTAAGCAGTATGAGCCACCTGGTGGCTCAGATGGTTAAGCATCTGCCTACAATGCGGGAGAGCTGGGTTCGATCCCTGGATTGGGAAGATCCCCTGGAGAAGGAAATGGCAACCCACTCCAGTACTCTTGCCTGGAAAATCTTATGCACGGAGGAGCCTCATAGGCTACAGTCCATGGGGTCGCAAAGAGTCGGAAACGATTGAGCGACTTCACTTCACTTCACTAAGCAGTATAACCTGTGTCCCCTCATACCCCTTAGGGAGAAGATATTTGCCTTATTCTCCCCTCCTCCCCCACCCAGTAAATGTGCCTTATCCAATCAGCAAATGACCCGCAAGACCCCTATCCCATTCCTTGTACCCTGGGTTTAAAAGTGGACTAAGGACCCCTGTTCAACGTTGGTTCTCCCTTGAGTTGGCCCACTATTCTAACAGCCTCTCCCACTCTAATAAACTTTATTTCCCTCTCATTCTGTCTCATGTCTGGAAATTCTTTCAATAACCTGCACCCAGACCACAATAGTTTGTTTTGGGTATTTTCATCACTCTAATTGTGATCTCCTGCTTTCTTCTGTGATGAAACTGCTTCAGTAAATTGTCCAAGGTCATAGGGCCAGTGAACGATAGCGTATTCCAATGCAATCAGTTTCATTTTTTCTCAGTTTTTATTAAGATATAACTGACAAACAAAATTGTGTATTTAAAGTTTAAAACTTGAGATTTTGATTTATGTATACACTGTGAAATGATTGCTGTGCTTTGTACTGTGCTCAGTACAGACACTCAATCGTGTCTGACTCTTTGTAACTCCCATGGACTATACCCTGCCAGGCTCCTCTGTCCATGGGGATTCTCTAAACAAGAATACTGGAGTAGGTTGCCATGCCCTCCGCCAGAAGATCTTCCCAACTTAGGGATCGAACCCAGGTCTCCAGCACACAGGCAGATTCTTTATGGGCTGAGCCACCAGGGAAGCCCTACTACAACTAAGCTTTTAGCATATCCATTACCTCACAGTTACAATGCATTTGTGGGTGAGCATGTGGTTATGAAGGCACATGTGTTTTCCATACATCTGTAGAAATTTTAAGAAGTTATTTATATATTTCCACCTCAATTCTAGACATACTCATAGAATCTGGAATTCACACCTGCTCTCAATTGCATTTTTACTGAATCCTTATGCCAGTTTACTGTTACTGGACCTTAGTCTCTGTTTTGATATTGAAATGATTTTTTTTTCTTTTATAAGGAGGAACTAGAGAAGAAGAGTAGCCTACTTTTTTTTTTTTTCATCCATAGATATATGGGCAAAATGTATCACATGGATTAATATCTCTGAGCATTGTTATTTCATATTGGCTCACATATGCCTCCTTTGTGTTACTATTAATAAATAAATAAAACAGATTTTTTGTCTGAATGTTAAAAATTTATGCAGAATCCACATAAAGTATTCTTTTTCACTGTATTGAATATAACATATTGGAGTATCATATTTCTGACCATGGCATATGGAGTGTGAAGCAATTTTCTCCCCTAAATAAAGGACTAAGAGTAAAAAGGAAAACTTAATGCAAAGAAATATAACATAGATTTTTACTATTCTTCAAGTGTTTCACTTTCTATTAATTATAGTAAAGATAAGGTTTAGGAGAAATTTTCATCAAGGTGTAGTAGAAATAACTTCAGTGAATAAGAGCATCTGATAGGGCTTTATATACATCAGCTTCTTCTCAAGATCTCTATTTAAAGAGGTCATTTAATACAAAGGCAACCAAGTGCCCAGTTATTTATTTATACATACATATACTTATATATATATATAGATAGACATTATAATATATATAAATGATACATATTTCTAATTAACAAACGAGAGAAACAAAAAGGTAAAACAGATGAGTACAAAACACAAACAACCTACCATCCAAAAAACTATCAAAAATGCTTTGTCCATTATTCCAATTTGGGGAATGTAGTAACAACAACAACAGAAACAGCAAAAGTGACCAATGTGAAACAGTAAGTTCCAGAAACAAACACATGCACATATAATTAGTGTTGGGGCAGTTTATGGGCAATGGCTTCAATTTATAATCTGTTTATTTTATAGCATAAGCATTTACTAAAGAAGTTTTAAGCTCCTGGGCCTCTGAAGTCTTCATAGTATTCTTTCCAGCCAGCTAGTGATCCAAAGGACAGCTTATGATATGCCTTGTACTGCTGCTGCTAAGTCACTTCAGTCATGTCCGACTCTGTGCGACCCCATAGACGGCAGCCCACCAGGCTCCCCAGTCCCTGGGATTCTCCAGGCAAGAACACTGGAGTGGGTTGCCATTTTCTTCTCCAGTGCATGAAAGTGAAAAGTGAAAGTGAAGTCGCTCAGTCGTGTCCAACCCTCAGCAACCCCATGGACTGCAACCTACCAGGCTCCTCCATCCATGGGATTTTCCAGGCAAGAGCACTGGAGTGGGGTGCCATTGCCTTCTCCATGCCTTGTACTAGAAGAGACAATGATTCTACTGCTCACATGCCTTTAGTTTGAAATAAAACAAATGGATCCATTTAACTATAGTGGAGGCCTGGGGAGTGCCATTAGGTATCTAAGAATCACTTTAATTAAGATCTGCTAGAAGTATTTCTTTGGAGAAGGAAATGGCAACCCATTCCAGCATTCTTGCCTGGAGAATTTCATGGACAGAGGAGCCTGGCAGGCTACAGTCCGTGGGGTCACAAAGTGTTGGACACAACTGAGTGAGTAACACACACAGAAGTATTTACTACAGCCAATATGGAAACAATCTAACTATTCATTGGATAAAAAAGTGGTATATATAAACAATGGAATATTACTGAGTTAGGAGTCAAATCTGGAAGCTGAGGACAAAAGCAACTAATGCATCTCAGACAGTATTTGGTCTTTCCTTCAAGGCAGACTCAAAATTCTCATTCTTAATAGATATTGGTTCTGAAAAAGGCAAAGCAATATAAATTAAAGTTGTTTCAATAAAAAGCAAGAGAAAACGCTTGGCTAATCTGAGCTAACAAAGGATATTCAGGCAACGGATGAATTAAAGAGTTGCCAGGTAACCAAGGTTCACAACACTTTGGGAGTCCTCAGATTAGTTACTTCTGGTGGTGTTAGGTCTCTGTCAACTTTCAACCAAAAGCCTTCTATATACCTTGGCAGGTGTATTTCCCCTGGGATGAATCATTTCTGATAGAGGAGTTAACTACATGATTTCCACTGGGAGACTGTTACGAGCTGGCAATCATCCCAACTTTTGTATGCTATAGAGACCATCTGGTTTGTTCTCCAACTTTTTTCCCCTAATGCCACAATTACAACAAATTTTTATCTGTTCTATACATGAAGAAGTGAAGTGAAGTGTTAGTTGCTCAGTTGTCTTCAACTGTTTGAGAACGCATAGACTGTAGCAACCAGACTCCTCCGTTCATGGAATTTTCCAGGCAAGAGTACTGAAGTGAGTAGCCATTCCCTCCTCCAGGGGATCTTCCTGATCCAGGGATCAAAGCAAGATCTCCTGCATTGCAGACATATTCTTTACCATCTGAGCCACCAGGGAAGCCCTGTCTTGTGGCTGAGAGATTTTTGAAGTTTTATGTTCAAATGATCATGTGGGGATCTTGTTAACATAAAGATTTTGTTCCAGCAGAACTGAGGTACTACCTGAGATTCTGAATTATAGTAAGCTCCTACGTGATACCAATACTAACCATATAAAACATTTTCAGTAGCAAGGTTATAGGAGAACTTTTTGGCTGCCTAATTAATATCCATTCTGTCCTCCACTTATCCTAATTACACAGAGGTTTTTATCTAAGTATTCACTTCCATCATAATACTGTCCGGGTGCTTTGGAGACAGCAGAACATACTCCTAATTCTAATGGTGTATTCCAACTGGCTAAAGTCAATCAACCACTCAGTATTATTTCCATGTTCTAAAATTTAGAACAGTGGCTGGCAAGTAGTAGATACTCAACAAATATTTGTTAAATGAATCCATGAATTGATGTGAACATAGATATGTGATATGAGCTTATCCAATTAAGATGAATTTTGGTATACTCACTAGGAATGCTGATCTGAAAGCCCCTCTCACCTTTGGCTATAAGTGTTCAAGATGTGACTGTGACTAGCACCCTTCCTACAACTGTCAGAAATCAGCCTTAGAATAAAGCTGACACTAGACAAGGCAAAGCCATGGCAGAAAGAAATAGGCCACTGAAAATACACTGAGCACTGGATTAATTATTCTATGTCCACCACAACAGTTATGTGAATCAAAAATCCCCTTCAATTTTCAAGACAATTTCAGTTGGGTTTTCTGTTACAAGTTAAAAGAGTCTTAACTGACAATGAGAAATTTCCTTTTCCATTCAAAAGATGACCCATTTTAAAGCAGTTGTGTGCCTCCCTTAGTCATGATGGTCAGAAAACACCAAGGTCAGAAAGCATTTCACAACAACCTGTGATGCAGATTTAGAGAGGCTTTAGTAAAGAAAAAACTAAAATTATTTACAAAAGTCATGATATTAAAGCTATCTCTCATTGATTAAATCGGATAAAAATATCACTGATGAAAATGGATAAGAAATGGTAAATATAAATAATGAGGACCCAATTAGAATACAGAGTGCTCACCCAAGGTTTCCCCCTCCTCTTACCCTTTTTTACCCAGCCTGACACCAAGCTCTGTCTTCTCTCAGTGAAGGTAATTAAGCAACCTGTGGTGCCTTGGACTCAGTGGGTTGGATGTCTTAAGGCACTTTCACGGTTTCTCCAGTTAGGCTGTCAGGTTTGCTTTTTTTTTTTTTTCCATCTTCCTGGAGAAAAGGTCCTCATTACATTGTGCAGACATGGTAATCTAGACTGAGGCTTCTCAGCCTCCCCTGAGGGTCGTGCTTAAGTGTGGGTTAACGGATTCAGTATGTTGGGGTGCAGCCTAAGAGTCTGCATTTCTATAAAGCCCCCAGGTGATGCCACTATATAAGGGTAGCTGAGCAGAAAGGCCACAGGTAAATCTGTGGCCCTCAATCTTTAGCACACTGCAGCCGTAGCTTGACCACCTCAAAATGTACATGGCTGGGCCCTACCCTCAGGGCTTCTGAGGCCAGCGATGTGGAGTGAGGTTCCAGACTGTGAGTTTCTGACAAGTTCTCGGGGATGGGAATGATGTTCTCTGGGGTTCACACTTTGTGAGCCACTGCTGAAGACCATTGGAAAGCAATTAAACCAAAGAAGATTTTGCACTGCTGCAAAAGTTCTAGGCCCCACAACAGCCTTCTCAATCTGATGATCTGAAAAAGGGCCTGAGTATTCCCAGGCAATCTCACTTTGGGGAAACCGAGACACTCAAAGGGCACAAACAAAAACTTGTATGCACTAGGACCCAAGAGAAAGGAACAGTGACCACACAAGAGACTGAGCCAGACTTGTGTGTGTATATTTGGGAGTCTCTCGCAGAGGCATGGGTCAACAGTGGTCTGCTATGGGTTCAGGGGTACTGAATACAACAGTCCTGGGAGGTGTGGCATGCTGGCATAAGTCATTTTGAAGAAAGTCACCACTACCCCTACCATAGTATGATCACAGGCCAAACTACAGGGAAGGAATACAGCCCCACCCATCAACAGAAAATTGGATTAAAGGCTTATGGAATGTGGCTTTGCCCACAAGAACAAGACCCAGTTTTACCCACAGTCATTCTCTCTCATCAGGAAGATTACATAGGTCTCTTATCCTCATCCATCAGAAGGCCGACACAACGAAAATCACAATCACAGAAAACTAACCAAACTGATCACGTGGATCACAACCTTACCTAACTCAGTGAAACAATGAGTCATGCCATGTATGGCCACCCAAGACAGATGGGCCATGGTGGAGAGTTCTGACAAGATGTGATCCACTAGAGAAGGGAATGGCAAGCCACTTCAGCATTCTTACCTTGAGAACCCCAGGAACAGTATTAAAAAGCAAAAAGATATGACACCAGAAGATGGACCCTCCCAGGTTGATAGGTGTCAATATGCTACTGGAGAAGAACAGAGAAATAGCTCCAGAAGGAATGAAGAGGCTGAGCCAAAGAGGAAACAATGCCTAGTTATGGATGTGATTGCTGATGAAAGTAAAGTCCAATACTGTAAAGAACAGTAATACATAGGAACCTGGAATGTTAGGTCCATGAATCAAGTAAACTAGTAGTCAACCAGGAGATGAAAAGAGTGAACACTGACATTTTAGGAATCAGTGAACTAAAATGGACAGGAATGGGCAAATTTAATTCAGATGACCATTATATCTACTACTGTCAGCAAGAATCTGAAGAATTGGGGTAGCCCTTGTAGTCAACAAGAGTCTGAAATGAAGTACTTGGGTAATCTCTAAAATGACAGAATGGTCTTGGTCTGCTTCCAAGTCAAACCATTCAATATCACAGTAATCCAAGTCTACATCCCAATCACTAATGCTGAAGAAGCTGAAGTTGAAGGGGTCTATGAAGACCTATAAGAACTTCTAGTGAAAGTGAAAGTCACTCAGTCATATCTGACTCTTTGTGACCCCATAGACTATACAGTCCATGAAATTCTCCAGGCCAGGATACTGGAGTGGGTAGCCTTTTCCTACTCCATGGGATCTCCCCAATCCGGGGATCGAACCCAGGTCTCCTGTATTGCTGAGTCACAAGGAAAGCCCAAGACCTTCTTGAACTTTCACTTTCATCATAGCAGCCTGGAATGCAAAAGTAGGAAGTCAAGACACACCTGGAGTAACAGACAAGTTTGTCCTTGGAATACAAAATGATGTAGGGCAAAGGCTGACAGAGTTTTGCAAGAGAATGCACTGGTCATAGCAAACACCCTCTTCCAACAACACGAAAGATGACTCTACACATGGACATCACCAGATGGTCAATACTGAAATCAGATTGATTATATTCTTTGCAGCCAAAGATGGAGAAACTCTATACAGTCAGTGAAAATATGACTGGAAGCTGACACTGGCTCAGATCATGAACTCCTTATTGAAAAATTCAGACTTAAATTGAGGAAAGCATGGAAAATCACTAGGCCCATTCAGGTAAGACCTAAATCAAATTCTTTATGACTATATAGTGGAAATGATAGAGTCAAGGATTAGATCTAATAGAGGGCCTCAAGAACTATGGACAGAGGTTTGTAACATTGTACAGGAGGTGCTGATCAAAACCATCCTCAAGAAAAAGAAATGCAAAAATGGAAAATGTCTGAGAAGGGCTTACAAATAGCTGAGAAAAAAAGAGAAGCAAAAGGCAAAGGAGAAAAGGAAATATACACCCAACTGAGTGCAGATTTCCAAAGAATACCAAAAAGTGATAAGAAAGCCTTTTTAAGTAAACAATACAAAAAAAAAAATAGAGAAAATCAATAAAAGGTAAAGACTATATCTCTTCAAAAAAATTAGAGATACCAAGGTAACATTTCATGCAAAAATAGGCACAGTAAAGGATAGAAATGATATGAACCTAACAAAAGCAGAAGATATTAAGAAGAGGTGGAAATAATGCACAGAAGAACTATACAAAAAAAGTCTTAATGATCTGGATAGCCATGATTTTTGATCACTCACCTAGAATGTGAAGTCAAGTGGGCCTTAGGGAGAATCACTATGAACAAAGCTCTTGGAGGTGATGGAATTCCAGCTAAGCTATTTCAAATTCTAAAAGACAATGCTGTGAAACCGCTACACTCAATGAACCAGGAAATTTGGAAAACTCAGCAGTGGCAGCAGAACTGGAAAATGTCAGTTTTCTTTCCAATTCCAAAGAAAGGCAATGCCAAAGAATGTTCAAACAACCGCACAATTGCACTCATCTAACATGCTAGCAAAGGAAGCTGAAAATTCTCCAAGCGAGGCTTCAAACAGTACATGAACTGAGAACTTTTGGATGTTCAAGATGAATTTAGAAAAAGCAGAGGAACCAGAGATCAAATTGCCAACATCTGTTGATTCATCAAAAAAAGCAAGAGAGTTCCAAAAAAAATACTTACTTCTGCTTTATTGACTATGCCAAAGCCTGATGTTGAAGCTGAAACTCTAATACTTTGGCCACCTAATATGAAGAGCTGACTCATTTGAAAAGACCTTGATGCTGGGAAAGATTGAGGGCAGGAGGAGAAAGGGATGACAGAGGATGAGATGGTTGGATGGCATCACTGACTCGATGAACATGGATTTGGATGGATGCCAGGAGTTGGTGATGGACAGGGAGGCCTGGCGTGCTGTGGTTCATAGGGTCACAGTCGGACACAATTGAGTGACTGAACTGAACTGAACAGTGATTTTAGAGCCCAAGAAAATAAAGTCCCTCACTGTTTCCATTGTTTCCTCATCTATTTGCCATGAAGTGATGGGACTGGTTGCCATGATCTTGGTTTTCTGAATGTTGAGTTTTAAGCCAACTTTTTCACTCTCCTCTTTCACTTTCATCAAGTTGCTCTTTAGTTCTTCACTTTCTGTCTTAAGGGTGGTGTCATGTGCATATCTGAGGTTATTGATATTCTCCTGGCAATCTTGATTCCAGCTCGTGCTTTATCAAGCCCAGCATTTTGCGTGATGTACTCTGCATATAAGTTAAATAAGCAAGGAGACAAGATACAGCCTTGACGTACTCCTTTCCTGATTTGGAACCAGTCTGTTGTTCCATGTGCAGTTCTAACTGTTGCTTCTTGACCTGCATACAGATTTCTCAGGAGACAGGTCAGGAGGTCTGGTATTCCCATTTCTTTAAGAATGTTCTGCAATTTGTTGTGATCCACACAGTCAAAGGCTTTGGCATAATCAATTAAACAAAACTGCCATCACCAGTCCTATCCACAACTGGGTGTTGTTTTTGCTTTGTCTCTGTCTTGTCATTTTTTCTGGAGTTATTTCTCCACTGTTCTCCAGTAGCATATTGGGCACCTACTGACCTCAGGAATTCATCTTTCAGTGTCCTATCTTTTTGCCTTTTCATACTGTTCTTGAGGTTGTCAAGGCAAAAACACTGAAGTGGTTTGCCATTGCCTTCTGCATTAGGGGGATTTGGAAGACCACAATAAGAATAATGTTCACTCAAGAAAATAATGGGAAAATTCTAAAATCGTGTGAGCTTGTTTAACTCATAAAGCAAAACAAGTCACTTAGCTTCAAGTCAAGTTGTCTTGCTCAACCATAAAATCAAGGTAACTTGCTTAGCGACAAAGCCATGCAACAGAAGCACAAGACCTGCCCCTAAAAAATAAAACAACAGAGCATGAGACCCACATCCTTCCCAGTGAGTTCAGTCAGTTAATAGCCCCCAAAACATGTTATTTGGCCCCTAAAACATATTCTTTGCACAATGCACCCAAAATAATGAAAGTAGAAAATAAGACCTACATCCTGCCCAGTGATGTCATCAAGTTAATGACCCCAAAACAGGCTCTGTGCAGACACAATCATTTATAAAAAGGTGACTTTTCAAAATGAAATATTCTCATGGTACTGAGACCAGAAAATATTTTTCCAAAGTTCTATGACAGTCCTGGCCTGATCATGTAGGGACATGTAGAAAATTCTGAAAGAGGTGGGAATACCAGACTACCTGACCTGCTTCTTGAGAAACCTGTATGCAGGTCAGGAAGCAACAGTTAGAACTGGACATGGAACAACAGACTGGTTCCAAATAGGAAAAGGAGTACATCAAGGCTCTATATTGTCACCCTGCTTATTTAACTTATATGCAGAGTACATCATGAGAAACACTGGGCTGGAAGAAGTACAAGCGGAATCAAGATTGCCGGGAGAAATATCAATAACGTCAGATATGCAGATGACACCACCCTTATGGCAGAAAGTGAAGAGGAACTAAAAAGGCTCTTGATGAAAGTGAAAGAGGAAAGTGAAAAAGCTGGCTTAAAGCTCAACATTCAGAAAACAAAGATCATGGCATCTGGTCCCATCACTTCATGGCAAATAGATGGGGAAACAGTGTCAGACTTTATTATTCTGGGCTCCAAAATCACTGCAGATGGTGACTGCAGCCATGAAATTAAAAGACGCTTACTCCTTGGAAGGAAAGTTATGACCAACCTAGATAGCATATTCAAAAGCAGAGACATTACTTTGCCAACAAAGGTCCGTCTAGTCAAGGCTATGGTTTTTCCAGTGGTCATGTATGGATGTGAAAGTTGGACTGTGAAGAAAGCTGATTGCCAAAGAATTGACGCTTTTGATCTGTGGTGTTGGAGAAGACTCTTGAGAGTCCCTTGGACTGCAAGGAGATCCAACCAGTCCATTCTGAAGGAGATCAGTCCTGGGTGTTCATTGGAAGAACTGATGCTAAAGCTGAAACTCCAGTACTTTGGACACCTCATGCGAAGAGTTGACTCATTGGAAAACACTCTGATGCTGGGAGGGACTAGAGGCAGGAGGAGGAGGGGATGACAGAGGATGAGATGGCTGGATAGCATCACCAACTCGATGGACATGAGTTTGAGTGAACTCCGGGAGTTGGTGATGGACAGGGAGGCCTGGCGTGCTGTGTGATTCATGGGGTCACAAAGAGTCAGACACGACCGAGCAACTGAACTGAACTGAAACTTCCCTGCCCTACCTGGGAGAAGAACTAATTATTAGAAATGAGAAAGTGAAAGTGAAGTCACTCAGTCATGTCCGACTCTTTGTGACCCCATGGACTGTAGCCTACCAGGCTCCTCTGTCCATGGGATTTTCCAGGCAATAGTACTGGAGTGGATTGCCATTTCCTTCTCTAGGGTATCTTCCCGACCCAGGGATTGAACCCAAGTCTCCCGCATTGTAGACAGATGCTTTACCGTCTACTCCAAAAACAACGGTTGTCTCCCCCTCCCCTTTCTTCCTCTGATTATAAAAATGTAACCCACTGAGTACTCAGGACAGTGCAATGCTTGCCTGCCCACTTGTGAACCTTGTTGTTATTCAGTCACTAAGTCATGCCCAATTCTTTGTGACCCCATGGGCTGCAGTATGCCAGGCTTTCTTGGCACTATCTCTCCTGAAGGTTGCTCAAGCTCATGTTTATTGGGTCGATGATGCTATCCAACAATCTCTTCCTCTGTTGCCCCCTTCCCCTGCCTCAATCTTTCCCAATATTAAGACCTTTTCCAGTGAGTCAGCTCATCACATCAGGTGGCCAAAATACTGGAGCTTCAACTTCAGCATCAGTCCCTTCAATGAGATTCAGGGTTGATTTACTGTAGGATTGACTGGCTTGATCTCCTTGCAATCCAAGGAACCCTCAAGAGTCTTCTCCAGCACCACAGTTTGAAAGCATCAATTCTTTGGTGCTCAGCCTTCTTTAGGGTACAACCCTCACATCCATACTTGACTACTGGAAAAACATAGCTCTGACTATACTGACCTCTGTTGGGAAAGTGATGTCTTTGCTTTTTAATATACCATCTAGGTTTGTCATAGCTTTTCTTCCAAGAAGCAAGCACCTTTTAATTTTGTGGCTGCAGTCACCATCCACAGTGATTTTGGAGCCCAAGAAAGAAAACCTGCCACTATTTCCACTTTTTTCCTATCTATTTGCCATGAAGTGATTGGACTGGATGCCATGATCTTAGTTTTTTGAATGTTGAGTTTTAAGCAGGCTTTTTCACTCTCCTCTTTTACTCTCAAGAGGTTCTTGTGTTCTTTTCTGTAATTAGGGTGACATCATCTGCATATCTGACATTGTTCATATTTCCTCTGGTAATTATGATTTCAGTTTGGAATTCATGCAGCCCCACATTTTGCAGGATGTCCTCAATCTATAATAATCAGGGTGACAATATATAGCCTTGTCATACTTCTTTCTCAATTTTGAACCAGTCCATTGCTCCATGTCAGGTTCTGACTGTTGCTTCATGACCTGCATAGTAGTTTCTCAGGAGATAGGAAAGTTGTTTTTATTTATCACTTTTCCTCTTGTTGAATTCCTTTCTGCATTGAGACATAAAGAAATGTGGTGCCAGATCTCTTCAGAGCCCTGGAAATGACAGCTAAGGGCTTCAGCTGTAGATGTCTAACATGGAGTCCGTCTATCTTCTGTCTCAGGAAATGAAAACAAGAAGCTTGTTATAAGTATTCAGCCTGAAGCCCAGATGTTTCTTGCCCCAAGGAATGTAAAGAGGAGACTAGTTGTAAATCCCTAGCTTGGGGCTCATTTATCTCCTGCCTAATTCTCATTCTGAATATGAGTAAGAACTCCGTTACTTTCAAGATGTACTTTTTAATATAAAGATGAACAGCTGCTCTGCTAGGGAAGCCATGTTGTCAAAGCAGTGGACTATACCCGTTATCAATACATGATTGTCAAATGAAAAAAGTGCAGAAGGCTAAAAGCTGATAATTATGTTGTATTCAGAAGATATTCTGAAGACTTAAGACTGAAAGACAACCACTCAGATAGCTATGAGGGGCTGCTCCAAGAGGTAAGGGAGGACCCAGGATAGATAGATGACTTGCAATAAATATCAAGTAGTAGGGACATCGGAGAAGGCAAAGGCACCCCACTCCAGTACTCTTGCCTAGAAAATCCCATGGATGAAGGAGCCTGGTAGGCTGCAGTCCATGGGGTCGAGAAGAGTCAGACACGACTGAGTGACTTCACTTTCACTTTTCACATTCATGCATTGGAGAAGGAAATGGCAACTCACTCCAGTGTTCTTGCCTGGAGAATCCCAGGGACGGGGGAGCCTGGTGGGCTGCCGTCTATGGGATCGCACAGAGTCAGACACGACTGAAGCGACTTAGCAGCAGCAGCAGTAGGGATATTAAAAGATTACTGTGAATGAAAGAAAATCAGATATCTCAAGTTGGTGAATTTAGCACAAATCTGTATATGAGAAGCTGCTAGAGTATGAGCTCAGTGAAATCACTCTTTTATATGCACCTTAGCTATCTGGGGCCAGTATCCTGTTCTTTTCCTCCTGAATCTCCTTAGGGTACACCACTGGAGGCAGCTACAGTGGCTGAGACTTGGTGGCAAGCAGTCTGTTTGTCTCCACCCTGAGTTCCCTCAGCGTTTATGGGTTGGCAGCTGTAGAGGCTGATGACTTGAAGGGTTCAACATCCTTTATTTGATCATATGCCAGGCAACATTCTTTGTCCACATCATCTTTCAGTTACAAATTTATCTTTCAATAACAACTCTGTGATAAACAATAGAATTTTTAAACTATTTCTCCCTTAAAGTGAATATGATGTTAAGGTTTCTTAGTATAGACTGCAAGAGAAAAATTGCCTGCAATCTATGAGGAAGAAATTCAGGTATGAAATTTCTAGTTTGACCCCACTCTGGCAGAGATCAGAAAACTGTCTACCTTAGTCTGGTCTTTAATTTTCTGAAACCCTACTGACATGGAAACAAGGCCTGGTGTGATCTGTACAACAATGTTTGTGGCTCTGATGCTCGCATATCATAAAATAGTTCCTTCTCCAAGGATTACTTCATCCCATGCTGTATGGTCCCTGTGCTTCTACGCCCCATGGTGCCTGAACTCTCACTGTACACCCATGCCACAGTTTGCTGCCCAGCTGCTCCCTGCCCTGCACTTTTGAGAGTTGCCTATTGTTGTCCCAGTAACTCCATATTAGCTCTGCTCTGTATGCAACTGTGCCTTAAAAGAGTAAATTTTACTTCCTTGAGCCATATCTTCTCAAGTGAATTCTGCATCTTTTTCAAGTTTGTCTTTCATTGAGTACTCTCCCTCGGTGTAGGCCAAGAGATATTTAGTTCACATAAGGTTTCCTCATAGCTTATAGCACTCTTCTGTTATAATTTATAATTTTTATATTAAATTTATCTTTTTAATATCATTCTAGTACATAGTTTCAGTCTCCTGATTGAATCCATTCTGCAACAGGAACTTTTCAACTCAATCCCTGGTGAATAATTATGTGCCTCTAAACTGAAAAAAAACACCTGTCCTATAAGGAAACAGAGGTTGTTGCAGCCATCAAGCCATCATATTACAACTGACAGTGAACCCTGAGAGAACTCAGGATGGAAGCAAAAGTTGACACCAACTAGCTGTCAGCCACCTCAGCCACACCTGAATATGTACCCTGAGGAGACTCGGGATGAAAAGTACTTGACCCCAAATAGCTGAGATGCATATGAAAAAATGATTGCAATGAGCCCAAATTCTTGTATTTCCCTTTTCATAGAAAATTTCTAAATTCCTTTACTTCAGACATTTATTTTTTTTCTTTTTTAATAAACAGTACATTTTAAATGTTCTGACTACCCAGTGCTTGCTGAAAAAATTCTTATATATCCTGGCTCCCCCACTTGCCACTTATGAGCATTTTCTAGGTGTTATCTGAGATCCTGAACTTGAAGTTTTCAGAATGACCATAGATAAGACATAACTTTCAACTTCTAGGATGTGTATATTTTTTAATTGACATGCCAAAAATGACCTGTAAAATTTTAGAACTCTTGTGTTATCTAAGTACCCCTAAATATGTGTGTGTGTGTGGAGTAGAAGATTGAAAGTAGGAATGTGAAATACAATAAACATATATAAATGAGTATTGCTGCTAAGTCACTTCAGTCGTGTCCAACTCTGTGCGACCCCAGAGACAGCAGCCCACCAGGGTCCCCCATCCCTGGGATTCTCCAGGCAAGAACACTGGAGTGGGTTGCCATTTCCTTCTCCAATGCATGAAAGTGAAAAGTGAAAGTGAAGTTGCTCAGTCGTGTCCGACCCTCAGCAACCCCATGGACTGCAGCCTAAATGAGTATTAGGTTGATACAAAAATATGAGTTGTGTCATTTTGGATGAATATTTTATATTTTTTCTGAAAATATATACCAACATTGAAATTTTGACCAATTACATCATGCTTTTGTTATTTTTTAATTAAATCATTGTGAATATTATTGAGTTCATTAAATGGCCAGTATAATAGAAATACATACAATTGCTAAATAGCAGAAAGAAAATAGTAAGTGTCATTTGATAGGGCTCACGTGGGGTCTCATTGATAAGATGGCTCATTATGTCGACCTTGCAATGTCCCTTTATGCCACACCTGGGACATGGACCCATATTTTAGGTATGAGCGGGCCCAGTGGCCTTCTTTGCCACATTTGAAGCAGGGCCCTGGGGGCTTCCTTTCTTTGTTGGCTGATGGAGGCTTGGAGCCATGTATGGCAGTGGCTAAAAGGTGGCATTTGGCTTAATCTCATTAGGCCTACTCTAGCTTTGCCTGTTCTTCCAGGTTATTGAAAATCTTAAAGGCTAAATTTAAAAGGTCTCATTGAGGGGTTTGAGGGCCTTCTTTTGCCTTTTTAAGTTTCTTTCCAATATCTGGGGATGACTGGGAGATAAAATGGGTGTTAAGAACAATGGTGCCCTCTGAAGTGGGGTCTAATTTTGTATATTTTGTAGCACTTCTGTTAGCCTTTGAGTTTTCCTCTAGCCCTTGAGTTATTTCCCGGAGCTTATCAAAGTTGATCAAAGCTTATCAAAGTTTTATGGGCCTTTTGAAGGCCCACAATGAGGCAAGCAACCATGTGATTACCAGCTGCTTGTCCAGGTCTCCCTGCCTGATAATCCCACTTGGAATCATCTTGGGGGACAGCCGTTGCCCCTATGGGCTTAGTGTCATCTCTCCAGTGTGTCTCATCAGCATGCACTTGAGAGGCTTGCCATACTCATTCCTTCTCTTCTGGAAGAAGAGTGGAGGAAAGTATGATGTAAATATCATGCCAGGTTAAGTCATAAGACTGCTAAGATACTTGAATTCTTTTAAATAATTATCACGGTCTGAGGAGAAAGAGCCAAGACGCTTTTCAACCTGAGATAGATCAGTGAGGGAGAATGGGACATGAACCCAAAGGATGCCTTCTGCTCCAGCTACTTCCCATAAAGGGAGGAGTCAGGCAGGGGAAGGAGCGGGGTCCTGCAGTGAAGTTCCTGTTTCAAAGTTGTTTGGGACCAGGTACATGGAGGGGACCCTCAGGGTAGAGGGTGGGGCTGAGATCTCAGGGCTTATCTCAGGCACAGGCTGGGGAGGGTTGTTGGGAGCTGCAGTGGTGGTGGAGGCCTGCCCTTGAGAAGGAGGATGGGAGCAGGGGACATAAGGTGGAGGTTGTGGAAATGGATCTGGAGCAGCTGCAAGGGGATTAGGAGTGCTAGGGGATGGGCTGTGGTCAGAAGGGTCGAAGGAAGAAGAAAAGCCTGAACAGGGATCGGGAGACGTTGTATTAGGCAGATGTGGCCCAGAGTGGGCTAAGAGTATTTGAGAAGTAGAATAGGATTCACAGAGAAAGGATCGAGAGCAAAGAAAGGCTGAATGTAAGGGATTTCTAACCACTTGCCATTGCAGCAGAAGTTATTGAGGTCCCTAGAGTATTATAAATGAGAGTTCTGTTTTCTGGCCATTGGGACCTGTTATCAAGTCTGTATTGCGGCCAGAGAGTGTTGGAATAGTAAATATGTCTTTTTGGTCTTATCTCCCCTCAGAAGGCCAAGGCTTTTAGATTTTGGAGAAGGCATCCTAGAGGAGTAGATTTTGAGGGCTAGGATTGAGAATTTCCCATTGTGGCTGAATAGGGAGGTTAGACAAGGGCAAGGGAAAATGAGGAGAAAGGTCAGAGAGAAAAGGTGTCCCTGTTCTCAGGACTTTCTCAGAGAGTAATAATAGTCTGCTTTGAAATGGTCATCCCCTATTTCAAACTCAGACAGGGCACAAGGCTGAGGGCCCAAGGGCCATAGGGATTCTACCACCTAAGCTGGGTCTTGGAAATAAGGCAAGAGAGAGAGAGGATCCCAGGGAATGGGATTTCACTCACCCTTGTAACCAATGGATGAAATGTGGGCTGGTGTGTGAATGTCAGTCCAGCAAAGCAAGTGTCCCATCCCGGAGCTCCTCTAAGTTTCTCAGCAATGTCCAAGGGAGGGTACCACCGGAAGTGGGCTCGTGAGAGAGGCCCACCCAGTTGCAGCGGTGGATCTTCCCTCCTGGGTTTCGGCACCAGAGTGTAAGGTGAGTGCAGAGAAAATGAGAAGGTGCCAGGCAGTCAGGCAAGAAAAGGAAATTTATTAGAGGCAAAAGAGAGGGTGACTGGCTCTTAAGGAGAAACAGTGTTCTACCTTTCTAACGGAGTCCTTCTTATACCCCATCAATGAAAAATTCTCTGAAGGCATGGTCACATAGCTGGAGGTCTGGAATCTGGTGGGCTTGCAACTTTGAGAACATAAGCACCAGTGAGATAACAGGATGCCATTTGGGCAATTTGGTCAGTCTCACAGATCACTGTGATTTTATTATTCTTTTGCAAGGTCGACATAATGAGTCATCTTATCAATGAAACCCCATGTGGGCCCTATCATCATTATACTTTAGGATGTAAGCTATATTTCTGTAACCAGGAAGGATAAATTTTTACTCCGTACTAGATCTGTTTCTATAACTCCAATCCTTTTTCTCTTTCTGTTATTATAAACATACACAATGGCGTGCCTCAGGGAACCCTGCCTCCCCTCTGCCTGACCCTTAAAGTGTGTTTGTTTAGCTCACAGGGAGACAACCTGACCCTGCCCACCTGTGAAGGACTGTGAAATTCTTAAGTTCCTCTGTGAGGAATGGTACCACTCATTTGCTGCTTGCTGGTGAGGCACAGAAATTCACATTTGGCGGGAGGGCAGAATCATATATAGTTGTGGTATCCTTGTTTATTGATATGGCAGGAGATATTCCATTTCACGCGACCTGTGAAACGGCTGTGAGAAAACGAAACTAGCACATCCTCCTGCTTGAGGCTTGCTATTCTAAGAAATATTTGCAAGAATTAAATGGTCTTTTTACTTTGTTTCCTCACCTCCTCCCATTTCTGATCCACAAAAGAAACTGGCATCCAGTTCCTGACAAGATGCTTATTTTGAAACAGTAATCTGCCATCTTCTCAGTCAGCCAGCTCTTGGAGTAAAGTCATACTCCTTACCTCAAAACTTCCTCTCTCAGATTTATTGGTCTATTGTGAAGCAAGCAGAGTGAGCTTGGACTCAGTAATGTTTCTAAATCTTTTTTAATGTTCAATTATAAAATTGCATTTATACAATCAGCAGTTCTGATAAAAGTGGAAATTTGATGGTTGTGATGATATTGGCAACATTAGGGACTGGAAATTCAAGGGAAAACGGAAATAATATTGATTGTAGATGACATCAGGAGGAACTTTCCTAAACACAAGATTGCAAATTCTAGATTTAGCAATGTATCAACCTATGCTAAATATTTTTAGTGAATAGTGAAGAAACAGAAATATTTAGAAAGAAAAAAGAAAACAGCAAAGAAAGTTTGTGTCTCATATTTGCCAGAGTTGTACTAATTATTTTCATCATTTTTATTGAATATTTCAATATTATTATTTACAAAAAATTTTAAACCTTTAAAAATTGCTCTAATGCCAAAGCATATATCATATAATCCATGCCTACAACAAATATATATTACATTTATGACAAAATTAATTTTATAAGTAATGCAGAAATAGTAAATTATTAGTGATATTAGTTATATTGAGTTTACATGGGAAATAATTAAAGCCCTCCCTCTGATTACCATCTTGAGTGCTGGAAATTGGTCAGACAGGAGACAGAGACAGAATCCTGGCTTGCTTGTCATAACTGTTACAAATGTAAATAGTGCACAGTGTGGTTTCCTTAGTACTATCATCAATAATTTGAAAAGTTAACATATATATATTTGCACATTAATAGTTTTGAGAAATCAGTTCAACTTTAGAGCAAGAAAAAGGAAAAATCTGTGTAAGTTGAATTATGTTTTTTAAATGGTTTGAATTAAACAAGATACATTTCCATATAAATCACAATTTCAGTATAATAAAATGGAATTTATGAATATAAATAAATATATTTTAACTAATCCAAAGTGTGTTATGCTTAGAGATAGATACTATAAAATTTAATCTCCTAATATGGTCAAGACACTTCTAGATACTGTATCTAGATTCTTAGCTGTTTATTTGTTAGGAAAACTGGTAAAATGATTGAATACTTTGTCTATCTTTACTCCTGTCTATTCAATATAAATAATTTGAATGTTTGCAGTAGAGTCCTAAATTTGTAGTGCTATGACTTCATATTACATATACATGGCAATATATTTAAAATATTGGTTCAAATAAGCATTGACTATGCATTTCAAATTAAGTGATATCTATGTAGGCATTGGCTACAGTACTGAAAGGTCAGTTTTTATTCCAATCCCAAAGAAAGGCAATGCCAAAGAATGCTCAAACTACCACACAATTGCACTCATCTCACACTCTAGTAAAGTAATGCTCAATTTTCTCCAAGCCAGGCTTCAGCAATACATGAATGGTAAACTTCCAGATGTTCAAGCTGGTTTCAGAAAAGGCAGAGGAACCAGAGATCAAATTGCCAACATCTTCTGGACGTGGAAAAAGCAAGAGAGTTCCAGAAAAAACATCTATTTCTGCTTTATTGACTATGCCAAAGCCTTTGACTGTGTGGATCACAATAAACTGTGGAAAATTCTGAAAGAGATGGGAATACCAGACCACCTGACCTGCCTCTTGAGAAAACTACATGCAGGTCAGGAAGCAACAGTTAGAACTGAACATGGAACAACAGACTGGTTCCAAATAGGAAAGGAAGTACGTCAAGGCTGTGTATTGTCACCCTGCTTATTTAACTTATATACAGAGTACATCATGAGAAACGCTGGGCTGGAAGAAGCACAAGCTGGAATCAAGATTGCCCGGAGAAATATCAATAACCTCAGATATGCAGATGACACCACCCTTATGGCAGAAAGTGAAGAAGAACTCAAGGGCCTCTTGTTGAAAGTGAAAGAGGAGAGTGAAAAAGTTGGCTTAAAGCACAACATTCAGAAAACGAAGATCATGGCATCTGGTCCCATCACTTCATGGCAAATAGATGGGGAAACAGTGGAAACAGTGTCAGACTTTATTTTTGGGGGGCTCCAAAATCACTGCAGATGGTGACTGCAGTCATGAAATTAAAAGACACTTACTCCTTGGAAGAAAAGTTATGACCAACCTAGATAGCATATTGAAAAGCAGAGACTTTAGTTTGCCAATAAAAGTCTGTCTGGTCAAGGCTATGGTTTTCCCAGTGGTCATATATGGATGTGAGGGTTGGACTGTGAAGAAAGCTGAGCACCAAAGAATTGATGCTTTTGAACTGTGGTATTGGAGAAGACTCTTGAGAATCCCCTGGACTGCAAGGAGATCCAACTAGTCCATTCTAAAGGACATCAGTCCTGGGTGTTCATTGGAAGGACTGATGCTGAAGCTGAAACTCCAGTACTTTGGCCACCTCATGCGAAAAGTTGACTCATTGGAAAAGACCCTGATGCTAGGAGGGATTAGGGGCAGGAGGAGAAGAGGATGACAGAGGATAAGATGGCTGGATGGCATCACTGACTCGATGGACGTTGAGTCTGAGTGAACTCCAGGAGTTGGTGATTAACAGGGAGGCCTGGCGTGCTGCGATTCATAGGGTCGCAGAGTCAGACACGACTGAGCGACTGAACTGAACTGATGTAAACATTTGACAGAATTCAAATACTTTCTTAAAACATTATCTTAGACCACAGTCGAAGTATATGTTTGGCCATTTAATCCACATACTCTTCTCTTCACAATAACTTCAAAACCTAAAAGTGTATTATAGTGTTTTCAATAATTTAATAAAATCTTATCCTGTAAGCAGAAATGCTGAAGTAAGTTTTCAATTGTAGGACTATTTGATTCTCTTGTGTTTCTGTTTTCACATATTTCATAAAATATATGCCATTGAGATTAAATTAGTTTCCTTGAAAGGAATATAACTATAATGCAGTTATAAAATTTTTATACTTAATATGGTGTAATAAGGGTTTTTTTCTTATTAAACACATAACAAGCTTAACTATATCCTGGATTTCAATATGATTTATATTCATAAATAAAATTTATAAGCATCAGTGCCTAACTTAGGGAAATTTGCACATTTTCAGTTCACTGGATATCTGAATATTGAAAAAAAGTTACTTCTTGATTCAGTGAATTGAACTTATATGGATTTTGACAACTTGGAAGAAAGATTGTATCTGAGGTTCTTAAATCATATTTAAAATTTTTGTGATGGAGAAAAATAAAAGTATAATTTGTAAAAATGTGTCTTGAAATGTTATTGTACTTTCTTCTACAAACTTGGAAGACTAAAAATAAACTATAGACCACTGAGTAAATGTCCAAAAGCACAGTGCACTGATCTTTTTCCAAAATAAATTCAAAGTGCCTCAAAAAAATTTGGAGTTCATAATTTTTTATAGGAAAGCTTTTTTTGTTACCCAGTTGTATATCCCCAAATTCCTGATACCTTTTAATAAATCTATAATGTCCTTATTCAAATAATATGTTGTATAATAAAGTCATAATAGGATTGAATATAAAGTAATAATGGCTATTTGACATAGTTTCCTGCAAAACAGAAAAAGTACTTAGTTTCACAGAATAAGTTATTCCAAAAACATGTACATTATAAGTGCTATTTTTAGAACTGAATGGAAAAAGAAGAGTATTAAAGAGAAAAATGTAGAAGAAAGCAAAGAATGCAGATAATTAGCAACTTACTCTCCAGTCTTACCCTTCCTGAAAACCTGGAACGCACAGGCCACTTCCTTGTTGTGGAAGCTATAGATGAGGGGATTCAGTGTGGGAGTGAGGATGGTGTAGAAGACAGACATCATCCTGTCCCGGGCAGGGGAATGATTAGAAGTAGGCCACATGTACATAAACAAAACTGCTCCATAGTACATTCCCACTACCATGAGATGGGAGGAACACGTGGCAAAAGCTCTGTGGTGACCTTTCCCAGATTCCATGAGAATGACAGTCAGAAGAACTCGAGCATAGGAGGCAATGATGATTGCTACAGGGAAAAGAATCATCATTATACAGCAGTAAAAGAGAAGTTCTTCAAATATTGAAGTGTCATTGCATTGGATAACTAGAAGAAAAGGGAAAGCACAGAAGAAGTGGGCTATTACCCGGGATCCACAGTAGGAGAAGGAAAATGTAACTACAGCATCAATGACACCATCAGTAGAACCCAGGACCCAGGAAGACACAGTCATAAGTCCACAAATTTTGAGTCTCATGAGACTGGTGTATCTCAGTGGATGGCATGTAGCAACATTGCAGTCATAAGCCATGACTGCCAAGAGGAAGCATTCACAGCCAGTTAGTGATGCATAAAAGAAAATGTGTGTGGCACAATCTGCCATGGTAATGGACTTGCTACCAGACAGGTAGTTGAAGGCCATCTTGGGGATAGTGGTAGAGATGAGCACAAGGTCCGTAAGAGATAACTGGCTGAAGAGGAAATACATAGGAGTGTGGAGCTGGGCGTTCAGGTAGGGGAAGAGAACCACAAGAGTGTTTCCCATGATGGCCACTGCAGAGACGCCCAAGACCCGAGAGAAGAGGAAGATGTGGGTGGACCTATGATCAAAGATTCCCAGCAGTATGAAATCAGAATTAAAAGGTCTAAAATTCCCATGCCATGATGAATGTGTTCTTTAACTATTAAAAGAAAATGTATGTTTATTGCTTTGGTAAACATTTCCATAGTGCCTTACAGAGAATATGATTCTGTAAAATTGTGTAGGTTTTTAACCAATACGGCATGATGAGATTTAGGAATCTTAGGAATCAAGGAGTATAGTATTAAAGAGAAATAAATCTTCCTGATACCTCCCTCATTTATAAAACTGTGAAATTGCCCCAAGTTCAACCTCTAAACATTTTTTTTAATCTCAATTGAAAAATTAGGGTATTAATATGAAATATTATATTTTTGATAAGTTTTCTATATAAAGGAAAATTCTCAAAAGCAAAAACAAAGCATCCTGAAACATCAGAAGTCACTTACCAATAAGTTGACAGAGGAAAAAATATAGTTAAATAAGTATGTGGAATAATGGTAACAAAGAGGGAGAGTAAGATCTAAGCCTTTACTCCTATGGTACTGAGCACTTTTGTTATTAATATAAGTGCTAACAAAAATTAAATACTTGCCAATTATATTACAGTATACAGTGCTTGGTTTGTAATTTATAGCAAGTATTCAGTACAGTGTGTGAATGAGCTGAAAAGTGATTATATAATTGTGTAACTCTAAAGTGTGTGTTCTTTATTTTACACCATGCTGGTGTGGTGTGACTTATTTTCCTCAAAAAGAGATATGTTGAAGTCCTAATAAAGAATATAATTAGTTAAGTTATGGTCTTACTTGAATAGTATAGACCCTAATTCAATGTAACTGTGTCTTTTAGGAAAATGACCATGTGAAGACAAAGATATAAGGAAAATGGCACGTATTAATGGAAGCAGTGATTGCAGTGATATGTGTATACACATAGATAGAAGTAATATGCATTATATATAATATATATTCTATATATCAGTTCATTTCAGTCACTCAGTTGTGTCCAACTCTTTGCGACCCCATGAATCACAGCACGCCGGGCCTCCCTGTCCATCACCAACTCCTGGAGTTCACTCAGACTCACGTCCATCAATTCAGTGATGCCATCCAGCCATCTCATCCTCTGTCGTCCCCTTCTCCTTCTGCCCTCAATCCCTCCCAGCATCAGAGTCTTTTCCAATGAGTCAACTCTTTGCATGAGGTGGCCAAAGTACTGGAGTTTCAGCTTCAGCATCATTCCTTCCAAAGAAATCCCAGGGCTGATCTCCTTCAGAATGGACTGGTTGGATCTCCTGGCAGTCCAAGGAACTCTCAAGAGTCTTCTCCAACACCACAGTTCAAAAACATCAATTCTTCGGTGCTCAACCTTCTTCACAGTCCAACTCTCACATCCATACATGACCACAGGAGAAACCATAGCCTTGACTAGCCAGACCTTCTCAGAATCTATATATATTCTATATATAGATATGAGTACATTTTTGAAGAAGGCAATGGCACCCCATTCCAGTACTCTTGCCTGGAAAATCCCATGGATGGAGGAGCCTGGTAGGCTGCAGTCCATGGGGTCACTGAGGGTCAGACACGACTGAGCAACTTCACTTTCCCGTTTCACTTTCGTGCATTGGAGAAGGAAATGGCAATCCACACCAGTGTTCTTGCCTGGAGAATCCCAGGGACTGGGGAGCCTGGTGGGCTGCCCTCTATGGTCGCACAGAGTCGGACACGACTGAAGTGACTTAGCAGTAGCAGTAGCAATGTACATCTTACATATAAAATATGGTGTTGGTGGTAAAGAACCCAACTACCAATGCAGGAGACATGAGAGATGTAGGTTCTACCCCTGGATTGGGAATATCCCCCGGAGAAATAGATGATAATCCACTACAGTATTTCTTGTCTGGGAAATCCCATGGTCAGAGGAGCCTGATGGGCTACAGTTAAGTGGGTTACAAAGAGTCAGACACGATTTAGCAACTAAAACAAGAAAAATTGGAAGAGGATAAATTTCTGTTGCTTTAATCCAGTCAATGTTAGAGCATTCCTAGGAATATGTCATATGTCACCAATATGTCATATAGAAAATTCATACATAAAAAAATAGAAATTCAGAGAAAAGTGAGGTCTACTCATTAAAACAACACATTGAGATTTATCTGTGTGTTAGGCACCAAGGATAATGCAACAATCAGCAAAGAAAGTACTTAACATTTATATTTTAATCAGATAGTGACAAAAACCACCATTATAGAGGAAAAAAGTCAAAGGAAGTTGTTAGAATTACACTGGAGTGTTCAATTTTGAATAGAATAATCAAGGACGACCTCCCTTATCTGGTGGCATTTGCCTAAAGACAGTGAAGGTAAGAAACGGACCACATCACAGGAAAGAACAGTCTTTGCATCAGTTTCACAGAGGTGAAATTAATAAATAGAACACACATGCAAATAGCAGAGCTGTTCAAAAGGTTTAGGAAAAACAGAGTGTTCTAAGTTAGAGCTATATTTCTTGTTCACTGTTGCATTTAAATTTTAATGTATGAGATAATTATACATGTGTGAGCAACATTAATAGACCTTAGGAGATTATTCTAGATAACAAAAAAATGTCATAAGTTAGAAAGACCAGTCTGGTGGATATAAAATTAAACAAGAATGCAATTTATTCACTATTTCAGGCATCGCCTTTTTGTGAAGAGACTAAAAACAAAACAAAATAAATTACAAAAGCTGAGTAATCTAGGCAAGGGAAAATAAATCTGTAGAGGAAGATGGAACCTTAAATTCAGTTCCTTGAGTTTAAATAGTTTAAGTGGAGAGATAATAAAATGCCAGGACTTTCTAGGTGGCTAAATGGTGAAGAATTCACCTGCCAATGCAGGAGACACCAGTTTGATTCCTTGGTCAGGAATAAGCCCTGGAGAAGGAAATGGCAACTCACTCCAGTACTCTTGCCTGGGAGGTCCCATGGACAGAGGAATCTGGCAGGCACAGTCTCTAGGGTCCTGAAGGAGTTGGACACAACTTAGTGACTGAACAAGTAAAATGCAGTTTCTTTGAGTTTTAATTATTTATATACATTGTGAACATCATTTGAGATACAAGAGAAATTTCAAAAGTATTTTAAAATTTCAGTGAACGATTGTGACCTGCAAATGCTAATCTACTAAATACTGCCTCTAAAGATGCCTCATGTATATCTAACGAACTGAGGAATACAATCTTTAAAAAAAAAAAAGTGAGAAAATATTTTTTTGTCAAACAACATGAAGGATGAAACAGGCCTTAATTTTATGTATATCTCCCTATACCAATAGAAGAATATTATTGGTTACTGATAGCTTAGAAACTGGTCCCTTCAAGGGGCATCTTAGGGGCTTTGGGGGAATGGGAGTGGGTCCCCCACAACAGAATACCCTCCTGGTGCCCAAACAGGAGTAGTCTTAAGTTCAGACAGGAAGAAGGCCATTATGTTGCATCAATAATTTCAAGTGCTTATATAGCTACATTTACTTCCAAAAATAACTTCCCTCAAGTATTTTGAGGGCTTCCCTTGTGGCTCAGCTGGTAAAGAATCTGCCCACAATGCAGGAGACCTGGTTTGGGAAGATCCCTTGGAGAAGGGAATGGCTACCAACTCCAATATTCTGGCCTGGAGAATTCCATGGTCTGTATAGCCCATGGGGTCGCAAAGAGTTGGACATGACTGAGCGACTTACACTTCACTTCACTTCAAGTATTTTGAATGACATGTCATAGACTGCCCAGTTATTCTGAACTTGTGAACTATTGAGATAAATCAGCTTACCCAAACAAGACTTTGTGTTAGCCCACAGATCCACCATGTTTCTCCTTAATTGTCTGCAACATGATTCCAAGGATGAAACTATCTGGTCAGGTTAGTTCATACCTAGCTAGCACATGCGGGGATAAATCTGTCTCAGTAACTAAACTGATATGAAATTTTGAACACTTCTATTGGATATCGCCTGGACATGTCTGCCATAAAGCTTTTAAGTCCAGTTGAGTGATCTAATTTTTAAATAGCATTTGCTAACAAATGTAGAACATACATATTTTCTCTGAAGTTTCTCAGTTCCATAATTAGATCACTTTAAACTTAGAGAAACTCACACTTACTTGTATGCTGCTTCAAAATTCCTTTCATAGCCATGCACCGAAATTGTTTTCACTGATTTTCACTCAGTGAAAATTCCAGATAATGTGGCAAGAAAGTCATATAAAATATTTAGCACATTTTAATATTTATATAGATGGAAGATATTGAATGCTGCATTACCCACTACCAGCTATATAAGAATCATGTAGATATTTACTCTTGAATGGGTATAAAAATAAACAAGTATTGGTTCTCATGAGGAAACTAGATGTTAATTCTAATATATATATGTGTGTGTGTGTGTGTGTGTGTGTGTGTGTGTATGACAGAATATATATTTTTTAACCACCAAGAAGATGAGGCCCAAATTTAAATGCTCATTGCAGGCTCCCAGAATATAAACAATACTAAAATACATTCCAGAATAAACAGGGGTTCCTCATGGTGTTTTTATACGCTCTTCCCAAGAAATGGATCTTTGGCAAAATATCTCTTGAAATTTTAACTTATCTGGGACTATTTGCTGTGAAATAAAGCACACATTTTGATTAGCAGCTGTCTTGGCAGAAAGAAAATAAAAAAATAGCATTTCTGGAATAAATAAATTTGAGAATTTTTTCAGAATACCTATTGATTTCTTTAAAATGTTCCTATAATGAGGTAAAAATTTTTTTTAATCTTCTTTAAATTTTTTTAAAATTTAAATTTATTTACCTGCCTCTTGAGAAATTTGTATGAAGGTCAGGAAGCAACAGTTAGAACTGGACATGAAACAACAGACTGGTTCCAAATAGGAAAAGGAGTTCGTCAAGGCTGTATATTGTCACGCTGTTTATTTAACTTATATGCAGAGTACATCATGAGAAATGCTGGGCTGGAAGAAGCACAAGCTGGAATCAAGATTGCCAGGAGAAATATCAATAACCTCAGATATGCAGATGACACCACCCTAATGGCAGAAAGTAAAGAGGAACTCAAAAGCCTCTTGATGAAGGTGAAAGAGAGGGAGAAAAAGTTGGCTTAAAACTCAATATTCAGAAAACGAAGATCATGGCATCTGATCTCATCACTTCATGGGAAATAGATGGGGAAACAGTGGAAACAGTGTCAGACTTTATTTTTTTAGGTTCCAAAATCACTGCAGATGATGATTGCAGCCATGAAATTAAAAGATGCTTACTCCTTGGAAGAAAAGTTATGACCAACCTAGATAGCATATTCAAAAGCAGAGACATTACTTTGCCAACAAAGGTACATCTAGTCAAGGCTATGGTTTTTCCAATGGTCATGTATGGATGTGAGAGTTGGACTGTGAAGAAGGCTGAGTGCTGAAGAATTAATGCTTTTGAACTGTGGTGTTGGAGAAGACTCTTGAGAGTCCCTTGGACTGCAAGGAGATCCAACCAGTCCATTCTTAAGGGGATCAGCCCTGGGATTTCTTTGGAAGAAATGATGCTAAAGCTGAAACTCCGGTACTTTGGCCACCTCATGCAAAGAGTTGACTCATTGGAAAAGACCCTGATGCTGGGAGGAACTGGGGGCAGGAGGAGAAGGGGATGACAGAGGATGAGATGTCTGGATGGCATCACTGACTCGATGGACGTGAGTCTGAGTGAACTCCGGGAGTTAGTGATGGACAAGGAGGCCTGGCGTGCTGCGATTCATGGGGTCGCAAAGAGTCAGACATGACTGAGCGACTGAACTGAACTGAACTGATTTTAATTGGAAGCTAATTACTTTACAATATTGTTTTGGTTTTGCCATACATCAACATGAATCCACCACAGGTTGCCTGTCAAGCTTTTCTCTTTTCCTTAGTTGTAATTTTATGGTTTTATTTGTATTAATTTTATCTAAACTTCATTGTTGTTGCTATTCAGTCGCTAAGTCATGCCCGAGTTTTTGTGATCCCATGGACTGTAGTGTGCCAGACTTCCCTGTCCACTCTCTCCCTAAGTTTGCTCAAGCTCAAGTTCGTTAAGTCATTGATGCCATCCAATCATCTCATCCTCTGTGGCCCGCTTCTCCTGTCTGTGTATTCAGTCATGTCCAACCCTTTGTGATCCCATTGACTGTAGCTCACCAGGCTTCTTTGTCCATAGGATTCCCAAGGCAAGAATATTGGAGTGGGCTGCCATTTCCTTATCTAGAGAATATTCCCAACCCAGGGATTGAACTCACTTCTCTTGTGTCTCCTGCATTGTCAAGCAGACTCTTTAATACTGGTGTCACCTGGTAAGCCCTAAACCACACTGCTTTTTTTAAAATAAACTTTTCAATTTGTGAAGGACACAGTATGCTCATTTATTAGTTCTAATGATTTACTGTACCTCATCATTTCTAAAGGAAGAGTTGTGGATTTCATGATGCTGTGATGACATGTATTTGTCCAAGCAATAACAACCCATAAATCATGGAAATTGTGGCTACTTCTTGAGAGGACCATAACTGAGTAAAGTGATATGAGCAAAAGTGACCAAGTGACCCTGCTTCTAATAGCAATATACAACCCAAGTATATACCGATAATAGGATTAATAATCATAGTTACAGGTGGTATTAATGAGCCTCGAGAATAGAATGTTAAAGAAACAAAATACATTACAGGGGAAACTTTATTTAATCCTATTATATAAAATTTAAACACAGATGATATAGTTTTTGAAGAAGCTTATCAGTATTGATAGAACAGTTATCACTGGTGTGAACCACGAGAATTGTATCATCAGGAATAGAGTCAACCTGCTTTTTAAAAACACGTTGTTTTAAAGCAGTTCACAAAAATTGTGCATAATCAATTTGTCATTAATAAACTTTTGTGTCTAATTGAAGTTACATTAAGCAATTAGAAAAACATGTAAAAGTCTAAAAAGAGTACATGGCAACTTGTAAAGTATCTGTTAATATGAGGCATGCTCATTAAAAGAGATTGTGATTCAAGCCTACCTTTCAAATCACTCAGTTATGTCATTATTCTCTCCTGCCACTTTTTTTTTCCTCCTGACTTCAATCAACCACCAAGCTCTTTATCATCTGAGTAATATAAATATTATATGAAAAAAGGAAAAAATATCCAAGCTTTCCCATCTACAAGCTAAAGCTAGTAACTTATGTCTCAACTCTCTAACCTTAAAAGAAAACTTTCCTCAGACTAATAATGTATGGAAAAATTGAATGAATTCCATAAAGTGCTTAGTAGAAAAATCAGTTAAGTAGTGAAACCAATTATCTCCATGTTCAACAAAGTTTGACATTGGCTTAGACACATTCTCACCTTGGTAGTTACATTACCTCTTTGTACGGGTGTGCGTGGTACATAATTTCACTGAGATTGTTGGTTACTGGAAACACAAATTATATATCTTACATGTTTTCATATTTCCATAATTAACAAACATTTAACACACAATAAGCAATGTTACAGTTACTGATAAAATACTGAAAAGACAAAGTAATCAACTTTAGTTGAGGCATATCTTGAGACAGAATGGTTCCAAATCACTATAATACTATTTATTTCAATATAATTTTCAAATGCGTTATATTGTTTAACCCTCACAGAGAATCAATATTGCTACAATTTTATATACATGATACATCCATGAATGTGAATATATATCAGTGTAAGTGAAAATCTACCTCTCTTTTTAGATATTTTAAGCAGTAAATTATTAATCCATTTCCACTTAAATTCTGTATGTACTCCTGGAATCTGGAATTCATACCTGCTGTAAACTACATTTTTATTATAGCTCCCAGGAAGATAGAAACTACAGTTACAATTAAAAGGACTTCCTTCCTAGAGAGTCTCTATTTGCTATACTCACGGTAAGAAATGGGCTTCCCTGGTAGCTCAGACGGTAAAGAGTCTGCCTACAGTGCAGGATACCTGGGTTCAATCCCTAGGTCGGGAAGATCCCCTGGAGAAGGAAATGGCAACCCACTCCAGTATTCATGCCTGGAAAATCCCATGGATCAAGGAGCCCGGTGGGCTACAGTCCATGGGGTTGCAAAGAGTCAGACCTGACTGAGCGACTTCACTTCATGGTAAGAAGATAGAAACTTAAACGTTATAGCCCTCTGAGGAACCCATTCCCTTGTCTTTAATTATAATAGTTTGTATTGTATTTCATCTTCTCTCCTAGGACAAAGAAGCAGAATTAGCTTCTTTATTTTGAAAATACTTATTCAGGGTAGATAATTATGTCACTTTTCTTGAGTATTACTGTGAACCCCCTAAAATTTCTCCTCCTTTTCACATAATAATGAGAGGAAAAATACAGAGTGCTTCCAGTGTAACTGTCACTGTTGAAAACATGTATGTAAACTCACAGAACACTTATAAACATTGTTTTGGAGGTACTTTAACATGGATATTATGATCTCCATTTTTCTTCCAAGATGGGCTACTTAAGTAAATTGTGCAAGGTTATAGAGCTAGAGAATATAAACAAGGTATTCCAATGAAATCAACTTCATTTTTTTTCACATCTTATTAAGATATAATTGAGAAATAAAATTGCAAATATTTAAGGTATACAACCTGACGTTTTGATTTACATATCCCTTATGAAATGATTACTACAATCAAGCAAGTTAAAATATCCATCAGTTCACATTTAAAGTGCTTTTGTGTGTTCAGAACACTTAATATCTAACCTCTTAACAAATTTTAAATATACAGTAAAGTTGTATAATCTTTGTCACTGTAAATCACGATGTGAATGCTTAGTCACTCAGTCATGTCTGACTCTTTGAGACCCCGTGAGTTCACGTGAGGTCTGTAGACCGCTAGGTTTCTCTGTCCATGGGGATTCTTCTGGCAAGAATACTGGAGTTGGTTGCCATGCCCTCCTGCAAGGTATCTTCCCAACCCAGGAATTGAACCCAGGTCTCCTGTATTGCAGGCAGATTCTTTACTGTCTGAGCCAGGTAGCTCAGCTGGTACAGAATCCACCTGCAATGTAGGAAACCCTGGTTCAATTTCTGGGTCGGGAAGATCCCCTGCAGAAGGGATAGCTACTCACCCCAGTATTCTCTGGCTTCCCTTGTGGCTCAGAGGATAAAGAATCCACTTGCAATGCAGGAGACCTGGGTTCCATCCTTCGACTGGAAAGACCCCCGGGTCAGGAGGACATGGCAACACATTCCAGTATTCTTGCCTGGAAAATCCCCATGGACAGAGGAGCCTGAAAGGCTACAGTCCATAGGGTCTCAAAGAATCAGACATGACTGAACAACACGGCACAGAATAAATCACCGTCATGTATGGATGCGAGAGCTGGACTGTGAAGAAAGCTGAGGGCTGAAGAATTGATGCATTTGAAATGTGGTGTTGGAGAAGACTCTTGAGAGTCCCTTGGGCTGCAAGGAGATCCAACCAGTCCATTCTGAAGGAGATCAGCCCTGGGATTTCTTTGGAGGGAATGATGCTGAAGCTGAAACTCCAGTACTTTGGCCACCTCATATGAAGAGTTGACTCATTGGAAAAGACTCTGATGCTGGGAGGCATTGGGGGCAGGAGGAGAAGGGGACGACAGAGGATGAGATGGCTGGATGGCATCACTGACTCGATGGACGTGAGTCTGAGTGAACTCCTGGAGTTGATGATGAACAGGGAGGCTTGGTGTGCTGTGATTCATGGGGTCACAAAGAGTCAGACATGACTGAGCAACTGAACTGAACTGAACTGAACTGAATGACTAGTATGTTGGGTATCTTTTCACTGGCTTATTGGTCATTTGTATATCTTCTTTGGAGAAACATCCATTCACATCCTTTGCTCATTTTTTATCAGTTTACTGAGTTGTAGAGTTTTTAAAATACATTCTGGATATTAAGTCCATATCAAATATATGGTTTATAAATATTATTTTTTATCTCATATGTAGAGCTTTCACAATGATGATTGTGCCCTTTGGAGCACAGGAGTTTTAATTTTGGATGGAGTCCAGTTTACCTATTTTTATTTTGTTGAATCTTTTTTGAGAAATTATCGAATAATGAGTGACCCAGTGAAACACCAGACACTCCAGCCTCTGATCCCAGGTCTCTCTCTCTCTCTACCAGCAATCCCACTGTATGGCCCTCTGACATGCAATGTAACATCTGAAAGAGAGCATACCTTTGTATAAGTAAAGTCAAGGGACTGAATTCTCTGTGGAGGTAAAGGATTTAAGGTCCATGATACCATATGATGGCTCAGTCTTTTAAAATGTGGCTCCTTTGGACCATCTGAGTAGCTGCTGCTAAATGTTTCTAGAAGAGACAGAAGGAAAGCCTGAAATAGAATCAGAATCAGAGAATGATTATCACTTTCCAGTTCAGAGATTCTAGGATTTATTAGGTGACTCACTACCTGTAAGTATAAATATAAAATGATCTTTTTTCTGAGACTCTGTTACCTTCCCTATTGACCTTAAATGCTTTCCATGAAAAAATCAAGTAGCAAATGTGTGTGAAAAAAATCTTGACACTCAATAGATTATACAAATACAAACTTTTCTCATCCTTATTATTAAAGTTTGATGTATATTTCTATGTTTAGCATACTGTATACAGTTTTACACAATATCATGAAAGTATTATCATTTCCTTTCACATCCTGTCTCTCATTCATACTAAAAATAAGAGAGAAGAGAAAACAGAGAATTGCTCTCCTTAGTAAATTATCTTTCATTTATTAGACATATTTACTGGATAAATATGATATACATATATATCTTCCAATTGTTAGAGACACACCTAAAAAGGCTTCATGAAATAATCATAAACCATGATATTTCGATACACTGCTTTGAAAGAGACTCATGAATGTTTAGTTATGAAAAATTCCCTAGACGCCACATAGTACAACTTTTCAGTTTACAAATTATTGGAGAAAGTTATGTGAAACAGAAGAGAACTCCATTTCCTTGTTTATGTTCCAAATATCTCACAAAATCTACCAGTCAGTAAAATTCTTGGAATTGGTGCCATCAAAGCAAAGAAAAGAAGAATTTGATAAAGTTTGAGTTGTGAAACTGTATAGTCTGTGAGGCTTTCTTGGTGTCTTAGATGGTAAAGAATCTGCCTGCAATGTGGGAGACCTGGGTTCTATCCCTGGGTCAAAAAGATTCCCTAAAGAAAGGAATGGCTACACACTCCAGTATTCTTGCCTAGAGATTTCCATAGACAGAAGAGCCTGGTGGGTTATGGCCCATGGGGTCCCAGGGTCAGACATGACTGAGCATGTTCACTTTCACTTTTCTTGTGAACTTTTCTTGAAACTTGTAAGATGTGGGAATACGGAATATTTTGAAGTGCATGAATGGAAATCTTCAGTTTGGCAGTATCACAAAGTCTAGAGAATGCTTGACTCCAGTGTAGTTGTGCATTCTTCCAGAGCCCTATGAGTATCAGGGTCCATGATTTATGCTGTCTTTTCTTCTTCCATATCCATTAATATTTCAGAGTATCTAATCATCTAAGACTTTGAGCCATCAGTCTTGTTTTTCTCTTTTCCTTTATGTTATCAGCTCTTTTTTTTTAACCACTCATTTCCTCATATGCCACTAAAAGTCTTCCATACATTTAATTTTTCTCTCATTAAGTCACTTCTTTTCTTTAAAGTGTGTGTGTGTGTGTGTTTCACCTCTCTGGGTCTTATTCTTCAATTTCCATTATAATTAGCATGAAAGAATATAGAAGTATGAAAAGTATGGAAGTATCTTGGATGTCAGAATTTTCCAATTTCGTGTTTAATTATAACACTGAATCCAAATTTTAAATTAAGAGAATAAAGAAAGAAGTTAGCAGTTCTTTATGTTGACTACCTTGGGAATAAGACTATATTTATTTATTTATAGAGTTATTAAAATTTTGATATATATTTTGTTGTAGAAAGTTTGGATTCTCTCAACACATAGTCGTCATTTAAATAGGTGAAAATACCTAACACACACTTGTTATACAAAGAAAAGAATTTTTGACCTAAGGAATTATTCCCCAATTGCAATATTCAGCATATCTGATTCTGTAAGGCTCTCTACTATGCTCAAATGTTAGAACAGGGAATGATTTTTTTTTTTTTTTGAAAACTGACATAACATTTTAATTCCATTAAAATAAAGCCATGGCATTTTAGTATGTTGTTAACAGCAAAAATATCTCTGAGGATATTTCTACTGCCCAGCTCCTCTGTCCATGGGATTTCCTAGGCAAGAATACTGGTGTGGGTTGCCATTTCCTTCTCCAGGGGATCTTCCCTACCCAGGAATCAAACTCCAGCCTGCTGCATTGCAGGCAGATTCTTTACCGACTGAGCCACTAGGGAAGCCCCTTAAGTATAATTAATGAAAATTAATTTTGAATATCAATACATAAACAGGATATTTGCTAGGGAAAATTTTTGCAGCAAAAGTATTTTGAAGAAATGTTCCCATCCTACATAAAATGTTGTAGAGGCATAAGCCTTGTATCATTAAAAAATAGGTCATACAACAATTTTCAGGAACCTGCTATATCCTTGGAAATACACATTATTTGGTTTGATGTACACAGGGCTACAGTCCATGGGGCCTCAAAGAGTCAGAGACACAAATGAGGAACTGAGCACTTGTGCACAATAGTCACAATCAGGCTATGGATTTTACATAGAAAAAGCTTGATGTATCTCCATTTTTCATTAAAGTGTTAGAGAAAAAAAGTAGATAATTGGGTTTCTTTACAATTTAATAAAATTCTACAGAACATATTTGGAAAACACTGCTTATTTAGAATTGTTTTAATGAAATGAAAGATAAACGCTTTACACAAAGATAAACATTCACCATGGTAAACAATCTAGGGTCAGTGGATCAGTGGATATTCAATATCAAAAAGCATGATATGAGTGAGACAAAACCTAGATTTTGTTTAAAGCTGAATTAAAAATAAGATGATAAGAAATTAAGAAAAATAGATTACTTTATATCAAGGAGAAATAAAAGCATAATGGGCGTTTTGATGAATTAAGAAGTCTGTGAGGCTTAGTCTGAGATGGAAAAGTTAAAATGTACATTACTAAACCCTTCTCTGAATTAGCTATATAGATTCTCCTTTGAGGATAATAACATTGACCTTGACTTCCCAGGAGGCACAGTAATAAAGAATCTGCCTGCCAATGCAGGAGGTGTAAGAAATGCTGGTTCAATCGCTGCAACAGGAAGATTCCCCTAGAGTAGGAAATGGCAACAACAGAAAATGGCAACCACTCCAGTATTCTTGTCTGGAAAATTCCATGGACAGGGGAGCCTGGTGGGCTACAGTTCATGAAGTCGCAAAAAGTCAGGCAGGGCTAAGTAACTGACCACAATCATTGTTCCAATGCAATGTTTCACTGGGCTGGTACCACACACAAGAAGCAGATAAAATGGTAGAAGGAATCAAGAGAAGAGGAATTCTGTAGTTAGGTGAGAACACAGTGGAGACATGTTAAGACAAAGAATACAACTGTCAATAGAGAATACTATGTGATCAAGGATATTTCATAAAATTTAGCAACAGACACTTGTAATTATTTTTCTCCTAGATTCTCTATTGACTGTGTACCTTTGAGTTAGTCAATAATATACATTTTTCTTTTCTGGGAAATAAGGAAAATAGTTATTGAAGTTGTTATTTGGGAAGTCTGGATGGGAAAATGACTAGAAAACAATGGACCAAATCACTTAACTTATTGTGACCAAAGAGGAGGCAACTGAAGGTTGGTGAATTCTTATACATGCACACAATGTAGTGTGCACTTGAATACGCTGACCTGGTATGCATTTGAAAACTAATAAACAAGTTTCTACGCATTCTGGATCTTGCAGATGACACAAATTATCCGGGATGGTTTGGAGAAACCAGACCTTCAACTTGGACTTCATCCTGTTAGGAATCTTTGATTATAGACCCACACACATCTTCCTTTTCTCTCTGGTCTTGGGCATCTTCACAGTGGCCTTCATGGGAAACACTCTCATGGTTCTTCTTATCTACCTGGACACCCAGCTCCACACCCCTATGTACTTGCTCCTTAGCCAATTGTCCCTCATGGACCTCATGCTCATCTCTACTACTGTACCCAAGATGGCCTTCAACTACTTGTCTGGCAGGAAATCCATCTCTCTAGCAGGCTGTGGCATCCAGATATTCTTCTATGTTTCCCTACTTGGAGCTGAATGCTTCCTGTTGGCTGTCATGGCCTATGATCGCTATGTGGCTATATGCCACCCTCTTCGATATACCATCCTGATGAATCAGAAATTCTGTGTCTTCATGACTGTTGCTTCCTGGATCTTGGGCTCTCTTGATGGGATCATTGTGCTTGTAGCAGCCCTCTCATTCCCTTATTGCAGCTCCCTGGAAATTCATCACTTTTTCTGTGATGTTGCTGCCCTTTTACCTCTATCTTGTACAGACACCTCTGAGTTTGAAAATTTGCTTTTTATCTGCTGTGTGGTGATGCTGGTCTTACCAGTCTCTGTGATTATTGGTTCCTATTCACGAGTTCTTCAAGCTGTCATCGGCATGGATTCCAAGGAAAGTCGCTGCAAGGCCTTCACCATCTGCTCCTCACATCTGTCTGTGGTTGGACTCTACTATGGAGCTGCCATGTTTATGTATATGAGACCAGCTTCTAATCACACACCAGACCAGGACAAGGTGGTATCAGCCTTTTATACCATCCTCACCCCGATGCTGAACCCTCTCATCTACAGTCTTCGAAACAAAGAGGTATCTAAAGGATTTCAGAAACTGTTGAGGAAAGGAAAATTAATTTTATACAGCATCTTTGAGTGCCCACTGTGATCAGTACTCCTCCCCGGAAACTTGAGTCCCTTGTATCATCTTATTCTTCCTGGTATATTGTTCTCCCACTTTTATTTCCAATTTAAAATACCTTCATTTATAGTTTATATAAACATCACAGGTCAAGAAGACAGTTTAGATAACAGTATAGGCAGCTTCACTGCTGTGAATTTCTTTTATACCACGAGTTGTTAGACATAAGTACCTGATTTTAGGATGCCTGTCTTTTAACTCAGGTATAAGTCTGATGATTTTGCTTTATCCAAGACAAAAGGTTGAAGTTGAACCACTTAAATCTCTATTTAATAATTACTTACCTTAAATGAACTTGTCTTCATTTTATCCCTATTTGAACCCATGTTTTGACTTTTATTCCTGACTCTTCCCTACTTAATTCCAAAGAATTTAGAAATTGATAGTTAACATTGACAATTCTGTCAAATAAGTCATATGTCTAGATAAGCTAACAGGGACTTATACATTTTTTTTTCCTTTGCCTTTAAAAAGAAAATGAATATTTTAATGAGTCCACATAAAATATTTATTTGTTTAAGCTGCACAACCTTCATCTTTATTGTAATTGACTTTGTCACTCAACCTTATATTGATAACTAAAATCTATTTGAAGGTACTAGAAAACTAACAAACAGTTTCTAGAATTGCTAATCATGATTTTGTACACAGCTGTAAAAAAATATTTCCTATAAATTATGCCACAAAACTGAAATTTTTTTTCTTAGAGGAAACTTATGGTCTCTGAATGCCCATAACAGCTGTTTTAATGTTCTGTTGAGTACCCACACATTGATGCAACCAAAGAGTCATTAACTTTTTGCAATTTACAAAAGTAAATAACCTACATCTTTAAAAACAATCCTTATATGCTCATGAGATTAACTTGATTTATGTATATATAACTGTAATCTAATCTTTATTATGTAATTTATTATTATGTAAATTATTATTATTTATTATATAAATGTTTTTTTAAACTATTAGACTTTATACTTAAACAAGATGTTCCATGGGTTGTAATATGTTGCATCTCTTTTTAGAAAAATGACAATTTTTGAGATATGCAGAATATTCTAAATATATATATATATATTCTCAGGATTTTTTAAAATAAAATTCACATACAATGAAATTCAACACTTTAAAGTGCAGAGTTCAGTTATTTTTCAGTAGATTCACAGATAAATGCAATCATTATCATTATCTAATTCCAAAAGAACCCCCCAAAGTATGCTCATACCTATTATACCCATTAGCATTCATTCATCATTCCCTTCTCCCCAAACTGAAGGCAAGCACTATTTTTTGTCTATGTGGTTTTGCCTATTTAGGATGTAGCATATGTGGTCCACTGGAGAAGGGAATGGCAAACCACTTCAGTATTCTTGCCTTGAGAACCCCATAAATAGTATGAAAAGGCAAAATAATAAGATACTGAAAGAGGAACTCCCCAGGTCAGTAGGTGCCCACTATGCTACTGGAGATCAGTGGAGAAATAACTCCAGAAAGAATGAAGGGATGGAGCCAAAGCAAAAACAATACCCAGTTGTGGATGTGTCTGGTGATAGAGGCAAGGTCCGATGCTGTAAAGAGTAATATTGCATAGGAACCTGGAATGCTAGGTCCATGAATCAAGGTAAATTGGAAGTGGTCAAACAGGAGATGGCAAGAGTGAACATCGATATTCTAGGAATCAGTGAACTAAAATGGACTGGAATGGGTGAATTTAACTCAGATGATCATTATATCTACTCCTACGGGCAGGAATTCCTTAGAAGAAATGGAGTAGCCATCATGGTCAACAAAAGATCCAAAATTCAGTACTTGGATGCAATCTCAAAAACAACAGAATGATCTCTGTTCGTTTCCAAGGCAAACCATTCAATATCACAGTAATCCAAGTATATGCCCCAACCAGTAACATTGAAGAAGCTGAAGTTGAATGGTTCTATGAAGACCTACAAGACCTTTTAGAACTAACACACAAAAAAATATATCCTTTTCATTATAGGAGACTGGAATGTAAAAGTAAGAAGTCAAGAAACATCTGGAGTAACAGGCAAATTTGGCCTTGGAATACGGAATGAAGCAGGGCAAAGGCTAATAGAGTTCTGCCAAGAGAACGCATTGGTCATAGCAAACACCCTCTTCCAACAACACAAGAGAAGACTCTACACACGGACCTCACCAGATGGTCAACACTGAAATCAGATTGATTATATTCTTTGCAGCCAAAGATGGAGAAGCTCTATACAGTCAGCAAAACAAGACCAGGAGCTGACTGTGGCTCAGATCATGAGCTGCTTATTGCCAAATTCAAACTTAAATTGAAGAAAGTAGGGAAAACCAAGAGACCAATTCAGGTATGACCTAAATCAAATCCCTTATGATTATACAGTGGAAGTGAGAAATAGATTTAAGGGCCTAGATCTGATAGAGTGCCTGATGAACTATGGACTGAGGTTCATGATGTTGTACAGGAGACAGGGATCAAGACCACCCCCATGGAAAAGAAATGCAAAAAAGCAAAATGGCTGTCTGGGGAGGCCTTACAAATAGCTGTGAAAAGAAGAGAAGTAAAAAGCAAAGGAGAAAAGGAAAGATATAAGCATCTGAATGGGAGAAGGCAATGGCAACCCACTCCAGTACTCTTGCCTGGAAAATCCCATGGACAGAGGAGCCTGGTAGGCTGCAGTCCATGGGGTTGCGAAGAGTTGGACATGACTGAACGACTTCACTTTCACTTTTCACTTTCCTGCATTGGAGAAGGAAATGGCACCCCACTCCAGTGTTCTTGCATGGAAAATCCCAGGGACAGGGGAGCCTGGTGGGCTGCCGTCTATGGGGTCTCACAGAGTCGGACGTGACTGAAGCGACTTAACAGCAGCAGCAGCAAGCATCTGAATGCAGAGTTCCAAAGAATAGCAAGGAGAGATAAGAAAACCTTCCTCAGCAATAAATGCAAAGAAATAGAGGAAAACAACAGAATGGGAAAGACTAGAGATCTCTTCAAGAAAATTAGAGATATCAAGGGAACATTTCATGCAAAGATGGGCTCGATAAAGGACAGAAATTGGATGACCCTAACAGAAGCAGAAGATATTAAGAAGAGGTGGCAAGAATACACAGAAGAACTGTACAAAAAAGATCTTCACAACCAAGATAATCACGATGGTGTGATCACTCACCTGGAGCCAGACATCCTAGAATGTGAAGTCAAGTGGGGCTTAGAAAGCATCACTATGACAAAGGTAGTGGAGGTTATGGAATTCCAGTTGAGTTATTTCAAATCCTGGAAGATGATGCCTTGAAAGTGCTGCACTCAATATGCCAGCAAATTTGGAAAACTCAGCAGTGGCCACAGGACTGGAAAAGGTCAGTTTTCATTCCAATCCCAAAGAAAGGCAATGCCAAAGAATGCTCAAACTACCACACAATTGCACTCATCTAACATGCTAGTAAAGTAATGCTCAAAATTCTTCCAGTCAGGCTTCAGCAGTACGTGAACTGTGAACTTCCAGATGTTCAAGCTGGTTTTAGAAAAGGCAGCGGAACCAGAGATCAAATTGCCAACATCCGCTGGGTCATTGAAAAAGCAAGAGATTACCAGAAAAACATCTGTTTCTGCTTTATTGACTATGTCAAAGCCTTTGACTGTGTGGATCACAATAAATTGTGGAAAATTATGAAAAAGTTGGGAATACCAGACCCCCTACCTGACTCTTGAGAAACCTATATGCAGGTCAGGAAACAACAGTTAGAACTGGACATGCAACAACAGACTGGTTCCAAATAGGAAAAGGAGTATGTCAAGGCTGTATACAGTCACCCTGCTTATTTAACTTATATTTTGAGTACATCATGAGAAACGCTGGGCTGGAAGAATCACAAGCTGGAATCAAGATTGCCAGGAGAAATATCAATAACCTCAGATATGCAAATGACACCACCCTTATGGCAGAAAGTAAAGAGGAACTAAAAAGCCTCTTGATGAAAGTGAAAGAGGAGAGTGAAAAAGTTGGCTTAAACTTAGCATTCAGAAGACGAAGATCATGGCATCTGGTCCCATCACTTCGTGGGAAATAGATGGGGAAACAGTGGAAAGTATCAGACTTTATTCTGGGGGGCTCCAAAATCACTGCAGATGGTGACTGCAGCCATGAAATTAAAAGACGCTTACTCCTTGGAAGAAAAGTTATGACCAGCCTAGATAGCATATTGAATAGCAGAGACATTACTTTGCCAACAAAGTTTCATCTAGTCAAGGCTATGGTTTTTCCACTGGTCATGTATGGATGTGACAGTTGGACTGTGAAGAAGGCTGAGCGCCAAAGAATTGATGCTTTTGAACTGTGTTGTTGGAGAAGACTCTTGAGAGTCCCTTGGACTGCAAGGAGATCCAACCAGTCCATTCTGAAGGAGATCAGCCCTGGGATTTCTTTGGAAGGAATGATGCTAAAGCTGAAACTCCAGTACTTTGGGAACCTCAAGCGAAGAGTTGACTTATTGGAAAAGACTCTAAGGCTGGGAAGGATTGGGGCAGGAGGAAAAGGGGACAACAGAGGATGAGATGGCTGGTTGGCATCACTGACTCAATGGACATGAGTTTGAGTGAACTCCAGGAGTTGGTTTTGGACAGGGAGGCCTGGCGTGCTGCGATTCATGGGGTCACAAAGAGTTGGACATGACTTAGCAACAGAACTGAACTGAACTGATATAAATGAAATCTGCAAATGTGGTATTATTTCGTGACTATTTTCTCTCACTTACTATAATGTTTTCAAGGTTCATGTTGAAGCACATATCAGTTCTTCATTACTTTATGTGAATGAATAATATTCTACTTAAGGTTATACCACACTTTGCTTATCCAATCAACAATTGATAGACATTTCAGAACTTTTGGAGAAGGAAATGGCAAAGAGCACTGGAGGAAGGAGCACTCCAGTACTCTTGCCTAGAAAATCCCATGGATGGAGGAGCCTGGTGGGCTATAGTCCATGGGGTCGCAAAGAGTTGGACACGACTAAGCGACTTCACTTAAGGCTTAGAAAAGAAGATAAAGACCTCAAAGAAGATAAAGACCTTGCCCTCAGGCCTGGAAAAAGAAGATAATGAACTCAAGGGCCCTTGCTGAACCACTTGACTTCAGGGATAACAATCGTGAAGTTTAAGCCTCACCCTAATACTCCGGACAGATTGCATCACTTTCCATCCCCTACCTGGACCTTTCCATCGTCTGCAATTGTCATCTCAGCTAAAGAATACCCAAAATGCCTGCCTGACTAAAAACCTCCGCTATCACTTCTGCAAACCTTCCCTTAAATATGAAGCCTCCCTCATCTCTCGCATGCTCAGCCCGGTCATTAGGCCAACTGTCACCCCTCTTTGCCTGAATAAAAGGTAACCTGTCCCCCTTGAGGTCGTCTTCCTTTCTTCTTTGCCTCATCTCAAACCATTCCTTACAAAATTGGTTATAAATGTATTTTTGTTGTTGAGTTTTTAGGCTTCTTTTATATTCTGGATAATAGACTCTTATCAGATATATTTTGCAAATATTTTCCCTTTCAATGTGTTGTGTTTTCACTCTGTTAATAGCATCCTTAGAATTAGAATTTACAAATTATTTTTATTTTGATGTAGTCCAAATTATTCAACATTTTAATGCTTAAGATTTTTGCATAATTTCTGGAAAATCATTGTTTAATACAAAGTCAAAAGATCAACATTTCCCTCTTGAGTTTTATAGTTTTAGTTCTTATATCTATGTCATTGGTACCTTTGAAGGAATTTTTTGTGTATGGTGTAAGACAGAGTCAACCTTATTATTTTGCTTTGCTATATCCAGTTGTCACAGCACCATTTATTGAAGAGACACTGCTTTCTCCATTATTTTTATTTTTGGTATGTCTGTAGAAAATCAGTTGACCATAGATAGATATAATTACTCTTGAACTGTTAATTCTATTTCACGCATCTACATATTTATTCTTTAATTATTGCTGTACTGCCTTGATTACTGTAGTTTCAATGTAAATGAAAACTCAGAAACTGTTGTTAGGTAGTTAGAATAGGAAAAAGGAGTCCAGAATGATGGTGGCATTCCCTTCCTTCTTTTCACAAGGAAGGGAAAAGCCCATGAAAATAGAAAAAAGGAAGGTCCAAGGACCAGAGTAAGGACCTCGGGTAGAACAAACAGCACTCCTGGCCAGTCCAATTTACATATGCCAGGCCCAGAGGGAGGAAAAACATATAAAAAGAGGAGCCAAAGGGCCAGGGTCTCTTTCTCTCTATTCTTCGTGACTTTTGGGTTGGCATGCCCTCATGCCTTGAGGATATATTTTCCTTTATTTTCTAAATAAAACTGAACTGTAACACAGAGCTGTAATACTGTCCAAGAGCTGTGACACGCCAAAGGCTTTAACGTCCATTATTTCAAATTTGTGTTGTGACAAGACAAAACCAAGGAAATTACATATTCCCCTGATAGTGTGAATTCTCTTTGTTCTTGGTAACACTTGCTTAAGATATTCTAGGTATCTTGAAATACCATAAAATTTAGGATTAGCTTGACAATTCTGAAATACAGCAGCTGGAACTTTTTTATAGAGATGGTATTGTATCTATAAATCAATTTGGGGGATGTTTCCAACTTAACAATAATATTCCTCTAATTGATTGGCACAGAATATCTTTGAATTTCTTTCTCTTAGTGTTTCTTTTTCTCAAAATTTTGCAAGCATAAAAATCTGTTATTTTGTTTAATTTATTAGTAAATATATTATTTTTTTGATGGTATGACATATGAACTGTTTACTTAATTTTATTTTCTTATTGTTCATTGCTAGTGTCACTCTATTACTTTTTTGACATTGAGGCAACTGTGCATCTTTTAAAATATTTTTCCTCTATGTGATTATTGCTTATTTTCTTTTAATGGCCTTTCTATATTTTAGTGTTCATCTTTACAGAGATGATCTCATTTTGTTTATACAACTCGATATTGACTTTTCATTATTTGCTTCCAGATGTATGTTTTTACTGTTTGTGTCTATGGAATCACCAGACAAGCTCTTCTAGGGACTCTGTACTTGGGATAGCCTGAATTATCATGCTCTTTTTTTGCAGACATATTTATGGTTCTTCTGAAAGATATACTTTGAAGCATAATCCTCCAAGAAATCCAGTTCTATTAATTCATTCCTGTCTCAAACTTTGCCTAATTTAATTGCACTGCCTATGGCTTCCCAGATGGTGCTAGTGATAGGGAACCTGCTTACCAATGCTGACTGAAGTGACTTAGGATACACACATGAAAACAAATATTAGACTTGGGTATTTCTTTCTCTCCCTGGATATTATATAGTCAGGCAAAAACTCTGCAGTCAGAGACTTGTCTTCACAACTCAGCCTTCTCACTAGATATGTAACCATGGGCAAATTAGCATATTCTCTCTGCTTCAGTTTTTATGTCTGTTAAATGGGGTGAAAATTGTAATAATGAGAAAATGGTGTGGATTATATGAGTGTATATTTTTGAGACACTCAGAACAGTCCCATGCACATTAGTACTTTGCAAGAATCAGAGTTTTAAAATCATTATGAGGCCTAAAATGTACTGATATTTATGATTTTTAAGTGTGTACATTCATACACACAAACAGATATTCACCTATATACTACGTAAGCTGTGCTTTGTGTTGTGCTGTGTCATGTCCAACTCTTTGTGACCCTATGGACTGTAGCTTGCCATGACTACATGAGAATTGGAAATATATATGAAAAATACGAAATTATGTTTCTATCATTTTGCTTTCAAAAGGGATAAAGTACTGATTTTAAAACAACTTACTGAAGAAGAAATCTGAATCACTAATAAACATATAAAACAGCTACTCAAATCAGTAATGAAAATTCATATAATTATGAGAAACCATTTCTTACAAATAGGTTTACAAAGTGTTTTTTTTTTCATTAAGCAATAGAAAATGATTTTGTGTGTGTGTGTTCAATTTTTTTCTTTTTTTTTACTTTACAATATTGTATTGGTAGAAAATTATTTTTGAGGTTGTGATGAAAGAAAATGCTATTTCTGTTTATGTAGCTAATGAGAATGTAATATAACTCAAGGATTCTTGCATGTGAATGGGCAGTATTTTTGAAAATTCATATATTTCCCTTCTAAGGACCTTATTCCTATCCTACATTACTCCTGAGCAGAAACATCATTAACAAGATGGAGAATGACTTAAAAATTGAAGTTAATATTAAAAGAGTGATAGATTCACGGAAAGATAATAGTTCAGAATTGGACATGAAAATAAGATGAAAGAAGAATATCATAAAATTTATAATTAGCAAGCATTTGTTAGGATCTGGTATTCAGAAAAAATATTGAGTGAAGATATATAGATGCAGTAATCATAATATTAATGAAAGAGTAAGAGAGCAAATAAAAATCTTAGGGAGTCAAATTATTTCATGGAAGAAAAATTAACTAATTATATAGTATCTAGAGACAGTAACAAGACAACCAGTACTAGAATCAAGAGAATCTGACCACAAATGTCAAGTTTTCAAAAAAGGAATAAATTAAAACAATATTGACATCTCTAGTACAGGAATCTCAAGTCAAATGACTCCAAATCTCAAGTCAATTCACTCTACTTGTGAATCATCAATTTAAAAATAAATAGTGAATTTAATAGTAGTTTTATTTAGAGATAATAAAGCTTACAGCTCAATGAGTATTTACTCATTTTAAAATGAGGAACCCAAATGTTCTTTTGGAACTTATATAGTTAATAATGAAATAATTAGAAATTATGAAAGATTTTTTAAAAGGAGTGTGAATATAGAGTGATTAATATATGAATCAGTCAGAAAAAACAGGTGACAAGAATTAAGGAATTTATATTACTAATCTAGAAAGTGACAAACTTCTATATTGATATTAAATATTAATAAGATTCACACTTTAAAGACAGAAAACTATTTTTATATGACGGCTTAGGAGAAAAAATGAGTGATCACATATATAACTGTAATTAAAGACAAGGGACTGGATAACCTGGAGGGATTTCAAATAGAAATCTCAGATGACTTAGCAAAATTTTATTAAATAGGTTTTCTCTAGAAATTTAAGCATTTTTATCTAGCAAGTACTACCATGTCTTCTTAGGAACATTTGGAAGTGATAGCTTATGATGAATGGTGTTGGATTTGTGATCCCCAAAGGAGAAGATTTAACTTCAAGACCAAGGACCAGGCTTGATCACTCAAGAGCTTTTGTATAGCAGGGTTTTATTAAGGTATAAAAAGGGGACAGAGAAAGCTTCTGATATAGACATTAGAAGGGGGATGGAGAGTGCCCCCTGCCAGTCTTTAGCAAGCTGTTTTATGTCTGTTAGAAAGCTATTAATCAGATAAGAGAGACACCTCAAGGCTGACAGCGTTTCACCAGGCCCCTCTCCCACAATATGCATTTTTGAGAGAGGATGGCATGAGGTGTGTCACCCCCCAGCCATAAAACAATTGATATGAATACTGGTTTGTTGAGCTATTATCAGCCCAAGGTTTGAGAAAAGAAAAAGTTAGTCTTAGATGGAACCAGAGAAAGGCAAATTCCAAAGCAAATACATAGTTTCATTAACATATCTTAAGAAAAACATTTCCACAGAAAAACCTCCTTTTAATTTTGTATGGAGAAGGAAAAAAAATCTGGGACTAGTAATTTGTTTCCTCCTGCTACTTAAGGGAGAGATAAAAATTGTCTGATTCTTGCAGCCTATTTCCTCAGTTTGGAGACCCCTGGCCTTCCTGCCTGTTACTTCTCAGAAGGTAAGTCTGAGGGAGATGATAATTATTTCCAAAATATCTCAGTATTTCTGGAGTACAGCAGGATGGAGCTATATTTTATTCAAAAGCTGTATATTAAAATAAGCTAAGATGATTACTTTTGATAGAGATTAGCGTTGCAGGAAGGGGGACCCCTTTCAGGGCCCGAAACTGGGCTCTTGTCTAACACTCAGAAACGAATTGTCCGAGGAGACACATGAGCTATCAAAGCAAGAGATTTTATTGGGAAAGAGTGCCCGAGCAGAGAGCAGTAGGGTAAGGGAACCCAAGGCAAACTACTCTGCCACATGGCTCACAGTCTCAGGTTTTATGGTGATGGGATTATTTTCCAGGTTGTCTTTAGCCAATCATTCTGACTCAGAGTCCTTCCTGGTGGTACACACCTTGTTCAGCCAAGTTGAACGCCAGCGAGAACGATTCTGGGAGGTGGTTTGACACGTGGTGTCTCCTTTTGGCTCTTTTGGTTGGTAGTGGCTTATTAGTTCGGAGAAGGCAATGGCACCCGACTCCAGTACTCTTGCCTGGAAAATCCCATGGATGGAGGAGCCTGGTAGGCTGCAGTCCATGGGGTCGCTAAGAGTCGAACACGACTGAGCGACTTCACTTTCACTTTTCACTTTCATGCATTGGAGGAGGTAATTCCATGTTCCTTACCAGGACCTCCTGTCATAAAACAACTCATATAGATGGTTTCTATGGTGCCTGGCCAGGGTGGGTAGTTTCAGTCAATGTGCTTCCCCTAACATTAGTACAAAGGTCATAAAATAATGGATAATTATGCTGTGCTTTAAATCAGATTTTCTGTCAAATAAAATGCACAATTTTAGTTAATTTGGCAGAACCATACAAAATTTTTTTTTTCCCCAAAGCCAAAAACCAAAATACCAGTTACTGCTCTGCATTACACCCAGAGGAGAGAAAACACATGCAAAGACATAGAAAGGAAGCCAATGCCTTCAATAATGAAGTAAGAGGTAAGAAAAGAGAAAAAAAAAAAAAGATATATAAACAGACATTAAAAAATACGCTGCTGTGAAGCCAAAGAATCCCCTGAATGAATCTGGCTAAGGAAATTGAAAAGATAGAATAGTCTAAAGTATGGGTAAGCTCTCTTCCCTCCTATAGTATTTATTTGTTTAAAAATACTTATATAGTTATGAGTATTAAATATATAAATATTTTAAACTATATCCCAGGTAATATCCATACTTTGCAAACATGATTTCATTTAGTCTTAATAACACCCTACAATATAGATTTTAAAAATGTCAAATTTTACAGACTAGAAAATAAAGCTTAGAGAAGTTAACTAAGATCACACAGATAAAATGATTTGTTCCAGGTGTTTGAACTGTGCTATTGCACTCTAGTCTGCTTCTCCAGAAAAATGACCTGTACCAGGATATTTCATGGATACACCTTATCTTAATGGATAGAGTTAGTAATGGTCATATTGGTGAGAAATTTTGTCTACTACAATTGACTATTATAAGCAACATGTACTATTAGATATACTTCTGATTAACAGTTTCTCAATCCCTTCTCTTCACCTGGTATTTGATTAATCCTGTCTCATTTCTAAACATACATGCTTTCTTCCACACTTTGGTAGAAAGAATTTTTATTAATATCCTAGAGTGGTATGCTAAATTCCATAGAAAAACATAACAGAAAATCTCATTGACTTCCCAGAAATTCATGAGTCTTCAGATGGCTCATAATGACTCTTGACTTCTGAAGGGATAATCCACACTACATATCTGAGTTGGCTGGTTGCTGAAATTAGATTATATGCTTTTTGAGAAATCACTTGTATTTTAATTATGGAACAAATATGCCTGTTAACTATGTGGTTTCTTTATCCAAATCACTCAAGCTAAAAATAAGTCTAATATTTCTTATCTAAAATTTTTAAAAAATGATTCTCTGAGAAATAAATTTTCCTATATGTGCTGTGCTAAGTCACTTCAGTCATGTCCAACTCTTTGTGACTTCATGGAATGTAGCCTGCCAAGCTCCTCTATCCATGGGATTCCCTTGTCTACACATTTTTTAAAAATGATACTCAGAGAAATAAAATTTGCTATATATATAGACATTATAGTAATGGTGATCTAGGCTAAAAATCCTTGATATTTCCATAACAAAATATTGGAGATTTCTCACATGTTGTATTCTCCACAGTGAATATATTCATCATGGCATGGGAGAATCATACTTTAAACTCTAACTTCATCTTGCTGGGAATCTTTGATCACAGTCCCACCCACATCTTCCTCTTCTCTCTGGTCTTGGGCATCTTCACAGTGGCCTTCATGGGAAACACTATCATGGTTCTCCTCATCTACCTGGATACTCAGCTCCACACTCCCATGTACTTGCTCCTCAGCCAACTATCCCTCATGGACCTCATGCTTATTTGTACCACTGTACCCAAGATGACTTTCAACTACTTGTCTGGAAAGAAGTCCATCTCTCTGGCTGGGTGTGGAACCCAGATATTCTTATATGTGTCCCTGCTTGGAGCTGAATGCTTCCTGTTGGCTGCAATGGCCTATGATCGGTATGTTGCCATTTGCCACCCATTACGATACTCAATTCTCATGAGCCAGAAAATCTGTTGTCTCATGGCTGTTTCTTCTTGGGTTGTTGGTTCTTTTGATGGCATAATTGTTATTGCAGTTGCATTGTCCTTCCCATATTGTGGTTCCCGGGAAATACCCCACTTTTTCTGTGATGTCCCTGCCCTTCTCACTCTCTCATGCACTAAGACATTGTTGTTTGAAAGGTTAATGTTTATTTGCTGTGTAATTATGCTTCTTTTCCCCGTAGCAGTCATTATTGCTTCCTATGTCCGTGTTATTATGGCTATCATTTGCATGGGATCTGGAGAGGGTCGCCGAAAAGCTTTTGCTACCTGTTCTTCCCACCTCATGGTGGTGGGAATGTATTATGGAGCTGCCATGTTCATATATATGCGGCCTGTGTCTGACCGATCCCCTACCCAGGACAAGATGGTATCAGCCTTCTACACCATCCTCACTCCCATGCTGAATCCCCTCATCTACAGCCTCCGAAACAAGGAAGTGGCCAGAGCATTCATGAAGGTGTTAGGGAAGGACAAGTCTGGAGAATAAATAGCCTAATTAACTTTTTTTGCAGTTTTGTTATATGTTTAAATTTATTTATTTAACCAGTGTAATTTAGCACTCAATATTTACCCATCTTTTTACCAAAAAAATTATAAACAAGCACACAAGTTTTAGAAAGTTAAAAAAAAAAAAAAACTGCATGCTTGTTTGTTCCAATATTATATTTCTTTCATTATAGAAAATTCAAAGTATGACCATGAGTAAATATGTACTGCAAACTAATATGCACAACTATATACTTATTTTATAAGATACCACTTAAGAAATTAGAGGTATTTACCCAACATGAAATTAACACACAATTCTATAATTAAATAGAACACTGATAAATGTTTTGTGTTGTTTTTTCTTTTTTTTAACATATAACAGCTTTGTTTTTATCAAACCAAAGAATTTTCCTGAATCCAAATTGGTACCTTGGATTAATCGACTTGTTAAGTTGAATGACTGAGTTAGTATATACAAGTTTAAATATGTATTTATAAGATTATTATAAAATTAGCACACTTTAATGAGAAAGAGGTAAAAAGGAATAGATTTATGATTAGGTTTATTAAACCTATCTTATAATGGACTCTTCCCCTCTTCAGGATTTTGGAGAATTGGGAACCTTCCATTTATTTTCTTTTTTTTTACTGGCATTAGCCTAATATATGAGAAATTGAAATGTGAATATGAATCCTTGATGCCTGGATTTTTTACACCTAGATATCTTAATCCTTATATGTGTTGGGCACAGTAATTTCATGAAAAATGTTCAATTTTATAAATAGAAAACTGTAAGTTGTCCAAATTCTGATATTTTTCTATAAATCACATGTGTGACATCACTGTAGGTATTCTTGTAACTATATTTAAATGAAAGTTCAAACCTGGAGATTCATGTGTGTTTATGAGGAACAACCAATATGTCTTAATATGAATTTTTACTGTTCTTTTAAAACTTTGCTTTAACATCCACCTTGCATTAGGTTTCCTTTGTTAAATAACAAATTTGCACAACTTAGGATTTCTAAATAATAATTATTTAGTGAAAGTGAAAGTCACTCTGCTGCTGCTAAGTCACTTCAGTCGTGTCCGACTCTGTGCGACCCCATAGACGGCAGCCCACCAGGCTCCCCCATCCCTGGGATTCTCCAGGCAAGAATACTGGAGTGGGTTGCCATTTCCTTCTCCAATGCGTGAAAGTGAAAAGTGAAAGTGAAGTCGTTCAGTAGTGTCTGACTCTTAGCGACCCCATGGACTGGAGCCTACCAGGCTCCTCCATCCATGGGATTTTCCAGGCAAGAGTACTGGAGTGGGGTGCCATTCACTCAGTAGTGTCCAACTTTTTGTGATCCCATGGCCTATACAGTCCATGGAATTTTCAAGGCCAAAATACTGGAGTGGGTAGCCTTTCCCTTCTCCAGGGGATCTTCCTGACCCAGGAATTGAAATGGGGTCTCCTGCATTGCAGGCGGATTCTTTACCAACTGAGCTATCAGGGGAGCTCAATTATTTATTATGTCATAGGATGTGTGGGTAGAGATTCTGGCATAGCTAAGCTAGGTGTCATACTTCAGGTATCACAAGGGAGCAATCCAGACTCTGGCTGGGGCTGCAGTTTCATGTGAAGCCCAGCATCATCTTCTAAACTCGTGTAGTTGTTGAAATAATTCATTTCTTTGCACATAGCTATTTCATGCCAGCCTATTTCTTCAAGGCCAGCATAAGAGTCTCTCTGACCTCAGTGAAAGTCTGTCTTCTTTTAAAGGTCTACCAAGTGATTAAGTAAAGCCAACTCAGGATAATCTCCCTTAGATTACTTACAATTAACTGATGTTGGATTTTAATTATGTCTGCACAGTTGCTTTACTCTTACCTTGTAGGTTAACTTAATTACAGAAGCAACTTAAAGGGATACAGATCATGGGGAAAGTTTAGGAGTCTACCTACTACATACCCAGAGATAACTTACAGATTATTTTCTTTAAAAGATATAAAAATATTTTAATAACTTTTTCTGACAGTGATATGAGAAACATTTATAATGTACTAATATATAACTGAAATGCAGCTTTTAAAAATTGTTTTATAAGTCTCTGAGTTCATAGATATGTGGTAAGGGCAAATGTCCAGGAGTAGGAAAGTTATCATGTATTGAGCCTGATAAATAATTCATAATAACCATTTTAAGGAAAACCATTGTGCTGCAAGAGAACATAGACAACAAAACAAAATCAGAAACAATGGATGAAAAAAATGAGAAGTTCAACAAAGAGAGAAAGCAACAGTGAAAAAAATACATAGAAACTCTGGAGCTAAAAAAGGTAATAACTGAACTAAAAACTTAATAGAGTGTTTCTATTGCAGATATAATAAAACAGAAAAAGACTCAGTGAACTCAAGGACAGACATTTTAAAATTATACAGTCATAGGAACAACAACAAGAGCGAAAAAGAGTGAAAAACCCTGTTTCACTTAAGACATTGTTGACTGGAATAAAGCATTTTGGAAATGTCAGAAAGAGTGAAGAAAGAGAAAAGAACACAACGCTTACTTAAAGAAGTAATGCTGTATGTCTCGGGGAACTCAAACAGGGGTTCTTTATCAACCTAGAAGGGTGGGATGATTAAGGAGATAGGAGGGAGACTCAAGAGGGAGGGGACATATGTATACCTATGGCTGATTCATGTTGAGCTTTGACAAAAAACAACAAAATTTTGTAAAGTGATTATCCTTCAATTAAAAAATAAACAGATTAAAAAAAAGATGTAGGACTAGAAAATTTCACATTTCTGAGAATGGAAATGAACATCTAGATTCATGAAGTCCAATGAACTGCAAATAAGCCGATTATCAAGGGATGTTCACAAAGACACATTAGAGTCAAACCGTCAAAAATTAAAGGCAAAGATACTATTTTGAAAATTGCCAGGCTTCCCTGGTGACTCAATGGTAAAAAACACACCTGTCAATGCAGGAGACATGGGTTCGATCCTTGATCCAGGAAAACCCCACATGCCATGGAGCAATTAAGCCTGTGCCCCACAACTATTAAGCCTGTGCTTTAGAGCCCAGGACCTGAAACTACTGAGTCCAGTTACCACAACTATTGAAGCCCACATTCTCTAGAGCCTGTGCTCAGCAACAAGAGAAGCCAGCACCAGGAGAAGCTTGCACTCTGCAACTAGAGAGTAGCTCCATCTCACTGTAACTAGATAAAAGCCTGCATAGCAGTGAAGACCCAGCATAGCCACAAATAAATAAATAATAAAAGAAAATCGTAAGAGAAAAGCAACTTGTCATGTACCACCATAAGGCTATCAGTGGCAGTCTAGAAAAACATTGCAGGCTAAGACAACATGGGATGACATATTCAAAGTACTCAAAGAACAACCACAACATGGTACCTACTGACAAAGAATACTAACTGAAGATGTATTTCAGAAATGAAGGAGAAAGAACTTCCCAAACAGAAACTGAGAGTATCCAAAACCACTACAAAGCTGCCCAACATGAAATGCTAGAGGCAGTTATTAAAGTTCACTAAATAGCAGCATGAAAACATGACATTATAGAACTTACTGGTAGGGAGAGAATAGACTAAAATTTTAAGCCTGCTTTTTCACTTCCCTTTTTCACCCCTATCAAGAGGCTCTTTAGTTCCTCTTGACTTTCTGCCATTAGAGTGGCATCATCTGCATATCTGAGATGGCTAATGTTTCTCCTGGCAATCTTGAAGAATTAAATCAGTCATCAAAAAAAACTCATACAGAAAAAAAGCCCAAGCCTGGATAAATCCCTGGTAAATTCTATGAAGCATATAATGAAGAGAATGAAACTAGACCACTTTCTAACACCATACACAAAAATAAACTCAAAATGGATTAAAGACCTAAACTTAAGACCAGAAACTATAAAACTCCTAGAGGAGAACATAGGCAAAACACTCTCTGACATACATCACAGCAGGATCCTCTATGACCCACCTCCCAGAATATTGGAAATAAAAGCAAAAATAAACAAATGGGACCTAATTAACCTTAAAAGCTTCTGCACATCAAAGGAAACTATTAGCAAGGTGAAAAGACAGCCTTCAGAATGGGAGAAAATAATAGCAAATGAAGCAACCGACAAACAACTAATCTCAAAAATATACAAGCAACTCCTACAGCTCAACTCCAGAAAAACAAACGACCCAATCAAAAAATGGGCCAAAGAACTAAATAGACATTTCTCCAAAGAAGACATACAGATGGCTAACAAACACATGAAAAGATGCTCAACATCACTCATTATCAGAGAAATGCAAATCAAAACCACTATGAGGTACCATTTCATGCCAGTCAGAATGGCTGCGATCCAAAAGTCTACAAATAATAAATGCTGGAGAGGGTGTGGACAAAAGGGAACCCTCTTACACTGTTGGTGGGAATGCAAACTAGTCCAGCCACTATGGAGAACAGTGTGGAGATTCCTTAAAAAACTGGAAATAGAACTGCCTTATGATCCAGCAATCCCACTGCTGGGCATACACACTGAGGAAACCAGAAGGGAAAGAGACACGTGTACCCCAATGTTCATCGCAGCACTGTTTATAATAGCCAGGACATGGAAGCAACCTAGATGTCCATCAGCAGATGAATGGATGAGAAAGCAGTAGTACATATACACAATGGAGTATTACTCAGCCATTAAAAAGAATACATTTGAATCAGTTCTAATGAGGTGGATGAAACTGGAGCCTATTATACAGAGTGAAGTAAGCCAGAAGGAAAAACATAAATACAGTATACTAACGCATATATATGGAATTTAGGAAGATGGTAACAATAACCCAGTGTATGAGACAGCAAAAGAGACACTGATGTATAGAACAGTCTTATGGACTCTGTGGGAGAGGGAGAGGGTGGGAAGATTTGGGAGAATGACATTGAAACATGTAAAATATCATGTAAGAAACGAGTTTCCAGTCCAGGTTCGATACACAATACTGGATGCTTGGGGCTAGTGCACTGGGACGACCAAGAGGGATGGTATGGGGAGGGAGGAGGGAGGAGGGTTCAGGATGGGGAACACATGTATACCTGTGGCAGATTCATTTTGATATTTGGCAAAACTAATACAATTATGTAAAGTTTAAAAATAAAATAAAATTTAAAAAATAAATAAATAAATTAAGGACTGAAAAAAAAAATTTGGAGGAATCAAAATTTTAGAAAAGAAAGCTAAGAGCAATATTAAACCATGTTATAAAAGTTTAATAATTTAAACAATATCTTAAGGAAATTTGGAATAGAATAAATAACTTAGAATCATCTGTAATAAAAAGAAGAAATAGAATAAAAAAAAAAAAAAAAGATTTAACATGAATCTTTCTGAAAATCTTCCCCCAAAATTGAAGAACAAAAATACACCCAAACTTACTTTATGATGCCAATATCACTGTGATACCAAAGCTAGGCAAGAACTCTAAAAGAAAAGAAAGTTACAGGCCAATATTGGGTTTCCTTGATGGCTCAGTAGTAAAGAATCTACCTGCCAATACATGAGATTCGAGTTCAATCCCTGGGTTAGGAAGATCCTCAGGAGAAGGAAATGGCAAGCCTGGGAAATCCCCTGGACAGAGGAGCCTGGCAAGCTACAGCCCATGTGGTTGTGAAAGAGTTAGACATGACTGAGCAACTAAACAACAACAGCAACAGCATTCCTTTGATAGTAAATGCAAAATTCCTCAATGGTTCATGAGACCATGTCAAACCAACTTTTCAGACATGTACACAATTGAAAATAAGTTTTTTTTTTAATTTTTAGAACAGTCTTTTGGACTCTGTGGAAGAGGGAGAGGGTGGGATGATTTGGGAGAATGGCATTGAAACATGTATAATATCATATATGAAACGAGTCGCCAGTCCAGGTTCGATGCACGATACTGGATGCTTGGGGCTGGTGCACTGGGACGACCCAGAGAGAGGGTATGGGGAGGGAGGAGGGAGGAGGGTTCAGGATGGGGAACACATGTATACCTGTGGCGGATTCATTTTGATATATGGCAAAACCAATACAATATTGTAAAGTTAAAAAATAAATTAAAACAAAAACAAAAAAAAAGAAAAAAAATGTTGTATTAGTTTCAAGTGTACAGAAAAGTAATTCAGTTCTAAAATTACATTTATCTATTCTTTTAACATTTAGGTTATTACAGAATATAGAGAATAAATCTATTTACATTCAATACATAAATTGTCCTTTTTCCTCAGGGACAACTAATGTGAAACTGAGAACTTCAGAAATAAATAAAACAATAATATTTTATTTCCTAAAGAGTAAGAGTCTGATGCATTAATTAGATAAGAGTAAGCAAAAACATCAAAATCTTCAAATAATTGTTATCACACTTGATGGAGAATAAATGATAGATAATAGATAGATGGTAGATAGATATAGATAGAAGGATAGGTAGATATAACAGATATATGGATATACACATCTATATATAGAGAAAATAGACAATTTTATATACAATGAGGAATATATATCTGTGGGAATATATATATATATATGTGTGTGTGTGTGTCTGTCTGTATGGATGTATAACATATACAAGGTCTTTTTCTGAATTATGTTCTTAAAAGATATTGTATATTTTATGTTGTTGAGTGCTGAATTTTCTCTCAATAGCTCTCCTTCTCTCTCTATGTATATATATGTATACATATATATATACATATTAAGCAAAATTACTAATAATTATTGCCATGATCTTATATATAATTGGCTTATTCTGACTCTTGATCTAATGGATTTATAGAGCACTATATGAAAAAAATCAAATTAATATCAATAGTCTATCCAATTCTCTCTCCAATTCTGACAGTTTTAGTTTAGCTACAAGTGTATAGATCCTATAAATATTTATTTAAAAGGAGGAGGTAAACAATAATATGTTGTAATATAGTAAGTGTTATATTAGGCCTTTTGTGAGATCGCTGATCTTTGGTTCTTAAGTCTCACAAAAAGCAGAAACAATAATATCAACATTTTGAAAAAAAAATCAACATTTTGAAATGTTATAGGTGTTAATACATAGACATTACTTTAACTCATTTATTTCTTTTTTTTTCATATACTTCTTAATAGTAACCAAATTAGTTATCAAAAAGTAAAGGCTTTGTTTAAAAAGGAACAACAGCAAAACAAACAAAAACTTGCTTCAGTGCATTCACCCATTAAGTGGCAGATCTGTGAATTAAACTCTGACAAAACGGCCCCAAGAAGTTTTACCGTTTATCATTTATCTTTGTTATACTGGCCTTTAGTAAACCATGAGTGTTTCATCCTCACATTCCTTATGAACATATATATATATAGTATGTATATATGTATATATATGTGTGTGTGTGTGTGTGTGTGTATGTATGTATATGTATAGTTTTCAGATGGATGACTGCCAGCAATTTTGAAGAGTCTGGCTTTTGGTCAAATGTGGTCTTTCAAGCTGGCCATTGACCATTTCACTACTTTAATTAAGAGACCTCCCTCACAGAAAATAGATTGATCCACACACCACACCTGTTACACCATCATTGCAGCATCTGAAGAAAGCTTATTGTAAATAGCTCAGATGGAGTCCAGTTTTCCTTGCTATTATACATATTTAAATTTTCGTCCAAATGCACTCATTTTTAGAGCTCTGTAACTTGGGTCTTCAGGTATGTAGTTCCTCAGGGACTTCTGCCAAGGGGGAAGAGGAGACATCTTCAAGACTTTAAACATTCCAAACTTTCTAATCATACTCCTCCCTTCTATTTCTTCCCCAAGGCTACAGAATTACAAGAACCTTTTGTTTGGGTTCCCTGATAAGTGATATGACCTCCACATCTGTGCTGATTCTTCTGACCCTTGACCAGTACTCATGAAAATAGAATAGTCAGTGCTTTCACCAGTTCATCTCTTACTTGTACCATCACAGTAAGTAAAAAAAGACTTACCTGTACTTTCATTTCTGACTTGTTGCAACTCAACATCTGGCACCTCAGCTTTCTCTCTAGCTCAATGGAAATTTTGACACAGTCATCTCAATTTTAGGTGAACATGACAGATATAAATACCTAGATTTTACAAAGCCAGTAATTGAAGTCATATCATTTGCCTCGACCAGGACAGATGAAATTTATATGGGGTCCTTAAAATACATGATAATATCTGAGATCACAGAGATATACCCAGTGAAAATTTATGGTAAACATGCGTGGTAAAGATCCCCTGGAAAAGTGAATGGCTACCCACTTCAGGATTCTCTCCTGGAGAATTCCACAGACAGAGAAACCTGGTGGGTTACAATCCATGGAGTTTGCAAACAATCAGACATGACTGAGTGATTAACACACACATAAAGATGCATGTATTTTCTCTATTTTATTTTATTAACTTATTAATTATGTATACATACTTATTGGTGATACTCTTCCTAGCTCATCAGCTCTTATCTTCATTCTTTAAATGGATCTCATTTTAACTGAGTCTCACTCACCTGTGCTCTAGAGATTGTTATCTGCTTGAAATTACCCTCAGACAAGTGACCAAAACTCAATAACCAAGACTGTTTTCCCAGAGGCATTGAAGGTAATGTTATATATATGTCCACATTTTTAGACAAAGTAGGACATGACTGGCTTATTTCAACAACCTAAATATGGGATATTTTTTTCATATGAAGATGTTCTCAAAGCTTCTAAGTAAATTTGGTTATACTATCTTAAAGACATTGAATTGACAAAATTAACAAGAAAAATATTTGTTCCTTCAAAATTAGGGACATACAGTACTCAAGAGTAAGTACATTGTTATTACTATTGTTGATAATGTCTTGCTAACTTCCTTACTTCCTGGTCAGTCTGGTTTGCATGAGATTTTTGTTCTATTTTGTGATTTTACTTTTGTTTTAGAAATGGACATGGGTTCAAAATTGACAGTGTGGCTAGAGTATCAATGCAATGGTCTAGCTTATTTTATTCTATGAAAGTTATTAATAATAATTTAATTAAAATAATATGCTGTCCCATTAAAAGAATAGGAGTAGGCTCTGAAAATTCTTACCAAATGTTTTATAGTAGTTGCTATAGCTTCTAATGTCACAATTGTTATAGCAAGAAATGTGATGGACTCATGTAAAACAAAAAATTAACCACAGCTGACATTTTTTGTTGTTGTTTATGCTGTTACTATTGATTTAAAATTCTTAGTCTCAAAATTTTACAAACATATACCTGGAAAATTTTCAGAACCATATATACAGAAGTTCTAGAGGAGCCTAGGGAGAAATAAATATGAAGGTAAAGATATAATAAATATATGAGTTGGACTATATCTATGTCCAACTATATATGATATACATATTCATTATAGATTGATTACCAAAACCAAGATAATTAATACATCCATCACCTCACATTAACTTCTTTTCTATGACAACTCTCAGGTATACAATAACATTAACTATAGTCACTATATTGTATACTAGATATTTAGAATTTATTCTTCTTATAATTAAAGGTTTGTACTCTGATATCAGACTTTATTTTTTTGGGCTCCAAAATCACTGCAGATGGTGACTGCAGCCATGAAATTAAAAGACGCTTACTCCTTGGAAGGAAAGTTATGACCAACCTAGATAGCATATTCAAAAGCAGAGACATCACTTTGCCAACAAAGGTCCAGCTAGTCAAGGCTATGGTTTTTCCTGTGGTCATGTATGGATGTGAGAGTTGGACTGTGAAGAAGGCTGAGCGCCAAAGAATTGATGCTTTTGAAGTGTGGTATTGGAAAAGACTCTTGAGAGTCCCTTGGACTGCAAGGAGATCCAACCAGTCCATTATGAAGGAGATCAGCCCTGGGATTTCTTTGGAGGGAATGATGCTAAAGCCGAAACTCCAGTATTTTGGCCACCTGATGCGAAGAGTTGACTCCTTGGAAAAGACTCTGATGCTGGGAGGGATTAGGGGCAGGAGGAGAAGGGGACAACAGAGGATGAGATGGCTGGATAGCATCACTGAATCGATGGACGTGAGTCTGAATGAACTCCGGGAGTTGGTGATGGACAGGGAGGCCTGGCGTGCCTCGATTAATGGGGTCGCGAAGAGTCGGACACGACTGAGCGACTGAAATGAACTGAACTGAACTCTGATATAGTTCCTCCTCCCCCACTCAGCCCTGACAACCACCTTTCTATTCTTTGTTTCTGTGAAATTTGCTTTTTAACTAGATTTCACATATAAGTGATATGATATATGGTGTTTCTCTTTCTTTGTCTGGCTTATGTCACATAGGGTAATGCCGTTCAGCTGCCATATTATTGTAAATTTCAGGATATACTTTAATGACTGAATGCTTTCAAATATATAGGTACGTATTTTCCTTTCCATTTGTTCCTGGAAGGGAATTTAAATTGTTTCCATTTTGGTGACTGTGAATAAAGTTTCAATAACATTGGCATAAGATAGACTCTTCAAGATGATAGATTCTATTTCCATTGGATATATTCTGAGTGGGGAATTATGAAAATGTAGTTGAACGCTTCTATGAAGACCTACAAGGCCTTTTAGAACTAACACCCAAAAAGATGTCCCTTTCATTATAGGAGACTGGAATGCAAAAGTAGGAAGTCAAGAAACACCTGGAGTAACAGGCAAATTTGGTCTCGGAATACGGAATGAAGCAGGGCAAACACTGATAGAGTTTTGCCAAGAAAATGCACTGGTCATAGCAAACACCCTGTTCCAACAACACAAGAGAAGACTCTATACATGGACATCACCAGATGGTCAACACCAAAATCAGATTGATTATATTCTTTGCAGCCAAAGATGGAGAAGCTCTATACAGTCAGCAAAACAAGACCAGGAGCTGACTGTGGCTCAGATCATGAACTCCTTATTGCCAAATTCAGACTGAAATTGAAGAAAGTGGGGAAAACCACTAGACCATTCAGGTATGACCTAAATCAAATTCCTTATGATTATACAGTGGAAGTGAGAAATAGATTCAAGGGATTAGATCTAATAGAGTGCCTGAAGAACTATGGACAGAGGTTTGTGACATTGTACAGGAGACAGGGATCAAGACCATCCCTATGGAAAAGAAATGCAAAAAAGCACAATGGCTGTCTGGGGAGGCCTTACAAATAGCTGTGAAAAGAAGAGAAGCGAAAACCAAAGGAGAAAAGAAAAGATATAAGCATCTGAATGCAGAGTTCCAAAGAATAGCAAGAAGAGATAAGAAAGCCTTCCTCAGTGATCAATGCAAAGAAAGAGAAGAAAACTAGAGAAAAAGGGGACGACAGAGGATGAGATGGCTGGATGGCATCACCAACTTGATGGATGTGAGTTTGAGTAACTCCGGGAGATATTGATGGACAGGGAGGCCTGGCGTGCTGCAATTCATGGGGTCACAAAAAGTTGGACACGACTGAGCAACTGAACTGAACTGACTGAACTGAACAACCTAGAATGGGTGGAGTGGGAAGGGAGGTGGGAGGGATAGTCAAGTGGGAGGGGACATTGATAAATCTATGGCTGTTTCATGTTGATTTTTGACAGAAACCAATGCAGTACTGTAAAACAATTATCGTTAAATTAAAAATAAATCTTTAAAATATATAAAAATATTGGAAACATGTATCATATTCTTTCTAGCCACGGTTATAAAACTAGAAATCACTAACAAAAGAAAAATTTACCAACACATGGAATTTAAAAACTACAAACTCCTGAACTAGCAAGAGGAAATCAAAAAGGACCTTTTTAAAATGATAAGTTAAAATGGAAACATGGCATGCATACCTTATAGAATATAACTAAAACAATTCCAAGAAGGAAATTCATAGAGATAAATGTCTTCAGTTAGAAAAGGAAAAATCTTTAATAAACTATCTAATTTTACACTTTAAGGAACTTGAAGAAGAAGGAAAAATAAGCCCATAAATTAGTAGAAAGAAAGAAAAGTAAATGTTAGACTAATGTAAATAAAATAGAAATTGCAAAGTATAAGAATGATTAATGAATTTGGAAAGATAAAGTACATATGACAAAAATAATATAATTAGATTAAAAAAGAAATATAGCAACTGATGAAGCTTAAATGATCATAAAACACCTATGAACATTTATTTTCTAATAAATTTGATAACTTAGATCAATAAATATCTAGGAATATACAACCTTTCAAGTCTGAATCATGAATAAACAGAAAATCTGAGCTAATGGCAAATGAAGAATTTAATCAATAATCAAAAAAGTCCTACAGAGACTAGCCAAGGCCTGGATAGAATGAATCATTGGCAAATTCTATGAAACATTTAATGAAAATTTAACAAGGATTCTTCTAAAAAATCTTCCCAAAAAAATGAAGAACAAAAATATAACCAAACTTATTTTAAAATGCCAGTATCACTGTGATCCCAAAGCCAGGCAAGAACTCTAAAAGAAAAGAAAATTACATACCAATACTGAGCTACTCTGATGGCCCGGAGGTAATCAGAATCCACCTGCCAATGCAGAAGATGTGAGTTTGATCCTCTGGAGAAGGAAATGAAAACCTACTCCAGTATTCTCACCTAGAAAATCCCATGGACAGAGGAGCCTGGTGGGCTACAGTCCATGGGGTCACAAAAGAGTTAGACACGACTTAGTGACTAAACAATAACAGCAGCAGCATTCCTTATGATAATGAATGCAAAATTTCTCAAAAATACTAGCAAAATAAAATTCAACAGCTCATTAAATAATCGTACACCATTAAATAATTTACATCAAATAATCATATATAATCATAATCACAAGTCAAGTGGGATTTACCCCCAAGATTCAAGGATAGTTAAACATACACATAACTTACCAATTATACCACCACCAAATATACAAAAATCAATTAATGTAATATGCAACATTAGCATAATGAAGGATAAATATATATACAATTATTTCAATAGATGTAGTAGAAACGTGACAAAATTTAGCATCCTTCTATGATAGGAATCTCAACAAAGCAGGTATGGACACAGTGTACCTCAATATTTTGGCCATGTAAAACAAACACAGGACTAACATCATTGTCAACAACTCAATACATTATAACTAACTATCTGTTATCAGACAAGAGCTGATCCAGACATTAAGTTTCTATAGATTTTATACAATATAGATTTTATTTGGGGTTTCCCAAGTGGCACTATTAGTAAAGATCCAGCTTGCTGATGAAGGAGACTTAAGAGATGTGGGTTCGATCCCTGAGTCAGGGAGATACTCTGGAGGACACCATGGCAACCCACTCCAGTATTCTTGCCTGGAGAATTCCATGGACAGAGGAGCCTGGCAGGTGATAGTCCATAGGGTCGCACAGAATCAGACATGACTGAAGCAACTTAGCACAGCACAGCACAGCACACACAAATAATCTACAAATTAGTCACTATTTTTATATGCCAACCAATTTACTTCCAAAATATTTGATAATACTTTACGTTCAACCTAGACAAAAATTAACATATGTATGTGAGAAGTCATAATTCTGTATTTCTTTTATGAAGATTTGTGGGTTCTTGGTTTTTATAAAATGGGGTCCACCTTCCTTAATATGGCTCAGTCGTGCCCAACTCTTTGCAACTCCATGGACTACAGCCCACCAGGCTCCTCTGTCCATAGGATTTTCCAGGCAAGAATGCTTAAGTGGGTTGCCATTTCCTTCTCCAGTGGATCTTCCTGACCCAGGGATCGAACCCAGGTCTCCTGCACAGCAGGCAGATTCTTTACTGACTGAGCTACAAGGGAAGCCCCTCCTTAATACCACATAAAGATAAATTTATATGACCAGCTTTGAATGAAAAGAATAATTATCTTAACAATGATCCTACTTATAATTATTTCACAGTAACAAAATGACTATAATTTGTATATTATGGTGATTATCAAAATAGATGATATAGAATTTGAAGAATCAGTTTTGGGGAAAATATGTGATTTGTATCATCCATAAGCTACTTATCAGTATTCTATTCTTGATCAATTCATTTGATGTTTCTGAATCAACTTTTAGCTGAAATGAGCTCTCCATGAGTGGAATGTTTTCTAAGTTATTATAAATGAAACGAATACTTCAAAATGTGAGTATTTTTAAGCAGAAAGTATTAGAATTCACAGAATACATCTGACACAAGTGGGATAACCTGAGCTGCTTATTTCTCACATCAAATTAGTAAAATTACATTCCGATTTATCTGAAAAAAGAAAAATTAGAAATAAAAAAGTTTATACATTTATACTCTTCTGTTTAAAAATTGAACTGTAGTTGATTTACAGTGTTGTGTTAATTTCTGATATATAGCAAAGTGATTCATATATATATATATATTCTTTTTCATATTCTTTCCCATCATGGTTTATCACAGGGTATTTAATGTAGTTCCCTGTGCTATCCAGTAAGACCTAGTTGCTTATCCATCCTATATATTATAGTTTGCATCTGCTAATTACAAACTCCCAATATTTCCCTAGGGCTTCCTTGGTGGCCCTTGCCTGGAGAATCCCATGGACAGAGGAGCCTGATGGGCTAAAGTCCATGGGGTTGCAAAGAGTTGAACATAACTGGGCAACTTAATTTTAATATTTCCCTCCCCCACCTCTCCTCCTTGGCATTCACAAATCTGCTCTCTATGTCTGTCTGTGACTTTGTCTATTTCATAGATATGTTCATTTGTGTCATATCTTATATTCCACATATAAGTGATACCATATGTTATTTGTTAAAGTGTCTAAAATGTTTTAAAAAATATTTAATTTAATTAATTTTTCATAGACCACACCACCTGGTTTGCAGGTTCTTAGTTCCCTGACCAGAGATCAAATCCAGGTCCCTGGTAATGGAACAGATTCCTAATCACTGGACTGCCAGGGAATTTTCAAAATTGTCTACATTCTTAATCTAAATTTCTGTGCTTATCTTTTAAGGCTGATTTCAAGAAATTATGGACTCTTGGTGATCTATGGTCAGTATTTCATAGAACATTAAAGTAAATTTCAACAGGGTGTCGGTATCAAACTGAATGCATTATACAACTCCTAATAAAACTTAAAAATCTTTAATTGAGAATTGACTCTTTTTGAAGTAACTATCTCTACCTATTTATCCATCTATGAACTGATGAATCTTCATTAGAATAATAAACTTCAGTGAGTTGGATATTATTGAGTAAAGTAATAACACTTCCTGTATAACCAGAAAATGGGATTGAAGAGCCCCAGCCTTAGCACTTTCCCATTTTAACTACTCAGTAGTTATAATAAGCTAAACATATGAAAAGACTCCTGGAGGAGGGCATAGCAACACACTCCAGTATTCTTGCCTGGGAAATCCCCATGGACAGAGAAGCCTGATGGCCTACAGTCCACAGGGTTGCAAAGAGTTGGACATGACTGAAGCAACATAGCACAGATTCATGAAAATACTAATTATGGACATTTCCCATGCACAAATACCATCTGTATGAAATAGAAGAACACACTTTCTAAGAAAATGTTTAAGGTGATTTCATTCATTCTTTTTTTGAATCCTGTTTCTCACAGTTTATCCCTTTTATTTTCCAGGTCTATCATCCTTTTAAAAATATGGTCAATCCTACCACTGTGATCTTTGCTGATAGTTGGAAGCTAAGGTACCTACACTCCATGTTGCTATTTCTGATGTACTGGGTTACCTTGTTAGGGAATCTTCTCATCATTACTGGTCACCATATTTGACCAGAAACTTCACATGCCCTTGTGCTTCTTCCTCAGAAATCAGTCTATTTTAGATACGTGCTATATTACTGTCACTGTCCTTAATGCCTGCGTCAACTCTCTCCCTGGTAACAGGACCATTTCAGGAGCTGCATTGCAATCCCGGTATTCTCGGTCCTTTACTTTGCCTATGTAGAGGTGATGTTCCTCAACATCATGGCCCGAGACTGCTATGTAGCCATCTGCCAGCCCCTCTACTACCCAGTTATCATGAACTCCCAATTCTGTGTTCAAATGACACACCTTCCTGGTCAGTGGTCTTGTGTATGCAGGTATGCAAACAGGTAAATCATTCCAGCTGACCTTCTGTCAGTCCATTGATTCTTCTCCGATGTACCCTCTTTGCTGAGGATCTCCTGCCCTGACACCTCCAGCAATTTTCTTTTACTTCTTGTATCTGTCATTGTAGTTGGTGGGGGCTGCTTTATCTTTATTACTATGTCATATGTTCACATATTTTTCACTGTGCTAAGGTTTTCAATGAGAGCAAGGAAAAGCCATTTCTACCTGTGTCCCTCACATCCTTGTGGTGTCTGCCTTTCTCAGTTCTATCATCTGTGTATACTTAAGGCCTTCAGTAAGCTCTAAAACAATTAAAGATATTATTTTTTCTGCCTTTTATACCATAGTTCCTGCATTCTTAAATCTTAGTATCTATAGTCTTAGAAACAGACAGGTAAAGGAAGCTGTAAGGAAAATAATATTAAGATAGTTTTATTCTGCTGCTGCTGCTGCTATGTCGCTTCAGTCGTGTCCGACTCCGTGCGACCCCATAGATGGCAGCCCACCAGGCTCCCTGTCCCTGGGATTCTCCAGGCAAGAACACTGGAGTGGGTTGTCACTGCCTTCTCCAATGCATGCAAGTGAAAAGTGAAAGTGAAGTCGCTGGGTCGTGTCCAACTCTTCGCGACCCCATGGACTGCAGTCCACCAGGCTCTTCAGTCCATGGGATTTTCCAGGCAAGAGTACTGGAGTGGGATGCCATTGCCTTCTCCGAGTTTTATTCTGGACAATAATAAAAATCCATTTCAATTTTATCCCAATGTCACTGAAAGAGATCCAGACTTCTATAAAATAGCTTCTTGCCTGGGTTGTATATGTTAGTCTGCTCACTCCAAATTCACTCTATTGAGATCTGTTTAATTAATCTTATACAATAATGATTGTACCTTATATTACCCTTTCCATTTATTCTCTATAAAAATTAACTATTTTAATAAATGAATATGATCCAAGATATTTGATCAGAGCCATTTTAGATTATATGTTTGCAGTTCATCAAATATTAACAATATTAATAATTCCTTGAAAGAATTCTCAGCAAATCAATATGGAGGTAATTTGTAGGCTGCGTTATCTGTATTTAGTCAGCAAAATTTGAAATAAGTATATAAAAAATATGGTACTTAATTATATTCATTTATGTAAAAAGTACAAATAAATAGTCTATGACATTCATCGAATGAAACTAACATATAATACATCTGAAAAGTGCAGAAAAATTCCACAAAATAAAATCTAAGTAAATTGTGATTTTTTTTTTCTTCCTCACTTATTGGTTGTGGAATTTCTATTTGTTGTTTGTGACCATGCTTTAATTCTCTAAGCTTGTTTCTTTTTCTTTTTTTCTTTTTTTGCAATTATTTTAACAACTTCATTCTGAATGATCCATTTTCAAGGGACAAAATTTGATCCTGGGCTGAAGGTAAATGTTCCTTTTTCTTTTTTTCCCTCCAATATGTTACTTGATCTTTTTTATCTGTGTATAGTGTCATGTCTGGCAATTCTGAAAAAATGACCTCTAATTTTTGGCCTAATTGATAACCTATGTCAGTTCTTAAATTTATTTGAGCTTATTTGGCAACCATAACATAAAAGTCTTATCTCCACTTGTAGTCCCAATTTTTTCATAAATACTTCTTTATATTCAATAGACAAATTAATTTTTTCTAAACTTTTTGTTTCCAAACTACCAAATTATTTTACCTCATTAGTTTGCAACCACTTTGGTATACATTCAGAATTATTTATCTTAAGGAATTTTATATAACAGACAAAATGGGAAATAAACCGTTTTGTATAAAAATCATTAAGTGGTAAAAGAAAGGTAAATATCAGAAAATGAATTGCACTTTGATACATTGTTGAAAAATGAGGAAAGCAATATGAATATATAACTTAATACAGCTTTTTAAATAGCCAAAATATACTTGTGCACCATTCTACTTTTTAGCTCTACAGATTTGATTATTCTGAGTACTTCATATAAGTGGAATTGTGGAGTATCTGCCTTTTTATGAGTGACATTTCATTTAGCATATTGAACTCCAGGTTCATCCATACTGGAGCATGTATTAGACTTTTCCTCCTATTTAAAGATGAAAAATATTTCCCTATATGTATGTCACATAATTTTTATCCATTCATCTTTTGATGGATGCTTGTGCTGCTTCTACCTGATGGCTGTTTTCTTGCTTTAATTAAAAGTGGTGCAAGAATGTGGACTGTATAGTTCCTACTTGGTGGGATTCACTAAGAATTTCCAGGTATTTGAGCAATTTATATTCTGGGGGAAATTCTAAATTTTTCATTAAGCTTACCACAGAATTTTTTAAATTTGTATTGCTATATCTCCATAATAATTCAACTTTACACATCACAAAAGAGGAAACAGAGGGAATTTTCTCATTATATTTCACAGGAATGAATAGAAGCATCTTAGTTTTTAGAGGGAAAGATTCTGGCACTATTATTACAGAGAGGCTTAGAAACAGGGCAATAACTTGCAATGAATGTGGAATGATTGGCATAACTTGCCTAAGAGTCTACTTTTACTCTTTTGCATTGAGCAAGAAGTTAGACCATATTGAACCAGTGCATTTAAGTCTATTTCTATATGGATAGATCCTCTCACCATTTGACTTTGTTCTCTAGTGGTTGTTAAAGACAGACGGAGAATTGTTTGGGTAAATACAATTTCTAACGAACATACTGAGGATAGAATTGTTGTAACCAGGACATTATTGCTCTTTATATTTTTTTAAATTGAGACAAAATATAAACAACATAAAAGCTACCGTGTTAACCATTATAAAAGGCACAATTGTGTGGCATTATGACTGAGGTAGTTACATAATTATAAAAACACTGTTGATCTTTAACTCAATTTTAGAAATATAACTAGATTTATTTTATATTTTACCTTTGTCCTCAAAATCATTTGATTAATAAAATGAGCCTAGATTATGTCACTATTGCAGCTAATATTATCAGTTATTAGGGCAGTCAAATACAGAATGAAATTTCATTCAATGAAATTGTTAAAATTGCATCAGGTTAATATTGTTAGAAAGGTATCATGATAGATAAATAAGACTTTCTTTAGTTCAGAGAAATGGGTCAAGCTCTACTTTTACATATATTTTACATATATACATACATACAATATTACATGTTTTACATATAATTCATACATTTATTGAATTATAGATGAATACCCATGTGAAGAAATCTTTATGAATTAAAGTAATCAGAAAAATTAAAGGTTAATTTACTGTGCAAAAAAAATCCCAAATTGAATGTTAACAATTTAGAACTATTAGTAGATATCAGTCTCAATTACAACTTTGTGTTTTATTCTACTCTAAGATATTTTACAATAAAGCAGCTCATAGCATCAGGAGATGGGAACTATCACAATCCTATAGTAAATATTTTACCACTATATCTCCCATTTGAATGCAAAATCCTTGGTGGTGACTCCTCTGCAAACAGAGAGCATCAAAATAAAATTTAATATTAAAAGCTTTCCTTTATGTAATGTCATTTATCCTTGATAGCTATTCTCAACTGAATCTTTTAGATGAAATAGAGATATGTTCAGGGGTTATTAATTTTTTTATAGTACCTCACATGTAAATTGTTGCTCAGTTGCCCAGTAGTGCACATCACATAAGCTATACTAATTTTGATTTTTACATGAAGACTTAGCTTTTCTTTTATATCAAACATTTTGTTGTTCAGTCTCTCAATCGTATCTGATTCTTTGAAACCCCATGGACTGCAGCATGCCAAACTTCCCTGTCCTTCACCATCTCCCAAAGCTTGCTCAGACTCATGTCCATTGAGTCAGTGATGCCATCCAAACGTTTCATCCTGTCACCCCCTTCTCCTCCTGCCTTCAATCTTTCCCAGCATCAGGGTCTTTTCCAATGAGTCAACTCTTCATATCAGGTGGCCAAAGTATTAGAGCTTCAGCTTTAGCATCAGTCCCTCCAATGAATATTCAGGATTTATTTCTCTTAGGATGGATTAGTTTGATCTTCTTGCAATCCAAGGGATTCTCAAGAGTCTTCTCCAATACCACAGTTTAAAAATATCAGTTATTTTAATATTTCATTAAATATTTCAATATTTTATAAATCAAACTCATTGAAAGAGATGTTTGATGGATGAGTAAAGTACCCTGGATGTTTACAAGGATTATTAGCAAAAATGTACATCTGTGCAATTAACAGGTATTAACAAATAATCACTATTGTGCTTCAAATCTAATCATTTGAAACCAATAATTTGTGTTTTACCAAAACACCCCTAAGATACTACCTTATGGTACAGATCTGGTGTGTGTCTCCTCATATGACTTCTTTGTATCAGATGGCAAGGTTTATACAGAATGTTCTTCAATAAAAAAATTTTAATGGCGTAATTAAGGAGACTCCCTTGTAAAACATTACAAAGTTAAGCAACTCCTTGTTGAAGATCTCTATTTGTAAATATCTGTTTACATGGGTGTTTCCTATAGCTTGCTGACAGTTATATTATTATATATAGGAAAATCTTATCCTAGGAGTCACATGATAAACCTTTTAGATTTTGATTTATCTTATTGGTTGTAATTTTGTCCACTTGAAATTTTACTTAAAGGAAGGAGAACGACAAAATAGTATCTGCAGAAGTGACTAAGACGAGGTGGCAAGAATAAATAGAACTTTACAAGAAAGGTCTTAATGACCTGGATAACCATGATGGTGTAGTCACTCACCTAGGGAGCTAGACATCCTGGAGTATGAAGTCAAGAGGGTATTAGGAATAATTTCTATGAGCAAAGCTATGTGATGAAATTCCAGCAAACCTATTTAAAGTCCTAAATTGTTCATATAATATATTCCTCTATCGAAAGACATTTAGGTTGCTTCCATGTCTTAGCTATTATAATACTGCTGCAGTGAATGTGGAAGTGCATGTGTAATTTGTCTTATGGGATCCTCCAGATACATGTCCTGGAGTAGAACTGCTGATAGTTTTATTTTTAGTTTTAAGTGAAAATCCAAACCATTCTCCACAATAGATGTACCAGTTTACATTGCCACCAACAGTGCAAAAAGATTCCATTTTTTCCATATGTCTCCAGCATTTATTATCTATAGACTTTTTTGTTCTGATTTTATTAATTTATTTTAATTGAAGATAATTGCCTTACACAATTCTGTTGTTCTCTGCCAAATATCAACATGAATCCGCCATAGGTATACAAAACTCCCCTCCCTCTTGAACGTCCCTCCCATCTCCTTCCCCATCTCACCTAGTGGTTGCATTGTCCCTGTTTGAATTCCCTGAGTCATACAGCAAACTCCCATTGGCTATCTATTTTAAAAATGATAATGTAAGTTTCCATGTTATTCCCTCCATACATCTCACCCTCTCCTTCTTCCCCACACCCCCATGTCCATAAGTCTGTTCTTTATGTCTGTTTTTCCATTGTGTGCTGTGCTGTGCTTAGTCACTCAGTTGTGTCTGACTCTGCAACTCCATGGACTGCAACCCTTCATGCTTCTCTGTCCATGGAGATTCTCAGGCAAGAATATTGGAGTGGGTTGCTATGGCCCTCCTCCAGGGGATCTTCCCAACCCAGGGATCAAACCCAGGTCTCCCACATTGCAAGTGGATTCTTTACTGACTGAGCCACCAGGGAAGTCCCCTGTTTCTCCAATGCTGAACTGCCAAAAAAATTCATCAGTACCATCTTTCTAGATTCCATATATATACATTAATATACTATAGTAATATAGTATATATATATATTATATTAATATATTGTATACTATATTAACTGAGTTGCTTCATTCTATATAATAGGCTATAAACTCATCCAATTCATTAAAATTGACTCAAATGTGTTCCTTTTTTATGGCTGAATAATATTCCACTGTATATACGTACCATAACTTCTTTATCCATTCATCTGTCAATGGACATGTAGGTTGCTTCTATGTTTTAGCTATTGTAAATAGTGCTGCAATGAACATTGGGGTACAAGTGTCTTTTTCAATTTTGGTTTCCTCAAGATATATGCCTACTAGTGGGATTGCTGAGTCATATGGTGATTTTACCTTGGACATGAGGTAGCTCCTCTCAGCTGCTGCCCATAACCTTGGGCATGGGGTAGTTCCACTCGGCTGCCAACCCAAGCCTCAGGCCTACCCCATGTCTGAGGTAAGGAGAGGCAGCTGCAGTTTGCTGGAACAGCCATGAAGAGATACCCCACATCCAAGGTAAGAGAAACCCAAGTAAGTCTGTAGGCACTGAGAGAGGGCATCAGAGGGCAGACAGACTGAAACCACAATCACAGACAACAGGCCAATCTGATCACATGGACAACAGCCTTGTCTAACTCAATGAAACTAAGCCATGCTGTGTGGGGCCACCCAAGATAGATGGGTCATCGTGGAGAGGTCTGACAAAATGTGGTCTACTGGAGAAGGGAATGGCAAACCACTTCAATATTCTTGCCTTGAGAACCCCATGAACAGTATTAAAAGGCAAAAGGATAGGACACTGAAAGATGAACTGTCTAGGTCAGTAGGTGCCCAGTATGCTCCTGGAGATCAGTGGAGAAATAACTCCAGAAAGAATGAAGGGATGGAGCCAAAGCAAAAACAACACCCAGTCGTGGATGGGACTGGTGATAGAAGCAAGGTCTGATGCTGTAAACAGCTATGTTGCATAGGAACCTGGAATGTAAGGTTCATGAATCAAGGTAAATTGGAAGTGGTTAAACAGGAGATGACAAGAGTGAACATTGACATTGTAGGAATCAGAGAACTAAGATGGACTGGAACGGGTGAATTTAACTCAGATGACCATTATATCTACTACTGCGGGCAGGAATCCCTCAGAAGGAACGGAATAGCTGTTATAGTCAACAAAAGAGTCCGAAATGCAGTACTTGGGTGCAATCTCAAAAATTACAGAATTATCTCTATTTGTTTCCAAGGCAAACCATTCCATATCACAGTAATCTAAGTCTATGCCCCAACAAGTAACTCTGAAAAAGCTGAAGTTGAACAGTTCTATGAAGACCTACAAGACCTTCTAGAACTAACACACAAAAAAGATGTCCTTTTCATTATACGGGACTGGAATGCAAAAATAGGAAGTCAAGAAACATCTGGAGTAACAGGCAAATTCGGCCTTGGAATACAGAATGAAGCAGCACAAAGGCTAATAGAGTTCTGCAAAGAGAACGCACTGGTCATAGAAAACACCCTCTTCCAATAACACAAGACTCTACACAAGGACATCACCAGATGGTCGACACTGAAATCAGATTGATTATATTCTTTGCAGCCAAAGATGGAGAAGTTCTATTCAGCCAGAAAAAATAAGACCAGGAGCTACTGTGGCTCAGATCATGAACTCTGTATTGCCAACTTCAGACTGAAATTGAAGAAAGTGGGGAAAAACACTAGACCATTGAGGTATGACCTAAATCAAGCCCCTTACAGTGGAAGTGAGAAATGAATTTAAGGGACTAGATCTGATAGACAGAGTACCATATGAACTATGGACAGAGGTTTGTGACATTGTACAGGAGACAGGAATCAAGACCATCCTCAAGAAAAAGAAATGCAAAAAAGCAAAATGGCTGTATGATGGGGCCTTACAAATAGCTATGAAAAGAAGGGAAGCAAAAAGCAAAGGAGAAAAGGAAAGATATACCCATTTGAATGCAGAATTTGAAAGAATAGCAAGGAGAGCTAAGAAAGCCTTCTTCAGTGATCAGTGCAAAGAAATAGAAGAAAACAACAGAATGGTAAAGACTAGAGATCTCTTCAAGAAAATTAGAGATACCAAGGGAATATTTCATGCAAAGATGGGCTCAGTAAAGGATATAAATGGTATGAAGCTACCAGAAGCAGAAGATATTAAGAAGAGATGGCAGAATATTCAGAACTGTACAAAAAAGATCTTCATGACCCAGAAAATGTCTGGCTGTGGTCACTCATCTACAGCCAGACATCCTGGAATGTGAAGTCAAGTGGGCCTTAGGAAGGATCACTATGAACAAAGGTAGTGGAGGTGATGGAATTCCAGTTCAGCTCTTTCAAATCCTGAAAGATGATGCTGTGAAAGTGCTGCACTCAATATGCCAGCAAATTTAGAAAACTCAGCAGTGGTCACAGGACTGGAAAAGGTCAGTTTTCATTCCAATCCCAAAAAAGGCAATGCCGAAGAATGCTCAAACGAATGCACAGTTCCACTCATCTCACACTCTAGTAAAGTGATGCTTAGAGTTCTCCAAGCCAGGCTTCAACAATACATGAACTGTGAACTTCCTGATGTTCAAGCTGGTTTTAGAAAAGGCAGAGGAACCAGAGATCAATGCCAACACACACTGGATCATTGAAAAAGCTAGAGAGTTCCAGAAAAACATATATTTCTGCATTATTGACTATGCCAAAGCCTTTGACTGTGTGGATCATGATAAACTGTGGAAAATTCTGAAAGAGATGGGAATACCAGACCACCTGACCTGTCTCTTGAGAAACGTGTAGCCAGGTCAGGAAGCAACAGTTAGCGCTGGACATGGAAAAACAGACTGGTTCCAAATAGGAAAAAAGAGTATGTCAAGGCTATATATTGTCACCCTGCTTATTTAACTGATATGCAGAGTACATCATGAGAAACGCTGGGCTGGAAGAAGCACAAGTTGGAATCAAGATTGCCGGGAAAAATATCAATAACCTCAGATATGCAGATGACACCACCGTTATGACAGAAAGCAAAGAAGAACTAAAGAGCCTCTTGATGAAAGGGAAAGAGGAGAATGAAAAAGTTGGCTTAAAGCTCAACATTCAGAAAATGAAGATTATGGCATCCGGTCCCATCACTTCATGTCAAATAGATGGGGAAACAGTGGAAACAGTGGCTGACTTTATTTTTCTGGGCTCCAAAATCCCTTCAGATGATGAATGCAGCCATGAAATTAAAAGACGCTCACTCCTTGTATGGAAAGTTACGACCAACCCAGACAGCATATTAAAAAGCAGAGACATTACTTTGTCAACAAAGGTCCATCTAGTCAAGCCTATGGTTTTTCCAGTAGTCATGTATGGATGTGAGAGTTGGACTGTGAAGAAAGCTGAGCACCGAAGAATTGATGCTTTTGAAGTGTGGTGTTGGAGAAAACTCTTGAGAGTCCCTTGGACTGCAAGGAGATCCAACCAATCCATCCTAAATGAGATCAGTCCTGGGTGTTCATTGGAAGGACTGATGTTGAGCTGAAACTCCAATACTTTGGGCACCTGATGCAAAGAGCTGACTCATTTGAAAAGACCCTGATGCTGGGAAAGATTGAGGGCAGGAGGAGAAGGGGATGTCAGAGGTTAAGGTGGTTGGATGGCATCACTGATTCAATGGACATGGGTTTGGGTAGACTCTGGGAGTTAGTGATGGACAGGGAGGCCTGGAGTTCTGCAGATCATGGGGTCGCAAAGAATCGGACTCGTCTGAGCGACTGAGCTGAACTGATGGTGATTTTATTCTTAGTTTTTTAAGGAATCTCCATACCGTGTTCCAAAGAGGCTGTATAAATTTACATTTGCACCAACAGAGCCAAAGTGTTCCCTTTTCTCTTCACCATTTCCAGCATTTACAGTTTGTAGACTTCTTGATGGATGGCCATTCTGACTGGTATAAGGTGTTATCTCACTGCAGTTTTGATTTATATTTCTCTAATTATGAGAGATGTTGACTATCTTTCCATGTGTTTGTTAGCTATCTATATATCTTTGGAGAAATGTCTGTTTAGGTCTTTGGCCCACTTTTGGATTGCATTGTTTCTTTTTTTTTTTTTTTTCTAAATTTTTAAAAGAAAATCCATCCTCAAAAATAAGGTATCCATAGGTGTGTGGGCTCATCTCTGGGCTCTCTATCTTGTTCCATTTGCCTATATTTCTGGTTTTGTAGCAGTAACAAACTGTCTAGATGACTGTAGCTTTGTAGTACAGTCTGAAGTCAGGAAGGTTGATTCCTCCAGCTCCATTCTTCTCTCTCAAGAATGCTTTGGCTATTCAGGGTCTTTTGTGTTTCCATGTTGATTGTATATTTTTTGTTCTAGTTCTTTGAAAAATTCCATTGGTAATTTGATAGGGATAGCATTTGGTAGTATAGTCAAATGCAATTACCAGATTGCATTTGGTAGTATAGTAATTTTCACAATATTGATTCTTCCAAACTAGGTACACAGACTATCTTTCCATCTGTTTATGTGATCTTTGATTTGTTTCATTAGTGTCTTATAATTTTCTGTATACAGTTCTTTGGTCTCCTTAGGTAGGTTTATTCCTAGATATTTTATTATTTTTGTTGCAATGGTGAATGGCATTAATTCCTTAATTTCTCTTTCTCATTTTTCATTGTTACAAAACCTACCTAAATAAAAACCTACCTCTTTAGTTCCTCTTTGCTTTCTGCCATAAGGGTGATGTCATCTGCATATCTGAGATTATTGATATGTCTCCTGGCAATCTTTATTCCAGATTGTGCTTCATACAGCCTGGCATTTTTCATGATGTACTCTGCATAGAAGTTAAATAAACAGGGTGACAATATACAGCCTTGACGAACTCCTTTTCCTATTTGGAACCAGTCTGTTGTTCCATGTCCAGTTCTAACTGTTGCTTCCTGATCTGCATACAAATTTCTCAAGAGGTAGATCAGGTGGTCTGGTATTCCCATCTCTTTCAGAATTTTCCACAGTTTATCATGATCCACACAGTCAAAGGCTTTGGCATAGTCAATAAAGCAGAAATAGATGTTTTTCTGGGACTCTCTTGCCTTTTCCATGATCCAGCAGATGTTGGCAATTTGATCTCTGGTTCCTCTGCCTTTCCTAAAACCAGCTTGAACATCAGGAAGTTCACGGTTCACATATTGCTGAAGTCTGGCTTGAAGAATTTTGAGCATTACTTTACTAGCGTGTGAGATGAGTGCAATTGTGCGGTAGTTGAACATTCTTTGGCATTGCCTTTCTTTGGGATTGGAATGAAAACTGACCTTTTCCAGTCCTATGGCCACCGCTGAGTTTTCCAAATTTGCTGGCATATTGAGTGCAGCACTTTCACAGCATCATCTTTCAGGATTTGGAATAGCTTAACTGGAATTCTATCACCTCCACTATCTTTGTTCGTAGTGATGCTTTCTAAGGCCCACTTGACTTCACATTCCAGGATGTCTGGCTCTAGGTCAGTGATCACACCATCGTGATTATCTGGGTCATGAAGATCTTTTTTGTACAGTTCTTCTGTGTATTCTTGCCATCTCTTCTTAATATCTTCTGCTTCTGTTAGGTCCATACCATTTCTGTCCTTTATCGAGCCCATCTTTGCATGAAATGTTCCTTTAGTATCTCTGATTTTCTTGAAGAGATCTCTAGTCTTTCCCATTCTGTTGTTTTCCTCTATTTCTTTGCATTGATCACTGAAGAAGGCTTTCTTATCTCTTCTTGCTATTCTTTGGAACTCTGCATTCAGATGTTTATATCTTTCCTTTTCTCCTTTTGCTTTTGCTTCTCTTCTTTTCACAGCTATTTGTAAGGCCTCCCCAGACAGCCATTTTGCTTTTTTGCATTTCTTTTCCATGGGGATGGTCTTGATCCCTGTCTCCTGTACAATGTCACAAACCTCATTCCACAGTTCACCAGGCACTCTATCAGATCTAGTCCCTTAAATCTATTTCTCACTTCCACTGTATAATCATAAGGGAATTGATTTAGGTCATACCTGAATGGTCTAGTGGTTTTCCCCACTTTCTTCAACTTCAGTCTGAATTTGGCAAGAAGGAGTTCATGATCTGAGCCACAGTCAGCTCCCGGTCTTTTTTTTGCTGACCGTATAGAGCTTCTCCATCTTTGGCTGCAAAGAATATAATCAATCTGATTTTGGTGTTGACCATCTGGTGATGTCCATGTATAGAGTCTTCTCTTGTGTTGTTGGAAGGGGGTGTTTGTTATGACCAGTGCATTTTCTTGGCAAAACTCTATTATATCAGGGTCCAAAATCACTGCAGATGGTGACTGTACCCATGAAATGAAAAGATACTTACTCCTAGGAAGAAAAACTATGAGAAACCTAGTTCAGATAGTTTAGTTCAGTCAGTCAGTTCCCGACTGTTTGCCACCCTATGGACTGCAGCATGCCAGGCCTCCATGTCCATCACCAACTCCCAGAGTTTACTCAAACTCATGTCCATTGAGTCGGTGATGCCATCCAACAACCTCATCCTCTGTCGTCCCCTTCTCCTTTACCTTAAATCTTTCCCAGCATCACGGTCTTTTCCATTGAGTTATTTCTTCACATCAGGTGGCCAAAGTATTGGATTTTCAGCTTCAGCATCAGTCCCTCAATGAATATTCATGACTGATTTCTTTTAGGATGGACTAGTTGGATCTCCTTGCAGTCCAAGGGATTCTCAAGAGTCATCTCCAAACTACAGTTCAAAAGTATCAATTATTTGGCACTCAGCTGTCCTTATAGTCCAACTCTTACATCCATAGATGACTCCTGGAAAGACCATAGCTTTAACTAGACAGACCTTTGTTGGCAAAGTAATGTCTCTGCATTTTAATATGATCTCTAGGTTGATCACAACTTTTCTTCAAGGAGCAAGTGTCTTTTAATTTCATGGCTGCAGTCACCATCTGCAGTGATGTCACTGTCATCAAACAGTTTTTGACATCAGACTTTGAAGTCTGTCACTGTTTCCACTGTATCCCCATCTATTTGCCATGAAGTGATGGGACCAGATGCCATGATCTTAGTTTTCTGAATGTTGAGTTTTAAGCCAACTTTTTTACTTTCCTCTTTTACTTTCATCAAGAGGCTCTTTAGTTCTTCTTCACTTTCTGTCATCTGCTTATCTGAAGTTATTGATATTTCTCCCAGCAATCTTGATTCCAGCTTGTGTTTCATCCAGCCCAGCATTTCTCATGATGTACTCTGCGTACAAGTTAAATAAGCAGAATGATAATAAACAGCCTTGACCCACTCCTTTCCCAATTTGGAACCAGTGTGTTGTTCCATGTCCAGTTCTAAGTGTCACTTCCTGACCCGCATACAGATTTCTCAACAGACAGGTCAAATGGTCTGGTATTCCCATCTCTTTAAGAATTTTCTACAGTTTGTTTTGATCCACACAGTCAAAGTCTTTGGCATAGTCAATAAAGCAGAAATAGATGGGTTTTTTTTCTGGAATTCTCTTGCTTTTTTAATGATCCATAGAATGTTGGCAGTTTGATCTCTGGTTCCTCTGCCTTTTCTAAATCCATCTTGAACATCTGGAAGTTTTCATAGTTCACGTACCGTTGAAACCTGACTGGAAGAATTTTGAGCATTACTTTACTAGCATGTGAAATGAGTGCAATTGTGCAGTAGTTTGAGCATTCTTTGGCATTGCTTTTCTTTGGGATTGGAATGAAAACTGACCTTTTCCAGTCCTGTGGCCACTGCTGAGTTTTCCAAATTTGCTGACATATTGACTGCAACACTTTCACATTATCATCTTTCAGGATTTGAAACAGCTCAACTGGAAACAGCTCAACTGGAATCACCTCCACTAGCTTTGTTCATATTGATGCTTTCTAAGGCCCACTTGACTTCACATTCCAGGATATCTGGCTTTAGGTGAGGGAATCACACCATCGTGATTATCTTGATCATGAAGATCTTTTTTGTACAATTCTTCTGTGTATTCTTGCCACCTCTTCTTAATATTTACTGCTTCTTTAGCTGCCTACCATTTCTGTCCTTTATTGAGCCCATCTTTGCATGAAATGTTCCCTTGGTATCTCTTATTTTCTTGAAGAGATCTCTAGTCTTTCCCATTCTATTACTTTCCTCTATTTCTTTGATCGCTGAAGAAGGCTTTCTTTTCTCTTCTTGTTATTCTTTGGAACTCTGTATTCAAATGGGTATATCTTTCCTTTTCTCCTTTGCTTTTCACTTCTCTTTTCTCAGCTATTCTTAGCTTTTCTCAGCTAAGGCCTCCTCAGACAGCCATTTTGATTGTTTGGACTTCTTTTTCTTGGGAATGGTCTCGCTCCCTGTCTCCTGTACAATGTCACGAACCTCCATCCATAGTTCATCAGGCACTCTGTCTATCAGATCTAGTCCTTTAAATCCATTTCTCACTTCCACTGTATAATCATAAGGGATTTGATTTAGGTCATACCTGAATGGTCTAGTGGTTTTCCCCATTTTCTTCAACTTCAGTCTGAATTTGGCAAGAAGGAGTTCATGATCTGAGCCACAGTCAGCTCTCGGTCTTGTTTTTGCTGACCATATAGAGCTTCTCCATCTTTGGCTGCAAAGAATATAATCAATCTGATTTTGGTGTTGACTATTTTTGATGTCCATATGTAGAGTTTTCTCTTGTGTTGTTGGAAGAGGGTGTTTTCTGTGACAGTGCATTCTCTTAGTGGAACTCTGTTAGCCTTTGCCCTGCTTCATTATGTACTCCAAGATCAAATTTGCCTGTTACTCCAGGTGTTTCTTGACTTCCTACGTTTGCATTCCAGTCCCCTGTAATGAAAAGGACATCTTTTTTGGGTGTTAGTTCTAGAAGGTCTTGTAGGTCTTGATAGAACCATTCAACTTCAGTTTCTTTAGTATTACTGGTCAGGGCATAGACTTGGATTACTGTGATATTGAATGGTTTGCCTTGGAAATGAATAGAGATCATTCTGTCGTTTTTGAGATTGCATCCAAGTACTGCATTTCAGACTCTTCTGTTGACTTTGATGGCTACTCCATTTCTTCTAAGGGATTCCTGACCATAGTAGTAAATATAATGGTCATCTGAGTTAAATTCACCCATTCCAGTCCATCTTAGTTCGCTGATTCCTAGAATGTCAATGTTCACTCTTGCCGTCTCCTGTTTGACCACTTCCAATTTCCCTTAATTCATGGACCTAACATTCCATGTTTCTATGCAATATTGCTCTTTACAGCATCGAACCTTGCTCCTATCACCAGTCCCATCCACAACAGGGTATTGTTTTTGCTTTGGCTCCATCCCTTCATTCTTTCTGGAGTTATTTCTCCACTGATCTCCAATAGCATCTTGGGTGCCTTCCAACCTTGGGAGTTCATCTTTCAGTGTCCTACCTTTTTGCCTTTTCATACTGTTCATTGGGGTTTTCAAGGCAGGAATACTGAAGTGGTCTGCCATTCCCTTCTCCAGTGGACCACATTCTGTCAGACCTCTCCACCATGACCTGTCCGTCTTGGGTGGCCCCACACAGCATGGCTTAGTTTCATTGAGTTAGACAAGCTGTGGTCTTTGTGATCAGACTGGCTAGTTGTCTGTGATTGTGGTTTCAGTCTCAGTGCCTACCTTCTCACTTGGGTTTCTCTTACCTTGGACGTGGAGTAGCTCTTCACAGGCTGCTCCAGCAAAGTGCAGCCACCACCCTTGACCTTGAACGTGGGGTAGCTCCTCTCGGCCACACTCCTGCACCGTCACAGCCGCCTTGCTCCTCTGCCATCACGGGAAGCATTACTATGAACAAAGTTAGTGGAAGTGATGAAATTCCAGCCAAGCTATATAAAATTCTGAAAGATGATGCTGTTAAAGTGCTATACTCAAAAGTATTAGTTGCTCAGTCATATCAGACTCTGGAACCCATGGACTACAGTACACCAGCTCCTCTGTCCATGGGATTCTCCAGGCAAGAATACTGAAGTGGGTAGCCATTCCATTCTCCATGAGATCTTCCTGACCTGAGTATCAAACCCTGGTCTCCTGCACTGCAGGCAAATTCTTTACCATTTGAACCACCAGGGAAGCTCACAGGACTAGAAAAGGAAAGCTTTCATTCCAGTTCCAAAGAAGGCCAATACCAAAGAAAGTATAATTGTGTTCATTTCATGTGCTAGTAAAGTTATGCTCAAAAATCCTTCAAGGTGGGCTTAAGAAGTATGTGAACTGAGAATTTTCAAATGTACAAGTTGGATTTATAAAAGGCAGAGGAGCCAGATACCAAATTGGCAAGTTTCATTGGATCTTAAAGAAAGCAAGGAAATTCCAGGAAAATATCTACTGCTGCTTCACTGACTATGTTAAAGCCTTTGACTGTGTGGATCATAGCAAACTGTGGAAAAATCTTAGAGTTGGGACAGACAATCTTACTTGTCTCCTGAGAAATCTGTATGCAGGTCAATTAGAAACAGGTAGAACCAGACATAGAATAAATGGCTAGTTCAAAATTGGGAAAAGAGTACATCAAGGCTATATATTGTACCCTGCTTATTTAACTTACATGCAAAGTACACTATGTGAAATGCTGGGCTGGATGAATCACAAGCTGGAATCAAGATTGTGGGGAGAAATACCAATAACCTCAGATATGCAGATGACACCATCCTTATGGCAGAAAACAAAGAGGAATTAAAGAGTCTCCTGATGAAAGTGAAAGAGGAGAGTGCAAAAGCTGGCTTAAAACTCAACGTTCAAAAAACAAAGATCATGGCATCCAGTCCCATTACTTCATGGCAAATAGATAGGGAAACAATGGAAATGGTGACAGTATTTATTTTCTTAGGCTCTAAAACCACTGCAGATGGTGACTGCAGCCATGAAATTAAAAGATGCTTGCTCCTTGGGAGAAAAGCAATGACAAAACTAGACAGTGTATTAAGAAGCAGACACATTACTTTGCCTACAATGGTCCATATAGTCAAAGCTATGGTTTTTCTAGTAATTATGTACAGATGTGAGAGCTGCACAATAAAGAAAGCTGAGCACTGAAGAATTGATGCTTTCAAACTGTGGTGCTGGAGAAGATTGTTGAGAGTTCCTTGGACAGTAAGAAATCAAATCAGTAAATCCTAAAGGAAATCAAGCCTGAATATTCATTGGAAGGACTGATGCTGAAGCTGACGCTCTAATACGTTAGCCACCTGATGCAAAGAGCCGACACATTGGAGAAGATGCAGATGCTGGGAAACATTGAAAACAGAAGGAGAAAGGGATGACTGAGGATGGGATGATTGGTTGGCATCCCCTACTCAATGGACATGAGTTTGAGTAAACTCTGGAAGAAGGTGAAGAACAGAGAAGCCTAGTGTGCTGAAGTCCCTGAGGCTGCAAAGATTTGGACAGGACTGAGCAACTGAACAAAAAAAATTTTGAAATATATAGCATCATATACATCTTAAACTTACATGATGCAATATGTAAATTACATTTTGATTAAAGCTAGAAACTATTTTTTAATTAAAAAGAAATTGGAAACATTGAAAAAATAAATATAAGATTAAACTAACATTGATACCACATGAGGAACAAAAGAAAGTATGTATTCAGTAATCTAACTGAGTGACCAAGACAATAATGTGAAGGATCTGCTCTCAGTTTTGACTATAGTACTAAGTAGTGCTACTGTTTTAACAAATCAGTTGAACTGTGAGTTTCAAAATGTGTATCTATATAGCAGGGAAAACTGGACAGTTATCTGAAAAAGAATGAAAGTAGAACACTTCCTAACACCATACACAAAGATAAAATCAAAATTGATTAAAGATCTAAATGTAAGACAAGAAGCTATAAAACTCTTAGTGTAAAACACAGGCAGAACTCTCAATGACATAAATCAAAGCAAGATCCCCTATGACCCACCTCCTAGAATAATGGAAATAAAAACAAAAATTAAAAAAGTGGGGCCTAATTAAACTTAAAAGCTTTTGTGGAAACTCTAAACAAAATGAAATGACAACCCTCAGAATGGAAGAAAATAATAACAAATGAAACAACTGACAAAGGATTAATTTCCAAAAGATACAACAGCTTATACAACCTCAATACCAGAGAAACAAACAGCACAATCAAAAAGTGGGCAAAAGACCTAAACAGACATTACTCCAAAAAAGACTTACAGATGGCTAATAAACACATGAAAAGATGTTCAACATTGCTCATTATTAGAGAAGTGCTAATCAAAACTACAATGAAATATCACCTCACACCTGTCAGAATGTGAAGTGAAAGTCAGTCAGTCATGTCCGACTCTTTGTGACCCCAAGGACTATAGTCCATGGAATTCTCCAGTCCAGAATACTGGAGTGGGTAGCCTTTCCCTTTCTGAGGGGATCTTCCCAACCCAGAGATAAAATCCAGGTCTCCTGCATTGCAGGTGGATTCTTTACCAGCTAAGCCACCAGGGAAGTCCCCTGGTCAGAATGGCCATCATCAGAAAATCTTACATGCTGGAGATTTTCTACATACACTACATGTTGGAGAGGCTATGGAATAAAGGAAACCATCTTGCACTGTTGGTGGGAATGTAAATTGATACAGCTACTTTGGGAGACATTATGAAGATTCCTTAAAAAAACTAGGAATAAAACTACCATATGACCCAACAACCCCACTACTGGGCATATACCCTGAGAAAACCACAATTGAAAAATACATATGTACCCCAATGTTCATTATAGTAATATTTACAATAGCTAGGACATGTAAACAGGACTTCCCTGTAGCTCAAACAGTAAAGAACCTGCCTGTGATGCAGGTGACCAGGGTTTGATCCCTGGGTTGGGAAGTTCCTCTGGAGAAGGGAATGGCAACCCACTCTAGTATTCTTGCCTGGAGAATCCCATGGACAGAAAAGCCTGGCAGGCCACAGTCCATGGGATCACAAAGAGTTGGACATGACTGAGAGATTAACACACACAGGACATGTAAGTAACCTAGATATCCATTGACAGATGATTGGATAAGGAATCTGTGGTACATATACACAATGGAATATTATTCAACCATAAAAAGAATGCATTTGAGGCAGTGCTAATAAGGTAGATGAACCTAGAGCCTATTATACAGAGTGAAGTAAGTCATAAAGTGAAAGACAAATATCATATATTAACACATATAATGGAATCACTGCAGATGGTGATTTCAGACAGGAAATTAAAAGACACTTACTCCTTGGAAGGAAAGCTATGACCAACCTAGATAGCATATTCAAAAGCAGAGATATTACTTTGCCAACAAAGGTCCGTCTAGTCAAGGGTATGGTTTTTCCAGTGGTCACGTGTGGATGTGAGAGTTGGACTGTGAAGAAGGCTGAGCGCTGAAGAATTAATGCTTTTGAACTGTGGTGTTGAAGAAAACTCTTGAGAGTCCCTTGGACTGCAAGGAGGTCCAACCAGTCCATCCTAAAGGAGATCAGTCCTGGGTGTTCTTTGGAAGGACTGATGCTAAAGCTGAAACTCCAATACTTTGACCACCACATGCAAAGGGTTGACTCATTGGAAAAGACCCTGATGCTGGGAGGGATTGGGGGCGGGAGGAGAAGGGGACAACAGAGGATGAGATGGCTGGATGGCATCACCAACTCGATGGACATGAGTTTAAGTGAACTCCGGGAGCTGGTGATGGACAGGGAGGCCTGACATGCAACAATTCATGGGGTTGCAAAGAGTCGGACACAGCTGAGCGACTGAACTGAACTGAATTGATATATGGAATCTAGAAGAAGGGTACTGATGAACCTATTTGCAGGGCAGCAATGGAGCTGCAGACATAGAGAACAGATTTATGGATCTGGGGGTGGGGGGTGAGAAGGAGAGGGTGGGGTGAATGGAAGAGTAGCATGGATACCTATACACTACCCTAGTAAAATAGATAGCCAGTGAGAATTTGGTAGATGACTCAGGGAACTCAAGCCAGGGCTCTGTGACTATCTAGAGAGGTGGAATGGACTGGGAGGTGGGAGGGAGATTCAAGAGGGAGGGAACATATATGTACCAGTGGCTGATTCATGTTGATATTTGGCAAAATCCACCACAATATTGTAAAGCAATTATCCTTCAATCAAAAAATGAAAAATATTTTTTTCCACAAATTTTGCTTGAATTTAAATGAGGAAAATGTAATTTACACATATATGAAAGTACATTTTAATGAAAAGTTTACTTAGAAACTAACTTGTATACTTCCATATCTAAATAATTTATTGGTGATGTTGAAATTTGTGATTATTGTTAATACTGGTTAAAATGTTAATAAATATTAAGATGGAAAAAAATTTTAAGGTGTTTATAAAAATAGATGAGGAAAAAGACTCAGAAAAGTGCAATGGGGAGACCTATTAACTTCTTTAGATTTCTTAATTGCATTCCTTTTTATAGTCTCAGAGGTATTTATCAACAGATAACTTTCAACCACTTCCTAAATGGGCATAGCATAACCAGGGGTGATGTCACTCCTCTACTTCTCTTCGTACACCTAACCTAAAATACTACATTATCTCATCTGGATGAAACTACCAACATCACTTAATGCTGGGTTCAACCAGACAAGCAGACAGAACTGCAAGAGCTAAAGGTAATGATTTTTCTTGATGTGTTTTGTTTCTGATACATTCTATTAGTTCTTAAAGATATTTTTTCCTATTTTTAGCTAGCTATTTTTAAAGAGGAAAGCAAAGGTGCTTTATCTTTTTGAATCTCTTTATGTAGCATGCATTTACTGCAATATGTTAGAGAGCGGCTCTTTGTTTTTCAATTATTTGTAGAGAAAGTAATATATATTCTTCCTATGTTATTAAATATACTTTTTTTCTGACCCTAAAATTTTACAAAGTAAGAGCTACTCATTTTACTTTGAATAGGGATGTTTTCTGGGGGTTAGAAAACACTGCAAATAAATGTCTCAGTCATATTTACACTTTCCTAATGAAACTGACAATGGCTGACCCACCACCCAAATTGTCTGCTATAGAGGAAAGACTATGTCCCCAAGAGACAAGAGGCAGAATTAAAGTCTGTGGGTTCAACTCTTGAGCTAAGACAAGGATTCTCACTCAACTTAGTTGTGTAGTGTTTAAGCAGATACCCTGAGAACCTGATCTTTTTATCTTTTAAAAGGAGAAAGTATAATGAGTAAGTAGGCTCACAGGCTCTCAGGAAAGATCAAATGTAGTAAAGAGTTGGAACAATTCCTGGAATGCTGTCAGCTTCATATAAAGGTTGTATATTATCCTACCACTACTGGCAATAATTTCCCAATTTAAATATGCACCAAACTGTTTACATGAAGTTCAAGGAATTAGATTAGATAATTTGAGAATGAATAAGGGGCAATGTTGCTATACAGACAGAGAAGGAAACACTGTCTGGTGTCTTGGGTGGGTTGTTAGTGTGGTTTAATAACAGTGACCCCCTACCCCCATTTACCAAAGTGTAGCAGAGATTTATCCAAAGCCCAGCAAGTCCCCTCCTTGGTCTCCCTCCATCTGTTTAGTAAATAGCTTCAAGGTCTTCACATGTATTAATCACTTCTCCAGTCCTTGATTTCCTTTAATCACAGATATAAACTTGATCAGTATGCATTGTTTTGAAACTTATTTAACTTTTTTTCAGTTTTGCTCAGAGCCAGATTTCTTCTGCAACTGAAGGTAAAATTTAACAGAAAAGTTATATTTTTGCAATGCATCCTAGGTTTGCTAGACATTTATATGGATATCAAGAAATCAAGAAATCTTTTGTAGTGTTATCTACTTCTTTAGTACTCTGGAACTCAGAACTGATAATAAGTTGAATATTATAACTAGCCTTGGGAATTATTACAAAGTATATCTGAAACTTGAACATGATTCCTGAAATATCCCTGCATCATAACATGCTCTAAACTCTTTCCAGAAAGAGGAGCCAATATTTCATTCTCATTGGCAATAGCTTTTGAAATTTAACATTTTACATGTCTGAAATTGAGAAATTTAAAGGTTTAATCTTTATAAGAGAAAAAAGTAGAAGAAGAAGCTACTCCTTATTCCCTAAGAAAGGTCAGATTATATTTTTTGTCTATTTTTCTTTGTCTATTTTTCTTTTTATTTATTGTGTATACTTTAAATCACATTTATATAATATTTCCCCTGAATAGATGAATGTGATTTCCTTAAATCTAATCAAGTTTAATTTGCCTTTGGTTCATGTTCAGTGACTAGTACAAGGCTGGCTATAAGCAGCAAGATAGAAGAAGAAACAATGAATTAGTGTCAGAAATATCACAGTGTTGTTCAGTTTTTCTTTCTTCATCTCAGTTTCCAAGAATAATTAATTGATGTGTATGAAAGCAGATAACATTTGGGAAAATAACCAAAATTTTGTCTGATAGATGTCAGTAACCCTTTAAAGCAGATGAATTTTCAACTTGGAAACACATGTACCAGGTAGAAATAAAATGGATTTCTATATAAAGCTCTGCTTAAACAGGATACCATTTAAAAAACATATTATACATTTATCCATATTTATTTATATTTATATAGAATTATCACACACCACATAGATATATTTGTTTAAAATTTAAACATATACGTAATTATATGTATATGTACACTCCACATAACCACAGTGCCTCACAGTATCACCCAGTCCTGTAGACAAAAGAGAGTCAAATGTTTTGTATAGATTTTCCTTAAATTATATTTCAGTAACTTTTTTTTTAACTTTACAGTATTGTATTGGTTTTGCCATATATCAACATGAATCTGCCACAGGTATACACGTGTTCCCCGTCCTGAACCCTCCTCCCTCCTTCTTCCCCCCGTACCATCCCTCTGGGTCGTCCCAGTGCACCAGCCCCAAGCAACCAGTATCGTGCATCAAACCTGGACTGGCGACTTGTTTCATAATGATATTATATATGTTTCAGTGCCATTCTCCCAAATCATCCCACCCTCTCCCTCTCCCACAGAATCCAAAAGACTGTTCTATACATCAGTGTCTCTTTTGCTGTCTCATATACAGGGTTATTGTTACCATCTTTCTAAATTCCATATATATGCGTTAGTATACTGTATTGGTGTTTTTCTTTCTGGCTTACTTCACTTTATATAATAGGCTCCAGTTTCATCCACCTCATTAGAACTGGGAGAAGGCAATGGCACCCTACTCCAGTACTCTTGCCTGGAAAATCCCATGGGTTGAGGAGCCTGGTGGGCTGCAATCCGTGGGGTTGCAAAGAGTCGGACACGACTGAGTGACTTCACTTTCACTTTTCACTTTCATGCATTGGAGAAGGAAATGGCAACCCACTCCAGTGTTCTTGCTTGGAGAATCCCAGGGACGGGGGAGCCTGGTGGCTGCCGTCTACGGGGTCGCACAGAGTCAGACATGACTGAAGTGACGCAGCAGCATTAGAACTGATTCAAATGTATTCTTTTTAATGGCTGAGTAATGCTCCATTGTGTATATGTACCACAGCTTTCTTATCCATTCATCTGCTGATGGGCATCTAGGTTGCTTCCATGTCCTGGCTATTATAAACCTTTCTTACATACACCTCCAAGAGTTTTAAAACTCCCAGTTGGATCCTTAAACTGGGGATAATAAAATTCCAAGTTCTATAAAAAGCATTTTAGAAGAGTGTGATATCTTTTTTAAAAAAAAGTAATTTACTTTTTGTGTTTGCATAGGCCAGACACTACATAAATTTCCATTCTTGTCCATGAAGGACATTACATCATCAGATGTCATAAACTTCAACTGCAGCAACATAGCTATAAGTTAGCAATTTTTTAGACCCACAGTTGTGAAATACTAGTTTTCTAGTAATCTGTAAAATTATAGATACTTTTAAAACTCCATATCTCCAGAGTCACAGAATTTCCTCTTGTTAGCACAATTGAGTGGTTCACACATACACATACACACTCACATACACACATACACATATGTGCACACTCTCCGTAAACATTCATTTCAGTTGGTAGATTCCTATAAGTAATCCATTAACTTCAAAGTTCTCCTTGGTGGTCTAGGTGAAACCTCATGGACAATAACACCTGGATGACCAGCTACACTGAAAGATTAGATTTCACCCTGGTGGGAATCTTCAGTCAATCACAACACCCTGCTCTCCTTTGTTTGGTCATTTCTGTGGTTTTCCTGATGGCCTTGTCTGGAAATATCATTCTGATGTTTTTGATATATTCTGATGCTCACCTCCACACCCCCATGTACTTTTTCATCAGTCAGCTGTCTTTCATGGACATGATGTACATTTCTGTTACTGTACCCAAGATGCTCATGGACCAGATCACAGGTGTAAATAAGATCTCAGTTCCTGAATGTGGGATTCAGATGTTCCTCTATGTGACACTAGCAGGCTCAGAATTTTTCCTTCTAGCCTCCATGGCCTATGATCGCTACATGGCCATTTGCCATCCTCTCCATTACCCTGTCCTCATGAACCACAGGGTGTGTCTCTTCCTGGCATCTGGCTGCTGGTTTCTGGGCTCAGTGGATGGCTTCTTGTTTACTCCCATCACCATGACCTTCCCCTTCTGCAGATCCCGGGAGATCCATCATTTCTTCTGTGAAGTTCCTGCTGTATTAAAGCTTTCCTGCTCAGACACCTCCCTCTATGAGATTTTCATGTACCTGTGTTGTGTCCTCATGCTCCTCATTCCTGTGACAATCATTTCAGGCTCTTATTACTTTATCCTCCTCACCATTCACAGGATGAACTCAGCAGAGGGTCCGAAGAAGGCATTTGCAACTTGTTCCTCCCACATGACTGTGGTCATCCTCTTTTATGGGGCTGCCATATACACATATATGCTTCCCAACTCCTACCACACACCTGAGAAGGACATGATGGTATCTGTCTTTTACACCATACTCACTCCTGTACTAAACCCTTTAATCTATAGTCTAAGGAATAAGGATGTTACGGGGGCTCTGAAGAAAATGTTAAACATGGGAATTGTTTTTCAAGAAACTATAAAGTAAGAAACTTTGTATTAATTTGTTTTGCCTTCTCTTTACATTTCATAAGTTTAGATTCTTATGCCAACAGCACCGCTTAGAATTTTATACTATGATATCTCATTTTCACACCTTTTTAGAGAAGTCCTTCCTTGAATGAGAAAACTCTCAAATTCTCCAATCCTTCTCCACTCAAAATGCATTATACAATTATACTGTATCAATGTTATTTACTGAAGCTGATAACTGCACTATGACTTTGTAGATGAATATATATATTCTTTGGAAACACATAATAACAATGTTTAAAGGAAAAAAGTTACAAGATGCTATGAAATTGATTAAACGGGGGATAATGAAGCAAAACCTATAGAATATTAACAACTGGGGATTCTGAGGAAAGGGTATGTGGTTTGTACTATTCTTATTCATGCTACTTTTCTATAAATAAACACTTACTCAACATAAACAGCTAAAGTATCAATCCTCACTCCTTTATTGAATTTGTCTTCTGCTTTGTGGCAATGTAAATGGCATAATACCTAAGAAAACATGCTCATTTTAATGTGGTTAATTATTACTGAGATAATCCTGTCTCTGCCCAACTTTATATGGCCTTCTTTGTTCCACGTGGGTGAATTTTGAAGGCATTTAGTGGAGGTTAATTGTTCTCTGCAAGTAGTAGGTTTAGAATGCAGAACTGCACAAAGGACAGAGGGAAATATATAAATTCAAAGTGGCAGAAAGATTTAGAGAAGATTCCTCCATGGGGTGGCATCTGAACCAAGTTTTGAAGTATGTAATTTATTACACAAAAAGAGGCAGGATATCAAATTTCAAACTCATTTATTTATTCAATTATTCAATTAATATTTCCTATACTATACCATAATCCAAAATAAAAGCTAAATGAGAGTAAAATCTGACTACTACATGGCTGCTGTTCCCAAGGGATCTGGATCTGTAGCTGTAGTTTCACACACAAATGGGTGCTATAAAGTATTTGCTGTGTCTTGATGTTCATGAAGAATGGGCACAGCTCATAAAGAGATATCAGTTCTATCTGTGACATGTAAGTTGGGTAAAATAAAAGGTTGAGAGCAGCCCCTGGAATTCAGTGTTGAATGGTGACCAGATGTTAACTTCAGATGAGTATAAACAACTGGAGGAGAGGGAGGGGATGATTCAAGGACACAGAAAAAGAAGAGCACAAAGGTCAGACAGTTTACCAAGGAGGAGAGGAAAATGTTCCAATGGCTCCTCCTTTCCTGCCTTACTTTATAGACTAATTTCTTGACCTTCTGTGATCCAGTTTTACAAATATCAACCAAACAATGAGATTATTCTTTGTGAAATGTTAAATCAGTGGAAATCAACTGGGAAGTTTAACATTGAGATGGGGAGATGAGGTGAGTGAGAATGAGAATTGAATGGTGTTTTGTTACTACTATTCAGCTGCTAAGTCATGTCTGATTCTTTGTGACCCCGTGGACTGCAGCACATCAGGATTCCTTGTCCTTCACTATCTCCTGGAGTGTGTTCAAACTCAAATCCATTGAGTTGGCAATGCTACCAACCATCTCATCCTGTCATTCCCTTTACCTCTTGCCCTCAGTCTTTCCCAGAATCAAGGTCTTTCCCAATGAGTCAGCTCTTTGCATCAGGTGGCCAAAGTATTGGAGCTTTAGCTTCAGCATCACTCCCTCCAATGAATATTCAGGGTTGATTTCCTTTAGGATTCACTGGTTTAATATTCTTGCAATCCAAGAGACTCTCAAGAATCTTCTCAAGTGCCACAGTTTGAAAATATCAATTCTTCGGGCTCAATCTTCTTTATGATCCAATTCATATCCATGGCCTTTTCTGATAGCTCAGTTGGTAAAGAATCTGCCTGCAATGCAGGAGACACTGGTTCGATTTCTGGGTCGGGAAGATCCTCTGGAGAAGGGTAGGCTACCCACTCCAGTGTTCTTGGGTTTCCCTTGTGGTTCAGCTGGTAAAAAATGCAGGAGACCTGAGTTTGATCCCTGGGTTGGGAAGATCCCCTGGAGAAGGAAAAGACTACACACTCCAGTATTCTGGCCTGGAGAATTCCACAGACTGTATAGTCCATGGAGTCATAAAAAGTCAGACACAACCGATCGACTTTCATTTTCACTTTTCTCATATCCATACATGACTGCTAGAAAACCATAGCTTTCACCACATGAACCTTTGTTGGCAAAGTGATGTCTCTGCTATTTAATACACTGTCTGAGTTTGTCATAGCTTTTCTTCTAAGGAGCAAACATCTTTTAATTTCATGGTTGCAGTCACCATCTGTAGTGATTTTGAAGCACAAGAAAATAAAATGGGTCACTGTTTTCATTTTTTCTCTTGTTATTTGGCACAAAGTGATGGAAAAAGATGCCATGAACTTAGTTTCTTGAGTACTGAGTTTTAAATGAGATTTTTCACTATCCTCTTTCACCTTCATCAAGAGGCACTTTAATTCCTCTTCACGTTCTGCCATTAAGATAGTATCATCTGCATGCCTGAGGTTGTTGATATTTTTCCTGGAAATTGTGATTCTAGTTTGTAACTCATTCAACCTGACATTTTGCATGATGTACTCTGCATACAAATTAAATAAGCTGGGTTAAATTATACAGTCTTGACATACTCCTTTCCCAATTTTGAACCAGTTAATTGTCGCATGTCCGATTCTAGCTGTTGCTTCTTGACTTGACTACAGGTTTCACAGGAGAAATATGAGGTGGTCTGGTAGTCATATCTTTTTAAGAATTTTCCACAGTTTGTTGTGGTCCACACAGTCAAAGGCTTTATTGTTGTCAGTGAAGCAGAAGTAGATGTTTTCCTGGAATTCCCTTGCTTTCTCTATGATCTAGAGAACGTTGGCAATTTAATCTCTGGTTCCTCTGCCTTTTCTACACCCAGCTTGTGTATCTGGAGGTTGCTGGTTCTCAAACTGCTGAAGCCTAGTTTGAAGGATTTTGAGCAACACCTCGCTAGCATGTGCGAGGTGCAATTTTAAGATAGTTTGAACATTCTTTAGCATTGCCCTTCTTTGGGATTGGGATGAAAACTGACCTTTTCCAGTCCTGTGGTGGCCACTGCTACATTTTACAAATTTGCTGCTATATTCAGTGTAGCACTTTAACAGCATGGTCTTTTAGGATTAGAAATAGCTCCAGAGGAATTCCATCACTTTCACTAACTTTGTATGTAGTAATGCTTTCTAAGGCCCACTTAACTTCACATTCTAGGATGTCTGGCTCTGGCTGAGTGGCCACACCATCGTGGCTATCTGGGTCACGAAGACCTTTTTTGTGTAGTTTTTCTGTGTATTCTTAATCTCTTCTGCTCACTAGGTCCTTATAATTTTTGCCCTTTATTGTGCCTATCCTTGCACAAAATTTTCCCTCACTATCTCCAATTTTCTTGAAGAGATCTCTAGACTTTCCCATTCTATTTTTTTTCTCTACTTCTTTGCATTGTTCACTTAATAAAGCTTTCTTATTTCTCCTTGATATTCTCTGGAGCTCTGTATTCAGATGGGTATATCTTTCCCTTTCTCCCTTGTCTTTTACTTATCTTCCTTTCTCAACTATTTATAGAGCCTCCTCAGAAAACCATTCTGCCTTCTTGCATTTCATTTTCTTTGGGATGATTTTGGTCACTGCCTCCTGTACAATGTTATGAACCTCCATCATAGTTCTTCAGGCACTCCATCAACCAGATCTAACCCCTTGAATTTATTTGTCACCTCCACTGTATAATCATAAGGGATATGATTTAGGTCATATCTGAATGGTCTAGTGGTTTTCCCTACTTTCTTCAAATTAGGCCTGAATTTTGCAATAAGTCACTCATGATCTGAGCCACAGTGTAGGGAAAGATCAAATTAGCCAAGATAGCATACTCAGGCTCTCTCACCCCACATTTTATAAAAAATGACTATGTAACAGCTGAGATCATTTATATCACTGTGCATGCACATCACAAGGAACTCACTTGGTCATGAGCTACTTTATGCTGTAGGGATATACGGGCTCCACCTAGAAAGAGGGGGAATTACTGCTGTAACACAGCTGTGTCCATTGGGTCAGCCACAAGATGAGAGAATATTGCGTGTCTGCTGCTACAACTGCTGTGTCAGCCAGGAGAGAATAAACGTGTCTGCAGTTCCTATGGTTCCTGGCTCCTCGAGTCTTCTTCTGACCTCTTAGCTCACTCCTTACCTGCCCTGGGTTCAGCAAATAGTGCAGACAGTGTGAACAGCAGACAACTGCCGTAACATACAGGATCAGCAATACCACTGATGCAGCAAGCAGGGTCAGCAATATGTACAGTCATCTCTAGGTCTTGTTTTTGCTGACTGTATAGAGATTCTCCATCTTTGGCTCCAAAGAATATAATCAGTCTGCTTTCAGTGTTGATCATTTGGTGATGTTCATGTCCAGAATTATCTCTTGTGTTGTTTCAAGAGAGTGTTTTCTATGACCAATGTGTTCTCTTGGCAAAACTCTGTTAGCCTTTGTTCTGCTTCACGGTGTACTCCAAGGTCAAGCTTACTTGTTTCTCCAGGTATCTCTTGACTTCCTACTTTTGCATTCCAATCCCCTATGATGACAAAAACATCTTTTTTTGGCATTAGCTCTAGAAGGTCTTGGAGGTCTTCATAGTACTGTTCAACTTCAGCTTCTTGAGTGTTAGTGGTTGGGGCATAAACTTGGATTGCTGTGATGTCGAATGGTTTGCCTTGGAAATAAACCAAGATCATTCTATTGTTTTTGAGATCACACCCAAGTACTGCTTTTCAACTATTTTATTGACTATGAAGGCTACTCCATTTCTTCTAGGGCATTCTTGACCACAGTGGTAAATATAATGTTCATTTGAACTAAATTCACCCATTCCTATCCATTATTAATTCACTGATTCCTAGAATGTCAGTCTTCACTCTTGCCATCTCCTGCTTGACTATGCCCAATTTACCTTGATTCGTGGTCCTACCATTCCAGGTACCTATGCAATATTATTCTTTACTGCATCAGACTTTACTTTCACCACCAGACACACCCACAGGTAAGTGTCATTTCTGCTTTGGCCCAGTCTCTTCATTCTTTTTGGAGCTATTTCTCCTCTATTCCCTGGTATCTTATTGAGCGTCTTCTGAGGCAGGAGTCTCATCTTCCATTGACATATCTTTTTGCATTTTCATACTGTTCATGAGATTCTCAAAGCAAGAACACTGGAGTGGTTTGCCATTCCCTCCTCTGGTGGACTACATTTTCTCAGAACTCTCCTCTATGACCTATCCACTTTGGGTGACTCTGCATATCATGGCTTATAGCTTCATTGAATTACACAAGCCCCTTTGCCACAACAAGGCTGTGTTCTATGAAGCGGGAATAGTGTTTCTCTATTAGTAAGTGGCATGCATTATGCTTTGACAACAGAAGAATCCCAATGGAGAAGATTTGGAGTAAGAGGCGCCTTGTTGAACCTGTGGCATAAAGCCATAGACATGGTTGCATGTATTCTCATTTTCCAACTGGCTATGTCCAGCTTGTGGTTTTAAAAATGCATATTCCTTTTTCCTCTTGATACAAATAATTAATGACTGTAAAATAAATATATCCCAGTGTTTTTGGAAACAATTTCAGAAAATAAGTTTGCAATATTTCTATTGTAGTGAAAACAAATGGGTAAAATATGCGTTTTGAACTTAAAGTAATTGAGAAGTGTATTCATCACCCCTTAATTTGCTCAACTACAATAATCCACATTTGATAGCTCTATTTACAACATAAACATAGGAGACAAAATAAAACAAAATGTGGTGTGGAATTATATTCTTCCAAAGATTTCTTTCCCTCTACCAAACTGAAGAAAAGTGTTTAAAATTGTATTTTAAGAAAATGAAATTATCTTTTTAGATAATGTGTCTGAAATACAATTTTCCAAAATCCCTGCTAATAATAATTTGTAAGAACTATGTAATGGAAAATTCTTCATAAAAATATCAATTATATATAATATTTAATAATCAAAATTCTTAGACACAGAGAACCAGTTGCTACTCAAAATTTCTTTTATATAGAGTTAAAAATTGAAATGGAAGAACTTTTGGCACTCAAATCCATTCGCTTACCATGCTACATAGGTAGCTGTCTTCTGAAGTTATTTAAAATTTTCAAACTTCTTATTTATTCATGTTTTTATGATAGGAATGACAGCATTTCACATTTGGGCAAATGAATCACTTAAATTCCATGTTAACAAGGCATCAGCCTTCTCCTTCTTATAAAGTACATAAAGGAATGTGATTGGAATTCTTCATCCAAATATAGGAGTTAGTCAACTTGGATTAAATAGAGAAGCATGCATCATTTTCATAAATCTTCTGCTTTCTTTAATGTGTTCAAAGAATGAAATCTGAAGAAACAGACGATCTAAATCATTTTCTAAGAATGGCTAAAAGAAAGGGGTTTATTAAACATAATTAGAGACATTAATTTGCCAACAAAGGTCCGTCTAGTCAAGGCTATGGTTTTTCCTGTGGTCATGTATGGATGTGAGAGTTGGACTGTGAAGAAGGCTGAGCGCCGAAGAATTGATGCTTTTGAACTGTGGTGTTGGAGAAGACTCTTGAGAGTCCCTTGGACTGCAAGGAGATCCAACCTGTCCATTCTGAAGGAGATCATCCCTGGGATTTCTTTGGAAGGGATGATGCTAAAGCTGAAACTCCAGTACTTTGGCCACCTCATGCAAAGTGTTGACTCATTGGAGAAGACTGTGATGCTGGGAGAGATTGAGGGCAGGAGGAGAAGGGGATGACAGAGGATGAGCTGGCTGGATGGCATCACTGACTCGATGGACGTGAGTCTGAGTGAACTCTGGGAGTTGGTGATGGACAGGGAGGCCTGGCGTGCTGCGACTCATGGGGTCGAAAAGAGTCGGACATGACTGAGCGACTGAACTGAACTGAACTGAGAGACATTAAAACTGACGTGCATAGTTTTGATTGCCTTTTCACCTCTTAGGCTATTATCTGTAAACAAATGTTTTCTGTCCTGCTTGACACTGTCTTTGAAAAATGTAGACCTCTATCTAATGTCATGACCAGAAATGTGGAGTCCTATAATTCACACTTCTTTTTAAAGAAACAAATCAAACATTGACCTCCAACATGCTTTTTTAGCTCAGTAAGTTGTTTCAAGTATCTTACTACTTCAGTGCATGGAACTGGATCATATTCCAAAAGATGGATTTGTCAGTAACTTTGAATTAAATAGCCTAATAATGGACTTGGTGATGCCATTGTTCAATCATAGTAACTGTTATTTGAAAAACAATTGTCTCATACAAACACCTTTCTTCACATATATTACTTTCAGAGGACAGAATCCCAAGTAAATCGGTTCAAATAATCAATGATTTTTGAATTTTAATACAAAGTATTAATCTGCATGCTATGAAATTCTAATTTATAATTTAGACTAATTAGCCCCCCACTTCCTGAAAAGAAAGAGGATCGGTTTCATACATCCCCACTGTGTTGGCACTTCGATCCTGTCTTTCATACATGGCTTATCTTCTGTTTCTCTCTGTAATCAGAGTGTGCCACCTGTCCCTCTGCCTTCTAGATTGGCCAGTGAGAGACTCCAGAAGGAGATTGAAGGGTAGCAGCAGACTCAGGTCTGAATACTGTTTCAGCACCTTCTCTGCTTACTTGTGACTGGCAGTGACCAAGCTCCCCCAGCTCAGGCCCAGGTCTCACCAGTGGTCCTACCCTCTGCAGCTTCAACTACTGTAGATCCTGGAAATGGTTAATTCTTCCATTGCTTCTTGGAACCAGGGCTGGAGAGAATTTCCTTTTGTTGATGTCTTTGAGTCATTCTCCATCCCTAGATAAAAATCTTTTCTACTTATATCCTGATGTAATTATTCATCAATATTAGCTACACTTTGCATGTTTTCCCCAACATATCAATTCAATCGAGGTTATATCTTTGGATTTTTCTGACAAATTTTGATTTAGATTCTTTCCAAAGCTTTTTATTTAGTTTTTCCATGTTCACTGTTCTAGAGTATTTCTTAAGCTCTGAATTAGTTAATTAAAAGATTACACTTTTTGACTCCATTTCTGTCTGACTAATTTCATTTATGTACCATTATTATTAATCTTTTATTATATATGTAATGTCTTTCTAAAAAGTGAGATTTCAACATATGCCTATATTTTTCTGTGTTTTGTAGATTTTTATGGTGTCAATTATTTTGGGTTTGGAAATGCCTATTTTGTTTACAAAGGCCTTCTCCATTCTATTACTGTAGAAGTTGTCTTCTACATTCTTTTCAGGTTAAAAAAATACATACAACTTTTTCATCAGCATGTAATATTTTTAGTATATTATGAGATAGACCTGCAATTTTATTTTTTCAATGTTATATTACTAGAAATATTACCTTGTCAATGATTCAATTAATTTCCACATAAAACACACTCACGCATTCATTTATCCCCACAACATACTGTGGCATATAAGGGACCCAGAATTTACTCAACTACCTTGTGGGTGACTTCACAGCTAGTGGTACATTGAGAAGACCATATCAATGTTAACACATCATCCCCAAACTTCAGTAACAGCTGTTCTGCCTCAGCACAAACCAAGTCAGGGACACTTCTGACCAACCCTGTTTTTCAGCAATGGTAACCAAAAGGACAGCATTTGCTGAAGAAGGAGGGGGCGGGGAAGCGGTATCCCAGAAATCAAATGAAGCTAGGGTTCTAAGCAAGGTGGAGGAATCTATGGTACTCACCTCAAGCCATTGCTTAACAAAGATGGATACTGAAAATTAATCATTATATTTGGAAATGTTAATGTCGTTGTGGCCTTTGGGAAGTGGACTCAGAGTAGGGATGGGTACAACAGTCTAATCAGAATGAATTTAAGAGAAAATGAGAGGAGAGGAATTAAAGAGGAAATGGCTTCATTCAGTGATGTTTCAGGGACCAGATACATACCCCATAGACAACAAGTCAACCTGTAGCTGTTTCACAAGGCCTATAGGGAGTTTTATTCAGGGAAAAGCTTCACATTGTATAACACCTGAAGATTCTAAACCCAGTGAATTATAGCTTTTCTTTACCTGGAGCCTCTTTCCATGCTCCCCTTCATAGTGACATTACCCCTCAACTCTCACCACTTATCCAGTGTCAACTTCATTTTCTTCCCCAAATTTCTAGAAGACACTAACATCCTTCTCTCTGGGCCTCCTGTTTATCCTTTGCACTTGGAATACCCATCCTGCCTGTTCTCTCGTTTACATATATATTTTTCAGGTATGCCACCTGTCCCTCAGCATCAGCTTCACACCCTTCCCTAGAGAGCTCGTCTATCCACAGAGTATCCTCTGGCCAGATCCCTCATCTAAGACTCCTTGTCCAGACTCCTTGACCAAAAGTATATACATCTGCTCATCTGCCAGCAAGGTACTAGAAGACAGAATTCTTGTGGGTAATTTGTTCAGCTTTGACTCCATTTTCTTGCTTTCCTCTCAACTTCAGTGTTTATTAAGTGGATGAAGGAACTGTTCTTCAGAGAAAACTTGTTCTCTTAAAAGGTACCTCTTCATTGCTGTTAAGACCACATCAGTCTTGCCCTTCTGGGAATAAAATAGGCAGAGAAATGGAACATTTAAGATCTTTACTGCCCTCTCTTGCCGATGGAGATGGAGACATTAAGGCCTTGTATCTGAACTGGGCACTCACTGGTGAACTGGGACAGAGTATATCCTGTGTCTCTGGGAATATTTTCAGAGTGCTCAGTGACCTCTCAGTGTTGAAATATCCTGGCCTTATTGGTATCTCTGTCCTGTCATCTCTGTCCTCTGCAGCCAAATCCCCTGTTGACTATAAAGCAACCCTCCATCAGGTCAGCAGCTCTGTTAGGCAGCCTGTTGACAACGCATGCTCCCCTCAGGTTCTTTCCCTTCTCCAGTACTCCTTGTCTCTATAGAAAAATTCTCCTTCAGGCCTTGTGCTTGCTGTGTATGGTGGCTACCAGTCTTGGGAAGAGCTCTGAGCCCAATGCAGGTACATGAGCAGCCTTAGCATCCACACCGAGCAACTGTCCAGATCTTAGAGGAGGTGTTTGTCCAAGTCTCCCAACATCCATTTTACAGCAGTGAGAACAGGTCCCATGACTATCCAGATTGGAAAAGGAGCTACGTCAGGCCCTGAGGGGACCCATACTGGTCGGTCAATGCTGTCATCTAGTGGTTTTGAGGGTTAGTGCTGCTGATACTCCAGGCAAAGCCTGACTCTGCAACCTCCCAAGAGCAGCCTGTTTCTCAGAGGAAAATGCTGCAGGTAGGACTGAGAGTATTTTGTCCTAGTTCTATGTCTCTTCTCTTCTGAATTTCAAATTTCCAGCTGTTTCAAGGAAACTGTTTCCCTTAATTCGTGACTAAATCGACAATGTCCTTGGATTTCAAACCATTGCTTTCATAGCCTGTCTTTGCCATTTATTCACCGAGTAAATTTAACAAATCATTGACCTCTCTTAGTCTCAAGTATTGGATGAAAAAATATCTCCTGTAAGACTCGGTTTCCTTAACTGTAAAAATGAGAACATATTCTTAATATATAGGTGTGTTGTAGGAATTTAATTTAATACTGCACATGAAAAGATTTTGAGGCTATTTAAAAATTACCCAAGCAGTATAAGCATCCACATTTAAAAGATCTAACCTAGTCTGTCCTGGACTCTCCTGAAATTTGGCCAAAGCCCTCATCTACACCTCCTTGTCCAGGCTCCTTGACCAAAAGTATGTACATCTTATCTGCCAGTAAGGTACTAGGGGCAGAAGTCCTGCAGGTAATTTGTTCAGCTTTGACTCCGTTTCCTTGCTTTCCTCTCAACTTTAGTATTTATTAAATAGATGAAGGAACTGTTCTCCAGAGAAAAATTGTTCTCTTAAAAGGTACTCATCGGTCTTTATAAAAACACTAGGAAATCATCATTATTATTATTCCAGTCCCCTCCTTGGAGGAGACAGAATTGAAACGCAGAAAGTTGAAGTTACTTGCCCAAGGCCACCCTTCCAGCTTGTGCTCAGAAAGATCCAGAATCAGGGCAATTCTTGAGCAGAAAGATGTTATCTTGTTGTCCACACAAAAACCACCAGTACTGTGAATTTTCATGGTCCTTATCCACCAAGCCCCGTACCTCCCCTATGTTTCCTTATCACCCTACATTGAATCAACCATACAACCTGACTTTGAAGGGAAAGATAAGCCAGAAAACTTGAAACTTTTCTGAAATCATTGGTAGCATCTGTGAACCCATGCCCCAATAAATCTTACTTCTGAGCCCCAGTAGTGCTCAACACTTGTAGCAGAATTTTCTTTTATTTCAGCATTAGGTTTAATTCAATTAAAAGCATATTCACTTCATTTTTTTCTTCAGTATTAAAAAAAAAAAACTGAACAAAATAGATGGATAACACAGATAAAGGAGATTCATATTTTTTGTCCAACCTTGGCAGATGTGAACTGTGTATCTTTAGGACTGCACAGTTGATGCGATTTCTCTTGAATGTTCCCTCATCCCCAAAATGAGATAGAATCTGTGTTTTATGCAACATACCTGATGTGAAGAGCAGACTCTTTGGAAAAGACCCTGATGATGGGAAATATTGAGGGCAAGAGGAGAAGGGGGCGACAGAGGATGAGATAGTTGGATGGCATCACTGACTCAATGGATGTGAATTTGAGCAAACTCAGGGAGATAATGAAGGACAGGGAAGCCTGGTGTGCTGCAGTTCATGGGGTCACAAAGAGTCAGACACCACTTAGCAACTGAACAACAACAACAAGTGTGCTATTCCATTGTATACAATTTAATGTTAGCCAAAAAATGAACAAAATTGGGTCATTTGTGGTGATGTGGATGAACTTGAATATGTCATACAGAGTGCAGTAAATCAGAAAGAGAAAAGCAAGCATTGTATATTACCACAACACACATATATGGAATCTAGAAAAATACTAGATGAACCTATTTTCAGGGCAGGAAAAAAGACACAGACTTAGAGAACTAATTTGTGGACACAAGAAGCAAAAGAGAGGGAGGAACTAATTGAGAGAGGTAGCATTGATATATATATATTGTACCATGTGTAAAATAGATAGCTACTGAGAAGGAGCTCAGTTCAGTGCTCTGTGATGACCTAGAGGAGTGGAGTGGTGAAGTGAAAGGAAAGCTCAAGAGGGAGGGGATATATGTATACATATAGCTGATTCACTTTGTTGTATAGAAAAAACTAACAAACATTGTAAAGCAATTATACTCCAAATAAATAAATAAATAATGATCTACATAAAGAAAAATCTTTAAAAAAATGGAACCTAACATTAATTAGTGATAAAATATTACTGTTTAGAAATTTAGTCTTCAATATATTTTGTTTTCATTTTCTCCATGTGTGCTAAGTTACTTCAGTGGTGTCTGACTCTGTGTGACCCTATGGACTGTAGCTTGCCAGGTTTCTCAAGGCAAAGATACTGGAATGGGTTGTCATGCCCTTCTCCAGGAATCTTCCCGACCCAGGATCAAACCCATGTCTCTTACATCTACTGTGTTGACAGGCAGATTCTTTACCACTAGCACAACATGTGGAGGAAGCAATGGCACGCCACTCTAGTACTTTTGCCTAGAAAATCCCATGGACGGAGGAATCGGTAGGCTGCAGTCCATGGGGTCGCTAGAGTTGGACACGACTGAGCGACTTCACTTTCACTTTTCACTTTCATGCATTGGAGAAGGAAATGGCAACCCACTCCAGTTTTCTTGCCTGGAGAATCCCAGGGACGGGGAAGCCTGGTGGGCTGCAGTCTATGGGGTCGCACAAAGTTGGACACGACTGAAGCAACTTAGCAGCAGCAGCAGCAGCAGTACAACATGGGAAACCACTTTTTTCCCCATAATATTTATTACTTAATGATGACACGGAGAATGCAAAGTATACAAAATGTTGCAAAGTATAAGCCCAAATTACTTTCTTTCCTTATTAAGATCAATCTTAGTGCTGTACTTTTCACAGTGGAACCCTCTTAAATCCTGAGCATATTTACAGAATGTAATCTTAGCAAAATTCATTTCATAAAAAAAAAAAAAGATGGAAATCTTATCATGTGAGACAATAGAGTTAGAGCTAACAGGTATTATGCCTAGTTAAATAAGTCAGAGAGAAATACTGTTTGATCTTACTTCTACATGGCATCTAAAACAAAAACAAAAATATAAACTCATAGGAAAGGAGATCAGATTTGTTGTTATCAGAGGTGCATGGGGGCAGAAATCGGTTGAAGAGAGTCAAAAGGAACAAGAAAAATAAGTGCCAGAAATGTAATACACACACCAGCAATATTTATGACAGTAGTTAAAACTGTTGTATGGTGTCCTTAGGATTCTCCAGACAATATTAAAGTGGGTTTCTATTTCCTACTCCAGGGGATCTTCCTGACCCACAGATTGAACCCACATCTCTTACATCTCCAGTATGGCAGGCTAGTTTTTTACCATCACTGCCACCTGGGAAGCCCCTCATATGATGAAAACCTATACTCTAAGAATTGTAATACATTGATGAAGGAAATTGAAGATGGTATAAAGAAATGAAAGATACTCCATGTTCTTGGATAAGCAGAATTAATATCGTTAAATGGCCATATTTCCCAAAGCAATCAAAATTTAATTCTATTGTATCAGAAATGCCCTTGCACATTTTTACAGAAATAGAGTAAATACTCTTGAAATTCATATGGGGTCACATAAGATCCCAAATTACTAAAGCAATCTTGATTAAAAAAAATAAAGAACAAATCTGGAAGTATCATGTACCCAGACTTCAGAATGTTCTATAAAGCTACAGTAATCAAAAGAGTATGGCAGTGGCACAAAGTATCCACATAGAGCAATGAAACAGAAGAAAAAGCTCAGAAATAAACCCACAGACCTATGGTCAATTAACTTACAGCAATAGAGGCAAGAATACACAATGGAGAAAAGACAGTCTCTTCAATAACTGATACTGGGAAAATTAGACAGCTATGTGAATAGCAATGAAATTAGAACATTTCCTCACACCACATTAAAAAAAGAAAAAAAGTCAAGTTTGATTAAAGTCCTAAATTCAAGACCTAAAATCATAAAACTCCTAGAAAAAAAATGGGCAAAACACTCTGACATAAATTATAGCAATATATTTTATATTTGTCTCTTAAGGAAAAATAAATGAAAGCAAAAGTAAACAAATGGAAGCTAATAAAAAAGGAGGGAGGCTCAAGGGGGAGGGGATATATGCATAATTATAGCTGGTTCATGCTGTGCTATGGCAAAAACTAACACATATTGTAAAATTTTTTTAAACAATAATAAATAAAACTTCACAAAACAAAAACACAAACTAAAAACTGGGAGAAAATTTTTGCAAATGATATGACCTACAAGGGATTAATATACAAAATAAATAAACAGCTCACACAAGTTAATACAAAAAAATGACTCAATAAAATAAGTGGGCAGAATAGACATTTTTTTCTGAGAAGACATATAGATGGGCGACAGGCACATGAAAATATGCTCAAAATTGCAAATTATTAGAGAATGCAAATCCAAACACACAGTGAGACACCACATCACACCTGTCCAAATGGCTATCAACAAAAACTCTACAAATAACAAATGGTGAGGATATAAAGAAAAAGGAATATGTGAACACTTGTTGGGAATGTAAACTGTATCACTATGGAAAAAAAGTATGGATGTTCCTCAAAAAAACTAAAAATAGAACTACCATATGAGCCAGAAATTCTATCCCTGGGTATATATCTAAAAACATGAAAACAATATTCTAAAAGTATACATGTACTTGTGTTCATAGCAGTACTATTTATGATAGCCCAGATAGACAAGCTATCTATGTAATGGGTGAATTTAACTCAGATGACCATTATATCCACTACTGTGGGCAAGAATCCCTTAGAAGAAATGGAGTAGCCATCATAGTAAATAAAAGAGTCTAAAATTCAGTACTTAGATGCAATCTCAAAAATGACAGAAAGATCTCCATTGATTTCCAAGGCAAACCATTCAATATAACAGTAATCGAAGTCTATGCCCTGACCAGTAACGCTGAGGAAGCTGAAGTTGAATGGTTCTATGAAGACCTAAGAGACCTTTTAGAACTAACACCAAAAAAAGATTTCCATTTCATTATAGGGGACTGGAATGCAAAAGTAGGAATTCAGGAAACACCTGGAGTAACAGGCAAATTTAGCCTTGGAGTACAAAAAGAAGCAGGGCAAAGGCTAATAGAGTTTTTCCAATAGAACACACTGTTCATAGCAAACACCCTCTTCCAACAGCACAAGAGAAGACTCTACACCTGGACATCACCAGATGGTCAACACCAAAATCAGATTGATTATATTCTTTGCAGCCAAAGATGGAGAAGCTCTATACAGTCAGCAAAAACAAGACTGGGAGCTTACTGTGGCTCAGATCATGAACTCCTTATTGTCAAATTCAGACTTAAATTGAAAAAAGTGGGGAAAACCACTAGACCATTGAGATATGACCTAAATTAAATTCATTAGGATTATACCGTAGAAGTAAGAAATAGATTTAAGGGACTAGATCTGATAGGCAGAGTGCCTGAAGAACTATGGATGGAGGTTCATAGCATTATACAGGAGACAGGGATCAAGACCATCCTCAAGAAAAAGAAATCCAAACAATCAAAATGGCTGTCTGAGGAGGCCTTACAAATAGTTGTGAAGAAGAAGAAAAGTGAAAGGCAAAGGAGAAAGGGAAAGATACACCCATTTGAATGCAGAGTTCCAAAGAAGAGCAAGGAGAGATAAGAAAGCCTTCCTCAGAGGTGGGAAAGACTAAAGATCTTTTCAAGAAAATTAGAGATAACAAAGAATATTTCAGGCAAATATGTGCTCAATAAAGGACAAAAATCGTATGGACCTAGCAGAGCAGAAGATATTAAGAAGAGGTGTCAAGAATACACAGAAGAATTATACAAAAAAGATCTTCATGACCCAGATAATCACAATGGCATATTCACCTAGTGCCAGACATTCTGGAATGTGAAGTCAAGAGGGCCTTAGGAAGTGTCACTACAAACAAAATTAGTGGAGGTGATGGAATTCCAGTTGAGCTATTTCAAATCCTAAAAGATGATGCTGTGAAGTGCTGCACTCATTATGCCAGCAAATTTGTAAAACTCAGCAGTGACCACAGGACTGGAAAAGGTCAGTTTTCATTACAATCCCAAAGAAGGGTAATGCCAAAGAATGCTCAAACTAGTGCACAATGGCACTCATCTCACATGCTAGTAAAGCAATGCTCAAAATTCTGCAAGCCAGGCTTCAATAATACATGGACCATGAACTTCCAGACTTGAAGCTGGTTTTAGAAAAGGCAGAGGAACCAGAGATCAAATTGCCAACATCTGCTGGCTCATGGAAAAAGCAAGAGAGTTCCAGAAAAACATCTATTTCTGCTTCATTGACTATGCCAAAGTCTTTGACTGTGTGGATTACAACACACTGTGGAAAATTATGAAAGAGATGGGAATACCAGACCACCTGACTTATCTCTTGAGAAATCTGTATGCAGATCAGGAAGCAACAGTTAGAACTGGACATGGAACAACAGACTGGTTCCAAATAAGAAAAGGAGTACATCAAGGCTGTATATTGTCACCCTGCTTATTTAACTTATATGCAGAGTACATCACGAGAAACCCTGGACTGGATGAAGCACAAGCTGGAATCAAGGTTGCAAGGATAAATATCAATAACCTCAGATTCACAGATGACGCCACCCTTACGGCAGAAAGCAAAGAAGAATTAAAGAGCCTCTTGATGAAAGGGAAAGAGGAGAGTGAAAAAGTTGGCTTAAAACTCAATATTCAGAAAACGAAGATCATGGCATCCGGTCCCATCACTTCATGGGAAATAGATGGGGAAACAGTGGAAACAGTGACAGACTTTCTTTTTGGGGATCCATAATCACTGTAGATGGTGACTGCAGCCATGAAATTAAAAGACACTTGCTCCTTGGAAGAAAAGTTATGATCAACCTAGAGAGCATATTAAAAAGCACAGACATTACTTTGCCAACAAAGGTCTGTCTAGTCAAGGCTATGGTTTTTCCTGTGGTCATGTATGGATGTGAGAGTTGGACTGTGAAGAAGGCTGAGTGCCAAAGAATTGATGCTTTTGAACTGTGGTGTTGGGGAAGACTCTTGAGAGTCCCTTGGACTGCAAGGAGATTCAACCAGTCCATCATAAAGGAAATCAGCCCTGAATGTTCATTGGAAGGACTGATATTGAATCTGAAACTCAATACTTTGTCCATCTGATGCAAAGAATTTAAAAGACCCTGGTTTGGGGAAAGATTGAAGGCAGGAGGAGAAGGGGCCGATAGAAGATGAAGTGGTTGGATGGCATCACCAACTCAATGAACATTAGTTTGTGTAAACTTTGGAAGTTGGTGATGGACAGAGAGGCCTGACGTGCTGCAGTCCACGGGGTCACAAAATGTCGGACATCACTGAGCAACTGAACTGAATTGAACTGAGATAGAGAAGCAACCTAAATGTCCATCAGTTCAGTTCAGTTCAGTCGCTCAGTCACATCCGACTCTATGAGACCCCATGTGTCGCAGCATGCCAGGCCTCCCTGTCTATCACCAACTCCTGGAGTTCACTCAAACTCATGTCCATCTAGTCGGTGATGCCATCCAGCCATCTCATCCTCTGTTATCCCCTTCTCCTCCTGCCCCCAATCCCTCCCAGCACCAGGGTCTTTTCCAATGAGTCAACTCTTCGCATGAGGTGGCCAAAGTATTAGAGTTTCAGCTTTAGCATCAGTCCTTCCCATTGAACACCCAGGACTGACTCCTTTAGGATGGACTGGTTGGATCTCCTTGCAGTCCAAGGGACTCTCAAGTCTTCTCCAACACCACAGTTCAAAAGCATCAGTTCTTTGGCACTCAGCTTTTTTCATCCATACATGACCACAGGAAAAACCATAGCCTTGACTAGACGGACCTTTGTTGGCAAAGTAATATCTCTGCTTTTCAATATACTATCTAGGTTGGTCATAACTTTCCTTCCAAGGAGTAAGCGTCTTTTAATTTCATGGCTGCAATTACCATCTTCAGTGATTTTGGAGCCCCCAAAAACAAAGTCTGACACTGTTTCCACTGTTTCCCCATCTATTTCCCATGAAGTTATGGGACCAGATGCCATGATCTTAGTTTTCTGAATGTTGAATTTTAAGCCAACTTTTTCACTCTCCTCTTTCACTTTCATCAAGAGGCTTTTTAGTTCCTCTTCACTTTCTGCCATAAGGGTGGTGTCATCTGCATATCTGAGGTTATTGATATAAATGTCTATCAACATATGAGTGAAAAATAGAAAATGTGCTGAAGTAGAGACAAGAGGATAGAGAAAGAAAACCCAAAATTGATGTCTCCCCAAAACTATGATATTTTCCAGATGCTAGTGAGGGACCTCTGACAACCAGGTAGATGACAGAAATCCTCAAGTGATCAGTAGGACTTGGAGGGGATCAAGTGGAGAGAAGTGGAAGCCAGAAGGGACTAATGCACCTAAAGGCTGGGTAAAGGAGGGAAAGGGAGAAGTTCACATGCCTGAAGAGGTGTGTTTAACTCTGGGATATTGGTTAGGGTGGGGGCTACCTTTGAGGGTCAGAGGATCGGAGGGAATGTGTTTGATGTTCCCCCACACCCACTCAGCCCTGGAGAGCCTACTGAGGCCTGAGTCCTGATCCTCCACACCCAGAGGTCAGAGGCACTCTGGAGCCCCCTCAGCTGGGCTGAGACTGGGCCCTAGCCCCCACCCACACCCAAGGCCATTTCCTGTGGTATGGGTCCTAATCCTAAACCCATTCCCACCTAAGCCCTGTCCCACCTAAGCCCTGCCCCCCACAGCCAAGTTTCTTTGTTTTTTGTTTTTTGGGGTTTTTTTTGCCTTTTGTTCTTTTCATTACATGCTATTAGATTTCAGTTTTACTGCTGCCATGATTGTTTCATATATATTCTTATTTTTTCTAATATATACGTCAATTTTCAAAACTTATTTTCTGTTTTATTCTTTGCTATTGTTTTTCTATTTGCTATTTATTCTGTATCTGTTTTTTTTGTTTGTTTGTTTGTTTTGTTTTTTTTCTACATTATGGTACTTATGGGATCTTGGTTCATGGGCTGCAGATCAAGCCTGAACTCTTATGATAGAATCATAATGTACAAACCACTTGACTCTCAAAGAACCTTAGGCCCCAAGAAATATTAACTGGAGTGAGGTATCACAGAAGTCCACATCTCAACAAACAAGATCCAGCTCTACACAACTGCCTGCAAATCCACTGCTAGAAACCGCAGTCCAACAACTAGTAACACTGAACACAGTTCTACCCATCAAAGAAAATGAGATGACAAAAAGATATGTTACAGATGAAGGGCCAGGATAAAAGCCTAAAATCCCCAATAAATGAAGTGGAAATAGACAACCTATCTAAAAAAGAATTTAGAGTAATTTTAGTAAAGATGTTACAAAATCTTGAAATTAGAATGGAGAAAATGCAAAAACATTTAACAAGATTCTAGAAGAACTAAAGAATAAGCAAACTGTGATGAACAGCACAATAACTGAAATTAAAAATACTTCAGAAGGAATCAATTAATTGCAGAATAACTGAGACAGAAAAATGGATAAGTGAATTGGAAGATAAAATGGTGGGAATAACTGTTGAGGAGCAAAATGAAGAAAAAAAGAACGCAAATAATTGAGGACAGACTCAGAGAACCCTGAGACAGTATTAAACACAGCACTATTCGGACTATAGGTGCCTCAGGAAAAAAAGAGAATGGGTATGAGAATATATTTGGAGATAGTAGAAAACTTTCCCAACATGGGAAAGGAATAGCACACAAGTACAGAAAGAACAGAGAATCCTTTACAGGATTCTAGGAGAAACACACAAAAACAAATATTAATCAAATTAACAAAAATTAAATACAGAGAATAAATATGAAAAGCAGTAATGGAAAAACAAAACAAAACAAAAATAGCATACAGGGGAATCCCTATAAATATATCAGTTGATTTTTCAGCAGAAAGTCTGCAAGCCAGAAGGTCTGCAGGCATGATATATTTAAAATGATGAAAGGAGGAAAAAACCTACAACCAAGATTGCACTACCCAGCAAGTATCTCATTCAGATTTGACAAAGAAATCAAAAGTTTATAGACAAGCAAAAGCTAAGAGAATTCAGCACTACCAAACCAGTCTTACAACAAACACTTGTCTAGGCAGAAAACAAAAGAGAAGAAAAAAAACTAACAAAAACAAACAAAAAACAATTGAAAGTGAAAGTGAAAATGTCAGTTGCTCAGCTATGTCTGACTCTTTGCAACCCCATGGACTGTAGCCCACCAGACTCCTCTGCCCATGGGATTTTCCAGGCAAGAATAGTGGAATGCGTTGCCACTCCCTTCTCCAGGTGATCTCCTCAAGCCAGGGACTGAACTTAGATTCCTGCATTGCAAGCAGATTCTTTACCATCTGAGCTAAGAAAATGGAAATAGAAACATGCATATCAATAATTACCTTAAATATAAATAAATTAAATGCCCCAACCAAAAGACACAGACTGTTTGAATGGACACAAAAACAAGACCTGTATATATGTTGCTTACAAGAGACCCACTTCAGACCTAGGTATATATACAGATTGAGAATGAGGGGGTGGAAAATTATGTTCGATGCAAATGGAAATATTAAAAAAGCCAGAGTAGTAATACTCTTATAGACAAAATAGAATTTAAAATAAAAACTGTTAGAAGAGATAAGGAAGGGCATTACATAATGATCAATGGATCAATTCAAGAAGAAAATATAATAACTATAAATATCAGTTCAGTTCAGTTCAGTCCCTCAGTCGTGTCCGACTCTTTGGAACCCCATGAATCGCAGCACGCCAGGCCTCCCTGTCCATCACCAACTCCCAGAGTCCACTCAGACTCACGTCCATCGAGTCAGTGATGCCATCCAGCCATCTCATCCTCTGTCGTCCCCTTCTCCTCCTGTCCCCAATCCCTTGCAGCATCAGAGTCTTTTCCAATGAGTCAACTCCTCGCATCAGGTGGCCAAAGTACTGCAGCTTCATCCTCAGCATCATTCCTTCCAAAGGAATCCCAGGGCTGATCTCCTTCAGAATGGACTGGTTGGATCTCCTTGCAGTCCAAGGGACTCTCAACAGTCTTCTCCAACACCACAGTTCAAAAGCAGCAATTCTTCGGCGCTCAGCCTTCTTCACAGTCCAACTCTCACATCCATACATGACCACTGGAAAAACCATAGCCTTGACTAGATGGACCTTTGTTGGCAAAGTAATGTCTCTGCTTTTGAATATGCTATTTAGGTTTGTCATAACTTTCCTTCCAAGGAGTAAGCGTCTTTTGATTTCATGGCTGCAATCACCATCCACAGTGATTTTGGAACCCCAAAAAATAAAGTCTGACACTGTTTCCACTGTTTCCCCATCTATGAAGTGATGGGACCCGATGCCATGATCTTCGTTTTCTGAATGTTGAGCTTTAAGGCAACTTTTTCACTCTCCACTTTCACTTTCATCAAGAGGCTTTTGAGTTCCTCTTCACTTTCTGCCTTAAGGGTGGTGTCATCTGCATATCTGAGGTTATTGATATTTCTCCCGGCAATCTTGATTTCAGCTTGTGTTTCTTCCAGTCCAGAGTTTCTCATGATGTACTCTGCGTAGAAGTTAAATAAGTAGGGTGACAATATACAGCCTTGACGTACTCCTTTTCTTATTTGGAACCAGTCTGTTGTTCCATGTCCAGTTCTAAGTGTTGCTTTCTGACCTGCATACAGATTTCTCAAGAGGCAGGTCAGGTGGTCTGGTATCCCCATCTCTTTCAGAATTTTCCACAGTTTATTGTGATCCACACAGTCAAAGGCTTTGGCATAGTCAATAAAGCAGAAATAGATGTTTTCTGGAACTCTTTTGCTTTTTTCATGATCCAGCAGATGTTGGCAACTTGATCTCTGGTTCTTCTGCCTTTTCTAAAACCAGCTTGAACATCAGGAAATTCACGGTTCACATATGCTGAAGCCTGGCTTGGAGAATTTTGAGCATTACTTTACTAGCATGTGAAATGAGTGCAATTGTGTGATAATTTGAGCATTCTTTGGCATTGCCTTTCTTTGGGATTGGAATGAAAACCGACCTTTTCCAGTCCTGTTGCCACTGCTGAGTTTTCCAAATTTGCTGGCATATTGAGTGCAGCACTTTCACAGCATCATCTTTCAGGATTTGAAATAGCTCTACTGGAATTCCATTACCTCCACTAGCTTTGTTCATAGTGATGCTTTCTAAGGCCCACTTGACTTCACATTCTAGGATGTCTGGCTCTAGGTGAGTGATCACACCATCGTGATTATCTTGGTTGTGATTATCTGGGTCATGAAGATCTTTTTTGTACAGTTCTTCTGTGTGTTCTTGCCACCTCTTAATATCTTCTGCTTTTTAGGTCCATACCATTTCTGTCCTTTATCAAGCCCATCTTTGCATGAAATGTTCCCTTGGAATTTCTAATTTTCTTGAAGAGATCTCTAGTCTTCCCCATTTTGTTGTTTTCCTCTATTTCTTATCTCTTCTTGCTATTCTTTGGAACTCTGCATTCAGATACTTATATCTTTCCTTTTCTTTTTTGCTTTTCGCTTCTCTTCTTTTCACAGTTATTTGTAAGGCCTCCCCAGACAGCCATTTTGCTTTTTTGCATTTCTTTTCCATGGGGATGGTCTTGATCCCTATCTCCTGTACAACGTCACGAACCTCAGTCCATAGTTCATCAGACACTCTATCAGATCTAGGCCCTTAAATCTATTTCTTACTTCCACTTCATAACCATAAGGGATTTGATTTAGGTCATACCTGAATGGTCTAGTGGTTTCCCCTACTTTCTTAAATTTAAGTCTGAATTTGGTAATAAGGAATTCATGATCTGAGCCACAGTCAGCTCCTGGTCTTGTTTTTGTTGACTGTATAGAACTTCTCCATCTTTGGCTGCAAAGAATATAATCAATCTGATTTCGGTGTTGACCATCTGGTGATGTCCATGTGTAGAGTCTTCTCTTGTGTTGTTGGAAGAGGGTGTTTGCTATGACCAGTGCATTTTCTTGGCAAAACTATATTAGTCTTTGCCCTGCTTCTTTCTGTATTCCAAGGCCAAATTTGCCTGTTACTCCAGGTGTTTCTTGACTTCCTACTTTTGCATTCCAGTCCCCTATAATGAAAAGGACATCTTTTGGGGGTGTTAGTTCTAAAAGGTCTTGTAGTTCTTCATAGAACCATTCAACTTCAGCTTCTTCAGTGTTACTGGTTGGGGCATAAACTTGGATTACTATGATATTGAATGGTTTGCCTTGGAAACTAACAGAGATCATTCTGTCGTTTTTGAGATTGCATCCAAGTACTGCATTTCGGACTCTTTTGTTGACCATGATGGCCACTCCTTTTCTTCTGAGGGATTCCTGCCCACAGTAGTAGATATAATGGTCATCTGAATTAAATTCATCCATTCCAGTCCATTTGAGTTCGCTGATTTTTAGAATGTCGACATTCACTCTTGCCATCTCTTGTTTGACTATTTCCAATTTGCCTTGATTCATGGACCTGACATTCCAGGTTTCTATGCAATATTGCTCTTTACAGCATCGGCCCTTGCTTCTATCACCAGTCACATCCACAGCTGGGTATTGTTTTTGCTTTGGCTCCATCCCTTCATTCTTTCTGGAGTTATTTCTCCACTGATCTCCAGTAGCATATTGGGCACCTACTGACCTGGGGAGGTCCTCTTTCAGTATCCTATCATTTTGCCTTTTCATACTGTTCATGGGGTTCTCAAGGCAAGAATACTGAAGTGGTTTGCCATTCCCTTCTCCAGTGGACCACGTTCTGTCAGATCTATCCACCATGACCCGCCTGTCTTTGGTGGCCCCCACAGGCACAGCTTAGTTTCATTGAATTAGACAAGGCTGTGGTCCTAGTGTGATTAGATTAACTAGTTTTCTGTGAGTATGGTTTCAGTGTGTCTGCCCTCTGATGCCCTCTTGCAACACCTATCGTCTTACTTGGGTTTCTCGTACCTTGAGCGTGGGGTATCTCTTCATCGCTGCTCCAGCAAAGCACAGCCACTGCTCCTTTCCTTGGACGAGGGGTATCTCCTCACTGCCGCCCTTCCTGACCTTCACGACTGGAGGGAATGGGCCCGGCCCAGCTGGCAGACGGGGCACTCACTGCCCTCAGCACAGAGCTCACACAGCACAGCCTGTTGGCACGGAAGCACTGCTCGGTTCTGCTCCTGACACTTAAGGCATTTCACCTACTGCATGTGGAATACGGCCTGCGGAGGAAGGGATACTACAGTCAGTGGCCTGGGCCCGCGTGGGACAAGGAGCTCCCTCAACTCTCACTTCAGCCCCTTCGGGTGTGGAAACTGGGCACAGAGCTCTACAGCCTGCTCACAGCCCCCAAGAGGGCAGGGTTGGAGGCCAGGCTCATCGCCTTGAGGCACCCGATCTCTGCCTTCAGCTGCCAGTGGGCCCAGTGGGGCCCGGTGGGTTGCAGGAAGGCCAGGGCTGCTCTGCAGCTCCAGCTGGGTCAGGCCCTTCCTCACACCGAGGTTTCCTGCCTCTTGTCTTGTTAGATCTTGTAGTGACCGTAGGTCCCCCCGTGAGAACTCTGAAGTCTGGAGAGGGTACCACTGGGCCTGAGGTGACACGGCCACACGTGGTGCCTGGCTGCCAGAAGTCTAGTGAAGGGAAGAAAGCTCTTCCCTGCTAGGTCGTGCTCCCAGGACCCAGCAGGGAATTGAGGAATGCAGACAAGAGCCCCAGGGGCCTAACATTCTGTAAAGTCTGCTGGCCTCCACAGAGCTCACAGAAAAGGAAGTGGTCGGGACGAAGCCTAGGGCACAGGCGCACTAATGCAGCTCAGCTCAGGCCCGCCCTCCAAAGAGCCGGGGTGGGCCCTGGCACCCCCTACCTCCACTCTCCCCTCCCCAGTGTGGGCGTCCTGGGTCAGCTCAGCTGCAGCAGAGGCTCTCAGGAGGAGGGTAGCCAGCCCCGAGAGGCAGGGACCCATCTGAGTCCCAGCACTGGTCAAGGCCACTGTGCAGCCTCACCCGTGCTCCCCAGCGTGCTGACCTTGTCCACTTGCTCCAGGAGAGCCCGCAGCTGCTTCTGGAGAGAGTGGAGGGTGGAGAGTGAGAGGGCCTCCAGGCCGGGGAAGGTGGGCAGGGCCTGTGGGTCAGGGCCCGAGTGCAGCCACTCCAGCTTCTCCTGCAGCTTCTTCACCTGCACCTCCAGGGCATCCCGCTGCTCCCGGGCCAGTTCACCCTCCGTGCCTGCCGGAGGCACCTAAACACATAAGACTAACAATGGTAACCATCATAAAAGGAGAAATCAACAGTAAGACAGTAATAGTGTGGGACGTTAACACCCCACCTGCACCAACAGACAGATTATTCAGACAAAAAAATAAGTAAGGAAACAGAACTTTAAATGACCCAACAGATCAGATAGATTTAATTGATAATTACAGAATGTTCCATTTGAGAGCAGCAGAATGTACTTTCTTCTCAAGTTCATAGCACATACTCCAGCATAGATTACATCTTGGGTCACAAATCAAGCATTAGATAACTTAAGAAAATTGAAATTGTACCAAATTTGTTTTCCAACCACAACACTATGATGTTAGAAATTAATTATAGGGGGGGAAAAAAAACTGTAAAAAGCACAAACACATGGAGGCTAAACAGTGAGCTGCTAAATAACTGAGTGATCATTGCAGAAATTAAAGAGGAAATAAAAAATAAATAGAAACAAATGACAACAAAAACACTATGACCCAAATCCTATGGGGCATGATAAAAATATTCTAAGACAGAAGTTTATAGCAATTCAATCTCACCTCAAGAAATGAGAAAAATCTCAAATGAAAACCTAATCTTACGTCTAAGGCAACTAGAGAAAAAAGAACATAGAAAATTCAAAGTCAGTAGAATGAAAGAAATCATAAATATCAGAGCAGAAATAATTTAAATAGAAATGAAGAAAACCATAGCAAAGATCAATAAAAGTAAAAGTTGGTTCTATGAGAACATAAATTGATAGACCTTTAGTCAGACTCCTCAAGAAAAAAAAAAAAAAAGGGAGAGAACTCATATTAATAAAACCAGAAATGAAAAAGAAGAAATCACAACTGACACCATAGAGACTACTACAAGCAAGTATAATTCGCTCAGTCATGTCCGACTCTTTGCAACCGCATGGACTTAGTTTATGGAATTCTCCAGGCCAGAATACTGAAGTGGGTAGCCTTTCCCTTCTCCAGGGGATATTCCCAACCAGGGATCAAACCCAGGTCTCCCACATTGCAGGTGGATTCTTTACCAGCTGAGCCACAAGGGAAGCCCAAGAATATTGGAATGAGTAGCCTATCCCTTCTCCAGTGGATCTTTCCTACCCAGGAATTGAACCGGTGTCTCCTGCATCACAGGCAGATTCTTTACCAACTGAGCTATGAGGGAAGCCCAAGTATAAGCCAATAAAATGGAAAACCTATAAGAAATGTACAAATTATTGAGAAGGTAAAATCTTCCAAAACCAAATCAAGAAAAATTAGAAAATATAGACAGACCAATCACAAGCATTGAAATTGAAACTGTAATTAAATATCTTCCAGCAAACAAAAGTCCAGGACCAGGTGGCTTCACAGGTGAGTTCTACCAAACATGAAGAGCACAACAAAAATCTATCCTTCTAAAATGCTTCCAAAAGATTACAGTGGGAAGAACACTCCCAAATTTGTTCTACAGATTCACCCTCATCCTGATACCAAAATCAGACACAGATATCACATAAAAAGAAAATTATAGACCAGTATAACTGATGAACATAGACACAAAAATCAACAACACAATACTAGCTGACAGAATCCAACAACGTATCAATAAGATCATAGACTATATCAAGTGGGATTTATCCCAGGAAATGAAAGGGTACTTCCATATACACAAATTCAATTAATGTGATGTATGCAGAATACATCATGGGAAATGCCGGGCTGGATGAAGCACAAGCTAGAATTAAGATTGCTGAGAGAAATATCAATAACCTCAGATACACAGATGACACCACCTTTATGGCAGAAAGTGAAGAGGAACTAAACAGCCTTTTGATGAAGGTGAAAAAGGAGAGTGAAAAAACTGGCTTAAAACTCAGCATTCAAAAAAGGAAGAGAATGGAATCTGGTCCCATCCCTTCATGGCAAATAGATGGGAAAACAATAAAAACAGTGACACACTTTATTTTTTAGGCTCCAAAATCACTGCAGATGGTGACTGCAGCCATGACTGAGCAACTGAACTGACTGACTGACCATATTAACAAAGTAAAGAACAAAAACCATATGGTCATTTCAATAGACACAGAAAAAGCTTTTGAGAAAATTCAACACCCATTTATATAAAAACTCTCCATAAAAATTGGCATAGAAGAAACCTCCCTAAATATGGTAAACCCAGGGAAGGGGTTTCCCTGGTAGCTCAGCTGGTATAGAATCTGCCTGCAATGCAGGAGACACTGGTTCAGTTCTTGGGTTGGGAAGTTCCGCTAGAGAAGGGATAGGCTATCCGCTCCAGTATTGTGGCCTGATGATTTCTATGGACTATATGGGGTCACAAAGAGTTGGACATGACTGAACGACTTTCACTTTCATGGTAAACCCACAGAAAACATCATTTTCAGTGGTAAGAAACTGAAAACATTTCCCCTAAGATTAGAAAAAAGAAAAGGATGCCCACACTTGCCATGCTTTTTCAATATAGTATTGGAGGTCCTAGACAGCAAATACAGAAGAAAAAGAAATAAAAGGAAAACAAATTGGAAAAAGAGAAGTAAAACTCACGGTTTGTATATGACATGTTACTATACATCAGTTCATTTCAATTCAGTCACTCAGTCATGTCTGACTCTTTGCAAACCCATGGACTGCAGCACACCAGGCTTCCCTGTCCATCACCAGCTCATCAGTTCAGTTCAGTCGCTCAGTCGTGTCCGACTCTTTGGAACCCCATGAATCGCAGCACGCCAGGCCTCCCTGTCTATCACCAACGCCCAGAGTCCACTCAGACTCACGTCCATCAAGTCAGTGATGCCATCCAGCCATCTCATCCTCTGTCGTCCCTTTCTCCTCCTGCCTCCAATTCCTCCCAGCATCAGAGTCTTTTCCAGTGAGTCAATTCTTCGCATCAGGTGGCCAAAGTACTGGAGTTTCAGCTTTAGCATCATTCCTTCCAAAGAAATCCCAGGGCTGATCTCCTTCAAAATGGACTGGTTGGATCTCCTTGCAGTCCAAGGGACTCTCAACAGTCTTCTCCAACACCACAGTTCAAAAGTATCAATTCTTCGGCACTCAGCTTTCTTCACAGTCCAACTCACACATCCATACATGACCACAGGAAAAACCATAGCCTTGACTAGACAGACCTTTGTTGGCAAAGTAATGTCTCTGCTTTTCATTATGCTATCTAGGTTGATCATAACTTTCCTTCCAAGGAGTAAGCGTCTTTTAATTTCATGGCTGCAATCACCATCTGCAGTGATTTTGGAGCCCCAAAAAATAAAGTCTGACACTGTTTCCACCGTTTCCCCATCTACTTCCCATGAAGTGATGAGACCAGATGCCATGATCTTCATTTTCTGAATGTTGAGCTTTAAGCCAACTTTTTCACTCTCCACTTTCACTCTCATCAAGAGGCTTTTGAGTTCCTCTTCACTTTCTGCCATAAGGGTGGTGTCATCTGCATATTTGAGGTTATTGATATTTCTCCCAACAATCTTGATTCCAGCTTGTGCTTCCTCCAGCCCAGCGTTTCTCATGATGTACTCTGCATAGAAGTTAAATAAGCAGGGTGACAATACACAGCCTTGACGAGCTCCTTTTCTTATTTGGAACCAGTCTGTTGTTCCATGTCCTGTTCTAACTGTTGCTTCCTGACCTGCATACAAATTTCTCAAGAGGCAGATCAGGTGGTCTGGTATTCCCATCTCTTTCAGAATTTCCCACAGTTTATTGTGATCTACACAGTCAAAGGCTTTGGCATAGTCAATAAAGCAGAAATAGATGTTTTTCTGGAACTCTCTTGCTTTTTCAATGATCCAGCAGATGTTGGCAACCAACTCATGGGGCCTACTCAAATTCAAGTCCATTGTGTTGGTGATGCCATCCACCCATCTCATCCTCTGTCATCCCCTTCTCCTCCTGCCTTCAATCTTTCCCAGCATCAAGGTCTTTTCCAAAGAGTCAGATCTTCACATCAGGTGCCCAGAGTATTGGAGTTTCAGCTTCAGCATCAGTCCTTCCAATTAATATTCAGGACTGATATCCTTTAGGATGGACTGGTTGGATCTTCTTTCAGTCCAAGGGACTGTCGAGAGTCTTCTCCAACACCACAGTTCAAAAGCATCAATTATTCACTGCTCTGCATTCTTTATACTCCAACTCTCACATCCATACATGACTACTGGAAAAACCATAGCTTTGACTAGACGGACCTTTGTTGGCAAAGTAATGTCTCTGCTTTTTAATATGCTATCTAGGTTGGTCATAGCTTTTCTTCCAAGGAGCAAGCGTCTTTTAATTTCACAGAGGCAGTCACCATCTGCAGTAATTTTCGAGCCTAAGAAAATAAAGTCAGCCACTGTCTCCACTGTTTCCCCGTCTATTTGCCATGAAGTGATGGGACCAGATGCCATGATCTTAGTTTTCTGAATATTGATTTTTAAGCCAGCTTTTTCACTCTCCTCTTTCATTTTCATCAAGAGGCTCTTTAGTTCTTCTTTGCTTTCTACGATAAGAGTGGCGTCATCTGCATATCTGAGGTTATTGATATTTCTCCCAGCAATCTTGATTCCAGCTTGTGTTTCATCCAGCCCAGCATTCCGCATGATGTACTCTGCATAAAAGTTAAACAAGCAGGGTGACAATATACAGCCTTGACATACTCCTTTCCCGATTTGCAACCAGTCTGTTGTTCCATGTCCGGTTCTAACTGTTGCTTCCTGATCTGCATACATGTTTCTCAAGAGGCAGGTCAGGTGGTCTGATATTCCCATCTCTTTAAGAATTTTCCAGTTTTTCGTAATACACACAGTCAAAGGCTTTGGAATAGTAAACAAATCAAAATAGAAGTTTTTCTGGACCTCTCTTGCTTTTTTGATGATCCAGAGGATATTAGTAATTTGATCTCTGGTTACCATATGCAGAAAACCCTGAAGATTCTACCAGAAAATGACTGGACCTAATCAATGCAATTGTTAAAGCTGCAGGATACAAAATTATTGCAGAGCAATCTCTTGCATTCCTATATACTAATAATGAAAGAATAGAAACAGAAATTAAGAAAACAATCCCATTTACCATCACAACAAAAAAGAAAATACATAGGAATAAGCCTACCTATAAAGGAAAATAACTGTACTCAGAAAACTGTAAAACACTGATGAAAGCAATCAAAAAGGATATAAATTGATGGAGAAATATGCCATGTTCTTGTATCAGAAGAAAAAAAATATTGAAAATGACTATATTACCCAAAGCAATCTATAGATTCAATGCAATTCCTATCAAATTACCTATGTCATTATTCATAGAATTAGAGCAAATCATTTTACAATTTTTATTTAAGCACGAAAGACTCCAAATTGCTAAAGTAAGGTTGAGGAAGAAAAATGGAACTGGAGGAATCAGGCTTTCTAACTTCAGACTATATTGCAAAGCTACAGTAATCAAACAAATGGTACTGGCAATATATATATATATATATATATATATATATATATATATATAATGTATGTATATATATATATATAGTACAGGTTAGAAAGCCTAGAGCATAGAGATAAAGCCACACGTCTATGGTCATCTAATCAATGATAAAGGAGGCAAGAATACACAATAAAGTAAACAACAGCCTCTTCAATAAGTGGTCACAGGAAATCCGGACAGCTACATTTAAAAGAATGTAATTAGAACACTGCCTAACACCATACACAAAAATAAGCTCAAAATGAATTAAAGACATGATGTAAGACAGGACACTATAAAACCCTTAGAGGAAAACATAGGAAAAAAACTCTTTGATATAAGCCACAGCAAGACCATTTTGGATCCACTTCCTAGAATAATGAAAATAATATAAAAAATTGAGACCTAATTAAACTTTAAAGTTTTTGCACAACAAAGGAAATGATAAATAATACAAAAAAGACAACCTTAAGAAGGGGAGGAAATATTTGCAAATGAAGCAACAGACAAATAATTAATCTGCAAAATATACAAACAGCACATTGAGCTCAATATAAAAAAAAAAAAAATTCCAATAAAAAATGAGTGGGAAGCCTAAATAGACATCACTCCAGAAAATATATATAGAAACTAAGGGCACAGGAAATGATGCTCAACATCATAAATTATTAGAGAAATGCAAATCAAAACTTCAATGAGATATTACCTCACATCAGCCAGAATGGCCTTCATCTATGCTTGGGGCTGGTGCACTGGGACGACCCAGAGGGATGGTACAAGGAAAGAGGAGGGAGGACGGTCCAGGATGGAGAACACGGGTATACCTGTGGCAGATTCATGTTGATATATGGCAAAACAAATACAATATTGTAAAGTTAAAAAATTAAATTAAATTAAAAAAAAAAAACTCTATGAACAATAAATACTGGAGAAGATGTGGAGTAAACGGAACTCTCTTACACTGTGGGTGAGAATGTATACATCCAGTATGGAGAAAAGTACGGTGTTTCCTTAGAAATCTAAACATAGAACTACTATATGACCCAGCAAACTCACTACTGGATATATACCCTGAGAAAACCATAACTCAGTAAGGCACATGTACCTCAATGTTCATTGCAGCACTTTTTACAATAGCCAGGACATGGAAGCAACCTAGATGTCCTATGTCCATTGATGGATTAATAGATAAAGATGATGTAGTATATGCAATGCAATGTTACTCAAATTAAAAAAAAAAAAAGATGTGGTAAATATATACAAAATAATACTATATATCCTAATTGGAAAAGACTCTGATGCTGGGAGGGATTGGGGGCAGAAGGAGAAGGAGACCACAGAGGATGAGATGGCTGGATGGCATCATTGACTCTATGGATGTGAGTCTCAGTGAACTCCGGGAGTTGGTGATGGACAGGGAGGCCTAGCATGCTGCGATTCATGGGGTCGCAAAGAGTTGGACACGACTGAGCGACTGACGTGATCTGGTTTGATCTGATCCTAAAAGGAATGAAATGTTGCAATTTGAAGCAACATGGATGGACCTAGAAATATGCTTTGTGATATAAGTCAGACAGAGAAAGAAAAATAGTTTATGACATCATTCATACATGAAATAAAAGTAATACAAAGGAATATATTATTGCAAAACAGAAACAGACTCAAAGATATAGAAAACTAACATGTTATTAGAGGGGAGAGGGGAGGGAGGAAGTACAAGGTAGGCATATTGAGAGATGGAAGCTACTATATATAAAATAAGTAAACAATAAGAATATATCTTATATCATAGGGGATTACAGCCATATCTCATAATAATCTTAATGGAGTATAATCTTAAAAAATATTGAATCACTATGCTATACATGAAAGTCATTCAGTCGTGTTTGCCTGGAATTCTCCAGGCCAGAATACTGGAAGCCTTTCCCTTCTCCAGGGGATTTCCCCAACCTGGAAATCGAACCAGGTCTCCTGCATAGCAGGGCAATTCTTTACCAGCTGAGGCACAAGGGAAGCCCAAGAGTACTTGAGCGGGTAGCCTATGTCTTCTCCAGTGGATCTTCCTGACCTAGGAATCAAACTGGGGTCTCCTGCATTGTAGATGAATTCTTTACCAACTGAGCTATCAGGGAAGCCCTACGCTATATATCTGAGACTAATATCGTATCAGTCATATTTCAATAAATATGACTGAATTTAAATCAGTCAATAAATTTGACTGAAATCAGTCATATTTCAATAAATTTTAAAAAACCATTATGCTGTATCACCCATTAAAATAGTATTTCTTAAATATTAAAATAATGAAACTATTTTTTGCCTAAAAAATAATTAGTGTATATGTTATCATCTGTCCTAATATTAACCTCCAATTAAAATAAATTTATATTAAAAATAAAACATAAGAAACCAAATTATAGAGTCAAGGGAAACAGAATGTTGGGAGGCAGCATTTGTTAATTTTCTCATCATTCTTAAAAAGCATCAGTGTATCATTTGAAATTGATAAGTCAGTTAATATAGCATAATTTTCAAACATACATAGTAATATAATATGAGAAAAAAATTATAAATGATTGATAGCAATATATTTAGAGAATGTGGTTGGGGTTAAAAGACTGTTGATGAATTGAACTCAGTTGATAGAGTAAGATGGGGAAAAAATGGTTCAATTTAGGGTATTTTAAATGAAGAGTCAACAAACCAGGCTCATAAATTAGTAGTAGTGTATTAGACAAAGAAAAATGTATAGAAACAGAGTATATAACATTTTTCTCTGGCTTCCACACAGAAACAGGTTATTGACAGTCATAGAGTACAAATCTTCTGAATTTATACCATGGACAACTATAAGTGGTGTTTAGGAAACTGAGCTTATGTCAAATTTAATAGAGAAAAGTGCACCAGTCACTCTAAACTTGCTCTTCCTTGACAAACTTGGATTGATAAGAGTGGTCTGGGGTTACAAGATTCAATTCTGAGAAGTAGAAACTGATAGAAACAAATTTTAGGGAAAAGATCGTTTATCTGGTAATAATATAAACTAATGATAGTCATAACTTTTTACTTTGAATGCATTTACTAATCTCATCATCACAAACCTATTAGCTCTAATTTGCCATGGAAAGTTTATACCTTGATCACTAGTAGGTCTATGGTTCTTAATATAATGCCTAGCACATTGTACACACTTAAATTTGTTTGTTGGGTGTTTTGTCAGTTGATATCAGTAATCTCAGATTTTCATATAAAATAACGATGCTTCATCATACAATACACTATTGACATATTCTTACTTTCTCTCATTGTCATAAGAATTCATCCCATAACTTATAGTTTGATATCCCCAGAGAGAAAAGGCATATCAGGAGATGATAGCTGATAGATTTTACATATGGAGAATAGTATCTTCAAGAACCTGGAGCCTATTATATAGAGTGAAGTAAGTCAGAAAGAGAAAGACAAATACTGTATATTAATGCATATATATGGAATTTAGAAAGATGGTACTGATAATCCTACATGCAGGGCGGCAAAGGAGACACAGAGATAAGGAACAGGCTTTTGGACTCAGTGGGAGAAGACGAGGGTGGGATGATTTGAGAGAAGAGCATTGAAACATGTATATTACCATATGTAAAATAGATGACCCATGCAAGTTTGATGCATGAAGCACCCCACTCCAGTACTCTTGCCTGGAAAATCCCATGGATGGAGAAGCCTGGTAGGCTGCAGACCATGGGGTCGCGAAGAGTCGGACACAACTGAGCGACTTCACTTTCACTTTTCACTTTCATGCATTGGAGAAGGAAATGGCAACCCACTCCAGTGTTCTTGCCTGGAGAATCCCAGGGACGGGGGAGCCTGGTGGGCCACCGTCTATGGGGTTGTACAGAGTCGGACACGACTGAAGCGACTTAGCAGCATATATCAGAATTAAAAGAGAAGCTCTAAGGCTGGTGAAATAGACATTGTCTTACCAATATATATTGCTACTAAGTGCTATAAAATTATTTGGTGGTTTGTTTGGCAATACGGATTTCTCTCCTTTCCCTTAGCAACTCCACTTCTTGAAAACTCTTCCAAAGAAAAAGATTTGAACACAAATATTTCTGTAGAGCAGTCCATTGCACTGCCATATTCAATGCCACAAATGTGGAATCAACATAGTAAACTCATTACTATTGTTTCTCTTTATAATAATTTATCATGAGATCATTAAAATCAGATTGCAGGTTGCAACATTATATGATATATAATAAAGTGAAAGAATGAAGCAAATATTGTTTTTGTTCACTCATGCAACTGAATATAAATTATTATAAAGAGAAACAATTGTAACTAGTTCCCTAGGCTGATTCCACATTTGGGGTATTAAGTATGGCAGTGCAGTGGACCACTCTTCAGAAATATTATGCTTAACAATATACCCTAACTATCTAAATTCCATACATACTCCTAAACATATAGATCAAAATATAACACTAGTTCTTCGGTTGTTGGAATGATATATGATGTTATTTTTTTTTTAACTTTCCACACTTATTACTTTTCCCATTTCAGGAAGACACAGGTAGTGTTCATCCCAGACCTCAAGAGTCTGATGTTCCCAGAAAAAAAAAAAGCATATCTAAACTATCTAACTGACTGACACACACTGCTTATATACTTAAGTGATGAAGTAGTGCATATGTTTTTCAAATTTTTACATGAATTTTGCTATGGTAGAAACCAACTCAACATTGTAAAGCAAAATTTAATTCTTAAGTTCTAATTTAGGATGAAGCCCTTTTCATTAACTTGATGTCTGGTCAGATACTCAAGAGGATTTGACAACAATCATTTTCATCCTTGGATTTTTACTTTACAGGAGGTTTCTTCATGGAAAAAAAAAACAGTAAAAAAAATTAAAGTTCATGATTGTTAGTAGAGTGATTTAAAAAATGATCACATAAAAAACTTCTCTTTCCTTTGGCACTATTCCCACTATTGCTAATTTGCTCTCTAGGGAAGTGAAAAACATAAGGAAGCTTGTAATGAAACATTCAGAAAACAGTTGTTCTCAAGTTGATAATTGAAAAAAAAAAATAGAATTCAGCATAATCACTTCAGTTTTAGAGCACATAATTTGCTTGCCATTTAGACATTTTGAGTAAACTTTTCAGTTTTAACCAGAACCAGTTTAATTGATATCCCCTCTGGATTCTTAGAAGGAGATCTCTCCATGAGAAATCTCAGGGTGGTTATGGTGTTATTCTTTAAGTTACATAAAGTCTCCCCTCTGAGTCCCTTCTGCTGTGTGCCCCAACATGTTGGAGGCACTGAAATGAAATCCATGGCTTAAGCTATACTGTCATCTTTACGTAGTTCTATCTAACAATCTCCTTTTTGATGCTTTGAGCTTTTCAGCCTGGATTTCCTGTCATCTTATCAAAGAAGAAAAGAAGCCAATATGGAGACAGAAAAGAAAACCAAGGAGGTTTCGTTTTATCTTTTAGTTGCTAAGGTCTTATCTTTTGTGATATTGTCCATAACCAACCTTGCCTATAACTAATATTCCTCTCTCTAGATATATTATACCTGTAAGCGATATACTGACATCACCTCCATGCTCAGGGTAAGAAAGCCACTTGGCTCTCTTGGATAACATGTATGGGGGACAGGAAGAACTGCTAAGAAAGGTTACTGATTTGTGACAGTTTAGATGTTTCATACAAGTTCATTTTCCACAGACTTGCTATCTTATAAGTTTCAAGCGTAGAGACTTAGGTGGTGAAAAATAATTAAACTGAATAATATTGGAAAGTAGAAATTTTGGTGAAAGTGTGAGGAAATAGGATGTTTTACCTTAAGAAGACTGAATTGGAAATGGAGGAAAGGAATACAGAGGCAAACAACTTTGACCGAATCACATAAACCCAAAATTGTGGACAAAAATCTAGTAGTTAAACCTTAAAAAAAAAAAAAAAAAAAAAAAGACTACTAGTTAAACTGTTTCACAACACTGTCAAAATACTCAGTAAGCACAAAGACTTTTTTTTTTTTTTTTTTGAGGTAAAAATGAAATATATACAGTTAAATGTTGTAGAGTCAGCATCTGGGCATAAATAATCAGAGACACATCTGTGAAAGACCTCAGATTTTCTGTTGCTTCAGCTACAAATTATCCACATACTTGTTTAGAATAAACATAACTTTTTCCAAAAAGAAAAAAAGGTGATCAAATGGTAAATCATCCTGCTAGCACTGTGACTGAGTGAGTCACTATTTTGTGGACTGATTTTATTGATTGCATTTTATGAACCAGTTTGGACATATCAAGCAACAGCATCTAGAAGATGGGAGCACTCTTCACTAATGGCTGTGGATATTGATTGGTTACATGTTGTTAGGCTGTGTTTAAAGTGAATGTATATAATACACTCTTTGATGTTAGACGGGAACAAATGGTTGACAGTGTCACCTGTCTGATTGGTGTCTTGATCTTTCATTCTTTTCCAGAGACTAGTTTTATTCTGATATAAGAGTTCTTCAAAGTAAGACTATTTGATGCAGTGTGAGATCACAGAGGATATAAAAGAGAATATTCATACCTTTTGTGCCCTCATGTATAACCTGTAATTGGGAAAATATTAAGCATGCTTGCATGCATGCTCAGTCATGTCTGACTCTTCTCAACCCCATGGACTGTAGCTTGCCAGTCTCCACTGGCTGTGCAATTTTCCAGGCAAGAATACTGGAGTGGATTGCTATTACCTACTCCAGGGGAATCTTCCCAACCCAGGGATCCAATCCGTGTCTCTTGTGCCTTATGCATTGACAGGTGGATTCTTTACCACTGTGCCACCTGGGAAGCCCCCAATATTAAGCATAGGAGTCATTAAATTTTAGGAGTAATCTATTGACATATAGACCACTTAACATATGAAACTTCCCAGGTGGCTCAGCAGTAAAGAATCTGCCTACCAAGGAAGGAGCTGCACGAGAAGCAGGTTTGATCCCTAGACCAAGGAGATCTTCTGGAGGAGGAAAAGGCAAAGCACTCCAGTATTCCTGCTGGGATAATCCCATGAACAGAGGAGCCTGGCGGGCTACAGTCCATGGGGTTGCAAAGAGTCAGAAACAACTGAAGCCACTGAAGCCACATGCATGCACTCATAATATATGAAAGACTGTGCTATTGCCCATGAATATAAAAACTATTTAGACAATGACTCTACCTTCAAATAGTTCATATTGTAGTTGGGAAGACAGAAATACATAACAAATGCAAGCATCAGGCAGGCTGCCAGAAGTTCTGAAAGCTAGTTGAAGATATGTCATAGAGGCAAGTAGGGAGCAGTGTTCTCCATTGTCAGAAATTTGAGAGCATCACAGAGATTTAAGGTGTTCTGGAACTCTGAACAACAGGTCTAGTCTATCTTATTTGTAAAGGCATAAAATACAAAGTTCATAGTATTCTATACATAAAACAAACCAGATTCTAGGATGCCCTGGTAAAGTATCTTCCTGATTCTTCAATCTCCAGTTCAGCACATCCTCTGGATTGCTCTTCTGCCTTGATCTGATTTCTGCCCTTGGTTTTATTCTTCTCTAACTCAATGCAAAACTCACTATATCAACTATGGGTGACCAATTTTTTCTATGCTTATACATAACTTCTGAAAAGGGATAGTAATCATTTTTTTATTCAAAAATATTTATATTCAATCCAACTAACCTATGTCATTATTATCACTGGTTTCAAAGTAAGGACCATAATGTTTAATTTTGTCAATCCCGTAGTCTTGATCATTTAGATTGTTTTCTGCTTATTTTCTCCCTATCAAAAGCAATAATTAGTTTAAAACTTTCCCATATACTCACATCTTCATACTGTGTTTTTCCTTAGAATAAATTAATAAAAAGGAGATAAGATAAATCTTTTAAAAATTGGTAAATATTTCCAAACACTTCCAGATAATTTAATTTGCACTCACACTGGCAGCTCCTAAGCTCATTTCCTCCAGTGAAAGTCCTAAATGTTGCTGCTGCTGCTAAATCACTTCAGTCGTGTCCAACTCTATGCGACCCCATAGGCGGCAGCCCACCAGCTCCCCAGTCCCTGGGATTCTCCAGGCAAGAACACTGGAGTGAGTTGCCATTTCCTTCTCTAATGCATGAAAGTGAAAAGTGAAAGTGAAGTCGTTCAGTGGTGTCCGACTCTTAGCGACCCCATGGACTGCAGCCCATCAGGCTCCCCCCTCCATGGGATTTTCCAGGCAAGAGTACTGGAGTGGGGTACTATTGCCTTCTCTGCTAAATGTTACTATTATTGTTTAAATATATCTTTTCTGATTACAAAACAATGTATTTATTAGAGTTTCAAACATTATACAAAATGTTTCATTTTATAAAAGTGTTTTTTAAGTTTTTGAGCCACCTGGGCTAAGGATCATGAGCTTAAAAGGAAAGTTTTATTCATCTCTAAATTGCAATTTTGTTGTCTCTGTAGGGGAGAAAACATTACCTCTACAAATGTTACCTGTTCAGCTGGGGTTCTTTAGCAAAGAGACAGATTAATAAAAGAAAAACAGCTGTTAATACATGCAGCTTACAATGCGTGGAAGAAAACTCAGCAAAAAAAGTAACTCAAGGCAGTTGATGGCTTAGAACTGTGCCGTATAGCATCTTCAGCAAAGAACAAATACATTTGTAGAGAAAATAAGACAAAGGGAAGCAGTTTGATGTCTCCATGAATAGTAACCTGTTGTTGTTCAGTTGTCAAGTTGTGTCCAGTTCTTTGTGAGCCAGGCATCCCTGTCCTTCACTATCTCCCAGAGTTTGCCCAAGTTCATGTCCACTGAATCAATGATGTCATCCAATCATCTCATCCTCTGTTGCCTTCTTCTCCTGTTTTCAATCTTTCCCAGCATCAGGTCTTTTTTAATGAGTCAGCTCTTTGCATCAGGTGGCCAAAGTATTGGAGCTTCAGCTTCAACATAGATCTGTCCAATGAATATTCAGGATTGATGCCTGTGGGAAGGTACATATAAAGGAGGAAATATAATAGAAAATAACAGAGTAAGGCTTGTTTGAAATTTCCTTTGGTGTTTTCTTTGAGTTATAAGAGTCTGTCTCCAGTAACAGAATTTGTATCTAGCTTTTATGCAGAAAAGAAAGAGCTTTTCCTGAGTTTGCTGCTCTTAAATTAACTTCAGTTCACAATGTTTATGTCAAAGAGGCATATTTGGGGGTGACATATTTTGTTTTCTTTCATCTTCTTATACATATTGTGAAATCCATCTTTTCTGTTTTAAAACTTCTTACATGCAACATTGATTTATGTGCTATGAGGTGTTTTATTTGTTTGTTCATTTACTTATCTATGAAAGGGGTTAGGAATGTTTATTTCTGAGCACACTTTTCTAACTACTTGTTCAGTATCTGTGTTTTACTTTGGTCCCACAGAGGTGACAGTACTATCAATTTTAGCATCATTCTGCTCTGGACAAGTGACACACACTCATTATATTGGATCAAATTTAGAATCATTCTGTCAAGTTTCCAGAGAAAAGAATTTCTATTGAGATTTTAATTAGAATTGCATTTTATTAGCTTCACACTCTTCTTCATGTTTAGAAATTGCTAGCTATTTCCTTATTTCTGTTAATATTATGAACAAATATTTTGTTCAAATTTTGTTGATACTATGAACACATATGTTAACATCATTAGGGCATTTTATGGGCTTCCCGGTGGTGCAGAGGTAAAGGATCTGCCTGCCAATGCAGGAGATGCGAGAGATCCAGGTTCGATCCTTGGATCAGGAAAATTCCCTGGAGAAAGAAATGACAAACCATTCCAGTATTCTTGCCTGGAAAATCCTATAAATAGAGGAGCCAGACAGGCTGCAGTCCATGGCGTCGCAAAGAGTTGTACCTGACTGAGCACACAAACACAAACAGGGCATTTTAGCTAATACTGACTCCGGAGAGGTTTGTTTCTGAAGAAAACATATGCATGACCTGACAAAAGAGACACTGAAAGGCTTTTGATGAAAAGGGGAGACTTGTGCTCCAAGCAGAGGGAGCTCCTGAATTAGGCTATTTTCTGGGAGGCAAGTGCCAGGAGTTGGCAGAGCAGTAGACAGCAGCAGGCTGAGGATTCAATCCACTGAGAGCCAGATAAACCACGTAAATGGACATGAGCTTGAGCGTCTCTCACGACTCAATATACATGAGTTTTGAGCAAGCTCCGGGAGATGGTGAAAGACAGGAGAGCGTGGCACTGCAGTCCATGGGGTCACAAAGAATCGGACACGACTGAGGGGACTGAACAACAACAAGCCATATTAAGGACTTTTATCTTTAGCTCACAAACAATGCAGACACGTGAAGGTTTTTAAGTAGGAGTGGGTTTATATGAACAGGCTGGCAAATATGTCTTAATGTATTTCTGTATTCAATAACTAATATTAATTTAGGAAATGTTTTAATCTACTTTTAAGAGTGAAATTAGCTTATAATTACAAGGGGCTTTGTTTTCAGAAGCTACTGTTTGTTTTTGTTCAGTTGCTCAGTCGTGTCTGACTCTTTTCAACCCCATAGACTGTAACCCACCAGACTCATCTGTCCATGGCTTTTTTCAGGTATGAAAAAAGGAGTGGGTTGCAATTTCCTCCTCCAAGGGATCTTCCTGATACAGGTATTGATAGTTAAATATACATATGTAAAAAGATACAATATTTATTTTAAATAATCTCCATTAAAATTTCCACTGTATAAATATAATGTTGAATAACATCTTAAGCTATACATATTTCACTTCAGTTCAGTTCAGTTGCTCAGTGGTGTCCAACTCTTTGTGACCCCATGAACCGCAGCATGCCAGGCCTCCCTTTCCATCACCAACTCCCAGAGTTTTACCCAAACTCATGTCCATTGAGTCAGTGATGCCATCCAACCATCTCATCCTCTGTCATCCCCTTCTCCTCCTGCCTTCAATCTTTCCCAGCATCAGGGTCTTTTCCAATGAGTCAGCTCTTCGCATGAGGTGGCCAAAATATCAGAGTTTCAGCTTCAGCATCAGTCCTTCCAATGAACACCCAGGACTGATCTGCTTTAGGATGGATTGGTTGGATCTCCTTGCAATCCAAGGGACTCTCAAGAGTCTTTTCCAACACCACAGTTCAAAAGCATCAATTCTTCGGTGCTCAGCTTTCTTTATAGTCCAAATCTCACATCAATACATGACTACTGGAAAAATCATAGCCTTGACTAGATGGACCTCTGTTGGCAAAGTGATGCCTCTGCTTTTTAATATGCTGTCTAGGTTGATCATAACTTTTCTTCCAAGGAGTAAGCATCTTTTAATTTCATGGCTGCAATTACCATCTGCAGTGATTTTGGAGCCCAGAAAAATAAAGTCAGCCACTGTTTCCACTGTTTCCCCATCTATTTCCCATGAAGTGATGGGACCAGATGCCATGATCTTCATTTTCTGAATGTTGAGCTTTAAGCCAACTTTTTCACTCTCCTCTTTCACTTTCATCAAGAGGCTTTCTAGTTCCTCTTCACTTTCTGCCTTAAGGGTGGTGTCATCTGCATATCTGAGGTGATTGATATTTCTCCCAGCAATCTTGATTCCAGGTTGTGCTTCTTCCAGCCCAGCGTTTCTCATGATGTACTCAAAATATAAGTTAAATAAGCAGGGTGACAATATACAGCCTTGACGTACTCCTGTTCCTATTTGGAACCAGTCTGTTGTTCCATGTCCAGTTCTAATTGTTGCTTCCTGACCTGCATACAGGTTTCTCAAGAGGCAGGTCAGGTGGTGTGGTATTCCCATCTCTTTCAGAATTTTCCACAGTTTATTGTGATCTACACAGTCAAAGGCTTTGGCATAGTCAATAAATCAGAAATAGATGTTTTTCTGGAGCTCTCTTGCTTTTTCAATGATCCAGTGGATGTTGGAAATTTGATCTCTGGTTCCTCTACCTTTTCTAAAACCAGCTTCAACATCTGGAATTTCACAGTTCATATATTGCTGAAGCATGGATTGGAGAATTTTGAGCATTATTTTACTAGCATATGAGGTAAGTGCAATTGTGTGGTAGTTTGAGCATTCTTTGGCATTGCCTTTCTTAGGGATTGGAATGAAAACTGACCTTTTCCAGTCCTGTGGCCACTGCTGAGTTTTCCAAATTTGCTGGCATATTGAGTGCAACACTTTCACAGCATCATCTTTCAGGATTTGAAATAGCTCACCTGGAATTCCATCACCTCCACTAGCTCTGTTCGTAGTGATGCTTTCTAAGGCCCACTTGACTTCACATTCCAGAATGTCTGGCTCTAGGTGAGTGATCATGCCATTGTGATTATCTGGGCTGTGAAGATCTTTTCTGTATAGTTCTTCTGTGTATCCTTGCCACCTCTTCTTAATATCTTTTGCTCCTTTTAGGTCTATACAATTTCTGTCCTTTATTGAGCCCATCTTTGCATGAAATGTTCCCTTGGTATCTCTAACTTTCTTGAAGAGATCTTTAGTCTTTCCCACTCTATTGTTTTCCTCTATTTCTTTGCATCGATTGCTGAGGAAGGCTTTCTTATTTCTCCTTGCTATTATTTGGAACTCTGCGTTCAAGTGGGTATATCTTTCCTTTTCTCCTTTGCTTTTGGCTTCCCTTTTCACAGCTATTTGTAAGGCCTCCTCAGACAGCCATTTTGCTTTTCTGGATTTCTTTTTCTTGGGGACAGTCTTGATTCCTGTCTCCTATACAATGTCATGAACCTCTGCCCATAGTTCATCAGGCACTCTGTCTATCAGATCTAGTCCCTTAAATCTATTTCTCACTTCCACTGTATAATTATAAGGGATTTGATTTAGGCAGTACCTGAATTGTCTAGTGGTTTTCCCTACTTTCTTCGATTACATATTTCACTTTTCTCATATGTGTGGTTAGATTATTTTTCTTATTCTTAGTAAACTTTTGTGCTTTTTCTTTTCAACTTTCTTTAGCATAGCCAGAAGTTGGTTTATTTGTTTCAGTTTCAAAGAATCAGTTCTTTGTATAATCAGTGTACATATTTTAGAATCCATTAATACTTAATTTGAAGTTTTAATTTCTCTTCCTCTTATTTAAATTTATTTTGTGGATTTATTTCTAACTAATTGGGTTAAATCTTTGTTTACCCCACATATTTTTTATAAAATATGCATTAAGTACTATAAAATATTGTCTAACTCTTTGGCTATGTCCTATAGGCTTCCATGCACATTACGTTTGATTTAAGTACATCTTTGAGCTTCGAACTTTTTGCCCTGAATAGTTTTTGAGCCATATGTTCAAATATTTTAAATTAGATATAAACGTGCTATTATTTTAGAGTTCTAATATACTTTACTTTGACATAGTCCCTTGAAAACAAATTGAACATATTGAGCATATAAAGCACCTCATTTTTTTCCCCTCTTTTTTGTTGAAGTATAGTTGTTTTAATTGATTTAATTTTATAGTTGTTTTACAGAGTTGTTTTAATTTCTGCTATGCATCAAGGTGATTCAGTTACATTCTTTTGTCAATATTCTTTTCCATTATGTTTTATCATAGGATATTGAATATAGTTCCCTGTACTACACAGTAGGACTTTTGTTTATCCGATGTATGTAAAATAGCTTACATTCTGCTAAAGCATCTCTATTTAAAATGAATGGAAGAATTATCTTTTTTCCATTTACAATACTGATATAAATTACATTCTTTTTAGAGCCTTTGTCCTTTTATTTTTACTTAAGAATAATTAACCACATGATGGCCAATTGTACTTACTAAACTTGTCTTTAGTATATTCTCCATCTAAGTCACTCTATGCCTTTTTAAAAATTTTATCAGTGTATAATTGATTTACAAGGTCAACATCATGTTAGTTTCAGGTGTACAGCAAAGTGAATCAGTTATACAAATACATATGTCCACTTTTTTTCCCAGATTTTTTCCCCACATAGACTATTACAGAGTGTAGAATAGAGTTCCCTTTACTATTCAGCAGGTTTTTAATAGTTATCTATTTATATATAATAATGAATATATGTGAATCCCAATCTCCAAGTTTATCCCTCCTACTTACCTCCTGATAGCCATAAGTTTGTTTTCTGTATCTATAACTCTATTTTCATTTCATAGATAAATTCAATTATTCCCTTTATATAGGTTCCACATATAAGCAGTATCATATGATATCCATCTTTATCTGTCTGATTTACTTCATTCAGTATGATGTCTCTGTATACTTGTCACTTCTTTTTTGCATCTATTAAGTCTATCATTTTGTTTTTAACTTTTTCTGATTTGTTTTCTTAGTGAGAGTGAAACTTCTCTTTAAAAGTATTTGTCCCTCATGATGTTGTTATTAAAATAACTGTTTTCTATCCTATCTTGGTATATGCCTTTACCTCCTGCATTTTTATATTATGTGTTTTTATTTCATAATTTTCAGTGTTTTAGAACACACACATATTCCTTTGTTTTAATACTAGTACTGATTCTGTTAGTGCTTTTCAGAAATGTTCTTACCCTTATAGTTCTCTTTTTTGTGCCAATCATGAGTGAAAATCTATCATCTCTGGCTCATTTACTGAGGGAGAAAGTGCTGGACTCTTGATAATTTTATATTTATTTATTTATCAATGGCTCCTTCAATTTGAATATATGTTCCAAAGGAAAGGGAGCACTGCTGCTGTATCATCAGCTCTTAGATCAGTAGTTCACAATAAATATTTGAATGAGTGAATGAATGCAAGCTACTTTTTGGTACTTCATAATTTTATTCTATGTAAATTAAGTATGTTTTATATATATTTTTTGCATAATACTTTCAGACCTTGTAATATTACTTTGATGTTAAGCATTATTTTGAATTCTATTCAAGTTTTCAATCATATTTACATTCTTTTTAAACATGTTTATTTAAGGTGAATTCAGTGTTCACTATAAGTAATAGTTTGTAGTTTCTTTTCTATTCTTATTTCTCAACTTTCTTTCATCTATATAATATTGAGATATATATTAGTGTATATTTCTATTAACATATTTCAGAATATCTTCCTTTTGGATTTATATATTATTGACAGTATGTATGTATCTAATAGTAGTGACAATAGCTTTTATTAAGCCATAACACATTCTAGTTACCAAACTAAGAAACGGATTGTACTAACTGATGTAGTCCTTGAAAACTGTCTTGTTTCTTTCACTACAGAGCAGATGAAGAAACAGAAGAAAACACCTTGTATGGTTAAGAAAGGATCACCCTTAATCATAGATTAAGGAATCATAGAGACCTCTTACCCCAAAATATCATTCCTAGGTGAGGAAACTGACTGTAATCCTGTCCATTTATGGTCACATCATTTACCCTTTTTTGTAGTATAACATTGCACAGGGCTTAATATTCTGTCCAAATATTTCAAAAATTATATTTGATGTTTGAAGGATGGTAAATCTAATGAGGAATTTTTTTAAAGAATTATCTTCTTCTCATTATATAGTCAGTACATAAATGTACCACCCAGAGTGTGGATTTCCTTTTGCTGGGGATTTCTTTTACTTGTCCTCTACTCTGCATGGTTCTTCAGACACTTCTTTCAGGTATTATCTCTAAGGAGTATGACTGACCAAATCAGAATGCTCTTGATAGTGAAAGGAGTCAGGACACATGCTCAACTAGAGGGGACCCAGAGACAGAAGACATAACCCGGACTGCCCCAAACTAACTTGGATGGAGATTCTCCTCTAGTAAAGCCTTCAAGGTCCACAAAATTGCAGAATCAAGGGGGAAAAAATAACAGGCTCAACTGCACGAAAGGGAAACAACAAAAATAATCAGAATGAACATATGTTTAAATGTTATACAAATGATTACAAATGGAAATGGCATCTCAGTTCTACAGATATTTAGAAAAAGCTTTTGACCTCTTTCAGTCAATTCAGTTCAGTCTTTCAGTCATGTCCAACTCTATGTGACCCCATGAATCGCAGCACGCTAGGCCTCCCTGTCCATCACCAACTCCCAGAGTCCACTCAGACTCATGTTCATTGAGTCGGTGATGCCATCAAGCCATATCATCCTTTGTCGTCCCCTTCTCCTTCTGCCTCCAATCCCTCCCAGCATCAGAGTCTTTTCCAATGAGTCAACTCTTCGCATGAGGTGCCCAAAGTACTGGAGTTTCAGCTTTAGCATCATCCCTTCCAAAGAAATCCCAGAGCTGATCTTCTTCAGAATGGACTGGTTGGATCTCCTTGCAGTCCAAGGGATTCTCAAGAATCTTCTCCAACACCACAGTTCAAAAGCATCAATTCTTCAGCACTCAGCTTTCTTCACAGTCCAACTCTCACATCCATACATGACCACTGGAAAAACCATATCCTTGACTAGACAGACCTTTGTTGGCAAAGTAATGTCTCTGCTTTTGAATATGCTATCTAGGTTGGTCATAAATTTCCTTCCAAGGAGTAAGTGTCTTTTAATTTCATGGCTGCAGTCACCATCTGCAGTGATTTTGGAGCCCAAAAAAATAAAGTCTGACACTGTTTCCACTGTTTCCCCATCTATTTCCCATGAAGTGATGGGACCAGATGCCATGATTTCTGTTTTCTGAATGTTGAGCTTTAAGCCAGCTTTTTCACTCTCCACTTTCACTTTCATCAAGAGGCTTTTTAGTTCCTCTTCACTTTCTGCCATAAGGGCGATGTCATCTGCATATCTGAGGTTATTGATATTTCTTCCGGCAATCTTGATTCCAGCTTGTGCTTCTTCCAGCCCAGCGTTTCTCATGATGTACTCTGCATAGAAGTTAGATAAGCAGGGTGACAATGTACAGCCTTGATGTACTCCTTTTCCTATTTGGGACCAGTCTTTTGTTCCATGTCCAGTTCTAACTGTTGCTTCCTGACCTGCATATAGGTTTCTCAAGAGGCAGGTCAGGTGGTCTGGTATTCCTAACTCTTTCAGAATTTTCCACGGTTTATTGTTGACCTCTTTACCTTGGTCCAAACATCTTAAGAATCTTACTTCAAATACCTTACTACCCGACTCATGCATGATGCAATGCTCTGCATGAACTGTCCTGAACATAACAAACTCCTTTATGCTTTAGGACTCTTAAATTTGCTCTTTATTATGCAGGAACAACTTTCCCTCAAATCTTCACCTGTCTACTCTCATTTGTTTCCTATTTTATCCATGTTAATGAAGCATTTCTCATTATCTAGCACCATCATTTTCCTTTGGTTTACTCTCTGTCACAATTAGAGCCATAAGTCATATGAGACATTCCTCTTTTGTTTACAACAATTTATCTAGAGCTTAGAACACTGCAAAAGTTATTCTCCATGAATAAAGGTTGGCGTATGAGTGGCTGAGGAATCAACAAATGAATGAAAAAGCAAATGACTGTCATTCAATGGTCATATGAACAATGCTGTGATCCAACTCAATACTTCAAAATCTACAGTCATAGCTACAACTTAATGGTTGTTTTTTGATGACACGGATTGGCTTTAAAGTTGTCACAAAAATTCTCATATCAACGAAACCTCTTACTGAACTGTATGTTTATTTGAACTGAATCAATTGACTCAATTGTTTTTCAGTTGTATCCATATTTCAAACAAGTGGAGCCAACTCCAGGAGAAGATCTTATCTATAGCCCATATTCTAAAATAACAAACTCCCTTAAATCAAGGATAAATTTCCAAATGATCATTTGTCTTCATGCCATGGTACCTAACATTAAAATTGCTCTTCAACAAGAAGAAATTTCCAAGACAGAATAAACCGCAAATCTGCCCCACATAAAACAATTGACATTAGTGTATAAATAATTTTAATTTAATCATACTTACATAGACATTTTTGATGGTTCATCTTATCTACTGCAATTTTCATTGACCCCATATTTCTCTTCTTATGCCTCCAGGTCTAACTCAAAACCATGAATGGAAATAATAAGACCTTTTCCAGTGACTTCACCCTTGCAGGGCTCTTCACTAACAACAAAGCCTCTGGCTTCCTTTTCAGCATCATTTGTGCCATCTTCTTCATGGCCATAATAGTTAATGGGGTCATGATCTTCCTGATCTACATAGACCCTCACCTCCATACCCCCATGTACTTCCTGCTCAGCCATCTCTCCTTCATTGACATTATGTACATCTCCACCATTGTGCCCAAGATGCTGGCCGATTACCTTGAGGGTGAGAGAACCATATCCTTTATTGCCTGTACAGCCCAATACTTTCTCTATATGGGCTTTGTAGGGGCCGAATTTTTCCTGCTGGGACTCATGGCATATGACCGCTACGTGGCCATCTGCAACCCTCTCCGCTATCCTGTCCTCATGAGCCATCGGGTCTGTTGGATGATCTTGGCCAGCTCTTGGTTTGGTGGTGCTTTGGATAGCTTCCTCCTCACCCCTATAACAATGACTCTACCATTCTGTGCTTCACACAAGATCAACCACTTCTTCTGTGAGGCACCCACCATGCTGAGGCTGGCCTGTGGTGACAAAGCTGCCTATGAAATGGTGATGTATATTTGCTGTGTCATGATGCTGCTGATCCCCTTCTCTGTAGTGATTGCTTCCTACGCTGGAGTGCTCATCACAGTGCACCAGATGAAGTCAGCAGAAGGGAAGAAGAAGGCTTTTGCCACCTGCTCCTCACACATGATGGTGGTGATCTTATTCTATGGGGCTGCCCTGTACACATATATGCTTCCCCAATCATACCACACTCCAACTAAAGACAAGGTCTTTTCTGTCTTTTACACTATCATCACCCCCTTGTTAAACCCTCTCATTTACAGTTTGAGAAACAGGGATGTGGCTGAGGCCTTTAAGAGGGTTTTGGCAAGATGTCTAGGGACCCATTTTATGACAAGGGGAGAATTCTGACAGTCTAAATCCTCCATGTCTGCTCAGGAGTGTATGGGGTTTTGCCACGGATAATATAGATAATGCTTGCAGCAACCACCACTGCCAGTTATGCCAAAAAGTACATCAGCCATACTTTTATCAAAAAGATGAAACATCCATGCATGAATAATGCCAGTGTTATAAATGTTACCAAACTAACTCATATCTACTTGCCCACTGTGCAAACAGCCAATCTACTGACACCAAGTTGTGGTGAAAGAAAGTACAGCATTTACTGAAGGGCATCAAGTAAGAACAGTGGACAACTAGTGCTCAAAAGAAAAACAAAACAACTCCCTGATGGCGTTTAGGCAAGAGTTTTTAAAGGCAACATTAGGGTTGAGGTATACAGGGTACCTGATTAGCTCATGGACATTCTTCTGATTTGTTGACGGTGAGGTAACAGGGTGATGTTTCAGAAATCTTGATCACCAGCCTTCTGGTTACAATCAGTCTAGGACACACGCACTTAGGGTCAGCATGTAATCACCATTCTTTACCTTGGCAGGGCTCTTTGTTTCTACAGAATGACTCAAAGTTTTGGTTAAATACTTGAGAAAGAACTGGTGGTTCTGTGATTTTGCTTTACTGTTGAACTAGTGTTTCAGCTATCTTTAATTTTCTTGCTTCTCTGTCTTTCATTTGTTTCTGAATTCACTCACTTCTCTAATTAGTAAGTGAGTTTGCTCTTTGGAACTCAGGGAAAGCCTAGGAGACTAGAGCCTTTTTCAACAAATGACAAAAAGCACACAGAGGGGCGTTTGTACCCAGGAAGTCCCCACAGAGTCCTGCTTGCTTTCATAAACAACAGTATTTCTTCCTTGTGGCCACCCATTCTAATTCTTCCCTTATATCAATTCTATGAGTGCAATTTATGTATATAAGGGCCCCAAATTGTCTGATTAATATTACAAATTCTATCCACTCTCAGGAACCTCATAAGAATGGCAATTTTGATTACGTTGTTTAAATGAATCATAGACAGAGTTTATGAAAAGGTTAGAGGTGCAAACATTTAAAAGAAGCTATAGCATCATAAAACTTCGAAGGAAATACATACATAAACTCACACCAGGATTTAGAAAAGTTAAATATCTTTTCTTTGAGTAACAACTGAAAACATTCCTCCCATATCTAAATCTGGGGCTGGAAAAAAAAATAAATCACATGTTTTTGCAGAAATAGAGACTAATATTCTTCTGGGCAAGGATTCTATAATGTTATATATGTTATATGGTAAATAATCATTATATCAGAAGGCAGAGTAATAGGCAGGAGAGAAAAGAGTGCTTTATGAATTTGTAAATTCAGTAATCACTTTTCAGTTTTTACTCCAATCCATCAGAATTATTAAATTTCTGGAATCCTACTCTAGATATTGTAGTGGTATGAATATTTTTATTCCAAAGAAGTAAACACAGCCTATTGTGGACAGCCTATTTTCCCTCATCTATGGTACTAAGTTTTACATTGTATAACATTACAAATTGGGAAGAAAATAATTGGCTTTCCATCTGCAAAGTTGGAACAAAGAAAAAATTTCCTTGGGAAATGACTTAGATAATTTCTTTTTAGGATGTTGGGTCCCTAAAGATAATGTCTTTAGCCTAAATTATAGACTCAGTTGTAAAAACCTGGACCAAATCCCAAGCCTCTTAACCTTCTCTGTAATGAGGCTATGCCAGATTCTGTGCTCTCAAAACCCTAGCTGGGTTCAGTAATATTCTACTTCTGACAGACACTGATGATCGTAAACATAAGCACACCTCCTATTGCACTGGAGAAAGGAACTGAGTGGTAATTTTTAACCAAATGGAAAAATTTATGTTGGACCCTGTAGATTGGACTGACTAACCAAGAAAGTGGACTTCCTTCCATTTATTTTAGTGGGAGTTTTAGTTGTTACCAAAGGCAGCCTTTTTGAAGCTCTCTTTCTGGAAGGTTCATCTCCTTCAATCTTGTCCACCTGGCTTGGAAAGTACCGCATGCTAGGCATTAGGAAGAAGAATTTCCAACACAGTAGATAGTGAGGTACAAGAAAACAATAAGTCAGAAGAGGTGGGGAATGATCCTGAGAACTGAACATCAATTTGGGGTCCATTTTTAAAGATCATGTGAACTTCTGTCCATTCTCTATGTAACTAAGGCCCAATTTCCTCTTTTGTGAGAAGTGAGGTAGTATAATGGCTTTTCTTATAAGATTTGAAACAGCCAATGTGATAAATGCAATAAACACTGGTCATTATTTTTTCTGTTGGTAATGAGGGTAATTGCCTTTCATGTTCCTAATATTTGTGATTTAGAAAAAAAAATCACCCCATTTATCATTCATCTTTCTATCCTTCACACATATAAGCATGCTGCTTTATTAATTATACTAAGAAAGATTGATAATGGGTTAAAAAAATCCAATTGTAAGGATTAAAAATAAATTTGTAAGGAAATTAGGGAAAGAGTAACTAATGCATACTTTTAAAATGTACTAATTAAAACAACAATATGATAGTACTGCATACTTATTAGAGTGGTTACAATTGAAATTACTGTAAAATACAGGAAGCTTCATTCATTGCTGGTGGGAATGTAAAGACAAATCACTGTGGAAGAGAATTTGACAGTTTCCAACAAAACTAAGCCTAGTCTTACCACATAATCTGGCAATAGTGCTTCCCAGGATTTATCCTACTGACATTAAAAAATAATAATAAACAAAAAACTGCATTTGGAGCAATTTTTTCATAGTCATCAATAATTAATCAAGATGTCTTTAGTAGATAAACAGATAAGTAAAGTGTGATATATCAGTACTCTTGAATATTATTAAACAAAACAAAAAATTAAAATGAAAAGAAATGATCCAATAAGCCATGAAGTAAAGGAAGAATCTTCAAGGTATATTACTAACTGGAAAAAAAAAAAAACAATCTGAAAATCTTATGTGATATATGATTCCAACTATATAACATTCTGGAAAAATGACAAAATTTGTTGTTGTTATTGTTCAGTTGTTCAGTCATGTCTGACTCTTCATGACCCCATAGACTGCATCATGTCAGGCTTCCCTGTCCTATACCATCTTCCAGAGCTTGCTCAAACTCATGTCCATTGAGTTGGTGATGCCATGAAACTGTCTCATACTCTGTCATCCCTTTCTCCTCCTGCCTTCAATCTTTCCCAGCATCAGAGTCCTTTCTAATGAGTTGGCTTTTCACATCAGGTGGTCAAAATATTGAAGCTTTAGCTTCACCATCAGTCCTTCCAGTGAATATTTGGGACTGATTTCCTATAGGATTGACTGATTTGATCTCCTTTCAGACCAAGGGATTCTCAAGAGTCTTCTCCAGCACCACAGTTCACAAGCATCAATTTTTGTACTTAGCCTTCTTTATGGTCCAACTCTCATATCCATCCATGACTAGTGGAAAAACCATGTCTTTCACTAGACGGACTTTTGTTGGCAAAGTAATGTCTCTGCTTTTTAATATGCTGTCTAGGTGTGTCACAGCCTTTCTAAGCATCTTTTAGTTTCAAGACTGCGGTAATCATCCACAATAATGTTGGAGCCCAACAAAATAAAATCTGTTACTGTTTCCATTGTTTCCCCATCTATTTGCCATGAAGGGATGGGGCCAGATGCCATGCTCTTCATTTTTTGAATGTTAAGTTTTAAGCCAGCTTTTTCACTCTTATCTTAAACTTTCAACAAGAAGCTTTTTAGTTCCTCCTTGCTTTCTGCCATAAGGATGGTATCTCCATATCTGAGTTTATTGATATTTCTCCCTGCAATCTTGATTCCAGCTTGTGCTTCATTCAGCCTGGTATTTCCCATGATATACTCTGCATATATTAAATAAACAGGAGGACAATATATAGCCTTGACATACTCCTTTCCCAATTTTGAACCAGTCCATTGTTCAATGTCTGGTTCTAACTGCTGCTTCCTGACCTGCATACAGGTTTCTCACAAGGCAGGTAAACTGGTCTGGTATTCCCATCTCCTAAAGAATTTTCCAGAATTTGTTGTGATCCACACAGTCAAAAGGTTCAGTGTAGTCAATGAAACAGAAGTAGATGTTTTTCTGGAATTCTCTTTCTTTTTCTATGATCCAGTAGGTGTTGGCAATTTGATCTCTGGTTCCTCTGCTTTTTCTGAATCCAGCTTGAACTACTGGAAGTTCTTGGTTCACATACAATTGAAGCCTAGCTTCGAGAATTTTGAAAATTGCTTTGCTAGCCTGTGAAAAGAGTGCAATTGTGCAGTACTTTGAACATTCTTTGGCATTGCCCTTCTTTGGGATTGAAATGAAAACTGACATTTACCAGTCCTATGGTCACTGTTGTGTTTCCCAAATTTGCTGGCATATTGAGTGCAGCATTTTCACAGCATCATCGTTTAGTATTTGAAATAGGTCAGCTGGAATTTCGTCACCTCCACTAGCTTTGTTCGTAGTAATGCTTCCTAAAGCCCACTTGACTTCAACTCCAGGATGTCTGACTCAAGGTTAATGATCACATCATCATGGTTACCTAGGTGACTAAGATCTTTTTTGTATAGTTCTTCTGTGTATTCTTGCCAACTCTTCTTAATATTTTCTGCATCTCAGTTCCATACTGTTTCTCTCCTTTTTTATGCCCATCTTTGCATGAAATGTTCCCTGGATAGCTCTAATTTTCTTGAAGAGATCTTTAGTCTTTCCCATTCTATTGTTTCTTTGCATTGATCACTTAGGAAGGCTTTCTTATCTCTCCTTGCTATTCTTTGGAACTCTGCATTCAGATGGGTATATCTTTCCTTTCCTCCTTTGCCTTTCACTTCTCTTCTTTTCTCAGCCATATTTAAGGTCTCTTCAGACAACCATTTTGCCTTTTTTCATTTCTTTTTCTTGGGGATGGTTTTGATCACCTCCTCCTGTACAATGTTATGAACCTCCATCCATAGTTCTTCAGGCACTCTGTATATCAGATCTATCCCCTTGAATCTATTTGTTACTTCCAAATTGTGAAAGGAGTACATTAAGGCTGTATGTTGTCACCTTGCTTATTTAACTTATATGCAGAGCACATCATGTGAAATGCCCAATTGTATGAAGTACAAGCTGAAATCAAGATAGCATGGAGAAATATAAATAACCTCAGATATGCAGATGACACTACCCTTATAGCAGAAAGCAAAGAGGAACTAAAATACCCCTTGATGATAGTGAAAGAGCAGAGTAAAAAAATTGGCTTAAAACTCAATGTTGAAAAAATGAAGATCATGACATCTGGTCCCATCACTTCAAGGTAAATGAATGGAGAAACAATGGAAATAGTGACAGACTTTATCTTCTTGGGCTCCAAAATCACTGCAGATGGTGACTGTAGCCATGAAATTAAAAGATGCTTGCTCCTTGGAAGAAAAGCTATGACACACCTACACAGTATATTAAGAAAAAGTAGAAACATTACTTTACCAACTAGGATACATCTAATCAAAGCTATGGTTTTTCCAGTAGTCACATATGGATGTGAGTTGGGCCATAAAGAATGCTGAGTGCTGAAGAATTGATGCTTGTGAACTGTGGTATTGGAGAAGACTCTTGAGAGCCTCTTGAACTGCAAAAAGATCAAACCAGTCAATCCTAAAGGAAATCAGTCCTGAATATTCATTGGAAGGACTGATGCTGAAGCTGAAGCCCCAACACTTTGGCCACCTGATGGGAAGAACTGACTCATTTGAAAAGACCCCGATGCTGGGAAGAATTGAACACAAGCGGAGAATGGGACAATAGTGGATGAGAAGATTGGATGGCATCACCAACTCAATGGACATGAGTTTTAGCAAGCTCAGGGGGTTGGTGATGGACAGGGAAGCCTGGTGTGCTGCAGTCCATGGGCTCGAGAAAAATCAGACATGACTGAGTAAATGAACTGAGCTGAACTGAATAGAAAAACCTGTAATCACTTTTTAAAATCCAGATGCATATCAGGATTATCTTGAAATTTTTATAACATACACATGCTCAGGTTTTGCTTTTTTCCTCCAGATTTCCAGATATGTTTGTAACCAGCACTCATGTTTTAAAAAAAAAAATGGACTATATGATGATCTTTTACTTTTATCTACAATGGCACCCCACTCCAGTACTCTTGCCTGGAAAATCCCATGGACAGAGGAGCCTGGTGGGCTGCAGTCCGTGGGGTCGCTAAGAGTCGGACACGACTGAGCAACTTCACTTTCACTTTTCGCTTTCATGCATTGGAGAAGGAAATGGCAACCCACTCCAGTGTTCTTGCCTGGAGAATCCCAGGGGCAGGGGAGCCTGGTTGGCTGCCGTCTCTGGGGTCGCACAGAGTTGGACACGACTGAAGCGACTTAGCAGCAGCAGCAGCAGCATACTTCAACAAGATACACAAGTGAAAAATAAGGTAAGTTAAAATTTTTCTATTTTAAGCTATTATAATCATTTCTAAGCATAAAACAGGGGGGGAGCTAAAGAAGCAATGTTGATATGCCTTGCTACAATAACTAAAAATATATCATGGATAATAAAAAATGAATGAAATTTAAGAAAACAAGGAAATGAAAATGTACTTGAGGTATACATGACTGACACATAGTCATACGTCAAAATGCTAATAGTGATTTTGAACACACGCAGCCATAAGTGCAGTTTCCAACAAGCAGCAGTGAGTGGTAGCTGAAGCAAGGTCTTACTTAGTTTTCTAGACAGGGAGTTTTAACCACTGGACCACAGGGGCCAGCAGTTAGGGCTAAGGTCCCTAGTCCTTCCTGCCTAGTCACGAATGGATTCAGGCAAGGAGGCAGAAGGTAAGTTCAGTTCAGTTCAGTCACTCAGTAATGTCCAACACTTTGCGACCCCATGAAATGCAGCATGCCAGGCCTCCCTGTCCATCACCAACTCCCAGAGTCCACCCAAACCCATGTCCATTGAGTCAGTGAGGCCATCCAACCATCTCATCCTCTGTTGTCCCCTTCTCCTTCAGGAGTGGGTTGTCATGCCCTTCGCCAGAGAATGTTCCCAACCTAAGGATCAAACCCAGTTCTTCCACATTGCAGGCGGATTCTTTACCAGCTGAGACACCAGAGAAGCCTTCATTCCCTTGAGGTAAGAGAAAAAGACTATTTACCCTGTTTTTCTGGCTGTAAATCCTTCAAATGGAGCCCACCTATCTCTTATCTTAAGAAATGCAAAGAGGAGGTTGGTTGGTTGTAAATTTCCAACCTGGAATCACCTATCCTACTCGAAAGGAAGTTTAAAAAATAACAACATCTTAAACTAATAAGAGCAAGTTAAATGGATAGGCAATCTAGAAAAAAACTTGGTAGCACATTTAAGAAGTTTCAACCTCACTAAAAAAAATTATTATTATTATTTAATTAATTAAATAGGTCATCTTAGGACAGAGTTAAAGTTATTAGTGGGCACATATGTTTACATGTTTTTACTTATATATTTAGAAAGAAAGCTGTGAAGATATATCAGTGAAATGGAAACTAACAGACAATAAGAAAGTAAACTGATACTGCTTCAGAAGTGCAACTTAAAAATAAAATTAAAAGTTAAAAATAATATGCAAATTGACTGAATAACTCTCCCTAAAGACAAATTTAAGAAGGAAACACAAAGTGCACAAAATTAAGTGTACACTGTTGGCAGAAATGTAAATTTGTGTAGCCACTGTAGAAAACAGTGTGGAGGTTTCTCAAAAACTAAAAATAGTGAGAACTATCATTGACTCAACAATCCCACTTTGGGGTTCATATTTGAAAAAAACAAAAACACTAATTTGAAAGGATACATGCACCCCAATGTTCATAGCCACAATATTTACAATTGGCAAGATACGAAATTACCCTATGTGTCCATGAAGAGATGAATGGATAAAAAAGATGTGGTATGTATATACATTGAAATACTACTGAACCATAAGAAAACAAATTTTCCATTTGCAGCAATGTGGATGAAACTGGAGGACAGTATGCTAAGTGAAATAAGACAAAAAAGACAAATACTATATCACTTATATCTGGAATCTAAAAAAATGTAGTAAGGTAGTAAATATAACAAAACAAAAACAGACCTACAGAAACAGAGGATTAACTAGTGAGTACCAGTGCTGGGAGAGGGGCAAACCCATATGGGTGGGGGAGAAGGAGATACAGACTGTTGGATATAAGGGAAACTATAGGGATATATTGCACAACATGGAGAAGATAGCCAATATTTTCTAATAACTGTAAATGGAATGTGACTTCTAAAAATTGTATAAAATTAATAAAATAAATATATATATTTAAATGTTAAAATGTGGATATTAAGCCTTCAAAAATTTCAATAAAAATTAAAACAAGACTTATTTTAAAGACAGTGTTTATCATCACATGAGTCATTAACACTACAATTAATATATGCATGAAAATGCAGTGCTGGTTAAATAAAATTGAAAATATTTATGAGGTAGGACTAGACTTCCCTGGTGACTCAGATGGTAAGAGCATCTGCCTACAAAGCAGGAGACCAGGGTTTGATCCCTGGGTTGGGAAAATCTTCTGGAGAAGGAAATGGCAGCCCACTCCAGTATTCTTGCCTGGAAATCCCATGGACAGAGGAGCCTGGTAAGCTACAGTCCATGGGGTCGCAAAGAGTCAGACATGACTGAGCAACTTCACTTTTGGACACTTTCGGATGAGGTAGGACACAATGCAGATAATGAATGCTACGTTTAGAAGAATATTTCTCACTAGGAACACTTTTTAAGAAATTGTTTTGAATAACAAAAATTATCAAATCATATGTAAACACACACCTCCTTATGTGTGAAATTATATATACATATATATAATGTGTATATGTATATATATATAAATATATATAAATGTATATATATAAATATATATATACTTTCCACATACGTATATGTGTTTATGCTGCTGGCGCTGCTCAGTCATGTCCGACTCTTTGAGAACTCATTGACTGTAGGCTGCCAGGCTCCTCTGTCCATGGAATTTTCCAGATAAGAATACTGTAGTGGGTTGCCATTTCCTACTTCAATGTGTGTGTGTGTGTAAAATACAAATTTAATTTTATATGAATAGCTATCTATATGATATGCTTTGGTGACTATCATTTAGTATTATGGGCATTTTTCATTTTCAGAAATTTTTCACATTTCCTCAAGTATATGTATCCAGTACTCAAAACTCAGAAAAAATAATTATTGTTAGACTACCAACAGTGGTCCATATAGTCAAAAGTATCGTTTTTCCAGTAATCGTGTATGGATGTGAGAGTTGGACCATTAAGAAAGCTGAGCACCAAAGAATTGATGCTTTTCAACTGTGGCATTGGAGAAGACTCTCAAGAGCCCCTTGGACTGCAAGGAGATCATACCAGTCAATCCTATAGGAAATCAGTCCTGAATATTCATTGGGAGGACTGATGCTGAAGCTGAAGCGCCAATACTTTGGCCACCTGATGTGAAGAACTGACACTGGAAAAGACCCTGATGCTGGGAAAAGATTGAACACAGGAAGAGAAGGGGATGACAGAGGATGAGATGGTTGGATGGCATCACCAACTCAATGAACATGAGTTTGAGCATTCTCCAGCAGACGGTGAAAGACAGGGACGCCTGGCGTACTGCAGTCCATGGGGTCACAAAGAGTAAGACTGTGTGACTGCACTAACTCATTGGACTACCAATAAAGTGCTAAAAAAAATGATAGTTGAGCTACCTTCTATCATTTTTATGTCTCTTCAAATTAGTTCCCACATTTCACTGGGAGGATTAGCTGCCAAAGGAAATTTCTCATGAATAGAAAACTCACAGTCTTGCACTTTGGAGCCTAGCAGTGGAAACAGTTTTCTCAAAGTCCATGTGACATTCATCCCCAAAATACACTACCCATTAGCTGTGCCAAATCTGTCTCATTACAGTCTGCAAGGTCCACAGGGAAGAGACTTGATTTTTACAAGAAAACTTCACTTCATTGCCTTCTCAGAAAACTATATAAACTCCTGCCTCTTCTCACTTCTGAGCACTTCCCATTGCTCCAGGAAACCTAAACATGGAAAACCAAGAGACAGTTCAGCATTCTTTAATGGTCTGCAACTTTCTTTCTGCCTTTTCAGTTTTTCACAATTGTCCCTCATAGGTTTCTAAAATTTCTTATTAAAATAGGTTAAGCATTAACACACATGTCTAGAAAGCTGGAGGATTTGTGCAATCTGTTCTGACAATGAAAAAATATTTCAAAGATTTTTAATGCGGCATTTTTAAAAAAGAAAATTCCTTTTGCCAATTTATATTACAAAATTTCTCTTAATAACTTGCTGCATGTCTCTTTTTGACCTAACTCCATCATCAGTTGCTAAGGATACCTCTAGTTTACAATTCAGTAAATTCAAGCTCATAAACCTAAATCTCTATGTTTTGGATCATCATGGGTAATATGCAGAGGAAACCTGGGCACAGAAGTCAGAACTTGAAATCTTTCCTGTTATGGATATTCAGGACTATGAGTCTCTTAGTGTTTTTTTTTTTTTTTTTCCTTCTCAATATAAGCTTGAGAAAAATTAAATCTGCTAAATATAATTATCTTCTTTTCTAGTAACATATCTTCTATTTTATGAAAAATCTCTTTGTTCCTTATCTCTTTTAGCTATTTAAAGTTCTTGTAGCTTGCTGAATTTTGATTTTACTAAATTTTGTATGACTATCTCCACATTTGATGGCTTAGTGATCAAGAACTCACTCATACACTCCACCTTTGAAGGACCTACCCTACCTTGAATGACAGTCTGGAGAGGATTCAACTCTATGTAAGTGACAGAGATTTTTTTTTTTTTCTTCTCTAATTTTATTTTATTTTTAAACTTTACATAATTGTATTAGTTTTGCCAAATATCAAAATGAATCCGCCACAGGTATACATGTGTTCTATTTTTATACAGTTAGAACAAAGTTTACAATAATATTAAACATTTTGGTGATCTTTTTATATCAATGAAGTGTGTTTCATTCCTTTAAGCATACCAGGAGACATGTAACATGCTGCTTTTAATAGGTAGCATTCAGATTAAATTATTGAGAAAAGATTTGAGAAATGTGAGTTGATGAGGTTAAACAAGGAGGGATGAATCAAGGCAAAATGAATCAGTTTATGACTTTTTTAAAAGTAAATAATTGGATTTAGAGGTTCAAGGTTTTATCTAAACAACAAGAAATCCTTGATTAAATTAAGCAATTCAATGAATCATCTAGAAGCTTCTGCAATATTTAAAACAACTTTGTACATTCCTCCTTACCTATTATCTTAATGAAAATTCAAGTCTTTTGAAATTGTGCAGTAAGATAACAGATGACAAATCAAACTCTGATGAGCACGTAGCCTAGTTTTTCTCAATGACACGTTAAATATCTGGTGAATAAGGAAATGGCTGAATTTCCATAGCATATCTTAGGAGTTTGACTGAATAGATTCTCATTGCATGATATAAACAAAATTTATGCAAGCTGAATCTTGAGCTATAAAGGCTGGGTTATCAACAACTCAGGAACTGCAAATCTCAGGTTAGAAGCTCAATGGGAGCCCTCCATCCCAACTGCAAGTACATTGAGAAGATTACTTACTTCACTTTCTTTCTGGGAGTGATCTAGAATATGTATTACAAATCTTAGGTTTGGGAGTACTATTAAGTGGAACTGTGCAAAGAACTTTCTTTTTATAAACTATTTATCTATCTCTGTGTTTAACCTTAGCAAAATCTTTACTCTCCTTTTTAAGTAAATTTAATAGTTTAAGTAAAATTTAGCCTTATGAATTAGATGAAGACAGGGAAAGAACTATTTGAAGGGCTAAATGAAAAACTTGCACAGTATCATAGTTTACAGAGCACAGATATAAACCGGATATAAAAACAAACAAACAAAAATATTTCCAGGGTATTTGGTTCTGGAAAATTCAATCCTAGAATAATGTCTTTTTTTTTTTTTCTTACCACTTAAGGAAATTAATTGTTTTATATTTCTAGAGTATGATAACACATTTACAGGAGACTTGGAAAATACAGAATAAGATTACATATAATTCCTAGTGTAATGTCTTGAAATTGAGATACTGAATTTTAAAACAGATATTGCCAAAGATCATCCCAAATGAATACAGGAAAGGAGTCCTTTGGCAAGAAATGTATAGATTAATGCACATAAGTATTGGAAAGCATAAACTGACACAAAGAAGGGTGTTTTTCCACTTTCTAGTCATGTTCTTTTTCAGTCTATCTTTTCCGACTCTAAAGTCTTGTTCTCATTATGAATGGCTGAATGTTACAAAGTAAAGAAACTGCGTCTGAGTGGACCTAGAGGACAAAGCAGGAGGATTTATGAGCAGCTTTTAGTTCAAGTGAACACAGAATTTCATAGCAAAGGGGCTGTTGCCCTGAAGGACCATGGAGTATGCTTTTTAATTTGGTAGAAAGTTCATCAGTGGTCGCATATAAGCAGAAGGCTGTAATTTACAACGTTGAGATACCAATGTCACTTGATTTAAAGGACAGGCTTGGTGATCATTCAAACTGGGTAGGAAAAAGTGATTTGCAACCATCCCGATTCAACCAAATGTCTACACCCCGAAAAAATAGGAGCTACTAGTAGCAATTGCCTCTGGATGTAATAAATGCATCACTTTCACTTAATGGGTGGTAAGTATAATAAAAAAGAATTTAAGTAAGCCTTAAAGATAATTTAACTTGCCAGTTTTGCTCAATAACTTTTCTTTGTTGTGATATCATAATTTGCAGGTTGAGCATAAATATGCTTCTCGAAATTATTAGGTTCTCATCAGTGTGATGCACACACTTTTCTGAGAATATACAACAGAGTATTTCCTTCAACCTAAGAGATATCTGAAGAAAAAATACAGAATCTAAATGCTGAATTATTCTCACCCAGAGTGCCAGATTTCTTAGATTTGACATTCAAAAGGTATTTACAATTCAAATTCATGGATTTTAGATCTATGTGTAGATAGCTTAAAGAAAAGTTAGGGATTTTTACACATTTACCAATTATTTTAAAATAAGATATATGTGTATAGCATTAATTTTTTACTTTGCAATTGTATAAAATATTTTCACCTATAATTGAGAGCAGGAGGAGAAGAGAGCAACAGAGGATGAGATAGTTGGATAGCATCACCAATTCAATGGACATGAGTTTGAGCAAATTCTGGGAGACAGTGACGGTCAGGGAAGCCTGGCATGCTGCAATGATGGTGTCACAAAGAGTGGGACACAACTTAGGAACTGAACAATGGATTTCTTATTTTATCTATAGGGTAATCTTGAATGTTGTCATCTAAATTTACTACAAATGAAAAGCAAAGATTAGACAATGTAGGGACAGAACCAGATACACAAAATTAATTTTTGTCATGGGTTGATGCTGCTGTCCAGTTGCTAAGTCCTCTCTAACTCTTTGGAACCCCACGGACTGCAGCATTTCAGGCTTCCCTGTACTTCACTATCTCCCAGAGTTTGCTCAAATTCATGTTCTCTGACTCAGTGATATTATCTAACCATCTCATCCTCTCCACCCTCTTTTTTTTTTTTTCTTTCAATCTTTCCTAGCATCAGGGTCTTTTGCAATGAATCAGCTTTTCCCATAAGGTAGTCAAAGTACTGGAGCTTCATCTTCAGCATAAATCCTTCCAATGAATATTCAGTGTTGATTTCCTTTAGTATTAATTTATTTGCTCTCCTTGCAGTTTAAGGGACTCTCAAGAGTCTTCTTCAACACCACATTTGGAAAGCATCAGTTCATTGGTACTTAGCCTTCTTTATTGTCCAACTCTCAGATACATACATGACTCCTGGAAAAACCATAGCTTTGACTATATGAACTTTTTTCTGCAAAGTGAGGTCTGTGCTTTTAAACATGCTTTCTAGGTTTGTCATAGCTTTCCTTTCAAGGAACAAGCATCTTTTAGTTTCATGGCTGCAGTCAATCTGCAGTGATTTTGGAACCCAAGAAAATAAACTTTGTCACTAACTCTAACTTTTCCCCTTTTGTTTGCCATGAAGTAATGGACTGGAAGACATGATCTTAGTATTTTAAATGTTCAGTTTTAACCCACTTTTTTCACTCTCCTCTTTCAACCTTATCTAGAGGCTTTTTAGTTCCTCTTCATTTTCTGCCATTAGAGTGGTATCAGCTGTATATCTGAGATTGTTGATATTTCTCCCAGAAATCTTGATTGCAGCTTGTGATTCATCCAGTCCTGCATTTCACATGATATGCTCTGTATAAAAGTTAAATAAACAGAGTAACAATATATAGCCTTGACGTACTCCTTTCCCAATTTTGAACCAGTTAGTTGTTCCATGTAAGGTTCTAATTGTTGCTTTTTGACCTGTGTTCAGGCTTCTCAGGAGAAGATAAGGGGGTCTGATATCCCCATCTCCTTAAGAATTTTCCAGTTTGTTGTAATCCACATAGTCAAAGACTTTAGCATAGTCAATGAAGCAAAAGTGAATGTTTTCCTGGAATTCCCTTGCTTTTCCTATAATCCAATGGATGTTGGCAATTCGATCTCTGGTTCCTCTACCTTTCTAAACCTAACTTGTACATCTGCAAGTTTTCTATTCACATACTACTGAGGCTTAGCTTGAAGAATTTTGTGCATAACCTTTGTTGTTGTTCCATTGTTCAGGCACGTCTGACTCTTCACAACCTCATGAACTATAGCACTCAGGCTTCCCTGTCCTTCACAATCTTCCAGAGTTTGCTGAGACCCATGTCCATTGAGTTGATGATGCCATACAACCATGTCATCCTCTGTCATCCCTTTCTCCTCCTGCCTTCAACCTTTCCAGTATCAAGGTCTTTTCCAATGAGTCGGCTCTTCTCATCAGTTCCCCAAAGTATTGGAGTTTCAGCTTCAGCATCAGTCCTTCCAATGAATATTCAGGGCTGATTTCCTTTAGGATTTATTGATTTGATCTCTTTGAAGTCCAAGGGACTCTCAAGAGTCTTCTCCAACACTATGGTTTGAAAGCATCAATTCTTCAGCTTTCTTTATGGTTCAACTCTCACATGTGTACATGACTACTGGAAAAACCATAGCTTTGACTATATGGATGCTTGTCAGCAAAGTGATGTCTCTGTTTTTTAATACACTGTCTAGGTTTGTCATAGCTTTTCTTCCAAGGAGCAAGTGTCTTTCTAACTTCATGGCTGCAGTCACCATCCCTAGTGATTTTGGAGCCCAAGAAAATAAAGTGTGTCACTGTTTCCATGGTTTCCCCATCTATTTTCCCTGAAGTGATGGAGACAGATACCATGATCTTAGTCATTTGAATGTTGAGTTTTAAGCCAGCTTTTTCACTTCCCTCTTTCACCTTAATCAAAAGGCTCTTTAGTTCCTCTTCCCTTTCTGCCATAAGGGTGGTATCATCTCCATATCTGAGATTTTTTATATTTCTCCTGTCTTTCTTGCTTCCAGCTTGAGTTTCATCCAGTCCAGCATTTCACATGATGTACTCTGCATATAAGTTAAATAAGCAGGATGATAACATACAGCCTTGACATACTCCTTTCCCAATATCGAACTAGTTCATTGTTACATGTTTGGTTCTAACTGTTACTTCTTGACCTGCATGCAGGTTTCTTAGGAGGCATGTAAAATGGTCTGGTATTCCCTTTACAAACTTTCCACAGTTTCTTGTTATCCACACCATCAAAGATTTTAGCATAGTCAATGAAGCATATATTTTTCTGGAATTCTCTTGCTTTTTCTTTGATCCAGTGGATGTTGGCAATTTGATCTCTGATTCCTCTGTCTTTTAAATCTACCTTGCACATCTGGTAGTTCTTGGTTCATATGCTACTGAAGCCTAGCTTGAAGAATTTTGAGAATTAACTTGCTAGGATGTGAAATGAGTGCAATTGTGCAGTAGCTTGAACATTCTTTGGCTCTGCCCTTCTTTAGGTTTGGAATGAAAACTGACCTTTTACAGTCCTCTGGCCACTTATGAGTTTTCCAAATTTACTGGCATATTGAGTGCAGCACTTTAATTGTATCACCTTTTAGGATTTGAAATAACTTTGCTGGAATTCCATCACCTCCACTAGCTTTGTTGGTAGTAATGCTTCTTAAGTCCTTCTTGACTTCAAACTCCAGGATATCTGGCTCTAGGTGAGTGACCACACTATCGTGGTTATCCCAGTCTTTAAGTCTTTTTCTTTTATAGTTCTTCTATGTATTCTGGCCACCACTTCTTAATCTCTTCTACCTCTGTTAGGTCCTTACAATTTCTGTCCTTTATCATGCCCATCCTTGCATGAGATGTTCCCTTGATATCTCCAATTTTCTTGAAGAGAGCTCTAGTCATTCCCATTCTATTGTTTTCCTCTACTCCTTTGTATTGTTCATTGAAGAAAGTCTTCTTATCTCTCCTTCCTTTTCTCTGGAATTCTGTATTCAGTTGTGTATATCTTTCCCTTTCTCCTTTGACTTTCAAATCTCTTATTTACTCAGCTATTTTTGTAAGACCTCCTCAGACAACCACTTTGCCTTCTTACATTTTTTTTTTCTGTAGGATGATTTTGGTTACTGCCTCCTGTGCAATGTTATGAACCTCCATATCCATGGTTCTTCTGGCACTCTGTCTACCAGATCTAGTCCCTTGAATCCTTTGTCACATCTACTGCATAATCATAAGGGATTTGATTTAGGTTATACTTGAAAGGCCTAGTGATTTTCTCTACCTTCTTCAATGTAAGCCTGAAATTTGCAATAAGGAGCTCACGATCTGAGCAACAGTCAGCTCAAGGTCTTGTTTTTACTGACTATATAGAGCTTCTCCATCACTGGCTGCAAAGAATATAATCAATCTCATTTTGATATTGACCAACGGGTGATGTCCATGTGTAGAATCATCTCTTGTGCTGTTGGAACATCTCTTGTGCTCTTGGAAAATGATCTTTTCTATGTGTGCTTTATTTTGTCAAGTTTGCTCTTGACAAACTCTGTTAGCCTTTGTCCTGCTTCATTTTGTACTCCAAAGCCAAACTTGCCTGTTACTCCAGGTATCTTTTGACTTCCTTTTTGCCTTCCAGTCCCCTATGGTGATATGACATCTTTTTTGTGTTTGTTCTAAAAGATCTTGTAGGCCTTCAAAGAACTATTCAGCTTCAGCTTCTTCAACATCAGTGGTTGGGGCATAGACTTAGGTTACTGTGATGTTGACTGGTTTGCCTTGGAAACAAACCAAAATCATTCTGTCATTTTTGAGATTGCCCCCAAGTACTGCATTTTAGACTCTTTTGTTGATTATGATGGCTACTCCATTTCTTATAAGGGATTCTTGCCCACAGCAGTAGATATATTGGTCATGTAAATTAAATTCTCCCAGCTCATTTCAGTTCACTGATACCTAAGATGTCAATGTTCACTCTTGCTGTCTCCTGCTTGACCACTTCAAATTTACCTTGATTCATGGATCTGACATTCCAGGTTCCTATGCAATACTGTTTTTTATAGCATTGATCTTTACTCTCACCACTAGACACATTCATAACTCAGCATTGTTTCTGCTTTGGCCTAGACTTTTCATTCTTTCTGGAGCTGTTAGTAATTGCCCTCCTCCCTTCTCCAATGATCCTTCCACCTTGAGGCTCATCTTCTGATGTCATATCTTTTTGCCTTTCATACTGTTGATGAGGTTCTTGTGACACTACTATTGGAATTTTTGCATTCCCTACCCCAGTGGACCACTTGTTTGTCAGAACTCTCCTCTATGACCCATCCTTCTTAGGTGGCCCTGCACAGCATGGCTCATAGCTTCATTGAATTTTGCAAGTCCCTTCACCACTACAAGGCTGTGAGCCATGAAGAAAATGTCATTGTTAGGAGAAATCAATTCATTTGATTCCAAATTTTGTTTTACTGTATGTATATCACATCCTTTCAGAAACAAGGTCCTCTATAAAGTGACAGAATCATTTCAGGCATTTTATAATTATTCTCATTTTTACTAAATCAAAACAAAGTAATATAATCTGTGCGCAGAAGAAATTCACTTATAGCCTCATTATGTTACCCCATAATGAGATTGCAGATAATAAATTTAATCAAATGGGGTTGTTCTCTAACAACTTAGGCTTTTTTTTTTTTTTTTTCAACTTAGGCTTTTTAACATGCAATTAAAAAGGTAATACCAGTTTCCTGATAAAGGAAGAAGTCTTTGGAGTTGCCTATGTTATTGCTTGAAATATAGGGCCAGGTAGGAAAAAAAAAACATATATATATGGCAGCAGAAAATGTTTAAAAGTTTTAGAAATGAATGTGAATGGAGAGCAAAGAGAGCTATTTGATTTTGTAAAGCAATACATAACTTCCTCTCTGTTTATAGTGCCTTAGTACAAGAGGGGGAAAAAAATATGGGAGTTGTGAAAGCAGCTAAAACATTATTAATGTTTAGGCTTTTCCATAAACTGGACAGAATTTTTCCTTTAGATGCATAGTTTAGTAGTATTCATTAATTGGAAATTTAACAGCCAAAGAAAAATATGGCCAATTGAAATGATAATAAAATCATACACAGTGTCAGGAAAATATATGATATCTGGCACCAAAGATTTTAAAATTAGCAAGAAAATAAAGTAGAAAAGGAGAAAAACAGAGTTTACCTTCTTAAAATTCAACAGTCTAGATTATAATAATTAAGATGATATTCTCTTGATTAGGACTAATTTTCACTAGTCACATTAATGATTCAGTTCAGTTCAGTTGCTCAGTCATGTCTTTGCAATCCCATGGACTGCAGCACTCCAGGCCTCCCTGTCCATCACCAACTCCTGGAGCCTGCTCTAACTCATGTCCATTGAGTCAGTGATGCCATCCATTAATGATTACCTATAGTTAAAAATTTAACTATACACATTTAACAATTCACATTTTGGGCATACTTTACTTGATAGCCAGAATAATGTCTATTTGTTGTTCTGGGCTATAAGAACACAGAATGAATTGAGACCACTTGGTTCAAAAATCCCTGCCACCAACATCATGTGTGACTGTGGGAATATTACTTTTAAATCTGCCATCAGTGAAAGGGGGTTTTATAGTTTCTCACATCTAAGGTTTACTGTGAAGCTTGATGAGTCAATAGATATGAAGCACAAGGCAAAATTGTTCAGAATACCATTATAATTATCTCAATAGTGTTATTTTTCTGTGCAATTGACTCATATTCTCATATTTTTAGTATATTTAGAAGGAACATAGACTAATTTGATCAATTTAACTTTCAAACATGTTGATAAACTGTATCTCACCTTGACATATTTAACTCCAAGCACATGAAAACTCATCCTTAACTTTCAAAACTTTTGTTGTGGAATTTTTCCTTTATCATCACCAGAAGTTATATAGAACACAATCAATGAATTTTTCTTAATTATAAATTACTGGGAAAGATATTCCAGTTTCCAAAAACAATAGGTCAGTTGTTCATTATATGTGTTTTTGTGTCAGTGCTGAATCCTAACTGCTAATGCTACATGTTAATACTAATCATAAACCTAATGCTAATTATTCATCATCTTAAATGAAAGTTAATTTTCAAAAAATAAAAATAATTCTTTAACAGTGAATGCCTCTTGTATGGGATGATCCTTTCACATCTGGGTTTGAGAGAGTAATTTCCATTGCCCACTTTACTTCCTCTATTCAATTTTGTCTGCAATATAGATGAACTGACACCATGAAAACACTTACAGACATTGACTTGCATCCCAAATGGTAAATTACTTATATTTGTGAGTAAAAGTCAGACACACACTATGAACAGCCAGTCCTGAGATGTTTTGAAGTTGGTGCTGATAATTGTAACAATAAAGATACACTGAATAAGGATAGCATCCAAGGTAGTATTTTCACACACAGAGATGCACACACATATGCAACAGACCAGGTTATGTTTAACTACCATATATCATGCTGTGCATCCTTAAGTGTGGTTATGTGTATCACTGTTGTATGATAGCATCTGCTGATGTCATCTTGTCCAATGATTTAAAGAATTATTGATTTAAAAGAATTTTACTTAAAACCCTTCTAGAATAGACTAGTTGCTAAGTATCAGTAGCAAAGTAATATGAAGAAAAATATGTTAAATGTTTTCTTCCAACTTTTAGAAATCTACTTCTTAACAATCAATCTGTATGCTGTGTTAATTCCTTGTAAACATCATGGTTTTATTTTAAAGATTCTAGGTCACAGCAGTGCCCTCATGGGATCAATGGAAGAGTACAACACATCCTCTACAGACTTGACTTTCATGGGGCTGTTTAATAGAAAGGAAACATCAGGCCTGCTTTTTGCCATCATCTCTATTATCTTTTTTACTGCATTGATGGCCAATGGGGTCATGATATTTCTGATCCACACTGATTCGCACCTCCACACCCCCATGTACTTCCTACTTAGCCACCTCTCCTTCATTGACATGATGTACATTTCTACCATTGTGCCCAAGATGTTGGTAGATTACCTGCTGGATCAAAGGACCATCACCTTTGTGGGATGCACAGCTCAACACTTCCTCTACCTCACCCTTGTGGGAGCTGAGTTCTTCCTGTTGGGTCTCATGGCCTATGACCGCTACGTGGCCATCTGTAACCCGCTCCGCTATCCAATCCTAATGAGCCGCCGTGTTTGCTGGATGATTATAGCAGGTTCCTGGTTTGGGGGCTCTTTAGATGGCTTTCTTCTAACTCCCATAACCATGAGTTTCCCCTTCTGCAACTCTCGGGAGATTAACCATTTCTTCTGTGAGGCACCTGCAGTCCTGAAATTGGCTTGTGCAGACACAGCTCTCTATGAGACAGTGATGTATGTGTGTTGTGTCTTGATGTTACTGATTCCTTTCTCTGTGGTGATTGCCTCCTATGCTCAAATCCTGACCACAGTCCACCGCATGAGCTCAGTGGAAGGGAGAAAGAAGGCATTTGCCACCTGTTCATCTCACATGACAGTGGTGACCTTGTTCTATGGGGCTGCCATGTACACTTACATGCTGCCACACTCTTACCACCGGCCAGAACAAGACAAAGTCTTCTCTGTGTTCTACACCATCCTCACACCCATGCTTAATCCACTCATCTACAGTTTGAGAAACAAAGATGTAACTGGAGCTATGAAGAGGGTACTGGACAGGTTCAAGCGTACACAGAGAGTGTCAGGGGATGCTTTTTGACACTTGGCTCCTTCCTATGCAAATGGTGAATGGGAGCCTCTTTGACCAATGTGGCCATGCTCAGTGAAAGATTAAACTGGAGGATAGGTTCAAATGTGAGGGGAAAAATCATTATAAAAAGTGTGTCTTCTTGGTCTCCTTTCCTTCATCTTCCTTTCCTCCTGCCTTATTCATATGTATTCAAGATAAATGCTCAGTGATTTCCAGAAACACAAACTAAAATTTCATACTCAGCAATTTTACCTTTTGGAGGTAAAATAAATTGCATGTGACTTTAGATAGCATGAAGTATGTTAAGGAGTACAAGACAGAAGATGGCACTACAAACATACATGATTCTAGTGTATAGACAGAGCTCACCATCTAAGGATAAGAGAAATCTTTTTTTTTTTCTAGGTTTATATTAATATTCTGACCCAGCCATTTAGGAAGACAGATAGATAGCTAATTGTACGTCCCAAGATGTAAGATGATAAGAAAAGTCACAGCATATTTTCTCAAGAAGCCATTATACTTGCTAAAATCATTAGGTGATTTTTTTAAATTTTATGTAGAAATAACGTATTTAACTTTTGCTTGTTTTCAACACATTATCAAGAACTATTTGTGAGAGAAACTAAAATTGGTGGATGAGAGCAAATGACATTGTACAGAGAAGACAGTGTGACAAGACTGTTTTCCTGAAAGCATTTCTAAGATGTTGGAGAAACATACAGGGGTACAAGTTGGAAAGATTCTAAAAGAATTTTTCAAATATGTCACAAATTAAGACATGTGACATTTTATCTTATCAAGATTAAGCATGTCAGTCATATAATAGAAGTTAGCTCATAGTTCATATCCATAGCCCCACTGAACCAGGAATTGAGAAAGAAGGCATGTGGCAAATCATGTTCACATCCTATATGACTCTACAAAGTAGTCACTCAAGGATAAAAGGGGCGACTTTATTAAATTCCTCATGTTTATTATCATATTGGTAAATCTGTCCAAAACTTAACAACTTAAATGTCTTGTCAGATTCATCAACCTCATAATAAATGAAGCACTCATTATGAGTTCTAATTTACTGATGAAAAATAGGGGTCAAGGAATTCTTTAGAGTAACATTTTTTTACCTGTTTTAAAAATAGATTTATTTTTAAGAACAGTTTTAGTTTAACAGAAAAATTAAGTTGAAGGTACAGAGTAGGGTAACATTTCAATTAATGCCCTAAATTGCAGGATTTCAGGAATGAGATTAATGGAATATGCATCTTTCAGATACAAGTCCCTCATTCATTCATTCGTCATAGATGTTAATACAATAAGCAAAGCACTCTCACTCACAGTGTTATATTTCAATTGGGCCAATACAATGAAAAGAAAGCACAAGCAAGAAAACAAGCAAACAATTTATATTTCCATCACATTGTATGTAACTGCAGCTGCCAAGGCTGAACATACCCATAACTTATGCCCTAGGAGGTACATACTTAGGTAAATTTCTAACAGATATATATATGCATAAGCTTCACCAGACATCATGTGGCAACAAACAAAAAATCAGAAGCTACCCAAAGGCTCACTGATGGTGAAATGAAGACATAAATTGTGGCATATCCGATATAATAATTGTTGCAGCACCACTAGTAACAACATGGATTGATCTCAAAAATGTAATGTTGGACTAATGAAGCAAGTTGTTACAAAAGCGTGTATTTGTGTAAAATACGGATCCAGCAAGACTAACCCATGCTTTGGGAAGGTTAGTGGTTGACATAGTGCGTGGGAAGACTTCATGTGCTGGTGGTTTTCTGTTTCTAGATGTGGATACATGATATACTCGGTGTTTATTTTTAAAAAGAATTGATCAAGTTCAAATTTTTGTATGTTTAAAGATTTTTATTACACTTCAATAAAAATGTTTACATATAAATATCAAATTTTCTTTATATATTTATAAGATCTTTAAAATTTATTCAGTTGAATTCTTTTTTTTTCTTTTTTAAAATGTTGGTGGGAGTGTAGCAGTCTGAAGGACACTTCTGATAGCTTCAGGGACAACATGCACTCTGGCACCCACAAACACTGAGGGTTGTGGGAAAGTTCTCTTGTGTTGAGCGCCACCCTCTTTGTGTTGAGCCACTGATTTAATTGGCTTTTTAACCCCAGAGCAGGTCATCTTGAGCTAACAGAAGCTTCCACACTGAACCCAAGTCCCTAAACCTCTATTCAGTATGCAGTTACCCATCTGATTGGTATCCTCAGACCTCAGTTCTGTCCTCAGACTCCACTTTTAGAATTGCTGGTGGTTCCATCAGCAGTCCTAGATTTGGCTGGAATCCTAGTCCACAGGCCCCATTCTGCAGTCTGCAGATTCAGTTCTTTTCTCTGTCCCCAGTTCCACACTGGGCATTGCTGGTGGTACACACAGGCCTACTACAGGCCAGATCATGGCAACATCTCTTTGGTTTCTGCTGGTCTGTTAAATTTTAACCTGAGATAAAACTGTTAGATTGCATGCTGCCTATTACTCAGACTCCATGTAACAATAAATTTTTCATGGCATGGGTTAGGTTGACGCAAAGTCATCTGCCACCTCAAGAAAGTTCCTGTGCATTGATGTACACTGGAAAACATCACACAACACCCAACCTAGTGGTACAACTGCTTAGGTATTAGGTTGGCTTTGAAAGATTCAAAAGCTAAGGAAATGGGATTCTCAAATTTCAAAGAATTGAGTGTGTGACCTTCCAACACATCTGCTTTATTTATGTATAAGAACTCAATACCCTTTATTTGGATGTCATCTGTACCTTGTGCCTTGGATTAAACCTTTATTTACTTAAATTCTGAAGACATTTGGGCACATTGTACCACATTTCACCTTGGCTAATAGGCATCTACTTATTAGTCCCTCAATTGACCTACTCAATAAATAATGACGTATTTTACATTAAAAATCTGATACCACGTACTTATGATTTCAGGTAAAGGGAAGTCAGATTATGACTAAAATTCTGAGACTATTACAATGGCTGCTTCACAGAGAGTGAACGGTAGGGGGAAAAAAAACACATTAAAGCAGAAAGACCTCTTTGGCTGTCTTTCATATGTTCTGAAGAAAGATGCTCCTCTTACAGCTTAGAGTTTCAGGAGTAAAGATGTTAAGATGTACTGTAACTTGACACATATTTTGAAGGCATGGGTAATAGAAGCTCATGATATGTTGAGTTTGAGGTGTGAAAGAAATAGGAGAGTCAAGAAGAACTTCTAGATATCAGGCCTAAACAATAAAGTAGATGGTGAATATCTTTGTTGAAATAGAGTGAAGCAGGGTTTGTGCATAGAATTGAGATTTCTTTTTAAGAATGTTAAATTTCAAATGTCTATTGAGTATCTAAGTGGAAATACAATATAAAAAGCTGGATATTTTAATCGGTATATAATTTGGGTTACTAAGGCTTTAGGGGTCATTTCATGCAGATGAATGCAAAGACATGCTTATCCTCCTGCTCAGGTTTAGTTGCTCAGTCATGTCCAGCTCTTTGCAATCCTTTGGATTGTAGCTCGCCAGGCTCCTCTGTCCATGGGATTTTTCAGGCAAGAATACTGAAGTGGGTTGCCACTTCTTCCTCTAGAGGATTTTCTCGACCAAGACTGAATTCACATCTTCTGTGTTTCCTGCATTGGCAGGTGGATTCTTTGTTCCTCAGCAGTTTCTCAGGGATTAGGTTAAAAGATATACCTAGAGAGGCATTGTATAGAGAAGAAATGAAAACTGCAGAACTTGGTCAGAGAAATTTCAATATACTGATGTCAGGCCATGGAATAGGTGGCAACGAATTATTAGAAAAGATGTGAAAGGGAGGAGCCCACCATCTGAAATACTGGGTGTAGTTTGACTAATGTGAAACAGAAAGTTGAACACCTGAGTAACCAAGTTCATAGACACATTTATTCTCTCTAGAGATATTTCCGTGGCATGATTGAGAACACCCAATAAAGTGTGTTTATAAACACCCTACAAACACCCTATCAGAAGAAAGGTGAAGTTATATCTTAAGAGTTATGTGGGGTTAAGGTAAGGTTTAACAATTCCTTTTGGTATGAATAATATTAATACCATTTGGGTTTTGCCAGTCAATCCTAAAGGAAATCAACTCTAAATATTCATTGCAAGGACTGATGCTGAAGCTGAAGCTCCAATACTTTGGCCACCTGATGCAAAGGGCCAACTCATGGGGAAAGGCCCTGATGCTGGGAAAGATGAAGGCAAAAGGAGAAGTGGGTGGCAGAAGATGAATGGTTAGCCCCAGTGGCTTAATGGACATGAATATGAGCAAACTGTGGGAGATAATGGAAGACAGAGAAGGCTGGTGTGCTACAGTCCATGAGATCACAAAGAGTCCTACATGACTTAGTGACTCAGTAAAAACAGCAACCATTTAGATTTTGACAAGAAATGTCTGGTGTTGAAGGAAAAATCAAGTGATTCCAGAAAGGAGTATTTCAGGATGCAGGTTTGTTAATTGGGTGAAAGAGATTGGAATACAGAGTCCAGGTGGAAGGTTTAATTTTGAGTGGGAGCAGAAACACTTGCTCATAAAAAGCAAGGCTAGATTACATAAAATGAGGAAAAATAAAATTGAATATTTTAAATTTGTTCCCTTACTTCCATTATTCCTACTCCCTAATCCATCACTATTACACAGCTACCTGCTTATTTATTGTTTTTTAACACATGCCTGATAGATGAATTTCTATGGTCTTGGAAACACTATCTATGACAGCCAAATTTTTGGTTGAAATTATTATTTGAGTTCTTTTAAACTATTAGATTGATTTAAGCAGAAGAATGTGAAAAATTCTAAATCCCACAGTTAGAAACTTCACAAATTTTTGACATTTTGCCCTTCAGTTTTGACCTGTCTCGTTTACTGAGAATTGATAAGAAAGCTCAGTATGCAGTCCATTTACAGTGCTATTTGCTTGGAATTTTTGAATTTACGACTACCTGAGTTTAATATCATTACAGAAGAATGTAATGGGTGACTAAATTGTGTCAACTTATACAACCTGCTTCTGTGCTTTGGCCTGAGTCTTCAATAGATCAGATATCTGGTTGGCACATGACCAGCTAGTTCTCCTTTCTTTTTTTCTTCATAGCTTTATCACTTAGGTATGCATCCTTAAAAATCATAGTTTATTTTTGCCTATTTTTGAACTTAAAAATATTGCTATACCACATTTATTGTTTTCACATTTGGTTATTTCACTGAATATTGCATTTGTGATATTAATCTTTTTTTTCTTTTTTGGTATAGATGCAGTTTATTCACTTTTCCTTAGTGTTTGGCATTCTGACTGAATATATTCCAATTGATCTATATCCATTCTATGGTTTTTAGGTACATTTTTTGTTTCCAGTTTTGTCTATCTGAAATAATTTTGCTTTTGATATTTCTGTACCTGTGTTCTCACACACAAATGGCCCCAAAATAGGGTGTATACCTAAGAGTGAAATTTTTGGAAAGCAAAGTTTGCACACCTTAAAATCTACTACAATCTGTATTTCAAAATAATGATATAAGTTTATAATCCATCTAGCAGTGTAGCCCTTCATTTGGTTAATATTTGGTATTGACTGAATTTTTTATTATGTGTATATCTATTGATTATATAATGCTACCCAACATGGTTTTAGTATCTATTTATTTGATTTCTAATGTATTTGAATAACTCATTTGTTTTTCAGTCACTTACACTTCTTTTGTAAAGTGGCTACTTTTTACCCATTTTTAATTAGATTTCTGCTTTTTTCTAAAGATGCACACAATTTTTAAAAAAATAAATATGCTGTGTGTTTTTAGTTTGTTATATAATGTACAATTGGTGACATTTGCATTTTTGATTCTCACTTATATGTAAATAGAATTATCAATATTTATTAATGTCATTGTGTTTATGTCTTATTTAATTAATTATTCTACAACAATAAAGGGGCTTCCCAGGTGGCTTTAGTGGTAAAGGACCCACCTGCCAATGCAGGAAATGTAAGAGGTGGATGTGATCCCTGGGTCGGGAAGATTCCCAGCAGGAAGGCATGGCAACCCCTCTAGTATTCTCACTTTGAGAATCCCATGAACAGAAGAGCTTGGCGGGCTACAATCCACAGGGTCACCAAAGTCAGACATGGCTGAAGCGACTTAGCATGCATAACAATAAAGTCATGAAGATATTCTTCTATTTTGTCTTCTAAAGACTCATTAAAAAAAACTTCACATTTTTATTTCTAAGCAACTAGAATGATTTATATAACATAAGAAGCAAAGCAAATTTTTCATTTTCCATATTGATAATTTTTCCAGCATAGTGAATTGATAAAGTTTCCATTTTCTCTAATCCGCAATGACATCTCTGTTGTTTTAAAATCACATACTTACAAAGTGTTTTTGTTCTTGATGTCTGTAATTTCGATCCCCTCTTTTTTTCATATGGCTTCTCTATCAGGATTTACACCTAATCACTTTAGTAACCTCCACGTGGGTAAATCCAATTATTAATTCTCAGGCCTCATTGTATTTAACCCATCGGCAGCATTTCGTCATCAACTGAGGATATGCGTTTTGTTGTTTGTTTATTTCTCTTTAGTTTGGCTTCAGGTGTACTATATTGTGATGGTTTTATTTCATTCTCATTGATTTTTGTTTGCTTTTCCTTCTAAAATCTTCATTTTTTTCATTGTTTCCTTTATTCTGGCTCACTTCTTAACATTGCAGCGCCTCCAGCTCAGTTATGTGTCTTTCTATATCTATTTCCTGATCAGCTCTTCTAGCTTATTGGTTTATTCATATAATATCTCTATAATGATGACTCCAGTTCAGACCTCTTTCCTGAATTCCAGACCCATCCATTCAACTCCTTACTTGATATGGCCACTTGGATATCTAACTGTTTTTACAAATACACCTTTCACCAAACATGTAGACTTTTCTAGGCCCACCAATGGCAGTTAATCCCTTCCTGTAGCTCTATGTGAACTCTTGAGTTATCTCTGAAACTTTTCTTTCTCTTTATAACCATATACAGTCAGTGAGCAATTCTAGTTGGCTCTATCTTCAGATTACTTCTAGTCTCTAGCCACTTCTGAAATAGGCTCCAGGTTTATCTTAGTCCCCTAATATATTTCCAAAGCAGCAGCTAAAGTGAAGACCCATGAAATCATGTCACTTCTGTGGTTAAAACCCTGCTATAGCTTGCTGTTTCACATTTTAGATCTTAGTGAAATTTAAAATCCTTGTGATAGCTTCAAGGACCCCTCCAATATGCTCCCTCTTATTACCTCTTGATGTCTGTTCCTACTATTCCCAGCTCCTTACTGTGCTCCAGCTACCCTGGGTGTCCCGCCCTTTATTAATAGGCTAAGCACACTCCTACCTCAGGACTCTTCCAGTGGATTTTCATTCTGGAACTCTCTTCCCCCAAACTATCTTTATGGCTAAATTCTATATCTCTTTATGATTTAGCTCAACTGTTATTCTCCTAAAATAATGTACAGTGGTCAATGTTATTTTTAAAAGCAACAAACATTACCTCATCCTCAACAATTCCTTTCTTCCCTCACTTTACTATTTTTTCTCCAGCATTTGAAATTGTTTATCATGTTATACTGTTAACTAATTCTATTTAACTTTAATATTTGTGTCCCTGCTAAAATGAAAGCTCCATGAGATCAGAAGCCTTTGACTATTTGACAGCACAGAGTAGAAGCTCAGTAAATATTTATCTGATGAATTAACACTTCATAAAAATGCTCATATATGCATGGACCTGTTTATGAACTCTTTATTCTGTTCCTTTGATTTAATTGTCTCACAATGTATCAGCTTTACATTGTTTTAGTTAGGATAGCTTTAAAATAAAGCTTGATTTCTGAAATAGCAATTTTGCCTAAATTGTTCTTATTTAACATTGCGGCACTGGAGCAGTGGCTGTGCAGCGCTGGAGCGACATTGAGGAGATACCCCATGTCCAAGGGAAAAGGAGAAGCCCCAGAAAGATGGTAGGAGGGGCAATATTGTGTTTAGAATCAAAACCCAAACCCGCCAGAGACACTCAGAGAACTCAAACAAACCTTGTGCACACCAGGACCCAGAGACCCCACAGAGACTGAGGCAGAACTGTGTGTAAGTGTCTCATGTGGAAGTATGGGTCTGCAGTGGACTACCACAGAGGCAGGGGCTCTGGGTGCAGCAGACTTGGGTATGGCATAAACCCTCTTGGAGGAGGTCATGATTAACCCCACTATAGAGCTGCAGAACTAACTCAAAACTGGGAAAATAAGACTCTTGAAGGGCACAAACAGAACCTTGTGCACACCAGGACCCAGGAGAAAGGAGCAGTGACCCCATAAGAGACTGACCCAGATTTGCCCGTGAGTGTCTCTGGTGGAGGTGTGGGTCAGCTGTGGCCTGCTGCAGGACTGGGGGCACTGAGTGTAGCAATGTGTGCATGGGACCTTCTGAAGGAGGTTGCCATTATTGTTATTATCTCCACCATAATTTGGCCCCAGGTAAATAACTGGGAAGGAACACAGCTCCACCTATCAACAGAAAATTGGATTAAAGTTTTACTGAGCATAGCCCTGCCCATCAGAACAAGACCCAACTTAGTCAGTCTCTCCCATCAGGAAGCTTCCATAAGTATCTTATCCTTCTCCATCAAAGGGCAGAAAAAATGGAAACCACAATCACAGAAAACTAAGCAAAATGATCACATGAACCAGAGTCTTCTCTAATTCAATGAAATTATGAAACATACCACGTAGGGCCACCCAAGATGAACGAGTCATGGTGGATAATTCTGACAAAATGTGGTCCACTGGAGAAAGGAATGGCAAACCATGTCATTATTCATGCATTGAGAACCCCATGAACAGAATGAAAAGGCAAAAATATAGGACACTGAGATGAACTCCCAGGTTGGTAGATGCCCAATATGCTACTGGAGTTCAGTGGAGAACTAACTTCAGAAAGAATTAAGAGATGGGGCCAAAGCAAAAACAACACCCACTTGTGGATGTGACTGGTGATAGAAGAAAAGTCTGATGCTGTAAGAGCAATATACATAGGAACCTGGAATGCTAGGTCCATTCAGTTCAGTTCAGTTCAGTCCTTCATTCGTGTCCCACTCTTTGCGACCACAGAACCGCAGCATGCCAGGTCTCCCTGTTGATCACCAACTCCGGAGTCCACCCAAACCCATGTCCATTGTGTTGGTGATACCATCCAACCGTCTCATCTTCTGTCGTCCCCTTCTCCTCCTGCCCTAGCAGAACTTTAGTTGTTTTTCACTTTCTACCATAAGGGTGGTGTCATCTGCATATCTGAGGTTATTAATATTTCTCCTGGCAATCTTGATTCTGGGTTGTGCTTCATCCAGCCCCATGTTTTTCATGGTGTACTCTGCATATAAGTTAAATAAGCAGGGTGACAGTATACAGCCTTGATGTATTCACACACACAATCATTCCTAGCATCAGGGTCTTTTCCAATGAATCAGCTCTCCACATCAGTTGGCCAAAGTATTGGAGTTTCAAGTTCCCTATCAGTCCCTCCAATAAACACCCAGGACTGATCTCCTTTAGGATGGACTGGTTGGATCTCCTTGCAGTCCAAGGGACATGCAAGAGTCTTCTCCAACACCACAGTTCAAAAGCATCAATTCTTCGGATTCAGATTTCTTTATAGTCCAACTCTCACATCCATACATGACTAATGGAAAAACAATAGCCGTGACTAGACGGACCCTTGTGGGAAAGGTAATGTCTCTGCTTTTTAATATGTTATCTAGGTTGGTCATAACTTTCCTTCCAAGGAGTAAGCGTCTCTTAATTTCATGGCTTCAATCACCATCCACAGTGATTTTGGAGTCCAGAAAAATAAAGTCAGCCACTGTTTCCACTGTTTCCCCATCTATTTGCCATGAAGTGATAGGACCAGATCCCATGATCTTAGTTTTCTGAATGTTGAGTTTTAAGCCAACTTTTTCACTCTCCTTTTTCACTTTCATCAAGAGGAACTTTAGTTGTTTTTCACTTTCTACCATAAGGGTGGTGTCATCTGCATATCTGAGGTTATTGATATTTCTCCTGGCAATCTTGATTCTGGGTTGTGCTTCATCCAGCCCCATGTTTTTCATGGTGTACTCTGCATATAAGTTAAATAAGCAGGGTGACAGTATACAGCCTTGATGTATTCATTTTCCTATTTGGAAACAGTCTGTTGTTCCATGTCCAGTTCTAACTGTTGCTTCCTGATCTGCATACAGATTTCTCAAGAGGCAGGTAAGGTGGTCTGGTATTCCCATCTCTTTCAGAATTTTCCACAGTTATTGTGATCCACACAGTCAAAGGCTTTAGCATAGTCAATAAAGCAGAAATAGGTGTTTTTTTGGAACTCTTTTGCTTTTTTGATGATCCAGTGGATGTTGGCAATCTGATCCCTGGTTCCTCTGCCCTTTCTAAAACCAGCTTGAACATCTGGAATTTCACCATTCATATATTGCTGGAGCTTGTCTTGGAGAATTTTGAGCATTACTTTACTAGCGTGTGAGATGAGTGCAATTGTGTGGTAGTTTGAGCGTTCTTTGGCATTGCCTTTCTTTGGGATTGGAATGAAAACTGACCTTTTCTAGTCCTGTTGCCATGGCTGAGTTTTCCAAATTTGCTGACATATTGAGTGTAGCACTTTCACAGCATCATCTTTCAGGATTTGAAATAGCTCAACTGGAATTCCATCACCTCCACTAGCTTTGTTCTTAGTGATGCTTCCTAAAGCCCACCTGACTTCACATTCCACGATGTCTGGCTCTAGGTGAGTGATCACACCATCGTGATTATCTGGGTCGTGAAGATCTTTTTTGTACAATTCTTCTGTGTATTCTTGCCATCCCTTCTTAATATCTTCTTCTTCTGTTAGGTCCATGCCATTTCTGTCCAATATTGAGCCCATCTTTGCATGAAATGTTCCCTTGGTATCTCTAATTTTCTTGAAGAGATCTCTAGTCTTTCCCATTCTATTGTTTTCCTCTATTTCTTTGCATTGATTGCTGAAGAAGGCTTTCTTATCTCTCCTTGCTATTCTTTGGAACTCTGCATTCAAATGGGTTTATCTTTCCTTTTCTCCTTTGCTGGTCCCCTGGAGAAGGGAATGGCGAACCACATCATCTTTCTTGCCTTGAGAACCCCATGAACGATATGAAAAGGCAAAAAGATAGACATTAAAAGATGAACTCCCCAGGTCAGTAGGTGCCCAATGTGCTACTGGAGATCGGTGGAGAAATAATTTCAGAAAGAATGAAAGGATGGAGCCAAAGCAAAAACAACACCTAGTTGTGGATGTGACTGGTGATAGAAGCAAGATTCGATGCTGTAAAGACCAATATAGCATAGGAACCTGGAATGTTAGGTCCATTAATCAAGGCAAATTGGAAGTGGTCAAACAGGAAACGGAAAGAGTGAACATCGACATTCTAGGAATCAGCAAACTAAGATGAACTGGAATGGGTGAATTTAACTCAGATGACCATTATATCTACTATTGTGGACAGGAATCCCTTAGAAGAAATGGAGTAGCCATCATAGTCAACAAAAGAGTACAAAAGGCAGTACTTGGATGCAATCTCAAAAAAGACAGAATGATCTCTGTTCATTTCCAAGGCAAACCATTCAACGTCACCGTAATCCAAGTATATGCCCCCACCAGTAACACTGAAGAAGCTGAAGCTGAACACTTATATGAAGACCTACAGGACCTTCTTGGACTAACACCCAAAAAAGATTCCTTTTCATTATAGGGGACTGGAATGCAAAGGTAGAAAGTCAAGAAACACCTGCAGTAACAGGCAAATTTGGCCTTGGAGTACAGAATGAAGCAAGGCAAAGGCTAACAGAGTTTTGCCAGAGAATGCACTGGTCATAGAAAACACACTCTTCCAACAACAAAAGAAGACTGCACATGGACGTCACCAGATGATCAACACCATAATCAGATTGATTATATCTTTTGTAGCCAAAGATGGAGAAGCTCTATACAGTCAGCAAAAACAAGACTGGGAGTGGACCATGGCTCAGTTCATGAACTCCTTATTGCCAAATTCAGATTGAAATTGAAGAAAGTGGGGAAAACCACTAAATCATTCAGGTATGACTTAAATCAAATCCCTTATGACTATACAGTGGAAGTGAGAAATAGATTTAAGGGCCTAGATCTGATAGACAGAGTGCCTGATGAACTATGGATGGAGGTTCATGACATTGTACAGGAGACTGGGATCAAGACCATCCCCAAGAAAAAGAAATGCAAAAAAGCAAAATGGCTGTCTGAGGAGGACTTACAAATACCTAGGTCCATGAATCAAGGCAAATTGGAAGTGGTCAAACAGGAGATGGAATGTCAACATTTTAGGAATCATGGAACTAAAATGGACTGGAATCGGTGAACTTAACTCAGATGACCATTATATCTACTACTGTGAGCAAGAATCCCTTATAAAAAATGGAGTAGCCATTACAGTTAACAAAAGAGTCCAAAATGCAGTGCTTGGATGCAATCTCAAACATGACAGAATGATTTCTGTTCATTTCCAAGGCAAACCATTCCTTATCACAGTAATCCAAGTCTATGCCCTGGCCAGTAATGCTGAAGAATCTGAAGTTGAATGGTTCTATGAAGACATACATGACCTTCTAGAACTAACGCCCCAAAAAGATGTCCTTTTCACTATAGGGGACTTGAACTCAAAAGTAAGATGTCAAGAAGTACCTGGTATAACAGTCAAGTGGGCCTTAGGAAGCATCACTACAAACAAAGTTAGTGAAGGTGATGAAATTCCAATTGAGCTATTTCAAATTCTAAAAGATGATGCTAAGTTCTGCATTCAATATACCAGCAAATTTGGGAAACTTATCAGTGGCCACAGGCCTGGAAAAGGGCAGTTTTCATTCCAATCCCAAAGAAAGATCATGTCAAAGAATGCTCAAATTACTGCACAATTGCAATCATCTCACAAGGTCGTAAAGTAATGCTCAAAATTCTCCTAGCCAGGCTTCAACAATACATGAACTGTGAACTTCCAGATGTTCAAGCTGAATTTAGAAAAGGCAGAGGAACCAGAGATCAAATTGCCAACATCTGTTGGATCATCAAAAAATCAAGAGTGTTCCAGAAAAACATCTATTTCTGCTTTATTGACTATACCAAAGCCTTTGACTGTGCGGATCACAGCAAACTGTGGAAAATTCTGAAAGAGATGGGAATTCCAGACCACCTGATCTGCCTCTTGAGAAACCTGTATGCAGGTCAGGAAGCAACAGTTAGAACTGGACATGGAACAACAGACTGGTTCCAAATAGGGAAAGGAGTATGTCAAGGCTATATATTGTCACCCTGCTTATTTAACTTATATGCAGAGTACATCATGAAAAACGTGGGGCTTGATGAGGCACAAGCTGGAATCAAGATTGCCAGAAGAAATATCAATAACCTCAGATATGCAGATGACACCACCCTTATGGCAAAAAGCGAAGAAGAACTTAAAAGACTCTTGATGAAAGTGAAAGAGGAGAGTGAAAAAGTTAGCTTAAAACTCAACATTCAGAAAACTAAGATCATGGGATCTGGTCCCATCACTTCATGGCAAACATATGGGGAAACAGGGGAAACAGTGGCTGACTTTATTTTGGGGGGCTCCAAATCACTGCAGATGATGACTATAGCCAAGAAATTAAAAGTCCCTTGCTCTTTGGAAGAAAAAGTAGCACCAACCCAGACAGCATATTAAAAAGCAGAGACATTACTTTGCCAACAAAGGTCCATCTAGTCAAATTAATGGTTTTTCCCATAGTCAAAGAGGGATGTGAGAGTTGGACTATAAAGGAAGCTGGGCACCAAAGACTTGATGCTTTTAATCTGTGGTGTTGGAGAAGACTCTTACGAGTCCCTTGGACTGCAAGGAGATACAACCAGTACATCCTAAAGGAAATCAGTCCTGAATATTCGTTGGAAGGACTGATGCTAAAGCTGAAACTCCAATAATTTGGCCACCTGATGTGAAGAACTGACTTATTTGTAAAGACCCGGATGCTGGGAAAGATTGAGGTCAGGAGGAGAAGGGGACGACAGAAGATGAGACAGTTGGATGGCATCACTGACTCAATGGACATGAGCTTGAGTAAACTCCTGGAGTTGGTGATAGGCAGGGAGGCTTGGTGTGCTGCAGTCCATGGGGTCACGAAGAGTCAGACACGACTGAGCAACTGAACTGACTGAACTGAACATTGTCTTGGCTGCTTTTTTTGGCCCTTTACTGTGTGGTTCAGCTGGTAAAGAATCCACCTGCAATGTGGGAGCCTGGGTTTAATCCCTCGGTTTGAAGATCCCCTGGAGAAGGGTGGGTACTCCAGTATTCTGGCCTCGTGAATTCCTTGGACTGTATAGCCCATGGGTTCGCAAAGAGTTAGACACAACTGAGTGACTTTCACATTCACTCTTTTTGAAAAGAATCAGCTTTTCAAATTATATTTATATATGTAAATTTTATTGAGATTACATTGAATCTAAATCTCTATTCTATGTTTACGTCTATCTCTAAGTATCTATCTGTATCCACTGTCTCAATAAACCAATTTTATTTTTAACTCAACCTATTTTTATATCAGAACATTCAAGATACATTGCTAATTCTTTGGTATTCTAGCCCTACATATATTATTATGCATCTATAAAATGTAGTAATACACCAGTCTGCATGCACTAAACCCTGTTGTAGGAATTACATACAACCCCTAAAATCTCAATGACTTACACCACGAATTTATTTGTGATATACAAATTTGTGTAGATACCTCACAGTTCATTGAAGATAACATTTCTCTATCTTTTGACTTCCTTTGTTTGCAATTAAGAAATCAACTTTCAATTTAACTGTCTGTACTTTAAGTAACCTCTCTTTTTTTAGATCATTTTGTAATTATCTTTGTCTGTTATGTTTTGTAATTGTACTATGAGTTGCCTAGCCATGAGTCTCTCTGTTACTCATCCTGCTGGGTATTCATCAGGATTTATAGATATGTTGGTGTCTTTTAACAGTTTTGAAAAATTAGCACCCATTATCATTTACAGACCATTGGTGTGCCCCTGGCAATATGATCAAGTGACAAATATTTTTGTGTCATAAGCCATTTTCCTTTAGAAAATTTGCGAAAGGAATACATTTTAACTATTAGGCTAACTCTATTTACATCTTTATATCTGATATCCACAGACTTGCTTCTGGCTCTATTAAGTGTTTTAAAATTTATTTGTAATCCCAAGGGAACCCAAATATCCAAAACATTTTGAAAATTAAAAGCAAAGTTGGAGAACACACACTTTCCAATTTAATTCAAAATGAATCAAAGGCCTAAAAGTAAGACCTAAAGCTACAAAACTCATAAGAAAACACAAGAGAAAATCTTTCTGAGATCTGGCAGTTATTTCTGGATGTAAAACCAAGATCACAGGAAAAAATAAGTAAATTGAGCTAAACCATACTTTTAAATGTGTATCAAATGACTTATCAAGATAGTAAAGAACTGAGCACATAATGGGAGAAAATACTAGCAAATAGTTTAACTGAATAGAGATTAATATCCAGAGTAACAAAAAGAACTCTTATAACTCAACAAGAAGAACCACCCAAAAAATCAGTTACGTTCTGAATCAACAGACTTCATGTTGGTAAGCCAGATGGGAACTCATCTTTGCCAGACATCTCTTCCTGCTCTCTATCAAGAAGAATTTATCTACCCTTTTACCAGGGTAAAAGGGAAGATAAATTCTAAGTTTGTGCAGGCACAGTCTGGAGGGAAACCTTAATAGAGACCTGGTGGGCTGGTAATGGATGTTGATCCATTTCTTCCTTATAAAGGGCAATGCTAAGATGCATCTAACCTGGATTTCCCAGGGTCTCTGGGAACTTCCAGACAGCAGTTTTTGTGGTTGCTACCACATCAGGTTATCTTAACACTGGCTCTCTCTTTTATCCTGTTTCAACCCCCATCTCCCTTTGTCCTTCCCTTTGACTACCTGGACCACATTTCTTTAGAAAAACTTACAATTCAATATTCATTTTCTAAGATCAAATTTCTGGGAAGTTCAGGCTAAGGCAGGCCATATATAAAAGTAATTTAATGACAATTATCTAAAATTGGATCACAATCTCAAAAATGCAGAAGACACAGAAATGAGCTTTTCTAAAGTTATGAAAATGAAAAAAAAAATTCTCAGTCAGCCACACTAGATTAAAATTATCTTTCTCTTTACAGAAAAATGTCATTGTCTTATAAAGTGCAATCACAGAATATGCAGCCCAAAATTGTTGGAAACACAATTTAAGTGTCAAGCAGTTAAATGGCAATAATATTATGTTAGTATTTTTTATGAATTTATTCTTGGCATTTATTAACTTTTTCAATTTGTAATTTGAAAGGATTTCTTTCCTCATCCAAAGACAATATGTTCGTACATAGCTATGCAATAATGAGTAAGACTTCCTGTATTACTTTAAGCTTGAAACACCTGAAATCCTATCTTCATTTACATACACAGAAGGCACAGTTAAATGTGAATTGCATGATAGAGTCAACAGATGATATAGAGTGAGATAACAACATAACAAAGACCCTGGTCAAAGGATTCTTTTGTCTGGTTGTTTTTGTTGTTTTTGTTTTGTCTTTTCCCCAAGAGTAGAGGATAGGCACTTGTGAGAATATTAGAAACAAGAGGAAAGGGGACCTTATTCCTTAAGTAACTCAAAGATTTTGTTTTCTTATATATTTTCAATGTTTTTCTATATATTCTAAATGTTTTTCAATGCTGAAATTTTTGCTTATAACTCGTAACAAGTTATAAGAAATATAAGATGGTTACATACCAAGTGAATGCTTTAGTGACAGGATAGGCCTAAAATGTAGTGTCTTTAGCAAAACAATACTTTATTAGGAGAATTGGATTTTCCTTTTTAACCCTTGAGAAGAGGAATGCATAAGGGTTAGAAATGTAAAAAGGGAAAGAGTGATTCAAAATAATGCCATGAAAAATTCTTTTCTAGAAAAAGTAATTAGTTTGAGTATAGAATCCCACAGCCTAATTTATTTGAGGGCAGCTTAACTATTCCAATTCTTTGAAAATTGATAGGTTTATGATTTTTTTTAAATCATACATATTTATGAATTATTAAAAAAAAAAAAAAAGGCAAAGGAACAGATCGCACCTATATAAACTGTGTAATTGTAGGTTAGGGACAAAGTGCCCCAGGGACTGATATGCTGATGTCAATTATTCTTCTAAATGAGGGCACTGTTCTACTCCGATAACTCAGGCTTTCTTATTTAAATTGTTTGCTCTCTTTGTTTGCACCAGTTTACATAATGTAGCTGGTGCCAGTTGTCCTTGCACCACATTTATTAGGCATTTAAGGACTCAGCCTGTCCATCTATAGGTTCTCAATCTATTTGCCTATATTTGCCTATTGAAAGTATCTCACTTTGGTTGGGGCCAACCCTTAATCTTAAACCAACAAGATGTGTTAATAATTCTATGCTCAAGCCAATGTACCATTTTATTATTTGAATCCATAGCCACTCTCTCTTAATATACTCCCTTCTCTTTGCTTTTCTTGTCTTTTCTTTGCCTGCATCTAGAATACCAGCTCTCAGCTTGAAAAGCCTATTCATGCCTCTAAGTTACCCAAAGTTACTTAAAAATTGCTGAGCAATTCCATGTTACTCCTTTAGTTCTGTAAGATTTTTCTCTGTACAGTAGGTACTTGATCTTCACTTCAGACCGTCAGATTTGGGGGGAGCCACTGTGTGAGGTAAGTAACTCTGAGGACTTTTTCTCAATTAGTTATCTGGTATTTTAAATAGTGTCCTATTCTGAACTCATTGGGAAGCTGTTTTAAACTAGGGGCATACTAGGGAATCTTGAGGTTAATATACCTCAATGTTCCAATTATAGGTACTCATGAATCAGTACTACTCATATAAATTTTATATCTTTTGATCTGATTTCTTCTCCCAGCTTTTCTCTCAATTCTTTATTGTGTACATTAGGATGTAGATAATTCCTCTGCTTTGGAAAATACTATACAGATTTGTTTCCATGTAAGGCTTCAAGAATGTTCCTATTGTTGGAAAAGTATATTTACTTATATAACTTTGAAGTATATACAAATGCTAATTTTTTTAGAAATCGCCAATATAAAAAGGGCAAGCGTCATGAACAATGAAGCCCCAAAATAAATGATAGAAAGACAAAATATACATACAGTAATATGTTCATTTTTTATTATCAAAGAAAGTCATACTAAAGTAAGTTTGTGAAAGTGAAGTTGCTCAGTCGTGTCCAACTCTTTGTGACCCCATGGACTGTAGCCCACCAAGCTCCTCCATCCATGGGATTCTCCAGGCAAGAATACTGAAGTGGATTGCCATTTCCTTCTCCAGGGGATCTTCCCAACCCAGGGATCGAACCCAGATCTCCCACGTTGCAGGCAGACGCTTTAACCTCTGAGCTACCAGGGAATGTTGCAGTATCATACTACATGTGTGCTCCATTGCTGTTCTTTTAGCATCACTAGTCATCGGCTTTGTATACCAATTTGGTGATAGGCTTCAAGAGTCTAATAACCCATTCTCCATGGCCTATTTTCATAAAATTCATTCCACAATGTTGTACATTGTAATCAAACTTATAAACAATGTGAATGTCAACCAATTAAGAAATAGGTAGTTGCATATTACTTTATTCACCACAATGATATACTGTGTAAGAACTGCACTTCTACATGAAAAGGTACACTTAACAGTATAAAATACTAGTATATATACTTATATTAATATACTATTTTAATATTAGTATTAATATGATATTGATACTAAATATATGTATGCTATGCTGTCACTTCAGTCGTGTCCGACTCTGTGCGACTCCATAGACGGCAGCCCAACAGGCTCCCCCATCCCTGGGATTCTCCAGGCAAGAACACTGGAGTGGGTTGCCATTTCCTTCTCCAAAAATATATGTAGATATAATCAAATAGAAAATATACTAAGATAAAAGAAATTATACATAAGCATAGAAATAGTTATTATATGTATGGGGCATCAAGAGTTCCAGTTGATTCCTTACTATTTTCTTATTTTCAAATATTTAATATATGCTTTGTAATTCTCTAAAGGCTGGGCATGATTCAATACTAATAGAGTATGATAAACATGCTTTTATAATTAGAGGAATTGTGGAGATGCTGAAATCCCTTTCCCTTTGTGAAGAATGCTGAGATCTCTAGGGACTCATCATTGAGTTGCAGTGCTAGAAATCATCGTGGTCAGGGCTAGGGACCTCTTTGCCTGTAAAGAGATTTGGAGGCCCATTTGTCTCTCTTGAGCGTTAACATTTTCCATGGACCAATAGCAAGCACTGTACTTGATCTCTACTAACTATCTACCATCCTCTGGATTTCTAGTGAAATAAGGAGCCAAGTCCTCTAAGGAGCTTGTTCTTATTAAGTTTCTAAAGGTCAGGTCTGAATGGGCATTTCCCTCTCTCATCATGTGAATTGCTGTGGTGTGCTTGCTTTTAATTTCCCTAGTGATTTAACACATGAGGAATGAGGGAAAGAGTGAAACAGAAGCACTCATGTCAGAAAAACAGTGTATGAAAGCCCTGATATAAAGCTTGTAATATTTAAAGAATGAAAAGCTGAAAATTTGTAAGAATATAATGTGGGTCAAATAAATAAGAACCTAGCTGAAAATGTGCTTTTCATAGTTACAGATCTAATCTGTCATGACTTAGTTTTGGTAAAAAGTGCAGAGGGTCCATGGTATGAGTTTCCTCACGAAGCTGCCCCTGAAATTCAACTTCCATCACTTCCATTAAGTTCTTATCACAAGGTTCTGCCCTTTTCATGTTCTACATTTACACACAAGTTAGAGAGAAGTCAAAACCACAAAGGTTGTAATCAAAACCATTCTTAAAGTGCCCCTGTGGCCACATCTATTTTAGAGATTTTTATTTGTCTCAATTCAACACTCGTGAAAGGCAGGAACCATGTCTCATACATTCTTTTAGGTCTTTTCACAATTTAAACTATGACTCACACAGTGCGCCTCAGGAAATATTTATGAAATGAATGAATTGATATTTATTTTGGATTACTGGAAAATGGCAGAAAGCTACTATACTTCCACTGGTCTTATGCCTTTGAAAAATATTACTTTAAAAATATGTAGAATAGATAAAGCAGTGTTTCATTGGGTTGTTGAGGAAAGCAAATTAATATTTATGAATAACTAAAAAGCACTAAGCACTTTGTTATCAATGTGCTCTGACTACTTTCTAATTTGCTATTAAACCTAAATTTGTGCTCAGTTCTTTCTAATATGAATTTTAATCAATTCTGACAAACTTGCTTGGACAGAGCTCTATTTGGAAAAATCACTTTTTGGGAAAGGGAAGCTTCTAGAACATTGCTCTCCATTAGAAATCCGTTGGGAGTCACAGAGGTGATTTTAAATTTTCTAGTAGCAACATTAAAAACATAAAAATAAACAAGTTAAACAAATTTAATCTATGTTATTTAACCAAGTATATGCAAAACATTATCATTTCAGCATTTAGTCAATATAAAAAATCTAATGTAATATGTTGCATATCTGTTGTCTTACTAAACCTTTGATTCTTAATGTTATTTGTACTTTCAGCACAACTTAGTTCAGAAAAGCCATGTTTCAGGTCCTCAACAGCCTCATGTGGCTTGTAGCACCATACTGGAGAGTCCAGTTCTATATGATACCAATAGGAACTTTTGTTCAAATAACCTAGGACTTCATTAAGTGTGGTAAAATATTATTTAAGTAAAATAAGTAAATGTGCATAACTAAATATCAGGCTTAAACAGAAAAGCCCCTCTTTTGGAAGATCATGCCCTCTAGTATCATTTAAATCCATTTTTTTTCACTTATTTTTCTATTAAAATTGTGTATTAGCTATTAATTTCATCTAATTGTTATACAAGCTATTTATGTTATTAATTATTAATTTCTGCTGAAAAAAAGAAAACTAAGCACAACTTGGCTCTAAGTATTTCTGCCTGATTGCCTTTCTTCTAATGATTTATGATTATTTCTAGAGTTCAGAACTTTTGTACTTTTTTTCTTCAAAATGAAGTAATTATTTTCAAATATCCAAGACCTATGAACTAAATACTCAAGTTTTGCAATACAGAAAAATGTCAAGAATAGGGTTAAGTTAGTACTTTGCCTGGAAAATCCCATGGATGGAGGAGCCTGGTAGGCTGCGGTCAGTGGGGTCGCTGAGAGTCGGACATGACTGAGCGACTTCACTTTCACTTTCACTTTTCACTTTCATGCATTGGAGAAGGAAATGGCAACCCACTCCAACGTTCTTGCCTGGAGAATCCCAGGGACGGGGGAGCCTGGTGGCTGCCGGTCTGTGGGGTCACACAGAGTCAGACACGACTGAAGTGACTTAGCAGCAGCAGGTAAAATCAGTTACAGTTATTATCCTTTCATAATCAAAGTGTATAATCTTGATCACTGGTTTTCAAACTGCATTCTCTTGTATACAAGTATATGTTTAGTATACAAGAGAAGTATATGATGGGGATTTTTCACTACTTACATAGCACATTCCATATTTAGTTATACAGCTTTCATTTCTGTTTTTTTTTTTTTTTTTTTAATCATTATGTAAGTTTCAGGAGTACAGCATTATCGTTAAACAGCTGTATACACTGCAGAGTAATCATTGCCATAAATCTAGTTACAATCCATCATCATACAGATGAGATACTTCACTCATTTCACTCTCCCTACAATCTCCCTCCGCTGTAGTAAACAATAATCTCTCTGCTGCATCTATGAGTTTATTTCTGCTTTATTTTGCTTTTTCATGGTGTGTGTGTGTGTTTTAGATTTCATATATGAGTGAAATTATACAATATTTTCTTCCTGTGTGACTTATTCCACATTGCATAATTACCTCAAATTCCATCCTTGTCACAAACGTCAAGATTCATTATTTTTATGATTGAGTAGTGCTTGATTCGGAGAAGGCAATGGCACCCCACTCCAGTACTCTTGCCTGGAAAATCCCATGGACGGAGGAGCCTGGTAGGCTGCAGTCCATGAGGTCCCTAGGAGTCAGACACAACTAAGCGACTTCACTTTCACTTTTCACTTTCATGCATTGGAGGAGGAAATGGCAACCCACTCCAGTGTTCTTGCCTGGAGAATCCCAGGGATGGGGGAGCCTGGTGGGCTGCCGTCTATGGGGTCGCACAGAGTCGGACACGACTGAACCAACTTAGCAGCAGCAGGTTGTTTCTATATCCTGGCTAATGCAAAGAATGCTGCAGTGAACATAAAAGTGTATTACTTTTCCAAATTAGTGTTTTTGTGTTCTTCGATAAATATCCAGAACTGTAATAGATAGGTCATATAGTGGTTCTGTTCTTATTGCTTGCATAATCTCCATAATCTTTCCTATAGTGCATGCATCAATTTACAGTCCTACTAACAACGAACTAGAAAGATTCCTTTTTTTCAACAATGCCTCCAACATTTGTTATTACTTGTCTTTTCCACAATAGTCATTCTAAAAGGTATGAGATAATACCTCATTTTGATTTTGTTTTTTGTTTCCCTAACAGTGGTGTTGAGCAACTGTTAATGTTTGTTGACCATCTGTATGTCCTCTTTGGAAAAATGTCTATTCAGATCTTTTGTTCCTTATAAAATTATTTTTTGTTGTTGTTTGCATGGAGTCATATGAGCTCTTTATATACTGTGAATATTAGCCCCTTAATGGGCTCTTTATTTGGAAATGTATTCTCCCATTCAGTGGGTTGCCTTTTCATTCTGAAGATGATTTCCTTCAATGTGCAGAAACTTTTTCGCTTAATGTAGTCCCATTTGTTTATTTTTGCTTTTGTTTCCTTTGCCTATGGAGTCAGATCCACAAAATAGTGCTACAAGCAGAGTCGGTAACATTATTGCTTGTTTTCTTCTAGGAATTTTATGATTTCAGATTTTGCATTAAAGTTTTTAATCCATTTTGAGTTAATTTCTATATATGGTATAAGATAGTGGTCTAGTCTCATTTGTTTGCATGTAACTGTACAGCTTTCTCAGCCCTGGTTATTGAAAAGGCTCTGATTTTTCTATTGTATGTTCTTTGCTACTTTGTGATAGATTAATTGTCTAAGTATGTCTATGTGTATGTGTGAATTTTTTTTTCTTCTGGGCTTTCCATTCTGTTACATTCATTCATATGAGTATGTCTGTTTCTGTGGCAGGATCATACTATTTTAGTTACTTTGTAGTATACTCTGAAATCAGGGAGTGTGATTCCCCAAGCTTGGTTCTTCTTCCTCAAGATTATTTTAGCTATTTGGGGGTCTTTTATATTTTCATACAATTTTTAGAATTATATGTTCTATTATATGAAATACGACTTGGCATTTTGATAGAAATTACTTTAAGTCTATAGATTGCTTTGAGTAGTATGAACATTTTGACAATATTAATTTTTCCAATTCATGATTACACAATATCTTTTTTCTTTTTCAGTTTTTATCATCAATGTCTTATCATTTCTAATATAAAAGATTTTTACTGCTTAGGTTAAACTTATTCCTATGTATTTTATTCATTTTATTGTGATCACAAGTGAGATTGATTTGGTAATGTATTATTAGTGTATACTGAGAACTTATTAATTTGTTTATTAGTTCTAACAAATTTTTGATGGAGTCTTTAGAATTTTCATCCATGGCAACACATAATCTTTAAATAGTGACAGTTTTTCTCTTCCTTTCCAACTTGGATTCATTTTATTTATTTTTCTTGCTTAGTTGTTGTGGCTAGTCCTTCCAATACTACATTGAATAAAAGTGGTGAGAGAGAGCATCCTTATCCTCTTAATCTTAGGGGAAAAGTTTTCAGCTTTTCACCATTGAATATATTAGCTATGAGTTCCTCATATATGGTCTTTATCATGTTGAAGCACGTTTCCTCTGTACTTATTTTGATGAGGCTTTTTATTATAAATGAATATTGATATGTGATATGATTTCAGTCTTCTAACATTTACCGAGACGTGTTTTGTGACTTTACATGTAATCTATCCTGGAGAATACTCCAAGTATACTTGAGAATAACGTGTATTTTGAAGCTTATGGATGAAATGTTCTATATATCTGTCAAGTCTATATGGACTAATGTATATTTTAAGTTCATTGTTTCCTTATTCATCTTTTTTGTCTCGATTTTTGCACTGATGTAAGTGAGATGTTAAAGTCTACTATTTTTATTGTATTGCTTTTTTTTTTTAATTAATTTTATTGGTTTTGCCATATATCAACATGAATCCGCCACAGGTATACACGTGTTCCCCATCCTGAACCCTCCTCCCCCCTTCCTCCCCGTACCATCCCTCTGGGTCGTCCCAGTGCACCAGCCCCAAGCATCCAGTATCGTGCATCGAACCCGGACTGGCGACTCATTTCATATATGATATTATACATATTTCAATGCCATTCTCCCAAATCATCCCACCCTCTCCCTCTCCCACAGAGTCCAAAAGACTGTTCTATACATCAGTGTCTCTTTTGCTGTCTCGTATGTATTGCTTTTAATCTCCCCTTTTAAGTCCATTAATATTTGCTTTATATATCTTGGTGCCCCATGTTCTGTGAATATATGTTTGTAAATATATTTTCTTACTGGATTTATCCCGTTGCCATTATGTAATGCCTTTGCTTGTCTTCTAATAGTCTTTGTTTTAAAATCTATTTTGTGATATGAGTATAGGTAGACCAACCTTCATGTAATTTCTATTTGCATAAAATGTATTTTTCCATCATTTAACCTTCAGTCTATGTGTGTCCTTATTTCTGAAGTGAGCCTCTTCAAGGTAGCATACAAATGAGCTTTCTTTCTTTTTTTTTTTTTTTTGGATAAGATGTACTTATTTCCATTTTGCTAACTATTTTCTGGCCATTTGTGGCTCCTATCTTTTCTTCTTCTCTTTCTCTCTTCTTTTACATTTTGGTGGTTTTCTTTAGTGTTATGTTTTGATCCTTTTCTCATTCCTTCTTGTGTACTGCCTATAAGTATTTTCCTTGCATTTGTCTTTAGTTTTATATATTAATATAAGATCTTAAGTAAACAGCAGTGTGTTTTATGTTGTTAGCAACTTAACTTTAAATACATTCCAAAGCTTTCTATCTATCCCCTCTATGCTTTACTACTTTTGCTTTTTTTTTTTTTTTTTTGCTTTTAACCTTGCCTTATGCATTTGATCCACTATCTTTATTGTATACTTATATTTTCAATAAAAATTTTACTTTATGTGCTTTCATATTATTAATCAGTGCCATTCTTTCAGTTTCAATAAGTCCTTTTCAATATTTCTTTTTTATTTTTTTTTTGCTTTACTTGTTTTTATATATTTTATTTTATTTTTAACTTTACAATATTGTATTGGTTTTGCCATATATCAACATGAATCCGCCCTTTCAATATTTCTTGTGAGGCCATTTTAGTGGTGGTGAATTCCAGCTTTTGCTTCTCTGTGGTGTGCTTAGTCACTCAGTTGTGTCCAACTCTTTGCAACCCCATAGACGCCTTTCAGGCTTCTCTGTCCATGGGGATTCTCCAGGTAAAAATGCTGAAGTGGATTGCCACTTCCTTATCCAGGGGATTTTCCCAACCCAGGGACTGAACCCAGGAATCCCGCATTGCAAGCAGATTCTTTACTGTCTAAGCCACTAGGGAAGCCCTTTGCTTCTCTGGGAAACTCTTAATATCTCCTTCAGTTCTAAAGGATGAACATGCTGAAAAAATAACTTTTGGTGTGAAGTGTTTTTATTTTCAGCACTTTGAATATGTCAAGCCACTCCCTTCTGACATGTAATATTTCTGCTGAAAAATCTGCTGGTAGCCTTATGAGTTTTCCCTTATACATAGCAAGTTGTTTTTCTCTTGCTGATTTTAGGATTTTCTCTTTATCCTTAAGTCTACTATTTTAATTCTAGTATGTTTTGATGTGTGTCTTTTTGGATTTATTTATTTGGAGGTCTCTGGTCTCCCTGGACCTGGATGTCTGTTTCCTTCCCCATATGAAGGAAATTTTCAGCCATTACTTCTTCAAATATTTTTTCTGGTTCTTTCTCTTATCTTTCAGAGATTTTATATGCAAATATCATTCTGTTTGATGTTGTCCCAAAGGTCTCTTATGGTATCCACTTTTTATTTATTTTTCAGTTTTGCTGCTCCTTCTGGGTGAATCCCATAACTTTGTCTTCCAGCTTCCTGATTTGTTCTTATACATAGTCCAACTCCTGTTGAACTAATCTAATGTTTTTTTTTTAATTCAGTTATAACTTATGTTTAAAATTTTCTATCTCTTTGTTGAAATCTGCTTTCTGTTCATCCATTCTTTTCCTCAGTTTGGTGAACATTTTTATCACCAATACTTTTAATTCTTCAGCATGTAGACTTGTTATCTCTGTTTTATTAGGTCTTTTACTGAGATTTTGTCTATTGCTTAGTTGGCTGTGAGGTCCAGATGGGAGTCATGGGTAGATGGGGCTCTCAGTATGGTATGCATACTAGCGACAGCAGGTTAGATGGAAATGTCCAAAATAATGCTTGCCAGTATATTTTTGAGATTAGTTGTTTGTCAGTTGCTTCATTTGCTATTATTTTCTCCCATTCTGAAGGCTGTCTTTTCACCTTGCTTATAGTTTCCTTTGTTGTGCAGAAGCTTTTAAGTTTAATTAGGTTCCATTTGTTTATTTTTGCTTTTATTTCCAATATTCTGGGAGGTGGGTCATAGAGGATCCTGCTGTGATGTATGTTGGAGGGTGTTTTGCCTATGTTCTCCTCTAGGAGTTTTATAGTTTCTGGTCTTGTGTTTAGATCTTTAATCTATTTTGAGTTTATTTTTGTGTATGGTGTTAGAAAGTGTTCTAGTTTCATTCTTTTACAAGTGGTTGACCAGATTTCCCAGCACCACTTGTTAAAGAGATTGTCTTTAATCCATTGTATATTCTTGCCTCCTTTGTCAAAGATAAGGTGTCCATATGTGCATGGATTTATCTCTGGACTTTCTATTCTGTTCCATTGATCTATATTTCTGTCTTTGTGCCAGTACCATACTGTCTTGATGACTGTGGCTTTGTAGTAAAGCCTGAAGTCAGATAGGTTGATTCCTCCAGTTCCATTCTTCTTTCTCAAGATTGCTTTGGCTATTAGAGGTTTTTTGTATTTCCATACAAACTGTGAAATTATTTGTTCTAACTCTGTGAAGAATACCATTGGCAGCTTGATAGGGATTGCATTGAATCTATAAATTGCTTTGGGTAGTATACTCATTTTCACTATATTGATTCTTCCAATCCATGAACATGGTATATTTCTCCATCTATTAGTGTCCTCTTTGATTTCTTTCACCAATGTTTTATAGTTTTCTATATATAGGTCTTTAGTTTCTTTAGATAGATATATTCCTAAGTATTTTATTCTTTTCATTGCAATGGTGAATGGAATTGTTTCCTTTATTTCTATTAATTAATTTTCCTTAATTTCTATTTTCTCATTATTAGTGTATAGGAATGCAAGGGATTTCTGTGTGTTGATTTTATATACTTTGTTCTTGGTGTTTGATGTCAGAAATAGCCACATTTTAGTTAACTGGTAACATTAACCTTCCATCACATGTTCAGCACCAATGCCTGTATCCTGAGGCTCAATTGCTCTCACATAATAAGAACAGTCAGTGTCATGTGGGAGCCCCAAAAGATTACAAGGGAACAGGACAAGAATTTTTAAAATTCTGCCCCAATCTGGAAAGGGGTTCAGTGTCCTCTCTTCACCGCCCCAGTCTGTGAACGGACCGTGTCTTAATCATTTTTAATATTTTTAGTACCTAGCACATACAATAAATGCTTGCTGAATGAACTAATGAGTATGGCTGAGCAAGAACAGGATGCGTAAGATGAGCCCTGGGTAACCTAGGAAAGTTTAGACTAGATCATGGGCCCATCTAGCATTTTCACATGGAAGGAAGGAAGGAAGAAGCTATTTCCCAAGAAAGAGGAAATGCTTGGAAATGTCCCTACCACCTATGCCACAGGACTTCTGAATCCAGTTAAAGAGAAACACTATGAGACACAAAGGATTTGGATCTGAGGAAATGCAAATTAGCGATATAGGAATTTTATCTTCTCTACACCACAGGATTTTACCTGCTGCATTTTTATTAAAGTAACCCAAAAAAGTGAAAAATAATAATAATAATGCTTGCCAAAAACAGTATTAGCAAGGTAGTCTGAGATCACAAAAACGACTCCCACTGATGTTTTAGTTCCCCAGTAGAATCCCAAATAGTTCCTGTCTGTCTAGTACATGCTTCAAGGTTAGTAATAAAGTTTATGCACATTTCAATCTGGTGTTTTTGGACTGCTTTAGGGTCAAGTCTTCATGCAAATCCTTGAAGAGATTTTCCATCTGCTGTAATTTTACAGCTTTCCTTGATGTATTCCCCATTGTTATTTTAAAATCAAGTGTTTTGGGGGCTTTTCTGTCCTATACAGGGTCCTATAAACACACCTTTGTGATCCTTCTCAATTGTTGACTGCCACTGCTGGGTGATGGTTTCTTCCTTTGCTATGATCATGTATCTGTGTCTACTATCCATCTTGATGCTGTATTTTTACCCTTTGCTTTGGCTATTGTTCCTTTAATTTTTATGTTCCTTTCACAGGGACTTAGTCCACATGTGACTGTAGATTTGCTGTGTCCATGGGAGGAACTATACTGTCCAAAATCTCATTTTTATCTGTTTTATGTATATCCATCTCAATGCAAGTTTGTGCTTGAGCACAAGTAAATAAATAAATATTCTTGAGCCAACAGACATAAAATTGTTTTCTTGTGACCTCAGAGTCAAAAAGTAATAGTAAATTAAGAATATCATCCTTGAATGAATGATGGCATAGTGTGACATAAGCTTTCTGTGGCTGGTCTTCCAAGAAATTGAAAGTTTTCAATTTTTTGAATGATGGTGGGTCTACCTAGGTCCCAAAGGTTAAAAACTAATTTCTTAAGACAATCTATAATTGGAATCAACCTCAGGAAGTATTGGAAATAGTGGACTATAACACAAAGAGATTTGATTAATTTATCTTGATTTTTGTGTGGCCACATCAGGCTTTAAGCAACCCAACATTTACCTTATGTGTCCAACTTTACCTATTATATCCATCTCTCGTTTGTGTATCCCACAGAGTTATGGAGTGGAGCAATTCTTCCATGTATGCGGACTTTGTCCTCTTGGGCTTGTTCAGCAACACACGTTTCCCCTGGCTTCTCTTTGCCCTTATCGTTCTGGTATTTGTCATCTCAGTAGCCAGCAACACAATGATGATCATTCTCATCCACCTGGACTCCCGCCTCCACACTCCCATGTACTTCCTGCTCAGCCAGCTTTCCATCATGGATATCTTGTACATTTCCACCATTGTGCCCAAGATGCTGGTTGACCAAATGGTAGACCAAAGGGCCATTTCCTTTGCAGGATGCACTGCCCAGCACTTTCTCTATTTGACCTTGGCAGGAGCTGAGTTCTTCCTTCTAGGACTCATGTCCTATGACCGCTATGTTGCCATCTGCAATCCTCTGCGCTATCCTGTGCTTATGAACCGCAAAGTCTGCTTGTTGATTGTGGTGGCAGCCTGGCTGGGAGGGTCCATAGATGGCTTCTTACTTACACCAGTCACCATGCAGTTCCCTTTCTGTGCTTCTCGGGAAATAAATCACTTCTTCTGTGAGGTACCTGCTCTTCTGAAGCTCTCCTGTATGGATACATCAGCTTATGAGACAGCCATGTATGTCTGCTGCATCATGATGCTCCTCATTCCTTTCTCTGTCATCTCAGCCTCTTATACAAGGATTCTCATTACTGTTTACAGAATGAATGAGGCGGAAGGGAGAAAAAAGGCAGTGGCCACTTGCTCCTCACACATGGTAGTTGTCAGTCTCTTTTATGGGGCTGCCATGTACACCTATGTGCTACCTCACTCTTACCATACTCCTGAGCAGGACAAGGCTGTGTCTGCCTTCTACACTATCCTTACTCCCTTGCTCAACCCACTTATTTACAGTCTCAGGAACAAAGATGTCACAGGGGCCCTACAGAAAGTTCTGGGAAGGTGCTCATCCTCAGGAAGGTAACCACCTTCCAGAGAAACTGCATTTGCTGCTAGAGGTTTGGAGAAGAGGATATAGGACTTGTCATCTTTGGATTTAAACATTGTCTGCCTGGAAATAGCAGGTCATCCACATGCCAGCAACTGTGAGGCATCCTGGGATTTAGAAAGCCTACAGTAGCATTTTGAAGATTTTCATCATCTTTTGAAACATAAGAGGATTCTACAAAGGTGTTGAATGGAACTGGAATAAAATAGGGGTTTCAGTAGACGGTTCCACCCATACGCTTTCTACAAATTTTGCATCCCACTGAACAGATGTTTGTTTCCTGCCATGGTCAGTCATGGCAAAAGAAATGCTAATCTTCTGCTATTCCTCTAGCTTCTCATCACAGTTTCTTTTTAGACATCATACAAATTGACTACTTCAAAGAATCAATATGTCCAATATTATTTTGATTGTATTCAAATGCTATTTTAATAACTAATTGAATTTTTTACAAATGATGTTTTTAGCCTTCCAAAACATTTAATTCAATCAAGCCAATATTGGCAGTATCATTATTTTAAAAATTGGTGAAGAGACCAGTACCTTTACTTTTTTTCCCATGAAGTTTTGCTAAAATAATCTCAGAATAATGGACCAATGTGCTTTTGAGACTGGTAAACATGGATGGCTTCTACATTTTCTATCCTTCCTAATGATATAATTTAATAGGAACATCCAGGGCAGTTTGAAATCATATCTTTTTCGCTGTATTTAAATTGCCTGATGATCTAATATATTTCATTTGAAAGATTTTCATGCAAAAGAATGGAACTCCTTTGAGAGTTAAATGTTGATTTATTCTTTTAAAAATTAATATATGCTACTCCTTATTTTCTATTTTATAATATTTTAATTTAGTTATAATTATTTTATTTAATAATTTAATTACTTGAATAATTGTGGTTAACCAATAGTCTTCTGAAGTAGAAAATTTTATTTTTCATCATCTTTTTTCTTTTATATGCTTTTCCCTACTTGACCAAACTCCTTCTATTTTGAGTCCTCAGTCTTTCTGTCTTTCTACCTTTATATCTTCAGGTTTGCTCATCTTAGACTTAATTTTCTAAAAAGAAAACATTTTGCATTACTAAAATGAGAATGCAATTATGTGTAAGCTCATTTAAAATTTTATTAATATCAGAGTGGTCTGAATATGTATAAGTCAGCTGAGAATTGACATATGTTTCAGAAAATCCAATGCTTCTACATCTTGGAAAAAAGGAGGAACATATCATTAGAGAACTTTCTAATGCATCTCACTTTTCTATGTTGCATTTCCATGTGGGTGAAAAATAATATTGTTTAGTATACCTAAATGTAAAAATTTGTCCTATTTTCTCTCAATAACACCTATATTATAACCAGAAGTTGGAGTCAACTTTTAAAGACTCCACCATTTTATCTAAATTTCCTAGAAACCTTCAAACTAGTCCTTGGAATTCATTTTCTAACATTTGTGTCATGAAGAGAATGATTCTTGCCAAGATTGGAAATTTTGGCTTTTTATGATATAGGAATAGTGAATATGCTTTACAAATAGCTTCTGGATAGAAAAGATATAGATTAGAAAAATTGCACTCACATTTAAAAAGATGCCTTGGTATTATAACCCTTATTAAACTCTAATTACAGACATGAAATTAGTTTTTTCAACCTCTCTATGTCTGGTTGAACAGATTAATTTAATTTCTTGAAATCCTCTTTTTCAAGGTATTAAATTAGAACATTCTAACTTAATTCTTACCTCAGAGGAATAATTTTAAAAGAACACGATATAACCGGTGCAAAGCAACTTTAGCTTTGGAAGGTGCTATATGCCATGATGTATTATTATAACTGACACAACACTATAGAGAAGAGGCAGTGAAACCTGCTTTCTTCACCCATTTCTATACCAGAAGTGGTCTTGTCTCTTGAATTGTACTTAACATAGAATTTCCTCTTGCAGAGATGAGGTAACAGAGGTGATTAATGTCCCCTAACTCTAACATAAGACCTTTATTAAAACATTCAGAAACTGTTTCAAGGACTGATGTTAGTCTGTCCACAGATAGCTTACAGTGAACAATGTCAGATTTGTGATCTCTGAAGATTTAGCTTCAGGTTCAGGGACCAGGCTTGATCACTCAAGAGCTTTTGTGTAGCAGAGTTTTATTAAAGTGAAAAAGGACAGAAAAAACTTCTGACATAGCCATTAGAAGGGGGATGGAGTGTGCCCCCCTTGCTAGTCTTATCAAGGCCTTATATACTTTTACCAGACTGACTCCCACAACAGACACCTTAAATTAACAAGATTAGAACTAATAATAAAAAGATCTTAACAGACCCACTCTTGAAACAAATGTCTTAAGATAACAAGATTAGTCAGAAGGTTCTTGTTAAAAAGGAGAAACATGTCCTTGAGTAAGATGCATTGTTGTTATATAATCTTTAGTACAGAGTTTAAGGGAAAACATGCTCTTGAGCCATTAGCTCTGGGCTTAAAGAAAAAGCATTTTATTTGACTAAGAGGAAAGAATGTAGAAAAAAAAAAAACATTTATCCTTTTCTCCTCCTTGAGAGCCCCAGGCCCCTTTCTCCTCCTGGAGGATCCTGGACCTCTTCTCCTTGAGGGCCTCTGACTCTTTATCAATCTACCTAAATTAACTCTCTCAAAAACAATGGTCATTGCCTCTAGTGTATCATGAGAGGACAGATATCCTAACTTCACTTCACACTAAATTCTACCTGACTTCAGAAGCTGAAGAAAACAAGCAAGAACACCCTATATGAAGAACGCTTCTTGAAAGAGAACTATATAGCCACCTGTGTAGGGGTTGATCACTTTCTTTTTCCACATGGTAAATTAAAAGGAGCCAGAGAATATTTACTTTTCTTTTGTTAGGTAGTTAGAATAGGCATAGGAGTCCAGAATGGCTGGGCTACAAGACAAGGAAGGGAAAAGCCAGCGAAAATAGAACAAAGGAAGTTCCAAGGACCGGAGTGAGGACCTCAGGTAGAACAAACAGCACTCCTGGCTAGCCCAATTTACATAGGGCAGGCCCAGGGGGTTGGAAAAAACATATAAAAAGAGGAGCCGAAGGGCCGGGGGCCCTCTCTTCTCTTCTCATCTTTGTGTTGGCATGCCCCCACACCTTGAGGGTGTATTTTCCTGCTATTTTCTAAATAAAATTGAGCTGTAACATGGAGCTGTTAACACTGATCTGTTCAAAACCCGAGAACTATAACATGGTCTGTCCAAGAGCTGTGATGCACCACAGGCTTTAATGTCCATTGCTTCAAATTTTTGTCTAGATGAGACAGAACCAAGGACATTACATTTGCCTGACACTTTCCAGCTTAGTGACACTTATAGTTGTCACTCAGACGATATAAACTGAATAAATAAAATAAATGTCACATGTCTTATAATGCATTTGTTTTCAACATCAGTCCAGTTTCTCCCCTATACTGTAGTGTTAGCAAATCCAAGGCATATTTGGACATAGTAGGATCTTCTTTTCTTCAATTTTTGCTTTTTCTCTCCTTTTTTTCCTACAAATTCTTTCTCTTCCTTAATTTATACCTCTCCCTCTTCTATTCCTAACAATTCTTACTTCCCAAACACATTCCTCTTTTTTTTTCTCTCTCCCTTGCTCTTGCACTTTATCTATTCCCAACTTATTGTTTTATTGACTATGCTCCAGCTCTCATTGCTCTTGGTAGTGATGCTGTTCTTCTCTAGTGAATCATGGGATTTTAATTACTATAGATTACTAGGATAGCTAGAGGTTTGGGGATTTCAGGGACTTTTAAAATGGGCTTCTGTAGTGTGCTGGCAATAAAATGAAAGAGAAGATGAGGTTTTAATATAGAGAGAATTTTAATAGAAACTACTTAACATAGATGTGTTTGTCTTGGTTAGATGTATTTAACTGTAGCCAGAAGGTTTGCATAATGGAAAATGTAGACAAATCTAATAGTACTTTCTTAATTGTGTACTCTATAGGCCTCTTTAGTTCTGCTATTTCAACATAATTTTTAGTCTAAGAGTTCAAAAAAGGATACATGTATATGTATTTGATATTACTGAATCACTTTTTTGAATCACTGAAACTAACACAATGTTGTTAATCAACTATGATCCATTATAAAATTAAAATGTAAATAAAAAAAGAAAGTTATAGTCTGGAGAAATTAAAAAGTAAAATAAAATAAATGGATTTTCCCCAGCATTGAGAATCTACTGTTCCACAGTGAGCAAGGTAAATTTAGAGAAAGTTGTTTGCATCTCTAAGCAGAGAAGCAGAGACCTCATTCTCAGCTTATGATTGGGCATTCTTTCTGTCTTACATGTCTGATCCTTCACGTGTGCTCTGGATAAGTTCTGTCATCTGCTTATGACTGCTTCTTTGATATTTGAATCAACAATTTTTTACTTAAAGTATAGACTTGCTGCTCCTGCTACTGCTGCTAAGTCACTTCAGTCGTGTCCAACTCTGTGTGACCCCATAGACGGCAGCCCACCAGGCTCCCCCGTCCCTGGGATTCTCAAGGCAAGAACACTGGAGTGGGTTGCCATTTCCTTCTCCAATGCATGAAAGTGAAAAGTGAAAGTGAAGTCGTTCAGTCGTGTCCGACCCTCAGCGACCCCATGGACTGCAGCCTTCCAGGCTCCTCCGCCCATGGGATTTTCCAGGCAGGAGTACTGGAGTGGGGTGCCATTGCCTTCTCCGAAAGTATAGACTTATATTTTAGTAACTCCCAGTCTTTGTTTAGAGATATCCCAGAGCATCTTCCATAATCTCAAGAGAAATAGAAATACTCTAAACATTATTTTCTTCACTGTCTTATTTGTAAACAATAGATAATATTAAGTCTATTTTGGTTATAGTGAGGGATTATTAAAGATGAAGTAAACATAATAAAATAATGAGAATTAAAAAGGAAAAGAAGGAAACATTACTTGAATTCTGCATCATAGAAAATTTGAGTCTGAAGTAATCTTAGAGATGATTGTGCCAAACCTTTTCATTTAATAGATGGAAAAACAAACCCTGAGAACAGAATCCCCTTCCCAAAGACATATGGGAAATGGTAGAACTGCGGTTTGCAATCGAGGTATCCTTATTCTAGTTTCATGGATATTTAGCATATCCTCTGAGGCTTTGTTTTTAATCATTCTCCCAAGAAGATGGGTGAATTATGTGATTTATGAGTCATTTAGATTAAATATTCTGGCAGCTTTGGAATTTTTCCCACTAGGTCTCTCAGTATCCTCACACTTTTTTCTTCCATGTATGAAGTTCCAGTTAGGGAACCTGATATGTGCCTCTGTCTTTCAAGAACATCAGCAGAGAACTAACTCTTCAGAAATTTAGAAAGAGCTTCCTAAAAATATATTAATTTAGGTCTTATCGTGATAAATACTGGGATTTTTTGTGTCATTAAACAATTATTTATTTAGGACTTAAGCAGTAAATAACTCATTTACTACAAATGGTGGAAAAGAAAATAATGAAGGACAAGAAGAAAGAACTGCTATTCAGCATCTGCTTTGAACAAGGCCCTTAGTTCAGTATTGTATGTTCTATCTTACTTCATTCTCTTTTTTTTAATTTTATTTTATTTTTTAACTTTACAATATTGTATTGGTTTTGCCATATATCAACATGAATCTGCCACAGGTATACACGTGTCCAAGAAGAATTCACTCTAAATGCCAGGTAGCACTTTGGAATGGGGTAGGCAAACAAAATTATCTGAGGTTAAACAAAACATCTAGAATTTAAGAATTACTATCTTAAAATATAGGTCTGTTTCTACCTCTGTATAAGGACTGTTACTGGAAAAGGCTAAAGGAGATAAAGGGTATTAGTAGGAAAAGAGCTAAAAGAGAAAGATGAGCAAGAAAAAAAGAAAGAAAACCTTGATAAGTTACAAAATATCTATCATATATAAATAATTTAGACTCTGATACTTTACCAACAAAAATTGTCATGTTCAGAAGCTGTGTTATTTTCCTTTGTAAACTTGGTAATAATAATAGAAGACCAGCTTGTTATAGCAGCACTTCTCAACCATTTTCCTGACATGGACATCAAAAAAAAAAAAGAAATGGTAGTCATTGGGGTAAATTGAGGTGGTTGTTGACTGCCAAATCAATTTCCTGGTGGCTATACCTGCTCAGGTATTATCAGACCCATTTAGCGTTGGGGACATCAATGCTACTGCTGCTGCTGCTAAGTCGCTTCAGTCGTGTCCGACTCTGTGCAACCCCATGGACAACAGCTCACCAGGTGCCTCTGTCCACAGGATTCTCCAGGCAAGAATACTGGAGTGGGTTGCCATTTCCTTCTCTGGGGACATCAGTACCTGGTTGTAAACCATTGGTGGCTCTGTATTGAGCTACATCACACTGGAAGGAAAAGGATATTCAAATAATTCTATTTCCAAATTAAAGGACTTTTATATTTGTTGATAAGTGATATAAACTATTCTTTAAGAAGCATTAGGTAGTTATTGAATAGCACTCTAAATGGCTGGAAAATTTTATCACATGTGATAAATCTAGTCTTGGTAAATTCAAAAAAATTGAAATCATTCCAAGCATCTTTTCTGACCACAATGCAGTAAGATTAGATCTCAATTACAGAAGAAAAACTGCATGGAGGCTGAACAACACGCTGCTGAATAACCAAAAAATCATGAAAGAAATCAAAATATGCATAGAAATGAATGAAAATGAAAACACAACAACCCAAAACCTGTGGGACACCGTAAAAGCAGTGCCATGGGGAAGATTCATAGCAATACAGGCATACCTTAAGAAACAAGAAAAAAGTCAAATAAATAACCTAACTCTACACCTAAAGCAACTAGAAAAGGGAGAAATGAAGAACTTCAGGGTTAGTAGAAGGAAAGAAGTCTTAAAAATTAGGGCAGAAATAAATGCAAAAGAAACAAAAGAGACCATAGCAAAAATCAACAAAGCCAAAAGCTGGTTCTTTGAGAGGATAAATAAAATTGACAAAACATTAGCCAGACTCATCAAGAAACAAAGGGAGAAAAATCAAATCAATAAAATTAGAAATGAAAATGGAGAGATCACAACAGAAGTTTTAACTTTAGAATGATCTTTACTTTCATCTCTACATTACATGCTTTTTTTATTCTTAAGAGATGCCAGGGTTAGATAAGTAGTTTTATGAAAAAAATCTCAAGAAGTAATTACAACTTTTGCTTTGGAAAAGAATAGACTCTCTGGTAAAAGGATTGGACTTTGGCTGGTCTTCCTCTTATGCACGAGGTGAGCCCAGTAAATATAGATTAATTACTAACCTAGGGATTTCTCCTGCAAGATGCTGAGATCCAATGTTAATTAAACACTTACTTTTGTCTTAGTCCCACCCTCATATCCAAGTATTTTAAAAGGCTGCCATTTCAATGTTGCCTAACTAAGGTCTGGACTCAATTGCTCTGAGGTAAGAGTAAATAATTTCATGGAAACCAAATAGAACATTTCCCATACACTATGATGTTTTCTTTAGGCATCACTCTAAGACTATTAGAAACTATCTTCAGGTTTAAGAAGGATAAATTTGTACATTCAGTTCTCAGAAAAGGGATACTTTAGCATGAAATAGGAAGCATAGGGGAATCTAGTATTAGTTTATGGGTGCTTGAATGAATTTACTAAAGAGAAAAAGGGCATGTAAAAGCTGATGGTTGAAAGATCTAGCTTAGTATTCATGATGAGTAATTTTTAGACTTTAATGTCTAAGATATGTATTACTAATGAAAAGCATGGATTGCCCTCTGAATATTTTTTACTTTTTTTTTTTCTGTCTGAATATTTTTAAGGCAAGAGTTAACCTTTTTGTATGGAAAAAAGTGTGGGTAGAGGTTTTTGCGTCCTTAGAGGGAGATTGAAATATATTGAATTATTTCTCTTTATTATTATTATTATTTTCTAAGCTCCCTTCTCCCTTCCTTACTCCATAGGCATGGTCATATGCTCTCATAGTGCTCAAAAGATAAAATCTATTTTTTTTTAATAGACAAGCAGCATTTCTTAAAGAAATTCCCTTAAAAGATTTTACCATGGTCCTATCAGAGACCACTGGGCTGAATCACTGAAGCAGAATAGGATTGTGTCTACATGTCAGAAACTTAGATCGCATCATGCAATAATGAGCACGTTACATTTAGAGCTACAGGTATCAGCTTTTTATGTTCCTCTGTCATTTCTGGTCTTGTACAGTTGTTCCTTTCCTCTGATTCTTTACTCCCCTATAGCACTAGCAGAGTAGAGAGTAGATGTCCCCTGTGCCTGATTCTTTGATTTCTGTTTACCTCTGCACAAACTGACACCACTACTCAGGATATATCTCTATTAATCAAAATAAGTAGCTGTCCTGGCATCTGACAGCTTTAAATTTAGACCCTTCATACAATATTCCAGGAAGCCAGATGTACTTATTGTTTCCAGTTCAGTCAGTTTTTAGTCGCTCAATTGTGTCCAACTCTTTTAAGACCCCATGGACTGCAGCACTCCAGGCTTCCCTATGCATCACCAACTCCTGGAGCATACTCAAACTCATGTCCATCGAGTCGGTGGTCACATCCAGCCATCTCAAATCTTGTTGTCCCCTTCTCCTTCTGCCGTCAATCTCTCCCAGCATCAGGGTATACCCTTAACAGTGTGCTTTAGGTAACTTGGCACCTGGTATTAGAACTAACACTTTATGATTAAATATATGTACATATTTAAATCTTCTGTACCTTATGATGTTTTGACATCTTAACATTTCTAGCTGTGGAGAGACTGCCCCTCCCTGGACTAGTCAGTTATTAGAGATAGCACAAGTCTTAGAATGTCTTTGATATGAAAACTAAACTATCTGGAATCAGACCTTCTCCCTGTCAATTGTACATACAGTGAATCAGAAAGGATTGGTCCAAGACCTCCTTATCTTCGGTAATCCTTCTCCCTGATCTCACTTGAAGGTCTATTTTTACAAGATGTTGCAAGGATCTGAATTGTGTCCAGACTTCTGTGGCTTCTCTCAGAATAATTTCAGTCTTATTGTCCTGAAATGTTCAGGTTCTACCAGCTAGCACCTTGCACAGGAACCCTCTTTCATTTCCTTACCTTTACTTTCCACATGGCATATCAGAGAAAAAAATCAAAGCCTCTTGCAGAACTTACCCATCCTTTCCCATGGCAGAGATCCAGAGTCTCCATTCACAGTGCTCTTCTTACTTTGGCTGGATCTTCCCATACCCTGCTGCTGCAGCTGCTGCTGCTGCTAAGTCACTTCAGTCGTGTCTGACTCTGTGTGACCCCAGAGACGGCAGCCCACCAGGCTCCCCCGTCCCTGGGATTCTCCAGGCAAGAACACTGGAGCGGGTTGCCATTTCCTTCTCCAATGCATGAAAGTGAAAAGTGAAAGTGAAGTCGCTCAGTTGTGTCCAACTCTTAGCAACCCCATGGACTGCAGCCTACCAGGCCCATACCTTAGCCTCTGCCATACCAGGTGGTTATGGAACTATACTAGGTGATGTTATGTCAGTTCTGGAGGTGGGGCATTCTCTGTCTTGAACAACAGAAAAGCCTGAACCTGGGGCCATGCAGATACAAGGTTTCATTTTTTTCTTCTAATTTTTAGAAGGATTGTAATTAAAGAAGGAAATGGTAGAAAACTTGAGACTAGGGAATAATGATGATAGTGGTAGAAAGGTTACCTAACGGGGAATGTAATCCAGTATCTAGTATGTGTAAACCAAATCACACATTACATTAAACAGTAGTCAATAGCGTTAACACTAATGTTAAAATTAGATACTGGGAACTGATGCAAATAGATTACATCATGACATGTCATTGTGCTCATAGTGTAGATGTTGCCATGTCAAACATTCCACAGTACAATGTTAACTACATATTTTGATCGTGTGTCACATTAGTTTTTTATATTTGATTCACTGACAAAAGTAACACATACACCTTTGTGCTAAGCCTCTTAGTATGCTATTCCTCTAACAGGATCTCTTCCCTACTCTTAAATATTCTCTCTCTTACACACACATACACACACACTCACATATACACAGAGAAGCAGCTTGGATCCAAATTGAGGTTCTTTTATTCACTGAAACTCTGATTGTTTTAGAAATAAAGTTAGTTTACAACATATCCTTGTCCTCCTTCAGTTTTATTAATATATTTTAACATTCTGGGATCTACTCTAAGAAAGGATCTGGAGTTTGAAGAAGTTGCGTTCCTTAATCAAAGATTTCTGAGGCAATGAGAATGATTTACTATTTTTCATATTCTGTAGACTCCAGTCTGAGTGTATGTGTGAAATAAATTTCTCTGACCCATATTTTGATTGCAAAGCAAGTTTTCCTTAGGCAATTTTCAGATTATTTGGCTATCTCAGTTTTTCAGTGTATTTTCAAAGTGATGATTAGGAGTGGATTTGATACTGTCAGTAGTGCACATAAAATCTACAATGTGCTTAAGTGAAAAAAAGGATTGTTGATCAAGATAAAGTTATTGTCTACCAGCATGAATATTTTTATCCCAACCAGTTATTGCAGAGCTCCATAAACACAGTTTTAATTCTAACATCTTAAATTTAATTTCTGTGTCTATGATTCAGAGCTGTGGCTTTCACAAGTAAATCTTTCACATATTTAAAAAGGCAGAAGTAGCTGACTTTTATCAAACTTATTGAAAGCTGATATTTGATATTTAGGTAAGGTTTATGCTGGTTTACCCAAGCATTTGTTTTTCTCCTTCTCAATTGAAAAGGTATATTAAAGTTTCAACACAGACCAACATAAAATTGCTTTTTACTTTCTTCCTCTGGAATTTTGCTCATTTACCTAGTCTATAATGTAATTACATCTTTAATAAACACTCAGAAAAAGTCCCAGTATTGTTCCTAATAGTTCTGCTTCAGCATAAAGATTAATTCATTCTTAATACCTCAAAGACTATATATTTATTTAAAAATCCAGATAAAGTATTAGTAACTAATATATTTTATTGAAATATACTTCTTCAGTAATTCTGTCACTAAAATGAAGAGATGTACACTGCAGAAATGTACACTATAAAACAATGGTAATAATAAACTCATTCCTCCATGTTCCTGAATATATCTAAGAAGTGCGCTTTTACATCTCTCAAGAATAAAAGATGCAAGAGTTCATTCCATCTAGTTCAACTGAGTTTTTCCCCTCTAAATTCAGGAATCTCATTTCCATCTAGAGTTGCCTTTACTTATAAACATAGAGGATAGATAACAATGTAGAAATATAATTGTTAAGGAATTAAAAATGAAAAACAAATCAAGTAGTAATGGATTCCTATGACAATATAAAATTTTCATAATTTCAGAATGTCAGAAAAACTGTTAATGTTTGGCTGAACAATAATTAAAAAGTTGCTTAGGTCACTATGAAATGATATGAGGCCATTCTAAGTGATAAAATCTCAGTCCACTCAGTGGTGTCAATCAGAAAGATCACAGTGTTGAAGAACCCAAAGCCTTGCTTGTAGAATACATTTAAGGTGATACTCATTTGAGATTTATGACCCTATATTATTCTGTGAGAAAAAAATGGATCCAAATACTTAAAATGACCTGTGCCTAAAATATGAACTTCCTTGGCAGAAAAACATCTAACCATAGGCCACAGATATTGACCATTAATTAAAGTTTGTAGTATTGCCTTGTTAATTCCTGATCAAAGCAGCTTAATTATAACAACAGCCAAATTATGTAAATTTATTGGCTTCATGCTTATTTTTTATAAGTTTATGAAATCACAAATGGATGTGCATGATGTTAACAATGCAATATTAAATGGCAGAGTGCAATTTAAATTTAATCTACCCATACATATTGATTGCAAGGCAATATGAAGGGTAAGGCACAGTTATCAAACTGGAGAAATTTTTATTCTAAAATAAGATTATAAAATATATACAGAAGATAGTTCAAAATAAAAATAAAGAAAAATTTGAAAATGATACTGTATAAATTATTACATTTATATCTTATATCAGCCTACAGAGATATAGACCTATGATAACTTTTCACAAGTGATGAAATTGAGTTAGTTTATAGATTAATTTTTCTGTCCAATGGTCAGTCAGTTCAGTTGCTCAGTCGTGTCCGACTCTTTGCAACCCCATGAATCGCAGCACTCCAGGCCTCCCTGTCCATCACCAACTCCCAGAGTTCACTTAGACTCACGTCCATTGAGTCAGTGATGCCATCCAGCCAGCTCATCCTCTGTCATCCCCTTCTCCTCCTGCCCCCAATCTCTCCCAGCATCAGAGTCTTTTCCAGTGAGTCAACTCTTTGCATGAGGTAGCCAAAGCACTGGTTTCAGCTTTAGCATCATTCCTTCCAAAGAAATCCCAGGGCTAATCTCCTTCAGAATGGACTGGTTGGAAATACCAAGACAGATTCAATATGATTCTGAACTGATGTTCTTTCCTTTATCTCACTCTGCTTCTGACATACTATCCATGGTAGGCCCTCCCTAAATTTTGGATTATTAATTAACCTAACAACTTCCTGTCTTTGCAGTTCTAGGAGCTATTATGTGCTGTAAACATGGAGACGGTTCTTCAAAATTCCACTGACTTCATCCTCTTGGGCCTCATCACACATCCCACATTCCCTGGGTTTATCTTTGCAGTGGTCTTCTCCATCTTTCTGGTGGCTGTAACAGCCAACATGGTCATGATTCTGCTCATTCACACAGACTCCCACCTCCACACGCCCATGTACTTCCTGCTTAGCCAACTGTCCATCATGGACACTGTCTACATCTGCATCACTGTCCCCAAGATGTTGCAAGATCTCTTGTCCAAGGAAAAGACCATCTCCTTCCTGGGCTGTGCACTTCAGATCTTCCTCTACCTGACCCTGATTGGAGGGGAATTCTTCTTGCTGGGCCTTATGGCCTATGACAGGTATGTGGCTGTGTGCAACCCTCTTCGATATCCTCTCCTCATGAACCGCAGGATTTGCTTGTTTATGGTGGTGGGTTCCTGGGTTGGTGGCTCCTTGGATGGGTTCATGCTGACTCCCTTTACCATGAGCTTCCCTTACTGTGGGTCCCGAGAGATCAATCACTTTTTCTGTGAGATCCCAGCAGTACTGAAGCTGTCTTGTATTGACACATCACTCTACCAGACCCTGATGTATGCCTGCTGTGTGCTGATGCTGCTCATCCCTATATCCATCATCTCTGTTTCCTACACACGCATCCTGCTCACAGTGCATCAGATGAACTCTGCTGAGGGCCGGCGCAAAGCCTTTGCTACCTGTTCATCCCATATTGTGGTGGTGATCATTTTCTATGGAGCAGCCTTCTACACCAATGTGCTGCCCCAATCATATCACACACCAGAGAAAGACAAGGTTGTATCTGCCTTCTACACCATACTCACTCCAATGCTCAACCCACTCATCTACAGCTTGAGAAATAAAGATGTGGCTACAGCTCTAAGAAGAATACAGGGGAGATGTACATACTCCCAGAAAGTCAGAGCAGGGGATGTGTCCAAGAAGTACTAGAAGGATCTGGGTACAAACTTTCTTGGTACTGTGGCTACTGGCACACAGTAATTCTAGAAAATATATTGTTGGTTCTGAAAAATATTCACTATCATTTTCACAATCCTGGATTATATCAGGCAAAATAATTCTTTTGACACCAACACTTAAGAACTGTAGCTGAACACAGCCAGTATCTCAGCAACAGCCAACTCACTTGTCTGGATTAACTGACAGACATCTCTCAGAAAGCATTTTCTTCTGGTAGCATTATAAATCCAATTCCAGTCAGTCCAAACATCCCTTTGAAAGTCCTGAATGGATATTTTTATGTTACATATTTTCATGTGCCTTTTGTGTCTGTATTTCTGACAAACTTTTGAATAGAAAATGCGAGGAATAATTTTCATGTCCTTGTTGATTTAAAGTCAAATGTTCAATACAAATTAAATATTTTCTGATGACTATAGTCTATGTAGCACCTCCATTTAGAAAACTTTTGTAAGGATAATTCAGTTGGGTTTGGGGTTCAGTATTCTTTGTTATCTTTTATAAATGTCTGTGTTCTCTAATCTCTAAATTTAAACTGTTATCATAATTTTATTCATGTAGAGTTCATTATGTGTCTGGAAATCACTAACTATTTACTGATTGATTAGATTTGACTTCTATTATTATTAAGATAGATATTGCTACAATCCTTTAGTAACTTCCATTTATTGCCTAATAAAATGACTTATGAAACAAAACATGAATAAATCAAGACCTTTTGTTAGTTAAATCAGCTCCCTTGGTCAATTTTCCTATTGTAAAAGTTTTCATCTAGTAGACTGGTAATATTTTTTCTATTAATTATCTTTTGGTTATTTGAGAAGCTTTAATAGATACAGGATCCTGATACAACAGAATGTTTATTTAAAAAGAGCACACTCACTAAGGACTGTCCGTCCATTTACCTACTTAATTTTAACTTCCTTCTTATGTGTAAGGCACTAAAATATGACAAATAAATTTTTATTCACCTAGTGTTTATTTTGTTTTGCAATCAAAAGCTTAGAATGTGCTGGGATCATTTTTGGGTGATTTTGTAATTGACAAAGATTAAGAATAGGTTACTGTATGTCCTTGTAGTGCCAGTGCAAAGTGAAAACTGTATCCTTCATAGATGTTCATGTAAGTAAATCTCATCCTCACTAATATGCTAATCCAGGGTTCATTTTGCCTTGGAAGATTCCCCCAAATTTGATCTTATGCTGAAACAAACAAACAAATAGAAAAGAGATGGAAAAATGGCTTAGATGGATGAATCTCTTCAAGTAGAGAAACTAATAAAACACTAATGAAAGAAATCAAAGATGATACAGATGAACAAATTACCATATTCTTGGATTGAAAGAATCAATATATTGAATATGACTTCAGTTCAGTTCAGTCACTCAGTCGTGTCCGACTCTTTGTGACTCCATCAATTGCAGCACACCAGGCCTCCCTGTCCATCACCAACTCCTGGAATTCATTCAAACTCACATCCGTCAAGTTGGTGATGCCATCCAGCCATCTCATCCTCTCTCATCCCCTTCTCCTCCTGCCCCCAATCCCTCCCAGCATCACAGTCTTTTCCAATGAGTCAACTCTTCGCATGAGGTGCCCAAAGGTTTGGAGTTTCAGTCATAGCATCATTCCTTCCAAAGAACACCCAGGACTGATCTCCTCTAGAATGGACTGGTTGGATCTCCTTGCAGTCCAAGGGACTCTCAAGAGTCTTCTCCAACACCACAGTTCAAAAGCATCAATTCTTCGGCTCAGCTTTCTTCACAGTTCAACTCTCACATCCATACATGACCAAAGGAAAAACCATAGCCTTGACTAGACAGACCTTTGTTGACAAAGTATTGCCTCTGCTTTTCAATACGAATATGAATATTTTATTAATTCTTGAGAAGCCACTCTCCAGCCAACCACCCTATGAAGCAAGCTAGATGGATCTTGTCTGTGTTTCAGTGGTATGATCATTTAGTAAACATCTTTATGCCAGGTCTTGAAAATGTAGTTCACACTGAGGCTCTAACAATATGTATTCAAAAAGCTTTAAAATGATAGCAATGTTATATCCCTCCTAAACAATGAAATGACTCAATGAAAAAAGCTGTTCTACAAAATAAGATGAGCTTGATTGACTTATAAAGCAAAACACGTCACTTACCAGTAAAGTCAGATTGGCTTGCTTAACACTAAAACCAAGCTACCTTGCTTAGCAGAAATACATGTGACAGAAGCACAAGACATGCCCCTAAAAAACAAAACAATGGTGTCATGAGACCCACATCCTTCCCTGTGAGTTCAGTGAGTTAATAACTCCTAAAACATACTTTTTGGCCCCAACGACATGTTCTTTGCACAATACCACCACCACCACCACCACCCCCTCCCCCCCCAAAAAAAAAAAAACAATAGTAGAGAATAAAGCCTAAAACTTGCCCAGTGGTGTCATCAAGTAATTACCCCCCAAGCATGCTCTGTGCACACAAAAAACAATCATTTATGGAAAGGTGACTTTTCAGAATGAAAGACCCTCATTGTACTGAGACCTGAAAATATTTTTTGAAAGTGCTGTGACAGTCCTGACCTGACCATATAGGGATAAGTAAACTTCTCTGCCTTATTTGGGAGAGGGAGATGGAAATATGACATCTACTCAAGAAAGACAAAGGAGATCTTCTCCCCCTCCCCTCTCTTTCTTTGATTATAAAAATATAACCCACTGAGTGCTGGGGGCAGTGCAACTTTTGCCTGCCTATTTGTTAACCTTACAAGCATCTCATTCTAATAAATCACTCCTTATTTATCACTTTGCCTCTCACTAAATTCCATTCCACTGTTGAAACATAAAGGCCTGTGATGCTGGAACTCTTCAGAGTCCTGGAAATGACACCTAACAATTTCACCATAAGCGTCCACATGAAAAATCTCCCAAATGTCAGACCATAATTCCTTTCCCCATAGTTCTTTGGAGTGAATTTTCCAGTTATTCTTAACCCATAGGGGTAGCCAAGTGGCCAATTCATTGTTTTCTGACCAATAATATATATATGTATATATATGGCATTCAGTTAAATTTTATTGTTTTAGAACCTGATATGCTACTTATAATTCATCAAAATGGCCACTATTAATATAATTCTTTATAACTTCTGGAAATTTCCTACTCCAGAAATCCAAGAGCACTCTTTTGTCTTGTTTTTGCCATAAGCTCCAATTAGCATATAGATAGATACATTTAATTTTATGTCTCCTGGCTGTAGCTCAGAGGGTATTTGATCTCTATTCAAAGATAGATTACTGAGATAAACCTTAAAATAACTCAATCAAAATTTTAGCAATAAAACATGACAGCAAAGAAGTAAACCTGGGAAGCAAGTCTTAGTTAACATACATTTCAATTAACAAAACTAGAATGTACTATTCAGTGAAACATAATTTGTATTTACTTTTTTTTCTGTGTATGTGATGGCATTAACCCTGAAGCCAGGGAAAGCTTTATCCTATCAAATAAAAAATGACTTTTGTGAGGGAGCAAGGGTTTCCCAGGTGGCATTAGTGGTAAAGAATCCACCTGCCAATGAAGGAAACATAAGAGACTCAGTTTCGATCCCTGAGTTGGGAAGGTCCCCTGGAGGAGGGCATAGCAATCCACTCCAGTATTCTTGCCTGGAGAATCCCCATGGACAGAAGAGCCTGTCGAGCTACAGTCCATGGGGGTCACAAAGAGTCAGACATGACTGAAGCAACTGAGTGCACAGGAAAAAGCCAAGCAGCCTTCTTGGATTTCCCATAGCCCTGCCTTTTTGATTTTCAACTATTGTTTATCCATCTTTAAATCCTTGATTTAGGAGTAGACTGTTGCCATTGTCCTAAGAATATCAGGATAGTGAAAGTTTGATAATCAGGGGTTAATTTTTCTGTACAAGCAGAATGACCTTTACCTATCTGTACAATCTTCATAGATCATTGTGAAATAATATTTATTTACTTTACCAAAGTAGCAAAGGCTTTTTAAAAACAAGTATAAAGGCAAAGAAATTCACATATCAGTCTGTTATCAAAATGTACATCCCAACAAAACTTTGCTCTCTTAACCAAGAGAAAAAAAACAAATTCCAGTCTGATATACAACATAAATTATCTTACAGAACTTCCCATGTACCTTTAACATACCAAATAACCTAATTAGTCCAGTATTTTTCTTTGGGATGCTTCAGGGACCCTCTGAAGCACTACAAAGTTAGCTAGAAGTCAAAAGAGCTTCATTAGAATTTGATTTTAGGAGGCTCTGTCAAAAAAAAAAAAAAAAAAAACAAAGAGTTTAGAATACTCCGTCAGATAAAATTATAGGTTACTATGAAACAACAGTTATTCAGTCAGCCAAAGAGATAATAAAAGATTTCAAAGGCAAATACAGATTAAATCACTTAAGAGGCAAAGAAACGTAAAATCTGTCATCAAAGGCAGTTCAACATCCCAAGAAAACGTGTACCATGCATAAAATTCTTTTCTTAGGTCCACTTTCCACAAAAATGTTTTTTTTTTTTTCCTGTATTTATCACTTTATTTTCCCATTCAGAAATAGACACCTATTTCTGAAATCAAATCTACTTTCTTCACCCTTAACAACATTCAATTCCATTCCTCATACCTTCTCTACTAAAAACATACTTTCCTTAAGCCATGAACTATCCTTTATATTAGCATTCTGTAGATTGGCAAACATAAATACCAGTGATAATTTATAAAAATATTTACTTTCTTATAGAGAATACCTTAGAATGGCACCAAGCATATACATTCAGTTCAGTTCAGTTCATTCGCTCAGTCGTGTCCGACTCTTTGCGACCCCATGAATCGCAGCACGCCAGGCCTCCCTGTCCATCACCAACTCCCAGAGTTCACTCAGACTCACATCCATCGAGTCAGCGATGCCATCCAGGCATCTCATCCTCTGTCGTCCCCTTCTCCTCCTGCCCCCAATCCCTCCCAGCATCAGTCTTTTCCAATGAGTTAACTCCACATGAGGTGGCCAAAGTACTTGTGTTTCAGCTTTCGAATCATTCCTTCCAAAGAAATCCCAGGGCTAATCTCCTTCAGAATGGAGTGTTTTGTTTCTCTATAAAAGGAAGCCAGTGTTTAGTTAGTAATGTTAAAGCTTCTTATTTTATTTGGAAATGGCCTAGTTATTTAATAAACTTCCATCATTTAACTTAATTTAGCACTACCCTAGAAATTCAAGTGACCAAAAATCTAGAGAAACTATTTTAGGTAGGCATTTCTCAAGTATGGTTATTCTTAATAGACTTTATCTAAAAGCTCTTATCTCATTTAGATTTTCTTTCCTTAAAAGTTTCTTCACATCAAGTTACTTTGTAAAATGGACTTACCATCTGGCCCGTTTGTGGAAAATACTGTCACCAGAAACTAAATGGCCCTATACATTTTTTGAGCCTCCCTTTTTGTCTGGAGAGTTTTCAATTCCATTTTCTTTTGTTTGGCCTTAGATAAAATCTCTCTATGTCCTTTAACACATTGTATTGTCAAAAACTTTACAATTTGAGCAGATTCCTGAATTTTCTAGGGATTAATCTCTCATCCCAAGCTTCAGGGTCCAAGTCTATCCTTCCTTACCTATTGCTTTCTTTTTGTTAACCTAGCCATGTGACTTTCGATATTTAGCTTGTGCAATCTTTACTGTGGCTTTTTCAGCTACCGACTGGAAAGCAGAGACTTGGTCAGTTAAAATCTAATTTTGACATTGTAATGTAGAATGTCATCCTTGCAGATTGCATAATTCTGTCTCCAATTTTAACTTTTCAATCAATTTTAATTTGGCTTCATGTACCCTTCATGCAGAGAGGAGAATCCAATCTCTCCAACACAGCATGGTGGTACATTCTGATTCTTCCTCAGTTGGCACAAGTGGTAAACATTCAATAACTTCTAAAGGTTTGGCCCACTTTAATTTGGGGTCCCAATTCTGACATAGTCCAGTGGATATGCCCCATTCAGTAACTCATGAGCAGTAAGGCAAACTTTCCCATCAAGGAAAAAAAAGTTGAATAGTCTTAACCTCTTTCTTTTTCCTTTCATTTCATAAATCTTGCTTATAGTGCCAATTTATGTTTTGCTGAAAGTTTTACTTTTGTTTTAGGTTCCAAGGATTTGTTAACAAAAGAAACCATTCATGACACATGATAAACAATTTCAATATTTAATAGAGGATTATTTGACTTAATTTCAGTATATAATCATTAAAAGAAAAGATAAATAGAAACAAAAGAAAAGAGTAAGAGCATATATACCACCAAATTGGACAGACCAACATTCAGATTTAAACAGTGTAGAGAAGTCCATTGTTGACAGCAATCTGGAGTCCCAGTAGGGAACAGATCCTGGGCAGTGTGACCTCTCCAGGTGCAAGACTCCAAATTTCAGTTTTGGGGGTTCCTTCATATAATCCCATGCCGAAAAATGATATCATCATCAGTTTGTGTGCAAGCATGCAGTTCTGACTTTACTTTAAACTTTTGCTTTCTACAATGCTGTTTGTTTTATCTTGTGAATCAAAGGATTTCATTATGCCCCAGGCAGTTGGCCAGACCTCCAGGAGTCATTCTAAGATGGACTCCCTTTCTTATCTAAAACTCCTCTTGACTTGCTGAGCTTCTGAACTGGCAGGGAATCCAGTCAGTGTTCAGGCAGGTCTGAAGCAAGGTCAGGACCTGCTCTCCTGCTTCTGAAGCCTGAATAAGATTTCTCCATTTTAGTTTCTCCAACAATTTTATAGTTAAATGGTATTTCACATTATATACTCTGCATATGGCTTCCCAGGTGGTGCTAGTGATAAAGAACCCACCTGCCAATGCAGGAGACGTAAGAGCTGTAGGTTCGATCCTTGGGTTGGGAAGATGCCCTGGAGAGGCGTATGGCAACCCACTCCAGTATCCTTGCCTGGAGAATCCCATAGAATTTCCTTTACTCTGGTCACAACTCAAGGTTTTCATTCTGCTCACCTTTAAACTTCCAAATAAGCAATGATTCAATCATTCTTTTCTCTAGTTGTCAACTGAAAAACAAAATGCATAATGTGAGAATTGCAAGTTAAGTTTTATTGGGGCAAAATAAGGACTGCCACCTGGGAGACAGCACTTCAGATAGCTCTAAGAAACTGCTCCAAAAGGTAGAGGGAAAGGATAGTATATACGTGATTTTGGTAAAGAGGGGAGTGCAATTAAGCACATGCAATCAAGCACACATTTTTTGTAGAAAGTTTCTACTGGTCTCTGAAGCTTTTCTTAGTCCTGAGAATCATCATCCAGAAGAATTTTAGTGCTTTTCTAGATATGAGGAGACACAAGAATTGGGCTCATGAAATCAGTTCCTGAGAATATCTAACTATCTGAAGACTTGTCCTGCCAGTTTTCCCAGAGGACAGAATGCATCATTTCTGCTCTCTACCCTGAACTATTTCAGGGGGTGTTGGAGGTCAACAACAGCACCAGCAGTAGCACATGATTTAGTCCTTATAGAGGTGGGAGGCAAGTGCCTGTGTGTGTCATTGTCGCTCAGTTCTGTCTGACTGTGACCCCATGGACTGCATCCCACCAGAGAATTCCATGCAGAGTCCAGGAATTCCAGGAGATTCCATGGAATTCTCTCCAGGCAAGAGTACTGGAGTGGGTAGCCATTCCCTTCTTCATGGAATTTCCCAACCCAGGGATCAAACCCGAGTCTATTGCATTGAAGGCAGATTACTGTCTGAGCCACCAGGGAAGCACAAGTGCCCATGACTAGTGCCAATTTGTAGTTGACATAGTGTTCATTTAACCCAACTAAGAGACAAACAAGATTCTGAAGGCTAAAACTGTAGAACAAATAGGGCAGATATAATTAAAACTCTAGATATGAGCAACCACAAATTTTGTTATGCATAAACTATATATCATAACATACATATGAGCACAGTATAAAATGGGTTGTTCTCCAAAAAGAAGAAACATATCTCTAGCTACTGATTTAAGACATCTCTGGGTCTGATTTTCTCTAGCATTATTTTATCTGAACCGTGGCCTCTAAGATGTCATCTCCATTGTGAGTTTCTCAGTTACAGGAAGTGTTTTCTGTCTCTTTTTTCCCTCTGGTATTTGTGGCTTCCTGTTCTTTGGCACTGTCATAGATGATGTCAATGAAGAATACGAATTCAACCTCTGACTTTATCCTCCTTGGGGCTTCTGGTCAACAGTAAATTCACAGGGATTGCCTTTGCAGTTATTTTGGCTATTTTTGTGATGGCTGTAACTGCAAATCTGGTCGTGATATTCTTGATTCACATAGACTCCCATCTCCATACCCCCATGTACTTTCTGCTTAGCCAACTGTCTATCATGGACACCCTTTTCATTTGTACTACTGTCCCAAAGCTTCTAGTCAGCATGGTTTCTAATGAGAAAACCATTTCCTTTGTGGCCTGCTCTTCCTCTACTTGACCATGATGGGAACAGAGTTCTTCCTGTTGGGCCTCATGGCTTATGACCACTATGTGGCTGTCTGCAACCCTCTTAGGTACCCCGTGTTCATGAACCACAGAGCGTGTCTTCTTCTGGCTGCTGGTGCCTGGTTTGGTGGATCCCTGGATGGCTTTCTGCTCACCCCTATCACCATGAATGTCCCCTACTGTAGATCCCACAGGATTGATCACTTCTTCTGTGAGATCACTACAGTTCTCAGATTGGCCTGTGCTGACATATCCTTGTATGAAACCTTGATATCTGCTGTATGCTCATGTTGCTCATTCCCATATCTATTATCTCAACCTCCTACTCCCTCATTTGGTTAACCGTCCACCACATGCGCTCTGCTGCAGGACCAGAAAAAGGCCTTTACCACTTATTCTTCCCACTTGACTGTAGTCAGCTTTTTCTATGGGGCTGCCTTCTACACTTATGTGCTGCCCAAGTCATTTCACACCCCTGAGCAAGACAAGGTAGTATCAGCTTTCTATACCATTGTCACACCCATGCTCAATCCTCTTTTCGACCCTATGGACTGTAGCTGCCAGGCTCCTCTGTCCATGGGATTCTCTAGGCAGGTATACTGGAGTGGGTTGCCATGTCCTTCTCTAGGGGATCTTTGCAATGCAGGAATCGAACCCCTGTCTCTTGTGGCTCCTGCATTGCAGGTGGATTCTTACTGCTGAGCCAGCAGGAAAGCCCCATATGCACACTACTATATACAAAATAGATAATTAATGAGGACCTACTGTATATCACAGGGAACTCTACTCAATATTCCATAATAACCTATAAGGGAAAAGAATCTGAAAAAGAATGGATATGTGTCTAACTGTTTGTGTATACCTGAAACTAACACAGCATTGTAAATAAAATATACCTTAATATAAAATAAAATTAAATTTAAAAATATAATGTATTAGCTTGAGATTGAAAGTGATAAATTGTAATAATTTAAAATTAATTTAAAAAACCAATTGCATACTTGCAAGATGTCAGATACTGTTCTTAAACATGGGGTAAACATGAAGGGAAAACTTTTTCCATGTTTCAAAACACATTTAACTACATTATTTGACTTTGATCTTCATAAAGTTCTGCCAAGTATTTTGAGAAGGAATTAGCCTCATGGGATATATAGAAATTTATAACCATATTTTCTGACTTCTGGTCTTGTGATTTTGTGCTAAAACTTGCTATTCTTTGATAGACAATTTCCCAAAGCAGGGAGGCATATGGCACAATACAAACCTGGACGCTTGTTAATCATGATAATGACCTGGGGAAAACATATCCCTCTGGGAGTAACATGCAGATAAAATCTATGTTCGGCTTCTGTTGTGTGCCAGCTAGGCTGGTCTACCAAGGACCTGATGTTCCATGCTGAGAGGCAGTCAGACCCTATCTGAGGTCTTTCTACAGGTGAGGGATATGGGCATAAAATTAACTGAACCATTTCTTCCACATACTTATTTCATTTACACAATAAATAAAATATATATTTATATAATATGAAAATTATAATAATGGATGATATAAAGTCTACTTGTTAAATAGCCCATTAAATCCTTTATTGAATACCAAGAAACATTCAGACATAAAAGGATGATTGTCAATACTGAAAATATTTAGAGAAGAATTGGTGTTCAGAAAAGAATTCAGAATTTTGTTGCCAAAAAAAAAAAAATGACAGTACATCCCTGACAACTTAGACTACTATTCACTTTGAATGAAGTGGAGTCCTGCTAACAGTTCTATTAACCAAGTGAAAATAAACTTTTAAAACTTCAGATAATCAGAAAAGAAGATTTACATGAGACAGGATAATTGTAATAATGGAAAATTTCATGGTATTGAAAGCTTAACTCAAAGAACAGGCTGACATACATAATTATCCCAAACCAGAAATATTTCTACTTTTTTCTATTTTTTCTTCTTCTTTTTTTTTTTCTATTTCTATTTATTTTTTCAAGTTGGGATTATGCTGAGAATAGATCTGATTAACAGAGGATGAGACACTTGGATGGCATCACTGACTCAATGGACATGAGTTTGAGCAAGCTCTGGGAGTTGGTGATTTATTCAGTATTATTAGATCTTAGTCATCACATGACAAAGGACAAGGATCTTGACTTTTGCTCCCTGATACATCCCAAGTACCAAGAAATTTTCCTGATGTAAAATACAATTAATTTGAATGAAAAAATGTCATTTCATTTTAGAATTCACACTTGAAAATACATACTTTAATGTTTATGCAGTTCTTTTTTCTTTTTCCTGGAAAATCAGTTTTGAAGAGTTACAGTGAAAGTGATTAGGTACCTTTTGCATGTTTGCACAGAATTGCCTGTCCAGGATGAGAGTGGAAGCCAAAGAAATATACTTAAATTCTTTCCTAATTCACCAATTCAGATATCATTTCTATTGAAGCATTTTAGAACTGTGGCTCCCACAAAGAAACATCATTGTTTTTTGCTAGATTTGTCATAGGTATCTGTCCTCCTTTGGAGCCAATAAGAGGTAGGTATCATAAGTAGGCATTTACTCAGGTATAGAGATAGAAACTTGCATTTTTTCCATATTGACTGAAAACTTACATGTTAGAACAAGGCTTATGATTGTATAAATGAGCTGGCATTATCAAAAATTATCCTTTCCCTGAATTTCCATAGTGTTTACCTGCAATGGGCAGTGGTTTTAATCAGCAGCCAATAACCTTAGGAAGATAAAATGAGGAAACAGGTTAGAACATAGTTAAGTCCATGTCTTTGGACTTCATCTACAGTCCAATTAATAGAACTGATGAAGCTGCAACAGAGAGCTGTTTCCTTGCATCCCTGGAAATATTGTGGGAAAATTTCTATGAGACAAAAATGAATATAGAGCTGAAGGAAGTCAGAACTCCCTGTAAATAATGGTCCTTTGTAATCTGAAAGATTATAACAATCTTTATATTTGAGTATATTTAACAACAAGATAGCAACGTATGCAGTGCATGTCTTCAATGGTCTCAGTCTTAAGACAGAGAACTTTTCCAGTGCTATTTTAATTGAAAATAAATGTTTTTATAAATTTATACTTATAATCCAAAACTTATATGTTTACTATCATGTTTGCTTTAAATACAGGGAAAAATAGGCTAAATGGATTAAAGGTTATACATATTGGCCATTTTCAAATTCAGAAGTTAATACTATCTTCTCATTCTGGAGCCTGTTCTGTTTCCACAATTGCCAAATTAGAGAGTTCTTTATTTTGAGTGAAGGGAGAGTCTAAACATTTCCATAACATTATCAGGTGCCACTATTGTTATGAGATCCTTACACAAAACACTCCCAATATCCCGGAGGGCAGGGGCTGCTCTGATGTACTTTTGGCTAGTTACAAATTTGAAGAGGGACTTTCCCACTGCCATATGTCTAATAAATGGCAGGTCTTGGATTTTCACCCAGGTAATTAGGTACAGGTTTTACATAATGATCAAAGGTAATCTGACAGGGTTTGAAGTGATGATAGAAACCTGGGAAATATAAACTATCAAACCAGAGTTGTTTATACCAATGCATAAATCTATCACTTATGGGAATTATTTTGTATATATTTCTCCTCTCTTTGATAAAAAGTTATTTTACTTTTATAATAAGTTACATGTTTACAAGTTCACATTTTCTGATTATTTTGATGTATGTATGTTAGTGAGTCCCTTCAAATATAACATGCAGAGACTAAAATGAATATTTTAAGGCCAGAAGCACATACTTCAGGTGACATCTTGCAGTATGGAAGCTTAAGAGTCAGAAGGAATCAGATGAATTCTGTTTTAGAATGCAGGATCCAATTTAAGCAGGATTCTGGGGTAAATTTGATACATCTTAGTGACCCTACTGATACTGAAAGATTGAGAAATGGAACATTATAGATATTTATTGCCCAAGTTGTGAACAAGAGGCTTATTATTTAACTTGAAATTAAATTATTTTTACACACATAATCTATGATGTAGGCAAACGGAAAATATAGTGAAGACAAACTGATGTTCTTGAGACTCAACCATCAGTGAAACTTTTACTTCATAATTGTGTGTGTATATATATATGTGTGTGTGTGTACATATATACATACACATACTTATATGTGCACATATATATGCACATTAAAATATGTGTATATATGTTTTTGTATATAGCTCTTTACCACATGTATACTAGTGATACATATACCCTTATCACATATATATTATAGGTTATATGTATAAGACTTTTTTTATCAAAGAGAGGAAAAATATATACATAATAGCATCTGCTGTTGGACACATACAAAAATTTTATATATATTATGGTAAGATATTTATATTATATATAAAGAACATAAGGGTTTCTAACTGCTGGAGTTTTCACTTAAGAATGCAGTGAAATTGTCTTACTATAATGATTTTCGTTCTACCTCATATCCTAAAGGATGCTTGGAATCGTGTTATTAATTCCAAAAACTAAATAATTTTGTAAGTGTCCAATAGCAGATGCTTAAGCTGCATCTGCTTTCTTAGTAATACAAAAAATACCAAGATGAATATTTATATAAAATTGCTCACCTATTTCTTAATTTCTATATAAAATTTGCTAGGAGTAGAAAGTATATGTTATTTTTAAAGTCCAGATATTGGTTTGCTGCTCTCTCTAACAAAAATAATACCTACTTACATTCTCACCAGCAATATATGATAGTACTCTCTAGATACTCAGTGTTGATACAATCTAACTCTCAAATAGAGGTTCAGTTTGAGTAAGATTGGCAGTTCCAACCCCATTTCTATAGCCTGTGTCCTGTGCAGTAGAAGAGAATGCAACCAGTGCTCTCCAACATCAGTCTTGTTGAGGAAGCCTCTTTCAGATCAGATCAGATCAGATCAGTCGCTCAGTCATGTCCGACTCTTTGCAACCCCATGAATCGCAGCACGCCAGGCCTCCCTGTCCATCACCAGCTCCCAGAGTTCACTCAGACTCACGTCCATCGAGTCAGTGATGCCATCCAGCCATCTCATCCTCTGTCGTCCCCTTCTCCTCCTGCCCCCAATCCCTCCCAGCATCAGAGTCTTTTCCAATGAGTCAACTCTTCGCATGAGGTAGCCAAAGTACTGGAGTTTCAGCTCTTTAAGCCTGTACAAACAAGAAGAGTTAGAGCAGATTAATCTTATGCTCCAACTTTTTCACTTTAAGCATGCAGTGCACAGCTGAGTACAATCAGATTAACAGCTTAACATTTCATCACATCTCATAGCCTCATAGTTAAAGAAATATGGCACAAAAGATTCAGTGACTCATCATACATATTCAGGGGAGAAAATGGTGGGATTTGTTTTTCTAAAATCACCCAGGAAAATACAGAGGGGACAACCTGGCTGGAAAAGAAGCTTGGGAACACACTTAGTTTTGAAATGACATTCTTTAATAATAAGTCCGATCCAGCTCCAGCAGGGAATAATTGTACTGGAAACATCTGGTCTGATGTAACCACTTGTCCTAGATTAGTGAACTTTCAAAGTACCACTGCCTGGAGGGAGGCTTTGCTTTAAGACAATGATGTACTGTGTTTCAACAAAAATTGCACATAACCATAAAACATAGAAGTCTAATCGCAGGGTTCACATTTGACAGAGTCTTTTGAAAAATGCAATTTAAAATGTTATGTCTGCTCCCCATTTGGGAGCACCTGTATGTAGGAAAATATAGTAGAAGAGGATAATTATAATTTGAAAATGCTTGCAAGTATTTGATTTTAGATTTGTATATCACTGACAGGATAATTCTGAAGACATTTCAGTTTATTTCACAAGGATTTAAAATGGATTCATGTGCATGTGTTTGTGCTCAGTCACTCAGTCATGCCCACCTCTTTGCAACTCTATAGGCTGTAGTCCACCAGGCTTCTCTGTCCATGGGATTCTCCAGGCAAAAATATTGGAGTGGGTTGCCATTTCCTACTCCAAAGTGGGTTCATAACTCTATGCAATATTTTGAAATGGTTTTGTTGTTTATTCTTTACTCAACTTCATGTAATAGTCTTGTCCTCAGGGGTTCTTTATCCTTAAATGAACTCTGCTACTTTCCTCTGATACACATTAACAGAAGACTTAATTCAATACTGTATTCAAAAGGAAATTTGGGACAATCTTTACTGAGCTGTATTTGTAATGGTGGATACACTGATGACAGCCTGACAGCGAGACTTTTGAATGGGACATTACTAGGTCTGCTTGGAGATAAGAAGCTGTCATCGGCTGTGTGTGCTCAGCAGTGAGATTTGTGAATCTGATGTTTGCAGGATCTTTCTCAGCATCCATTTGGTGAGGACTTTTTTCCCCCTGGACATCACTAGAAAGCCACAGGTATGAGATTGCCCAGGAGTTAGAGAGAATTTTGAATATCTGGAAATATTTAACTTCATTATGTTACTTTGTAATTTGTTGACAAGTTTTGACCAGAAATTCAAGTTTTTCTTGATTGTGATTATGGTCTTGCAGTTGGTATTCTTCTGACATTTTTTTAGCTGGTTGAAGTTACTGATGATTAAAAGGATACTATGCATTTAGGGGCCAGTTGAGTGTAGCTGTGGAGTATATGGAAAACAAAGCCTTAGATTTGAGCCAGGACCCATCTCCACTACTTATTCTTTATGCCTCACTTTGTCCAACCATAAAATGGTAATAATTAGCGTAATTTTCCCCACAGAGGTGCTGTGAAGAGGAACTACATCAAGCACTAGAGCACGCAAAAAGATGCCTGGCATAGATGGATGCTGGGTATTTTATTATTAGCAATATGACTCCCTCATGTTATACTTATGTTTAAAATCTGGTAAAATTATTTATGATAATTTCTTGTGGCTACTATTCGAATAGAGCAAATTCAGTGCCTTAAAATAACACAAATTTATTATCTTTCCATTTTGAAGACTGCAACTCCAAAACTGGTCATGCTGGGCTAATTCCTTGCCTCATAGTCCCCTTCATTTTCAAAACCAGCATTTGTATTACTTGGACCTTTGTTCATAATGTCACATCTCATCTTCTTATCCCTGCCTCCTCTTTCCTGTCTCTCTCTTATAAGGGCCCTGGAATATAGATTGGGCACAATGGGACATTCCAGAGTAATCTCATCTCATCATCTGTAACTGAATCACAATTGCAAAGTCTCTTTTGCCAAGTAGGGAAGATATTTATAGGCTGGAGATTAGGACGGAGGGTTCTTTGAGTTGGGGTGGGAACATTATTCTGCCTTTCAAGATAGGCTTTGTTTAACACTAAATTAATCTATTGGGCTTCCCAGGTGACACTAGTGGTAAAGAACGCACTTGCCAATAAGGGAGACATAGGAGACACAGATTTAATCCCTGGGTTGGATGATCCCCTGGAGGAGGGTATGGCAACACGCTCTAGTATTCTTGCCTGGAGAATCTCAAAGACAGAGGAGCCTGGTGGGCTACAGTTCATAAGGTCACAAAGAGTCAGACACAACTGAAGTGACTTAGCATGTATGCACACAAGTTAATCTATTATAGACTTACTATTTTAATAAGATACCAAATTAAAAGTATCATTTACTGCACAATTTTTCTGATACTAGATGGAAACTTGTTGCTAAGAATAATGCATAATGATTTTCTGTGCTTTTAACTGTGGAACATAAGGTGAGTTCAAACTATATTAACTTCTACAAAACAATCACTGTATGAATAATAACATCTGAAGTTAAATTTGTCTTTTACTCAATAATTGATACATAATGAATAAATAGCTGTCACCAAAAAATCAGATTCAAAAGAAAGATACAGAAGTGAGTTTCATTTTCTAAAAGAATGATGCTTTTAACTCACAGTGATTGTTTCAAATTTTTTTACATAAAACTTCATTAAGATGTAATATTTGTATTGATCTTGGATTGTAATATAGTTCTGTTTCTTATTGCTGTTTTTTTTAATATAAATTTATTTTAATTGGAGGTTAATTACTTTACAATATTGTATTGGTTTTGCCTTTAGAAAGTGTGAGTGAATCCTATTTTATGATATTATTTTAGATTGAAGATAAACAGAAAGACCTGGACTATAATTTCATTTTGGCATATTTTATGGAACATACTAGGGTGAATTTTAAAGAAATTCTACTAAAAATGAATCATATTAAAAGACAAAAATTGCATTTTAAGGAGTGCATATGCTAAATAATCATTCATTTAAATATTCAACAAAGTTATCAGATTTTAGACATTATTTTATATTTTGAAAGTGTACAGTAAGCAAAATAAACAAATACCCATGCCCATATTGATCTTACTGTCTAGTGGGCAGGACAGAAACCCAAAATAAAATGATTGTGTATGACAGATTGTGTTAAGTACAATGAAAAATAGAAAGTCATCAAGTCCTACAGAATAGATCCTTCTGAGAAGTGGATTTTGAGGAAAGACCTGAGGAGATGACCACATAGAGTTATGAGGGTGAGAAACAAGCCAGGGTTAGGGCAGAAGCAAAGGACTTGGGCTGGAAAACTCCCACAAAGTGAGGACAAAGGATCAGCAAGGAGGTCATAGGAGCTGTAGCACCAGAGCAAATGCATTGGAGGCAGAATAAAATGACTCCAGAGGATGAAATTGTCATAACACAATGGGCCTTAAAGCAGCATGTGAAGCTCCACAACAGAGTTTTGAGGTTAAAGTTACCTGTCTGATGTAGATTTCTCAAAATCACGGTGCTCTACTGAGATCAGAATAAAAACATACAAGAAAGAACAAGTAGATGATGGCGAAGCTACTGAAAAAACTTAGAAAACAGCTTTAACATTTTACTCATAATGCCCAAACAAGTTTTTCTAACATTTTGTGATATTGTGGTGTATAATAAGAAATATATTTGGTCTTTGTATGAATTCCTTGGCAGAGACCCTAAATTCCTCAGAATTTCCTAAATGAAATGAGGCTTCCTCAGGTATCTTATTCATAAGGAATCCCTTCTAGCAACACCTGAATTTATGTTAATGAGGTTACTTATGGAAAGCCCTACGGGTGGGAGCTGGTTACCAGGAGACTAACCACACCTTCAGTGGTTTGGAACTTCTAAATTCCTACCTCTTAGATCTCCAAGGGGAAAAAAAGCGTAGAGATTTTATTAATCACCAGTGACTAATGGAGGCAGGCTTCCACAGTAGTTCAGCAGTAAAGATTTCACCTGCAGTGCAGGAGACACAGGTTCAATCCCTGTGTCGGAAAGATCCCCTGGAGAAGGGCGTGGCAACACACTCCAGTATTCTTGCATAGAGAATCCCATGGATAGAGTAGCCTGGCGGGCTTCAGTCCCTCGTGGTACAAAGTGACACTACTGAAGTGACTTAGCATGCAAACACAAATGATGGAATCTTCCTACATATTCCCCATCTTCCACTTCTGTTGTTCCTGAGTTACACACTAGTCAGTTAAGTGAAATGTTTTCCTGAGATCTATGAAAGACTAGAAAATTTGATTTTACTCTTGGAGAGAGTCATAGGAAACTCCAATATATAGCCAACAGATTAGTAGCACAGGTGATGACATGTACTAGCAACTGGTTTCTCAAGTGGGGTCAGTCTTAGAGGACTGAAACTATGGGATATTGGGTTCTGTCTAGGCAGAGAGTGTGAGAACTGAATCAAGTTGTAATATGCCAATCTAGTGTCTGGAAATTTGATGGTTGCTTCACAAGTGGGGAAAACCCCACACATCTGGTTATCTGAAGTGTCAGAAAGTGTTGCTGAGAGTAGACACACAGGAGGTATCTTCTCCTTTATATCCTTCACTTCATCAGCTATTCATTCTGCCTATCTTTGGCAATCCAAATAACCAATTTTATTTGTTAAGCCTACTATTAGCTGGACAAGATTCTGAAGGCCACCAATGCAGAATAAATAGGGCAGATAGTGATATTTAAAACTCCAATCTAGATATAGCAAATGCCAGCTTTATTATGCAATTTGCATTACCTATGTATTACAGCACAATATAGAAAGGGTTGTGCTCCAGAAAGAAAAAAATAGGTCTATAGTTCCTAGTTTATAATGTCTCTTGGCCTGCTTGTTTTTCTCTAGCTTTATGACTTGGAAAATCTTATCTGAACCAGTAGCCTCTGAGATATTATCTCCATTGTGAGTTTCTACCTCCTAGGAAGTGTCTTCTGTCTCGTTTTCCATCACATTTGTGGCTCCCTTTTCCCTGGAGCTGTCAACAGAAATGTCAACGAAGAATAGAACTGCTTCCTCTGACTTTATCCTCCTGGGGCTTCTAGTAAACAGTAAAGCTACGGGGATTGTCTTTGCAGTTATTTTGGCTATTTTTGTGGTGGCTGTAACTGCAAATTTGGTCATGATATTCTTGATTCACATGGACTCCCACCTCCACACCCCCATGTACTTTCTGCTCAGCCAACTGTCCATCATGGACACCCTTTTCATTTGTACTACTGTCCCAAAGCTCCTGGTGGACATGGTTTCCATACAGAAGACCATTTCCTTTGTGGCCTGTGGCATCCAGATCTTTCTGTACTTAACTATGATTGGATCAGAGTTCTTCCTGTTGGGCCTCATGGCCTATGACCGCTATGTGGCTGTCTGCAACCCTCTTAGGTACCCAGTGTTGATGAACCGCAAAGTGTGTCTCCTTCTGGCTGCTGGTGCCTGGTTTGGTGGATCACTGGATGGCTTTCTGCTCACCCCTATCACCATGAATGTCCCCTACTGTGGATCCCGCATCATCGATCATTTCTTCTGTGAGATCCCTGCTGTTCTCAAATTGGCCTGTGCTGATACATCCTTGTATGAAACCTTAATGTACATCTGCTGTGTGCTCATGTTGCTCATCCCCATCTCTATTATCTCAACCTCCTACTCACTCATTTTGTTTACTGTCCACCGCATGCGCTCTGCTGAGGGCCGGAAAAAGGCCTTTACAACTTGTTCTTCCCACTTGACTGTAGTCAGCATTTTCTATGGGGCTGCCTTCTACACTTATGTGTTGCCCAAGTCATTTCACACCCCTGAGCAAGACAAGGTAGTATCAGCCTTCTATACCATTGTCACACCCATGCTCAATCCTCTTATCTACAGCCTCAGAAACAAGGATGTTTCAGGAGCATTTAAAAAGATATTTGCACAATGCTTATCTACATAGAACATATTCACAAGTGATGCTTAGAGATTCAATAATCTGGAAATAGGTTTTCCCAATAATATCCTCAGTGTGTTTTGTTTCACAAGAGACTCTCTGCAGCTATTAAATATTTTTTTAGAGGTGACAATTAAAGAAGATTTACTTAGTCAGGTTTCTTCCTCTTAGACGAAAGGAACCCAAAATATTTCATTAGTTATTCAGAGTCTATTTGGCTAACTGTCAAAACTATGTATTATTCATTTCAGTTCGGTTCAGTTCAGTCGCAGACTCATGTTGGACTCTTTGTGACCCCATGAACCACAGCATGCCAGGCCTCCCTGTCCACCACTAACTCCAGACTCCACCCAAACCCATGTCCGTTGAGTCGGTGATGTCATCCAACCATCTCATCCATTGTCTGCCGTCCCCTTCTCCTCCTGCCCTCAATTTTTCCCAGCATCAGGGTCTTTTCAAATGAGTCAGCTCTTCGCATCAGGTAGCCAAAGTATTGGACTCTCAGCTTCAACATCAGTCCTTCCAGTGAATCTTCAGTTGCAGTCCAAGGGACTCTCAAGAGTATTCTCCAACACCACAGTTCAAAAGCATCAATTCTTCAGCACTCAGCTTTCTTTATAGTCCAGCTCTCATATCCATACATGACCACTGGAAAAACCATGGCCTTGACTAGACAGACCCTTGTTGGCAAAGTAATGTCTCTGCTTTTCAATATGCTATCTAGTTTGGTCATAATTTTTCTTCCAAGGAGTAAGTGTCTTTTAATTTCATGGCTGCAATCACCATCTGCAGGGATTTTGGAGCCCAGAAAAATAAAGTCTGACACTGTTCCCACTGATTCCCTATCTATTTGCCATGAAGTGATGGGACCGGATCCCGTGATCTTAGTTTTTTGAATGTTGAGCTTTAAGCCAACTTTTTCACTCTCCTCTTTCACTTTCATCAAGAGGCTCTTTAGTTCCTCTTCACTTTCTGCCATAAAGGTGGTATCATTTGCATATCTGAGGTTATTGATATTTCTCCCAGCAATCTTGATTCCAGCTTGTGCTTCTAGCCCAGCGTTTCTCATGATGTACTCTGCATAGAAGTTAAATAAGCAGGGTGACAATATACAGCCTTGACATACTCTTTTTCCTATTTGGAACCATTCTTTTTTTCCATGTCCAGTTGTAACTGTTGCTTCCTGACCTCCATACAGATTTCTCAAGAGGCAGGTCAGGTGGTCTGGTATTTCCATCTCTTTAGAATTTTCCACAGTTTATTGTGATCCACACAGTCAAAGGCTTTGGCATAGTCAATAAAGCAGAAATAGATGTTTTTCTGGAACTCTCTTGTTTTTTGGATGATCCAGCAGATATTGGCAATTTGATCTCTGTTTCCTCTGCCTTTTCTAAAACTAGCTTGAACATCAATAGTTTTAATTTATTTTTATTTTGCTTTGTGCCCTCTTGAACTTATCCATGGCACGGTTTTCTCATTGCTCAAGGCAAAATTTTATGGATATATTTATTATTTTAATATTTCAAATTATGTGAGCAATTAATATTTTAATAGTATTTATACATATCTTCTTTATCCATTCATCCTTACATCCATAAATCTAATTAATTTATTTCCACATCTTGGATATTGTGAATATTGTTACAATGAATCAGTTCAGTTCAGTCACTCAGTCGTGTCCGACTCTTTGCGACCCCATGAATCGCAGCACGCCAGGCCTCCCTGTCCATCACCAACTCCCGGAGTTCACTCAGACTCATGTCCATTGAGTCAGTGATGCCATCCAGCCATCTCATCCTCTGTCGTCCCCTTCTCCTCCTGCCCTCAATCCCTCCCAGCATCAGAGTCTTTTCCAATGAATCAACTCTTCGCATGAGATGCCCAAAGTACTGGAGTTTCAGCTTTAGCATCATTCCTTCCAAAGAAATCCCAGGGCTGATCTCCTTCAGAATGGACTGGTTGGATCTCCTTGCAGTCCAAGGGACTCTCAAGAGTCTTCTCCAGCACCACAGTTCAAAAGCATCAATTCTTCGGCGCTCAGCCTTCTTAACAGTCCAACTCTCACATCCATACATGACCACTGCAAAAACCATAGCCTTGACTACACGGACCTTTGTTGGCAAAGTAATGTCTCTGCTTTTGAATATGCTATCTAGGTTGGTCATAACTTTCCTTCCAAGGAGTAAGCGTCTTTTAATGTCATGGCTGCAGTCACCATCTGCAGTGATTTGGGAGCCCAGAAAAATAAAGTCTGACATTGTTTCCCCGTGTATTTCCCATGAAGTGGTGGGACCGGATGCCATGATTTTCGTTTTCTGAATGTTGAGCTTTAAGCCAACTTTTTCACTCTCCACTTTCACTTTCATCAAGAGGCTTTTGAGTTCCTCTTCACTTTCTGCCATAATGAATATGTAAGTACAAATATCTCCTCAGGATACTGTTTATTTCCCTTTAATATATTTCCAGATGTGGTATTATTGTACTTTATTGTGGTTCTATTTTAATAAGTTGAGGAGCATCCATATTTTTTTCCATATGGCTATACCAATTAACATACTCTTGCCTGGAAAATCTCATGGCCAGAGGAGCCTGGAGGGCTACAGTCCATGGGGTCCCTAAGAGTCAGACACAACTGAGCGACTTCACTTTCACTTTTCACTTTCATGCATTGGAGAAGGAAATGGCAACCCACTCCAGTGTTCTTGCCTGGAGAATTCCAGGGACGGGGGAGCCTGATGGGCTGCCATCTATTGGGTCGCACAGAGTCAGACATGACTGAAGTGGCTTAGCAGCAGAGCAGCAGCAACAGTGTCTAAGGGTTACCTTTACTTGATATTCTCACCAATTTGTATTCTGTCGATAATTTTATAAAAGCTATTTTTAATAGGTGTGAGTTATCACATTGTGGTTTCCATTTGCATTTTCCTGATAACAAATATTGTTTTACACATTTCATAAGTCTGTTGGCCAATGTATGTCTTCTTTGGAACAATGTCTATTTGTGTACTTTGCCGAATTTTATGTTGGATTATACAATGTCTTTATTCATTTATATTTTGCTACTGGGGGGCTTTCCTGGTGTCTCAGATGGTAAAGAATCTGCCTGGAATGCAGGAGACCCTGGTTCGATCCCTGGGTCAGGAAGATCCCCTGGAAAAGGAAATAGCAGCCCACTCCAGTATTCTTACCTGGAGAATTCCATGGACAGAGGAGCCAGGTGGGCTGCAGTTGATGGGGTTGCAAAGAGTCAGACACAACTGAGTGACTTATATTAAACTATATAAACTCCATATAAATTTTGAATATGCAACTTTATCAGTTTCATGATTTCCACATATTTTCTTCTATAATTTGTTTTTATATCTGGTTGTTTGCTGAGAAGAAACTTTTTAGTTTGATACAGCCTTAGGTCTTAATTTTGCAGTTTTGTCTGTACTTTTAATGTCATGTCCAAAATTGATTGCCAAGATCAATGCCAAGGTAGTTATTTTGTATATTTTCTTCTAGGAGTCTTATGGTTATAGTACCTATGTTTGAGTCTTTAAACCATTTATATTTTCTTGTGAGTTTTGTGAGCTAGGGCCCCAGTTTTTATTTCTCAATTCATTCATTCATTCACACATTAATTTACTTATTTATGTTTTGTACTTGTATATTGTGTTACTGATATGTTTTATTGAATTAATTGCCTTTTGCTGTTACTTATGATAGGCAACCTTGTCAAAGATTAGTTGACAATATATGTGTAGGTTTATAAATGAGTCAATAAACCCATACATATATTCTATTCCTTTGGTCTGTTTCTCTTTCTATACCAGTGTCTTATTGTTTTATTTAATATAGCTTTGTAATGTTTAGCTTTGAAATCCAAAAATGCGTCTCCAGCTCTGTTCTTAAATTTCAGGATTGCTTTGGTTATTTAGGTTCTGTACAAATATTAGACATTTGTTCCATTTCTGTGAAAAATTTCAATGGAATTTTGATGGGGATGGCATTGAATCTGTAGATCAGTTCAGATTCAGCACAAGGGAAGAAAGTTTTTTTTTTCTTTTTTGGTTATGCTAATTTTCAGCTGATTTCTTTAAAAATTTCCTTGAATGCTCAATATGTATTTCCTTATTTATTATTCTATCAAGTATAATAAGACATCATGAAACATTATCATTTTTAAATTGATACATATTATATTGCATGACGAAATTATAAAATGTCATTAATGTTTTTTCCCTTTGCAATATAATTTAATTTATATTTTATAATATAATTTAAATTTAATTATAATTTAATTATAATTTAAATTTATAATTTAAATTTATAATTTAAAATTATAAAATATCTTGTCATGAATTAATATTTTTTTACTTAAGCATAACAGTGGATAAGCAAATATTGATATCCGTAATTTGATGCCTCTGATGCCGAGGAAATCACAGGCACAGGATAAGGCTGATATCCAAACTGTCTGGGCTTCAAGACTCTGGGTTTGTGAGTGTAGTCACAGGACAAGTTTAAGAGGTAAGGCTCAATTAAACCTGACGCTCCAGGACACATGAGAAAAGTTCCCATCAATATGACTGCCTACGTTCCTTTTTCTGTTCAGTTTCTCAGTCATGTTCCACACTTTGCCACCCCATTGACTATAGCCAAGCTTCCCTTCACTGTCTCCTGGAGTTCAAACTCATGTCCATTGAGTTGATTAAGCCATCTAACCATCTCATCCTCTGTCAGCCCCCTTCTCCTCCTGCCCTCAATCTTTCCCAGCCTCAGAGTCTTTTCCAATGAGTTGGCTATATGCATCAGTTGGCCAAAGTATTGGAGCTTCAGCTTCACCATCAGTCCTACCAATGAATATTCAGGGTTGATTTCCTTTGAGATTGATGGGTTTGATCTCCTTGCTGTCCAAGGAACTCTCAAGAGTCTTCTCCGTCACCACAGTTTGAAAGCATCAATTTGAAAGCTTCCAGGTACCTTTAGGTAAGAACTATTTTATGGGGATTTCAGTAAGCTAACTTACACTTATTGCTTAATAACAGAGGCAAGAGCAGAGGTCCTAGAGAGACAACCACATTACAAATGACTTTTATTTCTTTTTATACTATAAATAAAACGCATAAAAGTAATTAGCCTCCAACTAAAATAAATAAATTTTTAAAAAAGAAGTGTCCAAAATTTACTGCTTAATCACAGAAAAAACAATCATGAAACCATTCATGTAATGTCCCCACACATCCTTGGAGAACATGGATAGCTCTCCATAACCATCTTGTGCCTCTCTCTTATTGAGCTATCTTTAGACATTTAGAAAAGTTGCAAAGTTAGTAAAGTTTCCATGTACTCTTAACCAACTTCTACCAGTATTAACATATTATATAACCATAAAAAGTTGTCAGAACAAGGAAGTTAATATTTCACCCGTGTTTTGACTCTTGCCATTGTTTTTTTTTTTTTTTCCCTCATTCAGAATCCCACACAGCATCTAGTTGTTATTGTCACTGAGTCTCCTTCAGTCTGTTTCCTTCATGAAATATTGACAACTTTGAGGAATATGAACTGCTTATTTTGTAGAATCAATTTGATTGTCATCATTTCTGGGAGTTACTGTTGTATCCCTAGATAAAAAAATGTATTTTTAAACACAACAATTTAGTTTTTCCTGTTAGATGAAAATTACAGAAATAAAATTGTATAGTTTATACTCTTAGTGTTCAGCTTGTATTTGAGGAGAATACTAATTTTTGCAGTGAGGGAAATGCACAGCATGCACATAAAGATGCATCACAATCAAAAGCACAAGAAATTTAACAATAGTAAGAAAAGATAAATACTGGAGTAGAAAGGGACTTCTGAAATCCAAGGTTGAGATCACTAAAAAAAAATAAATAAAACAACTCTTGATTCCTAGTGGCAAAAGATATTTATCCAAAATGCCAATAGATATCATATTACTCAAGTGAAAATACCAAAAAAAGGAAAAAAAAAAGGATTCAAGCAATTAAAAAATAAAATCAGAATCCTTGTTGTCTGCCTTTTCAACAAGAACATATGCTCTCCAGATTTTCTGCTATTTAAAAAGTACAAAGAATGGTCACAGACTAAGCTCAACATGAATTATCTGAGAATCAGACATGGAAAACAAAATCCGTAGAACCTGTTACTGTTACTTAACCTGAACTTGAGTACTCTCATTCATCCACAGTAAAGTCAATCTTCTGACACCAGGTTGTGGTGAAGAAAAGTACATAGTTTATGCAGAATACCAAACAATAAGAAATGGACTTTCCTGGTGGCTCAGATGGTTAAAAAAAAATAAAATTCCCCCTGCAATGAGGGAGACCTGGGTTCAATCCCTGGGTTAGGAAAATCCCCTGCAGGAGGGCATGGCAACCCACCCCAGTATTCTTGCCTGGAGAATCCCCATGGGGAGCCTGGCAGGCTACAGTCCATGGAGTCACACAGAGTCGGACACGACTGAGTGACTAAGCACACACATACACACACACACAAATAAGAATGTGTAGCTCATGCTCAAAAGACTCAAAAGGCTCAAAATTCCCAATGACCTTCAGAAAATGGGTTTCAGAGGCAAAGTGAATGAAGGGGCTGCAGGATGCATGATCAGATCTTTTACAATTCTCAGATTGGTTGGCATCAAAGTAAAGTGTTTTTTTTGTTGTTGTTGGTTTTTGTTTTTTTTTTCTGACATGTTTTTATTTTTACTTTTTTTAATATTTTTAACTTTTTTATTATTTTTTTTCTTATACTTTACAATATTGTATTGGTTTTGCCATACATCAACATGCATCCACCATGGGTGTACACATTTTCCCCATCTTGAACCCCCCTCCCACCTCCATCCCCATACCATCCCTCTGGGTCATCCCAGTGTACCAGCCCCAAGCTTCCTGTATCCTGCATTGAACCTGGCGATTCCTGGCATTGAACCTGGCAAAGGACTGGCGATTCCTTTCTTATATGATATTATACATGTTTTAATGCCATTCTCCCAAGGTAAAGTTTTAAGTATCACTAATCTTCTGGTTCGGAGAAGGCAATGGCACCCCACTCCATTACTCTTGCCTGGAAAATCCCATGGACAGAGGAGCCTGGTGGGCCACAGTCCATGGGGTCGCTAAGAGTCGGACAAGACTCAGCAACTTCACTTTCACTTTTCCCTTTCATGCATTGGAGAAGGAAATGGCAACCCACTCCAGTGTTCTTGCCTGGAGAATCCCAGGGACAGGGGAGCCTCATGGGCTGGCGTCTATGGGGTCGCACAGAATCGGCTGCGACTGAAGCGACTTAGCAGCAGCAGCAGCAATCCTCTGGTTTCGATTGGTCTGGGCTCCAAAATCACTGCAGATGGTGACTGCAGCCATGATATTAAAAGATGCTTACTCCTTGGAAGAAAAGTTATGACCAACCTAGGTAGCATATTCAAAAGCAGAGACTACTTTGCCAACAAAGGTCCATCTAGTCAAGGCTATGGTTTTTCCAGTGGTCATGTATGGATGTGAGAGTTGGACTGTGAAGAAAGCTGAGCACTGAAGAATTGATGTTTTTGAACTGTGGTGCTGGAGAAGACTCTTGAGAGTCCCTTGGACTGCAAGGAGATCCAACCAGTCCATTCTGAAGGAGATCAGCCCTGGGATTTCTTTGGAAGGAATGATGCTAAAGCTGAAACTCCAGTACTTTGGCCACCTCATGCGAAGAGTTGACTCATTGGAAAAGACTCTGATGCTGGGAGGGATTGGGGGCAGGAGGAGAAGGGGACAACAGAGGATGAGATGGCTGGATGGCATCACTGACTGGATGGATGTGAGTCTGAGTGAACTCCGGGAGTTGGTGATGGACAGGGAGGCCTGGCGTGCTGCGATTCATGGGGTCGCAAAGAGTCGGACACGACTGAGCGACTGAAGTGAACTGAACTGAACTGAATCTTCTGGTTTCAATTGGTCTGAAGTCTACATGCTTGTGGTCAGCAATTTTCATCTGTTAGGGGTTTACTTCTCCTAAAAAAAACTTTGGAATGTTCCTCAAGCCTTTATATTTTTCAGGGGACTGGGAATTTGGTGTTTCTGCTTTATGACTGGTATATAGTTTAAATTTTTACCAGTATCACAGCTCAGTGTGTATTCTTTATTTCTACATCTTCACATTTCCCATTTATTAACTCTTGGGCTAGCCTATTTAGACTCAGAGGAGGCCTGGGAGACTAAAGCAAAAGCCTTTTACTTCAAACGACAGGAACGCAGGAGCTTGGATATGTTTTCTCAGTGTCTATTTCATTTATTTATGCTCTGATATTTATGATTTCTTTCCTTCTATTAACTTTGGATATTGTTTGTTCTTTCTCTAGTTGCTTTAGGTGTAAAGTTAGATTGTTTATTTGAGATTTTTATTTACTGAGGTAAGATTGCACTGTTATAAAATTCCCTCTTAGAACTGCTTTTGATGAAACCCATAGAGTTTGCATCATCATGTTTTCGTTGTCAGTTATTTCTAGGTATTTTTTTTTAATTTCTTCTTTGATTTCTTCTAGTGTATTTTTTAATTTCAATTGTTGTACTGTTCAGTTCTGATTATTTGTTATTTAAATCTTATAATTCCTTGTTAAATTTTTTAATTAGAGGGAAATTGCTTTACAATATTCTGATGGTTTTTTGCAATATATCAACATGGATCTGCATTAGGTATACATATATCCCCTCCTTCTTGACCCACCTGTCACCTCTCTCCCCATCTCACCCCTCTAGGTGGTCACAGACCACTGGTTTTGGGTTTCCTGCATCATACATCTAACTCCCACTGGCTATCTGTTTTACATATAGTAATGTATATGTGTCAATGCTATTCTTGCTTCTTAAATTGTGCCTCCATTTTTTTTTTTTCCTGAGATTTTGGGTCATCTCTACTATTATTATTCTGAATTCCTATTCCAGTAGATTGCCTATCTCCTCTTCATTTAGTTGTTTTGTGGGGGTTTATCTCATTCCTTCATTTGCAACATATTTCTCTGTCATCTCATTGTGTCTAACTTTCTGTGTTTGTGGCTTTCTTTCCACAGGCTGCAGGATTGCAGTTCCTCTCACTTCTGAATATCTGCCCCCTGATGAGTGAAGTTGGTCCAATGGCTCCTGCAGGCTGTCTGGGAGTAGAAACTGGTGCCTTCCCTTTCATGGGTGAAGCTAGGTCTTGTCCCTTTGATGGGTAGGGCCATGTTAAATGGTGTTTTGAGATAGCCATGAGCTCAATATGACCTTAGGCAGTCTTTCTATTGAGGCTGGGATTGTGCTCCTGTCTTGCTGGTTGTTTGTTCCTGAGGCATTTCAGGTCTGGAATTTATAAGCTTTTGATCTTGAGGCTGAGATGAAGACCTCTGAGAGAGCTCATACCAATCAATATTCTCTGAATTGTCCTCCACTAGCGTCTTTACTTTCACAGTGAGCTACAGTGAATCCCCACCTCCTCAGGAGAACTTCCCAGACCCTAGTTATATCTAACCCCAGCTCCTGTGGAAGTACTTTGTGCAGTGTCTCAATGCACATGAGGTCTTGTGTGCACTCTCCAAGAGTGGAGTCTGTTTCTTCCAGCCCTGTGGAGCTCTCTCAGTCAGGCTCCACTGCCCTTTAAAGCCAAATGCTCTGGGGCTTCTTCCTCTGGATTCCTGATCCTTAGACTTTCTTGGAGTCTACTTTAATGTGGGAGCATCTCTGTATAGTCTCTGTGTGCTTAATACTATTTGGTGCAAGGGCTACTTTTAGTAGCCCTCTTTACTCAGTGCATGTTGGCTTTTATCACCTTGATAGAAGATGTGACTAATGTTTTGGTGACCTGAGCCTGCATTGGACGTTAAATGGGGCCTCCCCATTTCTCCATAGTTGTTACTGCAGTGTCAGAGGTAGAGTCTGCTCCTTAGTTGTAGGAGAAGAGGCTCCTAAATCTGTTTCTTTGCTGCAATTCTGACCTGTGATGTGAGGTAGGTGGGATTGGAGCATTCGCAGTGAGAGAGAAGCCACTGATTTTTCCTCCCCTGGAGCTGATCACCTGTGAGTGTGTTACAGGTGTCACTTTTCAACCACTGTGCTGGCTTACTTATTACAGTGTTGTTGGGACTGCTCTTGCTGCTGCTGCTGCTGCTAAGTCGCTTCAGTTGTGTCTGACTCTGTGCGACTCCATAGACACCAGCCCACCAGGCTCCCCGGTCCCTGGGATTCTCCAAGCAAGAAAACTGGAGTGGATTGCCATTTCCTTCTCCAATGCATGAAAGTGAAAAGTGAAAGTGAAGTCACTCAGTGGTGTCCGACTCTTAGCGACCCCACGGACTGCAGCCTACCAGGCTCCTCCATCCATGGGATTTTCCAGGCAAGAGCACTGGAGTGGGATGCCATCACCTTCTCCATGGGACTGCTCTTAGCCCCACCTTATCTGTGGATATTCTGGCAGTTGGCCTTAGTATCTCTAAGACACTGTTTTCACCAGGCTACCACTGCAGATCCACCAAATCAGGTCCTAGGACTGAAGTAATTGTGCACTTGGAACCACTGTGGGAGCTATGGAGGCAGCTCAGATTCTGATCTAGTTCTGTCTCAGTGCATTCATGCTCACAAAGCCCACAGATGCTAAAACTAGACCCATCTCAGCTTTGGGAGCACTCATACATTCAGAAGTTCCACAGGTGCTGAGTCTACAAAGCCAACACAGGGGGTAAATCTGTAGCTGCTGCAGCCATAAGCAGAGATTTTAGCTCTTATTCCTTAGTTGCACAGTCCCTAGTGCTCAGGTGTGATTTCAACCCCACTTCTGCATGTGTTCCTTCAACACATGTCTGCTCCTGAAGCTGCCTGAAGCACAGGCACCTGCCCAGGTAGACAGGTAGACAGAGGTGGAGGCATTGGTGGGTGAAGTGCACAAGCCCATCTCGTCCTGTGGGACTGGAAGAAGCAGTTGTGAGCTGGGTGAGAAAGCCTACTCAGGTTGGCACCCCTCCTAACACCAGCAGAGGCTGGGGCAAGAGTTTGGGATGGGGACCACAATGGCAGCCCTGCGCCTTGCACACCACTCAACAATGGCACCCTTCTTCGATAGCTGCTCGAGCTTCTTCCATGAAATTTCTGGTTTGGGAGCTCCTTATTCCCGTCTCTTTGCAGCTAACAGTTTTCCCCTCCCTGGGCCCACTTTCTGAATCCCATGTTCCAGCATCCAGCCCCCTTCACAGCAGCAGAAACAGATTCAGGCTGGGTGTGCAGGGTTGAGGCGTAGACCATCCATGTAGGTTTTAGGGTTGCTATGTTTTCTTCCAGGTCACTAAAGCTACCTCTCTGTCCCAGTTGATCTCTCCACAGATGAGGGTGCTTCCCTAAGTTAGGGAACCCCTACTCTCTTTCAACTCCCCCCAGGGGTGTAGTTGCTTCCTCTTTTTTTTTCCCTCAATTTGTCCTACCAAGATGTGTGGGGATTTGCTTGTCATTTCAGGTATCTGAGATCCTCTGCTAGCATTCAGTAGGTGCTCTGTGAGAACTGTTTAATTTGTTGATGAATTATTGATGTACTTACGGGGAGAGGCAAACTCCATGTCCTCCTGTTTCTTCATCTTGACTCCATCTCCTGAAAAATCTTTTTTTTTAACTAAGTTTTCTTTTACTCTTGAAAAATAGTTAAGCTTTGTTTACATACAAGACTGATAGTTTTATTCTAGGCATTTTCCTTTGAGACTCCTCTTACCTCAGTTTACTCAGGTGTATATTAATTTCCATATACTTACAGATTTTTCTCTAAATTTTAAAAACATATTGTTTTTATTTTCAGTTTTATTTCATTATTTGAGAGAGTACAGTCTGTATGATTTCAGTGTTTTAACATTTTCAGTTTGCTTTCATGACCCAGAAAACTGTATACCTCGGTTAATTTTTTTTTTATTTTTAAACTTTACATAATTGTATTAGTTTTGCCAAATATCAAAATGAATCTGCCACAGGTATACATGTGTTCCCCATCCTGAACCCTCCTCCCTCCTCCCTCCCCATACCATCCCTCTGGGTCATCCCAGTGCACTAGCTCCAAGCATCCAGTATCGTGTTAATATTTTTGAATGCTTAAAAATTATTTGTATTCTATTTTTGGAGGTGAAATATGTCAGTCTGCATTGTGTCAGGGTTGTCTTTTTATTTTTTTTGTTTTCCATTCAGAGTTTGCTTCCAATCATTTGAGCCTTTTAGGAAGAAAAAGTCAGGTCATTTGAAGATGCTCACTTGAAACATATTGCTTACTAAGTTTATGTCTGAAAAAAATCAAAATAATCAAACTTCATCTCTTGAGAAATTTTAACCCTGAATCTGCTCCTTGTGATTTTTAATATAAACTCTGGGTGTGGACAGTGATGAAATGCACTTCAAGGCATCAATTTTCACAGCTAACAAGACTAACAGAGAGTGAATAATTATTGAAGAAGAAAATATTTTGAAATGGAAAGAAGAGGAATAAATAAAAAACTTATTTTTATAAAGGAAATTGATTGTATATTATGGTAATGAATAGAAAGGAAACAAGAAAGAATGAAAGGAGAAACAAGAAAAAATAAACACAGAAACCACTACCACTTTATTGAATCAGTTAACAGAGCAACAAAAGCGTTTTCTATAATTTTTACTTATATGAAATATTCTTAGGCTTTTGAAAGAAACAACCTTTTTCATACAATGTTTAAAAAGAAAACTCCTATTTGATTAACAGCATCACAAATAAGCATAACCTTCCCTCTCATCTTTATCAACATTTTCAGCTGAGTTTCTCTTTCATCTTTTATGTGTGTGTTAGGCATTCCACTATTCACTAGTACTCCATCTGTTTCAACTAACTTGCTAATGACATTAGGGAATCACTGTGAACATTGCAAAGACTAATAAATCAGAAAATAGATGTCTTAAAATTTCATGTAACTGTGTGTTATCTTTGGTATTCCTAATAGCACAAGTTCCTATAAAATGATCAATACACTTTAATGGAAATTACCAACTCAACTCAATTGTGCTAAAATGCTGAGACCACCATTTAACACTTAATGTCCATTTACAAAAATTCACCTGGATTTTGGCTGAGTTATGTTTGTACAACTTTATAAGAAAGATTCTCTGTTTTATCAGAGAATACATGAGAAAATTACCTTTTAAAATATGCCATTTTATATTTAAATAGCTTTATCTTATATGGTGGCTCAGACAGTGAAGAATCCACCTGCAATGTGGGAGACCTGGGTTCAATCCCTGGATTGGGAAGATCTCCTGGAGGAGGGTATGGAAACACCCCAATATTCTTGCCTGGAGAATCCCATGGACAGAGGAGCCTGGCAGGCTACAGTTCATGGGGTTGCAAAGAGTCAGACACAACAGAGACTAAGCACAGCACAGCACATCTTACATGGGTAGAAGAATAGAAATGACTAAATATTTAAGAAATTTGTATTAATAATTATAAAAAGAATAAAATAAGTATGAATTAAATTTATAGATCTCTTTCATAGGAAAGAATACCTAAACACCTCTATTCAGACACCTCAGAGGCACCTCACTATGGTTTCATCTTATAAATACTGTAAATAAAAAGAAAATATAGCAAAATATGTACATGTAAGATTTCTTCTTTATATACAAAATGTCATTCTTATAGTCAAATTAAAGAAGGAAGACTGGATGTGTAGAAAGAACTTAAGGAAACTCCAGAAAAAATTTTCCTCCCTTTAGGCTTGTCTAAAAGAATTCATGATAAACATTTCTTTTCATTTTTTCAATTTTAAAGTATATATGAAAGATAATTTATAATTTATTGTTTTTATAACTTTAAAATGTTTAGCTCATGCTGCATGTGTTGCTTAAGAAAGATAAATTCATCAAAACTTCATTCTGCAAATGGTGTATCTCCTTAGACAAATATATTTGAACACTAAATAGATGGATAAAATATTAACTTTGTACAGATATTTTTACAAAAATTACATGCAAATTGTAGGAATAAATAGTAACTCATAAAGTATTGTCTTTGAAGTAAATCCACCCAATTTTAGTAATAATTTAGACTTTCATGTAGAGCGGATGTCATGATTTTCTGCACTGTGAACATTCTGGTTCAAAAGATCAGTTTCTTTTTTTTCTTATGCTGATGCCCTTCCTCAGCTGTCTTTGCAAGACACTCTTCACTTCTTTGTTCCGCAGGGTATAGATGAGAGGGTTCAGCAATGGTGTGATCACAGTGAAGAAGAAACTGACAAATTTGCCATGTTTTGAAGCAAAGTGGTTCTTAGGGTCTGTGTAAACCATGGCCACTGTCCCATAAAACATGAAGACCACAGTGAGGTGGGAGGAGCAGGTAGCAATGGCTTTCTGCCTTCCCTCCTCAGATTGGATTTTACCTAAAGTTTGAGCTATGTATCCGTAAGAAGTCAGGATCAACCCCATTGGCAAAATTGTAAAGAAAACAGCAGAGATTGTCATCTGCCACTCAGTAGTGGAAGTGTCTCCACAAGTTAGTCTTATGAGAGAAGGAACCTGACAGACAAAGTCATCCAGACAATGGTGGACACAAAACGGCAGCTGGAATGTGATAGGTGTTTGGGTAACAGACTCAATCAGTCCAGACAGCCAAGACATAAGCACCAGTTTCCAACAGAACTGAGGATGCATGATGATAGTGTAGCGCAGGGGCTGGCAAATAGCAACATAGCGGTCAAAAGCCATCACCACCAGCATGACACCTTGTGTGGCACCAACACAGAGCACCATGCCCAGTTGAATGATGCATCCTATGTAAGTGATGCTCTTATCTGGCCCCCACAAATTGAACAACATTTGGGGCACAACAGTCGTGGTGAAACAGAGATCCAAGAAAGAGAGATTGCTAAGAAAGAAGTACATGGGGGTGTAGAGTTGAGGGTTCATGTATGAGAGCAAGATGATAGTCATATTGGAGAGAATGATCATGGTGTATAAGAAGATCACTATCCAGAAGAGAACCATTTCTAGCTGGGGAAATTCAGAGTAGCCAAGGAGTACAAATCCCACTGGGAAGCTCTTGTTGGTGTTTCCTGTTGCTTTTGGCATAGAGTTTTGGACGTAATTTTAAGGAAAAAAATGTGAATAGATTTGAGAAAAGGTTAAATAGACAGGAAAAGAATTTGTTTTCCATATGGTCTTGGGAAATGGGACATATTGGTGATTTTCTTATCTTAGACCAATAGCATACAATCTCTCTTCTAAAAAGCTGTGAGTTTAACATAGAAAGGAGTATTCATTAAAAACTAACCTTGAGATTCATTCCCATAATCTGTAATTATAACATCCCCATCAGACATCCTCAGATAATCACCTTAGATCACATGCATTTTCCTCCCAGATTGCTCATGCTATGTATGTAGTAGCTAAATAAAATGTTGAACAGCAAGCTTTTGCTTTGAAATATGTAGTTATCTAATTTATCAGGGTACAATTTGAAGTTTGGTGATATGAGTAGGAACACATGAAATGGAGGTCCTAAACAGTGATACCCTGAACATAAATAATTTTTAGTATCTGAAGAACAAAAATTTGGGATAGGAACCATACCAGTTTTTAAATGAGGCAAACCTAAGTTGAATGTTTTACCATTTTTAACTGAAGCAATTTAAACTTACTTAATAGATAACTTTAAAATATGCATCAATATTCTTATCTAATGAATAGCTACAATAACTCTTACCCCAGGTGTATCACATGAATTATACCAGTTATTGTATAATAATTCTGAATTATATGAATAATTGTATAATGTTCTCAATAATCACTTGGGGATAATACAAATCTTTAATATAGAACAATAACTTAATAATAGAAAAATCAAACTAATAAAATAATAAAATATGTATTTTTAAAGCTTTACATCATGGACAGAAAAGCAAAGAAAGGTGATTCATGGGCTAATGCTAATTAGTAGAAAGGTATGGTATTAGTTTTGGGTATCATTCTCTTGGGGTATTAATTTTGTCTTCTAGGAACTTTATAATAGTTCAGAGAATTTCAAGAATGTAAGAGGCATCAGAGACAAAAATACTGTTAGGTATATAAAATTGATATTTAGACTGTAAATATTACATTTTGCTAGTGGTCAAACAATACAAAAATCTGAGGAGCATTACAGAGGTCTGCTACTATTCAGTAGTAAGTTTATGTGTATTTATTTAGAACCTGTCATGTGCCAGGCACTGTGCTATGGCGTGGCGATATCAGACTCTTTGTGACTCTATGTACTGTAGCCTGCCCAGCCTCCTATGTCCATGAATTCTCCAGGCAAGAATACTGGAGTGGGTTGCCATTCCCTTCTCCAGGGGATCTTCCTGACACAGGGATCAAACCCAGGTTTCCTAGAGTTGCAGGCAGGTTCTTTACCAACTGAGCCACCAGAGAAGCCCAGAATGGAGAGATAAGAAATCCTTAATGCAGGCCCATGGGGGAGAGAGCAAGTGAAAAAAAACAAGCAAATAAATCATAAGCAGTATTCAACTATTTTAAAGATAATTCTAAAAATAATAATTTAAAAATCAAGAGTATTATCATTAGGATAAAAATGGAGGATATGAGAACAGAAGAGGATCATTTTACTCAGAGGAAACAGGAAGACAAAGCAATCTAGTACTGAGGAAGTGTGTCTATACAAGGAATCCAGATAGCTGACAGAATGTTAAAGCCTTGTACACTAGATGTGGTGAGACATGTCAGATGAACTCAGCTTCTCTGTGCTAAGTTCCCATGACCATGTCCTGAACTTATTTCATTTTTTTTTTTCTGCAGGATTCCTGAACCAACTATGAAATATCCATTTGCTTTACCAGACTGTATTGTTCCTTTAGTTCTCTAATTATTTAGAGTATTTTTCATGTACTTACCTTCACTTGGCTCAAAATGTGTCATACTCGACATTTAGACAAGAATGACGTAGTTCATATGGATTTATTTTTAAATGATATCATGGGCTCATTTGTCATTACGTGAAAAAAAAATTTAGGTCAATTATATATATATATATATATATTTACAAATTCCTTTGAATTATTTTTAAAGATTTTTTTTTACTATATAAACACATTTTATGAGCAGTATAGTATATATCCCTGGTGGCTCAGTTGGTAAAAAATCCACCTGCTTTGCAGGAGACCTGGATTTGATCCTTGGGATCTGGAAGATCCCCTGGAGAACAGAATGGAAATCCACTCCAGTCCACTCTACTATTCCTGCCTGGAGAATTCCATGGACAGAGGAGTCTGGAGGGCTACAGTTCATGGGATCACAAAAAGTCAGGCACAAATAAGCAGCTAACATACTTACAGATAATTTAGCAACATAAGTATGAAACGAAAACAAAAATAAAGTCACCTTTAACCCCACCATCAAATATGAATTTTTCTGTAAAACTTTGGTTTCTTCTTTTAAGAATATATTTTAATAAATAATGGACATAGATATATAGATATAATATATAAACTGTATCTGCTATATAGTACACTTAAAATGTGCATAGCTCAATATTATACCTTTTACACATTCTTATGACTCTAAATACTTTTAGAAATATAATCTGCTTGAGTATAGTTTAATAATTCATAGCATTTTATGTTACTAACAAAGTTTATACAAAATATTTTATTTTAAATGTATCTTTAAAAATTTTTGATAACCTAAACAACACTCTATGTAAAAATTCCTTTATTCTAACTATGAATACAATTGCATTAAAAAAATATTGTCTTCTATAGTTTCAGATTGCTTTCTATGAAGGCTCTTCCCTGATCTATCACAAAAGGCAATTTTCACTTTTACTTTTCTCACAGTCAGTAAAGGTCATCATTTTTCCTACTTATAATTGATCAAGTAAAGGAGTGAATCCCTATTATGAATATAACTTGCATTTTTGTTACTTATATGTTTGTTTGTTTATGCAAATTCTTCTTCATCAAAATGTCTGTAACATTTTTAACTTGATATGCTTCCTTTTTCTGATTTTTCTGATTAACAAGTAATAGGACAAATTGCTTTTAGCTTTTGATATATGTTTGCATGATTCAGATTACAAATTCTACAAATTTAAATATATCTTATTATAATTCATCTGTTTCTTCTCCCTATTTTCTGCAAATCCTAAATTACTTCCCATAATATCTTTAAATATATTTGTTCATAGATTATTTAAAATTTTTCATATACTTTTGCCTTACTGCTTGAGTTTTTTATTTTTTTGGATCCAAATCTTTAATTAGTTTAATTTTTAAATGTAAACCTTATATATAAAGTTTATTTCTGATTTGTTGCTATATTATCAGAGTATTTTACTAAAAAATCTTTTTTCAATTCACTGATTCACAATGATGATTTTGCTGTTTATTTGCCAAGAGTTCAGCTACAATCATGGTTGGGGGTTTCACATTCCGTTGTTATGATTACTGTAAAAATTAACTAGTCTGTTAGAATACTTTATCTCTCTTTCTGTATTTTTTAAAAAGGAAATTGAAGGGGAATTAAAATGGAGTTGGATTCTCCTGCCGTTAAGAGAGCTCTCCAAAATGAACCTGAGAAGACACTGATGAAGTATAACTTAAGTATGTCTCTGCCTCAGTGGAATTTGGCCTTTGAACATTTACTATTCTAATAAAGACATCCAAAGCATCTGCCAGAAACTCAAGATACTCATCAGGTCCTTACCCTAAAATGACTGATCACAGCCTATCCCATTTGGATAAATAATTTTTTCTTGTGTCAGAATACGGATTTTTGGTTTTGCCTTTATTAGACCCTGACTCTTTCTTTTTCCCAGAATACTCTCAGTTTTGCTAAAATATGTCTCCTGAATTACATTTCTTAAGACCCTAAATAAATATCTTTGTTTTTTGAAGCCACAATATTATTGTTCAGCACTCTATTTTAATCAGATTATGATGCTAAAAATTTTTTGTGATGACACTAGTCATACCTAATAAATAGCTTTATACGCAGATATTTGCTTGAATAAGTAGTCAACATATTTCTTAAGATTGACTCTGTTTCAGATCATCACATATAAAGTGTTTAAAGAAATCATTAAAATCTAAAATTTATTTTAAATTATATTATACTAAACAATAAACCAACTCTGTAGCTTTTAATATGGGGGAGTTTTAAAATTTATTTTTGTGATATAAGAAATGAATCTGCCTCGATGCAGGAGACCCCAGTTTGATTCCTCAGTTGGAAATATTCCCTGGAGAAGGGAAAGGCTACCGACTCCAGTATTCTAGCCTGGAGAAGTCCATGGACTGTATAATACATAGGGTCACAAAGAGTCGGACATGACTGAACGACATTCACAGGAAATGAAAGTGTGCAATAAAATTTCAGTAACAAAACATAAAAAAAAAACTCAGTTATGTGTGTGGCTGTATTTTAACATATACATTGTACATAAGTGAAAACATAGTATCCTTGAGGTTAGAAAGGGCACAATAATAATCTGTTCATCTTAAAATACATCATGTTCCATGACATTCTACAGAAATGTGTATAGGTTTCCTTTAAGTCCAAAGACATATCATGACTTTTGAATTTATTAATAAGTAAGCCTGATTATTTTTCTTTAAACTATTCTACTCGGCAAATGTAAGTAACTTACCTGGGTTGGAAAACAGATCAGTGGCAGAATGTGGGAAACATAAATTAGCTTGCCTGAGAGCCATTCAGAAACTCTCCCTTGCTTTCCTTGATATCAGCCTCCCCTACTCCGAGCTACTCTCCAGTTAAATATATGTCATTGTGTAGTCATCAGGAGATGTGATCAAAGCAGTGAAACTTTCTTTCCATAAAGCATAAGCAGCACAGAGGGAACAGCACTTCCCAGGAGGTCCCTGAGGCCTAATCATTGTAGGTAATCAGCTGACAGTCCAGAAGAGTCTTAAAAGCCTACAAAATTTAAAAAAAAAAAAAAAAAAATCTTTTGTTTTAGCATATGAAATGAGGTAGAAATTTAACTATTTCAATTAACTCTTTTTAATTGCCCTCCCAACAATATTATCAGGCAAACAATAAATTATATATGCTAAAATGTAAAGTCATTGGTTTACTTATTTACAAATTTTTACTAAATGACTATTTTTTTTCCCGTCCCTATGCTAGTATTAGGAAACATTAGAGATAAGAGAAAATCAAGAAGCATCAAAAAGCATTTATCAAGCTAAAATTATATACACTAATATATAATTTAAAACTTAGAGGACATTAGATAAGCTGAAGAATTGCTGCTTTTGAACCGTGGTGTTGGAGAAGACTCTTGAGAGTCCCTTGGACTGCAAGGAGATCCAATCAGTCCATTCTGAAGGAGATCAGCCCTGGGATTTCTTTGGAAGGACTGATACTAAAGCTGAAACTCCAGTACCTCGGCCACCTCATTCGAAGAGTTGACTCATTGGAAAAGATCCTGATGCTGGGAGGGATTGGGGGCAGAAAGAGAAGGGGACGACAGAGGATGAGATGGCTGGATGGCATCACTGACTCGATGGAGATGAGTCTCAGTGAACACCGGGAGATGGTGATTGACAGGGAGGCCTGGCCTCCTGCGATTCACAGTGTCGCAAAGAGTTGGACACGACTGAGCGACTGAACTGAACTGAACTGACTGAGATAATTCAAAGCAGTATTTACACAAGAGAAAAGAAAAAAATAAAGTTTAGGGACTGAGGATAAAGTAAAAGATGAAAACAACTCAGTTTTATCTTAGGCATGCATTGATGAACAAAATAAGTCTACACAGGACTGTGTAACAGTTCATTAATGATTACTCCATGAAGCATGGTAATATGTTTAACAGATTTGAAATTCTTTAAAACATATTTAAATGTAGAGGATTATGTCATTGGCAAATGGTGAGAGTTTTACTTCTTATTTTCCAAGAAAAGAAGATTCCTTTTGTTTCTTTTTCTTCTGTGATTGCTGTGGCCAGAACTTTCTTTTTTTTTTTTTATTTTATTTTATTTTTAAACTTTACATAATTGTATTAGTTTTGCCAAATGTCAAAATGAATCCGCCACAGGTATACATGTGTTCCCCATCCTGAACCCTCCTCCTTCCTCCCTCCCCATACCATCCCTCTGGGTCCTCCCAGTGCACTAGCCCCAAGCTAGTGCACTAGCCCCAGTATCGTGCATCAAACCTGGACTGGCATCTCATTTCATACATGATATTTTACATGTTTCAATGCCATTCTCCCAAATCTTCCCACCCTCTCCCTCTCCCACAGAGTCCATAAGACTGTTCCATACATCAGTGTCTCTTTTGCTGTCTCGTACACAGGGTTATTGTTACCATCTTTCTAAATTCCATATATATGCATTACTATACTGTATTGGTGTTTTTCCTTCTGGCTTACTTCACTCTGTATAAGAGGCTCCAGTTTCATCCACCTCATTAGAACTGATTCAAATGTATTCTTTTTAATGGCTGAGTAATACTCCATTGTGTATACGTACCACAGCTTTCTTATCCATTCATCTGCTGATGGACATTAAACAGTGCTGCGATGAACATTGGGGTACACGTGTCTCTTTCCCTTCTGGTTTCCTCAGTGTGTATGCCCAGCAGTGGGATTGCTGGATCATAAGGCAGTTCTATTTCCAGTTTTTTAAGGAATCTCCACACTGTTCTCCATAGTGGCTGTACTAGTTTGCATTCCCACCAACAGTGTAAGAGGGAACTATGTTGAATAGTAATGCTGAGAGTGAGCACCCTTGTCTTGTTTCTGATTTTAGAGGAAATGCTTGCAATCTTTTGCCATCAAGGATAATGTTTGCTGTGGGTTTGTTTGTATATCGTTTTTATTATGTTGAGGTATGTTCCTTCTATGTCTACTTTCTGGAGAGTTTTTATCATAAGTAGATGTTGAATTTTGCCAAAGGCTTACTCTGCATCTATTGAAATAAGCATATGGTTTTTATCTCTCAATTTGTTAATATGGTGTATCACATTGATTGATTTGTAAATATTGAAGAATCCTTGCATCTCTGGAATAAAGCCCACTTGATCATGACGTATGATCTTTTTAATATATTGTTGGATTCTGCTTGCTAGGATTTTGTTGAGGATTTTTGCATCTATGTTCATCAGTTATATTGGCCTGTAGTTTTCTTTTCCTGTGGCATCTTTCTCTGGTTTTGGTATCAGGGTGATGGTGGCCTCATAGAATAACTTTAGGACTTTTCCTTCCTCTGCAATTTTCTGGAAGAGTTTGAGTAGGATAGGTGTTAGCTCTTCTCTAAATTTTTTGTAGAATTCACCTGTGAAGTCGTCTGGTCCTGGGCTTTTATTTGTTGGAAGATTTTTTTATTACAGTTTCAATGTCTGTGCTTGTGACTGGTCTGTTCAAATTTTCTATTTCATCCTGGTTCAGTTTTGGAAGGTTATCCTTTTCTAAGAATTTGTCCATTTCTTCCAAGTTGTCCATTTTTTTTTTTGGCATATAGTTGCCCATGGTAGTCTCTTATGATCATTAAAATTTCTGTGTTGTCACAATTTCTTCATTTTCATTTCTAATTTTATTGATTTGAGTCTTCTCCCTTTTTTTCCTCTTGATGAGTCTGGCTAATAGAGTTTGTCTATTTTGATTATCTTCTCAAAGAACCAGGTTTTAGTTTTACTGATCTTTGCTATAGTCTCATTCAATTCTTTTCATTTATTTCTCCTCTGATTTTTAAGGTTTCTTTCCATTTATTTCTCCTCTGATTTTTAAGGTTTCTTTCCATATACTAACTTTCACAAGCAGCTCATTCAGCCCAATAGAAGAAAAATAAACAACCCAATCAAAAAGTGGGCAAAAGACCTAAAGAAACATTTCTCCAAAGACATACAGATTGCTAATAAACACATGAAACAATGTTCAACCTCACTTATTATTAGAGAAATGCAAATCAAAGCCACAATGAGGTATCATCTCACACTGGTCAAGATGGCCATCAACAAAAAGACTACAAATAATAAATGATAGAGATTGTGTGGAGAAAAGGGAACCCTTTTACAATGTTGGTGGGATGAAAACTGATACAGTCACTATGGAGAACTGTGTGGAGATTCCTTGAAAATCTGGTAACAGAACTGCCATACAATCCAGCAATCCCACTGCTAATCATATACCCTGAGAAAACCAGAACTGAAAGAGACACACTAACACATATATATGGAATCTAGAAAAATGGTACCAACGATCCTACATGCAGGGCAGCAAAGGAGACACAGACATAAAGAACAGCTTTCAGACTCAGTGGGAGAAGACAAGAGTGGGATAATTTAAGAGAATAGCACTGAAACATGTACATTGCCATATGTAAAATAGATGACCAGTGCAAGTTCAATGATTGAAGTAAGGCATGCAAAACCTGTGCTCTGAGACACCCTAATGGGATAGGGTTTGGAAGGAGGTGGAAAGGGTGTTCAAGATGGGGGGGACGCAAGTATTCCTGTGGCCAATTCATGTCAATGTATGGCAAAAATCATCAAAATGTTGTAAAGTAATTATCCTGCAATTAAAATTAATTAATTTAAAAAATCCTAATGGAAAAGAAAATGAAAAAGAATATATATGTAAAACTGAGTCACTGTGCCATGCATCAGAAATTAACACACCATTGTAAATCAACTATAGTAAAATAAATTCTACTGCTGGGAATACACACTGAGGAAACCAGAATTGAAAGAAACACGTGTACCCCAGTGTTCATCGCAGCACTGTTTATAATAGCCAGGACATGGAAGCAACCTAGATGTCCATCAGCAGATGAATGGATAAGAAAGCTGTGGTACATATACACAATGGAGTATTACTCAGCCATTAAAAAAGAATACATTTGAATCAGTTCTAATGAGATGGATGAAACTGGAGCCTATTATACAGAATGAAGTAAGCCAGAAGGAAAAACACCAATACAGTATACTAACACATATATATGGAACTTAGAAAGATGGTAATGAGACAGCAAAAGAGACACAGATGTATAGATCAATCTTTCGGACTCTGTGGGAGACGGAGGGTGGGATGATTTGGGAGAATGGCATTGAAACATGTATAATATTATATAAGAAATGAATCGCCAGTCCAGGTTTGATGCAGGATACAGGATTCTTGGGGCTGGTGCACTGGGATGACCCAGAGGGATGGTATGGGAAGAGAGGTGGGAGGGGGGTTCAGGATTGGGAACACGTGTACACCTGTGGCAGATTCATGTTGATGTATGGCAAAAACCAATACAATATTGTAAAGTAATTAACCTCTAATTAAAATAAATAAATTTAAATTAAAAAATAAATAAAAAAGAAAAGGAAAAAAGCATATTTAAAAATCAAATTCTGAATAAAATACATTGATAGCTAAAATAGAAACACATGAAAAAGTAAAACTTAGACAATACCTAAAAAGAAAAAATATGATGTGACAAAAAAGAATCACAAAGCAAGACTGACATCAACATTATATTGACATAAGAGGCTCCTTGATTTTGTGCCCCCCATAAGCAAACAAACAAACACATACACTCCCAAAAAAAAAAAAAAAGAAAACACCATCCTTCCACGGACAAAAATATTTTTTATAAAACTGTTTTCATATCCATATGCCAGGGGATTCTGAAAGGATCTTGCACATTTAAACATTGAGTAATAGGTAGACATACCTCAGTTCTGACTATAGTTCCTGAAGTAGCCAATGAACTAGGGTCAGAAACTCTTAGCTGCATTCTAGAATTCCCTGGGGATACAGCAATGGCACCCCACTCCGGTACTCTCGCCTGGAAAATCCCATGGATGGAGGAGCCTGGTAGGCTGCAGTCCATGGGGTAGCTAAGAGTCGGGCACGACTGAGCGACTTCACTTTCACTTTTCACTTTCATGCATTGGAGAAGGAAATAGCAACCCACTCCAGTGTTCTTGCCTGGAGAGTCCCAGGGACGAGGGAGCCTGGTGGGCTGCCGTCCATGGGGTCACACAGAGTCGGACACGACTGACGCGACTTAGCAGCAGCAGCAGCAGGATTCCCTGGAGAACATTCTTGTGCAATCATCCACACACATTTGAGTGTGTAAGAGGAACAGTTTAGCTTATCCATATTACCCATCCCCAAAGTGGCCCATCCATGAAATTTACTTTTTTGTTCGATATTTTATCCCCAGAGGAGAAAGAGTGTGCCAGTGAATACCTAACCTCACGAGTTATATGGAACAGGACAAAGGGGCTCATTTTTCTCACCTCTTTCAGAGAATTAAATCAAGTGCTCCATTACTGGGGATTGGAAACTGTGGAAGAGCCGCAGACAGGAATAGCAGAAGGCATTAAAGAGACATCACAGATTCCAATGAGAAGCCTAATCACAAGCCACTGGAAATGTGCTTTCCATTAATTTCCATACCTGGCCCATGGGCATGCCAACACACTGCCTCACTGACATATCCCCTCCCCCCACTTTGTGGACATCTTCCTGTATGCACTCACAAGGATTGCATAAGCAAGCTTTGGCAGATAGCCAGTGAATGTGCAAAGAGTATTCATCAAACCTGGAGGCCAGGGAAATATTACAAACATGAGTTCTAGAGTTATATTTGGGAAAACAAAAGAGAGATTGCCAAAATTCAAACTAGTGAGTTGCATGATCCAGAGAAGGCGCACAAGCTTAGGAGCTCTGCCCCAGTGTAGAGCAAGAAGCATGGAACAGGTATATCAATAGAAGGTTGAGAAAACTTCAGACTCTCTGTGTAGCTCACAGTGTTCCCCCTCTTAAGACAATCAGTAAAACCTGGAAAAGATACCTGTTACTTTAAATGCAAAAGGATCAAATAAAAATCATAAGAAATATGAAAAGTTTAAAGGCAACATACACCAACAAAGGATCACAATCATCATCTTGTTAGTCAAACCGAAAGACACAGAGGTCTTCAACTTATCAGATAAACAATTTACAACACCTGCTATAAGCGAATTCAATGAGTTATAAGATATCTTGCATGCATGCTCAGTTGCTAAGTCATGTCTAACTGTTTGCAAGCCCATGGACTGTAGCCCGCCAGGCTTCTCTGTCCACGGGATTTCCCAAGCAAGAATACTGGAGTGGGTTGCATTTCCTTCTCCAGGGGATCTTCCCAATCCGAGAACTGAACCTCTGTCTCCTGCATTGGCAGGCAGATTCTCTACCTGAGACAACAGGGAAGCTCTACAAGAGAATACAGAAAGACAGTTCAGCAAAATAAGGGAAACAACACATGAACAAATAAACTTTAAAAAGAAATAGAAATCTTTAAAATATTCTGGAATTGAAGAATATAATGCATGAAATGATAAATACTAAAGATAGCATCAAAAGCTGATATGGTCAAGCAGAAGAAATAAATTGCTTAAATTGAAGACAGGAACTTTGAAATTATCCATTATAATAGAGCAAACTAAAATAATTTTTAAAAATGAGAAAATAATAAAAAATTATAAAGAAAGCTTGCTGCTGCTGCTGCTGCTGCTGCTGCTGCTGCTGCTAAGTCGCTTCAGTCATGTCTGACTCTGTGCAACCCCATAGATGGCAGCCCATCAGACTCCACCGTCCCTGGGATTCTCCAGGCAAGAACACTGGAGCAGGTTGCCATTTCCTTCTCCAATGCATGAAAGTGAAAAGTGAAAGTGAAGTTGCTCAGTTGTGTCCAACTCTTAGCGACCCCATGGACTGCAGCCTATCAGGCTCCTCCACCCATGGGATTTTCCAGGCAAGAGTACTGGAGTGGGGTGCCATTGCCTTCTCCAAAAGAAAGCTTATGGTGCATAAATTACAACTAAAAGGGTAAAATTGAGAATAATTGGAATTCTAGAAAGAGATGAGAATGATAAAAGGACAGAAAGTTTATTTTTTAAAAATAATAATGGCTAAAAGCTCTCAAATATGGCAAGGACATAAGTATTCAAGTTCATGATGTTCATAGGTTACCAATTAAGATCAAATAAAGAGATTCTCTCCAAGCCTTGTTAAAATAAAATTGTTAAAAATCAAAGACAAAGGGTGAATCTTCATTGATACATAAGAAAATGTTTGTAACATACAAAGACGTTTACATACCAATATCAATGGGTTTCTTAAAGACCAGAAGAGATTGGGATGATATATTCAATGCAATAAACCAAATTAAGCTGTTAATGAAGTATATTATTCACAGAAAAACAGCCCTCCATATATGAAAAAGAGATGAAGACATTCCCAGGCCAAAAAAATAAAAGAGGGAATTTATCACCATTACATCTGCTTTAGAAAAAATATGAAAACAGTCTTTCAAGTACTTATTAAATAAAGTTAATTTGTACCATGAAAGCATGTGAAAAATTCAGCATACTGGTAATATAGTCAAATCCAAGCATTAATACTTTAACATGATAATATATTAATAACAACTCTAGTATAAAGGTTAAAGGACAAGAGTATTAAAAGTAACTATAGGTGAAATAATTTATTAATAAATACAGCAAAAATAAAAATAAGCTGGAGAGAAATATATAGTTTTGGTAGACCATTTATCAGTGTAGGATAGACTATTATATCTATGAGATGTTTTATATAAGCCTCATGCTAAGTCGCTTCAGTCGTGTCCGACTCTGTGTGACCCCAGAGACGGCAGCCCACCAGGCTCCCCCGTCCCTGGGATTCTCCAGGTAAGAACACTGGAGTGGGTTGCCATTTCCTTCTCCAATGCATGAAAGTGAAAAGTGAAAGTGAAGTCACTTAGGTTGTCTACTTGAAAGTTATACAGTCGTGTCCAACTCCTAGCGACCCCATGGACTGCAGTCTACCAGGCTCCTCTGTCCATGGGATTTTCCAGGCAAGAGTACTGGAGTGGGGTGCCATTGCCTTCTCCAATAAGCCTCATAGTAACCACAAAAAAAAAAAAAAAAAAAATCTACAAAAGATTTACAAAAGGGAAAGTGAATGAAATCAGTATACCATTACAGAAAATTATCAATTTGAAAAGGACAGCAACAATAGAGGAGGAAAAGAATATGACAACTACAAGACACCTAGAAAGCCACAAGATGTTGTTATTATTAACTCCTTACCTATCAACAGTTATACTACATATAAGTTGATTGAATTCTCCAAACAGAAGGCATTAAATGGATAGATAAACTAGAGGAAAATAAACAAAAATGAAACTACTCTATGTTGCTTATAAAAGACTCATTTCAAGTTTAAAGATATATGAAGGCTCAAAGTTAATAGATGGAAAAAAAGATGTCTCATACAATTGAGACTCAAAAGATAGAGTAATTCTACTCACTTTAGACAAAATAGTCTTTCATCCAAAAATGGTAACTAAAGACAAGGTCTATATATAATGATAAACAAGATTAAGTCATCAAGAAGACATAACATTCATAAATATATCTGCACTTAATATTGGAGTGCCCAAATATATTAAGCAAATATTAACAAATCTTAAGGGAGAAATGGGCAGCAATGCAATAATTATAGGGATTTCCAGTAACCCACTTTCAAAAGTGAATATCATCAACAAAGAAAATCAGCAAGGAAACTTGAGACTAGGACCATGCCATACACTATATAAAACTAATAGACATACACAGAACATTCCATAAAATAGCAATAAAATACACATTCTTCTCATAAACACATGTAACATTTTCAAACATAGTTCATTAGGTCACCAAAGAACTCTTACATATTTAAGAGATTGAAATTGCACCAGGTATATTTTTCAACCACAATGGTATAAAACTAGAAATCAAAAGTAGAAGGAAACTTGGAAAATGTTTAGTAATATACAACTGTGTTAGGAATAAAAAGAGAGAATTTAATTCAGCAACTTAATTTTACACCTCAGGGAACTAGAAAAGCAACTAAGCCCTACTAATGGAAAGAAATAAAAATCAGAACAGAAATAAAACAGAGATTAGAAAAATAAAAGAATTATTTTGAAAGATTAAGAACAGGGTTTTTTTTTAAAAGACAAATAAATTTGACAAAATTTCCAACTAGAAAAATAAAAAAGTAATGGGGAAATACAGTAAATAAAATCACAAATTAAAGAGGAGTCATTACAACTGATACCACAAAATGCAAAGATTCATATTTGGTATTATATTGACTGCTATGAATAGGTATATCCCAACAAATTGGATAACCTAAAAGAAATAAGTACATTGCTAGAAAACTATAAAATACAAAGATAAAGTCATAAAGATATATAAAATCTATGCTTATATAACTTATACACATTTTGCATCATGCAAAATGAAAGCCGGATGAATCACAACCTGGAATCAAAACTTCCAGGAGAAATATCAACAACCCCAGATATGAAGATGATACCACTATAATGACAGAAAGAGAAGAGGAACTAAAAAGCCTCTTGATGAGGGAGAAAGAGGAGAGTGAAAATGATGGCTTGAAATGCAATATTTAAAAAAAAAAACTAAGATCATGGCATCTGGTCCCATCAGTTCTTGGCAAATAAATGAGGAAAAAGTGGAAATAGTGACAGATTTTTTTGGGGGGGAGGGGAGAGGGGGTCCCAAAATTACTGTGAATGGTGACTGCAGCCAGAAATTAAAAGACACTTCCTCCTTAAAAGGAAAACTATGACAAACCTAGACAATGTATTAAAAAGCAGAGATATCACTTTGCCAACAAAGATCCATACAGTCAAAGCTATAGCTTTTCCAGTAGTCATGTACAGATGTGAAAGTTGGGCTATAAAGAAGACTGAGAATTGAAGAATTAATGCTTTTAAATTCTGGCACTGAAGAAGACTCTTGAGAGTCCCTTGGACTGCAAGGAGATCAAACCAGCCAATCCCAATTCTTTACTATTGAAACCCTTAATTTTCATTGGAAGAATTGATGCTGAAGTTGAAGTTCCAATACTTTGGCCACCTGTATGTGAAAAGCTGACTTGTTGGGAAAGACCCTGATGCTGGGAAGGAATGAAGGTAAAATGAAAAGCAGGTGGCAGAAGATGAAATGGTTAAATAGTATCACCAACTCAATGGATATGGATTTAAGCAAACTGGGAGATAGTGAAGGACAGGGGAGCCAGGCATGCTGCAGTCCATGGGGTTGCAAAGAGTGGACGGGACTTAGTAACTGGACAACAACAATACGATATGTATAGTTTAATATGATATATATAGTGTGGAAATTTTTAGTTTTTGTGTTTAATTCCCCAGTCCAGAAATCAGTTTCTATCATTCTGTCCTGTTAGCTTTCTTCATTTTGTGTGTTTTGGAAATGTAATTTGATGTATAGTATTTATTCATCAGTGTGCTAGAGAAAGATTGCTCTTTCTTGTGAGAGGTAATTTGATACATCTTTTCCTAATTCTGTAGTCAGTGATATTGCATTGGCAACTTGAATTTACCATGGTGGAAATATTTAGACCATAGAAATTTGCAAATAAAAGTCACACAAATTAGCAGAAATTTTTTTTGTTGTTTTATGCAGTTTTATTTTAAGAGAGAGATGATCAACACTATTGCTTCAACATTTATTATTTATATAATGTAAATATATATGTTATGTATATGTGTGCTCAGTAGCTTCAGTGGTGTCTGACTCTTTGTGAACCTATGGATTATTACCCGCCAGAGTCCTCTGTCCATGAAATTTGATGGAATTCTCCCAGCAAGAATACTGGAGTGGGTTGCCATGCCCTCCTCCAGGGGATCTTTCTGAACCAGGGATCATACCCAGGTCTCTTGTGTCTCCTGCAGTGCAGGTGGAATCTTTACCACTGAGCCATGGGGGAAGCCCATGTTATCTATATATAATTTATGCATTATTTATATATAACATATATTATCTATGTTTACTTGTTTTTATTATATACATATATATGTGTTTCCTTTTTCAAAATATTCTGGGAACATTTATAGACTTTATCTTCCATTTGATAAACGTTTCGTCATCTGTGTTCCTTCTACTGAGTCCTATTACTATGTTTTCTAAATTTAATATTTTTTTATTTTTTTTAATCACAGCACTGTTTATAATAGCCAGGACATGGAAGCAACCTAGATGTCCATCAGCAGATGAATGGATAAGAAAGCTGTGGTACGTATACACAATGGAGTATTACTCAGCCATTAAAAAGAATACATTTGAATCAGTTCTAATGAGGTGGATGAAACTGGAGCCAATTATACAGAGTGAAGTAAGCCAGAAAGAAAAACACCAATACAGTATATTAACGCATACATATGGAATTTAGAAAGATGATAATGACAACCCTGTATGCGAGACAGCAAAAGAGACACTGATGTATAGAACAGTCTTTTGGACTCTGTGGGAGGTGGGGGGGGGGATGATTTGGGAGAATGGCATTAAAACATGTATAATATCATATAAGAAATGAATCGCCAGTCCAGGTTTGATGCAGGATACAGGAAACTTGGGGCTAGTGCACTGGGATGACCCAGAGGGATGGTACGGGGAAGAAGGTGGGAGGGGGGTTCAGGATGGAGAACACGTGTACACCCATGGCGGATGCATGTTGATGTATGGCAAAACCAATACAATATTGTAAAGTAAAAAATAACAATAATAATTTAATATCTTTAAAAGTCATGTGTTTCCAGTTATTTTTTATTTTTCCCACTACTTTTGAAGGTATTTTAAAAAATTTTTTTTTACTTTATTTAACTCCTTTTTGGTATTTAGTGATTCTTTTTCTTTTATCTTCCTCATTTCATTATTTTTCTTATTTTAATTTCTTTGGTGAGTTTGGGTCTGCTTAAATATTAGGAAATTGTTTACTTTATTCTTTTTTTTATATGTAGTAGTATATATTTTCTTTCCTCCATTGTTTCTGAGACTCTTTTTATCATATGGAGGCATAACTACAGTTTATCTTCTGAGCATTATGGTGACTTTTCTTTTCTTTTTTATTCCTTAAATAGCTTTTTGCGGGGGAGAGAAGGGGTACATATTTGGGATGAAAGTCATTATGATCCTCAGCTCCTCTGCAAATTATCCTGGATGAACTGCTTAATAATTCCTGCATCTGTATCTATAAACTTCAAAATGTTTCCATTTCTTTGATAGTATTTAGGCTAGGTTTGTGCTGTGGTTTCCCTCAATTTTTTTTTTTTTTAAATCTTATCCTATATTTCTCTTTCCCTTAAATTCCTCAGTATTTCCAATATATGTAGCTTTTTAAAAAATTATTCTAAAAAGTACATCTCTTGCTTCATGGAAGGATGTTGGAACTTTTTGTTCATTATGCCCCTTTTATTGTACAGGTTAAAAGCAATTTCAATATGTAATTATCACAGAGATAGGCAAGATTGCCCCTTCCATGGGAATGAAATGGAAAAAAAATTGGAAAATAAATTGGTAATGTATGTAAATCTACTTATGTGTCTTTGTTTTTGACAATTGCATTCCTAAAAGGGTCTTATCAATTCCAGCTCAAGATGGAGGAGTAGAAGAATGTGCACTCATCTCCTCCTGCAAGAGCACCAAAATTTCAACTAGCTGTAGAACAACCATTGACAGGAGATGCTGGAACCCACCAAAAAAAGATACCCATGTCCAAATACAAAGAAGAATCCTCAGCAAGATGGTGGAAGGGGCACATGATGATCAAATCAAACCCCATACCTGCCAAGTGGATGACCCATAGACTGGAGAACAATAATACAAAGAAGTTCTCACATTATTGTTAAGGTTCTGAACCCCACATCAGACTTCACAGCCTGGAAATCTGACAAAGGGACTGGGAATCCCTAAGGAATCTGGCCATTAGGGCCAGCAGGATTAGATTATCCTTCCAGAGGACTGATGGAAACCGAGATCCCAGTCTGGGAAGGAACAAACAAAATTTTATGCATAACAAGATCTAAAGGAGAAGTGCAGTGACCCCACAAGAGACTGAACCAAAACTACCTGTTAGTGTCAGAGGGCCTCCTGTGGAGACATAAGTTGGCAGGGGCTCACTGCAGGAACTGGGGCACTGGAGGATACACCTTGGCATAAACCCTCTTGGAGTTTGTCACTAACTCTACCATAGAACCCATAGACCCCATGTCTGGGTCACCTCAGGTCAAACAACTACCAGGAAGGGAGTGAAAATCCACCCATCAGCAGATAATTGGATTAAAGTTTTACTGAGCAAGGCCCTGACCACAAGAGCAAGACTCAGTTTTCCCTATCACCAGTCCCTCCCATCAGGAAGTTCACAAAGCCTCTTAGCCTCATCCATCAGAGCGCAGGCAGAAGAAGCAAGAAAAAGCACAGTCTCACAGCTCACAGTGGCCAAAATAAAAACCATATTGCAGAGAATTAATCACAACAATAAAGCAGAAAGTTATGCCCCAGAAGAAGGGACAAGATAAAATCTCAGAAGAACAACTAAATGGAGATAAGCATCCTTCCAGAAAAAGAATTCAAAATAATGATGGTGAAGATGATCCAGGATCTAGGGAAAAGAATGAAGGCAAAGATCGAGAAGATGCTCAAAATGTTTACCAAAGACCTAGAAGAACTGAAAAAACAAACAAACAGAGATTAATAATACACTGGAAGGAATCAATAGCAGAATAACTGAGGCAGAACAAATAAATGACCTGGAGGACAGAATGGTGGAACTCACTGCCACAAACAGAATATTAAAAGAATGAAAAGAAATGAAGACAGCCTAAGAGACCTCTTGGAAAAATTAAACACATCAATATTCACATAACAGAAAAAGAAAGGACCTGAGAAAATATTTGAAGAGATAATAGCTTGAAAACTTCCCAAACATGGGAAAGGAAATAGTTAACCAAGTCCAGAAAGCACAGAGAGTCCCAGAAAGGATAAACCCAAGGAGGAGCACATTGAGACACATAGTAATCAAACTGACAAAAATTAAATACAGAGATAAAATATTAAAAGCAACAAGGGAAAAGTAACAAATAAGAGGGAACTTCCAAAAGGCTATCAGCTGATTTCTCAACAGAAACTCTACAAGCCAGAAGGGAATGGCACGATATATTTAAAGTGTTGAAAGGGAAGAACCTCCAACCAAGAATACTCTACCCAGCAAGACTCTCCTTCAGGTGTAATAGATAAATAAAAAACTTTCCAGACAAGCAAAAATTATTAGAATTCAGCACCATCAAACCAGCTTTACAACAAAAGCTAAAATAATGTCTCTAGGCAGGAAACATAAGGGTAGGAAAAGACCTACAGAAAATAAAACTCCAAAAAATAAGAAAATGGCAATAGGATCATGAATAGCAATAATTATCTTAAATGTAAATGGATTAAATGCACCAACCAAAAGACATAGACTTCCTGGGTGGAATACATGTGCATATATGCACTTCCACTTACCACATAACTCTGTTTGACCCTCCCAAATTGTACGCAATTATTTTATATTGTTAACCATGGACTGGTTCCAAATTGGGAAAGGAGTACATCAAGGCTGTATATTGTTACCCTGATCATTTAACTTATATGCAGAGTACATCATGTGAAATGCTGCCTGGATGAAGTATAAGCTTGAATCAAGATTGCTTGGAGAAATATCAATAACTTCAGATATGCAGATGACACCACCCTTATAAGAGAAAAGAAACTAAAGAGCCTCTTGATGAAAGTGAAAGCGGAGAGTGAAAGTTCAGTTCAGTTGCTCAGTCATGTCCGACTCTTTGCAACCCCATGAACCACAGTACACCAGGCTTCCCTGTCCATCACCAACTCCCAGAGTCCGCCTAAACCCATTTCCATCGAGTTGGTGATGCTATCCAACCATCTCATCCTCTGTTGTCCCCTTCTCCTCCTGCCCTCAATCTTTCCCAACATCAGGGTCTTTTCCAATGAGTCAGCTCTTCGCATCAGGTGCCCAAGCTCACTTAAAACTCAACATTCAAAAAACTAAGATTATGGCATCTGGACCCATCACTACATGGCAAATAGATGGAGAAACAATGGAAACAGTGACAGACTTTCTTTTCTTGGGATCCAAAATCATTGTGGATGGTGACTGCAGCCATAAAATTAAAAGATGCTTGCTTCTTGGAAGAAAAGCTATGATCAATCTATACAGCATATTAAAAAGCAGAGACATTACTTTACCGACAAATATCTGCCTAGTCAAAGCTGTGGTTTTTCCAGTAGTCATGTATGGATGTGAGAGTTGGACTATAAAGAAAGCTGAACACTCAAGAATTTATGCTTTTGAACTGTGGTGTTGGAGAAGACTCTTGAGAGTCCCTTGGACTGCAAGGAGATCCAACCAGTCCATCCTAAAGGAAATCAGTCATGAATATTCAATGGAAGGACTGATGCTGAAGCTGAAGCTCCAATACTTTGGTCACCTGATGTGAAGAAATGACTCATTGGAAAAGACCCTGATGCTGGAAAAGATTGAAGGCAGGAGGAGAAGGGGACTATAGAGATGAGATGGTTGGATGGTATCACTGACTTCAATGGACACAAGTTTGAGCAAGCTCCAGGAGTTGGTGATGGACAGGGAAGCCTGGCGTGCTGCAGTCCATGGGGTCACAAAGAGTCGGACACAGCTGAGCAACTGAACTGAACTAAACTGAATTGTGTTCCTACTATGGCTTGCAATTGTAATTATCTTTTATGTTTTATCTGGCTATTGATTGTGAGAACTGATAAACATATATTACTATTGTGATTGTGTAACTATTACTCACTTAACAGCTTTGTATCATGATTCAGTTCAGTTCAGTTGCTCAGTTGTGTCTGACTCTTTGCAACTGCATGGACTGCAGCATACCAGGCTGGTCAATAAAAAAAATAATAGAACTCTATATCACCAAAACTACCATTTCATAGAAAAACCTGTAATCACTTTTTAAAGTCCAGATGCATATCAGAATTCTCTTGGAATTTTTTGAAAAATACAAATGCTCAGGTATTGCCTTCTTTCTCCAGACTTTCAGAAATGTTTCTAATGAGTATTCATGTTTAAAAACAACTGCACTATATGATGATCTTTTACTTTTATCTAGTTTGTTTCACTTTTTCTATTTCACATTCAATAATCCCATTTCATTTTGCTTATGTTCTTCAATCTGTCTCTTTATTTTGATGTTCTTTCTCAAGCCTCTATCAAATGTAATAGAAAAGCTTCTGTATACATATGTGTGTGTGTGTGTAATATATATATTTTATAAAACTCAAGAATTTTTGCCTAACTAAAAAATTTATGACATTTTGATTCCACATGTTTGACTTAGTATGAATAAAATGCTAGATATCTAATTAAAAAATAGATATGCAACAAGCAACAAAGGTTTACTTTACAGCATAAGGAACCTTAGTTAATATCTTATAATAACCTATGACTGAAAATAATCTCAAAAATAATATACATGTATATGTATAATTGAATCACCTTGCTCTGCACTTGAAACACTGTAAGTCAACTATATTTCAATAAAATATATATATGTTTAAAAGGGCCTTATCAATATATGACAATAAACATAGACTACAAATGTGAAGAGAAGACTCTTGAGAGTCCCTTGGACTGCAAGGAGATCCAACCAGTCCATTCTAAAGGAGATCAGTCCTGGGTGTTCATTGGAAGGACTGATGCCAAAACTGAAACTCCAGTACTTTGGCCACCTCATGCGAAGAGTTGACTCATTGGAAAAGACTCTGATGCTAGGAGGGATTGGGGGCAAGAGGAGAGAGGGACGACAGAGGATGAGATGGCTGGATGGCTTCATCGACTCGATGGACATGAGTCTGAGTGAACTCCAGGAGTTGGTGATGGACAGGGAGGCCTGGCGTGCTGCAATTCCTGGGGTCGCAAAGAGTCAGACACGACTGAGTGACTGAACTAAACTGAACTGATGCTTACTCCAGTTATTAATCAACAGAAAAACTGTAAGCAAACTATGGAGAAACTTTTAAAAAATAAACCATGGGTTTTTTTGAGATTATTCAATCATTATAGGAAAACTTAGAATATTATAAATTTTAAAATATAGTATAGAATTGTATATTGCAAAATCAATGTAAACATATTAACATAGAAAACCCTGCGTTAAATACAGAAAAAATAGTGGCATGTTTTTTCAAATATGTTTACATTTTCATCTAACAATGAGACTTTTTATTAATTTTTCTTTCCATATGTGTTACCACTCTTTATGTTATTTATTGATTTCTTTTTGAAGAGTTATGCCTATTATTTTTTGGTTGTAGAAAATAGTGTATTTCTCTTTATTTCATTCTATCTATACTTTTTTATGAATTATATTAGCATTTAAGTAATCATACATAAAAATTTTATTTTTTCCAATAGAAATTTTTTTTCATATTACCTTTAAGTGTTGGTTTTGTTGTTGTTATTTCGTCCTTGCATTTGTTTTTTCTCAGAGTAGTCCTATCTATTGTTTACTTCCTTTACTTCAAACATTTTTTTCCTCTCATTTTTCAGCTGTTTATTCTTTTTTTTTTTTTTAAAGTTCTTTTCCTGAGGTTGGCTGCCAAGTATTTCTTGACAGCTATTCAATTTATTATGGTAGCAACTGTTGCTGTCCTTGAAGATTGTCCATGTGGCACTTGAAGAGGGGTTCAGTTTGGAGTCATCCTAAAGGCCTCCAACCTAGGTTCCCACACATGCCCTCGAGAATGAGCATCTACAAATATTTCCTGGGAGACCTCTGGCCAGCACTTTGTCGTAGCCCTTACTAAGGATCTCAAGGATGACATTTCTCTCCTCCACAGGGTATTAGAATTTGTGGAGATGTTTCACAGCATAGAGTCTGGGCTCTCCACATGTAGTGATTCAGAGTCCTAAATATCCAGAAAAAAGTTTAACTGTTTTTTGTTTTATTATTTTAATTTTTTATTAATTGTAAAATTTTGTGTCATAGGGGCTTTATTTTGTTTAAATTTATTTGGATTCTGACATATGTATGTTCTTTCCTGTGTTGTGCTTTTCTGGGTATAAAAAAGTGATGTTTTTATAAGTATGACCTTTCCTACGGAACGTCTTCTCTCCTTGGGCATTATAAATGAAAGTGTGCATTTCTAAAAACATGTTCAATTGAATTCCCAACTCTTCCTTCCATTATTGAGTGGGGAACTCACATAAGAAACTTCTAGAAGACAAATTCAATCAGACTTTTATGATTCTTCTTTCTGTTAAATAGTAGTCATTTTATTTCATATAAAGTTGTTAGATAGATGTAAATTGGGCAGAGGTTGTTTGCAGAGGCATTACTGATTCACTCAGAAAATTCTCTACATGTTTTTTTTCCTTTTGGGTGCAGCCATTTTGCCTTCAATCTAGGCTTTGGCAGTAGAAACAGCTCCAAACTTTATCTGTAGTATTTATAGACTGACAGCAATATTCTAGTACCAACTGAATTTAAATGAGCCTCAGTTTTCCTCTCTGTAATCATAAGTCTAAGTCATGTATGAATTTGATTTTTTTGTCTTCATTGTTTTCACGGTTTTTTTTTTTTTTTTTACCTTGAAATTATTACGAAAGATGGAAGTGAACTTAATATGTAGATTAAATTAATCTCTCTCTAGTTGCACAGTTCTCTTAAAATACTGGAGATTCACAAATTGATCAATTCTGCTCTTTTTGAGAGAAAGAGAGAGAGAATGACACACACTCTGTCACTTTCACTCAACTTCTAATCCCTTTAAAGAAAAGGGGAACAACTCTAAATTATATATGGACTGATCTGTTTAATGAAATATTATTTATTCTATCACTTTTGTAAAATAATAAAGTGAAAATTTGCATCATAAATGTTATCAATGTATCATAATTCTGTTTTATATTTTTTCATAATATAAATGAGCCAGTATAATAAGGCTTGTCCAGTCTCTGGTTTAAGATGACATTGTGGGTAAGTGGTTATATATTATTTCCAAAATGGTCTCTATATTATTAGAGAGAGAGAGAATGCTTCATGTTTTAAGGAAACATATATTATGAGCCAGTTTTACCCAGAGGATTAGATGGATCAAGTTTCAAGAAAACTCAAGAGTACAGGTAAAATTTATTATAGATTTTAGAGATAAGCAGAGATTTACGAAATAGACCAGTATTCCAGGGTGAAATAATTTGTGTATGAAAGTTGATGGCACAGTGGAGGAAAAGCAAAGAGTTTTCTCTAGATAGAGCATAGAATCTTGGACTTCATGAGAAGAATGTTTGGAAAAAATGAAACACTATTGTGACTCGAGAATATTAGCTTCTTGTAGAGTTCTGTGTCTTTTACTATCTCTTACAGCATTGAATAAGAAAATTGCACTTAGAACAAATAATCCATAAACTACAACTAATCCACTAAAATTATACCTACAGCTCATACCCTTTATGAACTGAAAGCATTTCCCATTACCAGTGTCCTCATGGCCCCTTTCACATCTTTGTTTCTCAGAGTATAGATAATGGGGTTTAAAAGTGGGGTGACTATGGTGTAGAAAAGGGAGACAAACTTTCCCTGGTTTTTGGAGCTACTTTTAGCTGGCTGAAGGTACATGAAAATGATGGTCCCATAGAAAATGATGACCACAAGCAGGTGGGAGGAGCAAGTCCCAAAGACCTTGCTACGCCCTGCTGTTGATTTAATCCTCAACACCGCTCGCGTTATAAAGCCATAGGAGACTAAAATGAGTGACACAGGGACAATTAGAAAGATTACACTGGCCACGAATAGTTCTACTTCATTGAAAGTTGTGTCCACACAGGCCAGTTTTATGAGCACTGGCACCTCACAAAAAATATGGTCCAATTTGCGATGACCACAAAGAGGCAGCTGCACAGTAAGGGAGCACTGAATAAGGGAGGTGATGAGGCCACTGAGCCACGCTGTGCTGGCCAGGGATGCACAAAGCTGAGGATGCACGATGGTTGTGTAGTGCAGAGGCCGGCAGACAGCAGCATAGCGATCATAAGCCATGACCGCTAGGAGAATACACTCAGAGGAACCCAGCCCGGTGGCTACATAGAGCTGGGCCACGCATCTGCCATAGCTCATGTTCTTGTCTTTCTTATTCATGGTAACCAGCAACTGTGGGGCAACACTGGTGGTGAAGCAGATGTCTACACAGGAGAGGTTGCTGAGGAAAAAGTACATTGGAGTGTGGAGTTTGGGGTCCAAGTAAGAAACTAAAATGATGGCAGTGTTTCCCAGTAGGTTTAAAATGTAGAAGAGCAAAATTATAACAAAGAGTATTCTCTCTAGTTGGGGCTGATCAGAAAATCCCAGAAGAAGAAACCCTTTTTCAGAGCTGCTGTTGCTTTCTTCCATTATCTTGCAGCCTTCAATTCATAAAAGGGTTTATACTCTGGAGATAGAAAGTGAGGAGGTGAATATTAGTAAACTGTAATTGTTTCCAATATGATTATTTTTCTCTTACAACATTCAACCATGTTGTGAAAGAATGATAGCAGTTTCCTCAATGTATATTTTTGACAGAAAATACCTCTCCCCATGTTTTCTTGAAGCAGATTCCACCCTAATAGGAGGAACTCTAACACAGACACCATCACAATGCCTGATTCTTTTCGTTCTTAATTCAAAAGGGTATCATCTGCTTTACATTCTTCATCTAGCAGAGACATCTCTGTAAATTTAGTAATGTGCATTTGTGAGACTCTATTCTATCAATTCATGGGGTCACAAAGAGTTGGACACGACTGAGCGACTGAACTGACTGATTCCATCAATAGTGGTTGCAGACTCCTGGAAGAGTCTGCTATTGTTTTCTAAAAAAAAATTATCCAAAAAAAAAAAGAAAGAAAGAAAATAAAAAATAAAAAAATTATCCAATGGCAGACAAATATGGAGGAGACATTGGGAAAAATAACAGTTATATGTGGAGAGAATATAGGTTAGATGCGAGTAGTGGTGACATATCCCAGGCATGGAAAGAAGTTTGAACCAATGTGGCCGAGAAGGGAACTCTAAAGAGGTGGGTGGTCTTGAGAAGAGAGGAAAGAGACTAGATGAGAAAAACAATAGCATCACCATGACACCCACTAATTTGTTTGGACACTGCCATTGACTTAACGCAGAGTTTAAGCTGCAGACATTTTTAACTAAATACGCAGTTAGCAGTCTCTCACACACACATTATTCCATTGTTCCTTCTTCACTTCCCACCTCCTTCTCTTCAATTACCGCCTTCCCAATAATTTTTAACATTTTTTGATTATTGTAGAGTAGCTTACAAGTATTTACAGATGAGTTAGAGAAGTAGTCTATCTTGTCTCTCTCCTTTATAGGTATTTCCACTTAAAATTTTCATATCTTTTTTTATTAAAATACAATAGTTGAAAAAGTATTTTTGAAATAATTTAATGCTGCTTATATTCACCTAATTGTTTATTATTTCATTTGAAAATGTACTTTAAACACATTACATTTTAGTATATAATATTTTAATAATAAAAACAAATTTTAAAAATAATATTTACTTATGATATCTTCACTTAAAAATGATTACTGTTAACTGCTTAGTATACCAGAAGAAACAACTTAGTGATACTAAAAAACTTACTTTCATCTCCATACTCCTTGCTCAACACCTGTAAACATTAATAAAAATTTACATATTTATTATTATAATGGGAATAAATATTAAACTGGTGGTAGTCAAATTATAAATTAATAATTTCTTTAAGTAAATACATATCTATTTTTATAATTTTCAATACTTTATGCTGTTTATACTTACTATATATCCAAATCTTGTATTTTTATGTTATATCAAAAGTTTAAAACACATCAAAAATATCTAACTTTCAAAGATTATGTAAGCTTTCATCATGTGAGAAATGTGATTTATTTTATTGTTTGCCATTAAAGTTGGTTATAATTTGTTATTATATATATTATATAATATGTAGTATTAACATATATGTTATATATAATATATTATATGTTATATAATATATATGTTATATATATTATATATAACACATATATGTGTGTTATATATAATTATATATATTATAATTTGTTATTATATATAACATAATCTACTGTATTTACATAATTTATAAATATATATACATATATATATAAAATTATATGTGATGCAATGAGGTATGTGATATATGAAACAATACATAATTATATATACCAAATGTTCACAGAATATTGTCTTATCTAAAAAAATCTGTATATGTATCCAAGTTTACAATCTGTGGAGTTTAAGACTTTCTTTAATATAATGTGGAAACAAAATACAACAAAATCCCTCTGTAGTTAAGGAAAAATATGAAAAATAGTGTTTTTATTTGAACTAGAATAATATAGATGAAAGAAGGGGAAAAAATTGGTCTATAAGCACTTTGCTTACAGTTTTAGTTATTAGTTTTGCTAATAGACTGTGGTGTTGCAGAAGACTTGTGAGAGTCCCTTGGACTGCAAGGAGATCCAACCAGTCCATCATAAAGGAAATCAGTCCTGAATATTCATAGGAAGGACTGATGCTGAAGCTGAAACTCCAATACTTTGGCCACCTGATGGGAAGAACTGACTCATTGGAAAAGCCCCTGATGCTGGGAAAGATTGAAGGCAGGAGGAGAAGGGGACGACAGAGGATGAGATGGTTGGATGGCATCACCGACTCTATGGACATGAGTTTAAGTAAGCTCAAGGAGTGGTGATGGACAGGGAAGCCTGGTGTGCTGCAGTCCATGGGGTTGCAAAGAGTCGGACACAATGAGCGACTGAACTGAACTGAATACAAGAATTTGTTAATTGCTCAGTCATATCTGAGTCTTTGCAACCCCATGGACTGTAGCCCCTCAGGCTTCTCTGTCCATAGAATTCTCCAGACAGGAATACTGGAGTGGGTAGCCCCTTCCTTCTCCAGGGGAACTTCCCGACCCAGGGATCCAACCCAGGTCTCCTGCATTCCAGGCAGATTCTTTACCATTTGAGCCGCCTAGAAAATGTATATGAAAATCAAGATGGTGTGTGTGTGTGTGTGTGTGTGTGTGCCAAAGTCCCTTTATGATCTTCCCCACCACTTCCCTTCCAATCACTATCATCTAGCACCTGCACCTCTGCCAGAGTTCCCAAATTGAAAATTTTTTGCAGTCTTCCCCCAATCACCTCCTTCTCTACAGAGGGGAACAAAGTAAAAAATTTCAAATATAAAAAAGGAAATTCTAGTTGCTGGTAAACACTTTGGATAATCTTCTAATCTTAATATTTCTACTGTTATTTTGAAAATATATACTAAGCATTTCAAACAATGGCTAACATTGTACCTTCATTATCATCAGGAACAAAACAAACAAAACCTCACCAAATTAAATGTAATAAAGAAAAAAGGTACTGACATTCATCAGAACTGTTGCAGAAATCCCAGAATGGGACCAGTAGGCCTTGAAGGGAAGAAGAGGTTATTCAATGTCACTGATGTGGGCAACACCCCCAAAATATCAGAAATAATTCCCCTTTAAATGAAGTTCTTACTATTTTGTTAACAGTTATGCACACATCTAATGGACAAGGAGGCAGGGAGCAATCAGGAAAAATGTGTAGAGGAAACTCTGGCAAGGGACTCGTAGAGCTATTAAAGTAGCATTATCTAAACTAAGGAAATTATTATCCCAGTCATGGCAAAGGATGAGAAAGTGTTAAGAAGTGCGGTTTAGAGAAGAATGTAGGTGTTCACACAGCAAAGGAACAGAAACCAGGAAAGGATTCTCAATGGCTACAACCCCATGGAATCAATCTGATAATGATGCAAGATAATGCAATGTAAACGTGCCAGCAAAGTTGAAAAGACAGTGGCCACAGGGCTAGAAAAGATCAGTTTTTCATTCCAATCCCAAAGAAGGGCATTGCCAAAGAGTGTTCAAACTACATTTTCAAACTAAATTTTCGAACCACAGTTATGCTCATTTCATATGCTAGCAAGGTAATGCTCAAAATGTTTCAAGCTGGGCTTCAACAGCACATGAACAAAGAACTTCCAGATGTACAAGCTGGATTTTGAAAAGGCAGAGGAACCAGAGATCAAATTGCCAACATCCGTTGGATCATAGAAAAAGTTAAGGAATTCCAGAAAAGAAGTCTACTTCTGCTTCCCAACTATGCTAAAGACTTTGACTGTGTGGATCACAACAAACTGTGGAGAATTCTTAAAGAGATGGGAATCCCAGATCACCCTACCTGTGTCCTGAGAAACCTGTATGCAGGTCATAAAGCAACAGTTAGAACCAGACATGGAAAAACAGACTGGTTCAAAATTGGGAAAGGAGTATGTCAAGTCTGTATATTGTCACCCTGCTTATTAAACTTGTATGCAGAGTACATCATGCGAAATGCCGGGCTAGATGGAGCACAAGCTGGAGTCAAGACTGGTAGGAAAAATACCAATAACCTCAGATATGCAGATGATACAACTTTAATGGCAGAAAGCAAAGAGGAAATAAAGAGCCTCCTGATGAAAGTAAAAGAAGAGAGTGAAAAAGCTGGTTTAAACTCAATACTCAAAAAACAAAGATCATGGCATCACGTCCCATCACTTCATGGCAAATAGATGGGGAAACAATGGAAACAATGAAAGACTTTATTTTCCTGGGCTTCAAAATCACTGTGGATGGTGACTGCAGCCATGAAATTAAAAGACACTTGCTCCTTGGAAGAAAAGTTATGATAAACCTAGACTATGTAATTAAAAAGCAGAGACATTACTTTGCCAATAAAGAGCCATCTAGTCAAAGCTACAGTTTTTCCAATAGTCATGTATGGATGTGAGAGTTGGACCATAAAGAAGGCTGAGTGCTGAAGAATTGATACTTTCAAACTGTGGTGCTGGAAAAGACTCTTGAGATTCCCTGGGACTGCAAGGAGATCAAACCAGACCGTCCTAAAGGAAGTCAACCCTGAATATTCATTGGAAGGACTGATGCTGAAGCTGAAGCTCCAATACTTTAGCCACCTGATATGAAATGCTGACTCACTGGAAAAGATCCTGATGCTGAGAAAGATTGAAGACAGGAGGAGAAGAAGGTGACAGAGGATTGACTCAAAGGACATAAGTGAGAAAATTCAGAGAGATAATGAAGGACAGGGAAGCTTGGTGTGCTGCAGTCCATGGGGTTGCAAAGAGTTGGACACCACTGAGTGACTGAACAACAGCAACCTTCTTTATGGCTGAAAATTCTCCCTTACCAGAGAGCCAAACCAGCAGCTTCATGCATTTGTGAAGACAAACTGCAGCCCCATACGACTAGTATGCACAGTCAGCAGTTCTGCTTGGCTAAGGTTCCTAAATGGTAGTTCAGTCCATTGATGGAGACAAGCCTACAACCCCATCTGACTGCAGAGCAGCTTTCTTCAGAGTTGCAACCCTATTCAAATGCATATCTCAACCTGCAGCCCCATCCAAATGTGTGGTATAGTCAGAGGTATCATCCTACCTGGGACTCCAGTGACCCCACACAATGAAGCACAGCCACTGGACCTATCTGATCACAGAGTCCAGTCTGTACCTCTGTTCACACCCAGAGTACAGCTCTTCTGAAAATAGAGCCCAATCAGTATCATCACCCGGACTTGGAGTATAGCCTGTGGCACCATCTGACAAGGGGTGATTGCAATGGTAACTCTGCATGATCACATAATTTAGCCAGCAGTATTGCCTATTCAAAGAGCTCAGCCTGCAGTCTCATTCATTTGCAGAATCTAGCCTGTGACACTGCCTGGTCAGAAATCACAGCATGCATTCCTGCCTGATTATGTTACCTAATAAGTGGCCCTGCTTGAATACAAAGTCCAGTCAACTGTTATTCCCTATTGCAGGGCCCATCCAGAGAACCCACTAGAGAATAGTCAGTGGTGTTACTGTCCCAGAAAGCCCAGCCAGAGGCCCTACTTGATAAAGGAGCTCAGTCAGTGGAACCATCAGATCACAGAGGCCAGCCATTAGGTCTTCTTAACTAAAACTTAGGCAGAGGTCCTAGCTGACCTCAAAGTCCAGGCATTAACCCCACTTCATCAGAGACTAGCAGAATGCCCCACATCCCCATGTATATTACAAACTATCTTGGCTGGAACACCAGGTAGGGATGATTGGGTAAAGGTCTTTTGGTCTTTGCCAAAATGAGCTTGTAAAGAGTGGAAGAGATGCTCAAATATATAGACACCAACATAAATTTACAAGCATCATGAAGACAATAGGAATGGTGGTACTGCCAGTGAAAACCAATAAAACTCTAATGACCAAACCCAAAGAAAGAGAGATCTATGAAATGACTGACAGAGAATTCAGAATAATTATTTTAAATATTTAATGAATTATATGAAAACTATACAACTATATAAAATTAGAAAGAAAAATTAATACATGAACAAAATGAGATCTCAACAAAGGAAAAGAAATATAAACAAAAACAAAAAGAAATCTTACAGCTGAAGAATACGATGCTTGTCTAAAACATTCAGTAACAGCAGACTTGATCAAGAGGAAGAAATCTTCCCTGAACTTGAAAACAATCCATTTGAAATTACTCATTCAGAGGACAAAGAGGAAAAAGAAAGAAAGAAAAAATGTGACAAAGATCTTATAAGACTTACGAGACATCACATAGGTATACAATATAAACATTTTAGGAGTCTCAGAAGGATAATAGAGTCTATTGAAAGAAATAATGACTGAAAACTCTCAGTTTTGAAGAGGGATATGGACATCCAGGTACAAAAATAACAAAAATTCCCTGACTCAATCTGAAGTGGACTTCTCTGAAACATAATATAATCAAAATTTGAAATTACGACAAAAGATAAAATTTTGAGATCCACAAGAAAAAGAATCATCACATAGAAGGGAATCCCCCATAAGCCTTTTTGTAGGTTTCTCAGCAGGGACCTTGCAGGCCAGGAGAGAATGGGATGATATATTCAAAGTACTGACAGAGAACAAATACCAACCAAGAATATCTGACAAACTGTCCTTTAGAAATAAATGAGAATTAAAAATCTTTTCACAGTAAACTGTATGAACCTAAAGAGACACATTTAGCTTTAAAGATAAGTATAAGCTGAAAGTGAAGGGATGGAAAAAGATGTTCCATGCAAATATTAACCAAAAGACAGCAGAAGTAGCTTTACTTATATCAGGTAAAATAAACACATTGCAATAACTCATAAGAGACAAAAAAGGCATTGTATGATAAACAGAGACAGCTAATCAAGAGGATGAATTGACCATCATATTGTAAATATATATTATCCAACATTGGAGCAGCTAAATATATTAAGCAAATATTAACAGATTTAAAGAGAATAATATACACCAATACAATAATACTATGAGATCCGTACTCCATTTTCAATAATGGAAGCATCATCCAGAGAGAAAATCAATAAGAAAATGTTGGAACTGAACTATATAATTCAGACCAAATGTGCCTAATTTCTCCGTCTCCCTTTCTCTCTCTCTCTCTCTCACAGGCACACACAATAGATGCACACACCCACACAAATAGACATACACACAGTGTTTCCTAATTCTAAGGAAAAAATTAAAGACTCAATTATAAATGTATTTTTGCCAGTCTTAGTTTTATAAAATCATAAACACTATGGCAGAAAGCGAAGAGGAACTAAAAAGCCTCTTGATGAAAGTGAAAGAGGAGAGTGAAAAAGTTGGCTTAAAGCTCAACATTCAGAAAACTAAGATCATGGCATCTGGTCCCATCATTTCATGACAAATGGGGAAAGAGTGGAAACAATATCAGACTTTATTTTTGGGGGGCTCCAAAATCATGGCAGATGGTGATTGCAACCATGAAATTAAAAGATGCTTACTCCTTGGAAGGAAAATTATGTCCAACCTAGATAGCATATTCAAAAGCAGAGACATTACTTTGCCAACAAAGGTCCGTCTAGTCAAGGCTATTGTTTTTCCAGTGGTCACATATGGATGTGAGAGTTGGACTGTAAAGAAAGCTGAGTGCTGAAGAATTGATGCTTTTGAACTGTGATGTTTGAGAAGACTCTTGAGAGTTCCTTGGACTGCAAGGAGAACCAACAGTCCATTCTAAAGGAGATCACTCCTGGGTGTTCATTGGAAGGACTGATGCTAAAGCTGAAACTCCAATACTTTGGCCACTTCATGCAAAGAGTTGACTCATTGGAAAAGACTCTGATGCTGGGAGGGATTGGGGGCAGGAGGAGAAGGGGATGACAGAGGATGAGATGGCTGGATGGCATCACTGACTCGATGGACGTGAGTCTGAGTGAACTCCGGGAGTTGGTGATGGACAGGGAGGCCTGGCGTGCTGTGACACATGGGGTCGCAAAGAGTCAGACACGACTGAGCGACTGAACTGAGCTGAAAATATAGCTTGCTTGAAGTCCTATAGAATGTCGTTTGAACACATGAATATTTGTTTTTATGTCTGTCCTGTCTTCTGTCTGTGTCTTTGCTCAGGTAAGGGATGTGTTGCTTTACTTCATGGCTGCATTTCCTTCTGTTTGTATTTAAGATAAGTATATAATCAACTTTGATTTGAAAAGAATTCCTAAAAATAATCATTCTAACTTATACCTATTTTATATTTTGTATGATGTAAAACCCATGTAATTTTCTCAGGACAAATTTTAATAACTACACTTAAAATAGCAATAGTCTATTTCCAAGCATTTCAAGCCCCCATCTCTTCCCACCATTCAAGAACTGATTGTTCCTTAAACTTGATGCTCTAGCTAAAGCTCAGTGCAAAGCCTAGACAAGTGGTCATCAAGTACTAAGGGTGGGTGAAAGAATTCTTGGATGCCATAGGTCTTTATTCATCAATCTTAAGGTCCCCAGGTACACTGAAGACTTCATTTTGTTAACTTCACACATTAAGCCTGTCATCTGAAGAGGTGAACATAACAAGCAAACTCAGAATAATAACCAATTTTTTGTTTCCCCAAATAGTTTTCTCTGCCATCCCTTAGAGTCTCATGCCATCATAATATTTGATTTTCATGTGATCTACAATTACCAAAAATTTATAATGTGCTAGGCACTGAGTTCAACCCTACAGACTCTGTAATGTTAAAATTTAGATATGGAAACAGATATGGTAACAATATCTTTATACTTTAAAAACTGCTGCAGCAAATAACTACCTGTATACTGTCAAGCCCTTTTTTCTTGTATATTGAGGTTGAACACACACAAAAAAAAGTGGTTCTGGTATTGTTTTTCCTTCTCTGGCTTTTAGAGAATATTCATATCCAGGAAAATCAATCAATTGGCTTTAAATCACACCAATTTCTGGAGAAGGAAATGGCAACCCATTCCAGTATTCTTGCCTGGAGAATCCCATGGACAGAGGAGCCTGGCAAGCTACAGTCCATGGGGTTGCAAGAATCGGACACAACTTGGTGACTAAATCACCACCACCACCATACCAATTTTTGCTATTTTTACCAAATTATACTTTTCAAAATAAAAGAATCATTGTGGTCCAATCTATTTGATCTAGTTCTACCTTGAAATACCATTTGGATAAAATTTGGAAAAGAAAAATTATACTTCATAGTCTATATGGCCATGAACATGGATTGACTTGCATTGGAGAGAAGTCAAGTTTACAAACATATTTAAATTTTACTATAATTCCTAGATGCAATCAATCAGCAAGTTTACTTCTGGATTTCAGTCCAACATTTTCTTTCTAACACCAATTTTAGAACGATGTGCACAATATCCTATGATTTTTTTCCCTTTAAATGATTTCAATTCACATGGAATATTTTGCAATACCTGATACTGTGGATGATCCCAGCCTCTTCTTGGATGGTCCCTTTGGTTAGAATTTTTGTGTGAATCTAGTTATAAATCTTGCATAATGAAGACAGAAAAAAAAAAGAATTTGATAGGGAAAGTAATGAAAAAGTACCAGCTAAGAAAGAAAAGATAGCAGATGCTGCAGTTTGGATCCTTGACCTGCTTTCCCTGAATGGTTGCCTATTTCAGAGTCAGGAGATTAAATCCACAGAGTAACAATAAGTTATATTTTGAATCTAAAACAAGTCTGATAGGAAATGGAAGCAAACAGATTATCCCCTTAGGGATAAAGTGCCTAAATTTAGGGTATGGCTTGTTTATATTGGCAATACCACTGGGACTATGATCTCAACCCACCAATTAAACTTAGAGAGATTCAATGGAGATTTATGGTCCTGAGAATGCTTCCTCTGGGAAAAAAATTTATACCATCCAATTGACCTAAATATGCACAACACAATTCCAATGGACAGCACATATATAATTAAACTTATGTATCTGGGCTTATATTTTTAATGTTTAATAAAAAATAATCAGAACTTCTATTAATCTCCAATAAAAATTTTTAATTGATTTTTAATTAAATAAATAAAAATAATAAAACATAAGAAAAATCAACATTTGGAAGGAAGAACAATAAACTCCAGATAAAGAAAAATACATTTCAAAAAATTAAAAATAATATAGAGTCAAGATTTTAAAAAGGAGCTACTTATTTTTTTAAGGTCTGTGATATTTAATTATTTTCTTTCAGTTGATGAAAGACATTTAGAAGTTTTTTTTTAATACAGAATTAATGTGTCTTTACAGAATAACTATGTACACATCATAGACATAATTTTTGTGAAGATTCTAAATAAAAATATATAGAGTATTTCTTTTACAAAGAAGAATGCAAAAATACACAATGCAGAAAGGATAGCCTCTTTATTAAATTCTATTGGAAAAACTGGACAACTATGTGCAAAAGAATCAAACTGAACTACTTTTTCACACCATGTGCAAAATAAATTCAAAGTAGATTAAAGATGTAAATGTAAGACCTGAAATACAATTTCTAGAAGAAAACATAGGCATCTGTCTTGGTAACACTTTTTTTTTTTCTTTAGTGTCTCAGGCAAGGGAAACAAAAGCAAAAATAAGCAAATAGGACTACAGCAAACTAGAAGGCTTTTGCACACTGAAGAAAACTATCAGCAAAATAAGAGGCTACCTAGCGTCCCTTGTGGCTCAGTTGGTGAAGAATCTGCCTGCAATTCAGGAGAACTGGGTGTGATCCCTGGGTTGGGAAGATCCCCTGGAGAAGGGAAAGGCTACCCACTCCAGTATTCTGGTCTGGAGAATTCCATGGACTGTATAGTCCACAGGGTCACAAAGAGACAGGACACAACTGAGCGACTTTTATTTTCACTTAATGAATGACTGAAAAGTGAAAGTGTTAGTTGCTCAGTACTATCTGACTCTTTGCGACTCCATGGGCTATAACCCACCAGGCTCCTCTGTCCATGGAATTCTCTAGGCAAGAATACTGGAGTGGTTAGTCATTTCTATCTCCAGGTGATCTTCCTGACCCAGGGATGGAACCTGGGTCTCCTGAATTGCAAGAAGATTTTTTACCATCTGAGCTGGCAGGGAAGCCCTAATGAATGACTGAAAGTGAAAGTGAAGTCCCTCAGTCGTGTCCGACTCTTTTCGACCCCATGGACTGTTCTACCAGGCCTCTCCGTCCATGGGATTTTCCAGGCAAGAATACTGGAGTGGGTTGCCATTTCCTTCTACAGATGAATGACTGAAGACATTTGCAAATGATAGATCTGATCAGGAATAATGTGCAAAATATACAAAGAACTCATACAATTCAGCATTAAACAAACAAAAATGGGCAGAGGAACTGAATACATTATTTTTTCAAAGAAGATATGCAGATGGCCAATAGGCACACAAAAAGATTCTCAGCATCACTAATCTTCAGGAAATGCAAATCAAAATGTTAGTGAGGTAGCACTTCACACCTGTCAGAATGGCTTTTATTAAAAAACAATAAATAACAAGTATTGAGGAAGTTGTGGAAAAAAGTAAACTCATCCACTGTTGATGGGAGTATAAACTGGTCTGGTCATTATGAAAAACAGTACGGAAATTTCTCAAAAAATTAAAAGTAGAACTACCATATTATCCACCAATTCCACTCCTGGGATTCTAAGAAAACCAAAACACTAATTCAAGAAGATATATGCATTCTCTGTGTTCATTGAAGTAGTATGAAGCATTTAGAATGGCCAAGATATGGAAACAACACAAACAGGGGTAACCAATAGAAAAACAGATAAAGAAGATGTGAGATATATCTCACATTTAGAGATATTATTCAACCATAAAAAAGAATAAAATCTTGTCATTTGTGACAACATGGATGAACTTAGAGTATATTATGTTAAGTGAAATAAGTCAGATATAGAAAGACAAATACTTCATTATTTCGCTTATGGGTGGAAATACAAGTAAACAAATACAATAAACAGAAGCAGAGTCACAGATACAGAGAACAAACAGATTATTGCCAGTGAGGAGTTAGGGGAGGGAAAAAAATAGGTTAGGGAGATTAAGAGATATAAACTTCCAGTTGCAAAGTAAGTCAAGTGCTTAGTGTGGGGAAAATAGTCAATAGTAATATAATATTTTTATATAGTGGCATATTTTAACTAGACTTATTATAAAGATCATTTTGAAATTTACAGAAATACCAAATCATGTCCTGTGACAGAAACTTAACATAATGTTGTAGGCTAGTTACACTTCAAAAACAAACAAACAAGGTTATAGATAAATCAGAATAGTAGTTACCAGAGGTAGCAAGCTGAAATCGGATGAAAACAGCTGAAAGTTGTAAACTTAGAGTTATAGTATAAATAAGTACTGGGGATATATTATATAGCATGTAAATATAGTTAACACTGTTGTATGTTATATATGAAACTGCTTAAGAGTATAAATTTTAAATGTTTTCAACACAAGAAAAAATTTTTCTATTTCTTTAATTTTGCATGTATATGAGATGATGGATGTTCACTAAACTTACCATGATAATCATTTCATGACTGATGTAAGTCAGATCATTATGCTGCACACCTTCAACTGACATAGTGCTGTATGTCAGTTATATCTCAGTAAAACTGAAAGGGGAAATAGAATAAAAAACAAACAAACAGAAGAAATCAAAACTCCTTCAATGCCAACATATACATCATTCAATCAATTTTGTTTCCTCCAACCAAAAAATAGATAAATAAATAATAGCTCACTATACAGTGAGCACTGACCCTGCATTTATTTCAATAGTATAAATTCTTATGTCTAGGTTTTACAGGCTTAAAGAGATAGAAAGCCAGTTAGCAAATCAAATATCACAGTAGTGTGTGGTATAGATATGACAAAGATGTTTACATGAGGAAGAACTTGAGCGATAACAAATAAAATGACTAACAATAGTAAATGACCAGTATTAAATATTTTTCAGTGATATGTTTCAAATACCAATGTATTTAGCTAAGTTTTTTTTTTTTTTTTAATACCACTTGCCAAGTACAGCAGGAATGGTCAAAAACACAGACAGACTCTAATTTCATGGAATTAACCATGAGATCAATTAATTCATATCAGTTGAATAACCATATAGTTTATTAACATACAATACATTTTATTAGTTTCAAAAGGATACATAAAGCTAGGGTAACTGATTACAGTATTTAATGTAAAAAAAATTTTTTTATAAAATAAATACTTAAGATCATTATAGAAATTAACCTGAGTCATCAAGGAGAGGAGCTGAGGAATCTCGAAGATCGTAAGTACGATTAGGTTTGGGTACTAAAGAAATATCAAAGCAAGGGAAATCCCACAAGGAAACAATTTCAGTACACAATCCACTGGAAAATCTCTGAAGTAACTGGGTCAGGGCATGACGAAATGATCGAGAAAGTGAGAAATAAAAGAGATATAAGTTCTAAAAGGAGGCGGGGAGGGGGCGGTGGGGGATGTCTAACAGCGGAAGGATAAGGACCTAAAAGACGACCTGGGTCTAAAAAGAAGGGTCTCAAAGGATCCACAGGCAGGCTCCAATACAAGAGATGTGAAGGAAGCACGGTCCTGCCAGAAGAGCCAAAAAACAAATCACCCAACATGCCCCACCGGGGATAACCGGTGGAAAGGGGCTCTGGAATCCACGGGGGGCGGAGGGGTGGGGGGACAATCCCGGGGTTCCGGGAGGCGCAGGAGGCCGGGGCTGGGGACAGAAACTCACCACCTAGTAGCGGCCAGTCCCCGCCTGGTGGTGATCCAATAAAAAAAAAAAAAAAAGAAACATGTAACAAAGAACATGTAATTTCTAGAGTTTCTCTCAAATAGTTTATGTTCTCTGGAAGGTCAGAGAATCAAAATTAGCAAGAATTGTGTGTGTGTGTGTGTGTGTGTATGTGTGTGTGTGTGTTTAATTTAAATTTATTTATTTTAATTGGAAGCTAATTACTTTACAATATTGTATTGGTTTTGCCATACACTTACTTTTTTAGCTAAAGCAATAATAGGATTAGTGTATTAATAGAAAATACAATATTACACCTCTCAACTCTGTTGAACAAAGTCATGGATATGTGAAATGTCTTGGCCCATGAAATATGAGTAGGGTTAATATGTGGACCTTCCAAGAAGAGGACTGAAGACGGCATCTTGTGGTTCAGTACTTTTTTCTTCTCTATATCTACAACCAGCAATATTCTAGAGAGATGCTCTTCCTAAAAGATAAATATGAAATAAAGCCAAAATCAACTGGAAGTGGTCATGAACTACAAGCAGGAATCAATACTTGCATCTATAAACTACTAAATATTTGACATTGCTTTCTTTTAGCACATCATAGTCTGCTGCTGCTGCTGCTAAGTCGCTTCAGTCGTGTCCGACTCTGTGCGACCCCATGGTCTGCAGCCTACCAGGCTTCTCCATCCATGGGATTCTCCAGGCAAGAACACTGGAGTGGGTTGCCATTTCCTTCTCCACATCATATTCTAGTCTCCTTTAACTGGTACACACCATCATTTTCCTAGCTCAGGCCCGATCCTCAAAATTAGTTGTTTCCTTAAATAACAGAAAGAGTTGCAGTTTGTAATTTCAGGAAAACAAAAGCTCCAATGGGGGGGGGGGGGGGACACTTATTGATCATATGTTCCAGTAATTTATGCCATTTATACTCATGTAAATGTATTTAAATTCAATCCTAGTAGACAACATCCTCTCCCAAAATACTTTATTTTAGTGTAGCCCAACTTCACATTCTTGCTTACAATCAATTGAACAGATCTTGAGTAGACTCTTATGTAGTTAAGTTTGTACCAATGAAAGAGAAAAATTGAAATAATCATTAAATGAAATACAAATTTTAAAATTGCAATGCAACAGCATTACTATAAGAGGAATTCTTTGTAACGGAAGAGTGTATTCAAAAGCCAGAACTAATTATTCACACACATTTCTTTAAAAAGCTAACCAATTACAATGCAATGTACTCATTCCATTAAAGTTCTCTTACCTGATTAGCAGATAATTGGCGTTTGGAAAGAAGGTCCCTTACATAATAGGCCTTAAAAAAAAAAAATGAGAGAAAGTAAAGATTCAAAAAAAAAAACCACTTTGAGGTGAGTTTGAAAATTTTTGAAGCAATTATTCCCATCAGTTAAATTCAGTTCAGTTGCTCAGTTGTGTCCCACTCTTTGCGACCCCATCAAATGCAGCACGCCAGGCCTCCCTGTCCATCATCAGCTCCCAGAGTTCACTCAAACTCACGTCCATCGAGTCGATGATGCCATCCAGCCATCTCATCCTCTGTCATCCCCTTCTCCTCCTGCCCCCAATCCCTCCCAGCATCAGAGTCTTTTCCAATGAGTCAACTCTTTGCATGAGGTGGCCAAAGTACTGGAGTTTCAGCTTTAGCATCAGTCCTTCCAAAGAACACCCAGGAGTGATCTCCTTTAGAATGGACTGGCTGGATCTCCTTGCAGTCCAAGGGACTCTCAAGAGTCTTCTCCAACACCACAGTTCAAAAGCATCAATTCTTCGGTGCTCAGCTTTCTTCACAGTCCAACTCTCACATCCATAGGAGCATTTAAAATCTAGTTATATTATAGTTAGAGAGTACATAGGTGAGTAATTAGAGATTATATATGTAGCATTTGAAATAGCACAAGGATGGGAGTTTGGAGGGTGAAAATAAATTATCTAGGATTTTATGGAAGAATATAGGATTTTGGCATTTAATCTTGATGATTTATATGACAATGAACAAAAGAGTGACATTATTGGTTTACATGGGTTTGAAAAGACTCACTGTGGAAAATGTGTTGAAAATATGCTATAGGGTAGTAAAGGAGAAACTAAGAAGACAGTGGTAGAGAAGCTAAGATAATCAAAATAAAGATAAACATACCTTGACCAGGAATAGAAAATTGAAGAAGATGAGAAGGTATCAAATTTCAGTATGACTGAGTCAACAAGTTTTGCTTAAAGGTAGGAGTTATAAAATAATGGGTCATAATAAACTTTTTCTTTGAATTGTCTGACAGAAAGAAACTATTTGAGCAACAGAAAGTAATTTTTTGAAGAATGGAAAGATTAAGATATTGCATTACCCTATTTAGTTTTAGAAACTATTCAGATATCCAAATGTCAATATTTAGAAAGCAATTATACCTATGAGTCAAGTTTAAGGATGAGTCTGGACTAGAATTATTTGTTACTGAGAATTACCAGACTATAGGTGCTAGGTAAAGCAAGGTGAGTGGATGAAAGGGAAGAAAAGAAAACATAACATTTCTATCCTGATAGGATTTATAATTAAAGGGAGAAAATATAATAGTAAAGAAAAAGAAAAGTATTACTAAAGTGAGGTCATTGTTGTCAAGATCAAAACTGGATCTAGGGTAAACGTGTAGGGTTTGTGTCTCTGGAAAAACATGGACACCTCCTCCATATTAAAAATATATAGTTAAAATGCATTTGGCTTCCCTAGTAGCTCAGCTGGTAAAGAATCCTCATGTAATGCGGAAGACTGGGGTTCAATCTCTGGGTTGGGAAGATGCCCTGGAAAAGGGAAAGGCTACCCACTCCAGTATTCTGGCCTGGAGAATTCTATGGACTGTATATATATATTAAAAATATATAGTTAAAATGCATAGGCTCAAATGATAGATAAGGGGAAATCTGTTTGAAGTTATATTCTCAAAGAACTTCACACACTTCTCAGAGAATTGAGATTTAAGGTAAACAGCACAGAAGAAAAATGAGGAAGGTGATTTGAGAACTTTAAGAAAACAGAATTCAGTATGAAACAGTCATATAAAAGACAGTAACAGAGCATACATTTGGGAATATAGTATAATTTCCAGGTAGCATGGAAGTCACACCTAATGGTAATGAATATGAAGGGAAAAGTCACCATCTTTGTGCTTTTCCTCAGTCATTAAGTGTATAAGTGCTAGTATGGAGTGTGTAAAGAACTGTATTTAACCAGAGAGTGATCCGAAGAAATAAATGTGAAGAAAAAATAAGGGGGAAAGAAAAAAAGGGGATGGGAGTTGAAGGGATATAAAAGCCAAAAATGGACAATGGAATTTAAGCTGGATCAGGAGAAATGTGAGTAAATGTTGACAGTGAATATAGTTTTCAGACAAATTAAATTGATTTATATTAATGAGGGTTAAGAAGTTTGAGACTTGAGTGTGAAGTCCCATCCCTCTCATTGGCGTTTAACTTTCCCATAACTGGCTTCTTTCAGCAAAGATATATAACTATTTTACTGTGGGGTTGTTTCGGCTGCAGGGACATTTTGCTTCCAAATGTAGATAAGTCTGTGGAAATCCATTACTGCAAGTATTCCTCAGCAAATGATGCACAGAGGGTAGTAGAACTTCTTCACCTTGTGTTAATACTACAATACTGGGATATTTCACACAGTGTCCAGAGGCCTCCCCCAACCCCCGCCACAATGGAACTAAGTTGGCGTTTACATTGGAGGACACAGAACACTTCCTGGACCTTTATTAAGGAGGCATACGAAGGCCAGGTGATAATAGGAGTCTAGTCCCCATATTCCCACTGTGTTTTTTTTTTCTTTTTTTATTTACCACAAAGTATTCAATGTAATTCACTGCATATACATTTTTGATCATGTTTTTCTTATGAAAGTAGTCATAAAACAAACATGATCAAAAATACATATTAATTTATAATTATAATTTATTTTAATTGGAGAATAATTACTTTACAATATTGTAATGGTTTTTGTCATACATCAACATGAATTGGCCACAGATATATATGTGTCCCCCAATCTTGAATCTGCCCCCATGTCCCTCCCCACCCTATCCCTCTGGTTTGTCCCAGAGCATGAGATTTGGGTGCCCTGCTTCATGCATTGAACTTGCATTGGTCATCTATTTTACATATGATTATGTACATGTTTCAATACTATTCTCTCAAATAATCCCGCTCTCGCCTTTTCCAGCCAAGTCCAAAAGTCTGTTTTTACATCCGTGTCTCCTTTGTTATCCTGCATATAGGATTATTCAGACTTAAATTGAAGAAAGTAGGGAAAACCACTGAACCATTAAGGTATGACCTAAATCAAATCTCTTACCATTATACAGTGGAAGTAACAAATAGATTCAAGAGATTAGATCTGATAGAGTGCCTGAAGAACTATGGACAGAGGTTTGTGACATTGTACAGGAGGCAGTGATCAAGACTATCCCCAAGAAAAAGAAATGCAAAAAGGCAAAATAGCTGTCTGAGAAGGCCTTACAAATAACTGAGAAAAGAAGAGAAGCAAAAGGCAAAGCAGAAAAGGGAAGATATACCCATCTGAATGCAGAGTTCCAAAGAAGAGCAAGGAGAGATAAGAAAGCCTTCCTCAGTGATCAGTGCAAAGAGATAGAGGAAAACAATAGAATGGGAAAGACTAGAGATCTCTTCAAGAAAATTAGTGAACTGACTGACTGACTGATTGACTGAAGGGAACATTTCATGCAAAGATGGACTCAATAAAGGACAGAAATGGTAGGTACCTAACAGAAGCAGAAGATATTAAGAAAATGTGGCAAGAATACACAGAAGAAATGTACAAAAAAGATCTTCATGACCCAGATAACCATGATAGTGTGATCACTGACCTAGAGCCAGACAGCCTGGAATGTGACATCAAGTGGGCCTTAGGAAGCATCACTACGAACAAAGCTAGTGGAGGTGATGGAATTCCAGTTGAGCTATTTCAAACCCTAAAAGATGATGCTATGAAAGTGCTGCACTCAATATGCCAGCAAGTTGGAAAAACTCAGCAGGGGCCACAGGACTGGAAAAGTTCAGTTTTCATTCCAAGCCCAAAGAGGCAATGCCAAAGAATGTTCAAACTACCACATAAATGCACTCATCTCACACTGGTGGGCTGCCGTCTATGGGGTCACACAGTGTTGGACACAACTGAAGCGACTTAGCAGCAGCAGCAGAGCACACTCTAGCAAAGTAATGCTAAAAATTCTCCAAGAAAGGCTTCAACAGTACATGAACCGAGAACTTGCAGATATTCAAGCTGGATTTAGAAAAGTCTGAGAAACCAGAGATCAAATTGCCAACATCCATTGGATCATAGAAAAAGAAAGGGAGGTACAGAAAAACATCTACTTCTGCTTCATTGACTTTGCCAAAGCCTTTGACTGTGTGGATCAGAACAAACAGTGGAAAATTCTTCCAGAGATGGGAATACCAGACCACCTTACCTGCCTCCTGAGAAATCTGTGTGCAGGTCAAGAAGTAACAGTTAAAACCAGACATGGAACAATCGACTGGTTCAAAATTGGGAAAGGAGTACGTCAAGACTGTATATTGTCACCTGCTTATTTAACTTCTATACAAGAGTACATCATGTGAAATGCTGGGCTGGAGGAAGCACAAGCTGGAATCAAGATTGCCGGGAGAAATATCAATAACCTCAGATATGCAGATGACACCACCCTTATGGCAGAAAGAGAAGAGAAACTAAAGAGCCTCTTGATGAATGTGAAAGAGGAGAGTGAAAAAGCTGGCTTAAAATCCCACATTTAAAACACTAAGATCATGACATCAAGTCCTGTCACTTCATGGCAAATAGATGGGAAAACAACAGAATCAGTGACAGGCTTTCTTTTCTTGGCCTCCAGTATCACTGCAGATGGTGACTGCAGCCATGAAATGAAAAGTTTCTTGCTCCTTGGAAGAAAAGCTATGACCAACCTAGACAGCACATTAAGAACCAGAAACATCAAAAAAAAAAAAAAAAAAAGAACCAGAGACATCACTTTACTGACAAAGGTACATCTTGTCAAAGCTATGGTTTTTCCAGTAATCATATATGGGTGTGAGGGTTGGACTATAAAGAAAGCTGAGTGCAGAAGAATTTATGCTTTTGAACTGTGGTATTAGAGAAGACTCTTGAGAGTCCCTTGGACTGCAAAAGATCCAACTAGTCCATCCTAAAGGAAATAGTCCTGAATCTTCATTGGAAGGACTGATGCTGAAGCTGAAACTTCAATATTTTGGCCACCTGATGCAAAGAACTGACTCCCTGGAAAAGACTGATTCTGGGAAAGATTGAAGGCAGGAGGAAAAGGGGACGACAGAGGATGAGATGGTTGGATGGCATCACTGAGTCAATGGACATGAGTTAGAGCATGCTCCAGGGAGTTGGTGACAGACAGGGAAGCCTGGCAGGCTGTAGTCCATGGGGTCACAAAGAGTCAGACACGACTGAGTGACTGAACTGAACTGATATATGTACCACAGCTTCTTTACCCATTCAACTGTCAGTGGACATCTAGGTTGCTTCCACGTCCTGGCTATTGCAAATAATGCTACAGTGAACATTGAGGTTGTGTGTCTTTTTCAATTTCGGTTTCCTCAGAGTATATAACTAGTAGTGGGATTTCTTGTTCATTTGGTAGTTTTATTCCTAGTTTTTTAAGGAATCTCCATTGTGGCTATATCAATGTACCTTCCCACCAACAGTGCAACAGGATTCCCTTTCTCCACATCCTCTCTAGCACTTGTTTATGGCTTTTTTGATGATGGCCATTTCAATCTTTATTCCCTGGACCTTGTGGTCCTGGCTATGGGAATATTCATGCCTTATAATGGATGATGATTGAGAGCTTATACAGCCTCACCAAAAATTGCCCTTACCCTGCAATGTATTGTCACCAAGAGACACTGATTCTCAGTCCTCAAAAGTCCATTCCACTGTTTTATCAGACCAGCTGCTTCAGGATCACTGTAAAAAGGGAAGGACCTGTGAATTCAGGAGCAGCTGCTCACTGCCACACTTCATTTCCTGTGCAATGAGTCCCTTCTCCAGAAGCAGTGTGTGTGGTACACCATGATGATAGATAAGACATCTATGCATCTAGGCATGCTTGTGTTAACAGAAGCATTGCTTGCAGGGAAGGGAAATCTGTTTCCAGGTTAATTAACCATACCAGAATCTGTACTTTTATTGGCCAGATTCATCCAAATTAGTCCTGCCATTCAGTGCCTATTGCACTGGGGATTGGTCCAGTGCAAGAAAAGGGACCAATAAACCCTTGGCCTCTATAACCATGAAAACCACTTGCCCTGCATCTAGTTTGCCACTTTGATTACTATCATTGTCTGTAAAAAGTATTCTTACTTCATTGAAAGGAAAGGCACTTCACTTTTGTTGAAAATCACTTAACCATATATTGGAGAATCCCTGAATCCCCTGAGCTATAGATTTCAATGTTCTCTTGACGTATTCCATAAAACTTTGTTACAATTACTTTTTTATGGTTTTGTAGTCAGTTTGCAGTAAGGAGGCTTGATGCCTTTAACTTTGGTCTGGTTTTTCAAGATGATTTTGGCCATGCAGGGTCCCTTAAAATTTCAAATGTATTGTAGGGTATATTTTTGTATTTATGTAAACATGACACCAGAATTTTGATAGGACTGAGTTGAATCTGTAGGTCACTTTGGTTAGTGTTGTCATTTAGCAATATTAATATTCCAATCCATGACATGAAATGTCTTTCCATTATTAATTTCCTTTAATTTCTTTCAGTAAGAGTTAGTAGTTTTCAGAGTACAGGTCTTTTGCCTCATTGGTTATGTTTACCCCTAAGAATTTCATTAGTTTTGTGTCATTCATTGCTATTCTCTATAAAAACACATGTGTTTTTTTTTATGGGGAATTGTATCTTTCAACTTTGTTGAATTTATTTGTTATTGGTTCTGAAAGTGAATGTGCATGTGTTTCTGTGTGCATGAGATCTTTAGGAATTTCTACATACAAGTTCATGTCACCTTCACACAGAGATAATTTTACTTTTCCTTCTTGTTATGCATGCCTTTGTATTTCTTTTTCTTGCCTTATTGCTCTGACTAGGAATTCCCATTCCATGTTTCTTGAAGTGGCAAAAATAGACATCCTTCTCTTATTCGTGATCTTATAGAAAAATATTTTCAGACTTTATTGAGTATGATGTCACCTGTGGGTTTTTCATGGCCTCTATTGTATTAAAATTTCTTTGTTTTCCCACTATTTTGAATACTTTTGTCATGAAAGGATGTTGAAAATTCTTTTTCTGCTATAATTATAATGATCATGTGTTTATTTTTCCATTTGTTTTTTAAATGTAGAGTGTTACATTAATCAGTTTTTATATAATAAACCATCCTTAAATTCTGGCAATAAGTCCCATTTGTTTATTATTCAAAATGCATTTAATATGTTGCTAAATTCTATTTGATAGTATTTTGTTAAAGATAATTCTAAGCATTCATGAGGATGTTCATCTGTAACTTCCTTTTTTTGTATTATCTTTGTCTGGCTCTTGTATCAGGGTACTACTACTGACCTCATGGAATGAGTTGGAAAGTGTTCCCTCTTCATTTTCAAAAACATTTGAAAATGATTTTGTTAACTAATATTTATGCTTGGTAGAATTCAACAATAAAAAACTTCACAATGTTGTTCTTTGTTAGACTTTTTGGATTACTGATTTAATCTTCTTATTAAGTGAAGTGAAGTGAAGTTGCACAGTCGTGTCCGACTCTTTGTGACCCCATGGACTGTAGCCTACCAGGCTCCGCCCTCCATGGGATTCTCCAGGCAAGAGTACTGGAGTGGGTTGCCATTTCCTTCTCCAGGGGATCTTCTTATTAGTTTCATGTCTATTCAGATTTTCTATTGCTCCATGGTTCAGTTTTGGTGGGAGAATTTCTAGGAATTTGTCCACATCCTCTGAGTTATCAAATATGCTCATGTGCAATTTGGCATAATATCCTCATACAGTTATTTTTATTTCAGTCAATTCAGGAGTAATGCCCACACATTCATTTCTTATTTTATTTTTTTGTCCAGGTCGTGCAGCTTGAAATATTTTACTTCCTGGATCAGGGATTGAATCTGGGCTACTACAGTGAAAGCACTGAGTCCTAACCAGTCACGTATTTCTCTCATTTCTTATTTTAATATTTTAGTCTTCTCTCTTTTTTCTTAGTCAATGTAATTAAAGCTCTGTTAATGTCGTTGATGGAGAGGGCAATGGCACCCCACTCCAGTACTCTTGCCTGGAAAATCCCATGGATGGAGGAGCCTGGTAGGCTGCAGTCCATGGGGTTGCTGAGTCGGACATGACTAAGAAACTTCACTTTCACTTTTCACTTTCATGCATTGGAGAAGGAAATGGCAACCCACTCCAGTGTTCTTGCCTGGAGAATCCCAGGGACGGGGGAGTCGGGTGGGCTGCCATCTATGGGGTCACACAGAGTCGGACATGACTGCAGCGACTTAGCAGCAATGTTGTTGATCTTTTCCAAGAACCAGCTTTTGTTGATTTGTATATTATTTTTCTGTCCTTAATTATTTATCTCTGCTTTAGTCTCCAGTGTTTCATTCTGTTTGATAGATTTGCATTTGGTTTTTCCAACTTTTCCTAATTCTTTAATATGCAAAGTTAGGTTCTTGATAAGCTAGATTTAAAATAGTGTTTTATTTGAGAAAATAAACTGGCTTCTTGATTACATATGCCACTATCAATAATTGATGCTTACATTTAACCTAAGTGCTAAAGCATCACTTGAAATTATGCTAAGGAGTCCTAAGTTGATTTGAAACCAGCTCCTCCTAACCTTGCCAAGTCCCTCAGAGCAGTGGTGACAAAACAACCATGAGCTCCTTGGAAGGACATCGGTCATGGACACAGGACAGCAGAGCTCTCAGTGTCAGAATGGGCTTGTCTCCCCACACCTCCCAATCTGCCCCCAAGCCCTAAGTTTCAGAGTCACAGACTGATGAAATCAGAGAGACAAGGGGGAAACGTTTTTCCTCATTGTTTTTCACCAGGATGAAGGGAGACAGGTGCACAGCCCCAGGGCAGGAGCCTCCCCAGAGGTCCTCCGTGGGACTGATCTGAAGCAGTAAAAAGAAGGGGAAGCTAGGCTACTCCTGTCACAGTGACACTGAGGGTGAAGTCTCAGCACTGTGACTCCCTCATACATACCTACCTTCTGATTCTAACTGTGCCCTTGTCTGGCACAAGAGCCTGGCACATGCCATGCAGGATTTCCAAAGGCTGAAAGACAGAGGGGTAGTGTACAAATGCTGTGCTGTACGTGAGGAGAAATTTTCCTTTTGGACAGCAGAGCATGGATCAGGTGCTGATTCCTTTTCTCAGCTGAATATAGACACAGGTCTTGGTCTCTCTGTTGGACAGCCCCTGTCACATCATTTGTCTTTTCTTGCTCATGCTGTCTTTACATACTGCATGTGAGATACTTGACAAAGATCCTTGGTATCCCTTGAAGCAAAATGTGTATAGAGATGGGACCTGATGGTGGGTGCGTTTTTTCTCCTCTGTTCCTTGAAACAGGTGAATTCTGTCTCTCCTTCCTGAGAAGACCAAAGCATCTGAAACCATATGTATAAGTTCTTCTCTGCATTTGCATATGTGTGTGTTTCATCCCCCTAAAAATAACCTGAGGTGTGCATGGAAGTGGCAGAAGTGTAGACCAATGGATTCTGAAAATTCTATTCTTTCTGTGTGCCTCCACTACCTAAAATCTTTTCCTCTTTCCTCCTTTTGAGACACAGGAAAGAATGATTCATTTTTCCAGTTCTATCCATCACAAGGATATCCAAACTAAGTTCCTGGGGAGGGTCTTAGAATTAGTGAGACTGCTGAACCACAGACCATCCTACTGCCAGGACCCCTAGACTGGGACACAAAATCCCTTTGAGACCCTGATTTCCTGGCCTGAGGCCACTCTTAGGAGAAAGTGTCTCAGCCTGAATGTTTGCTGCTGACAAGGACATTACTGAGTTGTGTTCCCCTGTAGAGGCCCTAAGTGCCTTGGATTCCCGACTCTAAAAAATAAGCCCCACCAAATATTAATATTATTAATTTCTTCTCATGAAGAGTGAGATATTCAACCCTATATCCTGGAAGACAAAAAAAGAAAAGTAGGCACTATCAAAAGACAGTAAAGCTCTTCATTTTTATCCATATTATTAATTTTTCTAGGATCAAGGAGGAACACTGCCCTTAAGTCTGGATTTGATCTAACTGTGAGGTGTTTATGTCTCTGGTTGAGTTACAGGAGCAATGCTTAACAAGGAGTTTGCATCAAGCAGTCTGTGTTCTGTTCATGCATTGTTGGTTGATCGAGTGTCTAACGTCTTACAACATTTATCAACATGCCCATGTCCTCAGAAGCTGAGATGATGTTTAGAACCTGTGTACATTGTTTCCTTGCAAGTTGCATTTGGAAATTTTAAACACTAGTCCTGTTGGCAGCTGCCCTGTTATTGGAGAGCTGCTCATTTAGGGGTAGAATTTCAATCTTGTTTTTACTCTTCTGTGTGAAGACCTCTGCCAGTCTTTGTCCCTTCCTGCTGTCTCATTTCATATTTCCTTTCTTCAAGGTTTGCTTCTATATCTGTTACCAAAATATGAAATGAAATGTTTGATGGAAAGTATTTCAGGTGGGTACATTTTCTAGTTAGGTGGAAGCTACTCATTATTTGACATGTATCGGGGTTAGGGTGTCACAAAGTGCCTAACGGGGATAAAGGAACCTCTCTGATTGCAGGCACTGTGTGGGGGAGAAGAGAGAACCAGTTTTGTCCATGAAGTCAGTTTAGGGGTAGGGATGAGAGTCTATACTGATGTCCCAAGGCTGGAGGCTAAACTTTGCCTCCTTCCTTCTGCACTGCTGTCAGAGAAATATATGGACATCTTCATTCTGTACAGGGGAGCAGCAGGCATCATTTAATTGACAAGCTCTGGAATGTTATTCTAAACTCTGTGAGTTGCACTGTGGGTATATACTATCAACTTCAATCTGTGAACTACTTCTCATATGTATAAATTTGTCAAGGACATAATTTAATATAAGAAAATGTACATTCACATTGTGATTTAAATCTAAAATTGTCATTTCATATATATATGGAATATTTATTTAGCTTTTGTCATTAATTTAATGTAACAATTAATAAGCGACTATTAAGTCTTCTTAACAAACTTGGAACATTTTTCTGATTTTGATCATTGTAAATTGCTAGATCAAGACACATGCACTTTCAGATAGAGCTTTTGGTGTATATTAACACAGTAGTAGCAAGGAAACTAGCACTTCACAATGCAGCTAGCAGAGGGCAGGGTTATCTTTTTCATGCCAAACTGGATATGCTTTTTTTTTTTAATAAATTTATTTTAATTGGAGGATAATTACTTTACAATATTGTAGTAGTCTTTGCTATACATTGATATGAATCAGCCATGGGTGTACATGTGTTCCCCATCCCGAAGCTCCTCTCACCTCCCTCCCCATCCCATCCCTCAGGGTCATCCCAGTGTACCAGCCTGGAGCACCCTGTCCCATGCATCAAACCTGGACTGGTGATCTGTTTCACATATGTACTATATATGTTTCAATGCTATTCTCACAAATCATCCCACCCTCGCCTTCTCCCACAGAGTCCAAAAGTCTGTTCTTTACATCTGTGTCTCTTTTTTGTCTTGCATATAGGGTCATCGTTACCATCTTTCTAAATTCCATATATATGCTTTAATATATCTTTCTGACTTACTTCACTCTGTACAATAGGCTCCAGTTTCATCTACCTCATTAGAACTGATTCAAATGTATTCTTTTTAATAGCTGAGTAATATTCCATTGTGTATATATACCACAGCATTCTTATCCATTTGTCGGCCGATGGACATCTAGGTTGCTTCCATGTCCTGGCTATTGTAAACAGTGCTACAATGAACACTGGGGTACACGTGTCTCAATTCTGGTTTCCACGATGTGTATGCCCAGCAGTGGGATTGCTGGGTCTTATGGCAGTTCTATTTTTAGTTTTTTAAGGAATCTCCACACTGCTATCTCTAGTGGCTGTACTAGTTTGCATTCCCACCAACAGTGTAAGAGGGTTCTGTTTTCTCTGCACCCTCTCCAGCATTTACTATTTGTAGAATTTTTGATAGCAGCCATTCTGACTGGTGTGAGATGGTACCTCACTGTGGTTCTGATTTGCATTTCTCTGATAATGAATGATGTTGAGCATCTTTTCATGTGTTGTTAGCCATCTGTATGTCTTCTTTGGAGAAATGTCTGTTTAGTTCTTTGGCCCATTTTTTGATTGGGTCATTTGTTTTTCTGGAAATGAGCTGCAGGAGCTGCTTGTATATTTTAGAGGTTAATTCTTTTTCAGTTGCTTAGTTTGCTATTATTTTCTCCCATTCTGAAGGCTGTCTTTTCACCTTGCGTATAGTTTCCTTTGTTGTGCAGAAGTTTTTAGTTTAATTAAGTCCCATTTGTTTATTTTTGCTTTTATTTCCATTACTCTGGGAGGTGGGTCATAGAGGATCCTGCTGTGATTTATGTCAGAGAGTGTTTTGCCTATGTTCTCCTCTAGGAGTTTTATAGTTTCTGGTCTTATGTTTAGATCTTTAATCCATTTTGAGTTTATTTTTGTGTATAGTGTTAGAAAGTGTCCTAGTTTCATTCTTTTACAAATGGTTGACCAGTTTTCCCAGCACCACTTGTTAAAGAGATTGTTGTTTCTCCACTGTATATTCTTGCCTCCCTTGTCAAAAATAAGGTGTCCATAGGTGTGTGAATTTATCTCTGGGCTTTCTATTTTGTTCCACTGATCTATATTTCTGTCTTTGTGCAGTACCATACTGTCTTGAGCGACTTCCCTTTCACTTTTCACTTTCATGCTTTGGAGAAGGAAATGGCAACCCACTCCAGTGTTCTTGCCTGGAGAATCCCAGGGACAGGGGAGCCTGGTGGGCTGCCGTCTATGGGGTCGCACAGAGTCGGACACGACTGAAGTGACTTAGCAGCAGCAGCAGCAGCATACTGTCTTGATGACTGTAGCTTTGTAGTGTACTCTGAAGTCAGGCAGGTTGATTCCTAATTCCATTCTTCTTTCTTAAGATTGCTTTGGCTATTTGAGGTTTTTTGTATTTCCATACAAATTGTGAAATTATTTGTTCTAGCTCTCCGAAAAATACCATTGGTGGGTTGATAGGGATTGCATTGAATCTATAGATTGCTTTGGGTAGTATACTCATTTTCACTATATTGATTATTCCAGATCCATGAACATGGTATATTTCTCCATCTACTTGTGTCATCTTTGATTTCCTTCATCAATGTTTTATAGTTTTCTATATATAGGTCTTCTATTTCTTTAGGTAGATTTATTCCTAAGTATTTTATTCTTTACATTGCAATGGTGAATGGAATTGTTTCCTTAATTTCTCTTTCTGTTTTCTCATTGTTAGTGTATAGGAATGCAAGAGATTTCTGTGTGTTAATTTTATATTCTGCAACTTTACTATATTCATTGATTAGCTCTAGTAATTTTCTGGTGGAGTCTTTAGGGTTTTCTATGTAGAGGATCATATCATCCACAAACAGTGAGAGTTTTACCTCTTCTTTTCCAATCTGGATTTCTTCTATTTCTTCTGCTTCTCTGATTGCTGCAGCTAAAACTTCCAAAACTATGTTGAATAGTAGTGGTGAGAATGGGCACCCTTGTCTTGTTCCTGACTTTAGGGGAAATGCTTTAAATTTTTCACCATTGAGGATGTTTGCTGTGGGTTCATCATATATAGTTTTTATTATGTTGAGGTATTTTCCTTCTATGCCTGTTTTCTGGGGTTGTTTTTTTTTTTTTTTTTTTTATCATAAATGGATGTTGAATTTTGTCAAAAGCTTTCTTTGCCTCTATTGAGATAATCATATGGTTTTTAATCTTTCAATTTGTTAATGTGATGTATCAAACTGATTTGATTTGCAAATATTGAAGGATCCTTGCATCCCTGGGATGAAACCCACTTGGTCATGATGTATGATCTTTTTAATATGTTGTTGGATTCTGTTTGCTAGGATTTTGTTAAGGATTTTTGCATCTATGTTCATCAGTGATATTAGCCAGTTCTTTTTGCCTCACTTTAGAGGCAGGAAATACATAGCCATCATTTTAATGTGCACCTCTTGTCTAATTAGAGTCTCAACAATGTTTGTGGTTTTACACATTGTACATATTTTTCAAAGAGTATGATTGTTCATACTCTTTACTTGTAATGATATTTCTACTGGGGTGCTGATCTTTTGCTTATTTATTCATTATATTCTTTATGCAATAGTTATCTGAACTCACTGTCATTAATCTGAACCCATTTACCATTGATTTTTATTATTTATCTCCAGTATCTGTTTTGATATTTATTTCTGTGTTGCTGTGGAGAATTAAAAATACTCATAATTATGTAGTTAAATCTTTCATTTTTCCTCTTCTGTTTTTTTGTTTCATCTAATTCAAGAATTTATGTGTGTGCTTCTATATTGAATTTTTGAAGTAAACACTTTATTGAGATATAATTCCCATAATATAAAAATTCAACCTTTTACAATGTAAAGTACAATGTTTTTTTACACATTCACAGAGCTGGGTAACCTCTACTACTATCTAAACTTAGAACATTTGTATCATCCCGACATGAAATCCACATCTATTGTCAGTCTCTTCCCATTTTCCTCTCCTCCCAACCTCAGCCACTAATCTACTCTCTCTAAGGGTTTGCTATTTGGGGCATTTCATGTAAATGGGATTAAATAATATGTGGTGTTTGGAAATGGCTTCTTTCACTTAGTTTCCTTATCAGTTATCTATTTACTGTTGATTTAGAGTACTGATGTCTCCTGCTGTTACTAAATGTCTATTTCTCCCTCTGACCTGTTTGCATTTTCTTAGTATATAGAGGTACTACCATTCGGTAGGATGTAAGCAGGAAGCTTTTGGTAAATGTGCTTTATCAAGTTGAGGAAAGGCCCTCTACTCCTACTTTGCTGAGGTTTTATTAGTAAAGGATTTTAGATATTTGTTGCAAATTATCTGCATATATTCAAACGATCTGATGTTTTTCCTGCTTTATTTTGTGAATATGGTAAGTTACACTGATTTGTCAATGTTAGCGCAACCTTGTATTCCTAGAATAATCCCAAGAACGTTGTAATGTATACACACATGCACACACACAAGTCTATGTGTGTGTTTGGATCAACTACCTATAACATTTGAAGAAACTTTGCATCTAAGTTATGAAAAGACATTTGCCTGTGGTATTATTTTCTTCTAATATTCTTGCCATCTTTTGTTCTGATAGTAATGCCAGCTTCCCAAAATAACTTAGGAAATGTTGCATCCTCCTTATCTTCTGGAAGAGTTTTTAAACTCTGATCTGGTCCTATCTCTAGGTGAGATGTTTTGTAGAAGTCACAAATTTTACTTTCTTCCAGCCTTTGGATGCTGTGGCACAGTTTATTATATCATCCTTTTATATGTGTATATATATATATATATATATATATATATATATAGTGCCTTGTTGAAGTTTACCAGGTAAAAATGTTGTATACTATGATTACATTTGGGTTTATCTGTGGAATTGAACAGAATTGATTTCTCAATATCAAATTTGGGTCCTATTTCTTCCAGCTTCAAGAGAATTGGCTGGAGAGTTCTCCATCTTATTTTCTGGCAACAGTGTTAAAATTGCACTTTACATGTAGCCTGAAGTTTCCTAAACTTACAGAAAGATGATTTGCAAAGCAGTCTATGTTGAGGGTTTTGTGTGTCAAGTTTAAACTTAAGTTAGAAATCTAAGATTGTTGAAGTTTACGATTTCTTCCGGTTTTCTACCCATTTGTGGATGATGATGAATGTATCATCTGAGAGGTTGAAATTAAAGGAAAAGATAAACAGGTGACATTAAAGCTGAGTTCAAGCGTTTCACCCCAACAGCAAATATCAAAAATACAGATTCCTTTCATATGGAAAAAGATAAGACATAAAGAAAATGTTAAAGTAAAAACAGTAAATTCACTTCTGCTACTTTATGAGACCTCAAACACAAAAGGAGAGATCTCTAAAGAATATCATTAGTGTGGAGGAGCTATTTGATATATATCAAGTGTATCCTCTATATGAACTGTATACAGTTTAGTTTTCTTTCAAATGTTAATGGAGAAGGAAATATGACAATTTGTTTACCCAGTAGAAAACTCAAATTCCAAAAATAGGAAAAAATACACATAAAATTATTTGAGCACAATGTAATGATCTTTTTATAATGAACAATAGAACGTCTGTTTTTAAAATAGCTCATGATATTGAGAAAAACAGTTCACCTAAAATAAAATTTCAGTTTATCTGGAAAATTACAATATTGAAAATATTTAAGAAGCACTAGAAAACAGCCAAATCACTGTTTACATAAAATAATTGAGTCTACTACAATTTGTTAACAAATAAATATTAGTTTTAAATGTACTTCTCTTAAGGTTAAAATTCACAAAGATAGAAAAATTCCAAGAAAAGGAGAAGGAAAAGATTTAAAAGAAAAAAATATTATTTTTTTTAAAGAAACACAAAAATAGAGTTATTTTAAATATCAAATATTTAGTGTTTGGGATGGAAAAAATACAAGAAAATCACATATTAAATGACAAATGACAAAAGAAAATTTTCCCCACTTTCTTCAATTTAAGTCTGAAGTTGGCAATAAGGAGTTCATGATCTGAGCCACAGTCAGCTCCTGGTAATATAAAAATTACCTATATATGAATAAAGATATGACAAATAAAGGAAAAGTTGATGGATTTTATCTGAAACTTACAAGCAAAACCAATTATTATTAAGAAAATAATAATGTATGAAATCAGATTTAATACAGCATTAACAGAAAAAAAAAATCTCACTTGAATAGATATCTCTTCTTTGAGTGTAAGTACTAGAGGAAAGAAATGTAAATTCAAATCAGTAAGTAAAACCTCAGCCTCAATTATCCTATTGATTTAATATAAAAATGAAGACAATCAAGGAAAATGTAAATTGAGTTTTCTATGAGAGAGTCAATGCCTAGGCAGGTTGATAAGAAGTCCGGGGGTCCCCAGAGAGAGAGGGGGGTCTGGAATTCTCAAGGGGGAGGAAAGGACAATTTTTTTTTCCTCTACATTCCTTAGTCTTAGTCACATAAAACATTTTTATCTTTAAGCATGGAACTGATGCTTACACAACAAACAACTCAGTTTAAACTCTGTGCTAAGGATTATATAACAGCAAAGTATCCTGCCTGAGGACAGTTTCTCCTTCCTGAAAACATTCTGACTAATCCTGTTATCTTAAAATGTAAATTATGGGCGTGGGTCTAGTAAGATCTTTACAACCTCCAGACATTCAAGAAACTGCACTGGTCATAACAAACACCCTCTTCCAACATACAAGAGAAGACTCTATACATGGACATCACCAGATGGTCAACACCAAAATCAGATTGATTATATTCTTTGCAGTCAAAGATGGAGAAGCTCTATACAGTCAGCAAAAACAAGAAAAGGAGCTGACTGTGGCTCAGACCATGAACTCCTTATTGCCAAATTTAGACTTAAATTGAAGAAAGTAGGAGAAACCACTAGACCATTCAGGTATGACCTAAATCAAATCCCTTATGATTATACAGTGAAAGTGAGAAATAGATTTAAGGGCCTAGATCTGATAGATAGAGTGCCTGATGGACTATGGACTGAGGTTCGTGACACTGTACAGGAGACAGGGATCAATACCATCCCCATGGAAAAGAAATGCAAAAAAGCAAAATGGCTGTCTGAGGAGGCCTTACAAATAGCTGTGAAAAGAAGAGAAGCGAAAAGCAAAGGAGAAAAGGAAAGATATAAGCATCTGAATGCAGAGTTCCAAAGAATAGCAAGAAGAGATAAGAAAGCCTTCCTCACTGATCAATGCAAAGAAATAGAGGAAAACAACAGAATGGGGAAGACTAGAGATCTCTTCAAGAAAATTAGAGATACCAAGGGAATATTTCATGCAAAGATGGGCTCAATAAAGGACAGAAATCGTATGGACCTGACAGAAGCAGAAAATATCAAGAAGAGGTGGCAAGAATACACAGAAGAACTGTACAAAAAAGATGTTCATGACCCAGATAATCACGATGCTGTGATCACTGACCTAGAGCCAGACATCCTGGAATGTGAAGTCAAGTGGACCTTAGAAAGCATCACTACAAAGCTAGTGGAGGTGATGGAATTCCAGTTGAGTTATTCCAAAATCTGAAAGATGATGCTGTGAAAGTGCTGCACTCATTATGCCAGCAAATCTGGAAAACTCAGCAGTGGCCACAGGACTGGAAAAGGTCAGTTTTCATTCCAATCCCAAAGAAAGGCAATGCCAAAGGACGCTCAAACTACCACACAATTGCACTCATCTCACACGCTAGTAAAGTAATGCTCAAAATTCTCCAAGCCAGACTTCAGCAATATGTGAACCATCAACTTGCTGATGTTCAAGCTGGCTTTAGAAAAGACAGAGGAACCAGAGATCAAATTGCCAACATCCACTGGATCATGGAAAAAGCAAGAGAGTTCCAGAAAAACATCTATTTCTGCTTTATTGACTATGCCAAAAACCTTTGACTGTGTGGATCACAATAAACTGTGGAAAATTCTTCAAGAGGTGGGAATACCAGACCACCTTATCTGCCTCTTGAGAAATCTGTATGCAGGTCAAGAAGCAACAGTTAGAACTGGACATGGAGCAACAGACTGGTTCCAAATAGGAAAAGGAGTATGTCAAGGCTGTATATTGTCACCCTGTTTATTTAACTTATGTACAGAGTACATCACGAGAAACGCTGGACTGGAAGAAACACAAGCTGGAGTCAAGATTGCCGGGAGAAATATCAATAACCTCAGATATGCAGATGACACCACCCTTATGGCAGAAAGTGAAGAGGAACTAAAGAGCCTCTTGATGAAAGTGAAAGTGGAGAGTGAAAAAGTTGCCCTAAAGCTCAACACTCAGAAAACGAAGATCATGGCATCCGGTCCCATCACTTCATGGGAAATAGATGGGCAAACAGTGGAAACAGTGTCAGACTTTATTTTTATGGGCTCCAAAATGACTACAGATAGTGATTGCAGCCATGAAATTAAAAGACGCTTACTCCTTGGAAGGAAAGTTATGACCAACCTAGATAGCATATTCAAAAGCAGAGACATTACTTTGCCAACAAAGGTCCATCTAGTCAAGGCTATGGTTTTTCCTGTGGTCATGTATGGATGTGAGAGTTGGACTGTTAAGAAGGCTGAGTGCCGAAGAATTGATGCTTTTGAACTGTGGTGTTGGAGAAGACTCTTGAGAGTCCCTTGGCCTGCAGGGAGATCCATCCAGTCCATTCTAAAGATCAGTCCTGGGTGTTCATTGGAAGGACTGATGCTGAAACTCCAATACTTTGGCCACTTCATGCAAAGAGTTGACTCATTGGAAAAGACCCTGATGCTGGGAGGGATTAGGGGCAGGAGGAGCAGTGGACGACAGAGGATGCGATGGTTGGATGGCATCACTGACTCGATGGATGTGAGTCTCAGTGAACTCCGGGAGTTGGTGATGGACAGAGAGGCCTGGCGTGCTTCGATTCATGGGGTCGCAAAGAGTCGGACACAACTGAGTGACTGATCTGATCTGATCTGACATTCTTTTGATTCATTGTAATAACTAATTAAAAAGTATATAACTCCCTTGCTAACACTAGTGATGGGGTTACTCTCCATCCCCCTTCTGATGTCTGTGTCAGAAGCTTTCTCTATCTCTTTTATACTTTAATAAAACTTTATTACACAAAAGCTCTGAGTGATCAAGTCTCATCTCTGGCCCCAATTGAATTCTCCTCTGGAGGCCAAGAATCCTGGAGTCTTTCGTGGTTCAGCAACAGCCCTTTACTATGAAACATGAATATGACGATGGACATTGCAAGGAGATGCTGATGAAAGGTCAGATACATCATAAGATGAATTTCTCAAGGTCTGCACCACTTTCCTTTTCTTCAGCATTAATGTTTCCTTTCTTACTGTGTTTTCTAGGGTCTTGGATCTTCTTCCTCTCTTCTTCCCTGGCAATCCCATCTGTCCTCAAGGCTAGTGGCAGTCTCTCCTCTGCTTTCTTCACAATCTGCTTCTGTTTCTTGTCATCTCTATAATTTTCCTTATTCCTAAAGAGAGGTTGCAAGAGAACCATGTCTGTTTCTGGGCTCATCTATGATAGATATGGACATTCTTGGGCTTTTTTAGGACTAGTATGCAGACCCCCATCCACCCTTATACTGGCCAAAGGATTTATCAGAACTACTTGGTGCAACTGTTGTTAAGGTATTTGTAAAATACAAAGACATACAAGTTCTCCTTCACTGCTGCAACCTGTAGTCCTTGCAGTCTCTTGATGTCCAAGGTGGTCTCCTGTTGGCTGTTCCTGAACTCACTGTCAGCCTGGGAAATTATTCTTGTCACTCACCTCTGGAACATGCAGTTCCAGATACAATGCAGATACAAGCCTTACAGGGTAGCTAGAGCTGAAGCCAGTTTTCTGCTTGACCTATTTCAGTCTCACTGTTTCCTCTGTGAAGTCGAGGCATATTTCTTGAGCTTTCTTTTTAAAATTAAAATATGTAGTTTGAGTAAAATGAGGGACAAACACTGAAATCCATGGTGAATGTGTCAGCCTATTGTAATATTCTATCATTTTCTGTCCTGGATAAATGTGCCATCACAATCAGCTACAGGGTTTCTAAAACTCAGATTTCTGGACTTCAACCCACATAGGTCTTAGGTGGGAGTGGAGAATTTTCATTTCTAAGAGGTTCCTAGTTGATGTTGATAATGCTGGTACAGGTATTATACATTGAGAAAAGGGTTTAGGGACATTACAAAGCTGGTGTGAGACAAGGAGACAAATCTGAAGATTATTATCTAAACCCAGGCCATTTTTCAAATTGGTAAATTTTTAAATCTTTACTTCTTGGTATTTTGAAAATCCATCCACTAACCATACTTAAGCAAGATGTCATCTTTTGAATAACCTCCTCTAATAGATTAGCAATGATGGTTTAAGATTCCTAATCCTTTCTCCATTAATTCAGGTATGAGATTCTAGTCACAATGATCCATTTAAAGCATAAATCTGGTCAGCTCACCAGAACTATTCATATATATATATATATATAAATCTATTGTAAGAATTGACTCAGTGTCTTGATAGATGGGAAAGTCCCAGAAACTACCATCTCCGAACTGGAAAGCCATAAAAGTCAGCAGTATACTTGATTCCAATTCCAAATGCTTGAGAACCAGGAGTTCTGAAGTCCAGAGGCAGGAAAATATGGATGTACCAGCGAGGGAGAATGGATTAATCCTTCCTTCACTTTTTCCCAGTTGGGCCCTGACCAAATAGCAAAACACCCACTCACATTCATGAAAGTGGATTTATTTACTTAGTCTATAGAATCAAGTGCTAGTCTTTTCCAAAAACACCCTCAAGAACACACCTGAAACTATACCTCTATTGGAACTTGAACCCATGGTCTTTTAATTAGAATCACTCACCCGGGGTCTGTACTTACTGAGGCTCAGATTCTTCATGTCTTAGTGTAGAAGGAACTCAGGAAGAGGAACTCAGCAAGAGGCAAAGTGATAGGCAATAAATAGATTTATTAATATAGGATGCTTATAAGCAAAGCAAGGAAGCAGGCAAGGGAGTTCTGCCCCAAGGATTAAGTGGGCCACAATTTTATAATCAAAGGAAAGTGGGGAAGGAGGAAAAAACCCTTTTCTCTGAGTAGACCTCAGACTTACATTACTAGCTCCTCCTCATGTAGGGCAGGAGCGTGTCAGACCCTATGAGGTCAAACTAGGATTATCAGAGAGCTTATTCAAATCAGTAGAGAAGTGGTGAAATTTTTCTTTCACCATATGGCTTTATTGTAAAACTGTTCCTTTTTAAAAATCAAAGATTTTTATTCTGTGTGTCTTGGAAATGAAACTAAAAATTTTGGCAATTAAGAAAATATTGATTCTACAGTTTTTACCTGGATTACTAAAGAGTAAGGCAGAACAAATATTTCAACAAAAACTGAGAGTGAAAAAAGACTTAAAATGGAAGAGAGATATGATTAAAAGGGGAGCAGAGAGAAGGTATGGAGGAATTGATATTGAAACAGAGCAAGACTTTATGGTCTTTCACCATCCCCCCTCCCCTCCCCGCTCATGTCCTCAGCTTGCCTTTTGCCTGTGGAAAAATTTTAGTCAAAAATAAGTTTACACAGAGAAAAACGAGAAAATGCAGGAATAAAGGAAAAGAGTCCAACAAGAATAAGTAATTTAGTTTAGTCATTAAGCAAAGTTAAAGTCTTTTAATTCCTCCTCAAGAGCTATAAATAAATTCTGAACACACCCTCTGAGCTAGATACTGAAACTTTCAACACGTGAAAGAAGTTAACTACTTGATGGCCAGACTATAGCCAAGACATAATCTGACATAATTCTGGGAATTTGCCTCAAGGAAATGGGAACAAACCAACCCTGAAGATTAAGACTAACTCTACTTAAAACCATCACTTCATGGCAAATAGATGGGGAAACAGTGGAAACTGGTTGACTTTGTTTTGGGGGGCTCCAAAATCACTGCAGATGGTGATTGCAGCCATGAAATTAAAAGATACTTACTTCTTGGAAGGAAAGTTATGACCAACCTAGACAGCATATTCAAAAGCAGAGACATTACTTTGTCAACAAAGGTCCATCTAGTCAAGGTTATGGTTTTTCCAGTGGTCATGTATGGATGTGAGAGTTGGACTGTGGAGAAAGCTGAGCACCGAAGAATTGATGCTTTTGAACTGTGGTGTTGGAGAAGACTCTTGAGAGTCCCTTGGACTGCAAGGAGATCCATCCAGTCCATTCTAAAGATCAGTCCTGGGTGTTCACTGGAAGGACTGATGCTGAAACTCCAATACTTTGGCCACTTCATGCAAAGAGTTGACTCATTGGAAAAGACCCTGATGCTGGGAAAGATTAAGGGTAGGAGGAGAAGGGGACGACGGAGGATGAGATGGTTGGATGGCATCACCGACACAATGGACATGGGTTTGGGTGGACTCTGGGAGTTGGTGATGGACAGGGAGGCCTAGCATGCTGTGGTTCGTGGGGCTGCAGAGAGTCAGACATGACTGAGAGACTGAACTGAACTGAACTACTTAAAACAATCAAGATGAGACTGGTCACACTACTGCATGACCAATTTCAAGATGACTGTCAGAGCTGACTGTGCTGTTTCTGCATGTAGCCCACTCCCTCTGTCAATAAAAACTAGTAGTCCCTGGTTGTGAGGGTGGAAGTTGACCTTTGGATAGGAATCCTCCCTCCCCTACCCCCATTTCTGGCATCCAAAATGAAGCAAATTTTCCTTTCTACCAACCTTGCCTCTTTAGTGGATTTTGAGTGGTAAATAGCTGAACCCCACTTTCAGTCACAATATTACAAGTGAAAATACACAAGCACACTTCATATTAGTGAAAGGCTTCCACCTACATTTGCAGTAACTCAACATTAGCTAACACAAGTATATGCAGAAGAAACAATGAAAAGCTATCCTATGGTCTAAAAGCTAAAGTTAACCTAATGAATCTGTAGAGAATACAGAAGCCAAACATGCAAGAAAAAGCTTAATTTTTGACACTGATATTGAAACAAAATAAGATAAATACTAACAGAACACTATTTTTAAAGAGTGATAATTATATCAAACCAGAATTCTGTATCAAGCTTCAATGTTCCCCCAAGTAAAGATGTCTTTAAAAACTTAAAGTGAAATATTTTATTGTTAACAGCTTTGAATTAGACAAAATACTAGAGTGAAATATTAAGCTCCAAGGAAAATAATCCCAGATTGAAAATTAGGAATGCAGAATGGAATGAGGAGGAAAGGAAGCAATGATTAGGAAATATATATAATTTAATTTTGTTTTATAAAGAACTAGTTATATCTCTGGTAAAGAGTCAGACATGACTTATTGACTAAACGGCAGTGACAGATAACATCCCATGGAAATTAAAATATAGACAGAATTAAAATGCAGAAATGATAAAACACTCAGGAAAGTGTAATGGAATTGAAAGTGTTCTAAGGTTTTAGACTTTGGGAAAGGTGGTGAAAGTATTAGACTTTAAGTATATTAGACTATTAAGTGAAAGATTCATAATTCAATCATCAATGTAATTACACCCAGATTTGTATATGATTTGGATTAACAAATTGATTAGGGAATCTTGGAATAATAAAAGTGGAGTAAAAAGAGTAAAGAGACTATTTATGTCAAAGGGTAAGGAAAAAGCAATACAGTTGTTGTCATTTCAAATATGAGTAATTAGGTGAAATGTAAATGCACAAAACACTAATTTTGTTGTAGTGGCTGTTTGATATAGATATTATAGTCTTGTCAATAAGTTTTTTATATTTTTTATTGAAAAACTTTAAACAGTGTCTATTTTTTCCTATGAAAGCATAACTTATCTGAAGTTTTATATCAGGAAACCTCCACTCTTATTTTTGCAGAATGTATTCCATAGTGGGAGAAAAAGGAAACATAAAATATTGACTAAAATGTTGGCATAAACTCTAAGTAACACTCCCCACGTACAAACATATCGCATTTTTTCATCTAGGACATTATGCAAATATAAGTAGCCCCAGATTTTTTTCTTTTAAAATCTCTTCAATCTCATTAATCTAAAATAGGCTGTGTCTCTGGGTTATCCACCGATTGGATTATCCACTGTTGGTCTATAAAAGGGCAATCAAAGGCAGAAGTCACTACTATCCGCAGCAAGGTACTGGTTGCCTTCATCTCAGGTGTGGGTCACAGGACAGCTCTTGGAACTGGGAGAACCAGCATTCATAAGTCAGACTGTTCTGGTAAGTGTGGCATTTTTATTGATGGCAAGAATGTCCTTTTGTATCCTTTTTTTTTTGGTAAAATCTCTTCTTAAGTTAGCAGATTTTACTCTTAAAACAAGAAGTTACCTAAGTTATTTCCTTGGTGTTAGTATTAAGAAGGTGGAGAAAACAATGGCACCCCACTCCAGTACTCTTGCCTGGAAAATCCCGTGGATGGAGGAGCCTGGTAGGCTGCAGTCCATGGGGTCGCTAAGAGTCGGACACGACTGAGCGACTTCACTTTCACTTTTCACTTTCATGCATTGGAGGAGGAAATGGCAACCCACTCCAGTGTTCTTACCTAGAGAATCCCAGGGACGGTGGGGCCTGGTGGACTGCCGTCTATGGGGTCGCACAGAGTCCGACAGGACTGAAGCGACTTAGCAGTAGCAGCAGCAGTATTAAGGTGGAGAAAACAATGGCAACCCACTCCAGTATTCTTGCCTGGAAAATCCCATGGACGGAGGAGCCTGGTGGGCTGCAGTCCATGGGGTCGCTAAGAGTCGGACACGACTGAGCAACTTCACTTTCATGCATTGGAGAAGGAAATGGCAACCCACTCCAGTATTCTTGCCTGGAGAATACCAGGGACGGGGGAGCCTGGTGGGCTGCTGTCTATGGGATCGCACAGAATCAGACACGATTGAAGCGACTTAGCAGGAGCAGCAGTATTAAGAAATAGTTTTATATACCTTTGTATATGAAACTTTCTTAGGATAATAGTCCAGATTTTAGTTATTCTAATTTTTATTTATTTATGATTCATGGTTTTACATACCTTTGTATATGAAACTTTCTTGGGAATAACAGTCCAGATTTTCTAGAGTGTGGGCTCAGTTGCTCCATGGCATGAGCAATCTTCCCAGGCTATGGATTGAACCTGTGTCACCTGCATTGGCAGGAGTATTCATAACCCCTGGACCACCAGGCAAGCCCCAACATTTTAGTTTTTAAAATCAATGTCCCTGGAAAGCAAAGTAGTGTTTATCCCTGTGTTGCAGAAATTGTTCTATCTTAAAATTCCTTAGTTACTATGTGTGTTTTTTTTTCCCCCATTTTTCCTTTCTTCCCTTTATTTTTTGGTATCTTAGTTCCCCAACCAGGGATTGAATCCAGGCCACAGCAGTAAAAGTGATGAGTCCTAAACACTGGGCCCCCAGGGAACTCTACCCCCATCCTTTTCTTTCTTTGCTCAGCTCTCAGGAGTCAGACTTCCCATAATCTCATCATCTGAAATTGTAGTTAATTCTCCCTCCCTTTTGCCTTTCTTACTGCTCTTGCTCTTTCTCCTATCTCTGCATTGGCCTTACTGTTTGTCAGAATCCTTATTCATACCTAACACTAGAGTAGGCATTCTTAAGTCTATTAACAGTTTTATCTCATCAGGATTAAGATAAATTAGGGCAGTAACTTTGTTAAGTAGAATTATGAATCCTGGGTTTTAGTCCACACCTTGGCATATATTAGGTGCTCTGTAAATGAGAGGATCAAGTAACTTTCCCTCCAGACTCAAACATCTTTAAGAAGTACTGTTAATAATTATGGCAGAACAGCAGGAATGGAATTTGATTTTTTTCTCCCCTTAAAAACACCAATGTGGACAGAAATTTAAAAGAAAGGGTGCACTGATTAACTTTACATCTTAAATGGGTTATTGTGGCTAGAGTCTTAAAATGGATTACACAGAGAAAAATGATTTGAAAATAAATGATTGCAGTCCACCACAAGAGATTATCAGGGCTTATCTATGGTGATTTTATTTGAAAAATGTAGGAAAAAAATTTCTTTTTTGGTGTGAATAGTTTTCTCTCAAAATTCTGAGCATTTCCTAAGAACTAAACATATTTATGTTGCTATATGTCAGTGTTAAACATTAAAGACTAGATCAATATTGTCTTCATTAGATATCCAATTTAGTGAGAAAAACTATGAAATAAAAGATACTAATATATGTACAATTTAAAATAGGAAAAAATAACAGAAAATGTAATATTAATTTGGATTCCTGAATCAGGAAGAGTCACTCATGTAAATGAGGTTTTGCAGGAAAATTGAAAGGTGCTCAAGAATTTCAAAGGGTGGCACCAGGTCGTTGAGAAGGTGCTCTTAGAGTGTTGTTCCGGGAGCAGTGGATGTTCTCCCCCTCAGATCCGGGGTGAGTTAGGTTCTAGTTTCTTGTTACCTCAGCATTGTGAACAGTCAGGTTGCTGAGCTTTCCCAGAGATCTCCCTCATCTCCCTCATCTCCCTCACCTTCCCTCACCAGGAAAATGGCTGAAGTGATGGAGTCCGAGATTGAGCAAAGTTTCCAAACTGTTAGATCTTGGAGGAAAAAGAAGGAACAAGAACAATTCCGTAAACTCTTTATTGGTGGCTTGAGCTCTGAAACCACAGAAGAAAGTCTGAGGAACTACTACAAGCAGTGGGGAAAGCTTATAAGCTGTGAGATCATAAGGGACCATGCAAGCAAAAGATCAAGAGGGTTTGGTTTTGTCACCTTTTCATCCATGGCTGAAGTGGATGCTGCCATGGCTGCCAGACCTCACTCTATTGATGGGAAAACAATTGCCCCCAAACGTGCTGTCCCAAGAGAGGAATCTGGACAGCGAGGGGTTTTCCTAACTGTGAAGAAGCTGTTTGTTGGTGGAATTGAAGATACTGAGGAACATCATCTTAGAGATTACTTTGAGAAATATGGAAAAATCGATGCCATTGAGATAATTACTGATAGAGAGTCTGGAAGAAAAAGAGGCTTTGGATTCGTGACTTTTGATGACCATGATCCCGTGGATAAGATTGTGTTGCAGAAAAACCATATCATCAATGGCCATCAGGCAGAAGTAAGAAAGGCCTTTTCTCGACCTAAAATGCAACAAGTCCAGCATTCTAGAAGTAGAAGGGGAGACAATGCTGGTTTTGGAGATTCTCCTGGTGATGATGGAAATGTTGGACCAGGGTCAAGACGAGGAAGTAGCTTTGGAGGACGATCTGATGGATTGAGAAGCGGTCAGTGGACTTGGTCATGGTTATAGTAGGTGTGGAGAATGACCAGGAAGTGGCAATTTGGGAGTTAGCCCTGGTTATGAAGGAGGAAAAAGAGTTTATGGTGGTGGAGAACTTGGATACGGATTGACAAGAGGATCTTTAGCTTCCTGTTTTACATGGACTTGACTGTATAAAGAGAGGATAAGAGCCCAGAGGTAACAGGGCAACTTTAGGTTATCCAAATAATTAATGACTTTAAGGAAACTCTTCTCAGTCATGCCATGACTGTGGCAGTGATGTAGCAGAAGACACCAGAACAGATGCAGTCATTTGTGAATGGATTGGTTTACTATACTATGGAGGAAAGAATGAAAAAAAATTGCTTTTGAGACAGTTTCCCAACTTTGTTTCTTTCAAGTAAGAGGACAGAAGCATCCCTTCTTTGATAACATTAGTTTTTTAAGTGTCCAGTGACATGTTAACCTGTTTTCAAGATTTTTCTCACAGTTTTGAAAAACTGTTTTCTAGGATTTAAAAAACTGAAATGTCTTGTAGTATTAAGAAGTTGTTGTACATTTATGATTTAATAAAGACTTCTAAAGGAAAAACAGGTATTCTCTTTCAGTCATGTTTTTGCATTTTTATTCTTTCTTTTAAATAAATACTTCTTCATTTTATGAGATCATTGACACACAGCACCATATGTTTAAATATGCAGTACAATGATGATTTATATGTATTGTAAACTGATTACTATAGAACTTTATAGAATTTATCTCACACTGTAACATTTTTCTTATGATAATGTTTAACTTTCAGTGTTAAGTGTGGCCCTCATGTACATTACTTTTATGTTTATCTTAAAACTGAATGTATTTTTTTTTATAATTTAAGTATGATTACTCTTGCATGGAAAATGCCATGGACAGAGGAGCCTCATAGGTTGCAGTCCCTGGGGTCGCTGTGAGTCGGACACGACTGAGCGGCTTCACTTTCACTTTTCACTTTCATGCATTGGAGAAGGAAATGGCAACCCACTCCAGTGTTCTTGCCTGGAGAATTCCAGGGACGGGGGAGCCTGGTGGGCTGCCATCTATGAGGTCACACAGAGTCGGACATGACTGAAGCGACTCAGCAGCAGGAGCAGCAGCATGATAGCTTTACATAATTTTTTACAGAAATTAACAGAATTTTCTGTCAAACATGAATCAGCCATAGGTATACATATGTTCCGTGCCACTTGAACCTCCCTCCCATCTCCCCCCATATCCCACTCCTCTAGGTAGATACAGAGCCCCTGTTTGAGTTCCCTGAGTCATACAGAAAATTCCCATTGCTTATCTAATTTACATATGGTAATGTATGTTTCCATGTTACTCTCTCCATACATCCCACCCTCTCCTCCCCCAACCCGTGTCCATAAGTCTGTTCCCTATATCTGTTTCTTTATTGTTGCCCTGCAAATAAATTCATTAGTACCATCTTTCTAGATTCCATATATATGCATTAATATACAATATTTATCTTTCTCGTTCTGTATTACTTCACTCTGTATAATAGGCTCTAGATTCATCCATTTCATTAGAGCTGACTCAAATGCATTCCTTTTTATGGCTGAGGAATATTCCATTGTGTATATGTACCACAGTTTCTTTATCCCTTCATCTGTCGATGGACGTCCGGGCTGCTTCCATGTTCTAGCTATTGTAAACAGTGCTGCAATGAACATTATGATACATATGTCCTTTTCAATCTGGGCTTCCTCAGGTTATATGCGTAGTGGGATTTCTGGGTCATATGGTGGCTTTATTCCTAGTGGAATCTCCATACTACCAGCCATAGTGGCTGTATCAATTTTCATTTCCACCATGTGTATTTTCAATTTTGGTTTTCTCAGGTTATCTGCCTAGTAGTGGGATTGCTGGGTCATATGGTGGTTTTGTTCCTAGTTATTCAAGGAATCTCCATACTATCTTCCGTAGTGGCTGTATCAGTTTACATTTCCACCAACAGTGAAAGAGGATTCCTTTTTCTGCACACCCTCTCTATCATTTATTATTTGTAGACTTTTTAATGATGGCCACTCTGACAGATGTGAGGTGATCTCATTGCAGTTTTGATTAGCATTTCTTTAATAATGAGCAAGGTTGAGCATCTTTTCATGTTTGGTAGCCAACTGTAGGTATTCTTTGGAGAAATGCCTGTTTAAGTATTTTTTCTACTTTTTGATTGGGTAGTCTGTTTTTCTGGTATGGAGTGGTATGAGCTGGTTGTATATTTTGGAAATTCTATGTCAGTTCCTTCATTTTCTATTTTCTCCCATCATGAAGCTTGTCTTTTCACCTTGCTTATAGTTTCCTTTGCTGTCCAAAAGCTTTTAAGTTTAATTAGGTCCCACTTGTTTATTTTTGTTTTTATTTCCATTACTTGAGGAGGTGGGTCATAGAGAGTCTTGCTTTGATGAGTGTTCTGCCTATGTTTTCCCCGAAGAGTTTTATAGTATCTGGTCTTACATTTAGGTCTGTAACCCATTTTGAGTTTATCTTTGTGTATGATATTAGGAAGTGTTCTAATTTCATTCTTTTACATGGGTCAAATCAGATCAGTCGCTCAGTCGTGTCCGACTCTTTGTGACCCCATGAATTGCAGCACGCCAGGCCTCCCTGTCCATCACCAACTCCCGGAGTTCACTCAGACTCATGTCCATCGGGTCAGTGATGCCATCCAGCCATCTCATCCTCTGTCGTCCCCTTCTCCTCCTGCCCCCAATCCCTCCCAGCATCAGAGTCTTTTCCAATGAGTCAACTCTTCACATGAGGTAGTTGTACAGTTTTCCCAGCACCACATATTGAGGGGGCTATCTTTGCCCCATTGTATATTCATGCCTCCTTTGTCAAAAATAAGATACCCATAGGTGTGTGGGTTTATTTTTGGGCTCTCTTTTTCCATTGGTCTATATTTCTATTTTTCTGCCAGTACCATACTGTTTCGTTGTTAATATATAGGAATGCAAATGATTTCTGTGTATTGATTTTGTGTCCCACAAATTTGCTAAATTCACTGATTAGCTATAGTAATTTTCTGATAGTATCCTTAGGGTTTTCTATGTATAGTATCATGTCATCTGCAAACAGTGAGAGCTTTAATTCTTCTTTTCCAATCTGGATTCCTTTTATTTCTTTTGCTTCTCTGATTCCCATAGCTAGGACTTCCAAAACTGTGTTAATAATAGTGGTGAGAGTGGACACATTTGTCTTACTCCTGATCTTAGAATGCTTTCAGTTTTTAACCATTGAGAATATGATTGCTGCAAGCTTATCATATATCAGTTCAGTTCAGTTGCTCAGTCGAGTCCGACTCTTTGCAACCCCATGGATTGCAGTACACCAGGCTTCCCTGTCTGTCACAAACTCCCAGAGCTTATTCAAACTCATGTCCATCCAGTCAGTGATGCCATCCAACCATCTCATCCTCTGTCGTCCCCTTCTCCTCCCACCTTCAATCTTTCCCAGCATCGCGGTCTTTTCCAGTGAGTTATTTCTTCGCATCAGGTGGCCAAAGTATTGGAGCTTCAGCTTCAACGTCAGTCCTTCCAATGAGTATTCAGGACTTATTTCCTTTAGGATGAACTGATTAGATCTCCTTGCAGTCCACAGGACTCTCAAGAGTCTTCTCCAACATCACAGTTCAAAAGTATTAATTCTTTGGCGCTCAGCTTTCTTTATAGTCCAACTCACATCCATACATGACTACTGGAAAAACCATAGCCTTGACTAGATGGACCTTTGTTGGCAAAGTAATGTCTCTGCTTTTTAATATGCTGTCTAGATTGGTCATATCTTTTCTTCCAAGGAGTAAAGTCCATATATGATTTGTTGAGGTAGATTCCTTCTATGCCCATTTTTTGAAGAGTTTTTATCATAAAAGCTCTTTTTATGAGTCAAAGGCTTTTTCTTCATCTATTATGATTTTCATATGATTTTTATTTTTCAATATGTTAATATGGTGTATCACATTGATTTTCTGTATATTGAATATTTGCACCCCCGAAATAAACCCAACTTGATCATGGTGTATGAGCTTTTTAATGTGCTGTTGAATTTTTGTTTGCTAGAATTTTGTTGAAGATTTTTGCATCTATGTTCATCAGTGATATTGGCCTGTAGTTTTCTTTTTTGTGTTGTCTTTTTCTGGTTTTGGTATCAGGGTAATGATGGCCTCATAGAATGAGTTTGTAAGTGTTCCTTCCTCTGCAACTTTTTGAAAGAGTTTTAGAAGGATAGACATTCTCTCTTCTCTAAATGTTTAATAGAATTCACCTGTGAAGCCATCTGGTCCTGGGATTTTGTTTCTAAGGAGATCTTTTATCACAGTTTTGATTTCAATGCTTGTAATTGAGTTGTTCATAATTTCTATTTCTTCCTGGTTCAGTCTTGGAAGATTGAAATTTTCTAAGAATCTGTCCATTTCTTCCAGATTATCCATTTTATTGCCATACAGTTGCTCATAGTAGCCTCTTATACTCCTTTGTATTTCTGCATTGTCTGTTGTAACCTCTCCTTTTTAATTTATAATTTTGTTGATTTGATTCTTTTCTCATTTTTTCTTGATGAGTCTGGCTAAAAAGACTTGTCAATTTTGCTTATCTTCTCAAAGAACTAGCTTTTAGTTTTATTAATCTTTGCTATTGTTTTTTTTTCCTTTTTTTTTTCATTTATTTCTGCTCTCATCTTTATTTCTTTCCTTCTGCTAACTTCTGGTTTTTTTCTTCTTTTTCCAGCTGTTTTAGGTGTAAAGTTAGGTTGTCTATTCAATGTTTTTCTTATTTCTTGAGGTAGGATTGTATTACTGAACTTCCCTCTTAGAACTGCTTTTGCTGCATCCCAAACCAGTCCATTCTGAAGGAGATCAGCCCTGGGATTTCTTTGGAAGGAATGATGCTAAAGCTCAAACTCCAGTACTTTGGCCACCTCATGCGAAGAATTGACTCATTGGAAAAGACTCTGATACTGGGAGGGATTGGGGGCAAGAGGAGACGGGGACGACAGAGGATGAGATGGCTGGATGGCATCACTGACTCGATGGACGTGAGTCTGACTGAACTCCAGGAGTTGGTGATGGACAGGGAAGCCTGGCGTCCTGCGATTCATGGGGTCGCAAAGAGTCGGCACGACTGAGCGACTAATCTGATCTGATCTGATCTGATAGGTTTTGAGTTGCTGTGTTTTCATTGTCATTTGTTTCTGGAAATTTTCTTGATTTCCCTTTTTATTTCTTCAGTAACCTGTTGGTTATTTAGAAACGGTTATTTAGAAACGTATTGTTTAATCTCCATGTGTTTGTGTTTTTTAGTCTTTTTGTTGTAGCTGATATCTAGTCTTAAAGTGTCATCATCAGGAAAGATGCTTGATATAATTTCAATCTTCTTAAATTTACTGAAAGTTGATTTGTGACCCAAAATGTAGTCTATCCTGGAGAATGTTCCATGTGCACTTGAAAAAAAGTGTACTGTGCATTTGGATGGAATGTCCCGAAAATATCAATGAGATCCATCTGGTCTAATGTGTCATTTAAGACTTGTACTTCCTTATTAATTTTCTGTTTTGATGATCTGTCCTTTGATATAAGTGGGGTGTTAAAGTCTCGTACTACTATTGTGTTACTGTGACTTTCTCAATTTATGTCTGTTAGTGTTTGCCTTATCTATCGAGTTACCCCTATGTTGGGTGCATAGATATTTACAATTGTTATGTCTTCCTCATGAATTGACCCCTTGATCATTACATAGCATCCTTCCTTATCTCTTGTAGTATTCTTTATTTTAAGGCCTATTTTGTCTGATATGCGGATTGCTACTCCAGCTCTCTTTTGACTTTCACGTCCATGAAATATTTTTTCATCTTTTCGTTTTCAGTCTATATGTGTCTTTAGGTCTGAAGTGGGTTTCTTGTAAACAGTATATATATGGGTCTTGTTGTTGTACCCATTCGACCAGTCTATGTCAGTCTATGACTTTTGGTTGAAGCATTTAATCCATTTATATTTAAAGTAATTATTGATATATATGTTCCTATTGCCATTTTCTTAATTGTTTGGGATTTGTTTTTGTAGATCTTTTCCTTCTCTTGTATTTCCTGAATATATAAGTCCCTCAACATTTGTTGTAAAGCTGGTTTGGTGGTAGTAAATTTTCTTAACTTTTGCTTGTCTGTAAAGCTTGATTTCTCCATCAGTTTTGAATGAGATGCCTGCCAGGTAGAATAATCTTGGTTGTAGGTTTTTCTCTTTCAGTATTTTAAATATATCCTGCCATTCCCTTCTGGCCTAAAGAGTTTCTGCTGAAAGATCAGCTGTTAAACATAGGGGTTTCCCTTGTATGTTATTTGTTGCTTTTCTCTTGCTGCTTTCAATATTCTTTCTTTGTGCTAAATATTTGTTAGTTTGATTAGTATGTGTCTTGGCATGTTTCTTCTTTCTTTTGTCATATATGGGACTCTTTGCACTTCTTGGACTTGATTGACTATTTCCTTTCCCATGTTGGGGAAATTTCCAACTGTAATCTCTTCAAAAATTTTCTCATACACTTTCTTTTTCTTCTGAGACCCCTATAATTTGAACGTTGGTGCATTTAATATTGTCCCAGAGGTCTCTGAGACTATTCTCAATTCTTTTCATTCTTTTTCCTTTATTCTGCTCTTCAGCAGTTACTTCCACCATTCTACCTTTCAGCTCAATGATCCATTCTTCTTCAGATATTGTGCTATTGATTCCTTCTAGAGTATTTTTAATTTCAGTAATTGTGTTGCTTGTCCCTGTATGTTTATTCTTTAATTCTTCTAGGCCTTGTTCATTGATTCTTTCATTTTCTACATTCTATTTTCAAGGCTTTGCATCATCTTTACTATCATTATTCTGAATTCTTTTTCAGGTAGTTTGTCTATTTTCTCTTCATTTATTTGGACTTGTGGGTTTTTAGCTTGTTCCTTCATTTGTGCAGTATTTCTCTGCCTTTCCTTTTTTTTTTTAAACTTACTGTGTTTGAGGTCTCCTTTTCCCACTCTTCAAGGTTGAATTTTTTCTTCTTTGGTTTCTGGCCTCATTAGTTTGGTCCAGTTATGTAAGCTTTGTGTAGGGTGTGATTTTTGCTTGTATTATGGTGGGTGGAGGTGAGGTGTTTTGTTTTTTGTTTTGTTTTGTTTTGTTTCCTCTGATGGGCAGGGCTGAGTGAGGTGGTAATCCTGTCTGCTGATGATTGGGTTTGTATTTTTGTCTTGTTTGTTGTTTGGGTGAGGGTGCAAAGGGTGCTACTGGTAGTTGGGTGATGATAGGTCTTGTATACAAGTAGTTGCCTTTGTGGAATTCTCATTATTTGATACTCTTTAGGGTTAGGAGTTCTCTGGTAGTCTAGGGTCTTGGAGTCAGCACTCCCACTCCAAAGGCTCAGGGCTTGATCTCTGGCTGTGAACAGAGATTCCACATCTGGTTTGTTATGGCATTAAATGGCATTAAAATAAATACACAAAAAATGAGGAAGACAACAAGAACCCCAGGCAAATGGCAATTACAAAATCAGGTAAATAATAACTAAAATAATGGAATATACAGATACATATACAGCCATAAGCAGAACCAAAACAGTCCCAAAAAATTAAACATAAAAGATTGACCCTGCAAACAAAGGAAACCAAAAATGAAATCCACCAGTTAAGAACAAAACTAACTAAAGTATTAACTGGAAAACAAAACTAAAGCAAAGTGCTACCTGGGGAATAAATCAACAAAAACAAAACAAACCAACAAATATGGTGAGAAAAAGAGAGAATAGAAATGCAAAGTTAATTAGAGGTAGATAGAGAAGATTTATGTATATTGAAGATTAACTGCAACAGGAAAAGAACAATGGGAAAAGCAAACAAAGGAATAAATGTAGAAAAAAATAAATTTAAAAAGTTTAATTAAAGTTAAAAGAAAGGGGGAAAAAAAGAAAAAAGAAAAAATGGATAAAAAAGGAAAACCCCACAGAACCACAAAAGGCCAATATTGAGGCAGAAGCATATAAGAGAAATAAAATGTGTGATTTTTAAAAAATTCTCAAAAGTGTAAATAGTGAAATCAACAACTACAACAACAAAGGGGGGGAGGGAGAAAAATTAATAATAAATCCAGAAGAAACTACAGTAAAAGTCAAAATATAAAAATAATAAATGCTTCTCTTGAGTCTCTCCTATCAGTGTACTTTCCCTCTCTGGGAGTCACAGTCCACCTTGCCTCCCTAGATGCACTCCAACACTGGACCTGCTGTGGGGGCAGCTCAGACTCTAATCTGGTCCTACTCCTGAGTGTTCTTGTCTCCAATTTCCAGAGTTTTCAGAACTAGTGGGTGCATTTTTTTTGTTTGTTTTCTTTTTGAGAACTCTCAATGTTTTTTTTAAATATATTCCATAGACACATAGTCTGCCTAGTTGATCGTGTAGATTTAATCTACAGCTTGTACAGCTGATGGGAAGGTTGTGGGTCTTCTTCCTTAGCCACACTGTCCCTGGGTTTCAATTGTGGCTTTATCTCCACCTCTGCATGTGGGTCGTCCACAGGAGTTTGCTCCTGAGGTGCCCAGAAGGACTTGGGTTTGCCTCATTGAGTGCCAGGTGTGGTCATGGTGCAGCTGCTTGGGTCACAGGGGCCCTGGCAGCACCAGGTACTCAGGGGAGCTGGTGGCTAGGGCAGCAGGAAATACGCTGTTCTAGAAGAGTGGCAACCCACTCCACTACTCTTGCTTGAAGAACCCCCAGACAGAGAAGCCTGGAAGGCCACAGTTCACAGGGTCACAAAGACTTAGTCACCACTGAAGCAACCCACATACACAAATGCAGGACTTTTTCTAGCCTGTGGCAGTTCTGCCCTAGTGAGGATTGAGTGTGAAGGTGGTGCAGCTGTTTGACAGTGCCAAGTGTGCAGGGACACAGACTTCCTCAGCTGCAGCTATGGCTCTATCAGAGTCTGGCAGCTAGCAATCAGAAGGCCTCTTTGGCTAGTCCTTCTCTGTTGCTCCACCCATTCATGCACTTAGAGGTCTCCCTTGCCTGGGGTCCTTCTCTGTTGCTTGGTGCATCAGGCACATGAAGGGCTCCTCTGACTGGGGTCCTTCTCTGTTGTTCAAGTGTTCTCAAGCATTTGGAAGGCCAGTATCTCTATTGTTCACCTGCTGGTGTTGGTCTTAGTGTGTGAGGAGAAAGAGGCTACCATGATGGCTTCATCCCCTACTCATGACTCAGCAGTATCCGCTTTCTGCCATGGCTGCCTGACTTTTCTCCACAGACATTTCTCAACACAGTCTCCTCACTCATGTCCCCTCAGGCTGTCTCTCTGCAGTCAACAGCAGGCTTTGCCCTGGGATTGCTCCACAATCCCTATACTTCAGCTCCCAGCCACTGTGCCTTCTAGGGGAACTGCAACCCTGTCTGGGGTACGAATGGCTGCAGAAAGGAATGTCTATGTGATTATCATTCCATTTAGGCTGTCACAGATCAGCTGCTCCACTCAGCCTCAAATGTTTCTCCTAAGTCACAAATAAATACCCTGAGTTCCCCCACCCACTGAGGGCAAGTCCAGTCTTACTAACTCTCCTGTTTTTCCTCCTTGTTCCTTCATCCTAGCAAGTTTTCCATGGTTCTATATATTCTTTTCCGGTGGTCAGGTACTCCTGCCTGCTCTCAGCTGGTGGTCTGCAATCACTTCTGGATCTGAAGGTGTATTCCTGCCATTTTCTTCCTCATGTTTGTATTTCTTGACAACCTTCATCCTCAATCTCCTCCCACCAATTCTCTGCCTTTAGTAACCACAAATATGTTTGTCTTGTTATCAATGTGTCCTAAAGCAGCAGTCGCCCTGAGTCCACCCAGATGTAGCCCTGGGGGTGGCTGTGTTCTTTTCCACTGCCTTGAGCTATGCTCAGTGAAGGTGAAGGAGAGCCTGAAATCCTCCTGATGGGAGTCTGAAAGATAAAGCTTGAGAAGAGGAGTTTGAGAGGTCCAGGAATGGATGTCTCCAAACTGATAATGCATGGCCATGCATGGGCACAGCTGTACCAATTAAAATCTCAAAATGCTTCCAATCTTAGTGGGTAAACAGTCACTGAGCTGAGGTCACCCCAAGTATCCATGCCATAACCAGGAGCTAAAGGGCTTTTATCTGGCATTTTGAACTTCATCTCCTAGAAAACTCTGTAAAAGCAAAGTAATATCTCTGCTCTTTAATATGCTATCTAGGTTGGTCATAACTTTCCTTCCAAGGAGTAAGCGACTTTGAATTTCATGGCTGCAGTCACCATCTTCAGCAATCTTGGAGCCCAGAAAAATAAAGTCAGCCACTGTTTCCCCATCTATTTGCCATGAAGTGATGGGATTGGATGCCATGATCTTAGTTTTCTGAATGTTGAGCTTTAAGCCAACTGTTTCACTCTCCTCTTTCATTTTCATCAAGAGGCTCTTTAGTTCTTCTTCAGTCACTAGGATTTTAATTTTTACAGAGATCAGGCAATGTGCTAGGTGCTAGGGGTCTGGCAGGACAAAGATAAACTAGATTGTCCCATTCCCTGACCTCACGGAGGTCACAATCTTGAGGAAATGGGGATGAATAATAAATGTTCATATAGAGGATAACCAGGGCTGTGATATGTTAAGCATTGGGTATTGTGGGTACCAGAAGTAGTCCTTGACCTAGTGTGGGAGAGTTCTTAGGGGAGCAGGCATCTAAGTGAGGACCTGAAGGATGATCAGGAAATTACCCAGATAAGCAGAGAAGAGGAGAAACATTGAGACAGAAGTGACTGCATGTGCAAAGATCCCAGGATGAGAATGTATGACAGAGTGGAGAAACTGTAAGTGATTCAACAAGGCTGGAAATGAAGTGTGCAGTGATGACAAATGGAGAGATTCCAAGTGGACTGCATCCCCCAAAGGTCAACCACCCCTTCCCTGGGCCAGTGAGGGTCAAAGGGCATATAGCAAGCAAAAATGGAGGCAAAATGCGTGGGGGCAAAAATGTGTGGACAAAAATGTAATGAGGGTCTCTTTTGGGGACATGTTGGAGAGGTAGGTATAGAAGGGTCGTTTCTAATCAAAAGGTAAGGAGTTCCTTTATAATACAGATGACATTTAAGTCTGAATAGAAGATGAATAAATGCTCACCTGGTACAGAGAGAATGGCATCTATAAAGGAGCCCCACATGGACAAAGAAATCTGGGGTTTAGAAATCTGGGGTTGTTCTTTCACCTCTCCTTAATGTGTGCCTTTCTTGTCTCCAGGTTTTAATGAACATGGTCTGAATGAGCCTCCTACAAGTAAATATCTTTGCATCCATCTTTCATTTCAGCCTCCGTGGGTCTTTTGCCAAGCTTTTCTTTTTGCTCACAAAGGGAGCTGTCCCCAAACTCAGACTGGTCTCCTGAGTGGAGCCAAGATGTCAGTGGGAGGAAAAATGTTGAGACTTTGGTCTCTTTTTGCACCTGCAGCAATGGTACTGGCTTTTCAAATTTTATTTTCTGTATTTTTCTGGGTTAGAAGGGTATATTTGAGCAATAATTTCCTACAGAAATGAGTTGAAGTTCTATGATGAGCTTGTAATTCATGACTCCTACTAACAAAATTTCCTATGGGTGCCACAGAAGTATCAAGGTAAAGATGTAAACACTGGTGACTATTCACTATTAATGGTGAAATTTGCATTTTTTATTCAACGCCTCCCTAATGTATTTTTCCATCCATTTTTCTATCCTACCAGTTATCTGTTTTCTCAAATACAAATCTCCCTCCCTCCATTCCTTCTTTTCTTTTTCCTTCATTTCTTTCATCCATCCAAATAACCGTTCACTTGTTTGTCCTTCTTTTGTTCTGTACTTCCATTCATCTCTCAACTTTTCTTCCTGGTATTTACTCTTCTTTCCTCCTCTTTGACTCTCCTATGTCCACTCTTCCTTCATCCATCCAGGTATCCCATTTCTCTTTCTCCATTTATCTGTCCTCTTTGTTTACTCTCTTTCTTGTTTAACCCACTCACACTCTCTTGGATTCATTTCATTCATTGTGTGAATAGGAGGCTTGCTCTACTCACAAAATCACTCCTATTCACACAATCCCTCCTTCCCTCACTCTGATTAGTGGTACACCTTTAAATGGTTGTCCTTGGACAAATTTCTGGAACTCAGGTGAGCCTGGGGGGCTTTCTTCCATTCTACGGGGGACTTGGTTTTTTAGTTTGATGAAATGAATTTTTTTTTTCTTTTGAAATCTGGTTCATTTAGTACCATATTTAAGAAGCCAAAAGGTCAAGAAGATTTACTCATATCTTTTTTTTCCAAGGGCTTTATATTTTTATCATTGAATTTAGGTCTTTATTTTCAGTTAATTTTGTGTAAGTTGTGAGTTGGGGGACCAACTTCATTTTTTTTTTTTTTTTTACACATGGGTATCTACTTGTTGCAGTGCTTTTTGTTAAATCATCTATTATTTCCCTGCTGTCTTGGAACTTCTATTGAAAATAAATTGCCTATAAGTGTGTTTGTTTCTAGACAAAAAATCCTACTCTATTGATCTAAATGTCTATATTTATGCAAGTGGGCTGGAAAGATCCTCTGGAGAAGGGAAAGGCTACCCTCTCCTGTATTCTGGCCTGGAGAATTCCATGGACTGTGTAATCCATGGGGTTGCAAAGAGTTGGACATGACTGAGCAACTTTCACTTCACTTTATGAAAGTGGAATGCTCTTTTGATATCTGTAGCTTAGTAGCAATTTTTATAATTGGGAAGCAGAATTTTCCAAGTTTATTATTTCTGCTTATTGGTTTGGCTTTTCAAAGTACTTTGCAATGTTATATGAATTTTAGGATCAGCTTCCAAATTTCTATAGAAGAGCCAGCTGCAATTTTGACAAAGATTGTATTCAATCTGTAAATTAAGTTAAGCAGTGTTTCCATCCTAATAATATTAAATCCTTGATTTATGAATATGAGATGTGTTTATGTTTATTTCAGTCTTTCTAGAATTTTTCAACAAACTTTTGTAGTTTTCAGGTATGAATCTTAACAGTATTTTTGTTCAATTTCTCCCCAAATTCTTGATATTTTATTCTTTGCTTATTTGTTTTTTAAATTTCATTTTCAGAATGTTAATACCTGGCATTTAGAAATACAGTGTTTGCACATTTCTCTTACATTGTCCTGAACTAATAGAATTCAGTAGTATTTATTTATATTTCTTAGAATTTTTAATATACAAGATCTTATCATTTGTGAATAGAGAGAGATTAAGTTACCAGAATACCTTATCTGTCTCCTGAGAAATCTGTTTGTGGGTCAACAAGCAATAGTTAGAACCAGACACAGTACAATGGACTGGTTCAAAATTGGGAAAGGAGTACAACAAGACTATATATTGTCACCCTGTTTATTTAACTTACATGCAGAAAACATCATGTGAAATGCTAAGATGGATGAATCACAAGATTGGAATCAAGATTCCTGGGAGAAATATCAACAACCACAGATATGCAGATGATACTACTCTAATAACAGAAAGAAAAGAGGAATTAAAGAGCACCTTGATGAGAGTGAAAGGACAGAATGAAAAAGCTGGCTTGAAACTCAACATTAGAAAAAAGAAAAGAAACCTAAGGTCATGGCATCCATCCTCATCACTTCATGGCAAATAGAAAGGGAAATAGTGGAAGCAGTGACAGATTTTATTTTCTTGGGCTTCAAAATCACTATGGATGGTGACCGTAGCCATGAAGTTAAAAGATGCTTGCTCTTTGGAAGGAAAGCTATAACAAACCTAAACAACGTTTTAAAAAGCAGAGACATTGCTTTACCAACAAAGGTATATATAGACAAACTTCTGATTTTTCCAGTAGTCATGTATGGATGTCAGGGTTGGACTGTAAAGAGGGCTAGGCACCAAAGAATTTATGTCTTTGAACTGTGGTGTTGGAGAAGATTCTTGAGAGTCCCTTGGACAGAAAGGAGATGAAACCAATCAATCTTAAAAGAAAATCAACCCTGAATATTCTTTGGAGGGACTGATGCTAAAGCTGAAGTTCCAATACACTGGCCACCTGATATAAAAAGCTGATTCACTGGAAAACACCCAGATGCTGAATTTGAGCAAATTCTGGGAGATAGTGGAAGACAGAGAAGCCTGGCATGCTGCAGTCCATAGGGTCACAAAGAGTCAAAAATGGCTTAGTGACTGATTAACAGCAATTACAATTACGGCACAAACTACATTTACAGTTCAAATTCCTTCCAGGTAGGATCCATGCATTACTCAGATTTTAAACTAATTTCATCTATTTTTAAAAAATTATAATGTAGTATAAGAAATGTTTAATAAAAGCATTTCCATGAGTAAGACATCATGCTGTGTGATCATTAGCTCTGGACCTAAAGAAAGGCCAGTTCTAGGGCAAGATACATTGTTGCACAAGGCTTAAAGAAAGCATAAAGAATGCTCACCTCCTACTGGAAGGGCCCTGGACTGCCTATCAACTCTCTCAGGGATGAATATGGGATTTACATCATGGCATGAAATTCTGAAGAATAATATTGGCAAAAGACTATATATTTCTGATGTACAGTGAAGGAAAATAAACCATTAGTACAAAAATGCCTTAATTTACAGTATTGTGACAGATCCCATGTTTAACATTTTCTTTAGAGCCCCTGTGACATCCTTATTCCTAAGACTATAGATTAAAGGGTTAAGAACAGGAGTGAGTATGGTGTAAAATGCAGATACAATCATATCCTTCTCAGGGGTGTGGTAGGAACTGGGGAGCATGTAGGTATAGATGGCAGCTCCAAAGAACAGGATGACCACAGTCATGTGGGAAGAACAAGTAGTGAAAGCCTTCTTCCTGCCCTCTGCTGAATTCATCCTGTGGATGGTGAGGAGGATGAATGAATAAGAGCTTGAAATGACTGTCACAGGGATGAGGAGCATGAGGACACAGCACAGGTACATGAGTGTCTCATACAGGGAAGTGTCTGAGCAGGAAAGCTTCATTACAGCAGGGACCTCACAGAAGAAGTGATGGATCTCCCTGGTTTTGCAGAAGGGGATGGTCATGGTGACTGGTGTGAGCATAAAGCCATCCACTGATCCCAGGAACCAGCAGCCAGACACCAAGAGATGACACACTCTATGGTTCATGAGAATAGAATAACGGAGTGGATGACAGATGGCCACATAGCGGTCATAGGCCATGGCAGCCAGAAGAAAAAATTCTGAACCTACTAGAGTCAAATAGAGAAACATCTGCATTCCACATTCAGAGGCTGAAATCTCATTCACACCCATGACCTGGTCCATGAGCATCTTTGGCACAGTGACAGAAATGTACATCACATCCATGAGAGACAACTGACTAATAAAAAAATACATGGGAGTTTGAAGATGGGCATTAGAATGTATCAGAAGGATCAGGATGCTATTACCAGACAGGGCCATCAGGAAAATCACAAAAATGACCACACAAAGGAGAGCTGGGTGCTTGGATTGACTGAAGAGTCCCATGAGGATGAAATCCAACTGTCCAGTGTGGTTGGCCACCCAGGTGGAGTTGTCCATAAAGTTTCACCTAGATAAGCAAGGAGAGCTTTGTGATTAATAGATTGCAATATGGTCATGCAATATGACCACCTGATATTAATGTTTAGTGAGCTTCTGCTGCATGTGCGTTTGTGTTTTTGTCTGTGTGTACATACACACCTGCATGCACAGCCATGTATGCAATCCAGTTGTGCTAATAAGAGGAGATGTTATGGGGTTGTAGATTTGAGGATTATAAGATTCCTTCAATTAAATACATTCTTCGAAAGAGAAAGAATTCACAACTTGTCTTTTGGTGAATATATTGTGGGTTAAAACAATCAGTTACTAATAGTAAGTTTGCCAAAGTTCAATGTCATGAGATGTCCTGATGCAAACTCTACGTAAATATATATTAAAGCAAATAAGAGTATATAAATATAAATAAGTATAATATATACTTCCAATTTTAACTGTGGATAAGCAGAGTTTCATAGAGAATCCCTTCTCTATTTTATCTAGTACATGCTTCTGCAACTTCATCTCCTTATAGTTCCTGCCATTTGTTTCAAATATCGGGGAACAGAACTAGCATTTAGAAGGTCACAGACATTTACAAGACAAGGCATTCATTGTTTTGCAAGCATTATCTGCTTTATTGCCTACAGCAATCAAGTTTTCATGGAAAAAGATGCATAAAGGAAAACTGAATAACACTGAGAAGTCTCTGACTCCATGTAATCTGTCCCCTATCTTGCTGCTCACAGTACATATCTGTGTTCAATGCTGAAGACAAATAAAAAAAAAAAAAATTAAACTTGGTTACACTTAAGGAGATCATAATCAGTCAATGAGGGAGAAATATTACATAAATGTGATTTAAACTAGAATATTAAAAGACATACAAAATAAATTATTAAGAACAGTAGGAAAAAAATACACCTGAACTTTCTTAAGAGAATTAGTAGTTTCTCCTAAAATTTTTATCAGGCAGATTACATTTTGGAGCTTTTCATTTTCTTACATGTTAAATGTTAAGTTTTATAAGTCCTTATCAACAAGAGTTCATCTTTGCATGAAATGTTCCTTTGGCATCTCTGATTTTCTTGAAGAGATCCCTAGTCTTTCCCATTCTGTTGTTTTCCTCTATTTCTTTGCATTGATCACTGAAGAAGGCTTTCTTATCTCTTCTTGCTATTCTTTGGAACTTTGCATTCAGATGTTTATATCTTTCCTTTTCTCCTTTGCTTTTCGCTTCTCTTCTTTTCACAGCTATTTGTAAGGCCTCCCCAGACAGCCATTTTGCTTTTTTGCATTTCTTTTCTACGGGAATGGTCTTGATCCCTGTCTCCTGTACAATGTCACGAACCTCGTTCCATAGTTCATCAGGCACTCTATCTATCAGATCTAGGCCCTTGAATCTATTTCTCACTTCCACTGTATAATCATAAGGGATTTGATTTAGGTCATACCTGAATGGTCTAGTGGTTTTCCCTACTTTCTTCAATTTAAGTCTGAATTTGGCAATAAGGAGTTCATGGTCTGAGCCACAGTCAGCTCCTGGTCTTGTTTTTGCTGACTGTCCAACCTAGATAGCATATTCAAAAGCAGAGACATTACTTTGTCAACAAAGGTTCATCTAGTCAAGGCTATGGTTTTTCCTGTGGTCATGTATGGATGTGAGAGTTGGACTGTGAAGAAGGCTGAGCGCCAAAGAATTGATGCTTTTGAACTGTGGTGTTGGAGAAGACTCTCAAGAGTCCCTTGGACTGCAAGGAGATCCAGCCAGTCCATTCTGAAGGAAATCAGCCCTGGGATTTCTTTGGAAGGAATGATGCTAAAGCTGAAACTCCACTACTTTGGCCACCTGATGCGAAGAGTTGACTCATTGGAAAAGACTCTGATGCTGGGAGGGATTGGGGGCAGGAGGAGAAGGGGACGACAGAGGATGAGATGGCTGAATGGCATCACTGACTCGATGGACGTGAGTCTGAGTGAACTCTGGGAGTTGGTGATGGACAAGGAGGCCTGGCGTGCTGCAATTCATGGGGTCACAAAGAGTCAGACATGACTGAGTGACTGATCTGATCTGATCAACAAGAGGAAATATTGGCTCCACTTTCTGGGAAGAGTTTAGAAATGCTTATGATGCAGTAGTATTTCAAGTAGAATTTCAGTTTCAAATATATTTTATGTTCTTGCAATAATCCCAAGACTGATTACAATATTCAGCTTATTAACAATCCCATGTTCTAGAGTGATGAAGCTGCAGACAACTTTGAAAGTGAATTTGGTGATTTAACATAGATATACAACAAATTTGCCACACATTGCATTAACATATATTTCTGTCAATTTCTACCTTCACTGGTAAATGAATGCTGAGCTCCATCTGTGTAAAATTTTTAAACTGTACAATTAAGACGAAATACACCTGTGACTGAGTCTATTTGTGGTCAGAATGAAGCAAGGACCAGTTCAGTGGCTGGTACAAGTGAACACCTCAGATCTATTTGTTGAATAAATGAAAAGAAAGCAGAGGGCAAGTGGGAAGTGGGACTTTCATTTCTTTGGTAAATGAAAGTCACTGTGTTCAAGCGACACTGAATACCTAGGACACCAGACAGATAAGGGAATTCTGTTTGTACCACAAAAAACAGTTGGCCTTCCTATTCAGAAGGGAGACCAATTTTTTTTTCTTACTTTTCTCTACCAAATTGCCTGAGTTCAAAATGAACAAAATGGTGCTTATTAAACTTGAGTAATTCTTAACTGTAGTAGTAGCTTAGTAACAAATCTTACATTAATCTGACAGCTCTTAAGCAATTGTTTTATTGCATTACTGTGTATTTTGTCCCCAAGAGCCTATGAAGTACTTACTCATCTTATTTTCTCCTTTTACAAATTAAATAATTCAGGTTCCTGGGGCATCTGCCTAGACTCGTGTCTCAGCTCAGGAGTTGGGACACAGAGTCTGTAATACTGCATAAATACTGTAAAACCCACTGTTCCCTCCACAGTCTACAATTTGGGTATTAGCTACCAACTGTAGATTTCCTCTAGGAAACAGATATGACTGAGACATTTATTTCAATGTTCTTACATCCAGAAATAATACCCATACCAAGTAAAATTAGTCCCTTTTCTTCTATTAACTTCAGTCTCAAGAAAAGAAAGTACAATAATGTAGGAGGGTGTGTATTGTAAATAAATATAATATGTAGGAGGGTGTGTATTGTAAATAAATATAATATGAAAGATTCAAGAAAAAGAAACATTTGCTTCTCTCCAGGGAAATAGACAATAGTGAAAAAAATTAGAAATAAGTCCAAACATTAACAGAATGTGACAGAAACCCAAGTAAAAATAATAATAGTTACCCTTTTTATTCTTTTTTCCTGTCTTCCTATCTGATTGACCCCAAAATCAGATGATGCCAAAAGCCTCATCTAGATGGACTAATGGAAAGTGGCCACAATTAACTATATAAAAAGAAACAGGAGAGTGACATCATCCCTGGTTTTACTAAGCCTATTAAGGAAGTGGAATATGGTCTTCTATAGATAAATTCCCTCTGGGACTTTGTAGAATAATGAAATCAAGAGAGTTAAAAGTAACAAATATCTGTACTGCACTTTTCTGATTTTTTCTCATTTTTAGCCACTTTTATTATTAAAGTAGAACTCTTAACCAGTATTGACAAAATCTTAAATCTTTACCATCATCAATAAATTATCTATGAAATATATATTAGCTTATATATCTAATATAAGCCTTAGCCCTTTCACATTAAAAGTGTTTCATATAATATATATATATATATATATCTCCCCATGTAATCTTCAAGAATATTTTGTAAAGTATTGGTGTTTGTCTTATCTTTCACAGATATAGACCCTGAAACTCATAGTCTAATTGATATGTCAAAAAGAGTACCAATAATCAGTAACGTAGTTGAGACAAATTTGAGAGGGTATCCTTTACATCTTCATCTGGATCACTCTTCATTATTAATGCTTTGCTGATTGTGCTCTTTCTTTTTTTACTCGGCTGCAATCTGTGTTGCACTGCATTTTAGGATTTTTTTTTTAATTGAAATGTCAACATCTTGTTTATAGAAAATATATATATATATAAAAACAGAAACCATTACAAAGAAAATATTTTAAAGGGGCCATAATCTAATCTATCAGACAAACACCATGCTTTAACAGTTTTATTTTGCTTGAGATTACAAATATCTACAAATTGTATATCACACACCAGGTAGTTGGGATAAACAAGGCAGCAAGAAGCAACCCCACCATCATGAAACTAGCAGGAAAATTCTTTTGAACCTTTTTCTATATGTGTGCTCTCAAACTATGTTGAGTATTTTTCCATGCCATCTTTTGTCCATGACATCCTTGTCTAGAGAGTGACTCCTGTTTAAAAGGCCTACACTCGGGGGCTGGAGCCTCCCATGTCTTCCAGGGTTTCAGCCTGCAAATGGTTTGTTCTAACCACTTTGTCACATGGTTTCCCAGAAGACTCTGATGGTGCAAGCCCTGGGAGGTTCTAAATAGTGAGAAAAAGGAAGAAATTGCATCTTTTTTCTTGTTTCTGATGAATATCTCTGGAAGTAGCTGTAAGCTATTGAGAACCATGCAGGAACTGGAGGTTCCAGTACTCCAAAGGCAGTTTCAGTGTCAATGGTGGGATGCAGGACTCAGGGCTGCATCAGGGAAGGGTCCCCTCAGTAACCCTAGAATGCAGCATCTCAGTCAGCTCAGTAGTGTGGGGAATGTGGGGCTCCAGTTTTGGCAAAGACTTGACATTTCCTTCACTTTTCCCCCAGCTTTCACTCCAGCCCATTGACATCCCCATAACCAATCCCCTGAAGTAAATTTCTTCACTTTGAAGTGTGTAAAATGGGACTGGATATTAAATAATTAGGTTAATGTTCTATCAAATGAATATACATTAATTACAATTCCCCATAATATTGAATAATTGTGTTGCATTCACATTCTAAATTACAAGTTATGCTATGATAAAAATATATAGAAAGCATTCTCTGAATGTAATTTCCCCTAAGATAATTTATCAGAGGGTATAGAATACTTGTGGGCTTCCCTGTGAAAGGTTGTTGCTGAATCATGACAAGACGCCGGGATTCTTGGCCTCCAGAGGAGAATTCAATCCGGGACCAGAGACGAGGCTTGATTGCTCAGAGCTTTTGTGTAATAAAGATTTATTAAAGTATAAAGGAGATAGAGAAAGCTTCTAACATAGACATCAGAAGGGGGTAGAAAGAGTACCCCCTAGCTAGTGTTAGCAATGAAGTTATATACTCTCCAATGAATCCAAAGAATGTCTGGAGGTTGTAAAGACCTCACCAGACCTTCTCCCATAATTTACATTTTAAGGTAACAGAATTAGCTAGAAGGTTTAGTCCAGAGACTGCCTTCAGGCAGGATACATTATTGTTATATAATCCTTGTAAAGACCAGACCTACTCCCATAATTTACATTTTAAGATAACATGATCAGCCACGTTTAATCCAGAGACTGTCCTCAGGCAGGATACATAATCCTAAGGAATGTAGAGGAAAAAAGGAAGTTTGTCCTTTCTTCCTCCTTGAGTATTCCAGACCCCTCTCTCCTTGGGGACCCCTAGACTTCTTAACAACCTGCCTAGGAAATAACTCTTTCACCTGGCAGTTCAAATGGTAAAGAATCTGCCTGTAGTACAGGAGACCCAGGTTCAATCCCTGGGTCAGGAATATTCCCTAGAGAAGGGAACAGAAATCCTCTGTAGTATTCTAGCCTGGAGAATCCCATAGACAGAGGAGCCGGGTGGAAATACTTCAAGTTTCTTCATACACAACACAGAACTGCTTTTCCACAAATGTCTTCAAATGTATTATGATATCAAATTTCACTTGAACTAGCATTAAGTTGTTGTGCTTTTCCATCTCAGTCAATTTGATAGGCATATAATTAATACCTGCTGTATTGCTGATCTTGTTTGTGACACCAATTGTCTTGCTGTTCACACTATTCACACTGTTCGCCGAACCCAGGGTAGACAAGGCATGAGCTAAGAGGCTAGAAGAAGACTCAAGGAACTATAGGAACGGCAGACACACTTATTCTCTCCTGGCTGGCACAGCAGCCATAACACAGCATCTCTTCTTGATGAAGCAGCAGCCATAGCAGCAGTCATAACATAAAACAACATAACCACACACAACCCTGTGAGCAAGTGTGTACCTTGTGACATGCATGTGCAATGCTATAAGCAGTCTCAGCTGTTACACAACCATGCAAAGTCATTGTTTACAGAACATGAAGCAAGAGAGCCTAGCCACCCATCTTGGCTAATTTGTCTTCATCCACACCTGCCTTTCTTGATTACTAATATGGTCATAAATTTTCATATGTTTATCCATGTAACTACTGCTTATGTGAAATATGTTTATATCTTTTGCACATTTAATTTTTTAAAGTTTTTCTTTAAAAGTATGAAAGTGTTAATATATTAAGAATAGTAACTCCTTGTGAGTAGTGTTCATTATTTTTTCCTAAATTTTTTATTGTGATATTTTATCTCATCATAATATTTTATTTAGTTTAATGTGTTTTTTATTTTAGCATTTTTGTGTTTAGGAAGTTCTTACACAGTTTGGAATCATTAAAAATAATCAATTTTGCTTTTTTTTTTTTAAAGAATGAGTTTCACAGTATTTTTGAACAGTTAATTTCTAACCCAGCAATAACTTCTTGGGGGTGTGATATGGAGTGGATTTCTAACATGGTTTTCAAGTAGAAACTAACCTCAAGGACTAAAGAATTCAATCTTTCATTCACTCACTCCAAAAATATATATTCACTACCATTTATGTGCCAGCTGCATTTATCTTTCTCAAGATTGCTTTGGCTTTTCAGGGTCTTTCGTGTTTCCATTAAAATTGCAAAATCTTTTGTTCTATTTCTATGAAAAAATACCATAGGTAATTTGATAGGAATCATACTTGTTTTGGGTAGTATGGTCATTTTCACAATATTGATTCTTCCAATCCAAGAATATGGTGTGTCTATCATTATGTTTGTGTCATCTTTGGTTTCTTTCATCAGTATCTTATAGTTTTCTGCATACAATCTTTTGCCTCCTTAGGTAGGTTTGTCCAACAACAGGTGAGTGGATTAATAAAGATGCAGTATATATGTACAATGAAATATTACTCAACTATAAAAAGAACAAAATAATTCCATTTTTAGCAACATGGGAGGACCTAGAGATTCTCATGGTGATTGAACTAAGACACAGAAAGACTAATATCACTTATATGATGAATATTTTAAAAGGAAACAGAACTGAGTCACAGATGTACAAAACAGACAAATGGTTACCAGGGGATGAAGAGAGAAGGGATAAATTGGGAGACTGTGTTTGACATACTCACACTGCTTGCATGTATACCAATTCACTTCAAAAGTGTCTGACTCTTTGTGACCCTATTGACTGCAGCCTGCCAGACTCCTCTGCCTAGGGATTCTCCAGGCAAGAATACTGGAGCGGGTTGCCATGCCCTCCTCCAGGGTATCTTCCCTGACCCAGGGGTTGAACCAGCATCCCCTGCAGCTCCTGAATTTCTGTCAATTTGTTTACCACTGAGCTGCCAAGGAAGCCCATATACACACCATTATATAAAAAAGACATCTAATAATAAACTGCCATTTAGGACAAGGAACCCTACTCAATACTCCGTAATGGCCTCCATGGGAAAAAAATCTAAAAAAAGAGTTGATGTATGCATATATGTATCAACCTCATACCTGCCAAAGATGCTCCAAGCACTCAAATAAAACCTTGTGTGCACCAGGACCCAGAGACCCCACAGAGACTGAGCCAGACCTGCCTTTGAGTGTTTGCGTGTCTCTTGAGGCAGCATGGATTAGCACTGGCCTGTTGCAGGGACAGGGCCTCTGGCTGCAGCAGACCTGGGAGGTGTGACATGTGACATAACTCCTCTTGGAGGAGGTTGCCATTAGTCCCACCATACAGCCACCAAGCAGATTACCCACAAACTGGAGAACAATTATACCAAAGATATTCTTGCACTGTTGCAAAAGTTCTAGGGCCCACAACAGTTTTCCCAACCTGGGGATCCAGCAAAATCACTGAGAATCCCCAGGGAATTTGACTTTCAAGACCAGTGGGATTTGATTACAGAACTTCCACAAGACTGTAGAAACAGACGCTTGGAGGGCACAAACAAAACCTTGTGTGCACCAGGACACAGGAGAAAGGAGCAGTGACCCCACAAGAGGCTGAGCCAGACTTGCCTGTAAGTGTCCAGGAATCTTCAGCAGAAGTGTGGGTCGACAGTGGCCTGCCAATGGTTCGGGGGCACTGAATACAACAGTCCTGGGAGCTGCAGCATGCTGACATAAGTACTTTTGAAGGAGGTTACCATTACTGCCATTACCCCTACCATAGTTTGTTCTCAGGTCAAACTAGAGGGAAGGAACAAGCCCCACCTATCAGGAGAAAGTTGAATTAAAGATTTACTGAGTATGACCACCCCTCCATCAGAGCAAGACTCCGTTTGCCCCACAGCAGGTACCTCCCATCAGGAGGCTTCCACAAGCCTCTAATCCTTACTCATCAGAGGAAAGACAGAATGAAAACCACAGTCACAGAAAATCAACCAAACTGATCATATGGATCACAGCCTTGCTTAACCCAATGAAACTATGAGCTATGCTGTGTAGGGCCACCAAAGATGGATGGACGGGTCATGGTGGACAATTCTGACAAAACATGGTTCACAGGAGAAGGGAATGGCAAACCACTTCAGCATTCTTGCCTTGAGAACCCCATGAACGATATGAAAAGGCAAAAAGATATGACATTGAAAGATGAACTCCCCAGGTCAGTAGGGGCCCAATATTTTACTGGAGAAGACCAGGGAAATAGCTCCAGAAGGAATGAAGAGTCTGAACCAAAGTGGAAACAATGCCTAGTTGTGGATGTGAAAGTGGATGTGGGTGTGAAAGTAAAGTCCAATGCTGTAAGAACAGTGTTGCATAGGATCCTGTAATGTTAGGTCCCTGAAACAAGGTAAATGGGAAATGGTCATACAGGAAAGGGCAGGAGGGAACATTGACATTTTAGGAATCAGTGAACTAAAATGGACCAGAATGGGAGAATTTAATACAGGTGATCATTATATCTACTACTGTGGGCAAGAATCCCAAGAGAAGAGTACAAAGTGCAGTACTTGGGTGCAATCTCAAAAATGACAGAATGATCTTTGTTCATTTCCAAAGCAAACTATTCAATATCACAGTAATCCAAGTCTATGCCCCAATCACTAATGCCGAATACGTTGAAATTGAACAGTTCCATAATGACCTACAAGACCTTCTAGAACTAACACCAAAAAAAAAAAAAAAGTCCTTTCCATCATAGGGTACTGGAATGCAAAAGTAGGAAGTCAAGAGATACCTGGAGTAACAGGAAAGTTTGGCCTTGGAGTACAAAATGAAGCAGGGCAAAGGCTAACAGAGTTTTGCCAAGAGAATGCACTGGTCACAACAAACACCTTCTTCCAAAAACACAAGGGAAGTCTCCACACATGGACATCACCAAATGCTCAATACTGAAATCAGATTGATTATATTCTTTCCAGTCCAAGTTGGAGAAGCTCTATTCAGTCAGCCAAAACAAGACTGGAAGCTGACTTGTGGCTCAGATCATGAACTCCTTATTGCAAAATTCAGACTGAAATTGAAGAAAAAAAGGGGAAACCACTATACCATTCAGGTATGGCCTAAATCAAACTCCTTATAATTATACAGTGGAAGTGACAAATAGATTCAAGGGATTGTATCTGATAGAGTGCCTGAAGAACTCTGAAAGGAGGTTTGCAACATTGTGCAGGAGACAGTTATCAAAATCATCCCCAAGAAAAAGAAATGCAACAAGGCAAAATGGTTATCCAAGGAGACCTTACAAATAGCTGAGAAAAGAAGATAAGTGAAAGGCAAAGGACAAAAGGAAAAATATACCCATCTGAATGCAGAGTTCAAAAAATTAGCAAGGAGAGATAAGAAAGCCTTCCTCAGTGATCAATGCAAAGAAATAGAGGAAAGCAATAGAATGGGAAAGACTAGAGATCTCTTCAAGAAAATTAGAGATACCAAGGGAACATTTCATGCAAAGATGGGCATGAAATAAAGGACAATAAAGGACAGAAATGGTATGGACCTAACAGAAGCAGAAGATATTAAGAAGAGGTGGCAAAAATACACAGAAGAACTGCACAAAAAAGATCTTCATGACCCAGATAACCATGATAGTGTGATTACTCACCTAGAGCCAGACATGCTGGAATGTAAAGTCAAGTGGGCCTTATGAAGCATCACTATGAACAAAGCTAGTGGAGGTGATGGAATTCCAGCTGAGCTATTTCATATCCTTAAAGACGATGCTGTTAAAAGTGCTGCACTCAATACGCCAGCAAATTTGGAAAATTCAACAGTGGCCAGGAGACTGGAAAAGGTCAGTTTTTATTCCAATCCAAAAGAAAGACTATGTCAAAGAATGTTCAAACTACCTCACAATTGCACTCATCTCACATGCTAGCAAAATAATCCTTAAAATTCTCCAAGTGAAGCTTCAACAGCAAGTGAATTGAGAACTTCCAGATGTTCAAGCTGAATTTAGAAAAGGCAGAGGAACCAGAAAGGAAATTGTCAACATCTGTTGGATCATAGAAAAAGCAAAAGAATTCCAGAAAAACATCTACTTCTGCTTCATTGACACGCTAAAGCTTTTGACTGTGTGGAAATCAAAAAACTGTAGCAAATTCTTAAAAAAGATGGGAATACCAGACCACCTTACCTGCCTCCTGAGAAACCTGTATGAAGCTTAAGAAGCAACAGTTAGAACTGGATATGGAACAATGGACTGATTCCAAATCAGGGAAGGAGAACATCAAGGCTGTATATTGTCACCCTGCTTAATTAGCTTATATGTAGTGTATGTGGACAGAGGAGCCTGGTAGGCTGCAGTCCATGGGGTCTCTAGGAGTCGGACATGACTGAGCGACTTCACTTTCACTTTTCACTTTCATGCATTAGAGAAGGAAATGGCAACCCACTCCAGTGTTCTTGCCTGGAGAATCCCAGGGATGGGGGAGCCTGGTGGGCTGCTGTCTATGGGGCTGCACAGAGTCGGACACGACTGAAACGTCTTAGCAGCAGCAGTGTACTTTATGGGAAATGCCAGGCTGAACTAAGCACAAGCTGCAATCAAGATTACCAGGAGAAATATCAATAACCTCAGATATACAGATGACACCACACTTATGGCAGGAAATGAAGAGGAGCTAAAGAAACTTCTGATGACAGTGAAAGAGGAGAGTGAAAAAGTTGACTTAAATCTCAACATTAAAGAAACTAAGATCATGGCATCCGGTCCCATCACTTCATGGCAAATAGAAGGTTGTGGGGTGGGGGGCGGGGAGGAGTGGAAGCCAGTGACAGATTTTCTCTTCTTGGGCTTCAAAATCATTGCAAATGGTGACTGCAGCCATGAAATTAAAAGATGTTTGTTCCTTGGAAGAAAAGCTATGACAAACCTAGAGAGCATATTTAAAAGCAATGATGTCACTTTACCGACAAAGGTTTCTGTTTTCAAAGCTATAGTCTTTCCAGTAGTCATGTTTGGATATGAGAGTAGGACCATAAAGAAGGCTGAGCATCCAAAAATTGATGGTTTCGAACTGTTGTCCTGGAGAAGACTCTTGATAGTCCCTTTGGCTGCAGCGAGATCAAGACAGAATCCTAAAGAAAATCAACCCTGAATACTCATTGGAAGGACTAAAGCTGAAGTTCTAATACTTTGGCCACCAGATGTGAAGAGCCAACTCATTGGGAAAGACCATGATGCTGGGAAAGACTGAAAGCAAAAGGAGAAGAGGGAAGCAGAGGATGACATGGTTTGATAGCATCACTGACTCAATGGACATGAGCTTGGACAAACTCTAGGAGATAGTGAGGAACAGGGAAGCCTGGTGTGCTGCAGTCCGTGGGGTCACAAAGAGTTGGACACGACTTAGCAAGTAAAGAACAACAATGATACATCTAGTAAGGTTTTCTTCCTGGTGGCTCAGAAGGTAAAGTCTCTGCCTGCAATACGAGATCTGGGTTTTATGTTTGAGTAGGGAAGATCCCCTGGATAAGGAAATGGCAACCCCCTCCAGTATTCTTGACCTGAGAATTTCATGGACAGAGGGGCCTAGAAGGCTACAGTCCATGGAATTTCAAGGAGTTGTACATGACTGAGCGACTAACACTTACTTAAGCATTTCTTTTTTATTTTTTCTTCCAGTTTTATTGAGATAAAATTGACATACAGCACTTTGTAATATGTAGAGCATAAATCTGACTTACATACATCATGAAATTATTACAACAGTAAATTTAGTGATATTACATGATCTCATAAAGATAAAACATTAAAGAAATTTTTAAAATTTTCCTTGTGAAGGAGAATAGGGTGCTATCTTCTTCCTCTCGCAGTCGCCGCCGCGGAGCGGAGCTGAGGCCATCAGATCAAGGAGCGCGGTGACCGGGAGGGTTGGGTCTATGGTCGCTCCGCGGGCCGCTCTGCTGGCTGGTGCTTTTTTATCAGAGCAAGCTGTGTTCCATGGCAGGGAACTTTTGACAGAGCTCCCACTATTTACAGTGGATTTTGGATAAACAAGATCTGTTGAAGGAACACCAAAAAGATTTAAAGTTTCTCTCAGAAGAAGAGTATTGGAAATTACAGATATTTTTTACAAATGTTATCCAAGCATTAGGTGAACATCTTAAATTAAGACAACAAATCATTGCCACTGCAATGATAGACTAAAAATAGACTAAGGTCTATTTCAAGAGATTCTATGCAAGGTATTCTCTGAAAAGTATAGATCCTGTATTAATGGCTCCTACATGTGTGTTTTTGGCATCCAAAGTAGAGGAATTTGGAGTAGTCTCAAATACAGGATTGATTGCTGCTGCTACTTGTGTATTGAAAACTAGATTTTCATATGCCAAAGGAATTTCCTTATAAGATGAACCATGTATTAGAATGTGAATTCTATCTTTTAGAATTAATGGATTGTTGCTTAATCTATCATCCTTATAGACCTTTGCTCCAGTATGTGCAGGACATGGGCCAAGAAGACGTGTTGCTTCCCCATGCATGGAGGATAGTGAATGATACTTACAGAATGGATCTTTGCCTACTGTATCCTCCTTTCATGATAGCTTTAGCTTGCCTGCATGTAGCCTGTGTTGTACAGCAGAAAGATGCCAGAGAGTGGTTTGGTGAGCTTTCTGTGGATATGGAGAAGATTTTAGAAATAATCAGGGTTATTTTAAAGTTGTATGAGCAGTGGAAAAAATTTGATAAGAGAAAAGAGATGGCAACTATTCTTAGTAAGATGCTGAAACCAAAACCACCTCCAAACAGTGAAGGAGAGCAGGGTCCAGATGGAAGTCAGAACTCTAGCTGCAGCCAATCTTAAAACATTCTGAAGAATTTCATAGTGGAAATAATCACAGTTGGAAATAAACCATTGGGCAGATTTCAGTAATGTCTTCAATGGAACACAAATGAAAATGAATAGTTTGTCAAGCATATTAGGAAGTGATCTTATTTTTGCAAAATGTTTTCCTTACCTAACTTGATTCTAATACATAATTGATCAAAATCTATTGTTTATGAAAGTTTGGAAAGGTTCTAAGAGGACCTACAGACAGACATACATAGACTTTTGAAAATTAATAGCTTCTGATTAGTAAAACTTTTCTTAATTTGGATAATGGAAATTTTAACTTTTTATTAAGCCAAAAAACATGAAACATCATTTGTTTAAAATTCTCTTTTGTCACTGAATGACCAAAAAAGGAAATAAGTCAAATATATTAGGGTCTTCTTTTTTCCCTCTTTAAGTTAAAATTTTAAATTGTATTTAAAGAATCATATCTTATAAAATCCTGGAAGGTTTTGGTGATAATGATGATGATGATTTCAGGGAAATGAATCAATTACCTATGATTTTAAAGTGTAATTATTCAGTAGTTTTGGTATCTTGCCATGGAGGATACCAGCCCAGCCTAGCAGAAAAGTGCAATATGTACAGTATACTTTGACATTTTAAAAGTTATACTCCATAACCATTTTGAAATGCTGGGCAAATGTTTTTAAAAATTGCATTTAATTCAGTTAATCAGGCATTTTGAAAGCTAATTGGATGAAAACTGTAATATGGTTGAAATTTGCTAACACTTTTGTTATTTTTACTGTGAAGTTTTTATATGACGTACACACTCTAGTTTATTTTTGTGTCTCAGTGTGGACTTACAGATTTACTACAGGAATCCTGAGCCAGGAACACAGTCAGGTTTCAGGCCAGTTAGATACTGGCTGTTCTTAATTCTCATCTGAGTGTAGGACTTCAGACTAAATGTTAAGTCAGTGGGACTTTGCTGTCTGTAGAAGTTACTAAATTACATGATAGTTTTTTTTCTCAGACTTGAAAGAGTGATAAAATTTGGAGTCATAGGATATTTTTGTACAATTTAAGGATTAAAAATTTTTATAATTCAATTGTGAATAATGGATTATTAAATGTTGACTTCCTAGTATAAAACTACAAGAATAAAAATACATTCTCCAGCTTAAAAAAAAATGTCCTTGTGATGAGGAATCAGGATTTACTTTTAATAACTTTCGTATGTAACATACATCAATATTAATTCCATTAATATTTATCATGTTTTACCTGGGAATCCCACGGACAGAAGAGCCTGGCAGGCTACAGACCATGGGGCTGCAAAGAGTCAGACCATACTTAGGAACTACAACAACAGCAACAGCAACAAACATGATTTCCCTAGTACTATTTATCTTATAATGAGAATTTATACCTTCTGATTGCATTCACTTAATTTTATGTCTCTAGTAACCACAAATCTGACGTCTTTGCTATGAGTTTGCTTGACTGTTTGTCTGAAGTGTAACTGAGCTACTGTACTATTGTAATCCCTGTTACACAACATAATGACTTGATATTTCTGCACATTTCAAAATGACCACCATGATATGTCTAGTTTTGATTTGTCACCATATATTATGTAGTTATTGACCACGTCCCCTACATTATAAATTTCACACCGTGATTGATTTATTTTACAACTAATTTTTATTTTATACTTCTTACTGTCCTTCAGGTATTTCTTTTCTTCCCTATATTCTTCTCTCTGGCACACCCCCAGTTTATTCTCTGTATCTATGATTTCAGGTTTGTTTGTTTGTTTGATATATGTGTTCCTTTTTTTTTTTTTAGATCCATAACTGAGTGAAATTATACAGTATTTATCTTTCCTGTCTGACTTATTTCACTCAACATAATACATTCTAAGTCCATCCATGTGCTGCAAATGGCAAATTTTTATAATTTTTTTAATGGCTGAGTGGCATTTACATATATATATATATAATATTTTTTCTATTCATTATCTATTAATGCACACTTAGGCTGCCTCCATATCTTGGATACTGTGAATAATGTTGCAATGAATATAGGGGTGCACGTATCTTTTTAATTCAGATAAATAACAAGGTGGGGGATTGCTGGATGTAAAGGTAGTTCTATTTTAATTTGTTGAGGAATCTCCATACTGTTTTCCATGCTGGCTGCACCAATTTACAATCACACCTTAGTGCCAGAGTCTTCCCTTTTATCCACATCCTTCTGAGCAGTTGTTTGTTGTCTTTCTGCCTAAAGCCATTCTGACACTCTGACAACTGTGTGGTGAAGATTCATTATGGTTTGGATTTACATTTCCCTGATGACTAGTGATACTAAACATCATTTCATATGGCTGTTGGTTAACTGTTTATCTTCTTTGGAAAAAATGTCTATTCAAGTCCTCTGTCTGTTAAAAAGGAGAGATTAAAATATATCTGACAGGAATAGCATATGAGTTGGGAGTGCAACTCCCATTAATTAATGGAATTAATCAATTAAAATGGATTAATTAATTAATGGAATATCCCATTAATGAAATATGCAACTCATATTCCAGACATCCTGGAATGTGAAGTCAAGTAGGCCTTATGAAACATCACTATGAACAAAGCTAGTGGAGGTGATGGAATTCCAGTTGAGCTATTACAAATCCTAAAAGATGATGGTGTTAAACGTGCTTCATTCAATATGCCAGCAAATTTGGAAAACCCAGCAGTGGTCACAGGACTGGAAAAGTCAGTTTGCATTCCAATCCCAAAGAAAGGTAATGCCAAAGAATGCTCAAACTACTGCACAATTGCACTCATCTCACACACTAGTAAAGTAATGCTTAAAATTCTCCAAGCCAGGCTTCAGCAGTACATGAATCGTGAACTTCCAGATGTTCAAGCTGGATTTAGAAAAGACAGAGGAACCAGAGATCAAATTGCGAACATCTGCTGGATCATCGAAAAAGCAAGAGAGTTCCAGAAAAACATCTACTTCTGCTTTATTGACTATGCCAAAGCCTTTGACTGTGTGGATCACAACAAATTGTGGAAAATTCTTCAAGAGATGGGAATATCAAACTACCTTACCTGCCTTCTGAGAAATATGTATGCAGCTCAAGAAGCAACAGTTAGAACCAGACATGGAACAACAAACTGGTTCCAAATGGGAAAGGAGTATGTCAAGGCTGTATAGTGTCACCTTGCATATTTAATCTCTATGCAGGGGTTTCCATGATAGCTCAATTGGTAAAAAAAAAAATCTGCCTGCAATGTAGGAGACCCCAGCTCAATTCCTGGGTCAGGAAGATCGGCTGGAGAATGGATAGGCTAACCTCTCCAATATTCTTGGGCTTCCGTTGTGGCTCAGCTGGTAAAGAATCCACCTGCAATGCAGGAGACCTGGGTTTGATCCCGGGGTTGGGATGACCCCCTGGAGACGGGAAAGTCTACCCACTCCAGTATTCTGGCCTGGAGAATTCCTTGGACTGTATAGTCTGTGGGGTTGCAAAGAGTCGGACATGACTGAGAGACTTTACTTTCATTCTCACACAGAGTACATCATGTGAAATGCTGGGCTGGATGAAGCACAAGCTGGAATCAAGATTGCTGGGAGAAATATCAATAATCTCAGATATGCAGATGACACCACCTTTATGGCAGAAAGCTAAGAAAAACTAAAGAGCCTCTTGATGAAAGTCAAAGAGGAGAGTGAAAAATTTGCCTTAAAACTCAACATTCAGAAGACTAAGATCATGGCATCTGGTCCCATCACTTCATGTCAAATAGATGGGGAAACAATGGAACCACTGACAGGCTTTCTTTTCTGGGTTCCAAAATCACTGCAGATGGTGACTGCAGCCATGAAATTAAAAGACACTTGCTCCTTGGAAGAAAAGCTATGACCAACCTAGACAGCACATTAAAAAGCAGAGACAACACTTTATTAACAAAGGTATATCTTGTCAGTACCAGTATGGTTTTTCCAGTAGTCATATATGGGTATGAGAGTTGGACTATAAAGAAAGCTGAGTGCAGAAGAATTGATGTTTTTGAACTATGGTGTTGGAGTAGACTCTTGAGACTCCCTTGGATTGCAAGGAGATCCAACCAGTCCATCCTAAAGGATATCAGTCCTGAATATTCATTGGAAGGACTGATGCTGAAGCTGACACTCCAATACTCTGGCCACCTGATGCGAAGAACTGATTTTTTGGGAAAGACCCTGATGCTGGGAAAGATTGAAGGCAGGAGGAGAAGAGGATGACAGAAAATGAGATGGTTGGATGGCATCACCAATTCAATGGACATGAGTTTGAGCAAACTCCAGGAGTTGGTGATGGACAGGGAAGTCTGGCATGCTCATTCCGTGGAGCTACAAAGAGTCAGACACAACTGAGTGACTGAACTGAACTGGGAGTGCAAAAATGAGGTTCATCTATCTTAAAATCCTAACTGCCCTTTGCATAGTGCATAGAAATTTGAGGTAAAAAAAAAAATTAGATCTCAATTACAGGAGAAAAACTATTAAAAATTCCAACATATGGAGGCTGAACAACACGCTGCTGAATAACCAACAAATCACAGAAGAAATCAAAAAAGAAATCAAAATTTGCATAGAAACAAATGAAAATGAAAACACAACAACCCAAAACCTGTGGGACACTGTAAAAGCAGTCCTAAGGGGAAAGTTCATAGCAATACAGGCATACCTCAAGAAACAAGAAAAAAGTCAAATAAATAACCTAACTCTACACCTAAAGCAACTAGAAAAGGAAGAAATGAAGAACCCCAGGGTTAATAAAAGGAAAGAAATCTTAAAAATTAGGGCAAAATAAATGCAAAAGAAACAAAAGAGACCATAGCAAAAATCAACAAAGCCAAAAGCTGGTTCTTTGAAAGGATAAATAAAATTGACAAACCACTAGCCAGACTCATCAAGAAACAAAGGGAAAAAAATCAAATCAATAAAATTAGAAATGAAAAAGGAGAGATCACAACAGACAACACAGAAATACAAAGGATCATAAGAGACTACTATCAGCAATTATATGCCAATAAAATGGACAACGTGGAGGAAATGGACAAGTTCTTAGAAAAGTACAACTTTCTAAGACTGGACCAGGAAGAAAGAGACAATCTTAACAGATGCATCACAAGCATGGAAATTGAAACTGTAATCAGAAAACTTCCAGCAAAAAAAAGCCCAGGTCCAGACAGCTTCACAGCTGAATTCTACCAAAAATTTAGAGAAGAGCTAACACCTATCCTACTCAAACTCTTCCAGAAAATTGCAGAGGAAGGTAAACTTCCAAACTCATTCTATTAGGCCACCATCACCCTAATACCAAAACCTGACAAAGATCCCACACAAAAAAAGAAAACTACAGGCCAATATCACGGATGAACATAAATGCAAAAATCCTTAACAAAATTCTAGCAATCAGAATCCAACAATACATTAAAAAGATCATACACCATGACCAAGTGGGCTTTATCCCAGGGATGCAAGGATTCTTCAATATCCACAAATCAATCAATGTAATACACCACATTAACAAATTGAAAAATAAAAACCATATGATTATCTCAGTAGATGCAGAGAAAGCCTTTGACAAAATTCAACACCCATTTATGATAAAAACTCTCCAGAAAGCAGGAATAGAAGGAACATACCTCAACATAATAAAAGCTATATATGACAAACCCACAGCAAACATTATCCTCAATGGTGAAAAATTGAAAGCATTTCCTCTAAAGTCAGGAACAAGACAAGGGTGCCCACTTTCACCATTACTATTCAACATAGTTTTGTAAGTTTTGGCCACAGCAATCAGAGCAGAAAAAGAAATAAAAGGAATCCAAATTGGAAAAGAAGAAGTAAAACTCTCACTGTTTGCAGATGACATGATCCTTTACATAGAAAACCCTAAAGACTCCACCAGAAAATTACTAGAGCTAATCAATGAACATACTAAAGCTGCAGGATATAAAATCAACACACGGAGATCCCTTGCATTCCTATACACTAATAATGAAAAAACAGAAAGAGAAATTAAGGAAACAATTCCATTCACCATTGCAACGAAAAGAATAAAATACTTAGGAATATATCTACCTAAAGAAACTAAAGACCTATATATAGAAAACTATAAAACACTGGTGAAAGAAATCAAAGAGGACACTAGTAGATGGAGAAATATACCATGTTCATGGATTGGAAGAATCAATATAGTGAAAATGAGTATACTACCCAAAGCAATTTATAGATTCAATGCAATCCCTATCAAGCTACTAACGGTGTTCTTCACAGAACTAGAACAAATAATTTCACAATTTGTATGGAAATACAAAAAACCTCGAATAGCCAAAGTAATCTTGAGAAAGAAGAATGGAAGTGGAGGAATCAACCTGCCTGACTTCAGGCTCTACTACAAAGCCACAGTCATCAAGACAGTATGGTACTGGCACAAAGACAGAAATATAGATCAATGGAACAAAACTGAAAGCCCAGAGATAAATCCACGCACCTATGGACACCTTATCTTTGACAAAGGAGGCAAGAATATACAATGGATTAAAGACAATCTCTTTAACAAGTGGTGCTGGGAAAACTGGTAAACCACTTGTAAAAGAATGAAACTAGAACACTTTCTAACACCATACACAAAAATAAACTCAAAATGGATTAAAGATCTAAATGTAAGACCAGAAACTATAAAACTCCTAGAGGAAAACATAGGCAAGACACTCTCCAACATACATCACAGCAGGATCCTCTATGACCCACCTCCCAGAATACTGGAAATAAAAGCAAAAATAAACAAATGGGACCTAATTAAACTTAAAAGCTTCTGCACAACAAAGGAAATTATAAGACAGCCTTCAGAATGGGAGAAAATAATAGCAAATGAAGCAACTGACAAACAACTAATCTCAAACATATACAAGCAACTCCTACAGCTCAACTCTAGAAAAATAAATGACCCAATCAAAATATGGGCCAAAGAACTAAACAGACATTTCTCCAAAGAAGACATACAGATGGCTAACAAACACATGAAAAGATGCTCAACATCACTCATTGTCAGAGAAATGCAAATCAAAACCACAATGAAGTACCATCTCATACAGGTCAGAATGACTGTCATCAAAAAGTCTACAAACAATAAATGTTGGAGAGGGTGTGGAGAAAAGGGAACCCTCTTACACTGTTGGTGGGAATGCAAATTAGTACAGCCACTATGGAGAACAGTGTGGAAATTCCTTTAAAAACTGGAAACAGAACTGCCTTATGATCCAGCAATCCCACTGCTGGGCATACACACTGAGGAAACCAGAATTGAAAGAGACACGTGTACCCCAGTGTTCATCGCAGCACTGTTTATAATAGCCAGGACATGAAAGTAACCTAGATGTCCATCATCCGATGAATGGATAAGAAAGCTGTGGTACATATACACAATGGAGTATTACTCAGCCATTAAAAAGAATACATTTGAATCAGTTCTAATGAGGTGGATGAAACTGGAGCCTATTATACAGAGTGAAGTAAGCCAGAAGGAAAAACACCAATACAGTATACTAACACATATATATGGAATTTAGAAAGATGGTAACAATAACCCTGTATACGAGACAGCAAAAGAGACATTTATGTATAGAACAGTCTTTTGAACTCTGTGGGAGAGGGAGAGGGTGGGATGATTTGGGAGAATGGCATTGAAACATGTATAATACCATATATGAAATGAGTCACCAGTCCAGGTTCAATGCACGATACTGGATGCTTGGGGCTGGTGCACTGGGACGACCCTGAGGGATGGTATGGGGAGGGAGGAGGGAGGAGGGTTCAAGATGGGGAACACATGTATACCTGTGGTGGATTCATTTTGATATATGGCAAAACCAATACAATATTGTAAAGTTAAAAAATTAAATTAAATTAAAACAAACAAAAAAAATGAGATAAGGTATTTCACACAAAGTAAACCAGAAGAAAGTTGGTTCATTGGACAAATTAGGGAAAATTCATTAATAAATAAAAAGAAAGTCACTTAAACATAATAAAATGTATGATACCTGTTAAAATGTTTTATAAACCTAATAAAATATCCCTAAAACACATCAACTGGAGAAGGCTTTGACAACCCCCTCAAGTATTCTTGCCGGGGAAATCCCAGGGACAGAGGAGCCCAGTTAGCACCAATTCATGGGGTTGCAGAGTCAGACTCAACTTAGTGACTAAACACAAAGAAAATATATCAAACAAAACAAAAAACTGCAGAGAGAACAAAGTAGCAGCAGGGGGATTACAACACATTCCCTTCTCTATGATAGACAGAAGAAATAGATAAAAATTAATAAAATTTGAACATCAGAATTCAGAATGAACACATGAGAAACATTACATTCAATGACAAAAGAAAATATAGAATTTCCACAAAAAAATGATCACACAAGGCCCATAATATAAGGTGTAAAACACTTCAGAAGATTAAATCTCTGTACTCAGAGTTTGAATTCAGAATGCATTAAAACATAAATAAGAATGTCTCACGTGTTTGTAGATGATAAAATATTATTTTAAATAATATTTGGGCCAAATAAAATATTCACTTATCAGCCCTATAGGATACTTCAAAGGCACCAAGTAAAAGGAAATTTAGAGGCTTAAATATGTATGTTAGACTATTTTTTTTTATTCAATGACTTAAACTTCCTTTTAAAAAAATCATATAGCATTGTATATGATATTTTTTAAAAGGAAGTTTAAGTCATTGAATTAAAAAAATAGTCTAACAAACATGTATATTATCATATGTGAAATAGATCGTCAGTCCACATTCGATGCATGAGACAGGGTGCTCAGGGCTAATGCACTGGGATGACCCTGAGGGATGGGATGGGGAGGGATGTGGGAGGGAGGGTCAGGATGGGGAACACATGTACACCCATGGCTGATTCATGTGATTGTATGGCAAAAAACACCACAATATTGTAAAGTAATTAGCCTCCAACTAAAATAAATTTTTTAAAAAACTAAAAAAAGAAAATATGTCATATAATGGCAAATGTAAACCAAAGACAGTAAAAGAAACAAAACATACAATAAGGCACATCAATAAACTAAATGACAGTTCTTCAAAAAGACAAACAATACTGATAAACTTCTGCTGAAAATGATCAAGAAATAAAAGAGAAACCACAAACAATCATAAACTATTATCAGTAGTATAAACAAGGACATCACTAGGGGAGCCAGAAAATCACATGATACTTACTGATTCTGTGAACTGTTTATTGATTATGGGATATAAGAATTCATACCACCAGGGTACATATACAAAAATAGCAGCATTGTTCATAACTGCTAAAAAAATGAAGACAATATATGTATTCATCAGCACAAGAGTGTGTGATTAAAGTATAGTCAGAAAATTCTATTTTATACAACACAGATAATGAATAAATCCATGATTCAACAACATGGATTAATTTTTTAAACATAATAACAAGAGATTCTAAGAGAAAGGCAAAAATACAAGCAACATGATTAATCCATATGTAAACCAAACCAAGTGACATTGTTAGATGTACAAAAACAGGTGATAAATCTGTGAATAAAAACAATGAAATGATTTTTAAATAAAATTCAAAATAATGACTACCTGGCAAGCAGGAGCTGATCTTGAATAAATAGGTTGAGAGCTTCCAGGCACCAGAGTAATTCTCATTCTAGGTTTGGGGGATGGGCCCTGGATGATTCATTTGCAAACATTCCATAAGAGGCATCCTTAAGTCTTTACACGCTTTTCAATACTATTTTTCTCATTAAAATTTTGTTATAGAAATTATGCAATAGATTGGAAGTATATAGAAGGCTAGAGATTAGGATGGTTTGCTTTATTCTTTGATAACAAATATTGTTCAATTAGTTCAATTAGATGGAATTGTTAAAAAGAAGAAAAGCTGGGGAAAATTTTTAGGAAGACCTTTCAGAAATCTTTCAGATGGTTGTTTATGTAAGTAAGGTATCCCCATACCTCACCCTTGAGGATGGACAACCCCTTTCTCTTAAGTATGCCTGTCTCTATCCTTGCCCTCCTCCAATCTCCAGTTACTCTAATTTTAGAATAAATATTGTAAACATAACATTTATTAATATACTTAATAAATATTTAATTTTATATAAATTAATAGTATATGAACATAATTATTGTGCATAATTTACCCTGCATTTAGAGTAATCAAAAATTGAATGATAAAAATTTTGTATATGTTATGTGTATATGATATTCAAATAATATGCATATAATATGTAAAATATGTGTTCTTACAGTTTCCATGTTCATGCCACTTTACATGCATATTCAATTTGATATTTACAGCTTTCTGAAATTTCCACTGCTTCATTTATACTCATATTTCCTTACAAGCATTTCCTCTTTGGTTTTTTTTTTATCTTTTTTTTTAATTTTTTTTTATTATTTTTATTTTACTTTACAATATTGTATTGGTTTTGCCATACATCAATATGCATCCGCCATGGGTGCACACATGTTCCCCATCCTGAACCCCCCTCCCTCATCCCTCCCCATACCATCCCTCTGGGTCATCCCAGTGCACCAGCACCAGCCCCAAGCATTTCCTCTTTGAAGCGTTCCTTTGTCTCTTTACAAATATATAATCTTTATTTTGGGATCACTGTTCAAATCTGGTGTTCCCTACTAGATGCTGTAGGGCTCTCATAGTTTTTATGACTGGGATCCCAAGTCTGCACAGCTCTCTTCTCTACTAGGAAATAAACCCCTAGATATAAGGCCTTGCATTCTGGCCACTGCTTTGTCCCTCACAAACTTCAGAGTATCTGTAACATTGCAAGTTATCTATAAAGGTTTAATAAATGATTAAATAAACCAAGAGCTTAGGAAGATTTTCAAAGAGTTTAATTAGCAGAATGACACTGATATTAAATGAAAGAACATTGGATAAATACTAGATTTGTGATAAAAAGATAAAATAAATGTTTTACAAGATGGTTTTATGGGTTAACCAAGTACTTACATTGACCTTTCTAACAGAAAGATTTTAAAAGGCCAGCAATACTGTTCTTTAATTCAACATCAGCTCACGAGCTTTTCTCATGTGACAGAATCTACACTGGCTCCTTCATGCTCATGAAGAAGCAGGGCCAGGGCTCTGACATACAGAGTCAGAGCCCGGGGTAAAGCCACGTTCATCCAGTCATACCTAAGAGGGGACAACAGACCCTTGAAGGGAGTGAGCCCTGGACTTAACAAGTGAATTAAATTCAGTTCATATTCAAAGTACCATGGTGATGTTCTGTTGCTAGTTCTATTAGTGGTAGAGAAATCAAGATAGTGGGATGGGGGGGGAGTAATTTGATATTAAAGCTGCTGTGTAGCAAGCTAGGATTTAGCTAGAGGTCTCCTTGATCCTACACACTCTCTCACAGCTCCACCACTTGAAGGCAAATAAAAAGAGTAGAAAATCCAGAGGTGGGAATAGAAATCACAGTTTGCAACAGGTGTTAGGGACTGCCTGTGCATATTACCTCTGTATTTGTCAAGGAACTTGAATAGCAAATTTTGCTTTCCCCATCTCAAAAGTGATTACAAGGCAACTGTTAGGGCTTGGGCAAGTTCACAAATGCCACATAGCTCTTGAGAACTAAAGAGGCAGATTCTGAACTAACTTCAAGACTAATTATTTTTCACTTGATTACATCTAATCACAACAGTCCCCCTATTTGTGGGTAAATTCAAAATCAATATTTCAGTTTTTCTTTGCACTTTGTGTTCCTGGATGACAAATACATAAATCAAATACTCATTTAAAACAAAAATCAAACTGATTGGAAAGATAATATCTAAGACTTATCTAATGATATTGTTAATAATAAGATTAAAATTGTTTAATTGCTAGTGTCAGTTTGGGCAGTTTTGCTTCTTTTATTTATGTAATCACAGCAGTTTCTAAAACTAAAATTTTACCTACCTCTAGATAAAGCTCTCACTTTTTAGATACAGGTTCTTTCCCCTCATTGGTGGAGTTATTTCCATGTTCAGACAAATTCCTTATGTAACACTATAGGAATAATCATAAACAAATAGCAAAAGCATTGAGTTGACATGCCATGTAAAGAATTGACATGCAGCAGGTATGGGGTATGAGAATACCCAATGTCTAACATTTGATAGCAAGATAAAGGTTCTGTTCCAAGTGGTGGTACCTCAACAATTGAGAATCCAAGTCTCCTTCTTGTACGTTAATCAGAGGAAATGTACTTTTTCCTAATTTCACATATTCCCAAAACACTAGACACTTGTATCATTTTGTTCATGAATATAGAAGTTCCTGAAGACTTCATAGTAATTCACTTTTACTGCTATTGTTCAAAATCAAGTCTCATACTAAAATGATTGATAAACTTGGGATGTGAGATGAGATAGAGGGCATTATGTGTAGTTTTCTTTATGTCAGTGTTGACATAAAGGATAAAAGGACTCATATATAAAAGGACCATAAGAATGTTACATTTAATGTGATAAATTAGGATGAATAAACAGGATGGAGGAGAAATGTCACAGGCATAGGAAAGAAGAAAGACATGACTAGACTTAGTTTGGGGGACCGTGTAAACAGCAGACAAATGAAAGCAGAAAAAAGGAAAGGAGGGATAATATAAAAGTTGAAAGAGTCGTGGTCATTCCTAGACTTTCCCCTTTACAACTTTCTCTAGGCTCAGTCCTAATTGCATCCTGCTCCTCAGAGCACCTGTGACATCTTTATTGTGGAAGCTGTAAATGATGGGGTTCAGCACAGGGGTGATGATGGTATAAAAGGCTGACACCATCATGTCCTGCTCAGCTGTGTGGTAGGAATCGGGAAGCATGTAGGTGTAGATGGTGGCACCAAAGAAGAGTAACACTACAGTCATGTGTGAGGAGCAGGTGGCAAAAGCCTTCCTGTGGCCCTTGGCTGAATTAATCCTGTGGATGAGGTGCAGGATGAGGGCATATGAGCTTGAGATAACCACAGTGGGGATGAGGAGCATGAGAATACAACATAGGTACATGAGCATTTTATAGAGGGAGATGTCATAGCAGGAGAGCTTCAGCAATGCAGGAGCCTCACAGAAGAAACTGAGGATTTTTCTGGAATGACAAAAGGGGAAGCTCATGGCTATGGGTGTGAGCAACAAACCATCCACCATTCCTAGGAACCAGCATCCAGACACCAGGCATTCACAGACTCTCTGGTTCATCAGCAGGGGATAATGGAGAGGTCTGCAAATAGCAGCATATCTGTCATAGGCCATGGCAGACAGGAGAAAAGTCTCAGCTCCAGCAAGCGTCAGATAGAAGAACATCTGGATCCCACAACCTGAGGGAGAGATTGTATGATCTCCTGTCACCTGGCCCAGGAGCATCTTGGGCACAGTCACAGATATGTACATGAGGTCCATGAGGGAGAGCTGGCTGATGAAGAAGTACATGGGGGTGTGCAGGCGGGGCTCCAGGTGGACGAGGATGATGAGGAGGGCGTTCCCAGCTAGGGCCATCAGGAAGAAGATGAAGGTCGCAGTGTAGAGGAGGAGGGCATGTTTGGTTTCACCAAAGAGCCCCACAAGGATGAAATCACTTGACGTTTGATTCTGTGAAGTTTGACTCCCTGAGTACATGGTTACAGTTCTCACTGAAGAAGGAAGAGCCATCACTTTTAAAAATTTCATATGCACATACTTTTTAAGATTTTTCCAAAAAAGTACTTAAAACCATTTTTTTTTTAATATGAAATTGTACTGATGTAAAGTCAAATGTTCAAATTTCTGAAAGGCCAGGTTGCACTTTGGCCACAAGTTTTGAGGAGATTATGAAACGGACCTAGGGAGATGACAACTATACCAACAGACAAGTTGCTTACACTCTGTAAATTACTTACTTTTCCCCCAAACTGAGAATATAAAAGGACTCATCTCATAAGATGATTAGAAAACTAGAGTAGAAAACACACAATAAGTTTTAACACAATATGAATGTAGAGTGAAATCATTCACTAAAGCTTCCACTCCACTTTTGGACACAGTAGACCATCCAGGACTCAGAAACTGAAGTCAAAGCTGGTGCTAATGTCAATGTTAATATTGTTAATTGTACTAATATAAGTTAAGTTTACTGAAATTTGAAATATCATTAAATATTTTTCTCTCATGTTTCAATTAATTCCACTTCCCTCACTAAACATTTCAATTTACTCAACTGTTTCTTGCACAATGAAGCTCCATAAAGCAGAACCACCATGAGTATCAGAGCAGAGACTGCTCAGCCTGTCTGTGGAGAGCAGCTCTAGGTGAAGACCTCATGCAGGACAGAAAGCAAGAGGGGATCAGTCTTATACAATATGGGAGCCAGAAGACGTACAGATTTGGTGCAGGACAGAAGGGTACTCAGTGTGCGGACCTTGTACAGAGCAAAGAGGGCCATCAGGATACAGAGCCGATAAAGGGCAGGAGTCCAGGAATGTCCTGCTTGGTCCCCTTCAAAGCCCCAAGATAACATCTAAGGCATTTAATATATTAAGTTTCATTTAGACAAATGATTTTTACAGGAATTTTTTAAAAAAGTAACATACGTCCTGACTAGCAATTATTTTAGTTTAGAATGAATTGAATAACATTTTTTTCTCATGCCATTTATTCTCCCAAAACAGTGTCTAAAATATTAGATATTTCATGCACAGTGAATGAGTGAGTGATAGGAGTTAATGAGATTGGATGGAGTAGCTGGTTTACCGACACACAAAGCTGCAACCCAATCTTGATCCCTCCAGTCCTGTATCTCAGTTTTCATAGGAAACTAATAAAATTCTCTTGTCTATAAATTATCAGTTTTGTTCAACAACAGCTTTGCCTGAATGTTTCAGTTTTCAACTTTCTGAATTATACTTAACCTAATTATCCTATACTTATTTAAGTTAGGGATAGAGTTCTAGATTATGGAAAGTTCAGGTGCTCAATGAAAGACTTTTTATCAGTCTCAGGGTTAGAGAAATTTGCACACCAGTTTAGAGAAATTTGTAGGGAAAAGTTCACATAATATCTGAAATACATGGATAAGTAAAATGTAATGTAGTGAACTTAGAGCAAAATTTAGAGTTTAGAACTTAGAGCAAAAATAAATAAATAAATAAAAGTGTGTGACTTCAGGAAATCTAAAGTCAGAATTACATTAAGGATAGCAACAGAAATCAGATGTCTTTGCTCCTTACTGTTTGCTCCTTTATGAATTTCTGAGGAAACATGCTAACAAGCCACATCCCAGGAATGAGACAAGCAAAGAATATAGTGCATATACCTTTTAAGTCCTTCCTGTTCCTTCAGAGAGTAAATCTGAGTCACACCAGTGAAGCTGCTTTTACAAGTCCAAAGCCAAGGCAATCATGTTTAAATTCAGGAGAAAAAGTGGGAAAGTTACATCATCAGGTTTTTCACGTTAGGGAATTGGGATAAAATTTTGTTCTTCAGCCCTTCGTAGCATTAAACAAGCATAAAAACTAACAAGACTGGAGAAGCAAGGAGGAATTTTGAAGTTTCGTATTTATTCATATTACCCACACTTGGCATCAGCTCATCCTTGGAACTCTACTTTTTTTAAGGCATTCTCATAATCCACCATTTTGTTTTTTGTTTTTCCATTTACTTTACCAGTTATATTGTATATTTCCACTCATGGTATACATGGGAATTGAATGTGTTTGCCACTTGGGTGCTGCACCTATCAAAAATCAATCTTCCTTTTCCATAAGGATATGGTACATTAAGTTTAAAATATACTACTCAGATTAAAATCACATTTTTCCTTTTTCATGCTTATTTAAAATGTTCTCTCTCTTTGTAAATATAAATCTTAATTTCAGAAAGGAAGTATTTTGGGGAATATAAACAACAAAGTCAGAACTTGACCCAGAACTGATTTAAAACTGTGTTTCTCCCCTCACACATTCTGCGGTCATTCTGTAGTTGCATACTTTGTGTGTGTGACACTGTGCCATCCAGTGATTGCTTCAGATGCTCCACAGTATAACAAATATACTAATACCTGAAGATGTAGGTGTTGTATCTTCAGTTCATATCTCTTCTCCAGATTTAAAAGCCCATTATAGCTTTATATGAAACATTTATTCAAATTGTGTTTTCTAATTGTGTATCTAAGTTCATTAATATGATTCCCAAACTCAAAGAAATCTGAGTTTAAAATGTTATCAGCAACTCAGCTTTCTGATTCCGCTCAGTTTCTTATTTTCATGCAATTGGAATAGCATAGAGGAAGCCAGATGGCAGCAAAAGGGATTTTATAATAGAAAAAACTGGGGGCTTAAACTTGCAGAATTGTTGTTTAAGTATTACCTTTACTTCTAACTGTATAATCTTAGTCATGCCACTAAAATCTCTGGGTGTCAGTTTCTCAGAATCTGAAAACAAAAGAGGCAACATTTATGTACCTCCTATGCTTCTGTGAACCTCAAGACATCTATAGTTCTAATGTGCAAATGTGGTCTAAGCTTTCTCCATGACAGAGTGATCCTCCTTCCCCTTATTCCTAACCTCAAAGGCTCAAAGATTTCCCTTGAAGGTCTGCTGCATCAAACTTAGAATACATAATTCAGAAATGGAAAAAGCCATGAAAAAATAATTAATATTTACCAGTGCTGACTTGGTTCTGGGCACTGTGCTGAACCTTTCTCAGCACATCATGGGTACAAAGACTGAATAATTCATTTCAGGCCCCTGTCTGATCCTCTGGACAAGTAGGTCCAAACACCAGGATTAAGAATCAGCTCTTTACAAGAGCCCATCCTGCCCTCCAACTTTGTTACCCTTAGGTCTCTGGTACCTTCAAATTGAACCCTTCTTGGATCCTTCCTTTCTGTGAACTTAGTCCCTTGGTTTCTGTCTAAATTATAAGAGTTCCTACATGTTCAGCTAAAATGAAAACTTCTGCATTCTCTATCCTCAATCACCAAGAACTCTCACACATTTGAGATATCACAGTGCATCGTTTATACTACGCTCATGGGCTTTATATCACTTATTCCTGTAGTTTAGTTACTTATTTTTAAATTTCAGCAAAAACGCCACACCCAGAGGGATGGTATGGGGAGGGAGGAGGGAGGAGGGTTCAGGATGGGGAACACATGTATACCTGTGGTGGATTCATTTTGATATTTGGCAAAACTAATACAATTATGTTAAGTTTAAAAATAAAATAAAATTAAAAAAAAAAAAAGAAACAAAACAAACAAAAAAAAAACCCTGTAATTTATAAGTCCACAGAGGGTGGCCAAGTATCCATTGTCTAATATGAGTTTGTGAAAAACAATCTTACTAAATAAACTCATTTTACTTCTTAAAAAAAAAAAATTATGTGTTTATAATTGAAGTTAAAAAATGTAAAAGGTATCTGGATTCTGTGTAGATAAGAAAGTTTAAAACGTGTATACCTGTGGCAGATTCATGTTGATATATGGCAAAACCAATACAATATTGTAAAGTTAAAAAATAAAATAAAATAAATAAAATGTAAAACAAATCTTTTTAAAATTTTATTTATTTTTGGCAACATTGGGTCTTCATTGCTGTGTGCAAAATTTCTCTAGTTGCAGTGAGCAGGGGCTACTTTTTAATTGCACTATGAGGTCTTCTTATTGTGGTGGCTTCCATGTTTGTTGAGCACAGGCTTCAGTAGTTATGGCACATGAGCTTCACTGCCCTGAAGCATGTGGAATCTTCCTTGGCCAGGAATAGAATCCAAGTCCCCTGCATTGGCAGGAGGATTCTTTACCACTGGTCCACCATGGACGTCCTAAAATAAATCTTTAAAAATCACAGGTAGAGAGTTAATATATTTGACTACATCAAGTTGTGAAATTCTCTCTCAATAAATTTTAATTAATTTATTAATGAGCTGTATATATGACATCATTAATGAGCTGTATATATGAATGTTTTGTGCATATTTTACCTCAATTAAGGGCTTTGTAAGGTTCTTCTGAGACTTCCCCAGGTGGCTCAGTGGTAAGGAATCAGACTGCCAAGAGAGGAGTTGTGGGATGGATTCTTGAGTCAGGAAGACCTCCTGGAAAAGGAAATGGCAATCCACTTCAGTATGCTTGCTGGGAAATCCCATGGACAGAGGAGCCTGGTGGGCTACAGTTCATGGGGTCACAAAAGAGTCAGACATGACTTAGCGACTAAAAAACAATAAAGGTTCTTCTATAACCACAAATATAAAAGGATTCAATAAAATAAAGTGTCAAAATAGTCAATGAAGAGCTCTGTCATCCTGAGTCCCTGAGAGATTTTTGGTGAGTGGAGCCCCAGTCCCACTGAACACACTCACAGTGTGGGTACCTCATAGACACTTGTTTGTTGAAAGTCAATGATAAATTGAAGTTGTTTTACTGCAGCACAACATTGTCCATTATGATTGACCCACCCCTCTACTTATAAGTGCAATACTGTCTCCCCTTAATCCTCACCACCTCCTTTTCTTTTTTCTGCTTTCATTACACATATCAGCTTCTAATATAATGATATTATGTTGTTTTATACTTAATAGGCAAATGGGTTTATTTTATTGTTTTCCCCTAGCACAGCACTATGACTGACATGTAATACATACTTATTAATATCTGTTGAATGAATAAATAAATGAAAGAGAGAAAAGGAGAGAGGAAATTAGTACAACCCTTCCAGAGGAGAATTCAGTACTCTCATAAATTTGAAGAAGTTATTACTCTTTAACTTAAGACTTCTAAGAAGATTATTCAAAAATATACATCATCAACACTATTATAGCCATGAAAAATAAAGAAGAAGCCTAAATATTTAATAAAATAAAGTGGACACATCAATAACCAATATTAATACTGATTTATTGAAAATATTTTAAAAATAAAGTTAAGGAGAAAGATATGTTGCAAAATGACCAGTGTGATACCATTTAGTAAAAACCTCTGTTAAATATTAAATTTGGACACATGTGTACAATAAAAATATTTTGTAAATGGCAAGCAAGGTGCATAACGTCTGTAAGGAAAGTGCTCTCTCTGAGAACACTGAGGGAAGATGATCAAAGAGGACACAGGGCTTCAATGCATCTATAATGTATGTTACACATTCAATGTATCTATAATGTATCAACTTGAAATAAATATACCAAAATCATTTGATTTTTTGAAGTTGATTTGGAACATGATGGACACTGTGTTAGTATATGATTTGTCAATAGCGATTTTTTAAATGAATTTTATACACTTCTTGAATCAAAAGCTTAATCATGGGTAGCTTTTCAAGTTTTCAATTTGCATTAATCCAAATTTCAAATTTTCAGTTTATATTAGTACATGCTGTTTTTTATACCTTGCATAATTCCATGTTCTTTCAACATGTAATTGAAAGAACTTAGACTCCACAAATATACAAGGAACATTTCTTACACTTTCTCAGATACTGTTTTGTCTCATTTATGTCATTATCTCTTATAGGAAAGTTGATTTATTGATTTCATTTTTATATCATTTATCTCAAAGAGTTTGTAAGCTACTTTGGGAACTAGGACAATGAGAGTTTCCAGTTTTACTAATAGAAAGTGCCTTGCCAACATAGCATATTTTTTTAATTAAAAAACTGAGAAAAAAAAGAGATACTTTTTTAATACTTGACTATCTAGTAGACATTTGAAGTAAACTGAGTTTCCCCATGCCCAGCCTCCTATCCACCATCCTTCCTGGAGATCTGAAAGATGGTTGTGAATCTTACTGGAACATGACTTGCCTCCAGAATCCCTGAGGAATATGATCTTGGGTTTGCAAACTAAACTGAAGAGATGGTTTTCTAATATTTGATCATAAGAAGTGAGTTTCTGGGCAAATTCTCTCCCCTAAAAATCAACGAAAGAGCGCAAAATATACTATTTCACCGCTCTGTTACATGATTGAAGATTATATAACAAGTTTACAAGTGTTTGTTCATGGAAACTACTAAAATCTGTGTAAGAATAGCTTGTTTGTGGTGTTTTGATCCAGGCTGTGTCCATTGCCCACATTCAGCTACTTTGAGTGGTAGTTCAAAAAGGACCATGAAACAAGGCAGTGAAAACCAACAGCTTTGCCACTGCTTGCTAAAGAGGGTTCACATAATTAGAAAATTGTTGTGATCTTAGTGCAAATGAACACAGTCTAGTAGCTGCAGTAATCTGGGATGTGATCCAGTTCTGTGCATAAAATAGATGTGCAAACTAGCAAGATAATTTAGAGGGCATCCTAAGAAGAAAAACTGACATAGGAGCTTTAAATTTTTACACATATCCTGTCTATAACTTGGCCCTCAGGGAAAAGTGAAAGAAATACTCATCATACATCCCAGCCTTTGGATCACAACCCAAGGGACAAATTTCTGCTTAAACTTCACTAAGAGGACTAAGACATCCAGCATAGTTTAGATGCTAGGGGAAAGCTAAAGGCAAAGACAAAATATGGGGCCTAACAGCAGTCTGCATGATACTGTAGGATTCAAAAAGTAAAAGTGCAGTTACTCAGTAATGTCTGACTCTTTGTGACCCCATGGACTGTAGCCCGAGAGGCTCCTCTGTCCTGGGAATTCGTCAAGCAAGAATACAGGAGTGGGTAGTCAATCCCTTATCCAAAGGATGTTCCCCCACCCAAGGATTGAATCCTGGCCTCCTGCATTTCAGGCAGATTCTTTATCATCTAAGCCACCAGGAAACCCCTGGTTTGAGAAGAGGTGTGCAATTCTGAGACTTCTTCCTAAAGAGGGAAGAAAACCTCATACCAAGTTTCTCAGCATCTCATTGCATCACTCTAAAGAATGGGGGTAGATGGATCTCAGACACTTGCATGTCTCCAGAATATTGAGAGATGGTGCATGATTCTTTCAGGAGAGAAAGAGAAATGAGGTTTGCAGCCAGCCTGCCAGCATTCCATTTATCTCCTAGATAAAGAGGGAGAAAAGGTTATGATAGTCAATATAGCTCAATGAGATTGGAAGAAGGTGCAAAACCCTGAAACCTGAGGGAGAGTAGTGAAGTATACACTGAGATGTCTGAGAAATGTCTGAGAGATTTGCAGAATCTCTATAAACAGTTATTGCCTAAGGCTTTTTTCTATAAAACTAGAACAGGCACCTTCTTCAAATACTCAAACATTAACACAAAACTACAAGGAACACAAAGAATCAGGAAAATATGATACTGGAGAAATAAATTTCTAGTAACTAACCCTGCCCCAAAATGGAGATCTGTGATTTGCCTGACAAAGAATTTAAAATAATGATTATTTGAAAAGCTGAGTGAGATAGAAAAAAAGAGAGATAACAACCAGAGAATCAGGAAAACTGTACCTGAAAAAATATCAATGAGATCAGATCAGATCAGTCGCTCAGTCGTCCCTGACTCTTTGCGACCCCATGAATCGCAGCACGCCAAGCCTCCCTGTCCATCACCAACTCCCGGAGTTCACTCAAACTCACGTCCATCAAGTCGGTGATGCCATCCAGCCATCTCATCCTCTGTCCTCCCCTTCTCCTCCTGCCCCCAATCCCTCCCAGCATCACAGTCTTTTCCAATGAGTCAACTCTTCACATGAGGTGGCCAAAGTACTGGAGTCTCAGATTTAGCATCATTCCTTCCAAAGAACACCCAGGGCTGATCTCCTTTAGAATGGACTGGTTGGATCTCCTTGCAGTCCAAGGGACTCTCAAGAGTCTTCTCCAATAACACAGTTCAAAAATATCATTCTTCAGTGCTCAGCCTTCTTCACAGTCCAACTCTCCCATCCATACATGACCACTGGAAAAACCATAGCCTTGACTAGACGAACCTTTGTTGGCAAAGTAATGTCTCTGCTTTTCAATATGCTATCTAGGTTGGTTATTACTTTCCTTACAAGGAGTAAACATCTTTTAATTTCATGGTTTCAGTCACCATCTGCAGTGATTTTGGAGCCCCCCAAAATAAAGTCTGACACTGTTTCCCCATCTATTTCCCATGAACTGATGGGACCAGATCCCATGAATTCGTTTTCTGAATGTTGAGCTTTAAGCCAACTTTTTCACTCTCCTCTTTCACTTTCATCAAGAGGCTTTTTAGTTCCTCTTCACTTTCTGCCATAAGGGTGGTGTCATCTGCACATCTGAGGTTATTGATATTTCTCCCAGCAATCTTGATTCCATCTTGTGTTTCTTCCAGTCCAGCGTTTCTCATGATGTACTCTGCATATAAGTTAAATAAGCAGGGTGACAATATACAGCCTTGACATACTCCTTTTCCTATTTGGAACCAGTCTGTTGTTCCATGTCCAGTTCTAACTGTTGCTTCCTGACCTGCATACAAATTTCTCAAGAGGCAGATCAGGTGGTCTGGTATTCCCATCTTTTCCAGAATTTTCCACAGTTTATTGTGATCCACACAGTCAAAGGCTTTGACATAGTCAATAAAGTAGAAATAGATGTTTTTCTAGAACTCTCTTGCTTTTTCCATGATCCAGCAGATGTTGGCAATTTGATATCTGGTTCCTCTGCCTTTTCTAAAACCAGCTTGAACAGCTGGAAGTTCACAGTTCACGTATTGCTGAAGCCTGGCTTGGAGAATTTTGAGCATTACTTTACTAGCGTGTGAGATGAGTGCAACTGTGCAGTAATTTGAGCATTCTTTGGCATTGCCTTTCTTTGGGATTAGAATGAAAACTGACCTTTTCCAGTCCTGTGGCCACTGCTGAGTTTTCCAAATTTGCTGGTGTATTGAGTGCAGCACTTTCACAGCATCATCTCTCAGGATTTGAAATAGCTCAACTGGAATTTCATCACCTCCACTAGGTTTGTTTGTAGTGATGCTTTCTAAGGTCCACTTGACTTCACATTCCAGGATATCTGGCTCTAGATGGTATGAGTTGTCATACCATCATGATTATCTTGGTCGTTACCATCTTTCTAAATTCCATATATATGCGTTAGTATACTGTATTGGCAGAGAAGGCAATGGCACCCCACTCCAGTACCCTTGCCTGGAAAACCCCATGGACGGAGGAGCCTGGTAGGCTGCAGTCCATGGGGTCGCTAAGTCAGACACGACTGAGCAACTCCACTTTCACTTTTCACTTTCATGCATTGGAGAAGGAAATGGCAACCCACTCCAGTGTTCTTGCCTGGAGAATCCCAGGGACAGGGCAGCCTGGTGGGCTGCCATCTATGGGGTCACACAGAGTCGGACACGACTGAGGCGACTTAGCAGCAGCAGCAGCATCATACTGTATTGGTATTTTTCTTTCTGGCTTATTTCACTCTGTATAATAGGCTCCAGTTTCATCCACCTCATTAGAACTGATTCAAATGTATTCTTTCTAATGGCTTAGTAATACTCAGGTCAGGAAGCAACAGTTAGAACTGGACATGGAACAACAGACTGGTTCCAAATAGGAAAAGGAGTACGTCAAGGCTGTATTTTATCACCCTGCTGATTTAACTTCTATGCAGAGTACATCATGAGAAATGCTGGGCTGGAAGAAGCACAAGCTGGAATCAAGATTGCCAGGAGAAATACCAATAACCTCAGATATGCAGATGACACCACCCTTATGGCAGAAAGTGAAGAGGAACTAAAAAGCCTCTTGATGAAAGTGAAAGAGGAGAGTGAAAAAGTTGGCTTAAAACTCAACATTCAGAAAATGAAGATCATGGCATCTGGTCCCATCACTTCATGGGAAATAGATGGGGAAACAGCAGAAACAGTATCAGACTTTATTTTGGGGGGCTCCAAAATCACTGCAGATGGTGATTGCAGCCATGAAATTAAAAGATGCTTACTCCTTGGAAGGAAAGTTATGACCAACCTAGATAGCATATTGAAAAGCAGAAACATTACTTTTCCAACAGAGGTCCATCTGGTCAAGGCTATGGTTTTTCCTGTGGTCATGTATGGATGTGAGAGTTGGACTGTGAAGAAAGCTGAGCGCCGAAGAATTGATGCTTTTGAACTGTGGTGTTGGAGAAGACTCTTGAGAGTCCCTTGGACTCCAAGGACACCCAACCAGTCCATTCTGAAGGAGATCGGCCCCGGGATTTCTTTGGAAGGAATGATGCTAAAGCTGAGACTCCAGTACTTTGGCCACCTCATGTGAAGAGTTGACTCATTGGAAAAGACTCTGATGCTGGTAGAGATTGGAGGCAGGAGGAGAAGGGGATGACAGAGGATAAGATGGCTGGATGGCATCACTGACTTGCTGGATGTGAGTCTGAGTGAACTCTGGGAGTTGGTGATGGAGGCCTGATGTGCTGCGATTCATAGGGTGGCAAAGAGTCGGACACAACTGAGTCACTGAACTGAACTGAACTGAACACTCCATTGTGTATATGTACCACAGCTTTCTTATCCATTCACCTGCTGATGGACATCTAGGTTGTTTCCATGTCCTGGCTATTATAAACAGTGCTGTGATGAACATTGGGGTACACGTGTCTCTTTCAATTCTGGTTTCCTTGGTGTGTACGCCCAGCAGTGGGATTGCTGGGTCATAAGGCAGTTCTATTTCCAGTTTTTTAAGGAATCTCCACACTGTTCTCCAAGTGGCTCTACTAGTTTGCATTCTATAGATTCATTGAAATTCCTATCAAAATACTAATAACATTTTTTTATAGAACTAGAACAAAAAACTTTAAAATCTGTATGGAATCACAAAAGACTCCAAATAGCCAAACAAGCTTGAGAAAGAAGAGGAGAACTGAATCAGACTATACAGTGTGTGCTAAGTCACTTCAGTCATGTCTGACATTCTGCAATCCTATGGACTGTAGCCCACCAGGTTCTTCTGTCTGTGGGATTCTCCAGGCAAGAATACTGGAGTAGCTTGCCAGCCTCCTCCAGGGGATATTCCCAACCCAGGTATTGAACCCATGTCTCCTGTGTCTCCTGCATTGCAGGCAGGTTCTTTAGTACTGAGACATTAGAGCAGCTTTGGACTATACTACAAAGCTTCAATAATCAAAGAAGTATGGTGACTGGAACAAAATCAGACACCTAGTTCAATGGAACAGAGTAGAGAGCCCAGAAATAAACCCATATTTATATGGGCAATTAATTTATTACAAAGGAGGTGATGATATGCAATGAGGATTTGCATTTCTTTAATAATTAGCAGTGTTGAACATCTTTTCAGGTACTTCTTGGACATCTATATGTCTTCTTTGGAGAAATGTATATTTAGGTGTTTTGCTTATTTTTGATTGGGTTGTTTGCTTTTTTTTTAATTTTTTTATATTGAGAGTCATGTTTGTAAGTTTTTGAAATTAATTGCTTTTAGTTGCATCTTTTGAAAATATTTTCTCCCATTATGTGGGTTGCCTTTTCATTTTGTCTACTGTTTCCTTTGCTGTGCAAAAGCTTTTGAGTTTATTTAGATCTCATTTGCAAATGTATGGATTTTTTCCCCAAAAAACATGCAATAAGGAATCATGTCAAATATATGTCAATATTAAAAATAAATCCAAGTAAATAAATCTAAGAAAAAATAGATAATCCAAATAGGGCTGTAAATGATTAACTTAAAATCTTTCTGCAAAGAAAATGATAAAACCAGATAGATCTAGCCATAAGTTCTATCAAGTTTTTAAGAAATATATCAATGTTATATTCTTAAATATATCAGAATACATGAGGAGGAATACTTTCCAACTCATTCAAAGCTCAGTTTTCCTTATAACCAAATAAAGACAAAAATATTAATAGAAATCAAAACTGTGTACCAATATACCTCTTGAATGCACATGGCAATTTCCTAACAAACTATTAGCAAACTGAAATACAAAATTATAAAAATCATTATAAGCCATGACCAAGTGTGATTTGATTTAAAAATTAAAGATTGCTTAGCAATAGAGAGCTATTAATATGATACATTTATTAATTGAGAAAAGAAATGCAATGTATACTTCTATCAATATACATAGAAAAAATATTACTCTGCAAAATGCATTTATGTAAAAACTCAGCAAACTAGGAATAGAAAACCATTTCTTAGGTCCAAGATAAGACATGCTAGAGAAACACAAGTAGCATCTATTTAATTGAAAAAATTGAGTAATTTCTCTATAAAATCAGCAACAAGACAAGGATATTTGCCTTAATTGTTTCTATCCAACATTGTGCTGGAAGATAAATCCAGGGAATGGATTTATAATTATCCATGGATAATTACAGAAAACAGATAAATAAAAGACACCTTGCTTGGAAAGCAAGAGGTAATGTTAAGTTTATTTACAGAAGGCATGCAAACTAAGAATTTTGCTAAAAAACTATTAAAATCTATAAATGAGTTCATTAGGTTTAAAGCATACTAAATCAATAAGTGAAAATTCGTTTTATTTTTATACACCCGTACTCAACACTTTGAAAATTAAAATGGGGGGAAAAAATTGCATTCACATGCCTGGGGAGGTGAGAGAATCAGCACACCTGCAGACAAGAAAGGCCGTAGTGCAGATGCTGATGAGGTGGAGGAGATGCTCAAGTTCACTGAGAAACTAAAGGAAGATGAAATCATTGATGAATAAGTTCCTCTTATTTTCTCTCAACTGCTAGTTTAATGTGATATTCTACTCAGCATGACAGATCTGATTCATTCCTATTTTAAATTACCTGTTGTTTGAGAGCCTCAAATTTCTATTTTCATGCCAGAACTAAAAAAAAGTATATATATACATATATGTTCACAAACATTGTTATTGTTCAATCACTAAGTCACATCTGACTCTTTGCAACCCCACAGACTGCAACATGCCAGGCTTCCCTGTCCTTCACTATTTCCCAGAGTCTGCTCAAACTCATGTCCATTGACCCAGTGATACCATCCAACCATCTCCTCCTCTGTTTGACCCCTTCTCCTTTTGACCCCAATCTTTCCCACCATCAGGATTTTTTCCCATAAGTCAGGTCTTCACATCAGGTGGCCAAAGTATTGGAGCTTCAGTTTCAGCATCAGGCCTTCCAATGAATATTCAGGGTTGATCTCCTTTAGTATGGACTGGTTTGTTCTCCTTGCGTCTAAGGTACTCCCAAGAGTCTTCTCCAGTACAACAGTTCAAAAGCGTCAATTCTTCAGCACTCAGCCCTCTTTATGGTCCAACTCTCACATCCATACATGACTACTGGAAAAACCATAGCTCTGACCTTTGTTGGCAAAGGGATGTCTCTGTTTTTGAATATGCCGTCTAGGGTTTGTCATGTCTTTTCTTCCAAGGAGCAAGTGTCTTTTAATTTCATGGCTGCACTCACAATCTGCAGTGATTTTGGATTCCAAGAAAATAAAATCTGCCACTGTTTCCACTTTTTCACAAACATCAGTTCAGTTCAGTTCAGTCGCTCAGTCATGTCCAACTCTTTGTGACCCCCCCAAAAAAATTACTCACTGACTCAAAATAGTAGTCTTCTACCAATTTCCTGGTGGCTCAGATGGTAAAGCATCTGCCTGCAATGCGGGAGACCCAGGTTCCCTGGGTCAGGAAGATCCCCTGGAGAAGGAAATGACAACCCACGCCAGTACTCTTGCCTGGAAAATTCCATAAACTGAGGAGCCTGGTAGGCTACAGTCCATGGGGTCGCAAAGAGTCAGACACGACTGAGCGACTTCATTTTCTTCACTTTCTACCAATCAGTGTTTACTAAATTAAAAAAAAAAAATCACAAAACCTTAGTGACAGAAAGCAGTAAACATTTGTTATCTTTTTGCACCTGTATGTTGCCTGTGGGGGCTTTAATGATCTTGATTTGGCTTAAGTGTGTTACTCTAAGTTACATATTTTCATTACTGTGCTAACTGATCATATTCTCCTCATGATGACTATAGAGGTAGCCCGAGAGGTATGAGAAGGCAAGCATAAACATAGATGTTTCTTGAGGCTTACATATGGAACTGGCACAATTCCACTACTGATTACATTCCTTTCATCCATGCAAATTATATGGCCAAGCCCAAAGTGAAGAGGCAGAAAATACACTCCTTTTCTTGGGAAACTTGAAAAATTTATCTGCTGAAGGGCAAGGGAGAGTAAAAGCAATGGAGACAATCAATCAGTCTGCCTCAGTGTACATATACACTGACAGCCACAGTAAAAAAATTACTCACCACTAACAGTCACCCAAGAACTGCAATCAATTATACCTATTATTTTGTGATCTACATCAGATCCTAAAGTGTCCTCTTTTATCCAGATGCATATGAATAAAATGTTATTCAAAGATGTTACTATTTCCCCACAACTCAATGAACAGTACTGGAATAAGGACAGGATAACCATAACAAGCCCATTTTAAAAGAGGAAGAATGAAAGATACTACATAGCAATTTTGTGTCACACAGGGTTATCAGTCATGGGTCATTTATTCTTGATTTAGGGCATTTCTTTTGTTATTCCACAGTTCTACTCTCTGAGCATTAATTCTTGATCTATTATTCTTTACATCAGTTCAGTTCAGTTCAGTTGCTCAGTCATGTCCGACTCTTTGTGACCCCATGAATCCCAGCACGCCATGCCTCCCTGTCCATCACCAACTCCTGGAGTTCACTCAGACTCACGTCCATCGAGTCAGTGATGCCATCCAGCCATCTCATCCTCTGTCATCCCCTTCTCCTCCTGCCCCCAATCCCTCCCAGCATCAGAGTCTTTTCCAATGAGTCAACTCTTCACATGAGGTGGCCAAAGTAGTGGAGTTTCAGCTTTAGCATCATTCCTTCCAGAGAACACCCAGGGCTGATCTCCTTCAGAATGGACTGGTTGAATCTCCTTGCAGTCCAAGGAACTCTCAAGAGTCTTCTCCAACACCACAGTTCAAAAGCATCAATTCTTCAGTGCTCAGCTTTCTTCACAGTCCAACTCTCACATCCATACATGACCACAGGAAAAACCATAGCCTTGACTAGACAGACCTTTGTTGGCAAAGTAATGTCTCTGCTTTTCAATATGCTTTCTAGGTTGGTCATAACTTTCCTTCCAAGGAGTAAACATCTTTTAATTTCATGGCTACAATTACCATCTGCAGTGATTTGGAAGCCCAAAAAAATAAAGTCTGACACTGTTTCCACTGTTTCCCCATCTATTTCCCATGAAGTGATGGGACCAGATCCCATGATCTTCATTTTCTGAATGTTGAGCTTTAAGCCAACTTTTCACTCTCTTCTTTCACTTTCATCAAGAGGCTTTTGAGTTCCTCTCCACTTTATGCCATAAGGGTGGTGTCATCTGCATATCTGAGGTTATTGATATTTCTCACGGCAATCTTGATTCCAACTTGTGCTTCTTCCAGCCCAGTGTTTCTCATGATGTACTGTGCATATAAATTAAATAAGCAGGGTGACAGTATACAGCTTTGACGTACTCCTTTTCTTATTTGCAACCAGTCTGTGGTTCCATGTCCAATTCTAACTGTTGCTTCCTGACCTGCATATAGGTTTCTCAAGACACAGGTCAGGTGGCCTGGTATTCACATCTGTTTCATAATTTTCTTTTTTTTATTTTATTTTATTTTTAAACTTTACATAATTGTATTAGCCTTGCCAAACATCAAAATGAATCCATCACAGGTATACCTGTGCTCCCCATCCTGAACCCTCCTCCCTCCTCCCTCCCCATACCATCCCTCTGGGTCGTCCCAGTGCACCAGCCCCAAGCATCCAGCATTGTGCATCGAACCTGGACTGGCATCTCGTTTCATACATGATATTTTACATGTTTCAATGCCATTCTCCCAAATCTTCCCACCCTCTCCCTCTCCCACAGAGTCCACAAGACTGTTCCATACATCACTGTCTCCTCTGCTGTCTCGTACACAGGGTTATTGTTATCATCTTTCTAAATTCCATATATATGCATTAGTATACTGTATTGGTGTTTTTCCTTCTGGCTTACTTCACTCTGTATAATAGGCTCCAGTTTCATCCACCTCATTAGAACTGATTCAAATGAATTCTTTTTAATGGCTGAGTAATACTCCATTGTGTATATGTACCACTGCTTTCTTATCCATTCATCTGCTGATGGACATCTAGGTTGCTTCCATGTCCTGGCTATTATAAACAGTGCTGCAATGAACAAATGGGTACATGTGTCTCTTTCCCTTCTGGTTTCCTCAGTGTGTATGCCCAGCAATGGGATTGCTGGATCATCAGGCAGTTCTATTTCCAGTTTTTTAAGGAATCTCCACACTGTTCTCCGTAGTGGCTGTACTAGTTTGCATTCCCACCAAGAGTGTAAGAGGGTTCCCTTTTCTCCACACCCTCTCCAACATTTATTATTTGTAGACTTTTGGATCGCAGCCATTCTGACTGGTGTGAAATGGTACCTCATAGTGGTCTTGATTTGCATTTCTCTGATAATGAGTGATGTTGAGCATCTTTTCATGTGTTTGTTAGCCATCTGTATGTCTTCTTTGGAGAAATGTCTATTTAGTTCTTTGGCCCATTTTTTGATTGGGTCATTTATTTTTCTGGAGTTGAGCTGTAGGAGTTGCTTGTATATTTTTGAGATTAGCTGTTTGTCAGTTGCTTCATTTGCTATTATTTTCTCCCATTCTGAAGGCTGTCTTTTCACCTTGCTGATAGTTTCCTTTGATGTGCAGAAGCTTTTAAGTTTAATTAGGTCCCATTTGTTTATTTTTGCTTTTATTTCCAATATTCTGGGAGGTGGGTCATAGAGGATCCTGCTGTGATGTATGTTGGAGAGTGTTTTGCCTATGTTCTCCTCTAGGAGTTTTATAGTTTCTGGTCTTATGTTTAGATCTTTAATCCATTTTGAGTTTATTTTTGTGTATGGTGTCAGAAAGTGTTCTAGTTTCATTCTTTTACAAGTGGTTGACCAGTTTTCCCAGCACCACTTGTTAAAGAGATTGTCTTTAATCCATTGTATATTCTTGCCTCCTTTGTCAAAGATAAGGTGTCCATATGTGCGTGGATTTATCTCTGGGCTTTCTATTTTGTTCCATTGATCTATATTTCTGTCTTTGTGCCAGTACCATACTGTCTTGATGACTGTGGCTTTGTAGTAGAGCCTGAAGTCAGGTAGGTTGATTCCTCCAGTTCCATTCTTATTTCTCAAGATCGCTTTGGCTATTGGAGGTTTTTTGTATTTCCATACAAATTGTGAAATTATTTGTTCTAGCTCTGTGAAGAATACTGTTGGTAGCTTGATAGGGATTGCATTGAATCTATAAATTGCTTTGGGTAGTATACTCATTTTCACTATATTGATTCTTCCAATCCATGAACATGGTATATTTCTCCATCTATTAGTGTCCTCTTTGATTTCTTTCACCAGTGTTTTATAGTTTTCTATATATAGGTCTTTAGTTTCTTTAGGTAGATATATTCCTAAGTATTTTATTCTTTCCATTGCAATGGTGAATGGAATTGTTTCCTTAATTTCTCTTTCTGTTTTTTCATTATTAGTGTATAGGAATGCAAAGGATTTCTGTGTGTTGATTTTATATCCTGCAACTTTACTATAATCATTGATTAGTTCTAGTAATTTTCTGGTGGAGTCTTTAGGGTTTTCTATGTAGAGGATCATGTCATCTGCAAACAGTGAGAGTTTTACTTCTTCTTTTCCAATTTGGATTCCTTTTATTTCTTTTTCTGCTCTGATTGCTGTGGCCAAAACTTCCAAAACTATGTTGAATAGTAATGGTGAAAGTGGGCACCCTTGTTTTGTTCCTGTCTTTAGAGGAAATGCTTTCAATTTTTCACCATTGAGGATAATGTTTGCTGTGGGTTTGTCATATATAGCTTTTATTATGTTGAGGTATGTTCCTTCTATTCCTGCTTTCTGGAGAGTTTTTATCATAAATGGGTGTTGAATTTTGTCAAAGGCTTTCTCTGCATCTATTGAGATAATCATATGGTTTTTATTTTTCAATTTGTTAATATGGTGTGTTTCATAATTTTCCACAGTTTATTGTGATCCACACAGTCAAAGGCTTTGGCATAGTCAATAAAGCAGAAATAGATGTTTTTCTGGAACTCTCTTGCTTTTTTGATGACCCAGTGGATGTTGGCAATTTGATCTCTGGTTCCTCTGCCTTTCCTAAAACCAGCTTGAACATCTGGAAGTTCATTGTTCATGTATTGCTGAAGCCTGGCTTGGAGGATTTTGAGCATTACTTTACTAGAGTGTGACATGAGTGCAATTGTGCAGTGGTTTAAGCATTCTTTGGCTTTGCCTTTCTTTCGGATTAGAATGAAAACTGACCTTTTCTAGTCCTGTGGCCACTGCTGAGTTTTCCCAATTTGCTGGCATATTGAGTGCAGCACTTTCACAGCATCATCTTTCAGGATTTGAAATAGCTCAACTGGAATTCCATCACCTCCAATGGCTTTGTTAGTAATGATGCTTTCTAAGGTCCACTTGACTTCACATTCTAGGATGTCTGACTCTAGGTGAGTGATCACACCATCATGATTATCTGGGTCGTGAACATCTTTTTTGTACAGTTCTTCTGTGTATTCTTCCCACCTCTTCTTAATATCTTCTGCTTCTGTTAGGTCCATACCATTTCTGTCCTTTATCGAGCCCATCTTTGCATGAAATCTTCCCTTGGTAACTCTAATTTTCTTGAAGAGAATTCTAGTCTTTCCCATTCTGTTGTTTTCCTCTACTTCTTTGCACTGGTCGCTGAAGAAGGTTTTCTTATCTCTTCTTGCTATTCTTTGGAACTCTGCATTCAGATGCTTATATCTTTCCTTTTCTCCTTTGCTTTTTGCTTCTCTTCTTTTCACAGCTATATGTAAGGCCTCCCCAGACAGTCTTTTTGCTTTTTTGCATTTCTTTTCCATGGGGATGGTATTGATCCCTGTCTCCTGTACAATGTCACGAACCTCAGTCCATAGTTCATCAGGCACTCTATCTATCAGATCTAGTCCCTTAAATCTATTTCTCACTTCCACGGTATAATCATAAGAGATTTGATTTAGGTCATACTGGAATGGTCTAGTGGTTTTCCCTAGTTTCTTCAATTTCAGTCTGAATTTGGCAATAAGGAGTTCATGATCTGAGCCACAGTCAGCTCCTGGTCTTGTTTTTGCTGACTGTATAGAGCTTCTCCATCTTTGGCTGCAAAGAATATAATCAATCTGACTTCAGTGTTGACCATCTGGTGATGTCCATGTGTAGAGTCTTCTCTTATGTTGTTGGAAGAGGGTGTTTACTATGACCAGTGCGTTCACTTGGCAAAACTCTATTAGTCTTTGCCCTGCTTCATTCTGTATTCCAAGGCCAAATTTGCCTGTTACTCCAGGTGTTTCTTGACTTCATACTTTTGCATTCCAGTCCCCTACAATGAAAAGGACATCTTTTTTGGGCGTTAGTTTTAAAAGGTCTTGTATGTCTTCATAGAACCATTCAACTTCCACTTCTTCAGTGTTACTGGTTGGGGCATAGACTTGGATTACTGTGATATTGAATGGTTTGCCTTGGAAACAAACAGAGATCATTCTGTCATTTCTGAGATTGCATCCAAGTACTGCATTTCAGACTTTTTTGTTGACCATGATGGCTACTCCATTTCTTCTGAGGGATTCCTGCCCACAGTAGTAGATATAATGGTCGTCTGAGTTAAATTCATCCATTCCAGTCCATTTGAGTTCGCTGATTTCTAGAATGTCGACATTCACTCTTGCCATCTCTTGTTTGACCACTTCCAATTTGCCTTGATTCATGGACCTGACATTCCAGGTTCCTATGCAATATTGCTCTTTACAGCATCTTACCTTGCTTCTATCACCAGTCCCATCCACAACTGGGTATTGTTTTTGCTTTGGCTCCATCCCTTCATTCTTTCTGGAGTTATTTCTCCACTGATCTCCAGTAGCATATTGGGCACCTACTGACCTGGGGAGTTCCTCTTTCAGTATCCTATCATTTTGCCTTTTCATATTGTTCATGGGGTTCTCAAAGCAAGAATACTGAAGTGGTTTGCCATTCCCTTCTCCAGTGGACCACATTCTGTCAGACCTCTCCTCCATGACCTGCCTGTCTTGGCTGGCCCCACAGGCATGGCTTAGTTTCACTGAGTTAGACAAGGCTGCGGTCCTAGTGTGATTAGATTGACTATCTTTCTGTGATTATGGTTTCAGTGTGTCTGCCCTCGGAAGCCCTCTTGCAACACCTACCTTCTTAGTTGGGTTTCTCTTACCTTGGACGTGGAGTATCTCTTCACAGCTGCTCCAGCAAAGTGCAGCTGCTGCTCCTTACCCTGGATGAGGGGTATCTCCTCACGGCCACCCCTCCTGACCTTGAACGTGGAGTAGCTCCTCTAGGCCCTCCTGCACCCATGCAGCCACCACTCCTTGGATGTAGGGTTGCTCCTCTCGGCCGCCGCCCCTGACCTCGGGCGTGGGGTAGCTCCTCTTGGCTGCTGCACCTGACCTCGGACTTCGGGTAGCTCCTCTCAGCTGCACTTGTGGGCCATCACAGCCTAGGATCACAAGGGGACAATAGATGATTTTGAACACTGTCCTTGAAACTGACCAGATCACAATCTGTGTTTGAGCTGATTATGACCAAACACATTATTTTTAACCTATGAAACTGATAACCCCACTTTAATAATACCAAGCTATTTTCTCTTATGCATTTTTAATCTCAGAGACATTTTAGATCAGTTCTGGGTCAAGTTCTGACTAGATGTTTATGTTCTGCCTTTCTTAAATTTAATTTGTTTTTATAAGGAGAGAGAGAATGTTCTAAATAAATATATAGGAAAATATATAAACTGAAAATATAATTTTAAACTTTCAAAATGTACAATAATTTTATGAAAAAGTAAATATGTTTGTTTTTTGATAGCTCCAACACCTAAATGGTTTGTGCTCAGTCACTGAGTCGTGTACAACTCTTTGCAACCCCATGGACTGTAGCCCAACATGCTCCTCTGTCCATGGAATTTCTTCCTCAGGCAAGAATACTGGAATGGGTTGCCATTTTCTACTTCAAGGGATCTTCCCAACCCAGGGATCAAACCCAAGTCTCTTGTGTCTCCTGCATTGGCAGGCAGATTCTTTACCAGTGCACCACCTGGGAATTTCCATCTGTACCATGAGTGGAAAGTTACAATATAACTTGCAAAACCTAATGGAAAAACAGAAATCAAGATAGTGGATTCTGAGATAGTCTTTAATAAAGTAAAATTTCAGAGTAGAACTGATGCCAAGTGTGGATAACATGAATAAATAAGAAAACTGAAACTTCCTCCTAACTTTCCCCAGGACAGTTTAGTTTATATGCTTGCTCAACACTGCAGCGGTCCTAAGAAGACACATTTACCTCAATTCTCTAAAGTGAAAAAACCAATGATGTAACTCTCCCCCGGCCATTTGGATTTATACCTGATGCCCAGGCCAGGTTCATTCAGCTGGTGTGGCTTACATTCACTCTCTGATGGAGGAGAGAATGTGGAACAAAAGGTAAGTGCTCAAACTGTTGTGTCTTTTTCCTGAAATGCGGCGTGTTAACATATATCTCCAGAGCTTTATAGAACTGCAAGGGGAAAAAGGAGCAAAGATGTGTAATTACTGTTGCTGTTTCTTATGTAATTCTAATTTTAGATTTCCTGAAATCCAAGATTTTTTTGACCTAGGTACATTACATTATGTTTTGCTTCACACTTCCTGTGTCTCAGTTACTGTGTGTTTTTTTTTTTTTCTCTGCAAGTTTCTCTAAACTGTGCAGAAAATTTGAGACTGACCAGACCTCAATCAGTCACGAAGCTCCTGACTTTTCCATAATCTAGAACTGGACTATCTTGTTAACTTAAATAATTTTAGGACTACAGCAATTCAAAATGTAAAATTGAAATTTTCAGGCAAAGCAATTGTCGATCAAGGCTGATAAATTATAGAAAGGAGAATTTTACTACTTTTCTGAGTAAACAAAGTAATAGAGGGATCACTATGCTATGTTATAGGGATGTAGCTTTATGTTTAGTTTAACCCAATTGTTCCATATACACATTTATCTTCATTCACTCATTTACTGGGCATGAAATATCTAATGTCTTGTTACCTGGGGGAATAGATGGCATCCACCAAAGGAGAAATAAATGTTTAAGATTTTTTCAACTAAATAATTGCCATGCAGGACATCAGTAGCTTTTGTTTTTGTAGTTTCTTGCAAAAATCATTTCTCTGCATAAACTTAATACAATAAGTGATTTAGACTTTGCTTTGAGGTTGAGAAGGGGATCGATCAGCATATAGTTGACCTCCTGCTCCACCAGGGTCTGTACCTTGAATGTTTCCTCTTCTGTACAAGGTCTGGAACCAAGCGCCCTCCTTCTGCATGCTAGGTTGGCACCTCTCCTGCCCTGCATCAGGTCTGTATCCTGAGTGCCTTTCTGCCCTGTATGAGGTCTGCTCCCTCCCTGCCCCACTTTCCCTGCACAATATCTGCACCCTGGGTACACTCCTTTCCTATGAACCCCTTCTGCACTCCTTTCCTATATGTGATTTGTACACAAGTGACCTCCTCCTCTGTAAAGATCTGCACTAGTCCTACCCTTCTGTCCCACACCAGGTCAGTAAACTGAGCTGCTCTACCCAGGCAGGCCGGGCACTTTCTGCTCTGATGTCCCTGATGATCATCTTCATGGAGCTTTATTGTTCAAGGAAAAGCACAATAAACTGAAGTGCTTAGCAAGGAAAGGGTAGAAAATATTTCACATTTCAAGTTTCAACAAACTTCAGTTATGTTAATACAATTAACAATATTAATATTAACATTATCTGCAGCTTTGACTTCTATCACTGAGCACTGGAGGAGTTAATGCATCCAAAAGTGGAGTGGGAGCTTTAGTGAATAGCTTCATTCAATATTTGCATTGTTACAGACTCATTGTGTTTTTTCTAATCTAGATTTCTGATCACCCCATGAGATGATCTTTTTATATCTTCAGTTTGGTATAAAAAACAAATAATGCTGAGTGTAAACAACTTGTCTGTTTATACAGTTTTCAGCTTTCCAGACGTATTTCATATTCCTCTCTAGATTTGTGGCCAAAAAGCAACCTGGCTTTGAACTTTTGATTCTACATCAATACAACTTCTTTTTTTTTTTTAAATAGCTCAAAGTAGTTTTCTCATTGGATAAGTGTTAAGAAAACCATATATGTTTGAAATATCTAAAACCAATGAATCTTATTTCTTCCTCAGGTGAGAACTGTAACCAAAACTATGTACTCAGGGAGTCAAACTTCACAGAATCAAACATCAAGTGATTTCATCCTTGTGGGGCTCTTTGGTGAAACCAAACATGCCCTCCTCCTCTACACTGCGACCTTCATCTTCTTCCTGATGGCCCTAGCTGGGAACGCCCTCCTCATCATCCTCGTCCACCTGGAGCCCCGCCTGCACACCCCCATGTACTTTTTCATCAGCCAGCTCTCCCTCATGGACCTCATGTACATATCTGTGACTGTGCCCAAGATGCTCCTGGGCCAGGTGACAGGAGATCATACAATTTCTCCCTCAGGTTGTGGGATCCAGATATTCTTCTATCTAACCCTCGCTGGAGCTGAGTTTCTACTCCTGTCTGTGATGGCCTACGACCCATATGCTGCCATTTGCAGACCTCTCCATTATCCTCTGCTGATGAACCAGAAAGTCTGTGTATGCCTGGTGTCTGGATGCTGGTTCCTAGGAATGGTGGATGGTTTTGTGGTCACCCCCATAGCCATGAACTTCCCCTTTTGTCATTCCAGAAAAATCTTGAGTTTCTTCTGTGAGGCTCCCGCTCTGCTGAAGTTGTCCTGTTCTGACATCTCCCTCTACAAGATGATCATGTACTTGTGCTGTGTTCTCATGGTCCTCATCCCCATTGTGGTCATCTCAAGCTCATATGCCCTCATCCTGCACCTCATCCACAGAATGAGTTCATCAGAGAGCCGCAGGAAAGCCTTTGCCACCTGCTCCTCCCACATGATTGTAGTTCTGCTCTTCTTTGGTGCCACCATCTACACCTACATGCTTCCCGATTCCTACCACACAGCTGAGCAGGACATGATGGTGTCAGCCTTTTATACCATCATCACCCCTGTGCTGAACCCCCTCATTTACAGCCTCCGGAATAAGGATGTCACAGGGGCTCTGAGGAGCAGGATGCAATCAGGGCTGATCCTAAGGAAAGTTGTGAAGAGGAAATCCTGAGGATGACTATATATTTTTCCCCTATTATATTATCCCCCACCAATTTCTCTTCTTCTTTGTCCCCTGCTTCCAGGGCCCCCAACACTGAGTCTAGTTATAACTTCCTTCTTTCTTCTGCATGTGACATTTCTCCTCCATACTGTTTACTCATCATAATTTATCTCATTATATTTAATGTCCTTATACTCCTTTTATCTGTGAAGCAAAAATTGACATCAAGAAAACTCACATAGGGCCTTTGATCTTATCTCCCATCCCAAGTTTATTCACCTTTTTAATATGAGACTGGGTGTGAAATCCTTAATCCTAAATGTGGCTCACTGAGAAGAATCCAGATTCCAGCATAACACAGGAGATCTTTTAGTTTTCTTTGCCCTGTAATATCCCTCAGCTCATAATTCACATGTGGCAACCAATAATAGCAACAATGAGTGCTATTATACCTTAGTAAGAACAATGTACACATTTTTTTAAATATTGAATATGAGACTCATAGTATAAATACAAATTTACTATTTGGCTATAAGACTAAGGCTACATAGACCAAACTTCAATCTACGTTAAAGTTTCCATGAGTTAATGCATTCATCTAACTTCACAGGCTATAAGGGTATGTAAAAATAATTAAAAGTAATTTCATACTTAGTTTCTTTACTCTTTATCATAGGAAGTGAGCTGACATATGTAAACTAAATATAAGATCCTTGAAGGAGGATAGAAGTTTAGGAAATCTTAATCTTCTTAGTAGTTTCCTTCCGAAACAGGGAATTAATGAAAAGTTTTGAGGATATTCACCTATTATAACTTTTCTCTCAGTCGTGTCCGAATCTTTGCAACCCCATGGACTGTAGCCTACCAGGCTTCTCCCTCCATGGGATTCTCCAAGCAAGAGTACTGGAGTGGGTTGCCATTTTCCTTCGCCAGGGGATCTTCCCGACCCAGGGATCGAACCCGCGTCTCCCGCATTCCAGGCAGACGCTTTAACCTCTGAGCCACCAGGGAAGTCCCATTTATTGTATATCATGCTACAAATAGAATGTCTGTAAATATAGTAGGTGGTTCAGTGGTAAAGAATCTGCCTGCTAATGCAGAAGTCGCAGGAGATGCGGGTTTGATTTCTGGGTTGGGTGGATCCCTTGGAGGAGGAAAGGGAATACATTCCAGTATTCTTGCCAGGATAATCTCATAGACAGTAGTCTGTCCAAGGGACCACCAAGAGTTGGACACGACTGAGCATGCATGGCCTAAGTAACTTATTAGTAGCATCAAGACACTATTATTTTCATGAAAAAATAATTCGTGTGTCTAGTTTTACCCAATGTAGAAATTAGAAAAAATACATTTAATCTGATCAATGTGCAAGGGGTTTTGGACTCCAAATTTTAGTGTCTAATACCATTTGAAACAGAACCCTGATCTTGCTATCAAGGGATAGATATCTGATATTCACATGCCTAATACCTTTCAACAGACTGATAACTGAATAATTTTGATTCTCATTTATGATTATTCCTGCAATGCATGAAATTTGTCTGAAATTTAAAATAACTCCACCTAGTATGAAAAAATCAGTACCTGAAAAGTAAAGATATGTTTTTGTAAAGGTCAGTAACATTTTGTTTTAGAAATCAGTGTGATTAGAGAAATAAGAGAAGCAAAATGTCCCAAGTGGACACAATCAAAAGGCAAATCAAACAGTGTTACCTATCATTATCTGCTGGTATCATTAGATAAGTCTTATGTATTATCTTTATGTAGATTTTGTTTGTTCTTAATGTATGGATGGATTACATGTTTGTCATTCAGGAGCACAAAAAAAAAAAAAAAAACTAAAACTTGGGTTTAAATTCATCCGTAAATTGAGGGACTGCTTTGAGTAGGTGTAATAAAATAAAAGAGATTAATCTTCAGTTTAGTTCTGTATATGTCTTTTTAATTCTCAAGATCTGTGTGGCATTTTTGAAGTTTCCCAAGCCCTCCCAGTGGCCTTATATCACTTTAGAGATGGAGACTGCAAAGCTTTCAAGCAAATTTCCTTGAAGAGTAAGTAGAATAATATGCACAGACAGCCCTAAAACCTGATCCAAAAATGTGAGCTGTCTTTTATCTCAGTAAATCTTAGATTTGCTTTTCAGCTGTTCTGTTGAGCTGATTATCCCACCAGTATGTTGATTTCTCTTCACTAAGGTAGAACTTGCAAGTTAATCATCGTCATGGAACTTTGGATGTTTCGTGAATTTAACTCACTTGCCTAATTCAGGTCCTCTCAAAGAGTCTAGATAAGCAGTCCTCAATCCTTCTGGCACCAGCAATCAGTTTCATGGAAGATAGTTTTTTCATGGCTGGGGGGAGGTGGAGGTATGCTTTGTCCGCCTCATACCTTCTATTTTCTGTGCTGCCAGCTTCCTAACTGGACCCAGACAGATACTGGTCTATGGTCTGGGCCTTCAGGACCCATGGGCTAGATAAATGTTGCCCCCTCTTATGTATGACAGGATGAAGGTGACTTTGCCCATGACACTGCCTCTATGTGTCTGCCCTACTTCTTCATGGACAGGAGGGAGCCACTGTAGATTCTGTCACATGAGAGGAGCTTGTCAGCTGTCTGTTGAATTAAAGAACAGCTTTTCTGGCCTTTTGCATCTTCCAGTGGACAGTTCCACAAAAATATCTGATTAAGCTGTAAGACCATATTGTATAAAATTTAATCTGTTTTCTCACAAATCTATATTTATCCAATATTCTTTGATGTAAATGTCATGCTGCCAGTCAAACTTCTTTTCTAATTTCTTATTTGTTTTTATTTATTTATTTATTGGCTGCGCTGAGTGTTCATTGCTGCTTGAGATCTTTCTCTAGTTGCATCAAGAAGAGGCTACTCTCTCGTTGTGGTGCAAGGGCTTCTCACTGCAATGGCTTCTCTTGTGAAACATGGGCTCTAGGATGCATGGGCTTTAGTAGTTGCAGTATTGGCCTTTAGAGCTGTGGCTCAGTAGTTGTGGCCCATGGCTTTAGCTGCCCTGAGACACATGGGATCTTCTTGGAGCAGGGATCGAACCTGCATCCCCTGCAGTGGAAGGTGGATTTTTAACCACTGGACCACCAAGCAAGTCCCTCAAACTCTTTGAAATAGCAAATCTTCCTAGACTCTTGGATTATTCAATCATTTATTAAACTTTTATGAATTACTTGCTATGTTATAGATGTGCTTCAGTTTATGAGAGACACAGCATTGGCCAGAACATGAGCCCTTATCTCAAGGAGTTTATTTGCTAGTGGAGGAGAGATCTGTGCAGACATGAGTTCCCAGTCATAAGAACTATGAGATGACTCCACCCAGAGAGCCCTGCAGCATCTAGATGCAAATCCTAGATTTGAGCAGTGATCCTAAACTGAAGATTGTACATATGTAAAGAGACAAAAGAACATTTCAAAGAGAGGACCAGCACATGAACAGACATGAGTATAAAAGTCAGTGGAGATATCAGGAAGCTGTCAACACCAAATTAAGTATGACTTACACTGGAATGAATAGGGAGACTATAAGAATATATATTTTATATATTAAAGTAAATTAATTTAAAAATATTAAATTAAACTAAATATACTAAAATAAACAAAATATATTTATATATTAGATACAAAATATATTTTAAAATACCTTGCCATCATAAATTGATGACAAGATATTTTAAATAATATAAAATGATAACATACAATAAATTTTATTAAATAATATAATATGTATGTATAATATGCTGTTGTTGTTCAGTCACTCAGTAGTGTCCGACTCTGAGACCCCATGGACTGCAGCACGCCAAGCCTCCCTGTCCCTCAACATCTCCCAAAGGTTGCCCAAGTTCATGTACATTGCATCAGTGATGCCATCCAGCCATCCCATCTTCTAATGCCCTCTTCTCCTTCTGCCTGCAATCTTTCCCAGCATCAGGGACTTTTCCAAAGAGTTGGCCTTTCACATCAGATAACCAAAATACTGGAGCTTCAACTTCAACATCAGTCTGTCCAACAAGTATTCAGGGTTGATTTCCCTTAAGATTGACTAGTTTGATCTCCTTGCTGTTCAAGGGACTTCCAGGAGTCTTCTCCAGCAACACAGCTTCAAGGTGTCAATTCTTTGGTGTCTGCCTTCTTTATGGTCCAGCTCTCACAACTGTACATGGCCACTGGGAAAACAATAGTCTTGACTATATGGACCTTTGTTGGCAGAGTAACGTCTCTGCTTTTCAACACACTGTCTAGGTTTGTCATAGCTTTCCTCCCAAGAAGCAATCGTCTTCTGATTCTTAGGCATAGACATGTACACATATATACATGCATATAAGTATTATATTATGTATTTATATTAGATAATATACAATGAATTATATATAATTCAATATAAAATTAAATTTATACTAAGTATATTAATGAATAAATATTAATTTTACAATATTTTCTCCAGAATTAGAGTGATTATAAACTAGAGAAGGTCAAGGGATAGACACAAACATACCTATTAATAAGAGAAACTGCACATTCTCAACAGAAAGGTATGGAAATATCATATCTTATAACCAACAATTAAAAGACGCTTACTCCTTGAAAGGAAAGTTATGACCAACATAGATAGCATATTCAAAAGCAGAGACATCACTTTGCCAACAAAGGTCTGTCTAGTCAAGGCTATGGTTTGTCCTGTGGTCATGTATGGATGTGAGAGTTGGACTGTGAAGAAGGCTGAGCGCCGAAGTATTGATGCTTTTGAACTGTGTTGTTGGAGAAGACTCTTGAGAGTCCCTTGGACTGCAAGGAGATCCAACCAGTCCATTCTGAAGGAGATCAGCCCTGGGATTTCTTTGGAAGGAATGATGCTAAAGCTGAAACTCCAGTACTTTGGCCACCTCATGCCAAGAGTTGACTCGTTGGAAAAGACTCTGATGCTGGGAGGGATTGAGGGCAGGAGGAGAAGGGGACGATAGAAGATGAGATGACGGGATGGCATCACTGACTCGATGGATGTGAGTCTGAGTGAACTCCAGGAGCTGGTGATGGACAGGGAGGCCTGGCGTGTTGCGATTCATGGGGTTGCAAAGAGTCGGACACAACTGAGCAACTGAACTGAACTGAACTGATAACCAACAATTTGAAAATTTTCTGAATGACCTTATTAACAGTTTGTTTTCAGTATATCCAACTGCCACCTTAACTGATATGTAATATATTGCATTCAAAGACTACAGCAAAATAATTTTCTTATCTTTAGACTTCTAATTTTTTCTAATCAATTGCATTCTTTCAAAAATAAAATTATATCATGAAAAATAACATTGGGAAAAGGTGTCTTTAAAGGTTATAGTTTATGAGATGTATATAAACTATATCAGTTTGAATTTGTGAGGAGAACAAAGCTACTAGCAGTGCTACAAGACTGAAAACTTTTATATACAAATAGGACTTAAATAAACATCGAGGAGGGTGAGGGAAGGAGATCTGTCATCCTTCACATGGAGTTTTGGAAAAATACTAAGTCACTCCTTGAGTTTAACACACTTGCTAGAGTGAAGAAGTAGGAACCATGGAATTATCTGAAGCTGCCTACATTGGATACACAGGGTGAGACTAAATCATAGAAATGTCTTTGAAACTACCACATCAGGGAAAGTTCCACTCTCTCATGAGCCATATGTCAGACCCCAAGAAATAATGCTCCCCACCTAAGTTTTATTTTCCTAATTTGAATGAGATTCTTGTTCTTGTGAAACTCTAACCTGGAACCATAAAGTGAAAGTGTTCTGGGAAAAACAGTGTGCAACCTTTATACAGGAGTGGTGGGGAGACCATAAGGGACAATGGAGGATCTTAAACACTGTCCTTGAAATTGACCAGGTCATAGCCTGTATTTTAGACAAATACATTTATTTTTCAACTATGAAAACTGATAAGCCCACTTTGATAGTTCCAATATGCTTTCATTGAGGTATTTGCAATCTCAGAAACATTTTAAAACAGTTCTGGGTCAAGGTCTGATTCTGATGTGTATGTTCTGTCTGACACTGCCTTTCTGAATTTCAGAATTGTTTTTACAAACAGAAAGTGAGAGAACTTCTAAACAAATATCGAATAAGAAAATGTGATTTAAAACTGGAAAATACCCATCTGAACTTAAAAAAGAATCTACAGTACCACCAGGGCTTTCCTGTGGCTGTGTGGTAAAGAACTCACCTGCCAATGCAGGAGACATGGGTTTGAAACCCAGGTCGGGAAGATCCCCTGGATCCACTCTAGTACTGCTACCTGGGAAATCCCATGAACAGAGGACACTGGCAGACTATAGTCTATGGGGTCACAATGAGTTGTCCACGATTTAGTGGCTGAGCACATACACACAATGAGTGAGTGAGTCAAAGTCGCTCAGTTGAGTCTGATTCTTTACCTTTATGGAAAAACTAGATTTGCTTTTTGATAGCTGTCACGCATAAATGGCAAACATGTTCAATTCCCATGTGTACCATGAGTGGAAAGTTACAATATAACTGTCAAAAACAAATGGAAAAACAACAACAAAAAATGATAGTTCTGAGAAAGTCTTTTCAAAAGAGTAGTGTTCAGGGTACTGGGATAACAGATATGGGTAATAAGAATAAATAAGAAAATCGAAAAGTCATTTTGACTTTGCAAGTCTTGTTAGTTTTTGTGCTTATTTAATAATGCAAAGTAGTAAATAACAGAAATTTGTCTGAATTCCCTAACACAAAGAAACTGATGATATAACTGTTTCACTCTATCTCCTGAAATTAAGCCTGATTTCCCTGGCCTTGGAATGGTAAAATCAGCTTCTTTTAGCTTGTGTGGCTCAGACTCTCTGGTGGAGCAGAATATGTTGAAGAAGAGAAAAGGTGAAACAAAATGTGTGTGCTCTAAATGCTGTGTTTGACTTTTTGTGGAAATGTGTTTAAAAGTGCAAACCAAATTAGTATCAAAGATGTCTGATTCCTATTTTTAATAGTGGTTTTCCCTACTTAATTCAATTTCAGTCTGAATTTGGCAATAAGAAGTTCATGATCTGAGCCACAGTCAGCTCCCAGTCTTGTTTTTGCTGACTGTATACAGCTTCTCCATAGCAAGTATCAAGTATTGAGAACTCACACAAAAGAAACCACTTGAATACAAGACCCAGCATCATCCAACCACCAGTAGCACTCTGTGCAGGATGCCTCATCTAAACAACAAACAACAAAATTATCAGCAGACAAGATTACCACCTCACTCAACCTTGCCCACCAGAGGAAAAACAAACAACAAAAAACTCAGCACAAATCTCACCCTATATGAAGCTTACACAAACCACTGGACCAACCTTAGGAGTGCAGAAACCAAAAGGAAGAAAGAATTCAACCTTGAAGCCTGGGGAAAGGAGACCTCAAACACAATAAGTTAAAAAAAGAAAAAGTAATGAAAAGGCAGAGAAATGCTACACAAATGAAGGAACAAACTAGAAACACAGAAGACTATATAAATTAAGAAGAATGCATCTGAGTCAATTCCATACTCTAGCTATTGTAAATAGTGTTTCAATGAGCAATGGGATACAAGTGTATCTTTCAATTTTGGTTTTCTCAGGGTATATGCCAAGGAGTGGGATTGCTGGCTCATATGGTGGTTTTATTCCTAGTTTTTTAAGGAATATCTATACTATCTTCCATAGTGGCTGTATCAATTTACATTCCCACCAACAGTGCAAGAGCATTCCCTTTTGTCCACACCCTTTTCACCATTTATTGCTTGTCAGCTTTTTGATGATGGCCATTCTGACTGGTGTGAGGTGATATCTCATTGTAGTTTTGATTTGCATTTCTCTAATAATGAGCAATGTTGAGCAGCTTTTCATGTGTTTGTTAGCCTTCTGTACGTCTTCTTTGGAGTAATGTCTGTTTAGGCCTTTTTCCCACTTTTTGATTGGGTTGTTTGTTTTTCTGGCATTGAGTTGTATGAGCTGCTTATATATTATGGAAATTAATCCTTTGTCAGTTGTTTCATTTGCTATTATTTTCTCCCATTCTGAGGGTTGTCTTTCATCTTGCTTATAGTTTCCTTTGCTGTGCAAAAGCTTTTAAGTTTAATCAAGTCCCATGTGTTTACTTTTGTTTTTATTTCTGTTACTCTAGGAGGTGGTCATAGAGGATCTTGCTTTGATTTATGTCATTGAGTGTTCTGCCTGTTTTCCTCTAAGAGTTTTATAGTTTCTGGTCTTACATTTAGGTATTTAATCCATTTGGAGTTTATCTTTGTGTATGGCGTTAGGATGGAGAAGGCACTGGCACCCCATTCTAGCACTCTTGCCTGGAAAATCCCATGGGAAGAGGAGCCTGGTGGGCTACAGTCCATGGGGTCACTAAGAGTCAGACACGACTGAGCGACTTCACTTTCACTTTTCACTTTCATGCATCGGAGAAGGTAATGGCAACCCACTCCAGTGTTCTTGCCTGGAGCATCCCAGGGACAGGGGAGCCTGGTGAGCTGCCATCTATGGGGTCACACAGAGTCCGACACTACTGAAGCGACTTAGCAGCAGCAGTAGCAGCATGGCGTTAGGAAGTGTCCTAATTTCATTCTTTCACGTGTAGCTGCCCAGTTATCCCAACACCATTTACTGAAGAGACTGTCTTTGCCCCATTGTATAGCTTGCCTCCTTTGTCAAAAATAAGGTACCCATACATGCATGGGTTTATTTCTGGGCTTTCTGTCTTGTTCCATTGGTCTATGTTTCTGTTTTTGTGCCAGTATCACACTGACTTGATGAATGTAGTTTGTGAAATTTTTTGTTCTAATTCTGTGAAACATGCCATTGGTAATTTGATGGGGATCGCATAGAATCTGTAGATTGCACTTGGTAGTATAGTCGCTTTCACAGTATTGATTCCTCCTACCCAGGAATATGGAATATCTCTCCATCTGTTTATGTCATCTTTGATTTCTTTCATTAGTTGTCATAATTTTCTATGTAGTTCTTTTATCTCCGTAGGTAAGTTTATTCCTAGATATTTAATTCTTTTTGCTGCAGTGGTGAATGGGATTGATTTCTTAATTTCTATTTCTGACTTTTCATTGTTAGTATATAGAAATGCAAGTGATTTCTGTGTATTGATTTTGTATCCTGCAGCTTTGCTAATGCACTGATTAACTATAGTAATTTTCTTATACTGTCTTTAGAGTTTTTTATATACAGTATCATGTCATCTGCAAACAGAGCTTTACTTCTTCTTTTCTGATCTGGATTCCTTTTATTTCTTTTTCTTCTCTGATTGTTATAAGACTTCCAGAACTATGTTGAAAAATAGTGGTGAAAGTGGACACTCTTGTGTCCACTGAAAGCAGTCCTAGTTTGAGAATAATGTTTGCTGTAACCTTATCTATATGACCTTTACTATGCTGAGGTAGGTCCCTTCTGTATCCAGTTTTGGAAGAGTTTTCATCATAAATGGGTGCTTAATTTTGTCAAAGGCTTTTTCTGCATCTATTGAGATTATCATGAGTTTTGTCTTCAGTTTGTTAATATGGTGTATCACATTGATTGATCTGTGTATTTTGAAGAATCCTTGCATTCTTGGAATAAACCCAACTTGATCATGGTGTATGAGCTTTTTGATGTGTTGCTGAATTCCATTTGCTAAAATTTTGTTGAGGATTTTTGCATCTATGTTCATCAGTGATATTAGCCTGTAGTTTTCTTTTTGTGTGTTGTCTTTTTCTGGTTTTGGTGTCAGGGTGATGGTGGCCTCATAGAATGAGTTTGGAAGTGTTCCTTCCTCTGCAATTTTTTGAGAGTTTTAGAAGGATAGACATTAACTCTTCTCAATGTTTGATAGAATTCTCCTGTGAATCCATCTGGCCCTGGAGTTTTGTTTTTTGGGAGATTTTTGATCACAGCTTCGATTTCAGTGCTTGTAACTGGGTTGTTCATAATTTCTCTTTCTTCCTGGTTCAGTCTTGGAAGATTGAACTTTTCTAAGAATCTGTCCATTTCTTCCAGGTTATTCATTTTATTGCCATATAGTTGTTCATAATGGGCTTCCATTGTGACTCAGCTGGTAAAGAATCTACCCGCAATGCGGGAGACCTGGGTTCAATACCTCAGTTGGGAAGATGCCCTGAAGACAGGAAAGGCTACCCACTCCAGTATTCTGGGCCTGGAGAATTCGATGGACTATGTAGTCCATGGGGTCACAAAGAGTCAGACAAGATTTAGAGACTGAACAACAACAGAACATACCTTTGAGATTTACATAATGTTTTACATCATGAACTATACTTCAAATAAATAAATCATATGCATGTGTGCTCAGTCGTATCTAACTCTTTGAGACCCTATGGACTTTAGCCCACCAGATTCCTCTGGCTATGGGATTTCCCAGGCAATGATACTGGTGCTAGTGCTAATGCTAAGTCACTTCAGTTATGTCCGACCCTATGGACTGTAGCCTGCCAGGCTCCTCTGTCCATGGGATTCCCCAGGCAAGAATACTGGAGTGGGTTGCCATGCCCTTCTCCAGGGGATCTTCCCAATCCAGGGATCAAATCCACGTCTCTTACGTCTGTCTACCTGTGTTGGCAAACAGGTTCTTTACCACTAGCGCCACCTGGGAGGCCCTGGAGTGAGTTGCCATTTCCTCCTCCAGGGGATATTCCCAACCCAGGGACTGAAACTGTGACTCATGTTTCTACTGCATTAGCAGGAGGATCCTTTACCACTGCGCCACCTGGAAAGCCCGAAATAGAAAATATATATGCTGCTGCTGCTGCTAAGTCACGTCAGTCGTGTCCGACTCTGTGCGACCCCATAGACGGCAGCCCACCAGGCTCCCCCGTCCTTGGGATTCTCCAGGCAAGAACACTGGAGTGGGTTGCCATTTCCTTCTCCAATACATGAAAGTGAAAAGTGAAAGTGAAGTCGCTCAGTCATGTCCGACCCTTAGTGATCCTATGGACTGCAGCCTACCAGGCTCCTCCATCCATGGGATTTTCCAGGCAAGAGTACTGGAGTGGGGTGCCATTGCCTTCTCTGGAATATATATGTATATATATATATATATATATACACCCTAAAGTTCATAGGAGCACTATTTGCAGTTGCCAAATTATGGAAGTAAAATGCCTACCAATAGATGAATGAATAAGGAAGATATGGTTTATGTATATTCAAAATATTACTCAACCATACAAATAGCAGAAATATTGCCATTTGTGACTAATAGAATGGCCTAGAGTTTATTATGCTAAGTGAAGCAACCCAGAGAGAGAAAAACAAATGCTATACGATTACATCTGTATGTGGAAGCTGAAAAACAAATGAGGAAACATAACAAAGCAGAAATACAGTCATAGAAACAGAGAACAAATATGTGGTTGTCAGAGGGGAGGGAAAGAGGAAGAGAAAAAAAAATAGTTGAGGGAGATTAAGAGGTAAAAACTTTCAGTTGCAAAATAAATGAGTCATGAATGTGAAATATACAGTGAAGGTAACATAGTCAATAACGTATGTAATAACTTTTATGGTGAAATATTGCAACTAGCATACATGGTGAGAATTTTGAAATATATGGAAATACTGAACTGAAATATTCTTTAATGGGAGCTAACATGATGTGCTTGATTAATTATACTTCACAACCAAAGAAACACACAAACACCTAACAAAAGAGGTCAGATTTTTGGTTAACAGAGGCTGAGGGGTGCCCGGATGGAGAACTGAATGAAGGCAGTCAAGTGGTATAAAGTTCCAGTTACAAGATATATAAGTACTAGGGATGTAAAATATAGCATGATAAGTAAAATGAACATTGTTGTTTGTTATACACAACAGTTGCTGGGAGAGTAAATCCTAATAGTTCTCATCAAAAAAAAATATTCTTTTACTTGTTTAAATGAAAAGTTAAATGGAAAATCAGAGAACTAAAAGAATTTATTTTTCTTATGATGAGAACTATTAGGATTTACTCTCCCAACAACTACTATGTGTAACAAATGACAATGTTTATCTTCATCTTTCATTGCATATATTTTTCATCTGAGGTTCTACTGGTATCAAATTACCTTAAGTTCACTTTCTCTGAATATATCCTTTATTATTGAAATGTGTCTTCATTTCTTAAGAATTTTAGGTTGCGATATCTTTATCAGATCAGATCAGTCGCTCAGTCGTGTCCGACTCTTTGCGACCCCATGAATCGCAGCACGCAGCACGCAGCACTCCCTGTCCATCACCAACTCCCGGAGTTCACTCAGACTCATGTCCACCGAGTCAGTGATGCCATCCAGCCATCTCATCCTCTGTCGTCCCCTTCTCCTCCTGCCCCCAATCCCTCCCAGCATCGGAGTCTTTTCCAATGAGTCAACTCTTCTCATGAGGTGGCCAAAGTACTGGAGTTTCAGCTTTAGCATCATTTCCTTCCAAGGTTCAGTTGGAAGTGGAATAACATATTACATTTATTTACTGTGACTTTAGCTTTCTTTTAATTGAAATACTTATTCAGTATTTAATTACATTTAAATTTTGAATTAAATAAAAACTAGCAATATTTTTTTTTTACAATGACTTGAGAGGTCATCATTTTCCCATAGTAATTGTAAGTGTGTCAGTTTATAGACTTTCTATTATGTTACATTCTTTTATTATAAGACTTTAAGTATCAAAATAGTCTAGTCTCCAACATTGCTCTTATTTTTCAACATTTTCCTGGGTTGAAAGTAAATTTTTCAACATTTACTTCCCATACAAACTTAATGAACAACTGTTCCTTAAAGAAGAAAAAAAAATGTATTTCTGATGAGTGTTTGTTATACACTGAAGGTCTATAGTTCCATCCCCCAATTCACATGTTTAAACCCTAATCTGTAATCTGAATGTGTCTGGAGCTGGCTACCCCAAAGGAAGCAAATAAGATTAAATGAGACCCAAAGTGTGCCGCTCTGATCCAACAAGATTAGTCTTCTTATAAGAAGAAATACCAGAGCACACTCTCTTTCCTTCTGCACACTGTGGAAAGTCAGAAGATGGCTATCTGCAAGCCAGGAAGAAATCCACCCCAGAACTGAATTAAGCAAAATCTTAATATTGGAATTCTAATCTGCAGAATTATAGGGAAATAAAGTTCTTTTGTTTAAGATATCTAATCTGTAATATTTTGTCATGGAAGTTCAAGCTGATGACAAAGTTTTCATTCCACTTAATAACATTAAGCTGGTATTCACTTACATAGAACTGATATCTTCCTGATGTTAATTTGAAACAGTTCAACTGGAATTCTATCACCTCCACTAGCTTTGTTCAAAGTGATGCTTCCTAAAGCCCACTTGACTTCACATTCCAGGATGTCTGGCTCTAGGTGAATGATCACACCATTGTGGTTATCTGGGCTACAAATATCTTTTTTGAATAGTTCTTCTGAGTATTCTTGTCACTTATTATTAATATCTACTGCTTCTGTTAGGTCCATAATATTTCTGTTCTTTATTGTGCCCATCTTTGCATGAAATGTTCCTTGGTATCTCTAATTTTCTTGAAAAGAATTCTAGTCTTTCCCATTCTATTATTCTCCTGTATTTCTTCACATTGATGACTGAGGAAGGCTTTCTTATCTCTCCTTGCTGTTCTTTGGAACTCTGCATTCAAATGGGTATATTTTCCTTTTCTCCTTTGCCTTTAGCTTCTCTTCTTTTCTCAGCTATTTGTAAGGCCTCCTCAGAAAACCACTTTGTCTTGTTGTATTTCTCTTTCTTGAGGTTGGTCTTGATCACTGCCTCTTGTACAATATCACAGACCTCCATCCATAGTTCTTCAGGCACTCTGTCTACCACATTTAATCCCTTGAATCTATTTCTCACTTTCATTGTATAATCATAAGGGATTTGATTTAGGTCATACCTGAATGGTCTAGTGGTTTTCCTCACTCTCTTCAATTTAAGTCTGAATTTGGCAATAAGGAGTTCATGATCTGAGCCATAGTCAGCTCCCAGACTTGTTTTTGCTGACTCTATGGAGTTTCTCCATCTTTGACTGCAAAGAATATAATAAATCTGATTTTGGTGTTGACCATCTGGTGATGTCCATGTGTAGAGTCTTCTCTTGTGTTGTTGGAAGAACGTGTTTGCTATGACCAGTGCATTCTCTTGACAAAACTCTGCTAGCCTTTGACCTGCTTCATTTTGTACTCCAAGGCCAAATTTGCCTGTTACTCCAGGAATCTCTTGACTTCCTACTTTTGCATTCCAGTCCCCTATAATGAAAAGGACATCTTTTTTGGGTGTTAGTTTTAGGAGGCCTTGTAGGTCTTCATAGAACTGTTCAACTTCAGCTTCTTCAGCATTACTGGTTGGGGCATAGACTTGGATTACTGTGATATTGAAAGGTTTGCCTTGGATACGAATAGAGATCATTCTGTCATTTTTGACATTGCATCCAAGTACTGCATTTTGAATTTTTTGTTAACTATGATGACTACTCCATTTCTTTTAAAGGATTTTTACCCACAGTAGTACATACAATGGTCATCTAAGTTAAATTCACCCTTTCCAGCCCATTTCAGCTCACTGATTCCTAAACTGTCGATGATCACTCTTGCCATCTCCTGTTTGACCAGGAGATGATGCTGTTAAAGGGCTGCACGCAATATGCCAGTAATTTGGAAAACTCAGCAGTGGCCACAGGACTGGAAAAGGTCAGTTTTCATTCCAATCACAAAGAAAGACAATGCCAAAGAACGTTCAAACTACCACACAATTACACTCATCTCACATGCTAGTAAAGTAATGCTCAAAATTCTCCAAGCCACATTTCAACAGCATGTGAACAGCGAACTTGCAGATGTTCAAGCTGGATTTAGAAAAGGCAGAGGAACCAGAGATCAAATTGCCAACATCCGATGGATCATCAAAAAAGAAAGAGAGTTCCAGAAAAACATCTACTTCTGCTTTATTGACTAAGCCAAAACCTTTGACTGTGTGGATCACAATAAACTGTGGAAAATTCTTCAAGAGATGGGAATACCAGACCATCTAACCTGCCGCTTGAGAAATCTGTATGCAGGTCAGGAAGCAACAATTGGAACTGGACATGGAACAACAGACTGGTTCCAAATAGGGAAAGGAGTACGTCAAGGCTGTATATTGTCACCCTGCTTATTTAACTTCTATGCAGAGTACATCATGAGAAACACTGGGCTGGATGAAGCACAAGCTGGAATCAAGATTGCCAGGAGAACTAACAACAACCTCAGATATGCAGATGACACCACCCTTATGGCAGAAAGTGTAGAAAAACTCAAGAACTTCTTGATGAAAGTGAAAGAGGAGAGTGAAAAAGTTGACTTAAAGCATCAGAAAACTAAGATCATGGGATCCTGTCCCATTTCTTCATGGCAAATAGATGGGGAAACAATGGAAACAGAGAGAGACTTTAATTTGGGGGACTCCAAGATCACTACAGATGGTAACTGCAGCCATGAAATTAAAAGATGCTTGCTCCTTGGAAGAAAAGCAATGACCAACCTGGACAGCATATTAAAAAGCAGAGACATTACTTTACCAACAAAGGTCCATCTAGTCAAAGCTATGGTTTTTCCAGTAGTCATGTATAGATGTGAGAGTTGGACTATAAAGAAAGCTGAGCACTGAAGGATTGATGCTTTTGAACTATGGTGTTGGAAAAGACTCTTGAGAGTCCCTTGGATAACAAGGAGATCAAACCAGTCAATCCTAAAGGAAGCCAGTTCTGAATATTCATTGGGAGGACTGATGTTGAAGCTGAAGCTGCAATACTTTGGCCACCTGATGCGAGGAATTGACTAACTGGAAATGACCCTGATGCTAGGGAAGATTGAAGGCAGGAGGATAGGGGGACAACAGAGGATGAGATTTTTGGATGGCATCACCGACTTGATGGGCATGAGTTTGAGTAGGCTCTGGGAGTTGGTAATGGACAGGGAAGGCTGGCGTGCTTCAGTCCATGGGGTTGCAATGAGTTGGACATGACTGAGCTACTGAACTGAACCTAACTGAACTGATATTAATTGGTTTTCCTCAAGGAGAAAAATATTATATTAGTTAGGCATAACAAAGGACCACAAACTGGGTAGTGTTGTTGTTGTTAAGTCTCTAATGGGATCTTACCTTAACTAATCATATCTGCTACCAATATGTTTCCAAATAAGATCACATTATGGTGCATTGGAAGTTAAGATTTTAATATATGAATTTTGAAAGAAGAAATCAGCCCATTAAACTCTAACCTCTGCTCCCCAAATCCATGTCCTTCTTAACTATGCAATATAGTTACCTTATCCCAACATCCTCAAAAGTATTGATCCCCAATCTTGGATCAACTCCAAATAAAAAATTTTATACACTTGTAAATTAGGTATAAATGAGTCTCCAGGTAAGAATCATCCTGGGGCAGAATTTCTTTTCATCTGTGAACTTGTGAAACCAGACATGTTATCTCTTCTAAAAATACAGTGATAGGACAGCTGTGGAATAGATACTCCCTTTCCAAAAAGAATAAATCCAAATAAAAGCGAAGTCATGAGATCCACTATCTTAGAATAATCAAAAGAAGTCCTGTTGAAAAATATCAAGGAAAAAAATAAGCATTTATTTCTAACATTTGAGTAACCTGACATACCTACCATGAATATCAATACAAGTTCTTAGCATTTAAACAATCCTTCCCAGATATTTTAATTATATGTTAATAAAAATTCTAATTAGATCTCCTGAATGTTACCAAATGAATTGAAAGATCAATTTAAGTTAAAAAGTAGGAAATATTTTGACACATTCACTGTAAATATAATAAAAACAAGGAAAATTGTTTCACCAGATGTTAAAAATTATTATAAACAATATCAACAAAATAAGATATCTTAAAGGAATATAATGATAGATCATTGAAAAAGAACTTACAATACTTTTATAACTTCAAAAAGTTATAATACGTTTCATATAGAGATAAAATGTTGAAGAAAAGAAAATAGCAATTGTCTTATTAGAGGTTTATAGGAATACTATGAACAGACCTACTTGAACCGAAGACAAAGTATTCCTACACCAAGAATTTGTAACAACCAGCTACACCCCTCACACTTTTAGTATAAAAGAAGTTTTAATTCTAACTGAGGTAGGATTTTTTTTTTAATATTAGTTTACTACCTTCTAGATCTGTTGCCTTACTGAATAAAGTCTCTATTTTTTTGTCCCAATGCCGTGTCTCTCAATTTATTGGCCTGTGGTGTACTGAGCTTTAAGAGCTTGATCTCCATAACAAATTTTGGTGGAACTGTCAGGAGTCATAATGCTCATGGCTAGGAGGCCCTGGTTGGGAAATTTGGAGATGAAGGTCCTAGCAGCTACTAGAGACAATTTCTGAGGCTCTCCTCTTCAAAATTCCCTGTAATAGCACTGGCTGCCCCAGTACTTGGCAGATGGGTAAGAAATCAACACATGGAGGCTGAATGATTTGATACAGAACAGTAAGTCCCTCAGTACATATAGCCAGAAACTCTTTTTTCCCCTTCATTTGGGGCTTTTTTTTTCCTCCAGAATTCAATTTGTTTTGTATTTGAGTGGCATATCCTGCTGGAGAAAGGAAATATTTGCTGGACTTTCACCTGATTTCTGAACTGATTCATTTGTTTCATTTGTATGTGTTATTTTTGTTTTGTTTTGTTGTGTATCTCTGTCTTTAAAAGATGGGGAAGTTTTCATCTATTCCTAAATAAAGCCCTCTGGAGCACATTTTTTAGAAGTGGCCTCATTATAATTTATTGCAACAATATTTGGCCAGAGTACCTGTTAGGATCTCCACAAGGGATTTATGCAGAATTATCTTGGGACCTTGTGTACGTTACACTGTATTTAAAACAAAAATTACCGACTGTCACTCTTACTTTGTTAATTAACAAAGACACTGTCTGTGGTCACCTGTACCACGGGTGTGGACCCAGCACTTTCTAAGGAGTCATATTACATGGGGTTGAGTTCACAGTTCTTGTGCTTGAAGGTTTATTTAAGATTTTTTATTTGTTGCTTGGGTATTTGGTTTCATTTTGTTTCAGTACTATTTCTCCATTTACAGTCAAATCAGTGTTGTGATGTTTAAAACTTTTTCAGATGTCAAATGAAGGAAAGGAATACACACACACACACACACACACACAAACCTGTCTGTTCTTATTTTAAAGTAGGATATTCTTAAGTGGAAGGAAAAAGTTCCGTAATGGACAGAGAAGACCCATTGCTATTTATGATTTTACGATAAAATGGTGAAGAGCATTGTCTTTTGAATGGCTTTATACAATCCTGCTATTAGAGCTATTCTGTAAAGAAGTGGGGAAGAATGATGAAATACCATATGTGCAAGCATCTAAGCTGGTATATTAAGGAAAATAAGAAAAGGAAATTAGGATAACCCTCTTCCACTGCCTCTCATTTCTATACCACCTTCCTCAATTCCCAACACTGGGACTCAAGAAATGGTCAGAAAGATGCCCTTCCTTACAGGCATCAGTTAGAAAATTCTGTGATTTTCTAATTGGGAGACACAGAGACCTGCTCTGATATCATTGTGTAAGATCCAATAGGGCATCCAATCTGAACTAGGATCCACTCCTGGGGCAAAACAATTTCCCTTACTCCATTATTCCATAGGGGGCCTAAATACAAATAGCCATCAGGCTGGGTTTTTATGGATGACCCACTACCTTTAAACTATGTGATCCTCTAACTGAGAGACGCAGAGACCTGGGCTGGAATCATCATCTAAGATACCATAGGACATCCAGTTTGGACCAGATCCACTCCTGGGGCAAAGCAATTTCCCTTACTCCATTATTCCATCAGATCAGATCAGTCGCTCAGTCCTGTCCGACTCTTTGCGACCCCATGAATCGCAGCACGCCAGGCCTCCCTGTCCATCACCAACTCCCGGAGTTCACTCAAACTCACGTCCATCGAGTCGGTGATGCCATCCAGCCATCTCATCCTCTGTCATCCCCTTCTCCTCCTGTCCCCAATCCCTCCCAGCATCACAGTCTTTTCCAATGAGTCAACTCTTCGCATGAGGTGGCCAAAGTACTGGAGTCTCAGATTTAGCATCATTCCTTCCAAAGAAATCCCAGGGCTGATCTCCTTCAGAATGGACTGGTTGGATCTCCTTGCAGTCCAAGGGACTCTCAAGAGCCTTCTCCAACACCACAGTTCAAAAGCATCAATTCTTCGGCACTCAGCCTTCTTCACAGTCCAACTCTCACATCCATACATGACCACTGGAAAAACCATAGCCTTGACTAGATGAACCTTTGTTGGCAAAGTAATGTCTCTGCTTTTGAATATGCTATCTAGGTTGGTCATAACTTTCCTTCCAAGGAGTAAGCGTCTTTTAATTTCATGGCTGCAATCACTATCTGTAGTCATTTTGGAGCCCATAAAAATAAAGTCTGACACTGTTTCCGCTGTTTCCCCGTCTATTTCCCATGAACTGATGGGACCGGATGCCATGATCTTCGTTTTCTGAATGTTGAGCTTTAAGCCAACTTTTTCACTCTCCACTTTTACCTTCATCAAGAGGCTTTTTAGTTGCTCTTCACTTTCTGCCATAAGGGTGGTGTCATCTGCATATCTGAGGTTATTGATATTTCTCCCGGCAATCTTGATTCCAGTTTGTGTTTCTTCCAGTCCAGCATTTCTCATGATGTACTCTGCATATAAGTTAAATAAACAGGGTGACAATATACAGCATTGACATACTCCTTTTCCTATTTGGAACCAGTCTGTTGTTCCATGTCCAGTTCTAATTGTTGCTTCCTGACTTGCATACAAATTTCTCAAGAGGCAGATCAGGTGGTCTGGTATTCCCATCTCTTTCAGAATTTTCCACAGTGTATTGTGATCCACACAGTCAAAGGCTTTGGCATAGTCAATAAAGCAGAAATAGATGTTTTTCTGGAACTCTCTTGCTTTTTCCATGATCCAGCAGATGTTGGCAATTTGATCTCTGGTTCCTCTGCCTTTGCTAAAACCAGCTTGAACATCAGGAAGTTCACGGTTCACATATTGCTGAAGCCTGGCTTGGAGAATTTTAAGAATTACTTTACTAGCATGTGAGATGAATGCAATTGTGTGGTAGTTTGAGCATTCTTTGGCATTGCCTTTCTTTGGGATTGGAATGAAAACTGACCTTTTCCAGTCCTGTGGCCACTGCTGAGTTTTTCAAATTTGCTGGTATATTGAGTACAGCACTTTCACAGCATCATTTTTTAGGATTTGAAATAGCTCAACTGGAATTCCATCACCTCCACTGGCTTTGTTCATAGTGATGCTTCCTAAGGCCCACTTGACATCACATTCCTGATGTCTGGCTCTAGGTCAGTGATCACACCATCGTGATTATCTGGGTCGTGAACATCTTTTTTGTATAGTTCTTCTGTGTATTCTTGCCACCTCTTCTTAATATCTTCTGCTTCTGTTAGGTCCATACCATTTCTATCTGTTATTGAACCCATCTTTGCATGAAATGTTCCCTTGGTATCTCTAGTTTTCTTAAAGAGATCTCTAGTTTTCCCCATTCTACTGTTTTCCTCTATTTCTTTGAACTTATCACTGAGGAAGGCTTTCTTATCTCTCCTTGCTATTCTTTGGAATGGACAATTACAGTTGGAAATTGTTACAAAGAAGAGCAAACCTGACTCCACATTAGATGTAATTCTTTATCTCTGTGTTCTATCGCTTGTGCTTAATCATGGTGGCTCTGTGCCTTTGTAAGGGAATATCTCAGTGCTCTGCCTCCTGGTATTAACCTTTAATGTAAAACACTTTTCCATTCATACAGAGATGAAAAGTTGCAAGAACAAAAAATAATGATGGACTTCTTGGAGTCTATAGAACCAGACCTACTTGAGCAGCTGCAAGAACAAAGAAATTTGGGATGAAGTATTTTGCAACAACTAGCCATACTGCCTTCTTTTTAAATTTGAAAGCATTCTGAATTTTAACTCTAGTAAGATGACTCTTTGGGACATTAGTCTACCAGGCTCTTGGTCTGCTGGTTTTCTGAATAAAGTTGTTCTCCTTGTTCTGAAAGGAGCTTGGTCCTTTCAGATTAAGGGCTTGCTCCTTGTCTCTCTAATTATGACCTGTCATATGGCTAACAGTATGAGTTTGCATGCATTTAAAACAGTACAATTTGAGTATGTTTTTGGAAAGAAATTTAGTGTTGTGCATGAAGAAACTTAAAACATTTTAAATGCTGTTGTAGTTTAACTTGGAAAAAATTACATTCAGGTAGTGCTTTCTATGAAAGCACTTTTATTTCACACAATGTATAATTTATAATGTGAATTCAACCTAATTATTCAAATTGGGGGTTGTAATTGAAGTATAATTAATTTGATAAGACATTAAACCCATTGTTATGTCCAGTAACATACAAATATTTTACAAATTTCTAACCAAAGGGATCTGATACAGGGAAATTGACAGAATGTTGACAAAGGGTTGTCATGAAGGCTGGGGAAGCAGAAAAGAGTCTTCACGCTCAGGAGTCCTCAACACATGTGGATCCCAAGTGCCCCCAAGCTGATCTGATAAAGATGCTGCAATCTGTTGTTACCAGTAGTATGCTCTTCTGGTGAAACCCAGACATTTGCATCCTGCCAACACCACTGAAACTACCCTTGGGGCTCTGTATCCCATAGCTCCCCAATGGTCATTACTTGAAAGTAGCTGCTGAAGGTGCCAGAAATCATCTCCAAAAGCAAGAAAAAGATGCAACTTCTTCCTTCTTCCCACTGCTCAGTACCTCCCAGGGCTTGCACTCTCAGAGTCTTAAGAAAATCCAGGTGATAAAAGGGTTAGGACAAACCATCTGCAGCTCAAATTTTGGAGGGCACAGGAGACCCCAGCCCCCAAGGTATAGGCCTTACAACAAAAGTCACAGTCTGGATAAAGTATACCATGCAGAAAAGATACCACAGGAAAATAATAATTATAATCTGAGAACACATACAGAAAAAATGTTCAGAAGAATTTGGTTGCAAGTTTAGTGAGGATAGAGTCACTCTCATCTTATTTCTTGGTTTATCCTAACTGTCTGGTACACAGTAGGTGTGTGTGCACTCAGTCACTTCAGTCATGTCTGACTCTTTGCTACCCTATGGACTGTAGCCCACCAGGCTCCTCTGTCTATGGGATTCTTCAAGCAAGAATACTGGAGTAGGTTCCCATGCCTTCCTCCAGGGGATCTTCCAGACCCAGGGATCGAAGCCACATCTCTTACGTTTCCTTCATCAGCAGGCTGGCTCTTTACCACTAGAGCCACCTGGGAAGCCTAGTACGTGGTATACATTTCTTCAATATCTGTAGTCTGAAAGGAAGATATAACTGTTAAGAAATAACTTTTATCTGGAAGCGTGCACTATGATTGATTTTTAAATTTTTATTTTAACAAGTTGTGTTTTTAATATTTTTATGATTAACTTGTATACATTAAATTAATACCAAATATCTAAAATGCAATTCAACATTAAAGCAATAGAGATTACAACTGAGTAAACAAAAAAAAAAGAATACAATTAGTTACCTATTGAAGAATGATCCAGATGAAAATGTAAAGGAGATCATCGCAATTTTAGTCTTAACCACAGTGCTGATTAGTGGTGCAGTCTTTGATCCATAAATTAGTCTAAGAATTTCAGAATCTGTATCTTTGAAAGATAAGAAAAGCATCAAAACCTCACAAAATATTCTTGAACAAATAATAAAGATATATAAATATACATAAGGAAAAAAATTGTAGAAAGACTAAGGCCATATATAAAATATCATTTTTGTCATAAATAAGATTTTATCAATTATGGTAAAATTTGAGATTATTGTTAATATTTTTGAGATTTCTAGTTTAAAAACAAATGAAAAAAATTTTAAAACACATGAGAAGGAAACCAGAAAAATACAACAGAGATATCTAGTAAATTTTTTTAGCTGTCTTAATTGTATTCTACTTGAAGATCCCAGAGGAAATTTATCAATAGAAAGCATCATCCATTCTCCCAGTGAGCATAATATAACAGGGATGATATCACACTCCTGTTTCTTTTTATACTGTTAACTGTGGACACTTTCCATTAGTCCATCTTGATAAAACTTCAGGCATCATCTGGTGTTGAGGTCAGTCAGATAGCAAAACAGGACTACGGAATCAAAAGGGTAATCACTGGTTTTGATTTATTCTGCTTCTTGCACATTCTGTTAATTCTAGACTATGTTTCCTTATTTTTCCCTTATTATTTGTCTTTATGGAATGATAGTGTTTCTTTTTCCACAGTCTTTTATGTAACATTATTTACTGCAACATATTAAAAATGGGTTTTGATTTCCAACTATTTAGGGATAAAAGAATATATATTCCTCCTTTATTATTGTATAATGAGCTTGTTTCCTTGAGACAGAAATTTTACAAAAGAAAAAGGAGTAGTTTTATATTGAATGAAGATTAATACTGGAAGTTATAACATTAAAATGAATGTTTCAACCTTATTTATGTTTCCTGGGTGAAATGACAATGCATGGCTAGTAACCGAATTGTAGACTGTAAAGACAAGACTATGCCCCAGAGAATGTAGGCAGCATTACAAGCTGTGTCCTAATACAAGAGCTGAGACACAAGTTCCTTCAGGGGGATGGTATGATGATAGGTCAATGCTGTAGGAACCTGAATCATTTAAGCTATAAAAGGAGAAATTAAGGTGAATTAATAAGTACCTCACGGGCTCTTGAGGAGAAAAGTATTGTAAAACAATAGAACAATGGCTAAGATGCTGTCCGTTTCATATAAGATTTGATATTATTCTACTCCTACTCTTAATAATTTTCCAAGTCAAATATACACTTTTCCAATTTACATTAAACTCAAGCAATTGGATACAAAACAGTAAGGGCAATCAGTGAGGCCAGTTGCTTGGTGTTGTACAGACTGTATTGCCTTGTTTGTCCGGAGTCCTACATGGGCTCTTCAGTGTGACTTGATCACAGTGGCTCCCGTTTATCAAAGTGCAACAGAGATTTGACCAGTGCCTCCTACTCACCCTTCTGCTCACCCATCATTTATTCAGCAAACAGATTTGAGCTCTTCACATGTGCCAGTCACTACATTGGTCCTTACTTCACTTTGACCACAAGTAACAACTCAGTCACAGGTGTTTCTTTAGCTTATTGGACTGTTTTTACACTTTACATAGATCTTAGCTTTCATCTGCCAGTGTAAGTAGAATTTGACAGAAATATTATATTTTAATGGAATTTTTCCCAAATTTATTATTCATATTAAGGGATCAAATTCATGTTCAGTGCTGTCTACTTCTTTAGCATCCCAGAATTTGGGATTGTTTCTAGGTCAAATGTTGTCATTAGTCTCTGGGATTATTACAAGAGTATAATCTGTTATTAAAACAACCTAGAGCGTTGAGATGGGGGGATGGGAAGGAGGTTCCAGAGTTACAGGGTGTACACTTGTGAGTGACTTACATTGTTGTGTGGCAGAAGAAAGAACAGCATTATGGAGCAATTACCCTCCAATTAAAAATTTTAAAAGATAAATTGAAAACAGAAGAATATAAAATATATATGAAACTTGGCAATTCTTCCTGAAATGTAAAGTCTTCCCAGAAAGAGTAGCCAACGTTTCCTTCTGATTTGTAATAACATATATTCTAACATTTAACATGTAAGAAATTGAAAAGTTTCAAAGTTTTAATCTCCATAAGAGCAGATGTAGATATATGTCTGGGCTTTGTGATTCTCTTCAGCAAGGCCAGACATAATATTCTTTTATCACTCTTTCTTATTTACTTTGTATCTCTTTTAAAATTCTACTTAAAATCACATTTTATATGATATGTTTCCCTGAATAGACTGTGACCTCCTTAAGTGTAACCAAGTTTAATTTTTCTTTGATTTGTCTTCATTCTCTGAGATAGTTTTAGGCTGTGAACAGAAAGATAGAAGAGGGAACCTTGAATTGGAGTCAACGACTCCTGTTTTTTACATTTTCTTTCTGCATCTCTGTCTCCATGAAAAATTGATCACCATTGACAATAAAGCAGATAGATGATATTCATGAAACAACTAAAGCTTTGTCTTGTAAATGACAGTTATCATCTAAATGCTAGTTCTCACTAAGACTTAGAACAAATGGCATCAACTTTAAGGACATTGTGTTGGAGAAGCATGTACTAGATAGAACTGAGATGGGATTTTTCCATAAAGCTTTGCATAGCAAAATTAAAATAAGAAATATATATTGTATATGTATTTACATTTACATATTTATATAAATATATATTTTACAGTGTTTGTATGCATTTACAAAACATCTGAGATTATACATACAGGTACATTCATGTGTATATATGTACATCACACAAATCTATGTATTATATTATTTCAGAACTACAGAAATAATCAAATTCTTACATGTGTAAATAGATGCTAAAACTAGCAAACTGAAATAATGCATCTCAAATAATAGAAAAATACTGGTAAATAATAGCCATCTTTTACACAGAATTTGCTGTCATAACTCTATATATTAATACTTTAACACTATACGTGCTTATTCATCTGTGGTAATATTCTAAGCAATTTAATTAGTTTACTTCATTTACCTCATTTAATCCTAACCATATTAGAGACCAAATTGTATTATTTTTATGTACTGTGGACAGAGGAATGGTGGGTAGAGGATAATGTGAACCAGCAGCCACAGTCCTGACTCAGAATCTGGGCTCCTCACTCAGTGCCCTCACTATAACTAAATATTTGGCCATTTCTGAGGACCCCAGTCTTCTCCTGTGGATACATGGCTCCCTCTACATAAACACAGAGCCTCACAGCAAGGCCAGAACCTATAGGCAAAGGGAGTTCAAACATTTAGTATAGATTTTCCCCAAATTATGTTTCAGCTATTTTCTTTTTTTTTTTTATTTTATTTTTAAACTTCACAAAATTGTATTAGTTTTACCAAATATCAAAATGAATCCGCCACAGGTATACATGTGTTCCCCATCCTGAACCCTCCACCCTCCTCCCTCCCCATCCCATCCCTCTGGGTCATTCCAGTGCACTAGCCCCAAGCATCCAGTATCGTGCATCGAACCTGGACTGGCAACTCGTTTCATACATGATATTATACATGTTTCAATGCCATTCTCCCAAATCTTCCCACCCTCTCCCTCTCCCACAGAGTCCATAAGACTGTTCTATACATCAGTGTCTCTTTTGCTGTCTCATATGCAGGGTTATTGTTACCTTCATCGCTGCACTGTTTATAATAGCCAGGACATGGAAGCAACCTAGATGTCCATCAGCAGATGAATGGATAAGAAAGCTATGGTACATATACACAATGGAGTATTACTCAGCTATTTTCTAATTATTTCTCATGTGGAATACATTCAAAGACCGTATAAGATTTGTTGGTTCCTTAAAACAGACTGATTCAATTCTGACTTCTGTAACAAAACACTGTAGTTTTACTATGAGTAACCAACTCCTTAAGCAAAAGTTGTGGAATCTCAGATTTCAACTAAGTTGCAAGCAATTATTAATCCCGAAATCTACAGCCCTGCGACATTTCTTCATAATTAGAACAACTGAGTTTCTGAGCATGCACACACACAAACTCACGCACACCCCACAATCTCACTAAATATTCATTTCAGGTGGTCATATCCCATGAATAATCTGTTAATCACAAAGCTCTCCTTGGTGGTCTAGGTGAAATCTCATGGACAACTCCATCTGGGTGGCCAACTACACTGAACAGTTGGATTTCATCCTCATGGGACTCTTCAGTCAATCCAAGTACCCAATTCTTCTTTGTGTAGTCATTTTTGTGATTTTCCTGATGGCCCTGTCTGGGAATATCATGCTGATCCTTCTGATATATTCTGATGCCCACCTCCACACTCCCATGTACTTTTTCATCAGCCAGTTGTCTCTCATGGACATGATATACATTTCTGTAATTGTTCCCAAGATGCTCATGGACCAGGTCATGGGTAAGAATAAGATCTCAGCCCCTGAATGTGGAATGCAGATGTTTCTCTATCTAACAGTAGGAGGTTCAGAATATTTCCTTCTGGCTGCCATGGCCTATGATCGCTATGTGGCCATCTGTCATCCACTCCACTATTCTACCCTCATGAGCCATAAGGTGTGGCTCCTCCTGGTGTCTGGCTGCTGGTTTCTGGGATCAGTGGATGGCTTTATGCTCACACCCATCACCATGACCTTCCCCTTCTGCAGATCCCGGGAGATCCATCATTTCTTCTGTGAGGTCCCTGCTGTAATGAAGCTTTCCTGCTCAGACACTTCCCTGTATGAGACACTCATGTACCTGTGCTGTGTTCTCATGCTCCTCATCCCTGTGACCATCATTTCAAGTTCTTATTCATTCATCCTCCTCACCATCCACAGGATGAATTCAGCAGAGGGCAGGAAAAAAGCTTTTATGACTTGTTCTTCCCACATGACTGTGGTCATCCTCTTCTATGGAACTTCAACCTACAGCTATATGTTCCCCAGCTCCTACCACACCTCTGAGAAGGACATGGCTGTATCTATCTTTTACACCATACTCACTCCTGTTCTAAACCCTTTAATCTATAGTCTTAGGAATAAGGATATCACAGGGGCTCTAAAGAACTTGTTGAATGTGGAATCTGCCTTTCAGAGAACTATGAAATAAGATATTTTTATGCTAATGGTTTATTCTTCAGTTTATTTATCAGAAATATATAGTCTTCTGCTTAAGCTATTCTTTGGATTGTCCTACCATGATGTGTCATCCTATATTCATCCCTTTGAAGGAACTGTTTCCTTGTACTGGAAAGCTCATTTTTATACTTCTTGTAAAATTTATCTTTAATTTTATACTTCTTGTAAAATTATTTTTACAATTATACTAAATCCATGTTTCAATTTTATGAAGTTGATAAGTGCACAGTGATGCTGAGGGATAGTATTCATATACTTAGGAAATACATAACTAAGTTATTTAGAGTAAAATACCATAATTTATGCAACTAATGGGAAAGGGGTGGACAGAAAAATGTGATGAGGCAAAAGAATGTTAACAGATAAATGTAGGTAAGCTTTATATGTGTTCATTGTACTATGATTATCCTTGGTACCAGTATATATTTGAAATTACTTAAAAATAAAGGCAAAATTATCAGACATTTCTTCCTTTTTTAGTCCATAGTTTCTGCTTGGTTGGCTGTGTGACCAATCTTAGAAATCACGTTCATTCTATCATAGCTAATCATGACTACTACATATCTTCTGCCTGTCTTTATTGTTGGACTAGTTCGTTCCTCATGATCCAATTCTGAAGCTACCTAGTGAGTGTTTCCTGTCTGAAATCCTTAGCTTCTTGTGGTATATTGAAAATTCAATACCCCACAAGGTACTGTGGGGAGAATATTAAGTCTAAATGGACAGAATTATATTAACCCCAATGTTCTCTCAAGCAGGGAACATTTTTCACAGGAGATGGTATCAGAGCAAAGATTTGAAGTATGTAACATTATATAAGAAAGGAGAAAAAACATTTAGTCCTTCATTGACTCAAACAATATTTTTTATCTTATAATTAAAAATAAGAGCTAAGTTAGTTTAGAATCCTAATTGAACATGCCTACTATCCCTACAAATTTGAACTGTAAGTGTAGTTTGTACAAACACTTATAATAAAATATATATACATATTATTTTGATGCTTTTGATGTTCCACTTCTGACAAGCAAGTTCAGCCAAACAAAGTGGTGCTGAGAGAAAACCTGGGAGCTCTAGACGCTACCCTCAGATTAGTAAAGGATTCTGGGGTAGGGGGACTTGCTCAGGGACCTGATGTCGTGGGAAAAGAAAATCATGACTAAAGGTAATGTCAGTGGCAAATCAAGTGAAGTAATTATTCCAGTAATTTCTCTATTCCTTATTCACTTTATCTTCTATTTTCTTGCCCTTTTGTATCTAGGTCTTCAAAAACAATAAAAATGATCTGACTTGCATTTTAGAAATGCTAAATTGTTGGTAATCATTTGAAGAAGTACAAGACTAGAAGTAGGGAGTCTGGGTGAGTGAAAATGGTGAGCCTAATGGTGTCAATCTAAGTGGAATAGACCATACTCTACAACTAGGAGGGATTGGGAAAAATACATAACCAGGGTTTTGCTGAATCTGTACCTTAAATCTGTTCAGTGAAATCTGTTCAGTGAAAACAGAACAGAACACAACTAGTTAAAAAGACCAGAACCTTTCAAAAAAATCTTCTACAACAAAAAACATAAAAAGGTATACCAATGAGATGGATAGAAGAGGAGGGCTTACAATATAATCAAGTCTCAGAACCCTAGGAGGGTGATACCTAAACTAGACAATAATTATACTGCAAACATTGTCCCATAGGAGACTTATGAACCCATGGTAGACTTCAAAGCTTGGGAGTCCTGCACTGGGAAGATAACTCCCAGAGCATTTGGTGTAAAGGCCAGTAGGACTTGCTTTCTAGAGACTTGAAGGACTGGGCAAAATAGAGTGTGTGTGTTAGTCGCTCAGTCATGTCTGACTCTTTGTGACCTCATGGACTGTAGCCTGCCAGCCTCATCTGTCCATGGGATTTTCCAGGCAAGAATACTGGAGCGGGTTGCCATTTCCTTCTCCAGGAGATCTTCCCAACCAAGGAAACAAACCCAGGTCTCCTGCACTGCAGGCAGATTCTTTACTCTCTGAGCCACTGGGGAAGCCTGGGAAAAATAGAGACTTCATTATTAAAAGAGCCACACAAAATCTCATATGAACTCGAATCTAGGCCAAAACTGTCACTGTTGGCAAGTGACAGAATATTAGACATGGAAGACCCTAAACACACCAGTGAAAAACTACTAAAGATGCTCCATGAATTCAGTAAATTTGCACGAAATGAATATGCAGAATTCTGTTGCTTTTCTACATGCTAATAATGAACTATAAGAAATAGAACTTAAGGAAACTGTCCCATGTAGAGTCACATCAAAAGTAAAAAAATAAAATTAAATGAAAAAATACTTAGGAATCCATTAACCCAGGAGGTAAAAGAAAACCCTGTATTTGGAAAACTATAAGACAATGATGAAAGAAATTGAAGACAAAGAAAACAGATGGAAAGATATAGCCTTCTTTTGAATTGGAATATTTAATATTTTTAAACTGATTATTCTGACCAAGGTGCTCTACATTTTCAATGCAATCCCTATAAATATAACAATGAAAAAATTTCACATAACTTGAACAAACAATTTTGAATTTTTTTTGTATTTTATTTTTAATATAAATTAATTTATTTGAATGTATAGAAAAAAGACCCCAAACAGCCAAAACGATCTTGAGAAAGAGGAACAAGAGCTTGAGATATCATAACCCATGACTTCAGACTGTACTGTAAACCTATAATATTCAAAATAGTATGGTGATGGAACAAAAACAGACACATAGATCAATGGAACAGAGAGTCAAGAAGTGGACACACATTTATATGACCAATTAATCTATGACAAAGGAGGCAAGAATATACAATTAGAAAACTAGAACATTTGTAGCTAGGAATAAACTCAATAAAGTTGCAGGATATAAAATCAACACACAGAAGGCATTTGAATTTCTATGGAATAGTATTTAAACATATAAAAAATATAATTCCAATTAAAGTAACATCAAAAATAATAATATATGTAAGAATAAACCATACCAAGGAAAATAATGATCTAAATAACAAAACTTCAAGAGATTGCTGAAAGATATCAAAAAAAGATATAAAACAAATAGAAAGCCATCCCATTTCATGAACCAGAAGAGTGAATATTTTTAAATGTCCATTATAGTCAAGCCATCTATAGATTCAACACAATTACTATCAAAACTTCAATGATATTAAATATGAAAAATCATCTTAACATTTGCACAGAACCACAAAAGAGCCCAAAGAGACCAAGCAATCCCAAGAAAACCACACAAACCTGGATCCATCACACTTTCTGATTTCAAAACATACTATTAATACAAAGTAAAATGATTAAAACTGAATGATACATTCTTAAAATAAATATTCACCCATTGGAACAGAATGGATAGCCCAGAATTAAATCCCTGCATGTATGTTCAGCTATTATTCTACAAAGGAGCCAAAAACACCCACTAGGAAAATGATAGTCTCTGTGAAAAATGATGCTGGAAAAATTGGATGAACTCATGCAAAAATATGAAATGGGCAACTCGTCTTCCACAATACACAAAATTTTGTCAAAATGGATCAAAGACTAAAACATTAAGACCTGATATTGTAACATTCTAGGAAGAAAACATAGATGAAAATTCCTCAGCATTGGTCTTAGCAATTATTTTCTTATTATGACAACAGAGCAGATGAACAAAAGTAAAAATCAAAAACTGGGACTATATCAAACTTAAAAACTTAGTTCAGTTCAATTCAGTCACTCAGTCATGTCCGACTCTTTGTGACCATATGTACTGCAGCATGCCAGGCCTCCCTGTCTGTCACCAACTCCCGGAGTCCACCCAAACTCATGTCTATTGAGTCACTGATGCCATCCAACCATCTCATCTGCTGTTGTCCCCTTCTCCTCCTGCCTTCAATCTTCCCCAGCATCAGGGTCTTTTCCAATGAGTTAGTTCTTTGCATCAGGTGGCCAAAGTATTGGAGTTTCAGCTTCAGCATCAGTCCTTCCAATAAACACCCAGGACTGACTTCCTTTAGGATAGACTGATTGGATCTCCTTGCAGTCCAAGGGACTCTCAAGAGTCTTCACCAACACCACAGTTCAAAAGTATCAATTCTTTGGTGCTCAGTTCTCTTTATAATCCAACTCTCATATCCATACATGACAACTAGAAAAACCGTAGCTTTGACTAGACAGATCTTTGTTGGCAAGTAATGTTTCTGCTTTTTAATACGTTGTCTAGTTTGATCATAGTTTTTCTTCCAAGGAGCAAGTGTCTTTTAATTTCATGGCTGCAGTCACCATCTGCAGTGATTTTGGAGCCCAAGAAAATAAAGTCTGACACTGTTTCCACTGTTTCCCCATCTATTTGCCATGAAGGGATGGGACCAGATGCCATAATCTTAGTTTCCTTAATGTTGACTTTTAAGCCAACTTTTTCACTCTCCTCTTTCACTTTCATCAAGAGGCTCTTTAGTTCTTCTTCACTTTCTGCCATAGGGTAGTGTCATCTGCATATCTGAGGTTATTGATATTTTTCCTGGCAATCTTCATTCCAACTTGTGCTTCATCCAACCCAGCATTTCTCATGATGTATTATGCATATAAGTTAAATAAGTTAAAAAAAACTTCTACACAACCAAATAAATAATCAACAAAATGAAAAGGCAAGACAATGGAACAAAAATTTTGCAAACAATACAATGAATAAGGAGTAAATATCCGAAATATATATAAATTCATATAAACCAATAGTAATACACAATTTTGCTTAAATAATGGGCAGAGGCGCTAAATACACATTTTTCCAAAGAAGATGTACAAAAATCCAACAAGCTCATGTAAAGATGCTTAACATCACTAATCATCAGAAAATGCCTATCAAAACAACAATTAGATATCATTTCACACCTGTTAGAATGGCTATTATCCAGAAGTCAAGAAATAACACGTATTAACAAGGATATGGAGAAAAGGGAAGTATTGTGCATTTTTATAGTAATTAATTGGTAAAGCTACTATGTAAAAAAATATGGAGTTTCCCTAAAACAATTAAAAATTGAATTACCCTATGACCCAGCAATTCCTGTTCTAGAAACATAAACCAAAGAATTGACAACAGAATATCAAAAGGATGTCTGCACTCCCAAATGTATTATAGCATTATTCACAATATACTGATAATGGGAATAATCAATTTACCATCAGTGGAAGGATAGATTAAAAATATGGGGTTCATGGACTATTTGTGAACTACTTCAACAAAATATTAGTTAACCATGAGAGAGAAGGACATCCTGCCATTTTTAACAACATGTATGGACTTTGAGAACATGAAATAAACCAGGGAAAGGCAAATGCTGTGTGGTAACACTTGAATGTGCAATGTAAAAAAAAAAAAATGTTTGTGAAAACTGAGAGTAAAAAAGTGATTCTCAGCAGCTGAAGAATGAGGAAAGAGAGGTATTGTTAAGGGAACAAACAAATAAACTGTAGATAAATAAATCCTGAATATTTAATAGACATAATAGTAAATATGTAAAAAAATTTGTATTGTGATAAGAAAACTTGTTAAGAGAAGAGATTTAATTATCACAGCTGACACAATACAAAATTATGTGACATGGTAGAGAGTACCCTGGAGAAGGCAATGGCACCCCACTCTAGTACTGTTGCCTGGAAAATCCCATGGACGGAGGAGCCTGGTAGGCTGCAGTCCATGGGGTCTTGAAGAGTCGGACATGACTGAGCGACTTCACTTTCACTTCACTTTCACTTTTCACTTTCATGTATTGAAGAAGGAAATGGCAACCCACTCCAGTGTTCTTGCCTGGAGAATCCCAGGGACGGAGAACCTGGTAGGCTGCTGTCTATGGGGTCACATAGAGTCAGACACGACTGAAGCAACTAAGCAGCAGCAGCAACAGAGAGTACTCACTCCAGTATTCTCGCAGAGAGAATTCCATGAACTGTATAGCCCACATGCTCGCAAGCAGTCAGACATGACTGAGTGACTTTCACAGAGAATTGCTAAAAAAAAAAAAATGCTACAATGTTACAATATTACTCATAATACATTAATGAATCAAATCAATATGTATTCCTTGAATTTACACAATTGTTCAGTTCAGTTCAGTTCAGTTGTTCAGTCGTGTTAGACTCTTTGTGACCCCATGGACTGCAGCATGCCAGGCTTCCCTGTCCATCACCAACACCCAGAGCTTGCTCAAACTCATGTCCATCAAGTCAGTGATGCCATCCAACCATCTCATCCTCTGTCACCCCTTTCTCCTCCTACCTTCAGTCTTTCCAAGCCTCAGGGTCTTTTCCAATGAGTCAGTTCTTCTTAGCAGGTGGCCAAAGCATTATGGAGTTTCAGATTCCGCATCATTCATTTCTTTCAGGGTTGATTTCCTTTAGAAGTAACTAGTTTGATCTCCTTGCAGTCCAAGGAGCTCTCAAGAGTCTTCTCCAACACCACAGTTCAAAAGCATCAATTCTTCAGTGCTCAGCTTTCTTTACAATCAAACTCTCACATCCATACATGACTACTAGAAAAACCATAGCTCTGACCAGATGGACCTTTGTTGGCAAACTAATGTCTCTGCTTCTTAATATGCTGTCTAGTTTGGTCATAACTTTTGTATCAAGGAGCAAGTGTCTTTTAATTTCATGGTTGCAGTCAACATCTGCAATAATTTTGGAGCCCGAACATATAAAGTTTGTCTCTGTTTCCCCTGTTTCCCCATCTATTTGCCATGAAGTGATGGGACCAGATGCCATGACCTTAGTTTTCTGAATGTTGAGTTGTTTTTTTTTTTTCTCTAATTTTATTTTATTTTTAAACTTTACATAATTGTATTAGTTTTGCCAAATATCAAAATGAATCCGCCACAGGTATACATGTGTTCCCCATCCCGAACCCTCCTCCCTCCTCCCTCCCCATACCATCCCTCTGGGCCGTCCCAGTGCACCAGCCCCAAGCATCCAGCATCATGCATAGAACCTGGACTGGCAACTCGTTTCCTACATGATATTTTACATGTTTCATTGCCATTCTCCCAAATCTTCCCACCCTCTCCCTCTCCCACAGAGTCCATAAGACTGTTCTATACATCAGTGTCTCTTTTGCTGTCTCGTACACCGGGTTATTGTTACCATCTTTCTAAATTCCATATATATGCGTTAGTATACTGTATTTATGTTTTTCCTTCTGGCTTACTTCACTCTGTATAATAGGCTCCAGTTTCATCCATCTCATTAGAACCGATTCAAATGTATTCTTTTTAATGGCTGAGTAATACTCCATTGTGTATATGTACCACAGCTTTCTTATCCATTCATCTGCTGATGGACATCTAGGTTGCTTCCATGTCTTGGCTATTATAAACAGTGCTGCGATGAACATTGGGGTACACATGTCTCTTTCCCTTCTGGTTTCCTCAGTGTGTATGCCCAGCAGTGGGGTTGCTGGATCATAAGGCAGTTCTATTTCCAGTTTTTTAAGGAATCTCCACACTGTTCTCCATAGTGGCTGTACTAGTTTGCATTCCCACCAACAGTGTAAGAGGGTTCCCTTTTCTCCACACCCTCTCCAGCATTTATTATTTGTAGACTTTTGGATCGCAGCCATTCTGACTGGTGTGAAATGGTACCTCATAGTGGTTTTGATTTGCATTTCTCTGATAATGAGTGATGTTGAGCATCTTTTCATGTGTTTGTTAGCCATCTGTATGTCTTTTTTGGAGAAATGTCTATTTAGTTCTTTGGCCCATTTTTTGATTGGGTCGTTTATTTTTCTGGAGTTGAGCTGTAGGAATGTTGAGTTTTAAGCCAGCTTTTTCACTCTCCTCTTCTTTCACTTTCATCAAGAGACTTGAGTTCTTCTTGGTTTCTGCCATAAGGGTGGTGTCATCTACATATCTGAGGTTATTGATAGTTCTCCCAGCAACCTTGATTCCAGCTTGTGCTTCTTCCAGCCCAGCGTTTCTCATGATGTACTCTGCATAGAAGTTAAATAAGCAGGGTGACAATATACAGCCTTGACAGTACTCCTTTCCCCATTTGGAACCAGTCTGTTTTTCCATGTCTAGTTCTAACTGTTGCTTCCTGACATGCATAGAGATTTCTCAAGAGGCAGGTCAGGTGGTCTGGTATTCCATCTCTTGAAGAATTTTCACAGTTTGTTATGATTCATACAGTCAAAGGCTTTGGCATAGTCAATAAAGCAGAAACAGATGTTTTTCTGGAACTCTTTCGCTTTTTTGATGATCCGATGGATGTTGGCAATTTGATCTCTGGTTCCTCTGCCTTTTCCAAAACCAGCTTGAACATCTGGAAGTTCATGGTTCACATATTGTTGAAGCCTGGCTGGGAGAATTTTGAGCATTACTTTACTAGCATGTGAGATGAGTGCAACTGTGTGGTAGTTTGAGCATTCTCTGGCATTGCCTTTCTTTGGGATTAGAATGAAAACTGACCTTTTCCAGTCCTGTGGCCACTTCTGAGGTTTCCAAATTTGCTGATACATTGAGTGCAGCACTTTCACAACATCATCATTTAGGATTTTAAATAGCTCAGCTGAAATTCCATCACCTCCACTAGCGTTGTTCATAGTGATGCTTCCTAAGGCCCACTTGACTTCACATTCCAGGATGTCTGGCTCTAGGTGAGTGATCACACCATTGTGATTATCTGGGTCATGAACATCTTTTTCGTATAGTTCTTCTGTATATTCTTGCCACCTCTTCTTAATATCTTCTGCTTCTGTTAGGTCCATACCATTTCTATCCTTTATTGAGCCCATCTTTGCATGAACTCTTCCCTTGGTATCTCTAATTTCCTTGAAGAAATCTCTAGTCTTTCCTATTCTATTATTCAATTGTTTTCCTCTATTTCTTTGCACTCATCACTGAGGAAAGCTTTCTTCTCTCTCTTTGAAACTATGCATTCAAATGGGTATATCTTTCCTTTTCTCCTTTGCTTTTCACTTCTCTTCTTTTCACAGCTATTTGCAAGGCCTCTTCAGACAGCCATTTTGCTTTTTTGCATTTCTTCTTCTTGGGGATGATCTTGATCCTTGTCTCCTGTACAATGTCACAAACCTCCATCCATATTCATCAGGCACTCTATCAGATCTAGTCAAGATATAAACAGAAATTAAATCTCAATATACCTCTTGAATGCAGATGAAAATTTCCTAACAACTATTAGCAAACTGAAATACAAAACTGTAAAAATGATTACAAGCCATGACCAAGTGTAAAATTTAAGCCAAGAGTTTAAAATTGCTTAGCAGTAGAAAACTGCTAATGTAGTCTTGTGAGTTTGTACATGTGTCTTTAAAATCATTTCCTTAATCATATTTTGATGATAATTGGGCTTTTGCAAGTCTCTCACAGTTCTGAAGAACCTGCCATTTGGTCAATGTCTACCCTAATCTTGTATGTTTCTCCAAAATTTTTATTTCAGAAAAATTGCTGCTGACTAGTGACAAACATGGCAAGTGAGTTTCTTTCTCAGGGCCTTTCACTTCTTGTTCCCTCTATTTAAAATATCATTGCCCAGATATTTAATATCTTGCTCACTTGTTTCATTTTTGGGAGTGTTGAAATTTCACATTCTTAATGTGGTCTTAATAAGGCAGTATAAAATAGATTTCATTGTGATTCTTATTCTATCACTCTGCTTTAGTTTTAGTCACTGTAGTTATTAACATCTGATACAATACTACATATTTTGTAGTTTATTGCATTTATTTTTCACTAGGATATGAACTTTATAAGGGAAGGATCTTGTTTTCACCATCATGAAACTGCACTAGGGGCAGGCAAATAACTAGCAGTGAATAATGTTTTTGGAATGAGTGAATTAAAGACTCATTTAACATTTGAAGTTAATCTCCACTCGAAAACAATCAAGTTTGAAATCTATTCCATACCAAACCTGCATAAGTTATCATTTTATTAGGAGTTAGGCATACAAAAATGCTCTTAAACTCACTCTTAAAACCCTGGAGAAAGAAATGGCAACCACACCAGTATTTTTGCCTGGAGAATCCCAAGGACAGAGGAGCCTGGTGGACTACAGGCTATGGGGTTGCAAGAGTTGCACACAACTTAGCAACTAAACCATTAATCTTAGAGATATGTAAAAGTTAATATTTTTAGTCTATCAAAATGTGTAAGGACTTTCTAAACACATAAGTGCAAAAAGAAATAAAGTTTACATGTTAAACTAAATTACTTTTTAAAATTCTGAGTCAAAGTATAAATTCAAAATTGAAATAAATATACAATCCATACTATTCACAAATGACTGTTTTCAATATATTAACACATATTAACAATATATTAACACATTTTAAAAAAATCTTTCAATCTTTCAATATAAAATACAAAATCTTTCAACATAAAAAAGCCTATGAAGAAGATACATGTTTCAAATAAGCATTGTTTACATGGATAAACATGAAAAGTCATATAAACACACTAATAATCAAGAAAGATGAGTTAAACAGTGATGTGTTTATCAAATTGACTAAAATTAAAAAACATATATACTTTAATGCTAGTTCAGGTGAAACTTGATGTCAGCACACTTTGAAGCTTTTCAAAAATAAATTCAAAATATGAGAAATTTTATGTATAAGAAATTTCAAATAGTTTACACCCTCCTTAAATTGTCTCAGAAAATCTTCATTCAGAGAGTACTTTCTATGGATCACTTTTATTTCAACACAAATTATAATTTAGAAATTTGAATGTAATGGAAATACTCAGTTTAAAAGTATTGTAATTGAGGCATAATTAATTTGATTTACAAACTCTTGACACATTTCAAGCTGAAGGGATAATATAGGACATGGTTTAAGAGACAGCAAAGGGGAGATTGGAGACTGGAGAAGCAGCAAAGGGAGTGTCATCACCCAAGGACGAGGAGTCCTTGTCAAACACAGGGGCTCCACCTGCCTGCACTGAACCGAACTGACGGAGACATTACATTCTGGGGCTGCTAGTGAGACCTACCTCACTGCAACCCAGAGGCCTTTATCTTGCCAGTGCTATAGAAACTGCCTTCGGTGTGCTGGATCCCACAGTTCCCATGTGGCTGTCAGTTGCCTACAGCTCCTTGAGCTACCAGAGACCCTCACCAGAAGCAAGAAAAAGTCACAGTTTCCTTCTTCCTCTCATTGTCCAGTGCCTCCCAAGGCTTGCACTCTCAGATCCTTAACAGAAACCAGGTGACAAAAGGGTTAAGACAAGCTATATACAGGCTAAAACCTTGGAGGACACAGGAGTCTCCACCCCCAAGTGTGGATCTTACATACAAAAGTCTCCATGTGGACAAAGGACAGTATACAGAAAGGATGCCATTGGGAAATAACATAATTTGAGAACATATGTATAGAAAAAGATTCAGAAGAATTTGACTGTAACTCCATCAAGGTATAGCTGCTTCTTTCTTGGGTCTTAGTTCTTAAACAACTGCCTGGTACATGGTATAAACTCTCTACATGTCTTTATTCAGAAGCCAAGTTATAACTATTAAGGCATAACTTATCTGGGAGACTATATTATGACTGACTTTTGATATTTGGCAAAACTAATACAATTATGTAAAGTTTAAAAATAAAATAAAATTTTAAATAAATAAATAAAATTTTCTTTATAATAGTTTGTGTCTTTTAAAATATTTTTCTATAATTAACACATTGACATTTAACTTAAAACTGATTATCTAAAATGCAATGAACATTAAAACAACACAGATTCCAAATGAGTTACAAAAAAAAAAGAAAGAGTACAATCAGTAACCTATCAAAGAGTGATCCAAATGAAGATGGAAAGAAGACCACAGAAATTTTAGTCTCAACTACAAAACCAGTTACTGGTGTTGTCTTTAACATATCAACTAGACTATGAATTATAGGATCTTTATCATTGAAAGACAAGAGAGTCATCAATACCTCACAAAATATTCTTGAAGAAACAGTAAGAACACACATATACAATAAATTTTTTTGTAATATGAAAAGGCTAAGGCCATACATAAAATAATATCTATGTCATAGATAAGATTTTATTCATGATGGTAAGATTTTAGATTAATGTTAAAATTGTTCAAGATTTCTAGTTTAATAATAAAAGGAGATTTTTTTTAAAGACATAAGAGGAAAACCAGAAGTGTGCAAGAAAGACATCAGTTGTCTTTTTTTTTAGCACTCTTATCTACATTTTACTTCAAGGTCCCTGAAGGTATATATTAATACAGAACCATCATCCACCCCCCTAACGAGCACAGTCAAAACAGAAGTGATGTCACTCTCCTGTTTCTCTTTATACAGTTAATTGTGGCCACTTTCATTAGCCCAATCAAATGAAGCTTTCAGCATCATCTGATGATGGGATAAAACAAACAGAAAACAAAATTATAGGATCAAAAGGGTCATTATTGGTTTTGACTTTTTCTGGTTCTTGCACATTTTATTAATTCTTTTTTTTTTCAGTTTGAGGTCCATTTTATTTTTTTTATTTTTTTAACTATAAATTTATTTATTTTAATTGGAGGTTAATTACTTTACAATATTGTATTCTTGACTATATTTTGTCAATTCCCTTATTTTCTATGTTTATTAGGAAAAGCAAAAGTGTTTTTCTTGAATCTTTTATATAACACTTATAAAAAGGACATACAGATGGACAATAGGCACAAGAAAAGATGTCCAACATCACTAGTTATTTTTGTTGTTGTTCAGTGCTCAGTCATGTCCAACTCTTTGAAATTCCATGGACTGCACAATGCCAGGCTCCCCTGTCCTTCACCATCTCCCAGAGCTTGCTCAAACTCATGTCCATTGAGTCAGTGATCTCATCCTTTGTCATCCCGTTCTCCTTCTGCCTTCAATCTTTCCCAGCATCAGGACCTTTTCCAATGAGTTGGCTCTTCTCATCAGTTGGCCAAAGTTTTGGAGCTTCAGCTTCAGCATCAGTCCTTCCAATGAATATTCAGAGTTGATTTCCTTTAGGAAATCAAAGTTATTAGAGAAATGCAAATCAAAGCTACAGTGAGGTGCTCGCTTCGGCAGCACATATACTAAAATTGGAACGATACAAAGATTAGCATGGCCCCTGCGCAAGGATGACATGCAAATTCATGAAGCATTCCATATTTTTTAAAGAGAACTCCACAAACTGCCAGAATACAGAAAGGACACCCCAAACTAGCAATATAAACAAGATGAAGAGACAGAGGAATACCCACCAGGTAAAGGAACAGGATAAATGCCCACCAAACCAAACAAAAGAGGAAAAGATAGGGAATCTACCTGATAAAGAATTCTGAATAATGATAGTGAAAATGATCCAAAATCTTGAAATAAAAGTGGAATCACAGATAAATAGCCTGGAGACAAAGATTGAGAAGATGCAAGAAAGGTTTAACAAGGACCTAGAAGAAATAAAAAAGAGTCAATATATAATGAATAATGCAATAAATGAGATCAAAAACACTCTGGAGGCAACAAATAGTAGAATAATGGAGGTAGAAGATAGGATTACTGAAGTAGAAGATAGAATGGTAGAAATAAATGAATCAGAGAGGAAAAAAGAAAAACGAATTAAAAGAAATGAGGACAATCTCAGAGACCTCCAGGACAATATTAAATGCTCCAACATTCTAATCATAGGAGTCCCAGAAGAAGAAGACAAAAAGAAAGACCATGAGAAAATACTTAAGGAGATAATAGTTGAAAACTTCCCTAAAATGGGGAAGGAAATAATCACCCAAGTCCAAGAAACCCAGAGAGTCCCAAACAGGATAAACCCAAGGTGAAACACCCCAAGACACATATTAATCAAATTAACAAAGATCAAACACACAGAACAAATATTAAAAGCAGCAAGGGAAAAACAACAAATAACACACAAGGGGATTCCCATAAGGGTAACAGCTGATCTTTCAATAGCAACTCTTCAGGCCAGGAGGGAATGGCAAGACATACTTAAAGTGATGAAAGACGATAACCTAGAGCCCAGATTACTATACCTCGCAAGGATCTCATTCAAATATGAAGGAGAAATCAAAAGCTTTTCAGACAAGCAAAAGCTGAGAGAATTCAGCACCACCAAACCAGCTCTCCAACAAATGCTAAAGGATCTTCTCTAGACAGGAAACACAAAAAGGGTGTATAAACTCAAACCTAAAACAATTAAGTAAATGGCAACGGGATCATACTTATCAATAATTACCTTAAACGTAAATGGGTTGAATGCCCCAACCAAAAGACAAAGACTGGCTGAATGGATACAAAAACAAGACCCCTATATATGTTGTCTACAAGAGACCCACCTCAAAACAAGGGACACATACGGACTGAAAGTGAAAGGCTGGAAAAAAATATTCCATGCAAATAGAGTCCAAAAGAAAGCAGGAGTAGCAATACCCATATCAGATAAAATAGACTTTAAAACAAAGGCTGTGAAAAGAGTCAAAGAAGGACACTACATAATGAGCAAAGGATCAATCCAAGAAGAAGATATAACAATTATAAGTATATATGCACCCAACATAGGAGCACCGCAATATGTAAGACAAATGCTAACAAGTATGAAAGGGAAAATAAACAATAACACAATAATAGTGGGAGACTTTAATACCCCACTCACACCTATGGATAGATCAACTAAACAGAAAATTAACAAAGAAACACAAACTTTAAATGATACAATAGACCAGTTAGACCTAATTGATATCTATAGGACATTTCACCCCAAAACAATGAATTTCACCTTTTTCTCAAGCGCAAACAGAACCTTCTCCAGGATAGATCACATCCTGGGCCATAAATCTAGCCTTAGTAAATTTTAAAAAAATGAAATCATTCCAAGCATCTTTTCTGACCACAATGCAGTAAGATTAGATCTCAATTACAGGAGAAAAACTATTAAAAATTCCATCATATGGAGCCTGAACAACACGCTGCTGAATAACCAACAAATCACAGAAGAAATCAAAAAAGAAATCAAAATCTGCATAGAAATGAATGAAAATGAAAACAAACAACCCAAAACCTGTGAGACACTGTAAAAGCAGTGCTAAGGGGAAAGTTCATAGCAATACAGGCATACCTCAAGAAGCAAGAAAAAAGTCAAATAAATAACCTAACTCTACACCTAAAGCAACTAGAAAAGGAAGAAATGAAGAACCCCAGGGTTAGTAGAAGGAAAGAAATCTTAAAAATTAGGGCAGAAATAAATGCAAAAGAAACAAAAGACCATAGCAAAAATCAACAAAGCCAAAAGCTGGTTCTTTGAAAGGATAAATAAAATTGACAAACCATTAGCCAGATTCATCAAGAAACAAAGGGAGAAAAATCAAATCAATAAAATTAGAAATGAAAATGGAGAGATCACAAGAGACAACACAGAAATACAAAGGATCATAAGAGACTACTATCAGCAATTATATGCCAATAAAATGAACAATGTGGAAGAAATGGACAAATTCTTAGAAAAGTATAACTTTCCAAAACTGAACCAGGAAGAAATAGAAAATCTTAACAGACCCATCACAAGCACGAAAATTGAAAAAGTAATAAGAAATCTTCCAGCAAACAAAAGCCCACGTCCAGACGGCTTCACAGCTGAATTCTACCAAAAATTTAGAGAAGAGCTAACACCTATCCTACTCAAACTCTTCCAGAAAATTGCAGAGGAAGGTAAACTTCCAAACTCATTCTATGAGGCCACCATCACCCTAATACCAAAACCTGACAAAGATGACACAAAAAAAGAAAACTACAGGCCAATATCACTGATGAACATAAATGCAAAAATCCTTAACAAAATTCCAGCAATAAAAATCCAACAACACATTAAAAAGATCATACACCATGACCAAGTGGGCTTTATCCCAGGGATGCAAGGATTCTTCAATATCTGCAAATCAATCAATGTAATACACCACATTAACAAATTGAAAAATAAAATCCATATGATTATCTCAATAGATGCAGAGAAAGCCTTTGACAAAATTCAACATCCATTTATCATAAAAACTCTCCAGAAAGCAGGAATAGAAGGAACATACCTCCGCATAATAAAAGCTATATATGACAAACCCACAGCAAACATTATCCTCAATGGTGAAAAACTGAAAGCATTTCCCCTAAAGTCAGGAACAAAACAAGGGTGCCCACTCTCACCACTAGTATTCAACATAGTTTTGGGAGTTTTGGCCACAGCAATCAGAGCAGAAAAAGAAATAAAAGGAATCCAAATTGGAAAAGAAGAAGTAAAACTCTCACTGTTTGTAGATGACATGATATTCTATATAGAAAACCCTAAAGACTCCACCAGAAAATTACTAGGGCTAATCAATGAATATAGTAAAGTTGCAGGATATAAAATCAACACACAGGAGTCCCTTGCATTCCTATACACTAATAATGAGAAAATAGAAAGAGAAATTAAAGAAACAATTCCATTCACTATTGCAATGAAAAGAATAAAATACTTAAGAATATATCTACCTAAAGAAACTAAAGACCTATATATAGAAAACTATAAAACACTGGTGAAAGAAATCACAGAGGACACTAATAGATGGAGAAATATACCATGTTCATGGATTGGAAGAATCAATATAGTGAAAATGAGTATACTACCCAAAGCAATCTATAGATTCAATGCAATCCCTATCAAGCTACCAACGGTATTTTTCACAGAGCTAGAACAAATAATTTCACAATTTGTATGGAAATACAAAAAACCTCGAATAGTCAAAGCAATCTTGAGAAAGAAGAATGGAAGTGGAGGAATCAACCTGCCTGACTTCAGGCTCTACTACAAAGCCACAGTCATCAAGACAGTATGGTACTGGCACAAAGACAGAAATATAGATCAATGGAACAAAATAGAAAGCCCAGAGATAAAACCATGCACCTATGGACACCTTATCTTTGACAAAGGAGGCAAGAATATACAATGGAGAAAAGACAATCTCTTTAACAAATGGTGCTGGGAAAACTGGTCAACCACGTGTAAAAGAATGAAACTAGAACACTTTCTAACACCATACACAAAAATAAACTCAGAATGGATTAAAGATCTAAATATAAGACCAGAAAATATAAAACGCTTAGAGGAGAACATAGGCAAAACACTCTCTGACATAAATCACAGCAGGATCCTCTATTACCCACCTCCCAGAATATTGGAAATAAAAGCAAAAATAAACAAATGGGACCTAATTAAAATTAAAAGCTTCTGTACAACAAAAGAAACTATAAGCAAGGTGAAAAGACAGCCTTCCAAATGGGAGAAAATAATAGCAAATGAAGCAACTGACAAACAACTAATCTCAAAAATATACAAGCAACTCCTACAGCTCAATTCCAGAATAATGAATGACCCAATCAAAAAAAAGGGGAGCAAAGAACTAAATAGACATTTCTCCAAAGAAGACATACAGATGGCTAACAAACACATGAAAAGATGCTCAACATCACTCATTATCAGAGAAATGCAAATCAAAACCACAATGAGGTACCATTTCACACCAATCAGAATGGCTGCGATCCAAAAGTCTACAAGCAATAAATGCTGGAGAGGGTGTGGAGAAAAGGGAACCCTCTTACACTCTTGGTGGGAATGCAAACTAGTACAGCCACTATGGAGAACGGTGTGGAAATTCCTTTAAAAACTGGAAACAGAACTGCCTTATGACCCAGCAATCCCACTGCTGGGCATACACACTGAGGAAACCAGAATTGAAAGAGACACATGTTGTACCCCAATGTTCATCGCAGCACAGTTTATAATAGCCAGGACGTGGAAGCAACCTAGATGTCCATCAGCAGATGAATGGATAAGAAAGCTGTGGTACATATACACAATGGAGTATTACTCAGCCATTAAAAAGAATACATTTGAATCAGTTCTAATGAGGTGGATGAAACTGGAGCCTATTATACAGAGTGAAGTAAGCCAGAAAGAAAAACACCAATACAGTATACTAACGTATATATATGGAATTTAGAAAGATAGTAATGATAACCCTGTATGCGAGACAGCAAAAGAGACACTGATGTATAGAACAGCCTTTTGGACTTTGTGGGAGAGGGAGAGGGTGGGATGATTTGGGAGAATGGCATTGAAACATGTTTAATATCATATAAGAAATGAATCACCAGTCCAGGTTCGATGCATGACACTGGATGCTTGGGGCTGGTGCACTGAGATGACCCAGAGGGATGGTATGGGGAGGGAGGTGGGAGGGGGGTTCAGGATTGGAAACACATGTACACCCGTGGTGGATTCATGTTGATGTATGGCAAAACCAACACAATATTATAGAGTAAAAAATAATAAATAAATAAAATAAAAGAATTCTCCAGGAAAAAAAAAAGAAAATATGCTAAGCATCACTACTTATTAAAGAAACACCTATCAAAACTCCAGTGAGGCATAACCTCAAATCAGACAGAATGGCAACCATGAAAAAGTCTACAAATGATAAATTCTGGAGAGGGTGTGGAGAAAAAAGAACCTCCATACACTGTTGGTGGAAATGTACAATGGTGCTGCCATATGGAGGAAAGTCTGGAGGTTCCTTGTTGTTGTTGTTCAGTTGCCCAGTCGTGTTGAAGTTTCTTCAACCCCATGGACAGCAGCACGCCAGGCCTCCCTGTCCCTCACCATCTCTCAGAATTTGCCCAAGTTCATGTTCATTGCATCAGTGATTGCCATCCAGCCATCTCATCCTCTGACTCCTTCTCCTTCTGCTCTCAATCTTTCCCAGCATCAGGGACTTTTCCAATGAGTCATCTGTTTGCATCAGATGACCAAGATACTGGAGCTTCAGCTTCTGCATCAGTCTTTCTAGTGAATATTCCGGGTTGATTTCCCTCAAGATTGACTGGTTTGACCTCCTTGCTGTCCAAGGGACTTTTAGGAGTCTTCTCCAGCACCACAGTTCAAAAGCATCAATTCTTTGGTGTTCTGCCTTCTTTATGGTCCAACTCTCACAACCATACGTGACCACTGGGAAGACCACAGCCTTGACTAAATGAACCTTTGTCGGCAGGATAATGTCTTTGCTTTTCAACATACTAGCTAGGTTTGTCATTGCTTTCTTGCCAAGAAACAATCGTCTTCTTATTTCATGGCTGCAGTCACCATCCACAGGGAATTTGGAAGGTTCCTTAGTAAATTAAAAATAGAGTTATATATGAGGGCTTTCCTGGTGGCTCAACAGTAAAGAATCCACCTGTAATGCAAGAGGTGTGGAGATGAGGATTCAATCCCTGGGTCAGGAAGATCCCTTGGAAGATGATGGCAATCCACATCAGTATTCTTGCCAGGAAAATTGCATGGACAGAGGAGCTTGGTGAGCTATACTCCATTAGAGTCACAAAGAGTCAGACATGGCTGAGCAACTAAGCAATAAGTGCAAGCGCAGAGTTATATGTGATCCAGCAATCTCACTCCTGAGCATACATCTGAAAAGATGAAAACTAATTGGAAAAGATACATGCACCCCAACGTTCATAAGCAGCACTATTAACATAGCCAAGACATAGAAGAAACTTAAATGTCCATCAACATATGAATTATATAAAGATAATTGTTATATATCCATCTATATGGGGCTTCCCTGGTGGCTCAGTGGTAAAGAATCTGCCTAAAATGCAGGATACTGCCTGCGCTGAAGGAGATGTGGTTTCAATTCCTGGGCCAAAAAGATCCCTTAGAGAAGGAAACAGCATCTAACTCCAATATTCTTGCCTGGAAAATCCCTTGGACTGAGGAGTCTGGCAGATTACAGTCCATGGGGTCACAAGAGTCAGTCATGAATTAGTGACTAAACCACTGTGTGTGTGTGTGTGTGTGTGTGTATTTATTTATATTTATATACATATATGCATATACACATCTGTATCTATATATCTATGTGCTGTGCCATGCTTAGTCACTCAGTCATGTTCCACTCTTTGTGGCCCCATGGACTGCAGCCAGCCAGGCTTCTCTGTCCATGGGGATTCTCCAGAAAAGAATACTGAAGTGGGTTACCATGCCTTCCTCCTGGGGATCTTCCCAACCCAGGGATCAAACACAGGTCTCCCTCATTGCAGGCGGATTCTTTACCACTGAAGGGAAGCCTTATTTATATCTATATACAATAGAACACTACTCAGCCATAAAAAGAATGAAATACTGCCATTTGCAGCAACATGGATGAACCTAGAGATTATATTACAATACTAAGTGAAATACATAAGAAAGAGAAAGGCAAATATATGATATTATTTATATGTGATTGCATGGATCAAAACAAGCTGCACACTGTTTACAATAGCCAGGACATGGAAGCAACCTAGATGTCCATTGGTCAACAAATGGATAAGAAAGCTGTGGTACATATACACAATGGAATATTACTCAGCCATTAAAAGGATGCATTTTAAACAGTTCTAATGAGATGGAATATTATACAGCGTGAAGTAAGTCAGAAAGAAAAACACCAATACAGTATACTAACACATATATATGGAATTTAGAAAGATGGTAACAATGACCCTGTATGCAAGACAGCAAAAGAGACACTGATGTAAAGAACAGTCCTTCAGACTCTGTGGGAGAAGGCGAGGGGGGGATGATTTGAGAGAATGGCATTGAAACACGTATATTATCATATGTGAAACAGATCGGCAGTCAAGGTTTGATGCATGAGACAGGGTGCTCGGGGCTGGTGCACTGGAATGACCCTGAGGGATGGGATGGGGAGGGAGGTGGGAGGGGGATTCAGGATGGGGAAACATGTACACCCATGGCTGATTCATGTCAATGTATGGCAAAAAAAAAAAGCACAATATTGTAAAGTAATTAGCCTCCAATTAAAATAAATAATTTTTTTTTAAAAAAGAACATGGAAGCGAGCTAGATGTCCATCAACAGATGAATGGATAAATAAGCTGTGGTACATATACACAATGGAATATCACTCAGCCATAAAACAGAACACATTTGAGTTGGTTCTGATGAGTTGGATGAAACTAAACCTATTATAGAGAGTTAAGTAAGTCAGAAAGAGAAAGATAATTGTTGTATTCTAATGCATATATACAGAATCTAGAAAAATGGTACTGAAGAATTTGTTTACAGGGCAGCAATGGAGAAACAGGCATAGATAATAGACTTGTGGACATGGGGAGAGGGTGAGATCTATGGAAAGAGTAACATGGAAACTTTTATTACCATGTGTAAAATAGATAGCCAACGGAAATTTGCTGTATGGCTCAGGAAACTCAAACAGGGGCTCTGTATCAATCTAAGGTGGTGGGATGGGGCAGGAGATGGGAATGAGGTTCAAAAGGGAGAGGATATAAGTATACCTATGGCTGATTCGTGTTGAGGTTTGACAGAAAACAACAAAATTCTGTAAAGCAATTATCCTTCATTAAAAAATAAATTAAAAAAAAAAAAAACAAGCTGCAGAAAATTTTTAAAGAGATGGGAGCACCAGATCACTTTACCTGCTTCCTGAGAAACCTCTATTCAGGTCAAGAAATAACAATTAGAAGTGGACGTGGAAAAGTGGGCTGGTTCAAATTTGGGAATGGAGTACGCCAAGGCTGTATATTGTCACCCTGTTTATTTAACTTAGATTCAGAGTACATCATGCAAAATCCTGGGTTGGATGAATCACAAGCTGAAATCAAGATTGCTGGGTGAAATATTAATAATCTCAAATATGCAGATGATGCCATCCTAATGGCAGAAATCAAAGAGGAACTAAAAAGCCTCTTAATGAGGATGAAAGAGGAGAGTGAAAAAGCTGGTTTGAAACCCAACATTCAAAAAACTAATATTATGGCATCTGGTCCCATCTCTTCATGGCAAATAGATGGGGGAAAAGTGAAAACAGTGGCAGATATTATTTTCTTTGGCTCCAAAATCACTGTAGACAATGGTGGCAGTCCTAAAAGTAAAAGACAATCGCTCCTCGGAAGAAAAGCTATGACAAACCTAGTTGGCATATTAAAAGGCAGAGATATCACTTTACTGAAAAAGGTCTGTCTAGTCAAAGCTATGGTTTTTCCAGTAGTCATGCATGGATGTGAATTGGACCATTAAGAAGGCTTAACAGCGAAGAATTAACGCTTTCAAACTGTGGTATTGGAGGAGACTTGTGAGTCACTTGAAGAGCAAGGAGATCAAACCAGTCAACCCTAAGGGAGATCTACCCTGAATATTCATTGGAAGGACTGATGCTGAAGCTGAAGCTCCAGTTCCTTGACTACCTGATGCAAAGAGCCAACTCACTGGAAAAAGTCCTGATGCTGTTAAAGATTGAAGGCAAATGGAGAAAGGGGTGGCAGAGGAAGAAATAGTTAGATAGCATCATCGACTCAGTGGACATGAATTTGAGCAGACTCTGGGAAACAGGGGAAGACAGGGCAGCCTGGCATGCTACAGCCCATTGGGTCACAAAACTTAGCAACTGAACAATAGCAATAAGCCTCCATTGTATACTCAAGGTAAGACTAGATCATAAGACCTTGGAAATGTCTGTGAAACTATCACATCAGGAAAAGCTCCAAGAAATAATGCTCCCAACTTCACTCTTAATTTTGTAATTTGAATGAGATTCCTGTTCTTGTGAAGCTTTAACCTAGATCCACAAATTGAAGGTGTATCTGGGATGCATAGTATGCAACCTTAGATAGGAGTGGGTAATCACAAGGGGACAATAAATACTGCCCTTGATATTGACCAGGTCACAGCCTGTGTTTCAACACATCACACCAAATCTATTATTCTTAATCTATGAAAACAGATAACCTCACTTTGATAGTAACAACTTACTTTCTTTTAGGGATATGTAATCTCAAACATTTTAAATCAATTCTGGGTCAAGTTCTGTCTCAGATGTGTATGTTCTTCTGCCTGATACTGCCTTTCTGAAAATCAGAATTATTTTTACAAAGAGAGAGTGAGAGAGCATTCTAAACAAATACCAAGTGAGAAAATGTGATTTGAAACTGGAAAACATACTGCTGAGCTTAAAAAAAAAAAAAAAAAACCTGCAATATCTTATGAAAAAGATTTGCTTTTTGATAGCTGTAGCACCTAAATGGCAAACATGTTCAATCCCCATTGAAAATTCCTTTTGGCTTGCCAGCCTTGTTAGTTTTTATGCGTATTCAACAATGCGAAGGACTAAACAACAGAAATTTATCTCAATTCCCTCATGTGAAGAAGCTGATGATGTAACTTTTGCACTCTGTCTTCTGAATTTAAGCCTGATTGCCTGGCCTTGGAATTGTAAAAGCCGCTTCATTCAGCTTTTGTGTATCAGTTACTCTCTGGTAGAGAAGATGAGGTGAAACAAAACGTATGTGTTTTAAATGCTGTGTTTGTCTTTTTGATGGAATGTGTTTTTTTTAACATCTCTTCAGAACACTTTAAAGGTACAAACAAAAAAGGAGCAAATATGTCTGGTTACAGTTACTAATCTCTTATGTAATTCTGACTTTCAATTTCATGAAATCCCAGATTTTTTTTAACCAAGTACATTACAATATACTTTGCTTCACATTTCCATGTGTCTTAGTTACTATGTGATTTTTTTTTCTCTGAAAATTTCTCTAACCTGGTGTGTAGCAACTCTGATATTGATCAGACCCTAGTCAGTTATGGAGCTCCTAACCTTTCCATAAACTATAACTGAACTCTATTCTTAATTTAATGATTTTAGGACAACTACATCAAGCATGACCAGGATATTAAAAATGGAAATATTCAGGGAGAGCAGTTATTGAGCAAACCTGCTGGTCTGTAGCAGAGAAGGCAATGGCACCCCACTCCAGTACTCTTGCCTGGAAAACCCCATGGATGGCAGAGCCTGGTGGGCTGCAGTCCATGGGGTCCCTAAGAGTCGGACACGACTGAGTGACTTCCTTCTCACTTTTCACTTTCATGCATTGGAGAAGGAAATGGCAACCCACTCCAGTGTTCTTCCCTGGAGAATCCCAGGGACAGGGGAGCCTGGTGGGCTTCCCATCTATGGGGTCGCACAGAGTCGGACACGACTGAAGCGACTTAGCAGCAGCAGCAGCAGCTGGTCTGTAGAGAGGGTTTCCCAGGTGGTGCTAGTGGTAAAGAAACCATCTGTCAATACAGGAGCTGTAAGAAATGCAGGTTTGACCTGGGGGTCAGGAAGATCCCCTGGAAGAGGGCATCACAATCCACTTCAGTACTCTTGCCTGGAGAATCCCATGGACAGAAGAGCCTGGTGAGCTGCAGTCCATAGGGTCGCAAAGAATCAGACATGACTGAAATGACTTAGCATGCATGCATGAAATTTACTAGTTTCCTGATTAAACTAAGATACAAGATCAGTATATTGGGTTTTAAGGCTGTAGCTTTGTGTGTGGTACCCAACTACTTCATATTGCTATATATGTTCCAAACCATTTAACTCCATTCATTCATTCGTTAACTATACATATACATAGAATACATAATAATGGCATCAACAAAAGGAAAAATAATTATTTAATGCATGTTTCAATTAGACAGTTGCTATTCAGGAAATCTATAGCTTTTGGTTTTGTGATTTCTTATAAAAATCATTTCTCTGTATGAAACATTAAATGCTTTAACCCTGCTTTGGTGTTATGAGAGGGACCAGGTAGCATGTTGCTGACCTCCTGTCTTACACCATGTACCCCGTGTCTTCCTCCCCTGTACACGATCTGCACCCTGAGTGATCTTCTCCTATCACCATATCTGCACACCACCTGCCATACTGCATTGAACTGGGGTTGGCAACTTGAATGCCATCTTGCCCTGCACATGCTCTGCACCCCAAATGTTCTCTTATACTGTGCAAGATCAACATCCTCGTGCTCTGCACCAGGTTTGCATCCAAATGTCCTGTCCTGCACTGTCTGCTCCTTGAGTGCCCTTCAGCCCAGTATGATGTCTGAACATCATATTCTTGCCCCCCTGTTCTGCACCAGATCACCAACTTTACTGCCCTCCTCACTCTGTAAAAGGCCTTATACTGAGTATCCTCTTGTCCTGCATCAGATCTGCAACCCTTTTGGCCTCCTGAACTATACAAAGCTGGCACACAAGTACCCTCTTATCTGTACAAGGTCTGTGCACCTTCTGCCCTCATTCCCTCCCCTAGGTCTGCACCCTGAACCGCAATCCACAGGCAAGCTAAACACTGTCTGTTTTGATGCTCCTGGTGGTCCTGCTTCTGGAGCTTCATTGAGAAAAGAATGGTTGGATAAACTGAAATTTTTTAGCAATGAAAGGGGAGTTAATAGAGATGTATCAGGGGAGAAAATATTTAAGATTACAAGTTCTCAGTGAACTTCAGTTATATTAGAATCATTAACAATATTAATGTTGACATTAGCATCATCTTTCATCACTGATTTCTGCATGGCCTACTGTGTCCAAAAGTGGAGTGGGAGCATCATTAGATGACTTCATTTAACACTCACATTGTGTTACAGATTTAACCTGTGTTTCATACTTTAGCATTCTAATCATCCCATGAGATAAGCCCTTTTATATTCTCAGCTTGGGGAAAAAATAAACAAGATTTACTGACTGTAAACAATTTGTCTATTTGTAGAGTTGTCACCCCCCCCAAGTTTGTTTCATAATCTATTCTAGGCTTATGGCCAATATGCAACCTGGCCTCTTAGAGAACTTAGCTTTTAATTCTATATCAGTACAACTTCATATTTGAAAAAATAGTTCAAAGTACTTTTCTTATTGAAAAAAGAATGATTAAGAAATCATATGCATGTGAAATATCTGAAAACAATGACTCATTTCTTCCTCAGATGTAAACTATAACCAAGACCATGTATTCAGAGAATCAAACTTCACAGAATCAAACGTTGAATACTGATTTCATCCTTGTGGGGCTCTTTGGCGAAACCAAACATGCCCTCCTCCTCTACACTGCGACCTTCATCTTCTTCCTGATGGCCCTAGCTGGGAACGCCCTCCTCATCATCCTCGTCCACCTGGAGCCCCGCCTGCACACCCCCATGTACTTCTTCATCAGCCAGCTCTCCCTCATGGACCTCATGTACATATCTGTGACTGTGCCCAAGATGCTCCTGGGCCAGGTGACAGGAGATCATACAATCTCTCCCTCAGGTTGTGGGATCCAGATGTTCTTCTATCTGACGCTCGCTGGAGCTGAATTTTTCCTCCTGTCTGCCATGGCTTACGACCGATATGCTGCTATGTGCAGACCTCTCCATTATCCTCTGCTGATGAACCAGAGGGTCTGTGAATGCCTGGTGTCTGGATGCTGGTTCCTAGGAATGGTGGATGGTTTGTTGCTCACACCCATCACTATGAGCTTCCCCTTTTGTCATTCCAGAAAAATCCTGAGTTTCTTCTGTGAGGCTCCTGCCTTGATGAAGCTCTCCTGCTCTGATATCTCCCTCTACAAGATGGTAATGTACCTGTGCTGTGTTCTCATGCTCCTCATCCCCACTGTGGTCATCTCAAGCTCATATGCCCTCATCCTGCACCTCATCCACAGAATGAGTTCATCAGAGAGCCGCAGGAAAGCCTTTGCCACCTGCTCCTCTCACATGATTGTAGTGTTGCTCTTCTTTGGTGCTGCGATTTACACCTACATGCTTCCTAGTTTCTACCACACAGCTGAGCAGGACATGATGGTATCAGCCTTTTATACCATCATCACCCCTGTGCTGAACCCCCTCATTTACAGCCTCCGGAATAAGGATGTCACAGGGGCTCTGAGGAGCAAGATGCAGTCAGGGCTGAGCCTAAGAAAAGTTGTAAAGAAGAAAACCTGAGGATGACCATATACTTTTCCCCTATTATATTATTCCTCCCATCCCTATTTCTCCTCTCCTTTGTCACCTGTTTCCAGGGCCGCAAACACTAAGCCCAGTAATCACTTTCTTCTTTCTTATGCATGTGATATTTCTTCTCCATATGATTTACCTATCATAATTTATCTCATTATATTCAATGTCTTTGTACTCCATTTGTCTGTGATATGATAGCTGTCATAAAGAAAACTGCACACAGTGCCTTTTTATCTGCTCTCATATCCCAAGTTTATTGATCATTTTAGTATGAATTGTGTGACATTTTTAGCTTTCCCAAATCTTTTCAATTGCTTACATATATCATTTTTTAGACAGGGAAAGAAAACTTCTTAATCAAGTTACTTGTAAGACTAAGTGGCATGGTATACACAGACAGACCTAACACCTGCTCCAAACTGTGAGTTGTCCTTCTATCTCTATAAATCCTAGTCTCTTGTTTGCCTTCAAGGGGTGGAGGTGTGAGAGACGGTGTAGAACCATAAGGACCCCCAGCTAAATCTTAGATTTGCTACTTAGAAGCTCTTAGGAGCTGATTATGCCACCACTGCATTGTTTTCTCTCCACTAAAATAGAACTAGCAATATAGGCATCATCATGGAGTTCTGAATGTTAAGCGAATTTAATTCATTGGCCCAGTGCAGGGCCTGGCCCCTTGAAAGGTCTAGATAAATAGTTACCCTTTCTAAGGTGTGACAGATCAAGATGACTTTGCCCATGACTCTGCCTCTGTGTGTCTGTTCCACATCTTCATAGATAAGAGGGAGCCAGTGCAGACTCTCTGTCACCTGAGAGGAGCTCGTTAGCTGTCTGCTGAATTAAACTACAGCATTTCTGGTATTTTTTTCATCTTCCAATTGGGCAGTTTCTTGGAAGTATTTGATTAAATTGTAAAACCATATTACATTAGTGTCAAGTCACAAATGTATGTTTTTCAAATATCATTTGATATAAATGATGTAAATGCCATTCTGTCAAACTCTCTGAAAAGCAGCTGTTCCTAGATTCTTGAATCATTTAATTGCTGATTATATCTTGATGGATTACCTTCTATGTTACACATAGTCTGCAATTTCTAAGAGACACAATAGTGGCCAGAACACAAGCCCCTACTTCAAGGAGTTTATTTGTTAGTGGAGGAGAGAGCTGTGTAGACATCAGTGCCCAGTCACAAGAACTATGAGATGACTGCACCCAGAAAGCCCTGTAGCATCTAGATGGGAAGCCCAGATTTGAGCGGTTATCCTAAAGATCATAAACATGTAAAGAGACAAGAGAACATTTCAAAGAGATGACCAGCAAATGAACAGACATGAGTATAAAAAAAGGCACTGGAGATATCAGGAAACTATAAAGACCAAATTAAGCATAGCTTTACACTGAAATGAACAGGGAGCATGTAAAGAATATATATTTTATATATTAAATTAAATTTAACATATTAAATTAAATATACTAAATACATTAAAACAAGTTAAACTCACTCTGTATCAAATACAAAATATATTTTAACTTATCTTGTCATCATCCAATTACCAGTTACTCTAAATTTAGAGTAAACAGCATATATATCGCATTATCAGTTCAGTTCAGTCACTCAGTCATTTCCGACTCTTGGCAGCCCCATGGACCGCAACACATCAGGCCTCCATGTCCATCATTAACTCCCAGAGTTTACTCAAACTCATGTCCCTTGAGTCGGTGATGCCATCCAGTCATCTCAACCTTTGTCATCCCCTTCTTCTCCCGCCTTCAATCTTTCCCAGCATCAGGGTCTTTTCAAATGAGTCAGTTCTTTGCATCAGGTGGCCAAAGTATTGGAGTTTCAGCTTCAGCATCAGTCCTTCCAATGAATATTCAGGACTGATTTCCTTTAGGATGGACTGGTTTGATATCTTTGCAGTCCAAGGGACTCTCAAGAGTCTTCTCGAATGCCACAGTTCAAAAGCATCAATTCTTTGGTTCTCAGCTTTCTTTATAGTCCAAGTCTCACATCCATACGTGACTACTGGAAAAACCATAGCTTGACTAGATGGACATTTGTTGGCAAAGTAATGTCTCTGCTTTTTAATATGCTGTCTAGGGTGATCATAACTTTTCTTCCAAGGAACAAGCATCTTTTAATTTCATAAGTGCAGTCAACATCTGCAGTGATTTTGGAGCCCAAAAAAATAAAATCTCTCACTGTTTCCACATCTATTTGTAATGAAGTGATGGGAACAGATGCCATGATCTAAGTTTTCTGGATGCTGAGTTTTAAGCCAGCTTTTTCACTCTCCTCTTTCACTTTCATCAAGAGACTCTTAAGTTCTTCTTTGTTTTCTGCCATAAGGGTGCTATCATCTGCATATCTGAGGTTATTGATATTTCTCACAGCAATCTTGATTCCAGTTTGTGCTTCATCCACCCCAGTGTTTGTCATGATCTACACTGCATTTAACTTAAATAAGCAGGATGACACTATACAGCCTTGGCATACTCCTGTCCCGATTCGGAATCAGTCTGTTGTTCCATGTCCAGTTCCAACTGTTGCTTCCTGACCTGCATACAGATTTCTCAAGAGGCAGGTTAGATAGTCTGGTATTCCCATCTCTTGAAGAATTTTTCACAGTTCGTTGTGGTCCACACTGTCAAAGGCTTTGGCATAGTCAATAAAGCAGAAACAGATGTTTTTCTGGAACTCTCTTGCTTTTTTGATGATTCAGTAGATGTTGGCAATTTGATCTCTGGTTACTCTGCCTTTCCTAAATCCAGCTTGAACATCTGGAAGTTCATGGTTCACATATTGTTGAAGCCTGGCTGGGAGAATTTTGAGCATTACTTTACTAGCATCTGAGATGAGTGCAATTGTGTGGCAGTTTGAACATTCTTTGGCATTGCCTTTCTTTGGGATTGTAATGAAAACTGACCTTTTACAATCCTGTGGCCACTGCTGAGTATTCCAAATTTGCTGGCATAATGAGTGCAGCACTTTCACAGCATCATCTTTCAGGATTTGAAATAGCTCAACTAGAATTCCATCACCTCCACTAGCTTTGTTCATAGTGATGCTTCCTAAGGCCCACTTGACTTCGCATTCCAGGATGTCTGGCTCTAGGTGAGTGATCACGCCATCATGATTATCTGGATAGTGAGTATCTTTTTTGTACAGTTCTTCTGTGTATTCTTGCCACCTCTTCTCAATACCTTCTGCTTCTGTTAGGTTCATACTGTTTCTGTCCTTTATTGTGCCCATCTTTGCATGAACTGTTCTCTTGGTATCTCTAATTTTCTTGAAGAGATCTCGACTTTCCCATTCTATTGTTTTCCTCCTTTTCTTTGCACTGATCACTGAGGAAGGCTTTCTTACCTCTTCTTGCTATTTTTTGGAACTCTACATTCAAATGGGTGTATCTTTCCTTTTCTCATTTGCCTTTTGCTTCTCTTCTGTTCACAGCTATTTTGTAAGGCCTTCTCAGACAATCGTTTTGCCTTTTTGCACTTCTTTTCCTTGAGGATGGTCTTGATCCCTGCCTCCTGTACAATGTCACAAACTTCCATCCATAGTTCATCAGGCATTTTATCAGATCTAATCCATTGAATCTATTTGTCACTTTCACTGTACGATCATAAGGGATTTGACTTGAGTCATACCTGAGTGGTTAAGTGGTTTTCCCTACTTTCTTCAATTTAAGTCTGAATATGGCAATAAAGATTTCATGGTCTGTGCCATAGTCAGCTCCTAGTCTTGTTTTTGCTGACTGTATAAAACTTCTCCATCTTTGGCTGCCAAGAATATAATCAATCTGATTTCAGTATTGATCATCTGGCAATGTTCACATGTAGAGTCTTCTCTTGTGTTGTTGGAAGAGGGTGTTTGCTATGACCAGTGCGTTCTTGGCAAAACTCTATTAGCCTTTGCCCAGCTTCATTCTGTACTCCAAGACCAAATTTGCCTGTTACTCCAGGTATTTCTTGACTCCCTACTTTTGCATTCCAGTACAATGAATTATATATAATTCATTAATATAAAATTAAATATATGTGCTAGTATATCAATTTTGCAACATTTGTTCTAGTATTAGAATTTTGGAAATTGTAAAACGCAAGGACAGAAGCAAACATACCTAATAGAAAGTGGTTTGCCATTCTCAAGGAAGAGAAATGGAAATTAATTCTGAATTTAATAAAGAACAATTTGAAAAATTTCTGAATTATTTTCTTAAAATTTTTTCTCCTTCAGTATTTCCAGCTGCCACTTAATTGATATGTAGTACATTACATTCAAAAACTATAGCAAAATATTCTCCTGTTTAGTCTTCTATATTCTTCTAATCAATTCATTCTTCCAAAATAAAATTGTATTGTGAAAATTAACATTGCAAAAAGGTGTTTTGGTTTAAAGGTTATACTTTATGAAATGTATGTATAGCTACCACAAAGTGCCCATCCTCCACATATATAAGGAAAACTTCCTTCATACCTGAAGTCTTTATATCTGTTTATCCAACACCATTATTGCCTGAAAGGCAGCCACTGTCCTCAATTTTATTTAAAAAATAGATTTATGGTCTATTAATGTATACCTAACAACATTAATTGATTTCATTTATATATGGATGGATTATTTTCTTTATCAGTTCAGTTCAGTCGCTCAGTTCTGTCCAACTTTTTGCGACCCCAGGGACTGCAGCACACCAAGCTTCCCTGTCCATCACAAACTCCTGGGCCTTGCTCAAACTCATGTCCACTGAGTCAGTGATGCCATCCAAACATCTCATCCTCTGTCATCCCCTTCTCCTCCTGTCTTCAGTCTTTCCCAGCATCACGGTCTTTTCCATTGAGTCAGCTCTTTGCATCAGGTGGCCAAAGTATTGGAGCTTCAGCTTCAGCATTAGTCCTTCCAATGAGTATTCAGTATTAATTTCCTTTAGATTTGACTGTTTTGATCTCCTTGCAACCCAAGGGACTCTCAAGAGTCTTCTCCAACACCACAGTTCAAAAGCATCAATTCTTCAACACTCAGCTTTTTTTATGGTCCAACTCTCACATCCATACACAACTACTGGAAAAACAATAGCTTTGGCTAGATGGATCTTTGTTGGCAAAGTAATGTCTCTGCTTTTTAATATGCTATCTAGGTTGGTCATAGCTCTTGTTCCAAGGAGCAAGCATCTTTTCATTTCATGGCTGCAGTCACCATCTGCAGTGACTTTAGAGCCCAAGAATATAAACTCTGTCATTGTTTTTATTGTTTCTCCAACTATTTGCCATAAAGTGATGAGACTGGATGCCATGATCTTCATTTTTGGGGTACTGAGTTTTAAGCCAGCTTTTTCACTCACCTCTTGCACTTTAATCAAGAGGTTCTTTAGCTCCTCTTCACTTCCTGCCATAAGTGTGGGGTCATCTGCATTTCTGAGGTTATTGATATTTCTCCCAGCAATCTTGATTCCAGTTTGTGCTTCATCCAGCCTGGCATTTTGCATAATGTGCTCTGCATATAAGTTAAATAGGCTGGATGAAGTACAAGCTGGAATCAAGATTGCGAGGAGAAATATCAATAACCTCAGATATGCAGATGACACCACCCTTATGGCAGAAAACAAAGAACTAAAGAGCCCTTGATGAAAGTGAAGGAAAAGAGTGGAAAAGTTAGCTTGAAACTCAACATTCAAAAAACTAAGATCGTGACATCTGGTCCCATCACTTCATGGCAAATAGATGGGGAAAAAATGGAAATGGTGACATATTTTATTTTGTTGTGCTCCAAAATCACTGCAGATGGTGAGTGAAGCCATGAAATTAAAAGACTCTTGCTCCTTGGAAGAAAAGCTATGACAATCCTAGACACTGTATTAAAAAGAAGAGACATCCCTTTGCCAACAAAGCTCTGTATAGTCAAAGCTTTGGTTTTTCCAGTAGCCATGTACAGATATGAGAGTTGGACCATTAAGAAGGCTGAATATTTTTAGCTATTTTTTATCTCTCCATTTTAATGGAGAGAATATCAGAATAGATATTTTTCCAAAGCAGACACTCAGATGGCCATTAGGCATGAGACAAGATATTTAACATTACTAGTCATCAGGAATATACAAATCAAAACCAGAATAAAATATCACCACAAATCTGTTAGAATGGCTATTATCAAAAAGATAACATGTATGGATGTGAGAATTAGACCATAAAGAAAGCTGAGTGCCAAAGAATTGATGCTTTTGAACTGTGGCATTGGATAAGACTCTTGAGAGTCCCTTGGACTGTAAGGAGATCCAACCAGCCCATCCTAAAGGTAATCAGTCCTGAATATTCACTGGAAGGACTGACGGTGAATCTGAAACCAATACTTTGGCCACCTGATGTGAAGAACTGAGTCATTTGAAAAGACCCTGATGCTGGGAAAGATTGAAGGCAGGAGAAGGGGATTTCAGAGGATAAGATGGTTGGATGCCATCACCAACTCAATGGGCATGAGTTTGAACAAGCTCTGGGAGTTGGTGATGAACAGGAAAGCCTGGTGTGCTGCAGTCCATGGGGTCACAAAGAGTCAGACATGACTGAGAGACTGAACTGAACTGAATAAGTGATGATGAGATGGAGAAAGGGAACACTTGATCACTATTGATTGCAATGTAAATTGGCGCAAAGTTACAGAAAAAAGTAAAGAGGTTCCTCAAACAATTTAAAATGGAAGTAGCATATGATCCATCAATTTCACTCCTGAATATTTATCCAAAGAAAGCAAAAATAGTGGTTTAAAAAAAATATCTGCAAGATCACCAAGATGGCAGAGTAGAAAGAGTCTGAGCTCTCTTCCTCTCATAAGCAATACCACGACTATATATGAACTCAACATAGTGAAATGAAGTCACTCAGTTGTGCGTGACTGTTTGCAACCCCATGGACTGTAGCCTACCAGGCTCCTCTGTCCATGGGATTTTCCAGGCAAGAGTACTGGAGTGGGTTGCCATTTCCTTCTCCAGGGGATCTTCCCAACCCAGGGATCGAACCCAGGTCTCTTGCATTGCAGCCATACGCTTTACCATCTGAGCCACCAGGGAAGCTATAAACTCAACATAAGAGTGTCTAAATATATAAAGCAAGTATTTAGGAATACCACAACTATATATGAACTCAACATAATGGTGTCTAAACATATAAGGCAAATATTTAGGAATGTCAAGGAATAAACACAATAAAAGTAGGGGAAATTTACATGCTACTTACACCAATGGACACATCATCCAAACAGAAATTCAGTAAGGAAACACTGGCATTAAATGACACATTGTATCAGATGAATTTAATAGATGCAGCATTCTATCTAAAGGGGCTTCCCAGGTGGTGCTAGTAGTATAAAGAATCTGCCTGCCAATGCAGAAGACATAATAGACACGGGTTCGATCAATGGGTCAGGAAAATTCCCTGAAGAGGGCATGGCAACCCTCTCCAGTATTCTTGAATGAGAGAATCCCATGGACAGAAGAGCCTAATGAGCTACAGTCCATAGGGTTGCAAACAGTTAGACACAACTGAGGTGACCTAGTATGCACACACACACACTCCATCTGAAAGCAACAAAATACACATTCTTTTCAAAAATATACAGAATATTGTCCAAGATGGATCATATATGAGTCCAAAAAGCAAGCATTTGTAAATTTAGGAAAATTAATATTAAGCATACTTTCCCACCACAATGCTATGAACCTGGAAATCAACTACAAGGAAAAACAACAACAACAACTGCAAAAAAAAAAAAAAAAAAAAACCCATAAACACAAGGAGACCAGAAAATATGCTACTAAACAACCAATGGATCACTGAAGAAATCAAATAGGAAATCAAAAAATACCCAGAGACATATAAAAACAAAAATGCAGTGATCCAAAACCTACAGAACAAACCAAAACCAGTTCTAAGAGTGAAGGATATAGTGATACACGCTTACGTAAAGAAACAGGAAAAATCTCAAAAATCAACATACCAGTATACATAAAGAAACTAGAGAAAGAAGAACAAACAAAACCCAAAATTAGTACCAGAAAAATCATCAGTATCAGAGGAAAAATAAAATAGAAACTAAAAACCATAGAAACATCAATGAGGCTAAATGTATCAGGGTATAACATATTCTCTTACCAACTTTTATCTATGGTATATGTTTCAGCATATCCTCTTTCATTTTTTTTTATTTATACATGCCCTCTTTGTTTTTTTCATGAATATTGCTAAAGGTTTGTCACTTTTGCTTACCTTTAAAAAATATTTTTGTTTTATTGATCTTTATTTATTTATTTATTTAGGCTGGGGCAAGGAAGAGCTACTTTATTCAGAAAAGTCGATAAACCAAGAAGGTGGTAGACTAGTGTCTCAAAAACCAATCTTGCCTGAGTTACAATTCAGGTTTCTTTTTCTTTTCTTATTTTTTAATTGGAGAAAAATTGATTTGTAATATACTCTGGCTTCTCTTCAGATAGTATACTCTGATCTTTTCTGTTGTCTTTTGAGTCTGTATTTTATTTATTTCTCCTCTGCCCTTTTTTATTTCATTTCTTCTACTTAATTTGGGCTACTTTTGTTTTTCTTTTGCTACTTTCTTGTGGTGTAAAATTACAGTGTTTACTTGAGACTTTTCTACATGCTAACATCCAGTTAGTATGTAAAACATGCCCATCTACCCCAGTCATGAGGGTATTAGTGGAAGTACAAGGCTGATTATTTTTATAAACACTGAAGGGTCAGTTAGGAGACCTGACATAAACTGAATGACAACTTGATATCAAACCCCCACCAACATGCTTTAAACCTACAGATGACTCTTATAGAAAATGCAGAAAAAGAGAGATAACTTCTTCATCCTGAGGTTTATGAAAAGGTAAGACAAGAAGTCCTGGCTGAATTGACCCCAGTTCAGTTCAGTTCAGTTCAGTCGCTCAGTCATGTCTGACTCTTTGCGACTCCATGAACCGCAGCATGCCAGGCCTCCCTGTCCATCACCAACCCCCAGAGTTCACCCAAACCCATGTCCATTGAATTGGTGATGCCATCCAACCATCTCATCCTCTGTCGTCCCCTTCTCCTCCTGCCTTCAATCTTTCCCAGCATCAGGGTCTTCTCAAATGAGTCAGTTCTTCACATCAGGTGGCCAATGTATTGCATAGGTTAATCCCCTTCAAAATGATCATGGCCTGCTGTCTTCTCTCCATTATAATTCAATAGGTGTCATATTGATTGGAAACTGCATTCATCCTAGAGACCATAATCAATAGGAAAAACTGAAAAAAAAAAAAATAAGCATGGTTAAAATATGTTAGAAAACTAATTTAACTTGGAATAAGGCCTTTCCAGTTGCCCTGCTACAGATTAGAGTGGCTCTCAAAAGCAAGCTTAAATTAAGCCCTTTTAAATTATTGTATAGTAAGCCATTCCAGATGTCAGCCTGGGCAGGAGAGTCTGCAGCTGTCTTAAAGAATCTAACTGTCACCAGCTAAAGTAAGACTTTAGGCATTGCTAACTTTTGCTCCTGAGTTTACTTCAAAAAGGTCCACATACCTGAATGACGTCATCCTGCTCCCTTTCTACACCAGAGTTTGAGTCACACTTGAACCTTGGAGAGAGCAGAAGACCTAAATAGACATTTCTCCACATAGGACATACAGATAGACAACAGGCACCTGAAAAGGTGCTCAAAATCCCTAATTTTTAAGGAAAGGCAATCAAAAACACAATAAGATATCACCTCACATCACTGAGAATGCCATCATTAAAAGTCTACAAATGGTAAATATTGGAGAGTGTGTGGAGAAAAGGGAACTCTCCTATACTGTTAGTGGGAATGTAAATTTTTGCAGCCACTGTGAAAAACATCATGGTGATTCCTTAAAAAACTAGAAATCATGCTACCATATGATCCAGCAACCCCACTCCTGGGCACATATCCAATGAAGATGAAAATTCCAATTTGAAAATATGTATGCACCCCAGTTGGAAAAGGGAATGACAACCCACTCCAGTATTCTTGCTGGAAAAATCCCATGGACAGAGGAGCCTGGTGGGCTACAGTCCAAGGGGTCACAAAGAGTTGGACATGACTGAAGTGACTGAACATGCATGTACCCCAGTGTTCATAGTAACACTATTTATAACACCCATGACATGGAAGCAACCTGTCTCCCTCAACAGACAAATGGATGAAGAAGATGTAGTATATACAAACAATGGAATATTACTCCATCATAGAAAATGAAATAATGCAGCAACATTAATGGACCTAGAGAATATCGTATGAAGTGAACTAAGCGAAATATGCAGAAAGACAGATATTGTATCACTTACATGTGTATTCTAAAAAAATACAAATAAATTAATAAATGTATTTACAAAACAGAAGCAGATTCAGAGGCAAAAGAAAACAAAGTTATTGCTACCCCAAGGGAAAAAGAGGGGTGATAAGGAATTTCTAATTCCTTATAAATTAGGAATATGAGATTAACATATACAAACTGCTATTCATAGAATAGGTAGGAAATAGGGATTTACTGTATAACACAGGGGAAAATGTTCAATATCTTCTAGTAATATATTATAGAAAATAATCTGAAAAAGTTATATATACAATCACCTTACTGTATAACACAGGGGAAAATGTTCAATATCTTCTAGTAATATATTATAGAAAATAATCTGAAAAAGTTATATATACAATCACCTTACTGTACACCTGAAACTAACACAATGGTGTAAATCAATCATATTTCAATAAAAACAAAACTAGCGAAAACAAGGACCCAAGCATCAACTTGCCCCTAAGTAGTCAGGACCATAGTGGGCACTGCTGAACACTCACTGTGCTATTAAATTAGCTAAGATAAAACTGTGGATTAAAATTTTTTCTACAGAAACTGATGGGATGAAGAGAAAGCAGGTGTGGTCTTATGAGCCACTAGAAGGTCTTAATTTGCTATTTTAAGTCAAGATAGGTAATGATGCCTTTTGTTCTCTTTTGTTTCACCACACTGGTGATAGACACTTGTTGGAAAAGACCAAAGTGGGAAATAATCCCCCTTTCTGTTAAATGTTAGCAAGATATAAAAATAGCATAAGGAAGAGCATCTTGGATATTGCCATCCTAAATGCAAGAGAAGTGAAAGTGAAAGTCATTCAATTGTGTCTGACTCTTTGCAACCCATGGACTATGCAGTCCATGGAATTCCCCAGGCCTGAATACTGGAGTGGGTAGCCTTTCCCTTGTCCAGGGGATCTTCCCAACCCAAGGGAACCCAGGTTCCCACATTGTAGAGTTTATGTATATATTCAAGTGTTTGTTGAAGTGTTATACTACAGCCATAAAAAGGAAAACAGCATACGCCCAGCTTGGAACTCAGGAATACTGTCAGTCCCAAGTTAATCAATTCCATCCCATAATCACTCCCTTATTTCCCTAATTCAGCAGGAAGTAGCCAAAATGATCATTACCCCTTGCCACACAAGAGTCTGGAATGCACACTGAGAGTGGGGAACTGGAACAGAGAACAAATCTGACTCCATATTGGATCTATTTTTCTATCTCTAATCTTTGTATTCTGTTGGCTCTACTTGGTTGTGCTGGCTCTGTGCCTTTGTAAAAGAATGTTGCCTATTGCCTGAAATATCTCAACGCTCTGCCTCCCACACTTTTTCCATTCATATGGAGATAAAAAGCTGCAGAACAGAAAAGAACAATTGTCTTGTTGGAGGTTTATAGAAACATCATGACCAGGCATACATGGACAGGAGCAAGAATGAAGGATTCTGGCACAAATAATTTTCAAAAAAATAGACACACCCTTAACATAAGAGAAGCCTGAATCTACCTTTGGTAAGATGATTCTTTGGGACACTATTCCACTATCTTCTTGGTTTGCTTGCTTTACACAAATAAATTCACTGTTCCCTGCACCAATACCTTGTCTCTTGATTTATTGATCTTTTGTGCAGCAATCTGTAAAAGCCTGGATTCAGTATAACAGCAAAACTTTAGAAAATTTTTGGAAAAGAAATTTACTGCTAAAGGCGATGGCACCCCACTCCAGTACTCTTGCCTGGAAAATCCCATGGATGGAGGAGCCTGGTAGGCTGCAGTCCATGGGGTCACGAAGAGTTGGACACGACTGAGCGACTTCACTTTCACTTCTCACTTTCATGCATTGGAGAAGGAAATGGCAACCCACTCCAGTGTTCTTGCCTGGAGAATCCCAGGGATGGGGGAGCCTGGAGGGCTGCCGTCTCTGGGGTCGCACAGAGTCGGACACGACTAACGTGACTTAGCAGCAGCAGCAGCATGAATATACCTCCCCACTCCAGTACTCTTGCCTGGCAAATCCCATGGACAGAAGGGCCTGGTAAGCTGCAGTCCATGGGGTTGATGCCAGTCGGACACGACTGAGCGACTTCACTTTCACTTTTCACTTTCATGCATTTGGAGAAGGAAATGGCAACCCACTCCAGTATTCTTGCCTGGAGAATCCCAGGGACGGGGGAGCCTGGTGGGCTGCCATCTACGGGGTCGCACAGAGTCGGACACGACTGAAGCGACTTAGCAGCAGCAGCATGAAGATACCTGAAACATTTTATACCCTTTGGTAAATTAATTTAGAAAAAACTGCATTCAGAGATTGCTTTTTATAAAAGTGAATTTATTTGAGCATAATTTATAATTTAGAATTTTGAATGCAACATAATTATTCAATATTAGGGATTATAATAAATGTACAATTAATTTGATAGGATGTTAACCTCATGTCCAATTATATACAAACACTTTATACACTTCAAACTGATGGAATATAATAGGGGATTGGCTACAGATTAGCTGGTAAAGTGTTGGAAAGAAGGCTGGGGAAGCAAGAAAGAGAGTATTGTCATCCAAGGACCAAGAGCCCCCATGAACCAGTGGAGACCCACATACCCACACTGCTGAGCTGATTGAGCTACTGCATTCTGGGGCTACTGGTGGGACCCTCCTCTGCTGCAACTCAGATGCCTGCATCCCGTAGTGCCAATGAAACTACTTTTGAAGTGCTGGATCCCATAGCTCTCACATGGTCCTCAGTTGGCTACAACTGCTGCAGCTGCCAGAGACCAACAGAAGAAAGAAGAAAAAAATGTGCAGCTTCTTTATTTCTCCCACTGTCCAGTGTCTCCCAATACTTGCATTCTCAGCATCTTATGGGAAACAAGGTGACAAAGGAATTAGGAGAAACCATCTGTAGGCGGAAACTCAGGACATATGAGACCACCCCACAAAGTGTGGGCCTCACAAACATAAGTCACCATTTAGACAAAGGATGCCAAGGAATAAAGATGGCAAGGGAAAATAATCAACATAATTTGAGAAAACACATACAGAATAAGGTTAAGAAGAATTTTGCTACAATTTCCCTGAGGATAGGATTGCTTTATTTTCTTCCCTGGTTTATCACAACTATGTGGTATATGGTACACATTTCATAAATATTTGTATTCTGAAATCAAGATACAACCATCAAGGCATAATTTTTGCCTCGGAAAGTAAATTATGGTTGATTTTTAAATTTTCTTTGTAATAGTTTATGGGTTTTAAAAATTTTTTTCTACAATTAGCATGTCAAAATATAAATTAAAATCAAATACATAAAATTAAATGTAGTATTAAAGCAACAGAGATTGCAACTGGGTGACTAAAGATTAAAATCAGTACCCTACAGAAGACCAATCCAGATGAAAATATAAAAGACCACCACAATTTTAGTCTCAACCACAGTACTGATTAGTAGTGCTGTCTTTGACACATCAATTAGACTATGAATTTCAGACTCTGTAACTCTGAAAGACAAGCATCAATACCACACAAAAAGTATTGAAGAAGCAATGAAGATAAATATATATACAGATAAGAAAACATTTTTTGTAATGTGAAAAGGCTAAGGCCATATATAAACTAATACCTATGCCATAGATAAAATTTTACTGATGATGGTAAGATTTGAGTTTATTGCTAATTTTTTTTAAGATTTCTAGTTTAATAATAAAGGGATTTTTTTAAGACATTAGGAGAAAACCAAAAAAGTACAACAGAGATATCTATGATCTTTTTTTTTTAGTTCTCTTAATTGCATGCTTCTTGAAGGTTCCAGAGAGGATTTATCAACAGAACATCATCCTCCACTCCCCTAATGAGCATAGTAACACCAAGGATGAAGTCACTGTCCTATCTCTATTTATACGTTTAACTGTGACCACTCTCCATTAGCCCATCTAGATGAGGATTTCAGCATCATCTGATATTGGAGTAAATCAGATAGGAATATAGGTCTACAGGATCAAAAGGGTAATTATTATTTTTTTCTTGTTCTACTTCTGACATTCTATTGATACTTGATTATATTTCCTAATTTTACCCTATTATCTATTTTTATGGAGAAAATCAATAGTGTTTGTTTTTTTTCTTAAATCTTTTATATAACATTTATTTACTGCAGCATATTAAAATATGGGTTTTGATTTCCAATCATTTATGGACAGAAGAACTCACTTTTCTCCTCTATTACTATATGGTAAACTTGTGTCCTTGTGATTTAAATTTTACAGAAGAAAACAAACTAATTTTTCTTTGAGTGAGGATTATTTCTGATAGTTAGAACACTGAAATAAATGTCTTAATCTTATGTTTCTCAGATGAAATCGACAGTGGTTGGCTAATGCCCAAGTTGTAGACTTTAGAGGGAAGACAGTAGCCTAGAGAATTTAAGGTAGCATCAAAGGGTTTGTGTCCCAACACATGAGCTGAGACTTGAGTACTTCTTCAGATGAATAGTGTGATGCTAGACAGATTCCCAGGAACCAGAATTATTTAATCTGTAAAAGGACAAAATAAAATGAGTATGTAATTCATAGGCTCCTGGGGAGATTAAAAAAAAAAAAAAACAGCAACATAATAGGACAATTGGCTTCACTCAAGATTTGATATGGTTCTACCCCTAAAGTTAATAACTCCCCAAGTTCAATATGCACCATTTCACTTATATTAAACTCAGACAGTTGGATAAAAAGCAGTAAGAGTTACCAAGAAAGCAAGTCGCCTTGCCTGATACAGACTGTATTCCTTTGACTGTCTGGTGTCCTAGGTAGGCTGTTCAGTGTGGGCTTAATCACAGTGACTATGATTTTCCAAAGGGCAACGAGATTTGCCCAGTGCTTCCCATTTCCCCTCCAGCTCTCGCTTCATTCCTTCAGGTCTTCACATTGCGAGTCACTGCATTGGTCCTTTGCCACTTTGATCACAAATTAAAACTCAGCCACAAGTGTGTCTTTAGCTTATTTGTTTTTAAATTTTGCACAGAGTTCAGCTTTCCTCTGCCAGTGTAGGTGGAATTTGACAGAAATATTATATTTTTAATGGTACTTTTCCCAGATTTTCTGGATATTTATAATAAGGGATTATTTTCAATATCATTTACTGCTTCAGCACCCCAGAACTTGGGGCTGTTAATAAATCTCTGGGATTATTACAAGAGTATAAAGTATGTTAGGACTTGGATAATCTTCCTGACATATTTCTACAATCACAAGTACTTCTAAACTTTTCTCTTGTGAGAGAAGCCAACATTTCCTCTTGTTGGTAAGGTTTATAAAATTTAACATTTAACATATCAGAAGTTGAAAAGTTGCAAAGATTAAATCTTCATAAGAAAAAGTATAGAAGAAGCAATTACTGAGTCTCTTCTAAAACACCAGATGTATTTTGCTTTAGTCCTCTTTCTTATTTTGTAGCCCTTTTAAAATTCTAATTTAAATTATATTTGCATAATACTTCTCCCTAAATGGATTAAATATGACTCACCTAAATGTAAGCAAGTTTAATTTTTCTTTGATTTGTCCTCAGCCTCCAACACAGATATAAGTTATGTACAGCAAGATAGAGGAAAGAAAACCGAAGTCAGAGACATTTCAATGTTGTTCAGTTTTCCTCTCTGCATCTCTGTTTCCATGAAAAATTGATTACTATAGACAATAAAGCTGATGATGTTTACAAGACAACTAAAATCTTGTCTGTAAATGGGAATAACAATCTCAATGCTATTTCATCTCCCTGAGATTTAGAACAAATGGTATGAGCTTTAAGCAGATGAAGCTGGAGAAGACAGAACTGAAATGAAACTCTCCATAAAGCTCTACTTAACCAGAGTTAAAATAAGAAAGATAGATTATATATTTCATATTTATATGTTAATATTTATATAAAAGGGCTTGCCTCATAGCTCAGTTGGTAAAGAATCCACCTGCAATGCAGGAGACCCCAATTCAATTCCAGGGTGGGAAAGATCCCTGCAGAAGGCATGGGTTACCCACTCCAGTATCCTTGGGCTTGCCTGGTGGCTCAGCTGGTAAAGAATCCACCTGCAATGTGGGAGACCTGGGTTCAATCCCTGGGTTGGAAGATGCCCTGGAGAAGGGAGAGGCTACCCACTCCAGTATTCTGGCCTGGAGAATTCCATGGACTGTATGCCATGGGGTCACAAAGAGTTAGACATGACTGAGCAACTTTCTCCCATTTATATAAAATATATAAAGTTTGTACTGTAGAAAGTCTGAGATTATGCATATACACATATTTATATATATTTAGAGAGATTATGTTAGAATAATATATAATGCTATAAAACAGTATACTTTGTGTGTATATATATATATATGTCTTGAACTACAGAATTTATCAAATCCAAATTCTTATATAAATGAATAGGTATTAAAACTAGCAAGCTGAAGTAATGAATCTGATCATAAAAGAAATAGTAACAACCTTCTCTTAGAATATGCACAATATTTACACTAAATGTTAATGCTTTGACAATATGTATCATTATTCATCGGTAACTGGTACTGTTTTCAGCCTTTTCAATATTTTACTTCATTTAATTCTAAATGCATTTTATAGCAAACATTATTTTTTGTTTAAGTAGAGTAGACAGAGGAGTGGTGGATATATATATCTATATATATCTATATATATATAGATATATCCTATCTAATTATAGGATAATAAAAACCCATAGTCCAACCTTAGAGTCTGGGCTTCTCGCTCGCTCTCTTTAATATATCTAAGGGATTGGTTATTGTTGAGAACCCAAATCTGCCCCTGTGAATACATGGCTCACTCCACAAAAATTCAGAGCCTCACAAAATTGCTTGAACCAACACACAAAGATAGGTGGAATTTTTGGTATATGTGTTCACCAAATTATGTTTAAGTAACTTTCTAATTTTTTCATATATTACTAAAGGTTTTTAAGATGCAACTGGATCCTTAAAAGAGACAGATTGAATCAATTCTGCCTTATATAACAAAAATCTAATGTTTTACCCTAAATAAATTAATCAACAATTGTGAATTCTTAGTTTTCCATTAATTTTTTTTTATTTACAGGCACCTTATAACCCCCAAATCTCCAGTCTCATACCACTAACTCCTTTTAGCACAATTGCATTGCTTCGCATCCACAAACAGGCACACACGCACACACACACACACACACACGCAAGCCCACCAAACATTTATCTCAGGTGGTCATATACCATGAGTGATTTATTAATCACAAATCTTTCCTTGGTGATCTAGGAGAAACTTCATGGACAAATCTACCTGGGCCACCAACCACACTGGACAGTTGGATTTCATCCTTATGGGACTCTTCAGTCAATCCAAGCATCCAGCTTTCCTCTGTGTGGTCATTTTTGTGATTTTCTTGATGGCCTTGTCTGGAAATAGCATCCTGATCCTTCTGATATATTCTGATGCCCACCTCCACACCCCTATGTACTATTTCATCAGCCAGTTGTCTCTCATGGACATGATATACATTTGTGTCACTGTGCCCAAAATGCTCATGGACCAGGTCATGGGTAAGAATAAGATCTCAGCCCCTGAATGTGGAATGCAGATGTTTTTCTATGTGACACTTGGAGGTTCAGAATATTTCCTTCTGGCTGCCATGGCCTATGATCGCTATGTGGCCATCTGTCATCCACTCCACTATTCTACCCTCATGAGCCATAAGATGTGGCTGTTCTTGGTGTCTGGCTGCTGGTTTCTGGGATCAGTGGATGGCTTTATGCTCACACTCATCACCATGACCTTTCCCTTCTGTAGATCCCGGGAGATCCATCATTTCTTCTGTGAGGTCCCTGCTGTAATGAAGCTTTCCTGCTCAGACACTTCCCTGTATGAGACACTCATGTACCTGTGCTGTGTCCTCATGCTCCTCATCCCCATGACAGTCATTTCAAGTTCTTATTCATTCATCCTCCTCACCATCCACAGGATGAATTCAGCAGAGGGCAGGAAGAAGGCCTTAACCACTTGTTCTTCCCACATGACTGTGGTCATCCTCTTCTATGGAGCTGCCATCTATACCTACATGCTCCCCATCTCTTACCACTCCCCTGAGAAGGACATGGCTGTATCTGCCTTTTACACCATACTCACTCCTGTTCTAAACCCTTTAATCTACAGTCTTAGGAATAAGGATGTCATAAGGGCACTAAAGAAAATGTTGAATTTAGAATATTTCAGAGAACCACGAAATAAGACATTTTTATACTAGTGGTTTATTTTTATTCATCCTGTATCAGAACTTTCTGACCTTATACAAATATTATTCTTTTTTTAATTTTATTATTTTTTTTTTTTTTACTTTACAATATTGTATTGGTTTTGCCATACATGAACATGCATCCACCATGGGTGTACACGTGTTCCCCATCCTGAACCCCCCTCCCACCTCCCTCCCCAGATTCTCATACCATAATGTGTTATGTAATACTCATTTATTTTAGAAAATTGTTTCCCTGTAATTGAAAGCCATTCATTTTTATATTTCTTTGTACAAATTATTTTTACAAAGCTAGTAGAGGTGATGGAATTCCAGTTGAGCTATTTCAAATCCTAAAAGATGCTGTGAAAGTGCTGCACTGAATATGCCAGCAAATTGGGAAAACTCAGCAGTGGCCACAGGACTGGAAAAGGTCAGTTTTTATTCCAATCCCAAAGAAAGGCAATGGCAAAGAATGCTCAAACGAATGCACAATTGCACTCATCTCACACACTAGTAAAGTAATGTTTAAATTTCTCCAAGCCAAGCTTCAGCAGTACGTGAACCGTGAACTTCCAGATGTTCAAGCTGGATTTAGAAAAGGCAGAGGAACCAGAGATCAAATTGCCAACATCCGTGGGATCATTGAAAGAGCAAGAGAGTTCCAAAACAACATGTTTCTGCTTTATTGACTATGCCAAACCTTTGACTGTGTGGACCACAACAAATTGTGGAAAATTCTTAAAGGGTTGAGAATACCAGGCCACCTGACCCGCCTCTTGAGAAATCTGTATGCAGGTCAGGAAGCAACAGTTAGAACTGGACATGGAACAACAGACTAGTTCCAAATAGGATAAAGAGTACGTCAAAGTTGTATATTGTCACCATGCTTATTTAACTTATATGCAGAGTACATCATGAGAAACGCTGGGCTGGATGAAGCACAAGCTGAAATCAAGATTGCAGGGAGAAATATCAATAACCTCAGATATGCAGATGACACCACCCTTATGGCAGAAAGTGAAGAGGAACTAAAGAGCCTCTTGATGAAAGAGGAGAGTGAAAAAGTTGACTTAAAGCTCAACATTCAGAAAACTAAGATCATAGCATCTGGTCCCATCACTTCATGGCAAATAGGTGGGGAAACAGTAGAAACAGTGAGAGACTTTATTTTCTTGGGGGCTCCAAAATCACTACAGATGGTGACTGCAGCCATGAAATTAAAAGATGCTTGCTCCTAGATACAAAAGTTATGACCAACCTAGACAGCATATTAAAAACAGAGACATTACTTTGCCAGCCAAGTTCCATCTAGTCAAAGCTATGGTTTTTCCAGTAGTCATGTATGGATGCGAGAGTTGGACTATAAAGAAAGCTGAGTGCCGAAGAATTGATGCTTTTGAACTGTGGTGTTGGAGAAGACTCTTGAAATTCCCTTGGACAGCAAGGAGATCCAACCAGTCCATCCTAAAGGAAGTTAGTCCTGAATATTCATTGGAAGAGCTGATGCTGAAGCTGAAACTCTGGTACTTTGGCCACCTGATGTGAAGAATTGAGTCATTTGAAAAGACCCTGATGCTGGGAAAGATTGAAGGCAGGAGGAGAAGGGGACAGCAGAGGATGAGATGGTTGGATGGCATCACCGACTCAATGGACATGAGTTTGAGAAACTCTGGAAGCTGGTGATGGACAGGGAGGCCTGGTGTGCTGCAGTCCATGGGGTCACAAAGAGTCCGACAGGACTCAGCAACTGAACTGACTGACTGGTTGAATCCATACTACATTTTTATGAAGTTTCAACTCCACCATGTTTCTGTGGAATAATATTTGTACTCTTAAGAAATCCACAATTAAAATATTTAGATGAAAAAGTATACAATTGCCTAAGCTAGAGATGAGATGAATCAAAAGGGATATATTGTTTATATGTGAATCTGATAAATATTATATATGTTAATTATACTGTTATTTTTCAAGGTATTTGTTTGTATATTTGAAATTATCTAAAAGTAAAGGATTATGTATCAGATTTCTCCATTTTCTTCTTCCTACTTTTAAGTGGTGGAGGTATAAGTGACCTATCTTAGAAATTACATTCATTTTAATGTGCTGATCATTGCTGGGACAATTCTGTCTTCTAGTTGCCTTTATTGAGGTCTACTTTGTTCATCAGGGTTCAATCCTGAAGGTGTCTAGTGGGTGTCAGCTGTCTGAAATCCTTAGTACTTGTGGTCGATCAGAAATTCAAGACCCCACAAAGTAACCTCAAATGGGACGAATAATATTAACCCCAATGTTCCCTCAAGCAGGGAACATTTTCTTTGTTAAGTGGTATCTTAGCTGAGATTTGAAGTATGTAATTTATACACAAGCAAGCAGAGGAAGAACAGCAAATTTTCAACCCTTTATTTACTCAGCAGACATTTCTTTAAAATTTTAAAATATTAGCTAAGTGAAATTTTAAGTTCAAATTACTTATGGCTACTATCCCTACAAATTTGAAGTGTAGGTATATTTTGCATGAAAAGTAAAAGTGAAAGTTGTGTCCTACTCTTTGTGACCCCATGGACTACACAGTTCATGGAATTCTCCAGGCCAGAATACTAGAGTGGGTAGCCTTTCCCTTCTCCAGGAGAGATCTTCCCACTCCAGCGATCGAACCCAGGTCTCCCTCATTGCAGGCAGATGTTTTACCAGCTGAGCCACAAGGGAAGCCCAAGAATACTGGAGTGGGTAAAGGAAAGCCCAAGAATATAGGAGTTGGTAGCCTATTCTTTCTCCAGCGTGTCTTCTCAATGCAGGAACTGAACCAGGGTCTCCTGCATTGCAGGCGGATTCTTTGCATAATAGTTGCTTTATAAAATACATAAATGCACAAATAATTTGATGCACAAATACACAAATGATTTGATGCTCGAAACCTTATTAGGACATATCAGTAACATGCAAGTTCATCCAAAAGAAGAGGGGTTGAGGGAAAACCTGAGAACTCTGTGTTGAATGGTGACTAGATGAATAAAGAAGGCTGGAATGGTGTGGAAGAATTGCTCAAGGACCTGAAGCCATGTAAGCCAAACAGCATGATTAAAGATCAGGTGCTTGGCCAGGAGGAAGAGGTAATGTTTCAATACATCTCCATTCTGATTCAGGTTGTAGCCTCATTTCTTGCTCTTTCGTGACCCAGGTTTTTAAAAGCAGTAATGGAATGACTGGACTTGCATTTTAGAGGTGGTAATTGATTGAAGAACTGTAAGACTGGAGGTATGGAAACCAAGTGAGTGAATATGTTGAGCTGAATAGTGTAAATCTAGGTGGAATGGGCCATGCCCTAACTCTAGGAAGGTTGGGCTGAGTATTTTGGGTAAAAAGGGCCTTGTTGAATCTGTTCCATAGAACCACAATTTTTTTGCATGTCTAAAATCTTCCAACAGGCAGTATCAATGTGAATTAGATGATTTGGAAAGTACAGATTCCATTTTCCTCTTAACACAATCAGTTACTTCATGATATAAAACAAGGATCTTCCAATATTGGGGGACATAAGCTGGGGAAAACAGCTTACAATATTTTTGTTTCAGTCAAATAAAATGAATAAAATATGTGCACTCTTTAACTTTTAGAAAAAAATGAGTAGTGTAAACAACACTCATCAATTTGGAAAACAAATGATATATTTAAGGTTCCATTTAAAGTGCCCTAGATATGGAGAACAAAGGCAAATAGAACAAAACAAAATGCAATGTGTAATATTCTTCCAAAGATGATTAGTTTTATTCTGTCTCAATCAAAAAAAAATCAGATAAAATAAAAATGTTTAGAATGATGATTCATTTTTAAAATAAAATGGTAAAATTACAGCTATCCATAGCTTCTACTAGTAAGAATTTACGAGAACTGTGCAGTTAGTTGGAGAAGGCAATGGCACCCCACTCCAGTACTCCTGCCTGGAAAATCCCATGGACGGAGGAGCCTGGTAGGCTGCAGTCCATGGGGTCGCTGAGGGTCAGACATGACTGAGCGACTTCACTTTCACTTTTCACTTTCATGCATTGGAGAAGGAAATGGCAACCCACTCCAATGTTCTTGCCTGGAGAATCCCAGGGACGGAGGAGCCTGGTGGGCTGCCGTCTATGGGGTCGCACAGAGTCGGACACGACTGCAGTGACTTAGCAGCAGCAGCAGCAGTGCAGTTAGTTGTGATATTGTTAGCCAAATTATACTTTGAATAAAATACTCATAATTCCTGAATGTGGCAAAACAATTGTTGCTCTAAATGTATTACATTTAGAATAAAAAGAATGAATGGCACAGTTTCTGACACTGAGTGCACTTGCTTAAAGTGCCACATGAATAAGTGTGAACTATAGTAATTTAAAATTGTCAAACTTCACGTGGTGTTCATGCATCTGTGTTTATGATCCATTAGCAATTAAACAAAGAAATCACTTCTACAGCATAAAAATGAGCCCTGAGTTTCCTACATCCTTCAAAGGATGCTAAGCATGAAGATTGGAATTTTTATTAAATGAAGAATGAACCAACCTAGATTAGATAGAGAAGTTTGCTTTGTTTTTCACAAATATTCCCATTTTTAAAGTATTTTCATATGTTTAAAAAAACGAGAGTAGCAAAATAAGTTTCCTAGGAATGGCTCAATAGAAGTTTAAAGAACAAAATTATGTGCTTTGGAAATAACACTTACTATGACTTTGGTTGCCTGTTTTCCTTCTTAGGTTACTGTTTTAAAACCAGCCTTTTCCAGTTTTTTAAGGAATCTCCACACTGTTCTCCATAGTGGCTATACTAGTTTGCATTCCCACCAACAATGTAAGAGGAACATGTATAATATCATATATGAAACGAATCGCCAGTCCAGGTTTGATGCACAATACTGGATGCTTGGGGCTGGTGCACTGGGACGACCCAGAGGGAGGGTATGGGGAGGGAAGAAGGAGGAGGGTTCAGGATGGGGAACACATGTATACCTGTGGCGGATTCATTTTGATATATGGCAAAACCAATACAATATTGTAAAGTTAAAAAATAAAATAAAAGCATCAAAAAATAAAATAAAATAAAACCAGCCTTTGCAGTTGTTTTACATTGAGTTCAAAATGTGTAAACTTCTAATGCTATGTCTAGGACCCAAATGTTGGATACAGTCATTCAGTTCAGTTCAGTTGAGTCTCAGTCGTGTCCAACTCTTTGCGACCCCATGGACTGCAGCACTCCTGGCTTCCCTATCCATCACCAACTCCTGGAGTTTACTCAAACTCATGTCCATTGCGTCAGTGATGCCATCCAACCATCTCATCCTCTGCTGTCCCCTTCTCCTCCTGCCTTCAACCTTTCCCAGCATCAGGGTCTTTTCAAATGACTCAGCTCTTCACATCAGGTAGCCAAAGTATTGGAATTTCAGCTTCAGCATCAGTCCTTCCAATGAATATTCAAGACTGATTTCCTTTAGGATTAACTGATTGGATCTCCTTGCAGTCCAAGGACTCTCAAGAGTCTTCTCCAGAACCACAGTTCAAAAGCATCAATTCTTAGGTGCTCAGCTTTCTTCACAGTCCAACTCTCACATCCATACTTGACCACTGGAAAAACCATAGCCTTGACTAGACGGACCTTTGTTGGCAAAGTAATGTCTCTGCTTTTGAATATTCTATCTAGGTTGGTTATAACTTTTCTTCCAAGGAGTAAGCATCTTTTAATTTCATGGCTGCAGTCACCATCTGCAGTGATTTTGGAGCCCAAAAAAATAAAGTCTGACACTGTTTCCACTGTTTCCTTATCTATTTCCCATGAAGTGATGGGACCAGATGCCATGATCTTTGTTTTCTGAATGTTGAGCTTTAAGTCAACTTTTTCACTCTCCTCTTTCACTTTCATCAAGAGGCTTTTGAGTTCCTCTTCACTTTCTGCCATAAGGGTGGTGTCATCTGCATATCTAAGGTTATTGATATTTCTCCCTGCAATCTTGATTCCAGCTTGTGCGTCTTCCAGCCCAGCACTTCTCATGATGTACTCTGCATATAAGTTAAATAAGCAGGGTGACAATATACAGCCTTGATGTACTCCTTTTCCTATTTGGAACCAGTCTGTTGTTTCATGTCCAGTTTTAACTGCTGCTTCCTGACCTGCATATAGGTTTCTCAAGAGGCAGGTCAGGTGGTCTGGTATTCCCATCTCTTCTACTAATATATAATTTTAATTTAAAAAAACTCAAATATATGTATATACAGGAGAAGGAGGAGACAGAGAATGAGATGGTTAGATAGCATCACTGATTCAATGGACATGAATCCGAGCAAAGGAGGTAGTGAAGGACTGGGGAACCTGGCATGCTGCAGGCCATGGGGTCGCAAAGAGTTGGATACAACTTAGCAGCTGAACCACAAATATACATATATATATTCACATAGATCATCATTTTTGTAGGAAATATTCCCAGATGGGGAATTGTTATTCAAATGATTGATAAACTTGATACAAATTGCTAATCTGTATATAAAATTCTAGACTAATTTATCTCTCATCATCTATGAAGAAAGAGAGCTAGTTTTCCATATTCCCATTGAGCTCTATCCTCCCTCTTACATGTGCCTGCTCTTCCATTTCTAGTCTGTGGCCTAGGGGATGACTTGTTCCTCTGTCTTCTGTATCATTTGGTTAATGAGGGATCTCAGCAAGAGATTAGAGGGTAAGGGCAGACTAAGGTCTCGGTGTTTAATCCCCCAGCACCTTCTTTGCCAGGCTGAGACTGGAAATGACCAATAACTAACAAATGGAGTCCAGGTCTCATTAGCAGTCAGCTAGTGGATCTTGGAAACGATTGCACCTCCCACTGTCTCTCAGGATCAAGATGGGGAAAAGCTTCCCTTTTTTGCTGCCTTTGGGCCATTTTCATTTCTTGATGAAAACTCTTACTCCCACCCACCACTTTCTACCTCATATTAATGTAATCACTAACTGATATTGGCTACACTCTGAAGAATTTCTTCTAATATTACTGATTCAATCTAAATGACATATTGGGTTACGCTCTTATAATTTTGATTTAGCATCCTTTTATATATTCAGTGTTTGATATAATTTCTTAAACTCTTAAGGAATTTTTAATAGCTTTGTTAATTTTTGACTGGATAGTTTGCTATCTAACTTGTTTACCTCTTACACATTACTAATATAAATCCTTTGTTATATATATTGATTTTCTATAAGTGAGACTTTAATATATGTTTAATGTTTTCTTGTACATAGTTTATAATAGAGTCAAATATATTACTAAATCTCTTTCTGGTTTGGAATTCCACATCTTGTTCTAAATGGCCTTCCTAGTAATGGTAACTGAATTTGTGCCCTGTACTATTTTCCAACACATTGTTTATATTTACATATAACTAACTAGTCTGCATGAATTTATTTTTAGTATACTGTGAAATGCACATCTGATTTTATTTATTTTATTGTGTGTAGAACAAAGGAGACTTGGACCTGAGGCTGCATCTGAGCAATTAAGGGAAACAATTGTTGTCACCCATACAGGCATAGGTCAGAGACAGCTATACATGAGAGATAGCTCTGACCTCTATCTGTGGCAGCAAAAAGCCAAGAACCCACATACACCCTTCTTCCTTCAACAATCCCCACATGTGGGTCCCAGTTCTGGAAGAGGAAACATCACACACAAATGAAATGGAACCAACTTGAGGCCAAGGCTTCTGATCAAGCAACTTGGGATCAAACTGTGCCCCTAATAGGGCACTGATGGCCACTGGTCATGGGAGAAGCCCTGCCTCACATTACCTCCACTAACCCCTCAGTCTCCAACTCATCTACTATAAAAGTGATAGCTACCAGCACACAACGAGGAAAGAAGTGACTTGGGCTCATATCAAATTTAGCCTAGCAATCAAAGGCACTGGTCATTATCAGCATACATAGGCACCCTCCCACATAAGAACACACTTTCAAGACTGTAGTAATAACTCTTTCAATTAAAATTTCAATTAAATTCAGAAAGGCAGAAAATTCAAGCAAAATGGAAAGGCCGAAGAACTCCTTTCAGTTGAAAGAACAAAAGAAAATGCTCCCCCAAATATATAATGAGACAGAAGCAAACCATTTACCAGATAAAGAGCCCAAAACATTAGTTATAAGAATTTTATCTGAATTAAGGGAAGAGGACATGAACACAATGGTAATTTTAGCAAGGCACTATATCATATGTTTTAAAAATCAGAAATAAATAATTCAATGACTAAAATCAAAAGCACACTAGAAATAATGAATAGCAGACTATGTGAAAAGCAAAATGCATAAGCAATCTGGAAGAATAATGGAAATCACTCAATAAGAACAAGAAAGAGAAAAACTAATCTTAAAATATGAGGAGAGTATAAAAGATCTCTGTTGGGGGTGGAATGAACTGAGAGATTGGGATTGACATATATACACTACTAGATATAATATCAGAGAAGGCAATGGCACCCCACTCCAGTACTCTTGCCTGGAAAATCTCATGGACGGAGGAGCCTGGTAGGCTGCAGTCCATGGGGTCACTACGAGTCGGACACGACTGAAGCAACTTAGCAGCAGCAGGTATAATATAGGTTAATGAGAACCTACCATATGTGTGTGTGTGTGTGTTTGTATGTGTACACTCAGTCGTGTCTGACTCCTTGTGACCCAAAAAACTGTAGCCCACCAGCCTCCTCTGTCCATGGAATTTTCCAGGCAAGAAAACTGGAGTGGGGTGCCATTTCCTACTCTAGGGGATCTTCCTCACCCAGGAATTAAACACATCTCTTGCATCTCTTGCATTAGCAGGTGAATTCTTTTGCAACACCTGAGAAGCCCTAGCACAGGAAAACTGTATAGCACAGGCAACTGTCTACTCAATTCTCTGTGATGATCTAAATAGGAAGGAAATCCAAAATACAGGGAATTATATGTATAACTGATACATTCTGCTGTAGAGCAGATGCTAACACAACATCATAAATCAACTATACACCAATAAAAATTAATTTAAAAAGAAATCTCTAATGCAACATTAAGCATATCAACACTTGCAATATAAGTGTTGCAGAAGAGAGAAAGAAGGGGTATTGAAACAATATTTGAGGAAATTGTAGCTGAAAACTTAACAAACCTTCAGTTCAGTTCAGTCGCTAGGTCGTGTCCGACTCTTTGCGACCCCATGAATTGCAGCACACCAGGCCTCCCTGTCCATCACCAACTCCCAGATTTCACTCAAACTCATGTCCATCGAGTCAGTGATGCCATCCAGCCATCTCATCCTCTGTCCTCCCCTTCTCCTCCTGCCCCCAATCCCTCCCAGCATCAGAGTCTTTTCCAACGAGTCAACTCTTCACATGAGGTGGCCAAAGTACTGGAATTTCAGCTTTAGCATCATTCCTTCCAAAGAAATCCCAGGGCTGATCTCCTTTAGAATGGACTGGTTGGATCTCCTTGCAGTCCAAGGGACTCTGAAGAGTCTTCTCCAATACCACAGTTCAAAAGCATTAATTCTTGCTTTCTTCACAGTCCAACTCAGCTTTCTTCACAGTCCAACTCTCACATCCATACATGACCACAGGAAAAACCATAACCTTGACTAAATGGACCTTTTTTGGCAAAGTAATGTCTCTGCTTTTCAATATGCTATCTAGGTTGGTCATAATTTTCTTCCAAGGAGTAAGCGTCTTTTAATTTCATGGCTGCAGCCACCATCTGCAGTGATTTTGGAGCCAAAAAGATAAAGTCTGACACTTAGTATAAAACAAATTATCAAGGCATAGGAGGGGGAGCATGTGATTTTTTTTTAAAAAATAAAATTGAAAAAAAAAAAAAAAAGGTAAATCAGACAGGTCAAGTAGGAGATGGCAAGAATGAACATCGACAATGTATGAATCAGTGAACCAAAATGGGCAGGAATACATGAATTTAACTCAGATGACCTTTATATCTACTACTGCAGGCAAGAATCCCTTAGAACAAGTGGAGTAGCCCTCATAGTCAACAAAAAATTCCAAAATACAATGTCATGCAGTGCTTAGTTGCTCAGTTGTGTCCAACTTTTTGCGACCCCATGGACTGTAGCATGCCAGGCTCCTCTATCCATGGAGATTATCCAGACAAGAATACTGGAGTGGGTTGCCATGCCCTCCTTCCGGGGGATCTTACCAACCCAGGGATCGAACCCAGGTCTCCCACATGGCAAGTGGATTCTTTACCATCTGAGCCATCAGGGAAGCCTCCAAAATGCAATACTTGGGTGCAATCTCAAAAATGACAGAATGATCTTGTTTCATTTCTAAGACAAGCCATTCAACATCACAGTAATTCAAGTCTATGCCCCAACCACTAATGTTGAAGAAGCTGAAGTTGAACGGATCTATGAAGACTTACAAGATCTTCTGCAACACCAAAAAAAGGTGTCCTTTTTATCATAAGGGATCGGAATGCAAAAGTAGGAAGTCAAGTTATACTTGGAGTAACAGGAAAGTTTGTCCTTGGAGTACAAAATGAAGCAGGGCAGAGACTAACAGTTTGCCAAGAGAACACACTGATCATCACAAACCCCATTTTCCCACAACATGAGAGATGACTCTACCCATGGATATTTCCAAATGGCCAATACTGAACTCAGATTGATAATATTCTTTGCAGCCAAAGATGGAAAAGCTCAATACAGTCAGTAAAAATAAGACCTGGAGCTGACTGTGGCCCAGATCATGAGCTTCTTATTGCAAACTTTAGGCTTAATTTGAATAAAGCAGGGAAACTTAAGAGGCAATTCAGGTATGATCTAAATCAAATCCCTTATGATTATACAGTGCAGGTGATGACTGCACTGTATTTAATCAAGGGATTAGATTTGGTAGACAGAAGAACTCCGCATGGAGGTTTGTAACATTGTATTGGAGGCAGTGACCAAAACTATCACAAAGAAATAAAAAAGGCAAAGTGGTTGTCTGAAGAGGTTTTACAAATATCTGAGGAAAGAAGAAAAGTGAAAGGCAAGGGTGAAAGGGAAATATATACTCAACTGAATGCAGAGATCCTGAGAATAACAGATTAAAAGGTCTTCTTAAATGAACAGTGCAAATAAATAGAGGAAGACAGTAGAATGGGAATGACTACAGATCTCTTCAAGACAACTGGATGTATTAAGGAAACATTTCATGCAAGAATGGACACATACAAGACAGAAATGGTAAAGATATACGGAAGTGCGAGAGATTAAGAAGAGATGGCAAGAATACACAGAAGAACCATCCAAAAAAAGCCTTTAATGACCTGGATAACCATGATGGTGTGGTCACTCTTCTAGAGTAAGACATCCTGGCGTGTGTAAGCAAGTGGATTTTAGAAAGCATTACCATACTGAAAAGCAGAGACATTACTTTGCCAACAAAGGTCCGTCTAGTCAAGGCTATGGTTTTTTCAGTGGTCATGTATGGATGTGAGAGTTGGACTATGAAGAAAGCTGAGCACTGAAGAATTGATGCTTTTGAACTGTGGTGTTGGAGAAGACTCTTGAGAGTCCCTTGGACTGCAAGGAGATCCAACCAGTCCATTCTGAAGGAGATCAGCCCTGGGATTTCTTTGGAGGGAATGATGCTAAAGCTGAAACTCCAGTACTTTGGCCACCTCATGCGAAGAGTTGACTCATTGGAAAAGACTCTGATGCTGGGAGGGATTGGGGGCAGGAGGAGAAGGGGATGACAGAGGATGAGATGGCTGGATGGCATCACTAAGTCGATGGACGTGAGTCTGAGTGAACTCTGGGAGTTGGTGATGGACAGGGAAGCCTGGCGTGCTGCGATTCATGGAGTCACAAAGAGTCGGACACGACTGAGCATCTGAACTGAACTGAACCATTAGCAAAGCTAGTAGAGGTGATGAAATTCCAGCTGAGCTACTGAAAGTCATAAAAGATGATGCTGTTAAAGTGCTACACTCAATATAACAGCAAATTTGGAAAATTCAGCAGTGGTCACAGGACTGGAAAAGTTAAGTTTTCATTCTGATCCCAAAGAAAAGCATTGCCAAAGATTGTTCAAACTGCTGTCCAATTATGCTAACTTCATGTGCTAGTAAGGTTATGCTCAAATCCTTCAAAATAGGTTTCAGCAGTTCGATAAATTTCTGATGTACAAACTGGATTTAGAAAAGGCAGAAGACCCAGAGATCAAATTGCTAACAGTCACTGGATAATAGAAAAAGTAAGGGAATCCCAGAAAATCATCTACTTCTGCTTCATTGACTCTGCTAAAGCCTTTGACTGTGAGGATCACAACAAACTGTGGAAAATTCTTAAAGAGATGAGAATACTAGATCACCTTACCTGTCTCATGAGAAACCTGTATGTAGGTCAAGAAGCAACAGTTAGAACTGAACATGGAACATGTTAGCAACATGGAACAACGCACTGGTTCAAAATTGGGAAAAGAGTACATCAAAGCAGTATATTGTCACCCTGATTATTTAGCTTAGATTCAGAGTACATTATGCAAAATGCTGGGCTAGATGAATCACAAGCTGAAATCAAGTTTGAGACAGAAATATCAACAACCTCAGATATGCAGATTGTACCCTTCTAATGGAAGAATGTGAGAGGAACTAAAGAGCCTCTTCATGAGGATGAAAGAGGAAAGTGAAAAAGCTGGCTTAAAACTTAACATTCAAAATATGAAGATCATGGCATTTGGGCCCATCACTTCATGGCAAATAGATGGGGAAAAAGTGGAAACATTGGCATATTTTCTTTTCTTGGGCTCCAAAATTACTGTAGATGGTGACTGCAGACATGAAATTAAAACACGCTTACTCCCTAGAAGAAAACTAGACAAACCTAGACAGTGTATTAAAAGGCAGAAACATCACCTTACTAACAAAGGTCCATCTCATCAAAGCTATGGTTTTTCCAGTAGTCATGTATGGATGTGAAAGTTGGACCATAAAGAAGGCTAAGCACTGAAGAATTGATGCTTTCAAACTATGGTGCTAGAGAAGACTCTTGAGAGTCCCTTGGACAGCAAGGAGATCAAACCAGTTGATTCTAAATGATATCAGTCCTGAATATTCATTGGAAGGACTGATGTTAAAGCTGAAGTTCCAATACTTTGGCCACCTGCTGCAAAGGGCCAACTCATTAGAAAAACCCTGATGCTGGGCAAGTTTGAAGGCAAAAGGAGAAGCTGGTGGCAGAGGATTAGATGGTTTAGATAGCATCACCAACTCAATGGACATGAATGTGAGCAAACTCCAGGAGACAGTGAAGGTCAGGGGAGCTTGGTGTGCTGCAATCCCTGGGGTCACTAAGAGTCTGATGCAGCTTAGTGACTGAACAACAGGAACAACATCATATTCAATGTTGAAAAGTTGAAAGCTTTTACCCTAAATGCCTACTCATATCACTTCTACTTAATGTAGTATTGGAAGTCCTAGCTACAGCAATCAGACAAGAAAAAGAATAAAATGCATCCAATTTGGAAAGGAAGAAGTAAAATTGTCACTATTTGTAAGTGGCATGCTACTATATACAGAAAACTCTAAATTCTCCATCAGAAAGCTATTAGAAATAAAATATGAATCCAGTAAAATCCAAGGACACATGATTAACATATGAAATCTGTTGCTTTGGTATTCATTAATAGTGAAATATCAAAAAGAGAAAGCAAAAATAGTTCTATTTAAAATTGCATCCAGAAGAATAAAATACCTATAAATGGACTTAACCAAGGAGGTAAAAGAACTATACACTGAAAACTGTTAAACATTAATAAAGCAAATTCAATAAAATGTAAAGAAATGAAAAGATATCTATTTCTCTTGGGTTGGAAGAATTAATATAGTTAAAATTACCATATTTCCCAAGAAATATACAGATTTAATGCAATACCTGACAAAATGTGCATGTGTGCTAAGTCACTTCAGTCATATCCAACTCTTTGTGACCCTACGGACCATAGCTCACCATGCTCCTCTGTCCATGTGTTTTGCTAAATGTTTTCAGTTTCATCTCAGGTTCAAAGCATTTGTTAACAAAATAAGCCACTTGTTATATACAAATAAATAATATAAATATTTATTAGAGAATTATCTAGCTTACTTTCAATATGCTAACATTAAAGAAAAGAGAAATAGAAAGAGCAGGGAATACATCACCAGATTGTGTTTCAAACAACATCCAAACTTAAACAATATCCGTAAGTCCGTGCCACAGCACATCTGGAGTCCAAACTGGGAAAGGGTCCTTGGGTGAGACTTCAAAGATCACAGTTTGGGATTACTGTTTATAATCCCAGGAAGGATGCAAACTGATATCATCATCTGCTGCTGCTGCTAAGTCACTTCAGTTGTGTCTGACTCTGTACAACCCCGTAGACGGCAGCCCACCAGGCTCCCCCTTCCCTGGGATTCTCCAGGCAAGAACACTGGAGTGGGTTGCCATTTCCTTCTCCAATGTATGAAAATGAAAAGTGAAAGTGAAGTCATTCAGTCATGTCCAACCCTTGGCCACCCCATGGACTGCAGCCTTCCAGGCTCCTCCATCCATGGAATTTTCCAGGCAAGAGTACTGGAGTGGGATGCCATTGCCTATCATCATCATCTGTGAACAAATTGCAAGCCTGCTTTCATGTTAATGCTGTTTGCTTTGTCTTGTAAAACTTGAAATGTTGCTAAACCTGGGACTTGGTTGACCAGGCCCCCTTCAGGGGCTCAACAATCTCAAGATTCTTCCCCCATCTCACCTAAGATGCTGCAAGTCTTGCACTCACAGCAGGCAATCATTCACAGTCACGCATAGTAAGGGCAGTGTCCAGGCAGGTTAGAAGCAAGATCAGAGCCCTGCTCTGCTTTTTCTCTGAGCCTAAACAAGACTCTTTATTTAATTTCCCTAACACCGTGGGATTCTCCAGGCAAGAGTACTGGAGAGGGTTGCCATGCCCTCCTCCAGAGGATTTTTCAACCCAGGGATCAAACCTATATCTTACATCTCCTGCATTAGCAGGCAGCTTCTTTACCACTGGTGTCACCTGGGAAGCCCCATCTGTCAAAATATCAATGACATTTTTCACAGAACTATAAAAAATCATTTTAAAATACATATGAATCCACAAGATACCCCAAATCACCGAAGCAATCTTGAGAATAATGAACAAAGCTAGTGATATCATGTTCCTTGTATTCAGACTGTACTAGAAAGCTACTGTAACAAAAACAGCATGATACTGGCACAATAAGACACATAAATCAATGGAACACAATACAGAAACCAACAAAGCCACATACCTATGGTCAATTAAACTATGACAAAAGAAGCAGTAACATATAATGGATAAAAGACAATCTCTTCAATATGTGATGCTGAGAAAACTGGACAGTTGCATATATAAGAATGAGATTAGAACATTTCCCTAGATCATATACAAAAATAAAATCAAAATGAATTATCGACCAAATATAAAATATAAAAGCATTGTAAGGAAACACATAGCAGTGCAACAAACACTGAGCAAGCAGAGAGCCTTTCCAAAATGGTCTAGCCCCCCAGAGTCAGATGATCAGTAAGCAAATTGCAGGGCATTTACCTCATTCATAAGCTAATTGCAAGGACAATTATGAGATCCTGCCAACTATGCCAATTATATTGTGCCCATCTTATCCTGTAACAAATGTTGTGGCTGAACCAGCCCTTGCAATTCTTATTTTGATTGCAAGGCTCTCTTTAGCAAAGGCCATCCGGAAACTTTGAAAAGATAGAGGTCTGTTATTTATAAGACCCATAAATAGCACAGCACATTTGAGCAAACATCAAAGTTTGGGAAGAGGAAGTGAGAGAGAGAGAGAGATTGAGGACCGACCTGGGATTCTGCTTTTATTGAGGTTGAAGGTTGAGGCCTAGGGTTTCACAGAGACATTCTCTTTTGGTGAACTGAAAACATAGACCAGAAATTTAAAGTGAAGAAAGAAAAAATGTGTCCCAAATGGTGATTTATTGAAATCAACCAATATTTCTAAAACAAAAAAGTCTCAGAGTCAAGCATGCAGTATGGCCGGGTTCTGGCTCTTTATTTAGTCTTGTGGCTCAATGTGTTTATTTGAGATAGACAGACATCTTTGAATTAGATGTTTCCTTAAAATGGATGCCTCAGCAATCAGAGCTTAAGTCAAGCACTTGCATTATAAAAAAAAAAGACAAGAAAAACCTGTTGGGGCTTATAACACCACACATACATGGTCAATTAATTTGCAACAGTGAAACAAAGATATACAATGAGAAAAAGACAGTACCTTCAATAAATAGTGTTGGGAAATCTGGACAGTTAAACACAAAAGAATAAAGGTGAACTGCTATTTTCATCTTACACAAAAGCTTATCCAGGTTTGGTGAGACTTGAATATAAGATCAGAAACCATAAAACTCCTAAAAAAAAAAAAAAGGTGCTAAGTACCTTGACATGAATACCAGCTATGATCTTAGGATTTTATACCAAAAGCAATGTCACCAAAACAGAAATAAACCAGTACACTATATCAAACTAGAATACTTCTTCCTAACAAAGGAATAGAAAAACAAACTGAAAAGGTAACTTACCTCATGGGGAAAAAATTGGAAAACATTTATTTGATAAGCAGTTATTATGCAAACTTCATACAAATTCATACTACTCAATAAAAAAATTAAAAATGGACAGAACATCTGGATTGACATTTTTCCAATAAAGACATACAGATGGCCAATAGGTGTATGTAAAAATGTTCAATGGGGCTTTCCTGGTGGTTCAGTGGTAAAGACTCTGCCTCCAATGTAGGAGTCCCAGGAGACGAGAGTTCAATCCTTGAGTCAGGAAGATCTCCTGAAGGAGGGCATGGCAATCGACTCCAGTGTTCTTGCCTGGAGAATCCCATGGAGAGAAGAGCCTGGTGGGCTACAGTCCGTAGGGTCGCAAAGAACCAGACTTGCATGTACCTAAAGGTATTCAATATCATTAATCATCAGAGAAATTCCATTTAAGACCACAGTGAGATATCCTCTCATACCTATTCAAATGGTTATTATCAAAAAGACAAAAAACAAGTGCTGGCAAGGATCTGGAGAAAAGTGAACCCCTCCTTGCACACTGTTGGTGGGAATGAACATTTGTACAACCACTGTGGAAAACAATATAGAGATTCCCCAAAATATTAAAGGTAGAGTTATCATAAGATCCAACAATTTCACATCTTGGTATTTATTTAAAGAAAACAAAAACACTAACAAAAAAATATGTATGCATTGTCAAGTTTATTACAGCTTTATCTACATTGGCCAAGATATGAAAACAACCTAAGTGTCTATTGAAGGATGAACAAATAAAAAAGTATGTTTATATACACTGGAATATTTTTTGGCCATAAAAAGAAGAAAATCTTGCCATTTTTGACAACATGAATAGACTTTGAGGGTATCAAGCTAACTAAAAATATTTGATAGACAAAGACAAATTTCCTATGATTTTACTTATACATAAAATCTGAAACAAACAAACAAAAGCAGGTTTATATGTACAAAACACAGATTATGGTTGCCAAGGGATGAGGAAAATGAGTGAATGGGGTCAACATGTACAAACTTATAAAATACGCAAGTCACATAACATGGGGACTATAGTTAATTATATTTTACTGTATCTTTGAAAATTGCTGAGAGTAGATAATAAATGTTATTACAAGAAAAAATAAGTATGTATACTGACAAATATTAACTAGACTTATTTGGTGATCATTTCTCAATAAATACAAATATCAAATCATTATCATTTATACTTGAAATTAATATAATGCTGTAAGTCAATTATATCTCAATAAAATAAAAAGAAGAATCAATACCAATCCCTCACAAATTCTTTCAAAAAACTGAAGAGGATAGAATATTTCCCAACATTTTACAACACAGCATAACTCTGATACAAGACAGAAATAGACAATACAAAACAATTTACTGTCTCGCATACAGGGTTATCGTTACCATCTTTCTAAATTCCATATATATGCATTAATATACTGTATTGGTGTTTTTCTTTCTGGCTTACTTCACTCTGTATAATAGGCTCCAGTTTCATCCACCTCATTAGAACTGATTCAAATGTATTCTTTTTAATGGCTGAGTAATACTCCATTGTGTATATGTACCACAGCTTTCTTATCCATTCATCTGCTGATGGACATCTAGGTTGCTTCCATGTCCTGGCTATTATAAACAGTGCTGCAATGAACATTGGAGTACACGTGTCTCTTTCAATTCTGGTTTCCTCTGTGTGTATGCCCAGCAGTGGGATTGCTGGGTCATAAGGTAGTTCTATTTCCAGTTTTTTAAGGAATCTCCACACTGTTCTCCATAGTGGCTGTACTAGTTTGCATTCCCACCAACAGTGTAAGAGGGTTCCCTTTTCTCCACACCCTCTCCAACATTTATTGTTTGTAGACTTTTTGATGACAGTCATTCTGACTCACCAGTCAGAATGATATGGTACTTCATTGTGGTTTTGATTTGCATTTCTCTAATGAGTGATGTTGAGCATATTTTCATGTGTTTGTTAGCCATATGTATGTATTCCTTGGAGAAATGTCTGTTTACTTCTTTGGCCCATTTTTTGATTAAGTCGTTTATTTTTCTGGTATTGAGCTACATGAGCTGCTTGCATATTTTTGAGATTAATTTTCTGTCAGTTGCTTCACTTGCCATTATTTTCTCCCATTCTGAAGGCTGTCTTTTCACCTTACTTACAGTTTCCTTCGTTGTGCAAAAGCTTTTAAGTTTAATTAGGCTCCATTTGTTTATTTTTGCTTATATTTCCATTACTCTCAGAGTTGGGTCATAGAGGATCTTGCTGTGATTTATGTCGAGTGTTCTGCCTATGTTTTCTTCTAGGAGTTTTATAGTCTCTGGTCTTACATTTAGATCTTTAATCCATTTTGAGTGTATTTTTGTGTATGGTGTTAGAAATTGTTCCAGTTTCATTCTTTTACAGGTGGTTGATCAGTTTTCCCAGCACCACTTGTTGAAGAGATTGTCTTTTCTCCATTGTATATTTTGCCTCTTTGGTCAAAGAAAGGTGTCCATAGGTGCATGGATTTATTTCTGGGCTTCTATTTTGTTCCATTGATCTATATATCCATTTTTTGTGCCAATACCATACTGTCTTGATGACTATAACTTTGTAGTATAGTCTGAAGTCAGGCAGGTTGATTCCCCCAGTTCCATTCTTCTTTCTCAAGATTGCTTTGGCTATTCAAGGTTTCTTGTGTTTCCATACAAATTATGAAATTATTTGCTCTAGTTCTGTGAAAATTACTGTTGGTAGTTTGAGAGGGATTACGTTGTATCTGTAGATTGCTTTGGGTAGTATACTAATTTTCACTTGTTGATTCTTCTGATCCATGAACATGGTCTATTTCCCCATCAATTTGTGTCATCTTTGATTTCTTTCATCAGTGTTTTATAGTTTTCTATATATAGATCTTTTGTTTCTTTAGGTGAATTTATTTCTAAGTATCTTATTCTTTTCATCGCCAGGGTGAATGGGATTGTTTACTTAATTTCTCTTTCTGTTTTCTCGTTGTTAGAGTATAGGAATGCAAGGGATTTCTGTGTGTTAATTTTATATCCTGCACTTTACTATATTCATCAATTTGCTCTAGTAATTTTCTGGTGGTATCTTCAGCCCCTGCTCGCTGGTCGTGGACACGAGCGTCTGGGCTACTTCTCTGATCACAGTTGCGGTTAGGCACCTATTCTGTGGGGTTTTGATTTTTTTTTTCTCCCACTTATGCTGCCCTGTGAGATTCCAAAACTCCCTACAGACCTGCCTGTGAGAGGGTTACCTACTGTGTGGAAATTTCTCCTCCTTCACGATTCCCTCCCCAGGACAGGTCTCTGTCCCTAACTCTTTTGTCTCTTTTTTTGTTTTTTATATTTTGTCCTACCTCCTTTCAAAAAGAATGGGCTGCCTTTCTGGGTGCCTGGTTTGCTCTGCCAGCATTCAGAAGTTGTTTTGTGAAAGTTGCTCAGCATTCAAATGATCTTTTGATGAATTTGTTGGGGAGAAAGTGGTCTCCCCCTCCTGTTCCTCCACCATCTTGGCACTGCTCCCGAGTCTTAGCAATTTGAAAAAGAATTATGAAGCCAGGGGCATTACTTTCTAATATCAAACTATATTACAAAGATATACTAAAATAATATACTAGATCAAACCTGTGTATTACTGGTATCACCCAATGAAACAGAACAGACAGCATAGTGATAAACCCACACATATCTCACCTAATATTCAACAAAAGTAACAAGAACACACATTATGGAAAGATTATATCTTCATAAATGGTGTTCAGCAAATTGAATACATATATGTGTGCTCAGTTCAGTTCAGTTCAGTTCAGTCGCTCAGTCGTGTCCTACTCTTTGCTGCAAAATGATAGGATACTGAAAGAGGAACTCCCCAGGTCAGTAGGTGCCCAATATGCTACTGGAGATCAGTGGAGTAATAACTCCAGAAAGAATGAAGGGACGGAGCCAAAGCAAAAACAATACCCAGTTGTGGATGTGACTGGTGATAGAAGCAAGGTCCAATGCTGTAAAGAGCAATATTGCATCAGTTCAGTTCAGTTCAGCCGCTCAGTCGTGTCTGACTCTTTGCGACCCCATGAATCACAGCACACCAGGCCTCCCTGTCCATCACCAACTCCCGGAGTTGACCCAGACTTAGGTCCATCGAGTCAGTGATGCCATCCAGCCATCTCATCCTCTGTCATCCCCTTCTCCTCCTGCCCCCAATCCCTCCCAGCATCAGAGTTTTTTCCAATGAGTCAACTCTTCGCATGAGGTGGCCAAAGTACTGGAGTTTCAGCTTTAGCATCATTCCTTCCAAAGAAATCCCAGGGCTGATCTCCTTCAGAATGGACTGTTTGGATCTCCTTGCAGTCCAAGGGACTCTCAAGAGTCTTCTCCAACACCACAGTTCAAAAGCATCAATTCTTTGGCACTCAGCTGTCTTCACAGTCCAACTCTCACATCCATACATGACCACAGGAAAAACCATAGCCTTGACTAGACAGACCTTTGTTGGCAAAGTAATGTCTCTGCTTTTGAATATGCTATCTAGGTTGGTCATAACTTTCCTTCCAAAGAGTAAGCGTCTTTTAATTTCATGTGTGCTCAGCTGTGTCCAATTCTTTGAGACCCCATGGACTATAGCCTATCAAGATCTTCTGTCCATGAAATTTTCCAGGCAAGAATATTGGAGTGAGTTGCCATTTCCTCCCCCAGGGGATCTTCTTAAGCCAGCGATCGAACCTGAGTTTCTTACATCTCCTACATTGCAGGTGGATTCTTTACCACTATCCAAAGTGGATATCCACGTGTAAAAGAATGAAGTTGGGTCGCTGTCTTATTTCACTCACAAAAATTTGTCTTTTATCCAATAATAAAAGATAAAAGACTTAAATATAAGTCATGAAACTGTAAAATGCCTCAAAAACTACATACACAAAAGCTCCTGACATTGGTCTTGACCATTATTTTTTGAATATGACTTCAAAAGAAAGGGCAACAAAAGCAAGTATAAAGTAGACTACATCAAACTAAAAAACTTCAGCACATCAAGGGAAATCATCAAAAATGAAAAAACAATCAATAAAGTGGGGGAAAAATATTTGTAAATCATTTATCTGACAAGGATTTAATATCCAAAATATAAAAGGAAGTCATACAACTCAATAGCAAACGAACAAGTGCTCTAATGTAAAATTGGGCAAACGACCTGAATAGACATTTTTTCAAACACATACAAATGGCCAACACATACATGAAAACATGCTCAATCAACATCACTAATTATCAGGAAATGTAAATCAAATTCACAATGATATATTACCACAAACTTGTTAGGATTTCTATTTTTGAAAAGATAATAGATAAATGTTAGCAAGGATGTGGAGAAAAGGATCCCTTGTACGCTGCTGCTGAGGATGTATTTTGGTACGGCCATTATGGAAAACAGTATGGCTGTTTCTAAAAAAATAAAAGTAGAATGTGCTCAACCAATCTGGGTAATAAATCTGAAGCAATGAGATTACCTCAAAGAAATATCTGAATTCTCATGTTTATTACAACATTATCACAATAGAGAAGAAATTAAAATAACTCCAGTGACAGACAATTGAGAAACTGATAAAGAAAATGCTATATATGTGTGTGTGTAATATTGTTATATAAATATATAGCATATATTTATATTCCCTTTATTATGGAATATTACTCATCCATAAAATAGAAAAAAATATCTGCCATTTGCAGCAACATGAATGAACCTAGAAGAAATTATGCTAAGTAAAATAAGCTAAACTGGAAAGATAAGTACTATACAATCTCACATATACAGAATTTATTTTAAATTTTCTTAATTCATAGAAACACAGTAAAGCTGTATATGTCAAGAGCTAGATGGTAGGAATAATGGAAATATTTTAGTCAAAGAATATAAGCTGTCAGTTATAAGATGAGTTAAATCCTGAGGATCTAACATACAGCATGGTGTTATATGTCATTGGAATATTGTAGATAACCATTTATTGTATAGTTGAAATTTGCTGAGAGAGTAGATCTTGGGCTTTTATATTATGTTAAGTCACTCAGTCATGTTCAACTCTTTGCAACCCCATGGACTGTAGTCTACCAGGCTCCTCTGTCCATGGGATTTTACAAGCAAGAATACTGGAGTGAGTTGCCGTTTTGTCCTCCAGAGGATCTTCTCGACCCAGAGATTGAACCCATGTCTCTTTTATCTCCTGAACTGGCAGGCAGATTCTTTACCACTGAGCCACCTGGGAAGCCCAAGGTTTTACAACCGCCTCCCCCTAAAAAGTTCCTATATTTCCTATGTGAGGTAATGAATGTGTTAATTGTGGTAGTCATTTCTCAAAGTATGCAACGTATCAAATTTTCATCATGTTGTACACTTTAAAGATAAACAAATTTTACTTTTCAACTATTAATAAATCTTGGGGAGAAAGTATATGGGCAAAGCTATCACAAATAATGAGAACCATCATCTGCACATAGAAAAGAGGTAACTCTGTCTCAAACATATGACGTGTGCAAAAACCTTTTGCCACAAGCTATGTGTTTTCCTTTCTGAGTAGTTTAACAAATATATGAAAGTTACTAGTCAATTTTGTATCTTGTTATGGAAAATAAGCTACTTGTACTTGGAGCCACTGATGCCCTAACTAGTATTTCTGAGTCACCTTTTATTCCTACTGTTGAACCTGGGAATAAAGCAAAAATCTATGACACTCATGAAAGAAATATGGCGACTTCCACAAAAGCCATTGATGTTTAGGTATGGATTGCCACCTCCCATAAAGCAACTGAAGTAGATATTCTTACGCACCTGACCAAGTGTGACTGTAGAGTCAGGATAACCATAAAAATGTCTGATATGAAACCAAGTCATGTGGTCTCCCAGGGCTACCTCAGCCCTCTCCTAGGGAATTCCTAGATGGTGAGCAACTAGTTATTTTGAGTAAAATGATTCTTGGAGGGAACTTTTTCCATCCAGAAACTCAAATAGTCACAATTAAAATAATAATCAAACTATTGTTTCTAGAACCCACAAATTACTTGATTCATTGAATTTTCTTCCTTTAAATGAGTTTGTTTATTATTCTCTTGCTGAAACCACAAAGTTTATATTACTCAATTAATTTCCTTTCCTCCATTTTCCAGTGCAAAAATAGATTGTAATAAGATAAACTAATACTCAAACCCATGATAATTTGGAATAAAATTGTGATCAGTAAAAACATAAGGTGTTTGACACTGGCATTCTCACCTAGAATTTTGCTTCATAGTTCATGTTTAAATATAATTTTTTTCAAAAAAGTTTGTTTGTTATCCACTCTTTCAAAGTCATCCAAATACTTTGCTATCACATTTTCAGCCTGTAATTTCTTTCATGTCTCCATTTTCATAGATACAATCAAAGTTCAACCATGCTATTTTGCAAACAAAAAGTATGTAATACTGGACAGTGTGTATACTTTATAGGAGGTTTCTAAGAGCCCTATACTTATTTGGTGGTGGTGGTGGTGTAGTCGCTAAGTCATGTCCAACTCTTGCAAACCCACAGACTGTAGCTCACCAGGCTCCTCTGTCCATGGGATTTCCCAGGCAAAGATAATGAAGTGGGTTGCCATTTCCTTCTCCAGGAGATCTTCCCGGCCTGCTTCAATGCAGGGATTGAACCTGCCTCTCCTGCATTGAAGGTGGATTCTTTACCAATGAGCCACCAGGGAAGCCACATTTACTCTAGATCTGTAATTAATTGAAGTCTGGGAATAGACTCCCATGAGAAACCCTTTAAGGTTTCTCCAACTCTGTGGTACACAGAAGCTGTGGAAGGACTTCATATTACAATACTGAATCCTCACATTCTGTTCTCAGACCTAAGCCAGGTGTGGAATAAAAATGTAATTAATTTATTTTCAAGTACCCTGAAATGTCAGAAATCAGGTTTCTCAAGACAAGAATTTACTGCATTAGAGTCATAGTGCACAAGGGGATGGCAGTAGCTCCTGGAAGTTCACCAAGCAGCAGTAGCCATGGAAGAGAAAAGTTTTTTACCTATTAATAGTAGGTAAGTAATTTATAATAATTTATATTCTTCCATGCAAGAAGCTAACTCTGTTTGTTCATTCAGTCTCCACACCAAAGGTTCAGGACAGAAAGCTTTGAAAAGCAGAGCACATATGTTTGGACCACATAGAAAGGAAGCCTCTCACAGTGAGTCGTGACATGTGAAATGCATTTCTTTTCCAATTGAAGGTAAATATATAAATGATTAGACAGGTTGAATAATATCTTGATGGAGGGAGTTTCTGTAGGAAACTGCGCGTGTCCCCATGCTCTTCAGCAGTTGTCTGACACGGTACTGAGAGCACATTGCTACATGTCTTCTCTGCATCAGTCCCTCAAGACTGCACATACATTCCATATGAACAGTCAGTAGGTTAATGCATGTCTGTAAGCTCTGACATTTAGTAAGTCCTCTTGGCCTGGAGAATTCCATGGACTGTATAGTCCACCGGGTCGCAAAGAGTCAAACACAACTGAGCGACTTTCACTTTACTTTACTTTTACTATAAGCATTAACTACTGTTGTTATAATCACTATTATTAGCAGTTCCTCCACTATACTGTCTTTGGAGGAGACAATCATGTCCTCCCACAGCATTTCTTTAGGAATTACTGCCCCGGAGCCTAGGAGGAACACAACTTGGATCTTGCATGACAAAGACATTTTTTGGACATTGTTTTCCAGAAGAAGAGTTTCAGTTCAGTTTTAAGAGCATTCAAAAGAGTAGGGTGAATCATGGATGGGAATAATCTGTACAAACCTTTCTGATAGGTTCTACCTTTCACCATTTACACAAAAATGCTTTAAGAGTGAGTGTTTCTTTGATTGTTAATCACTCAGTTTCAGACTTTATGCAATGGAGACATTAGGATCCTTGAGCATTTAGCAGGAAATTTGAATTTTCTAAGAAGAAACTAAAAGAATTGGCACTATTTTTAGCTAAAATATCCCACAGAATTAAACTTGCTTTTTTTGTATTTCTTGAGTAAATTGTGCTCATCAATAGTTGACCATTTGAAGGCAAAAATACACATATTTTGGCAGAAAAATATTTTGCAAGAATTTTTATAACATAATGTGCATTATTTAGTCAAGACTGAGTTTGTATGGACACATACTTTATTATATTGAAATAATGATTCAACAACAAATTATGCATTAGCCAAATACAGACTTATGTGTGTGTGCTAAGTAGCTTCAGTCATATCCAACTCTGTTTGACCAGATGGAAGGACTTCCTAACCCAGGTCAGGAAGATCTCCTGGAGGATTGCATGGCAACCCACTGCAGTATTCCTGCCGGAGAATCCCGTGGACAGAGGAGTCTGACAAGCTACAGTCCATAAGGTCACAAAGAGTTGGCTAATGCATAGTTTGCTATTGAATCATTATTTCAGTGTAATAAAGTATGTATCCAATGATTTTGTCAATACCTACTGATTAATGTAATTTTTAAGAAGGCAAGAACAGCCCTTATAAATCAAGTAAATCAAAGTCTCACTTACATATGAACCAACTGAATCCAAGAGCTATTCACTGACTCCCAGGCTTACAAAGATATTGATAGAACCAAGATCTTATTAAAGAAATCTCAAGAATCACTTTTACTTTATATTCCTAAATTCAAGAAAATGTAATATTGCATGATAGATAAAAAACATAATATTTTCAAACCACAATATATCACATTTAAAAGTCTAATTTGTTAATCTGTGAACTGATTAATTCATACTTGAAAAGTACTTGTATATAAGCATGGAGATTTCAAAAACTGATCATCAGTGAGATGCTAGGCACAGTTTTCTTTCATATGTTTTTTCCAATCCTTTATCACTCATGCTGTTGCTGCTGCTGCTAAGTCGCTTCAGTCGTGTCAAACTCTGCGTGACCCCATAGATGGCAGCCCACCAGGCTTCCCAACCCTGGGATTCTCCAGGCAAAAACACTAGAGTGGGTTGCCATTTCCTTCTCCAATGCATGAAAGTGAAAAGTCAAAGTGAAGTCGCTCAGTCGTGTCCGACTCTAGCGACCCCATGGACTGCAGCCTACCAGGCTCCTCTGTCCATGGGATTTTCTAGGCAAAAATACTGGAGTGGGGTGCCATTGCCTTCTCCGACAGGATTCTCTAGGCAAGCATAAAGCAAATTAATTTGGCAGTGTTTGACTATTTCCCATTCTTAGCCTAGAACTCATTGTAATAATATAATATCATATATGAAATGAATCGCCAGTCCAGGTTCGATGCATGATACAGGATGCTTGGGGCTGGTGCACTGGGATGACCCAGAGGGATGGTACGGGGAGGGAAGTGGGAGAGGGGTTCAGGTTGGGGAACACGTGTACACCCATGGCGGATTCATGTTGATGTATGGCAAAACCAATACAATATTGCAAGGCAATTAGCCTCCAATTAAAATAAATAAATTTATATTAAAATAAGTAAATAAAAATTAAAATACAAAAAAAAAAGAATCTCAAGGTATAATAATGTTCTTTAGAGAGCTTGATTCTGAAGACAGTGCAATGAAATGTTCAAAAAGAAAACGTGTCTAATGTTCTTTAAGAATAAAGCTCTGGGATTCATTTTAAAAATAATAATAATAATCCCTCTGTGTTAAATATGTAGGCAAAATGTCATATCTTACATGTGATACTTGAAGATCATAGAATATAATTTTCAAAGATATTCTCCCATCATTTCACACCACAGAGAATGAATTTATTAGGGAAAGTATTTATGTCAAAAAATGTAGGATGACAAACATCTTGAAGGAAAGCACTCCAGAAAAGCAATCCAGTGCACCAGCCCTGAGCACCCTGTATCATACATCCAATTAAAATAAATAAATTTAAAAAAAAAAAGAAAAGCAGAGGGTTACCAGGGTCTCTGGTAACTTACTGCTGCTGCTGCTAAGTTGCTTCAGTCATGTCCAACTCTGTGCGACCCCATAGACAGCAACTCACCAGGCTCCCCATCCCTGGGATTCTCCAGGCAAGAACACTGGAGTGGGTTGCCATTTCCTTCTCCAATGCATGAAAGTGAAAAATGAAAGTGAAGTCGTTCAGTCGTGTCCAACTCTTAGCAACCCTATGGACTGCAGCCCACCAGCCTCCTCTGTCCATGGGATTTTCCAGGCAAGGGTACTGGAGTGGGGTGCCATTGCCTGGTAACTTAAGGAAACAAAATTTCCCAGAGCTAAAGTGCTGCCACAGCTTATAGTGACTTTTCCTTGGAAGTGTGACACTGAGAACTCTGCTCTCTTTCCATTGACAGTCAGACAGTATACAATGTTTCTCTTTATTTCAAATAAAAAAAGGCATAGGGAATATTTATGAAGATATATGAACTCATCTGTCATCAGCTGAAAAATACCACTCCTACAAACACAGATCTTAAAATTCATTTGTAGGATTTTAGTCAACTTGTTAAGAGTATTTTGAAGGAGATTTTTATTCTATGATCAATGAGCAATAACTGTAAGATTAACTGGAGCCCCTGGTGGCTCGAATGGTAAAGAGTCTGCCTGCAATGCAGGAGACCCGGGTACAATCCCTGGGTCAGAAAGATCCCCTAGAAAAGAAAATGGCAACCCACTCCAGTATTCTTGCCTGGAGAATCTCATGGACGGAGGAGCCTGGCAGGCTACAGTTGATAGGGTCACAGAATCGGACACAAGTGAGCAACTTCACTTTTAACAAACAAAAGGATATGGCAGCTGTCTTTAAGTTGTTAACTGAATAAGGAAATTATTTAACTGTAAATATGCAGTTGAAAACTAAGATGAGAAGTATGAATCAAAAGAGAAAACTGAATAAAATAAGAATTACAGAGATTAGCTTATAAAATGAAGTGAATAGCTTTTCTCATTAGCTGACAATTAAAATTTCTTGATAAAAGCTGGGAGAGAATTCCAAAGGAAGTTCAAGAAATCTTTCTTCTAGGGTGAAGGTAGATAGAATAAGACACTTAGAAAAGCAATATGCAAGAAATAAGAATGTCAGACATTAAGAAATTCAAACATGGGAGAAATAATGGTTAAGTAAGTGATTATTATCAAGCGGAATAAATCAAATCAAACGGATCAAATCAAACAGAATAAATATTCATTTACCAACTTTCAGATATGATCTTTCTAATTTCTAAGTACAGGCGTTTTAATTTGAGGAAGTTTTGTGTGTGTGGTTTTTTTCCCCATTTTCTCTTTTATGAGAATGTGCTGCTTTGGAGTCTGATCCGTAAGTGTACAAAGAAAGTCCTGACCAACAGATTAAATTATTTTAGCAGAGCACCATATCCTCTGCTACATTATTTTGCTTCTGCAAGTGTTCAGTTTGAATAAGGCATTTGAATGAAAATATGAATCAGAAGAATGATACCTCAACTGACTTCATCCTCCTGGGGCTCTTTCCCTGGTTCAGACATCCCAACCTCCTCATCCTCATTATCATCCTTATCTACACTGCGGCCTTCACTGGAAATGCCATACTACTCCTCCTTATCTGGCTGGACTCCCATCTTCATACGCCCATGTACTTCCTGCTCAGTCAGCTCTCCCTCATTGACCTGGCTTACATCTCCTGCACGGTCCCCAAAATGGTCACCAACTATTTCACAGGGAAGAAGAACATTTCCTATTTTTCCTGTGCTACTCAGCTCTTCTTTTTCCTCACCCTTGGCCTTGCTGAGTGCATCTTGCTGACTCTCATGGCTTATGACCGCTATGTGGCTGTCTGTAACCCCCTGCGATACACAGTCCTCATGAACCCCAACACCTGTCTCCAGATGGCTGCTGCAGCCTGGATTGGTGGAGCGCTTGCAGCCCTTGTACACACCATCTATCCAATGAACTTCCCCATCTGTGGTTCCAGAGAGATTAATCATTACTTCTGTGAGATGCCTGCCATCCTGAGATTGTCTTGTATGGACATATCAGCCTATGAGATGGTGAAATTTGTGTCAACCATTGTTTTTCTCCTGATCCCATTTATTCTCATCCTAACTTCCTACACTCTCATCTTCCTCACTGTTCTCAGGATGAACTCTCGCAAGGGCAAGAACAAAGCCCTGGCTACCTGCTCTTCCCACATGACAGTGGTGAGTCTCTACTTTGGTCAAGCTATCTTCATCTACATGACACCCGCCTTAGCCTATACACCTGAACAAGACCAGATTGGAGCTGTTCTTGGCACCATAGTGACCCCCATGCTCAACCCACTCATCTACAGCCTGAGGAATAAAGAAGTGGCGGGGGCTCTGAGGAAGTGCATGGGAAAGTGTTACAATTGAGGAAATATCATATTCTACAATGTCACTGTCAGAAATGCTCTACTGTCAATATTAAAAATAATCATGGTCACTGGACTGTCATATAGGAAATATAACAGCATAAAGGAGCAGGATGATATTAGGACGCATACATATTGACATATGTCTATTGAGATGGAGCTCTTCTTAGTTCTATAGTGATGACTCTAGTTGAGTACAAACAGTGTGTTACTTGTCTTTAGCTTTGGGGGAAATTGCATGGGTTTACACAGATAATCTCCATCCTCTGGGTCAGCGTCATTAAATCCAAAACTGATTGTCACCCTATAACTACTTGGTTGATGTTTCTTTCTTAAAGTCATTATTTCTGTGTTTTCTTTCATTCATCAATTCATTCTTAATGGCCTTGACTGAAGCTCCACTGTACAAAAGATCAAAGATCACTTATTCCATGAAATAGTTCTATATAACTCTTCTTTTTTTCTAATCTGCTACTTGTACTCATACATAATTTTTTAAGTTTACTACATATAATTTATGTAGTTGCATTATGTCCACTTCTCAATTTTCACCCTTTTTCATTCTTCAATGCTACATTAATTGTTGTTATTTTTCAAGCCAATGAAATAGTTCAATTTCATAATTTATAATCCAATTCAGTGTGACTACTGAGACTGTAGTTAAAAATAACTACAATTAACTGAAACTTATGATTATATGGTCTTATTTCAAGTAAAATGAGCAACAATAAAAATTTTAATTTATAAAATTATCACTCACTGTTCTAGTTAACTGTTCAATTTTCTTATTATTATTGACATCATCAATATCATCATCAAAATCATGTCCTCTTGTTCTAGGTTGTCCATTTTAATGGCTATAATTGTTTGTAGTAATCTCTTATGATCCTTTGCATTTCTGTGGTATAAGTTGTAACTTCTTTTCATTTCTTATTTTACTAAGTCCTCTCTAAATTAATAAAATTGATGCATCTGTATAAAGTTTTATCAATTTTATTTGTTTTTTCAAAGAACAAACTCTTAATTTTATTGATCTCTTCCATTTTTATTATCTATTTCATTTATTTCTACTCTAATCTTTATGGTTTGTTTTCTTCTATAACCTGTGTTCTGTTTGTTTTTCTTCTTTTAGTTTCTTTAGATGTAAGGATACATTGCTTATTTTAGATTTTTCTTTTTTCCTGAGGTAGGTTTGTATTGCTATACAATTCCCACTTAGAACTGTTTTTCTGCATCCTATAGATTTTTGGCCCATTGGGTGTTTGAGTGTTTCATTTTGTCTCCAGGTATTTTTTAAATCTCTTCTTTGATATCTTCAATAACTCATTGGTTGTTTAGTAAGCATATATTTTAGTGTTTGTGTTCTTTGGAGTTTTTCTCTTGTCATGTAGCCTTGTAGTGGGAAGATATGATTAATATGAGTTCAATTTTCTTAAATTTACTGAGATTTGTTTTGTGCCCTAGCACATTATCTATCTTAGAGAATGTTTCATGTAAAATTGGAAAAGAAGGTCTATTGTGCTGATTTTGTATAAAATGTTACGTGTGTGTGTGTGTGTGTGTGTGTGTATCCAATTAGTCTAATGCATCAATTAAAGCCTGTGTTTCCTTCTTTATTTTCTTTCTGGATGAAATTCAGAAATTCATTCTTTTCACTAGTTTCTTGTTAAGTCCACTGCCATTCCTGTGCTAATGTCAATTTCTACCTTTATGTCTTTCCTTTTTTTTTTTTTTTTTTTGGTACTTAAGTAGTCCTCGATAGCATATTGAAAAGCAGAGACATTACTTTGCCAACAAAGGTCTGTCTAGTCAAGGCTATGGTTTTTCCAGTGGTCATGTATGGATGTGAGAGTTGGACTGTGAAGAAAGCTGAGCATCAAAGAATTGATGCTTTTGAAGTGTGGTGTTGGAGAAGACTCTTGAGAGTCCCTTGGACTGCAAGGACATCCAACCAGTCCATCCTGAAGGAGATCAGCCCTGGAATTTCTTTGGAAGGAATGATACTAAAGCTGAAACTCCAGTACTTTGGCCACCTCATGCAAAGAGTTGACTCATTGGAAAAGATTCTGATGCTGGGAGGGATTGGGGGCAGGAGAAGAAGGGGACGACAGAGGATGAGATGGCTGGATGGCATCACTGACTCAATGGACGTGAGTCTGAGTGAACTCTGGGAGTTGGTGATGGACAGGGAGGCCTGGCGTGCTGTGATTCATGGGGTCGCAAAGAGTCAGACACGACTGAGCGACTGATCTGATCTGATCTGATCTATGTTTCCTGATCTCAGCAAAGAGGCTTTTTGTAGGAGACACCCTATGCATCTCAACAATGCATTCCTCTCTGGTCACAGGAGCTAACTGCTAGAGGGGCACCCCACTATGTGGATTGCATGAGTCCTTTTGACTAGTAGTATTATGGGTGGTCTTGTAGGTGTGGCTATCTCCTAGTCCTGTTAGTTGCTAAACTCTGCCTTGTATGGAGTCTACTGACAGATAGGTGAGGCTGGGTGCCAAGGCAGATGGCTTTAGTTCTCCAGGAGGTCCCAGGACCAATGCTGACCCACTTGTGCATGGAGTCAGGTTTTGTTGTGAGTGGTTGTTTGGTCTTGGTTCCCAGATCTAATACCAACTTGTGGGCAAAGCAGGTCCTTGACATTGCTGATTAAAGGGTTCAGGGAATCCAAAATTTGGTGTTGGGCCACTGGTGAGTGGAACTGAATCCCAGGGAAGCTGGCTGAGAGATCCAACATGTCTCAGAGTTGGTGCTGTCTCTTGGTGGGCAGAACTGGGTCTTTGGGGATTCCAGAGCTGATGTTGGCCTGCTGGTAGCAGGGCTTATGCCTTGCAGTGGGGTGGAGTGATCCCAAGGCTAGTGCCAGTTCACTAGTCTGTGTAGCCAGTCCTGAGGTCTTTGGCTAGCTGCAAGGCTCTGGAAGTCCTGGAGTTGGTATGTTGACCCACTGGTGGGGGGCCCAGTTATTCCTGGAGCTGATGCCTGCCCACTGTAGGATGAGGCTGTTCCCAAGGCTAGCACTGGCCCACTGGTGGGTGAAGCCAAATCCAAGATTCTCTGTCTACAAAGTCGTGGGTAGCTCAGAGCTAATTCTGGGTCATTGGTGTGTGGGGACATGTCTTGAGCCATAAACTAGAGGGGGGATTACAAACTGGCATTTGCCAGCACCAGCAACCACATGATAGAACATGCTCCCCAAAAAGACTCCCACCAGTGTTCATGTTCCCAAGGTGATTTCCAGCTGCCTCCTGCCTTTCTGAGAGATTCTCCAAGATCAGCAGCTGGGTCTGGCATATGCTTCTTTCAAATTAGTGGCTCTTCTCTGTATACTAGAGCACGTGAGATTCTTTGTCAGCCCTTTAAGACAGACATCTCTATTTTCTACAGTCCTCAGGCTTTTTCTAAATCAAGCTTTACTGGTCTCACAGCCTGGTCTGGGGAATTCAATATGGGGCTTGGACCCCTAACTTGTTGGGGAGAACCTCTGCAATTGTAATTATTCTCCCATTTGTGGGTGACCCATATGAGGGTATGCATCCTGTCTATACTGCATCTCCATCCTTCCCACCCATATTGTTGTGCTCCTTATTTATATCTTTCATTGTATGAGATCTTTTCTGTCAGTGTTCTGGTTTTTCTAATCAATATTCAATCTGTAAATAGTTGTAATTTTGGTGTGCTCAATAAAGGAGGTGAGTTTAGGGTCTTCCTAGTCAACCGTCTAGGCCACCCACCAAAGATCTCTTTTCATTTAGTGCTATGACTGTTACTTTTTTGGCCCAATCAAGGAACATTTTCACTATAGCAAATCTCTTAAAATATTAGTTAATTTTCCACTAATATTACTGGGATCTACTTCATTATCTCAGGGTCACAATAACAAATCTGCTTAGAATAAATGTTTTACCTGGGTTTTCTGTGAAGCTTCTATAGAAAAAAATACCCTTAAGATTTATAGAAATTCAACTATAGAAAAGATTTGCAAGATATAACATTAAATTCCCAGAAGGATTTTTTAATACAGCAGTTTCTATATTCCAAAGTCAAAGCTATGGTTTTTCCAGTAGTCATGTATTGATGTGAGAGTTAGACCATAAAGAAGGCTGAGTGCCCAAGAATTGATGCCTTTGAATTGTGGTTTTGGAGAAGACTCTTGAGAGTCCCTTGGACATCAAGATCAAACCAGTCAATCCTAAAGGAAATCAATCCTGAATATCCATTGGAAGGACTGATGCTGAAGCTGAAGCTCCAATACTTTGGCCACCTGATGCGAAGAGCTAAATCACTGGAAAAGACCATGATGCTAGGAAAGACTGAAGGCAAGAGAAGAAGGGGATGGCAGAGGACAAGATGGTTGAATCACATCACTGACTCAATGGACATGAGTTTTAGCAAACTCCGGGAGACGGAAGGACAGGGAAGCCTGGGATGCTGCAGTCCATGGGGTTGCAAAGAGTCAGACACAACTGAGTGACAGAACAGCACTAGCACTATACACTAACAATAAAAGATCAGAAAGAGAAACTAAGGAAACAATTCCATTTACCACCACAACAAAAAGAGTACAATACGATAAACCTAGGTAAAGAGGCAAAAGATATATACTTTAAAATTGCAAACACTGATTTAAAAAAATTGAAGAGAGCATTATAAAAATCTACAAAAAATAAATACTAAAGAAGATGTGGAGAAAGGGAACCCTCTTGCACTGTTGGTAGGAATGTAAACTAATATAGCCACTACGGAGAAAGTATGGCAATTCTTTTAAAAACTAGGAATAAAACTACCATATAACCTAGCAATCCCACTATTGGGTATGTACCATATGAAAACCATAATTTTAAAGGCACATGTACCGCAATGTTCATTGCAGCACTATTTACAATAACCAAGACTTGGAAGCAACCTAGATGTCCATTGACAGATGGATGCATAAAGAAATTGTGGTGTATATATATATATGATGAAATATTACTCAGCCATAAAGGGAAACAAATGTGAATCAGTTGAACTGACGTGGATGAACTTAAAGCCTGTTATATAGAGTGAAGTAATTCAGAAAGAGAAAAAGAAGTATCATATATTGATGCATCAGATCAGATCAGATCAGTCACTCAGTTGTGTCTGACTCTTTGCGACCCCATGAATCGCAGCACACCAGGCCTCCCTGTCCATCACCAACTCCCGGAGTTCACTCAGACTCACATCCATCGAGTCAGTGATGCCATCCAGCCATCTCATCCTCTGTCGTCTCCTTCTCCTCCTGCCCCCAATCCCTCCCAGCATCAGAGTCTTTTCCAATGAGTCAACTCTTCGCATGAGGTGGCCAAAGTACTGGAGTTTCAGCTTTAGCATCATTCCTTCCAAAGAAATCCCAGGGCTGATCTCCTTCAGGATGGACTGGTTGGATGTCCTTGCAGTCCAAGGGACTCTCAAGAGTCTTCTCCAACACCATCATTCAAAAGCATCAATTCTTCAGCGCTCAGCCTTCTTCACAGTCCAACTCTCACATCCATACATGACTGTTGGGGGCCAGTGTGAGGCACTCTGCTTGTGGCAAAGGTCATGAGGAAGGAGGCTCAACATACGCAAAGGCAGGATCGAGCCTCAGGAGTCCCCTGGAAATCCTCGAGCATCTACCCCCATAACCAGAGCCTGCCTACTTTACTACTTTGTGCTCTCACCTACACCTCTGACTTTATGGGGGACTGTGCCCCACCACCTCTTTCAGAGAAGGAGTTAACTTAGAGCTCCAGTTAATAAAACTTCCTGGGCGTGACAAGAGTGTTTTAACCTACAAACTCCTCTGAAGGTTCTCTAGCCTGCCTGACAGGCTTGTCCGGCCACATGTGATTGCTCACAGCCTCCCAACCATGAGAGGCACGAGATGCTTTAAACCTTCTAAAAACAGGTTCTTTATAGAAGTTAGAAAACCATTAGTATAAGTATAGTGGGCTGATTAGAAATTGTATTGGTGAAGGGTTTTTCATTTGTTGAGACAATATTTGTTGCTAAGTCTCCACATCCCCTGCCCTTACACACATTAATGAATATATAGAAGAAATAAGTATTAACCTTTGATATTAATCACGTTAGACCTTAGGCTAAGTAAATTTCTTTCCTTAATTAAAACCCACTACACCCTCACCCTATAGGAATGTAACTTTATCTGGTACCTTCGGAAGGTGGAGTCTTTTTTAAGAATAATCACCCCTGGAGAAATAAGTGTCCTGATTGACTGACCGCTGTCACAAGGAGAGGGTCATAAATTGTCAGCAGGCCCCCTGGCCAGAAGATGATGCAACACCCCTAAGACCTCTGTATACATTTGCATGAAGCACCTGACTTTGATAAAAGTCAGGACTGCTGACCCCGCGTGACTTTTGCATAACATCTCAGTGTATAAAAGTAGACCATGGAAAATAAAGAATTGGGATCAGTTTCTCGAAATACTGGTCTCCCCATGTCGCTCTCTCTCTCAAACTCTGGCTGAGTCTCCATCTGAAGCACGGAACCCACCAAGCTTACTAATTTTGCCTGGGCTGCTAAGATCCGACCAGGGGGGCCTCAGTGTCTCCTCTCCTTTGGGAGAACAGAAGGACGCCTGCGGCCTACGTAAGTGGTGCAAACTTCTTGTCTTGAAGTTTTATTGGTTTTCCACGTAAGCCAAGCTACTCAGCCTCTTTTCTCCACTGAATTTTCCTACTGAGCTATCCTCATTCTATTACTCTTTATATCTCTAATTAATATCTAATTGAAGCTATTGTATCCTGATCCTCGCTGATGCCGTCCCCACTTCAAACTCCCTGGATCAGCCAGGGCTGGACCTCGGCACAGGACCACAGGAAAAACCATAGCCTTGACTAGACGAAACTTTGTTGGCAAAGTAATGTCTCTGCTTTTGATTATGCTATCTAGGTTGGTCATAACTTTCCTTCCAAGGAGTAAGCGTCTTTTAATTTCGTGGCTGCAGTCACCATCTGCAGTGATTTTGGAGCCCAGAAAAATAAAGTCTGACACTGTTTCCACTGTTTCCCCATCTATTTCCCATGAAGTGGTGGGACTGGATGCCATGATCTTCGTTTTCTGAATGTTGAGCTTTAAGCCAACTTTTTCACTCTCTACTTTCACTTTCATCGAGGCTTTTGAGTTCCTCTTCACTTTCTGCCATAAGGGTGGTGTCATCTGCATATCTGAGGTTATTGACATTTCTCCCAGCAATCTTGATTCTAGCTTGTGTTTCTTCCAGTCCAGCGTTTCTCATGATGTACTCTGAATATAAGTTAAATAAGCAGGGTGACAATATACAGCCTTGACGAACTCCTTTTCCTATTTGGAACCAGTCTGTTGTTCCATGTCCAGTTCTAACTATTGGTTCCTGACCTGCATACAAATTTCTCAAGAGGCAGATCAGGTGGTCTGGTATTCCCATCTCTTGAAGAATTTTCCACAGTTTATTGTGATCCACACAGTCAAAGGCTTTGGCATCCAGCGGATGTTGGCACTTTGATCTCTAGTTCCTCTGCCTTTTCTAAAACCAGCTTGAACATCAGGAAGTTCATGGTTCACATATTGCTGAAGCCTGGCTGGGAGAATTTTGAGCATTACTTTACTAGCATCTGAGATGAGTGCAATTGTGTGGTAGTTTGAGCATTCTTTGGCATTGCCTTTCTTTGGGATTGGAATGAAAACTGACCTTTTCCAGTCCTGCGGCCACTGCTGAGTTTTCCAAATTTGCTGGAGTATTGAGTGCAGCACTTTCACAACATCATCTTTCAGGATTTGGAATAGCTCAACTGGAATTCTATCACCTCCACTAGCTTTGTTTGTAGTGATGCTTTCTAAGGCCCACTTGACTTCACATTCCAGAATGTCTGGCTCTAGGTGAGTGATCCCACCATCGTGATTATCTGGGTCGTGAAGATCTTTTTTGTACAGTTCTTCTGTGTATTCTTGCCACCTCTTCTTAATATCTTCTGCTTCTGTTAGGTCCATACCATGTCTGTCCTTTATCGAGCCCATCTTTGCATGAAATGTTCCTTTGGTATCTCTGATTTTCTTGAAGAGATCCCTAGTCTTTCCCATTCTGTTGTTTTCCTCTATTTCTTTGCATTGGTTGCTGAAGAAGGCTTTCTTATCTCTTCTTGCTATTCTTTGGAACTCTGCATTCAGATGTTTATATCTTTCCTTTTCTCCTTTGCTTTCGCTTCTCTTCTTTTCACAGCTATTTATAAGGCCTCCCCAGACAGCCATTTTGCTTTTTTACATTTCTTTTCCATGGGAATACTCTTGATCCCTGTCTCCTGTACAATGTCACAAACCTCATTCCATAGTTTACCAGGCACTCTGTCTATCAGATCTAGGCCCTTAAATCTATTTCTCACTTCCACTGTATAATCATAAGGGATTTGATTTAGGTCATACCTGAATGGTCTAGTGGTTTTCCCTACTTTCTTCCATTTCAGTCTGAATTTGACAATAAGGAGTTCATGGTCTGAGCCACAGTCAGCTCTTGGTGTTGTTTTTGCTGACTGTATAGAGCTTCTCCATCTTTGGCTGCAAAGAATATAATCAATCTGATTTTGGTGTTGACCATCTGGTGATGTCCATGTATAGAGTCTTCTCTCGTGTTGTTGGAAGAGGGTGTTTGTTATGACCAGTGCATTTTCTTGGCAAAACTCTATTAGTCTTTGCCCTGCTTCATTCCATATTCCAAAGCCAAATTTGCCTGTTACTCCAGGTGTTTCTTGACTTCCTACTTTTGCATTCCAGTCCCCTATAATGAAAAGGACATCTTTTTGGGGTTTTAGTTCTAAAAGGTTTTGTAGGTCTTCATAGAACTGTTCAACTTCAGCTTCTTCATCGTTACTGGTGGGGAAATGGTATTGATGAACCTATTTGCAGGGCCGTAATATAGATACAGGCTTAGAGAATGGACTCATGGACATAGTAGGGGAAAGAGAGGGTGGAACAAATTGAGAGAGTAGCACTGACATATAAACACTACCATGTGTAAAATAGTTACCTAGTGGGAAATTGCTATATAATACAAAAGCTTAACCCAGTGCTCTGTGATGACCCAGAGGGATGAAAAGTTGAGGGTGGGGGGAATGGGAGGGAGGCTCAAGAGGGAGAGGATACACATATAGCTATTGCTGACTTGCATTGTATGGCAGAAATCAACATAACATTGTAAAGTAATCATCCTCCAATTTTAAACAAATAAATTTAAAAATGACACAAACAGATAAAAAGATATACCCTGTTCTTGCATTGGAAAAATCAATATTGTTAAAATGATGACACTACCAAAGGCAATCTACAGACTCAATGCAGTCCCTATCAAAGTGTCAATGGCATTTTTCACAGAGCTAGAATAAAAAATATTAAAATTTGTATAGAAACACAAAAGTTGAACAGCCAAAACAATCTTGGGAATGAAAAATGGAGCTGGAGGAATTAGGGTCTCAGAGTTTAGTCTAATAGTACAAAGTTATAGTCATCAAAATAGTATGGTACTGCCCTGCGACCCCAGCCCCCCCACCCCACCCATGCCCCACCTCCCCACCGCACCCCCCCCCCGCAAAGAGCAGAAATCAAGATCAATGGAACAGAATAGAAAGCCCAGAAATTAGTTCACTGTCCTATGTACAATTAATCTATGACAAAGGAGAAAAGAATATACAATGGAGAAAGGACAGTCTCTTCAATAAGAGACTGGGAAAACTGGGCAGCTATATGTAAAAGAATGAAATTAGAGCATTTTCTAATACCATGTGTGTGTGTGTGTGTGTGTGTGTTAGTCACTCAGTCATGTCTGATTTTACGACCCCATGGACTGTAGCCTGTCAGGCTCCTCTGTCCTTGGAATTCTCCTGGCAAGAATACTGGTGTGGGCTGTCATTCCCTTCTCCACTCTAACACCATACACAAAAATAGACATAAAATGAGTTAAAGACTTAAATATAAGACTGGATACTATAAACTCTTCAAGGAAAACACCAGCAAAAAATCTTTGACATAAGTCTCAGCAATATCTTTTTGATTCATCTCCTAGAGTAATGGAAATAAAAACAAAAATAAACAAATGGAGCCTAATTAAACTTAAAGTTTTTGCACAGCAAAGGAAACCATAAACAAAACAAAAAGACAGCCTATAGAGGAGAAAACATTTGCAAATGGTGTGATTGACCATGGATTACTTTCAAAACATACAAACATTTCATACAGCTTAATATCAAAAAACAAACAACCCAATCAAAATGTGCAGAAGACCTAAATTACATTTCTCCAAGGAAGACAAATAGATGACACAAAGGCACAGGCATGATGTTCAACATCACTAATTATTATAGAAATGTAAATTAAAACTACAATGAAATATCAACTCACACTGGTCAGATTCTCCATCATAAGAAAATTTACACAATAAATGCTGGAGAGAGTGTGGAAGAAAAGGAACCTCCTACACTATTGGTGGGAAGTAAATTGATGAAGCCACTATGGAAAACAGTATGAAGATCCCCTTAAAAACTAAATATAGAGCTACCACGTGATTTAGCAATCCCACTCCTGTGCATATACCTGGTGAGAAACATCATTCAAAAATATACATGTACCTCAATGTTCATTGCAGCACTATTTACAATAACAAAGACATGGAAGCAACTTAAATGTCTATCAACAGATGAATAGATAAAGAAGTTTTGACTCGATGGATGTGAGTCTCAGTGAACTCCAGGAGTTGGTGATGGACAGGGAGGCCTGGGGTGCTGCGATTCATGGGGTCGCAAAGAGTCGGACACGACTGAGTGAATGATCTGATCTGATAGGTTTCCCAGGTGCCTCAGTAGGTATGGAATCTGCCTGTAATGTGGGAGACATAGGAGACATGCATTCTCTCCCTGGGTCAGGCAGATCCCCTGGAGGAGGGCATGGCAACCCCCTTCAGTATTCTTTCCTAGAGAATCCCATGGACAGAGGAGCCTGGCAGGCCACAGTCCAAAAGATCGCAAAGACTAGGACACTACTGAAACAACTGAGCTTGCACTCCTATATATATAAATATATATATATATATATACACACACACATTAACTCCTGCATATGTGTGTTTGTGTGTGTGTGTGTTGTGTGTTAGTCACCTAGCTGTGTCCAAGTCTTTGCAACCCTATGGACTGTAACCTGCCAGGGTTCTCTGTCCATGGAATTCTCCATGCAAGAATACTGGGGTGGGTTGTCATTTCCTTCACCAACACACACACACACAACACACACACACACAAAGGTACTTGGACAAAAAAACAAGATGAAATAATACTATTAGCAGCAATATGGGTAGACCTGGAGATTATCATACTAAGTAAGCCAAAGACAAATACTATATGATATCACTGGTATATGGAATCTGAAACAATGATACAGTGAACTTATTTTCAATACACAAAGAGACTCACAGACACAGAAAAAAAAAAACTTATGGTCACCAAATGGGGTGTTTGGGGAAAGACAAATTAGGAGTTTAGGTTTAATATATGCACAACAATATATTTTAAAAATTGTAAATGACTTACTTTATATTCCATGGAATTGTAACATTTATTATAATATATATGGGGTCCAACTCTTTATGACCCCATAGACTGTAGCCCACCAGGCCTCCTCTGTCCATGAGAATTCCCCAGGCAAAAATACTGGAGTAGGTTGCCATTCCCTTCTCCAGGGGATCTTTACATCCTAGGGACTGAACTGAGGTCTCCTGCATTGCAGGTAGATTCTTTAATGACTGAGCCACAAGGGAAGCCTATGTATATTTATCTGTATGTATATATATGTAATTACTGTGAGTCAGTGTACATGGTCAGTATATATAGTCACTGACTATATACATATACATAATCACTGTGCTATATACCTGAAACTAAGACATTTTAAATTAACTATACTTCAACTTTTTAATATTTAAATTCTAAAAATAAAAGCTAAAAACATAACTACCATTTGATCCAACAATTCCACTCCTGGGGATATACCTGGAAAAACTGAAAATATTACGGTTAGTGCAATAAGTAAGACAGAAAAAGACAAATGTTGTATGATATCACTTACATGATATCACTAAAATAATACTTATGAATTATATATGCAAAACTGAAACAGACTCATAGATACAGGAAAAAATATTTTTGATTTCCAAAGGCTATAATTAAGGGGTAATAGACAAATTAGGGGTATGGAAGGAATGAAAGTGAAAAGTGAAAGTCGCCCAGTCGTGTTCAACTCTTTGCAACCCAATGGAATGTAGCACACCAGGTTTCTCTGTCCATGGGATTCTTCAAGCAAAAATACCGGAATGGGTTGCCATTTCCTTCTCCAAGGGATCTTCCTAACCCAGGGATTGAACACAGGTCTCCTGCACTGAAGACAGATTCTTTACTGCCTGAGCCACCAGAGAAGCATAGATACCTGAATGTTTAATATGACAGTACAACCCTTGAGACTTACAAGAAGTTAATACAACATATCTGGTGGAATATAATGTTAGTTCAAAAAGTATGTGTTGTTTTGCATAAATGTATAATACATTATTCATTGTTTTCACTTTCTTTTTATACTCTCCAGTAAGCTATAAAACTTCAGAATATCTTTAAATTTTCTATTATGATTTATTCTTTTTCTTTTGCAAAATGGTTATAAAACATTATAAAGAAATTAAGGTGATTTTTATATTTTAAACTAAATATAAATCAGGTTTCTGCTTGTACTTCCACATTTATAAACAGACAATGCAAATTTAAGAGTGCAAGGTGCTCAACTTGGTACTCTGTGATTACCTAGATGGGTGAGATGAGGGTGTCCAAGAGGGAGGGTATATATGCATACATATAGCTGATTCACTTCATTGTACAGCAGAAATTAACACAACATCGTAAAGCATCTATTGTCGTTCAGTCACCAAGTTGTGTCCAACCCTTTGGAACCCCATGGACTGCAGCATGCCTGGCCTCCCTGTCCCTCACCATATCCCAGAGTTTGCCCAAGTTCATGTTCATAAAAGCATCTATACTCCAATACAAAACAAAATAAAGAATGAAATATTTGTTTACTCCCATTATACTGAAAAAAAGTTAAACTGTCTACAAATTGAATTGTTGGCAAAGATACGGGGAAATGCTAACTCTTAAATTGCAAGTTAAGAGTGGAAACTGATAAATCACTTTAGAGAACAATTTTACAATATTTAAGCAAAGTTTGTAAAAGACTAAAGAAAGACCTTTACTTTGGTTAAATCACACTGGAATTTTCTCCTTGAAGAGAGAAATCAATCCACGAAATGTCATCAAGCAAAAGCAGCCTGATTTTATTAAAGAACACCAATCCAAAAGTAATAATTAAGTGAGGAAGAAAAAAAACGCAGTTTAGGAACAAAATTTCAGTATTTTAGACCTGGGCTAAAGCTCTCTTAACCTTTTTTGCAAAGGGCTTGAAGCTTTTAGCAAAGGAAAGCTTTAATCTAACCAAAAATTTTACAAACTTTTAAAACCTGTCAAAGATTTATGATTTGAGCAAGTAGCAAAAATCTTAGTAAAGTTGCATTTACAATTTTACTGGGAAATGCCATGTAGGAGTCTTCACACTTACTTTGACATTGTTTCTAGAACAATGATCATTCCTAGTAAGGCAGATCAATTATTATTGATCATCATCAGCAAAGTTTCTTCAGCAATAAGTTTCCAACATTGAAGAAATGCATTCTTGCCATTGTTTGGAGAAGGACTTGGGTGCCACCTAGCGGCAATCTTGGGGATGTCAAAGCTCATTGTACATGGGACAGTTTTGCAAATCATTGACATGCATTTAATTAATCGCATTTCAGTCAGTCCTTTTGGATTTACCAAATCAAACTGGGCAATTATTATTATGAAGTCATTGTAAAACAAACAAATTTTTTTATAGAGTAAGCTGAAACACAGTGTCCTTAGTTTTAAAATGCCATTCTAAGTATGGACAAAAATCTTAATTTTGTCAGACATCATATATTCTCTATTAAGTAGTTAATTTATTTCTATTTTTAATTAAGATGTTTGCAGAAGTCAAAAACTTCATTTGTCTCTACAATATGTCTATATCACAAACAATCTCAAAGGCATCTCTGCTAAAGGTATAACTTTCCTCCTAATCTATTTTCTATTAGGCAGACTTTGAATATAACAATATTCAATTATTCACAGACTATTTAGTCATCCCCACAGAATGAATTATAGATATTTTTAATGCATTTATAAAACAGTTTTCAAAGGTCATAGCAATCAATTTATCTTGATTATTCTTAAAATATGTGAATGAAACCACTCTAATTTCAGAAGGCAAAGAGGACTTAAGAGCCTCTTGATGAGGGTGAAGGAGGAGAGTGAAAGAGCAGGCTCAATATTTAAAAAAAATAAGATCATGGCATACAGCCCTATTACTTCACGGCAAATAGAAGGGGAAAACATGGAAGTAGTGACAGATTTCCACTTCTTGGGCTCTAAAACAGAGAAGGCAATGGCACTCCACTCCAGTACTCTTGCCTGGAAAATCCCATGGGCAAAGGAGCCTGGTAGGGTTCAGTCCATGGGGTCGCGAAGAGTCGGACACGACTGAGCGACTTCACTTTCACTTTTCACTTTCATGCATTGGAGGAGGAAATGGCAACCCACTCCAGTGTTCTTGCCTGGAGAATCCCGGGGACGGGGAGCCTGATAGGCTGCCATCTATGGGGTTGCACAGAGTCGGAGATGACTGAAGCGACTTAGCAGCAGCAGCAGGGCTCTAAAATCACTGCAGATGGTGACTGCAGCCATGAAATCAGAAAATGATTACTTCTTGGCAGGAAAGCTATGGCAAATCTAGACAGTGTGTTGAAAAGTAGAGACATTACTCTGCCAACAAACATCTATATAGTCAAAGCTATGGTCTTCCCTGTGGTCATGTACAGGTTGTGAGAACTAGACCATAAAGAAGGCAGCACCCAAAGAATTGATGCCTTCTAACTGTGTTTCTGGAGAAAACTTCTAAAAGTTCCTTGTACAGCAAGGAGATCAAAGTAGTCAATCTTAAGGGACATCAACCCTGAATACTCACTGGAAGGACTGATGCTGAAGCTGAAGCTCTAGTATTTTGGTCATCTGATGTGAACAGCCAACTCATTGGAGAAGTCCCTGATGCTGGGAAAAAGAGAGGGCACCAGGAAAAGAGGGCATCAGAGGATGAGATGGCTGGATGGCATCACTAATGCAATGGACATGATCTTGGGCAAAATTCAAGAGATGGTGAGGGACAAGGAGGCCTGGCATGCTACAGTCAAAAAGGTCGCAATGCATTGGATACAACCGGGTGACTGAACAAAAACATTCTTAAACTGTCCTTCAAAATTAATAGTCTAAGAACCATCTAGCATTTGAACAACCATTTAAATAATCAAGAATTCATCTTCATCAGAAAAGAAACTATGGTATCTGAATTTACATTCAGAGCAGACTTACAGTTCTTAGAAAGTAGGAGGGGAAGTCAAAATCTCAAGGTGATATGACTAGATGGTAAGTGTTTGTGTTCAGTTCAGTCACTTAGTCATGTTCGACTCTTTGCGACCCCATGGACTGTAGCACACCAGGCTTCTGTGTCCATCACCAACTCCTGGAGCTTACTCAAACTCAACTCCATGGAGTCAGTGATGCCATCCAGCCATCTCATCCTCTGTCGTCCCCATCTCCTTCCTCCTTCAATCTTTCCCAGCATCAGGGTCTTTTCCAATGAGTCAGTTCTTTGCATCAGGTGGCCAAAGTATTGGAGTTTCAACTTCTGCATCAGTCCTTCCAGTGAATCTTCAGTTGCAGTCCAAGGGACTCTCAAGAGTCTTCTCCAATACCATAGTTCAAAAGCATCAATTCTTTGACAACCAGTTTTCTTTATAGTACAACTCTCACATACATACATGACTACTGGAAAAACCATAGCTTTAACTAGACGGACCTTTGCCAGCAAAGCAATGTCTCTGCTTTTTAATATGCTATCTAGGTTGGTCATAGCTTTTCTTCCAAGGAGCAAGCATCTTTTAATCTCGTGGCTGCGGTCACTATCTGCAGTGATTTTGTAGCCCAAGAAAATAAATTCTGTCACTGATTCCATTGTTTCCCCATCTATTTGCCACGAAGTGATTGGACTAGATGCCATAATCTTAGTTTTCTCAATGTTGAGTTTTAAGACAACATTTTCACTCTCCTCTTTCACTTTCACCAAGAGGCTCTTTAGTTCTTCTCTGCTTTCTGCCATAATGGTGGTGTCATCTGCATATCTGAGATTATTGATATTTTTCCCAGCAATCTTGATTCCACAACACTGGAATCAAGATTAGAATCAAGTGTTGTGTAGTAAGAAGAAAATCTTCCAACCCAGAAGTGACCCATCCTGTTAAAAGTAGAAATGTAACCTTGAACACCAACAAGTCAAAGAACAATTGCCACAATTTTTAACCTATTAACTGATGGTTACAGTGTAGTTCATTGTGTTGCAAAGTCAAAGCCAAGATCCTAGGAATTATGTTAAAGACATAGTACAGGTAAACCAGGTGGCGCTAGAGGTAAAGAATCCACTTGCCAATGCAGATACGAGATGGGGGTTTGATCCCTAACTCAGGAAGATCCCCTGGAGTGTGAAATGGCAATCCTCTCCAGTATTCTTGCTTGGAAAATTCCACGGACAGAGGAGCCTGGTGTGCTACAGTCCATGGGATGGCAGAGTCGAACATGGCTGAGGGACTGAGCACCAAGCATACACACACTACACATCAGAAAAGTAGCATTTTAAAGTTTTAATCAATGTAAGTGGAGTAACTAAATCCTTAAAATTTAGTTTTATGGATCTCACAATTCAATAATTTATAATTATATTTAGAATAACACAATACTTGTATTTCTTATCATTTAAATTAATATTAGCCTATCTGATCCAAAAATGGTAATTTGTATAGCAAATTCAGAACTTTCAAATTAATTAGATAGGAAAATAAAGCAAAATTGTAAGACAAGCATTTTCTAGGATATTTTTCAGAATACATACATAAATTACATATTGCATATATACACAATAGACTGGAAAAGCTAAGAAAACATTGACAAGCAAGTTACACAGAGGAATAAGAGTTTTTAAAACTGCAGATAATTTTGTCAAAGGCTTTCTCTGCATCTATTGAGATAATCAAATGGTTTTTGTTTTTCAATTTGTTAATGTGGTGTATTACATTGATTGATTTGCGGATATTGAAAAATCCTTGCATCCCTGGGATAAAGCCCACTTGGTCATGGTGTATGATCTTTTTAATGTGTTGTTGGATTCTGATTGCTAGAATTTTGTTTAGGATTTTTGCATCTATATTCATCAGTGATATTGGCCTGTAGTTTTCTTTTTTTGTGGGATCTTTGTCAGGTTTTGGTATTAGGGTGATGGTGGCCTCATAGAATGAGTTTGGAAGTTTACCTTCCTCTGCAATTTTCTGGAAGAGTTTGAGCAGGATAGGTGTTAGCTCTTCTCTAAATTTTTGGTAGAATTCAGCTGTGAAGCCGTCTGGACCTGGGCTTTTGTTTGCTGGAAGATTTTTGATTACAGTTTCAATTTCCGTGCTTGTGATGGGTCTGTTTCTGTGATATTTCTGTGATAAGGCCACTCATATGACCAAAGTTAGATGTATTCACAGAGAAGATATGAGAAATCTTAAGTTGCCACCTCTGTCTGATCTTCAGGCTTTACAAAAACAGGAACGGAACGTAAGGCAGAGGTGTTAGTAAATGGATGAGAGTTGAAACTGTGTTCTAAAACAAAGCTAATCTACAAATATATATTTTCTCCTCACTTTCTTTTAGACTCTAGACTCTTAAGGGAACTCTGTAAAAACTAGCTTACTGCTGGCTAACAGAACAGTTCAATGACTACCCATGGCAAAGAATTTTGAAAAGTGTTAGTCACTCAGTCACGTCCAACTCTGCAACCTCATGGACTATAGCTCACCAGACTCCTCCATCCACAGAATTCTCCAGGCAAGAATACTGGAGTAGGTAGCCATTCCCTTCTCCAGGGATCTTCCTGACCCAGGGATTGAACCTGGGTCTCCTGCATTGCAGGCAGATTCTTTACCTTCTGAGCTAACAAGTAAGTTCATGGAAAAGAATACAAGACATAAAAAAAAAAAGTTTAGAAAAGTCACTACACAAAAAACTGCGTTCACAAAAGCAGCCAGCAAATTTGGAAAACTCAGTAGTGGCCACAGGACTGGAAAAGGTCAGTTTTCATTCCAATCCCAAAGAAAGGCAATGTCAAAGAATGCTTAAACTACAGCACAATTACACTCATCTCACACGCTAATAAAGTAATGCTCAAAATTCTCCAAGCCAGGCTTCAGCATACATGAACTGTGAACTTCCAGATGTTCAAACTGGTTTTAGAAAAGGCAGAGGAACCAGAGATCAAATTGCCAACATCCGCTGGATCATGGAAAAAGCAAGAGAATTTCAGAAGAACATCTATTTCTGCTTTATTGACTATGCCAAAGCCTTTGACTGTGTGGATCACAATAAACTGTGGAAAATTCTGAAAGAGATGGGAATACCAGACCACCTGACCTGCCTCTTGAGAAACCTGTATGCAGGTAAGGAAGCAACAGTTAGAACTGGACATGGAACAACAGACTGGTTCCAAATAGGAAAAGGAGTCCATCAAGGCTGTATATTGTCACCCTGCTTATTTAACTTATATGCAGAGTACATCATGAGAAATGCTGGGCTGGAAGAAGCACAAGCTGGCCTCAAGATTTCGGGGAGAACTATCAATAACCTCAGATATGCAGATGACACCACCCTTATGGCAGAAAGTGAAGAGGAACTCAAAAGCCTCTTGATGAAAGTGAGAGAGGAGAGTGAGAAAATTGGCTTAAAGCTCAACATTCAGAAAACTAAGATCATGGCATCCTGCCCCATCGCTTCATGACAAATAGATGGGGATACAGGCTGACTTTATTTTTCTGGGCTTGAAAATCACTGCAGATGGTGATTGCAGTCATGAAATTAAGATGCATGAAATTAAAAGACGCTTACTCCTTGGAAGGAAAGTATGACCAACCTAGACAGCATATTGAAAAACAGAGACATTACTTTGTAACAAAGGTCCATCTAGTCAAGGCTATGGTTTTTCCAGTAGTCATGTATGGATGTGAGAGTTGGACTGTGAAGAAAGCTGAGCGCCAAAGAATTGATACTTTTGAACTATGGTGTTGGTGAAGACTCTTGAGAGTCCCTTGGACTGCAAGGAGATCCAACCAGTTCATCCTAAAGGAGATCAGTCCTGGGTGTTCATTGGAAGGACTGATGTTGAAGCTGAAACTCCAATACTTTGGCCACCTCATGCGAAGAGCCGAATCATTTGAAAAGACCCTCATGCTGGGAAAGATTGAGGGTAGGAGAAGGGGATGACAGAGGATGAGATGGTTGGATGGCATTACCGACTCAATGGACATGAGTTTGGATAAATCCCGGGAGTTGGTGATGGACAGGGAGGCCTGGTGTGCTGTGGTTCATGGGGTTGCAAAGAGCCAGACACGACTGAGCAACTGAACTGAATTGAACTGATGAGTTTCTCCTGTACAGCAAAGTGAATCCATTATGCATATATCCACTCCTTTTTATATTCTCTTCCCATATAGGTCATTAAGAGTATTGAGTAGAGTTCATTGTGCTATACAGTAGGTTCTTATTAGTTATCTATTTTATATATAGTAGTGTGTACATGTCAATTCCAAAAGGTGAGTATGCTTACCTTGTTAAAGGAAAGCACAAAAAAGGACTAAAAAAAAACAAGAAATGACATATGAACAAAGTGAGAATACTAAAAAACTAAATAGAAATTTTATATAAGAATAAGCTAGAAATTTTGCATTAAAAATTCAAAAACTGAATTGAAAAATATAGGGATTCAACAAAAGAGCTGAACAGGCAAAAGAGAGAAACAACAAATTTAGGAAAAGTTCATTTGGAATTATTGAGTCTGAGAAGCAAAGAACAAAAGAATGAAGACAAATGAATGGACTCAGAGACTTATGGAACACCAAGAAGTAGAAAATATATGCATATGGAAGTCCAAGAAGAAAAGGAGAGAGAGAACTGAAAAGAGATTATTTGAACAAATAATATCTGAAAATTTTCAAATTTAAGGAAGAGTAAGGACTTACAGATCCAAAGGCTCAATGAAATCCAAATAAGATAAACTCAAATATATTTACCGTGAGAAATATAATGAAATGGTTAAAAGACAAAGAAAATCTTGACAGCAACAAGAAAGAAGTGATTGATCACAAACAAGGGACCTTTCATGATTTCTATCTGAAGATTTCTCAGCAGAAACCTTGGAAGCCAGATGGCAGTGGAATGATACATTTACAGAGCTGAAAGAAAAACAAAAAACCATCACCCCAAAATTTTACTTCTGGCAATTTTTTTTTTAAATGAGAAATAAAGTAAACACTGTTTTGAAAACAACTTCTGAATGAATTTACTACCAGTACAATTGTCCTGCAAGAAATCTGAGTCCTTCAAGTTGAAATAAAATGAAAATTTAAAGTTCTCCAGTAGAAATAAAAACACAGGCAATTTTTTTTAAAGAGTACTATTTAAATTTGATTTTTAATCCTACTGTTTATTTTTTACAAGATTAAAAAACAAATGCACAAAACATCTATAATCTAAGTTAATAAGTAGGCAATAATTAAAGATTAATTTTTGATATAGATAGTATAAAGTGGGAGCTAGAGCTATAAAGGAAAAAGTTTTTCTTTAAGCAAATGAAGGTATGTAGTATTAACTTAAAATAGATTATTAAAACTAGGATATTATACTGCATTGTAACTACATACCAGAAAAAACTATAAAAAATGCACAAAGTAAGAAGGGAATTTAAATGTGTCACTACAAAGATTAATACCAAAAAGACAATTATCTGGGAAATGAGAGACAAAAAAATAAATAAAAGCTGTATGATGTAGAGAAAACTATTTAGCAAATTGGCAGAAGTCTCTCTTTACCAGTACTTACTTTGACTGTAAATACTCATCCCACAGACACACGAAGGTTAGAGCTACACCTAAAACAATATTCTCTGAAAAGGACCTGAAGACTAGCTGAACAGCTCTTGCACAACAAGGGGCAGAAAAATCATATCAAGATGAGTTAAGAGAGGCAGAGATACAATCTTTTCAGCACCCTACTCCCAGTTCAGAGGGCAGGGGTCTATTGGAACTTTTTGTGGGGACAGATATGCAAGCAGGTGCCATTTTACATTCCACCTATGTGGCTAGTTCATTTTCATGGAGTCCAATTTTGACACTCCTCCCCATCTACTTTGTTAACAGCACTTGCTGTGCCCTAATGCCTTGCCCTGAATTGCCAGATGTGGCACAAAGACTCTCCCAACCCTGGCACTCCAGCATGGCCTAGCCCCACTCTGCCAAACCCAACATGCAGGCTGGCCCTGCTCAGCTGCCCCAGAATGGTTCAGTCTCACCTCATCAAACCTGGTGAGCAGCCTCAGCCCCTCCCATTGCTCCACTGTGGCCTGGCTCTGTCCCACAAAATGCACCAGTTATGTGTAGTCCACAGGCAACACCCCTTGAATGCCTGGCTCTGGTGGTCAGAGGGGCTAATGTTCTTGAAGTCTATGGGACTGAAACAATCAGAGAGGCAGTTCTTGGCAGGTTAACATCTCCAGGGCACTGCACAGACATCAGAATCAAACTTCCTCATGCTTTCTTAAGCTTTTTGTGACCACCCCTTCAGTCTTGGGAGAGATAGCTGTGTATACACACACACACACACACACACACAGAAGATCAAGCAAAATGAGAAAACTAAGGAATATGCTACAAATTAAAGGAAAGGATAAAACCCAGAAACAAACTTAAGGAAACAAAGAAAAGTATTTTAGCTGATAAAGAGCTCAAAGTAATGATTATAAAAATGCTCACTGGTCTCAGGAGAAAAATAAACACAGTGAAGACTTCAACAAAAAGACAGAAGTATAGCAAATTTCCAAACAGAAATCACAGAGCTGAAGAATACAAGTGAGATGAAAAATATACTAGAGGGTTTCAACAGCAGATATCCAATCTGACGCATCTAGAAGCAGAAGAGAGGGAGCAATGACCAGGAAGACCAGCAAGTGAAACTCACACAAACAAAGTAGCAAAAACAAACAAACAAACAAAGAATTCAAAAGAGCAAAGAGAGCTTAAGGTACCTATGGGACAACATGAAGCAGAGCAATGTTTGCATTATAGAGATTCTAAGAGGATAAAAGAAAAAGGAACAGAAAAATTATCTGAAGAAATAATTGCAGGAAAAAAATTTAATATAAATTTATTTATTTTAATTGGAGGTTAATTACTTTACAATATTGTATTGGTTTTGCCATACATCAACATGAATCCGCCACAGGTATACACGTGTTCCCCATCCCGAACCCCCCTCCCTCCTCCCTCCCCGTACCATCCCTCTGGGTCATCTCAGTGCACCAGCCCCAAGCATCCAGTATCATGCATCGAACCTGGACTGGCAATTCGTTTCATATATGATATTATACATGTTTCAATGCCATTCTCCCAAATTTTTAACCTGGGGAAGAAAAGAGAAATCCATATCCAGGAAAACTTAGGCAGTTCAGTCGCTCAGTCGTGTCCAACTCTTTGCAACCCCATGGACTGCAGCACGCCAGGCCTCCCTGTCCATCACCAACTCCCAGAACCTACTCAAACTCATGTCCATTGCATGGGTGATGCCATACAACCATTTCATCCTCTGTCATCCCCTTCTTCTCCTGCCTTCAATCTTTTCCAGCATCAGGGTCTTCTCCAGTGAGTCAGTTCTTCGCATCAGGTGACCAAAGTATTGGAGTTTTAGCTTCAACATCAGTCCTTCCAATGAACATTCAGGACTGATTTCCTTTAGGATGGACTGGTTAGTCCTTTCCTTTAGGAAGGACTGGAGATTCTTTTGGATATCCTGGCAGTCTATGGGATTCTCACGAGCCTTCTCCAACATCATAATTCAAAAGCATCAATTCTTCAGCGCTCAACTTTCTTTATAGTCCAGCTGTCACATCCATACATGACTATTGGAAAACCATAGGTTTGACTAGATGGACCTTTGTTGACAAAGTAATATCTCTGCTTTTTAACATGCTGTCTAGATTAGTCATAGCTTTTCTTCCAAAAAACAAGAGTCTTTTAATTTCATGGCTGCAGTCACCATCTGCAGTGATTTTGGAGCCCCCAAAATAAAGTCTCTCACTGTTTCCATTGTTTCCCCATCAATTTGCCATGAAGTGATGCCAGGAAAACTAGAGAGTTCCAAATAAAATGAACACAAAGAGATCCACACAGAAACATATTACAATTAAAATGTCAAAAGATAACATAAGCATAATCTGTTAAAAGTGAAAGAAAAACAACTTGTCATGTACAATAGAAATCCCATAAGACTATCACATGTTTCAGCTGAATATTTGCAGGCCAAAAAGGATAGGCAAGATATAGCCAAAGTGCTGAGAGCAAAATACTTCAAACCAACAACACTTTGCCCACCAAGGTTATCATTCATAATTGAAAGAGAGATAAAGAGTTTTCCAAACAAGCAAAACCTAAAGGATTTCACTACCACTAAATTAGCCTTATAAGAAATGTTAAAGGGACTTCTGTAAGTTGAAAAGAAAAGACAGTAAGTCATAACAGTAAAACATAAAATTAAAATCTCACCTGTAAAGGAAAATACATAGTAAAGGTAGTAGACTAATTAGGGCTTCCCAGGTGGAGCAGTGGTAAAAATTCCACTTGCCAATGCAGGAGTCACAAGAGATGGTCCAATCCCTGGGTTGAGAAGATCCCCTGGAGGAGGAAATAGATCCACCCCAGTATTTTTGTATGAAAAATTCCATCAAAGGGGAGCCTCGTGGGCTATAGTCCATGGGATCACAAGGAGTTGGACACACTGAGAAAAGGGCAACAGGATGAGATGGTTGGATGGCATCACCAACTCAATGGACATGAGTTTGAGCAAACTCCAGGAAATAGAGAAGGGCAAGGAAGCCTGGTGTGGTGTGCTGCAGTTCATGGGGTTACAAAGAGTTGGACACAACTTAGAGACTGAACAACCAAAACAGAGGGGCATCAAGAATACATCTACAAATGGAATGATTCTCACAGCACCTGCTGAACATTATCAGAGGCCTCAGACACCTAAAAAGATAAGAAAAGACCCTCATGTAACCAGGTGAGATGAAAGAGAGAAAAGGAAAAAAAAAGAGGAAGCAGGAAGGGACCTGTGCCCCTATGGGGAAGTGTGGCTAAAGGTGAAGAGACATTTCTGTACCCAAGGAACATCTATACTGGTGGGGAGATCAGCTGGGACAGAAAGAGAGCTTTCAGAGCCCAGAGGAGAGTACAGAAACTAATCTGTGTCAGGAAAAACAGAGTAAGACCTACACAGATGGTCCATGCCACAGCCCTGTGTATCCCAGCCTGAGGCATATGGCTGCTGGCATGGACAGAGGCTGAGTGCTAGAACGTGGAGTTTGGAGAGCAGATCCAGGGAGAGGACTGCTGATGGCTGTGCAGAGACAGGCCGAGGGGATGGGATGAGGAACTCCACAATTGGAAATGTTCCTGGAAGAAACCCAGAAAACCAAAGAAGTAAAGTGCCATTGTTGAGTAAGCACAAAAGGTGGGGGAGGTGGGGAGCATTACAATCTCTCTCCCCATGCACTGGTCCCTGCCTCCACAGACTAGAATAGGTTCCCATCAGAGGGGTTTGATGCATCCAAATCAGTAACTACCTCCCCCCTTTCCCTCCTGGGTGAGTACCTGTGTCCTAGTCAGCTGCCCCCTCTGCCCCTCCCACCAAAGTGAGCCAGTGCACCCTGTGCTGTCGTCACCTCCTCCCCCTTTTGCCTGAGCAGGGAGCAGATGCCTGTAGGTGGCCCATACACAGAGGTGGGGCTAAAACCAAAGCTGAGTACCAGGGGCTGTGTGACTAAGGAAGAAGAGCTGAAATCTCTCCTTATATCTGTACAAACTGTGGATTAAACCCCTAAAACTGGCTGAGTATACTCAGTGCTTGCAAAACATCCAAACCCACCACAAGTGCTCCCACAGCGGAGACATGTCTAATTAGAAGATGTGGACTTTGTGGACATTTACATATGAGGGTTGGGCCAGTTAAAATGCTGAGCAGCCACAGTAGCACCCACAGCTGGTAAAGAGCCCAATTACTACTTCATGGATCTATGTTGGTGGCCTGGTGAAAACAATGCCTGAGAGACACCAGGGCCAATAGCCAGCACACCCATGGTTAAGGTAGAGACAAGAGCAGTATCAAAAAAGGAGCAACTTGTGAGCACGCACAGTGGGTGAAAGGTGATGCAACAGAGCATGCTCACAGGTCAGCAGTTCCAGAGGAGGAATACTCAGTGGCTTTTCTTCCAGTGGCAGTGCTTCAGTCCCATCTACCTCACACCACAGATCAGAAATACAGGTAAGAAACAGATCTGGTGGGGCCTCTACTCCAACCACTGAAGAGCAGACCTCGTTCCTGACAGAGGAGTGAAAGTCACAGAGCAAAATGGAGACCTCACTCAATTTTCAAGGCAGGGTGAGGTCACCACAACATCAGTCAAACCACATAACAAGGAGATAATGGCTGACATACATTGAGGAAAGAGGTGGCAAACATTCATGCTAAAAATAGCCCTTGAACCCAGCCCCAAATTTAACCTGCATAGGCTATAGCTGGACATTCCCATGTAAAAATAGCCCTCCAAGATAGCCTGGGTATGTGGCATGTAGAGGAAGAATTCCCAGATAATTTAGCCTTGAGGGCCAGTGAGACTTGAGTTTAGGAGCTCCACAGGACTGGGGAAAACAGAGATTTAACTCGTGGAGGGTGAACACAATTTCTCATGTGCAGTACAACCCGACACCAAGCAGTATCACCATAGGCTGCTAAGTCGCTTCAGTCGTGTCCGACTCTGTGCAACCCCATAGATGGCAGCCCACCAGGCTCCCCCGTCCCTGGGATTCTTCAGGCAAGAACACTGGAGTGGGTTGCCATTTCCTTCTCCAATGCATGAAAGTGAAAAGTGAAAGTGAAGTCTCTCAGTCATGCCCGACTCTGCAAGACCCCATGGACCATAGCCTACCAGACTCCTCCATCCATGGGATTCTCCAGGCAAGAGTACTGGAGTTGGTTGCCATTTCCTTCTCCATAGGAACCTGGACTAAATCTACCTAGGGGTCTTGGTGAGTCTCCTGAGATGGCAGGGGTTGAGTATAGCTCACCATGGGAGCAAGGACACTGGTAGTAAAGGCCCCAGGGAATATCAACCATTGTGAGCTTTCCTGGAGGTCCCCATTTTGGCACCAAGATGGGCCTGGTCTCAGGAACACTCGCTTCTCACACTGAGCACAGCAAGTTCATTCCCTCTGGCAGGTCCATCATCTCCTGCTCTCTGGTCTGTCCCAAAGGACCTCCCAGGTCCCTGTTACTGTGTGGAGTTGCTTTTATGTAACATCTTAGCCGGGAGTGCCCATACCCAACAGCCTGCATGCTCCAGTGCTAGAACACCTTAGAGCAAACAACTAGCACGACAGGAATACAGGCACACTCATCAGCAGACAGGCTGACTAAAGTCACACGAAACTCACAGCTGCTCCATAACACACTGCCTGACATGTCCACTGGAAAGACCAGACCCAGCTCCATCCACCAGACAGCAGGCACCGTCTTCTCACTAGGAAGTCTGCAGGAGCCACTGGAACAACCTCATCCACCAGGGGGCAGACACCAGAAGTGAGAGGAACTACAGTCATGCAGCCTGCAGAAAGGAGACCACACACAAACACAGTAAGTTAGACAAAATGAGATGATAAATAAATATGTTGCAGTGGAAGGAGCAAAATAAAAGCCTACAAAAGTAACTAAATGAAGAGGAGATAGGCAATCTACCTGAAAAAGAATTCAGAGTAATGATAGCACAGATGATCCAAAATCTTGGACTGTATTTAAATTGTCTATAAATAAAGTTTTTCAGTGGCTAAGACATCCCATTAAACTGCACTTAATATTAAAATCTTAAATTGCTTGACTAACGGTGTGACTTCAGATAAATCAATTCACCTCCTTGCACCTGCATTTCCATAATTTTTAATATTTCTTAGCAAGTTGTAGGAAAATCATTTTTTACTTATGAAAAAAACAGCATCCTTACTGAAAAACACTAATTCAAATGTTAATCTTGTTGTGGAAGTGGGGTGTGATCTTTACAATAAATAGCATTTTTGAAACAGAAGTTTATGGAATAATTAATCACAAGGATCACAATGAGAGTGTTAGGATTTATTCTTGTTAATTATCATTTTCAGTGATGTCCAATTTTCTACAGAGTGGATTTAACTCTAATTTAGTTACCCTGCCCCATTGCTTAATGTTGCATTTACTGTTGTGCCTTATTGTGGCTGATCTATAATGAGAGTATGCTTATTTTTTTTTCATTTTTGCCAAATATTTCCCTAGCATAATTTTTTAAAGGGACATATAGAGCAAAATGATGAAAGTGAAAGAGGAGAGTGAAAAAGTTGGCTTAAAGCTCAACATTTAGAAAACGAAGATCATGGCATCTGGTCCCATCACTTCATGGGAAATAGATGGGGAAACATTGTCAGACTTTATTTTTTAGGGCTCCAAAATCACTGCAGATGGTGACTGCAGCCATGAAATTAAAAGATACTTACTCCTTGGAGGGAAAGTTATGACCAACCTAGATAGCATATTGAAAACCAGAGACATTACTTTGCCAACAAAGGTCCGTCTAGTCAAGGCTATGGTTTTTCGGGTGGTCATGTATGGATGTGAGAGTTGGACTATGAAGAAGGCTGAGCACCAGAGAATTGATGCTTTTGAACTGTGGTGTTGGAAAAGACTCTTGAGAGTCCCTTGGACTGCAAGGAGATCCAACCAGTCCATTCTAAAGGAGATCAGCCCTGGGTGTTCTTTGGAAGGAATGATGCTAAAGCTGAAACTCCAGTACTTTGGCCACCTCATGCGAAGAGTTGACTCATTGGAAAAGACGCCGATGCTGGGAGGGATTAGGGGCAGGAGGAGAAGGGGACCACAGAGGATGAGATGGCTGAATGGCATCACCAACTCGATGGACGTGAGTTTGAGTGGACTCCAGGAGTTGGTGATAGACAGGGAGGCCTGGCGTGCTGTGATTCATGGGGCTGCAAAGAGTCAAACACGACTGAGTAACTGAACTAAACTGAACTGATAGAGCAAAAACTCAAATTTTAATAAACCTATATAATTATTACCTGATTGTGCTCCAAGAGAAGTGATTCTTGTGGGCCATTTAGTAGAAACCATCAAAGTTTTCTAAAGAACCCAGTCTACAACCTTCAATATATGTACATGCTTGTAACAAACATACACACACAAACAATGAGCAACTAATGTGTGATGTCAACAAGATGACAGATGAGGAAGATCCAGGACCCCATTCACCCATGAAAATACTAAATAAGCAGCATTGGAACCTAAGTAGTTTCTGAGAACCAGAAGGAAGTTAGGAAGCAAAGCAATCAAATAAATGCCTGAAAATAAGCCACAAAAAATGGTAGGAAATTTTATGGTGTTTATGTTCACCATTTCCCCATCCTGTCCCAAGTGTGGCACAGTACACCCAGAAAGACCCTGATTCCAAGTTCCTTCACTGAGAGAGAAGGAAAAGAACAACACTTCCTTACAATTTCCTCACTTGTCTGAAGACAACCTGAAGGACTGATTTCTCTCTTGGCTGACTGCAAATGCTGACAGGTATGGTGGCATAGATATCAGGTTGCAGGAAATGCAAAAACAAGGATATCTAGGATGAGAGACTAAGAACAGAGGAACATAACTGAAAATACAAGGTTATAATAAGTGACATAAGTAATATGTGACATTAGTTACATAAGGTAGGGAGAGAGAATATAAAAGACCAGACATATTGCATGCAATAAAAGTTAATTTTTTTTAACTTAGAATGTTATAGTGTTAGGATGTTCTATGCATTCTCATAAAAACCACCAAATATCTAAATATACAAAAATATACCAAAAAAAAAAAAGAATATACAAAAAAAAAAAGTAAATTAAAACATGTCACTATAAAAAAAGTCAACTAAACTTAAAGAAGACAGTCAGGTAGGAAAGAACAGGTAAAAAGGAAAGCTACAAGATATATGGAAAACAAATGACAAAATGGTAATAATAAGGTCTTAGCTGTAATTAATTTCATTAAAAATAACTGTATTAAAATCCTCAATCAGAAGGAGTAGATTAAGAAAGTGGGCTTTTTAAAAGGTAGGGAGAAATCAAGATGGTGGAATAAGAGGATGTGGAGCTCAACACTTTCCACGAACATCAAAAATACACCTATCTATGAAGGAATTCTCATGGAAAGCCATGTGGAAACTGGCAGAAGGACTCCTACACAACCAAGGTTGTAAGAAAGATACACAAGTAATTGGGCAGGACAGGAAGAAAAGTACCGGGTTGGGAATTGTGCCCCTAGGAAGGGACTAAGTGGAAAAGGCACTGCACAGGTGGACATTTTCCCTGGGGAATGAGGAAGTTGTGTCACCGACTGGGTGCCCCAGTCCTGGGGTCCTACACATAGGAGACAAGCCATCCCATGTCTGCTTGAAGAACAGCTAGGACAGATACAAAGGCTGGAGAAGCCTAGATTCAACTCATGAGGAGTATTCAGGTGCTGTCTTGCCTCTAGGCAAGGGGCTGGCAGGGTAGAAAGAGGTTTTCACTGGAAGCTGCCTTGCCACACTCCCCAGTCTAAGTCAAGCCAACATTCAGGCACCACTCAATCCATGCCACAGCTTGGCACTGGAACTAGGGTGGACAGGACCTGGGAAAAGACTTTGTCAAGGGGCACAGAGGGGATTTGGGAGCCCAGGGTGAAGCCCAGGCGGGGCAACAGTAGCCATTGTTGGAGCTTATTCAAATAATGCCCCCAAAGCAGCCACACTTCTGACTATAGTGTGGCTGCTGGATTGCCCATGACTATGTGCTCCAACCCAAACCAAGCAAACACTTCAGCCCTACCTGAGGCAGGAAAGACAGGGCCAGACCCAAAGCCAGCCTCCTCCCTCATAGGCACTAGGCAGAAGGCAAAGACACCTCCTGGCTTTGCACTTAATGAGGCCATATGGCATAGAGGAATATCATCTAAAACAAACTTTTAAGCATTTGAGCAAGAAACTCTAACTTTAAAAACTATGGAACATGCACAAATAAAAATGCATAAACTGCTGATGATTGAATGAAAAACAGAGGCTGACCACCACAACTTCCCCAGTTTCGTGGTCAAGATTTCCCAGCCCAACACATGTGCAAAGGTGGGTCTCAAGTCACCCTCTAGTAAGGTTACTCACATTGTAATATCATTAGCATTGCAATTATAACTCCCTTCCCCCGTGAGTTTCACTTAGGTATTTGGAATGGTTCCTGGTGCAAGTCCAAATAAGGAATTGTAGATGACATGATCATAGGGGAGGCTGATCATAATCACCCTCATGGGGTGACTATGGGGTTAATCCCCTGGGGTTTAGATGAGGGTGACTATCTCAACCCCAGAATATTAACCCCATATTACCAGCCTAAACTACCTCTATTGCACACTTCTCGTCCATAAGGATGCTTACACTCTTCATCTTCAAGTGAGTAGATTTTGCTTCTGACCTAAATAAACTTCTTCTTTGCAAGCTGTCTTCCAATAAACTCTGTGCCTGTTTTACAATCTTGGTCTCTTTGAAGAATTCTTTCTTCAAAAAAGATAAGAACTGAGGTCCTCTCACCACTGCAATCACATCCGTGCCACACAAGAACTTAACGCTGGATCTAGAACAGCCACAACAGGTAAAAGAGGTGACTGTGGGCTGTAACTGAGCAAAGCTGCACACACCTACACAAGTAGTGCATCAGATCTCTGTAAGCACGTGAGTTCCACTTACTTCAGCATGTTCCTCCTTTGAGGCAAAGGACCCAGTAGAGAGAGAAGGAAAAACACACAAAGAAAACAGTCAACTTAAACCCAGCACACAGAGCTTCTGTTCCAGCAACTGGAGAGCAGACACTACTCCTAAAAGGGTGGTGATTGCGGCTAAGCAGAGAGGAAGTTCTGCCACACGCCCTGCACATTATCTACTTCCCCATCATCAGCCACACATCTACTAAGGTGATAACCATCACTCCACTCTAGGGAAAGTCATGACTAGAATCCACATCAAACCTAGCCTTCCCACTAAAGATGCTGGGCAAATATTCTACATAGGAATGCTCCCACATAAGAACACCCCTTTAATATCACAAAAGACAACTTTTTCTCCCAAATTCATAGAGACAGAGAATGTTGAGTAAAACAAAAAGCCAGTTACTTTGTTTTGTTTTGCTTAAATATAAATTTATTTATTTTAATTGGAGGCTAACTACTTTACAATATTGTATTGGTTTTGCCATACATCAACATGAATCCACCACGGGTATAGAAGCCAGTTACTTTTTGATTTTCAATCAAAAGTGCAAGACAAAAGTCATGAAAATAATGAAACAGTAAGCAATGTAACAGGGAAAGAATTTTATTTTATTGGTAATAAAAAAAATATTAACTGAATCAGGAGAGAGAATTGATCTAAACACTGACCATTTTAACAAAGAACTAGAAAGTATAAAGAAGGCCCAACTACAATTATAAAAGGCACATGTACCCAAAGGTTCATTGCAGCACTATTTACAGTAGCCAGGACACAGAAGCAACCTAGATATCCATCAACAGATGAATGGATAAAGAACATGCGGTACATATATTCAGTGAAATATTGCTCAGCCATAAAAAAGAAATGAATTTGAGTCAGTTCTAGTGAGGTGGATAAACCTACAGCCTGTTATACAGAGTGAAGTAAGTCAGAAAGAGAAAAACAAATATCATATATTAACACATAATATGAAATCTAGAAAATGGCATTGATGAATGTATTTGCAGGGAAGGAATGGAAAAGCTATAGAGAACAGACTTGTGGACACAGTGGAGTAAGGAGAGAGTAGAACAAATGGAGAAAGTAGCATTGACATATACACACTGATGTGCAAAATAGACAGCTGGTGAGAAGTTGCCATATAACACAGGGAGCCCAGTCTGGCATTCTATGATGACCTAGAGGGTTGGGATGAGGGGAGAGGAAGGAGGCTCAAGAGTATGAGCTGAGTCATGTTGTTGTATGTCAGAAACCAAAACAACATCATAAAGCAATTTTCCTCCAATTCAATATATAGCCTGTGGAAATTTGCTGTATGATTCAGGAAACTCAAACCAGGGCTCCGTGACAGTTTCAAGAGGTGGGATGGGGTGGGAGCTGGGAGAGAGGTCCAAAAGGGAGGGGACATATGCACACTTATGGCTGATTCATGTTGACCTATGGCAGAAACCAACACAATATTGTAAAGCAATTATCCTTCAATTAAAAATTGAAAAAAATAAAATGAATAACAAAAAGATAGAATAACAAGTGAAAAATTAAAAATTAAATTAAAAAAAAGAAGACCCAAGCAAAAATAGATAATTCAACATCTGAGATTAAAAGCACCATAGAAGGAATGAATAGAAAACTAAATGACATAGAAGAACACACAAGTGATATGTAAGTAGATTAATGGAAATCACCTCATTAGAGCAGCAGACAGAGGAACACATTTTTTAAAATGAAACCAATATATAAGATCTATGTAATAACATTAAACATGCCAACATTCAGATCAGAGATCCCTGAAGGAGAAGAGAAAGAAGGGTATTGAAAATGTATTTGAAGAAATTATGACTGAAAACTTCCTAAACCTAAACAAGGAATCAGATATCCAGATACAAGAAGCACAAAGGATTCCAAATAAGATGAACCCAAACAGCACATCAAGACATATAATAATTAAGACAGCAAAAGTTAAAGATAAAAAGAATTTTCTGAAGGCAGAAAGAGAAAAGCAAAGAGCCACATACAAAGGAAATCCCCATAAGGCTATCAGTTGATTTCTCTGCAGAAACCATGAAGACCAGAAAAGAGTGACATGACATAGTCAAAGTGCTAAAAGAAACAAACAACAACAACAACAACAAAAAAAAACACAAAAATCTGAAACTTGGATACTCTACTCAGCAAGATTACCATTTAGAAGAAGAGATAAATAACTTCTCAGACAAGCAAAAACTAAAAGAATTCAGTAGTAATAAAACTATCCTAAAAGAAAATGTCAATGGACTAAATCCTCCAATCTAAAGATGTAGGTGGTTGATTGGATTAAAAACAAAAAACCATCTTTCTAAATTCCATATATGTGCGTTAGTATACTGTATTGGTGTTTTTCTTTCTGGCTTACTTCAACTGTATATAGGCTATACAGAGTGAAGTAAGCCAGAAAGAAAAACACCAATACAGTTTACTAACGCACATATATGGAATTTAGAAAGATGGTAACAATAACCCTGTATATGAGACAGCAAAAGAGACACGGATGTATAGAACAGTCTTTTGGACTCTGTGGGAGAGGGAGAGGGTGGGATGATTTGGGAGAATGGCATTGAAATATGTATAATATCATATATGAAACGAGACGCCAGTCCAGGTTCGATGCATGATACTGGATGCTTGGGGCTGATGCACTGGGACGATCCAGAGGGATGGTATGGGGAGGGAAGAGGGAGGGGGGTTCAGGATGGGGAACACATTATACCTGTGGTGGATTCATTTAGATATTTGGCAAAACCAATACAATATTGTAAAGTTTAAAAATAAAAAAAAAATAAAATAAAATGTATAATAGGCTCCAGTTTCATCCACCTCATTAGAACTGATTCAAATTTATTATTTTTAATGGCTGAGTAATACTCCATTGTGTATATGTACCACAGCTTTCTTATCCATTCATCTGCTGATGGACATCTAGGTTGCTTCCATGTCCTGGCTATTATAAACAGTGCTGCGATGAACTTTGGGGTACCCATGTCTCTTTCAATTCTGGTTTCCTCGGTGTATGTATGCCCAGCAGTGGGATTGCTGGGTCATAAGGCAGTTCTATTTCCAGTTTTTTAAGGAATCTCCACACTGTTCTCCATAGTGGCTGTACTAGTTTGCATTCCCACCAAGAGTGTAAGAGGGTTCCCTTTTCTCCACACCCTCTCCAGAATTTATTGCTTGTAGACTTTTTGATCACAGCCATTCTGACTGGCGTGAAATGGTACCTCATTGTGGTTTTGATTTGCATTTCTCTGATAATGAGTGATGGAACACGTGTATACCTATGGCGGATTCATGTTGACATATGGCAAAACCTATACAATATTGTAAAGTTAAAAAATACAATAAAAAAATAAAGTGCAAAAAAAAAAATAAACACAGAGACTGGAAGGTAGGGGATGGAAAAAGATATTTCATACAAACAGAAATGACAAGAAAATGGGACTAGAAATACTCATACAGACCAAATGAACTTTAAAACAAAGATTACAACAAAAGACAAAGAAAGGTATTATAAAATATCCTGATGAAAGGATCCATGCAAGAAAAGGACATGGCACTCATTAACATATACACACCCAATACAGGATCACCTAAACACAAGAAGCAAACACTAACAGACATTAAGGGAGAAATTGATGATAATACCATAATAGTAGACGGTGGAAGGGATTAGGGGCAGGAGGAGAAGGGGACGACAGAGGATGAGATGGCTGGATGGCATCACTGACTCGATGGACGTGAGTCTGAGTGAACTCTGGGAGTTGGTGATGGACAGGGAGGCCTGGCGTGCTGCGATTCACAGGGTCGCAAAGAGTCGGACACGACTGAGCGACTGAACTGAACTGAAATGAACTGAACAGCTCACTGACATCAATGGACAGACCCAGACAAAAAATCAACAAGACAACAGTTAGAGGTCTTAAAATGATACAATTGGACCTAAGCAGTTGCTGTTAACTGATATTCTACAGAACATTGATTTCAAAAACAACAGAATACACACTCTTTTAAAGGGTACATGAACATCTAGGTTTATTTTTCTGGAATTGAGCTGCAGGAGTTGCTTATATATTTTTGAGATTAGTTGTTTGTCAGTTGCTTCATTTGCTATTATTTTCTCCCATTCTGAAGGCTGTCTTTTCACCTTGCTTATAAACATGTATAATATCATATAAGAAACGAATCATCAGTCCAGGTTCGATGCAGGATACAGGAAGCTTGGGGCTGGTGCACTGGGATGACCCAGAGGGATGGTATGGGGAGGGAGGTGGGAGGGGGGTTCAGAATGGGGAACATGTATACACCCGTGGCAGATGCATGTTGATGTATGGCAAAACCAAAACAATATTGTAAAGTAAAATAAAAATAATAATAATAATAAAATAAAAAAATAATAAAACTAACATAAAGGGTACATGGAAACTTCTCTAAGATCATAAATTATATGCCAATAAATTGGGCAGCTTAGAAGAAATGCACAAATTTCAAGAAATACTCAGTTTGTCAAGACTGAGTTAAGATACAGACAATATGAACACACTGATTATTAGTAAAACTGAGTTTGTACTTAAAAATAATAAATAAAGGACAACATAAACCTCCCAGCAAGCAGAAGTCTAGGACTGAACAGCTTTACAGGGAAATTCTACTAAATGTGTAAAAAAGAACTATACGTATCCTGCTCAAGCTATTACAAAATTTTGAAGAGGAAGGAATAATCCCAAATTCATTCTACAAGGCCACCATTACCCTGATACCTGAACCAGACAAAGTATGAGTATTACCAAAAACAAAAACAGAAAATTATAGGACAGTATCTTTGAGGAATACAGATGCAAAAATTCTATAAAACTCCTAGGGTAAAACATAGGCAAAACACTTTCTGACATAAATCACAGCAGGATCCTCTATGACCCACCTCCCAGAGTAATGGAAATATAAGAAAAAGTAAACAAATGGGACCTAATTAAACTTAAAAGCTTTTGCACAATGAAGAAAACTATAAGCAATGTGAAAAGACAGACTTCAGAATGGGAGAAAATAAGAATTAAACTCAAAAATATACAAGCAGCTCCTGCAGCTCAATTCCAGAAAAATAAATGACCCAATCAAAAAAATGGGCCAAAGAACTAAACAGACATTTCTCCAAAGAAGACATATAGATGGCTAACAAACACATGAAAAGTTGCTCAACATGACTCATTATCAGAGAAATGCAAATCAAAACCACAATGAGGTACCATCTCACTCCGGTCAGAATGGCTGCTATCAAAAAGTCTACAAACACTAAATGCTGGAGAGGGTGTGGAAAAAAGGGAACCCTCTTACACTGTTGGTGGGAATGCAAACTAGTACAGCCACTATGGAGAAAAGTGTGGAGATTCCTTTAAAAACTGGAAATAGAACTACCATACAACCCAGCAATCCCACTGCTGGGCATACATACACCGAGGAAACCAGAACTGAAAGAGACACGTGTACCCCAATGTTCATCACAGCACTGTTTACAATAACTAAGACATGGAAGCAAACTAGATGTCCATTGGTAGACGAATGGATAATACATAATGTAATATTCAGTTCAGTTCAGTTCAGTCACTCAGTCGTGTCTGATTCTTTGTGACCCCATGAATCGCAGCATGCCAGGCGTCCCTGTCCATCACCAACTTCCGGAGTTCACCCTAACTCATGTCCATCGAGTCGGTGATGCCATCCAGCCATCTCATCCTCTGTCATCCCTGTCTCCTCCTGCCCCCAATCCCTCCCAGCATCAGAGTCTTTTCCAATGAGTCAACTCTTCGCATGAGATGGCCAAAGTATTGGAGTTTCAGCTTTAGCATCAGTCCTTCCAAAGAACACCCAGGACTGATCTCCTTTAGGATGGACTGGTTGGATCTCCTTGCAATCCAAAGGACTCTCAAGAGTCTTTTCCAACACCACAGTTCAAAAGCATCAATTCTTTGGTGCTCAGCTTTCTTCACAGTCCAACTCTCACATCCATACATGACTACTGGAAAAACCATGGTTGACTAGACGGACCTTTGTTGGCAAAGTAATGTCTCTGCTTTTGAATATACTATCTAGGTTGGTCATAACTTTCCTTCCAAGGAGTAAGCATCTTTTAATTTCATGGCTGCAGTCATCATCTGCAGTGATTTTGGAGCCCCAAAAAATAAAGTCTGACACTGTTTCCACTGTTTCCCCATCTATTTCTCATGAAGTGACAGGACCAGATGCCATGATCTTAGTTTTCTGAATACTACTCAGCTATTAAAAAGAGTGAATTTGAATCAGTTCTAATGAGGTGGATGAAACTGGAACCTGTTATACAGAGTGAAGTAAGTCAGAACAAAAAAACACCAATACAGTATATTAATGCATATATATGGAATTTAGAAAGATGATAACGATGACCCTATATGTGAGACAGCAAAAGAGACACAGATATAAACAGACTTTTGGACTCTGTGGGAGAAAGCAAGGGTGGGATGGTATGAGAGAATAGCATTAAAACACATATATTACCATATGTGAGATAGATCGCCAGTCCAGCTTCAATGCATGAGAAAGGGTGCTCAGGGCCAGTGTACTGGGATGACCCTGAGTGATGGGATGCGGAGGGAGGTGGGAAGAGGGTTCAGCATGGGGAATACATGTACACCCATGGCTGATTCATGTCAATGTATGGCAAAAACCACTACAATAATTGTAAAGTAATTAGCCCCCAATTAAAATAAATTAATTAATTTTTTTTTAATTCTCAAAATATTAGTAAACCAAATCCAACAATACATTAAAAGGATCAATACCATGTCAAGTTGGATTCATTCCAGGGTCACACAATGGTTCAACATAAATTAATCCATGTTATACACCACATCAACAAAAGGACAAAAACCACATGATTATCTCAAAAATACAAAAACAGCACTTGACAAAAGTTAACACTCATGATAAAAACTCACATGAAAGTGGACATAGACAGGTCATTGTTATTGTTCAGTCGCCAAGTCGTGTCTGACTCTCTGTGACCCCATGAACTGCAGCACAGCAAGTTTCCCTGTCTTTCACTATCTCCCTGAGTTTGCTCAAACTCATGTCCATTGAGTCAGTGATGCCACCCAACCATCTCATCTTCTGTCACCCCCTTCTCCTCTTGTCCTCAATTTTTCTCAGCATCAGGGTCTTTTCCAGTGAATCGGCACTTCGTATCATGTGGCCAAAATATTGGAGCTTCAGCATCAGTTCTTCCAATGAATATTCAGGGTTGATAACCTTTAGGATGGACTGGTTTGATCTCCTTGCAGTCCAAGGGACTCTCAAGAGTCTTCTCCAGCACCACAGTTCGAAAGTATTAATTCTTCAGTGCTCAGCTTTCTCTCTGGTTCAAATATCACATCCATACATGACCACTGGAGAAACCATAGCTTTGACTTTATGGACGTTTGTCAGCAAAGTGATGCCTCTACTTTTTAACATGCCATCTCAGTTTGTCAAAGCTTTTATTTCAAGGAGCAAGCATCTTTTAATTTCATGGCTGCGGCCACCATCTGCAATGATTTGGGAACGCAAGAAAATAAAATCTGTCCCTGTTTCCACTTTTTCCCCATCTATTTGCAATGAAGTGGTAGGAGAGGTCATATGCCAATATAATAAAAACCATTTATGATAAACCCACAGTTAACATAATAAGCTTGGAAAAGCTGAAAACTTTCCTAATAAGTATAGGAACAAGACAAAGATGCTCACTCTCACCACATTTATTTAACATAGTTTTGGAACTCCTAGCCGCAGAAATCAGCTAAGGAAAACAAATAAACGTTCTTCAAATTGGAAACATAGAGGTAAAACTGTCACTGGATGCAGATGCCACGATACTTTATACAGAGAACCCTAAAGAACTAATCAAGGAATTCAGTAAATTTGCATGATATTAAAATACAAAATTCTGCTGTGTTTCTATATAATAATAATGAAATATCAGGAAGAGAATTTTTTTTTTAATCCCATTTAAAGTTGCGTGAAAAAAAAAAAGCAGCCCTAAAAATACATTTAATCAAATAGATAGAAGACTTATACTCTGAAAACTGAAACATTAATGAAGGAAATTCAAGATGATTCAAAGAAATTGAATGATATCTAATGGTCTTGAATTGGAAGACATAATATTGTTAAAATGATCATACCATTCAACCTCAGAATACAATGCTCAAAACAGTAAAAAATATTTGCAAGTCATTTATCTGACAAGGCATTGTTTTAGTATACATTGTATAACAGAATACCATAAACTTGGTTGTGGGGAGCCGGTGAGGCATTCCACTCGTGACAAAGGTCATGAGGAAGGAGGCTCGGCATACGCAAAGGCGGGATCGAGCCTCAGGAGTCCCCCCGGATATTCTCGAGCATTTTCCCCCAAAAAACCAGAGTCTGCCTACTTTATTGCTTTGTGCTCTCACCTCTGACTTTACTGGGGGCTGTCCCCTACCACCATCTCGCTCTCTCTCTGTCAAAGAGTTAACTTACAACTTCAATTAATAAAGTTCCTGGGCAATTAGGAGTGTTTAAATCCAAACCCTTCTGATGGCTCTCTAACTCGCCTGACAAGTTTACCCGGACTCCTGCAGCTATGCATACGATTGTTTACAGTCTCCCAGCCTCGAGAGGCATGGGAAGCTTAAGATATTCAAATAGCTTAGAGCCTCTCAGAGAGTTAAAAACTGTCAGAATAAACTAGTAAAGGATTTCATTGATGAGTCAATGCTTGTTGCCAAGTTTTCACATCCCCTGAATTGTATCCTTGAATATGTATCAATTAATAGTGGGTATGTAGAAAAAATAAGTAGTGGCCTTGGTGTTAGTAACTTTAGACCCTTAAGGTAATAAATTCTTTCTTTGTTGTAAACCCATTACACATCCGCCCTATAGGAATGCAATTTTATCTTTGGAAGATGGTGCCAAACCTTGAAATAATTACTCTTAGAGAAAATAAGTCTTTGTTGATAAGTCCTTGTCAAGAGTCATAAAATGTTAGTAGGCCTTCTGGCCAGAAGATGATGTAAATCACCTAAACCATTTGTATACGATACATTTGCAGGAAAGAAACCTTGGTTTTTGATAAGAACCAAAGACTGCTGACTTTGCATCCCCTATTATCCTCTATGTGTAACTTAGGGTATAAAAGCCCCTGTTAAAAATAAAGCTATGGGCCTTGCTCACCAACGCTTGGTCTCCCCATGTCATTCTTCCCTTTAACTTCCAGCTGAGTCTCCATCTGGAGCGCGGAACCCACCACGCTTACTAATCATACCTGGGCTTCTAAGACCCACTCGAGAAGGTGTCTAGGGTGAGACACCTTCCGCTATTCGAGAGGGCGCCTGCGGCCTACGTAAGTGGTGCAAACTTCTTGTCTTGAAGTTTTATTGGTCTCCCGCGTAAACCAAGCTACTCAGCTTCTTTTCTCCACTGAATTTTCCTACTGAGCTATTCTCATTCTATTGTTCTCTATATCTCTAATTAGCATATAAATAGTCGCCGACGCCGTCTCCCCTTCGAATACCCTGGATCAGCCGGGGCTGGTCCTCGGCACTTGGTGACTTATAAAGAACAGAAATTTATTCCTCACAGTTCTGGAAGCTGGAATTCCAAGACAGATGGATGCCTGATAGATGCAGAGAGTAGATGTCACTAGTCTTTAAGGAAACTCAAATTAAACCACAACTAGATGCTAGTTCACACCAATTAGGATGACCATGGTAAAACACACACACAAACACACACTTATGCACACACTGAAAATAAGTGCTGGCAAGATTGTGGAGAAATTGAAATACTGTGCATTTCTTTTGGGAATGTAAAATGGTCCAGCTGCTGTCAAACATAGTATAGAAATTCTTCAAAAAATTAAACATAGAACTACCATATGAGCCAGAAATTTTACTTCTAGATATGTATCCAAAAGAAGTGAAGGCAGAGACTCAAGCAGAAATTTGTACACCTTCTATTTTTCCTGTGTACATTCTAAAGTCTCTCCTAATTGATCAGACAGTTACTCTGGAATCTGGAGGAAATTCAAGTAACTCTGGGGGAATAGAATTAATTAAACTCTTGTGGCAGATTTCCCAATGGCTAAGACCTGAGGGAGTCCCCAGAGCAGTTACATAATGGCAGACACTGATTTCATCAGGCATTTCCCCTGACAGATGCACTGTCTGGTACTTATTTCTCATGTCCTGGCAGATCACAGCCCACTGCATTGTTGGGCTGTGTTTTCCTTTGGTTGAGCTGTGTTTTCCATTAGTTGGGCTGTGTTTTCCTCCATGAATATCAAGCCAATCACATGGATGAATCTAAACACAAAGAATAGATATGATTCCCATGGGGTAAGCCAATTTTCCAAGGTCAATGATGACTGAGCGTAAGAAGGTTTATCAATTGCCTGGTGTGTTGGGACTAATAATCTGGTGTTTGCCCAGTATGATGTAAAGTCAATGTCCAGGTCATTTCTTCAGTGTGCATTAACTGTACCTCCCTTCAGCAGTTAATAAATGTTTCATCTTCACTGGCCCTGAAATCTACAATTGGGGAATCCTGGACACATAATCTGAGTAGAGCCAGTAGTTTTATATGGAAGAAGTAAAGAGCTAAATTGAGGCTAGCGGCCTTACATGTACCAGGGCCTGGGCTGAAGACAAGCCTTGGGGGCAACAGAGAAAAGACCACTGGGCCATGTCCTTTTACTCTTGCTCCATCTCCCTCCTTCAGCACCACCCCAGATGTTGCATTCCTGATGTGGTTCTCAGTTAAGGTGAGACAGGGGAGCAGGATTGTCTATGTTTGGTCCTGGGTGCACTGGGGGCTGAAGAGGTTGAACAGCCTGAACAGAAGGGACAAAGGAGGGGAGAGCATGGCTATGGTAGTCACCCACAGGTAAGAGACCGCACATGGACTCTGGGAGTACTTGCTCCAAATCAAGGCTCTGTGCTTGTTTATCATGGTCTTAGGCATGTGAGGTAATGTCTATGCTGGAATCCCCCATCTGCACACTGGGAGAGCAATTACTAAGTTCAAAGTTGTTAAAACTGTGGCCTGCTCATAGTTAAGACTTAAGTCACATTTACTATTACTGTTTCAGCTCTTATTATCTGTCCTGTGTGTTGGCCTTTGTTCCTGTCCAGGAATTTATTTGAAAATTTAAAATTAATTATTTCCGTGGAAAAGAATCTACCTGCCATTGCAGGAGACACAAGAGATGTAGGTTCAATCCCTGGATCAGGAAGATCCCTTGGGATAGGAAATTGCAACCCACTCGAGTACTCTTTCCTGGAAAATTCCATGGACAGAGAACCCTGGTGGCCTACTGTCCATGGAATCACAAAGAATCAGTCAGGACTGAGCACATACACATATTTATTCTTTTTAAGTTTTGGTGAAAAACAGTATAATTCTGGGATCATCTTGTTCATGAAGGGAGTCAGGCTAGATGAAACCTGAACCATCCAAGTCAAATGAAAATCAGCCTCCAAGGAAGATTAGATAGCAGACCCTCCTCGTGCATTCCAGCATCCACCAATCATGCTTCATTTAATGCCAATTTCTGCTTATGTTCTGAGAAAATAAGAGTAAATTTCCTCGTAGGTGGCCCTCCACATTCAACCAGCTCAAAAAGGAAGTAACAAAGTATTACTTACATAAGACAATTCTGTTGGGATTCCCAGGAGAAATTGATCCTACTGGGTTTCCTTGTATGCTTTTTTGTCTCCCCCTTGCTTATCTCCTTTCCATATATTAAGTAGTCTTGTATGCTAGGCACTATGTTTTAGCAGTGAAGGTTAAGAAAATTAATGAGGAAGTCAAATTTCTCACAAGCTGGGGACAAGCAGCAGACATATGAACAAATAACCAAAATGCCTATTATTCAAATGTAAAAAGTTTTTATGAGAACCCTGATAGTAAATGTGTTGATGAATAGTGCCAAGTCATTTAAAACTGCCTCTCTACCTAAGATGGAGAAGGAAATGGCAACCCACTCCAGTATTCTTGCCTAGAGAATCCCGTGGACAGAGGAGCCTGGTGGGCTGCTGTCCATAGGATCACACAGAGTCGGACATGACTGGAGTGACTTAGCATGCATGCATGCATTGGAGAAGGAAATGGCAACCTGCTCCAGTATTCTTGCCTGGAGAATCCCAGGGACAGAGAAGCCTGGTGGGCTGCCGTCTGTGGGGTCGCACAGAGTCGGACACGACTGAAGCGACTTAGCAGCAGCAGCAGCTCTACTTAAGAATTGCAATACTAGTTGGTGTTTAAGATTCAAAGGCATGTTTTTATTTTAAAAACCTCCTCTGTAGAGGACTCAAAAGCTTTTTCTCACATCAGCATATAACGTACTTTGAAAATGGAATTGATCTTAGAGGGAATTACCTCATCAACTCCCGCTCAAGAGACAGAAATGTCTCATCCACGCCCTGAAGGCTAGAGAGACATAACAAGAATGAAATGTCTCTGAAGAGAAGCATTGTACAAAGAACTGACTGTTGGCACCCAAGAATAGCCTATGAGGTCAGGGAAGGGAAGGACAGAGATGGAAAAAAAATACAAGAGACAAGCCCTTCACAAGTTTCATCATCCCAGGTTTGGGAAGAAGTCCAAAAGTTTCCATTTAATCTCATGTTATCTATGGAAAGCTCCAAATTTACAATCAGGGTTATGAGAGCATAAATTCACTCATCCAAATGGTTCTGAATACATACAAGAGGACTTCCATGTGGTCAAAATTTACCCAATTTTATGAACTGAATTTTTTTACCTAGTCATCTAGATATCTTGAAATTTATAAATCTTGAGTTGCAAACTCATGTATCTTTATCAAACATATTTTTAAAAAGAGTGATGTGTCTAGAGCTGAGATAAGAAGAAGCGGTGGAAGCTGAACCAAATGAGAAAGTGTAGGGCCTTTAAAGGTGGTCAAATTACATCTTAAGATGCACTGGTCAAACAATTCATCAGTATATCAGTGTGATATGCTTTTGAGCCACCTGTGTGCTCAATTCAAAACAGTGCCTGTAATTAGAAAATTTGTTTGGTTTTCCTTTATTAAATATGATTAAGAATATCTAACAAGGTGGCTCAGATGGTAAAGAATCGGCTTGCAATGCAGGAAACCCGGGTTTGACCCCTGCATTGGGAAGATCCCCTAGAGAAGAGAATGGCAACCCACTCCAGTATTTTTGCCTGAAGAATTCCATGGACAGAGGAGTCTGGCTGGCTACAGTTCATGGGGTCATGAAGAAAGGAACATGACTGAGCGATTTACACTTTCACTCTGCTTGAAGCAATTACCCTGTGAAGGCTATTTACCCTTACTTTGAAGAAGATATTTCTGAAACTATGTGAGTGCAGATGGGCTTAAAACACTTCCTATTTTTCCACAGAGAAACATTTTCACATCTCATTATAAGTAAATTGACAAATGCATTCTCATATGTGTAAAGCATGAGGTTACTATGACCTTTCAAATTTGAATAAAATTGACTCAAATGTATATGCAAAAGGAGCCCCTAGCAAACCCTAGCATCTCTCAAACATCTATAGACTCCTGTGATTGAAGGTTTAGGAAGCAGCTGAGTATCTCCAATTTTTCTGTTTTTCTTCTGTTTTTCATTCATTACCTGATTTATGTTGCCAATCCACTCATGCATTTCCTTCTTGTTTCACAACAGCCCTTGCTAGATACTACTCCTGCCCTGCTCTTTCACTTCACAGATACCTCCAACAAAAAGCTACTTGCATAGCAGACTGCCCTAAGTTTAAGGACAATAAAAGATGCTTACATACCAGAAGCACACCCACATACAATATTAACATGAATCATATGCTTTCTTATTATTTTAAAAATATTTGGCTGTCCTAACCCTGGGAATTTCTCACCAATCAGTATCCTCTAAAGAATACAGTCAGTTCTTTTTGACCCGCCTCCTCTGATCTGTTCATGTTGATATCAACCACAAATTCATGTTAATGGTGCAGCCAAAGTTTTTAGATGTTCCATTCTTCAGCCGCAGGAGCTCACAACCAAGGGTATTTTCCTGAAAAGAGAGCTTCTTTTCTAACAAGATACCTTTATCCCAGCTGTCAAATATTTTTTATCTTTTTTTTTTCCTTGGCACTGAAGGATCTTCAAAGAGAGTGTTTTCAGTAAAGTCATAAGAAAAACAAAAGGCAGGCAGGGCTTCATCAGAATTGCACTTTTAAAATTTTGTTTCCTCCATATCCTCTAGTTCTAGTCTGGAGATTGGAACATGGATGGAAAAAATGAAACATTGACTGATTTCTTTCTCCTGGGACTTTTCCCAGAGCTACAGTACATCAGCATCCTCATCACCTCCATTCTTCTGGTCTACATCATTGCCTTCACTGGCAATGCCATCCTAATCCTCTTGATTTGGGTGGACTCCCACCTCCACACCCCCATGTATATACTGCTCAGCCATCTCTCTCTCATTGACTTGGCCTTAATTTCTACCACAGTTCCAAAAATGGCCATCAACTTTTTCTCTGGGAAGAAAAACATCTCAAAAGTTGCCTGTGGAACCCAGATTTTCTTTTTCTTTGCCCTCGGGGGTGGTGAGTGTCTCCTTTTGACCCTTATGTCTTATGACCGCTATGTGGCCATTTGCAACCCCCTGAGATACACAGTCATCATGAACCCAAGAGTCTGCCTGCAGATGGCTCTAGTGTCCTGGGGCGGAGGTGCACTGAACTCCCTCTTCAATACCATCTACACCATGCATTTCCCCTTCTGTGGCTCCAGGGAGATCCACCACTTCTTCTGTGAGATGCCTGCTGTCTTAAAGCTCTCTTGTGAAGACACTTCCCTCTATGAGATGTTGGTGTCTGTCATCTGCATTGTATTTGTTCTTCTTCCATTAGGGCTCATCATGGCTTCCTACATGCTCATCTTCCTCACAGTCCTCCACATGAACTCACCAGAGGGCAGGAGGAAAGCCCTGGCTGTATGCTCCTCTCATTTGGCTGTAGTGAGCCTCTACTACGGGCCAGCCATGATCATCTACATGACTCCCCACTCCTTTCACACTTTGGAACAGGATGAAATACTCTCCATGATCAATACCATCTTCACCCCCATGCTCAACCCTCTCATTTACAGTCTGAGGAACAAGGAGGTGCTGGGTGCTCTGAGAAAAGCAATGAAAAGAAGATTCATTTTGAGTTAAATCTATCTTCATTCTGTAAATAGTCTGCCACATCTATAGAAACTCTGGAACCACAAAATAGATGACAAACCACATCTCTATACTTACAGTATCTAAGAGGTAAATATTTATCCCTTAAAGTATTTCCTATACTTTGGCTCAAAACTTAGCAGTCTTTTCCAGTGAGTCAACTCTTCGCATGAGGTGGCCAAACTACTGGAGTTTCAGCTTTAGCATCATTCCTTCCAAAGAAATCCCAGGGCTGATCTCCTTTAGAATGGACTGGTTGGATCTCCTTGCAGTCCAAGGGACTCTCAAGAGTCTTCTCCAACACCACAGTTCAAAAACATCAATTCTTCGGTGCTCAGCCTTCTTCACAGTCCAACTCTCACATCCATACATGACCACAGGAAAAACCATAGCCTTGACTAGATGAACCTTTGTTGGCAAAGTAATGTCTCTGCTTTTGAATATGCTATCTAAGTTGGTCATAACTTTCCTTCCAAAATGTTCAAGCTGGTTGATGTTCAAGCTGGTTTTAGAAAAGGAAGAGGAACCAGAGATCAAATTGCCAACATCCGCTGTATCATGGAAAAAGCAAGAGAGTTCCAGAAAAACATCTATTTCTGCTTTATTGACTATGCCAAAGCCTTTGACTGTGTGGATCACAATAAACTGTGGAAAATTCTGAAAGAGATGGGAATAACAAACCACCTGATCTGCCTCTTGAGAAATTTGTATGCAGGTAAGGAAGCAACAGTTAGAACTGGACATGGAACAACAGACTGGTTCAAAATAGGAAAAGGAGTTCATCAAGGCTGTATATTGTCACCCTGTTTATTTAACTTATATGCAGAGTATATCATGGGAAATGTTGGACTGGAAGAAACACTAGCTGGAATCAAGATTGCTGGGAGAAATATCAATAACCTCAAATATGCAGATGATACCACCCTTATGGCAGAAAGTGAAGAGGAACTAAAAAGCCTCTTGATGAAAGTGAAAGTAGAGAGTGAAAAAGTTGGCTTAAAGCTCAACATTCAGAAAACAAAGATCATGGCATCCGATCCCACCACTTCATGGGAAATAGATGGGGACAGTGGAAACAGTGTCAGACTTTATTTTTCTGGGCTCCAAAATCACTGCAGATGGTGATTGCAGCCATGAAATTAAAAGATGCTTACTCCTTGGAAGGAAAGTTATGACCAACCTAGATAGCATATTCAAAAGCAGAGACATTACTTTGCCAACAAAGCTCCGTCTAGTCAAGGCTATGGTTTTTCCTGTGGTCATGTATGGATGTGAGAGTTGGACTGTGAAGAAGGCTGAGCGCCAAAGAATTGATACTTTTGAACTGTGGTGTTGGAGAAGACTCTTGAGAGTCCCTTGGACTGCAAGGAGATCCAACCAGTCCATTCTGAAGGAGATCAGCCCTGGGATTTCTTTGGAAGGAATGATGCTAAAGCTGAAACTCCAGTACTTTGGCCACCTCATGCGAAGAGTTGACTCATTGGAAAAGACTCTGATGCTGGGAGGGATTAGGGGCAAGAGGAGAAGGGGATGACGGAGGATGAGATGGCTGGATGGCATCACTGACTCAATGGACTTGAGTCTGAGTGAACTCCGGGAGTTGGTGATGGAGGCCTGGCGTATTACGATTCATGGGGTCGCAAAGAGTCGGACAGGAGTGAGCAACTGATCTGATCTGATCTGATCCCTGAGGAAGACTTTAACTCAAATTCATAAAATATGTTCAAAGAGCTAAAAGAAACTATGAAAAAGAACTAAAGAAAAATCAGAAAAACTGTGTATAAATAAAATGAGAATATCAATAAATAATAGAAATTATAAAAAATAAAATAGAAAGTCTGGAGCTAAAGAGCAAAGTAGTTGAATGAAAAATTCACTAAACCAGTTTATCATAAAATCTGAGTAGGCAGGAAAAAGAATTAGTAAATTTAAAGTTAGGAAAATTGAATTTAACCACTCTGAGGAGCAAAAAGAAAAAGAAAGAGGAAAAGTGAGCAGAGCCTAAGGAACCTGTGGGCCACCATCGAGGACCAGTATACATATTATGGAAGTTCAGAAAGTGAACAAAGAGGAAAATGAGCAGAAAGAATACTTGAAGAAATAAAGACAGAAACTTTTCCAAATTTCATGAAACAAATCTTCACTTCTGAGAAGCCTGCTGCTGCTTCTGCTAAGTTGCTTCAGTCGTGTCCGTCTCTGTGCGACCCCATGGACAGCAGCCCACCAGGCTCCCCTGTTTCTGGGATTCTCCAGGTAAGAACACTAGAGTGGGTTGCCATTTCCTTCTCCAATGCATGAAAGTGAACTGAGAAGACTAATGAATTCCAAATAAGATAAATTTAAAAGATCCACACCAAGACATAGTACAGTTGACCCTTGAACAATGTGAACATTGGGGCACAGAACCTTTGTACAGTCAAAAGTCTGCATATAACTTATAATTTGGATGTTGTATACACAGTTCCTCCATATCTACAGTTTGCATCTACAGATTCAACCAAGCATGAATTGTGTAATATTGTAATACTTACTACTGAAAAAAAAAAAAAACAATCACAAGTAATTGGACCAATCCAATTCAAACCTCTGTTGTACAAGGGTCAAGTTGCCAAAATGCTAATATACATTCAAGTTGTCAAATACTAATAAGAAAGAGAGAATTTTAAAAGCAACAGGAGAGAAGCAATTCACATAAATGAAATTGTCAACATGATTAACAACTAGTTTATCACAAAAAACCATGAGGGCAAAGGCAGTGGGGTGGCATGTTTAAAGTGCTGAAAGAAAAAAAACTGCCAGAAGACTTCTATGTCCTTCAAAATATTACCATTCAAGAATGAAGAAGAAATTAATACTGTCACATATTTGTGAAAGCAAGAGTACCTGTCCTATAAGAAATGCTAATACAACTACTTCAGGTTGAAATGAAAGAAAGCTAGACAGTAACTTGAAATTATATGAAGAAGTATGTTAGAGAGCATATAAACATGTATATAATATATATTATCATATACAGATCAGATCAGATCAGATCAGTCGCTCAGTTGTGTCTGACTCTTTGTGACCCCATGAATCGCAGCACGCCAGGCCTCCCTGTCCATCACCAACTCCCGGAGTTCACTCAGACTCACGTCCATTGAGTCAGTGATGCCATCCAGCCATCTCATCCTCTGTCGTCCCCTTCTCCTCTTGCCCCCAATCCCTACCAGCATCACAGTCTTTTCCAATGAGTCAACTCTTCGCATGAGGTGGCCAAAGTACTGGAGTTTCAGCCTCAGCATCATTCCTTCCAAAGAAATCCCAGGGCTGATCTCCTTCAGAATGGACTGGTTGGATCTCCTTGCAGTCCAAGGGACTCTCAAGAGTCTTCTCCAACACCACAGTTCAAAAGTATCAATTCTTTGGCGCTCAGCCTTCTTCACAGTCCAACTCTCACATCCATACATGACCACAGGAAAAACCATAGCCTTGACTAGACGGACCTTTGTTGACAAAGTAATGTCTCTGCTTTTGAATATGCTATCTAGGTTGGTCATAACTTTCCTTCCAAGGAGTAAGCATCTTTTAATTTCATGGCTGCAATCACCATCTTTAGTGATTTTGGAGCCCAGAAAAATAAAGTCTGACACTGTTTCCACTGTCCCCATCTATTTCCCATGAAGTGGTGGAACCGGATGCCATGATCTTCGTTTTCTTTAAGCCAAACTAAAGTTGGCTTAAAGCTCAACATTATCATATTATCTTACATTATATCATATTATATTATGTAATATTATTCAGCCTTTAAAAAGAAGGAAATTCTGTATATGCCATAACATGGATAAACCTGTACTACATTATACTAAATGAAATAAGCCAGACACAAAACAGACAAAGACATGATCTCATATGTGGAATCTAAAATAGTAAACTTCATAGTGAGAGAGTTTAATGGTGGTTTTCAGGGGCTGGGGGAGGGGAGAAAGAAAAGATGTACCTTAATCAAAGGGTACAAAGTTTCAGCTACACAAGATGAATAAGTTTTGGAGAGCTCACTTACAACAGTGTGGCATATAGTTTATGCTGTTTGTCATACAGTGTATGATGTATTTAAAATATACTAAGAGGGTAGATTTTAATTGTTTTAACTAAACACACACAAAAAGATGGTAATTGTGTGAGCTGATGGTTATATTAATTAGCTTGATTGTTGTGATTATTTCACAATGTATATAAAGGTCAAGTTATCCACATTAAATATACATTATTTTCAATCTGTCAATTATACGGCAATAAACCTGGAAAAATAGTTTAAAATCTAATCAATTCTAACAAAGGTCTCATCTCTTTAAAAATTGGAACACTCATCCATTACTGGTGGCAGTATAAAATGGTGCACGTTACAGCCACTGTGGAAAACAGTTTGTCATTCCTCAAAATGTTAAATATATAAAATTATCAAATGACTCAACAATTCCACTCCTAGTTCCAGCTGAGAGGGAGTTATTAAGGCAGGCCTCTGGGACCCACTACCAGTGGGGCGAGAGGCAGGGCCCCCATTGCAGAGTTCCATGGGCACATTTGAGAATTATCAAATATTGCAAGACCATTTCAATTAAATTAAAAATAATAAATCAATAAAAAAAGGTTTTAATCTGAGCTTAACCTATACACAGTAAACTTAAAGATTCTAAAGTCCTGGATCTGACATTTCATATCTCTGTGACCTTGGGTAAGTTACTTGATAACTCTCTGCTTTGGTTTCCCCATCTGCATAATGAGAGTGATAATAGAGCCTGTCTCACTCAGGATTGTGTTGTGGAAATAATGCATTGCAATCATAAACACAGGCACATTGAGTCTTCTACTCATATTCCCATCAGAGCCAGGTGAAAACACAGTGTTACAATACTTCACTTTTAATGAAGTGCTTCTGAACTTGGGGCCCAAGTCCTCAAGTAAAAGAAGCACAGCTCTACAAGATTTATATATGTCAAATGCATAGCACCTTTTTGTAAAGGTGTTAAGGAGACTCATTGGAGAGAAAAGTGACATAAAGGCAGCACATAAATTTACTCTGACCAGCCATGATATATACCACTGCCTTTATGGAAGAGCCAACAGAGAAGGAAACTCTCCAAAGGGAAAAATGAGTGTCTCTGTGGGAGTCAAGGTGAGGACCATTTGGTTTTTAAATCGGATTACTTATTTATCCACATGCTTCGGATTACTCATTTATCCACATGCTTACGGGCGTCCCTAGTGGCTCAGATGGTAAAGAATCCGCTTGCAATGTTGAAGATACCGGGGTTCAGTCTCTGGGTTGGGAAGATCCCCTGGAGAAGGGAATAGCAACCCATTCCAATATTCTTGCCTGGAGAGTTCCACGAACAGAGGAGCCTGGCAGACTACAGTCCATAGGGTTGCAAAGAGTTGAATGTGACTGAGCTACTAACACTTCCACTTTCACTTCAAGCATCAACATATAGTGAGTCCTCTGATGCTCCACAGTTTATTGTGATCACAATAAACTGTGAAAAATTCTGAAAGAGATGGGAATACCAGACCACCTGATCTGCCTCTTAAGAAATTTGTATGCAGGTCAGGAAGCAACAGTTAGAACTGGATATGAAACAACAGACTGGTTCCAAATAGGAAAAGGAGTATATCAAGGCTGTATATTGTCACCCTGTTTATTTAACTTCTATGCAGAGTACATCATGAGAAACACGGGACTGGAAGAAACAAGCTGGAATCAAGATTGCCGGGAGAAATATCAATAACCTCAGATATGCAGATGACACCACCCTTATGACAGAAAGTGAAGAGGAACTCAAAAGCCTCTTGATGAAAGTGAAAGTGGAGAGTGAAACAGTTGGCTTAAAGCTCAACATTCAGAAAACGAAGATCATGGCATCTGGTCCCATCACTTCATGGGAAATAGATGGGGAAACAGTGGAAACAGTGTCAGACTTTATTTTATTCTGGGCTCCAAAATCACTGCAGATGGTGACTGCAGCCATGAAATTAAAAGATGCTTACTGCTTGGAAGGAAAGTTATGACCAACCTAGATAGCATATTCAAAAGCAGAGACATTACTTTGCCAACAAAGGTCCGTCTAGTCAAGGCTATGGTTTTTCCTGTGGTCATGTGTGGATGTGAGAGTTGGACTGTGAAGAAGGCTGAGCGCCGAAGAATTGATGCTTTTGAACTGTGGTGTTGGAGAAGACTCTTGAGAGTCCCTTGGACTGCAAGGAGATCCAACCAGTCCATTCTGAAGGAGATCAGCCCTGAGATTTCTTTGGAAGGAATGATGCTAAAGCTGAAACTCCAGTACTTTGGCCACCTCATGCGAAGAGTTGACTCATTGGAAAAGACTGTGATGCTGGGAGGGATTGGGGGCAAGAGGAGAAGGGGACGACAGAGGATGAGATGGCTGGATGGCATCACTGACTCGATGGACGTGAGTCTGGGTGAACTCAGGCAGTTGGTGATGGACAGGGAGGCCCGGTGTGCTGCGCTTCACGGGGTCACAAAGAGTCAGACATGACTGAGCGACTGATCTGATCTGATCTGATGCTCCAAGAATTGCTTGGAATTCTACAGTGGGGGCCCCACCTTTCGCCCCAGTGGTAGTGGGTCCCAGAGGCCTGCCTTAATAACTCCCTCAGCAGCAAGATTCTCAGCTGGAACTGATTATCTCAAATTTGTGCTGTCTGCTTAGGGACCATTCATGTGGTTCAAAGATGCCTACCAGGTATGGTCTTGGAAGAATGGTGAGAGAGAGAAAGCCTTGAAGTCACCCCATGACTTTTCCAAAAAGCACAGTTCAGACAGCTGGAAATGTCCTCAGGTCTGTGTGGGCAGCCTGTGTTATTCAACTTCCTTCATTCATTTCATCAGAGACCAGACAAAAAGGGACAGATTTTCTGAGTTCTCTGTAGACATAGTCCAAGCCACCAATGGAAAGTTGCTTCAGCCTTCTGGGATTTGGTCCTCTTTATCCTTAATGCAAAGTCTGGAGAGCGATTTCATACAAATATACAAAAATAATTATCTGCACTCTCTCCAATGAGAAGTATGAAAACCTGGCTTTAGTTCTTTTCAATTCCTTTGGGATGAGCTGGATAAAAAGCACCTTTTCTGGTAGATTATAGCTATAATTAAATCCAGAAAAATAGACTGACATTTTGAACATCATTAACAATTGATTGAAGATAATCAATTTGATATTACTGTATTTACTATTTTAAAAGTATTATGGTATAAATAATGAAATAAAAGGTAAAAGAATCACCCATCACTCATCAACTCAAGATTTGTCTTACATTCCTTTTCTATATGTATTAAAATATGCAATTTTTATCATTATAATCACAGATAGTTTTATGGTCTGCTTTATAATTTTGTTATTTTCATAAGATTTCCTCCAGGTTGCTACATATTTTAAGTATGTGTAACTTTCAAACAATTGATGATACTCTACAGGGTGGATGTAACAAAATTTATTTATCCATTCCCCTATAGGTAGGCATTTTTTTTCCCATTTGTTCTAATACAGTATAAGATACATGGGATATTTTTATGAACACAGCTTTATTGTTCTTATTAATAATTGTTTTAGCATAAATTCCCAGAATTAAAACTATAACGTTAAGGTGTTTTCTGAATGTTGGTTTACACAGTTAAAAGAAAAGTTTTTATTTTTAACTTATTTTCAGGGGCTCCAAAATCACTACAGATGGTGACTGCAGCCTTGAAATTAAAAGATGCTTGCTCCTTGGAAGAAAAGTTATGACCAACCTAGACAGCATGTTAAAATGCAGACACATTACTTTGCTAACAAAGGTCTGTCTAGTCAAAGCTATGGTTTTTCCAGTAGTCACGTATGGATATGAGAATTGGATTATAAAGAAAGCTGAGCACTGAAGAACTGATACTTCTTAACTGTGATGTTGGAGAAGACTCTTGTGAGTCCCTTGGACTGCAAAGAGATCTAACCAGTCAATCCTAAAGGAAATCAGTCCTGACTAGTCATTGGAAAGACTGATGCTGAAGCTGAAACTCCAATACTTTGGCCACCTAATGTGAAGAACTGACTCTTTGGAAAAGACCCTGATGCTGGGAAAGATTGAAGGCAGGATGAGAAGGGGACGACAGAAAATGAGATGGTTGGATGACATCACCAACTCGAAGGACATGAGTTTGAGTAAGCTCCAGGAGTTGGTGATAGACAGGGAAGCCTGGCGTGCTGCAGTCCATGGGATCGCAGAGTCGGACACAACTGAACAACTGAACTGAACTGAAAAGCAAAGTTTGAATATGTACACAAAACTTATGTACACACAATTTGTGGTTTGATATTTTTAAAAAACAGCACTTGGGAGTGGTTCCATCTGCAGGTTTATCTGAAAGAAAAGGACTTTGTGCATGTTTAGCTACTCCAGTGATCTACTGGATTGATGGGTTTGATGGACCTGACTGCTCTAGCTCTTAATCTAGTCAGCAGAAGTCATAATGCATTGATTGCTCTTGAAAGAACTCCAATTCCTTCATAATTATTTGAGTAAATTGTTTTCACTGGTGATGGTGATGTGATTGTGAAAAATGTTTTTCCATTTTGGTTTGGGAAATGTTAACCCAGTGATAAATCCCCAAAACATCCATATATTGGGAAACACACTCCTAACAAGTGAGGCTTTAGGAAATGACATTCCTTGCCTTAAATCCTGGTTCTGCTGGTTATGCAGTCTTGAGAAAGTTACTTAAACTTTCTGGGCCTCCATGTGACTCACAGATGTAATAATCCATACTTCATATGGTTGGTGTGAGCATGTAAAACTTATGGCTCAGTGACTTATATATGGTAAGTGTACAACAAATGGTAGCTATTATTATTACTGTTATTCAGAATAATAACAAAAGTAGCCAAAAAGCTGATAATGCTGATTTTTAAATATCCCATTAATAAAAATATTTCAATGTGTATAAAAATACAAGAATTGCTGTCTTGAAAAAGAAGAATGGGGCTGGAGGAATCAACCTTCCTGACTTCAGGCTATACTACAAAGCTTCAGTCATCAAAACAGTATTTACACAAAAACAGACATATATACCAATGGAACAAGAAAGAAAGCCCAGAGATAAACCCTCTTGCTTATGGGCACCTTATTTTTGACAAAGAAGACAAGATGTTGAAAAGATGTTCAACATCACCCATTACTAGAGAAATGCAAATCAAAACTACAATGAGATATCACCTCACACAGTCAGAATGCATGCATGCTCAATCATAACCAACTCTTTGTGATGCTATGGACTTTAGGCCTCCAGGCTCCTCTGTCCATGGGGTTCTCCAGACAAGAATACTGGAGTGGATTGCCATTTCTTTCTCCACCAGTCAGAAAGGCCATCATCAAAAAGTCTACAAACAGTAAATGCTGGAGAGGGTGTGGGAAAAAGGGAATCCTCTTGCACTGTTGGTGGGAATACAAACTGATACAACCACTATGAGAACAATATGGAGATTCCTTTAAAAAACTAGGAATAAAACCATATAATGACCCAGAAATCCCACTACAAGGCATTTACTCTGAGGAAACCAAAACTGAAAAATACACGTACCCCAATGTCCACAGCACTATTTACAATAGCTAGAACATAGAAGCAACCTAGATGTCCATCAACAGATGAATGAATAAAGAAGCTGTGTACAATTATACAATGGAATATTACTCAGCCATAGAAAGGAACACATTTGAGTCAGTTCCAGTGGATGAACCTAGAGCCTATTACACAGAGTGAAATCAAATAAGTCAAAAAGAGAATAATAAGAGAAGAAAAGAGAGAATAATAAGTCAAAAAGAGAAAAACAAAAATTGTATAGTAACACATATAAATGGAATCTAGAAAGATGGTACTAATGAAATTATTTATAGGACAGCAATGGAGACACAGACATAGAGAACAGACTTATGGACCCAGAGGGATTGGGGAGGAAGGAGAGGGTGGGATGTATGTACAGAGTAACATACAAACATACATTAACATATGTAAAATAGATAGCCAGTGGAACTATCTGTTTGTATTGTTGTATGACTCAGGGAACTCAAACCATGGCTCTGTAACAATCTAGAGGGGTGAGATAGGGAGGGAGGTGGGATGGAGGTTCAAGATGGGGGCATAGGTGTGTCTATGGCTGATTTATGTTGATGTTTGGCAGAAATCAACACAATATTGTAAAGTAATTATCCTTCAATTAAATAAAATTTTTAAAAATGTACAAGGCTATGTTAGGAGGAATAAAAAATAGATATCTGAAAAAAATATAAGAATTGCTATATTTTGTACAGATATGTTCAATTGCTGTGAAGAATTTAAGTAGGGACTAACACAAGTGTGTAGACATAGGTTCAAAAAACTGGCATCCCAAAACATGATTTGGACAGTTTAAACAGGTACAAGTAATAAAGCAAATAATTAGGGAATTTTAGATTTCCATAAGCTAAGTAAGTCAAATTATGCAGTGGAAGAATTTAAAACAAACAAACAAAAAAGCCTTCAAGGACCCAAAAGTCACCATTGCATCTCTCATCAGTCAGAAATGTTTCAGGCATTCTGTTTAACTTAGACAACCACAACACACTTACACAGAATATAGAGAAATTGCAGTCGGAATGAAGAGGGAATGTGTTCAAGAGTAATGGAAAACAGCCTGAAAAGGCAAGTTTTAAAATATGTGGGTATTCAACAACAGAAGACAGGAGCTAACTTTGTTAATCGCTCCTGAGTTGATCTGTCCTACTAAAGACAAAGGAATTTAAAAGCAAATGAGAGTAAGCAAGACTATAGCTGGATAATATTCCATTGTACACATAAGCCACATTTTCGTTATCCATGCATCCATTAATGGATATTTAGGCTGTTTCCATATTTTGGCTACTATATAGAATGCTACAATGAACATGAGAACATTGGTGTCTCTTCAAATTCTGATTTCAATTTTCTTGGCTAAATACTCACAAATGAGATCATAGGGCATAGAAAGAGGGGGAAGGAGAAATGGGGAGATGCTGGTCAAGGGGTACAAAGTTTCAGTTATGCAAGATGAGTAAGTTCTAGAAATCTAATGTATAACATGGTCAAGATAAAATTTGCCTTTTGAGGTAGATCCTGTGTATGCCAACTAAAAAAAAAAAGATTAATTATGTGAGGTGATGCATAATGATTAATAAGCTTAATTGTGGTGATTATTTCACAGTGCTACATAAGTCATCAAGTATGCACCTTAAGTATGCACAAGTTTTTAAAAGACTATGGCTAGCCATAAGCTCATTTTTATTATCAGCCCAATTAGACTCTGGAAGGCACCATAACAGCCCAGGTACCCCAGGTACTTTGAATTGTCTTATGCAGAGAACTGGATCTTATGACCCCTTGGCATATTGTGTTATGATCCCTACAGAACTAGAACAGCTCAAAGAAACAGTCCATACCTCCCTCAGTACAGGGCTTCCTTGGTGGCACAAATGGTAAAGAATCTGCCTGCAATGCAGGAGACACCCAGGTTCGATCCCTGGATCAGAAAGATCTCCTGGAGAAGAGAATGGCAACCCACTCCAATATTCTTGCCTGGAGAATTCAAGGACTGAGGAGCCTGGCAGACTACAGTCCATGAGGTCGTAAAAAGTCCGACACAACCGAGCGACTAAACACTTTCATTCGGTACAAGCACAGCCTTGGAGATACTTAATAAGTATTGTTAGATAAATAATGAGAGAAGTCACATTCGAGAGAAGAAAAACCACAGAGAATCAAGTACAAAGCAGTAAATGGGGATTTCCCTGACTTTAGCTGCAGACCAGCGTTACACGAGTCATGTATATGTGGATTATTCAGTCAAGGGGGACTGAATGTGATACACACCAATAAATCCCTGGGCAGAGAGCATGTATGAAACACTGTTGGTCTGTTCTGTTGCACTGACATGATGAGATTAGGTCATGATGGATACTTGAATCTGAGGATCCTTGGATCTAAGGTTAGGCCATGATGATGGAGATTGGGGAGATGGCTGAAGCTGAGGACAGAAAAGCCACAGTGGGGTAGAAAGGAATACAAGGGAATAGAGAAAGCATACCAAAGAAAAATACTCTATAGTCTTGGCTATGGTGATCCCAATAGCACTTTAAGTATAAATGAAAATATGACAATGGAACAGGACAAAGGCCATATACTTTTAAAAAAATAAAACAATATTATTCCATTTCTCACTTAAAAGTAATGTTGACAAAGTGCACATTAATAGACCTGTGTAGCCATAACCACCAAACAGCCACATTATGGGAGTCCATGCATGTTAACTTTACCTAAATTCCCTCATATTAATCTGGGTTTGGAAGATTACACATAGCACATGCTGGCTGCATGTAGACAAAGATCATAGGCTTCACCAAAATCTAGACCTGGTTTACACCCCAGATCTGACACTTCCTGGGCAGATGACCTTAAGCACTAAGCTAATTAACTGAATTTCTGTTTCTTCATGTGTAAAACAATGATCTGTTTACTTACATGATAAGATTACTACGAGGATAAAGTTAAATTAAATAGGTTGTATCTAATATAAAATGGGAGATAGAATAATTAGCTTGCTTCCCATTCTGATTCCTTTCAGAACTGAGGAATAAAAACCCATTAGAACAACAGGGCTTCTGTGGTGGCTCAGATGGTAAAGAATCTGCCTGCAATGCAGGAGACCTGGGTTCTATCCCTGGGTTGGAAAAATCTCCTGGAGAAGGGAATGGCTACCCACTCCAGTATTCTTGCCTAGAGAATTCCATGGACAGAAGAGCCTGGTGGACTACAGGCCATGGGGTAGCAAAGAATCAGACACGACGGATTGACTAACACTTTTACTTTTCACTTTCAGAACAATAGGACCAAAAAAAAAAACACCCAGCTGTAACCCCAGTAACTTAGTAAATATTTTGAAGAAAGGAAGGAAGGGAGGCAGGAAGGGAGAAAAGATGCTTCTTTATATCTCTAATTGCTGACTAGGGAGCAGTTTCCCTCAGACACCAAAATGATGCTGCGCTGATCTAACCAGCAATTCCCAAGCCTGCTCCACAAGTACCCTGTGTATATAAGGGTTTGAAACAATAGTGTGGGGGCCCTGAAGGCCCTGAAGACACTGCATCATGGCTAAGAAAATATTTGTGTGTGTGTGTGTTTCAGAGAGGCCCCCCATGTCCAGAAACCATGAACTTTATCCCAGATCTTGATATTTGCTCTTACTTACAATTCTTTTCAATATAGATTGTATCTTCTTTCTGAAGCCACTTAACTGCCTACATGTCAAAAAAAAAAAAAAACCAGGAAATATTTAGGAGCCAACAAGGAGAGAATTAAAGCTTTCAGTTTTGGAAAACTCATCCTGTCCAACTGCAGGGACTCAGGTATCTGCACAGGTAAGGAACCTGCTCACCAATATGTAAAAATATCCTGAAGGATGGAGAGTCACAATCTTCCTCAATCAGCTATTTCAGAAATAAACAGCCTTCTCTTCCAGGACAACCTTCTTATAATCCACCTCATTCTACATTCATTAACCATGGGGACTTTGTTAAAGTTCTGGTCTGGAGGAGAACTAGGAGGTCTTAGTCACCCTCCACCTTCTTTCCTCCTGCCCATATGTAAGCAGTTTCTTTTGATGTTTCTACCTAGGTATTTTAATCATTTTTTTAAATTGCAGTATAGTTGATTTACAATATTATGTTAGTTTCAGATGTAGAAAAAAGTGGTTTGGTTATAGAACATTCTCTAGGATAGATCCACTCAGGTTTTATTTGAGCAGAGTCTGTTGGAATGGCAATCTACTCCAGTGTTCTTGCCTGGAGAATCCCATGGACAGAGGAGCCTGGCAAGCTACAGTCCATGGGATCACAAATAGTTGGACACAACTTAGCCACTAACACTGCTACTACTACTCTTGGCTCAAGGTTAAAGTACATCAACTGACATTTCTAAAAGTAATTACTTGAATTTAGGCTGGCATTTGGTGACCAGTCACACACAAATTTTGGAGCTGTGAGATTTCAGAGAGCAGTCAGAAAGCTGTCTAAACAAAATGGCTTGGTGCCACAAGTAGTGGCTTCAGGTCAGACTGAGTTTGAACCTATCAGCCTGGCATCTGCCATGTCTGAATCTTGGCTTTCTACCCTGTAAAACACATATAACAAAGCCTATGTAGACTATATACATTTAGCACACTGAGCCCAATCCTGGCACACAGTAAGCCGGTAGGTAGAAATATTAAAGCCATGTGTGTCTACAGATGGCTTGTAAACTCTTGTTGGCTGAGAAATCCCAGCAAGCTTACCTCTCCTCTCACCATCACTATTCCCTGACCTCTCTCAACAGGTGGTGATACTGCTCACAAATTAGTCATTCGTTGTCTCCCTGACACCAAGTTTAGATTTTGGCCACAATTACAGAGCATCAAACAAATCAGCAGAACTGTAGAAAGTTTGTCCATAAATGAGGCCAATGGCAAGAGTGGCAGTTTTTCCCTCACGAATCCTGAACTATATCCATGAAAGCCCAATTCCATCCCTGTGTTATAGAGTAACCACACTTACCAATGTTTTGGTGTATATCAAACAACCTCAAATATTCATCAGTGGAATTAGTTGTTTGTGCCAAGCTGCCCACTGCTTTGGAAATGCCTGACCATGTTTGTTTGCATCCTATAAAACCCAGGCTGAGGTTGTTTTGATGCTCTAAATAGGTGTGAATTTTCACTGCTTCAAAAGCATCTCCTTTAGTCAAATGGATGAGCTTTGGTCCATCCCTTTACTTCTGTCATGACTGGTGGTCTTCTCCATTCACTTAACCACTCAACAGCCTCATTCAGCTGCCATAACATGCACCGTTCATCATATTGCTCCATGGAACTTGTTATAGGAATACCATTAGGGAACATACGTTTGGGCAAAAATCACCCAGGAAATCAGAACGATCAGTAGAAGTTTTCCTGCTCTTGGCACTATGGACATTTGGGGGCTGGTTAATTCCCTGTTGCAGGGGTTGCTGCCCTGTGTACTCATGTTCAGCAGCACCCTGACCTCTTCCCACTACATGCCATTAGCACTCTTCCTTCTAGTTGTAACAACCAAAAATGTCTTCAGACAGTGACATGTGTCCCCTGGGGGGGCAAAATCACCCTCTGGATTACAGAGAACCTCTGGGCTACAGCAGTGGTTTTCAATTTTTAGCAAAATGAGACCAACTGAAGGGCTTGTGAAAACAGACTTCTGAGCCACCACCCAACATTTCTAATTGGATAGGTCTGAAGTGGGCCCTGGGGATTTGCATTTTGACAGTGACTGATGCTGCTGATCCAGGGACCACCTCTGGTCTAAGGAGATCTGGCTGCCAGCTGTTGGCATATCTGGCATGTTTGTGAAATCCCTAATTCGGTGGTTTTCAGATTTGTCTGCAGATTAGAAACACCTGGAAAGTATTATTTAAAGTATTTTATTCAAAGTGAAAAGTGAAAGTGAAGTCGCTCAGTCATGTCTCTTTGTGACCCCATGGACTGTAGCCCACCAGGTTCCACCATCCATGGGATTCTCCAGGCAAGAATACTGGAGTGGGTTGCCAGTTCCTTCTCTAGGGGATCTTCCCGACCCAGGGATTGAACCCAGGTCTCCCACATTTCAGGCTTTACCCTCTGAGCCACCACCTTCCAACAATCCAGCTGTATTCCAGACCAAATCAATCTCCACTTCTGGGGATGAGGCACAGGCACTGGTATTTTGAAGCTACCCAGATAATTTTGATGCGTAGACAGATTTGGAAACCATTACTCTAAATATCATTACCTTCTTTGTAATGTGGGGTTAAGCAGTTTATATCTTCTCAGGACATACATCCTACAAGTCTCAACAGCACAGCTAAATCAGGAGAATGGGCCTACGTCGGACTGTGCAATCCTTGCATCTGTGGATGAGAAAATGGGGCAAATGTAGTTACAAAAGCTTTCCAGTCATGGCACTCTGAAACTGGAAGGAGCACTAGGAACAGGCAACAGCTCACACTAATCATGGTAAAGGTCGATATGATAAGTTTTGCAAAGACAGGGCTCTAGGGGGCAAGCAGGAAGCCTTTTGGCATGCCCTGTTGAAAGGAGGTGGATTTCAAGCTTCAGCTTTCAGATTCTCTAGGTGGACTCCACAAAGGACCTGCCCTGGTTTCTGAACCTCAGCCTGGAGCCTAGGGAGGAAAAAAGTCAACAAGAGACTGAGACTCCTGATGGAAACTGCAGATTGGGACAATGTGAGGTGAGTAGGGGGATGAAATGGGAGATGGAGAGGTGGGGAAGTAATTTAAAACTTTTACCTCCATTTATGCAGCCCCATAAGTGATAAAAGGCAATTCTACAACTCCCTTCATGTAAAACTTTGCAGCATTTAAAATCTCTAACTGGAAGTTGTTTTTGTTTGTTTGTTTGTTTACACCACTCATCTCCAAAAATGAGACCTCTTAAATTGTAAAATCCAGGACTGTTCTTTATAAAAAGAAAAAGAAAAATCAGTCACACTGCAAGGGAATTAAAAAAATCATATCAGTGCAGAAAAATCATAAGGGAGAAAACAAAGCCTTAGGCTATATTTAGCCAACACCATGAAATGACCATTTACACTGAGGATTTCTTTGTTGTTGTTCATTGTGGTAATTCTTTAATGTTTGCTGGGTGCTACTTCAGATCTAGGTAAGCTAGAAGATGAAAGAATAGAAAAATAATATCCTCTTCCTCCATGGAACAGCTTGAAAGAAAAAGAATCACCCTCAATTATTCTGAGACACACACACACATCACACATTCACTGCGTACACTGCATTGCAGATATCTGTGTCAATACTGAGAAACAGTCATGAAAAAAATAATGAACAGTGTCAGGACAACCAAAGAAGCATCTCTGGGTGCAGGTATTCATGCACAGCCCCACAGAGCAGACACTAAATTCAGATGGCTGTGCCAGAGGATGGCCACAGAGGTAATAGTGTTTTGTGGATAAGTGTGTGTTTCTTTCAGATACTCACCACACATCCTACAAACATTGCCGATAGTGAACCACATTCTGTGCAAAGAAGGAAAGGACAGAGTCAGTCACTACAGGTAACTCTCAACCAAGATGGGAGATTCTGTGTGCAGTGAAGAAGCCCATCCTATCACAACAAACAGAACCCCCTCCAAAGTTTCTGAGAGGAAAACCTTGGAAAGTAAATCTCCAAGTGGAAGAGACTAGCGGCTCTTTGCAGGTACATGTATTGACTATGTGATTATTTTGCAAAACTAATTTGCTTAAGTGAGGAAAGGAAGAGTTCTAACATTTATTGAATATGTATTATGCAAAAGACACACTCTCAACGTTTTTCTTACTCAACATTTTGAAATAACCCTGAGAACTGAGTTTTATGATCCGTTTTACAGGAAGATAAGGTTATAAAAATTGTAATAGGCAGAAAGAATGTGCTATTTAAGTTTCAGCTGCTATTAATGCCAAGACTATTACCAAAGAGCACTAAATGTGTACTAATTATTTAAAACTCTCAATAGTTCCAACAATTTTTGAGATAAGGAGCCTAAGGCTGAGTAGCTTGTCCAAGTCACAGGGCTAGGAAATGGTGGAGTTGAAGCTTGGGACTAAGCTGCCTGACTTCAGAGACTAATTCCTTAAGCACAATGGCTTAAACTGGGTAAAACCTGCAAAAGACATTCTATCATATCTGCATTATTGCAGGTTCTACACATGTGAGTTCTTATTTTTCATTTGCCTTAGAGGAATGGGCGGGAATGGAAAGAAAGGTAACTGATAGTAGAATTTTAGTGCTGAGTTTCCCAACCGGGGACAGTTTCGCAATGTCTGCACTATTGTTTGCCACAAGGGAGAGCCAATGCTTCTGGCGTCTAATGGAGGAGTCCAGGACACTGCCAAGTGCCCTGTACCGCGTAAGACAGCACCCTCCCTCAGCACTGACCGCCTTAAAGTGCCAGTTGTGCCCAGGTTGAGAAAGCCTACTCTAGAACACTGAGAAAAGTTGGGATCTGACCTAGAAAATAAAAAATGTATTGACCAAGGCTCATGCTGCTTTCCCATTGCAAAAATGGGAATGTTTTACAGCTGTAGAATCTATGGAGGCTGAGCCATGTGAGATGCCAAACAATGCAAGCTGTGCCTGCAAGATGCCAAAACAGGGACAACATGAGAAAACACTCTTTAAGGGAATTTTTAAAATATACCTGAGATCTTACTTTTATTGAAGGAATGGTGGGAAGAACAGATCAGGAGATCATCACCATTGAAAAGATTGCTTTTCACAGTTCCCATGAGGAGAGAAAATGCCACACTATATAAGACCATACAGGAAAGAACTAAGGTTGGTCAGAAGGCAGGAGGAGTGAGAGGAATGCGTAAGTCAAAGCCTTATGCGTTCACTGGGTTTTGTGGGAAGAATTGAGTGAGGCAGGGTAAGCAACTGAGAAAGTGTAGGATTACATTGAATAGTAATATCAGGAGGCTCTGGGCGACAGGGGTAATCTCTCATTGTCTGGGACATGGCCCGATGGTGATTCAGGGCATAGGAATAGTGTCCTGGACTCCAGAATCCTGATATTTGGAGGCAGATGGTTGGTTTTCACATCAGAGTCATTCTCCCAGGCAAGTTGTTTACTATGTATAAGAATTGGCTAACCCTCAAGAGGAGCAGTTCTTCCTGTCCTGTGAGCCATCAAGAAAACAAAGCATTGTAAAACAGAGAAAATAGATGCAGTGTGTTATATCTTAACTAAAAGCTCATCTTGAATGTTTGGGTTTAACAGTGTTAACTTCTCATGTTCAGCTTCAGAGACAGGCTGTGGGAGCAAGACCTGCTATACTCTGAGTATATTTGATTCAACTGAAAGGGATCTGTGTGTGTCCAGTGTGAGCAGCCTGGAAATGGTGGAGTTTAAAGCCATAGATTAGAAGAGCCCTATGGTTTAGCAGGATGAGCCAGCACAAACACTGAGGAAAGGCTTTCCTTGTGATATACAGTGAGACCCAAGGCAAGCTGTGTCTTCTAAGTTCCTTTGCACATTTAACCATGAGATGTGGGCAGTGGGTCTCAACTCAGATCACACATCAGAGTAGCCTGGGAGGTTTCAGAAGCACAGGTGCTCAGGGCCCATTCCCAGGGATTAGATTCAGGAAAACAGGACATACAGATTTCCCATAGATTATATGGGCTTCCCAGGTGACCCTAGTAGTAAAGAAGCTGGCTGCCAGTGCAGGAGACATGAGATGCAGGTTCGATCCCTGGGCCAGGAAGATCCCCCTGGAGAAGGGCATGGCAACCCACTCCAGTATTCTTGCCTGGAAAATCTCATGAACAGAGGAGCCTGGTGGGCTACAGTTGATGGGGTTGCAAAGGGACACGACTAAGGGGACTTGGGACACATTGGGAACCCACGCATTGGGTTGCCCATACTGCTTGCCCTTAATTTGTAAACTTGTAAATTTGTAATAGATTGTACAGCCCTGCTAGTGATTCTGAAGGACATACAAATAAAAGCTATAATTTGTCACATCTCTGGCATGCCTCTGAAATTTGTGGCGCCTCCAGCCCAGTCTTGGTGACCCAGTGGTGTCCACCAGCTCCAAAATTCTCCCATATTCTCAGCTCATAATAGGACACTAGGCAGTTCAATTTATTTCCTTTCAATCTCTTCATTCAAATCACTTGCTATCAAACTCAAGACTGGAGATACAAGCCAGAATTCAAGTCATTTCCTAGGATTTGGGACATTTGGAACTAAGAATCCAGAAGAACTCAATATTTCTGGTAATTTGTCTGGTGGGCAGCTCCCTGCAGGCTCACTTATAGCAGAATAAGCAGTCTGAGTTTGACCCTTGTCTACACTTTTTAAAATTGCCTTAGGATGACATCTTTGCCATCATAGCTTGACATTGACTGAAATTAACTTTGCCTGAATAAATGTAATTTAACAAGAGAGAATTTTAAAGCCTCAGAGCCTTCCTAAGAGAAACATTGAAACTGATTTACTTACTCCTACCATGGCATCTACAGGTTTATACTTAGCGCAAAGACCATTTACTATCAAAAATTTAAAAGGGATCTTCTTACTAAGATAATAAGACTTAGCTATAGGGAAACCATTTAAACGAGGTGACGGTTATGAAGATGAGAACAATATACTTCCAGAAACCCATGTAAAAAACGATTATAAGCTCTGAACACAATGAATGTATCTGGGACTCCTGAGGGACAAAGTGACAAGAGAAACATGGCCATGCATGGCTCTGCTAGCTGATAAAGCACACTTTGTCTGCCACAGTCACAGGCTCTCGTCTATCTCTAAGAGAAATGCATCACATGGATACCCAAGTACATAAAAATGTGTGTGTATGCTCAGTCACTCAGTCGTGTTTGACTCTTTGCCACCGCAGGGACTGTACTTCCTAGGCTTCTCCGTCCACTGGGGGTTTTCAGGCAAAAATATTGGAGTGAGTTGCCATTTCTCCCTCCAGGGGAACTTTTCAACACAGGGATCAAACTCGTGTCTCCTACATCTCCTACATTGGCAGGCAGAAAAGAAGAATTTTGAACCATATAATTCATATAGGTGTGGATCTACTCCTCAGACTAAGCATTAGAGTAAATGTTTCCTTTTTATAATTTTTTTCCTGTGTGCCTATTTATTCACTGGAAATATTGCTAAGGATGCTAAGTATATTTTTATAAAAACATAAGGTGTTCTAGTGCACTGTGGTTCCTTTTCTAACTTTTTGAGATGGAAACTTTGGTCATTGGTTTGTCTTTCCTCTTTTATAACATTTGCATTTTGAGTGTAAGTTCCCCTCTGAACACTGCTTTGGCTGAATACCATGCCTGTTATAGTAGTTTTTCATTGTGAAAAAATGTCGACCCTATAGCAATCTGCAAGACTGTTAGGAAGAACTCCCACAGCCCCTTAGCCAGCCTTGCCAGTCACTTTCTGCTCTTCATCTATCACCTTCTCTCTGACTCAGAGTGGACGCTTCTGAGTCCTTGGTGAGCCGGTTCACTTTCCTCCCCACAGTGAAGTTCAGCAGGAGGCAGTCAGAAGGACCTGGAACCATTCCTCCTCCACTAGCTTTGTTCTCACCAGCCTTTTTAATGAGAGCCGGATGCACTTGTTCCTCTTCAGCATGGTGGTGGTCATCTACACACTCGCCATGGCCGGCAACACTGCCATGGTCCTCCTGATCTGGGCAGATGCCCGGCTCCACACACCCATGTACTTCCTCCTCAGCCAGCTATCCTTCTTGGACATCTTCTTCACCTCAGTCACTGTTCCCAAGATGATAGCAGGCTTCCTCTTTGGATGGATAAGCATCTCATTTGGAGGCTGTGGGGCACAAATGTTTTTCTTCATGTTCCTGGGGGCTACAGAGTGCATTCTGCTGGCCCTCATGGCCTATGACCGCTACGTGGCCATCTGTAATCCTCTGCGCTACCCACTGCTCATGAGTCGCCAGACCTGCCTGCTCCTGGTGGCTGCCTCCTGGCTGGGAGGGTCACTCAACGCCTCCATCCAGACTGCGCTGACCCTGCAGTTCCCCTACTGCGGCTCACAGAAGATTGCACACTTCTTCTGCGAGGTGCCTTCACTGTTGAGGTTGGCCTGTGCTGACACGGCTGCCTATGAGCAGGTGCTCTTTGTGACGGGTGTGGTGGTCCTCCTGGTGCCCATTGCCTTCATCACCACCTCCTATGCCTTAATCCTCGCAGCTGTGCTCCGGATGCACTCTGTGGAGGGGCGTAAGAAGGCCCTAGCCACCTGCTCCTCCCACTTGGCAGTCGTCAACCTCTTCTATGGGCCCCTTGTCTACACTTACATGTTACCTGCATCTTACCACTCTCCTGGCCAGGATGACGTAGTATCTGTCTTCTATACAGTCCTCACACCCATGTTGAATCCTGTCATCTACAGCCTCAGGAACAAGGAAGTAACAGGAGCAATGAAGAAGGTTATAGGGAAGTGTGGGGTAGGTAGGACTATTTAAGACCCAGGAGAGAAGGAGCCTCACCTCTAAGATGAGCCTGTAGCTCCAAATGCCCATTCTAGGATTGTGTTCCAGAATGAGCAGTCTCAAATCCACATACAGAGAAGTGAAAGGTGCTCTCCTCATTCCCTTCCAGCTCCCACACTTCAAAGAGATGTCCAGATAGTTTGTGTACACTCTCCGCTCACCTTCCCCACCTCAACAAACTCCAGGCCAGCTTCTCCATCCATCCCTTGTCTGAAGCAGCAATAACTCATCATCTCCATGTCACTGAGTGTCCAAGGGCTTCCCTTCTCTTCAAAGGGCCTTCATTGCTGGCTATTTCCCCAAACATCTCCTTTATTCTTCTCCAGCCACAATAACTCTCTGGCTGTTGCCCAAAATTCCTAAGCACAATCCCACCTAAGGGTCCTTCAACGCAGAGATCTCAATGCCTGGGCACATCCCCCTATATTTTTGCATGGTTTCTGCCTTCACTTCATTTAGGAACTGCTCAAATGTGACCTTTTAGGGATTCCTACACCAGCCACCCTGTCCAAAATGTCATTCCCACTCCATCATCTTTTTCTAACTTCATTTGTGTATTCCATACTTCTTTTTCCCTTTAGAATGTATGGGAGTACAGAGGCTTTGATTCTTAATTCTGATTCTAGAAGAATGACGGGCACAGGATCCATCAATAAATACCTGTTGAATCAACAGATAAAGCTAAAGAACATTTTCTTGCCTTAACCAATGTTGGCACTGTTGTTGGTTCCTCCTTGAAAATCTCTCTTCTGGCCCACCACTTCCTATTAAGTGATGAGTGCCTCAGAACCTGGTGCCTACCCCTTCTCAATCCACACCCTCTCTTATCACTCTAATTCATGGCCATGACTTCAGTTACCACCTGACACCAAACTCAGTCATATATTTATAAGCTAGCCAGATATCTCCTACAAGACTTTTCACACCCAACTCCATATTACACCCCACTGGATGTTTCAAAGGTACCTCAAATTCATCATGCCAAGACATAAAGTCATGATCTCACTTTCATGTCAGGTAATTGAGCGAATGTCTCACCAGGTCAGTAGGTGTGCATCGCCACTCATTCAGTCTCTCACAAAGTCCTCAGGACAGTGCATTTGACTGTAAATGCTTACCTTCCCACAAGGTGTATTCCCTTAGGGTTGCAGCTACCACTACCGTAGTCTAAAGATATGTAGATGAGTCAGGAATTTCCAAGCAGGTCTCCTTGCCCCCATTCTTAAACACCTCATGTACAAAATCACAGGTTTTTTTCCTCGAGATGTAGCCAACGAGATTTCTAAACACAAATCTAACCCCATGCCACCGACTTCACCCCATAACCTCCCCTTAAATTGTTTTAGCAATTGCCATTGTTCCTTCACATGTCATCATCTGATACATGATATATTTTTACATACATATATTTTTTACCATCTGTCTTCAACTATAAGGTAAGCTCCATGAGAACAAATGTTCTTTTTGCACTTGACACATAGTTGGCATTTATTAAATATTGAATAATCACTATGTGAATGAATTAATGCACTCAGGTAAAATAAATAATCTTTCCCATTGCTTACAAAGCCCTGGACAGTCTGGTGGTCTTGGCTTCATCTCATGTTTCTTTATCCTTAATCCTGCTCCTCTGCTCCTTCTTCCTTCCAGGTCATTTCCAGAGCTATTCCTCTGCCTGGGATGCTGCTTTCTCCTCTATGCTTAGAATCCTTCCTTCCTTAGCCCAGGTATCATCTCTTCAAGGAATTCTTCTCCATAATTCCAAACTAAGTCAAGTTCTTTTAGATATGTCCCATATCCTTCCTAGCCTTTATTTCTTCGATTAAGTCTGTCTCTTCACAGTACATGAGATCAGGGAGTCTCCATGACTTCACCACAGTGCCTAACTTTGCACCTGGCACATTATAATGCCTCAATAAGTATCAAAAAGAAAGAAAAGAAGAAGAATACAGGCAGAAAGGAGGGAAAGCAGCAGGAAGGCAGGGAGGTAGGAAGGGATAGAGACTGATTTGCAGTCTTGTACCTCCAAATTAGACCATACTTTGCCACCATAAATCTTTGCTTATATAATGCAACTGTCATAAGAGATGCCACCAATCACTCTATGTACTTTAAGACATCTCTAAAAGTCTTCAGAGGCCAGAAATCCATCCTGAAAGCCCAATCTACATTCTTTATACTGAAGCTGGATAATAAAAATTGAGAACAGTCCAGCCTTTTCTTCCACTTCTGGTCATACACAGTGAGGATCACATTGTGCTTCCAGCAGCTTCAGGGGCATCTTTAGTAGGAGTGAGCAGTATAGCAGAAGAAATCAAGACCAGAATCAACTACCAGACTGTTCCTTTCGACAGTTGCTTCCCCCACCAGGATCAGACCAGAACTACCTGACTTCCACTGCTATGAGAAGGCAATGACTGCTAAAGCAGGAGAGAGAAGTGTCATGTGCTAATGGTACCTGCATGTGTAAAAGTCCTTCTGCCCCATATCCTGGGTATCAGCCTGGAATGATTAGCAGACAGAAAGCATATTTCCTGGGAAGATGTGACCTGGCTCCATCCCACTTCCTCTGTCCTCCATCCTTCCCCCAGTGTGGTGAAGGGGACCCTAAGTACATGGTGATCCCCACCCTAGAATCCTAAATCATAGCTTAACTAATTATAAATTACTCATTAGAAAAGTTGGGGATGGGGGGGGCGGAGATGAGAACATCATTGAGAAGTATGTTTCCACCCAAACATTTTAACCACATTCGCTTCGCAAGAAGAAATTAACTAAGGGTAGAGTGAGTTCTATTCCAAAGGATTATGTGCAGGCCAACCTCTCATAATCTCATCCCACCACAGAATTCCAGAACAAGATCCTCTTCTTCACCACAATTCCCAACCCTGTACATTAGAAGCATGATCTTTAACTCCTTAGCACTTGCCCAAGCAAAGGAGAAAGCCATAATTTGCAGCTATTGATATGTCTGACCTCTCACTCATCAAATAGGTAGGCAAGTTTTGAAAACTGACAAGTGGAAGATAACCTGTCTACTCATGCCTTCCTGTGCTACAGAGAGCAAGCTCTATTAAGATATAAAATTTGACCTTCTTCTTTGTAAATATACCCCAATTTCAACTGAGCAGACACTGCCTAGTATACATTTCCCAGTTATCATTGCAGCTAGGTATGGCTATGTACCTAAGCTCTGAATGGTGGCCCCTAAGCACAAATGTAGCCATTCTGCAGGGTCCTCAGATGTTAGGGCCATGTCACATTCCTCTCCACCCCACCACACTTTCCTTCTGGTTGACATGTAGTCATAACAAATGGAGCTTCAGTGGGACATCTTGGAATATGAGGTAGAAGCCAGGAAATGAGAATATCAGAACAGCAATAAGGAAGGGAATTGAGTTTCTGAAATCATGGAGTTGATCAACTACTGTGTTTTCTGGCACTTGCAGTGAATCTAATTCTAATTAACAACATTTCACACCACAAAAGTGACAGGAAGAGTTGACTCTTTTCGTGGTGTGGCAGGAATGGCTGTGTAGCCCCATACTGCTGGAATGCCAGGGAAAAAAATACTTTCTGAAAACTAGGTTAAACACACCAAAATGTACACACCAGAATACAACATGAGGACTATAAGTAGTTTTGAGAATTTGATCTCCACATGGAAAAAAATGGCAAACTCCAATTAGAACTGGCATTTAAGAAAGTACACATCATAGAATTTCCAATTAATGATGTAAGCTACTAGCTTTTTCCTTTTAATAGAATATGAAAACATGAAAATGGGAAGATTTTAAAACTGACTCAGCAGGAACTATTTGGCAAATGACATGGGAAAGCCTAGCTCTATTAGACATGAGAGATGCCAAGCATCCTTCATCATAAGTCCTATACTTAAGAAGCAGAAGAAATAATAAGGAACATAATCTAGATAGGGATCTTGTTATGTGTGTTATGTGTGTGCATGTGTGCTCAATCGTGTCCAACTCTTTGCAACCCTATGCACTGTAGCCCACCAGGCTCCTCTTCCCATGGGATTTCCCAGGCAAGAATACTGGAGTCAGTTGCCATGTCCTTCTCCAGGGGATCTTCCCAACCAAAGGATCAAACCTGTGTCTCCTGCATCTCTTGCATTGGCAGGCGGATTCTTTACCACTAAGTCACCTGGGAAGCCCATAGATAGAGATCTAGATAGAGAAAGCTTTTAGATATAGATCTCAGATAGATGATAGGTCATATACTTATATACACATACAATAGATAACAGATAGATGATAAATAGATCACTCACTAGATAGGTGATAAATAGATACATAGATAGATAATCACATTTTCTTCATTCTCTCCTGCATGGATGGACACTTACATTGTTTCCATATCTTGGCTATAGTGAATAATGCATCAATGAACATGGGAGTACATATACCTCTTCAAGACACTAATTTCATTTCCTTTGGGAATGTCCAGAATTGTGATTGCTGGATCATATAGTAGTTCTATTTTTAGTTTTTTGAGGATAATGTTTGTTTATGCAATGGTAAGTAGTCTTTCCATCTTCTTCATAGCCTTGATATTCCTCTGGAGAGGTGATTTATAGTACTTTTCCTCTCAGCTTCTTCCTAAGAGTAGGCCCACCCCCAAAGAAAGAATTGATGGTAGCCTCATTTCTCAGAAGTTGTTGCTTTTAGTAAGATAAATGAAGCTCTGAGAAGGTTTCTTTCTTTGAATCTGTTAATGTCAAATATCTTCAGCTTAAAATAATCTTCATATCAACTCAGTTTCTGAGCAGGTCCCCACACTTCACCTCAAAATGTTCAGACATAAAGATTCTCCAATTTCCTACCAGCTGGCATTTTCTCATCCTTATCAGTCAGTGTAAAGGACCTGCCCTCAACAGGTAATTCTTACTGCTTTTTCCCTCTGTAGCAGCAGCCCCAAGATTTGAGCTTAAAACTGGTATCCCATCAAAGGTCTGATAACTCCACATGAGGCATTTCCTTCAAGGATCCTTTCCAGCCTTTCTTTCTCCCTTCTTTATCTAGAGAGAGACCTGGGAGACTATACTCAATAGGCAGATGGAAGGGCAGGATTTCTACACTTTCAGATACTCCACCTCTAATCTACCCAAGCCTAGGACATCACCCACACCTCCCTGCAGGGCCTTTTCCAGCTATTTTCTCACAGATACTCTCATTCCCTTGGTCACTTTGGCAGTGTGCCTACAGACTACCTCCTTGCCATCGGGTGCAGGAAAGCACACACCTGGGACAGGGAAGTAGTGATATAGCCAGCTGTGTCTCTCCCTTTCTTGCTCTCCGCTGTGACATAGACAAGGCAATCTCAGAAGATCTTTGACTGTTCCCTCTGTGACCTTCACCACTTTTTTTCACTTCTAAGTCAACTTCCTCATCAATTATTTTATTTCTTTAATTTTGGACTATTTATTCAAAAGATCATGGCACCTGGTCCCATCAGTTCAGTTCACTTCAGTCGTTCAATCGTGTCTGACTCTTTGCAACCCCACGAATCGCAGCACGCCAGGCCTCCCTGTCCATCACCAACTCCCAGAGTTCACTCAGACTCATGGCCATCAAGTCAGTGATGCCATCCAGCCATTTCATCCTCTGTCGTCCCCTTCTCCTCCTGCCCTCAATCCCTCCCAGCATCAGAGTCTTTTCCAATGAGTCAACTCTTCACATGAGGTGGCCAAAGTACTGGAGTTTCAGCTTTAGCATCATTCCTTCCAAAGAAATCCCAGGGCTGATCTCCTTCAGAATGGACTGGTTGGATCTCCTTGCAGTCCAAGGGACTCTCAAGAGTCTTCTCCAACACCACAGTTCAAAAGCATCAATTCTCTGGTGCTCAGCCTTCTTCACAGTCCAACTCTCACATCCATACATGACCACTGGAAAAACCATAGCCTTAACTAGACGAACCTTTGTTGGCAAAGTAATGTCTCTGCTTTTCAATATGCTATCTAGGTTGGTCATAACTTTCCTTCCAAGGAGTAAGCGTCTTTTAATTTCATGGCTGCAATCACCATCTGCAGTGATTTTGGAGCCCAAAAAAATAAAGTCTGACAGTTTCCACTGTTTCCCCATCTATTTCCCATGAACTGATGGGACCAGATGCCATGATCTTCATTTTCTGAATGTTAAGCTTTAAGCCAACTTTTTCACTCTCCACTTTCATTTTCATCAAGAGGCTTTTTAGTTCCTCTTCACTTTCTGCCATAAGGGTGGTGTCATCTGCATGTCTGAGGTTATTGATATTTCTCCCGACAATCTTGATTCCAGCTTGTGTTTCTTCCAGTCCAGCGTTTCTCATGATGTACTCTGCATAGAAGTTAAATAAACAGGGTGACAGTATACAGCCTTGATGAACTCCTTTTCCTATTTGGAACCAGTCTGTTGTTCCATGTCCAGTTCTAACTGTTGCTTCTTGACCTGCATACAAATTTCTCAAGAGGCAGATCAGGTGGTCTGGTATTCCCATCTCTTTCAGAATTTTCCACAGTTTATTGTGATCCACACAGTCAAAGGCTTTGGCATAGTCAATAAAGCAGAAATAGATGTTTTTCTGGAACTCTCTTGCTTTTTCCATGATCCAGCAGATGTTGGCAATTTGATCTCTGGTTCCTCTGCCTTTTCTAAAACCGGCTTGAACATCAGGAAGTTCACGGTTCACATATTGCTGAAGCCTGGCTTGGAGAATTTTGAGCATTACTTTACTAGTGTGTGAGGTAAGTGCAATTGTGCGGTAGTTTGAGCATTCTTTGGCATTGCCTTTCTTTGGGATTGGAATGAAAACTGACCTTTTCCAGTCCTGTGGCCACTGCTGAGTTTTCCAAATTTGCTGGCATATTGAGTGCAGCACTTTCACAGCATCATCTTTCAAGATTTGAAATAGCTCCACTGGAATTCCATCACCTCCACTAGCTTTATTCGTAGTGATGCTTTCTAAGGCCCACTTGACTTCACATTCCAGGATGTCTGGCTCTAGGTCAGTGATCACAGCATCGTGATTATCTCAGTCGTGAAGATCTTTTTTGTACAGTTCTTCTGTGTATTCTTACCATCTCTTCTTAATATCTTCTGCTTCTGTTAGGTCCATACCATTTCTGTCCTTTATCGAGCCCATCTTTGCATGAAATGTTCCCTTGTTGTTTCTAATTTTCTTGAAGAGATCTCTAGTCTTTCCCATTCTGTTGTTTTCCTCTATTTCTTTGCATTGATTGCTGAAGAAGGCTTTCTTATCTCTTCTTGCTATTCTTTGGAACTCTGCATTCAGATGCTTATATCTTTCCTTTTCTCCTTTGCTTTTCACTTCTCTTCTTTTCACAGCTATTTGTAAGGCCTCCCCAGACAGCCATTTTGCTTTTTTGCATTTCTTTTCCACGGGGATGGTCTTGATCCCTAGACATTTTGTATTGTCTCCTTTGTAAGGTGCTGTTCTGTCTCTTTACTTATCACTTTATGTAGTCTCATTATTAAAAAAATTTTTTCTGGCTTACTTCACTCTGTATAATAGGCTCCAGTTTCATCCACCTCATTAGAACTGATTCAAATGTATTCTTTTTAATGGCTGAGTAATACTCCATTGTGTATATGTACCACAGCTTTCTTATCCATTCATCTACTAACACCAATACAGTATACTAACGCATATATATGGAATTTAGAAAGATGGTAACAATAACACTGTATACGAGACAGCAAAAGAGACACTGATGTAGAGAACAGTCTTTTGGACTCTGTAGGAGAGGGAGAGGGTAGGATGATTTGGGAGAATGGCATTGAAACATGTATAATATCATATATGAAACGAATCGCCAGTCCAGGTTCAATGCACAATACTGGATGCTTGGGGCTGGTGCACTGGGACGACCTAGAGGGATGGTACGGGGAGGGAGGAGGGAGGAGGGTTCAGGATGGGGAACACGTTTATACCTGTGGCGGATGCATGTTGATGTATGGCAAAACCAATAGAATATTTTAAAGTTAAAAATAAAAAAGAAAAGAAAAAAAAAATTTTAGACAAAGTTAAAAGCTTTTTTTCTTACCAGAAAAAAGAAACAAGAAAGTGTCCAAGTGCTCAAACAGTTATTGATGTTGCTAAATATTAGTCTGTATTAAACCTTAAACCTTTTCACAGAAATTCCTCTCCTTCAAGGCACATGCTAGAATTACTCTGCTCCAGCCCCCTGAAGTTGCTACTAAGTCACGTAAGTTGTGTCTGACTCTGTGCGACCCCATAAACCGCAGCCCACCAGGCTCCCATCCCTGGGATTCTCTAGGCAGGAATACTGGAGTGGGTTGCCATTTCCTTCTCCAGTGCATGAAAGTGAAAAGTGAAAGTGAAGTTGGTCAGTCATGTCCGACTCTTTGTGACCCCATGGACTGCAGCGTGCCAGGCTCCTCTGTCCATGGGGATTCTCCAGGCAAAAATACTGCAATAAGTTGCCATTTCCTTCTCCATATACCCATTAGAATGTGATCTGGGGGGACATTTAAGAATCAACCCAATGATTGATTTGTGTATATCCTCGCATCCCTTGAATAAATCCCACTTGAATATGATGTTTTATCCTTTTAACATGTTGTAGGATTCTGTTTGCTGCTATTTTGTTGAGGATTTTTGCATCTATGTTCATCAGTGATATTGACCTATACTTTTCTTTTATGTGGTATCTCTATCTGAGCTTGGTATGAGGATAATGGTGATCTCAAAGAATGAGTTTGGGAGTTTTCCTCCCTCTGCAATTTTTTGGAACAGTGTCAGAAGGATGTGTATTAACTCTTATCTAGATGTTTGATATAACCCTCCTATGGAGCCATCTGGTACTGGACTTAGTACTTGTGATTGGCCTGTATATATTTTCTATTTCTTCCTGGTTCAGTCTTGGGAGATTGTACCTTTCTAAAAATGTGTTCACTTCTTCCAGGTTGTCCATTTTATGGGCATATAGTTACTTGCAGTAGTCTCTTTGATCCTTTGTATTTGTGTGGTATAAGATTTGCCACATTGTCTTTCCCCTGCTGCAGTGACTGAGGAAGCTCAATTTGAGACAGAGCTTCCTGCCACTCCATGGCAACAAGGAGTATAATTAGAAATAAAATTATATGTCCGTAGTGTTAAGCTACTGAAAATCGTGGAGTTTGTTACTACAGCAAAACCTGACCCATTTTGACTGATGCATATTCTATCACTGTAATTTACACAGGAAACCAGCCTGATCAGGTATATACACAGTGTGTGTTGCTATATCTTTTGATTGTTGAACTCCAGTCTCTTACTGGACTCTGAGTTCCTTGAGGATAGAAATAGTATGCACTTAATTTCTTCACACTACCATTAGATCTGACACATAGTTAGAAGTTAGCACATATTTGAAGACTGAATGGAACAAATGAATTAATCGATGAGTCTCATAACAGGTAGCTAAGTCTTTTGGGCAGGGAGATTTCTCAGACCAAGATAGAATAGAAGGAGTAAAAAGATTGCCAAATTAAGCTTGGCGCTCAAATAAGTATAATAAGTTTATTGTAGCATATAGCTACAGATATGAGAGTTCATTTTTGGTTTTCATTTTGTTCTTCTGTTTGCTTGCTTGCTTGCTTTTTTGTTTTGTTTTTGCTAGCCCTGCTCTAGTGCCTGTATGATTCCAGAGGCAGATGTTGGCAGGTCACCTGACAAGAGAACTAAAGCAGTAAAGGTGTGAGCCACTAAAGAGACAAGAACTAGACTCTAAACTTGATCAGCAATGATTTGGAAAGATAAGAACTCCCCGTGGAACGTGATAGAAAGGTGTGTTTATAGCAGTTGAAGCATTAATGGAGCTTGAAAAATCTTCCCACCATTCATCAGGCTGGGAAAGAAGACATAGATAAATACCAGGTGCAAAGTTAACAGGAAACATTTCTCCTGGGGTAGGAATAAACTTTTTATCTCTTCAGTGATAAAGTTGAATGACTATTGCTTTCTTAGTGAGAAACTTGCCTTTAAAAATCTAAGTCACTTTGCAGACAAATATCCTTAATCTCCAACCTAGGAGCAAAGGTGCAGATATGAGATTTCAGGCATTCACGTCTATCTTAACTTTGTCATTTCGGCGGTCCACCTCACAGTCCAAACCTGACAAGGATCTGTTTACATATAGTTGTGCTTCACTTCAAACTTCATATAAATTTCTCCCAAGTGTCACTCTTCTCCCAACTTCTGTAATAATTCTTTGTTTGGTGATATGTCGCAGAGTTCCTACTCAAATCCAGAAACTTAACTATGTGGGGCTACAGGGTTATCCTTAGTTATCTAGTTTCTGAGTCTAGCAAAGTTTCTCAGCCTCAGTACCATTAACATTTTAGGTCAGATAATTCTTTGTTATGGCGGCGAGGGAGACAAACCCCGTGCATTGTTCAGCATGCTCTGCAGCTCTGGTATCTGACCTCTAGACACCAGTAGCACCCCCAGTTGTGTCTTGGTACACTGCCAAATGTCTCTGGGGAATACGTTCACCACCAGCTGAGAGTCACTGGGCTAGGACATACATTATCAATGGTGACTGTATCACCAGTAAGATCTTCAAATTTTTAAGTTTTGTAATTGGAGCATTTTTGAGGAAGGGGGAAGAAATCTTATATATCACAATAGTGTGTGGCCCTCCAAAAGAGGGCCACACACTATTATGTACAAATAAGCAATATAACAGTGGTATTAAAATTTCACAACAGAGGAGCCAATAGGAAGAAAAGGGGTCTAAAAAGGCCCTTGTAGAAGGGCAATGATGGAAAGAAGTTGAGAAACTACAGGCCTGGGTAAACTGCAGTGTAAGCAGAAGTGAGAGTGTTGGAAAGAACTGAAGTTAGAGCATAAGTAATGGCAGACTCCACTCAGGGACATCTGTCTAGGAGTTAAGAATCCTATTCTGTGGTTGTGTGGGAGTGCAGGGCAGGCAAAATGCAGAGGAGAGCAATCTGATAGCTCTGGGGTTTGGGCTATTTGAGTTTAAAGTACTTTAAGTTAACATTCCAATTTCCCGCCTAACTAGCCACATTCCAAGTGTACAATCACCTCCAGAGTAGAGGGGGGCCACTTCTACTGGTTACCTAGGGCTTCTGTAACAAACTACCAAAATGAATGGCTCCAAACAACAGAAATGTATTCCCTCATTGTTCTGAAATCAGGTGTTGGCAGAGCTACCCTTTCTCCAGATACTCGTGGGGAGTGTCTGTTCCTTGCCTCTTCCTGCTTGTAGTGGCTGTCAGAATTCCTTGTGATCACATCAGTCCAACCTCTGCTTCCATAGTCTCATACTCCTGGTCTCCTGAGTCTTCTCCTCTGTGAGTCTATCTCAAAACTCCTCCTGCTTCTCTCTTCTAAGAATACATATTAAGGGCCACCAAGATAATCTAGGGAAAAGGTCTCAAGATCCCCAACTTAATCAAATCTTTTGCCATCTAAGGCAATATTCACAGGTTAAAGATTAAGATATGGATATAACTTTAGGGCCACCATCCAACCCATCACAGTACTATACTAACACAGATATAGATCATTTTTTGTTGTGACTAAAAGTTCTTTTGCACAGGGCTATAGCAAGGAAAATTATAAACCAAGAGTCAAAACATTTAATGAGGGCTTCCCTGGTGGCTTGGTGGCAAAGAATCCAACTGCCAATGCAGGAGACACAGGTTCAATCCCTGATCCAAGAAAATCCCATATGCTACGGAGCAACTAAGCCCATGCACCACAACTATTGAATCAGCACTAGACTCTGTGCTCTGCAAAAAGAGAAGCCCCCTGCTCACCACAAGTAGAGAAAAGCACCCCCAGCAACAGAGACCCAGAACCCTCAAAAATAAATAAATAAATAAAATTATTTCCAAAAATTCTTAAGAGTGGTCAGAACTTACCTGGTAGCTAGTGAACTTATCACAAAGAATGAAGTCAATGTAAATGTCAAGGGAGTAGTTTTTTTTTTTTAATTGTGGTTTTGAAAAGCCATAAAATTTCCCATTGTAATTATTAAGTGCATAATGCAATAGTGTTAACTATAGTCACATCATTGTGCAACTGCTGCTACTGCTAAGTCACTTCAGTCGTGTCCGACTCTGTGCGACCCCAGAGACGGCAGCCCACCAGGCTCTCCCGTCCCTGGGATTCTCCAGGCAAGAACACTGGAGTGGGTTGCCATTTCCTTCTCCAATGCACGAAGGTGAAAAGTGAAAGTGAAGTTGCTCAGTCGTGTCCGACTCTTAGGAACCCCATGGACCACACGCAGCCCACCAGGCTCCTCCGTCCATGGGATTTTCCAGGCAAGAGTACTGGAGTGGGGTGCCATTGCCTTCTCCGCATTGTGCAACAGATCACTATAAATTCTTCATATCGCAAAACTGGACCTCTACAATCCATTGAACAACTACCCCTTTCCTCCTCTCTCCGCCCCCCAGCCCTAGCCCCTAGTAACAATTGCTTTGCTTTCTGTTTTGAAGAGATGGAGCAGAGACGTTTAGAGTTGACAGGTAAGAGGATCAGCCACCGTAAGACATCTTTAATCGGGTATGTGAGTGAACATCAAACAACTAGGAAAGGCGGTAACTCAGCTTGACTCATTTCTCTCAATTCTCTGCACCATGGAAACAGCCCATCAGGCTTTTTCCAGTCAAGTGAGCCTCTGAGGCCCTAGAATCTCGTTGGCCAGCGCTCCCGCGGAGTGTGAAATGAGCAAGAGGAGGGACCAATAGGGATGGGCCAATTAGGAAGCAGAGACCCCCACCGCTCCCCCCCCCCCCGCCCCTGCGCTTGCGCAGTACTCTCTGGCCCACTCCAGGAAGAGCTGTGTTCCCGGGTGCAGGTGCTAGATAATACGTGTGGCAACTTGCCTGGCCACACAACACACCAGGGAGCTAGACACAGCCCACTTGCTCCCGGAACCCTGTAGAAAGTAGCGGACAAGCCGGAAGGAGCCCCAGACCACTTCTGAATACCAGGTGCCTCCAAAGGCCAAGCTCACGGTGGCCCACCCAGCAAGTAGGGCCTCAGGAGGGGTTCACAAGTGGCAGAAAGGCTATTCCTATGGGAGGTCGATCCTGGACAGACTGGGTGTTTCTTCCTGTGGACCTGGGCTGACTAGCTTCTGTCTTTCAGAGAGAAAGGGACAAGGCATCAGCCATGCAACAAGCAGCTCCCAGCAGCCTCCTCTTGGCCTGTAGCCTGGCCTTGGCACCTTTCCTCACAGGTAAGTGTACAGGGTTTGTCCCTAGCCAAATTCTCTCATCACCACATCCCCACCCACATTCCTGTATCCCTAGCTGAATTATCCTCTGTATTCCTCTTTGCATTCTTTCATTAATGCGCTCATCCCTGCATTCCCACCCTTATTCTTCTGCAGACCTCAGTGACACTTTTCTTGTGGGTGCTGTGCTCGCCATGGACATCTGCAGTGATTATACAGGCATCATTCCTGCCCTCATAGGTCTTACAATGTACTGACCAGTGTTGGGAAAAGAGTCCTGAGTGTCAATTCAAATCAACTCCAACTCCTTACTGCCTGAAGTCACTCAGTCTTGTCCGACTCTTTGTGACCCCATGGACTGTAGCCTACCACACTCCTCCGTCCATGGGATTTTCCAGGCAAGAGTACTGGAGTGGGTTGCCATTTCCTTCTCCAGAGGATCTTCCCAACCCAGGGATCGAACCTGGGTCTCCCACATTGTAGGCAGACGCTTTACCATCTGAGCCACCAGGGAAGTCTCTCCTTACTGCCTGGCCTCAGGCAAATAATTGAGCCCATCCACGGGGCTTCCTAGGTGGGGCTAATGGTAAAGAACTCGCATGCCAATGCAGGAGACATGAGAGATATGGGTTTGATCCCTGTGTTGGGAAGATCCCCTGGAGAAGGGCATGGCAACACACTCCAGTGTTCTTGCCTGGAGAATCCCATGGAGGGAGGAGCATGGCAGGCTACAGGCCATAGGGTCACAGAGAGTCAGACATGACTGAAGTGACTTAGCCCTCACGCACATGCCTCTAGTGTGTGCTTCCTGGGTGGCCCAGTGGGTAAAGAATCTGCCAGCAATGCAGGATACATCCCTGCATTGATTTGATCCCTGTGGGAGGAGGGCATGGCAACCCACTCCAGTATTTCTTCCAGTTCCGATATCATTGCTTTGGGCACCAGAGGGCACAAGGAGGCTCAAGGGCAACTTCAAGGGGAAAGGAAGAAGTAATACTGCCACACTTAACCTGGTGACCATTTTTCTTCAAAAATTGCCCTCGTTTACTCTGCTAGTCAGAGCTTGTTTTGTGGTTATGATTTATAATGAAGTTTTCTTGAATGTTCTCTACAATAAGCCTTTTTCCTGGTTTTATTAATATAGAATTAACATACATCACTGTACATCACTGTATAAATTTAAGGTGTGCAACATAATGGTTTGACTTACATTTATTGTGGAATAATTACTGAGTACGTTCAGTTTTTCCCTTGTGATGAGAACTAAGGATTTACTCTCCTAACTTTCAGTGTTAACTATGGCGTCATGTTGTATTATGTCCCTCGTACTTTTTTCTTATCACTGAGAATTTGTGCCTTTTGACCACATTTTCCCAGTGCCCCTCTCCATTACCTCTGGTAACCACAAGGCTGATTGCTTTCTCTATGGATTTGTTTTAGATTCCGCATATAAGTGAGATCATACAGTATTTATCTCTCTGTCTGGCTTACTTTACATAGCATAATGTTCTCAAGGCCCATCTATGTTTCCACAAATAGCAGAATTTCCTTAGTTTTTATGGATGATATCTATACACACACACACACACATATAAAGAGAGAGGAATCTCACAGTTTCTTTATTCATTCATCTATTGATGGAAACTTAGGTTGCTTCCATTCTTGGCTGTTAGGAATAATGTTGTGAACATAGGGGTGCAGCTATCGTTTTTTTGTTTGTTTGTTAATGTTTTCATTTCCTTTGAATGTATTCCCAGAAGTAAAATTGCTGGACTAAATACAGAGGTACTGTATTTAACTTTTTGAGGATCCTCCATACTGTTTTCCATTGTGGCTATGCCAGTTTATAGTCTCTTTTCTCCACATCCTCACCAGCATTTGTTATCTCTCGTCTTCTTTATGATGAGCATTCTGTCAGGTGTAAGGTGAAATACTGTGGTTGTGATTTGCATTTCCCTAATGACTAAATATTGTGCATCATTTCAGTCCTGTTGGCAATTTGTTTATGTTCTTTGGGAAAAATGTCTATTCAGGAATTTGGCCTATGAATGTTTGGTTTTTTCCAGGCCTTTTTTTAAGGGACAAAAGCAAACTTTAGGACCCATCTTTTCTATTATTTTCCATTGTTTTTATTTACTTATATTTATTTGTTTTTAATTAGATAGCTTTTCAAATAAATAATATATGCCCATGGTATAAAATGAAAAAGGTATAGGATGGAGACTGTATCATCTTCTCCTCTGTAGACCCCCAGATCAGATCTTTGGAGCTGTGGATAACCAGTTATCCCTTTCATGTTTACCATTCCAAAGATGGTTCATGTATTTATAAACATATTCAAATGTACCTTTTTTTTCCCATGGTAACATTTTATACCTAGCATTCTACATCTTCCCTTAAAGGTACACCTTGGAGAGCTTTTCATAACAGTGCATGTTAGAACAACATATTCTGTATATATCCATCTCATGGACATGCCAGAATCCATGTAACCATGAGCATTTCAGACACTTAATCATTTATTATCACAGGGAATACTTCAGTAAATGACTTGGTACAATTACACATGTAGGAAAATACCTAGGAATTGCTGGATCAAAGAGTGTGGGATCTAAATTTTTATTCTATATTATCAAGTTGCCCTTTAAAGAAATTATACTAATTTACTCATTAGAAACAGATAATGCCTGTTGCTCAAACTCTCACCAACATGCTTTAGTTTCAATTTTCAATTTGTGTTCGTCTTACTATGAAAGACTCTAGAGCAGTGCTGTCCAATAGTATATTCTGCAGTGAGCAATATGTCTGTGTCTACACTGTTCAGGACAGTGGTCACTAGCCACATGTGGTTATTGAGCATTTGAAATGAAACAGGTGGAGCCAAACTATTAATTTTTTAAATTTTAACTAAATTTAAATAGACACCCTGGACAAAGTAGCTTCAATCAGAGTGGGGTGTAAAAGAGTTTGGAAAGAGAGAAAGGGGCATATGAGACATATTGGTGAAAAACTATGAATTGGAAAACCTTTTTAATGACTTAAAATTTTTATAGTTTGCTTGATTTTTTTTTAATTAATTTTGTCTTTCTGTATGTGCTCCATCAAACAAGACTCTCTAGGTAAAGCAGGCCAGGTTACCCTTAAAAACCTTAAATTTCAAGGTTTTATGTTTTGTTTTGTTTTGTTTTTTGGATTTTAGTTACTAGTAATGTAACAGTGTTGGTTTTTTTAATTGAAGTATAATTGACTTCTAGCACTGTTAGTTCCAGGTATGCAACAGAGTGATTTGATATTTCTAATACATTACAAAATGAGCATGATACATCTAGTTACCATATGTCACCATACAAAGTTACTTCAATTTTATTGATTATATTTCCCATGCTATACATTTCATCCCTTTGACCAGTTTATTGTGTAACTGAAAGTTTGTACTTCCGAATCTCCCTTATCTATTTCACTCATCCTCCTACACCCCTCCCCTCCAACCACTTGTTTGTTTTCTGAATTTATAAATCTGTTTATTTTGCTATGCTTGTTCATTTGTTTTTTAGATTCTGCATGAGTTAAATCATATGATATTTGTATGTTTCTTGCTGAATTATTTAACTTAACATAATACACTCTAGATCCATCTATGTTGTTGAAAATGGCATTCTTTCCTACTGCTAATATTCCATTGTGTATATATATATATAATGCATCTTTATCCATTCATCTATTGATATTTAGATTGCTCCCATATCTTTTTTAATATAAATTTATTTATTTTAATTGATTTTGTAAGTAATGCTGCAGTAACAGGGGTGCATATATCTTTTCATATTAGTGTTTTTGTTTTCTTTGGAAATAGAAGTGAAATTGCTAGAGCGTTTAGTATCTCAAAGGGTTTTAATCTGGATTCTGCTTCTTCCTCTTTGTATGGCAGCATGTGACTCTCAGCCCCTAGAAGCCAACTCCCCAACCCCTGCTCTTGCCCAGGATAGAAGGCTTGCTGCCCTCACATTTGCAGCACCAAGGGCAGTATGGCTCAATATTTAAAAGGTACACATTAGGCTAAAAACAAAAAGGTGTAGATGGAATCTTTGTTTTACTGCACAAACATACCTTCAGAATGACCTAAAATGCCTGGGATTTTCACACTCCTTGGATTCCATGCCAGGGAATGCCAGCACTGAAAGATTCCCACCCTGGTCTCCAGCCCACTTCCTCTCACCACCCCACCTTCCCCTTCACTGACACACGCGTTTTCAAGTCCAAGCTCCCCCATTCCACCTGCTCTGCAAACTGCTTGTGGTACTTGAGCAAGAAATTTCAGGAGTGTTGATATCCAGGAAGGATGAGGGGAGGGTATGCAGGCCACAATAAACTGTGGAAAATTCTGAAAGAGATGGGAATACCAGACCACCTGATCTGCCTCTTGAGAAATTTGTATGCAGGTCAGGAAGCAACAGTTAGAACTGGACATGGAACAACAGACTGGCTCCAAATAGGAAAAGGAGTTCGTCAAGGCTGTATATTGTCACCCTGTTTATTTAACTTCTATGCAGAGTACATCATGAGAAACGCTGGACTGGAAGAAACACAAACTGGAATCAAGATTGCCGGGAGAAATATCAATAACCTCAGATATGCAGATGACACCACCCTTATGGCAGAAAGTGAAGAGGAATTCAAAAGCCCCTTGATGAAAGTGAAAGTGGAGAGTGAAAAAGTTGGCTTAAAGCTCAACATTCAGAAAACGAAGATCATGGCATCCAGTCCCACCACTTCATGGGAAATAGATGGGGAAACAGTGGAAACAGTGTCAGATTTTATTTTTCTGGGCTCCAAAATCACTGCAGATGGTGACTGCAGCCATGAAATTAAAAGATGCTTACTTCTTGGAAGGAAAGTTATGACCAACCTAGATAGCATGTTCAAAAGCAGAGACATTACTTTGCCAACAAAGTTTCGTCTAGTCAAGGCTATGGTTTTTCCTGTGGTCATGTATGGATGTGAGAGTTGGACTGTGAAGAAGGCTGAGCACTGAAGAATTGATGCTTTTGAACTGTGGTGTTGGAGAAGACTCATGAGAATCCCTTGGACTGCAAGGAGATCCAACCAGTCCATTCTGAAGGAGATCAGCCCTGGGATTTCTTTGGAAGGAATGATGCTAAAGTTGAAACTCCAGTACTTTGGCCACCTCATGTGAAGAGTTGACTCATTGGAAAAGACTCTGATGCTGGGAGGGATTGGGGGCAGGAGGAGAAGGGGATGACAGAGGATGAGATGGCTGGATGGCATCACTGACTTGATGGACGTGAGTCTGAGTGAACTCCGGGAGTTTGTGATGGACAGGGAGGCCTGGCGTGCTGCAGTTCATGGGGTCGCAAAGAGTCAGACACAACTGAGCGACTGATCTGATCTGATCTGATGCAGGCTCCAAGTGGGCATGTCCCCCTGGTATCACACTACTCTCCCTGTGGGGATTGGCAGAGTCAGCAGAGGGGAGGTCCTATTGGAGCGGGAAGCTAACTAATTTGAAACCACCTTTCAGTAGTCTGAGAAAGTTTTGCTGATAAATACTGACTTGTACTCCCTTTTTTCAATGTGCTCTTACTTTCCACAGGTTTCTGCTTCTTCATCCATCATTTCTTCTATTCCCTGCTCTGCTGCACATCTTTCACTGGGGCAGCCAGATCTAGTCTTTGTTCTTAACAGTACTGGTAGTGGGGACACTTGGATAGAGGTACAGGGGCTGGTCAGTGGACTTCAGTTCACTATGATGTTATCAAGCCCCAAAGGCAGAGAATGCAGGAGTTAAGGCTGCTTCTTGTCGGCCCCTTCATTGAACATCCTGTGCCCTTTATTTGTAAGACTTAAGTTTTTCTGTACAGGTATTTGGAAGAAGATCTCTTTTAGGACTCCATTCAAAAGAGTTTCTCTTTCAGTGAGAACTTCCCGAACCATGCTATAAATTGCAACCACACCCTGCCCTTCCTGTCCTGTTCTGTTTTCTCACTAGTATTTATCATCACTTGACATACTGTGTTGTTTCTGTCTGCCTTCTCCATCAGAATGTAAGCTCCATAAAGGTAGGAATCTTTGTGGTAATTCCAGCGTTAAATGTCACACACAAAATGCTTGGGTAAGGTATTGGGGAGGGTGAATGGGGCACATCGAACTCTAATTTTGCTCCATGAGCATGGGTTCATTTGCCTGCCAGTGGTAAATAACCAGCCAGTTTTCTTTCTTTTATTTTTTATACAGTCTCCTGGGAGATTAAAGTAAATGACTTCGATGAGAAGGATGTTAATAAATTCCAGTCCAATGGCTATCAGTGTCCAACATGCTTTGCTGTGATGGGAAGAAAATGTAATGCCGATCTCAAGTGGTGCCGAGCAGACAAACTGCAGTGTGTTGAATTTTCTGGCATCATAAACACAGGTACTTTTCTAGGTACTTTTCCTTCTGGAGAAGGAAATGGCACCCCACTCCAGCACTCTTGCCTGGAAAATCCCATGGACAGAGGAGCCTGGTAGGCTGCAGTGCATGGGGTCGCAAAGAGTCGGACTCGACTGAGCGACTTCACTTTCACTTTCTAGGATGCAGTGTAGACCCAACAGGTGGCACTTAAACCAGTGGCAGTCTCGCACAAGCTTATGGGGCACAGGCCCTGAGGGTGGGGTTGAGGAGAAATAAGCTTTTGTTCAAATCTCTTAAAAATAAGGATACCCACGGTGGTTTGATTCTGAAAATATGTCTAATTAGTTTTCTCACATTCATTTGTTCACATATGAATTTTTGCATGCTCTTTTTAACAGACTTTCTGATACCTTTGAGGAAGTTATTTCAGCATATTGGTAACCTTTCAACCTCTGCAAACTTTGGTTAGTTTTTTTAAACACAGGGGTAGTTTGTGTTGCCTCTAACCCTGTTTGTTTTTTTTTTTTTTTTTTTTTAACTTTGAAAGTAAGAATTTTGGAGAAAGGCAGTGATTAAACTTAAACTTTCCTCAAAGATATCATAAAGCATAATGTACTGTGCTTAATTTGAGAAGATCCTACATAAAATTCTAAATCAACTGAAGACACAAATTAGAAATTCATTATATTTAGTAGCATAGTGTGGGTCTTCCCCAGTGGCTCAGCAGTAAAGAGTCTGCCTGCAGTGCAAGAGGTGCAGGAGGCATGGGGTCAATCACTGGATCACGAAGATCCCCTGGAGGAGGGCATGACAACCCATTCCAGTATTCTTGCCTGGAGAATCCCATGGACAGAGGAGCCTAGCATGCCACAGCCCATAGGGTCACAAAGAGTCAGACACAACTGAAGCGACTTAGCACACATGCACACAATATTGTGTAGTGTGAAGAGCAGTGGGCAGAGTACCATGAGGGTTGGGTTGTTTTCATAGCTCTTCTTCTTCCTCCTGCTAATTCTGAGGAGCTCAGCCTTCTTGAATTCTTCATTAATGAGATAATCACAGGGGCCAGTCATTTTGGTTGGTCTCTGGGATTTTTACATTTCTACTTTCTATAATTTGCATAACAGTGATTCTTTGCTTTAACATAGCAGTCACTGGAAATGGCACCCAGAGGAGGTGAGATGAAATCACCAACAGCTGCCATGTGAAAGGATGTATCTGAAGGCACTTCAAAAGGCAGGGAATACAATCAAAGTGATGGCCTTTTTATGGCTGATATTGACATTTTAAAAAAGATAAAGAATAGGAGATTGGATTTATGTCCTTAAAATCAGAAAGGGTTTATACCCAGCTGAAACACAGAAACATCAAATCCTTATAGATCAGCAGCATGCAAGATGCTACTAACAAAGTCATTTGAGGACCAATAAAAGGAAGAGATTCTTATTATCTGCATAAAATGTCTATAAAAACATAATGCTAGATCTCAAAGTGATAATAGGAATTGGAAAAAAGCTTATTTAAACCCACTCCAGTGTTCTTGCCTGGAGAATCCCACGGACGGGGGAGCCTGGTGGGCTGTCATCTGTGGGGTCACACAGAGTCAGACACGACTGAAGTGACTTAGCAGCCAGCAGCAGCAGCAGCATAAAGTTCCATGAGGGTTCCAGTATTTGATTGAGATGGGCTGTGAGGGGATTTGAAGGCCCTGTGATTGGAGAATACCAGCCCTGTTAGAGAGAGTCATATTTAATGACTCACACTCAATTGTGTGGCCTGGTTTCTATTTTACTCCAGCCCAGTCAGAGGTGGTAAAAAAGGGATTATAAAGATGGATGAGAGTGGAAGTCTCATTTATGGTTTCTTGCAGGTCTTAAAGACATGGCTATTGAAGTGAAAAGATGCATACAAGCAGATCTGTGCAAAGAGACAGTAACTTATATGAGTTTTCCAATTGCTAACCAGAGTAAAAATTGCAGACCAGCCACCAGCAGTGGGACCAGGATCAGACCCCTACCTCCCATCATCTTTATTCTCTTCCTGGAGAAGCTGCTTTACTGAGCTCCTGCAAGGGCCCAGCTATCTCCATTTATGAATTAAACAGGTCTTTTTTTGGTTTATGAATTCTTTCATGGCTATTAAATTTTCTATAGGTGTGTTCAGTTGTCCATTTATTTACCATTCAGCAAGGTTTATTTGTGTATCCACCCTTACACAATCAGTGTTGGCTCCCTTCTTTTAAGAAGATCCCAGGGCATTTTGAGAATAAGGATATGCACCTGTTAAATTTTTAAGAGCAACACAAAAAGCAAGAATGAGAGTGGTACTCCTGCTCAGGTAGCCAAAGCTGATTGCTCTAGACACAAGGTATATAGAAGTGGGAGAATATGAATTTGATTAGGGAAAGGTTAAGAATTTACACTGTGGTGTTGTAGAAGACTCTTGAGAGTCCCTTGGACTGCAAGGAGATCCAGCCAGTCCATCCTAAAGGAGATCAGTCCTGGGTGTTCATTGGAAGGACTGATGCTGAAGCTGTAACTCCAGTACTTTGGCCACCTCATGCGAAGAGTTGACTCATTGGAAAAGACCCTGATGCTGGGAGGGATTGGGGGCAGGAGGAGAAGGGGACAACAGAGGATGAGATGGCTGGATGGCATCACCAACTCGATGGACATGAGTTTGGGTAAACTCCAGGAGTTGGTGATGGACAGGGAGGCCTGGCATGCCGCAATTCATGGGGTTGCAAAGAGTCGGACATGACTGAGCAACTGAACTGAACTGAACTGAAGAATTTACACGAACTTTGAGGAGATCTGTACTATTTGGCACCAGGGATAGTGTTCATTAGGGCACAAAGAGAGATGGGAAAGTGGGCAGAGGCTGCAGTGCAGCAGCTAAGACTAATAGTAGGGAAAGTCGGAGAAGAAGGTGTCAGTGAATATATGGACATGTCTAGAAGCCTCTATCTGTGCGTGATGGGAGGTGCCACCAATTGGTGAACACAGTGAACTGAGCTCAGGCCTCCTCCCTGCAGGTTGGAAAGCAGTTCCCCTCAGTCTGCTAGAGATACCATCTCAAGACTGAGATCTCTGTGGTTCTCACTCCTGATTGCTCTTAGAATCACCTGGCAGTTTCAAATTACAAAGCTCACTTGGGCCATCATTTTCAAATATTTTTTCCTAGTCCTTAGGTTGTCTTTTTGTTTTGTTTATGGTGTCCTTTGCTGTGCAAAAGCTTGTAAGTTTGACTAGGTCCCACTTGTTTATTTTTGCTTTTATCTATTTATTTATTTTTGCCTTGGGAGATTAACCTGAGAAAACAAACAAGAGACAGATGTTTTTCTTATTGTTTTATTCCACTGGAAGTGTTTTTGCTCAAGTTTTCCAAAGCAGCCTCTATGAAAAGTGTCACAACTCTAATAAAAATAAATTTAAAAATATTTTTAAATAAAAATGATTTAAGTTAAAAAATTAAGGATAAGATAAAAATTAATTTAAAATAATAAATTTTAAAAATAAAATAAGTAAATAAAAAAGAAAAGGAAAATAAATACCATAGAAGAAAAAAAGAAAAGGGTCACAGATAGATTTAAAAGTCATTGAGTGTGCAGTGTTAAAAATGATCATCAGTTTATGGAGCCGTGAAATAGAATATAGTGAATTTAATAATCTTATGTTGTTTGCCAGCTCTTGTTAAATGAATCATAGAAGAATTTTACAATTATCGTTGTCTGCTCCAATTCAAGATTTCCTTGGAAAAAAAGGAATACTTACCAAGTGTTTAATAATTAGGGACCAGGAAGGTAATTTACATTTTCCCATTGATATTACACTGCACAAACATGAGATTTTTTTTTTAACTTTTTAAAGAGATATTTTTTTAATTGAAGTATAATTGATTTACAAGTGACTCAGTTATATACATTCTTTTTCATATTTTTCTATTATGGTTTATCACAGGATATTGAAAGTTCCCTATGCTATACAGTAGGACCTTGTTTATCCATTCCATATATAACAATTTCTATCTGCCAACTCAAACTCCCACTCCATCCCTTCTGCACCCCTTTGGCAACTGCAAGTCTATTCTCTGTCTGTGTGTATGTTTCATGGATAAGTTCACTTGTATTATACTTTAGATTCCACATATATGTGATGTCATACGGTGTTTGGTTTTCTCTTTCTGACTTACCTAATTTACTATAATAATCTCTAGTTCCAGCCATGTTGCTGCAAATGGCATTGTTTCATTATTTTTTATGAGTAATATTCCATTGTATATATGTACCACATCTTTAGGCTTCCCACGTGGCTCAGCAGTAAAGAATCTGCCTGCATTGCAGGAGCCGCAGGAGATGCAGGTTCAATCCCTGGGTCAGGAAGATCCCCTGGAGGAGGACATGACAACCCACTCCAGTGTTCTGGCCTGGAGAATCCCATTGACAGGAGCCTGGTGGGCTACAGTCCATAGGGTTTCAAAGAGTCGGACTTGACTGAAGTGACTTAGCAAGCACACACCACATCTTTATCCATTCATCTGTTGATGGACATGTAGGTTGTTTCCATGGTTTGGCTATTGTGAACAGTGCTGCTATAAACAGAGGAGTGGATGTATGTTTTTGAATTGTAGTTTTGTCTGGACGTATGCCCAGGAGTGGGACTGCTGGATCATATAGCAACTCTAGTTTTAGTTTTCTGAGGAACCTCCATACTCTTTCCATAGTGGCTGCATAACTTACATTCTTACTAACAGTATAGGAGACTTCCCTTTTCTCCATATCCTTTCCAGCATTGGTTATTCATAGACTTTTTAATTATGGCCATTCTGACCAATGTGAGAACATAGTTTTGATTTGCATTTCTCTAATAATTAACAATGTTGAACACCTTTTCATGTCTCTGGTGGCCATCTATGTCTTCTTTGGAGAAATGTCTGTTTTAGTTCTTCCCATTTTTTGATTGGATTGTTTGATTTTTTGTTGTTGAGTTATATGAGCTATTTGTATATTTTGGAAATTAAGCCCTTGTCAGTCATATCATTTATAAGTATTTTCTCCTGTCTGCAGGTTGTCTTTTTGTTTTGTTATAGGCAAAGAATGTTTTTCTTATGTTCTCTTCTAGGAGTTTTATGGTGTCATGTCTTATATTTAAGTCTTTGAGCCATTTTAAGTTTATTCTTGTGTGTGGTGTGATGATGTGTTCTAACGTCATTGAGGCTGTCAAACTTCCCCAACACCACTTGCTGAAGAGACTTTCCCATTGCCCCCTTTGTCAAAGATAAATTGATCAGAGGTGTGGGTTTATTTCTGAGCTCTCCATTCTGTTCCATTGATCCATCTGTTTTTGTGCCAGTACCCCAACTGCTTTGATTACTGTAGCTTGGTTGTATTGTCTGATGTCTGGGAGGGTAATGCCTCCTACTGTGTTCTTTTTTCTCAGAATTGCTGCAGTTCTGAATTTTACGGTTCCATGTAAATTTTAGGATTATTTGTTCTAGTTCTGTGAAAAATGTCATGGGTCATTTGATAGAAATTGCATTAAACTTGTAGATTGCTTGGAATCTACAATGGAATGTCTTTCCATTTCTTCGAATCACCTTCAGTTTCTTTTATTAATGTTTTATAGTTCTCAACATGTAAGTCTTTTATATCCTTAGTCAGATTTATTCCTAAGCATTTCTTTTTGAGACATAATTTTACATTCCCTTTCTGATATTTCCTTGTTAGTGTAAATAAATGCAGATTTCTATGTTGATCTTGTATCCTGCTACCTTGTTGAATTTGTTTATCAATTCTAGAAGTTTTTGTGTAGATTCTTTAGAGTTTTCTATATGTAGGATCGTGTCATCAGTATATAATGACAACTTTACCCCTTCCCTTCCAATTTGGATACCTTTATTTATTTTTCTTATCTGATCATTTCCAATACCATGTTGAATATAAGTGTTGTGAGTGAGCACCTTGCCTTGATCCAGATTTTAGTAAGAAAGTGTTCAGCTTTTCACCATTGAATATTATATTGGATATAAGTTTGTCATAAGTAGCTTTTATTATGATCAGATAAGTTCCCTCTATACTCACTTTCATGAGAGTTTTTATAATGAATGGATATTGAATTTTATAAAATGTTTTTTCTGAATCTATTGAGATGATCATGTAACTTTTGTCTTTTGGTGATGTGTTGTATCACATTCATTGATTTGTGTACCATCCTTGTAAACTTGGGATATATCAAACTTGGTTGTGGTATATGATCTTTTTTAAGTGTTGCCAGATCTGGTTTGCTAATATTTTGTTGAAAATCTATATTCAAAGATATTAGCCTATAATTTTCTTTCTTGGTGGTATGTTTTTCTGGTCTTAGTATCAGGGTGACAGTGGCTTCATAGAATGTCTTTGGAAGTGTTCACACCTCTTAAGTCTCTTGGAAGAGCTTGAGAAGGATCAGTACAAGTTCTCCTTTGTATGCATGAGCTAAATTTTAATCTCCGATAAAAAGAAAAGCTAATTTGTGATATTACTATATAGACATAAGATTTTATGTTGAAAATGAAATCTTTCATAGGACAAACCCATAATGATTTTACATACTTTTAACATGAGTCAACATACCGAAGATTTTAATTGTAATCAACAGTGCTATGTAAGATCTGTGAAAACATTATCCCCTTTCTTGTCCAATACCTATTCCCCTCAAAATTCAGAACTATCGAAGAAAAGGAGGGATTGAAACTAAGAAGGACTCTGTGGGGCCCTCCTGGGTATGAAAGCCTTTCTGTGTTTGCCTTTTCTTGTTTGTAGGAAAAACTCTTCAGCCTCCAAGACCTTCCAAGTTCCAAAAAGCAGATTCAGTTACTAATTAGGGGAGAGAGGGAAAACAGAAGCCAAGGAGGAGCAATCAAGAAACAATAGTGCAATAATAAGGCAGGGTCTTGGTTCTTCTTCAAGGGATATACATAACAATGTATCTCTGAGTTCTTATATAGGAATTAAGATCCCCACCCAGGTTCAGTTCAGTTTAGTCACTCAGTCGTGTTCCACTCTTTGCGACCTCGTGGACTGCAGCACGCCAGGCTTCTCTACCATCACCAACTCCCCAAGCTTGCTCAAATGTACATCCATCGTGTCGGTGATGCCATCCAACCATCTCATCCTCTGTCATCCCCTTCTCCTACCTTCAGTCTTTCCCAGAATCAAGGTCTTTTTCCAGTGAGTCAGTTCTTCATATCAGGTGGCCAAAGTATTGGAGTTTCAGCTTCAGCATCAGTCCTTCCAATGGATAGTCAGGACTGATTTCCTTTAGGATGGACTGGTTGGATCTCCTTGCAGTCCAAGGGACTCTCAAGAGTCTTCTCCAACACCACAGTTCAAAAGCATCAATTCTTCAGTGCTCAGCTTTCTTTATAGTCCAACTCTCACATCCATACATGACTACTGGAAAAACCATAGGTTTGACTAGATGGACCTTTGTTGGCAAAGTAATATCTCTGCTTTTTAATATGCTGTCTAGGTTGGTCATAACTTTTCTTCCAAGGAGCAAGCATCTTTTAATTTCATGGCTGCAGTCACCATCTTCATTGATTTTGGAGCCCCAAAAAAATAAAGTCTGTCCCTGTTTCCATTGTTTCCCCATGTATTTGCTATGAAGTGATGGAACTGGATGCCATGATCTTAGTTTTCTGAATATCGAGTTTTAAGCCAAGTTTTTCACTCTCCTCTTTCATTTTCATCAAGAGGCTCTTTAGTTCTTCTCTTTCTGCCATAAGGGTGGTGTCATCTACGTGTCTGAGGTTATTGATATTTCTCCCGGCAAACTTGAGTCCAGCTTGTACTTTATCCAGCCCAGCATTTTGCATGATATATTCTACATTTAAGTTAAATAAACAGGGTGACAGTATACAACCTTGATGTACTCCTTTCCCTATTTGGAACCAGTCTGTTGTTCCATGTCCATTTCTAACTGTTGCTTCTTGACCTGCATACAGATTTATCAAGAGGCAGGTCGGGTGGTCTGGTATTCCCATCTCTTTATGAATTTTCTACAGTTTGTTGTGATCCACAGAGTCAAAGGCTTTGGCATCATCAATAAAGCAGAAGTAGATGTTTCTGGAACTCTCTTGCTTTTTTGATGATCCAACAGGATGTTGGCAATTTGATCTCTGACTCCTCTGCCTTTTCTAAATCCAACTTGAAATCTGAAAGTTCATGGTTCATGTACTGTTGAATCCTGGCTTGGAGAATTTTGAGCATTACTTTGCTAGCGTGTGAGATGAGTGAAATTGTGTGGTAGTTTGAATACTCTTTGGCATTGACTTTCTTTGGGATTGGCATGAAAACTGACCTTTTCCAGTCCTGTGGCCACTGCTGAATTTTCCAAATTTGCTGGCATATTGAGTGCAGCACTTTCACAGCATCAGCTTTTAGGATTTGAAATAGCTCAACTGGAATTTCATCGCCTCCACTAGCTTTGTTCGTAGTGATGCTTTCTAAGGCCCACTTGACTTCACATTCCAGGATGTCTGGCTCTAGGCCAGTGATCACACCATTGTGATTATCTTGGTCATGAAGATCTTTTTTGTACAGTTCTTCTGTGTATTCTTGCCACCTCTTCTTAATATCTTCTGCTTCTGTTAGATCCATACCATTTCTGTCCTTTATTGTGCCCATCTTTGCATGAAATGTTCCCTTGGTATCTCTAATTTTCTTGAAGAGATCTCTAGTCTTTCCCATCCTATTGTTTTCCTCTATTTCTTTGCACTGATCGCTGAGAAAGGCTTTCTTATCTCTCCTTGCTATTCTTTGGAACTCTGCATTCAGATGGGTAATATCTTTCCTCTTCTCCTTTGCCTTTCATTTCTCTTCTTTTCTCAGCTATTTGTAAGACCTCCTCAGACAACCATTCTGCCTTTTTCCATTTCTTTTTCTTGGGGATGGTCTTGATCACTGCCTCCTGTACAGTGTCACAAACCGTCCACAGTTCTTCAGGCACTCTATCAGATCTAATCCCTTGAATACCCACCCAGGTAGAAGATGGTAACTTTAAACTGAACACAAGCACATAGACCTGAGACTGGTTGGAACAAAAGGACTGATGACTGAGATTCCTGTAACACCACCCTGTTACCACACCCCATCCAATCAGAGGAAAGTTCTCCAGGGAATCTTCCGGACCCAGGGAATCAAAACCAGGTCTTCTACATTGCAGGCATATTCTCTACCATCTGAGCCACCGGGGAAGCCAACAGTCTGCAGACCTCCGGCTAAATTTTTCCTATAAAAACTCTTCCCCCAAAATCATTGGGGAGTTCAGGTTTTCTGAGGTCAAGCCACCCATTCTTCTTGCATGGCCCTTGCAGTAAATCTTTCTCTGCTCCAAACTGTGATATTTTAGTTTGTTTGACCTCACTGTACATCAGGCACATGAACTTGAGTTCAACAACAAAACAATAAGAGAGAAAAGGACTCTTCCGATGCCAGATCCCAAGATTAAAACTATTTTAAAGTTTGTAGAATTTGACTTCCATATGACAAGCTTGGACTTCCCTGGTGGCTCAGACAGAAAAGAATCTGCCTGCAGTGCGGGAGACCTGGGTTCAGTCCCTGGGTGGGGAAGATCCCCTGGAGAAGGGAATGGCAACCCACTCCAGTATTCTTGACTGGAGAATCCCATGGACAGAGGAGCCTGGCAGACTATAGTCCATGGGGTCTCAAAGAGTCGGACATGACTGAGCGACTAACACACACTCTGCATATAAGTTAAGTGAGCAGGGTGACAACTTTTAGGTTGTCATTTTTTTTTCAATCAACAGATGCTATTTTCAGTCTACAAGGAAGAGAATCCCACACCCTCCTTCTGTCTTCCGAACCCAGAAAGTGAGTGTCGGGGAGGAAGGCAGGGTGAAAGGTCTTGAAACCTGGTGGAAACAGTGCCCTGACCTCCTCTTTCCATGGGGGAGAGTTGTTGCTGGGAAGAGCTAGCCCCCAAGAACCTATGTTGCCCATAGCCTTGTGTCTGCTGCTGCTACGTCACTTCAGTCGTGTCCGACTCTGTGCGACCCCATAGACGGCAGCCCACCAGGCTCCCCCGTCCCTGGGATTCTCCAGGCAAGAACACTGGAGTGGGTTGCCATTTCCTTCTCCAATGCAGGAAAGTGAAAAGTGAAAGTGAAGTCGCTCAGTTGTGTCCGACTCTTAGCGACCCCATGGACTGCAGCCCACCAGGCTCCTCTGTCCATGGGATTTTCCAGGCAAGAGTACTGGAGTGGAGTGCCATTGCCTTCTCCAGCCTTGTGTCTAGATGGTGCCAAATAGCACCTCAGTTCATTCAAGTAGAGTAAGCGCCCTACTTGCAAATGAGTTCCATTCTGAGAGCACATTTGTAAGTTCAGTTTGTTCGTTAAGTCCAACAAAGTTAGCCTAGGTACCCAACTAACACAACTGGCTATATAGTACCGTACTGTAAAAGGTTTTATAATGTTTTCACACAATACATGAAAAAAAAAAACCACACACAAAAAAATGTTTTTAATTGTGAAATGAAATATTTCCTACACATTGGTGGGCAAAAATATGTCACAGCTATCTGTGATTCCGGCCCTCCAAATGTGAATGTGGGAAAGGGAACACAATGCCTGGGATCCAGCAGTTGCCGACACCCTCCACAGTGAATCCTGAAGAGCTGGGGAAATGCAAGAAGCAGCCATCTGCCTCACCTGCCACCCCTTACAGTGAACAAGGAATTAAGGATATAAGCAGTCAGGAAGCAGGATTTGGCTCCCAGATAGCTGAGGGACACATGAAAGGAGTAAATCCAGTGAGCCCAAAGGCTGACGTCTTAGCATACATAGGAGAATGCTAAATGCCTTAACTTGATATCTGAGTTTCCTTACTTACCAATAATCTTTGATGTTTAGACTGCCTGCCCACCCCCTGCTTTGTTGCAAACTTGTGTATAACCTGACTCGCACTTCTGCCTCCTCAGAGCTATTGAGATACTGTCTCCCAGGCTGGGGGTCCAAAACATTTCCAACAAATGAAATAACTATTTACAGACTGTGACTAATATTTTTTAGTCAACATAATCTTCCAGTACTGCGCCTTGAAAAATACAGTAGTCCAGTAGAACAGCTGGCATACAGGGGCTGGCATCATGTAAACGGACTAGAACCTGTCTGCCAAGTAACCTCCAGTCACTGCCTGGAGGAAGGAGAGGACGAGGGACATGATAGAGGTGAAGGACTGTGAGCAGTAGGAGACGAAAGGCAATCTTCAATTTCACTCACGCCTGATACTGATGGCACAGGTTCTGGTTCCTACTGAATTCAATTCTATCTGCTCTCTTGAAAAAACGATCCAGTGGTGTCTAGTTAGTAGCTCTCTTTCTTTTCGTAGATGAGACATAACAGTGGATTGCATGCCGAACAGCTGCTGCAGTCTCTGTGTACCAGTCTACTTTCAGGTCCTGGGCCCCAAAAACAAAGAGAAGCCCCTTGCCATTCCCCGCATCACTAATCTTCTTGGATTCTTCAGTGTAGGGAAAGAGCAAATTAGCCAAGACGACGTGGTCGGTCTCTCTCACCCCACAGCCTCTTGCTCCTGCCCCACATTTTGTAAATAATGATTATGTAACAGCTGAGATCATTTATAGCACTGCTCATGTGTGACAGGAGGTACTCGCTTGGACAGGGGCTACTTTTGTTATATAAGCTCCACTGGAAAAGCCCTGGGGGCTGTGTGTGGTATGCCTGTATGAACTTCACTATGAAAGCCCTGGCTGCTGCTTCACTGGGGCCACAACGGAGCGGCATCATGATTACATTATATAGGTTATGTTATGGCTGTGTTGTGGCTGCTGCTATGGCTGCTGCATCAGCAAGGAGGGAGACCATGTTATGGCTGCCATGCCAGCCAGGAGAGAATAAATGTGTCTGCATTTCCTACGGCTCCTCACATCTTCTTCCAGCCTCTTAGCTTGTGCCTTGCCTACCCTGGGTTCAGCAAACAGTGTGAACAGCAAGACAACTGGCGTCATGATCAGAATCAGCGATACATTCAGTTATTTCTTCCTCTTGTCTCTCTTCATGCTTTCTCTGGGCCTCCAATTCCATCAGCTCTTCATTAATAAGCTCCTCATGCTGGACAGCAAGGAGTTCAGTGAAGTCATTCTATAGCAGATCTAGCTTCAAATAAAGATGCTATACTACTGTACTCTGTACAGTACACAAAAGCACAGCCACTTGTAGAGGATCCATGCATGTGACAATGTCTGCCAGACACATGAACTAACTTATGTGACTGGACACACAAATGCACATTCACATCTTTGAAAGTTTACGATTTGGAGATTCATATGTAGAGGACTTGCTTTATGAGCAGAAGAGCTGCCTGACTTTTCCAGGGTGGGACAGTGAAGATGCAGGGGGAAGCCTGGGGCCAGAGTCAGGTGGACTTCAAGGAGACTGGGGGACCTTGAGGATACAGGGGGAGAGGGCGTCTATATCTTGCCTGGAGGAGTGGTTACCTGGGCACATTTGTCAAAACTCATTAGTCAACACATTTACATTTTACTGTATGTAAATCCTACAATCCTGGAGAAGGATATGGCAACCCATTGCTGTATTCTTGCTGGAAAATTCCCATGGACAGAGGAGCCTGGCAGGCTATAGTCATACATAACTGAGCACACACACACAAATCCTACAATATATGAATAAAGCTAATTCTAAATAAAATTACCTGGACAAATTTGTAAATTGTAAAGAGCTATAAAACTCAGTGATTCATGATTTGTCCAACTGTACAATGTAAATACAGAATTCTGTGGAGCTCCTCAGACATAGGGCTTATCCCAGAGCTCTGGCAGGGACTAAGGAGGAATTGGCAGCAAAGGGCTTTATCCAGGTGGGAAGTCCTAAACCCAGCCTAGAAGACAGGAATGCAGAGCTAACTATGCATAGCCAAGGAAAGGAATGTAGACATTGAACAGGAGTGGTGCTTTGCCCTTTTCTCTACTCTGGGTGAGGAGGCAAGAGGCAGCAGTGCAAATAGAAGTGCATAGAATGGTATCAATTACTCTCAGTTATAGCAACATGTAAGAGTGCTTGCCCTGGGCAGGTCCCTAATACTTCTCTGTTTAAACTCCCTCCCTTAAATATCATATGACATCCCTATATGTGGAATCTAAAAAGAAATGATACAAATGAACTTACTATAAAAATGAACTTACTTATTTAAAAAAGGAGACTCACAGACAAGAGAACACACTTACAGTTGCCAGGGGGAAGGATGGAGGGAAGGGATAGTTAGGGGAGTTGGGGATAGACATGTAATACGCTGTTCTGTTTAAAATAGATAACCAATGGAGACCTACTGGATAACACGTGGAACTCTGCCCAATGTTGTGTGGCAGCCTGGATGGGAGGGGAGTTGGGGAGGCAGAATGGATACAGGTATATATATGGCTGAGGCCCTTTGCTGTTCACCTGAAACTATCACAACACTGTTAATCAGCTTTATTCCAATACAAAGTAAGATGTTTAAAAAGTAAATAAACTCCCTCCCTGTACTGTCTTCCTGTTCTTTCTACCTGCACCCTACAATCTGAGAGAGCTTCCTAGTATGAAAACCCAATCCTATTCCTACTTCTGTACTTACCTCTGCCATGGCCCTCTTCAGCCCTCCATCTAAAGCCTGAGTCCTTCCACCATGTGGAACCTCCCAGAATCTAGCCCTGCTCACCCGCCATCTGCCTTCCCAAACCTCAGGACCCTGATTCCCATTCCTGTGTGACTCTTTGCTATTCCCCTAAAGTACTGCTTCTTCCTCGAATCAAGCCTGAGTGAGGAACTTCCAGGAGATTCTAAGAGCATGTCAGCTCTGGTGGTGCCCTTGGCGGCTGGAGTCACCAGCCACATGAAAATGAAGATGTAAGCAAGCTGTGCTGTGGCCTGTGCAGTCATGGTGACAGTAACTATGGAGATCTGGGGAGGAAATGGAAAGGGAGGGGGGATCCTGAGACACAGAAGCAGCTATAACCTCAGTGAGGTCAGCATGGTCTGAAGGCAGTGGGCCAGGGCTGTGCCTTCCACATCACTCTTTCTGGTAGTCCTCTCTCTCCCTAGAGCATGGAGGGAGCTACTTTCAAACTGGAGTCATTTGCTGATGACTAGTATTTGCTTCTTGCCAGGGAGCTACATTGGCAGCTCTTACAACCCCATTCATTAGTCATAGTGATAACACTATCCCTTTAGTACAAGTGGGAAACTGAGGCCTGGAAAGATGACATATGTTGCCCAAGTTTCTAGGCTGGAATTTGAAGCTATGCCTCTGATGCTAGAGGTCATGCCAAGGCTCTTCTGTTCATGGAATTTTCCAGGAAAGAATACTGGAGTGGGTTGCCATGCCCTCCCCCAGGGGATCTTCCCAACCCAGGGATCAGAGCTGCATCGCCTGTGTCTCCTGCATTGCAGGTGGATTCTTTGCCTCAGAGCCACTGGGGAAGCCCACTACCAAGCCATACTGGCTCTAAACCTGATACCTTGATCCTGCAAGCTGCATTTAAATAAACTACTTCTTCACAAGCCATGTAATTGAGGCCTGACCCCTGGGGCAGGCTGCATAATCCTCCAGACTCTCTTCTTGTCAATAAGCTGGATGCAGAACACTTAACCAAGATCCCAAGAATCCCAGAAAATGGGAGAACCAAACTGTAGGATAGAAAGAGTCTGGCCACTTCCTCACTCTTAGAGGGGAGCTGCCTAGTCAGGAACATCTGTATGAGTTTAAATAACTTAGAAATGAACTTTTCTTGTATTAAACCCCTAAGTTTTTTGGTTTTGTTTTGTTTTTGTTTTTTACTGATATCCATTTGTTACAACAGCATGGTTTTACAATTTGTTATTAATTGCAAAGGACAAAAATGATAACTTTATGTTGGAGAAACCTGGCTGATGTCACCTTAAAAAAGCAATCAAGATTAGCATCACCAGTTGATATGACGTCAACATCATGTAACTTCTGGGACTTCCTTGGTGGTACAATAGCTAAGACTCCATGCTCCCAGTGCAGGGGGTGCTGAGTTTGATCCCTGGTCAGGAACTAGATCCCACATGCTGCAACTGAGAGTTTGTATGCCACAACTAAAGAATCCACATGTCACAGTGAAGATTGAAGATCATATGTGTTGCAGCTAAGACCCAGTGCAAGCAAATAAATAATGTTTTTTAACTATGTAGCTCCTGATAAGATGCACTGGAGTTCTATACCCATGTCCCATTTCATGCAAGGGTATGAGACATACCATTTCTGTGGGGTACTTGCCAAAAAACATGGCTTCAATTTTATCATGAGAAAACTTCAAACAACCTCAAATTTCTAAAAAAATAATTGGTCAGTGAAATAAAGACTCCAAAACTGTAACAGAGTATGGGAGACTGAGGAGACATAAACAACTAAATCCTGTACCAGAGAAAGGACATTAGTGAAAAGTGGCAAAAGTCAGATGAGGTCTATTAGTTAACAGTATTGTTTCAATGCTCATTTCCCGATTTCAGTAATTGTACTGTGGTTATCTAAGATGTGAACATAAGAGGAAGGTGGGTGAGGGGGTACTAGAACTCTGAACTGTTTTTGAAACTTTGAGAAATCTAAAATTACTTCAAAATTAAAAAAAAAAAAAAAAACAAATAAGTAAATAAGAATGAATGTGGTGATGAGTTACCACCAGACGGCCCTTCTGGGGGCTTTGGTCTTAATCATCATTGGCAAGCCTGGACAATAAAGACCCAAACTGGTTTATACCTTTATAAGTTTTTATTACAGAAAACCCCATTCTTCCAAGTCCAGCTCAAAGCGCCCCCTGCCTGCCCCAGTTTTTTTTTTTTTTTTTTTACTAAATCTAGGCTTCTGTACATATTGGATCAAATGGTTTTCTTGCTCCTCAGGTATCTGCTATGGAGTCGAGGACTCTGCCACTGATTGTAGGCTCTCCGAGAGGAGGGGCTGGGACTCTGTAGCCGTGTTCCATTCCGTGACACCTGGTCAGCAAGGTACTGACAGCGTTATGCCCCTGCCTGGGAGGCTAGGCAGGGGAATTGCCAGCCTTCAGCAACCACTGTGCACCCACTTTGGGTCTCATGGTGACAGGGCTCTAGACAATGTCACTGTGATCTCTGACTACAGCCAATACAACTGCTGGCATCAACACAGCGCATTATGGCTGGGACACTCCCTGAGTGTGAGGATGGGGAGAGTGGCATGTCAGTCCCCAAAAATGCAGGATTGCAGGCAAAAGATGCCAGCACAGCAGAAGGGTCTGCTTCTCAGAAGCAAACTGGGCAGGGATTAGGGCGGTCCTGGGAGCCCACACACAAAGGTGCAAAGATTTCAAAGGCAAGGAGCTGGGAAGTGATGGTGGACAGTGGCTTGAAGGAAGCCTGGCCCAGAACATATCAGGACAGATTTGATCAGAGAGTGAACCAATGCTTTAATAATAAAGAATAACGTGGCTATCACAGGACATTGCCTGGATGGCTATGACTGCTACTGCTACTCACTGAGCATTTAAACAGGGGAGGGGAGTGTTTGAGGATGCAGATCTCAGAGCAGCAGGCTTAGCAGGATGATGCTGGCTAGGGCCAAGGGTGTGAAGGAGGCTTGAGAGCCAGCGTTAGTGGTCATGGCCTGCGTAGGGGGAATGGTGGTTGAGGAGTTGTCTTCACACTCAAACTTTCGGAAAGTGACTCCTCTGAACGTCTGATTTTCAGCACCCAGGAACTTACAGGTGGAGATGCTGACATTGGAGCAACCTTTCAGCACGAGCGTTTTCGTCTCTGTGAATGCAAACGAGACAGTAAGGACTTTACAGTCCCTTCACCCTCCCTCCCCAAGTGACCTGCAAGAGCTGAAACAGGTCTGTTCCTGAAACAGGAGCTTGGAGAAAGGAGCCCAGGATCAAGAACAATGACTGAAGGGTAATGGTAATGGCAGAGTGACCATGGAGGTGAGGGTCTAGATCCCTTCCTTGACCCAGTCCCAGAGGAAACTGAGGCTCCTGAAGTTGGATGTGAGCCTGAGCTGGACCTAAGACTCAAATCTTCAGTTTTTTCCTGAGTTGCTGGCAAGGGGTGAAATGCAGGAACAGGTTCAGACCCTCCATAAATCCTCTGTTCTCAATCCAAGAAGAAGTCAGCACTTCAGACTGCTCCTAGCCTCCACTCCTCTAGGCTCTGCTTTCCATCCCCATTCCTCTCTGGACCTGAGTTCTCTCTACCTGAGTTTTCCTTGAGAAGAGGAAAAACAGTCAGAGGGGATACGAAGAGACTACCACGTCTTTGCTCCTAATCTGTGTTATGATGTGTTGAACTCTATTTTAAGGTAAGGTCCTAGGAAAAGACCAAGGGAATTTGCAAAGAAGATGTGATTGTGATTTCAGCTACCTTTTATGGAGTACCAATTATGTGCCAGTATTGCTCTATAGTAGTGTATGTGTATTATTCAGTCGTTAAATCATGTCCAACACTTTGTGATTGCTTTGAAGGCTGCAAGCCAAATTGTCCTGAAGGACAGGCAGTTCACAGAGGAGGAAGGGGCTGGAGGAAGTGACTGGCTATTTGTTAGAGTCAGGGCTACAATTTGAGTTCAAGGCTGACTCCATCCTTGCTCTGAGAAGGAAGGAGAAACTTCCAAATACCAGTAAAGAAAGAAATTCATTGCTGTTTTAGATCAAATATCAGTGTTGAAGGTTGAATTAGAGTCTGTGAGGAAGATATGTTGCTTGGCACATGTCTGCAGTATTTTTTTAAGTGACCTTGGGCAAAAACAAAAACAAAATCCTACATTTATGATGACTTTGATCTGTCTGGCTTTCAGATTAAGTCAAGGCCTGGGACTTTGCAGACACCTTCAAATAAGGTAAGCAGAAACAGCAAGTCCTTCTTATGCCATTGCTGCCTTCAGGCAAAGCTTTAGAATTAGACATCAGAGCTGTGTAGACATCAAGACCCTTAAATGCATATTATTACCTGACATAAATCACTCTGAAAAGGCTACAAACTATACGATTTCAACCATATATATTCTGATAAAGGCAAAACTATAGAAAGAGTAAAGAAAAATCAGAGGTTGCCAGGGGTTAGGGTTAGATAGAGCACAGAGGATTTTCAGGTCAGTGACACTACTGTGCACGATACTATGACAGTAGATACATGTCATCATACATTTGTCAAAAGCCATATAATATGCAGCACAAACAGTGACCCTAATGGACTCTAAATGATAGCGATGTGTCAGTGTAGGCTCATGGATGATAACAATGTACCTTTTTGGTGGATGATGTTGATAGTGGGGAAGGCTATATATGTGTAGGGGAAAAAATTGTAGAAAAAATATATCTTCCTCTCAATTTTCCTATGAATCTAAAACTTCTCTAAAAAATTAAGTCTATCTTTTTTTTTTTAAGTAAAAAGAAGTTCAGGAGAAGTATGAAGTTTGGCCCCACTAAGAAATCTGCAATTACAATTATGCATCAATTTCCAAAACCATAACTGCCATTTAACAAAAGTTGAAATCAAATTGTACTTGGATATTGGTGCTCTTTAAACTCTTATTATTGTAAGGCATACTGTGGCAGAGACTGACTGACTGTTCATTTTAGTTTTATGCCTCTTCCTTTCCTGCTGTGTCACCACTGGATTAAATTTCCACCTTCCAGGGCAGTCTGAGTCCCAGACAACAGAAGGTGGAAGGGAGTGAGGAACTCGCTTCTAGGCATTGCCTGTAATAACCTTCCTGCCTTCCTCCACTCCCCCTCTTACCCCACCTGCTGGTGAGATGCAAAGAATACAGAAAAGAGCTGCCAAGTCCTGAGTGAGTAGGGGCTGGAGCCTCAAGATGAAAAGTATCCAGGGCCCTGGACTCTGCAATGAACTGCTCCATGAGCAAGAAATAAACTATATTGCATTGAGCCATAGGACATGGAAGTTGCCCTTTAACAGTAATTAACTAACACTAATAGTGTTATATCAGTAATATTAGCATTAGTAATTGGCTAATAGTAATAGTTAATAAATGTATTATTATTTAAATAATCATGCATAACATTTGTCTGAATATTTAAAGAATAATATTTATTAGTTTTATATTGTATGATGGTTCATTTGTATCTCATAACAGTTACTATCAAATTACTCCTGTAGAAAAGAACAGTTGGTTGGATTTTTTTTAGAGAAATCATCATTATTGTTCATTTTCAAATATTCAGTGACTTTTTTAAGTAGGAAACACTGTGTTGATTTACACCATGACCAAGGGGAATAGATCATAGCTAAAATGTAAAATAGCTTTTTAATTTCAATGTTGTTTTTCTTCTTTTTCCAATTGGTTGGGTATTAAAGCCCAATTTGAGTCTCCCTTCTAGGCAACTCTGGTTTTCAGAAGCCAACACCTCTCAGTGACAGGTAGAGAAGGGAAGTTACATATGAAAAGTAATAAAAGTCAAACCCACCCACACCTACAGAACAGCTCAACCTAGTAAAGAAATAAATGCCAGGAGTGACATGATGCCCTTAAATGAGCCTGGTTTGATTACAAGTCATAAAGAGAATAGAATTCAAAATATGGACAGCCCAGGAGGAATGACACTGGACTGAGGAGCCAAAAATAGCAAGCAACTCAAGTCTACATTAACAGCCTCACTGTCTCAAAGGTACCCTGGCCAAATGTATTTCCTCATCCTATCTCCACCAGGCCTTTTTTGTGAATCCAGAATTTATGATCCAAGGTGTAACCTGTGTTTTAAATTCAAGTCCCATAAAAAGGAATTCACATACCATTTGTAAATTCTGCAATTATACTGACACATCTTTCTCCATAACATTTCCGGGTTTCATTACAGGAAGTTTCATTATTTCCATAACACGCAGGGCACTCCATGTTTCTGGACCCCGCTTGATGTGGAGAAGCTGGGTAGAGTAAGAATCATTAACTCAGAACAATGTTATCACAAAGATCATGGTATTGCCTGGAGTGGAAGGGGAAATGCAGACAAAGATGCTAGCCAGAGAGACCTCTCAGGGTCTCTCTGCATGCTCAGGAATCTCCGATCCTGCCATAAAAATACCAGTCATCCTGTTCCCATGTCTCACCAAAGTATTTGCAGCACTTAACCTCATAGATCTGCCCATACAGACCATCCACTCTTCAAGAACTGTGGTTGATGAGTGTGTTGGGATGAGAAGGGAAAGGTAAGATTTTGAGCTAAAACTAACATTAGCCAGCTATTCTGGATTTAGCCAACAAGTGTGTGACTATTACTAAATCTTGCTCTGAACAAATGAAATCAAGTAATTATTTATCATCGTGACTTTGATTTTTTTAAAAATTATATGAGACCCAGCTCTGCTATTAATGAACCATGCTCTATGACTATGGCCACATTTTCTCCTCTTCAAAACAAAGGTTTTGATCTAAGCCAGTGGTTCTCAAATGACGGTCCAGGAACTCCTGGGGATCCCTGAGATCCTTCCAGGGAGTCCACTAGGTCAAAATTATTTTCATGATGATACTAAGATGTTCTTTGCCTCTTTGTCTTTCCTTCAGGGAAATACAATGGAGTTTTCCAGTGGCAACATGACATGTGAGATTGAAACAGAATAAATGAACAAGCAAATCTGAGAACCAGCTGTATTCTATTAAACCAGAAATTAAAGTGCTTTGAAAAAACATGAAACAATGCCATTCTTTCCACTAAATATATTTTGTTTTGGAAAATAATTATTTCTATTCTAATAACATAAAAATGTTATTAATGTTAACATGTAATGGGTTTTATTATTTTTTAGTAATGGCAACCCACTCCAGTACTCTTGCCTGGAAAATCCCATGGACAGAGGAGCCTGGTGGGCTGCAGTCCATGGGGTCGCTAAGAGTTGGATACGACTGAGCGTCTTCACTTTCACTTTTCACTTTCATGCTTTGGAGAAGGAAATGGCAACCCACTCCAGTGTTCTTGCCTGGAGAATCCCAGGGACGGGGGAGCCTGGTGGGCTGCCGTCTATGGGGTCGCACAGAGTCGGACACGACTGAAGCGACTTAGCAGCAGCAGCAGCAGCAGTAACTAACAAATATTTTTAAAATTTCTTAGCCTTATTTTTAATACAGTAAATATTGATAGATATAGTCCACAGAAACAGAAATTATTTGGGGTCCCTCCATAATTTTCAAGACTTAGCATCTGGAAAGAGGATGTGAGGCCGCAAAATTTGAAAGCTACTAATTAGCAGCGACTGCCCTCCCACACAGGTTGAAGAGCTGTGATTTCTGTCTTTACTGAGAAACGGAAAGCATAATGTTAGTGCTGGTTTTCTTCATTTGTTTCTCAAGTAATTGTTGTATGTCAGCTGTTAATGTTACCCAACTATGCACTGAAGTGCCTAGGCTTAATGTATCCATCTAAGCTTGACAATCACAAGTCGTGAAAGAAGGGATGGATATGGGAGGACAGAGGGAAGATTTGGCCAGCACCCACCGGTGGTATTACTGGTTTGATTGCATGGCTCTCCTAGGCAACACTGGCTTTCAAAGTGGAAGGTTTCATTTTCAGATACATAGACCGTGAAAGACTCAACCGTGGTGTTACTGCAGTTCTCTTCAGAGCAGGCATGATCCTCATACCATGTGGTGTGTTCTCCTACACAAAGGCAAACACAGACTATCAGTCCTGGGTACAAAGCATTCAGGGAGCAACTGCTTTAGGCAAGGACAGAAAATACACTCTCAGCTCAGTGCAATTTAGGGGACACTGAAGAGAGTTTCCTGCAAAAAGAAAAAATCCTTCCCCAAAAAGTAGTTTCTGGCTTCAACGGGAGATCTTGCAGCTTAAAGTGCAGGTGAAAGGCTGATGGGTGAAGTGGATGGTTCACACTGACACCCCCAAAGCCAATGATCAGTCTTAACATCTCTAAATATAGCCAAGCAGATGTGGTGGGTCTATATACAACATGATATTGAACCTGAAACTAGCAAAGCTTATAGACCAAAGCTGTGCAATATGGTGGTCATTTATAAAGCTCTATGTGGTCAGTTACAAATCACTTCCTTATATTTCAAGAGATCAATACCTGAATGTACATATAAGACAGCATTGATATACACATTAACATCACTGAAAAAAACTTCTACTGAACAGCATGAGTACAGTTTACAGGAAATACCAGGACGAGCGGAACAAGTGAAATGACATCACAGAGAAGCAATCAAGCAAAGCCAGAATATGAGACAGCTACAGGACAAATGCCCCTATTTCTCCAACCATTCAATGGAATTGAGCAAAAAAAGAAAAGATCTTACTAAACAAACTAGGCACGATAGACCTAACAGCAAAATGTAATTTTGTTTGGGTCCAAATTCCAATGCATCAATTATATTTCAATATCTTTGAAATATAGTGAACATTTTTAAGGTCACCTTAATTTTAAAATTTAAAAGTATAGCTAATTTTCTTAGGTGTGATCCTTGTATGGTAGTTATGTAAAAAGCAGGGGAGAGTTCTTACCAGAGATGAACAATGAAGTGTTTATAAGGGAAATAATATGTTATCTAAATTTCTTTAAAATACTATGGGGAGTAAATTAGGAGTTAAGGATTAAAATATACATGTCACTATATATAAAATAAATCACCAACAAGGACCTACTGAATAGCCCAGGGAACCATACTCAATAACTTGTAATAACCTATAATGGAAAAGAATCCATTTTCCTAAAATGGAAAAGAATTTGTGTGTGTGTGTGTGTGTGTGTGTATGAGACTCACTTTGCTGTACACCTGAAACTAACACAGTATTGTAAATCAAATATATTTCAGTAAAAATTTAAAGAATAAAAATGCTATGGGAAAAAAATAGCAAAATGTTAATTGTTGACACAGGACCACAGTTCACTATACTCCTCTTCCTGCTTTTGTGTATGTTTGAAATGGTCATAATAAAAAGTTAAAAATAAATCAAAATGCTCTGAGAGAGCTGTAACAATCATACAAGCAAAATACCCTGGAAGGAAGTCAGAGTGAAAGTATGTTGAATCTGAAACAGGAAGGAACACTGAGAAGAAGGAAAGGGGAGCAGAAAATGGAAAAGTGAAAGCACCTAGAGAGAGTTGACTGCTTATACTTTAGCTAAGAGCTGTCCCTGCTTCTCATGTCCATTAGGATGGGCCTACAATGAGGTTTCAGCCAGAGGAAGCAATTCCAAGGAGCCACAGGGGCTTGTCCGCTTGCTTGGCTGGACACTTGCATGTTGCTTCTCCTGGGAGGTGCCTTCATGACTCCCTCTCTCCGTGCACAGCCCAGCCTTAGCCTTCCTTTTCCTGGCCAACCCCTCCAGCACCTGCCCTGTGCAAGTTCCAGAAATGAGAATGATCAGTGCCTGAGGCTCACCATGATAAAAGTTGGTTGAGAAACTTGTACAGCTGGTGGTGGCATTTGAGGGACACTCCGTGGCATTTTTTGCAACACAGCTGTCTTTCAATGAATTACACTGTATACAGCGCAGTGTATCTGGGGAGACAAAATATTTGGCATCGTCAACATTCAGGAGACACTAATAGAGTTTGCTTTGGAAAAAGCACCACACTTACCTCACGTTAAAAGAATAGTCAAGATAGCATCCCTTCCCTCTGGGGTCCCCCAAACTTTAAGCTGTGAGATGTCTACCATTCTCCGGTTGGAAGACCCAACCTTGACCCACAGCACAGAGTGGTATCACAGGGTGCAGTGTGCAAGAAGGGGTCTCACAGTCTTCACTGCCCACATCTTGACAAGAGGTCACTTGAGGGGATTCCAGAGCACCAAGACTGACAAGAGTCTGGTGAGATGAAAAATGGGGTCTTCATTCCAAAAGGGAGCAACGTGGTTTCCCTCACCTACAGCTGCAACCGTGAGCACGACGACGATACCAGCAAAGAGGAAGCTCTTCATGGTTCTGGACATATGCCTCCTGAAGACGAGAACTGTGGCTGCAGAGCCTCAAGCCTGAAGAGAGAGGCACAAAGAAGACAGTCCGGGGATTCAGAAGATTGCTAGAGCGTGATATCCCCTAGGGTTGCAATCACACTTCAACAAACCTAGCCCAACCTTGTGACGGAAGGAATCAACATCGTCAACTGGAAGCACAGAGCCACGATACAGATTCAAACCTGCCTTTAGACCCACAAGAATCTGAGTTTTCCCTTTGCCTACAAAGGTATCTACATACACAGGTACGAAAGCCTGGGGCATTTCCTACAGAGCCACTACAGATACAAAATGGGCAGGCAGATGATTGCCAGCTCCACTGAGGATGGGCGTCCAAGAAGAAAGCTGGACTGTGCTCTCCCAGAGCACAGTGTCCATCCTCTAGTTGGAATCTTGCCACTTTCACATAATGCCGTTAGGGGCTCTGTCTCTGCCATCACCACTCCAATAAGCAGATACCTACTGAGCACTTACTCTGTTCTGAACATTTACTTGCATTGATTCATGTAATTCCTCCATCTCTGTAGGCAGGTACTATTATTAGGATCACCTTTACTTCAAAGGGGGGAATTAAGCCCCTGAGAAGTTAGGTAAGCACTCAAAGTCGAGGTCACACTCCGGAGAGGAATAAAAGCTGGATTTGGCCCAGATCCCTAATCCTCACTCCACACTGCCTCCAACAGACATGACTCCCAAAGCCCCAGACCCAAAGGTCCCAGCGCACCTCTGACAGGTCCGTCATCAACCTCTCTGAACCTGTAAGTTGTCTAATAGTAAGGTTTAGCTGTATTTATTAAGATCCTGAGAGCTGGAGACTAGAAAATGTAAACTACTATATATAGGATGGATAAACAGACAGTTCCTACTGTACAGCACAAGGGACTATATTCAATATCTTGTGATAATCCATAATGTAAAAGAATATTTTTTAAAAAAGAATGCCTATATGTGTAAAACTGAGTCACTTTGCCCTACAGCAGATTAGCACAACATTGTATATCAGCTATACTTTAAATTAAATAAATAAATATCCTGAATCAGAGCTCCTAAAATTTAAATTTGCCCATGTATCAAAGCAGCATGAAAGGGAACTGTCTGGCTCTGCACTGAGTCCTTCTTTATCATTAGCTCATTTATCCTGTGAACAGGAGGCAGGAGCCACATGTGGCCACTTACATTTGGATTCATCGAAGGAATAAAAAAGAAACATTATTTCTCAGACTGGCCATATTGCAGTGCCCAGTGGCCACCTGTGGCTGGTGGCTGCTGTACTGGCCAGTACAGGTATGAAACAAGCCCCAGGGCACAGTGCTGCTATAAAGATTTTTGCCTACTCCCCAGCTGAAAAACCTGCAGAAGGAGGGATAATGAAAATTGCCCAAACTCATTCAGCTTGTAAGACCAAAAGTGGGACTCCATTCGGGGTCCTTCCAGGTCCAAAATCGAGTTGTACCATGAAAACTGCCACTTATTAAAGAGCAGCAAACCTTCTACTGGGCGCTGCAACCCACCGCCTGCATCCCACTTCACCAACCACACATACATGTACCCCCCCAACATACACACACACACGCACAACACTATGATCACCTAGTTAACTTATTAGGGGTCAGTGAAAAGAAAGAGAAACTAGTCACAGTCAGGGAAGACAGATGGCCCATCAATTATCTAATGGCCCCAATATTTAGAGATCCAAGGAGAAAAAGTACGTTTGGTTTGGAGGCTGTGGCAGATGTTCTATGCATTGTCCCCTACATCCTCCCCTGCCGTCACCGCTCCAGGCACAGAACCCCAGTGCAGAGAGGTTCAGGGACTGGGCTTCCTAGGAAGGGCATCTCAAGCCTTGTGGGTGTAAAGGAAGAGGAGCTAGGGTGAAAAATGAGAAAGAGGCCACAGAAGCCACATCAATTAAGTGCACAAATCACCTCAGCCCAGGTACCGACCTGATGATTAGCCTCATTTTCAGAGGGACATAATGGAGGCCCAGAGTGGTCAGGACTCTGCCCAGGAACACACAGCAGAGAGACAGAGACTGAAGGTGGTGAGACCAAGGGGCCAGCAAGCTGGGGGCCAGGGCAGAGGGCCCCATAGGGAAAATGAGAGCAAGCGCATCTGTATACCCCTTTGCAAAGTCCTTCCCCCTCATTTTATCATTGGACATTTTCAGCAGTCTGAGAGGGTCCTATCACAATCGCTCTCGTGTTACACAGAGGAGCACAAGCTCACAGAAACTGCGAGAAGGACACCACGAACACACGGAGCAAAGTCCAGTACCTCTTGACTCCAGCCTTCCCCTCCTGGGCACTGCTGAAGCAGCGAGAACCAAGAGAACGCCCTGGACCCCAGACAGCTCTGAACACCTTTCCCCTGCTCTCAGCTGCTCCCAGGCTGGGCCCCGCTTCAAAGCTCAGCCCCACTCCTTTACCTTCTCTGTCTGGCCCAGAGACTGCCCTGCAGAAGGTGGATCCCAGCAGAAGGCTGGAGAAGGTGTGTGAGGGGCCTTATATAGCAGGTGGCTGCACAATCAGAAAGCACAACCGCCTACAGGGAGGGGCTTCTGGGCCAGACTGGGCCCTGCCCAACTGCAGAGCCATACACGGCTTAACCCTTGGCAGCTATGATGCTGGTCAAGTCTCTGAAGCCTCCAGGAATTGAGAAAAACTTTGGTCAGGGCCTGCCTTTGGCAAAAGATACAAAGGAGCCAGATATGTCCCTGGCATTGTCTCATGTGGGCCACCACCCACCAGATGGATTCCATGACCAGTAGATGGATCACAAGTATCACCTTATCCTGACCTCGCAAAGCAGTCACCTTGATTAGCCCATCTACAGATGAGGAAACAAAGGTACATAAGAGAAACCTAATAGGGCTTCCCTGGTGGCTCAGTGATGAAGAATCTGCCTGCCACTGCAGGAGACAGGTTCAATCCATGGTCCAGGAAGATCCCACATACCTCGGAGCAGCTAAGCCTGGGAACCAAAACTACTGAAGCCTGTGTGCCTGGAGCCGGTGCTCCGCAAAGCCATCACAATGAGAAGCCCGGGCCCGGGCACCACAACTAGAGTAGCCCCTGCTTGCTGCAACTAGAGAAAAAGTCCACACAGCAATGAAGACCCAGCACAGCCAAAAAATAAATAAATAAATGATTGTTTTAAAAGAGAGAGAACGATAACAGACTCTCCCAAGATTACACAGCTGGGAAAGACTCAAAACTCAGAATCAGGTCACATGGGGGTTGTGCAGCTCAGGGAAGAAGCTCAGGTCTCCTTGGGCAAGTGTCTGAACTTCACTAATTCTTAGGGTCCTCCAGCCAAGATGAGGATAAACTCATTGTACAATCTCACAGGGTAGAGGGGCCATGAAGCCCCTGCTTGCAGAATACACTATGCACCTCAGTGAGGGGCCCACAGCCCCTGCTGCTGCTGCCCCCCCACACCCTAGGCATTTCGTCTGGCAGCACGGTCTGGGCAGCCTCTGTTGGTGAGAGCAGAGGCAGGCCAGCCTCCTCCCAGCACCTTCCCATCGTGGTGTGTGTGTGCTTCTGGCTTTGACTGTGGATCTGAGTTCCCTTCCCTCCTGCTGTTCCTACCCCTTCAGACACTTACACTCTCACACACAGACATACCACACACACAGAGGTTTCAGGTAGGCATCTCACCAACACTTCCCAGTGGGCAGTTAAATCTTAAGAGTTCTCTCTCTTGAATATACTCCTTGTCCATCTGCTGACCTCTTTGCCTGGACTGTGGCTCAGGTCTCCTTCTTTTCCTTAAATTCATGCATTTAATCAACAAATGGGGCATCCCATGCCCACTCTAGGAATTTGGGAGGTATTTGGGCAAACAGAGACTTTGCCTTCTGTAGGAGTATAGTCTAGAGGGAGGGACATGACACAGATAAAGTAATAAATAAGCAAATTACAGGGTAGATTAGGATATGGTGACTGCACTGGCGAAAAAGGAGTAGTGAGGGATCAACCGTGCTGGGGGAGGGGACACATGATTCAATTTTAAATAGAGAGGCATTGGTCTCAAGGAGAAGGCAAAATCTGAGTTATTTCTATATGCAGATCCTCTGGCCATCTCCTGTTTTCTCCTTTCTTACCCTTCTGCCATCAGTCTGACTACAACAGCATTTTCCAAAACAAAGGTAGCTCCCTCCTTGATAGAATCCTCAGTTCAGTTCAGTTCAGGAGCTCAGTCATCTCCGACTCTTTGTGACCCCATGAATTGCAGCACGCCAGGCCTCCCTGTCCATCACTAACTCCTGGAGTTCACTCAGACTCACAGCCATCGAGTCGGTGATGCCGTCCAGCCATCTCATCCTCTGTCATCCCCTTCTCCTCCTTCTCCCAATCCCACCCAGCATCAGAGTCTTTTCCAATGAGTCAACTCTTCGCATGAGGTGGCCAAAGTACTGGAGTTTCAGCTTTAGCATCATTCCTTCCAAAGAACACCCAGGATTGGTCTCCTTTAGAATGTACTGGTTGGATCTCCTTGCAATCCAAGGGACTCTCAAGAGTCTTCTCCAACACCACAGTTCAAAAGCATCAATTCTTCAGCGCTCAGCCTTCTTCACAGTCCAACTCTCACATCCATACATGACCACAGGAAAAACCATAGCCTTGACTAGACAGACCTTTGTTGGCAAAGTAATGTCTCTGCTTTTGAATATGCTATCTAGGTTAGTCATAACTTTCCTTCCAAGGAGTAAGTGTCTTTTAATTTCATGGCTGCAGCCACCATCTGCAGTGATTTTGGAGCCCAGAAAAATAAAGTCAGCCACTGCTTCCACTGTTTCCCCATCTATTTGCCATGAAGCAATGGGACCAGATGCCATGATCTTCGTTTTCTGAATGTTGAGCTTTAAGCCAACTTTTTCACTCTCTACTTTCACTTTCATCAAGAGGCTTTTTAGCTCCTCTTCACTTTCTGCCATAAGGGTGGTGTCATCTGCATATCTGAGGTTATTGATATTTCTCCCGACAATCTTGATTCCAGCTTGTGCTGCTTGCAGCCCAGCGTTTCTCACAGTGTACTCTGCATAGAAGTTAAATAAGCAATGCCATTCTCCCAAATCTTCCCACCCTCTCCCTCTCCCACAGAGTCCATATGACTGTTCTATACATCAGTGTCTCTTTTGCTGTCTCATACACAGGGTTATTGTTACCATCTTTCTAAATTCCATATATATGCGTTAGTATACTGTATTGGTGTTTTTCTTTCTGGCTTACTTCACTCTGTATAATAGGCTCCAGTTTCATCCACCTCATTAGAACTGATTCAAATGTATTCTTTTTAATGGCTGAGGAACACTCCATTGTGTATATGTACCACAGCTTTCTTATCCATTCATTGGCTGATGGACATCTAGGTTGCTTCCATGTCCTGGCTATTATAAACAGTGCTGCGATGAGCATTGGGGTACACGTGTCTCTTTCCCTTCTGGTTTCCTCAGTGTGTATGCCCAGCAGTGGGATTGCTGGATCATAAGGCAATGTATAAAACGAGTCGCCAGTCCAGGTTCGATGCACGATACTGGATGCTTGGGGCTGGTGCACTGGGACGACCCAGAGGGATGGTATGGGGAGAGAGGAGGGAGGAGGGTTCAGGATGGGGAACACATGTATACCTGTGGCGGATTCATTTTGATATTTGGCAAAACTAATACAATATTGTAAAGTTTAAAAATAAAATTAAAAAAAAAGAAGTTAAATAAGCAGGGTGACAATATACAGCCTTGACGTACTCCTTTTCCTATTTGGAACCAGTCTGTTGTTCCATGTCCAGTTCTAACTGTTGCTTCTTGACCTGCATATAGGTTTCTCAAGAGGCAGGTCAGGTGGTCTGGTATTCCCATCTCTTTCAGAATTTTCCACAGTTTATTGTGATCCACACAGTCAAAGGCTTTGGCATAGTCAGTAAAGCAGAAATAGATGTTTTTCTGGAACTCTCTTGCTTTTTCAATGATCCTGCTGCTGCTGCTGCTGCTCCTGTCGCTTCAGTCGTGTCCGACTCTGTGCGACCCCAGAGACGGCAGCCCACCAGGCTCCCCCATCCCTGGGATTCTCCAGGCAAGAACACTGGAGTGGGTTGCCATTTCCTTCTCCAATGTATGAAAGTGAAAAGTGAAAGTGAAGTCGCTCAGTAGTGTCCAACTCTCCGCAAGCCCATGGACTGCAGCCTAAGAGGCTCCCCCACCCATGGGATTTTCCAGGCAAGAGCACTGGAGTGGATTACCACTGCCTTCGATGATCCTACTCAGTCCTAATTCCAGCCTCGTGGCAGGGCCCAGTGGAAGACTGTGCCAGGGCCCAGTGGGAGAGGTGGGAGCAGGAGCAGCCAATGGGATGTGGGTGGAAGAGGGTCTGAGGACAGAAGAGTTGAAGAGCCCCGTATGCTGCCTTTGAGATAATAGCCCAGGGAGGGGCAGTAACCAGGGGTGGGGGTGAGGGGGTGGGGGAGAGGCCGGGGGACAGGTTGTCCACCAGGATCAAGCTGAGGACACACAGGAAAACCAATCTGGCCAATGTTAATTCTTCTTAGAAGGCACTAGACACCCAGGAATGTCTGGATCTGAATCTAGACTTTGCTCCTCATGTCCCCTAAATTATGTACTAACCTGGCTTGCTGGGCCCAAGTTCTCCATCCATAAAAGGGGAACACCAGACCCTGAAGAAACACCTACTGATTATTTCCTCCTGGAATTCTTTTTTTTTTTTTTAACATTTATTTCTTTATTTTTGGCTGTGTCAGGTCTTAGTTGTGGCACAGCTCTCTAGCTGTGGCCCAACATGTGGGATCTCAGTTCCCTGACCAGAGATTGAACCCACATCCTCTGCATTGGAAGGCAGATTCATACCCACTGGCCCACCAGAGTAGTCCCTCCCCCTGTGATTCTTATCCCGTTCCACTGTGTTTTTGCCAGTGTCATCTAATTGTAATGCCATGAACGCATTTGATCAAGTGTGATGCAGTAACAGCCTCTGAAGTGGGCTGTGCACAACCATTCATGGCAGCCCTGGGTCTGCCCCTCCCAAGGCCCTGGGCAAGAAGTATCATTAACCCCTTGAAAGATGAAGAGACTAAGCCACAGAGAGGACTTGCCTCCAGGCCTTCAGGCACCAGGACCAACAACCTTTCCATTCCAACACAGCCTATGTGGAACCAGCCTCTGCCCATGGGGCTGAAAACATCAACCCAGCTTTCCCATCTCGCTGTTCCAGTCTCTGTCATCACTGTGGGGCTATCAGGATCCAACTGCCAGGATTGCTCCAAGGTTTTATAAGAAATCACCCCCACAAAACAAGCCCTCCTGACTAACCAAGAAATCCAGGGACCCAAGAGAAACAGGGTCTCAATACAGAGCCCAACTTTTAGTCTTAAAGTAAAGACAGGGGGCATAGCCCAACCACGCTGGTTCCATTATCCCCTTAGAACAGGGCAAGGCTCTGTCCTTATGACCTCTCCATGAGACAAACTGGGACTCACTTGGATCCTGGAGAGTCATCCTGGGGTGTGAACCTGTAACCACTGTGGGAAATGGGCTTCTCCCATTTCCCTCAATTTCTCCCATTTCCCTTGATCATTAGCAGAAGGAATGATCAAAGCTTGGAAGTGAGTTCTTTGAGGAGACCACTCAGTTTGGGAATAAACATGCAGAGGCGGCTGGGATCGGAACAGGATGGCCAGAGCAGGAACTCCAACCAGTGTCCAAGCTGAGAACTAGGAAAAGGGTCCCCTGCTTCATCCATTCTCTGTCTGGGTTTGCTTCAGGGAGCTTTCATTGACTGGCTTGTTCCTCCAGCCTGGAAATGTGAGAACAGGTAAAATAATGAAATTATTATCCCTAACTGCAGCACCATGCAGGAGAAATGTACGAGCCCTGAGAGATAAGCCTCCCAAATGGTCCATGCTCTGGATAAAATGATAATCCTCTGACTCTTGAGTTCTCCTTTTGTCAAATGGGAAAAGCATTGCCATTCACCTCTGAAGAGTCGTTCTGAGGGCCTCCAGAAAACCATTCCTCCCATTATAGACTCTGCTCCTAGGGTCTGCACTAGTGACACCACAGTCCAGGGGGCACATCAGGTCACACAGGGCAGGAGCTAAAGCAGGACCCAACCTCAGAGCACACTTCTGCCACCTACCAATTGGGCTTGGACATTTAGTTCCATGTTCTCTAAGTCTGTTTCCTCGCCTGAGAGAACGGGACATCCATAATATCCAACTTTTCATAAAGATTAAGAGGAAACACTCTTTAGACGGGGCACACAGTGTTATAAATTTAGCTCAAAGAAATTTCGCTATGATACATACCATCAGTTCAGTCACTGGCAGTTTTCCTGGGCTTCCTTTGTGTCATGCAACATGTCCAGGACCAAACAAGTAATCATTCCAGGACATTTTCAATATGACCATTTCTAAAAAAAGAAAAAAGAAAACCAGGCTGTAAATATATTTGAAGAATTATTGCATCCAACATTATAAAAACAGTTTGTCTGCCTGATCTATAATGTGAACCTCCACTGGGTTGGGGACAAAGGACAAAAAACAGCAGACAGGCCTGGTTTGACACCTGCCTATGCCAGTTATCAGCTGTGTAAACTTGGTTAAGATTCTTAGTGTCTCCATTAAAACAAAGGGACATAAATTTTCTTGGAGGCTCACTCACATAGTGGCTGCTGACACACAAAGAATAGCAGCTGCCTTTCCCTCATCTTTTTTCTGACAATTGAACCTTCAAAGCCCTCATTTATTCCATAAATATGTGTTTGGGCATTTACTCTGTGCCAAACCCTGGATAGTGGATTTACAAAGTTAATGAGACAGATGAGTTCCTTGTCATCCCAAAGAATTTAAGCTAATAACAACAACTACAAACAAACAAACATTTTTTAAATAAACAGACAAAGATAATTGCAAACTGAAGATTTGTGATGGAAACAAAATGGTAACTGAGTTAGGAAAGAATAAGGCTGGGGTTTGAAGGCATCTCCAAGAGGTAAGAAGGAAACAGTCAAGGGAAGAGGGAAGTCAGATGGTTCCCAGAACAGGACAAAAAACATGAGCAAAAAAAAGGTTTCTTAGTCAAGAGCATGCCTTGCTGAAGGAACTAGCAAAAAGGCACACCAGTGTATTGAAGAACCACATGGTTATATCCACACCTTACTGAGCTCATTTCAACATTTTATGTTGGTTCTTCAACCAAACAGCTTAGATGGAGTGCAAAGAGCACCAGGCTTATTGACGGAAAATGAGAGTTCAAAACCTAGTTTTGTAATTCAGTAACTGGGTGTTAACTTTTATCCATGAGTCCCAATTTCCTTAGATAAAATGGTAAAATTAGTAATACCTACCTGAGAGAAAATGAATAGTGACTACCTTCATCTATGACATACAATGGGAGATAGTTAATTCATCACTGGTTTTATCATTCCTAATGAACATGGTAGGTGATATCCCTTACAGATCATGCCAAAGTTATTGTGTCCATTTGGAGCAAAATAAAGCTGATAGGGAGACTCTGTGGTTGTTGTTGTTCTTCTTCTTGAGTCACTAATTTGTATCTGACTCTTTGCAACCCCATGGACTGCAGTACACCAGGCTTCCCTGTCCTTCATTTTTCTCCTGGAGTTTGCTCAAATTCATGTCCATAGGACTGAATTGCATTGCCTTGAGAAGAATATGAAGACTCAATTTTCCTTTCTAGGCAATGAGTTAGGCAACCTGTTCTCATTGTTGAGAAGTCTGAACTGGCCCCAGGTAACTCCCTCCTCTAGCCCCTAGCTCATTCTTCCTCATCTCAGAACCAGCAGCTCCAGGCAGAGGACAGCTTCCATTAGCAGCCGGCCGAGCCAAAGGTGATAGCATTGGTGAGATTCCAGAAGGGAGCAAGGATTGGGATTCTGTGTCTCTTGGGATGCAGTGGAGTTGAGTTTCCCTGGGAAGAAGAGAGAACAAAGACAATACTTGAGGGTTCATAGGAAACAGAGGGAGGAAAATTGAGGACGAGTGAAAAGAGACCCAGAAGAAAGAGGAATCATCCAGGACTATCCTTTCCACCTTCTGCCACCTCTGTGAGACCCAAGACAGAAGTGAGTTGACTCAGGCTCCTTCTAGGCATGTCAGTCTATTCCATTGACCAACCTGTTACTGAATGCACCTCCACTGGTGGGAAACACTGCCTGCCCTCCTTCTGAGAGCTATTGACATCCACTTTCTCATCACTCTGATAACAGATGGCAGTGTTATTTTTCTTTGTTACTTTTCAACATAAAATCTAGGAAACCTATAGCAGCTCCAAATAGTGTTTGGGAATCCATGCAGCAGACACTTCATCCTTTTATTCAGTTTGTCCTAAACCCAGAAGCTAGAACAGTGAAGAGCTAAGAAGGACTGGCAGGACTAAAGCAATTAAAAACAAGTACATGGGCGGCTGAAGATAACACGCAAGGCTATTTCTTGCATCTTGCTTCCAAGCCTCTGTCTATTTGCTTACTGGTACAGGGACAAACTCCAAGCCTCTGTGACTCATGCAAATAACATACTCCTTTAGGGAATATCATGCTGTTTCAGAAAAAAGAAATGAGTTATTAAAAGGTGAAACAGTAAAAGGCCTATATTGATGTTGGTGGCAATAAGGAAGTATGGAATACAGGGCTGGTTTATATTTCTGGTTTTCATAGGCTGTGTGATTTTGGCCAAAGTCCTTCCCCCATTTGTACCCTAGGAAAGACACTGGGATACAAAGGGGGGAAGTCCAGAATTCAGTCTAGTTTCAAGAGTATATTGTTGTTTCTTGAAATGGGGATTTAGATAAGAGATTTGTGGACATATAATTCAAGGCTGTTTTTTTTTAATATAAATTTATTTATTTTAATTGGAGGTTAATTACTTTACAGTACTGTATTGGTTTTGCCATACATCAACATGAATCCACCACGGGTGTACATGTGTTCCCCATCCTGAACCCCCCTCCCACCTCCCTCCCCATACCATCCCTCAAGGCTGTTTTTAAAATTTCTGGTTGTTTTCTTCCAACCACCAAAACAGTTTTTGAAAAATACTTTTTGACTCAAAATTAAAGATAGCTATCTTTTCCATTACAGACCAGCCTGAGGTTTGCTTAAGCACCTTTTTTGAGCACCAAGGGGAAATATTCATAACAGTGAAATCAGCCTATGATGCATTACATGATATAAAATAAATTTAATATGTCTATGAAAATGCTTTTTAGCCTAAACTGTAGTGCTTACACATAAGCACTGTCAATATTACTAAACTGCTGCAAAAGGAGGAACTTGTCAACACCATTTTGGCTCAAGTCACAGTGATTCAACAGAAAGAGTGAAAGCTCTGATTCAGGCAACTGATTCAAGCATTTACACAAAACTGGGGATGAAGTGCTATATAAATCATTAAGATTTTATGGAAGAAATCACATACACTCCCCTCCCATGGACTGTTGAGACTCCAGCATTTCTAAATAAAATGCCGATCAATGGAACAAAATAGAAAGCCCAGAGATAAATCCACGCACCTGTGGACACCTTATCTTTGACAAAGGAGGCAAGAATATACAATGGATTAAAGACAATCTCTTTAACAAGTGGTGCTGGGAAAACTGGTCAACCACTTGTAACAGAATGAAACTAGAACACTTTCCAACACTATACACAAAAATAAACTCAAAATGGATTAAAGATCTAAGTGTAAGACCCAAAACTATAAAACTCCTAGAGGCAAACATAGGCAAAACACTCTCCGACATACATCATAGCAGGATCCTCTACGACCCACCTCCCAGAATACTGGAAATAAAAGCAAAAATAAACAAATGTGACCTAATTAAACTTAAAAGCTTCTGCACAACAAAGGAAACTATCAGCAAGGTGAAAAGACAGCCTTCAGAATGGGAGAAAATAATAGCAAATGAAGCAACTGACAAACAACTAATCACAAAAATATACAAGCAACTCCTACAGCTCAATTCCAGAAAAATAAATGACCCAATCAAAATATGGGCCAAAGAACTAAATAGACATTTCTCCAAAGAAGACATACAGATGGCTAACAAACACATGAAAAGATGCTCAACATCACTCATTAATAGAGAAATGCAAATCAAAACCACTATGAGGTACCATTTCACGCCAGTCAGAATGGCTGCTATCAAAAATTCTACAAGCAGTAAATGCTGGAGAGGGTGTGGAGAAAAGGGAACCTTCTTACACTGTTGGTGGGAATGCAAACTAGTACAGCCACTATAGAGAACAGTGTGGAGATTCCTTAAAAAACTGGAAATAGAACTGCCTTATGACCCAGCAATCCCACTGCTGGGCATATACACTGAGGAAACCAGAAGGGAAAGAGACACGTGTACCCCAATGTTCATCACAGCACTGTTTATAATAGCCAGGACATGGAAGCAACCTAGATGTCCATCAGCCAATGAATAGATAAGAAAGCTGTGGTACATATACACAATGGAGTGTTCCTCAGCCATTAAAAAGAATACATTTGAATCAGTTCTAATGAGGTGGATGAAACTGGAGCCTATTATACAGAGTAAAGTAAGCCAGAAAGAAAAACACCAATACAGTATACTAACGCATATATATGGAATTTAGAAAGATGGTAACAATAACCCTGTATACGAGCCAGCAAAAGAGACACTGTGGGAGAGGGAGAGGGTGGAATGATTTGGGAAAATGGCATTGAAACATGTATAATATCATATATGAAACGAGTAGCCAGTCCAGGTTCAATGCACGATACTGGATGATTGGGGCTGGTGCACTGGGATGACCCAGAGGGATGGTACAGGGAGGGAGGAGGGAGGAGGGTTCAGGATGGGGAACACATGTATACCTGTGACGGATTCATGTTGATATATGGCAAAACCAATACAATATTGTAAAGTTAAAAAATAAAATAAAGTAAAAAAATAAAAAGAACATTCATTTGAACACTATCTGGAATTCTGCCAGAGCAGATGATTAATTTGAATTGAGGCCCTTTCAGCTTCTTTATCATCGGCAAAAACATCAAAAGGGGAAAGGGAAGTCGCTCAGTCGTGTCCGACTCTTCGTGACCCCATGGACTGCAGCCCACCAGGCTCCTCAGTCCACGGGATCCTCCAGGCAAGAGTAGTGGAGTGGGGTGCCATTGCCTTCTCCAAAAACATTAAAGAAGGCATCCAAAGCCTCTCCTGTTGCCACCTGGGATCTTTGGTTGCAGCATCAAGCAGCAAGTACCCAATGGTCTGAAGAAAACAAAATACATCATTATCATCCGATATTCCAAGTCAGCCTCCAGAAAATAAGCACTGACTCTAAATGTGGCCAAAAATGCATGCACATTATTTTATATTGATATATGGCAAAACCAATACAATATTGTAAAGTTAAAAAATAAAATAAAAAAATAATTTAAAAAAAAGAAAAAAACTGTTAGGGAAAATTTAAAAATTTTTAAAGACAACACATATTGTGAAAATAACAAATATAATGAAGATAATTTTAAAATGTTAGGGTTTAAATTCCTAAATAAAATAAAGATCCATTAAGTGATATATGAAAGACTGATCTCGGAAGTAATGAAAATTTCCCCTCTAACTCTCTTTCTCTGTTCTTTTTTGTTTTACTTTCACCTGTCTTACAGTAATCAGAGTCTGATCCAGCCTGGAGCAATTCTTACCCTCATGGGAATGGAGGGAGAATGGATGGGTATGGTCAGTAAAGGACCAGAAACAACCAGGAATAATAGGGAGAAATGGCATTTTAACAAAGTTGTCAGTCCCTCACTAGGAAGCCCACTTTGGTGGGAGACACTTCTAATCCACACAAATCTTTTTTTTTTTTTTCTCTTTTAACTTGATTGTGTCTGGTCTTAGTTGCAGCACCCAGGACTGTTTGTTGCAGCACACAGACTCTAGTTGTGGTGTGCAGGCTCAGAAGTCGCAGCATGAGGGCTCCAGAGTGAGGCCAAAGTACTTGTCGTGTGTGGGCTTAGTTGCTCCATAGTATGTGGGATCTTAGTTCCCTGACCGGGGTTGAACCCACATCTCTTGCATTGCAAGCTGGATTCTTTTTTGGTTTCTCTGTCTTCCTTTTATTTTTTTAAACTAATTCATTTTTTTCAATTGGAGGATAATTACTTTACAATAGTGTGATGATTTTTGCCATACATCAACATAAATCAGCCATAGGTATACATGTGCCCCCCCACCCAGTGCCCCCCTCCCACCTCCCTCCCTCCCCTATCCCTCTAGGTTGTCCCAGAACACTAGCTTTGGGTGCCCTGCTTCACGAATCAAATTCACACTGGTCATCTATTTACATGTGGTAATGTATATGTGTCAATGTTATTCTCTCAAATCATCCTACCTTCACCTTTTCCCACTGAGTCTGAAAGTCTGTTATTTACATCTGTTTCTCCTTTACTGCCCTGCATGTAGGATTGTCAGTACCATCTTGCTAAATTACATATATATATGTTAACATACTGTATTGGAGTTTCTCTTTCTGACTTACTTCACTCTCCACAATAGGCTTCAGGTCCACCCACCTCATTAGAACTGATTCAAATCCATTCCTTCTTATAGCTTAGTTATATTCCATTGTGTATATGTACACAACTTCCTTATCCATTCATCTGTGGCTGGATATCTAGGTGGCTTCCATGTCCCAGCTATTGTAAATAGTGCTGCAGTGAATATCGGGGTACATGTGTCTCTTTCAATTCTGGTTTCCTCAGGATATATGCCCAGCAGTGGGTCAAAAATGTTTTTTCCAGGATGTCAAAATGCATATAAATGTTATCTGTAGCAAAAAAAAAAAAAAGCTTTTTAAATTACATGAAACTACTCCAACAACTTAAAAAATTTTAAACATAATTTCAAAAAATACATGAAGCAAAAACTGACAAAGTAAAGAGAGAAATAATGATTTAATAATAATAATGCAAAACCCCAATACCCCACTTTCAATAATGGATAGAAAAACTAGACAGAAGGTCAATAAGGAAGCAGAAGACTTAACAATGCTGGAAACCAACTAGCCATCTATAGAACACTCCACCCCACAACAACAGGATATACATTCTGCTTAAGTGCATGTAGAACATTCTCCAAGATAGAGCATGTGCCAGGCCACATAACAAACCTCAATATATTTTAAATGCTAGAAATAATATAGGGTGTGTTCTCCAACAACAATGGATGAATTCAAAAATCAATAACAAAGAAATTTGGAACACTCATAAATGTGTGGAATTTAAATAATATACTTCTAAATAGCTGTGGATTTTCTCATATGTCAACTTAGGTAGGCCATGGTACCAGAATTTCACTAAATATTATTCTAGATATTTCTGTGAAAGTATATTTTAGATGAAGTTAACATTTAAATCATCAGAATTTGAGTAAAGCAGATTACCCTCCACAATGTGGATTTTAATTGATGGCCTAACAGAAAAAGACTGATCCCCTGAAGAAGAGATAACTCTACCAACAGCCTTTGGACTTGAGCTGCCAGCATCAAATCTTCCCTGGTCTACAGACTGCTGGATTACCCAATACTGGACTTACCAGCCTCCACAATTATGTAACCCAATTGTGTAACTCTTTCTCTCACAGAAAGAGAGATAGACTACTATGAACAGTTGTATAATAACAAATTTGTTGAGCAAGATAAAATGTATATGTTCCTAGAAACACACAAACTATCAACATTAATGCAAGAAGATATGGAAAATATGAATAGACCTACAACATGTAATGAGATTGAGTCAGAAGTCAAAATTTTCCAAAAATAAAAATCAAAGAAAAACCCACTCCCATGTCCTAGGATTGTTCTATCTGTTGTCTGTTTAATAAAAGATCTGTCTGCTTGAGCTATAACTAGTCTCTTATTTCAAGTCCTTGCTACAATGAGACAAGAGCCAAGAAATCCTGACTTCTTGAGCTATAATTAATCCATCATTCCAAATCTTTGTTACAATGAGATAAGGACTGAAGAAGAGAAACAAACTGACCTGACAGCATGACTAGGAAAAGATGGCTTCACTGGCGAATTTCACCATGTTTACGAAAGAATTAACATCAGGGACCAAAGACTCATTCTATGGGGCCCCTGCCAAAGACTACTGCTGACATCAGCTCAGAGAAGGCAGCAGTTGATGAAGCCTTCCACAATGAGAAAAGTAAGATGTTAGTGACACTGTGTTTGACAGTAGACAAACTGGTAGGAATGTAGAACCTTAAAAAGTCACATCTTTTCCATCTTTTTTAATATAAATTTATTTAATTGGAGGCTAATTACTTTACAATATTGTATTGGTTTTGCCACACACTGACATGAATCTGCCATGGGTGTACATGTGTTCCCCATTTTGAACCCCCCTCCCACCTCCCTCCCCATACCATCCCTCTGGGTCATCCCAGTGCACCAGCCCCAAGCATCCTGTATCCTGCATCGAACCTGGACTGGCGACTCATTTCATATATGATATTATACATGTTTCAATGCCATTCTCCCAAATCATCCCACCCTCTCCCTCTCCCACGGAGTCCAAAAGACTGTTCTATACATCTGTGTCTCTTTTGCTGTCTCGCATACAGGGTTATTGTCAACATCTTTTCCATCTTTAACACTCCTGAAATTGACCTACCTTGGCCCCAGCAGCAGTACTTGGCACACCTCTGATGCAGACACCATCCCCAGTGCCGAGGCTTTAGAATCTGTTGACTCAATCCAGAGGAAGCAGGGGTCCATGGACGGCAGTCATTCCATGTGTCAGTCTGGAAAGTTAATGGCCTTTCTACAGTTCAGAAAGCAGTTTTTCCACAAATGTCAGTGTCACATACAAAGGGTCAAAAAGCTAACCTACAAGGGCCCTCTGGCCATGATACTGTTAGGCAGTTAAAATACAAAAAGGAATCCAAAATGGTGGAACTACACGGAAGTGGGGGGAAGTCCACAAAAGAGGATGTTGAGGACCAGAATGGAGAACCTCTTGCAGGAAAACATTCCCAAAACATGCCCCCTTCCCTGACTGGCCTTGAGCATACACCCACTTGCATTGCCTTTCTTGATTGGTGGCAGGCACAGGCACCTATTTTGCACAGGCGGAACCAAGAGGAGACAGGAAGTATAAAAAGGGAAGCAAAGAGGGATCATCACCTTTCCTTCAGGGTTGGCCCACTTCCCCATCTCAGGAGTGTACTATCTGTTTTCTCTTTAATAAATGATCTCTCTGCTTGAGCTTTAACTAGTCTCTTGTTTCAAGTCCTTGCTACAATGAGACGAGCCAAGAAATCCTGACTTCTTGAGCTGTAATTAGTCCATCATTCCAAATCTTTGTTACAATGAGACAAGAAATGAAGAAAAGATACAAACTTACCTGACAATATGACTACCTGAGCAGCAAATATTAATACATAAGCAAGGCTCTGAAAGACCATGAGTTCACTCTGACCCTCAAAGAAAACAGTTCAGCCAGTGTAAGGTAATATGTTCCATTTCTATGAATTTTGCCAAGAAGAAAAGGGTACTAGCCTGGAAAATGGGCCCCAAAGATATTAGTTCCTAATCTTTGGAACCTGTGGATGTAACTTTAGATAGCAAAGACTTTACAAATGTGATCAAGTTAAAGATCCTGCTTTGGAATCCTGGGTTACATAGGTGGGCCCTAAATGCCATCATGAATGTCCTTATAAGATATAGGCTGGTTGACTACCTGACTTCAGACTATAATACAAAGCTACAGTCATCAGGACAGTATGGTACTGGCACAAAGACAGAAAAATAGATCAATGGAACAAAATAGAAAGTCCAGAGATAAATCCACACACCTATGGACACCTTATCTTTGACAAAGGAGGCAAAAATATACAATAGAGGAAAGACATCTATTTATCAAGTGGTGCTGGGAAAACTGGTAAACCACTTGTAAAAGAATGAAACTAGAACATTTTCTAACCCCATACACAAAAATAAACTCAAAATGGATTAAAGATCTAAATGCAAGACCAGAAACTATACAACTAGAGGAAAACATAGTCAAAACACTCTCTGACATAAATCACAGCAAGATCTTCTATGACCCACCTCCCAGAGTAATGGAAATATAAGCAAAAATAAACATATGGGACCTAATTAAACTTAAAAGCTTTTGCACAACAAAGGAAACTATAAGCAAGGTGAAAAAAACAGCCTTCAGAATGGGAGAAAATAATAGCAAATGAAGCAACTGACAAACAACTAATCTCAAAAATATACAAGCAGCTCCTGTAGCTCAATTCCAGAAAAATAAACAACCCAATCAAAAAATGGGCCAAAGAACTAAACAGACATTTCTCCAAAGAAGACATACAGATGGCTAACAAACACATGAAAAGATGCTCAACATCACTCATTATCAGAGAAATGCAAATCAGAACCACAGTGAGGTACCATCTCACTCCAGTCAGAATGGCTGCTATCAAAAAGTCTACAAACAATAAATGCTGGAAAGGGTGTGTAGAAAATGGAACCCTCTTACACTGTTGGTGGGAATGCAAACTAGTACAGCCACTATGGAGAACAGTGTGGAGATTCCTTAAAAAACTGGAAATAGAACTGCCTTATGATCCAGCAACCCCACTGCTGGGCATACACACTGAGGAAACCAGAAGGGAAAGAGACACGTGTACCCCAATGTTCATCGAAGCACTGTTTATAATAGCCAAGACATGGAAGCAACCTAGATGTCCATCAGCAGATGAATGGATAAGAAAGCTGTGGTACATATACACAATGGAGTATTACTCAGCCATTAAAAAGAATACATTTGAATCAGTTCTAATGAGGTGGATGAAACTGGAGCCTATTATACAGAGTGAAGTAAGCCAGAAGGAAAAACATAAATACAGTATACTAACGCACATATATGGAATTTAGAAAGATGGTAACAATAACCCGGTGTACGAGACAGCAAAAGAGACACTGATGTATAGAACAGTCTTATGGACTCTGTGGGAGAGGGAGAGGGTGGGAAGATTTGGGAGAATGGCAATGAAACATGTAAAATATCATGTAGGAAACGAGTTGCCAGTCCAGGTTCGATGCATGATGCTGGATGCTTGGGGCTGGTGCACTGGGACGGCCCAGAGGGATGGTATGGGGAGGGAGGAGGGAGGAGGGTTCGGGATGGGGAACACATGTATACCTGTGGCGGATTCATTTTGATATTTGGCAAAACTAATACAATTATGTAAAGTTTAAAAATAAAATAAAATTGGAAGAATAAAAAAAAAAAAAAAAAAAACTGGAAATAGAACTGCCATACAACCCAGCAATCCCATTGCTGGGCATACATACTGAGGAAACCAGAATTAAAAGAGACACATGTACCCCAATGTTCATCGCAGCACAGTTTACAATAGCCAGGACATGGAAGCAACCTAGATGTCCATCGGCAGACAAATGGATAATAAAGCTGTGATACATATACACAATGGAATATTACTCAGCTATTAACAAGAATGCATTTGAATCAGTTCTAATGAGGTGGATGAAACTAGAGCTTATTATACAGAGTGAAGTAGGTCAGAAATAAAAACACTAATACAGTATATTAACACATATATATGGAATTTAGAAAGACGGTAATGATGACCCTATATGTGAGATAGCAAAAGAGACACAGATGTAAGAACAGACTTTTGGACTCTGTGGGAGAAGGCGAGGGTGGGATGATTTGAGAGAATAGCATTGAATCATGTATATTATCATGTGTGAAATAGATCCCCAATCCAGGTTCAGTGCATGAGACAGAGTGTTCAGGGCTGGTGCACTGGGATGACCCTGAGGGATGGGATGGGGAGGGAGGTAGGAGAGGGGTTCAGGATGGGGAACACATGTACACCCATGGCTGATTCATGTCAATGTATGGCAAAAACCACTACAATATTGTAAAGTAATTAGTAATTACTAATGTAATTACTAGACTTCCCTGGTGGCTCAGATGGTAAAGTGTCTGTCTACAATGTGGGAGACCCAGGTTCGATCCCTGGGTTGGGAAGATCTCCTGGAGAAGGAAATGGCAATCCACTCCAGGACTATTGCCTGGAAAATCCCATGGACAGAGGAGCCTGGTAGGCTACAGTCCATGGGGTCACAAAAAGTCAGACACGACTGAGCGACTTCACTAAGACTCACTAATGTAATTACTAATGTAAAGTAATTCCAATTGAAATAAATAAAATTTTTTAAAAAGATATAGGCAGGTTGAGATTTGTGTGATATGGAGGCAGAAACTGGAGGGATGCAGCCACAAGCCAAGGGATGCCAGCAGCCAAGAGAATCTGAAAGAAGCAAGAGACTGGGTCTCCCCTAGAGCCTCTGGATGGGTTATGACCCTGCCAACACTTTGATTTCAGCTCACTGAAACTGATTTCAAAAACTATGTTGTTTTGAGCCACAAGTGTATGGTGATTTGTTACAGCAGCCACAGAAAGCTGATACAGGAAGTGTTCATAGGAGATGGGTTTTTGTTTCTTCTGCTAAGTGCAGACTTACAATGGTTTGACTCATGATTTTTTGACACTACAATGGTGCAAAGGCAATATGCATTCAGTAGAAACCATACTTCGAATTTTTATCTTTTCCTGAACTAGCAATTCTAGACTCTTTTGCTGCTGGGCAGTACAGCAAGCCACAGCTCCTACTTAGCCACGCAGTCATGAAGGTAAACAACGAATACACTTAGAATCATTCTGTACCCATACAATCATTCTGTTTTTCACTTTCAGTACTATATTTAATAAGTTACATGAGACATTCAACATTTTATTATAAAATAGGTCTTGTGTTATTTGATTTTACCTAACTATGCCAAAGCCTTTGATTGTGTGGATCACAATAAACTGTGGAAAATTTTGAAAGAGATGGGAATACCACACCACCTGATCTCCCTCTTGAGAAATTTGTATGCAGGTCAGGAAGCAACAGTTAGAACTGGACATGGAACAACAGACTGGTTCCAAATAGGAAAAGGAGTTCGTCAAGGCTGTATATTGTCACCCTGTTTATTTAACTTATATGCAGAGTACATCATGAGAAACGCTGGACTGGAAGAAACACAAGCTGGAATCAAGATTGCTGGGAGAAATATCAATAACCTCAGATATGCAGATGACACCACCCTTATGGCAGAAAGTGGAGAGGAACTCAAAAGCCTCTTGATGAAAGTAAAAGAGGAGAGGGAAAAAGTTGGCTTAAAGCTCAACATTCAGAAAACGAAGATCATGGCATCCGGTCCCACCACTTCATGGGAAATAGATGGGGAAACAGTGGAAACAGTGTCCGACTTTATTTTTCTGGGCTCAAAAATCACTACAGATGATGACTGCAGCCATGAAATTAAAAGACGCTTACTCCTTGGAAGGAAAGTTATGACCAACCTAGATAGCATATTGAAAAGCAGAGACATTACTTTGCCAACAAAGGTCCGTCTAGTCAAGGCTATGGTTTTTCCTGTGGTCTTGTATGCATGTGAGAGTTGGACTATGAAGAAGGCTGAGCACCGAAGAATTGATGCTTTTGAACTGTGGTGTTGGAGAAGACTCTTGAGAGTCCCTTGGACTGCAAGGAGATCCAACCAGTCCATTCTGAAGGAGATCAGCCCTGGGATTTCTTTGGAAGGAATGATGCTGAAGCTGAAACTCCAGTACTCTGGCCACCTCATGCAAAGAGTTGACTCATTGGAAAAGACTCTGATGCTGGGAGGGATTGGGGACAGGAGGAGAAGGGGACGACAGAGGATGAGATGGCTGGATGACATCACTGACTCGATGGACGTGAGTCTCAGTGAACTCCGGGAGCTGGTGATGGACAGGGAGGCCTGGCGTGCTGCAATTCATGGGGTCACAAAGAGTCGGACACGACTGAGCGACTGATCTAATCTGATCTGAACTCTAGGCTAATAAAAGTGTTCTGAGAACTTTCAAGGTAGATTAGGCTAAGCTATGTTTGGTAGGTCAGGTGTAGTAAATGCATGTTCTCTATGTCTGTGTCTCTAATTATACTTTGCAAATAAGATCATCTATACCATTTTTATAGATTCCACATATATGTGTTTGTTTTCTCTTTATGAATGACTTCACAAATGGATAAGGGAGAAAGGGAGGTGGAAGGAATTGGGAGATTGGGATTGATACATATATACTTACTGATACTATGTATAAAATAGATAACTAATGAGAACATATTGAACAGCACAGGGAACTCTACTTAATGCTCTGTGGTGATCTGAATGAAAAGTAAATCCAAAAGAGACAGGATATATGTACATGTATGGCTAATTCATTTTGCTATACAACAGAAACTAACACACGTATAAAGCTACTGCTGCTAAGTCACTTCAGTCGTGTCCGACTCTGTGCGACCCCATAGACATCAGCCCATCAGGCTCCCCCGCCCCTGGGATTCTCCAGGCAAGAACACTGGAGTGGGTTGCCATTTCCTTCTCCAATGCATGAAAGTGAAAAGTGAAAGTGAAGTCGCTCAGTCATGTCCAACTCTTAGCGACCCCATGGACTGTAGCCCACCAGACTCCTCCATCCATGGGATTCTCCAGGCAAGAGTACCGGAGTGGGGTGCCATTGCCTTCTCCGATAAAGCTACTATACTCCAATAAAAATTAATTTTAGAAATTAAATTTAATTTTTTAAATGCATGTTCTACTTATGACATTTTCAGCTTATAGTGAGTTTATTGAAATTTACCCCATTGCAAGCTGAGGAAAATCTGAGCATGTATTTTACCTAACTTTAGGCTAATAAAAGTGTTCTGAGAACTTTCAAGGTAGATTAGGCTAAGCTATGTTTGGTAGGTCAGATGTAGTAAATGCATGTTCTCTATGTCTGTGTCTCTAATTATACTTTGCAAATAAGATCATCTTTGTGTGAGTAGGAGATCACACTCTGTGTGAGTAGGAGAGGAAAAGATTAGGATCTAACTCAAAATGTACCAAATATAAGCAGATAAAACAAGATGAACCAGAAGGAGGAGTTTCAAGAGTGTGTCCCACAGGGAAGAAGGAGCCAAGTTCCTAAAGGAAACCTCATCACCTAGACTCGATGCCCTGACAAAGATTCTCTCCCTGACCAAACTCTAGCCAGACTCCTTTTCTCCACTGGACTTCACCCCAGCCTATAAAGACTTGCACAAAATACCAACATAGTTTCTAACAGCTCAAGATCGCATTCATAGTATAGCCCAAACTTAAAATACCTGCCTGAGAAAGCTCAAGGCTGCCAAAAGAATTGACTGTTCCAGCCAGCGCTTGAAGACAGGGTCCCTGTGTCCCAACCTGTGTAGGCGGGTAGGAGCCTAACTTCTATAAGAACCAGTTAGCAAACCCATACAGGTTTCACATGAACCAACCCTGTCTTCACTATTTTTGTAATTTTTCACTTCCCTGTTTCTGCTCAAACACCCATACTCCTCAATTCTCCCCTCATAGTCCCTCATTCTCTCTTTAAAACATCCTGTCACATCTCTACAAATCAAAGTTGAACTTAATTCTTGCTGGACTCTTTCCCTACTGCAATTGTATATTACTGATTAAAATCTATCCTTATCACTTTAGCTAGTGTCTAGCTTTCTTTATCTCTGACGCCCCCACCTGGAAATTGGATCCTCCAGGGCCCACTGATTATAACTGTTAGAATAGAAAAAGTAGCCTAAGATAGCAGAACCATGTGGAGAGCAAACAAACAAACAAACAAAAGCCCATGAAAGAGGAGGTCAAGAACCAGAGTGAGAACTTCAGCAAGAAAACGCGTCCACTTCCTCAACTGGCGTTGAGCATATGCCCATTTTGGTGGTGGGCACAAGCCCTGTTTTACATAGAACTGAATCAATCAGGCTTCAGGGGGAAGTGATAAAAAATACAAAAAGAGAAGCCAGGGAGGATGGGGCACTCCTTCAAGGGTCAACCCACACTCAAGTCTCAAGAGTGCACTGCCTACTGCCTTCTGCCTGTTTAAGTTGTAACTGAGATGTAACAGAGCTGAAACTAGTCTATTATTAAGAATCCTGCCTGCTGCCTGCTTAATAACACTCTGCCTGTTTGAGCTAAGTGGTCCATCATTCCAAATCTTTGCTACAATGAGACAAGAACAGAGAGAGAGAAATAAACCAACCTGACATAACAAAATCTGAGGAGGGTTCCAGGGTGTTTAACCCTGCCAGCAGGTCAAGTCTCCATATCATACTGATCAGACTGTTAGATACACAGTGCTGGCCAAGTCAACACCAAGAGAAAACAACTGTAGAAAAACCACATTATAAAAACAAAACAAGATAAGAGAAAAAATATGTATGAGAACAGTGTGGATTTTAAAGTCTTACTGATGTGTTTAAATGGAAATCACCTAAGGAAAGGTAATTTTGAACCACCTGGAACTACATAATATATGTGAGGACCCAATGAGAGCTACTTGCTCAGTTACTCAGCCCTAGGACTATAGCTGGCAGGGTGTCATTTCTGCTTTAAAGTTCTGGTAAGATTACAGCATGACAGGGAGGAGTAAGAATAGTAACATTTCTGAGACCTGAAGGAAGCAAACCTAAGAAAGGAAAGGAAAACAAAAGAAGGTAAATGATTATCAATCAATTCCTGGCATTAGAGCAGTTAGAAGCACTGCTGCTGGTGTCCCCATGCTTGTGGCCTCTGTAATCCTATAAAGCTGTGGGTGTCTTCTCAGTTCCTTCTTTTTGCCTTTACATTCTATCGGGAAGTGATACGCCAAAGAATTGATGTTTCAGAATTGTGGTGCTGGAAAAGACTCCTGAGAGTCCGTTGGGTAGCACGGAGATCAAACCAGTCAATCCTAAAGAAAATCAACCCTGAATATTCATTGGAAGGACTAATGCTGAAGCTGAAGTTCCAATACTTCAGCCACCTGATGCAAAGAACTGACTTGTTGGGAAAGTCCCTGATGCTGGGGAAGATTGAGCACAGGAGGAGGAGGCAGCAGAGGACGAGACGATTAGACAGCATCAGTGACTCAATGGGCATGAATCTGAGCAAACTCTGAGATAGTGGAGCACAGAGGATCCTGGCATGCTATAGTCCATGGGGTTGCAAAGAGTGGGATGCAACTTAGAGACTGAACAAGAATAACCTTCTCAGTGCACTTAATCCATGGTCCTCAACATTTTTGGCACCAGGGGCCAGTTTCATGGAAGACAGTTTTTCCATGGCCAGGTTGGGGGGATGGTTTGGGGATGATTCTCATAAGGAGTGTGAAACCTAGATCCCTCGCATGCTCAGTTCACAGTAGGGCTCATGTTCCCATGAGACTATAATGCGGCAGCTAATCTGACAGGAGGAAAACCTCAGGTGGTAATGTGAGTGATGGGAAGTGGCCATAAATACAGATGAAGCTTTGCTCTCTCACCTTCTGCTCTGCAGCCCAGTCCCTAACAGGTAAGGACCAGTACCAGTCTATGGCCCGGGGTTTGGGGAGACCCCTGCACTGAAAAGAATTTAAATGTTCCATAAGAAGCTGACATATCAGGCCATGACTAATTCAACACACAGAGGTGTTTTGCTAATTTTACAATTAATGTTGATGCATTTGGGGAAATGCAATATGTTAAACTCAAGTACAGATATTTAGATGATTGTTGATTCTTTGCTATGTTTAAAAAATGTCTAATCGATAGCATAATATTAGTGACATGGGTTGTTGCTGTTGTTCAGTCACTAAGTTGTGTCCAACTCTCTGTGACCCCATGAACTGCAGCACGGCAGGCTTCCCTGTCCTTCACTACCTCTCTGAGTTTGCTCAAACTTGTGTAAATTGAGTTGGTGATGTCACTTAACCATCTCATCCTCTGTCTTCTCCTTCTCCTACTACCCTCTATCTTCTCCGGCATCAGAGTCTTTTCCAATGAGTCAGTTCTTCGCGTCAGGTGGCCAAGTATTGGAGCTTCAGCATCAGTCCTTCCAATGAATACTCAGGGTTGATTTTCTCTAGGATTGACTGGTTTGATCTCCTTGCTGTCCAAGGGATTCTCAAGTCTTCTCCAGCACCACAATTCAAAGGCATCAATTCTTTGGCACTCAGCCTTCTTATGGTCTAATTCTCACATCCGTACATGACTACTGGAAAAAACATAGCTTTGACTTCTATGGACTTTTGTCAGCAAAGTGATATCTCTGCTTTTTAATATGCTGTCTAGGTGTGTCATAGCTTTTCCTACAAGGAGTAAGCATCTTTTAATTGCATGGCTTTAGTCACCATCTGCAGTGATTTTGGAGCCCAAGAAAAGAAAATCTGTCACTGTTTCCACTTTTTCCCCATCTATTTGCCATGAAGTGATGGGACTGGATGCCATGATCTTAGTTTTTTCAATGTTGTGTTTTAAGCCAGCTTTTTCAATCTCCTCTTTCACCCTCAAGACGGCTCTTCAGTTCCTCTTTACTTCCTGCCATTAGAGTGATATCACCTGCATATTTGAGGTTATTGGTATTTCTCCTGGCAATTTTGATTCCACCTTGTGATTCATCCAGTCCAGCATTTCACATGATGCAGTCTGTATATAAGTTAAATAAGCAGGGTGACAATATACAACTTTGAGGTACTCCTTTCCCAGTGACATGGGTATTAAATGGCAAGTGCAGGGCCTCGGGCAGTAAAGAATCCTCTCTGCTGATGAATTCCAGGAGGTGTGAGGTGTAACGTACAACTTTACTTTTTCCTTCTTGAGAAGGTAGAGACTGAGATGTGGAAGGGAGTTTCCAGAGTGCTGAGGGGAAAGGAAGAATGAAAGGTTTAACTGTGTTCAGCCCCATACCCAGGCAATGGCCAATGTGACTGGGTGGAAGAGAGAGTCGATAACCAGGATTGATCCTTCCCTGGGTTGGGGTAGATAAGAGGGTTGAACACTGGTTTTTGTTTTTGTTTCTCTCTCTAGGTAGATCAGGTGTGGAGAGGTTCACGTGTCCCAGATACTGGCTCTCCTCCTTGCCCCTAACACTAATGCCCAATCAGCAACTTTTCAAAGATGTACTCTTCCCAGAGCTCCATCTGAGTTTGAAGAGCAAGGCGGCAGAGTGAGGGTAGCAAATCCAAGGCATCATATCTCATCTTACCTATATACAGCAGCTTGGGGCTCTGAAGCCCACTGCAATTGTGAAAGGGCAGAAATAGGACTCAGCAACAAGGCTTCTGACTCCAAACTACCCCCTAGACCACAGCTACCCTTTTCACCCCTCCCACTCCTGCACACTTCTTGCAGACCCAGCTTCGATCCCCAGAACATTGTACAACAGTCCCAACACATGCTTTATCCACCCTTAGCATAGATCTCAGGCCACTCTCGAGATCTCAGGAAGTACACCAGCCCTTCCATCCCCTCCCGCCACCATTTCTATGTAGGTGGCATCTGCCTACAGTAAAATCCAAGGGCAGGAAAGGAGCAGTTTAATCATTAATAGCAATTCCCTGTACATTTATGATGGGATTACTGTGAAAAGCATAGGCCCCAGAATACAAAGACCATCTCCGGAGAATTCCTGGCAACCTCCCTGCGATCAGGTTATGGAGCCCAGGTTGACACACAGCTTCCTCAGTGGCAGTGGTGAGAAGTGTGGGGAGTGCCAATCCTTTCAACTATTCTTTGAGATAAGGTTGCTCTCAGCTAGGTTTGACATCTATAAGCTGGGAAAAAAGTTAACATCACACACACATATTCAGCCCAGAGAACTAAGCCTTCCCTTGGGCATTCCCTCTCAAACCTGGTGTTTTCCACAGGTTTCCAATGAGCTTCAAGTGTTGTTCAAAGCAAACATTAATAAATAACAACTGAAGAAAATCCCCACCCAGACACTCATTGACAAGACTCAAAGTCACCCGTTCCTTAGGCCCAGAGCTCTCGCTCTCCTCTCAAGCAGGATACTGATTGTTGGTAAATATTATCAATTTTTAATTTCGAATTACAATTGTTCATTGCTAACATATAGAAAAGAAACTGATTTTGTATGTAGTCTTGAATCCTGCAACCGTGATATACTTGATAATTTGTTGTTGCTGCTGTTCAGTCAATAATTCATGTCTAACTTTTTGCAGCCCTATGTACTGCAGCATACCAGGCTTCCCTGTCTGTCACTATCTCTCTGAGTTTGCTCAAATTCGTATCTATTGTGTCAGTAATGCTATCTAACCATCTCATCCTCTGTTTCCCCCTTCTCCTCTTGCCCTCAATCTCTCCCCACATCAGGGTCTTTTCCAATGAGTTGGCTCTTTGCATTAGGTGGCCAAAGTATTGTAGCTTTGGAATCAGTCCTTCCAATGAATATTCAGGATTGATTTCCTTTAGGATTGACTGGTTTGATCTCCTTGCTATCCAAAGGACTCTCAAGAATCTTCTCTAGCACCACAATTCCAAAGCATCAATTCTTTGGCCCTCAGCCTTCTTATGGTCCAATTCTCATATCTGTATATGACTACTGGAAAAACCATAGCTTTGACCAAATGGATCTTTGTTGGCAAAGTGATATCTCTGCTTTTAATACACTGTCAAGGTTTGCTGTAGCTTTTCTTCCAAGGAGCAAGTATCTTTTAATTTAATGGTTTCTGTCACCATCTGCAATGATTTTGGAAGTGAAGAAAAGAAAATCTGTCACTGTTTCCACTTTTTCCCCTTCTACTTGCTATGAAGTAATGGGACATTCAAAAAGCTAAGATCATGATATCCAGTCCCATCCAGCTAAGTTTACCACTCGAGCTAAGCTCAACCCTGACAATATTTGGCTTCTCAAACCTGTTTATTCTCCTGTTCCCTCTCCCACTGTAGGCAGTGGTACCATAATCCAGCCAGTCAGCCAAGCCAGAAACCAGATATTTGTCTTAAATTATTCCATCTCCTGCTAATCTTTCTGGCCTCTTAACTGGGGCATACAAAGTCCCAAGCTAGTTCCCCAGCCCACAGTTTTCATTTTTGTTGAGGTTTATCTTTTTTATGAGGGAAGAAGATCAAAGAGCTCTCTAGAACCAAAGGGGGTTAGCACATGCCTGTTCTTTCCTTGGCTTCTGTAACCAACCTGTGGTGGCCTCTCTACTCTCCACCCCACTCCCTCCACCTCCTCCTTGGCCTCACACTTCTGAATGAGCTCAGGCTTAGTTGAATAATGACAATCTCCATGCTGGCCAGTTACTCAAATCACCGCCACTGGGGAGAGGGTGCCTGTGTCACCTGCCAAGGCTTTCAGTCTGGAAGACTAAGGTGAGACCAGCAATGTTCACAGTGAGCACCTCTTACAGTCTAACAGAGGAAGGCAAATCCATGCACCATCCATAAGAGAAGGCTCCACCAGAAGGGGTATCACCATAGAGTCAAACAACCTGTCTCTAGGGCCTCTAGCTCATGCTTCCCATAGCCAACACCCAAATATGGTCCTTCCAATTTGCTGCACCTACATAAGCACCCATCCATGGAAGCTCTCTACCCTCTCTCTTCCCACCAAAATTGTTCTTGGGAGCAACTTGAGATCTGCATTCACACCACTCTACGATCATGGTATCTCCCCTGCCAGGTAAGCATGCATTCACACCACTCTGAATCAGAGCCACTGAGTACCTCCCAGCCCCAGGGACTTGCACAAGTGAGGCTTCACCTATCACTGTGGACTTCCACCTTGGAAGTTTCTATGAGAGAGGAGCTCCTCTCTCCTGCCTTCAACAGAGACTGTTCCAGGTCAGCATACTCAATGAGGTGAATACAGCTAGGACATAGCAGGTGGCCCAGGCCCTGAGAAGCAGAGGTACGGGCTTGGTCTTGGCCCTACTCCCTGATCACAGCCTGAGACAAACTGCTCACCTGGCCAGGCAGCAGCACCCAGCGACACTGTGCAGGGAACAGCACACCCTTATGCAGAAAAAAGAGACACCGCATGCCCAGCATAGTCCTTTGTAAACTGTGGAGAACCAGAGCCATGAATGGTCTACCCTGTGGTGATAATGATACTGCTATTGTCAAGGGTATGGGAAAACTTCCTGAAATGATAAACACACAGACATCACAGTGTTCACGTTACTTGAGCCCTGCCGTGAGCCCATCACTAATATCACTAGTGCTGCCTCCTTTGAGTCTCAGAACTGCAATGTCCTTGCTTCATAGGGGCAGGAGAGTGTGACAAATGTCATCTCTTAACAATGAAAACATCATGGTCATATTACTGCACACAGTGTGGGAAAGGACAATCCAACCTATACCCAGGAGGGCCATAAGCAGAAATAAAGGCACTGGGCTTTGATATTTAAAAATAAAACAACCTGAATTCAAACTAAGTTCCTAGTTACTATCCATACAATAGGTGCTCATGATTTGGCCTTTCTAAACCTCAGTGTTTTCATCAGTACAGTGGCAATAATAGCAGTAGCTGCTATTTATTGATCATTTACTACATACCAAACACGACACTAAATATTTTACATCTTATTGGATTGACAAAAGAGATATGAGGTGGAAGCTATCACTAGGGAAATAATATCTTTCTTATGGTAATGAGAACCAAATGCAATTACAGAAGCAAACCATAGTTGGTGCTTTAAAAACTGCAACTAAATCCAGTCCTGTAAAAGACAGGGCTTCATAGATAGCACAGTGGTAAAGAATCCACCTGCCAATGCAGGAGACACAGGAAATTCGACTTCAATCCCCGGGTTGGGAGGGTCCCCTGGAATGGAAAATGGCAGTCCACTCCAGTATTTCTTGCCTGGGAAATTCCATGGACAGAGAAGCCTGGTGGGCTACAATCCATGGCATCACAAAGAGTCGGACACGACTGAGTGACTGAGCATGCATGCTCTGTGAAAGATATGGTAGGAGGTGGAGAAGAGGCAGAATAGGAGGTGCTCAAAGAAAAGAAGTACAAGACTTAGATGTAACCTTCAAGAAGATTATAGACAATTGGGAAGTAAGTCATAAGTGCATGAACCAGAAAACTGAAACACTCTCCCTCCCATGGGAGAGTAGAATTTCTCCAAGGAGGAATACAGATAGATTTTTGAGGAAGCAAAGAATAAAGAAGAGGGAACTGGAGGAAGATGGGGGAAGCCAAGATATGAAAGCAGGTGGAGACTTTAGGGTCATTTGCTAGTGAGGGCATGAAGGAGAGTTTCACATTGTTGTTGTTTCATATTGTACTCTGCTATCTCAAGACAAACCATGAGTCATTTCCCTGGCCCATCTTGGCTCTTCACATAGTTGTAATCAGCTCTAGCTGGCACCAGCTACAGCACTTGTCTCCTCTTTTTCAGATGAGGAATCTGAGGCTCAGAGAAAATACAAAACTTAGCTGATCTGAAAGAGAGCTATCTAGATCTTCTAATTCCCTCTAATGCCCATTGTCCTCACCACTAATTGCCATCAACATCAGGAGAGCCAAAGAAGGCTCACTCTACCTTGCAGCTGCCCCACCTACCCAGTACTGAGGGGAATAGACAAGAGCTAGCTCTTACATCCAAGCAGGGCCTGGGAGAAGGTACTAGTATTTCCAGAGATCACTGACCCTCCCTGGAGTAGATTATACCCCCTTGTCTCATTGATGGCACGCTTGGTCATATGACTTGCTAGCATGTAATCGTTTTCCATTCTCTCTCTCTCTAATGTTTTATTGTAGTAAAATACACATAAGATGAAATATATCATCTTAACCATTTTTAATTGTACAGTCCAGTGGTATTAATCACCATCTCTTTTCCCTCCAACGTGACAACTAGCAATTCTTCAAATAGGATGTTCTTCATCAGCCTGTGTCCCAGGTTAAGATGACATGAGGAGAAATGTAACTGACTCAGATGGTGTGAGCAAGAAATACGTCTTTGACACCTCCAGCACCTTGGGGTTGCTTGTCACACCAGTAATACCTAACCTCTCCTGACCGATATACAGTATAAAACGCTGTCATCTCCAACTTGCTCTCCACACTGCTGGCTAAAGACCATGAAAGTTCCATACCGTAGCATCTACCTTGTACAAAAGTAGCAGATACTTTTCAGCTGTTTCCATTACTGGTCTGTACCCTGCATCTTGAGATTGGTAGATCAGGAATGGAAACAGCTGAAAAGCAAGGGCAAATGCATACAACTGAACGAGAACATTTACTATCATGGCCATGTTCAAAAAGAAGGCTGCTGAGGACAGATTTTCTTCAGAAGGGAGTCTTTTGACATAGGGAGTCACATCCAATTTTCTCAATCTAAAGAGAAAGGTGGGGAGGAGGAAAGCCAGGGTAGGGGGAAGCAAGTTTCTTAATGACTGGCTATTATCTCAGGCAAGGGATTTTATTGCTATCTATCCTTGATAACATGTGGTTAGACACATAGCAAAGAGATGTGATATGTCAACTTGTCCATTCCTTACCTGAGACCATTCACCACTTGCACAAACCCTGGAAGCCTACCACCCAGGAGAACAAGGTCTTAGAACAGGGTCTTAGAACAGGGTCTTAGAAGAGGTCTCAAGACCTCTGCTGCTTGTTGACAAGAGACAGATGGTGCTTGTACTTCTTTCAAGGACAGACATGTGTCAAGTGAAGGTGGAGGAGGAAATAAAACTCCACAAATACACTCAATCCCTCTTTATGGCACCCATTTATATACCTGGCAGTTGTCCAAGTCATCAAAATCCCATTATTCCTGAGCAGGTACAAGGGTGAAAAATGACATGGGTCAAAGTTCAAAGACCCAGGGAAAGGCCCAGAGATGACAAGAGTCAGGCTGAGCATAGGCACTGTCCACCTTAAGGTGACCACGCAGCTCCCCTTAATCTTTGGGGCCCTGGTGGACCCACCAATATTTATTATGCCCTTTCTGAGAACCTGAGCATAAAGACACTATAAAAGTTTACAGTTTTCTTACCTGGAGTCTGGAGCCAGTGCGCCTGAGTTCAAAACAGCCAGAACAGCACCTGCAAGACTATGCCTGAATAAGGTTTGGCTTTACCTGCTGCCACAGTGCTCTCAACCATTATTTCCCATGGAGTTCTAAGCCAGGAGCACAGATACATAGGACTAGTCTGAGCCTAGGACTAGTCTGAGCCTGAGGCTTGGAATAAGTGAGAGTCAGACCAGGCCATGGGTCCTCTGTCTGTGGAAGTCCCACTTCCTGGGACCAATGGGCCAACCATGAAGATCCCAACCCTGAGTCTCAGCGTTTTTGTTTAGTTCAAAAGGTGGAGAGGAAATTCATCAAAAGCCACAATTTGAGGGCCAAGAGTGAGGTGTCATTCCCAAAGCCCACCTTGCTCATCTGAGAAGTGGGTGAGTCAAAGCAAGGATGTATGCAGAGCATCTGGTGGGAAGGAGCAGGGCTGCAGGGCCTGGTGTGCAGGGCATTGTGCCCAATCCTGCAACACTCTCAGCAGCCCTGCAAGAAGACCCAAGGAAGTCAAGGTTACAGCGCAGGTCCGGGCTGGAGTCTGTGCCCCACATCAGGCTGTTTCCCTGAGACTATTCCTCAATGGAAGCTAAGACTCTGGACCCAGCTGCCATGGGGACGTGAGAGGAGATGAAAAAAAAGAGAAAAAATGTCACCTTTGCTGCTTCTCACTACTGACTTCCAAGCACTTTCCCCCCAATCACTAATTCACTGAACCAGAAACTGCTTTCTGGCTCCTATCATAAACATGAAAGGGGTTGGTAGGGGACTTGAATTGTGACTTGAAAGAGAGTTAGGATGGCGATGCAGATTTCCAGATGGTGGAGTAAGCCTAGATGTCAAAACTAAAAGGTCTATGTGGGGGCTAGGAGTGAACTAGTCTGGGCAAGGTGGTGGGTACGTGAAGGCAGGCAGCAGGAAGGCATGTTGGGTTCAAACTATGAAGGTAACCACCTTGGTTTCCTCTGGCTGCCACAAGAAAGCTCCATCAACTCTGTGGCTTAAACAACAAAAATGTATTCTCTCATAGTTGTGGAGACAAGAAGTCTGAAATCATGGTATCAACAGGGTTGGTTCCTTCTGGAGGCTCTGAGAAAGAGTCTGTCCCTGCATGTCTTGACATCTAGCGGCTGCAGCGGCCCTTGGTTTGTAGATGCCTCACTCCAATCTTTACCTTCATCTTCACATGGAGTTCTTCCTGTGTATGTCTCTCTCCTCTTCTTATAAAGATGCTGCTGCTGCTAAGTCACTCCAGTCGTGTCCAACTCTGTGCGACCCCATAGACAGCAGCCTACCAGGCTCCTCTGTCCCTGGGATTCTCCAGGCAAGAATACTGGAGTGGGTTGCCATTTCCTTCTCCAAAGCATGAAAGTGAAAAGTGAAAGTAAAGTCGCTCAGTCGTGCCCAACTCTTAGCGACCCCATGGACTACAGCCCACCAGGCTCCTCCATCCATGGGATTCTCCAGGCAAGAGCACTGGAGTGGGTTGCCATTGCCTTCTCCTATAAGGATGCTAGTCATATTTAATTGTGGTTCACCCCAATCCAGTATGACCTCATCTTAGCTAAACTAGTAATATCAGCAATGAGCCTGTTTCCAAATGAGAGCACATTCTGAGGTATCAAAGGTTAGAACATCAATATATCTTTCATGTAAGGCATAATTCAACCCTTAACAGGAGCATAAGTTCCTGGGTTTTCCACTCTGTGCTCTAGGACCCTTCCCCAGATTCCTCCAGTTCTGTCCTTTCTGGTGCCGATTCAGGAAGAAAGCACTGCTCCCCTGGGGACACATTCATTCCTGTATGAACGTGCTCTCTCTGGGAATATAACTTGGTTGAGCTATTATGAAAAACAGAATGGAGGCTCCTCAAAAAAATTAAAGAGATAACTACCATATGATCCAGCAATTCAACTTTGGAGTATATATGTGAAGGAAATGAAATCAGTATCTCAAAGAGATATGTGCACTCTCATGTTCACTGGAGCGTGATTCACAATAGCCAAGACACGAAAACAACCTAAGTGTCCATGGATGGATGAATGAATAAGGAAGATTAGGCATGCAACATAATATCAAAAAGCCAAATAACTTGATTTAAAAATGGGCAGAGGCTAGTGGTTGGGAAGGAGAAGGCGATGGCACCCCACTCCAGTACTCTTGCCTGGAAAATCCCATGGATAGAGGAGCCTGGTAGGCTGCAGTCCATGGGGTCACGAAGAGTTGGACACGACTGAGCGACTTTACTTTCACTTTTCACTTTCCTGCACTGGAGAAGGAAATAGCAACCCACTCCAGTGTTCTTGCCTGGAGAATCCCAGGGATGGCAGAGCCTGGTGGGCTGCCGTCTATAGGGTCACACAGAGTTGGACACGACTGAAGCAACTTAGCAGCAGCAGCAGCAGCAGTGGTTGGGATTCTGGGTTTTTGCTGCTGTGACCCAGGTTCAATCCCTGGTCAGGGAACTGTGATCCCATAAGACACATAGCACAGTCAAAGAAAAAAAATTTTAATTGGGCAGAGGAACTGAATAGACATTTCTGCAAAGAAAACCTACAGATGGCCAACATACACATGAAAAGATGATCAGTATCTCTCATTATCAGGTAAAGGCAAATTGAAACCACAATGAGATATAACTTCATACCTTCAGTGTCAGAATGACTACCATCAAAAAGAACAAATAACAAGTGTTGATGAGGGTCTGGAGAAAGGGGAATCCTCTTCTCAACACTGTAGCATTGGTAGGAATGTAAATTAGTAAGCCACTGTGAAAATAGTATGAAAGTTCTTTTAAAAATTAAAAATAAAACTACCATATAATCCAGCAATCCCACTTCTGTGTATTTACTCAAAAAAAAAATGAAGACACTAATTTTAAAAGCTACATACACCAAAATGTTTGTAGTAGCATTATTTATAATAGCCAAGATATGAAACAACTTGAATCTCCATCAACATATGGATGGATAAAAAAGATGTGGTGCATAGATATACAGTGGAATACTACTTATTGATGAAAAGAATGAAATCTTGCCATTTGTAACAACATGGTTGGACCTACAAGGTATACTAAGTTAAATGAGTAAGATTGAGAAAGCAAATACTATATGATCACACTTAAAATGAAACAAACAAAACAGAAACAGGAAGAGAGAGAGAAAACTGGTGGTTACCAGAGGGGAATTGGGTAGAGATTAGGCAAAATAGGTGAAGGGGATTGAGAGATAAAAGATTCCAGTTATAAAATAAATAAGTGATTGATATGTGAAGTACAACATAAGGAGCATATTTGATAATACTGTAATAATTTTGTATGGTGAGAGATGGTTATTGGACTAGTGGTGGTGATCATTTCATACCATATTTGATTGCTGGATCACAATATTGTACAACTGAACTTATTATAACATTGTATATCAAGAGACACATATTTTATTGCAGTGTAGTTGATGTACAATGTTATGCTAGGTTCAGTTGTACAATAATGTGATCCAGCAATCAAATATGGTATGAAATGATCACCACCACTAGTCCAATAACCATCTCTCACCATACAAAGTTATTACAGTATTATCAAATATGCTCCTTATGTTGTACATTACATATCAATCACTTACTTATTTTATAACTGGAAGCTTTTATCTCTCAATCCCCTTCACCTATTTTGCCTAATCTCTACCCAATTCCCCTCTGGTAACAACCAGTTCTCTCTATCTGGCCGAGAAGAGCTGACCCACATCCAAGGAGTGGCAGCTGCACGGGCATAGGAGGGCCGAGAGGAGCCACTCCAAGTCCAAGGTCAGGAGGGACGACATTGTCCCAGGTAAGGAGCAGCGGTTGTGCCTTGCTGGAGCAGCCATAAAGAGATAACCCACGTCCAAGGTAAGAGAAACCCAAGTAAGACGGTAGGCGCTGAGACAGGTCATCAGAGGGCAGACAGACTGAAACCATAATCACAAACAACTAGCCAATCTGATCACACAGGCCACAGCCTTGTCTAATTCCTTGAAACAAAGCCATTCTGTGTGGGGCCACGCAAGACGGATGGGTCATGGTGGAGAGGTCTGACAGAATGTGGTCCACTGGAGAAGGGAATGGCAAACCACTTCAGTATTCTTGCCTTGAGAACCCCATGAACAGTATGAAAAGGCAAAATGACAGGATACTGAAAGAGGAACTCCCCAGGTTGGTAGGTGCCCAATATGGTACAGGAGATCAGTGAAGAAGGGATGGAGCCAAAGCAAGAACAATACCCAGTTGTGGATGGGACTGGTGATAGAAGAAAGGTCTGATGCTGTAAAGAGCAATATTGCATAGGAACCTGGAATGTCAGGTCCATGAATCAAGGCAAATTGGAAGTGGTCAAACAGGAGATGGCAAGAGTGAATGTCGACATTCTAGGAATCAGCGAACTAAGATGGGCTGGAATGGGTGAATTTAACTCAAATGACCATTGTATCTACTACTGTGGGCAGGAATCCCTTAGAAGAAATGGAGTAGCCATCATAGTCAACAAAAGAGTCCGAAATGCAGTACTTGGATGCAATCTCAAAAACGACAGAATGATCTCTGTTTGTTTCCAAGGCAAACCATTCAATATCATGGTGATTCAAGCCTATGCCCCAACCAGTAACATTGAAGAAGCTGAACAGTTCTATGAAGACCTACAAGACCTTCTACAACTAACACCCAAAAAAAGATGTCCTTTTCATTATAGGGGACTGGAATGCAAAAGTAGGAAGTCAAGAAACACCTGGAGTAACAGGCAAATTTGGCCTTGGAGTACAGAAGAAGCAGGGAAAATGCTAATAGAGTTTTGCCAAGAGAACGCACTGGTCATAGCAAACACCCTCTTCCAACAACATAAGAGAAGACTACACATGGACATCACCAGATGGACAATACTGAAATCAGATTGATTATATCCTTTGCAGCCAAAGATGGAGAAGCTCTATACAGTCAGCAAAAACAAGACCAGGAGCTGACTGTGGCTCAGATTATGAACTCCTTATTGCCAAATTCAGACTTAAATTGAAGAAAGTAGGGAAAACCACTAGACCATCCAGGTATGACCTAAATCAAATCCCTTATGATTACACAGTGGAAGTGAGAAATAGATTTAAGGGACTAGATCTGATAGACAGAGTATCTGATGAACTATGGACGGAGGTTCGTGACATTGTACAGGAGACAGGGATCAAGACCATCCCCATGGAAAAGAAATGCAAAAAAGCAAAATGGCTGTCTGAGGAAGCCTTACAAATAGCTGTGAAAAGAAGAGAAGCAAAAGCAAAAGGAGGAAAGGAAGGATATTCCCATTTGAATGCAGAGTTCCAAAGACTAGCAAGGAGATATAAGAAAGCCTTCCTCAGCGATCAATGGAAAGAAATAGAGGAAAACAACAAAATGGGAAAGACTAGAGATCTCTTCAAGAAAATTAGATACCAAGGGAACATTTCATGCAAAGATGGGCTCAGTAAAGGACAGAAATGGTATGGACCTAACAGAAGCAGAAGATATTAAGAAGAGGTGGCATGAATACACAGAAGAACGGTACAAAAAAGATCTTCATGACCAAGATAATCACGATGGTGTGATCACTCACCTAGAGCCAGACATCCTGGAATGTGAAGTCAAGTGGGCCTTAGAAAGCATCACTACGAACAAAGCTAGTGGAGGTGATGGAATTCCAGCTGAGCTATTTCAAATCCTCAAAGATGATGCTGTGAAAGTACTGCACTCACTATGCCAGCAAGTTTGGAAAACTCAGCAGTGGCCCCAGGACTGAAAAAGGTCAGTTTTCATTCCAATCCCAAAGAAAGGCAATGCCAAAGAATGCTCAAACTACTGCACAATTTCACTCATCTTACATGCTAGTAAAGTGATGCTCAAAATTCTCCAAGCCAGGCTTCAGCAACGTGAACTGTGAACTTCCAGATGTTCAAGCTGGTTTTAGAAAAGGCAGAGGAACCAGAGATAAAATCGCCAACATCTGCTGGATCATGGAAAAAACAAGAGAGTTCCAGAAAAACTTTATTGACTATGCCAAAGCCTTTGACTGTGTGGATCACAGTAAACTGTGGAAAATTCTGGAAGAGATGGGAATACCAGAGCACCTGACCTGCCTCTTGAGAAACCTATATGCAGGTCAGGAAGCAACAGTTAGAACTGGACATGGAACAACAGACTGGTTCCAAATAGGAAAAGGAGTACATCAAGGCTGTATATTGTCACCCTGCTTATTTAACTTATATGCAGAGTACATCATGAGAAACGCTGGGCTGGAAGAAGCACAAACTGGAATCAAGATTGCCAGGAGAAATATCAATAACCTCAGATATGCAGATGACACCACCCTTATACCAGAAAGTGAAGAGGAACTAAAAAGCCTCTTGATGAAAGTGAAAGAGGAGAGGGAAAAAGTTGGCTTAGAGCTCAACATTCAGAAAATTAAGATCATGGCATCCAGTCCCATCACTTCATGGCAAATAGATGGGGAAACAGTGGAAACAGTGTCAGACTTTATTTTGGGGGGCTCCAAAATGACTGCAGATGGTGATTGCAGCCATGAAATTAAAAGACGCTTACTCTTTGGAAGGAAAGTTGTGACCAACCTAGATAGCATATTCAAAAGCAGAGACATTACTTTGCCAACAAAGGTCCATCTAGTCAAGGCTATGGTTTTTCCAGTGGTCATGTATGGATGTGAGAGTTGGAGTGTGAAGAAAGCTGAGCACTGAAGAATTGATGCTTTTGAACTGTGGTGTTGGAGAAGACTCTTGAGAGTCCCTTGGATTGCAAGGAGATCCAACCAGTCCATTCTGAAGGAGATCAGCCCTGGGATTTCTTTGGAAGGAATGATGCTGAAGCTCAAACTCCAGTACTTTGGCCACCTCATGCAAAGAGTTGACTCATTGGAAAAGACTCTGATGCTGGGAGGGATTGGGGACAGGAGGAGAAGGGGACAACAGAGGATGAGACGGCTGGATGGCATCACTGACTCGATGCACATGAGTTTGGGTGAACTCCAGGAGTTGGTGATGAACAGGGAGGCCTGGTGTGCTGCGATTCATGGGGTCACAAAGAGTCGGACATGACTGAGCGACTGAACTGACTGTACTGATATATAATTATATATATTATCATATAACATATTATATGTTATAATATAACATATATTTTCATATAATATATATGATATATTGATATATATTTATATAACATATTATATAACATATATATGTTATATATATTATAATATGTAATTATATGTATATATATATATATAATTCTACTCAGCCATTAAAAGAAGGAAATCCTGGCATTTGTGTTGACATGAGTAGACATTGAGGGCATTGTGTAACTTTATTTGGTGTCGAGGACCACACACTTTTGAGGAGAAGGAGCTTACCCCTCCACCTTCTGACCTTGGACACAGTCTTTATCTGACACACCATAAAGCCCGGACACATCCCTGTCACAAAAGCTGTTTATATGTAGAGCTGAACAGGATGTAAAAGTCTCTGATGAGAGTGTTCCTGACTCAGGGTCTGTGCACTGTAAGGGGAGTATTCTCAACTGGTACTGACAGATGATCTAAGACTCAGACTGGATTCTCTGGACAGAAATGAATAAAGGAGGTTTGGTCCCTGCTCACCCTCTAAAGTGTCCAGAGTAGAAGAATATCTGAGTTCAAAGAAACTACATGCTCCATTCCTGATCACTCAAGGATCCTTATCTCCAGATACGTCTCCCCACTGGGAGATGGGGAACCCAGGTCCCTCTCTGCCCTGGTAGCAGCCAGTAAAATGGGCCACAGCCAGAGAAGTATCCCTGGGACCTGTAACCCTTTCCACAACTCCACCCGGCCAACAGTGGGAGAGGTTCAGGGTGGAGAATGAGGGGGCTCAGCCAACTGAGGCCTCTCCTGCAGTCCAAGGTTAGGCTCCTCACTGGAGCCTCTTACACTTGACCATCCTCTATGGCCAACACAGAACAGATGTCTGGGATGACAAGCATGGATTGGGTGACAGGGTAAGGTAGGATTGCCATGAGTTGGTATGGCTGGATGAGTCATTGTGAATACGTGAGTGGGAAGAAGGAAGACGGGAGGGAGGGAGGAGGATGTGTTGCACGTGTGTCTGAGTCACCTTCTGTATCTGGGTCCGGTAAGTATTTGGAAGACTCTCCCTACACCACCCTTTCCCACATATGTAAACACAAACAGGAAATAGTGGTTTAATTCTGAACTCACATGTAATCAGCATGCCCTGGGTCCAACAGGCTCTGGGTATTCCTGACACCAAATTAAAGTGGCATGTGGGTAAGAATTTCACTAATAACACAACAGTGTGAAAAAAAAAAAAAAAGCCCTGCAGACCAGTCAACTACTGAAAATTTTAAATGCCTCTGCAAATGGTCCTAAGGGCATAGAGTCAATGCAGAAACAGTTATTCTAGAAAATATACTAAAATTCAGTAAAACCAGTTGAAACATTTTTGAATCAAAATCCATGTTCGTCCCCTCTCCCAGCTCAGTGAGATGGAAATTTTATTCATCTGTTACAGCCAAGAACACAGAGCTCCTTCTCACCCCTGCTTCAGTCAGAGGACTGTCCTCCTGGAGGAGGCAGAAGTCAGCATTTCTCATCCTCCCTTGGCCTATTTTTGGCTGAGCATTGAAGAATTGATGCTTTTGAATTGTGGTGCTGGAGAAGACTCCTAAGAATCCCTTGGACTGCAAGGAGATGGCATGAATCAATCCTAAAGGAAATCAACCCTGAATATTCATTGGAAGGACTGATGCTGAAGCTCCAATACTTTGGCCACCTAATGTGAAGAGCTGACTCACTGGAAAAGAACCTGATGCTGGGAAAGATTGAGGGCAGGAAGAGAAAGTGGTGACAGAGGATGAGATGGATGACATCACCAACTCAATGGACAATGAGTTTGAGCAAACTCCAGGAGATAGTGAAGGACAAGGAAGCCTGGAGTGCTGCAATCCATGGAGTTGCAAAGAACCAGACACTACTGAGCAACTGAACAACAACAAAGTTCTAGCAGAGTGTGGCGGAAAAGTAGATGCTTCTTCTTCACAACCAACACTCCTGTGATGGAGGCCTACCTTGAGGATACTCCAATACTGGGGCTCTGATCACTTCTTCCCCAACTTGTCGGGCAGGTTTCCATGGCAAGAGGGGTAAATTGAGAAGTTCTGAGACTGATGCCTACCACTTCACTGAATGCTCAGCTCCTAATGCAGGAGTGTCACTCAGAGAGAAGCTTGACATTGTCCCCATCCCACGCACCAGAGTCATGGCTCAAAGATTTTTCCCAGTGGGGAGAATCATATCAGAGAACAAAGAAAGAAGCAGACCACAGAACAGATATCTCCAAACGTCTCCCCAAAGAACTGATGAAGTGACTTTGTTTGCAACAGAGTGAGAAATGTTTAAACCTAAGTATGTTCCAAACAGTGAAGGTTGTGACGAAAGGCAACAGGAAAGCAACTGATGTATGTATTCATTGGAGATACAGGTTAAACTATAGATCCACTAGTTGACAGAGAGAACAGGAAAAGAGAAAACTGTGAAGAACCCTTCTGGAGTCAGAATAAATTTGAGACTTTGAGAACTGTTTCTTCAAAGGAGACAGAATTTGGTTTGGAGGAAGAGATGTTTTGGGGGGGTTGGGTTTTTTAGGGGCATGAACCATCTCAAAGAATTTTAGTATTTCTAAGGGTTATTTCTAAGGACAATGATCTATAATGACTCACATTAAGAGTATCCTAAAGTATATAGGGACGTGCCTTAATTAAATAAACAAGAACTCTGTGTAACTTGAATATTATTTAACAGCTGAGTGGCCCTTGAGTGCTCTAAAACAGAGAAAAACCTCTTGTTCTCTTGAATAATCTAATTTCTATTATTTGCTTAGCAAATCTTTAAAGATTCTAAATTGTAATGAAACTAATAAATATACATGTTTAACATAAAAAAATAGTACAGAAAGTCTGATGAGAGAGAGAGTTTTTTAAAAAGATAGAGAGGGAGGGGTATAAGGACAGAGGGAGGAAGTGGTGGGGGAGACGGGAGGAAGAGGAAATGAGGGCCTCTAGAGATCTTTCCCACCTTTTAGGCTTGTCCTTGGAGGTAGCCACTTATAACTGGTTCTGATTTCAATTCTTTCATGGTCACTTCTATATCTTTTGGCTAGGTTAAGTCACTATTTTTAATTAATTTTAGAATTGGTTATTTTTCTACTATAATAGATAAGAATGTAGGTCCTTTCACTGCTACTACCTCTGACATAGTTACACTGATATTTTAGCTGGGTTTTCAATTATATCTGACTGCAACAATAATCAACAAACAGCTTTCCACTAGCCATAGACAAATCCTCTAGCTCCTCTCTAAGCAAGTGAAGGTATCTAAATCTTGGCCCTTGTCTCTCCACCTCTACTCTCTGTTCTCTCACAAAAGGAGCCTGAATTTGGTTGGATCAATCCATGAGGCAATGTATTCCCAAGACATTATTCAAGATAATAGAGTAATCAGCCTGCAGAGTGTAATAGCTGGGCATAGTCATGAAAAAAGATAGTCACATAAAAACCACTATCATCCCAGGGAGACTATGGCCATGCATAAGGGGTATACTTTATGCTCCCTGAGGAGCATCCTTAGAGGCTTCCCCCTGTGGGGGTGGGGAAAAAAGAGGGGCAGCAGAAGTCATGAAAATAATCCAGCCAGTCACTACACAAGTAAGCAGGCAAATAAAAATAGCAAACCCCTGGGATCAGAGGGTGAGTGCTCAGAGTTGCTACTGTACATTATCTAAAATGTGCAATTTCAAAAAGAAATATGAGACTTGAAGAAACAGAAAAGTATGATCCATGCGTTGAAGAAAAAGCAGGTAACAAACTGCCTGTATATACGTCAGTCAGGGTTCTCCAGCAAAGCAAAACCAATAGATTCAGTTCAGTTCAGTTCAGTCGCTCAGTCATGTCTGACTCTTTGCAACCCCATGAACCGCAGCACGCTAGGCCTCCCTGTCCATCAACAACTCCCAGGGTCCACCCAAACCCATGTATATTGTGTCAGTGATGCCATCCAACCATCTCATCCTCTGTTGTCCCCTTCTCCTCCTGCCCTCAATCTTTCCCAGTATCCGGGTCTTTTCAAATGAGTCAGCTCTCCACATCAGGTGGCCAAAGTATTGGAGTTTCAGCTTCAACATCAGTCCCTCCAATGAACACCCAGGACTGATCTCCTTTAGGATGGACTTGTTGGATCTCCTTGCAGTCCAAGGGACTCTCAAGAGTCTTCTCCAACACCACAGTTCAAAAGCATCAACTCTTTGGCACTCAGCTTTCTTTACAGTCCAACTCTCACATCCATACATGACCACAGGAAAAACCATAGCCTTGACTAGACGGCCATTCATTGGCAAAGTAATGTCTCTGCTTTTTAATATGCTGTCTAGGTTGGTCATAACTTTCCTTCCAAGGAGTAAGTGTCTTTTAATTTCACGGCTGCAATCACCATCTGCAGTGATTTTGGAGCACCAAAAAATAAAGTCTGACTCTGTTTCCACTGTTTCCCCATCTATTTGCCATGAAATGATGGGACCGGATGCCATGATCTTAGTTTTCTAAATGTCGAGCTCTAAGCCAACTTTTTCACTCTCCACTTTCAGTTTCATCAAGAGGCTTTTTAGTTCCTTTTCACTTTCTGCCATAAGGGTGGTGTCATCTGCATATCTGAGGTTATTGATATTTCTTCTGGAAATCTTGATTCCAGCTTTTGCTTCTTCCAGCCCAGCGTTTCTCATGAGGTACTCTGCATATAAGTTAAATAAGCAGGGTGACAATATACAGCCTTGACATACTCCTTTTCCTATTTGGAACCAGCCTGTTGTTCCATGTCCAGTTCTAACTGTTGCTTCCTGACCTGCATACAGGTTTCTCAAGAGGCAGGTCAGGTGCTCTGGTATTCCCATCTCTTTCAGAATTTTCCACAGTTTCTTGTGATCCACACAGTCAAAGGCTTTGGCATAGTCAATAAAGCAGAAATAGATGTTTTTCTGGAACTCTCTTGCTTTTTCCATGATCCAGCAGATGTTGGCAATTTGATCTCTGGTTCCTCTGCCTTTTCTAAAACCAGCTTGAACATCTGGAAGTTCACAGTTCACATACTGTTGAAGCCTAGCTTGGAGAATTTTGAGCATTGCTTTACTAGTGTGTGAGATGAGTGCAATTGTGCAGTAGTTTGAGCATTCTTTGGCATTGCCTTTCTTTGGGATTGGAATGAAAACTGACCTTTTCCAGTTCATCAGGCACTCTGTCTACCAGATCAAGTCCCTTAAATCTATTTCTCACTTCCACTGTATAATCATAAGGGATTTGATTTAGGTCATACCTGAATGGTCTAGTGGTTTTCCCCACTTTCTTCAATTTAAGTCTGAATTTGGCAATAAGGAGTCCATAATCTGAGCCACAGTCAGCTCCCAGTCTTGTTTTTGCTGACTGTATAGAGCTACTCCATCTTTGGCTGCAAAGAATATAATCAATCTGATTTTGGTGTTGACCATCTGGTGATGTCCATGTGTAGAGTCTTCTCTCGTGTTGTTGGAAGAGGGTGTTTGCTATGACAAGTGCATTTTCTTGGCAGAACTCTGTTAGCCTTTGTCCTGCTTCATTCTGTACTCCAAGAACAAATTTGCCTGTTACTCCAGATGTTTCTTGACTTCCCACTTTTGCATTCCAGTCCCCTATAATGAAAAGGACATTTTTTTTTGGGTGTTAGTTCTAGAAGGTCTTGTAGGTCTTCATAGAACTGTTCAACTTCAGCTTCTTCAGCGTTACTGGTCAGGGCATAGACTTGGATTACCGTGATATTGAATGGTTTGCCTTGGAAATGAACAGACATCATTCTGTCATTTTTGAGATTGCATCCAAGTACTGCATTTCGGACTCTTTTGTTGACTATGATGGCTACTTCATTTCTTCTAAGGGATTCCTGCCCACAGTAGTAGATATAATGGTCATCTGAGTTAAATTCACCCATTCCAGTCCATCTTAGTTCGCTGATTCCTAGAATGTCGATGTTCACTCTTGCCATCTCCTATTTGACCACTTCCAATTTGCCTTGATTCATGGACCTGACATTCCAGGTTCCTATGCAATATTGCTCTTTACAGCATCAGACCTTGCTTCTATCACCAGTCCCATCCACAACTGGATATTGTTCTTGCTTTGGCTCCATCCCTTCATTCTTTCTGGAGTTATTTCTCCACTGATATCCTGTAGCACATTGGGTACCTTCCAACCTGAGGAGTTCCTCTTTCAGTATCCTATCTTATTGCCTTTTCACACTGTTCATGGGGTTCTCGAGGCAAGAATACTGAAGTGGTTTGCCATTCCCTTCTCCAGTGGACCACATTCTGTCAGACCTCTCCACCATGACCCATCCATCTTGGGTAGCCCCACATGGAATGGCTTTGTTTCATTGAGTTAGACAAGGCTGTGGCCCATGAGATCAGATTGGCTAGTTGTCTGTGATTGTGGTTTCAGTCCATCTGCCCTCTGATGCCCTCTCTTAGCGCCTACCGTCTTACTTAGGTTTCTCTTACCTTGGACATGGGGTATCTCTTCACGGCTGCTCCAGCAAAGCACAGCCGCTGCTCCTTACCTTGGACGTGGGATAGCTCCTCTCGGCCACACTCATGCGCCATCACATTCGCAACCAATAGGTTGTATATATATAAAGATTTATTTTAAAGAATTGGCTCATGATTGTGGAGGTTTGACAAATCCAAAATCTTCAGAGAAGGCCACCAGCTGGAGGCCTAAGTTATAGTTGCAGTTCAGAATTCCCTCATCTTCTGAGAGGTTGTTTTTTCTTAAAAGGCCTTCAACTATTGGATGAGATTCATCCACTTCATGGTAGGTAATCTGTTTTACTCAGTCTGAAACTGAGCAGACACTGTGGGACTCTCCCAGGTACAAAAGCCTTTCTGTGTTACCTGTTTCTTGTTTGTAGGGGAAAGGCTTCAGCTTCCTAGACCTTCTGTGAGTTACAGTGGACATCTGCTAATCAGGGAAGGGAGGGGATGCAGAAAGGAGGAGCAGTCAAGGAACAATAGTACAGCAATAAAACAGGGTCCTGGTTCCTCCTAAAGAGATATCGTAACAATATATCTTTGAATTCTTCTACAGGTGCTAAAGCCCCCACCCAGGTTGAAGATGATAACTTCATACTGAGCATAGGATTCCTGGAACACTAGCCCTCACTCCAAATTCCACCTGTAAAAACACTTCCCTGAAAATCATCAGGAAGTTTGGATTTTTTGAGCATGAGCCACCTTGTTCTTCTTGCTTGGTCCTGCCATAAACTTTTCTCTTCTCCAGGCTGCAATATTTCAGTTTGTTTGGCTGCACTGTGCATCAAGCCCACAAATGTGCATTAGACAACAAATTTACTGATTTAAATGGTAGTGTTAGTCACTCAGTCGTGTCCGACTCTTTGCACCCTCATGGACTGTAGTCTGCCAGGCTCCTCTGTCCATGACATTCTCCAGGCAGGAATACTGAAGTGGGTTGCCATTTCCTACTCCAGGGTTAAATGGTAATCTTACCCAAAAAAAATACCTTCACAAAAACACCTAGAATGTTTGACCAAATATCTAGGTGGTCCAGGCAAGTTGACACATAAAAATCAGACAGGGGCCTGATTCTTGAACAACAGCCTGGTAACAATAGGACAAGTGTTATTCCCCAGTGTTATTCAATAGATAATAATAAACTGCTTCAAAGATTGTAAAATATGAACTCTATAAGAAGTCTATGATAAGTCATAATGACCAATTTTATCATCCTGATTTAACATTATATATATTTATTTTATTTTTAAAATTAATTTTTATCAGAGTATAGTTGATTTACAATGTTGTTGCACTAGTTTATGCTGTATAACAAAGTGTATCAGTTACACACATATATATATTTGCTCTTTCTTACATTCTTTTCCCATGTAGATCATTACAGAGTATTGAGAAGAGGTATCTGTGCTCTACAGTAGGTCTTTATTATTTACGTATTTTATATAGAGTGGTGCATATTTGTCAATCCCAGTCTCCCAATTTATCCCTCCTCCAGCCTGACACATAAAATTAACCATCACATATCTCCCTATGGAAAGTGAAGTGAAAGCGAAAGTCACTCGGTCATGTCCAAATCTTTGCAACCCCATGGACTATACAGTCCATGAAATTCTCCAAGCCAGAATACTGGAGTGGGTAGTTGTTCCCTTCTCCAGGGGAATCTTACCAACCCAGGGATTGAACCCAGGTCTCCTGCATTGCAGGAGGATTCTTTACCAGCTGAGCCACCAAGGAAGCCCAAGAATACTGGAGTGGGTAGCTGTGGGAGAGAGCAAATTAGCCAAGATGGCTCAGGCTCTCTCACCCCACGTTTTGTAAGTAATAATCATGTAACAATTGAAGTCATTTATAGCACTGCACATGCACATCACAAGGTACGCACTTGGTAAGGAGTTACTTTGTGCTGTAGAGATATTTGAGCTCCACCTAGAAAGTGGCAGCATTACTGCTGTGTCACAGCTGTCTCTGTTGGGTCAGCTACAAGAGGAGGGAATACAGGTGTCTGCTGCTACAGCTGCTGCACCAGCCAAGAGAGAATAAACATGTCTGCAGTTCCTATGGCTCCTTGAGTCTTCTTCCAGCCTCTTGGCTCACGCCTTCCTACCCTGGGTTCAGTGAACAGTGTGAACAGCAAGACAATTGGTGTCACAAACAGGACCAGCAACACACTACCCCTTGACAACCTGGTACCCATACACATCTCCTTAAACCATACTACATCTCCAAATCAAGACAAACAAGGTCACACTTTGACCTAATACAACCATCTTACATACAACCAAAATCACCCTAACCCATTCTTCAGAAGAGGATGCAAAGTCCTTGGGCTATGTTTACTCTTCCCCTTGATATTCCATAATTTAAATACTATGATGTAATGTTAGCAATACTTAAATACTATTATATAAAGCCAATACATCCTATCTTATAAGAGGATAAGAAAGATAGGGAAGGAAACAAAGATATTTGTTTTATGTAAATATGTAGAGAGTCACACACACAAATTTATAACAAAATAAGGAAGAAATACTGATGACAATTACAGTCCTTGATTCTGTAACTGGTCAGTTAGTTACAGCTGGTATTTATAATTACCTTCTTCTATCACCCATTCAGTGTTCCCTTTGCCTTCATTGGGCACTTCAGCTGGTTGTAACTCTTTACCTGGTAGAGTGACCCAAACTTGCATTTCTGAATGGTCTGGACCATTAGTATTCCTGCCTGGTTTGACCTCTTGGATCTTCCACTGATACAAGGAAGAACTTAACCAAGGACATGTTAATACTAAGAGATGCCCCAAGGGATTCCAGACATATTCTTTGCTATAGACTGAATATGTTCCCCCGAAGTGCATAGGTTAAAACCCTAATGTTACCCAAAGACTGGGTTCATCTTTTGGCAGGTGTTATGCCAAATAACAGAACCAAGACAAAGCATGGGACAAGGAAGGATTTATGGTTACTTGAAGCTGGAGAAAGCATGGCAACCCACTCCAGTGTTCTTGCCTGGAGAATCCCATGGACAGAAAAGTTTGGCAGTCAACAGTCCATAGGATCACAAAGAGTCAGATATGAGTGAAGTGACTTAACATGCATGCACACAGCAAATAAGGAGAACACTAAGACTCTCGCAAAGCAGAATCTCCCCAAAGAGCATAATTGGGGAAGTTTTAAGCTAAGGATACGTGCATATTTATGAAGGTACTTAAGAGAGAATACAACATAGAATTGGGGCAAAGGTCAACTGAGTCCAAGCTTTAGTTGATTGAAGTCTAGAGAATCAATGTCATTATCCTATCCTTCACCTGGATGAGGGCCTTAGTTCCTGCAGAACTCAAAGATATATTATTATGTATACCCCTTAAAGAGGAACTAGGACTCTATCATTGCACTGTTGTTTGACTGCCTTTTCTGTGTCCCTGCATTCTTTTGTCCCCTTAAGATTGCTAATTACTGAGACCTGTTCACAGGCAAGCATTAGGCTTAAAACAAAATGGCTTAGGCCAAATTAGGTTCTCTTATGTCAAACTTGCTGGCATATTAGGTTCTCAATATGCCAGAAAATTTGGAAACCTCAGCAGAGGCCACAGGACTGGAAAAGGTCAATTTTCATTCCAATTCCAAAGAAGTGCAATGCCAAAGAATGTTCAAACTATCACACAATTGCACACATCTCACATGCTAGCAAAGTAATGCTCAAAATTCTCCAAGTGAGGCTTCAACAGTATGTGAACCAAGAACTTCCAGATGTTCAAGCTGGATTTAGCAAAGGCAAAGTAGTCAGAGATCAAATTGCCAACATCCGTTGGATCATTGAAAAAGCAAGAGAATTCCAGAAGAACATTTACTTCTGCTTCATTGAACTATGCCAAAGCCTTTGACTGTGTGGATCACAACAAACTGCGGAAAATTCTGAAAGAGATGGGAATGCCAAACCACCTTACCTGCCTCCTGAGAAATCTGTATGCAGATCAAGAAGCAACAGTTAGAAATGGAAATGGAACAATGGACTGGTTCCAAATTGGGAAAGGAGAACATCAAGGCTGTATATTGTCACCCTGCTTATTTAACTTATATGCAGAGTACATCATGAGAAATGCCAAGCTGGATGAAGCACAAGCTGGAATCAAGGTTGCAGGGAGAAATACCAATAATCTCAGATATGCAGATGACACCACCCTTATGGCAGAAAGAAAAGAGTAACTAAAGAGCCTCTTGAAGAAAGTGAAAGAGGAGAGTGAAAAAGTTGGCTTAAAACTCAATATTTAAAAAAATGAAGATCATGGCATATGGTCCCGTCACTTCATGTCAAACAGATGGGGAAACAATGGAAACAGTGACAGACTATTTTCTTGGGCTTCAAAATCACTGCAGATGGTGACTGCAGCCATGAAATCAAAAGATGCTTGCTCCTTGGAAGAAAATCTAAGACAAACCTAGACAGCATGTTAAAAAGCAGAGACATTACTTTGCTGACAAAGGTCCATATAGTCATGGTTTTTCCAGTAGTCATGTATGGATGTGAGAGTTGGACTATAAAGAGCTGAGCCCTGAAGAATTGATGTTTTTGAACTGTGGTGTTGGAGAAGACTCTTGAGAGTCCCTTGGACTGCAAGGAGATCCAACAAGTCTATCCTAAAGGAGATCAGTCCTGAGTGTTCATTGGAAGGGCTGATGTTGAAGCTGAAACTCCAATACTTTGGCCACCTGATGCGAAGAGCTGACTCATTTGAAAAGACCCTGATGCTGGGAAAGTGTGAAGGCAGGAGGAGAAGGGGACGACAGAGGATGAGATGGTTGGATGGCATCACCAACGCGATGGACATGAGTTTGAGTAAGCTTCAGGAGTTGGTGATGGACAGGGAGGCCTCACGTGCTGCAGTCCATGGGGTCGCAAAGAGTCGGACACGACTGATTGACTGAACTGAACTGAACTGAGGGAAGGAAATCAGTAACCTACATTCTCTCATAGCAATAAGAGGATAAAGCTTATGGCTGTTTCACCAGGTTCCCAGCCTCAGGGCACAGACTTGGATTGCTTTACATCATGGTATCTATTCCCCTCCTTGGTAGACAAACCAGCAATGAGTTAAGATTACAACCCCTTAATCATGGGCTTCCCTGATAGCTCAGTTGGTAAAGAATCCGCCTGCAAGGCAGGACCCAGTTCGATTCCTGGGTTAGGAAGATTCCCTGGAGAAGGGAAAGACTACCCACTCCAGTATTCTGGCCTGGAGAATTCCATGGACTGTATAGTCCATGGGGTCACAAAGAGTCGGACACAACTGAGCAACTTTCACTTAATCCTACCCAGCACTGGTCATGCTGGAGGCCTTGGGGATGCCCAACTCCAGCCTGGGGTCCCAGGAGGTCAACCTGCCTCAACCTGCCTAGGGATCTGGTCCTCGGAAGGTTGTCATGCCTCAACCTGCTCAGGGATCCGCCAGTCCAGGGGTCCTAGGAGGCCAACATGCCTCGACCTGCCCACGGATTCGATCTCCAGGAGGCTGTCATGTCTCAGCCTGCCTGGGAAACTCCATCCTGACCCAGGGACACCCGGCTCTTAGGTTGAAACAGTACTGGTAGGATAATCTTCAGAAAGACTCACCCCTAAGGAAGTCCACTCATGGAAACAGAAGGAAGCCTATTACTTGTGGGACCGTGCCCAGTCTCAGTAATAACTCAGGAGTCCAACAAGAACCCCACTGACTTTCTGGAAAGTCTAAAAGAGGCCCTCCAAAAGTGTGATTTTGAAGGACAAATTCCTGTCCCAATGTGCATCAGACATCAGGATAAAGTTACAACAGTTACAGCAGCAGGATTCTGCTGCCTCTTTAGATGAGATGGTCCAGACAGCCACTGATACATTTTATAACAGAGAACAGGAGAGGGAGGCCAAGGCCCAGGAAATGGAGGAAAGGAAAGAGACAAGCCATGCCCAGATGCTGGCCACCCTTTAGGGAAGCACTATGGCAAACCCCGAGTCCTTGAAGGACAAGGCATGAAGCAAATGCCTAATCTGTAGACAGGTGGGACATTGGGCCAAAGAGTGTCCAAACCATGGCAAGTCTCCTAAAATGGCTTGCTACAAATGCCATCAATTGGGACATTTGGCTGCACTCTGCCCTCGGGACCAAGAGCCTCAAGGTCAAGTGCCAAGCCTTCCCTCGTGATGGTTCAACAGGACTGAAGCAGCCCACTCCAGTCAGCCTGCCTCTCACAGATAACCATCACAGAGCTGGAGCCAAGGGTACAACTGGATGTGGCAGGTAGGTCCCAGAATTTCTTGGCTGACACAGGGGATACCTACTCTGTCCTGACCTCCTACTCTGGAGCCTTCTCCTCCCAAGCCTGTACAATTCGGGGTGCTACAGGAAAAACAATTACAAAAAGATTCACCCAAGCACTTCTTTGTTGCTGGAATGGACAAATATTTTCCCACAAGTTTCTGGTGGTCCCTGACTGTCCGACTCCCTTATTGGGAAGAGATCTCTCCCTGCCTTTGAAATCTTGCAGCTATTGACATACTGATAGAAGATGCTTTAAAACTCTCTTTTGGGGGCAAACTATTTTTAGTGAAATAACTCCTAAATGGGAGAGGCCATTTATGGATGTCTGATCAAAGAATCCTTAGATATCAAGTAGTGCTGATGGAAAATCCAGGTCTAACTATATCCCCTTATGAGGTTCTTAACCCTGCCACTCTCCTGCCTAACCCCGAGGGCTCTCTCCCCTTTCACTCTTGCCTAGAAACTTTGGACCACTGGACAAAATCCCAAGAGTGATTGTCAGAAGATCCTCTGACCAATCCTGAGGAAATCTGGTACACTGATGGAAACAGCTTTGTCTTTGATGGAAAAAGAAGAGCCGGATATGCAGTAGTCTCCAATTTTGAGACCACGAGGCTAAAAGTTTGACACCAGGTACTTCAGTCCAATTAGTTGAGCTCATAGCTCTGATTTGAGCTTCAGAGCTGGGAAAAGGAAAAAGAGTAGCCATTTACACTGACTCCAAGCATGCCTTTCTGATGCTACATGCACATGCTGCTATGTGGAAAGAAAGAGGCCACTTGACCACCCAAGGGTTCCCAATCAAATATGGTGATCAAATCCTTAGGCTCTTGGAGGCAGTCCATCCGCCCACTGAGGTTTCAGTTTCCCATTGTAAAGGACACCAAAAAGGGAACACAGAAGTGGCATGAGGGAACCAAGCAGCTGATCAGGCAGCTAAGAGAGCAGCCTTACAGAACATGCTGCAGTGCATGGGGTCACAAAGAGTCAGACATGACTGAGTGACTGAACAACATTGTGGCTGCATTTTTTATTTCAAATTCCAATTGTTCATTGTTAGTATACAAGAATGTAATTCTTTTGGGGGTTTCCCTGGTGGCTCAGATGGTAAAGAATCCACCTGCAATACAGGAGACCTGAGTTCGATCCCAGGGTCAGGAAGATCCCCTGGAGGAGGGCATGCAACCCACTCCAGTATTCTTGCCTGGAGAATCCCCATGGGCAGAAGAGCCTGCCAGGCTACAGTCCATGGGGTTGCAAAGAGTCAGACACGACTGAGTGACTAAGCACACACACAATTCTTTTTCATATGCATTGTCTTCATTATGTTTTGATTATGGTAAAATATATAACATAACATAAAATTTACCAACTTAATCATTTTCAAGTGTTAAATACATTCTCATTATTGTGCAGCCAACCTCCAAAATTGTTTCATCTTGAGAAACAAGCTCTGTACACTTAAGCAATACCCTCTCAATTTACTTTCTTCCAAGTCCTTAGTAACAGCCATTCTATTTGCCGTTTTTATGATTTGACTGTCTAAGTACCGCATATAAGTGGAATCACAGAATATTTGTCTTGTTATGATTTATTTCATTTAACATAATATCCTCTACATTAGTAGTTGACTTCTGTATATTAACTTTAGTATCCTGTGATCTTGCGATATTTGCTTGGCTCCATGAATTGTTTCGTATCATTATATTTTTTTTGGTATGTCAATTCTTTGGAATTTTATTTATAGACAATTATATCTTCTGCAAGTAGTTTTATTTCTTTCTTTCTAATCTTTAACCTTTTATTTCTTTTTATTTTGTCATTGCACTAGCTAGGATTTCCAGTACAATTTTGAAAAGGCATGCTAAGAGAGGACACTCTTGCTTTCTTCCAAGTCTTAGAATATTCAATTTTCACCATTGTGTATGTTATTAGCTGTAAGTTTTCTGTATATTCTTTGTCAAACAAAAAAGTTTTACTCTATTACTAATTTGCTGAGAATTTTTATCAAGAATGAGTGCTGGATTTTATCTGGTTTTCTGCATCAATTAATATGATCATATGATTTTTCCTTCTTTAGTATGTTAATGTGATTAATTACACTGATTGATTTTAAGATGTTGACTAAGACTTGCATATCTGGAATAAAGGGCTTCCTAGGTGGTGCTAGTGGTAAAGAACCTGCCTGCCAATGCAGGAGATGCCTGAGACCAGGTTCAGTCCCTGGGTCGGGAAGATCCCCTGCAGGAGGATCCTGCAGGAGGGCAGGGCAATCCTCTCCAGTATTCTTGCCTAGAGAATCCCGTGGACAAAGGAGCCTGGTGGGCTACAATCCATAGGGTTGTAAGAGTCAGACACTGAAGTGACATAGCATTCTCACATGCACCTGGAATAAATCTAATGTGGTTGTGGTGTATAATTTACATTGTTGGATTTGATTGGCTAATATTTTATTGAGGATTTTTTGAATTTATGTTCATGAGAAATATTGGTCAATTATTTTCCTTTCTTGTGATGTCTTTATTTGGTTTTAATATTAGGATAAAGTTGGCCTCATAGAATATGTTTGGAAGTGTTCACAGTGCTGCTATTTTCTGGAAGTGTATATGGAGAATTGTTACATAGTCTTTCTTAAATGTTTTTTAGAATTCACCAATGAAACCACCTGGGCCTGGTGCTTTCTTTTTTTTTGAAGTTTAATAATTATTGTTCCACTTCTTCAATAGATATAGAACTATTAGTCTTATCAATCTCTCCTCTGTGAGATTTAGTAATTTGTATCTTTCAAGAAATTGGTTCTTTTCATTAAAATCATCTAATTTGTGAGCATGGAGTTGTTCATAGTATCTCTTTATTATCCTTCCAATGTCCATGGGATCATCAGTAATGTATGGCTCCTCCCTCCTCTTCTTGGTTAACCTGATTTATCAGTGTTACTGATCTTTTCCAACAACCAGGTTTGGTTTCATTGATTTTTTTCTACTGGTTTCCCATTTTAAAGTTTATAGTTTTTACACTAATGTTTATTATTCTTTTTGTTATGCTTGATTTAGGCTATTGCTTCTCTGTCCCAGTTTCTTAAGGGAAAATCTTGAGTTAATGATTTTTTCTAATATATACATTATATGCTGTAAATTTCCCTCCATGCACTACTTTCACTACATCTCACAAAACTTGACAAATTGTATCTTCATTTATTTCAAAATAATATTTTTGCTTTCCCTTTAGACTTCTTAATGTTGTACACTGATTATTTAAGTGCTTTATGGAAATGATAAAAAAAAATTGGCAGACCCCTACCTTATTACCATAGCTTTTTATTTTTTGATTTTTTTAAATTGGAGGATAGTTGTTTTACAACACTGTGTTGGTTTCTGCCATACATCAAGATGAATCAGCCACAGGTATACATATGTCCCCTCCCTCCTGGGCCCCCCACCCATCTCCCTCCCCATCTCACCCCTCTAGGTTGTCACAGAACACTGGGTTGATCTCCCTGTGTTATACACTGATACAGCCACTATGGAGAACAGTATGGAGATCCCCTAAAAGACTAAAAATAGAACTACAGTATGACCCAACAATCCCACTACTGGGCATATACCCTGAATAAACCATAATTGAAAGACAGCCATGTACCCCAATGTTTATTGCAGCACTTTTTAGCTAGGACATGGAAGCAACCTAGATGTCCATTGACAGGTGAATGAATACAAAAACTGTGGTATATATATACAATGAAATATTACTCATCTATAAAAAAAAATGCATTTGAGTCAGTCTTAATGAGGTAGATGAACCTAGTGCATGACATAAAAGTTACCATCTTAATGATTTGTGTGCAGTACAGCTCTGTTAAGCATATCCACATTGCTGTGCAACCAATCGCCAAAATTATTTCATACTGCAAAACTGAAACTCTGTACCTATTCAATAATAACTCCCTTTTTTGTCCTCTCTCCATCTCCTGGAAACTACCATTCTACTTTTTTTTTTTAAATCTGTCTACTCTAGGTAACTCATATAAGCAGAATCATACAGTACTTGTCCTTTTGTGACTGGCTTATTTTACTAACACAGTGTTCTGAAAGTTAATCTTTGTTGAAGCATGTGTCAGAATGTCCTTTTCAAGGTAGAATAATATTCCATTGTATGTATATACCACATTTCATCTGTTCATCTGTAAATGGACATTTGTGTTGGTTCTACCTCTTAGCTATTGTGAAGAGTGCTGTTTCGAAAATAGATGTGCAAATATCTCCAAGATTCTACTTTCAGTTATTCTGGTCATATATCCAGTAGTAGAGTTGCTATTAATCAGTTGCTAAGTCATGTCCAACTCTTTGCAACCCCATGGACTGCAGGACACCAGGATTCCCTGTCTTTCACTATCTCCAAGAGTTTGCTCAAACTCATGTCCATTGAATCAGTGATGCTATCCAATCATCTCATCTTCTGTCACCCCCTTCTCCTCCTGTCCTCCATCTTTCCCAGCATCAGGGTCTTTTCCAAGGAGTTGGCTCTTTGCATCAGGTGGTCAAAGTATTGGAGCTTCAGCTTCAGCATCAGTCCTTCCAATGAATACTCAGTGTTGATTTCCTTTAGAATTGACTGTTTTGATCTCCTTGTTGTTGAAGGGACTCAAGAGTCTTCTCCAGCACAATTCCAAAACATCAATTCTTTGATGCTCAGCCTTATGGTCCAACATCCATATATGACTACTAAGAAAGTCACAGTTTTGACTATATGAATGTCAGCAAAGTGATGTCTTTGTTTTTTTTTTTTAAGTTTGAAAAAAAATTTTTTATTATTATTTTTTTTACTTTACAATATTGTATTGGTTTTTAGTACAGTGTCTATGTTTGTTATAGCTTTTCTTCCAAGGAGGAAGTGTATTTTAATTTCATGGAGTGGAGTTATGAGACAAGTAACTTTTATGACCCAGAAATGGTCTTTTTCACTGAATATTCCACCTAAGTTTGACATGCTATTGGATGGAGTATTTTAAAAGTACCAATTAGATCTAGCTACTTCATACTGCTATTCAAGTCAAATATATCTTTATTAATTTCCTGCTTGGTTGATCTGTTACTTACTGAGAGCAGGTATTGGGATCTCAACCGTAACAGTGAATTTGTCTATTTATTTTAATTCTGTAAGTTTTTGTTTCACATATCTTTATACTACTTTGTAATATACATGTTTAAGACCGCTGTCTTCTTGAAGTACTGACTCCACTATCATTTTGTAGGAATCTTTTTTTATTCTTGATAAATTTAATTATTCTTTGTCTAAAATGAATATAACTACCCCAGCTTTCATTTGATTAGTGTTAGCATCCTATATCTCTCCCTCTTTCATTACTTTTAACTTATCAGGGTCTTTATATTTAAAGGGGTTTCTTGTAAGGGCATAATTGGTTTTGTTTTTTTTTTAACCCAAAAGACAATTTTGTCTTTTAATTAGTATACTAAGATCAGGGCTTCCCAGGTGGCACAGTGGTAAAGAAATCACCTGCCAATGCAGTAGACACAAGAGATACAGTTTTGACCCCTGGGTCAGAAAGATCCCCTGGAGAAGGAAATGCAATCCACTCCAGTATTTTTGCCTGGAAAATTCCATGGACAGAGATGCCTGGTGGGCTACAGTCCATGGGGTTGAAAAAGAATAGGACACAACTGAGCACACATACACACACACAAGAGCATTCACATTTAAAGTGATTACTGATATAATTGAATTAATGTCAACCATGTTTATAACTGTTTTCTATTCATTGTCAGAGGCTTCTTTATCTGTCCTCTCTGGTGTAAATAGAGTATTCGAAATAATTATATTTCATCTCCTCTCTCTCATTTCTACTTCCTAAAAAAATTAGCTATAGAACTTACAATACACATTTTTAAATAATTTAACTCTACCTTCAATAACACTATTCCACTTTATGCCTATTTCAGGAACATGGTGGAGAAGGAAATGGCAACCCACTCCAGTGTTCTTGCCTGGAGAATCCCAGGGACAGGGGAGCCTGGTGGGCTGCCATCTATGGGGTCGCACAGAGTCGGACACGACTGAAGTGACTTAGCAGCAGCAGCAGCAGCAGGAACATGGATGACAGAGTTATCCACTTGCTAAACCATCTGATATACTGTTATTACTTTATTATTTTAATATTTATTTTATTTATTTATTTATTTTTGGCTGTGTCGAGTCAGTTGCAGCACATGGGATCTTTGGTGCAGCACGCAGGCTTCTCTCTACCTGCGGTGCATGGGCTCCAGGCATGTGGGGTTTATAGCTGGCAGCACATGGGCTCTCTAGTTGAGGCACACAGGCTCAGTAGTTGCAGCATACACAAGCTTAGTTGCCTTATGGCATGTGGGATCTTAACTCCCCAAGGAAGGATCAAACCCATGTCCCTTGCATTGGAAGGCAGATTCTTAACCACTGAACCACCATGAAAGTCCCCTTATTTTATTATATTAAACAAATTAGCTTTTAGAAAAATTACTACAAAAGATTTCTTTTTTAAAATATTTACTTATTTACATATTTTGCTGTGCTGGGTCTTGGTTGCGGCACACCAGACCTTCTAGTGTGGCATGCAAACTCTTGGTTGTGGCAAGGGAGACTGACCAGGGATTGAACCCCAGACCCCTGTGCTGGGAGCAGAGTCCTAGCCGCTGACCTGCCAAGGAAGTCCCAAGTTTCTTTTCATTTAATATATTTCTCCTGCAGTGTTCTTGTTTTCTTCATGTAGATCCAAATGTCATTATCCTTCATTATGCTTTATCATTTTCCTTCTACCTCAAGAAAATGCTTTTAACATGTCTGTTAGTGAATCCTCTCAGTTTTCAGTTGTCTGAGAAAGTCTTCATCTGTCCTTCACTTTTTAAAAATAATTCTGTTGATATAGAATTCTAGTGTGTTTTTTTTTTCTTTCACCACTTTAAATATTTCACTTCACTCTTGTTTGCATGCTTTCTGATGAGAAGTCTGCTGTAATTCTTTACCTTGTTTCGCTATAGTCAAGGTAGGTTGGTATGGCTTTTGTTTTCTTTTTTCCTGACTTCTTTCAAGATTTTCTCCTCTTTGATTTCTGCAGTTTGAATATGATGCCTAAGTGTACTTACTTTTGGTATTTACTCTGCTTAATGTTCTCTAAGATCCTTGGCCTTATGACTTAAGGTCTGCCATTAACTTCGGAACATTTTTCATCATTACTACTTCAAATACTTATTTTGTTCTGGTCTATTTTTCTTCTCTTTCTTCTGGTATTCCAAATATGCATATATTAAATGCTTTGAAATTGTCCCACAGTTCTTTGGTGTTGGGTATATTTTCCAATTCTTTTTCCCTGTTGCATTTCAATTTGGGAAGTTCCTAATGATCTTTCTTCAAGATCATATTTCCTTAACCCTGTCAAGACTACTGATGAGCCATCTTCATTTCTGTTTCATCATTTTCCCTTTTTATTCCTTCTGCTATATTTTCTGTTTCATCTAGCCTTTCTTTTTTATCCTTTCTTAAGTTCCGCTCTTTTTTCTGAGTGATTCATCTGTTCCTGCATGATGTCTACCTTTTGCATGAGAACCCTTAACATGTTAATAACTGTTACTTTAAATTCTCTGATAATTTCAATGTATAGATCAGGTTTTGATGTTCACTTTACCCCTTTAGACTACATTTTTCTCTTTTTGCATGAATGTGTAATATTTTTGTAGAAATCTTAAAATGCTTTACCTAGGAATAGGAACTGAGGTAAATCTTTTAATATGAGAATTTATATTAACCTGACTAGAATTTGGGCTTTGGAGTTGGGTTTTGTTTAATGCATTCTAAATTTATAGGTACTAGAGACTTCAAATTCCACTAGTTTCCTTGATTTTGTAACCTTTGTTAGTTTGAGCTTCCCTAAGTATTCCTCCTCAGAGAGAGAGAGCCTTTGTCTTGTAGTTCTCTCAACTGTAATTCATGATTAGTACATTAGAGCCACATTGGTGTCGTTGCAAGGTGTGAGAAGGAGAAGCATTCTGTAATCTTCCAATCAAGTTTTAGTCTTTTAGTGAGCCTGTGGTCTTTACAAACATTTCTTTTAAAGCTTCAAAACCCTCCCTCCTTAGGTGAATTAGGAAAACTACACAGGGCTGGGGTGGGAAAAATGCCCTTTCCTCTGTTAGGGAAATTAAATAGTCTTGTTTAGGCTTCAGAGACAAAGCAGAGCAGGCCTCTGACCTTGCTTTTAACCTGCCTGGACACTGCCCTGTGAATGACTGTGAGTGACTGCCTGCTGTGAGGGCAAGCCTTGCAGTACCTTAGATAAGATGGGGGAGGAACTTTGAGATTGTTGAGCCCCTGGAGGGTGTCTGGCCAACCAAAGTCCAAGTTTAACAACATTCCAAGTTTTCCACAACAAAACAAACAATATTAACATGAAACCAGAGCTCCAATTTGCTCACAGAGTAATGTAGCTTGCTTGCATCCAGGGATTATAAACAGGAACCTTGAACTGCAATCTTTGAAGTCTCACTCATGGAGTGGAAACACTGCCTGGGACCTTTTCCCAACTGAGACTCCAGATGTACTGTGTCACTGGACTTTCCACCACCGCTTAAGTCCTGATGTTGGTCAAAACCCAATTTGGTGATGTGTCCTCTGCTGTTTCTATTTCTCTTTTCTTTTAATGTTAGTGCATTGAAAGTAAGATAAGTAATTTTTAATAAATATTGGTATTGTTTATTTGTATATAATGAGTGGCTTATTTTGTTAACAAATCCTTCGAACCTGAGACAAAAGTGAAAACTTTCTGCAAAACACCCCCTGGTGGAAGAAACTCTGGTAAAGTCTTTTCCCTATATAGTAGCCTGTTATGTAGAATTCCCTGGGCAAACCTCTTGGGATTTCTGGAGGTGACACCTGCAAGAGTAAGGGGTCACCTAAGATTGTGACCCCAGGAGTTTCTCAGTCTCATACTGATCCACACTCAAATTCCAGCAATTCGTCAAAATGATCATATAAGTATTCCTACCAGGATATGGCTTCAGTGCCTTCTAGATTAACAGATCTTGGCTATGTTCTCTGTTTGCCTGTCTCTCCAGATTCCAGGTTGGAAATTTTCTCTGACGAGTCTAAGAAGAGACACTGATTTTCAGTTTGTCCAGCTTTTTCTTGATATATGGGTAAGAGTATAAGGACTCCAAGTTCTGTACAAGTCTGAATTAACATTAAAAGTCTTCCAGGATAGAGATCTTAATAACAGTACATTACTATATGTTCAAGAAATTGGTTTTTTACTTATTTAATGACTCAATATGGTTCTAAGAATTTTATTAGTATATCAATTTGTTTTGCAATATTTTAGGCTTCTAAATCAAAATAGAATTACTAGAAGAACATACCTCTGAAATGTATTTTCTTCAATACCACTAAGGAATTAACTCAGTTCTGACACTATCGACCTGAAGATAGCATCAGATCCCACAGGTTAAGGGCTCAGTCCTACAAAACTGCCCTCACCTCCTCTTCAGACACCAATCCTAAGTCCAGGTTGTCACCCATGCTTTTGAACTACCAGCTGTAGATGGGTTTCCATGGTCCTCCTTGGGCTCAATTAGTTTGTTAGAGTAGCTCACAGAACTCAGATAAATACTTTATGTACTGGATCAGAAAAGGATGTAATTCAGGAAATGTCATATGGAAGAGATGCATGGGACAAGACATGTGGGAAGGGGTGCAGAGCTCCCATGCTCTCTGGAATCTTCATTCTCTCCCAAACTCCACATGTCCACCAACTTGGAAGTTCTCCAAACATTGTTTGCTTTTTATGGAAGCTTCATTACATAGGCATGGTTGGCCACTGATGGTTGAATTCAATCTCCAGACCCTTGAACTCAATCTCCAGACACTTTCTCATAGGTTTGGTGTGGGGCGGGGGGGGGGGGGGGGGGGGGGTGCCGTGTGGACCAAAATTTCCAATTCTCTAATCACATGGTTGGTTACCCGGGCAAACAGTCTCCAGCCTTAGGTTACCTAGGGGCTTTCCAAGAGTCACCTTATCAATATAACAAAAGACACCTTTATAGTTCATATCATTTAGGAAATTCCAAGAGCTTTAGGAGCTCTGTGCCAGGAATAGGAGGAAGACCAATGTATAGGTAGATAGATAGATAGATAGATATCACAATATCACAAAAACCAAAATCAATGTCAACTGAAAAAAATGCACAACCTAAAAGCTGAGAATTATGATTTATTCAGTAGACTTACTGAAGACTTTAAGTTCAAGATATAGCCCCTCAGATACCTCTGAGGAGCTGTTCCAAAGAGGTAAGAAAGGAGCCAGGATACATAGGAGTTTTTGCTGGGGGGAAAAAAAATGTAGGTTGAAATCCAAAAATTACTGCTAATGGCAAAAATACAGACATCTCAAGTTAATGATTTTACTGCTTTTCTATGTATGGGAAGATGCAAGAGCCTGGGCTCATTGAAATTATTCCTTTGATATGCACCTTAACTATCTGGGGTCATTATCCTGTTTTTCTCCAGTTCCCTTCAGTGTGCATCTTTGGGGCAACTGTGCTAGCTGATGGCTTTGTGGCCACAACATCTTTTGTTTATTGTTGTTCAGTTGCTCAGTTGTGTCTGACTCTTTGTGACCCCATGGACTGCAGCATGCCAGCCTTCCCTGTCCTTCACTGTCTCCTGGAGTTTGCTCAAACTTACGTTTGAGTCAAGGATGTCCATTGAGTTAATGATGCCATCCAACCATCTCATCCTCTGTCACCCTCTTCTCCTCCTGCCCTCAACCTCGCCCTGAAAAGCATCAGGGTCTTTTCCAATGAGTTGGCTCTTCGCATGAGGTGGCCAAAGTATTGGAGCTTCAGCTTCAGCATCAGTCCTTCCAAAGAATATTCAGGACCGGATTTCCTTTAGGATTCACTGGTTTGATCTCCTTACTGTCCAAGGGACTCTCTGAAATGGTATTCTTTATCCACAAATATATTTCCCAGATCTGGGTCTTTTAAATAACATAAACCATGCAGTACAGTTAGGTGTAAGTACCTCGCTAGCAGCAGTTTTGTTGCACACATTGCAGTGGGGTTCTGGAGAGGATGTAGGACTCACTCCTCCAAGTGTGCACAGATGCTCAGGGACCCTGGCTCCAGATCTACTAAGTCAGAATCTCTGTTGTTGACAAAAAGTTAATCAATCTACAAAAGAATGTAGCAACAGCATCTCAAAAAGTTCCAAGAACTGTTCTGCCCAATAGAAGTCAAAGCACATTTATTTAAGTTTTTTGAGACAGGGCTGTACATCAAATGATGTATTACTGACAATTTACACAATTCAAATCCACAAGTATAAAGTAGTGGGCCATGTGACCCCTTACAAAATCGACAAGTTAGTCTTTTTTAAAAAATAATATTTAGGTTTTTTTTTTTTTTTTTTTTTTTGCTATGCTGGGTCTTTGTTGCTTCATGGGCCTTTCTCTAGTTGCAGCTACTGCTAAGTCACTTCAGCTGTGTCCAACTCCATGCGACCCCATAGACGGCAGCCCACCAGGCTCCCCTGTCCCTGGGATTCTCCAGGCAAGAACACTGGAGTGGGTTGCCACCTCCTTCTCCAATGCATGAAAGTGAAAAGTGAAAGCGAAGTCGCTCAGTCATGTCCGACCCTCAGCGACCCCGTGGACCGCAGCCTTCCAGGTTCCTCCGTCCATGGGATTTTCCAGGCAAGAGTTGCAGCAAGCAGGGGCTACTCTCTAGTTGTGGTGCACCAATTTCTCATTGCAGTGGCTTTTCTTGTTGTGGAGCACAGGCTCTAGGATGTGAGGGCTTCAGGAGTTGTGACACACTGGCTCAGTAGTCGTGGCTCCCGGGCTCTAGAGCACAGGCTCAATAATTGTGGCTCATGGGCTTAGTTGCTCCGTGGTGAGTAGAAGCTTCCCAGACAGAGGATCAAACCTGTGTCTCCTTCATTGGCAGGCAGATTCTCTAACACTGAGCCACCAAGGAAGCCTGGTAGTTTATCTTTTAAGTAGTTGTCTTGTTGATGCTAAGAGAATGGTTGCTCTTTAGGGTTGAGCAGGTATTTCTGTGGATGGGAGAGTTTGGTTGATGTATAAGTCAGATACACAATGCACAGTGACAGGAGCCATAAAATACAAATTTTATTTCACAGTGTGTTAATACTTTCCCCCACTTGATCCTTGGAAATGACAACCTCAGAGACATAGACCACACTAAAGCCACTTAACATCCCCAATGCAATGTTTGGACCCTGAAGACCACCCACTAATTTGGCCTAATTAGTGTTTCCCTAACTGCCTCATAAATGCCCCACTTAAAATAAATGCCTCTGCAGTTTTTTCTTAATAAATTGATCTCTGTCTTCTCCCACTTTCTCACTCGGTGCTTCCAGAACACCTTCTAGGTGGAAGATACTGCAGCAGTCCTGAGGATCCAGTGATGGGTGACAAACGGCTTTGCCCAGAGGAGAGACAGACATGATAAGACATAATGTTTCAGGCATAGCATATGGCAGAAGGGATGGTGGGAGCACTTTGGAGGAGTTCAGTTGGAGAAGTCTGCAGAGAAGGAAAACCATTTGCCCTGCGTCTTGCAAGATAAATGAGTGGGACTACACCAGCCAGGTGAGTGGTGAAGGCCATTCCCAGGGGAGAAAACACCTTCTCTACTTGTCTCTGATGGTATCATAAGACATACGGCTATATACGTGCTTTGTAAAACAGCAAATGCAGAAGGTTACTGACAAGCTAACCAGGGTGCCTCTGAATTTGCAAGAACCCTCTGAACCCTGCTTTGGGACTCACCACCATATCTGAGCTATTCTATTAACAATACTATCCTGAAGCTTTATGCCTAGGACTAGGCAGCCTTCCCTGGCTGAGGGATGCCAGTCAAGGGGATCTGTTTGCTTTTGTTTGTTTATTTTTTTTAATTGAAGTATGTTTTTGTTGTTCAGTTGCTAAGTCATGTCCAACTCTTTGGACTCCCATGGACTGGAGCACACCAGGCTTCCCTGTCCTTTACTATCTCCCAGAGTTTGTTCAGATTCATGTCCATTGAGTTCCTGATGCCATTCAACCATCTGATCCTCTGTTGCCCCTTTCTCCTCTCGCCCTCAGTCTTTCCCAGCATCAGGGTCTTTTCCAATGAGTCGACTCTCTGCATCAGGTGGCCAAAGTATTGGAACTTCAGCTTTAGCATCAGTTCTTCCAGCGAATATTCAGGGTTGATTTCTTTTAGAATTGACTGGTTTGCTCTCCAGGGGATACTCAAGAGTCTTCAACAGCACCACAATTCCAAAGCATCAATTCTTTGGTGTTCAATCTTCTTTATTGTTCAACTCTCAACACTACTTGCTCCCATGGCTTGGTCAGTGGGCTCAGAGGTGTTGGGAATGACACTTAGGGCTCAGTGGTTCCCAGCATGGGCTCCTCCATGACAACCGAGGTTTCTGGAATGGCTGTAACAGGAGCTGAAAACTCTTTCTCAAGTGTGGAGACAATCACACCCTGACTCAGGAGCCCTCCTGGAGCACTCAGCATCAACCAATTTTTCTCTGGTTGTCACTGTGTCCATTCTGTAAGGCAGCTCCCAGGGACTCAGTCCCATCAGAAGCCCCAGCATCCATTTTCCTGTATTTTGATGACTGAAATCACCCAGTTAAATGTGAGCTGGGATTCAAGCTAGATGTGTCTGTCTTTGTGGCATCTATGGGGTCACATTTCCCAGAAGCTTCAGGAGAGACGGCGTCCCTGAAAGCCCACCAAAGTGAGGTGGAGGTATTTCAGCTTGTTTGGCCAGGATGGGGAGGAGGTGGGATGGAGGAGCCAGCCAGATGTCACTTAGGCTGGCTTTGACATCTTTTGACATCTTTTACATCTTTTAACATCTTTTCACATCTCAGGTCAAATGAAGCCCAATTCCTTCTCAGCTTGATTTCACCTAGAACTGGAAAACAGATGGGTCCAAGCCGCCTGAGGGTCTGAGGGCCAGGCTGCAACCCTTCTGTTCTGAGGGCCTGGGGCTGGAGTCTGTGTGAAAGTGAAAGTGAAGTCGCTCAGTCATGTCCAACTCTTTGCGACCCCATGGACTGTAGCCTACCACACTCCTGGGATTTTCCATGGGATTTTCCTGGATTTTCCAGGCAAGAGTACTGGAGTAAGTTGCCATTTCCTTCTCCAGGGGATCTTCCTGACCCAGGGATCAAACCTGGGTCTCCCACATTGTAGGCAGATGCTTTACCATCTGAGCCACCAGGGAAGTCCAGGGAACACCAAAGCTCTAGCATGGACGTTTTGACTTAGAAAAGAATTCAACTGTGGGGCTAAAGGGCTCATCCTTTTGGAGGGCAGCAGACCCAGGGAGACCCAGGGCAAATCCAGGAAGATAAGGCAGATGTCAACAGATACCTTGTAAACAGTGTAGCTACTTGCCAGAAGAGATAGCCAGGAAGATAAACAAGGGCCAAGGAAAGGTGCCTAATGGACTTAATGCTCATTCAACAGGGAAGACTCATCCTTTTGCAATGTTGAGTGGTGGGGCTGTTTGGAAGAGATGCTGGGCTCTGTAGAAATGAATCCATTTACCACAAACCTGCCCCTTCCCCTCCTGTTACAGAAATGCCCTGCAGAGGGACGAGCATGGGCTCAGTTCACTGAGTCTTACAATAAGTATGTTGAGTGACTTGGGCATTTATTCATTCACTACCACACTAACAGGGGGACAAATAGTCCTGGTTTGCCCAGGACTGGGCTATTTCTGGGACGTGGGACTTCCAGTGCTTCCAGGACTGTCTTGGGCACACTAGGGTTAGCTTGTCCCCTACTTCCTGAGAACACATGATGGACTGGGCCCTGGGCCCCCATGGAGCTCTGTTCTTTTTTTAATTTTTTTTTTCATGACATTTCACATGTTTCAATGCCATTCTCCCAAATCCTCCCACCCTCTCCCTCTCCCACAGAGTCCATAAGACTGTTCTATACATCAGTGTCTCCCCCGCTGCCCCGTATACAGGGTTATCGTTACCATCTCTCTAAACTCCATATATATGCGTTAGTATACTGTATTTATGTTTTTCCTTCTGGCTTACTTCACTCTGTACAATAGGCTCCAGTTTCATCCACCTCATTAGAACTGACTCAAATGTATTCTTTTTAATGGCTGAATAATACTCCATTGTGTATATGTACCACAGCTTTCTTATCCATTCATCTGCTGATGGACATCTAGGTTGCTTCCATGTCCTGGCTATCATAAACAGTGCTGCGATGAACATTGGGGTACACGTGTCTCTTTCCCTTCTGGTTTCCTCAGTGTGTATGCCCAGCAGTGGGATTGCTGGATCATAAGGCAGTTCTATTTCCAGTTTTTTAAGGAATCTCCACACTGTTCTCTATAGTGGCTGTACTAGTTTGCATTCCCACCAACAGTGTAAGAGGGTTCCCTTTTCTCCACACCCTCTCCAGCATTTATTATTTGTAGACTTTTGGATCGCAGCCATTCTGACTGGTGTGAAATGGTACCTCATAGTGGTTTTGATTTGCATTTCTCTGATAATGAGTGATGTTGAGCATCTTTTCATGTGTTTGTTAGCCATCTGTATGTCTTCTTTGGAGAAATGTCTATTTAGATCTTTGGCCCATTTTTTGATTGGGTCATTTATTTTTCTGGAGTTGAGCTGTAGGAGTTGCTTGTATATTTTTGAGATTAGTTGTTTGTCAGTTGCTTCATTTGCTATTATTCTCTCCCATTCTGAAGACTGTCTTTTCACCTTGCTAATAGTTTCCTTTGATGTGCAGAAGCTTTTAAGTTTAATTAAGTCCCATTTGTTTATTTTTGCTTTTATTTCCAATATTCTGGGAGGTGGGTCATAGAGGATCCTGCTGTGATGTATGTCAGAGAGTGTTTTGCCTATGTTCTCCTCTAGGAGTTTTATAGTTTCTGGTCTTACGTTTAGATCTTTAATCCATTGTGAGTTTATTTTTGTATATGGTGTTAGAAAGTGTTCTAGTTTCATTCTTTTACAAGTGGTTGACCAGATTTCCCAGCATCACTTGTTAAAGAGATTGTCTTTAATCCACTGTATATTCTTGCCTCCTTTGTCAAAGATAAGGTGTCCATATGTGCGTGGATTTATCTCTGGGCTTTCTATTTTGTTCCATTGATCTATATTTCTGTCTTTGTGCCAGTACCATACTGTCTTGATAACTGTGGCTTTGTAGTAGAGCCTGAAGTCAGGTAGGTTGATTCCTCCAGTTCCATTTTTCTTTCTCAAGATCGCTTTGGCTATTCGAGGTTTTTTGTATTTCCATACAAATTGTGAAATTATTTGTTCTAGCTCTGTGAAGAATACTGTTGGTAGCTTGATAGGGATTGCATTGAATCTATAAATTGCTTTGGGTAGTATACTCATTTTCACTATATTGATTCTTCCAATCCATGAACATGGTATATTTCTCCATCTATTAGTGTCCTCTTTGATTTCTTTCACCAGTGTTTTATAGTTTTCTATATATAGGTCTTTAGTTTCTTTAGGTAGATATATTCCTAAGTATTTTATTCTTTTCGTTGCAATGGTGAATGGAATTGTTTCCTTAATTTCTCTTTCTGTTTTCTCATTATTAGTGTATAGGAATGCAAGGGATTTCTGTGTGTTGATTTTATATCCTGCAACTTTACTATAATCATTGATTAGTTCTAGTAATTTTCTGGTGGAGTCTTTAGGGTTTTCTATGTAGAGGATCATGTCATCTGCAAATAGTGAGAGTTTTACTTCTTCTTTTCCAATTTGGATTCCTTTTATTTCTTTTTCTGCTCTGATTGCTGTGGCCAAAACTTCCAAAACTATGTTGAATAGTAATGGTGAAAGTGGGCACCCTTGTCTTGTTCCTGACTTTAGAGGAAATGCTTTCAATTTTTCACCATTGAGGATAATGTTTGCTGTGGGTTTGTCATATATAGCTTTTATTATGTTGAGGTATGTTCCTTCTATTCCTGCTTTCTGGAGAGTTTTTATCATAAATGGGTGTTGAATTTTGTCAAAGGCTTTCTCTGCATCTATTGAGATAATCATATGGTTTTTATTTTTCAATTTGTTAATGTGGTGTATTACATTGATTGATTTGTGGATATTGAAGAATCCTTGCATCCCTGGGATAAAGCCCACTTGGTCATGGTGTATGATCTTTTTAATGTGTTGTTGGATTCTGATTGCTAGAATTTGGTTAAGGATTTTTGCATCTATGTTCATCAGTGATATTGGCCTGTAGTTTTCTTTTTTTTGTGGCATCTTTGTCAGGTTTTGGTATTAGGGTGATGGTGGCCTCATAGAATGAGTTTTGAAGTTTACCTGCCTCTGCAATTTTCTGGAAGAGTTTGAGCAGGATAGGTGTTAGCTCTTCTCTAAATTTTTGGTAGAATTCAGCTGTGAAGCCGTCTGGACCTGGGCTTTTGTTTGCTGGAAGATTTTTGATTACAGTTTCAATTTCCGTGCTTGTGATGGGTCTGTTAAGGTTTTCTATTTCTTCCTGGTCGAGTTTTGGAAAGTTGTACTTTTGTAAGAATTTGTCCATTTCTTCCTCGTTGTCCATTTTATTGGCATATAATTGTTGATAATAGTCTCTTATGATCCTTTGTATTTCTGTGTTGTCTGTTGTGATCTCTCCATTTTCGTTTCTAATTTTATTGATTTGATTTTTCTCCCTTTGTTTCTTGATGAGTCTGGCTAATGGTTTGTCAGTTTTATTTATCCTTTCAAAGAACCAGCTTTTGGCTTTGTTGATTTTTGCTATGGTCTCTTTTGTTTCTTTTGCATTTATTTCTGCTTTAATTTTTAAGATTTCTTTCCTTCTACTAACCCTGGGGTTCTTCATTTCTTCCTTTTCTAGTTGCTTTAGGTGTAGAGTTAGGTTATTTATTTGACTTTTTTCTTGTTTCTTGAGGTGTGCCTGTATTGCTATGAACTTTCCCCTTAGGACTGCTTTTACTGTGTCCCACAGGTTTTGGGTTGTTGTGTTTTCATTTTCATTCGTTTCTATGCAAATTTTGATTTCTTTTTTGATTTCTTCTGTGATTTGTTGGTTATTCAGCAGCGTGTTGTTCAGCCTCCATATGTTGGAATTTTTAATAGTTTTTCTCCTGTAATTGAGATCTAATCTTACTGCATTGTGGTCAGAAAAGATGCTTGGAATGATTTCTATTTTTTTGAATTTACCAAGGCTAGCTTTATGGCCCAGGATGTGATCTATCCTGGAGAAGGTTCCATGTGCGCTTGAGAAAAAGGTGAAATTCATTGTTTTGGGATGAAATGTCCTATAGATATCAATTAGGTCTAACTGGTCTATTGTATCATTTAAAGTTTGTGTTTCCTTGTTAATTTTCTGTTTAGTTGATCTATCCATAGGTGTGAGTGGGGTATTAAAGTCTCCCACTATTATTGTGTTATTGTTAATTTCTCCTTTCATACTTGTTAGCATTTGTCTTACATACTGCGGTGCTCCCGTGTTGGGTGCATATATATTTATAATTCTTATATCTTCTTCTTGGATTGATCCTTTGATCATTATGTAGTGACCTTCTTTGTCTCTTTTCACAGCCTTTGTTTTAAAGTCTATTTTATCTGATATGAGTATTGCTACTCCTGCTTTCTTTTGGTCCCTATTTGCATGGAAAATCTTTTTCCAGCCCTTCACTTTCAGTCTGTATGTGTCCCCTGTTTTGAGGTGGGTCTCCTGTAGACAACATATGTAGGGGTCTTGTTTTTGTATCCATTCAGCCAGTCTTTGTCTTTTGGTTGGGGCATTCAACCCATTTACGTTTAAGGTAATTACTGATAAGTATGATCCCGTTGCCATTTACTTTATTGTTTGGGGTTCGAATTTATACACCATTTTTGTGTTTCCTGTCTAGAGAATATCCTTTAGTATTTGTTGGAGAGCTGGTTTGGTGGTGCAGAATTCTCTCAGCTTTTGCTTGTCTGAGAAGCTTTTGATTTCTCCTTCATACTTTAATATTTTTAAAATGTATTTCATTTATAGTTGACTTACAATGTTGTGTTATGTTTCTGGCATACTGCAAAGTGATTCAGTAATACATGCATGTATAATAGTTTGTACCTGCTAATCCCAAATTCCTAAGCCATCCCTTCCCCTCCTCCCCTCCCCCTTGGAAATCACAAGTCTGTTTTGTATGTCTGTGAACCTGTTTCTGCTTCGTCAATAAGTTCATTTGTCCCATGATTCCACATGTAAATGATATCATATGGTATCTGTCTTTCTGACTGACTTCACTTAGTGTAATTAATCTCTAGGTTGCTGCAAGTGGCATTATTTAAAACATTTTTTATAGCTAAGTAGTATTCCATTATATATACATATATATACACACACACCACGTCTTCTTTATCCATTCATCTGTCAGTGGACACTTACGTTGTTTCCATGTCTTGGTTACTGTAAATACTACTACTGTGAACATAGTGGTGCATGTATCTTTTTGAATTATAGTTTTATCTGGGTATATGCCCAGGAGTGGGACTGATGAATGATATAACTCTATTTTTAGTTTTTTGAGGAATCGCCATACTGCATTCCATAGTGGCTGAACCCATTTACATTCCCACCAACAGTGTAGGAAGGTTCCTTTTTCTCCACACACTCTCCAGCATTTGTTACTTATAGACTTTTTAATAATGGCCATTCTGGCTAGTGTTAGGTGGTAACTCATAGTTTTGATTTGCCTTTTTTCTTTTTTTTTTTTAAGAATTAGCAATGTTAAGCATCTTTTCATGTGCCTATTGGTCATCTGTATATCTTCTTTGGGATTCCCTGGTAGCTCAGCTGGTAAAGAATCTGCCTGCAATGCAGGAGACCCCAGTTCAACTCCTGGGTTGGGAAGTTCCCCTGGAGAAGGGATATATACTTAGTTGTTCTATTTTTTGCTTGCATTTGTTGTTGTTGTTGTTGCTGCTGTTGAGTTGTGTGAGTTATTTGTATATTTTGGAAATTAAGCCCTTGTCAATCTCATCGTTTGCAAATATTTTCTCCTAGTCCATAGGTTGACTTTTCCTTTTATTTATGACTTCCTTTCCTTTATTAGGTCCCATTTGTTTATTTTTTGCTTTTATTTCTATTGCCTTGGGAGACTGACCTAAGAAAACATTGCTACAATTTATGTCTAGAGAATGTTTTATCTATGTTCTCTTCTAGTTTTATGGTGTTGTGTCTTTTATTTAATTCTTTAAGCCATTTTGTGTTACTTTTGGGTATGGTGTGATAGTATGCTCTAACTTCATTGATTTGCATCCCACTGTCCAGCTTTCCCAACACCACTTGCTAAAGAGACAGTCTTTTCTCCATTGTATATTCTTGCCTTCTTTGTCAAAGATTAATTATCCATAGATGTGTGGGGTTATTTATGGGCTCTCTGTCCTGTTTCATTGATCCATATGTCTGCTCTTATGTCAATACCACATTGTTGTTTTTAAATTTTTATTTATCTATTTATTATTTTTGGCTGTGCTGGATCTATATTGCTGCATGCAGGCCTTCTCTAGTTGCAGTGAGCAGGGGCTACTCTTCATTGCAGCACACAGGTTTCTCGTTGCAGTGGCTTCTCTTGTTGCAGAGCACAGGGTCTAGGTGTGCAGACATCAGTGGTTGTGGTGCATGGACTTAGTTGCTCCGAGCCATGTGGGATCTTCCCAGACTAGGAATCAAACCCATGTCCCCTGCATTGGCAGGTGGATTCTTAACCACTGAACCACAAGGGAAATCCCAATACCACATTGTTTTGATTACTGTAACTTTGTTGTATTATCTGAAGTCTGGGAGGGTTATGCCTCCTATTTTGTTCTTTTTCTTCAGGATTCTATTGGAAATTCTGGGTCTTTTATGGTTCCATATAAGTTTTAGGATTTGTTCTAGTTCTGTGAAAAATGTCATGGGTAATTTGACAAAGATCACATCAAATTTGTAGATTGCTTTGGGTCAGTTCGGTCACTCGGTCATATCTGACTCTTTTCAACCCCATGGACTGCAGCACACCAGGCCTCCCTGTCCATCACCAACTCCTGGAGCTTACTCAAACTCATGTCCATCACGTCAGTGATGCCATCCAACCATCTCATCCTCTGTCATCCCCTTCTCCTCCCACCTTCAATCTTTCCCAGCATCAGGCTCTTTTCCAATGAATCAGTTCTTTCCATCCAGTGGCCAAAGTATTAAAGCTTCAGCTTCAGCATCAGTCCTTCCAATGAATATTCAGGACTGATCTCCTTTAGGATTGACTGGTTGGATCTCCCTGCGGTCCAAGGGACTCTCAAGAGTCTTCTCCAACACCAGTTCAAAAGCATCAGTTCTTTGGGGCTCAACTTTCTTTATAGTTCAACTCTCACATCCATACATGACTACTGGAAAAACCACAGCTTTGACTAGATGGACCTTTGTTGCTTTGGGTAGTATGACCATTTTAAGAATATTAATTCTTCCAATCTTGGGGCCCCTTGCTGCCTGCTAGATGAGATGCTGAGTGATTCACGAATCGTTCAATAAAGCCAATTAGATCTTGGAAATTTACCCAGTTGAATTTTTGCTATTTAACACTATCTATGGCCTAAAATTGGAGAAGGAAATGGCAACCCACTCCAATATTCTTGCCTGGAGAATCCCATGGACAGATGAACCTTGTGGGCTTCAGTCCATGGGGTCGCAAGAGTCGGACACGACTGAGTGACTTTGACTTGACTTGATGGCCTAAAATGGGCTTCCCAGTTGGTGCCAGTGGTAAAGAATTCACCTGCCAATGCAGGTAGACATGAGACACAGGTTTGATCCCTGGGTTGGGAAGATCCACTGGAGGAGGGCATGGCAACCCATTCCAGTATTCTTGCCTGGAGAATCCCATGAACAGAGGAGCCTGGCAGACTATGGCCCATATCACAAAGATTAGGATACAACTGAAGCAACTTAGCATGCACTCACACACATGGCCTAAAACACCCAGAACTCCCACTTCCAGGGCACATTGTAAGTTGTACTTCCCATGCCTTTAAAGTTAGGCCAAGTTACTCATTTTGGCAAATAAAAGGTAAGTGAAGTGCAATCTTAGGGCCCCCATATGCATTTACCACAACCCCAATACCCGCCTATTCTCAGGCTCCAGTGAGCACCAGAATCATGTGGAGGGCTTGTTTAGCAGGTCCTGGTGCCACCCCCAGAATTTCTGATTCAGTACGTCTGGAATGCTGCAGCCTGAGAACATGCATTTCTAACAAGTTCCAGGTGATATTTATGCTACTGGTCTGACAAATCTACTTTAGGAACCAGGGTTCTAGAAGAATCCTCTTTGGGCCAGAGTCTCTGGGTGATATCTCCCTACTGAGGTATGTTTAAGATGAAGGACAGGTGAGAAGAGAATATTTTTTCTGTTCTCAGTGCACTGACATTTTCATGCACAAAATTCTTAAATCCCACAAGAACTCAAGAAAACAACACTGTTTTGATTAAAAAGTGGCTTGTTCAGCTTTGGCTGGGTTCCAGCATACAAATCCTCAGGCAATTAAATCCTCTTGGTGCAGAACTGCCAAGAGGTCCTTGGGCATGTCCTAAGGAACATCCCCCTTGGTCCTCTTCCGGTAATAGGATAGCTACTTCCAAGAAAGAATTCAAGAATTTCCTGGGATGGCAGCCTCTCTCCTCTACGTCTTCCATGGGCTCTGCCTATGTCTTGAATTCATCCTTGGATAGCAAGAAAACAGGCCCAAAATGTAGTCACTTATGCTAAGCCCCATGGACTCAATGTTTAATGTAATTATAGTTTCAGCCTCTCCCAGGAATGGAATTTTAAACCAGTCAACCAGGAATTATCTGGTCATTAGTGAAGTAATCTGCACGATGAACTTCCACAGCCCCCTAAGGAAGGTGATCTTGCTACAACCAGTCCATTTTTGCCAGTATGTCTTCCCTTTTCCCGCTCCCTCCTGCCTATAAATGTCTTTCATTTGTACAGCTCCTTGGAGCTCCTTTTCATCTACTAGGTAGAATACTACCTGATTCATGAATCATTGAATAAAGCCAGTAAGATCTTTAAAATTTACTCAGTTGAATGTTGCTTTTTCACAGCTCACAGGATCTGCTTTTCCATTACTGGATATCAAACACTGCTGGAGCCAATGGAGGGCAGGGCATGTCTGAGGCAAGATTTATCAGTGATTTCCCTGACATCAGAGTCATAAATCTGGCCAGCACACGGCTGCAGTAAATGTACAGAGCTCCAGGAATGGTCCCACCCCTATAAAACTTAAGCCAAGTCAAGATAAGGGAGGGCTATAAATCTGACTTGGCTCAATTAGTGTCCAGGCACCTCTGAGCACCATATCTGCTACCAGCTCTGTCACCTGGGGGTGTTGCCCTCTTCTTATCTCTGAGGTCCCTCCCTCCAGCTGAGTGCACACATATATCTTTGTCTTGCTTCCTCTGTTCTATTCCACTTCTTTCACTTTCTCCAATTCTTGTGGTTTCTCTAGTTGCAGTGTTTCCTCTTACCTCTCTCCATGTATGTGTTCAGATCAGTTTGCTATCTTTCAGATTCTGCCTTTTTACCTGTCATAGTCTCTCTGCATGTATCTTTAAAATATGTGTGTGTGTGTATATATATATATATATATATATAAACCAATTCAGAAAAAAAATAAATAGTATACTGAAGATGACAAGTTAACTAAATACCTGGCTGCAATTTTAACCTTGAGTTTGGTTTTTGTTGGTGCTGTGAATACACAGCCTTGCTCTCTAAGGGTGACCATCCTAAGGCCTCATGCCTTTCTTGACAGGTCCCTTCCAACTGGATAGCCACAGTCTATGCTAAGTGCAACCGTTTGAGAGAGAAGCACTAGCTTGTAATTAGAAGTTTGGGAAATCCTATCCAACATGAAAGCAGGGGTTGCGTAAGGATCAGCTGGAAGAAGGCCAAATGGGAGGAGAGCAGGAGTGCACACTCCCACCCAGGAGTTTGGTCTTCCCAGGTGGCGCTAGTGGAAAGAACCCACCTGCCAATGCAGGAGATGCTGAAGACAAGGGTTTGATCCCTGTGTCAGGAAGATCCCCTGGAGGAGGGCATGACAACCCACTCCAGTACTCTTGCCTAAAGAATCCCATGGACAGAGAAGCCTGGTGGGCTATGGTCCATAGCAATGAAAAGAGTCAAACACAACTGAAGCAACTCAGCATACATACACACACCCAGGGGTAAAGGGGCAGGTGGGCTTCTGGCTTCTCTCTCCAAGAGTGGGAGGCTGAAACCACAGCAGCAACACTGAGGTTAGAAGGAGGGAGAGGTGATGTTAGGTGAGGGCCTCTCATTTTCCCCCTAAATAGCAGCAAGTCCTAAAAGCCAGGAAGCCTTTCAGGCCAGGAGCTTCCACAATCACTCCTCCCACAGAATTCCTGCACCACCTCTGGAGAAGGCAAGAATGAATTCCCTCCTGTTGGATATGGAGCAGACCCTGCCCTTCTAATGTTATCATGGAAATCATAAGGAGGGACAGGATGGCACAGAAAGCATGTGAGATGAAGCAGCAGCTGAGGAAAGAAGAGTTTGCCTTGTCTTGCCAAACTCCACAGCTCTGACCTTTATTCCATCCTAGATCACAATGTTCCTCTGTCCTAAATGGGGGAAAAAACTCATTTTTAAACCCTCTCTTCTGAACTATATCAATGAATAAGCTGATTCATCCCTTTTGGGCTGCAACCACCACCTGCCTCACATGGGGAAGGAGAAGCCACTGCCCACCATTCCAAGTTCCTTGACCACAGTGGACAGTCATCACCTCAAACCCAAAACAGAAATGTCCGGCATCTTTCCACTAACTCTGGGTTAGGCCCTAATCAACCCTAGTCTTGCGTTCTCATGCTGACCCCAACACATTCACTGTATCACATTCTCCACCAAAATATCTCTGACAGGCCCAATCTCCTTCACTGGCCATATAATTTCATTGTTTTTGATAACCTCAGAGATTATCTACCCAGTTCAGACCCACTTCTTGCAGACTGGAACACCAAATCCCAGAGAAGCTAAGTTGCTCATGCAATGTGCACACAGCCCCTTCTGGCAAAGGCAAGTCAATGACCGCCCTCTGTGGACAGTGTGGTCAGTGCCTCTCAGTATTGGGTTACATCTTCCCCCCTTTCACACTCAAGTCTCCTTTTTTTTGGGGGGGGGGTGGCATGTGGCTTTCAGGATCTTAGTTCTGTAACTGGGAATGAAACCCGTGCCCCTTGCAGTGGAATCATGGAGTTCCAGCCACTGGACTGCAGGGAATTCCCTCAAGTATCCCACTTTAGACCATACATGACATAGAATCACTGTATTGAGTAACATATAATCACAATGTCTATTGTACTGTTACATACTGAGTAAGACGGAGTCAGGAAAGACCCCAGGGGTGACATTGGACCAGTCCTGCATTAAGTCATAAGAGTCTTGCGGAACTTGGGTGGTGGGATTAATTCAGACCTGGCTGGAAAGCTGGGAAATCAGAAAGGCCTTTGGTCAAAATTCCACATGAGCTGGGCCTCAAGCCACAGGCAGAAGTCTAATAAATTAAGCAGGGTGGAAATGTATGCAGAGAATAGCAGGAGTATAAGCAAGCCTGTGGGGCAAACGTCTGGGGAAGAATGCCATGAGCCAGGCCCTGAGAACACCAACATGGGGGTGACACAGGCCCTGGCTAGAAGAGCTCAGGCCAGATTCCAGAAGACTGAAGCATAGGGACAGGAGGACTGGAAGGTGGGGGCATGGGGGTGTGGTGGGTCTTCCTGCTACCACCTCCAGCCAAAGGCCAGAGGCTGTTTCAGAACTTGAGTATCCTCAGCTCGAATAACCTCCCAGAGCCTTCTTGACTGCATCCCTCTTTAATGACCTATTTTTTACTGCCCTGCACCACCTATTAGCTAAGTGCACCCCTGTCTTCCTTACCTGGATGTCTGACCCATGGTATATTTTCTGTGTTCCTAACAAGCCCTACCAGTGTTTGGCAATCTGAAAGATCCTGGTAAATATTTATTGTGCTAAGTTGCTTTACTCGTGTCTGACTCTTTGCGATCCTATGGACTGTAGCCCACCAGACTCTTCTGTCCATGGGATTCTCCAGGCAAGAATACTGGAGTGGGTTGCCATGCTCTTCTCCAGGGGATCTTCCCAACCCAGGAATTGAACTTCCGTTTCTTACATATCCTGCATTGGCAGGTGGGTTCTTTACCACCAATGCCACCTGGAAAGCCCAAATATTTCTTAATAAACCACATGTACTTTCGCCAACCACTGAAATGGTCCCCTTGTTCCCTTAGTTCAGGCTATGGCACAGTGTGGGGGGAGAAGTCAATGGGATTTCCCAAGAGGGTAATATGGAAAGGTAAGGGAGGGAAAGGGACAGGACACTAGAAAGGAAAATAAAAGAAGAGAGCTCTGAGCAGAAACACTAGTATTTCAATAGGCGCAGAACATGTGGTCTCAAACGACAGGCCCATAGCAGACTTGGCCCAGCTTTCACCCAGTTGCTGATTCCAAGACAAGCCAGAAGGCAAGAGGCCCATGTGGGGACAGCCAGGGTTCAACTCGTGGGTATGGACCCAAACCCACACCCCACTGCTCCCAGTCCCTGCTGCCCAGTGCCCAGGAGGCGAACGTCATAAAGCTGCAGGACTAATATAGTAATGCTGACAGAGCTGGAGACCCAAGAGCTCACTTCGCTGGCTTCCTGGTGGTTGCTGCCCCCTACTGACAGAGAAGGACCATAACAGCCCAAGAAGCCCATCTCCCCTCCACATGCAAGGCAGAGTAAGAAAGACTACGAAAATTATATCCAAATAGGGAAATCCAAACTTCAGTGGGATCTTTATAAAGGGCCTCCTGGTTTAGCACAAGATGGGAAGAGGGTTCCTTTGAGAATTTCATTGCATTATGAAGCTTCAGAGAACTGCTAACATGGATCACTGACCTGGCATTGTGCTGAACACATTTGATTTTCTCATCATACAGGTCATAAAATTGAAGCACAAATTTGAAAACTACCCCCTGGAGATGTGGAGTTTTTAGGACTATAGATACAGATCCCTATCTCCTAACTGAAGTATTAACAAAGAATAGATCTTCCTAGACCTACAGTGGAGGGTACGTCCTGACAAACCCATCGTAAGTAGAAAATATCCTAAGTCAAAAAAGCACTTAATATGCTTAGTGCATTGAACATCATAGCTTAGACTAAACTACCTTAAATGTGCTCAAAACACTAACATTAGCCTACAATTGGGCAAAAACATCTAACACAAGACTATTTTATAATAAAATAGTTCATGTAGTTTACAAGACTATTTTATAATAAAATAGTCCATGTAGTTTATTGAACACTGCTGTTGTTTAGTCACTAAGTCATGTCCAACTCTTTCCAACCCCATGGACTGCAGTCTGCCACTCTTCTATCCATGGACTACCCAGGCAAGGATACTGGAGTGGATTTCCTTATCCAGGGGATCTTCCCGACCTAGGGACTGGACCCACATCTCCTGCATTGCAGACGGATTCCTTACCGCTGAGCCACCAGGGAAGCCCCTACTGTGTACTGAAAGTGGAAAACAGAACGGCCGTATGAGTATAGAATGGCTCTGTGTGTATCCGTCATCTACCCTCACGATCATGCAGCTGACTGGGAACTACAGCTTGTGGTCGCTGCCCAGCATCACAAGAATATTGTACCTCACACCACTAACCCCAGGGAAAAAAGTCAACAAAATTCAAATTTTGAAGTGCAGTTTCTACTGAATGTGTATAGCTTTCTCATCATTGTAGTCAAAAAATCAAATGAAATTATTGTAGGTCAGGGACCACCTATAACCTGGTATAGATTTGGATCACGGCTGCTGCTAATGCTGCTGCTAAGTTGCTTCAGTCATGTCTGACTCTGTGAGACCCCATAGATGGCAGCCCACCAGGCTCCCCCATCCCTGGGATTCTCCAGGCAAGAACACTGGAGTGGATTGCCATTTCCTTCTCCAATGCATGAAAGTGAAAAGTGAAAGTCAAGTCGCTCAGTCCTGTCTGACTCTTAGCGACCCCATGGACTGTAGCCCACCAGGCTCCTCCATCCATGGGATTTTCCAGGCAAGAGTACTGGAGTGAGGTGCCATTGCCTTCTCCGTTGGATCACAGCAGGGAGACACAAAAGCACATTTATTAGGTGCTGGGTGCCAGGGAGACTGAGGCCCCATTGCCCACTTGAGAAGGCCAGAACTCCAAAGTCATTATCACTATGACCATGATGTAACATGGTACAAAAATGGAGAAGACTCCAGATCCCCATAACTTCATCTCTTGCTTACTTTAATATTCTTTGACCATCCTGATAGTTCTCAGCTTTTTCTTTTCACAGTAAAACTTCCTAAGAGTTGACTACACCTACACCCTCCACTTTCTCACCTCTAGTTCCTTTTGGCACCTTCAAAGGCTGAAGAGCTTGGACTTGAGAGCAATGATCCCCCAACCTTTTTGGCACCAGGGGACCAGTTTCATGGAAGACAATTTTTCCACGGACTGTTGGAGAGGTGGATGGTTTGGGAATGATTCTCATAAGGAGTACGCAGCCTAGATCCCTCACAGGCACAGTTCACACTAGGGTTTGTGCTCCTATGAGAATCTAATGCCACCACTGATCTGACAGGAGGTGGAACTCAAGCAGTAATGTGAGTGATGGGGAGCAACTGTAACTACAGATGAAGCTTTGCTCATTCACCTTCTGCTCACTTCCTGCTGTGTGGCCTGGTTCCTAACAGACCACAGACGGGTACTGGTCCATGGCCCAGGGGTTGGGGACCCCCACTCTAGAGTCCAACTGCCTCCATTACCTTCTATAAGGCTAAGGGCAGACTGGGCACCTCTCCTATGCCTGTATTCTCATCTATGAAAAGGCAATAGTGGTGATGTCTACCCCTTAATGTGGTCGTGGTGCTAAATGGGTCAGTGCATATGCCTGGTACGTGGGATACACAGTGCACTCCACTACTGTTACCATAGGGCTGGGGGCACATTTGCCCTGCTCAACCGTTAGCATTAACCTTCCTGTTCTCTTTCCACTATTGCCTCATCTGGTAGGTGATCTTGCACAAGAAAACTGGTAGGCAAGGCCAGCCCTTCTTTTGGGGGCTCCTTTGAATGAGGAGCCTTACAGGTCCCACACTGCCATAGACTGCACAGGGAAGCATGACCCTGGACCCACACAGGCCATATACTCAGAGCAGCTTTTCCAGTGATAAAGCAAGTGTTTGGCACCCAACTACCTTATCGAATTTATTTCTCAATTAAGTCAGGTCAGGAAAGGCAATCTTATCAAAGGGTACATGGAGGCCCCTAATGGCCCATCTACCATCTGAGAGCACCAGGGTCACTCCTCTGCCCTCCTGTCCCTTTAACTGCTGGCCTTCATCTTGCCACTTAAAGGTCAAGATACCCATTTCCTAGTCTCTCGCCTTCCTCCTCCCTGTTAGCATCTTCTCCATCCCTCAGTTGACTTGCTCCTCAGCTGGCTATGCAGGCTCACTTCTGGTAGGGCTCAGTTGAAAGCCTTCATTCACTCCACCTCCGCAGCTTTTGAAGTTCTTGTCTTTTCTCCAACCTGATTCCACTCGATATTTCACAGGCTGCCGGTCCAAATGTACTCAAACTCCTCCTGACCACAACAGGTCAAGCCCTGACTTGAGAGTCACCTTTTACCTATGTTAAATTTTAATTTCAGACAAATGACAATGTATATGTCCTAAACACTGCAGGGAGGCAAAAATACTGTTTTATCTGGAATTCAAGTTTAACTGGGCATCCTGTGCCACTACTGCTAAGTAGTTTCAGTCGTGTCCGACTCTGTGCGACCCCATAGACGGCAGCCCACCAGGCTCCCCCGTCCCTGGGATTCTCCAGGCAAGAACACTGGAGTGGGTTGCCATTTCCTTCTCCAATGCATGAAAGTGAAAAGTGAAAGTGAAGTCGCTCAGTCATGTCCGACTCTTAGCGACCCCATGGACTGCAGCCTACCAGGCTCCTCCGTCCGTGGGATGTTCCGGGCAATAGTACTGGAGTGGGGCATCCTGTATATTTGCTTAATGCCACAACCCTACTTGTCCCTCCCCTTTATGCTCATGTTCAGGATTGGCACCATCATCTCATCTACACCATCAGTGGCTGACACACCCACACCACCCTGCAGAGAGCCCTTCCCGGCTAGCAGATTGGTGGTTGTGGGGGGTGGGGGAGAGTGTTGCCAGACATCACTGACCTGGTGTGCATTCACCCCAGCCCTGTGGCCATAAACCTTCCCTCCTCTCATGGCTGGAAGTTTGATCCACCTCATCCTTCACCTCCCAAGAGATCTTCCCTGACTACTCCATCAAAATGCACCTCGCTTCACCCTGCTCCTCCCTTCTCTTCATCTTCACCCCTTTCTCCTCTTCCCTCCCCTGAAAGGGACAATAAACATTACTGTTACATAAACTATTTTATTTAAATAAAATCAGGGGCAGATCCTTTCCCCCCATACACACAGGCACATGCATGCACGCACGCACGCACGCCCACGTCCTCCTCCATTTTCCCTCCACCCATGGCCACCTCAAACCTGGCAGTTCTCATCATGACCATCCTGTTTTAACCCTGGGACAGAGACACAACCTCTATTTGAAGGCCCTGCCCCACCCCACCCCTGCCCTCCTAGTTGATGGCAGCAGCACACAGGCCTAGGCACAAATTCTCCTGTCCAGAGTCCAGCTCTCAGCCCTCCTGGGGTGGGACACGAGGATCGGTTCCCCAAGGCACCCAGATCCAGTGTAGCTTCCCTGCCTTTCCCCCACACAGCATGGGAGTGCCATCAGACACCTGAAACTGCTCCCTATGGAGGGTGGGTTCCCTCACTGCAGGCCAACCCTGCCCTGTATCAGCAGAGGCTCTCCAGCCAAACCTGAGCATACCCCAAGGGATTCTGGACTAGGTATGGTTTGGTTTCGGGAAGAGTGAGGGAGAGCAATTGAGCACCAAATTCCCTAACTCCACCCGATAGAAGAATGCCAAGATTTGGTTCAGCATCCTCTACCCAGAAAAAGTAAACAGACCTAACTCCACAGCAGAAATGGGAAGAGCTTCAGCCATCAGAACCTCACTACATCTCCACCCCCTAACACGGACCCACTAGCACCTTGGCAATGTTGGACACAGCCCAGCTGGGAAACACAATGCACACGGGAGCCTATTTGGAGTTGGTAGTGTTGGTTGACAGTGGGATTGGCCTTCACCTTCCCTGACACCAGTATCCCTAAAGTCCTGCTTTGAGGCACAGGTGGCTTCGGTCATGAGGAGGGAGCACTAAAGGGATGGGTGGTGTCTTCCAGAGGCACACAGTCCCGCAGCACTTCTTACGTGTTACCCATGAGCAGGCTGGGACAGAGGATGGGCTGCTGGGCTGCTGGAGGGTTCCGCAACATCCCAGGAACCACCTGGGAGATGAGTAGGTGGGAGGGGGACCCATCCATTCACTCAAGCTGGGGGAACCAAGATGCTGGGACCCAGATCCAGTGCCCATCTTCTCTGATGGCTTCCCTGTGCTGCCCAGACAAATTTCCCTGAGGGGAAAAACCAGACAGAAGTCAGAAAGAGGGCAGCAGACAGACAGACTGTGAAGGACCAACACGGGGAAAGGAGATGTCAGAGCCAAAGACAAGCCTTCTGAAAGGGTAAGGCAAAGAGAGCTGCCACCTGTGGGGGGCAGGGCAAGGTGAGAAAGCCAGGACATATACAACAGACTCAAGACACAGCCAACCTGACCTCTCTGAGGGAAGCAAGGACCCGAGGAGAGGGAGCTAGGAATCTGCAGGGCCCTCCTTGGGCCAGTGGTGGTATGAATGCATCAGCCACCCTGAGTACCGGGCTACAGGCTGATACTGCGCTGGTGGCGACCTCCACGACCCCCACTCCGGGGACCCAGCTCCTGGCCATCGAGACTGGTGTGGTCCGAGAGACCCCGCAGGTGCTCCACGGAATCACACTTCTGCAGGTCCGAAGCCACAGTGCGCAGGCTCAGCAGGCTCAGCGTGTCGGTGTCCGGGGCAGCGCCAGGCCCCAGGCTGACGCCTTCCTCCAGCCCTCCACCCTCCGCCCCCTCGATGATCCCGCTGTCCGCATCCTCGCCACCATCAGGCCCAGCCTCCGCCCCTACTGGAGAGGAGCGCCTCTGGCCCGGGGTATGAGCAGGCTGGCCCCGGCGCCGCGCATGAATCTGCTCGCTGATCTGCTCCAGGTTGCGCAGGGCGACTGAGTAACGGGTCTTGGCCTGGGCCACCTGCTGCTCCAGCTCTGTCACCTTGGCCTTGTGCTCCTGCAGAGGGAGGGTCAGAGTCAGGTGACCCTTTGGGCAACTGTCTGAGGCCCCTGGAGCTACCAAGTCCTCTCAGACCCACTGAGATGTTCCTTCTCCAATCTTGGCTCTGCTCATCCCCAACCACTAATCTGCAGTGCGGAACCAACGCTACCCAGCCCCTCTCCACTCTTCTTCCTGGGATCCTCCTTCCCCAGCAACCTGCCCTGGTCCTACCTGGCATTCCAGGGTCTTTCTCCCAGGTCTTCTTTCCCACCCACTGCTCCCGTTCCCTATCTGGCCAATTCCTCTCCCCTTTCTCTCTGGTTTCCCCCAATTCTCACTTCTCCCTTACGTCCCTTCTCTGTCAGCATCCATTCCCCACCCCCACCTCCCATTCCTGTGGAGTCATTCTGAGCATACCTGCCCCTCGACACCGGCCTGGTGGATAGCACAGAGAAACAGACTAGTGTCCCCTCTACCGGCCCTCCCTTTCTATGCCTGCCCCCTCCCATCCTCCGCCCCTCCCCCCACACTCAGCTACCTCCAGGATCTGGCTGAACTGGGCCTTGAGCTCAAAGTAGGGCCGGCTCTTGCCAATGGCGCGGCGGAGGGTCTTCTGCAGGGCCTGAACCCGAGCCTCAGCCTGCTGGCACAGCCGTGTCACGCGCTGGTGCTCCCGCTCACCACGAAGCCGCTCTTCCTCTGCCTCGTTCACCTGGGCCAGGTGGGGCGGAGCACACACACCACTGAACACGGACCCACACTCCTGCCCCTATAGCCTGCCCAGTCTGTCACTCCAAATGGTAAACTGTCTACAGAGCCCGGAGAGGGCACTGAGCTCCCAAGGCACAAGAGAACTGTGGGTCCTCGCGCCTGCCTGTTGTTACCTGCACCACCCACCACCTCTCAGCTGTGTTGCTGCCAGGAAGTGCTGAGGTCCTTAGCCCACTCACGAGCGTGCAGGAAATGTCCATCCACCTGTGACACATCTGCCACATCGTGGTCCTCAGAGCTCACCCTTGGGGGTTGGGGGGAGGGAGGAACCTCACTGGGAGAGCCACAGCTCTGCACTGGGTTCTCCAGGTTTCCATGTCCAAGCAGATAACAGGCAAGGGCTCCAGCCACCGCATCCACCAAGACCAAGGAGTCGACCTCACACACACACAGCTTCAGCAACCCCTCCCCCAGTGCTGTGTGAGTTCCAGAGAAGTGGAACTCCTGCTCTCATGTGACCCATAGGCCTGGACTAAGGAGCACACAAAAAAGCTTGAGAAATGACCACTCCCCAGGAGCTGACATTTACTCCTACAGAATAAATGAATGTGTCCCCTCAAACTTTTTTTTTTAGGTTTTTTTTTCAATGTGGACCATATTTAAAGTCTTTATTGAATTTGTTACATTGTTTTATCTTTTGGTTTTTTTTGGCTACCAGCCATGTGGGATCTTAGGTCCGCCAACCAGGGATCAAACCCACACCTTCTGCACTAGAAGGTGAAGTCTTAACCATCAGAGAAGCCCACCCCCACCCCCCGCCCGGGCCCCACAAAAAAAATTCTTGTGTTAAAACCCTAACCTTAATGTGGGCCCTCTAAGAAGTGATTAGCTCAAGAGCGGAGAGCCCTCACGAATGAAATTATCTGCCTTATAAAACAGGCTTCAGAGAGCTCCCCAGGTCCTTCAGCCATGTAATAAAATAGTGAAGACAGCTGGCCATATGGGAAGCAAGAAGCAGGCCCTCAGCAAACACCAAATCTGCCTGTGCCTTGATCTTGAGATGTCCTAGCCTCCAGAATATAAACTTTTGACGTTTAAGCCACCCAGTCTGTTATTTTGTAGTAAAGCCAATGGACTAAAACACTTGTTCTTTACAAGGTGAAGGTGGGAGACTAGAGCTGATGCCAGGGATCCTCCCACTCCCCAACCCCCACAGAAGCAAAGCGAAAGTCTCTCAGTCACATCCGACTCCAGGCCAGAATACTGGAGTGAATAGCCCTTCCCTTTTCCAGAGGATCTTCCCAACCCAGATATAGAACCCAGGTCTCCCACATTGCGGGTGGATTCTTTACCACCTGAGCCACAAGGGAATCCCCATAGGAAAGACTGGAAATAATACACAAATTATACTTTGAAAACCAAGGTACGCTGGCAGAGCTTAAAAGCAAGAAAGGAAGAACATTCAGAAAATAGAAACAAAGGGTCACAGCTAAACATAACAAAGGAGAGTTGAATCCAGAGCATTCAGGAATGAACTTGAGTCACTCCCACATCTGGAGGCAAAGATTCAAGAAGAGCCAAGAAGGACCTTCTAAGTCAAAAGGAAGTATGTATGGGACACACAGGAGGCCAAACAGAGCAGAGAGCTAGGACCAGACTTTTCCTAAAACAGAATCAAAACTGAGGGAAGGCAGGAGCAGGAGAGAGACAGAAAGGAGTGAGGAAGGTGACAGGATTCAGGGAAAGCAAACGAAGTACCAGAACTGGCAGAAGGGACCAGCGGCACTGCCTGGCTCACCTTGCAGGTGGCGTGGTTGAGCATCTCCTGCCATGTGGGGTCCAGCCGGTTCTTGTCAGCCATGACGCCCTGCTCCGCCACAAACACCATCTCCCGGGCAGCGTTGTGCATGCTCACAGCCCGCTCATATCGCAGTGCTGCCTTCTGTGTCTCCTGCTGGGCCTGGGAGGGGGCGTGGGGAAGGACCATCAGGAGACTGAGCTGCAAAAGACCCCTGGCTGCCCATGGAGACCCTCCCTGGGCAAGGACAAGAGAAGGAAAAAGGCCCACTGTAATGCTGGTTTCACCTCCCAAACTGCACTAAGGATAAGTGCTGAGGAAGCAAAATTCTACAAAGAATATGTTCCAAGGGTAAGTAAAAGAAGAAATATATGTAGAAATAGAAGGATACTGCCAGTGGAGGGCAAAGCATATAAAATCCAGCACTCTCCAAGGCTGCTGGTCTTTTGCCCTAGGAAGAACAAAGAAAAATCCACATCTTTTAGTTGGAAGGTGGTTAGTTGATGGTTGAGACCATCAGCTCCAGTCCAGCAGATAAGCTGAATGAAATAACCAGACAACTGCTTGGAGATATTCATCATAACCATAGTTACCAAACAAAATACTAGAAACAAACCTAAGTTTTCAGTTACAGGAAACTGGTTAAACAAATAATAGTACATCTAACATAAGAAAATCTTAAGTTCCTAAAAGCAATGGCATGGATGGGTAATTCTTGGCATGGAATCATGTCCTCAAAAAATAAAGAGATAAAAACAGTACATGTATGATCCCATTTTGGCAGGATATATTTTTTTTTTTAATTTTTTTTAGAGATTATCTGTGCTGTATTAATTGCATTTTTATTTTCTATGTTTCATGGTGTTTTGATATCTTGGAGGCCTTGCTGGCCCTCCTAGGGCTGCCTAACTTCGAGAGACAGTGAACTACTCTGTGAGCACACTTTTTATATGCAAATCCACCAATCTGAAGCCCCATCACCTCCTTTATCTAACTCTCTTAAGCCAGTATTTCCCCTGCTCTAAATCACTGAAAGGCTAGGTACCAGAAAACTAGAGACCTTCCCCATAGTCCAGAGCCTGCCTCTGTTATTCAAACTGGCCAATCCTAAATTTGCTCAAAGCTGCTTACACTGTCTTACCCACTCCTTCCCGTGAAAACAACAATAAAGGCTCTACAATAAAAGCTCTGAGATAAGCTTTCCCCTCACATTTTCTGCCTCCTCACCCATTCAGGTGCTTCCCCATGTAGTCCTGAATAATCTGACAGGCTCTATTCTCTTAGGAACTAAGTAATAAACTTTTTTAAGGTAGTTGTCTCTGTGTCTGTCACCTTACCACATTGACTAAAACAACTTTCAGGTACAAAAATCACAAAACATGCATGTGGTTGGATCTGGGGAGATTCTGGTTCTCTTATCTTGTTTTATAGTTACAAGTTATACTTATAGCCTTCCAATAGTGACCCCATATTATTTATATAAAGAAAAATTTAAAAAGAAGGAAATGGGGTAAATGAGTGGAGAAGCAAGCAAAGAGAGCATGAACCAAAGGGGATACAAGAAGAAAAGATAACTAGAAGGTGCTCTGTCTCACACCCCATACAGAGACAGGAGACTTCAGGGCCAGGCTCTGCATGCAGCCCCCACCCCAGAATGTGGGTCAGCTGGCCGCACCTCCTTAGCCAGCCGCCGAGCTTCATAGTAGGGCCGGGCCTTCTCGATGCAGCTCCCTAAGTGGGAGCCCTGCGTGTTGAGCTTCCTTGCTGACTCCTGCAGGATCCTCCGGTAGGTGGTCCTGGCCTCCTGGCAAAAGGATAGAGACACGGGCAGAGGGAGGCATGTGCCTGGGTCCTAACCCCTCTTGTTTTTCATACATGCCCCTTCCCCTGCCACTGTACTGAAAGAGGACAGAAAATGATGAAAGCACCTCTGGAACCAGCCCAAGAGTGTGAGGAAAAGGAGCATCACTCACATCCAGCTGCAGCTCCACTTGGTTGATTTCCTCACTGGCCTGGTTCAGATGCTCCAGCTCCTCCTGCCACAGAGAGAGGCAGAAAGTTAGAGCAGCAGAGGAAAGCAGCCTCAGATGAACCAGGCAGGGCAGGAACATGGGTACAGAGGGAAAGCCCAGCTAAGTAGGGAAGGGAAGAAATGGAACAGGTCATTGTCAAATGCCTTCTTGTCAGAGATCTAATAACATACTGCCTCTTGTAATCCTCACAATTCCACCTCTATATCATGCAGTAAATCCCCATTTTAAGGACAAGAGAATTGAGGTTCAGTATGGAAAACTCCTACACACACAACACAGTGGCAACAAGTCTGCGGCCATCAGACTGCACCACCACCTCCTCCTCGTACTCCAGCCAGGAGTCTCCTCAGAGCTAATGGTCTCTGTCCCAGGCAAGGAGAAACCCCTGGGCCCTACTCACCCAGCACATTTTTACTACACACTTATACACTTAGCACCATGAAACCTAGAATTTAGAGCACAAAGCAGCAGCAGCTCACAGCCCAAGAGTAAGCAACAGGCCCTTGGTCATGTGAGGAGCCACAGGAGAGGAGGGCATGGTAAGGGCTGGGAATCAACAGGAGAGCAGGTGACCAGGGCAGGCAGGTTGTCAGAAGCCAGAGAGGCTGGGGCACAGGGACAGGATACTTGGACTTCTCCCAATGGCAGGGGCAACCCCTCAGAGCTTGATGCCCCCCGTGGTTTAGGAAGGCAGACTTGGGCAATGTAGGGAAAGCTTGGAGGGGCCAGAGAGACAAAAGTGGAGGCTGTCTGTAGTACTCCAGGTGGGAAAGGAGACGGCAGATCCCTGGGAAATCCGGGATGCAAAAATCATTAGGACATCGTGAACAATTAAGGTCACGGGAAGAATACATGGTTCAAGAGACCTCTAACTGCTTGGGCGGTGGTGACAGGACCCCAGGTCCCCACATAGTAGATCCTACGGCAAGGAGGGAGAGCCTCAGGAAGAAGTTCACCAGACACACTGGCCTGAACTCCTCACTGGCCCCAAGCGCTGGCAAAAGAAGCAAAAACCACCCGTGCATTTCAGTGGCAGGGAGGGTGCTGGCCTTGAGTATCCTCCTCTCCCCTTGGTCAAGTTCCTGGGGCCCAGGGAGCCAATGACACTCCCGAGGAGGAGCAGTGCCTAGAGAGATGCCTGGTGCTCAGCTACAGCTTCCTCCTTCAGGCCCTGGGCAGGCCAGCAGTAGCCAGCCTGCTGTCTGCCTGCACCCATGGCCATGCCCTACACTCCACCTGCACCTGGAAGTGAGGAACGCCGCCATCACTGCTCCTGCATACTTCATTTGGCCCTTTCAAAAGCCCATTGTGTGATCTCCCTTTAGTCCTTTTATTTCTGTACCTCACCTCAAGCTCTGAAAGATTTGAGTCAGCAAGTAAGAATGCAAGAAATCAAGTTATGTGCTCTAATTACAGTATAAGATAGAACACAAAGGAGGAAACATACAACGAAACCAGGAACAATGATACGAAAATACGCATACTCACAACAATGTAGACTCTGCCTCAGAGAGGACCACAAACTTGTTGTCTCTCAACTTTTCAGAACAGAGATATCTGACAGAAATATAATATGAGCCTTATCCGGAATTTTTAGTTTTATAAAAGCCACATTTGTAAAAGAAAGAAAACCACCAAGATAAAATTTTAACAGTACATTTCATTTAATTCAATATATCTAAAATAATAACACAATTTCAACCTGTTATCAACATAAAATAATAACTACCAATATTGTAACTTTTTTTTAAACCATGGCTTTGAAATCCACATGCATCTGACCTTAGAGCACACCTTACGTGGATAGTTGGATGTAGCTCCTGTACTGGTCTGGGTAGAGCTAGAAGTGCACAAGATCCACTGATTAGTCACACAACTCAGTGCTCATAAGGTAACAACTGGCCACTGTGGAAAAGAGGCTGCCGGCATGGCTCAGAGGACCCCAGAGGAAGCCTGGGGCAGTGCCAACACCACCCTACATGCACACAGCTTTGAGTTTCACAGTGCCTTCCTGACAGGGATGTCCCCTTCGGCTAATGAGATCACCACAAAGAAACTGTCAGAAAAGACAATTCCTGTCTGGGTGAGAGGAACCAGGCCCTCTTTGGGCTCTGCTTTCTGTGGCTGAACTTGGTCCACAGGGAGTTTCAGATAATCTAAGGGAGGAGGTGACCAGTCCTTTCAGCAGTTCCCACTGGAATATTCTCTATCTCAACCCATTCACATTTGATAGACAAGAAACAATGGGGCAGGGAATCAGAGATGGAGTTAGGACCCAGGACCTGACCTATGATCTGGCTTTCCTGCTACTATTGATTACATTCCTAGGACTAATGATGTCCTTAGATGGATGCCTCAAAGACAGGAGTACCACCACCTAAGAAAACCTACAGTCTTGGTAAGATAATAATAATTTGGGGGCAGAGGAGAAAGAGGTTAATAAAAGGCACCCTGTAATGTTCCTCTGAGCGAACCAAGGTCTAAGACAGGATCCCATTTGGTTCCACAGCCCAAAGCACTCCCAGACCCTGACAAGATCATCAGAGGAGTGAATGGCAAGTCGTCGTCACTGAAAAGAAAACAGAAGACTTTGATTCTTGGTCTACAGAAGCAGGCATGTATGTCTTTCTATATCGAAACTTGTACCCACGAAGCACCTCCAGCAATTTAAAAAGGCTTCCTATTGACTCTGAGGTCTGCTCCTCAGAGTCACAAGGCTCTAACAGGACAAGAAGACTGGGGAGAGAGCAGGCTGGAGGGCAAAGGGTTAGGGGATGGGGGTAGCCAGGCTGAGGCAGACCCAGGGCAAAGCACAGCAGGAAGCCAACAAGCACCCAGGGCTCTGCTTTGGGTCACTGGCAACACATTCCATTTGGCCTGCTGCACCAGGGACTCCTGGCCCTGACTGAAATCGAATTCGAGGAGGATGAAGTCTGAGTCAGCATTCACCATCCATCAGTGAGCCTGCAGCCCGCAGGGAGGGTGACCTTCCCGGAGCACACCAGGCTGATGCCCAGCACGCCAGGCCACTCAATCAAAGGCAGTTAGAAGACAGATGCTCTTCCCCAACTTGTGCGAGCCATTAAAACACTCAAGCTCAAAATGAAGTATAATCTTATAAACTGTGTTGTACACCCAAAATTTATAAAATATCCTAAATCGAATATTGATATTTCTTGATTTAAAAAAAAAAAACCAAATCCACAGTCAGTCAGGAGAATTAGGGTGATGCAGGACCTAAAGGCTTGGAAATAAAGTAAAAATGACCTCCAGAGCAAGCTAAACTAAACATTTCAGACAATCCAGAGATTGCAAAGTCACTCTGAGGAGGAAGAGGTGAATGAAAGCATCTACTTACCTGAGAAAAGAAATGTGTCCATCACAAAGAGGGCTGAGAAAGGTCATAGGAGAGAAGACCCAGGCCCATCCCAGTACTACCCTCCTCTATTCGTTCCTGCCACTGGGACCCTGCCTCTCAGAAAGCTAAGGCCCAGCCTGGATGCCTCAGAAAAACTGTGCTGAGGTCAAGGCACAGAGAGACATCCAGTGGACTTCCCTGGGATCAGCACACTTCAGGTAGGCCTACAGCTGGCAACCACCTGGTTTCCCTCCAACTTCCAGAGGATTCTAGACAACTTCCAGACAAGAAGGCACAAGCTGTCTGTTTGCCAAGAATCCCCATTCCCCACACCAGAAAGAGCCTAGCCCTAAGGGACCATTTCTGGGAATTCCAGAAAATACCTGAATAGGGTCTCCATCTTTGGGCTATCCTTGGATCCGTGGATTCGCCCAGGCCACCAGTCATAACTTCTCACCCCAGACAAGAGGGGAATACACACATCTGGCCAAAGCTCAGGAACGAGTGTTTCTAAACTTCCCTGGTAGGTACTGATGGATTTGTGGGTAGACAACCACTGAACGCACCAATCTATTTAAAGTGCTAAAATACAGGATCAGGATAACATGATCTTGCACACTGTCAACACTACAAAGAAACTCAAAAGACGCATACCCAATGTCTTTCTCATCTAGAAGAGCCCAAACCCAGATCTGAAGGCTACCAGCCTTCACTATGAAGGACGCTCCTTACATCAAGCTGCCTCTCCCACACAGCAAGAAGATGCTGCATCTCTGCTGAGGCCAGAGCACTAGACCAGTCTCATCAGCGAGGGAGGCCTCTACAATAAGACCTTGCCTCCCTACATAACCTACAGCATTCCACAACGTGCCTCCTGGTTTAGCAACAGAGACTAGGGTCCTCCTGTCCCTCTTGCTTCATTAACACTGCAAGCTCACTCAAGGCAAAGTGAATCTTACTCTTGCTCAGTATTCTCTGATCCTCACAGAGTTCACCCAATACAACTGTCGATGATGATGGAAATGTTCTACATCTGCCCTGCCAGCAACACCTGAGGAACTGCAATTTTTTTTTTATTGATTCTTAACTGAATTTAAGTATCCACATGCAGCTAGGGGCTACTTTATTGGACAGTGCAGCATGAAAGTTGCCCTTTAACACCACCACCTTTGCCTGTGTAGGCAATGGAAAAATACACAGGAGCAGAAGCGACTGAGCAAAGAAACCACAACTTATTCTCCTCTGCAGTTGAGCAAGGAATGATGCAAAGGGGAATATGAAGAATATCAACAGGCCCTCCTCCCTGACAAACAGAGATCTCTTTCTCAAAGCAAGACCTACAAACTTTCATCAAAGATAGGCAAGAGAGTTTGTGAAAGAAAAGAATCACAGGACAGGGTCAGAGCAGAGCGGCAAAGAGCTGTGCAAATAAACTAGACCAAGCTTTCATCTTACAAATGAAGAAAAGGAGGCTCAAAAAGGTTATGTAACTTACATGAAAATCACAAATCATAGGGCTAGAGGATGCTTGAATCTCATCCCAAGGCTTTTTTCACTACAACTTGTTTCCTAGGTGGACAATAAATCTATATAGAACTAGCGGGAGAAATTGAGTTGTTTTCAATGCAGTGCCCATGAAACAGAGCAGAAATAAATTACTGACTCATGCCAGTAAACAAATGGCTCACCACTGCTACACTATCAGCACAGACAGTTTCCCCACACATGTCCCAGGAAACTCCACCAAGAGAAAGAAGGAAGGATGCTAGGACTAGCTTTGAAATCTTCCTGACTCACTAAAGTAACCTAATAAAGGTCTGTTGACAGAGAAGCCCAGGAATGAGAGCGCTGGGAGGCTCTTGCTCACCTGCAGAGGTGTGAATCACTGCCACATCAGAATCTGGGGGATGCTACCATACCAAACAGCAGACTCAGGCCCCAAACATACAAGAGCACCCTGGCTCTCACCTGCCTAAACAGCTTCTCCAGGGAACTCTTCCCTGCCACTGTCCAGAAACACCACAATCCAGCCTCAGCCAGTCATGCATCTACCACGTGTGCTGCCTGTCCTCCTCCTCCTCCACTGCCTCCTTCACAAAGTTCTGCCCCTCTACCAACGAGTAAATGCCCCAAGGCAACAGATCAGCTCTTCCACTCATTTGATTGACCCAGCATCCTCAAAGCAAGAAATTTGTGTTATGAAGGATTGACCGTACGTGATATAACTCTCTGCATACATCAGATTTCCTTACAGGTCTAAGCCTGGTGCCACCTTTATAGGACATGAAAAGTCTCACCTTTCACAAATAAGAATGTCCCTGGGAGGCACTGATAAGAAAGCAGGAGAGGAAAAAAGATTCAAAATTGCCTCCAATCTCAAAGCCATCTTCTTTCACATCCCATTGACGCTGCATCTCTGAGTCAACAGCCCCTTGGCATATTTGGAAAAGAAACAACAGTTCTACTTTCTTCTGACCTAAAGTGTGCGTCCTACACCTGCTGCCCAATTTATCAGTAAAGCCAGAAGCAACACATCCCAGGCACTCAGGCCCAGCGTCTCTCTGTACTCCCACCGTACACAACTCTTTTAGCACTTGTGACAGTACACTGCAATGATTTGTTGACAATCCTTTCCTGCCCCAGTGCACTGGGAAAAGAGTAAGTCTAACTCCTCATTTATCTGACAGTTCTTCAGAAAAGCTAGAATCTAATTTCCCTATCCTCCCCCAACTCAGTCTTCTCACCTGTATTCTTTTTTTTTTTTTAACTTTACAATATTGTATTGGTTTTGCCATATATCAAAATGAATCCGCCACAGGTATACATGTGTTCCCCATCCTGAACCCTCCTCCCTCCTCCCTCCCCATACCCTCCCTCTGGGTCGTCCCAGTGCACCAGCCCCAAGCATCCAGTATCGTGCATGGAACCTGGACTGGCGACTCGTTTCATACATGATATTATACATGTTTCTCACCTGTATTCTAGGATCCAGTTCTTCTTCTTCTCTTGGGGACAATTTGGCTTCACTGCTGTTGCTTCCACCTCCTCCAGGCTCCTCTGCAACTGGGCTCCGAGGGACTTCATCCTCTACAACCTCAGGCCGAAGCTCCCCCTGTGGGGTCTCCCGCCCCCCTGGAATCTGCCTGAGTTCAGCCATACTGGCAGGGAGAAGGCACAGCCCTAAGCATAAAAGAGGACTGACATGCTGGGACCAGGGCCCCAGCTTGGGGCTTCTTGGGCTCTGGGTGGCAAGAAGGGATTCTCTTCTCAGGGTGGAAAACGAGGGCACAGGAAGAACCTCACACTCGGTTAGAGGCCGAGATTCAAGCGGCCAGCGGGGTCCCAAGAGCTATAGCTTTGTATATGCAAAAGTCCTTCCCTGCCCGTCACAGGGAGTCCACCAGGAGAGACCCGGAGCAATAGCTCCGAGGCGGGGGGCAAAGGGGGCCTGGATCCTGGGCCGAGGCCTGCGAGGAGGAGCACCATTCGGGAGGGCGGAGGCAGGCGCCTCCAGGCTGTGGTGGCAACTGGAGAGAGAAGGCTGGGCCTGAGCAGAGGCTGCTGGCTAAGAGTCTCTGAGGAGCTGCAGGGGAAACAATGGCCAAGTACATGGTCAGAATTAGAACGTCGGCTACCAGCCTCTTTCCACCCCTCAGCCTCCCAAGGACTTTACTACCTTCCTCCCACACCTCCACATTCCGACCAACCCCCTCAACTTCTTTCCCGCGTCCCAGCATCTCTGGCCTAAGCCCCTCCCCCACCAGCGCCTTCCAGACTTCCCTCCGCATCCTAATCCTCTCCATCGTTTCCCCCAACCCTTCCCCAGCCCCGCGTCATTCCACCCCAGTCTGGCTTTGCAAATCACCTTTTAACCCCCAGCCCCACCCCACCTCCTCTTCTCTCTCCAATTCTGCGGACAACCCGAGCCTCGCATCTCCAACCCCCGCTCTTCCTAAATCACAAGGACCCTGGCCGCAAGCCTCCTACACGGCCAGGCGCAAAGCCCGCCCTCTGTTCGACTTTACCTCAGTTTACCTTCCCGTGCGCGGATCTCCGCTGCAAACAATCTTCCCCCGCCCTCCCCGCAACAAGCTGGTCCAACCAAATACAACGAGGCCGAAAGGAAGCGGAAATACATCATCCTGTAAAACACTGCCCTTCTTCCCTTTCGCCCCTCCCTCTCACGCTCTCCTGCTAACCAGGTCACGTCTGGATTCCTCAACGCTCATCTCCGCCTGGCCTTCGGTTTCCGTACAAAATGGTGTCTCACAGCTCTGACTCTCACCTTACATTGCTTCCAGCCCATCCTCTACCACTGATAAATGAAACTTAAATATGGGAGGGTTGTGCCGAGAAAAACTACGGAGGATAATGAAAGTCGAGAGACCCTGGTGAGTAGGGAAAGGTTGGAAATAAAACGGAGAGTAGACAATTGCCTCAAAAAGAGTGCTGCCATCTTGCTTTACGGCGACGGGTTCTGGCTGCACCCAAAACCGTTTCCGGCCTCTCCCAGGAAGTCGGAAGTGGGCTTGTGGGCATCCGGCAGCTGTGGTACTTGTCTGTGGGAGTCCGGCTTCAGCGGACTGCGCTCCGGGGGAGAGGGGTTGTTTTTTCAGAAATGACTCCCCTTATTCAAGTGAAGTCAGTGGTTCCCTTAGTTAGTAACGAAGTGTAAATGGCAGCTCTGATACGTAAATCTCTCTTGCCGGCGTCCTCCCCATGGCTCCGGCGCTGCACTTCGCCATCACCTCCCCGAGCCAGGCTCTGTCCCGCTGAACATCGTTGCAGTGGTATCGCCGATTAATCCGTGAGCACTGATTAGAAGTTTAGTTATCTGAATTCAGTGCTCTCGTGCACTCTGTTCGAAAGCCCACGAGGAAGAGGAGTTTGTTACATGGTTTTGTGTATCAATGAAAGGACCTGACCTAAAGTCACCACTTCCCAGTGTCACCAGGAGAGACCTGAAATGAAGGCTTCAGATTGGAAGGTTTACTTTTACTAAAGACTTAACTTCCTCTGAGGTGAAGAAATCAAATGGGCTGAATTTTCCTTCTCACTTGTGCACCCCTCCCTCCATCCCCTCACCCCATGAATAACCATGTTAAAAAAAAATTTTTTTTTTAAGTAGACCCAAATATATTTTTAAGTAAAAGTTATTTTCTTCCCCCCAAATTGGAAATATTATTTTTTAAATTCCAGAATTGACTTTTCTCCAGTGAATCAGCGAGACCCTAAGTAGCAATTCTAAGTAGATAAATCTGATAGATAATAATGTCTCATATCATACTCCTTTTTGTTATTAAGGTGCCATACAAAAACCATGAAAATTACATATAGAAATCAGGAATTATTGTCTGCTAGTTTCTTTAAGTTTGTAAAACTGGAGTTTCACTGTAATAATTCAGTTTTACCTACCGTCTTATGTGTGTGCTATCCTGAATTTTCTGAACCTTTACTATTCAGCACTGCTATAATATCTATAATCTTTATATCTTGTTCCACAACTTCTTTTCCCTGTGTGTTCATTCGTTAGCAGTCATGAGTTTCAAGTTATATATCTCTTGCGTTTGGTGGGAAAACACCTTGAACACACATAGTACCCAGACTGTCCCTAGATCACATCCTGAAGTTCAGTTGCCTCCCTGATGTCTCCACTGGCCTACCCTTGGGTTAACTCTCACTCACTGGGAGCAAAAGTGATATATCATCATGTATATGTGGTTGGTAAATCACCTCTGACTCTTTGCTACCCTATGGACTATAGCACACCAGGCTCCTCAGTCAGTGAAATTCTCCAGGCAAGAATACTGGAGTGGGTTGTCATGCCCTCCAGAGGATCTTCCCAACCCAGGTATGGAACCGGTGTCTCGTCTCCTACTTTGGCAGGCAGGTTCTTTACCATTAGTGCCACCTGGGAAGCCCCTCATCATGTATGGATTGTAGTGTAATCCGCAGAAGTTTTTCTGCTAGGTTTGGATAATGTTTCAGGTGGGAAGAGGTTAGGGAGCGCTGTGCACTGGCTTGTTTTATTGAGGCTGGTATAAACATTATGAGTTTTTTGTTGTTGTTTTTTTTTACAGCAGCACTATCCAATAGACCTACCTGCAGTGATGGAAATGTTTATATCAGCTCTGTGCCATATGTAAGCCACTGAGCATTTGAAATGGACCTAGTATTATTAAGTAAGTGCATTTTTAAGTTTAATTTAGATAGCTATGTGTAGCTATTGATTCCATTATTAGACAGCACAGTTTTAGAGCATGCCTTTCCTATGTAATCTTTTCCAGACAGGTAGTGAACCTCTGTCTATAACAAAACAAATGTCTCTCAGTCTCCACTCTCATTTGTCTCATCTCTATTTCCTCACCTCTTGTTTACTTCTGTAGTCTGACTTCTGCTCCTGCCACAGAAATATCAGGGATAAGCTCTGAGTATAACCAAGTGACTGATGTCTGACAATGGGTTGTTACTTCTCTCTCATCCTTCTTTAGCTTCTGAGTCACCCTTGTCCTGAGTTTCCTCTTTTTCTCTGACCTATTGGTTAATTCCTTTGAATAGTATGTTTACTGAGTGTCTGCTACATGCCAGGAGTTTGTTTGTATGTAGCTTATAGTCTGTGGTGTCATTTAATAAATTGGTGATATTCAACCTAATCAACTCAGAAATATGTTTTACCTTGCAACTTGGTATACATATATATATATATATGTAAATATATTCATAACAAAAGTTTCAAAAGAATTTCAATTTTCAAAAGAAGATTTTTGTTTGTGGTTGCAATAGGTCTTTGTTGCTGTGCATAGGCTTTCTCTAGTTTCAGCAAGAGGGGGCTACTCTTCCTTGAAGTATGCAGGCTTCTCATTTCAGTGGCTTCTCTTGTTGCGGCGCATGGGCTCTGGGTGCATGGGCTTCAGTAGTTGCGTCATGCAGGTTCATTAGTTGTGGCACAGGGGCCCAGTTGCCCCATGGCGTGTGGAATCTTGCTAGAGGTGAAGTGAAGTCACTCAGTCGTGTCTGACTCTTTGCAACCCCATGGACTGTAGTCCACCAGGCTCCCCCATCCATGGGATTCTCCAGGCAAGAATACTGGAGTGGGTTGCCATTTCCTTCTCCAGGGGATCTTCCTGACCCAGGGATCGAACCCAGGTCTCCCACATTGCAGGCAGACGCTTTAACCTCTGAGCCACCAGGGGATTCAAATCCATGTGCCCTGCATTTGCAGGTGGACTTCAAACCACTGGACCACCCAGGAAAGCCCAGGAAAAGATCTTTACTTAATATGCAAAGCATATTAATATTTGTTTTACTGTTTTCTTTTTAAATGCTGGTGAAGACCTATTCTGTTAATTTCATGAGCCACTCACAGTTTGGAAATCCTGCCCTAAATGTCAGTTCTTCCCAGGCCCTGATACTAGCCTCTGACCTTCTTATGTAGCCTAATTTCTCTGAAAGCCCTCACCCAAGTACATGGCTCTCCTACCCATGACTACTGCTCCTTCCTTGCAACTCTGTCTCTACCTAGAATCCCCACAGATCAGATTCTGAGATCCAGCAGCTTCTCAAACCAATGGCCAGCCCATGGCTGCCTCTCACTCACTGCACACAAGTCTGATGCCATCCCCTTTTCCCAAATCCTGCTACTTCTCCTATATTTAGTTGGTTGGTGAATAATTTTAATCATCAACCTATTTACTCCAAACCTAGATTACATCCTAAATGAATCCCACTATCTTCACTCAGCATCACATTAAGTATCTCAGTATCTGGAGAAGAGACACCTTCTCTCCATTTCATTGCCATTGCTTCAGCTTAGAACCTCCTCACCTCCCATATAGATAATATACTCAAGAATCTTCTAAATTAGCTCTATAGAGTAGAGCTTGGAGCAATGATAACTAATTTCTGTATCCACACTGTTCAGTATAGTAGCCACTAGCCAGGTGAGGGGTGCTTGAGAACTTAAAATGTGGCCAGTGCAACTGAGAAACTGAAATTTTAATTTAAATTTCGATAGCCATATGTGATTAGTGACTAATACATTGGACAGCACAATTTCAATGTTCTCCCCATTACAAGTGTACCCCCTTCCAGTCCCTGACACAAATAACTAACCCCTGTTGTCTAATGAATGAAATATAAAAATATGAAAGTCATATAAAGATGTCAGTAACACCACCAATTACTAGGTAGTATCACAAGTCATCTATTTCTCAATGAAGTAAAGTTTTCTCATAAATTACTTTTAATTTCTTCAAATACTGCTACCTTCATGTTTAAAAACTACCCTTTTTTAGTTTGTTTTTTTCACCAATAGAAACTACCTTCTATGTTGATTTTTTTCTTACTATAAGTCAAATACTTAATAAATAACACCATCAATTGCTAATTGAATGTTTTAGTTGACTGATGTGTAGTGATAGAAAGCAGATCAGTAGTTGCCTAGGGGAGTGGTGGTTTACAAAGTGGCACACAGAAACCTGTGGGTAGTGGATGTGTTCTCTATCTTGATTGTTGTGAGGATATAATTTGTGTGTCAGAAGTTTTCAAACCATACATTTCAATATCTGAAATTTTGTATGTCAATTATAAAGCTGTTTTATTTATTTTTTTTTTAAATCTGGCTGAATACTTGCTGCTCTTAGAAATACATAGTGTAGCGTCCACTAATACAGATAGATAAAAGGGAGAGCCTTTACTCAAATCCCAGAATTATTTCTACCCTTGTTAAATCTACTGGGTCTTCCAGAAGTAAATTATTTTCCCTGACTTGCTCATATCACTTGACAAAAAAAACATCAAACACTTATGCAATGTTTATCTTGTACCAGGCACCAAGTTCTGAGTAGTTTATGTCTATTCATTTGATCCTCATGACAACCAACTGAGGTATATTGTACCTCCATTTTTACAATTGAGGGACTAGAGGTTAAATAACTTGATTGAGTTTAGCAGAGAGTTGGAGAGAACAGATTGGAAAGCCAGGTTGGAACAGATAGGAAAGGGCATTAATGTCCTATCAGGAGAGTAAATTTTATGTAATGGTTAATACAAACGTTTGACAGTTTTTTATTAGGAGTATGACACAGCCAGAGATTATTTTAGGGAAATTCACCTGGCAGTTCACAGCTGTATTCCCCAGTGTTTAGAACACTACTTGGCATATGGTAGGCCCTCCATAAATATCTTGAATATTTATGGAACCATGTTGGGAGTTGTCCCATTTATTGATATAAATTTGTAGGGAAGGACAAACATTTGGATTCAATATTTTCAAACTGACAAATAATGCCCATAACTTCATTCTTGACCTTCTAACTTTCTCTCACTACATTCATTATTATGGTTCCAATTATCATTTCCATCTATAATGACTCCCATAAGAAACAAAAATATAGCTTCCTGTATTTCCCTTCATTGTTTGAGTTCTTCCCTCCATAGCTACACAAAAGAAAGTTATGTAATCCAACTCTCTTTCACATGACAGTGTGTCAAACCTGTGCACAGTCATCATGTACAGGTTTCTCTTTTCCAGGTTAAATAGTCTCAGCCCATTCAATCATGTATTGTATCTGTCACCATCTTAGTTACCCCTCTGGAACTGACCAGTGTCACTTAAACACATGACATCAATACTGACCAATGAGTCCAGAAATATCCTAATTAGTCCATTTCCTTGTCTTGAAAAGCTTTGGAATTATCCTCAGATGGTAAAGAATCTGTCTGCCTTGCAGGAGACCTGGGTTCAATCCCCGGGTGGGGAAGATCCCCTAGGGGAGAGCATGGCAACCCACTCCAGTTTCTTGCATGGAGAATCCCATGGACAGAGGAACCTGGGAGACCACAGCACGTGGACTCACACAGAGTCAGACACAAATGAAGTGACTTAGCATAGCACGCAGTCATCCTCAACACAGTGCTACCTTAAAATGTATGGTACCTTACGTCAGGCACATTTTTCATTTCTGCATCTGCCGCCTCTGTTCCTTCTGGTTCAGGTTGTCATCACCCTAGGCCTGTGTCTGTTTTCCACTTCCTTGCATCCTGCTGCCAGACATGTACTCCCTAATCCATGCTGCTCTACATGTATCAGCAGACATTCATTGAGTATTTGTGATGAGCAGGCCCTGTGCTCATGCTTCAGGGCATTGTTTTCAGGGCAAAGCCTTTCTCTTAACGATGGGGAAGAAGGGCATTCCAGCATAGGCATCTCCAGGTATATGGAGATGGCATTTCACTAAACTTTTAAAAATGGGTGGAATTCAAAGTAGAGTTGAATAGCATTCCAAAACCACCAGAACCTAGGGGGAGATGCATGGAATAGATTCTTCTTCGTATCCTTCCAAAAGAACCAACCTTGCTGACACTTGATCTCAGACTTCTAGACTCCAGAACTGTGAGAAAATAAATTTCTGTTGCTTAATCCACTCGGTTTGTGGTACTTTGTTAGAACTACCCTAGAAAACTAATACAAGCCCCAAACTAGAAATAACCTAAATGTTAATCAACTTTATTTATTTAGTGGAACAGGTAAATAAATATGGTATACTTACACAATGGAATACTATACAGCAACAAAAGTGAACTAACCACAACCACACTTAACAATATGAATAAACCTTACATGTAAAGTTAAGCAAAATGAATCAGATTCCAAAAGGGCACCTATAATATGATTCTATGTATCAATGAAAAGTGAAAGTGTTAGTTGCTCAGTTGTACAGGACTCTTTGTGACCCTATGGACTGTAGGCCACCAGACTTCTCTGTCCATGGAATTCTCCAGGAAAGAATACTGGAAGATTCCCTTCTCCAGGGGATCTTTCCCACCCAGGGAAAACCCCAACTGGGTCTCCTGCATTGCAGGCAGATTTTTACTGTCTGAGCCACCAGGGAAGTCCAAACTATAAATTAGCCAAAACTAATTTATGTTCTCAGAATTATGGTTACTCTTTACATGGGAGGAGAGACAAAAAATGAGCCAAAGCGTTTTGGGGGATTCTGGAAATATTCCATTTCTTTTTATTTTGAAATATTCCATTTCTTAATACGAATGCTGGTTGCATGGGTTTATTCAGTTGTTAACAAGCAATGGGAAGGGCTTGAAGGATCTAAGTGTACACAAACGACCGCACAGTTGCACTTTCTCACACACTAGCAAAGTAATTCTCAAAATTCTCCAAGCCAGGCTTCAACAGTATGTGAACCAAGAAATTCCAGATGTTCAAGCTGGATTTAGAAAAGGCAGAGGAACCAGAGATCAAATTGCCAACATTCACTGGATTGTAGAGAAAACAAGGACATTACAGAAAAACATCTGCTTTATTGACTACACCAAAGCCTTTGACCGTGTGGATCATTAACAAACTGTGCAAATTCTTCAAGAGATGGGAATACCAGACCACCTTACCTGCCTCCTGAGAAATCTGTGTGCAGGTCAAGAAGCAACAGTTAGAACCAGATATGGAACAATGGACTGGTTTCAAATTGGGAAAGGAATACGTCAAGCCTGTATATTGTCTCCCTGTCTTTTTAACTTACATGCAGAGTATATCATGTGAAATGCCGGGCTGGATGAAGCACAAGCTGGAATCAAGATCGCCAGGATCAATAACCACAGATAAGCAGATGACACCACCCTTATGGCAGAAAGCAAAGAACTAAAGAACCTCTTGATGAAACTGAAAGAGGAGAGTGAAAAAATTGGCTTAAAATTAAACATTCAAAAAACTAAGATCATGGCATCCAGTCCCATCACTTCATGGCAAATAGATGGGGAAACAATGGAAATGGTGACAGACTTTATTTTGGGGGGCTCCAAAATCACTGCAGATGGTGACTGCAGCCATGAAATTAAAAGACGCTTGCTCCTTGGAAGAAAAGCTATGACAAACCTAGACAGCATATTAAAAAGTAGAGACGTTACTTTGCCGACAAAGGTCCATCTAGTCAAAGCTGTGGTTTTTCCAGTAGTCGTGTATGGATGTGAGAGTTGGAGTATAAAGAAAGCTGAGCACCGAAGAATTGATGCTTTTGAACTGGTGTTGGAGAAGACTCTTGAGTGTCCTTTGGACTGCAGGGAGATCAAACTAGTCAATCCTCAAGGAAATCAGTCCTGAATATTCATCGGAGAGACTGATGCTAAAGCTTCAATACTTTGGCCACCTGATACTAAGAACTGACTCGTTGGAAAAGACCCTGATGCTGGGAAAGATTGAAGGCAGGAGGAGAAGCAGACAAGAGAAGAGAAGATGGTTGGATAGCATCACCGACGTGATTGACGTGAGTTTGAGCAAGCTCCAGGAGTTGGTGATGGACAGGGAAGCCTGGCGTGCTGCAGTCCATGAGGTCGCAAAGTGTCGGACACGACTAAGCGACTGAACTGAGCAGAGGAGAGGGGCAGAAGCTCTGGATGGGTGACAAGATATGTGGCACTAAGTGACCATGAAAGGAAGATTAGAACTGGTAAAGAATGATCCTGAGTGGCATCATCCGGAGCCTGATCCTGAGCGGCATCATCCGGAGCCTGATAGGCAGCCCTGAGGGCAGAGGGTCACATTCCCAAATGCTTTTCTGGAAAACAACAATAACAGCACATCTCAGTGGAACAAGACATTGAACAGAGAGCTCAGCCAGTATGCTTTTGTAGAGATAACTGGAAAGCCGTCTAGGAGTACCCCCCAATATTGGTAGTGCAATATTGGACGGGTCATCAATTCCTTGGCAGGGCTGTGGCAGGGATTAAGGTAACAGGTATCAAGTGTGGCCTCTTTGTAAGAAGTCATTAGCTAACTAACGGGACTTTCGGGCGGTGGCCCCCAAGGTCACTCCACCTCGGGGCACCCCTAGCCAGGCTGCGGCCCCTGCGGGGATATCTTTCTGCGTCCACGCCTGCCCCTGTGAACCGCAGAAACACAAAAGTATACACGCGGACTCCGCCACTAGGCCCTGAGGCTGTGCACGGAGCTCAGAGCCCTTTCCTCTTGATTGGGCGGGAAGAGACCCCGGTGGGACGTAGGCAAAGAAGGAGGCAGGGATTGGTTGAGCCCAGGAAGAAGGTGGGGCCTTGACACGGAGGGAGGTGGACCGGGAGTCTCCTGGGGCTCCGTCTATTGGTCCCGCCCCCTTACTGGAATTCTGCCCCGTGCTGCTAAGGCCGAACCGTTAGTGGAGCCGTCTTACGTCTCGTAGTTTTCCCAGCAACCGGTGACGCACCGGCGTGAGGCAGGCCACTGGCCAACCCGGGAGAGCGGGGCTGGCGCGTGATCCTCAATCCCGAGGCACCTCCCAGTTCCCCCCAGTAGGCCGCCCCGCGCTCCTTCCCTCCTTTCCCCGCCCCAGTCCCGCAGTCCGGGAGGCGGGGGTCAGCGACCCAGCTGAGTGGGAGCCGCGCGGTGTCCGAGGAGCCAGTCGGCGACCGGTGAGGGGACCGAGGGGCGGGGGGGAGGGCTGGCGCGGGGCAGCGATCCCCAATTGTCGCCCGGCTTTTTCACTCAGCTTCGGGCGGCCAGCGTCTGCCGCCGTGAAGAACGCCTCCGTAGCAACTAGTGACGCAGAGGCCCAGCGGAGCAAGGGATTGGCCGGCCCGTGTCCGCTGCTGCCGCGCGGCCTGCTCCTCCCAGGCCTTACCCTCGGTCTGTCCTCGCCAGTCTAACCGCTGTGACCTTCGTTGCTGGCGGCCACACGACGCAAATATCGCCAGGCTGAGTCCGAATAAAAGGGCAGCGGCAGCCTCCGGGTCCCGACCATATTAAACGCCCCCTACTCTACACTACGTTTTTGGTGCCCTGTCTTGCCCTTCGCGTGGGCTGGCTCCTAGGGCAAAGAGTTGAGGTGGGCCCAGGGATGGGAAATTTCGTCCAAGGAGAATCTGACCAGCAACTCATGACGAAAACTAACTGAGGCGCCCGGGATTGGCTGCGCTGCGGAGAGGGGCCGGGGAAGGCGACCTGCTCAGGTGCGGCGTTCCTCATTCCTCGAATAGTTGTTTTCAGTTCCCGTTAAGTACTAGGCGCCAAGCCTTAAAATGAGTAATCAACGTCACTACTTACTCTAAGCCCACGGTGTTTGTCGAGGGTCTGCGAAAGCGCCACGCTTCTCTAATCCCATTAAGTAGGGTTCTTTGCGGGGTTGGGGAGCAGTCGGGGAGGGGAAGGACTTAAAGGTTTTGCAGAACGTTTAGGATGCTTACCAGGTAGGAGTCAAACCCCTTTTTCAGAGTTCCTCAAAACTGTCCTGGGAAGAGTAAATCCTAAAAACTCAGCAACTGCCGTTCTCAGACTTTACACCTACCTCTTTTCATAGGAGACGTTATAATAGTTTCCTCTACTGAGTTTTCTCAGGCAGGAGTGTTAGGCACACGACTTCCCTGTCCAAGGTCACACAGCCAGCCATGGAAGACCCAGAACTTGGATACTTGCCTCTCTAGTTCCCCTACAGAGGTTGCAGTTCCCACTTAGTAAACCAAGGCAGAGTATTTGCAGTGTATGCAGTGGATAGGGCTATGGAGGATAAGATGACTAGAGAGAGGCACTCTCCTCCAGGAACCTAATGCTTGAAAGAATAGCATTCCAGATTAATACATCATTTTTAAAAAGCATTAGGTGCCTTATGTGTGCCCAACTTCTTGCTAGGCCCAGGAAGAATGCGAACCACCTTATAGTCCTTCCCCTCATCCCGCTTCTGGGCTCCTCTGGCTCTTCTGAGCTGTAGTCTTGCCCGTGTGTCAAAGGAATATAGAGAATAAACTGTACTGCTATGTTCTCTCCCTGTCAACATACATACCTTCTCCACACTTCCCAGATTTCACAGAAAAAATCTTTGTGGAAAAAAGTTGCAAATGAATCCGCTTGGATCATGATCAGGCTTGGGCAGTTGAGGGGAAGAGGGAACTGTCGTTTCTGTTTCCACCAGTTCTTTAAACATATCTGGATCTGAACGGACTGGATCTGAAGCTGGAAGAGACAAGGTCTTTTAAAATACTGGACCTTGTTTCTGTTAAGGGAAAGAGGGAAGTGAGGAGTGGCCACTTTGCTGCTCTGGATTTCATACCTCATCCTCACTTAGAAAAGAGACTGAAACCTTTCCGAGTGGACTGGGAATCAGTCTTTAATGTTACTTTTACTGACTGTTCAGAGTAAAGCCAAGGAGGGGGCTGGAGGAGTGGAGGTGCTCAGTAGGATTTCTGCGGAGGGATTATTGGGGCTGAGTACTGAATGAAGAAGGGAAAGGGCTTTCAGGTAGAAAGACCTACAACTGGAAAAGACCCATATTAGGCTCCAGAGGGCAAGGGAAACTTTTCCATCCGTCCAATTCCTCCCCCCTCCTCCTCCCAGCCGTGAAAAGTGTATCATTTGCCTCTTAATGGATGTAAAATTTCGTCTGCCTCTAGGGGTATCTCAGAGTCCTTGAGACTACACTTTCATTAAGCCTGGGGCAACAGAACAGACTTTAGAGCTGGGACTAGGGTGGAGTTTAAGTATATAGAGAGAGGCCAGCAGAAGAATCTTCTCTCCCAAATGCAGCTACCACTCTCCAAACCTCTTCTAAGGCCAACAGTTTCCTTTCTCATTACCAGGATTGCAAAGAATCAAATGCAAGGCACAAGTGAGCCCCAGTCCCATGGCAGCCTGTGAGGTCGCCTGGGACTTCCTGATCTGCTACCATCAACTGGCCGGGGCCAGAAGGGTTGGAGACTATCAGGGAGAATCAGACAAGCCTCCTGGCCTGCCATCCCTTCCCTGTCCCTGGACCCACTTGCCGCCTGAGTGGTTCTAGAAAAGCTCACACCACAGGGGAACCTTAGGTCACACAGGGGTGCCCAGTAGTACCCACCTCAAAGGACTGGTAGGAGGAGGAAAGTGGTACATACACAGGAACATACGAGAGCCATTCCATATTGATGCTAGTAACAACTAGGAAAGTAGCAGTAACAACTAGGAGAGTAGCTTTGCACTAGTCACAACCCCAAGTCCCAAACAGATCTACATGGCACTGTAGATATTCACTTTCCCAAAGAGCAGATGGACCCTCTGGAACGTGTGGCCAGAGCCCTTCATCTTAGGAGATGAGAAGAGTGGCCATCTTCTCTGGTTCTAAGGGTCCGGGAAGTTAGTGACCTTTCCATGCAGTCCCCTCCAGGGATTGTGAGGTGGGGTAGCCTCCCTTTGTATGTGTTCCAAGCCATTTGGCCACATTTGTAATCATCACTTGTCTTAAAAACAGGTGAAATAAATTATAAAATATATTTCATTATTTCACTTAACCCAATACATCTAAAATTTTATTTCAACATACAGTATTAAACATTATTCATGAGATATTTTGCATTCTTTTTCATACTAAGTCTTTGAAGTTAGGACCGTACTCGACCCTTATAGCACATCTCATTTGGAACCAACCATATTTCAAGTTTCAGTTGCCTCATGTCACTTGTGGCACAGCTGAGGCAGCCCTCAAACCCACATCTGCATCCAACTCTGGTTGAAAGAGTCTTCACAATGCCCCAGAAATGTTGGCCTGGCAGAAAAGATAACCAGGGAGGAAAATCTTTATTCTGACTGAAGAGTACAACTCAGAAGAAAAAGAACTACACATCTCTCACAGAAGATTGTTAGTAAATGTACCAAATCCTGATTTAGTCCAACACTCATGTGAACCATTAGATATGACATGAAATGCTGGCAATATCTATTAAGAAACAAATACGTTTTGTGGTAAACGAAACTCAGAAATGTATTGTGATGTTAAGTTTTGCCATTAGCTTATCTTCTTAGTACTTGTCTTTTATTAGTTACATATAATAAATCTGTAAGTATTAAATGCTTAAAAGCTACTAAAATTGAACAACTATGATTTTTTGTAAATTCACACATAATTATCCCCTTCCCTCTTTAAAGCCTCCCTCATACTTATTTTTTTCCCGAAAGTCAAAGAAATTTGGTGGTATAACACTTCAAAATTCAATCAGGAAAATGATGGTTAGGACAGTCTGGAAATTGTTCTGTTGGCAGGGTAATACATTTTTTTTTTTTTTTCCAGATTTTCTTCCAGGCATAGACCCTTTGCTTCAAGGGCAAGCTCCAGTATGGGGTAAGGTAAACAGAAGTGAAACTTGAAGGATATACCCTGACACTCAAGCACCAAACCTGCACCCTAGACCGGGGTCTTTTATTCCATGTCTGTAATGGGGCAAAATGGTATCTTTGTTTATGTCATTTATGTGTGTGTGTTTATGTTTGTGCATTTGTCTTACCTTCCTTGGACATGTACCCTTGAAAGTGGTAGCCTGGTAGAGGGTTCGATCCCAGAAATTTGGTCTGAGAGGTGCCAGGGTCTCCAGAGACACTCAGGTGAGGGGGAACACTCACTAGGACATAAGCCCTGCTTTCCTTGGCATTTGGGATCAACCACTGACCCTTGAGAGGTTTTATTCACATGAGAGCAAACATTCCTTTGATTTTGACCAGTTAGAATCAGCAACCCAAGCAAGTGTCTGGGCTGAAAACTCCTTCTGGAAGAACCAAGAGACTCCCTCTGAAGTTTGCTCTCAGGTCTGCAGAGGTCTCTTGCTCCTAATTACAGATTTTGTTTAAAACTCTTTGAATAAGATGACCAGGATTTAAAATATTCCAGTGTACCCCTCCCTGACCCCATCTCCAAAAACAAGTATGGGCTGGGGCAAGCTGGGGGGATGTCATAGATGAAACATAATTTAGAATGTAAATAAATGCTGAAGGTGAGTGAGTAATCTGTGATACTCTTCTTGTTAAGTTTTTTATACTTGAAAATATCTGTTTAAAAAATACTTCTCTTTCAGGAAATGTTCCCTTCTTCTTTCTTCCTGCATTTGTCCTCTCTGCTCAGTTTAAAATCACATTGTTCCTCTTATTTTATCCCTCCTGCAGGGCACAGCACACCCTGCTCCAGAGGCACAGAGAGAAAACATCCTACATCAGCCACTCCTGCCTAATAGTACCGAGGGGAGCAGAAGCTTCAGAGCCCACTCCTGCAGGTCTGTAGCTTTAAAGCCTTCTTTAAATTGAGTCCATTTGCATCCAGAAGATTAGAACCCCATCTGTGGGGTGTTTTAACCACAGCTCTGGAAATTTAGAGTTGCCATCTGCTGATAAGAAAATGACTGATGACTATTGTTTACTTCCTATCTCTGATCTGTTGGGTGACATGGCTGTAGTTGTTAGTGACTACACCTGTCTCCTATGTCCCACTGAACTGAACTGGGGACAGAGCCGTGGGTCTTGAGGCAGTCAGTGGTGAGGCCAGCCAGGTTAGGAGAGCAGCCCCATTTGTGCTTTAGATAGAGGGCACAGGAAGTTCTGTGCACAAATGCTGATCCTGCTCATGGACAGCCATCTGGGCCAACTTGTCAGAAGGATTCAGGGATACCATTTGAGATAAAGAGAATAGCAGAGCAGATTTCATCCCCATAAAGGGGCTTCTTTGCTACTTCAGGTTCTCAGATCCTTGGAGCTGGGGTAATGAGGAAAGTCTCCAGAATGTTTGCAAACAACTTGGATGCCCTGAGAATTAGAAAGGATTTTCCTTCTTCCTTCCTCGCCCTCCCTAGAAATTTGAAAGGCACTTCTTCAATAATGGGCTGCCCTTGTGGCTCAGCTGGTAAAGAATCTGCCTGCAATGTGAGAGACCTGGTTTGATCCCTGGGTTGGGAAGATCCCCTGGAGAAGGGAAAGGCTACACACTCCAGTATTCTGGCCTGGAGAATTCCATGGACTATAGTCCATGGAGTCGCAAAGAGTCGTACATGACTGAGCGACTTTCACTTCACTTTCTTTAATAATACCATCAACTTTTGATAATATTCTTTTACCCCTTTCCTGGGTCCTGAGTTGCTTCACTTTCTCAAAGTTAGGCCAGGGAACTTGAGACTGTGCCCTGGCGTGGAGTGACTGCTTATCAGGTGCTATCCAAAGCCAAGGAGCAAGACTTTAGTTTTCTCAAATACCTTCCCTTGCTCAGGTCCCAGCTATTCCTGAGCCTGTTGCCCTAGCTGCTGCTGCTTGAGGGGGTTATGCTTCACCACTTGCAGTCTAGGCCTGGCTCAGTTAACATTGGTTATTCAGGAAATCCTGAGTCTTTGGAAGAAGGCTTTGATTGGTTTAGGCCTAGGGGACTTCTCATTGCCCATCCCTCCTTGGTCATTTCCTAGTGCATCACCAGGCCAGGATCCCTGGTCCAAAGCTATAAAACAAGCTGGACACTCTTCCTCTTCTGAGCACTGTACTGGAGGCAAACTTCCCTCTGAGTCCCTCCTGCCCTTCCTAGTGGCACAAGGACACACCCCTCCCTGGCCTATATTTCTCAGACTCCCATGGTTTTGCCTCCTCTCTTGAGAATGGAATTCAGGGATGACCTAACTGAGGGAGCTACAGAAAACAGGGAGCCTGTGCTTGACCCTCCATTCCCCAAGGTGTAGCTGTCATAGATGTTGCTGGAGCTCACAATTACCTTCTCTCTGCAGGGCTCATGATACATGGTAAACCTGGCTGCAGCCCACCTCTGAAACAGCCACAGCACCTGCCATGAGAGAAGGAACCCTGGAATCTACAAACCAGTTTTCCAGGCCTCTCTCCCTTCCCTTTGCTACTGCTCCCTTTCTATGCCTTAAAAATAACTCAGATGAAGGTGGACTCCAGAGTGTGAGTGGCACTCTGCACGCTGAGGGCTCCCGACCTGGCCCTCACCATGTTCGCTGCCTCAGAGGTGGCAGCGGGCAGACCTTATGGGTGCAGTGAGTGTGGCAAGAGCTTCCGCTACAGTTCAGTGCTGCTGCGGCATGAGCGCGTCCACAGTCGTGACAGCAGCTTCCGCTGCCTAGAGTGTGGCGAGCGATGCGCAGAGGCCTCTGACCTCCGTGCACATAGACGCGCTCACGCGGGCCAGACGCTCTACATCTGCAGTGAGTGTGGCCAGAGCTTCCGCCACAGCGGCCGCCTTGACCTGCACCAGAGCGTACACAGGCGGCGCATCCGCTCCTGCCGCTGCCGAGCTTGTGGCGGATGCTTTCCACACCTCCCGGCTCTGTTACTGCACCGGCGCCGCTGGCACCCTCCCGAGAGGCCCCACCGCTGTCCGCTGTGCCCTCGAGCCTTCCGCCAGAGTGCGCTGCGCTTCCACCTGGCACGGGCGCACCCATGGGGAACACCTACTGTGCCTGCTGACACCCTCCACCGCTGCACACAGTGCTCGCGGGCCTTCCGCAGCATCGCTGGACTTCGGAGCCATTTGCGTGTTCATGCAGCCAGGAGCCCCAGTGACTCCACACTTCGGCAGCCAGGTGCTCCGGACACACACCAGTGTGGTGTGTGTGGCAAGACCTTTGGCAAGAGTTCCACACTAACGCGACACCTGCAGACGCACTCGGGTGAGAAACCTTTCAAATGCCCGGAGTGCGGCAAGGGCTTCTTGGAGAGCGCCACACTGGTGCGCCATCAGCGCACACACACGGGCGAGAAGCCTTACGCCTGCGGCGACTGCGGGCGACGCTTCAGTGAGAGCTCCACCCTGCTGCGCCATCGACGCAGCCATCAGGGAGAGCGGCCACATGCCTGTGCCACATGTGGCAAGGGCTTTGGGCAGCGCTCTGACCTGGTGGTGCACCAGCGCATCCACACAGGTGAGAGGCCCTTCCCATGTACTGAGTGCGGCCGCTGCTTCAGCGACCGCTCAGACCTCACGAAGCACAGGCGCACACACACAGGTGAGAAACCCTACCGCTGTGAGTTGTGCGGCAAGTGCTTCACATGCGTCTCCAACCTCAATGTGCACCGGCGCAACCATGCTGGCCACAAGCCCCACAAGTGCCCTGAGTGTGGCAAGGCCTTCAGTGTGGGTTCCAAGCTGGCACTGCACCGCAAGACGCACCTGGGCGAGCGGCCAGCGGAATGTGCAGAGTGTGGCAAATGTTTTAGCCACAGCCGCTCCCTGTCACAGCACCAGCGAGCTCACAGGCGTGCTCGTGCCTCCACTGCTCCTGCTGCCACTGCCACTCAGCCCAAGGCAGGCACTGCACTCATCGTTGCTGGGCAAGCAGGACAGGAAAAGCCAGGGCTTTTTTTGTCTCAGTTGAGAGAGACTTGTTGAGACTTCTCTGGGGTGGGCTAGACAAGCACTCATACAATGCCACAGGGACGGTGGGACAACTCGCAGACAGAGGTCTGTGGAAAGACAGCATGGCCTATCACCTTTCTCCATCTCTCTCGGTAGAACTTCACCTGGCTTCTCGCCGCACCCCTACGTCTATGTCGCTTGTCAGCTCCTTGCCTGTCCTCAGCCCTTCCTTCTTCCCCTCTGAGGTGTAGGTTTAGGGAAAACCTCTCAGACCCCACGAGTAGAACAGCATCCAAGTATTGATGTTTCACATCCCTGCTGCTGTGCTCTCAGGTCTGTCTTCCCATCATTGTTCTGTCTTCTCTTATTCCATCTCCTTTTTGCAGCCTGAGTCCCCTCTACCTTTTCTTTCTGGGTACTTTTGGTATCCTATCTCTTCAGGTAATGACTATAGATGTGGCTAGAGTCACATCCCACCAGTGGTCTTCTTGCCTCTTCCTTTCACTTGGCTGTTAGTCTCTTGCTGCTTTTTCCCTCAGCTTCTGAGAGATGGGAAATTTGCAGAGAAATAGTGGGAGAGCTCACTTTTCTGAAAGATATCTCCACATCAGAAGCACTCAGAGAAGTGCTTCACAGCATGTAAAGGTGGGCATGAGCCCTCAGCATAGCTGCCCACCTGTCTCATGGGACAGACCTGTTGGTGTACAGATCAGGGTGCTTCTCAGGATAGTGTTCTCCAGGTAGGGGACAATAGCCTGGGACCTGAGTCAAGACCACATGGGTCCACAAAGCTAGGCACTGCCAAGTGGAGTGAGAATGCTATGTACAAATCACGCTTGGAACCATAGGAAAACAGCTCCACAGAGGCCACAGTGCAGGGCTGAAAATTCCCTGGAATTGGCCTTTTTTTTTTTCTTGCAGGTGGTGAAATAAAGAACTGTTTGAGTTCTAGATGCCAAGAGCTCCCTTTGTTAAACCTGAGGCTGCTGTATTCACAGACACCAAGTCACCCAAGAAACAGGCCCTTTCAAAAATCAAGGTCTCTGGTCCCTTCCCAGGCTACATCAGCAACCGTGGATGTATAGCCCCCTCATTTTTTCACTGGAAGGCAAGACTCTTCAGGGGCCCCTATACATCTGGTTGTCTTGGTTAACAAAGAATAGAAATGTGGCCCCGAGTCACATACCTCTAATCCTTCTCCAGCCCATCCCTCTGGAATGACCTAGTGATCACACCCTGCCTTGCTTGAAGGCAAGAGTGTGTGTGACTCTCCACAGAAAAAAGGGAAGCCCCAAAGTGAATTGGAAAAGAAAGCCGGGTCCTCACAGTGGGGGCAGGTGGGGGACTGCACTTAGGGTACACTCAGGCACATTCCAGCAGAGCCTGTTTCTAAAAGAATCAAGATTTCTGTACCTCAGGTGCCAAAATACTCACTCTGCCCACACAAGTCTATGTAAAATACTGGGTTTATTCTGTCCTTTAGGAAGACTCAAGTAGCCTGGCTCCCCTAAAATCTGGTCTTGCCCCTGCCCTGCATTCCCCATCACCCTAGTTCCTGGACACCAGGCATCTTGCCCTTCTTGCTCCTTTCCAGTCCCTGGGACCTGGATCCCCAAATTCTGAGGAATGCTTGCTGCTAAGGGAGCAGAATGGGAGCCTGAGGAGCCAGAGTGGACCTGGATCCTTCACTGGCCCCCAGGGATGCAGAGGCCAAGATGCTGGAACAGGACTCCACTGGACCGGATAGTTCTTGTGGGGCCAGGAGCAAGGCCGGGTGGCTTTTGCTGCGATGAGCTGCAACACTGTCGGGCTTCTCAAAGCGCTTGCCGCAGAACTCACAGGGGAATCGCAAGGCAGCCACCGTCTCTGCATGCTTGCGCCGGTGCCAATTCAGGGATGCCTTCTGGCGGCAGGTAAACCCGCAGATCTCACACCTAAACCAGGAGGAGAAGAGTGAGGGCAGGTGCCTCAGCCCATCTTGACCTCCCCAGGGGCTCCTCCTGGTCCCAGCTTCCCAGGTGTCCTTCCAGCACCTCCCCACTTCACCCCACACCAGGCTCCCTTCCCCACACTCACTGTAGGGGTTTCTCTCCAGTGTGGATGCGCCGGTGGATGACCAAGTTGCTGCTGGTGCGGAAAGACCGGGCGCAGAACTCACAAATGTAGTCTCGGGTGTCTGTGGGCACACAGGGGATAGCCAAGCATCCATCCCCAAACTGAGGCCCTCCTTGGCCCACCCCTTCCAGTCCTCCAAAGGAGTACTGTCCCTATTTAGTCTGCATGTCACTCCTCCCAGCCCCACAACAGTGCCCTGTGACCTGACAGACACCCTGTGGGTATCAAGAGCCAATCCCCTCTCCTTTCTCCCTGAACCTGACCGCCAGCCTGGTACATTTCTCCTACACCTCCTGCAGCAGCGGAGATAGCCATCCTTTTCAATGCATCCTGTAGTCTTCTGCCCAACCACTGCTCTGTATACCCTGCCATCAGACCACACACACATGTACCTACAGCCTTCATCCCCATCACTAACTTGCACTCCACACAACTCCTGCTCCAGGCTCTCTCCTCAGTCACTACAACTGGTGTCAATTTGTTCTCTATATGTCCAGCCCTCCACTCTCCTGGTTCCCAGACCCTCACTAACCTGGCCCCCCTACACTCCTCAGCCACCACTCCCAGGTTATGCACCATCACTGCACCATGTAGAAATCACAATTTCAAGCATCCTAGTTCCAGTCACATCCTTTGTCCTGTTACAGTAATCCTACAACTCCAGGCTGCCAGTTCAGTGGCCCACTGTCTCCCTGCCTTCTCTGACCAGTCCATTTCCAAGGCATCTTCATGGCCTTCCTTCACTTTACCTGTCTCTCTCTTCCTTAGCTATATTTTCCTGGTTAAAACCCAACTCAGGATAAATACAACACTTGGTTGCTCCAAGCCTGCACATACATGTGTGTTGAGCAGGGCAGACAACCTACAACTCCCCACTACCCCACCTTGGGCTCTACTTTCATACACAACTGCAAGCCTCGAGCTTCCCCACTGCCCTGCCACAGTACCTCTGCATCTCCTTGGTCAGTTCACTCCCACTTTCTAGAGTCCAGAAGGGCATTTTCCACATGACCTCCTCTTTCTACCAACCTCACTCAACAATGACCTCATTTTATAAGTCACCCAGAAGAAAAGAGCCAGGAAAGAAGGCCCACATCCTCCCCTCACCTAATCCACCAGGCAACTTGCTTTCTGTGCCCATATATGTGAATAGTCCCTGCTTCTCTGTGGCTGCCTTCCAACTGTGCCCAGACACACCCCCTCCTCACTGACTTGAGGTTGCCCAACCCTGGCATCAGCAAGCCTTTCCTCTCTGTGGGATCATCTCTGTATGATCCTGCCCTCCAGCTTATACCTACTCCTCTGCTTGCCTTCACAGCAAAACTCCAAAGAGTTGTCCGTACTTGCTATCTTTACTTCCTCAGCTCCTCTCTGCTACAGACCCACCCGCTGCTGGCTGTTATCTCCCTTGTCACATGCCATTTTCTCATCTGGTCAAGGATAGCTTTCCACTACCCTGTCTGGTGGCCTGTCCACATCCTCATCTCACACAGCTCGGCAGCACTGGCATAGGTCACCCCTCCCTCCTCCCTAGAGCGCTTTCTCCACTTGGCTCCTCAGATACTGCTCTTCAGCTGCCTCCCTGGCCCCTCTGTAGCTGACCTTCCCACCTGCCCTGCTCAGACCTCTTCTCTACCTATGTTCACTCTCTCCCTGTAGAAGCACTCCACCCACAGCTCTAAACACCATCCAAGTGCTCATGATGAACAAGTTTTTCTTTTTTACCCAACATCTCTGAACTTCAGATTCATGTTTTCTGGGACACCTGATTAGCATGTCCCAAATAAAATGTCATGTCCCTTTCCTGAAACCTGCTTCTCTGTCATTTTCAGGGAATCACATCACCTTCTACCCAGTTGCTCAGGTTCAAATCTTTTTCCAAGTCTTCCCTGACTCTACAGTCCTACCCATGGACAATCTGTTCTACCCACAGTAGCCCTGGCTCCATCTTCACTCGTCAGTCTCCAGCCACTTCTCACCAACTCGACTGTCCAGGTCGTCACTACTGTGCTGCACCTTTCTGCAGTCCCTCTATTCTTCACATGGCTGTCACAGTGCTCCTTTTAAAATCAGTTGTGTCCCTCCCTCCAACATACTGGTGCCCATCACATGTGGCCAGGAGCCAAGCCATCATGAAGATGGTCTTGGAGGCCTCTACCACCTATTTGACCTCTCTTCCTTCCTTTCTAACCTCGTGTCTTCCTCTCCATTCCTGGATCATGCTTGGAGATGCCAGTTTAGGGTCCTCTCATGAGCTGCTTGTGGGTGTGGCTAAGCCTCCATTCTCTCTTCACTTAGGTCTTTGCTCAAAGCACTTTTCACAGCTCTTGTGGCCCAGTGCCAGTAGAGTGGACATCTTACAAGGTGAGTACTGCCTGCTTTATTCACTGCCAAATCCCAGCACTTAGAACAGTTTAAAGCAGGCAAGATCTCAACAAAAAGAGAGGGCAGGATGAGTGTGTGAATGAAGAGTTATCCCAGAGCAATGTGACAAAACCTGCAGATAAGAGGTGATGGGCCTCGTGGGGAAGGTGAAGGTACCCACAGGGGGAGGTGACAGGACCCACAGTGGGGAGATGAGAAGGCATTTCTACCACTCACCACTGTGCAGCTTCACATGCTCCTTCAGGTGTTTCTTAAAGTTGAAGGACTTCCCACAGGCTGGCTCTGGGCAGGAGAAGGACTTTTGGTGGATGTGCTGGTATTTCTTGTGGTGCTAGGGAAGGAAGCACATGGCTTTCTCAGGGAGACCACCAGAGCTGACCCAGCAGGCAGGCTCTTCTGCCCTCTTCCTTAACAATTCTTGTCACTGCCTCACCTATAGTCCAGTCCTCACCTATAAGTGAGCACCCCAATCCCATCCCTTCCTGATCCCACCCTGTCCTTACTCTGCCCTGCCCTCAAGTTCTATTATCTCACCTCCTTGTCACCTCACCCTGCAATGCCCAGTTCCCTGAACAAAATGCAGTTCTGCTGACATTCCTGGTTCCCTAACTATATATTTGCCATCTGCCAGGGATGGGAACACATTTTAGGTGGTTATGATTATTCTCCTTGATATCAATATCAATGCCCAACAGTGTCTCTCAGATGGCCTACATTTTACTAATAGCTCACCATGGGGTTATATAATTTTCTCCTAAATGTGCTTTGGAAACACGCACTCTGTCAATTTGGAACACTTTTAAGGGTAGTGTGTTCTTCAACCTTAACTCCCCAAGTATTTCTAGGAAGTATTTCTCTTTTTATCTGGTCTAATTTTCACATTCTGGCTCACTAAGCTGCATGAGCTCGTTCCCTTTCTCCATAATCCCATTTCCCCATATTTAAACTACTGCTGGGAGCTACTTCAGTCTCCTTCATTAACAGAATCAAATATGTCTGACCAGCCCTGCTGTTCTTATCAAAAGCCTAGAGCTTTGCAACCACATGGGGACCTTCCCCTTCTCCCAAATCCCATCCACCCAGGCCTCACCATCCCTCTGGTCTAGGGTCCCCCAGCCTCAGAACCCTGTGAGAGCTCTCGCTGAGTGTGGGGCTTGGACTCTTCCCGCTCTGTGCCTCACCTCTCCTGTAGTAAGGCTGAGGACAAGACTGTCTCCTAAACCTTCTAGTGCAGGACCACCCACATAAGCCAGCAGAGCAAGGCAGTCCAATGGACTGAGGAACCCTAGCACCAGGACACACTAATGAGAAGCCTTGGGCAATGCTTAATCTTTCTGTGTTCCTTGTTTTCCTCATCAGAAAAGCAAGAATAGTATCAGCGCCCACTCCACAAGAATGTTGAGAAGATCAAAAGACTCAACACATATCAAGTACTTAGAACAGTCACTAGCACCTCAAAAGCCTGAGGAATGCCACCATTATCTCCATGTGGTCAACAGAGGGCTTGTGCAACAAGCAGTAGTGGCAGCAGCTGTGCACCTGAGGCTTGGTGTCCTGCCTTATCTACCAGTCATCTGGATTAGTGATTATAACTGTAGGCAAGCTCTGCACATCCATCCCAACCCTTCTCTCCCTGGCTCTGAATTCCCCCCACACCCCAGGTTTCTTTACCTCAGTTTCTCCTTCAGCCCTCCTCCTCCACCCATGAGGCTACACAGAATCCAACCTGTACCCCTCACATCCTCACATTCAAATACTGCCGGTTCGAGAAGATCCTTCCACAGCCAGGGAAGTCACAGGGCAGCAGCTCTCTTTTGGCAGCTTTCCTGAGGAAGGAAAACAGGAAGCGGGAGGACTTGTGCAGGCTCTCTTCCACCTCCCTCCTCACCCTTCCCTACCAGGGCCCCTTTCCCCAGTCCTACCTAATTCTCTTGGGGCCAATCTGAGCAGTGTCCTCATCCCATGCCGAGGCCAGAGCAGACTGAGCCTGACTCCCAGGGCTATGGGCAGCAAAGAGGGAGCAGAGGGCCTCGAGGGAGGGCCATGTCCCAGGATGCCCCTGCCCTCTGTCTCAGCCATCAGGTTACCTGGCCAGGGGCTCAGTCTGCTGGTCTGCTTGAGGGGTCCCCCTGAGCTCTGGCTGGATCCTGACTTCTACAGGCCTGGGAGCTCCAGAACCCAATGAGGATGCTGATGAGGATGGCGAAGCAAGAGGAGCTGGGACAGCTGCAGGGGCCGGGGCTATCTCCCCATCCTTAAGTGCATGGGTGACAGGGGAAGGGGGTGGTTTGGGGACATCTGGCTCACTGCTGAAAGGAGAATGAAGAGGAGGAGGGCATTATCTCATGGATCCTCAGCCAGCCCCAGCCCAACCCCAATCCCTAAATTGCAAAGATCCCAAACTCACTTTCCACCCAGTTCAAAATCTCTAATTCTTTCTGCCTTCCCCAAAGCCTACCCTGCCCTCTCCACCAACAAGCCACTCCCTGAAGTCTGCAAAGCAAAGCTCCAAGAGCCCCCTGCCCCAGCCACCCCCACCCTGCCCCGCAACTAGCCCACTCTGTTCAGAATCCTCCCTCAGCCCCAACTTGCTCATCTGGGGAGGAGCTGTAGGTCCAGGGACTAGCATCACTGAGCATTTCCTCTTCATCCTCCTCTTCCTCTTCCCCATCTTCTCCGAGGGATGGGAAGGTCTCCGGTGGGGGTCCCGCCCCCCTGCAGGTCCAAGGAAGGCAAGTGTGAAGTCCTGCTCCCTCACTTCCATTGTCCACCCAGGTCTATCTTGTCCCCCGCTGTTCCCCAACCCCAGACTCACCTGGGCATCCTGGCCTCCTGAGCCCTCTCATCACAGTTAGATTCCAAACCTGTTGGCATGGGTAGGGTCAAAAGGGAAGGAATTCTGTACTGGAGGGATGAGGACAGGTGAAGTTCTAAGGCCTGAAGTGGTGGGAAGACTCTTAGGAAGAAGGAAGAGGGGGAACAGGCTACTGGAGTGGGAGGGATTGTTTGATTTTAGACATGGTACATTTCACATGGCCCAAAAAAAGAAACAAGTATAAAAAGGTACACTGTGAAAAGTCTCCTTTCCAATCTGTATTCCAGCCACCTCAGTCTTCCTATAGGTAACCTGTTTTCCTATATGCCCTTCCAGAAATTTTTATACATTCATAAGTACATACAAATAAATTCCTTTTTTCTCTTATTTATCCACCAGTGGTAACATACAATACATCCAATTCTGTATTCTGCTTTTCATACCTAAAAATATATTGAGGATATATTTCCTTATCAGCAGAGTTTTTCCACTGAGAAAGGATAATTTTTGAAGAATGGGATTCTGAGTTTCAGAATAGGGTTCTGAGTTCCCCTCTTTTTTTCTCCATAACTCTTCTTTCCCCCAGCCTACCTGCAGGCTCCTGCCCACTCTTGGCCTCTGGGCACCAGCTCCTCTCATCAGTACTTGGAAGAGGGGTCAGATTTGGCTCCTCTGGAGATTTGGGGCCTGAAGAGGGGCCCCAGGAGAAGGTGTGGCCAGCTGAACACTCCCACACAAGCCCCCCATCTTGGCCCCCAGGTCCCCGAAGCCCAGGAACCAGGCTGCACTCCCGGCTGTGAGCGTGAGATAGAAGCACCAGATACTGCAGTCCCTTGGGGGCCACAGGCTCAGGACCTAGAGCAGTAAAGGCAACAGTCAAGAGTGAGCTGGGAGGCCCTCTCGTCTCATCCTGGAGAGCCACATTCAGACAGCCCTGTACCCCAATCCCCTACTCCCTTCTCCACAGGTGGCCCCTCTCAGCTGTCCAACTCCCCCCATCTCTTCCCAAACTCACTCAAGGCTCCCTCTGATCCAGTCCCCATAGGGAGGGTATTTCTAGGTCACACCACTCCCTGTTGCCCCCTCTTCCCTCTCTGGCTCCTAATTCTCTACCCCAAGCCATTCCCTACCCACCTGCACAAAGCACACAGCCTGAAGAAGTGTACCTGCCAGGGGGACAAGAGGCAGGTCAAGTGAGGGCCCATGTGACCAACTGCCCTCAGCTCTAGCCACTCACACACTTAAGGGGTCCTCTATCCTCTGGGAACCAAGAGGTGGGGGAAGACCGTGGGAGGTCACAAACCACACTGGCCTTGCTTCTGAAATGAGAAATCTGCCAGTGGGAAGGAGCAGCAGGACTATACTTGGTGTCGGGGACAGGGGACGGGTAAGGTGCTGGGTGTTGTAGCCTGGGTCCCCTCCCTCAGAACCCCTGACCCGGGCCCTAACCGGTCCAACAGGAACTTGGCCAGCTGCGAGTGCAAGGAGAAGCCCAGCTGCTCCTTGAGGAGGCACCACTGTTCCATATGGCCACCCAGGCGGATGCGGCACTTGCTGCGGCGTGCATCCAGCTGCCGCCGCTTCTCCCGCCGCCTGCGGGACGCGTCCGCAGGGGAGGCCGCCATGAGTACCAGGGCCTGCGGGGTGGAGGAGATGCTGATCGGATACGGGTCCAGAGGCCCCGGAGGAGATGCTGATCGGATACGGGTCCAGAGGCCCCAACTCCACCCTTTGCCAGGGCCTCAGTTTCCTCATCGGTGAATTGGGAAACCAAACCACTGCAACAGCATTCGCCACCACCGGGTCCAAACCACATCTGCTTACCTGTCAGGGCGTGTAAACTAGTGCTAGGCGGTGGGTATCGTGGGGGTGGGAGGTAAGGGGACAGCATCAAAGTCAGAATGGCCTGATACCCGGCACACTGAAGTGCAGAACTGGAGCTATGGGGTAAGAAAATTTCAACTAGGGCGGGGTAAAGGGTAAGGTAACAGTGTTATATTGAAAAAGGCCTGAGTCTTTACTGGTAAATGAGGGAAGAGGTCGTTTGCACTGGAAGAGCTCCTCACAGTCGGGACGACTTGGGTAGAGCCGGGGCGGGGGGCGGGGGGAGGGGCGGGGGTCTGGAGGGCACCCCCCCACTCCGTTCTGGGCCGCCCCACTGAACACTCACACTGCGTCGGATGGACCAATTCCTAAGGCAGCTCCCCGGCCGCCCAGAGCTCCCGCCGCGACCCACCCCCACCCCGGCCTTACCTGAGCGCCCCCACCCGCCCTCATCCCGACTGCGCCTGCGCCTCCCCCGTGTCGCGCGCAGGCCCGGAGAGCGGCGGGAGGACAGGGGCCCACCTCGCGCGCGCCGCCGGTGTTTCTCTTTTAAGAGGAACCCGTCCCCCTTCGCGTCGGTGACTCCAGCCTGGAACTGGCGCCGGAGTTTGGGGGAAGGGGAGAGTCGAAGGCTGCCTGCGTGCGCCTGCGCATTGGCCACTCAGCGCAACGCCTGCTGGGAGCCGTGGTTCCCATACAAACTGCTCACGCTCCTGGCTGAACAGTGCAAAGGCTATAGAAGGGTCGCTGCCCCGGCGAGCTTCTGTGTTTGGTGGCCAAAGGCTTAGGGAAATGGAGTTCATAGGCCCTCCTCCCGTGCGCCGACCCCAGCCCCTTCAAACATCCCAGGGATGTGGCCTCTGCAACTGTTCCTACTTTGTAATTTATCTTTTATTCTCCCTCCCAATTCCCTGTTCTCCGACAGAAGTGACCTGGAGAAGGGAATGGCAACCCACTCCACTATTCTTGCCTGGAGAATCCCATGGACAGAGGAGCCTGGCAGCCTACAATCCATGGGGTCGCACAGAGTCAGACATGACTGAAGTGACTGAACACGCACGCACTACAGAAGTCATCTGAAAAGTTGACCAGATTTGCTGTGGACTGGAATCAAGATTGCCGGGAGAAATATCAATAACCTCAGATATTGACACCACCCTTATGGCAGAAAGTGAAGAGGAACTAAAAAGCCTCTTGATGAAAGTGAAAGAGGAGAGTGAAAAAGTTGGCTTAAAGCTCAACATTCAGAAAACGAAGATCATGGCATCTGGTCCCATCACTTCATGGGAAATAGATGGGGAAACAGTGGAAACAGTGTCAGACTTTATTTTGGGGGGCTCCAAAATCACTGAGGATGGTGACTGCAACCATGAAATTAAAAGGTGCTTACTCCTTGGAAGGAAAGTTACGACCAACCTAGATAGCATATTCAAAAGCAGAGACATTACTTTGCCAACAAAGGTCCATCTAGTCAAGGCTATGGTTTTTCCTGCGGTCATGTATGGATGTGAGAGTTGGACTGTGAAGAAGGCTGAGCGCCAAATAATTGATGCTTTTGAACTGTGGTGTTGGAGAAGACTCTTGAGAGTCCCTTGGAGTGCAAGGAGATCCAACCAGTCCATTCTGAAGGAGATCAGCCCTGGGATTTCTTTGGAGGGAATGATGCTGAAGCTGAAACTCCAGTACTTTGGCCACCTCATGCGAAGAGTTGACTCATTGGAAAAGACTCTGATGCTGGGAGGGATTGGGGGAAGGAGGAGAAGGGGAAGCCAGAGGATGAGATGGCTGGATGGCATCACTAAGTCGATGGACTTGAGTCTGAGTGAACTCCGGGAGTTGGTGATGGACAGGGAGGCCTGGCGTGCTGCGATTCCTGGGGTCACAAAGGTCGGACACGACTGAGCGACTGAACTGAACTGATTCCGCACTTCCGTTCTCTCTTCAGTTGACTCCAATGGAGCTTTTCTGTCTTCCAAGCCACTGAACGGCTTATGTCAATGTCACCCGGGGCAGTCACTTTGTTAAAGGCAGTGGTCTGTTCTCTGCTTCTCTGCTGCTGCTGCTGCTGCTGCTGCTGCTGCTGCTAAGTCACTTCAGTCCTGTCCAATCTGTGCGACCCCACAGACGGCAGCCCACCAGGCTCCTCTGTCCCTGGGATTCTCCATGCAAGAATACTGGAGTGGGTTGCCATTTCCTTCTCCATCTCTGCTTCTCTACCCTTAAAGCAATATCTGACAATGTAGATATTTCCCTCCATGACCCCTGTCCCCTCACAGAAGTTTGGCTTCTGTGACTCCACACACACCTGGTTTTCCTCCCTCCTCACTGGCTCTTCCCTTCCTTTGTTGGATCCTCTTCAGAGAATCAGCTTGGGGTCTTTCCGTGGACCAAGTCCTCTCTCTTCTGGACTTTTTTCTTCTTGTTTGATTTATTTTGCCCCTTGGCTTTAAAGGGCTTCCCTGGTGGCTCAAACGGTAAAAAAGTCCACTTGCAATGCAAGAGACCCAGGTTCCCAGTAAATGTTACCATCATCCACCCACTTGTTCAGAACAAAAACCTCAGAATCATCCTTGACTACATCATCTAGTCCTGCTGATACTATCTGCAAAAATTTGTTGTGAATCCGATCATTTCCAGCTTTTTTCACTGCTAAAACCTTACTCCAGGTCACCTGTATTAGTTTTCTGTAGTTGCTGTAACATCTCCACAAACTTGGTGGTTAAAAACAACAGACATTTTTTTTTACTCATAGTTATGAAGGCCTCAAGTTAGTATGAGGCTGTCATCAGAGCAATATTTCTGCTACAAGGATTCTAGGGGAAAATCCTTTCCTTGCCTCTTGTAGCTTCTGGTGATGAACTGGCAATCCCAAGCCTGTGGCCACATCATTCCAATTTCTCTCTAGTCATGTTGCTACCTTTCCTTTTGTCTGCATCAAATCTCCCTGTACTTCTCTTTTATAGGGACATTTGTGAAAGTGTTTGGACCCACCTAGAAAATCCCCAAAAAATAAAATCTTAAGACTCGATATTAAAAAAACTAAGATCATCTGGGCCCATCACTTCATGGCATATAGAATGGGTAAAAGTGGAAGCAGTGACAGATTTTCTCTTCTTGGGCTCAAAAATCACTGCAGATGGTGACTGCAGCCATGAAATCAGAAGATGCTTTCTTCTTGGAAGGAAAGCTATGACAAACCTAGACAGCATATTAAAATGCCAAGACATCACTTTCCTGACAAAGGTTCGTATAGTCAAGGCTATGGTCTTTCCAGTAGTCATGTAAGGATGTAAGAGTAGGACCATAAAGAAGGATATGTGCAGATGAATTGATGCTTTCAAGCTGTGGTGTTGGAGAAGACTCTTGAGAGTCCCTTGGACTGCAAGGAAATCAAACCAGTCAATCCTAAAAGAAATCAACCCTGAATACCCATTGGAAGCACTGATGCTAAAGCTCCAATACTTTGGCCACCTGATGTGAAGAGACAACTCATTGGAAAAGACCCTGATGCTGGGAAAGATTGAAGGCAGAAGGAGAAGAAGGCACAGAGGATGAGATGGTTGGATGGCATCACCAATTCAATGGACATGAACTTGGGCAAACTCCAGGAGATAGTGAAGGACAGGGAGGCCTGGCATGCTGCAGTCCAGCAAAGAGCTGGAATCGACTTAGCAACTGAACAAAAATAACAAAGATAATCCAAATAATCTCTCCATCTCAATATCCTAAAACAATCACATCTACAGAGTGTTTGCTAGATTGATCTGCTTCCTTCTGCTCTCACCCACACAAGGCAGGAAGGAGGAAATCTCCTGCTTAAAACATTTCATGGTCACCAGTGCAATCCAAAACCCTTACTATGACATCAAGGCCTGTGTGGTCTGACCTTTAGCTGTTTCTCTGGCCTCCCCGACCTTTCCTTACTTTGTCCACTCTGTCCTACTAGTCCCACTTTTTTTTGTTTGTTTTCACTATTTTTCTAATGTACCAAACACGCTGGAGAGAGTCCCTTCTCTCTGGAATACCCACTCTCCATCTCTTCATGTGGTTGTTTTCCTTCTTATTATGTAAATCTCAGCTCCAAGTTCACCTACTCAGATCCTTTTTGTCATTCTCTGCCCGCTGTGTCTATTTCCTTCACAGCACTTCTAGTTCTCTGAAATTATTTGCTTGTGTGTTTGTTGTCGGTATATGATGATTGTTGGCTATCTCAGGCTTCTCCTGTGCAGCCTAGACAGTCAAAATAACATGGTATCCAATCATAAACTACCCCTTAGGATGAATCCAGTATGTCCTGCCTATATCATACTCTTGAATTATGATACCAATGACTCAAAATGGTATTTGTCTGCCTAATATAAGATTGGAGGAAAGATCACTCACATATTCCAGATACTTTACTAATTAAAAAAGATCCTTCATTAATCCAAAGAATAGGACTCCACAGGGGACAAACAGAAAAAAAAATATTTTCTTTCCCTTCATGGTCCCTTAGTAGACATCTGTAAAATCCTATTTTCTCTTTCCCATGGATGAAATTACAAACAAGTTTAATAATTCTTGGTTACTCTTAGATAATAATAATAATAATAAAAAGTCCCTTACTTGATTTGAGACTCAAGCACACTCTTGGTTCTCTCAATCTGACATGGTTCAAAATTACAAAGCTCTAAACCCCTTAATCCTCCAATAACCCTCTCCAAACAAATCCCCCTTTTTTTCCCCCTCTCAATCTCTCTTCAATTTCTTACATCACTGAAGTAAGGGATGAACCAAGCCTCTCAATAGTCACCTTCCTTTGTAGGTACTGAAGACAAGCACTAACTTCTTTGGCATGGATGGGAAGAGGAAAAGTGAAAGTGAAGTCACTCAGTCGTGTCCAACTCTTTGCGATCTCTTTGTCCAACTCTCCTCTTTGGGAAGAGGAGATTCTCTATATTTCTTTTCTGCCTTTAGTTCTTAGCCCAAACTGCCTTCAGTATTTAGCCCAATCTAAGAATTCCATTTTACCACCCCATTTCAAAAGTTATTATTAAATTTGAGCTTTTTGTTGCTTTAGCTCTGTTGAGTTACACAGACTTTACAGCCTCTTGAAACTGCCAATTGCTTTTTTCATGTTAAGTTCCTAAGTCTCCCCATGAAGAACTTGTGAGGAGGCTTAGGGGTTCATGTTGGGGGACATTTCATTTATCCTCATGACATTTATTTTTTCTGGATTCTAGATGGCACCATAGCTTCCTTTTTATCTCCTGCTTTGGGAAAAGCTCTATCTGATATTATTACTGTACCCTCTGAGTTCTCAATATCTTCTTTCTAAATAGAAAAATCACCTTCCACTCCCCTGGTTCAAAGAGAGCCAAATTGCTACAGCCTTGATCTGAAATCCTGACTCAAAGTGGAGAAGGGGGACTTCCCTGGTGGTCCAGTGGTTAAGAATCCGCCTTCCATTGCAGGGGATGTGGGTTCCATCCCTGGTCAGGGAACTAGGATCCCACATGTCTCAGAGCAACTGAGACCACATCCTTCAACCAGAGAGAAGCCTGCACACGCAACTAAGACCCAATGCAGTTTTAAATAAATAAACTTTAAAAAATAATAATAATAAAGTGGAGAAGGAGCACTCCACAGGAAGTTTATGCCCTAAATTCCAGGAGACCCACCGACACTATTAGCTCTATTCAGGCCCCAAGTCTATGCAAGAGTCTTACACCCCACCCTTTGTCTCTCACCCAATCAGCGTCTGTCATCTGTTTTCTTCAGCCAATTAGCTTCTCTGGGAGCGCTGTTTGTCTTCTCCTTGATCATCAGTGGGCGGTGCCTTTGTTCTGAGCCCAATCACACCAGAGAGTGGCCCGCCACTATCTTCTGTGCCGGCAAGTGGGCGGGGCGGAACGATTTATAAGAAACCAACCGGTTGTCTGGAAACCTAGGTCACAGCCCAAGAGGGCTGAGGACATGTACCGGAAGCAAGCTGGCACCCGGGAGACTTATCCTCCGGAATGTTGCAGCAGCACGGGTGCTTTCCGCCGCTGTGACAGGGGGCGCGGCGGAACACACAACGCCGGTCGCGGGGAGACATTGTGTTGCAGATACTGAAGAAGCCCCTGTCCAGGGACGCCGTGGTGATACTGCACGTGGTGGAGCGGGATCTTTTCAACCAGATCGCGCGCGAGGTGACCCGACTAAGTCAGGAGGGTGCGGACCTACGAGGCGAGCGCCGGGCAACCGGGACTGCTGAGATCGGCTCCACCCTCCGGTCGCTCCTGTCCTCGAGAGTTACGCTTCGTGCCCACACCACCTCCTTCCTGACGCGTGGCCGGCAGGTGGCCCAAGCGCTGCCAGCGCTAGTCCGAAGGAGTGGGCTCCTCTTGGGATCCCCCTAGGACAGGCCCCGTTGACAAATGCTTGCGGAAAATCGTGGATTTACAGACATAGCTAGCTTATCATCCAGGCTGTAGCTTTGGTGTGTTGCTGAAGAAATGAAGGTGTTTCCAGAGTAAATACCAGGAAAGGAAGAAACATTGGAAAATCAGGCAAAAATGTCATGGATTCGGGAAAAGTTCCAAGCAAACGTGAGGTTAGAACACCGGCACCTGGACCAACCTTATACCTCACCCGCTGATGAAGATGGAAATAAAGGGAAAATCTGAACTTGGCGTCTTACATGCTGCTTTGTGGGGTGGATGTGGTGGATGAGGAAAACTCAGATAAAGATAGGGTTCCTCTAATAGAGGAAATGTCCTGTCTCCTCCTCTCCATCCCTAGAGGGGCTCCCTCTAGTTATCTTCATCCCTCTTAGTTATCTTCATCCTCTGTACCAGGATGAGCTGTTGCACTTGTGTATTCAAATGTAGATGAGAGATGAAGAGCCAGAATGGCAAGTAGAGGGTACTGATAAAACACTAGCCATCCAAGTCAAGCTTACTAGCGGAAGAGGAGCCTAAAATTAGAGGGTAAGGAAGAGTCTTTCCCCACCCCTAGACAGGCCCCCTGCATGTTTCTACTGTTTCCTGGCAAGGTAGGACTCAGCATTTAGAATTCCCTTTTGCTTTTCTCTCATCCTACTTCACGTCATGGGTTTATTCTGTCTCATCTCTGTCCTCTTATTCCTATTTTTTCTCTCCACTCACTGTCACTCCTGTTTCACTTCTAATTACCCATTTTCCTTCCTTTCTGGCCCTCAGCTTATTCTTGCCCCGTTTTTCTTTGTCTTTTCACCTTTTCCTTGTCTGTCTTTCATCTATTTTCTCTGTACCTAGAAAGTTTTACATTTGGGCTGAAAATGTAAAGCCCTATTTATCTAAAAGTCCTGGTAAATGAGGAAGAGAGGTAACCTGCTAATAACCCCAGGAGTAAAATAATGTGAGAAGTGTGTTTGGTAGGTGAGGATATGTGTTGAGAAAAAATTTAGTTGTAAGGCCTGTCTCTGTTTATTCCAACCCTTTCCCTGGGGTATACAGACACCCAGCATGATGTCTAAAACAAAATGCTTGATCCTCAGCCCTCTCCACCAGGAAAACCCAAGTCTGGCTACAACATTTGTTGAGATGACTAATTCAAGATAATTAGTTAAAGTCTTGATATTCTGAAGACATTAATTTCAGGAAGGCAAAACTGAGCTCCTGGTGAACACTGGAAAAAGCAGATAGGATCCCAAAGCTGCTTGGCAGCAAGAAGTGAATGGTGTTCAAGGAACATACATGAAAATTTTTGGAAACAAATGAGGTGGTTCACATCTCCACTGAGACTTAAAAATAAGTCTATATTTTCTTGGTACACTTTAAGATCATGACAACAGAATGAACAATGACATGGGGGTGCTGTTGCTCATGGGGAATGGCTTGTAGCAAACATGCCCTTGCCATGTACCCCACACTAGTACAACATGGAGAGAGCAGGAGAGATGGCAGAGCACTGTGAAAGGCTTTTTAGAAGTTATTATAAGACTCTCTTCGTAACCTGAGCATCTAGACCTACTGAGTCCCCTTTGTTTTTCCATTGCTAAGTCATGTCCAACACTTTGTGACCCTATGGATGGGGTTTTCCAGGCAAGAATACTGGAGTGGGTTGCTATTTCCTTCTCCAGGGGATCATCCCGACTCAGAGATCAAACATGCGTCTCCCTCATCTCCTGCATTAGCAGGTGGATTCTTTACCACTCAACCACCAGGGAAGCCCACTGAGTCTCCTACTCCCTGCCTACACCATATACTGGGGCCTAGGAGATAGCAGATGTGATAGTGGTGAGTTCTCCAGGATCTCCAAAGCCATTACTAGCTGAAGGTCTGGGCCTTGCTGATATATTAAAGCTCAGTTTATCTGGGAAGAATCTTGTCTAAGGGTGGGCAGGATACGGGAAAGAAATGTCAAAGGAGAGCAGAGAAACAATGGGGAAGCTTGAGGGAAGGACCCTAAGGCATTAAGGAGACAAAGTTCCAAGATCAAGAAGAAAAGACTCCCTCTAAATCGGATGACTCTGACCCTTCATTACTGTTCCATCCTCCACCCCATAAATCCTACCCTGACCTATGCTGGCACCACCTCCTCCTTAGCCTGGCCCCAATTCTTGCTCTGCCAATCAGCTCCACTTAACCCAGCTCCCTAAAACAAGGTAAGAAGACCCCATAAGTCCCATGGCATTGTTATCTTGTATTTGTGTATCTACTTCTAGGAGGTCAAACAGCAAGAATGCAGCCAAGTGAAGCTAGAACCAGAGCCATAAAAAATTTAAATACAAAAATAAAACCAAATAAATCAGTGCTTTTTATTTACAATTATATCCTGTCAATGATAAACAATGTCAGTGATAAAACACTTCTCCAAGGTAAAATCTCCTAGTAGTCTAAATTCTAAATAACTGTAGATTTACAGTTCAGTTTGTCTATCTCAAGATCCTTATGCGTCAAGCTTTTGAGTTTCTCAGTCATGTCTGACTCTTTTGTGATGCCATGGACTGTAGCCTGCCAGTCTCCTCTGTCCATGGGATTTCCCAGGCAAGGATACTGGAGTGCGTTGCCATTTCCTTCTCCAGGGGATCTTCCTGACCTGTGTCTCCTGTATTGGCAGGCAGATTCCTTACCACTGAGCCTCCAGGACTTCAAGTAGCACATTCTTATTTGTCCTTTAATAAACATATTGGGCTTCCCAGGTGGTGCTAGTGGTTATGAACCCACTTGCCAATGCAGAATTTAGCCAAATAACTTTAAAGCTTTTCTTAGTCCTGCCCAGACAGTCTTTAAAAATGTGTCTTCTTGCTACCTGGTAACATTTCAGCTCCTCTCAGAAGGTATTCTAGGTATTTTAAGTATCTTTCTCTAACACCACCTCTCTTTCTAGTTCACTCCTGATCCACTCTTGACCCTACTGGAACTCCAACCAACACCTTGTCACTGACCCACTCCACTTCTATCCTCCCTTTTCTCTTTGCCCAGCTTCCAGACCAGGTTCTACCATTGTAGCCATTCCCTGGGCACACACACTTATTTATGTCCCTATCCCCTTTCTTTCAGACTTAATCATTTGGCAAGAAGCCTTTGCTACTGTCCTTGTAGCATTTATATGGAAATGTGAGACCAACCCTTTCCTGAGCACAACAGCTTGCCACTTCCCTACACCTCCATCCCAGCCATGTCCATCTTTTTTATCACCAATTTTCTCACAACTTTAGGGATTCTTAAGCTGAGATTAAGGGGTGGCGGCTGGGAGGAGCAACCCCACATCCAAGGAGTGGTGGCTGCGTGGGTGTAGGAGGGCCAAGAGGAGCCACTCCATGTTCAAGGTCAGGAGGGGCGGCGGTGAGGAGATACCCCTAGTCCAAGGTAAGGAGCAGTGGCTGCCCTTTGCTGGAGCAGCCGTGAAGAGATACCCTATGCCCAAGGTAAGCGAAACCTAAGTAAGATGGTAGGTGTTGCGAGAGAGCATCAGACGGCAGACACACTGAAACCATAATCACAGAAAACTAGTCAATCTAATCACATGGACCACAGCCATGTCTAACTCAATGAAACAAAGCCATTCTGTGTGGGGTCACCCAAGACTGATGGGTCATGGTGGAGAGATCTGACAGAATGTGGTCCACTGGAGAAGGGAATGGCAAACCACTTCAGTATTCTTGCCTTGAGAACCCCATCAACTGTATGAAAAGGCAAAATGATAGGACCATGAAAGAGGAACTCCCCAGGTCGGTAGGTGCCCAATATGCTACTGGAGATAAGTGGAGAAATTAACTCCAGAAAGAATGAAGGGATGGAGCCAAGGCAAAAACAAGACCCAGTTGTGGATGTGACTGGTGATAGAAGCAAGGTCCGATGCTGTAAAGAGCAATAATGCATAGGAACCTGGAATGTTAGGTCCACGAATCAAGGCAAATTGGAAGTGGTCAAACGGGAGATGGCAAGAGTGAACGTCGACATTCTAGGAATCAGCGAACTAAAATGGACTGGAATGGGTGAATTTAACTCAGATGACCACTATATCTACTACTGTGGGCAGGAATCCCTTAGAAAAAATGGAGTAGCCATCATAGTCAACAAAAGAGTCTGAAATGCAGTACTTGGATGCAATCTCAAAAATGACAGAATGATCTCTGTTCGTTTCCAAGGCAAACCATTCACTATCACGGTAATCCAAGCCTATGCCCTGACCAGTAATGCTGAAGAAGCTGAAGCTGAACGGGTCTATGAAGACCTACAAGACCTTTTAGAAATAATACCCAAAAAAGATGTCCTTTTCATTATAGGGGACTGGAATGCAAAAGTAAGAAGTCAAGAAACACCTGGGGTACAGGCAAATTTGGCCTTGGAATACAGAATGAAGCAGGGCAAAGACTAATAGAGTTTTGCCAAGAACGCACTGGTCATAGCAAACACCCTCTTCCAACAACACGAGAGAAGACTCTACACATGGACATCACCAGATGGTCAACACCGAAATCAGATTGATTATATTCTTTGCAGCCAAAGATGGAGAAGCTCTATATAGTCAGCAAAAACAAGACTGGGAGCTGACTGTGGCTCAGGTCATGAACTCCTTATTGCCAAATTCAGACTTAAATTGAAGAAAGTGGGGAAAATAACTAGACTATTCAGGTATGACCTAAATCAAATCCCTTATGTTTATACAGTGTAAGTGAGAAATAAATTTAAGGGCCTGGATCTGATAGAGTGCCTGATGAACTATGGACAGAGGTTCATGACATTGTACAGGAGACAGGGATCAAGACCATACCCATGGAAAAGAAATGCAAAAAAGCAAAGTGACTCTCTGAGGAGGCCTTACAAATATCTGTGAAAAGAGAAGCGAAAAGCAAAGAAGAAAAGGAAAGATATAAGCATCTGAATGTAGAGTTTCAAAGAATAGCAAGGACAGATAAGAAAGCCTTCTTCAGCGATCAATGCAAAGAAATAGAGGAAAACAACAGAATGGGAAAGACTAGGGATCTCTTCAAGAAAATTAGAGATACCAAGGGAACATTTCATGCAAAGATGGGCTCGATAAAGGACAGACATGGTATAGACCTAACAGAAGCAGAAGATATTAAGAAGAGGTGGCAAGAATACACAGAAGAACTGTACAAAAAAGATCTTCATGATCAAGATAATCACGATGGTGTGATCACTCACCTAGAGCCAGACATCCCGGAATGTGAAGTCAAATGGGCCTTAGAAAGCACCACTACGAACAAAGCTAGTGCAGGTAAGGGAATTCCAGTTGAGCTATTCCAAATCCTGAAAGATGATGCTGTGAAAGTGCTGCACTCAATATGCCAGCAAATTTGGAAAACTCAGCAGTGGCCACAGGACTGGAAAAGGTCAGTTTTCATTCCAATCCCAAAGAAAGGCAATGCCAAAGAGTGCTCAAGCTACCGCACAATTTCACTTATCTCACATGCTGGTAAAGTAATGCTCAAAATTCTCCAAGCCAGGCTTCAGCAATACGTGAACTGCGAACTTCCAGATGTTCAAGCTGGTTTTAGAAAAAGCAGAGGAACCAGAGATCAAATTGCCAACATCCGCTGGATCATTGAAAAAGCAAGAGAGTTCCAGAAAAACATCTATTTCTGCTTTATTGACTATGCCAAAGCCTTTGACCGTGTGGATCACAATAAACTGTGGAAAATTCTGAAAGAGATGGGAATACCAGACCACCTGACCTGCCTCTTGAGAAACCTATATGCAGGTCAGGAAGCAACAGTTAGAACTGGACATGGAACAACAGACTGGTTCCAAATAGGAAAAGGAGTACGTCAAGGCTGTATATTGTCACCCTGCTTATTTAACTTATATGCAGAGTACATCATGAGAAATGCTGGGCTGGAAGAAGCACAATCTGGGATCAAGATTGCTGGGAGAAATATCAATAACCTCAGATATGCAGATGACACCACTCTTATGGCAGAAAGTGAAGAGGAACTCAAAAGCCTTTTGATGAAAGTGAAAGAGGAGAGTGAAAAAGTTGGCTTAAAGCTCAACATTCAGAAAACGAAGATCATGGCATCTGGTCCCATCACTTCATGGGAAATAGATGGGGAAACAGTGGAAACAGTGTCAGACTTGAATTTTGGGGGCTCCCAAATCACTACAGATGGTGACTGCACCCATGAAATTAAAAGACACTTACTCCTTGGAAGGAAAGTTATGACCAACCTAGATAGCATATTCAAAAGCAGAGACATTACTTTGCCAACAAAGGTCCATCTAGTCAAGGCTATGGTTTTTCCTGTGGTCGTGTATGGATGTGAGAGTTGGACTGTGAAGAAGGCTGAGCGCCAAAGAATTGATGCTTTTGAACTGTGGTGTTGGAGAAGACTTTTGAGAGTCCCTTGGACTGCAAGGAGATCCAACCAGTCCATCCTAAAGGAAATCAGTCCTGGGTTTCTTTGGAAGGACTGATGCTAAAGCTGAAACTCCAATACTTTGGCCACCTCATGCGAAGAGTTGACTCATTGGAAAAGACTCTGATCTGGGAGGGATTGGCGGCAGGAGGAAAAGGGGACTACAGAGGATGAGATGGCGGGATGGCATCACCGGCTCGATGGACATGAGTTTGAGTGAACTCCAGGAGTTGGTGATGGACAGGGAGGCCTGGCGTGCTGCAATTCATGGGCTTGCAAAGAGTCAGACATGACTGAGCGACTGAATTGAACTGAACTGAACTGAAAGCTGAGATTCCAGTGGAGGGAATTCAGATACCTATGAGTTTTAAAGGGAAACATTCCATTTATCTGTCTTCCAAAAACTCTGACTAAAATCGAGCCTCTCCTTCCATCAATAAAGGAGACAGCAAACCACAGTAGTATTAGTAGGACCTATGTCATGAGAAAAAAATCATAGATACTTTCATACCACATTACAGTTGCAGGTATTTCAGAATGTCATTTATACTTATCACTAACTCAAAATGCTCTGTATCTTGTTATTTAATGTGTTAATAAATAAGCACACATAGTACTATAGCACAAATTAATTTTAGTATTTTTATAACAATTTCAACATAATTAGTTTCCTTTGTAAACCCATGTATTTTGTCTTATGTATTTAAAAACAATGTGAGGGATCTTTCTTGACGTGATCAAAGGCACATATGAAAATCCCACAACTAAGAACATAGCCAATGCGGAAAGACTGAAAACCTTCCCAGTTAAATCAGAAACAAGACGAAATGTCCATTCTCACCATTAGTATTCAATATTGCACTAAAAATTCTTGCAAAAACTCTTAGGCAAGACAGAGAAATAGAAGGCATCCAAATTGGAAAGGAAAAAGTAAAACTTGCTCTCATTACATATGACATGATCCTGTAGGTTAAAAATCCCAAATACACACACACACACACAGAGAGAGACACTACTAGAGCTAATAAAAAATTGTAATTGTTCAGCAAAATTGTAGAATACAAGATCAAAACACACAAAATTCAGTTGCATTTCTATATACCAGCAATACCATTTACAATAACCCCAAAAGAATAAAATATCTGTACATAAATTTAACTAGAAAGGTCAAAGACTTTTTACATTGAAAACTATAAAACATTGCTGAAATAAACTAAAGGCTTAAATAAATGGAATGATACCCCATATTCATTGCCTGGAACACAATATTGTCAAGAGTCAAAACCACCCATAGTGATGTAATCTGTAAGAAAATTTCATTTTTTTTTTTTCAGAAATAGAAAAGCCAGTTCTCAAATGCATCTATAATTACAAGGGCCCTCGAATAGCCTCAACATTCTTGAATAAAAAGAACAAAATTGAAGGACTCATACTCCCTGATTTCAAAACTTATTACAAAAATATAATAAAGGTCATCAAAAGAGGAGTGGTACTAGAATAAAGGAAGACATATAGACTGCTGGAATGGAACTGAGACACCGGAAATAAGCCCATCTACCTAGGGTCAATGAATTTTGAGCCATGGGGAAAGAATAGTCTCTCTTTTTTTTTTTTAATTTTATTTTATTTTTAAACTTTACATAATTGTATTAGTTTTGCCAAATATCAAAATGAATCCATCACAGATATACATGTGTTCCCCATCCTGAACCCTCCTCCCTCCTCCCTACCCACACCATCCCTCTGGGTCGTCCCCGTGCACTAGCCCCAAGCATCCAGTATCGTGCATGGAACCTGGACTGGCATCTCGTTTCATACATGATATTGAAACATGTAAAATATCATGTATGAAAAGAATAGTCTCTTAAACAAATGGTGTTAATACAGCTAGACATCCACATACAGAGAATGAAGTTGGATCCCCTACCGCATACACACCAAAATTAATTTAAAATAGATCAACAACATAAATATGAGATAAAATAATGAAACTATTGGAAAAAACTAGGGATAAATCTTTATGACCTTAGATTTGGCAGTGGATTCTCAGGGTACCAAAAGCATGAGCAAAAAAAGAACAGAAAAATTACATATAATCAAAATGAAAAAATTTGTGCATCAGGGACGTTATGAAGAATGAAAAGACACGGCTTCCCTGGTGGTCCATTGGTTAAGAATCCACCTTGTAATTCAGGGGACACTAGTTTGATTCTTGGTGTAGAAAGATCCTATGCCATGTAACAACTAGGCCCATGTGCCACAACTGCTGAGCCCACACTCTGGAGACTGTGAACTGCAACTTCTGAGCTCACACACTGCAGCTATTGAAACCTACCTAGAGCCTGTGCTCAGCGACAAGAGAAGCCATGACAACGAGAAGTCCACGAACCACAATGAAGAATAGTTCTTGCTCACCACAACTAGAGAAAGCCCATGTGCAGAAAATAAACAAATCTTTTTTTAAAAATGAAAAGACAACCTATAGAATGGAAAAAAAAAACTTGCAAATCATATAAATAATAAAGGTCTAGTATCCAGAAAAGACAAAGTACTCTTACAACTGAATAATAAAAGACAAACAACTCAATTCTTTAAATGGACAAAGGAATACACATTTCTCCAAAGAAGACATACTAGTGAAAAACAAGCACATGAAAATATATTATTCTTTGAAAGTCACTCAGTGGTATCTGCCTCTTTGCAACCTGACTACACTCTGTGGAATTCTCCAGGCCAGAATGTTAGAGTAGGTAGCCTTTCTTTTTTCCACGGGATCTTCCCAACCCAGGGGTTGAACCCAGGTCTTCCACACTGCAGGTGGGTTCTTTACCAGCTGAGCCACCAGGGAAGCCTGAAAATATCAGAGTGGGTAGCCTATCCCTTCTCCAGCAGATCTTCCCAACCCAGGAATCAAATCAGGGCCTCCTGCATCACAGGCAGATTCTTTACCATCTGAGTTACCAGGGAGGCCTATATTAAGCTTTATGGAAATGCAAATCAAAACCATAGGAAGAACCACTTCATACCCAGTAAGAGTGGCCATACTTTTTTAAAAAGGCAAGGGGGAAATAGGAGAAATTGGAACTCTCATACGTGGCCAGTGGGAATGTAAATCGTTCAACAACTGTGCAAAATAGATTCCAATGACCCAAACAGAATTACCAATGACTCAGCAATTCTATTCCTAGTTATTTAGCCAAAGAGTTGAAAATAAGTACTTAAGCACATGTACACACAAGTTTATGGGAGCACATTCACAAAGGCAAACATTGCTCAAATGTCTGTCAATGGACAAACTGTGATATTTCCATACAATGAAATATTATTCAGCCATAAAAAGGGAATGAAGTACTGATATATGCTACAATATGGGTGCATGCTTCCTTGGTGTGTGTGCTCAGTGAAAGAAGCCCTGCATAAAAGATTATATATAATATGATCGTATATAAATTCCATTTATATGAAATAGTCAGAAGAGGTAAATTCACAGAGATATAAAGCAGATTGGTGATTGCCAGGGGCCAGATGAAGGGAGGAATAGGGAATGCTGAGGACTGAATTGCACAATCCCAAATTTACATGTTGAACCCCTACTCCCCAGTGTGACGATATTTTAAGATGGGGCCTTTGGGAGCTAATTAGATTTAGATAAGACATAAGAGTGGGCCCTCAGAAGCATAAGAACATAAATTTTTATTATGCCACCCAGTCTTCAGCGTTTTATTACAGGAGCCCAAGCTGACTAAAACAGGGAGCAACTGCTTAACAGGTACAAGGTGTCCTTTTGGAATGATGAAAATATTTTGGAACTTAAACAGAGACAGTGCTTGTACAACATTGTGAATGTATTAAATGCTACTTTGAATAGTTAATTTTATGTTATTTCTATTTCTTTTCAGTTTTTTTAAAAAACCAAACCCACAGGAAGTAGACCTCACCACATGGCCAGAGAGGTCCAAAGAAATGCTGAGGAGAGAAACAACACTGGATCATTGCCATCAATACAACACACCATGTAATGTCTGTTTTCAAATAAATTGGAACCTTGATTCTGTGGTCTCCTGCAGCCAGCATTCCATATTGCTGATCCCCGTTAAGGCAGAATACCTCCCACAGGGCATCAGTATGTCCTGTCACCATCTCCAGTCTCTCCTCCAACCTCACCAGAAGTCTGACCCTCTGGGTTCTCGACTTACTCCCCTTGGCAGCATTGGACTTCCAATCACTGCTTTTCTCCTCTACCTTCTTTCTCCACTCGGCTTCTGCAAATCACAGTCTCCTCTTTTTCTTTCTTTCTCAGTGGCCATTCTTTCTCAGCCTTCTGTGCAGCTTCCTCTTCTTTCTCAGCTTACTGGAATGATCCAGGGTTCAGTCCTTGGCCTCACTTTCCAAGTGACCTCATTCTATTTTATGGCTTTTTTTTTTTTTCTTTTGCCCTTTGCATATGCAGTATCTTGGTTCCCAGACCAGGGATCCAACCCATGTTCCCTGAAATGGGATCACATAGTCCTAACCGCTGGACTGCCAGAGAATTCCCTGTTTTATGGCAGGGATACAGATAAGTACAATTTATTGGCTAATGAGTTTCCACTTTTATATCTCCCACAGTACTTCAGATGCTTGTATTTATTTGCTACTTGACATCTCTAATAGACATCTTAAACTTGAAGATCGAAAACCATACTCTCTCTCCACAATCTGCCTCCTCCCTGGCTTCCCTACTGGCCAGTTAATGGCAACCCACTCCAGCATTCTTTCCTGGAGAATCACAGGGATGGATGAGCCTGGTGGGCTGCCGTCTATGGGGTCGCACAGAGTCTGGACATGACTGAAGCGACCTAGCAGCAACAGCAGCAGCAGCAGCAAACACCTCTTATTACATGCCACTTCTTTCTTTCTTGTGCGTCAACAAATCTTATTGACTCCAGCTTCAAAATAGATCCAGAATTTGACTGTCTATCTCCATCTGGCCTGCTGCCCCATGGTCTGTCCAAGGGAGCTTGCAGTAGCCTCTCGACTGTTCTCTCTGCTTCATTCTTGTGCTCTCCCATCTACTCTCCATGCAGGCAATATCTTACCAACCTCAGCTCTCCTCTTCACTCAGTGTCAATATACAGGATGGAACCAAGCCAAGCAGTCCCTGCCACGCTGTTTTGCATTCTTTGCTGGACTTTGCATCTGCTCTTCTCTCTCCCCACAGATATTTTATCTGGTCATTCACTGACAGTCTACTCAAAAGCCATATCCTGAAAGACCTTCTGAACCACCTACCTCTCCCTTTATCCTTCTTTCTCTATTTTTCTTCATAGTACTTATTACTCCCCCACATATAATTATTTTGTTTACTTTCCATCTTTCTTTGCTGGAACATGAGCTTCTAAAGTACAGATAAGTATTTTGTGTTCTTCTCTGCTACATCCACGGTCCTTACCCCCCAGGCTCTCAGGACTTTCTGGGTGAGCTAGAAGGAATGAAGGCTGATTAAGCATGTTGAGGAAAATTCAGCTAGCTCACTGGGGTACATGAGAGACTTGCGGTAAGGTCAGACTGGCCAGAAGTTCCTAAGGGCCAAGTAGACCACCAGAGAAATTAGAATATTATTGTCAGGGTTGTGGAAAACGTCCCTCCCCTTCTCCCAGTGCTTATGTCCTCCCTTCAGTGAAGGCTCCAATGTGAAAGAAAAAATTATCTAAAACTTGGAAATAGAAAAGAGATTATTAGTGACAAAAATTCCCACTTTGACCAAAATTTAGTCAGGCTCCTCTGAGCCCTCTTTTCAACTAAACCTTGATCTTGGGCTTCCATGCTCTGCCTTGTACAGTCTAATTTTCATAAGAATCCTGCTAGGGTTCTAGTGAGAATCCCCTTACCTTTAATATCTGCTCACCCCCCACAGCTAAACAAATTCCTCATCCCCCTCCCCATCTTCCAGGTAATATAGGATGACCCTGGCCTGCCTTCAGCAGAAATTTTATTATATCAGTTTAGCAAGAATCTCCGGAGAAGGCAATGGCACCCCACTCCAGTACTCTTGCCTGGAAAATCCCACGGACGGGATTTTCTGCAGTCCATGGGGTCGCTAAGAGTCGGACTCGACTGAGCAACTTCACTTTCATGCATTGGAGAAGGAAATGGCAACCCACTCCAGTGTTCTTGCCTGGAGACTCCCAGGGACGGCGGAGCCTGGTGGGCTGCCGTGTATGGGGTCGCACAGAGTCAGACACAACTGAAGTGACTTAGCAGCAGCAGCAGCAGCAGCAGCACCAGCAAGAATCTCTCTACTCTTGATGTCTCCTCATAGCCATTTTCCATCCACCAACCCCACCCTGCTCCTTAGCTATAAATCCCCACTTTTCCTTGCTGTATTTGGAACTGAGCCCAGTTCTATTCGCAGAAGGCAATGGCTCCCCACTCCAGTACTCTTGCCTGGAAAATCCCATGGACAGAGGAGCCTGGTAGGCTGCAGTCCATGGGGTCGCTAGGAGTCGGACACGACTGAGTGACTTCACTTTCACTTTTCACTTTCATGCATTGGAGAAGGAAATGGCAACCCACTCCAGTGTTCTTGCCTGGAGAATCCCAGGGACGGCGGAGCCTCATGGGCTGCCGTCTATGAGGTCGCACAGTTGGACACGACTGAAGCGACTTGGCAGCAGCTATTATATAAGGTCTCTTTTCTCCTACTACAATAGTTCTTGGATAAAATGTGTTCTTACAGCTTTCACTGCTGTTCGGTTTGATTCTCTTGGACACAAGGTATCCTTACAGTGGAGTACTTGACATTGTCTAGCACTTCTTTGGGGGAGTATCTGATTCCATTTGCACCTTTGCCTGGCTTCTTTTGACTATTTTAGAGTTCTGTCTGGGTAGAAATTAACCTGTAGAAAATCGACAGTGATGCAAAGGGCTTCTGTGTGGGAGCAAGGCCAAAAGATTCCTATGTATCACAATACAAGGTGCACAATACGGGTGAAGAGAGGCACCTGATTTATTTCTGGTAGAAACCATACCTTAAATATCATACTCTTGATAAATTAACCCATCTCACATCTGTTAGCAATCTCTTTTCAAATCCCCTTGTCTATTAAAAAAAAAACAACCCCAAGGTAGAAACCATACCTTAAGTATCATACCCTTGATAAATTAACCCATCGCACATCTGTTAGCAATCTCTTTTCAAATCCCCTTGTCTATTTAAAAAAAAAAAAGAAAAAACCCTTCAAAATCTCCTTTGAATTGGTTATAACATCGTACAGGGACCCTCATTAATGAGTTGAGTAAAATCTTGATACGTGCATCACTTATATACTTGCATGGGAATCATGTGTTTTACTTTTTGAAAATTATTTTTAGAAAAAGGCAGTGAGATCTTACTTGCCAATCACAGTCTAAAAATAGACCTCCACCATGTCATTGCTGTTTTTGTTTTGTCCTCACAGCCTGTACGTTCCTTTGGGCTGACTATCCCCTTCACTAGCAGTCAGTTTGCCAGGGTACAGCCCTCCTCCTTGTTCACTGTTGTATCAATTTCCAACAAAGGATTGTCTAGTCAAAGCTATGGTTTTTCCAGTAGTCATGTATGGATGTGAGGGTTGGACCATAAGGAAAGCTAAGTGCAGAAGAATTCATGCTTCTGAACCGTGATGTTGGAGAAGACTCTTGAGAGCCCCTTGACTGCAAGGAGATCAAACCTAAAGGAAGTCAATCCTGAATATTCACTGGAAGGACTGATGCTGAAGCTGAAGCTCCAATACTTTGGCCACCTGATGCAAAGAACTGACTTATTAGAAAAGACCCAGATGCTAGGAAATATTGAAGGCAGGAGGAAAAGGGGGGTGACAGAGGACAAGATGGTTGGATGGCATTACCAACTCAATGTACACGAGTTCGACCAAGCTGCAGGAGATAGTGAAGGACAGGGAGGAAGCCTGGCCGTGCTGCAGTCCACGGGGCCACAAAGAGTGGGACAAGACTAATCAACTGAACAACAAAAACGTATCGATTAAGACTCAGTGAATAAATGAACGAATGAATGATTGAATGCATGTGGTCTGGAGCACAAGAAGCAGGACTTTCCGGTTGATGCTAAAGCACACTTGCTATCTTTGCACTCTTTTGTTAAAACTGCCCCCCCTACCCCGAAATCTTTTTCAACGAGGCCTGACTTTGGACTTTCATGCTTGTCTCTATAACGTTCAATTTTAGCAAAAATCCTGCTAAGTATGTTTAACCAGAATGCCCCATCCTTGATACATTATCACTCTGAATATATAATGGGGTTCCTGGTCCTTTACCAGGCGATATCTAATATCCTGGTCCACCTTCAGCAAGAGCCCTGTTAGATATCCTTTCGGACAGAATCCTCCCCGCTCCCCCGGCCCCGCGCCCTTAGTAATTTTTCATCCACTGAATGCACCCTACCTCTGTCTTTGGCTATAAATTTCCAGTCTCACTTGTACTCAGAGTTAAATCCAATCTCACCTCTCCCACTGCAAGACCCTGGTGCAGTAATAAACCATACATATCTTGATTCCCATCCCCCACACCACCCATTTAATAAAGTCTTCCTTACAGTGCTTTAAGGGGTGTCATGAATGAGCAATGTTTTTCTTTAACACTGATAGCCCCCCATTATCTCTAGCCAGGACTGGGTGACTTGGCAGAGGAAGAGGTGTGGGTCTTAAAAGGATGGGTATGCCAAAGACAATAAGGCAGAAGCCCTAATAATTTTGAAACAACAGCAGCAATCACTGTTGCTTCCTCTGTGGCAAGCTATTTCCATATGATTTCCTTGTATTCACTCAACTAGCCAGTTTTCCCCAGCTAGGGCCAGGCACTTGTGGCGGGAGCCCGGGATCTGGCAGTAGCGGGTCGCCCGGTGGGCAGACACCTGGCACTTTCTTTTTGCTTTTGCTACTGTAGTTTCCTTCCTTTGCTGGGTCGGATGGTCACTAAACCCTCTGGTTTTCTAGCGGGATTGTCCTTGCTTCTTGACTCGATTTTCCTGCCAACCTGAGAGCCTAGGCAGTCGGCAGGAACTGCAAACCCGGCATTCTCCAAGAGCTCCTCCGCATCCAGCCGCAGGCGCCCAGCGCAAGGTTCTCCTCCGCCCTGACCTGGTGGATCCGCCGACAGCCTGCCCAGGAAGGCGGGACAGCACATCAGCCTGTCGCAGAAAGCAGGCCGTTCAGGAACATCCTCCCTTCAGCGTGTCAGGATGGCCGAGTGGTCTAAGGCGCCAGACTCAAGGTGTCTACCTTCCCTTAGGGCATTCTGGTCTCCGTATGGAGGCGTGGGTTCGAATCCCACTTCTGACAGGCGCGTTTTTGCAACCTTTCGCGAACATACCCAAGAACATTTCCCGTTAGTGCTGGTGGTTTTGTTTTCTGTTTCTGAGACGGCGGCCATATTTAGACTTCACAGTTGCTTCGGTTCTCCATTATGTTTTCTTCGGTTTTGCAGCGGCCGAGAGACCGGTCAGGTGGAAGAGGGAGGCGGTTTGAATACCGGAGGTTCAAGCAACCGCATTCAGGAACCCAGTTTACGTCACCTCTTTTACAGTTTGTCTAGCTTACTGTAGAGGGCTCTCTTATGTGTTCCCTGGTGGTCTAGTGGTTAGGATTCGGCGCTCTCACCGCCGCGGCCCGGGTTCGATTCCCGGTCAGGGAAAGTACTTTTTTGTTTCGTTTTTCTTTCAATTTGACGCCAAAAATACAATATTGGCTACCTTTCTGTTTAGGAGAACCAGAGGGGAGGAGTATTCTGGTTAACGAGTGCCGGCTGTCTGTGAATCACTGTCCTATACCTGCTGCTTCTGCTACTGCTGCTAAGTCTCTTCAGTCGTGTCCGACTCTGTGCGACCCGATAGACGGCAGCCCACCAGGCTCCCCCGTCCCTGGGATTCTCCAGGCAAGAACACTGGAGTGGGTGGCCATTGCCTTACGATACCTTAATTAAGAAAGGAAGAACAAGGCAGACAGCATTAAATGATCCCAAAAGAAAACTGGTGCTGCTGCAAGTGCCAGGTCTTCCAATGCCCAGGGTTAAAAAAAAAAAAAAAAACTCCCCGAATACTCAAAATGATTAGAATGACCGATGTCACCTAGAGGGGGCTCTCTGCTCACAATGACTCAGGCAAGTTTTACTACAAAAAGGAGTCAGGAAATTCTTCCCACCCGAACACGTAACTTTTATTTTGAAAGTAAACTGAAATGAGTAAAACAATGACACAACGAACACCGGTGTTCTTTCTACCTCCATACGACATAGGTTAATATTTTGCCACATTTTCTCTTTCTCTCCAGACATAATCAGAGCTTCCTCAGTCTCCCACCCGTTTGAAAGTTGCATACATTATTACACTACTCCATGTCACACCTGAGAAAATCAACATTAACTTGTCATCAGATGCCAGTCCACATTTGAATTTCCCGTAATTGTTCCCAAAATATCTTTTATAGCTGCTTTTTAAACTTTTTTATTCTAGAAATTTCCACTGCTCATTTTTCTGTTGTGACTCCTGTGGAAAATAATCTATTTTAATAATAAAAACTCTTCAGCCACATTTAAGTTCTATCTTCTTAGTATTTGTATAATATTCTGACCCTCTATGCTTAATTTGTTGTTTTTGCTTAAAGTATTCATTTCTCCCTGGGTATCTTTTCTAGACCTCCAGGCCAGGCTGTTAGGGTATAGCCTACCTCCATATTAGTTACAGCTTGGCTCACCAAACTACCCTTGAACAAATCATTTTGCCTCTGCTTTTCTCTTTCCTAGCTGTTGGCTTTTTTTTTTTCCCTTTGGTAGTTCAGCCTTGTGTGGAGTATAGTATAGCAAGAGATGATTGGTGGTCAGGTTGAGCTGAGTGCAAATCCTGACTGGACTTTTCAGAAGGCAAGCTGTCTATTCTGTCTAAGCTTTAGTTTTCTCATCTGTAAAGCTGGCCGATTAAAGGATGAATAAGAAAGAGAATGAAATTTCATCTAACTTTAAGTTTCATTTTGAAATTTTCCCTCATCTTCAAAAGGAATTGGAAGGAACCTAAGTGTACATATATATATATATATATATGTATGTATGTTGTGTGTGTGTGTGTGTGTGTAAAGAATAAAAAAAAAGCTGGGAAGACATATACTAAATGTAATGATTTTCTATAAGTGGTAGGATTATGAAAATTTTAAATTTTCTTTGTCCTAATGTCAGGCGTTTGCTTATTTTTCTACCATGAGTATATACAATTTATTAGTAGAAGAATAATACAATTTATTTGAAAAATTGCTCACACGTTACACAAAAATCAATTTAAAATGAGTCATAGATTTAAATGTAACACTTAAAACTATAAAACTTTATAAGAAAACATAGAAAACCTTTAAGACCTAGTGCTTAGTGACAAGTTCTTAATAATGACATGTAGGAAAATATTAAATTGAACCTCATCAAAATTAAAAACTTATTCTGCAAAAGGCCTTGTTAAGATGATGTAGCTTGTTAAGACAAGCTACAAACAGAAAAAAAATATTTGCAAACCACATCTCTGACAAAGGGCTCGTATCTAGGACGTATAGAGAACTCTCAAAACTCAGTGATAAAAAAGCAAACAATCCAATTATATAATGAGCCAGTGGCATGACAAGACATTGATGTTCAATGTTGTTGAAGTGCAAATTAAAATCACAATGAGATATCACCAGAAGCTTTTCAGAATAGCTAAAATAAAAAGCAGTGGTAACAGCAAATGCTAGTGAGGATGACAAGAAACTAGATCACTTGTTCATTGCTAGCAGAAATGTAAATGGTATGGCCATTTAAGAAAGAGTCTAGCAATTTTTTTACAGAACTAAACATGCAGTTACTATATGACCCCACAATTACATTCTTAGGCATTTATCCAAGAGCAATGAAAACTTATATTTACACAAAAACCTGTACACAAATGTTTAAAGCACTCTTATTTATAACAGCCAAAAAACAGGGAACAACTGAAATGGCCTTCAACAGGTGAATGGTTAAACAGGTGGTAGTACCACCATACCATAGAATGCTGCTCAGCACTAAAAATAAATGAACTACTGATGCAGGATATAACTTGGATATACCTCAGGGAGTTATGCTGAGTGAAAAAGTCAATATCAAAAGGTCACATACTTCATGATTTCATTCACATAAAAATTATAGTGAATGAAAAATTATAGTGATAGAAAACAGATTACTGATTGATAGGGCTTGGAGATGTTGGGAGGTAGGGAGTGGGGCAGAAGTGACTAAAGAGGCATAGCAAGAGGGAAATCTTTATGTTGATGAAATAGTTCTGTATCTTGTTGTGGTTGTAGTTAGAAGAATATGCACATGTGAAATAATAAAATACCTAGGAATAAACCTACCTAAGGCGACTCAATGGACATGGGTTTGGGTGAACTCCAGGACTTGGTTTGGACATGGAGGCCTGGCGTGCTGCAGTTCATGGGGTCTCAAAGAGTCGGACACGACTGAGTAACTGAACTGAAAACTGAAGGACGCAGAAGAGGTGTATGCAGAAAACTATAAGACACTGATAAAAAAAAAATAAAAGACAACATTAACAGATGGAAGATATATCATGTTCCTGGATTGGAAGAACCAATATTGTGACATGACAATATTACTCAAAGCTATCTACAGATTTAAGGCAATCCTTATCAAATTGTCAATGGCATTTTTTCACAGAACTAGAACAAAAAAATTCACAATTCATATGGTAAAATAAAAGACCCCAGAATAGCCAAAGCAGTCTTAAGAAAGAAGAATGAAGCTAGAGGAATCAACCTTCCTTGTTTCAGACTGTACTACAAAATTACCACACTTCCCTTGTGGCTCAGCTGGTAAAAAAATCCGCCTGCAAGGCGGGAGACCTGGGTTCCCACTCCAGTATTCTGGCCTGGAGAATTCCATGGACTACAGTCGATGGGGTCGCAAAGAGTCAGACACAACTGAGCGACTTTCACTTTCACAAAACTACAGTCATCAAGACAGTATGGTACTAACAAAAAAACAGAAATATAAACCAATGGAACAAGACAGAAAGCCCAGAGATAAACCTACACACCTATGAGCACCTTATCTTTGGCAAAGGAGGCAAGAATAGAAAATGGAGAAAAGACAGCCTCTTCAAGAAGTGGTGCTAGGAAAACTGGACAGCTACATGAAAAAGAATGAAATGAGAATACTCCCTAACACCATACAAAGATAAACTCAAAATTGATTAAAGACCTAAATGGCTTCCCAGGTGGCTCAGTGAGTAAAGAATCTGCCTGCAGTTCAGAGGATGCAGGAGGTGTGGGTTTGATCCCTGGGTTGGGAAGATTCCCTGGAGAAGGGCATGGCAACTCCAGTATTCTTGCCTGGAGAATCTTACAGACAGAGGAGCCTGGTGAGGTGCAGTCCATGAAGTCACAGAGAGTTAGACATGACTGAAGCGACTGAGCACACAAGGATACTGTAAAACTTAGAGGAAAACATAGGCAGAACACATTTTGACGTAAGTGACAGGAAGATCCTCTATGACCCACCTTCTAGAGTAATGGAAATAAACGGTATGTAACTAACTAAACTCAAAAGCTTTCAGATAGCAAAGGAAACCATAAACAAGATGAAAAGAACCCTCAGAATGGGAGAAAATAATTGCAAATGAGCAACTGACAAAGGATTAATCTCCAAAATATGTAAGAAGTACATGCAGCTCAACATGAGAAAAACAAACAACCCAAACAAAAAATGGGCAGAAGGCCTTAATAGGTATTTCTCCAAAGAAGACATCCAGGTGGCTAATAAACACATGGAAAAATGATCAACGTAACTTATTATTCAGTTCAGTTCAGTTCAGTCGCTTAGTCGTGTCCAACTCTTAGTGACCCCATGAATCGCAGTACGCCAGGCCTCCCTGTCCATCACAAACTCCCAGAGTTCACTCAGACTCACGTCCATCGACTCAGTGATGCCATCCAGCCATCTCATCCTCTGGCGTCCCCTTATCCTCCTGCCCCCAATCCCTCCCAGCATCAGAGTCTTTTCCAATGAGTCAACTCTTCGCATGAGGTGGCCAAAGTACTGGAGTTTCAGCTTTAGCATCACTCCCTCCAAAGAAATCCCAGGGCTGATCTCCTTCAGAATAGACTGGTTGGATCTCCTTGCAGTCCAAGGGACTCTCAAGAGTCTTCTCCAACACCACAGTTCAAAAGCATCAATTCTTTGGTGCTCAACCTTCTTCACAGTCCAACTCTCACATCCATACATGACCACTGGAAAAACCATAGCCTTGACTAGACGAAACTTTGTTGGCAAAGTAATGTCTCTGCTTTTGAATATGCTATCTAGGTTGGTCATAACTTTCCTTCCAAGGAGTAAGTGTCTTTTAATTTCATGGCTGCAGTCACCATCTGCAGTGATTTTGGAACCCCAAAAAATAAAGTCTGGCACTGTTTCCACTGTTTCCCATCTATTTCCCATGAAGTGATGGGACCAGATGCCATGATCTTAGTTTTCTGAAGGTTGAGCTTTAAGCCAACTTTTTCACTCTCCACTTTCACTTTCATCAAGAGGCTTTTTAGTTCCTCTTCACTTTCTGCCATAAGAGTGGTGTCATCTGCATATCTGAGGTTATTGATATTTCTCCCGGCAATCTTGATTCCAGTTTGTGCTTCTTCCAGCCCAGCGTTTCTCATGATGTACTCTGCATATAAGTTAAATAAGCAGGGTGACAATATACAGCCTTGACGTACTCCTTTTCCTATTTGGAACCAGTCTGTTGTTCCATGTCCAGTTCTAACTGTTGCTTCCTGACCTGCATATAGGTGTCTCAAGAGGCAGGTCAGGTGCTCTCGTCTTCCCATCTCTTGAAGAATTTTCCACAGTTTATTGTGATCCACACAGTCAAAGGCTTTGGCATAGTCAATAAAGCAGAAATAGATGTTTTTCTGGAACTCTCTTGCTTTTTCCATGATCCAGCGGATGTTGGCAATTTGATCTCTGGTTCCTCTGCCTTTTCTAAAACCAGCTTGAACATCTGGAAGTTCATGGTTCATATATTGCTGAAGCCTGGCTTGGAGAATTTTGAGCATTACTTTACTAGCGTGTGAGATGAGTGCAATTGTGCGGTAGTTTGAGCATTCTTTGGCATTGCCTTTCTTTGGGATTGGAATGAAAACTGACCTTTTCCAGTCCTGTGGCCACTGCTGAGTTTTCCAAATTTGCTGGCATATTGAGTGCAGCACTTTCACAGCATCATCTTTCAGGATCTGAAATAGCTCAACTGGAATTCCATCACCTCCACTAGCTTTGTTCTTAGTGATGCTCTAAGGCCCACTTGACTTCACATTCCAGGATGTCTGGCTCTAGGTGAGTGATCATACCATCTTGATTATCTTGGTCATGAAGATCTTTTTTGTACAGTTCTTCTGTGTATTCTTGCCACCTCTTCTTAATATCTTCTGCTTCTGTTAGGTCCGTACCATTTCTGTCCTTTATCGAGCCCATCTTTGCATGAAATGTTCCCTTGATATCTCTAATTTTCTTGAAGAGATCTCTAGTCTTTCCCATTCTGTTGTTTTCCTCTATTTCTTTGCATTGATCTCTGAGGAAGGCTTTCTTATCTCTTCTTGCTATTCTTTGGAACTCTGCATTCAGATGCTTATATCTTTCCTTTTCTCCTTTGCTTTTCCCTTCTCTTCTTTCACAGCTATTTGTAAGGTCTCCCAAGATAGCTATTTTGCTTTTTTGCATTTCTTTTCCATGGGTATGGTCTTGATCCCTGTCTCCTGTTAAATGCCATGAACCTCCATCCATAGTTCATCAGGCACTCTATCTATCAGATCTAGTCCCTTAAATCTCTTTCTCACTTCCACTGTATAATCATAAGGGATTTGATTTAGGTCATACCTGAATGGTCTAGTGGTTTTCCCTACTTTCTTCAACTTAAGTCTGAATTTGGCAATAATGAGTTCATGATCTGAGCCACAGTCAGCTCCTGGTCTTGTTTTTGCTGACTGTATAGAGCTTCTCCATCTTTGGCTGCAAAGAATATAATCAATCTGATTTCGGTATTGACCATCTGGTGATGTACATGTGTAGAGTCTTCTCTTGTGTTGTTGGAAGAGGGTGTTTGCTATGACCAGTGCATTTCCTTGGCAAAACTCTATTAGTCTTTGCCCTGCTTCATTCCGTATTCCAAGGCCAAATTTGCCACAGAGTGCAGCAGAGAGGAACTACTCCATGTTCGAGGTCAGGGACAGTGGCCAAGAGGAGCTACGATGCATCGGAGGTCAGTGGCTGCGGCCAGGAGGAGCAACCCCACGTCCAAGGAGCGATGGCCGCTCGGGCACTGGAGGGCCTAGAGGAGCTATTCCACGTTCAAGGTCGGGAGGGCCGGTGGTGAGGAGATACCCCTCGTCCAAGGTAAGGAGCAGCGGCTGCGCTTTGCTGGAGCAGCCGTGAAGAGATACCCCACGTCCAAGATAAGGGAAACCCAAGTAAGACGGTAGGTGTTGCAAGAGGGCATCATAGGGCAGACACACTGAAACCATAATCACAGAAAACTAGTCAATCTAATCACACTAAGACCACAGCCTTGTCTGACTCAGTGAAACTAAGCCATGCCCATGGGGCCACCCAAGACGGGCAGGCATGGTGAAGAGGTCTGACAGAATGTGGTCCACTGGAGAAGGGAATGGCAAACCACTTCAGTATTCTTGCCTTGAGAACCCCATCAACTGTATGAAAAGGCAAAATGATAGGATACTGAAAGAGGAACTCCCCAGGTCAGTAGGTGCCCAATATGCTACTGGAGATCAGTGGAGAAATAACTCCAGAAAGAATGAAGGGATGGAGCCAAAGCAAAAACAATACCCAGTTGTGGATGTGACTGGCGATAGAAGCAAGGTCTGATGCTGTAAAGAGCAATATTGCATAGGAACCTGGAATGTCAGGTCCATGAATCAAGGCAAATTGGAAGTGGTCAAACAGGAGATGGCAAGAGTGAACGTTGACATTCTAGGAATCAGCGAACTGAAATGGACTGGAATGGGTGAATTTAACTCAGATGACCATTGTATCTACTACTTCGGGCAGGAATCCCTCAGAAGAAATGGAATAGCCATCATGGTCAACAAAAGAGTCCGAAATGCAGTACTTGGATGCAATCTCAAAAACGACAGAATGATGTCTGTTCGTTTCCAAGGCAAACCATTCAATATCACAGTAATCCAAGTCTATGCCCCAACCAGTAACGCTAAAGAAGCTGAAGTTGAACGGTTCTATGAAGACTTACAAGACCTTTTAGAACTAACACCCCCCCCCAAAAAAGCTTATTATTAGAGGAATGCAAATCAAAACTACAATGAAGTACTGCCTCACACTGATCAGAATGGCTATCATCAAAACATTTACAAATAGATAATCTTATGGGAGTTCCCTTGTATGTTATTTATTGTATTTCCCTCGTTGCTTTTAACATTTTATCTTTTTCCTTAATTTTTGTCAGTTTGATTACTGGGTGTCTCGATGTGTGTGTGGGTTTATCCTGCCTGGGACTCTCTACTTCCTGGACTTCATTGACTATTTCTTTTCCCATGGTAGGGAAATCTTCAGCTATTTTCTCTTCAAATATTTTCTCAAGTCCTTTCTCTCTTCTCTTTCTGGGACCTTTGTAATGTGAATATTGGGGCCTTTAATGTTGTCCCAGAGTACATTTTTTTTTCATTCTTTTTTCTATATTTTGTTTTGCAGCAGTGATTTCCACCATACAACCTTCTAGGTTACTTATCTGCTCTTCTGCCTCAGTTGTTGTGCTATTGAATCCTTCTAGTGTGTTGTTCATCTCTGTTTATTCCTTCGTTCTTCAAGGTCTTTGATAAACATTTATGGCACCTTCTCCATTTTTTCCCCCAAGATCCTGGGTCATCTGCCCTATCATTATTTTGAATTCTTTTTCTGAAAGATTGCCTATCTCCACTTCATTTAGTTATTTTTCTGGGATTTTATGGTGTTCTTTCATCTGGGAGATAGTCCTCTGAACTTTCATTTTGATTAACTTTCTGTGGTTGTGGTTTTCATTCGGAGGCTGCAGGATTGTAGTTCTTCTTGCCTCTCCTGTCTGCCCTCTGGCGGATGAGGCTGATGAGAGGGACTGTTGTTCAGTCGCTCAGTTGAGTCTGACTCTTTGTGACTCCATGGACTGCAGCAGGCCAGGCTTCCCTGTCCTGCACCGTCTCCCATAGTTTGCTCAAACTCATGTCCATTGAGTTGGTGATGCCATCCAACCATCTCATCCTCTGTCATGCCCTTCTCCTCCTGCCTTCAGGAGGAGAACATTTATCAGACATGATAGGGAAAGTTCTCATTCTGCATTATAAAAAGAACAGCCAGATATCAACTGTTACAGAAATGAAATAAGACGGAAAATTTTTAACAAACTGTTTAAACTATTTTCTTAGAGAGACTTCTTTCACTGCCAGAGATCTTGAATAGCCTCCTGGTCAGTCATCTGGAAACAATTCATCACGTAATTGATAAACTTGGCTTCCACTTTGGGAAGGGAACCACCTCTTACTATATTTGCTTGCATTTTTGCTTTAATGTCTTCTGCAGAGCTAGGTCCTTTCAGTGTTTTAGGTGTTTTTTCCTGTTTTTTTGAAGGATTCCTGACCTTTTGATCTTGGTGTTGACAGTTTTGAGTCTTTTCCATTCTGGTTCAACTTTTGTGCATTTTTGGCTCGAGTATCTCATACAGATTTCTTTACTGGGGCTTTTTCTTCAACTTCCTCATCAAAATCGTCATCATCATCATCATCATCACCTTCTTCATCTTCATCAGCAGCAAGCTTTACTTTTTTCTGGGGAATCTTGCTACCACAGAACACCTTCCAGATATACTTAGGAGTTTCATATCATCCTTCTCTTTATCTTCTGACTGTGCATCTTCCTCCACAGCTACTAAGTCCTGGTCAGTCCTGGTCAGCACCAGTTGTCCACTGATATGCACAGGCCCTGAACCACACTTCAACTGTAAGACCACAGGTGGTATAATTTCAAAGCCCCCAAGGGAAACTATTGGCTGTATAGACATTTTCAAAGTTGCCAGTGTTACTTTAATTGGACTGCCTTCATAATTCATTGCCTCTGCTTCAACAATGCATAATTCATCCTTTGCTCCAGCCCCTAAACTGACCATTCTTAAAGATAACTGGTGCTCATTTTCATCATTATCCACCTTGAAGTGATAATCTCTGTCGGCCTTTAGTTCACAACTGAAAAGATAGTCTGGGGCCTCGGGGTGTTCATGTCCATCTTCCCTGAATCCTCCATGGGTTGGTGACACACACTTCAGTGGGAAAGAAGCTGGATGGAATTAAATGACTACTGTTTGAATGAGCAGTCATGCAGGATGCAACCACACCCAGTCCCAGGAATCTTGATTTCAACTTGTGATTCATCCTGCCTGGCATTTTCCATGAGGTACTCTGCATATAAGTTAAATAAGCATGGTGACAATATACAGCCTTGACATACTCCTTTCCTAATTTTGAATGAGTCCATTATTCCATATCCAATTCTAACTGTTGCTTCTTGACCTGCATACAGATTTCTCAGGAAGCAGGTAAAGTAGTCTGTTATTTCCATCTCTTTAAGTGTTTTCCACAGTTTGTTGTGATCTACACAGTCAAAAGCTTTAGCGTAGTCAATGAAGAAGAAATAGATGTTTTTCTGGGACTCTTGCTTTTTCTATGATCCAGTGGATATTGGAAATTTGATCTCTGGTTCCTCTACCTTTTCTAAATCCAGGTTGAACATCTGGAAGTTCATGGTTCATGTACTGTTGAAGCCTAACTTGAAGGATTTTGAGCATTACCTTGCTAGCATGTGAGATGAGCCCAATTGTATGGTAGTTTGAACATTCTTTGACATTGCCCTTCTTTGGGATTGGATGAAAATTGACTTTTTCTAGTCCTGTGGGCACTGCTGAGTTTTCCAAATTTGCTGGCATATTGAGTGCAGCACTTTGACAGCATCATCTTTTAGGATTTGAAATAGCTCACCTGGAATTCCATCACCTCCACTAGTTTTGCTCATAGTGATGCTTCTTAAGGCCCACTTGATTCTAGGATGTCTGGCTATATGTGAGTGACCACACCATCGTGGTTATCTGAGTCATTAAGACCTTTTTTGTATGGTACCTTTGTGTATTCTCGCCATCTCGTCTTAATCTCTTCTGCTTCTGGTAGGTCCTTATCGTTTCTGTCCTTTATTGTGCCCATTTTTGCATGAAATATTCCCTCATATTTCTAATTTTCTTGAAGAGATCTCTAGTCTTTCCCATTCTATTGTTTTCCTCTATTTCTTTGCATTGTTCACTTAAGAAGGCTTTCTTATCTTTCCTTGCTATTCTCTGGAACTCTGAATTTAGTTGTATATATCTTTCCCTTTCTCCTTTGCGTTTCACTATTCTTTTCTCAGTTATTTGTAAGTCCTCTTCAGAAAACCATTTTGCTTTCTTGCATTTCTTTTCCTCTGGGATGGTTTTGGTCACCACCTCCTGAACAGTGTTATGAACCTCTGCTCGTAGTCCTTCAGACACTGTCTATCAGATCTAATCTCTTGTATCTATTTGTCACTTTCACTGTATAATCATAAGGGATTTGACTTAGATCATGCCTGAATGGCCTAGTGATTTTCCCTACTTTCTTCAATATAAGTCTAAATTTTGCAGTAAAGAGCTCATGATCTGAGTCACAGTCAGCTCCAGGTCTTTTTTTTTACTGACTTTACACAATTCCTGCATCTTCTGCTGCAAAGAATATAATCAATCAATCTGATTTCGGTATTGGCCATCTGGTGATGTCCATGTGTAGAGTTGTCTCTTGTGTTGTTGGAAAAGGGTGTTTGTTTTGACCAGTGTGTTCTCTTGACAAAACTCTTTTAGCCTTTGTCGTGCTTCACTTTGTACCCTAAGGCCAACCTTGCCTGTTGCTCCAGCTATCTCTTGACTTCCTACTTTTGCATTCCAATCCCCTATTTAACCCCCAAGTTGTAAGTAATTATTTTATGCATGCTAAGTCACTTCAGTCGTGTCTGACTCTCTTTGACCCGAATCTTTGTGACCTAACTCTTTGTGACCCTATGGACCACAGCCCTCCAGGCTCCTCTGTCCTTGGGATTTCCGAGGCAAGAATTCTGGAGCGGGTTGCCATTTCCTTCTCCAGGGTAATCTTCCCAACCCAGGGATCAAATCTGCATCTCTTAAGTCACCTGCATTGGCAGACAGGTTCTTTACCTCTAGCACCACCTGGAAAGCCCTGTTAAGTTAATCATATTTCCATTATGGCTTGCAATTATAATTATCTTTTATTTTTTGACTGCTATTAATTGTGATAGCTGATGAACATCTCTTACTGTTGTGATTATGTATCTTTGTTTTAATACCATTGTATCATGACTGGTCAACAGAAAATAATAGAATTCTATATCACTGAAACTACCATTTAATAGAAAAATTTGTAATCAGTTTTTAAAATCCAGATGCAGATTAGAATTATCTTGGATATTTTTGAAAAAACAAAACAAAACAAAACAAATTGGCCTGGTATTTTTTTCCTCCAAACCTCCAGATGTGATTCTAATGAGCAGTCTTGTTTAAAAGCAACTGGACTATGATTATCTTTTATTTTTATCCAGTCTGTTTTTGGTTTCCCAGGTGGTACTAGTGGTTAAGAACCTGCTTGCCTAATGCAGAAGACATAAGAGACGTGGTTTGATCCCTGGGTCAGGAAGATGCCCTGAACAAGGGAATGGAAACCCATAGCGTCAAAAACAGTCAGACACGACTGAGGCAATTTAGCATGCACTGTATAGGTTTTGTTCAAATTTCACAAAATATTTTGCTAGTGTCCACGATTTGTTTTCATATCATATTCAAGATTCCACGTTGTATTTAGTTGAAATGAGCAGCTTTAGCTGCATGCAACAAATTCTGATAAATTCTCTTTTCATTTTTATTTTTACAAATACTTTCTAATGTTTCTTGCTATGCCTTCTTAGATACACCCATCATTTAAAAGTGGACATTGAACTTCCAAATACATGGAGTTTTTAAATTAGTTTTGATATTAATTTTTCATTTTGACATTAGTTTTTCACTTAAATGCTTTCTTCTCTGCAATCACCTCTGTGTTATTTCAGTCTTTTAATCTTCTTGAGGCTTTCGATGGCTAAGTCAAAGATTTCTCTTGGTAACTGTCAGATTACAGTTGAAAAATATGTGGGTTATTTTCAAATATCTTTTGATATTGTATTCTACCATAGTTATACAGTGATAGAACAGATTCTGTATGATTTTAATACCTTTAGACCATGACATTTTTGCATCTTGTTTTATGTCCCTGGATATGTTCCAGTGTCTCCTGGTTATAGCCTATGGGAACTTGAATAAAATTCATACCCTGCTATTGTGTGAAAATTGTATAAATCTTAATTATATTGAATTGGTTAATAGTGCTTTTCAGGTCTACTATGTCCTTCTACTTCTTTTCTGTCCATTCTATTAATTTTTGAGAGTTTGATATTGAAACTCCAACTAAAAACCTTAATTTATGTACTTAAAAATAATGTTAATATATAATGGAGCTATATGTAACTTTGTTCTGTATTTTCCAAGTCCCTTGTAAATATGTTATCATACTTTCATAATTTAAAAAATTAAAATTAAAAAAATCTGCAAAGAATAAATGCTGGAGAGGCTGTGGAGAGAAGGAAACCCTCTTGTACTATTAGTGGGATATAAATTAATAGCCATTATGGAGAAGAGTATGGATATTTCTTTAAAAGTTAGAAATAAAACTACCAGATGACCCAGCCATCCCACTACTGGGCATATAACCTGAGAAAAACATAATTGAAAAAAACACATGTACTCCAATGTTCACTGTAGCACTATTTGCAATAGCTAAGACACACAAGCCACTGAGATGTCCATTGACAGATGAATGGATAAAGGACCTGTGGTGCATGTACACTAGGGAATATAACTCAGGCATAAAAAGGAACGAATCTGAGTCAGTTCTAGAGACGTGTATAGATCTAGAGTCTGTTATACAGAGTGAAGTAAGTCAGAAAAAGAAAAACAAATAGCATATATTAGCACATATGTATGGACTCTAAAAAAATGGTACTGATGAAACTATTTGCAGGACAGGAGTAGAGACTCCAACATACAGAAGAGACTTGTAGACACAGGGAGAGCAGGAGAGGGTGGGACAAATTGAGAGAGTAGAATTGAAATAAATACATTACCATGTGTGAAATAGATAGCTAATGGGAAGTTGGTGTACAGTGCAGGGATTTCAGCCTGGTGCTCTGTGACAACCTAAAGGGGTGAGATGGGACATGTGTATACCCATGGCTGATTCATGTTGATGTATGGCAGAAACCAATATAACATTTTAAAGCAATTATCCTCCAATTAAAAAGCAAATAAAAAAATATGCACATGCAATAAAACTACAAACACACATTGTATTAATGTCATGTTCTGATATTCATATTATATTACAATTATGTTAAGTGCAACCATTGGTGAAAATTGGATGAAAGGTACGCAAGGACCTGTCTGTACTGTCTTTGCAACTTCCTATGAATCTATAATTACTTAAAAACATTACTTGCTCTCTGCATAATGAGTGACATCAGCCCTCAGTCAGGAAGAAGCCCACTTCTGGCATTATGCCTTATGAACACCATCATCTGTCAGTTATCACACTTATTTAAACATATAGTCCCTGCTATGGACTGAACATTTTTGTTGCCCCAAAAATTCTTATGTTGAAACCTAATCCCAATATGGTGGTATATAAGGTTTTAGGTTTGTTTCCAGGTTGATTAATATTCCCTCCCCCACCCCCTTCCAGCTACTGCAATTACTTCAGTTCAGTTCAGTCGCTCAGTCGTGTCCGACTCTTTGCGACCCCATGGACTGCAGCACACCAGGCCTCCCTGTCCATCACCATCTCCCGGAGTTCACTCAAACTCATGTCCATCAGGTCAGTGATGCCATCCAGCCATCTCATCCTCTGTCGTCCCCTTCTCCTCCTGCCCCCAATCCCTCCCAGCATCAGAGTCTTTTCCAATGAGTCAACCCTTCACGTGAGGTGGCCAAAGTATTGGAGTTTCAGCTTCAGCATCAGTCCTTCCAAAGAACACCCAAGGCTGATCTCCTTTAGAATGGACTGGTTGGATCTCCTTGCAGTCCAAGGGACTCTCCAGAGTCTTCTCCAACACCACAGTTCAAAAGCATCAATTTTTCGGCGCTCGGCTTTCTTTATGGTCCAACTCTCAAATCCATACATGACTACTGGTTATGCATGGTTATGCCTTCATCTACTCAGCTAGCATGTGCACTACATGATATCAGAAACTTGCTCGTTTATCTAGGATGCCTAGTGGAGGGTGGGTATGTAGTGGTGCTCAAAGAGTGCTACATCGGTGAATGCAGGAATGAGGCATGCATTTGTGTGCCCATTGTGGTCAGCAGTGAGGCCAGAGAATCTTTACACATCCCTTCTCTGAATTCAGGCAGTGTTCTTGCTCTCCTTTCCACCTCTCCTTAGACTTGGATCCTCCCATAAGGGCCCCCTTGTCACCCCCTATTCCTGTACTTCAGGATTTTCATGTTAGATTTCCCCACTGGGGTTTTACTCTGGGTGTGAAACTTGCACTTCCTCCTCTTCTGGATTCCTAATGTATTTTTGTTTTTCATGCACACCTCCGCACTTCTGGGACTCAGGCCTGCTATACTTCCTATAGTCCTCTCATTCTGGGAACTGTCACCCTCTTCTGTCCTGCCCTTTGCTGAGTGGTGAGGATTCAAGATTGCCTAGGTTATAGTAGGAAGACGAAGGTCAGGTGCTGTCTGGGCTGGAGAGAAGGGGTGGGATTTGACTGGGTAGAAAGTAGAGATTGGTGAATGGTAGGGAAATGTGTAAATTTGTCAGTACCTGTTCCTGGCATACCTCCCTGTCTGTTCTCTGAAACCCAGAGCCATGAAGGGGTGCCTCAAGCTTGGCAATATTTAGCAATATGCTTGCCAAGCTTTTCAGCTGGGAAGCTGGCATCCTGTTTCAGACCTTTCTAATCGCTTCCCAAAGTGCCCTAGTTCCACCACAACTCTCAGGCATGTAATCAAAGGATCTGTTGCTGCTGCTAAGTCACTTCAGTTGTATCTGAATCTTTGTGTCCCTATGGACTGTAGCCCGCCAGGATCCTCTGTCCTTGGGGCTTTCCAGGCAAGAATACTGAAGTGTGTTGCCATGCCCTCCTCCAAGGGATCTTCCTGACCCCGGGATCAAACCTGCATCTCTTACATTTCCTGCTTTTACAGGCATGTTCTTTACCACTAGTGCAACTGGAAGCCCAACCAAAGGAGACAAATCTGCAAAGTGCTGGCATAGTGGCAGCCAGTGGTGAGGGTAAGCCTCTTATTCTGGTGGATTTTATCCATTTGTTGATTCATTTTTTACCCATTCATTCAGCACATCTTTACTGAATACCCTACTAAAGGGCCTGGGATCCCTTAGGAAAAAACACAGGACTTTCACAAGAGGATATGCAAATGAACAGGCACCATCATTAGTCATCAGGGAAATATGGATTAAAGCCCCAGTGAGATTCTTCTTCATATCCAGGAGCCACTAGAGATAGTTGAAATTAAAAGCCTGACAGTAGAAAGTGCTGGCAAGCATATGGAGCAACTGGAATTCTCGTATGGCATTGGTAGATGTGTAACTTGGTACACTTTTGAAAACCGTTTGTCATTATCTACTAATGCTGTATATATGTATACCTTATGATCTGGAAATTTTACTCCTTGATATATATCCATAAATGAGTACATATGTCCACCAAAGACACAGAAATGTTCATAATGGCCCCAAACTCACACAGATTATATATATATATATATATATATATATATATATATATATATATATATATAAAGTACATATTCATACAATACTACACAGAAAAAAGCAATTAAACAAAGAAAACAAAACAAATGACTGATAACACTTCACAACCAACATGGGTAGATGTCACAGACATAAAATTGAGCAAAAGAAATATGCTATATTATTTCCTCTGGGCCTCCCTGGTGGCTCAGTGGTAAAGAATCTTCCTGCCAAAGCAGAAGAGGTGGGTTCAGTCCCTGGGTCAGGAAGAGCTCCTGGAGAAAGGAAAATGGCAACCTACTCCAGTATTCTTGCCTAGGAAATCCCATGGACAGAGGAGCCTGGTGGGCTACAGTCCACAGGGTTGCAAAGAGTCAGACATGACATAATGACTGAGCAGCAACAACAACAACAACACTATTTATGAAAGTGAAGTGAAAGTTTCATACATGTTTAAAAACATGCAGAACTAACCACTGGGAATAAAAGTAACAATAGGGATAACTTCTTGAGGGTATTGACTGGAAAGTAGCACAGGAGAACCTTCCGAGGTGAAGGAAATGCATTAAATCATCACCTGGATGGTTTTCACTCAACTGTATAAATACACACAACTTCATCAACTAAGATATCTGCACTGTGCTATATATAAATTATACACTAGTAAAAATGTAAACAAATTTTAAATCATGAAGTACCTATGTGCTAAAATTAATTTTTTTTTTCCTAAGCTAGAAAAAAGGAGGAGAGAGGCCACAGAAGATGAGAGAGGAAAATAAAATAACTGTGTAGTATGTCAAGTGATGAAAAGCCTTCTGGAGAAAGAGAGGAGGGTACAGGGCAGGAGGAGATCTGGGAAGGGGCTAGAATCCAGAGGGAAAGGGTGAAGGAGAAGTCAGGGGCGGGGCTGATGGGAATTCAGGCTGACATCTACTGAGAACCTCCCTGTCCCACAGTCCACGTGAGTCACTTCTTGGACCTGACGAAGGCCTTAGAAGCCCTGAAGTGAAGTGAAGTGAAAGTCACTCAGTCGTGTCCAACTCTTTGCGACCCCATGGACTATACGGTCCGTGGAATTCTCCAGGCCAAAATACTGGAGTGGGTAGCCTTTCCCTTTTCCAGGGGATCTTCCTAACCCAGGTCTCCTGCATTGCGGGCAGATTCCTTACCGGTTGAGCTACAGGGGAAGCCCAAGAACACTGGAGTAGGTAGCCTATCACTTCTCCAGCAGATCTTCTTGACCCAGGAATCGAACTGGGGTCTCCTGCATTGCAAGCAGATTCTTTACCAACCGAGCTATCAGGGAAGTCCTTAGAAGCCCTAGGCACTGACAAGCGAAATTATCAGTATTACATTGCCAAACTGCAACAGAAGAAAGTTCAACAAAATTCTGAGTTTTGTTTATGTTTTAAAAATATCCACTGTTGTAAATAGTGCTGCAATGAATATTGGGGTACATGTGCCCCTTTCAATTCTGGTTTTGGAGTATATGTCCAGCAGTGGAATTGTTGGGTCATATGTTTGAGGAGGCTTTACAAATAGCTGTGAAAAGAAGAGAAGCGAAAAGCAAAGGAGAAAAGGAAAGATATAAGCATCTGAATGCAGAGTTCCAAAGAATACCAAGAAGAGATAAGAAAGCCTTCCTCAGAGATCAATGCAAAGAAATAGAGGAAAACAACAGAATGGGAAAGACTAGCGATCTCTTCAAGAAAATTAGAGATACCAAGGGAACATTTCATGCAAAGAAGGGCTCGATAAAGGACAGAAATGGTATGGACCTAACAGAAGCAGAAGATATTAAGAAGAAGTGGCAAGAATACACAGAAGAACTGTACAAAAAAGATCTTCATGACCAAGATAATCATGATGGTGTGATCACTGAACTAGAGCCAGACATCCTGGAATGTAAAGTCAAGTGGGCCTCAGAAAGCATCACTAAGAACAAAGCTAGTGGAGGTGATGGAATTCCAGTTGAGCTATTTCAAATCCTGAAAGATGATGCTGTGAAAGTGCTGCACTCAATATGCCAGCAAATTTGGAAAACTCAGCAGTGGCCACAGGACTGGAAAAGGTCAGTTTTCATTCCAATCCCAAAGAAAGGCAATGCCAAAGATTCCAATCCCAAAGTAGTTTGAGCACAAACTACTGCACAATTGCACTCATCTCACACGCTAGTAAAGTAATGCTCAAAATTCTCCAAGCCAGGCTTCAGCAATACGTGAACCGTGAACTTCCTGATGTTCAAGCTGGTTTTAGAAAAGGCAGAGGAACCAGAGATCAAATTGCCAACATCTGCTGGATCATTGAAAAAGCAAGAGAGTTCCAGAAAAACATCTATTTCTGCTTTATTGACTATGCCAAAGCCTTTGACTGTGTGGATCACAATAAACTGTGGAAAATTCTTCAAGAGATGGGAATACCAGAGCACCTGACCTGCCTCTTGAGAAATCTATATGCAGGTCAGGAAGCAACAGTTAGAACTGGACATGGAACAACAGACTGGTTCCAAATAGGAAAAGGAGTACGTCAAGGCTGTATATTGTCATCCTGCTTATTTAACTTATATGCAGAGTACATCATGAGAAACGATGGGCTGGAAGAAGCACAAGCTGGAATCAAGATTGCCGGGAGAAATATCAATAACCTCAGATATGCAGATGACACCACTCTTATGGCATAAAGTGAAGAGGAACTAAAAAGCCTCTTGATGAAAGTGAAAGTAGAGAGTGCAAAAGTTGGCTTAAAGCTCAACCTTCAGAAAATGAAGATCATGGCATCTAGTCCCATCACTTTATGGGAAATAGATAGGGAAACAGTGGGAACAGTGTCAGACTTTATTTTGGGGGGCTCCAAAATCACTGCAGATGGTGACTGCAGCCATGAAATTAAAAAACACTTACTCCTTGGAAGAAAAGTTATGACCAGCCTAGATAGCATATTCAAAAGCAGAGACATTACTTTGCCAACAAAGGTTCATCTAGTCAAGGCTATGGTTTTTCCTGTGGTCATGTATGGATGTGAGAGTTGGACTGTGAAGAAAGCTGAGCAGTGAAGAACTGATGCTTTTGAAGTGTGGTGTTGGAGAAGACTGTGGAGAGTCCCTTGGACTGCAAGGAGATCCAACCAGTCCATTCTGAAGGACATCAGCCCTGGGATTTCTTTGGAGGGAATGATGCTGAAGCTGAAACTCCAGTACTTTGGTCACCTCATGCGAAAAGTTGACTCATTGGAAAAGACTGTGGTGCTGGGATGGATTGGGGACAGGAGGAGAAGGGGATGACAGAGGATGAGATGGCTGGATGGCATCACAGACTCGATGGACGTGAGTCTGAGTGAACTCCCGGAGTTGGTGATGGACAGGGAGGCCTGGCGTGCTGCGATTCATGGGGTCGCAAAGAGTCGGACACGACTGAGTGACTGAACTGAACTGAACTGATAGCTGTTCTATTCCCAGTTTTTTTTTTAATATAAATTTATTTATTTTAATTGGAGGTTAAAATTTACAATATTATATTGGTTTTGCCATACATCAACATGAATCTGCCATAGGTATACACGTGTTTTAAGGAATCTCAGGAAAGGAGACACAGATGTAAAGAACAGAATTTTTGACTCAGTGAGAGAAGGTAAGGATGGGATATTTGAGAGAATAGCATTGAAATATGTACATTATCATATGTAAAACAGATGACCAGTGCAAGTTTGATGCATGAAGTAGGGCACCCAAAGTGCTCTGAGTCAACCCAGAGGGATAGGGTACAGAGGGAGATGGGAGTGGGGTTCAGGATGGGGGGGACATAAGTATACCTGTGGCCGATTCATGTTGATGTATGGCAAAACCCATCACAATATTGTAGAATAATTATCCTCCAATAAAAATAATTAATTGAAAAAACATATATATTAATTGATTAAATTCAATTCTTGCTTATAAACCAACAAAAAGATAATATCCACTATTGGATTGGTGGGAAACCCTCATCCTCTTTGGCAGGGTGCCTCCGTGTTGCCAGGGCCCAGGGTGTGGGTTTAACATCACTCTTGCTAATCTAGCTTTGAGGTTCTTTCACTAACTTGCCACCCACACACCTGGAGGCAGGTCCTTGTTACTTTTGTTTCCCCGTGAGGAAGCCAAGGCTCACAGGAAGGAGTCAGGGGCTTAACTGAGGCCTGATTGTGTTGGCTTGCATGTGTCTAAGCTGAGGATGATTCCAGCACTTCCTGGCTTCTGAGTGTGCACTGAGCTGTGTTTCCTCGGGGAGATCCTTGCAGGTCTATAGCCTGGAACAAATGTGACCAACATTTGACTCAAGCCCTCATACTGCATTGACTGAACAGGTGTGCACACAGACACCACACACAGGAACCCAGCCAAGCAAGACAAGCAAGCAAACTAGCTTTCGAGAGTAATCAGCACAGAGGCAGTGCTGCCACAGAACCCCAGGCCTGAGAGGTGGACTTCCCTTCAGAAAGGTGGGGATCAGGCTTGTAAGGTGTGTCTTGGTGCCCATGTTCCCCAGAGCTGGGGCCTGACCATGAAGGCTAGGACTGCCAGCTTCCTAGGCACTTGAACCTTTGTTGGGGGGTGAGGTCTGCTTGTAGGGATTCTCTTAACCTTGTCAAGCATCCTGGACTTGTTCTCCAGTTTACTCAGAGCTGGGAGTCTGTCCTGGAGAGGGGCTTCTTCTGGGGGGAGGTCTGTGCTAGAAGAATCTATGCTGAGAGGGTACCCTGGGGGCCCTAGCCTGGGGGAGCCTGTACTAGGGGACCTGTGCTGGGGGACTCTGTTCTTGAGGGGACTATGCTGGGAGGATACTTTCCCACTTGCCATCTTCTGCTCAGGGACAAGGCCCCTCAAAGTGTGGGCTGAAGATGAACTGTTCATAGTCTCCTGAGGATTTAACCTGCTCACTATGAGCAGGGCTTATGGAGGCTGGGAGATTATGAGATCAGGTCAGGGAGGATTCAGGAGCTAGAAGGAACAAGACATTGAGCCAGAGAGACATTGGGAAAGGGAGTCCTGCCTGCAGTCCTATCCTTCATCCCCTGCCCTTTGCCCTCCTCTTTCTGTACCCGCTCAGTCCCTCCTCCACCCCTTGCCTTGGGGTGTGAGAACCACCTGATGGGAAAGCTCACACCTTCTGCATCCCACACAGTAGTAGACAATCACGGAGCCATACCTTCATGTCCCCCTCTTGGTGGAGTTCAGAGTGAAACAGACATGGTGGCTGGGCTATATGGGCCTTGCACCTACCTTCCCACTCTCCTCTGCAAGCATAATACAGAACTTCAAAATCTGCCTGCAATGTGGGAGACCTGGGTTCAATCTCTGGGTTGGGAAGATCCCCTGAAGAAGGGAAAGGCTACCCACTCCAGTATTCTGGCCTGAAGAATTCCATGGACTGTATAGTCCATGGGGTCGCAGAGTCTGACACAACTGAGCGACTTTCACTTTCAAAAACTGCACAGAGACCTTTGAATGGGTAGGACAAGCAGGGGAGGTGGAGAGGAAAAAGAACATGGAGTCAGGAGGAGAGCATTGCACTAAGCACAAACCCTGACTCTGTACAGCTCCAGACCCACCCGCCTCGGACACTTGTGCAGGCTGACTGGATAACCACAGGTCATGCATGCCTCTGAGACATGTCCTTCTCTGTCTGTATCAGCACCCAGGAAAAAGGTAGACAGACTGTTCTTGAGGACACCCCAGGATCATCTCACCCTTGTGAGATGAAATGATGGGCTGCAGGGAGAGGGGTCCCTCCTTTTGTCACAGATGAGGGATCAGTCCCATCCCATCCCAGCCCTTGTACCAGCTCATGAGTGTCAGCCTCAGGAAAGACATGGCCAGGAAGGCATGTTGGTCCAGACAGTAGAGGACCAGGCCTCTACTGGTGAACACATCCTCTTTGGCGGTGGCAGGCTGGTTAGAGGAGGTGTTACTTACAGGGTCTGCCAAGTTCATCCTAAAAGGCTGTGCCATGAGAGAAGGTGAGGGACCACCCACCTGAGAGTCTGCTTGAGGTAGGTCATGTGCACAAGGTTAGGGCCTGAGCCGAGCTGTCAGCGTCTGAGAGAATGGATGGAATAAGAGTCTTGGACAAGGATATACCCATTGTGTTATCATGCCACTGGGCTTCCTGGTCTCACTTCCCCCTGCTTTTTCAGGTCTCCACTGACAGGCCCTACTGGAGTGAAGGCAGAAAAGGGTGGGATTTAAGGGCTGTTGGCCAAAACTAAATGCTAAGGCTTGTTTCCCTTCTCTCAGCAGACACCTGGGAAGAAATCCTTTTGAAGCAATAGGTGCATCAGCAAGAATGTGCCAATCAGTGACCCAGCAAGAGCAGGCCACCTAAGGCTGAGTGGGTGGGGCAGGCCCTTGGTTTCTACCTCCTACCAACTCTCTCCACCTAGCTTCTGTGCTCATTTCCCAGCAAATCTTGCTGGGAGTGGGTTGGGCTCCCATGCATGGCTTATCTCTCCATCTTGAAGCCTGGTTTTCCTTCTCCCAAGAACTGAATGTGAAGGAAAAGTTCTGGTTTGACCAGCAGCTGTTAGGAGCCCCTTGGAGGAATGAGGGGGCTCAGTGGAAGGTCCAGAAGTTGAGTGGTTCCTGTGGCCCAAGCTATATTCCGCCCTTGCCTGTGAGTCTTCATGCTGCTCTCTTCCTCCTGGAAACCCATATCTCTTGTGCTTTCACCCCATCTGTGCATCTGGGGTTAGTGTCGTCTTCCCCATAATGCGGGAGGAGGGAGGGGTTGGAGGAGATGGCTGGAGCACATGCCCATTGTCTTGCTTGACTCTGAGCTCGGCTCTGTTTGGGTTCGCTGTGTGTCTTGGTCATCACACATGTATAGTCTATTGTTTCTGAACCCCATTTTGCCTTGACATGAGACGATCCATGTCCCCACACACTTTGAACTTCTATTGAAAACTGCCAGTGAGCTATCATAGTCTACGAACCAGCTTATATATTTGGCACAGGTTTTCTACTTGGCTCCATTGATTCTAAAATACCATCTCTCCCATGTGGAGTGGCATTCCTGACCCTGAGGTTCTCAGGCAGCAAGGCTGTGCCTGTGTCCTATGAGGTTCTCTGTGCACAGAGGTGAAGGCTCAGAGAGGGAGACAGAGGGACTGGGAGGTGAAGGAGAAGGGCATAGGGAGGGAGGGCTAGAGAGAGGAAGGAAGAGCATTAGAGAGGAGAGAGGGAAGGAGAAAGGGGACAGAGGGAGGGAGGAAGTGAGGAAATGAGAAAGGAAGGAAGGGGAGACAAAGGGAGGGAAAGAGGGGGGAAATGGCAATATGGATGCCAGGTACTTTCCAAATTTGGACACATGGGTTCAAAGGGCAGGCACATAAGAGAGTTTATTAAGTCACTGAAAAGAATGAGGAAAAAAACTCCTGCCTTTGCATAGCTCCTGTTTGCATACCGTAGATAGCTGTATTGAACAATAGCACCATTCACATTCCTTCGTTTTGTCACTCTCAAGAATGCCTGCTTACCTGTGGAGGACAGGCCCTGTGAGTAAGGTGGTGAATAAGGCAGGCAAATATCAGGGGCCCTATGGAATTCACAAAGCAAGGAGGGGACAGGAGGGGTGATTCCAATTTTACGTGAAGTAGCCATGCTGGGTGGCTACCTGGAGTGTGTGGTGGAGGTGTATGTAGTAGAGTTGTGGAGTGATGGAGGTGCGTGGTGGTGGATGGTGGAGGAGGTGTGGATGGTGGAGGTATGTGTGATGGATCTGTGCATAGTGGAGAGGCGTGGTGGTGGAGATGTTGTTTGTGGTACTCAGGTGCCCATGCAACAAATACCCTTCCTGGTGCCTCTGGTGGTGGTCCCATCCTGAATCAGTGACCTTCAGTGCTGATTCATCCAAGCCTGAGATGAGCCCAGGGCCATTTTTCCCACCTTCCTCCACCTTCCTGCCTGTTGCTTCAGTGGTCAGTTTTCTCCCCAGGCTCACCCCAAGCTTGTCTACCTTCCTGTGCTTCAGAACACCTAGCCTGATGGAGTCAGTACTGATTTTAAACCTCAGGGCTACCAGAGGGATATTTTCAAATATAAGTCAGAAAAGGGCCCACTCTGCTTGCCTCCCTAACCCCATGCCTCTTCATTTTGATCAGAGAAAAAGCTAAGGGCTTAGAGCTCTGCCCCTGTTACTCTTCAACTTGGTCTATATTCTCCTCCTCTTTTGCCTTTAGTTTCAAGCACACGGGCCTCCTGCAGGTCACTGAATAGCTCAGGCTGGCTCCAGCCTAAGCCTGTGAATGAACTGTTCTCTCTGCCTGAAATGGTCTTCCCTACATTAGTTTCCCAGCAGTCCTTACCGTCACACTTTCTATGACCACACACCTGCTCCACTGTTCACCTGCCTCCTGCTTTATTTTCTCTAAAGTACTTGTCATCTTCTCATAGCCTGTATATTTATCATCTCCCTATACAGAAAATGGAAACTCCACAAGGTCAAGGAATGCCATTTTGGTCACTGTTGTATCCCAGTTCTTGACACCTAGTAAGTGCTCAGTAAATTCCTGTTGAATGGGGAGCTCTAAATATTCATTCAATTTGAGACCACAGAGGAGCTTTTATTTTCAGAGCCTTCAAGACAGAGGGGGCTGAGTTGTGGGGACCTTCCCATTTCTCAATGACCTTCCACACCTGAGATTCTCCTGCAGAAGGAGATAGCATTACATTTGCTCCAGTTTGGCCCATCCTTCTCTGGCCAGGTTGCCACTTGGAATTCCCAGAACACAGGGTGTTCTTCTTGCAGTGTTCCCCTTCTCCATCACACGACCCGGTCCTTGGAGCCCAGGCACTTGAGTATCTCTGGTTCTTGATTAGCAGCTCTGTTTGGCTAGGTGTGGGTGGTGAAGAGAGGGAGTGGTAGGTAATTATTTCTCTGGGGTGAGCAGGAGTAACATAATATTACCATCGTATTCTTGGTTGTGGGTGTGAGTCTTTATTGCTGGAGGCAATTATTGTGCTTTTTATGTTGAGTGGAGAGATGGCAGATTTATGCAGCCACCCATCTGTTTCATGGTATGTGGATGTGTTTGTGGAACTAATGCAGAGATGTATGTGGTTGTCTCATCATTACACCTGGGAGCATGTGCCTTCCTTTAATCTCTGACTGGATGTAGGTCATAGGATATACAGATGAGTGCACATGGATGGGATGCGCCTACTAAATTCTGCTGTATAAAGCCAGAGCTTTGGAGTTTATCGCCCAGTCCATGGAGGAATCCAGGCAAAGGAGAGTTTTTCTCTCTCTTCCCAAATTCTTCCTCTCATAATATGTGAGAGTATTGTATTTACAACTAATGTAAAATATAAACATATGGACAATTAGCATGAAAAGTGAAAAGTGAAAGTGAAAGTTGCTCAGTCGTGTCTGACTCTTTCTGACCCCGTGGACTATACAGTCCATGGAATTCTCCAGGCCAGGATACTACAGTGGGTAGCCTTTCCCACAATTAGTTTACTAGGTGATTATTCAACTTATCAGTTAGCTTATTATCTCTTGGACAAAGTAATTTAGTTAATTTATTTTTTATTGAAGGATAATTGCTTTACAGAATTTTGTTGTTTTCTGTCAAACCTCAACATGAATCAGCCAGAGGTACAGATATATCCCCCTGCTTTTGAACCTCCTTCCAATCTCTCTCCCCATCCCACCCCTCTAGGTTGATACAGAGCCCCTGTTTGAGTTTCCTGAGCCACACAGCAAATTCCCGTTGGCCATCTATTTTACATATGGTAATGTAAGTTTCCGTGTTACTCTTTCCATACATCTCACCCTATTCTCCCCTCTCCCCATGTCTATAAGTCTATTTTCTACGTCTGTTTCTCCACTGCTGCTCTGTAAATAAATTCTTCAGTACCATTTTTTTAAATTCCATATATATATGTTAGATATTTATCTATCTCTTTCTGACTTACTTCAGTCTGTATAATAGGTTCTAGGTTCATCCACCTCATTAGAACTGACTCAAATACATTCCTTTTTATGGCTGAGTAATATTCCATCGTGTATACGTACAACAAATTCTTTATCCATTCATCTGTCGATGGACATCTAGGTTGCTTCCATGGTCTAGCTCTTGTAAACAGTGCTGCAGTGAACAATGGGATACATGAGTCTTTTTCAATTTTGGTTTCCTCAGGGTATATGCCTGCGAGTGGGATTGCTGATTCATATGGTGCTTTTATTCCTAGTTTTTTAAGGAATCTCCATACTGTCTTCCATTGTGGCTGTATCAATTTATATTCCCAACAGTGCAAGAGCATTCCCTTTTCTCCACATCCTTTCCAGCATTTATTGTTTGTAGACTTTTTGATGATGGCCATTCTGACAGGTGTGAGGTGATAACTCATTGTAGCTTTGATTTGCATTTCTCTAATAATGAGCAATGTTGAGCATCTTTTCTTGTGTTTGTTAGCCATGTGTATGTCTTCTTTGGAGAAATGTCTGTTTAGGTCTTTTTCCCACTTTTTTTATTGGGTTGTTTGTTTTTCTGGCATTGAGTTGTATGAGCTGCTTATATATTTTGGAAATTAATCCTTTGTCACTTGTTTCATTTGCTATTATTTTCTCCAATTCTGAAGGTTGTCTTTTCACCTGGCTTATCATTTCCTTTTCAAAGCAAAAGCTTTAAAGTTTAACCAGGTCCCACTTGTTTATTTTTGTTTTTATTTCCATTACTCTAGGAGGTGGGTCATAGAGGATCTTGCTTTGATTTATGTCATCAAGTGTACTGCCTATGTTTTCCTCTAAGAGTTTTATAGTTTCTGGTCTTACGTTTAGGTCTTTAATCCATTTTGAGTTTATCTTTGTGTATGGAGTTAGGAAATGTTCTAATTTCATTCTTTTACTTGTAGCTGTCCAGTTTTCCCAGCACCATTTATTGAAGAGGCTTGTCTTTGTCTTTGTATATTCTTGCCTTCTTTGTCAAAAATAAGGTACCCATAGGTGCATGGGTTTATTTCTGGGCTTTCTATCTTGTTCCATTGGTCTATATTTCTGTTTTTATGCCAGTACCATACTGTCTTGATGATTGTAGCTTTGTAGCATAATCTGAAGTCAGGAAGGTTGATTCCTCCAGCTCCATTCTTCTTAAGACTGCTTTGGCTATTCAGGGTCTTTTCAGTTTCCATATGAATTGTGAAATTTTTTGTTTTAGTTCTGTGAAAAATGTCATTGATAATTTGATAGGGACCACACTGAATCTGCAGATTGCGTTTGGTAGTATAGTCATTTTCCCAATATTGATTCTTCCTACCCAGGAACATGGAATGTCATTCCATCTGTTTATGTCATCTTTGGTTTCCTTCATTAATGTCTTATAATTTTCTGTGTATAGTTCTTTTGTCTCCTTAGGTAAGTTTATTCCTAGATATTTAATTCTCTTTGTTGCAATAGTGAATGGGATTAATTCCTTAATTTCTCTTTCTGATTTTTCATTGTTAGTATATAGAAATGCAAGTGATTTCTGCATATTGATTTTGTATCCTGCAACTTTGCTAAATTCACTGATTAGCTCTAGTGATTTTCTGATACTATCTTTAGGGTTTTCTATGTACAGTATCATGTCATCTGCAAATGGTGAGAGCTTTACTTCTTCTTTTCCAATCTGGATTCATTTCTTTTTCTTCTCTGATTGCTGAAGCTAGGACTTCCAGAACTATGTTGAATAATAGTGGTGAAAGTGGACACCCTTGTCTTGTTCCTGATCTTAGGGGGAATGCTTTCAGTTTTTCACCAGTGAGAATAATGTTTGCTGTAGGCTTATCATATATGGCCTTTACTATGTTGAGGTAGGTTCCTTCTATGCCCATTTTTTGAATTGTTTTAATCATAAATGGTTGTTGAATTTTGAAAAGGCTTTTTCTGCATCTATTGAGATTATTATATGGTTTTTATCTATCAATTTGTTAATATGGTATATTACATTGATTGATTTGTGTATATTGACGAATCCTTGCATCCCTGGAATAAATCCAACTTGATCATGCTGTGTAAGCTTTTTGATGTGTTGCTGAATTCTGTTTTCTAACATTTTGTTGAGGATTTTTGCATCTATTTTAATCAGTGATATTGACCTGTAGTTTTCTTTTCTTGTGTTGTCTTTGTCTGGTCTTGGTATCAGGGTGATGTTGGCCTCATAGAATGAGTTTGGAAGTGTTTCTTCCTCTGCAATTTTTTGAAAGAGTTTTAGAAGGATAGGCATTAGCTCTTCTCTAAATTTTTGATAGAATTCTTCTATGAAGCTATCTGGTCCTGGGCTTTTGTTTTTTAGATTTTTGATCACAGCTTCAATTCAGTGCTTGTAACTCTGTTGTTCCTAATTTCTATTTCTTCCTGGTTCAGTCTTGGAAGATTGAACTTTTCTAAGAATTTGTCCATTTCTTCCAGGTTGTCCATTTTATTGCCATATAGTTGTTCATAATAATCCTTGGACAAAGTAATTTAGATCAACACTTGTAAAACATTGCAACACCATTCAGTTTTTTAAAGTTTATTTATTTTTAATTGAAGGATAATTGCATTACGATATTATGTTGATTTCTGCTGTACATCAACATGAATCAGCCATGGACATACAAATGTGTCCTCCCTCTTGAACCCTCCTTCTGCCTTCCGCTCCATCTAAGTCGTCACAGAGCACTGGGTTTGAGCTCGCTGCATCATACAGCAAGTTTCCACTGGTTATCTTTTACATATGGTAAAGCATGTGTTTCAATGATACTCTCTCAGTTTGTCCCACTCTCCCCTTCCTCCACTGTGTCCACAAGTCTGTTCTTTATGTCTGCGTCTCCATTCAGTTCAGTTCAGTCCTTCAGTCATGTCTGACTCTTTCAACCCTATGGACTGCAGAATGACAGGCTTCCCTGTCCATCACCAACTCCTGGAGCTTGCTCAAGCTCATCTCCATGGAGTCGGTGATACCATCGAACCATCTCATCTTTTGTCACACCCTTCTTCTCCTGGCTTCAATCTTTCCCAGCATCAGGGTTTTTTTCTAATGAGTCAGTTCTTTGCATCAGATGCCTGAAGTATTGATGCTTCAGCTTCAGCATCAGTCCTTCCAATGAATATTCAGGACTGATTTCCTTTAGGATTGACAGGCTTGATTTCCTTGCAGTCCAAGGGACTCTTAAGAGTCTTCTCCAACACCACAGTTCAAAAGCATCACTTCTTCAGTGCTCAGCTTTCTTTATGGTCCAATTCTCACATCCATACAAGACTATTGGAAAAACCATAGCTTGAACTAGATGGACCTTTGCTGCCAAAGTTAATGTCTCTACTTTTTAATATGCTGTCTGCTGCTGCTGCTGCTAAGTTGCTTCAGTCATGTCCGACTCTGTGTGACCCCATAGACGGCAGCCCACCAGGCTCCCTTGTCCCTGGGATTCTCCAGGCAAGAACACTGGAGTAGGTTGCCATTTCCTTCTCCAATGCATGAAAGTGAAAAGTGAAAGTGAAGTCGCTCAGTCGTGTCCAACTCTTTGCGACCCCATGGACTGCAGCCTACCAGACTCCTCCATCCATGGGATTTTCCAGGCAAGAGTGCTGGAGTGGGGTGCCATTGCTGTCTAGCGTTTGTCATATATCTAGCGTATGTCAATATGTTTGACATAGCATTTCTTCCAAGGAGCAAGTGTCTTTTAATTTCATTGCTGCAGTCACCATCTGCAGTGATTTTGGAGCCCAAGAAAATAAATTCTCTCTGTTTCCATTGTGTCCCCATCTATCTGCCAAGAGTGATGGTACCAGATGCCATGATCTTCATTTTTTGAATGTTGAGTTTTAAGCCAATTTTTTCACGCTCCTCTTTCACTTTCATCAGGAGGTTCTTTAGTTCCTCTTCACTTTCTGCCATAAAGGTGATATCATCTGCATATCTGAGGTTATTGATATTTCTCCTGGCAATCTTGATTCCAGCTTGTGCTTCATCCAGCCTGGCATTTCACATGATGTACTCTGCATATAAGCAGGGTGACAATATACAGGCTTGACACACTCCTTTCCCAATTTGGAACCAATCCGTTTTCCATGTCTGGTTCTAACTGCTGCTTCTTGACTTGCATACAGATTTCTCAGGAAGCAGGAAAGGTGGTCTGATATACCCATCTCTTGAATAATTTTCCACAGTTTGCTGTGATCTACACAAAGATTTTAGGGTAGTAAATGAAGAAAAAGTAAATGTTTTTCTGGAATTCTCTTGCTTTTTCGATGACCCAACAGATGTTGTCAGTATGGTTTCTGGTTCCTCTGCCTTTTCTAAATTCAGCTTGAACATCTGGAAGTTCTCAGTTCATGTACTGTTAAAGCCTAGCTTGGAGAATTTTGAGCATTACTTTTCTAGCATGTGAGATGAGTGCAATTTTGTGGTAGTTTAAACATTCTTTGGCATTGCCCTTCTTTGGGATTGCAATGAAAACTGACCGTTTCCAGTCCTGTGGGCACTGCTGAGTTTTCAAAATTTGCTGCCATATTGAGTGCAGCACTTTAGGATTTGCTGGCATATTGATTAGCATATTTTACGATATGAAACTGCTCAACTGGAATTCCATCACCTCCACTAGCTTTGTTCATAGTGATGTTTCCTAAGGCCCACTTGACTTTGCAGTCCAGGATGTCTGGCTCTAGGTGAGTGATCACACCATCATGGTTATTTGGGTCTTTAAGATCCTGTATAGTTCTTCTATGTATTCTTGGCACCTCTTCTTATTATCTTCTCTTCTGTTAGGTCCATACCGTTTCTGTCCGTTATTGTCCCCATCTTTGCATGAAATGTTCCCTTGGTATCTCTAATTTTCTTGAAGAGATCTCTAGTCTTTCCCATTCTAGAAAGGAGGAGGCAATCATCTCCATTGCTTCCCTGCAAATAGGTTCATCAATACCATCTTTCTAGATTCCATATATATATGTGCTAATATGTGATATTTGTTTTTCTCTTTATGACTTACTTCACTCTGTATAACAGGCTCCAGCTTCATCCATCTCACTAGGACTGACTCAAATTTATTCCTTTTTATGTAAAACATGTATAATATACATTGTATATATGTACTGCAGCTTCTTTATCCATTCATGTCTCAATGGATATCTAGGTTGCTTCCATGTCCTAGCTATTATAAATAGCGCTGCAGTGAACATTGGAGTGTGTGTGTCATTTTCAATTATGGTTTTCTCAGGATATATGCCCAGTAGTGGAATTATTAGGTCATATGGCACCCCACTCCAGTACTCTTGCCTGGAAAATCCCATGGATGGAGGAGCCTGGTGGGCCGCAGTCCTTGGAGTCGCAAAGAGTCGGACACGACTGAGTGACTTCACTTTCACTTTTCACTTTCCTGCACTGGAGAAGGAAATAGCAACCCACTCCAGTGTTCTTGCCTGGAGAATCCCAGAGACGGGGGAACCTGGTGGGCTGCCATCTATGGGGTTGCACAGAGTCAGACACGACTGAAGTGACTTAGTAGCAGCAGCAGCATGGTAGTTTTATTCCAAGTTTTTTAAGGAATCTTCATACTATCCTCCATAGTAGCTGTCTGAATTTGCATTCCCACCAACAGTGTAAAAGATTTTCCTTTTCTCCACAGCCTCTCCAGCATTTATTGTTTGTAGATTTTTTAATGACGGCCATTCGGACTGGTGTGAGGTGATACTTCATTGTAGTTTTGATTTGTATTTCTCTAATAATGAGTGATGTTGAGCATTTTTTCATGAGTTTGTTAGCCATCTGTATGTCTTCTTCAGAGAAATGTCTGAACAACAATAATGTTCTCCAAAACCCTGTACTAAGTACCAACTGGGAAGTTTTCTCAGTCTAGTTGTTTATTGCTAGAACTGGATTACAAATTTTTCTCTTATGGCCAAGCCTCAAGAGGCTTAAAACATAAGCCTCTAATGTTTTACTAAAGAATAAGAACCTGCCCCAATTTTATGAAAAGAACCTGACAAAATAGCTTTCAAGGCTCTACATCAAGCAGAGTTTGATGAACTTACCTGCCCCTTGGGTATCACAGTTATCAGATTCCCTTTTACCATTTGTCTCTGAAAAGGAAGGGAATGCCCTTGGGGTACTCATCCAAAACAGGGGACTACCATCAGCCTTTAGGGTATTAATGTCAGCAACTGAACCAATGACACACAGATACCCTCCTTGCCTTGAGTGCCATTATGGGTACTACCTTTTTGGTTAAGACCTCTGAGAAAATCATTGTGGGATCCTCTTTAACCATTTTTGCATCTCATTCAGTAAAAGTTCTCTAAAATTCTCATCACACTCAACATTCCTCAATCAGCTGCCTCACCTCATATGAAGTCCTATTGTTAACCCTCTTTACATAACTACTTTATGTTCTGATATCCTTAACCCTGATACTCTCCTCCCTCTATCTGATGCCCTTCATGATTGTTTAATGCTGATGGATCACTTTCTGATTCCCCATGGTGATGTTTAGATATTTCTTTGAGTAACACTGACTTCTCATGGTTCACCAATGGTTTGTATTTGAAAGGTGACAAAGGTAAATATTGTGCTGGGTATACAGGAACTCCCATGGACAGAGGAGTCTGGTGGGCTACAGTCCATGGGGTTGCAAAGAGTTGGACATGACTTAGCGATTATACAACAGATCCTCTTGCAACTCCTTTTGATGTCGTTAAGACAGCATGTTTACTATGGCTGCTTCTATTCAAGTGGCTGAAGTATATGTTCTTACACAGGCTTGTACTTTAGCCAAGGACAAAGCTGCCAATGTTTATACTGATAGTAGGCTTGCTTTCTGCATAGCTCATGATTTTGGAATGTTGTGAAAGCAGTATGGTTTCTTTTCTTCTAGTGGAAATAAAATTTTAAATTGTCCCCATCTTCAGAAAGTATTAGATGTAATACTTTAACCTGCCACTTTCACAATTATTAAGATTCTGGGGCATTTTAAACTCGACATATTGGAAGCTAAGGGAAATTACTTTGCTAACATTTTGGCAAGGAATGCTGCCCTTAAAGGGACCAGCAGTAGTCAAACCTCTGTCACAGGCCAAAGGAAAGTGATAGTCACTCAGTCATGTCCAACTCTTTTCAACCCTATGGGCTGGAGTTCACCAGGCTCCTCTGTCCATGGAATTCTCCAGGCAAGAATACTGGCGTGGGTTTCTGTTTTCTTCTCCAGGGGATCCTCCCAACCCAGGAATTGAACCCAGGTCTCCTGCATTGCAAGTGGAGTCTTTACCATCTGAGCCACCAGGAAAGCCTTATTTCCCCAAATGACAACTTAGAAAAACTGACTAGAGGGACTTCCCAGATGGTCCAGTGGTTAAGAATTCACCTTGCAATGCAGGGGATTTGGGTTTGATCCCTGGTCAGGGAACTAAGATTCCATATGCCTCAGAGCAACTAAGCCCACACACCACAACTAGAGAGTCGACATGCAGCAACTACAGAATCCTGCAGAATCTGGAGCCATGGAACACAGCTCCTGAGCCTGAGCACCACAGCTAGAGAGTCTATATGCAACAGTGAAATCCCACATGTCACAGCAAAGATCTCATATGCTACAACTAAGACCCAAGACAGTCAAATAAATATTAAAAAAGAAACACTGGTTAGAGAACCTCAACAAACGGGCCCAAGGAAGGGTAAAACAAGACTGGAAATTGAACAAATTTTGACCTGATCAAATTTTCTCACTTGAGGTCAAATAATAACTCAGTCCTAACCAGAGATTCTAAAATCCCCAGTGTTCACCACTGTACACGCATTAAGCCATTGGTCTATGGACAACATGATATCACTCAAGAGTCAATGTTGATGAGGGGGAATGAACAAGGCCACAGAAAATGCCTACCTCACTTGCCCCACTTATACAAAGTACAACCCAGGGAAACATGTTCATACTGCTCCAGGACATTTTAATTGGCCCAATGGACAATTCAAGTTCTGGTAAATGGATTCCATTCAACTTCCTTCATCTCATGAATATAAATATGATTTAGTCATGGTCTGTGTGTTTTCACATTGGACCAAAGTCTTCTCTTGGAGACAGGCTATGGCCTCTTCTGTGGCTAAAGTCCTTTGGGAAAATTTCTGTTTACCTGGGAAACTCCTCTCAAACTGCATAGTGATTGAGGAGTAAAACCTAATTTTCTGGTTAAGTACTTCAACAAACTGTGCTATTTGGCAGGTTTTCCCCACTTTCACTGTGCTTATCATCCTCAGTTATCTGGCTTAGTTGGATGCACTAATGGCATTATTAAAATTCAGTCAGCAAAAATTCACAGAGGCCTTCCCAATACCCTTGCTAAAAGCATTAACATTGGTCCTTCTAAATGTCAACATCACTCTTCTTATAATCTATAAATTCTCATCCTTTGAGATAGTCATAGGATGCCCAATGCAATTGGATCATGCTTCTTTTGACTGACAGATGATGAAAGGAGAGATACTTCAATACTGCAAATGCCTAATTGCTTCTATTAAACCATTTTTTGGTGACATGAAATTGTTAGTCACTCGGTTGTGTTTGACTTATTGCTACCTCATGGACTGTACCTTCTGTCCATGGAATTCTCCAAGCAAGAATATTGGAATGGGTAGCCAACCTCTCTCAAGGGCATCTTCCTGACCCAGGGATCAAACCTGGGTCTCCTGCATTGCAGGTAGATTTTTTACGATCTGAGCCACCAGGGAAGCCCATTCTTTGGTAGAGCATTTTCTTCACAGTGAGCTCTTGAGAAATGAAGGCCTTAAGCATCATATTATACTTTGCAACCTAGATAATTCATATTGCAAAAGTCCCCACCAGAAGAACTCTACTTAACCTCATTGGAAAGACTCCAATCAGATACTACTAACCAACCCTTGTGCTGCCAAACTCCAAGGAATAGACTCTTGGATTCATGTGATATACCTTAAAAAAGTGCCAAACTCTGAATGAATCTACACATTGTCTGGTGACCTAAAAGTATAGATTTCCTCAAACTGAAGTAGATGACATCAGATGAGACTACTTTTCTAAAATATCTGGACCAGGCCTGTTGGAAGTTTGTTGCCCAACCTCTGATGATACATAACACTTCATATGATCTTCAATATCTGTGATCTTGATAACAGATAATGGGCTTTAGGTAAAACCTTCTTGAGACTTCTCTCTCCTACCCCTCCTTGTTATTTGAATGTGACCTTAATAGATCTCCAAAACATGCCATTTCCCTCCAATTTGAGACACTAAACCCAGTAAAGGTCCTTCTTGATGTTGAGACGAAAAGTCACTGAAACCAAAAAAAAACAAACCTAATTCTTGACCAAGTTCTGCTTTCAGAGAAACTTCTTGCTTCAAAGGGGGAAATACAAAAAAATTAATCAACAGAAACCTCATTTAAATAGGACTGGGAGACCAGAAGGGGGAGCTCTCATACCTTGCAATGATAGCAGATCCCAGGTGGGATGAAGAGATGGTTTTTCTGGTAAAGACTCAGCCAACAACCCCGGAATTCTTGGCTTATGATAACCCTCCCAGCTTCCTTTTTCATTCTATAAGAGTGTTCTCCTTCCTTTGCTGTGCAAGAAACTTGTATGTGGCTTGCCATGGTTGCAGACCCTGAATTGTAATTCTTTGCTGAACCCAAATAGACCCATCTTTGCTGGAGAAATAAATGGCAGTCTATTTATTCCAGGTCAACAAACCTCATGTTTGTTGTCGAAACTCCAGCCTCTAGCCTGGTGTCTGGCTCAGAAAAAGCATGTGAGAAATGTTGGATTGAATTCTGAATCAAGATGTGAAGACTGAGGCATGTGGCAGAAGCTGGGTTTGAAATGGAAGTTCTGAGGTCTGTTCTAACCCTCCTGAGATTTGGGTCCTCAGGACCTTCAGGTCCTCCCTGACTTGCAGATAGCCACCTACCTGACAGGTCCTCACACAGTGAAGGAAGAGAGGGATCTGTTTTCTTCCTCTTCTTCTACAGGCACTATTCCCATCCAGAGGCTCCTCCCTCATGCTCTCATCTAAACCTACTACCTTCTGAAGGCTCCAGCTCTGAACATCACATTGTGGGTCAAGGCGTAAATCATACCTCTTGCCTCTCCAATCATCCTCATAATTAAGCTCATTTTCCTTCTGTATGCAGGAGTTTCTGAGGGAGAAGAAGTTTCCGCACAGAGTTGTACTGGGCAGTGGAGAAGAGGGAAAGTAAGGTGGAGCCTGACCTGGGTCAGGGAGGGGCAGAACTGGCTCACAGTTATGCAAGAAGCAAGTGAATTGGAAGCCCAAGGTTTTGGCTCCAGTGTGAGTAGTCACAGAGGTTGGGCCCTCTTTTTGAGCCAGTTCTGTATGTTACATATTATAATTCATCTAACAGTACAGTGCTATTGCTTCAGTTTTACAGATGATCAAAGCAAAGATTAGAGATGCCAAGTCAACCTCCAAGGCCACACCATACAGCTAGAAATGGCGGAGACGGCGGAGCCTGGCTCCTGGCCTTTCTGAATGTCATCCTTACTCCCAGCATCAGAAGCATCATGTGAGAGGAGATGACCCACAGTGACTCACAAGTTAGGGGCAGCTTACATTTCAGTGTGAGTTTTTGTCAGTCTTGGAGTCTCTGGGTTACTCTTGGTTCTGTGAGAAGAAGAGGGTGAGGGAGGAGAGACCCCAGTGAAGTGGGAGAGTGGACCAACCTGCTTACTTATCTTGGGGCTCCAGCCACACAACCCAGAACTGAGGCAATTCTCGCAGCAGTACACTCCTTGGCTGGGCTGCTTCTTTGACTTCTTGTTTGGTCAGTGCTATTTACCACCAGACCTCAGACAGCAAAGGGGCTGTTTTCCCCACTGTGTGCCCTGTGGGCCTTTCTCAGTGGCACTCAGGATTCTTGTGGGTCTTCCCTGCCCGCTTCTTCCTCACCCCTCCTACCTCTGCTGAAGAATGTTTGCAGCTTTTGGGTCCCCAGCACTGAGTTTGGAGACTCTGGGCAAGAAGATTGCTGAGGTCCCTTTCCAGCTCTGTACTCTGTGATCAGTATCATCACTCTCACTGGCCTCAGTATAGGGAGAATGATGCACTGGCCACTCCGGCCCTGCCCAGAGCTTCATCTGTGAGCCTTGGGCTTCTTTTATACTTAGCTGAGAACTACTAAACCGGCATCGAATATTTCCTATGCTTAATGCTTTACCTAGATGTCCTACTTCCTCCTGACCTTTCTACCTATTTTCCCTTGCTACTTACTTTTTAAATTTAAATTTTAAGTGTATTTTAAATTTAATGCATTAAATACAGTTATTATGACCTGTTCTTGAACTTCATTTAGACAGCATCACCGTTCTCTCAGCTCTGTGTTTGTAGGATCTATTCGTATTTGTTTAAAATAATTTTATTTATTTATTTATTTTTGTCTGTACTGGGTCTTCATTGCTGTGCTGGGTCTTCTCTAGTTGCTGCAAGTGGAGCTACTCTTGGTTGCAGTGTGTGGGCTTCTCATTAAGGTAGCTTCTCTTGTTGTGGAGCACTGGCTCTGTGGCCCCCAGGTTCAGAGTTTGGCTTCAGGGCTCTAGAGCACAGACTCAATAGTTGCCATTCACCAGCTTAGCTGCTGTTCTGCATGTGAGATCTTTCTGGACTAAGGATGGAACCTATGTCTCTTGCACTGGCAGGTGAATTCTTCTCTGTTGAGCCATCGGGGAATCCTGCATCTATTTATGCTGTTGCTGTAGTAAGTTGGTATCATTTTTGACGCTCATGATATGCCACAATTAATTACTCATCCCACCGTTGATGAACATTTGGGTGGTTTCCAGCTTATGGCTTTTGAGACTAAAGTTGTGAGAGCATTTTAGCACATGACTTTTGGTAGTGATAAGTACTTATTTCCCTTGGGCATATGTCCATTCTACCTGAGTTTTAAACCTACATCATGAAGGCCTTTTCTCTATGTCCAACTTCATTAACAATTAAGAAAAAGTAATTATAATACATTACTTTTACAAAAAAGTAAAAGTAATATTTACAAGTATAAATATTGTCTTTTGAATGTATTTTGAATGTATTATATGAGTTGTCACTTGGGTCTGTAAAAAGATACTAGCCATTTGGGAAAAATAAATAAAATTAGATTACTACTCAATGCCAAAGCAAAATAAATCCAGATAGACTAAATTTTTGCAGCTACTTTTAATGTTAAATGAAGCACAAATTCAGGAAACCAACAAATGACATAATACCTTTTACGAATTGCCACCGTATAACCACCGTCCTGGCAAAAAAATCAGTCATCCAATGGCCCCCTCCTTGTGCCCACCTCAGTCACACTGGCCTCAACCAGGAAAGCAAACTCCAACTGATTTCGTAACAGTTTCATCTGCGTTTCTCTATAGCTTTACCACTCAAAGAACATCCCCGACAGTATGATTTAGTCTCATCTGTCCTTCATTTTACAATTCACAATCTGCTAAAGGTGTTGGGTGTTTGACTTGTAGTTTCTCCTAGTCTGCACATAGCTGTTTGCAGACTTGTGGTGCTGTTTAACCTGCTTCTCTGTCCTCAGAGCTTTGGGTTAACTGGTTGAGAGGCTTGGGCAGATCCAGGTTTGTCCCCTTTGTCAGGAGATAGTGGCATATTCCTTCATCAAGAGGGACCTCATGTCTAATTTGTCTTTTGCGATATTAGCAGCTGTTGATGCTCAATGCCCGAATCCATTAAGTTCATTACTTCATTGGGAGTTACAAATGTGATATTCTAAAACAATCTTTTTTTTTTTTATTAGTTGGAATACTTTTTATAAAGAGGCATTTCCACTTCTATACCTATTGGTATGAATCATACAAGAAAGATAAAATTTTCTCTTTAATTCACTACTTTTCAAGATAATATTCTATGCTATATAATTCTCCAAGTGTAACCAAAAAAATTTTTGGTATCATTATGAAATTGCGATTTTTAAGCATATAGGATACATTTTAACCCTTTGCAATTATTATCATTATTGAAGTTCAGATTGTCCCATCTTAAAAAATAATTGTCCCATCTTTGACTGGTGGTAACCCTTTCAAGTTGACCTTTAAGTGCTTTAGTCATGACCCTTATAGTTCTTCTAGATTCTTGGCTTTCTAGCATTACAAGATGTTCTAGGCTTGTCTTGTGTATTTCTTGTTCTGGACCTGGAATCAACCATTTGTCCAAGTCTCTTTGGTTTCTTTAACAAGGAAATGGTATTTCAAAACCATGATCTGTTCTGGGGGTGAGGAATACTCAATGCTACTTAACTGGTTATTATTTATAAGCTTTTTCAGTGGACAGAATGGAAACATTAGACACTTCATACATTCATACTTACAAATTAAATGCAGCTTCAAAGATTTTTAAAACTAAATCTCTTCTATAATACATCTTTACCTCATTTCTTAAACCCTGAGAATCCTGGATCTCAAGAAAAGAGGAAATAATGGAATTAGCATGATTTAGTATTATGTTTGTTTTTCCCTGTATCACATATGCAACAGTTTCAGTAAAGGTAATACTAATACTGACATCAATTTTATAATTACTGAAACCAGATTAACATTTTTTCTGTTCATTCTCTCCCATTTAAAATACATTTGTACTATATTTGCATGATTGAACATATAGACACTACAAACTATTTTCTGTCTTTCACCCTTTATTTAGCACTAGTTCTACAAATAACTCTGTATTTAATGTCCACTTATATTCTTTACGTCAGTTTTCTCCTGTCATTTTGTCTAAAGCCCATTCTCTAGCAGATATATACAAAAGTGCTCATAGGAACAATTGTCTTTGAGCTGTTGCATGATAACCACCTTTTGTCTATTCCCTTTGGTCACAATGAGTATCAATTTTGTTGGTGATAAAATCATTAATCATAAAATCATTAATTTCCTTGAGTATTTTAATGTCAATTTTTTTTGGTATGAGTGCTGCCAAAAGTTTGATGATAACCTAATTTTTTTCTTGTCAAGTCACTTATTCTTTTTGTGAGCACTCTCAACTGATTTCTTTTTCTTTTTCTCTCAAATCCAATAATTTTACTAGTTTATATCTCAGTATCACTCATTCTAGGTTGGTATATCTAGACTTATGGTGTACTCTTTCAAATATAGGTTCAAATATTTTTTTGTCTCTTTCTTGAAAGTTTTTTAAATTCTAGCTTTCAGAATTTTTTCTGTTATTTTGCTTTATTTTTCTTTATAATGCATTCGCATTATCCATATTGTGGATTTTCTTTATTATGTTAAATTTTTAAAATTATCTTGAATCATTTTCATTTTTTTATTTATTGATTTTAAATTGTTTTCTTCCTTTTCATCTTCTATTTGTATTAAGACATTTTTTGATATGGTCTTTTATTTTTGTATTCCTTCTAGTTTAGTTTTTGATTATGATATCAATTTTTCTTATTCTAATTCTTTCCTAAACAAAAACTCCAATGTTTTTCTATTTTTGATTTCTGTTGTTTTTTCACATCTTATGTTATTTTCTAAATGTATTTTAGATCTTTTTGAACTCTTGGGTGATTTGTGTCATTGGCATGTCTTTCTAACTTATTTCCATTGTTTGTAGAGACTTTATTTCACTCTTATTCTCTTTTTTCTTATAATAGCATTGTATGAACTGAAAACTTCCAGATGTACAAGTTATGTTTAGAAAAGGCAGAGGACCCATCAATCAAATTGCCAACATTTGTTGGATCATGGAGAAAGCAAAAGAATTTCAGAAAAACATCTACTTCTGCCTCATTGACTATGCTAAAGCCTTTTACTATGTGGATCACAACAAACTGTGGAAAATTATTAAAGAGATGGGAATACCAGGCCACTTTACCTGTCTCCTGAGAAACCTGTATGCAGGTCAAGAAGCAACAGTTAGAATCTTAAACATGAAACAACTGATTGATTCATAATTGGAAAAGTTGTATGACAAAGCTGTATAATGTCACCCTGTTTATCTAACTTATATGTAGAATACATCATGCGGAATGTTGGGTTGGAGGAATCATAAGCTGGAATTAAGAGATCTGGGAGCAATATCAACAACCTTTGATATGCAGAAGATACCATTGTAATGGCAGAAAGTGAAGAGGAACTAAAGAGCCTCTTCATAAGGGTGAAAGAGGAGAGTGAAAAAGCTGGCTTAAAACTCAACATTCAAAAAACTAAGACCATGGCATCCAATCCCATCACTTCATAGCAAATAGAAGTAGAAAAACTGGAAGCAGTGATAGATTTTATTTCCTTACGTTCCCAAGTCAGTGCTGAAGAATTTATTCTTTTGAATTATGCTGGAGAAGACTCTTCAGAGTCCGTTGTACTACAAGGAAATCAAACCAGTCAATCCTGAAGGAAATCAACACTGAATTGGAATCAACATTGGAATGACTGATGCTGTAACTGAAGCTCAAATACATTGGCCATCTGATGTGAAGAATTGACTCATTGGAAAAGACCTTGATGCTGGGAAAAATTGAAAGCAAATGGAGAATAGGGCAGCAGAGAATGAGATGGTTGGATAGCATTACCAACTGAATAGATGTGAATTTGAGCAAACTCCAGGAGACAGTGAAGGTCAGAGAAGCCTGGCCTGATGCAGTCCATGAGGTCACAAAGAGTTGGATATGACATTGCAACTGAGCAACAAAAATAAATCCAAGGAGAACTCTGTGGGGCCTTTCTGAGACAGACAACTCCAGCCCCTTATTGTGCCATGCCTCATGTTTGTAGAAAAACTTTAGCCTCCTAAGCCTTCCCTGAGTTCCAAAGAACAGATTTAATAGAGGAAGTGAGAAAATGCAGAAACAAAGGAAAACAGTCAAGCAAGACAAAATAATAATAATTTAGCCATTAAACCTAACATCTTTAGTTCTTTTTCTCTGGGGCCAAAGATGATATTCTAAGCCATGTCCTTGAGGTACTTTGCAGATACTGAAACCCCCATCTGGTGGAAGAAGTTAACTGCATGCTACCACAAGCACATAGGCTCCAGACCAATTTGAACCATGAGGCTGATGATGTTCATTCCTGATTATCTCACCACCAACCAATCAGAAAAATGTCTATGAAGTGATCATGCACTCTACAACTTTCTCCTTTACCCTGTCTTTAAAAACCTTTCCCTGAAAGCCATTGATGAGTTCAGGTCTTTTGAGCATTAGCAGTCCCTATTCCTTGTTTGGGCTTTTAATAAATACTGTACTTTACTTCACCACAACCTGGTATCAATCAATTGGCTATATTGTGGACAAGTGAGAGGACCTTATTTAGTTCAGTAACAATTTGACCTTGATTTTTTTTCTGCTGTTCAGTTCCCTGTGAAATTTGTTGTCCTACACATTAGGAGCCATGGTTCAGGATAGCTTTTCTAACTTCATGGAGCTATCTCTTCTATTGCTTCTAAAAAGTGGTTGCTCACTCTCTGACATTTCCTGGTCTATCCCTATTTTTTCAGAGCACAGTCACTATTGGATTGGGCAAAATCCCTTCTAATTTCATCTGCTGTTCTCAAATTGGCTTGCTAAATTTTCCAATAAGTATCTATTGACAATTTTGTTGTTCTCCTGTTTTCGAGTTGTCAGATATCTTTTTGTTTTGCTTTGCTTCCCCTACACAGACTCCAATAGTGTGCTGGTGTTGTGACCCACTATTTTGTCCTCACCCTACTGGTACTTTGGATTTATATGGATATGTGCAGGCATGTGTGCTAAGTTGTTTCAGTAGTGTCCAACTCTGTGTAACCCTATGGACCATAGACCGCCAGGCTCCTCTGTCCACGGGATTCTCCAGGCAAGAATACTGGAGTGGGTTGTCATGCCCTTCTCCAGGGGATCTTCCCAACCCAGGAATTGAACCCTCATCTCTTAGTTTCCCGAAAAGTGGCAGGCCAGTTCTTTACCACTGCACCACCTGGGAAGCCCTCATAGAGATAGCTTGTCACTTAATATTGTTATAAACACTGTTGATGAGATTTTGCCATCTAGTTTCTCTGGTTGTTTCTAGGACTGAATACAATAAAAACTCTTACCACCAAGACCAACTTTCCAGAATGCTCAACTAAGGCTTTAAATCCAAAAAAAAGGGGAGGATTGTAAAAGTATTAGTTAAAAATACAGACGAATTATTTCATCTGCTCTAAGTGCAGAAGGTCTTTCTAAACATAGTATTAACCAAACATTATGGAAACCAAAGTGAAAAACATATGTATTTGACTACATAAAAAAATCTGTGTACAAACACCAGCATAAGCAAAATAAAAGACAAAACATAAACATGAGTACAATTCATGACAAAAGAGTAATATTCTTAACATATGCTATCTTATAAATTAATTTTAAAAATTCATTGGAAGCTGCCAATTTATAAGAAGTAAGATGGACAAGAAATTGCAAAAAAAAAAAAAAATTAAGATGACAATCTTTTTAAGAGTATGGGATTTGTAAAGTTTTAAATAAAATAATTGACATAACTTTCCTGGAGGAAAGTTTGGTAATATATATGTAAAACCCTTAAAAAAAATACATTCCCTCCTACACAGCAATAATACTTTTAGGAATTTATTCTGAGGAAATAATTACTAAAATGTTGCAAAGATGTGTAAAGGAGGTTCACGAAAGTATTATTTTTATATGAGAAACATTGAAAAAATCTAAATCGAATTCATTCACTGAGGGATTTTTAAAACAATCATTGTTAAATGAATAATGGGATACCTCTCAGTCATTACAAATGTTGTTGTGTTTGCTGCTGCAACTCCATGGACTGTACCCCACCAGACTCCTCTCTCTGTGGAATTCTCCAGGCAAGAATACTGGAGTGGGTTGCCATTCCCTTCTCCAGGGAATCTTCCTGATCCAGGGATCAAATCTGAGTCTCCCACATTGCAGGCAGATTCTTTACCATCTGAGCCACCAGGGAAGCCCTACAAATGATGATGTAGTGCTAAGTTTATTGACATGGAAAGCAGTCAGTGATTTATCGAGTGACAAGCCAAAAGCTTTAAAACAGCCATCATAATGTGGTAAGTAGGATGACTTCCTCAAACCTCAATGTGTAAAAATTTCTTCCAGCATAATCAATCACCATTTGTGGAAAGCTTAAACACAATTTTACATGTCTACTACAGTCCGTTAAAAATGTGTTCAGAAGGATAGTCAATTCCTGTTTACAGGAGAAAATTTGGAGAGGGCCAGGCCACTCACGGGCTTTCCAGGTGGTCCTAGTGGTAAAGAACCCAGCTGCCAATGCAGGAGACATAAGAGATGTGGCTTCAATTCCTGTGTTGAAGAGCCCCTGGAGGAGGGCATGGCAACCCACTCCAGAACCTTGCCTAGGGAATCCCAGGACAGAGGAGCCTGGAGGACTATAGTCCATAGAGTCACAAAAAGTCGGACACAACTGAAGCAACTTAGAATGCACACATGCACATACTCAGGCCACTTATACTCACTCTTAGGCACCTGTGTGGAGAAGGCGATGGCACCCCACTCCAGTACTCTTGCCTGGAAAATCCTATGGACAAAGGAGCCTGGTAGGCTTCAGTCCATGGGGTAGCAAAGGGTAGGACACGACTGAGTGACTTCACTTTCACTTTTCACTTCCATGCATTGGAGAAGGAAATAGCAACCAGTGTTCTTGCCTGGAGAATCCCAGGGATGGCAGAGCCTGGTGGGCTGCCGTCTATGGGGTCGCACAGAGTCAGACACAACTGAAGCAATTTAGCAGCAGCAGCAGCAGGCAGGCACCTGTGATGGGCATAGCAATGATCTCCCCCCAAATCCACATTCTAATCCCCAGAATGTATGAATATATTATGTAACATAGTAAAGGAGAATTAAGGTTGCACATGGAGTATATAGAATACTAGTTTGCTAATCGGTGGACTTTGCAATGGAGAGATTATCCTAGATTATCTAGGTGGGCCAAATATAATCACAAGGTCCCTTAAATGTGGAAGATAGAAGCAGAAGAGCAGCTCAGAGTGAAGTGACATGGAAAGGACTTAGCTCGACAATGATCCTTTGAAGAGAGAGGAAGGGGCCATAAGCAAAGGAATGCAGAAGCTGGAAAATCAAGGAAACATACTGACCCTAGAGTCTCCAAAAGGAACACAGTCCTGCCAACATTTTGACTTTAGCCTAGCAAGCCCTGTGTCAGACTTCTGATTTTCAGAACAGTAAGACCAAAAAATTGCATTGTGTTAATCCAATAGAGTATGGATCACAATAAACTGTGGAAAATTCTGAAAGAGATGGGAATACCAGACGGCCTGACCTGCCTATTGAGAAACCTATATGCAGGTCAGGAAGCAACAGTTAAAACTGGACATGGAACAACAGACTGGTTCCAAATAGGAAAAGGAATATGTCAAGGCTGTATATTGTCACCCTGCCTATTTAACTTATATGCGAAGTACATCATGAGAAACGCTGGGCTAGAAGAAGCACAAGCTGGAACCAAGATTGCCAGGAGAAATATCAATAACCTCAGATATGCAGATGACACCACCCTTATGGCAGAAAGTGAAGAGGAACTAAAAAGTCTCTTGATGAAAGTGAAAGAGGAGAATGAAAAAGTTGGCTTAAAGCTCAACATTCAGAAAACGAAGCTCATGGCATCTGGTCCCATCTCTTCATGGCAAATAGATGGGAAACAGTGGAAACAGTGTCAGACTTTATTTTTGGGGGCTCCTAAATCACTGCAGATGGTGATTGCAGCCATGAAATTAAAAGATGCTTACTCCTTGGAGGGAAAGTTATGACCAACCTAGATAGCATATTCAAAAGCAGAGACATTACTTTGCCAACAAAGTTCCATCTTAGTCAAGGCTATAGTTTTTCCAGTGGTCATGTATGGATGTGAGAGTTGGACTGTGAAGAAAGCTGAGCATCAAAGAATTGATGCTTTTGAAATGCGATGTTGGAGAAGACTCTTGAGAGTCCCTTGGACTGCAAGGAGATCCAACCAGTCCATCCTAAAGGAAATCAGTCCTGGGTGTTTATTGGAAGGACTGATGCTGAGGCTGAAACTCCAATACTTTGGCCACCTGATGTGAAGAATTGACTCATTGGAAAAGACCCTGATGCTGGGAGGGATTGGGGGCAGGAGGAGAAGGGGTCGACAGAGGATGAGAAGGCTGGATGGCATCACCGACTCGATGGACACGAGTTTGAGTGAACTCCGGGAGTTGGTGATGGACAGGGAGGCTTGGCGTGCTGCAGTTCATGGGGTCGCAAAGAGTCAGACACGACTGAGCGACTGAACTGAACTGAAGCCAATAGATTTGCATTTAATTTGTTATAGCAGCAAAAGAAAATTGCTATTTTACAGATTTACCATCATTTGAATTTTCAAACCTAGTCTCAGTTCAGAAACAACACCTCTTCACATTATTAGACTCAAGACTAGTAAAAGGATCCCACCCCATTTCTCATCATCAACAGGGCTTGACAAAGATAATCTCATCAGTCCTGTTGATCTCCGTCACCACCCCCATCTATCTACATTGATAAAAAGAGAAAAGGGTCAGGGACTGGTTCCCCAATTGCTTCTTTCCTAAATTCTGCATCCAGAGATCTGTCTTACAGTGTGGTATCTGATGTCCCTCAGATTGGTGACTCAGTTTATTTCTTTGTTTTGGCCACACTGTGTTTGTGATCTTAGTTACCCGACCAGGAATTGAACCTGGACATGGACCATGGCAGGAAATGGCAACCCACTCCAGTGTTCTTGCCTGGAGAATTCCAGGGACAGAGGAGCCTGGTGGGCTGCCGTCTATGGGGTCACACAGAGTCGGACACGACTGAAGTGACTTAGCAGCAGTGAAAGCACTGAGTCCTAACCATGGACCACCAGGGAACTCCCGGTGACTCAGTTTAAACTGAAGCAGAAAGAATCCTATTTTAATATCCTGCTACACAATCAAATACATAGTAATTGCTAAATAAATACATGCAGCCCTTGAGACCAGCCTATATATTAAATTTGATGTTAGAACAAAATTTCTTGTACAAAGTCCTTGCTGGGTGAACATTTTTCACAAATTCATCTTGTCAAATCCCCATCAAGCTTCTGCTCTTAGCTAGCTTGGAAATTGATCTCTTCCTAGCAAGCTTTCCTATCCTGCATGCATACATCAAAGTAAGATATGTTCCCTTTAATAATACGTTTTAAGATAGTTTGTGCAGACAGTGGTTGCCAAAGGCTTTGCTGAGATTATCTCTGGTTTGCAAAACTTGCCCCACATCCAAACTGGCAAAGTGATGAAGACAGAGCTCTCAGCTCCTGCCAGGTTTCTATGGGGGATGCTTACAGTTTATTGGCATAAAGGTAGAAATTAGAATTGTCAATGATATGCATTGTTAATAATAATGCAATAATAAATTCTTGTTAACGATGTTATTAGTATCAATATCATCAGCCTGATACTTAAGGGTACATCCATTAATAGAAATAGTGTTGTCTATACCCACTCCAGTGTTCTTGCCTGGAGAATCCCAGGGAAGGCGAGGCCTGGTGGACTGCCGTCTGTGGGGTCGCACAGAGTCGGACACGACTGAAGCGACTTAGCAGCAGCAGCAGCATATCCATCCTAATGTGATCAACTAAATGAGTTCTATCCTCTGGGACTAATTATTCTTTTGAGCTGAGAAATGAAGGTGATTGTTAATTTGGTACTAAGAGATTCATCACTTTCAGGACTCCTTCAGGGATTGTTTCTGCTCCATCTGAAAGTTTGATCTCTTTGAATTAAAATTATACAGACTCAGGTTTTGAACAAACAGTACAACTGAAAAGTATTTTCCCAGGTGTTGGGATGGGAAATAGGGGTTGGAGGATCTGGTTTTCATGTGTGGTTCAGGTCCGACAGCACATGCGGCCTGGCCTTCTGGGGACAGGGAATGTTGGTGGGGCCTAGGGACTTAGCATAATAAGTACTCCCTAACCAGCGCCACACGGGTCCTCCCTGGAGTGTTTAATAGGAAACTTAAAAAAAAAAATAGATGCTTACTTTTTAATAATGCAAGCAGTCAACAGGGAACTTGCAGTGGAAGAATCACGCTTTCTCAAAGAGCAGGCTAATCAGAAAAACTCAACAGGGTAAAACCCTGTGGCCTGCTGGCAGCCAACTCACTCAACGTGGATCATATATATATATGTTTATATGCATACATACATATATGTCTATGTGTGTATACATACATAGACACGTCTGCTACTTATTTAGAAAAAGTTTTAAACTTACAGAGAAATTACAAAAATAGTAAAAAAGAGAATCCCTTTCAGTCAGGTTCTCCTAATGCTAACCATAGTACAGTTATCAAAAGCAGAGAGTTAACTAAACTACAGGCTTTACTTATATTTCACAAGCTGTTTCACTAATGTCCAAACAGTATCTCGTATTGCATTTTTTGGTATTGTGTCCAATCAAGGATACTGTGATTTTTAAAAAATTTTTTGTTTTGTGTTGAGGTATAGCCAATTAACAACATTGTAAATGTTTCTGGTGAACAGGGAATGCACTCAGCCATATATAAACACGTGTATCCATTCTCCCCCAAACCCTTCTTCCATTCAGGCTGTCACATAACACTGAGCAGATGTCTATGTGCTGTACAGTAAGTCCTTGTTTGTTATCCATTTTGAATAGAGCAGTGTGCATATGTCCATCCCAAACTCCTTAGCTATCCCTTCCTCCTGGCAACCATAAGTTTATTCTCTAAGTTTGTGAATGGCTCTCAGATTGGTTTGATTTTTTTTTTTTTTTTGGCTTTTTACTCATTGTTAAATAAGGACTTGCATTCTCGTCAAGTGTCACAGAAAGGATGTTGTGTCGTTCCCAAAGCATTGTATCAGGGGATACCTGATGTCAGTCTGTCTTGTTATTGATGATGTTAAACTTGATTAGCAAAGACAAGTTTTGAGTTAAGAGGTGGTGGGAGGAACATGTGTTACAAAAAGCGGAATGTTCCAGCCTGGGCAAGTGTCCAGCCATTGCTTTGGGAAGTATGTCTGTCCACTCACTGCCCACAGGGGAACTTAAACCTAAAGTGAACGTCTATCCCTCAGGCTTGGGCTGTACAAAACCACCATCCCTTCTTCAGGTGTTAAAAAATCAGGCTGGCTTGATGGAAGGCACTGACTTTGGCTTTGTCAATCATATCCTCTAGGTTACTATTTCTCAAACACTTTCTCATGTTTGACCATGATCTATAATAATAGCAACAGTAATAAGAATGATGAGAATAAAATAAATAGTACTTACTGAGCAAGGCATGGTACTAGATGCTTTACATTTTTTTTTTTTAATTCAGTCCTTATGATAACCTTGAGGTAGTTACTTTTTTTTTTTTTTTTTTAAAGAAATTGAGACTCAATGAGTTCAAGAAAATTATCCAAAGTCACAAAATCCCTAAGATGCAGGGCCGGGACTCAAGGCCAGGCCTCTGGGCCCTTGACTCTTACCCTTCACCACTTAACCATGCTGTTTCCAACCAGCCAAAGGGCCTTAGGAGTTCAATTCAGTTCAGTTTAGTCGCTTAGTCGCATCCAACCCTTTGCGACCCCATGAATTGCAGCACGCCAGGCCTCCCTGACAATCACCAACTCCTGGAGTTCACCCAAACTTATGTCCATGGAGTTGGTGATGCCATCCAGCCTTCTCATCCTCTGTCATCCCCTTCTCCTCCTGCCCCCAATCCCTCCCAGCATCAGAGTCTTTTCCAATGAGTCAACTCTTCGCATGAGGTGGCCAAAGTATTGGAGTTTCAGCTTCAGCATCAGTCCTTCCAATGAACACCCAGGACTAATCTCCTTTAGAATGGACTGGTTGGATCTCCTTGCAGTCCAAGGGACTCTCAAGAGTCTTCTCCAACACCACAGTTCAAAAGCATCAACTCTTCAGCGCTCAGCTTTCTTCACAGTCCAACTTTCACATCCATACATGACCACTGGAAAAACTATAGCCTTGACTAGACGAAACTTTGTTGGCAAAGTAATGTCTCTGCTTTTCAATATGCTATCTAGGTTGGTCATAACTTTCCTTCCAAGGAGTAAGCATCTTTTAATTTCATGGCTGCAATCACCATCTGCAGTGATTTGGGAGCCCCCAAAAATAAAGTCTGACCCTGTTTCCACTGTTTCCCCATCTGTTTACCATGAAGAGATGGGACCAGATGCCATGATCTTAGTTTTCTGAATGTTGAGCTTTAAGCCAGCTTTTTCACTCTCCTCTTTAACTTTCATCAAGAGGCTCTTTAGATCCTCTTCACTTTCTGCCATAAGGTTGATGTCATCTGCATATCTGAGGTTATTGATATTTCTCCTGGCAATCTTGATTTCAGCTTGTGCTTCTTCCAGCCCAGCGTTTCTCATGATGTACTCTGCATATACTGTCTCTTATGCTTCACCACTTAACCATGCTGCCTCCAACCAGCCAAAGGGCCATAGGAGTAATATACGTCAAGAAAGGACCCAGCCCACTCATGAACACATACCACCTCACACACTCTCCTATACTTACACAGTCACACACACAGATACTCATACTTACAGTTAACATAACTGAAATAAAAGGTATACAGAATCTGCCTCTACCAGGTGTGATGCCTGAATTTCATCTTGTCTTCCATTTCATTTTTCAAAATGTTGGACATCAATGATTCTCTGAAGGATGGGGAATCCCTGCCTGCAACCCACTAGCCTGAGAGATGCTCACACTGTACTTTCTTTCAGGTGTCGACCCTGGGGCCAGATATCAGTGGGACCCAGAGGGTAAGAACTGTGTAGATTGGCTGTGTCACAGATATTTCTGGGAAAATCTGTAATTATGACAGTGGAATATGGGTTAAACTTTTTGAGTTTCCTCATGTACATTTTGAAGATTTTGATTCAGTACTTATCATTCTTTTTAAAATATTAATTATATATTTTGGCTGCTCTGCATCTTTGTTGCTGTGTGCAGGCTTTCTCTAGTTCAGCAGTTGCAGCACATGGGCTTAATTGCCTCGAGGCATGTGGAATCTTCCTAGACCCGTGTCCCCTGCATTGGCAGGTGGATTCTTAACTACTTGTCCACCAGGAAAGCCCCATCATTCCTTTTGCTTAATAAGAATTATGTACTTTGATGGAAAGTCACAAGAAAATCATCAAAGATACTTTTAAAATATGTTTTGAAGAAAAGTCCAACCCCTTGTAGCCAAAGTCTTTACAGCTAATTTCTTCTTTTCTAGGCAATGACCAATGAAATGAAAGTTTCTAAGCCCTTTATGAGGTCTAGCAGTAAAGACTAAGGAGGTCTGCAGCTTCCAAACCTTGCACATTCCAAAGAAGGCTTTGCCTGGCTCTTGGGAAGTAACTTATAAGACCTAGGAATAACTTGTCTGATAAGAGTCTTTGTTTGCCTGGGGCTTGGGCCACCTCATATAGTCTGCAATAACTTGAGTTATATTGGATACCTTGGGCCATGCAGTGTCGACTTGACCTCTGCAAGGGCTGGAGACTAAGATCAACCATAAAAACTTCCATAAAACACTGAACACCAAGGCTCAGGCGAGCTTTTCTGGATGATAGTATTTTGTGTTGTCATCACTGGAGAACTAAGCACTGTTTGTATGACTCCACCAGGAGAGAACACCTGGAAGCCTGCTCCTGGTCTTATCTTGCCCCTGTATGTTTTGGGGGGAACCTGGACCCTGTTACTTATTTTACTCTTTATCCTTCCACTGTAATAAACCATAGAAATTAATATAAAAGATTTTCTCAGTTCTGTGACTCCTTCTATTGAAGCTGAGAATCGTCTTGGGGATCCCCAACAACAGGCTGGTGATTGGGAGTTTAAACAGAAAGCAGCCAGAGGGGTGTGACTGTGGCTGCTATCTAGTTTTGCTCTGACCTCATGGAGACTAGTCCCAACCCTGCAGTGTTAGTTCTTTTGGTGTGAGTGGCCCCCATACATGCAGAGGCCATATTGCCAGCCCAACTGAACACACACTTGGGTATAAAATATAAAGGGGAGGATGTGAGCAGCGAGGGGTCTGCTGCTCAAGGGAGCAAATCTGTGGCAAGACTGCCTTTGAGAATGTTGTGACTGATGGACTCTGACCCTGAGAAAGCTGCTGAAGGAGAAGCAGCAGCATAGGTATGAGGGTGGAGAAAGACTCCTGTCTGTCTTTGGTGGACCAGGAAAAACAAGTCAACCCTTGCTTAATTCAGAACGCTGTTAATCAGTTCCCTCATTTAATTGGAAATGTGACTTTCTGATATCCCTTTTGGGGTGGGGTGGGAGGAGCTAAATTACAGGGAAATGAGCAAACTCAGAGATTTGAGAACTATAGCCTGGGGGGGCCTGGCTTCTGTTGGGGAGGTCCAAGTTCAAGAGCCTTATTCTAATAAAAATCAATGATTTGTGAGTGACTCAGTGGTTGTTGCCAGACTATGAGCAGATCAGTGAGTTTCAGGAAGAGTTCTACCCCGTTTCTGTTTTATCTTCACATAACAGAAACTTGAATTGAATACAGAACCCTAAGCTCCTTCTTTGAGATTTGTCTGAATTGTCTGGGCTCCCAGGCCACATCAGAGAGACCAGCACCCTGTTCTTTCCAGGTTGGTGGCTGAGATCTGGCCTGCATGCACAGGTAGGCATTGAGGCCACTGAGATATTGAAGTTCACTCAGCTCAGCCTCCTTGATTGGGAGGACAGGTGGCCTGGAAGGAGCTCCACTCATACCCTGCAATCCAATCCACTTACCCTCATGGCTTGTGCTTTCCTTGAGGCTGGCAGCTTTCAGTAACATTTATATTCTGCCTACCCCAGTCTATCTGTCTAGCCAGGAGCTCTACATTAATCTATTGGGATATTTAATAAGCACCTCACATGGGTCAAATTGATCTGCTAATTTCTGTCCATCCCAGCCCAAACTTGCTATCTTCCCAGTTTAAATAAAAATATCCCCACACTTCCAGCTGCTCAAGACAAAATCCAGGGGATCGTTCTGGATTCCTCACACTCACATCAACAGATTCCATCAACTCTACTTTCAACTTCTCAGCACTTCCCCTGCTCCTATCCTGGTCCCAACCACCATCTTCTGTCTGGATATCTCTGTAGCCTCCCAGCTTCTCTCCTTGCATCTGCTGGCCCCTACTTGTCTATTGTCAACATGGCAGTTAGAGACCATGTCTCCTTCAAGTGTTTAAATTAAGGGAAGGGCATTATACATGGATTCAGACTCTGTATTAAATTCAGATAAATAATATTTTTAAAATATAAGGACATATATTAAAAAAACAAAGAAATGAATTCTTTGTATTCAAAACTCTTTTCATGTGCTATATCTATATAGAAGATGTGAAAAAGAGTGACATATTCCTCTGTATGCCAAGTTTCCGTGCTTTCCCCACTAATATTTCTATTAATGCTATGTATGTTTAATTTTGTATAGTACATACTATATGTTGTCATACATAAGTATCATGGAATTAATACTATATAATATGAATATAATATTACCCTAAGCGTGTACATTGTATTCTTGGTGTTACATAATACATATTATGTTTAATTGTGCATATGTTTATCATCTCCATGGATATTCTTTACCAATAGTAATTTTAGATTTTACATAGGACATTAACTCCTTAATCATACAGAGTGTATTCAATCAGTTCTATTCTTATCAGCATGCATATCACAGTCAGTATCATCCCTTAACAAGCAAGTTTGGGGAAACAGCAGCCTCTTGGTTAATGCCATTTTCATTGCCCTGGGCCTGTTAATAGCAAGAGATTCCAGCTTGACTCTATACTTGGGATCTGATTCTTTCTTCAGAGCCATCTTGCCTAAAAACTTCATGCACTCCCCTAAATAAGACACCTTGATGAACAGATGACTAACCTGCTAGTGGTCCCATAGAACTGTGATGTCATGCATGTGGCATACTTAATTGTTGAGTAGCCTGTGATTCTTCTCATGGCTAATGAAGGCCTTGACACTTAAGTTCAGGTAGCTGAGCTATAATTGAATGTTATTTATCAACATCATCAACCGTAAAGTGTTATTTAGTTCATGCTTGGCAGACATGATAATTTTAATATGTAAAAATTTATCCCACACATACACGTGTAGATGTATATGCATACACATGAAATAAACTCAGTGATCACTTACATAAAGATAGAAGTTTAATTCCTCCTGTTCCTTTTCCTCCTTAAATATGTCTTACAGCATTTTTACAAACACCCTAAAAAAATCATCAACCCCCTGAAGCTCATTTATAAATGAGCTACGACAGATTTATTTGAAATTTGCTTTTAAGATAATAAATTTAAAACTTTTTTTCCCAAATTTGTTTCTTTAAAACATCCTATTTCTCAATTAAAGACAATTTCAAAATTTATATTTTAGAAAGAATTCTGGTTTAAAGGCCTGATTTTTCTAATTCCTATAATGTAGGTTTTTTCCTCCTTTTCATCCCCAATTTTTTGCATCATTCTTCATTTGTTAATATGGTGTATCACGTTGATTGATTTGTATATATATATACACTTTGCACCTCTGGTGTAAACCTCACTCAATTGTAGTGTATGATCCTTTTAATGTATTATTGGATTCTATTTCCTAGTTTTCCATCAAGGATTTTTGCATTTATGTTCTTAAGTGATACTGGACTGTAACTTTCCTTTTTGTGTAATATTATGTCTGGTTTTGACATCAGAGTGACGGTGGCCTAATAGAATGAGTTTGAGGATATTCCTCCCTCTGCAATTTTTGGAAGAGTTTGAGAAGGATAAGTGTTAATTAACTTGTATCTAAATGCTTGATAGAATTCACCTGTGAAGCCATCTGGCCCTGGGCTTTTGTTTGTTGGAAGATTTTTTATTACAGTTTCAATTTCAGTGCTTGTGAATGGTCTGTTCATATTTTCTATTGCTTCCTGGTTCAGGCTTGGAAGGCTGTACTTTTCTAAACATTTGTCCATTTCTTTGAGGTTGTCCATTTTATTGGCATATAGTTGCTTGTAGTAGTCTCTTGTGATCCTTTGTATTTTTGTGGTGTCAATGGTAATTTCCCCTTTCTTCATTTCTAATTTTATTGATTTGAGCCTTCTCACTTTTTTTCTGAATGAGTCTGGCTAGTGTGGCACTAATGGCAAAGAACCCACCTACAAATGCAGGAGATGTAAGAGACGTGGATTCCATCCCTGGGTTGGGAAGATCCCCTGGAGATCTTGGGGCAACTCATTCCAGGGTTCTTGCCTGGAGAATCCCATGGACAAAAGAGCCTGGCAGGCTACAGTCCATAGGGTAGCAAAGAGTCAGAGACAACTGAAGTGATTTAACACAATGGTTAATCTATTTTGTTTATCTTCTCAAAGAAGCAGCTTGTAGTTTTATTGCTCTTTGCTACTGTTTTCTTCATTTCTTCATTTATTTCTATAATTTCTTTGCTTCTACTAACTTTGAGGATTTTGGGGGAGGGGGGAGGGGTTGTTGTTCTTTCTCTAATTGCTTTAGGTGTAAGGTTAGGTTGTTTGAATCTTTTTCATGTTTCTTGAGGTAGGATTGTATTGCCATTAACTTCCCTCTTAGCACTGCTTTTGCTGCATCTCATAGGTTTTGGGTTGTGTTTTCATTCTTTTGTTTCCAGGTACTTTTTATTTTCTCTTTGATTTCTTAAGTGACCTCTTGGTTATTTAGTGGCATATTGTTTAGTCTCCAACTCAAATTTTAAAAATTGTTAATGTAGCTTAATTCCAAGCAAGGCACTGAAAATGTCTACATGGGCTCTTCAAATCTCTGTAATTAATTTTTCATAAAGTTACATGTGCTAGCATTCACGTGTAACATTAACAAAATGCTCCATAGGTGACAAACGCTCTCTAGATGTGAATGCTCTCAGAATTCTCTCTACATTATAAAAAGCTGAAGGGAGCAAGCTCTGAGCACACTGTCTACGTACTGTTTATGTATCTCATTACTCCTTGCTCAATTCACTTTCATGGGACACAGCAATAATAAAAATTCTGCAATAAATGAAAGTTTGACTGAGTTATACTCATAAGCATATATAAGGGTTGATAAATTTCATACCAGTCACTGTGAGCATATGCTAACTCAACAAAATTTGTCACAACGTGTATTTAACAGAATTAAGAAAGTTAAACTTTAACCAAAGCCATTAAAAAGCTCTAGCTGAAATAAAAATAATCTACAAAAGTGATTTTAACATTTTAAAATACATGAAAACCAAGATTCCACCATGCTGAGCCCTAAACCTAAACAACTAACAAAACACATTTTTTTTTTGTTTTTTTTTTGCCAGAATACTATGAGCAACAGCTTAAAACACAAAAGTGAGATGATGGATGTCCTTATAGAAGACAGAAAAGCAGAAGGCACACACAGACACATGTTGAAGAGGCAGAGATTGAATTGATGAAGCCACAAGCCAAAAACACCAAGGACACTCATCATTGGATTTAAGCCCCACCATAATCTATGATGATTTCACTTCACCTTTATCATATCTGCAAAGACTCTTATCCCAAATAAGGTCATATTCTGAGGTTCTGGGTGGATATAGCTTTTGAGGGAGCATCAATCAATATGCTACAGTGCTGGTTAAAACATCCAATACCGCTAGCAAAGGAATTGTTTATATAAAAAAATTCCTTCAGTGTACTCTGAGAAGGCAGCTGAGTGTCAAAATTAATAAAAGGAACTATATTAGAGTTGGGAGGCCAGAATGGGAAGCTTCACACACATACCACTCCATGGCAATACAAATCTTAATAGGAAGACACCTGCTTTGCATCTCTGGCTGAAAATGACCCTACTTTACCCACTGCCAGCATGAGGAAGAAAGATGTTTTTCTCCTTGTTTGGCAACAGCACAACAAACGTGACATTGTCACAACTCAGCCAATGAAAAGTCACTATACTTCAGTGGACTTATTGTAACAGCCCATCCCAACATCTTTTTTTCTGTAAAAGGTTTCCTCTCCTTTTATAGGACTTGCATGTGGTTCACCATAATTGCAGTTCTTTGCTGCCCCCCCCCCCAATAAACTCATTTTTGCTGGTAGAATAATTGGTTGTTTTATTGTTTTAAGGTAACATCAGTCAAGGAGAGAGCACCTGCATTACTAGATGGGCTCACTTGGAGAACCCTGGCACTATCCCATCATTCTCCTCTTTCTTCTCTTTTCCACCTCAGTCCATCTTTTCATGATTATTTTCTTCTCCATTTTGATCTATGCTTATTTCTCCCTGTATCTTAGACCCCCCTCTCCCCCAAATCTCTATGATCCTAATATCCCAAAATAGGGATCTGATATTTCTAGTGGTTTGTATGCAGGTTTATTCTGGAACAGTGTTGGCCTCTCATTCTCAGAGTCCTCCATCCTCTATTTGAGGTGATTTGTGAATGAAGAGCCACAGTTGCCAGCACATGTACTGCTGTATGAATAGTGAAATCCTTTCGCATACCCCTTCTGTTATCTGAAAAGGAAGGAATTGGGGATCCAGAATGGAGGGGGATGGTTCAGTGTAATCCTTCCCAGGCTAAACTCTATGAATCACCCAGGGATTGTGAATATTTTCATTATTTATATGAAGAAGCTAAATTTTGAGTGTAACAAACCAGTCATCCAGGCAAAAATCTCAGATTTTTACTGAGCATTTATGCAGGAGAAAATGACTTAGCTAAGGATCCTAACCATCAATTTAGACAGAGGTGGGTGTGAGTTGAGTAAGTATTTCTCCATCTAGAAAAGAAAGCCAGTCAGTCACCTCCACTAACTTGTGAAGCAAGGTCCCAAAAGAATGAGGATTATGTTGTTGTTGTTTGGTTGCTCAGTCATGTCTGATTTTTGCAACCCCATGGATTGCAGCACGCCAGGCTTCCCTGTCCTTCACTATCTTACAGAGTTTGTTCAAACTCAAGTCCATTGAGTCAGTGATACCATCCAGTCATTTCATCCTCTGTCTCCTTCTTCTCCTGGTCTCAATCTTTCCCAGCATCAGGGTTTCCAATTAGTTGACTCTTCCCATCAGGTGGCCAAAGTACCAGAGCTTCAACTTCAGCATCAGTCTTTCCAATGAATACTCAGAGTTGATTTCCTTTAGGATTGACTGGTTTGATCTCCTTGCTGTCCAAGGGACTCTCAAGCATCTTCTCCACCACCACAGTTCAAAAGCATTACTTCTTTGGTGCTCAGCCTTCTTTATGGACCAAACCTCACACGTGTACACGACTACTGGAAAAAACCATAGCTTTGAGTATGCAGACCTTTGTTGGCAAAGTGATGTCTTTGGTTTTTCATACGTGTCTAGTTTTGTCGTGTCTTTTCTTCCAAGGAGCAAGCGTCTTTTAATTTCATGGCTGCAGTCACTGTTCACAGTGATTTTGGAGCCCATGAAAATTAAGTCTGTCACTGTTTTCATTTTTTCCCCCATCTATTTGCCATGAAGTGATGGGGCTTCAGCAATATGTGAACCATGAACTTCCTGATGTTCAAGCTGGTTTTAGAAAAGGCAGAGGAACCAGAGATCAAATTGCCAACATCCGCTGGATCACGGAAAAAGCAAGAGAGTTCCAGAAAAACATCTATTTCTGCTTTATTGACTATGCCAAAGCCTTTGACTGTGTGGATCACAAGAAACTGTGGAAAATTCTGAAAGAGATGGGAAGACCAGACCACCTGACCTGCCTCTTGAGAAATCTATATGCAGGTCAGGAAGCAACAGTTAGAACTGGACATGGAACAACAGACTGGTTCCAAATAGGAAAAGGAGTTCGTCGAGGCTGTATGTTGTCACCCTGTTTATTTAACTTATATTCAGAGTACATCGTGAGAAATACTGGGCTGGAAGAAGCACAAGCTGAAATCAAGATTGCCAGGAGAAATATCAATAACCTCAGATATGCAGATGACACCACCCTTATGGCAGAAAGTGAAGAGGAACTAAAAAGCCTCTTGATGAAAGTGAAAGTGGAGAGTGAAAAAGTTGGCTTAAAGCTCAACATTCAGAAAACTAAGATCATGGCATCTGGTCCCACCACTTCATGGGGAATAGATGGGGAAACAGTGGAAACAGTGTCAGACTTTATTTTTCTGGGCTCCAAAATCACTACAGATGGTGACTGCAGCCATGAAAATAAAAGACACTTACTCCTTGGAAGGAAGGTTATGACCAACCTAGATAGCATATTCAAAAGCAGAGACATTACTTTGCCAACAAAGGTCCATCTAGTCAAGGCTATGGTTTTTCCTGCGGTCATGTATGGATGTGAGAGTTGGACTGTGAAGAAGGCTGAGCGCCGAAGAATTGATGCTTTTGAACTGTGGTGTTAGAGAAGACTCTTGAGAGTCCCTTGGACTGCAAGGAGATCCAACCAGTCCATTCTGAAGGAGATCAGCCCTGGGATTTCTTTGGAAGGAATGATGCTAAAGCTGAAACTCCAGTATTTTGGCCACCTCATGCGAAGAGTTGACTCATTGGAAAAGACTCTGATGCTGGGAGGGATTGGGGGCAGGAGGAGAAGGGGACGACAGAGGATGAGATGGCTGGATGACATCACTGACTCGATGGACGTGAGTCTCAGTGAACTCCGGGAGTTGGTGATAGACAGTGAGGCCTGGCGTGCAGCGATTCATGGGGTTGCAAAGAGTTGGACACGACTGAGCGACTGATCTGATCTGATGGGACTGGATGCCATGATCTTATTTTTTTGAATTTTGAGGATTATGTATGTAACACCACACTCCGCATCTCCCACCAAACCTGCTCCTTGTGCCATCTTGCCCTTCTCAGTCAATGACAACCCTATTCTTCCACTTGTGAAGGCCCCAAACCTGAAGTGTTCCCTGACTCCTTATTCTCATGTTCTACACCCAATCTATAAGCAAACTTTGACTCTACCTGCAAAATACTTTCAGAACACTACTGTTTCTCTGTGGCTCCACCATTCGCACCTTGGAAGTCACTATCGTCTTTCTTCTGAACCACTGCAATAGCCTCCTGTGCGGTTCTTTGCTCTTGCTTCACCTCAGAGGGCACTTACAAAAGCTTCATCAGACTGCGTTCTTCCTCCACTAGGACCCTAAATGCATGCAGAGGCTGGCCACATATCTGGCATATAACTTATCATCTCTCCAACTTCACTGTTTTGATTCCCCTTCTTTACTCAGCTGCAGCTATTCCATTCCTCCAAAGTGTTGGGGTTCATCCCACCTCAAGGTCTTTGGACATGCTATTCTTCCCATCTCAAGTATTTCCCTGCTTGAATTCTGCATGGCTTATTCTTCATAACTTTTGGCTTTCCCCTCAAATATAATTTTTTTCAGGGATACTTTCCATGACCACACTATTTAAAACAGGATACAACATCCCCCTTTTCTGATTTCATTTTCTCCATAGAACTTTCCACTTATAATAAATACCACATATTTTACTAGTTTGTTTATTGTCTGTTTCTCTCACTGGGATGTAAGCAGTGACTGTCACAGAGTGGGCACTCAGTAGCTGTGTTGCCAAAATCTTGGCTCCTTGTCTGCCAATGCGAAATAGAAATACGGAGACAGAGTTTGGGGTAAACAGAAAAGAGTAGCTTTATTATTTTTGCCAGGCAAAAGGGAAACACAGTCGGCTAGCTCCTCAAGAACTGTGCCCCCCTTGCTCAGGAATAGGGAAAGGTTTTATATCCTCTTAAAGGTCTTGCATTTTTTTTTTTTCCTTCTGTAGTCTCAAAATGGCCACAGCTGCCATCAGGCAACTCAGCAACTGGGTCTAGTGACCCTGCAGTTATTGGCCCATGACCTTCTTTTTGAAATGCAGACTGCTACAAGAGTGTAGGGTCAAAGAATGCCAGGTGCAGAGTATAATCTATGTATCAGTCAGAGAATGATTAGCTTTGTAAAGGATAAGTTCAGCTACAAGTGTTTGCTAGTAGCAACAGCTGCTGCTGCTAAGTTGCTTCAGTCGTGTCTGACTCTGTGCGACCCCATAGACAGCAGCCCACCAGGCTCCCCCATCCCTGGGATTCTCCAGGCAAGAATACTGGAGTGGGTTGCCATTTCCTTCTTCAGTGCATGAAAGTGAAAAGTGAAAGTGAAGTCACTCAGTTGTGCCCGACTCTTAGCGACCCCATGGACTGCAGCCTACCAGGCTCCTCCGTCCGTGGGATTTTCCAGGCAAGAGTACTGGAGTGGGGTGCCATTGCCTTCTCCGAGTAGCAACAGCTAAAGAACAACAAAGATTGTTTAACTCCTGCAGGCCTGTTTGACTGGTATGTGCCAAAGGCCATTCACTCATTTCTGTTTTTACTGCAACAGATCTTGCTGAACGTGTGAATGAATGAGATGTAGGTATGGGGAACAAAGGAAGATAGGAATAACTGCACTTACGTTACCTAAAATAGCACTCCACCCTCCCAGAACTCATCTACCCACTTAACTTACTTCCTTTTTCTTCACAGCTTCTATCACCTTTGACACTATTTGTTTCTTGAGTGCCTCTTTTATTAAAAAGAGACTCCACTGAGAACAAGAACTTTTTTGTTCTCTGCTGTATCTTGTTTGCAGGCCATCAATCGATTTGTGGAATAAACAGTGACAAACTTGAGTGTGCCCTTGGCTCCAGAATCTCACAAATGAGGATGATGACTTATTTTCCTGACCTAGGTGGTTTACTTTTTACGCTAACCAAAACCCTTATGGAGAAATGCCAACTTAGAGAAGCCAATACAGAATCTTCGCTACTTGGCCCTCTTCTTGAATATTTAGCATGATTTGGTCCCAAGGATTTTTGTGTTTAGAAAATCCCTTGGAGGTCAAGGCACCTTTTACTGTAAAGTACACTCATATATACCTTATGGAGCTGAGTCTCAAAGTGTGTGTATAGGGAGGAGATGGGGGTAATCTTGGGTGGAAGGGGGACTTTGCCCACCACCCCCTTCATAGTACCTGCAGACAATTTTAGTTGTTGTCAACTGAAAAAAAAAAAGCACAATGTGAGAGTTGTGAGTTAAGTTTTATTGGGGACAAAAATGAGGACTGCAGTTGAGGAGACAGCACCTCAGATACCTCTGAGAAACTGCTCCACGGAGGCAAGGGGGAAAGGTCAGTATGTATGTGATTTTAGTAATGGGGGGAGTACTTGCAATCAAGCACATATTTTCCACAAGGTTTCTACTAGTCTCGTGAAGCTTCTGCTAGTCACAAGAAACAGTCATCACCATGAAGGATTTTGGTGCTTTTCTAGATATGAGATATGAGAATTGGGCTCATAAAGTCAGCTCCTGAGAATACCTATCTGAAGAACCTGTCCTGCCAGTTTTTCTCTGAGCACAGAGCACCTCATTTCTTCTCTCCAGCCTCAACTCCTTCAGGGGGTGTTGAAGGTCAGCAGCTGCAGCAGCACATGACTTAATCCTTGTAGAAGTAGATGGAAAGCACCCATGGCAAGTGCCAGTTTGTAGTTGATGTTATCATAACTGGTGGAACAGGGAGTGTGGTTTGCTACTGGCACCTAGTGGATACAGCCAAGGGATGCTCAAAATCCTAAATCAGTGCTACCAGATTTAGCAAGTAAAAATACCTATAGGTAGAATCAGCAAAAGGTCTTAATGACTTGGATAACCATGATGGTGTGGCCACTCCCATAGAACCAGGTATTCTGGACTGTGAAGTCAAGTGAGCCTTAGGAAGCATTACTATGAACAAAGCTAATGCAGGTGATGGAATTACAGCTGAGCTATTTCAAATCCTAAAAGATGATTCTGTTAAAGTGCTTCACCCATTGTTGTTGTTCAGTCGCTAAGTTGTGTCTGATTCCTTGTGACCCCACGGACTGCAGCACACCAGGCCTCCCTGTCCCTTACCATCTCCCAGAGTTCACTAAGTTCATGTCCATTGAATCACTGATGCCATCCAACCATCTGCTGCCCTCTCCTCCTTTTGCCTTCAGTCTTTCCCAGCATCAGGGTCTTTTCCAGTGAGTTGGCACTTCACATCAGGTGGCCAAAGTATTGGAGATTCAGCTTTAGCATGAGTCCTTCCAATGAATATTCAGGGTTGATTTCCCTTAGGATTGACTTGTTTGATCTCCTGGAGGAGGGAATGGCAAGCCACTCCAGTATTCTTGCCACAAAAACTCCTCCCTCCATGGGATTCTCCAGGCAAGAGTACTGGAGTGGGTTGCCATTTCCTTCTCAGGGGATCTTCCCGACCCAGGGATCAAACCTGGGCCTCCCACATTCCAGGCAGATGCTTTAACCTTTGAGCCACCAGAGAAGCCCACAAAAACTACATGAACAGTATAAAAAGGCTGCACTCAATATGCCAGCAAATTTGGAAAACTCAGTAGTGGCCACAGGAAAAGGTCAGCTTTCATTCCAATCCCAAAGAAGAGCAATGCCAAAGAATGTTCAAACTACTGCACAACTGTGCTCATTTCACATGCTAGGAAGGTAATGCTCAAAACCCTTCAAGCTAGGCTTCAACAGTACTTGAACCAAGAACTTCAAGATGCACAAGCTGGATTTTTAAAAGTCAGAGGAACCAAAAATCAAATTGCCAACATCCGTTGGGTCACAGGAAAAGCAAGAGAATTCCAGAAAAATGCCTTCTTCTGCTTCACTATGAGAAAGACTTTGTCTGGATTACAACAAACTGTGGAAAATTCTTAAAGAGATGGAAATACCAGACCACCTTACCTGCCTCCTGAGAAACCTGTATGTCAGTCAAGAAGTAACAGTTAGAACCAGACATGGAATAATGGACTGGTTCAAAATTGGGAAAGGAATATGTCAAGACTGTACACTGTCACCCTGCTTATTTAACTTATATGCAGGGTATATCATGCAAAACATTGGGCTGGATAAATCACAAGCTGCAATCAAGCTTGCAGGAGAAATATCAATAACCTCAGATATGCAGATGACACCACCCTTATGCAAAAAGCAAAGAGGAACTAAAGAGCCACTTGATGAAAGAGGAGAGTGAAAAAGCTGGCTTAAAACTCAAAATTCAAAACACTAAGATCATAGCATTTTGGTTCCATCACTTCATGGCAAACAGATGGTGAAAAAATGGAAACAGTGAGACTTAATTTTCTTGGGTTCCAAAATCACCATGAATGGTGACTGCAGTTATGAAATTAGAAGATGCTTGCTTTGTGGAAGAAAAGCTATGACAAACCTACCATTAAAAAGCAGAGACATCACTTTGCTGATAAAGGTCCACATATTCAAGGCTATGGTTTTTCCAGTAGTCAAGTACAGGTGTGAAATTTGGACCATAAAGAAGGCTGGGTGCTGAAGAATTGATGCTTTTGAACTGTGGTGCTAGAGAAGACTCTTGAGAGTCCCTTGGGCAACAAGGAGATCAAACCAGTAATTCTAAAGGAAATCATCCCTGAATACTCATTGGAAGGACTGATGCTGAAGTTGAAACTCCAATACTTTGCCACCTGATGGGAAGAGCCAACTAACTGGAAAAGACCCTGATGCTGGGAAAGATTGAGGGCATGGGGAGAAGAGGGAGACAGAGGATGAAATGGTTGGATATCATCACCAACTCAATGCACATGAGCTTGAGCAAACTCTGGGAGATGGTGAAGGACAGAGGAGCCTGGCATGCTGCATGCAGCCCATAGGGTCACAAAGAATTGGACAGGACTGAGGGACTGAACAACAACAGCGTCACCAGATGAAATCCTTAACTCCTAGATTAATCTTATTGTTCAGTCTTGTCCAATTCTTTGCTGCCCCATGGACTGCAGCATGCCAATCTAAGATTAATCTTAGGGTATATATTTATTTGAAATTCGAACTTAACTGAGCACCCTGATTTATATCTGGTGATCCTACCTGCAATACACAGGACAGACCCCCACGACAAAGAATTATCCAAACTAAAAAGTCCAAGGTGTAAAGTTGAGCAGGTTATGCAAGTTACTGGGCCAAGCCTCGGAATTTCTGATTAGGTATTTCTGGGATGGGGCCCCAGAATATGCATTTTTATCATGTTCCCAAGCGAAGCTGTTGTTGAATTATATTGGAGAACCACCCACCTAGAGAGAAAAAAAGGTTTCGTCCCTTCGTAAGTAATAGAGAGGAAAGTGCCTAGGCTAGCAAGTAGAGGAACCGGGGGAGTGGAGGGTGCAAGAGAGGCCTTGGAGAAGTGCAAGAGGTGCAAGGGGTGCAAGAGTATATTTCACTTCCCTGGCCCCGGCTTCAGAGGCACTTCCGGGTTTCCCCTAGGCACAGCGGAAGCCCCAAAGTCTCGTTGGTTGCTGGGATCGGGGGCGTGTCCTAAGCAGGGTGTGTCCTGGGCGGGGAGCGGAAGGCGGGCCGAAGGCGAGTGGAGCGCTCTCTTGCCGGACGTTGCGCTGCCGCGACGGCCGACGCAAGCAGCGCCGAGGCGCTCTAGGCTCCGCGCTACTAGTGGTATCTGGCACGAACCACGAGGCTCCAGTCTGTTCATCGCAGGTCGAGGTCGCCCCGCTTGCACCGCCGACTATACCCCTCTTGGATGTGGGAGCGGCGGACCGTAGCGATGTTTTTTCTCAACGGTGCCCCAGGCGTTGGGCCTCGATGCCGCGGGCGCACGGTGAGTAGGTGTGACTGGTACAGGCACAACGGACCTCGGGGCTTCGAGTTAACAGAGCCGTTTGAGGGGGTCCCCCTGCGGGGAGGAAGGCGGGGCCGGCACCGGGGCGGGGTTAACTGGGGCGGAGCGAGCGTGGGGGCTAGGCCGGGCTGGGGCGGGAAAGACTGCTGTGGGCGGAGCTTGGGCTCGGGCGGGCTGACGCTGGGGGCGGAGCGGGTGGACATCTGTGGGCGGGGTCGGCGGGATCGGGCGGGCTTAGAGGCCTTGCCCTTTAGGAGAGAAGGGGTTCTGCGTGGGGATACGCTGTGTGAAGGGCGCTTTTGGCATTTCCACAGTTTCTGCCTGCTTCTGGGATCTCTGAGGTTGCATAGCATCTTTGTTTTCCTCTCTTCCCCTTTTTTGTTTAGCATTGAGATGCGTACGAGAAGGAGAGCCACCATATCTCACAAAGGCCATTCTTGAGCCGTTTTGCATCTGGCTTGACTTTGAGGCATTTACGTTTATAAAATGTCTTACTAAACAATGTTTTTTCTAAGTAACTTTAAAAAATGAGGCCGCGGCTGGCTCGCTGGCTCGCTGGCTTGCTCGGCGGCGCTCTGAGGTGTGTGGGGCATCGAGTCCCCCGGCCCGGTGAGGCGCGGCGCGGCGCGGCGGGATGCGGCGGTTAAAAAAAAAAATAAAAATAAAAATAAAAAATGAGAAAAGTTTGAAAACTAATACAAAGAATCCCTACATTCAAGTCACCTGGGTTCCCCAAATGTTAACATCTTACTTAAGAGAGCAGTTAGCGAAACCAGGACACCAAAGGTCTACAGGCCTTGTTCAGAATTTTTCGCTCTTCTCAGCCATTTCCTTTTTGTGGTATAGGATCCAAGTCAGGATTTAGTTCCATTTAGTTGTCCTGTCTCATTGGAAAATTTAATATTTTAAGCACTAGAGGTCCCCTCACCTCTAAGATCCCTCAGAATGGCCCTAGGAACATCAGATCTCAAATCTAAGAGCCTTTTCTTCCTGGGTGCCAGAGTCAGTTGAAAATGTCCAGCTGAGCCTCTGGGAATGTCCAACTGAGAATGTCCAGCTGAGCCACAGCTTTGCACACCTGTGCCTTGACACATCTGGCCCTTGACTGCTCAGCATTTCCTGGTTTTTCTATCTCTCAGGTCAACCTCCTGCCCTTATATCTCTTAGACATCTCTGAAGATGCCTTTTCCAGCTTCTCTTTCATTTCAGGCTTCCTCCCTGGGTATCACCTGTGGCTTCAGGGATTCTTGTGGATTTGGGGCTTCCACAAATCCTCAGAAAACGGACTCACTTATGACTTTATCCCAGGCCATTTCTCAGACCTAGAGGGACTGTGGCCTTTCAGTACCTTTCTGGGTTATCTCAAAAGCACTTCCATCCCAATATGTGCAAGACACAGGTCCAAATCACCCACGTCTCATGCCATACTTGTGCTCCTGGCCTCTGTGAATGGCACCACCCTACTCTAGCCACTAAACCTTAACTCTGGGAGGCCTCCCTGATCAGCCCTCTCCCTCCCCCTCAATCATCCAAACTTGTTAGTTTACTTTTTGAGTCCTACTTGGGCTGGCCCACTTTTTGCCATAAGCACCACCATCCTGATGATCGCTCTTATCTCCTTACGTCTGCTTTGGTGCCCTCACTCAGTTGTCTATACCACAGTCAGAATAAACTTATTAAAATGTAAAGCCAAATGTGTCATGCTCTGCCTATAACCTTCTTTGATTTCCCTTTGCTTTACGTTAAAGATAAGTCTCTTTAAACAGTGCCTTCAAGACATGGAATAGTTGATCCAGTCTCTTCGTATACCCTTTCCCTTGGGTTCTCTACCCTGTCATAATTGTCTTTGCTTTCCCGCGTATTTGCTGTTTCTTCTGCTTGGGATGCTGTTCTCTGCCTCCTCGGGGAATTTGTACTCTTTTGGAGGGTCTGTTTCCTGCTGCTGCTACTGCTGCTAAGTTGCTTCAGTCGTGTCCAACTCTGTGCGACCCAATGGACGGCAGCCCATCAGGCTCCCCCGTCCCTGGGATTCTCCAGGCAAGAACACTGGAGCGAGTTGCCATTTGCTTCTCCAGTGCGTGAAAGTGAAAGTGAAGTCACTCAGTTGTGCCCGACTCTTAGCGACCCCATGGACTGCAGCCTACCAAGCTCCTCCGTCCATGGGATTTTCCAGGCAAGAGTACTGGAGTGGGGTGCCATTGCCTTCTCCATCTCTTTCCTAGGGGAGGTCTAATTATCCTTTCCTTAGAAGTTCTGTGACTTTCCTGACTAGATCTAACTAAGTCCTGTTTTGGAGATCTTAATCTCGCCTACCTCTGCTTTTTGGTAGCCTTGTTAGAGTAGTGATTTTATACATGCCTAGGTGTCTAGTAGGCACTTCTGATGTTTGCTAAAGGAGTGAAGAAATTAAGGGCTGCTTTATATGGCTGCCCAACAACCTCTTTCTGGAAATCATTCCCGTTGGGAATTTGCTTAGCCTGCAGAGGCACTGTTTACTCTTGTCCAGTTCCTCTGGTGGTTCTGTCAAGAAGGGCAAGAAGGATGGAAGGGCCATGCAGTAGGGTATGGAGGGACTGAGGAGCACGGCCAGAGGACCACTGAAAGAGAAAAATGGCTTTTCCTACCCTTTCTGCCTAGCTATCCCTTCTGTTCTTGAGTCCACTGTATCAGTTGGCTCTCCATTGCTAGACATTTCGTATGCAAAGTTTTAGAGAATCTTTAGGAATGCATTTTTGTTAGGGTGAATTAAGTATTGAGTTCCTTAGTACTTTACTAAATAGCTGTCTTAAAGCCAAAAAGTTAAGATGAAAATGAAAGCCTGCTATAGAATTAGGAGAATGCCCTGCAGTATGGCCATTTGCTCTACAGCAGAAGTTGTTCAGTTCAGAAGGTATTTACTGTGTGCCTGTTACATGCCAGGGGCTGTGTTGGCTTCTAAGGATCAGTCAGTTCAGTCACTGAGTCATGTCCGACTCTTTGTGACCCCATGGACTGCAGCACACCAGGCTTCCCTGTCCTTCACCATCTCCCAAAGCTTGCTCAAACTTATGTCCATTGAGTCGGTGATGCCATCCAACCATCTTGTCCTTTATTGTCCCCTTCTCCTCCTGCCTTCAATCTTTCTCAGCATCAGGGTCTTTTCCAATGAGACAGTTCTTCATATCAGATGGCCAAAGTAATGAAGCTTCAGCTTCAGCATCAGTCCTTCCAGTGAGAATATTCAGGGTTGATTTCCCTTTAGGATTGACTGGTTTGATCTCCTTGCAGTCCAAGGGACTCTCAAGAGTCTTCTCCAACACTACAGTTCAAAAACAACCTACTACAGATTTGTTGGAAGTTTGATATAGTTAAAATTGTCCATCCTCCTTTGAGTTTCTGTGTTTTCTAAAAGAAAGGTTTCCCCATGCTGTAGTCATTAATATACTTCAAAAGTTTTAAAGTTGTGTTTTTGTTTTGTTTTGTTGCAATTAGTGCTTAATACATCTAGGACTTCACTGTCTAAAAAGTAGCCATGGTCCACATGTGACTGTGTAAATTAGAATTACTAAAAATTAAATAAATTAAAAATTCAGTGTCCCAGTCACACTAGCCATATATCCAGTGCTTAATCTTCACAGATGTCTCATGCCTACTATATTGGATAGCACTGATGCAAAATATTTCTATCACTGTGGCAAGTTCTATTGGCAGCACTGATGTAGGACTGTAGTTTTCAACCAAGGCAGATTTTACCTCCAGTCCTTCCCACCAGGGAACGCTTGGTGATGTCTAGAAACCCTTTTGTTTTTCACAACCAGTGGGACAGTTGTTCTGTACATACCCATACAGTGGTATGTAGTAAATGGAGGCCTGGGATGCTGTTAAACATCACACAATACATAGGAGAGCCCCCCACAACAAACAATGCCAATAGTTCTGACTATTGGAAACCCTGTCCCAGAATGTATTTTGTTGTGAGGTGTGAGATGAAGGAGCTTCTTCTTTTCTTCTCTGACTAGCCAGTCAACTACACATCATTTTCTGTGTGTACTTGATCCATTTCCCTCTGGTTGGTAGTGAATCTGAAGATTTTTTTTCCCTCAAATGATAGAGAAGGTCCTATTGTCTTGCATATGATTTCTTAAAACTGACTTCCATTTTCTTACAGATTCTTAGACTCTGCAAGTAAAGATAACCTGGTGTTCCCAGTATATCATGGCTTCATCTTCAAGGTAGGAGTAATGTTTGATGAAAGGCTTTATGCAAGTACAGTTGACTCTTCAACACATGGGGACTAGGGTTGCTCACCTCTGTGCATTCACAAATCTGTGTGTAACTTTATAATGGAGCCCTCTGCACTGCTGGCTCCAACTGAGGATCGTGTAGTACTCTAGTACATATTTACTGAAAAAGAATCCATGTATAAGTGAACTCACATAGTTCAGTTCAGTCGCTCAGTCGTGTCCGACTCTTTGCGACCCCATGGACTGCAGCATGCCAGGCCTCCTGTCCATCACCAACTCCCGGAACTTGCTCAAATTCATGTCCATCGAGTCAGTGATGCCATCCAACCATCTCATCCTCTGTCATCCCCTTCTCCTCCTGCTTTCAATCTTTCCCAGCATCAGGGTCTTTTCCAGTGAGTCAGTTCTTCGCATCAGGTGGCCAAAGTACTGGAACTTCAGCTTCAGCATCAGTCCTTCCAGTGAATATTCAGGACTGAATTCCTCTGGGATGGACTGGTTTGATCTTCTTGTAGTCCAAGACTCTCAAGAGTCTTCTCTCAGTTTACATAGTTCAAACCTATGTTATTCAAGGCTAACTGTATTCACCCCTTTGCTTTCGAAAGGCCAAGTTTTCAACGTTTTCAGCTCTCAGTCCTGCCAGCCACCCTAAGCACTTGTTGTCTATGAAGCACCAAGGAGGGAGAGGAGAAAGGAAGATAGGAGAAAAGGCAAGGCAGACAGGGGAGTGTGTGGGGTGCTATGGATGCAGCTGTGTAGCTCTAGTTCCACACTTGATCTAAAGATGTGATTTGCTTTCCCCATCCTTCAAGACACAAGAGGGTTCTGTGTGGGGCTGCCTCAGTTCCTGTAGGCTTTCTCAATACAGGGGTGTGAACAGCCAGGCAGAGAAGGTGTTTGAGGGCCTGTGGGTGCACAACAGCTTGAGTGGTGAGATTAGCCAAGACCGTGGGTGGGCAGGTCTGAATCTGCTGCTATAGACCATGGGTGGCTGGAGGAGGCATGAAAAGGGCTGATGCTCTTTGAGAACATGTCTTCCTTTGAGGTCTGTGGAAAGGCAGAGCTTCAGGTTTCCTCTCCCTTTCTGGCTGGCGCAGAGAGCTTGAGGTGTACCTCATCTCCCCAGAGGTCAGATGTCTTGTGCCCTAGCCTCTAGTATGGGGGCTGGTGGAGCCAATGCCCTGAAAGTGAAGTTGGAGTGAGTCTCTAATGCAGCCTAAACTCCAAAACTACAGGGCAGACCTGCAGAGAAATAGCCTTCATGGTAAAGTCTGTATCCTCCCTCTGGTGTGTGGCTTTTCTCATGCAGTGGCCAGGAAATAGCACATCAGCGTGCCCACCTTCTCAAGTCCAGTCTATTCTCATAGCCACAGTGATGTATTGACCACTCACTGTCCTGCTCCATGCCCCTTAGGGACTTCCTCTGATAACCTGGAAGTCCTCATCAGGACTCTGGAACCCTTTGGAGCCTTGGCCCTGGACCTAGCTACCTCTGCTCTACTCTTCTCCCCTCACTATGGTCTGCAGTGTCACTAACCTCCTTGCTCTTCATAGATCTCAAGGCCCTTCAGCCACAGGGCCTTGTGCCTGTACCTGCAGTTCTCTCCATCTGGGATACCCTGCAAGGCTGCAGGCTCACTCCTTCACCTTGCCAGTCTGTCTGCCCTGTAAGCCTTCCCTCATCATCTGTCTAAAGTAGCACCCCCAGCCCTATTCCTTTGCTGTATTCTCTGTCCCTTATTCAGGATGGCCCGCATCACTACCTGATGCCATCCTGTATAGCTACTTGCTTGTTGATATGTCATTTGTTTCCTTCATTTGGAAACAAGTGCTATGCAGGTTGGGGAGCGGAGTGTGCCCACTGCAGTCCCTGAGCAGCACTAAATACAAACATCTCTTGTATTTGGTTCCCACATGGACAGGCAGAATTAGAATAACAGGGGTTTCCATGTTTCCAAATCCATTTGGCAGGCAGTATGGAGAAGGCAATGGCACCCCACTCCAGTACTCTTGCCTGGAAAATCCCATGGATGGAGGAGCCTGGTAGGCTGCAGTCCATGGGGTCGCAAAGAGTTGGACACGACTGAGCGACTTCACTTTCACTTTTCACTTTCATGCATTGGAGAAGGAAATGGCAACCCACTCCAGTGTTCTTGCCTGGAGAATCCCAGGGACGGGGGAGCCTGGTGGGCTGCCGTCTATGGGGTCACACAGAGTCGGACATGACTGAAGTGACATAGCAGCAGCAGCAGCAGCATGCAGTAGGATAGCAGATGTTGAGGGAGCCATGTGAAAATCTGTCTGAATCTGGCTAGGTCTTGAATTTGGGTAATGAGAGTTCAGGTAGGGAGAATGAGAATTTGGAAAGTGAGGAAACATATTTGTCAAGTGAGTAAGAACAAGGGAAGAGAGAGGTAAGGCAGAAGCACAAAAGCAGAGCTGCTCAGGTCACTGAGTCAAGAGACATCAGTGGAGGTCACTTCAGCAGCCCAACCTTCCCATTGGCAGTTACTATTAACCAGGTGATGACAGTGGCATCTGGACTCATCACTAGAGAGAATCCTCTATTCAAAGACTTGAAGAAGGAAAGGAAGTATGGAATACCTCTTTAGAATGCCTCCCTTTATTAAAACACAGATTAGAAGAGTACTCTGTGTTTGTCTGGAACTTTGACTTATCTGGCACATTGCCTGGTGCTGTTGGATCTGAGATACTGTTACAGCGGGAGTGCCCCCTTCTTGGGCAGTGGTTTGGTGGAGTTTTCTGCTGAAGCACTAGCTTTCCTGCATGGCCTCTCTTCATTCTGTTTCCTGTCATTGCAGCGGCCTCTTTACTGGGAAAAGTACCAGCTCAAAGCTGAAGTCTGTGAAGTTACTTGAGGTTCTGAATGCTCTGGAAGAGGAGGAATCTGGCCACAGTAGGGAGGAGATCTTCATTGCACCGCCCAAAAATGCTGCAGGGGACTTCACTGATGAAGACTCAGGTGATGAAGATGGTCAGCGAGGAACCCACGTGCCCGGTAATGTGCTGCATGCTTTTGTGGTCCCTGAGGACTCTGGCACCCGGGAGGAGGAGGAGGAGGAGCTGCAGCTGCAGCCAGCCATGAAGAAGCAGAAGGCAGTAGTGGAACCTCAACGTGTTTGGACCAAAAGAGATATCCGCCCAGACTTCAGCAGTTGGACAGCAACAGATCCTCATATGGAAGATCTCAAAAGCCAGGAACTGAGTCCTGTAGGTCTCTTTGAACTGTTTTTTGATGAAGGAACGATTAATTTTATTGTTAATGAAACCAATCGTTATGCTAGGCAGAAAAATGTCAACCTGGGTCTCACAGCCCAGGAATTGAAGTGTGTCTTGGGCATTTTGATTTTAAGTGGGTATATATCTTATCCAAGGAGAAGGATGTTTTGGGAAACATCTCCTGACTCACATCACCATCTTGTGGCTGATGCAATTCGAAGGGACAGATTTGAACTGATCTTCTCATACCTACATTTTGCAGATAACAATGAGCTTGATGAAAGTGATAGGTTTGCCAAGGTCAGGCCTCTCATCGTACGCATGAACTACAATTTCCAGAAACATGCACCCTTGGAAGAGTTCTATAGCTTTGGCGAATCCATGTGTGAATATTTTGGATACCGGGGGTCTAAGCAGCTGCCTGCGGGGAAGCCTGTGCGGTTGGGCTACAAGATCTGGTGTGGGACGACCAGCAGGGGCTATCTGGTATGGTTCGAGCCCTCCCAGGGCACACTGTTCACTAAGCCAGACAGGGGCCTGGACCTGGGAGGCAGTATGGTGGTGAAATTTGTGGACGCACTTCAGACGCGTGGCTGTCTGCCATACCACATATTTTTTGACAAGGTTTTTACAAGTGTCAAATTGATGTCCATTTTAAGGAAGAAAGGAGTGAAGGCCACAGGAACTGTTCGTGAGTACAGAACTGAGCGTTGTCCCCTTAAAGATCCCAAAGAACTGAAGAAAATGAAGAGGGGTTCGTTTGATTACAAAGTTGACGAGAGTGAGGAGATCATTGTGTGTCGCTGGCACGATAGCAGTGTGGTCAACATCTGCTCCAATGCTGTGGGCATAGAACCAGTGGGGCTGACGAGCCATCACTCAGGAGCAAACAAGATGCAGACCCAGGTTCATCAGCCATCCCTGCTGAGACTGTACCAGGAGAAGGTGGGGGGTGTCGGCCGTATGGACCAGAACATCGCCAAGTACAAGGTGAAGATCCGGGGTATGAAGTGGTACTCGAGTTTCATTGGTTATGTTATTGATGCAGCTCTTAACAATGCTTGGCAGCTGCATAGGATATGCTGCCATGATGCCCAGGTGGACCTCCTGGCCTTCCGAAGATATGTGGCCTGTGTGTACTTAGAGAGCAATGCAGACACATCATCCCAAGGGAGGAGAAGCAGGCGGCTGGAAACTGAGAGCCGCTTCGACATGATTGGGCACTGGATCATCCACCAGGACAAGAGGACCCGGTGTGCCCTGTGCCACTCACAGACCAACACCCGCTGTGAGAAGTGCCAGAAGGGCGTCCATGCCAAGTGCTTCAGGGCATACCACATCCGGTAATGCCTGATGGGCAGAGGGAGCCCTCGGGATATGTGGTTTGCAATGAGATGTTTACAGCTAATTACATAGAGCATTTGGGGCACTTGTGGTGGTGTTGACAAGAGACCTGAGTCCTTGATTTGGTTTTGTATTTTTCCCCATTTTCATCACCGTTACCTTTTAATTATCTTCTATTATGCCTACATGTAATATACATTAATATTTACATTAGTAATCATAAATTTTTGTAAAGATATATTTTATACAACTATTTATTTCAACTTATGGGCCCTTTTTATTCAAATAAAATTCTTCCTTTGGGGTATAGCTGTCTGGTAAGGACAACTGAATGTAACCAAAACCTTATAGAAACTTGTGAACAGTAAAAAGATTTTATAGTATATGCTATCAGTTATACTAATCTGATATAGGCAATATTGTATCAATATGATGAAGGATATCTTAATCATATTTATTTCATTTTATCTAATGCTAGCAAACTTTCCAGGGATAGATAATCTGCCATTATTTACCCAGCTGACTAGATGTATAGAGTTTGTATTTTCTTGATAAAAAATATTTTCCTAATACATGTATATCCATATGGAATCCATTTTTATAAATAGTGTGGAGGGAATTTTTTCACCCAAAAGGATGGTCAGCATCATTTATTAAAGATTAAATATATTTCCCCAATGATTTAAATTCTTCCTTTAAAAATTCCTGAACTTTGGGGGAAAGTATTAAAACAAAGAAAAAAGTTTATGTTGGAAAGCCTAGTGGAATATAATCCAGAAGAATATAAGAAATGCATATAAAAATTTGGACTTAATAAAAAACCTAAGAGAGCATGTTGAGTATTTTTATTTGGGAAAGAACTTGCTACAATAGCACAAATAAAAAGAGTATATCAATATATTTGACCATATACAACTAAAACATCCATTAGCAAAGGAAAACACGAGGAAATTAAAAAGATATGTTTCACATTATTCCATTTGTAGTAGTATCTTCAGTGCAAAAAGATCTTATAAACACATAGGTGGCAAGAATAAAATGTGCTCTTATATATAAAAGAGCAAATGGAAGATGAACAGTGAAGATACATAAGTGATGGACAGGGAAGCCTGGTGTGCTGCAGTCCATGGGGTCGTAAAGAGTCGGACACAACTGAGCAACTGAACTGAACTGAGATATCCTTTTTTAAAAAAACTAATTTATTTGTACCTAATTCCTGTTGGTATGGGTGTAGAAAGGTGACAGGCTCATGCAGTACCTGAGGAAGTATGAATCTGCAGCCTTTCTGAAGGTGATCTAACAGGTCCATCCAAAACCTTAAAAATTGTTCATACCCATAGAAAAGCAAATGTCTGGTCCCTTGTGATGTAAATAAAAGGGAGAAAAGGGACAGATCCTTCTTTTAGTAGAATCCCAACGAATAAATGGAGAAGGGAGGATGGAAATAAAATACTGCTATTTGGCAAATGTCACAGCAGTAATTTTTCAGCCAATAACTATCCGTAGATGCTAACCTTAGGGGCAAGAATTTCCTTAGGGGCAAGATTTCCAGAGGGAATAAACAGTAACCACTTAGTGGGAAAATCAGGCACACCACCACAACCAAACAAAGTTAATACTACCAGTGTTGAGATATAGATGTCCTGTGCTACCCACCTCACCTCAGGTATGGTAGGTACACTTTGATATTCCTGCCCAGAAGATACAACCTGAATTCTAAATCATGAGAAAACACAAGATAGACCCAAATTGAGGGACATTTCACAGAACAGTTGGCTAATAGCTTTTGAAAGTGTTGAGGCTGTAAAAGAAAATGAAAAGGCGGATCTGTCCAAGATTAGATGAAACCAATGAAGTATAACAAATACAGTGTGTGATACTGGCCAGGTTCCACAAAAAAAGGTTTAGTGGGATAACTGATGAAACTTGAATAAGGTCTGAAGTCACACCATTTTATAAATATTCATTTCCTGCCTTTGACAATTGTACTATGGTTATGCAGGATGTCAACATCTGGGGAAGACAGGTAATAGAAGCTAGCTATCTAGTACCACTGGAACTTTTGTGGGTTTGACATGCTTTCAAAGTGGATGTTAAAAAATGTTTAAGCCTTTGGCACATCTTTAGGAATCTAGCCTGGACACTTAAAACATTTGTCTTAAGAAGTTTGTTGATCAGATTTTACTTTTCAGTTTTTGTCTCTTGCATCATGATGATCCTGAGATTTTAGCATTTACTTATCAGGTATTTTTTACCTAACTAATCATCCAACTGAATTAATTGAATGGTTGTGAGAACAGTTTGTAAAGCTTCCAGAAGCTACAGAATGGCCAACTGTGACTTCTGTGGTGGCTCAGATAGGAAAGAATCTGCCTGCGATGTAGGAAACCCAGCTTCAATCCCTGAGTCAGGAAGCTCCTCTGGAGCAGGGAATGGCTACCCGCTCCAGTATTCTTGCCTGGAGAATTCCATGGGCCGAGGAACATGGCAGGCTATAGTCCCTGGGGTTGCAGAGTCACACACAACTAAGTGACTAACACTTGCTTAAGAGCTAAAGGAAAAATTCCCACTGAGACTGATGGATAGTCTCAAGTTGTAATTGATGTAGGAACATGTGCAGACTATTCCAGGCCACTGAATGATGCCAGAACTAATACAGTAGAATCTGTGTAGACAATACCAAGTATCACACTGGCAGTCAAGGCCAGATGACATTCCTTGTTGGCATATTCCCAAAAGAATTTAGGGTACAAAATGAAACTATGGTTGGTCACCATTCCCACAAGCAGGGAAGCACTTGAACAGAGTGTCTGCCTTGTGTACTCTAGCAGAACCATTCACAAATCTTTTAACTGGAAAGGATATGAAAGTTGTCCTGGTTATTCTGAATGACATTTCAAAATCCTTCCAGTTGTTAAGAAGCTGGACAAAATTAAACAAAAAAACAGTATACCAGACTGTGGAAACATGTATAACATTGAAGTTCTTCTAATGAACAATGAAAACGACTTTGTCTTAAGGCTTCATTGATTACCAGACAATTATGTCTTTATAAAATGACAAATGTAAAACACATAAAATTTCTGTCTTCACTGTTTTGAAGTATATATAGTTCAGTAGTGTTAAATATGTTCACGTTGTTGTGCAAAAGATCTGTAGAACTGAAACTCTGTATCAGTTGAACAACTCATCTTCCCTCTTCCCTCAGCCTACAACCCAGAAGTCTCCCAGTCTTTGTCGTGGACCTCAGTTTGCGTGCTGGGACCTGCCTTCAGCATGGAGTCAGGCTGTACAGTTTCCCCTCAGCCTTCACTTCCAGCTTGTGTTGAGCCTCCTTGTTAACCAGAAGTGAGTGCTTAGAGCTTCTCAGGTATTCCTGAGTAAGCACAAATCTCTGACAGTGTACATAGTCCTATGAAAGCACACGGCCTTCAAGAATCCCAGGACTGTGTGAAAGCTTTTCACGGTCTGCTATAGATATCTCATTCCCCAAGTTTTCTTTTTAAGCCTTTTGGTTAACCAATTTTTGCCCAAATAGTATGTATTGCCTTTGGCGGTCACGATGTTCCAACAGTTGCCTTTGATTGTTTTTTTTTCAAAATGCCTGTGGGGCCTATTTGTACTGGATGAGTGCTGAGTCAGATCAAATATAGATGGTTTTGCTAGTGAGGATCTTCCAGGGAATCAGCAAACAGAGTACATGATAATTCTCTGGGGATTGGTCTTTGAAGGAGATCCAGTCTTGACTTGCCACTCCAGTTATTGCCCTGCTCCTGTTTTTTCCATTTCAGGCTGTTGTTTTTCAATAGCTAAACAGGAGAGGGAACAATAAGAATAGATGAGTTAAAAGCCCATAAAACTCACTGATTTAGTAAGTTTCAGCCATTTTTCTCAAGAAAATCCTCACCAGATTGCTGAAAGCCTTTGTTTAATTTTCAGAAGTCTGAAAAAAGTTGATTCTAGAAAAATGTCCAGTGTTTTCATTGCTTTTATGGGTATGAAATTTATTTTCAGAAGTCCTTACTCTGGCATTTTTACTAACATTAGTTTTGAAAAGTTGTTTCTGCTGCATAGACAAGTTTTTCTTTCTGTCCTCTGAAGATACCTGTTCATTGTCTGCTGGCTTGCATTGTTTTGTTTTGTTTTTTGGTAAGTCTCTTGTAATTCTTATTCTCTTGGTTCTGTACATAATGTGTCTTTTTCTCCCCAGGTGCTTTAAGACTGTCTGTCTCTTTATCATTGATTTTTAGCAATTTTATTATGCTGTTCTTTGTAGTTTTCTTCCTATTTCTTCCCATTGCTTGGGAATATTTGAGCTTCTTGGGTATGTCAGTTCAATTTTCATCAAATGTTTTGTTTAAATATCTTAATACTCTTCAGAACTGTCCTTTGTGAATGTTAATACTCTTCAGAACTGTTCTTGAATGATAGAAGAACTATCCTTGTGAGAGGTTGTTGCTGAGCCACGAAAAGGCACTGGGATTCTTGGCCCCCCAAAGGAGAAGAATTCAATCCAGGGCCAGAGATGAGGCTTGATCGCTCAGAGCTTTTGTGTAATAAAGTTTTATTAAAGTATAAAGGAGATAGAGAAAGCTTCTGACATAGATATCAGAAGAGGGCAGAAAGAATACCTCCCTGCTAGTTTTTAGCTGGATGTGATACAGTTACTAGCAGTCTGTTAATGAAAGAAGGAATGTCTTAAAACTCAGAGAATGGCACCAGGCCCCTCATCCATAAGATGTATTTTGGGATAATCTTGGCACCAGACAAGTCATTCCGGGCCATAAAATGATTGACTTGAATCTTGTAGAAAGGCAGATTACCATACAAATAGTTTTACTTACATAGATTAGAGAAACAATGTCTGAGTATAACATACTGGTTTGTCAAGTCGATTCTGAGCCATTAGGTGGAACCAACTTAAAGACAGAGGCTGGGGTAAATGCTTAGTACATTAACATGCTGCTGCTGCTGCTAAGTCGCTTCAGTCGTGTCCGACTCTGTGCAACCCCACAGACAGCAGCCCACCAGGCTCCGCCGTCCCTGGGATTCTCCAGGCAAGAACACTGGAGTGGGTTGCCATTTCCTTCTCCAATGCATGAAAGTGAAAAGTGAAAGTGAAGTCACTCAGTCATGTCTGACTCAGCGACCCCATGGACTGCAGCCTACCAGGCTCCTCTGCCCATGGGATTTTCCAGGCAAGAGTACTGGAGTGGGGTGCCATTGCCTTCTCTGAGTACATTAACATAGCTTAAGACAAACATTTCCATAAGAAAAATGCATTGGTTAACTCAAGGTTTGAGAATAGTTAAGTTCAAGTGGAACCAGGTGTCATTATGGCGACACAGTATTTTAAGAGAAACCTTTTTTTAAATTTATATAGAGAAGGGGCGGTGGGGGTTGGGGGAATGTATCACTAGTTTGTTTCCTCCTGCCGCTTAAAAGAGAGAAAAAAATGTCTGACACTTGCAGCCTATTTCCTCCATTTGGAGACCCCTGGCCTTCCTGCCTGTTACCCTCTCACTTATTTCTTGAATGATAGAATAACTGTCCTTGTTTCTTAAATGACAAATGAGGGGTGTAGGTGTGCAGTGAATCAAAGGGAAAAATAAGTTGTTTTTCCCTGTGTACATGGGTGGTCTCTGGGGTTGTAGATGTAACAGTGGCAGCACGAGAGTAAGGGCTCAGCACTTGGGAGGAGTACTTATAGGGGCTGGGGAGGGTAAGTTATAAAAAGAATAAGTTAAACAAACCTTGAAATCAAAAACTATGTGTAGTGAAATTCAGAAGTGAATTTCGGGAAGGCAGTGATTTCACAGGAGAAATGACGCTCTCCTTCAAGGTGTAGGTAGAGACAGTGATGTGTTGGTAAATTAGCTCTCAAAAAAAATAAAAAGCCTTAGTTTATAGTCTTTTTCAGCTGCCATGGTCTGAATACCTCCACCACGCTATCAATGGTTTAACAACCAACTTGCAGAAGTATTTAAGATTTAACAATTAGCTCTTGTGAGTCGGTGTGAACCAGCTCCAGAACACTGGTAGTGGAATATATGGCACAAACAGTAAGGTTTAGAAAAAACAAGCCACCTAACCCAGCACTCAGCAGGCATTTCACCCAGACCCTTGGAAGGGTGACAGCCATAGATCAGAAGACACAGAAAAGGAAACATTCATCAAATAAGATGTCAGTGAAAGAAAATATGTGCTCCACAGCCCTTTTGAGTGCTTCTTTATTCTTTAGAAGCTGGAGGCCGTCTTGGGGATGTTAGTGGATGAAGCAGGACACGGAAGAAAGTGCAGATTGCATGAAGAAAAGTCAGGTCTGTGTTTCCAGGGACAAGCAACCTGGAAAGAAGGTGAGTGGAAGTGAGGTAGCAAGGAAGTTCTAGAGAATAGTTCTAGAAAATGAAGTCTTGTGTTAACTTTTATTTCCTTGCCTCATAGTTTAGCCTTGATTGATTTCATCTGAAAAATTATGGGAAGGAAAACCAGAGTGTGTGGTTTTGTAAATTTTTGCAAAACTTTTCTATCTTGTTAATATAAACATTTTACTTCTGGCTCCATTTATTAGGTATGTTCAGACATGTGGTAATATTTGAATGTGTGGAAGATGGCAATTTTTTTATTGATATTAAACTGCTAGCTGGTTTGGTGAACACAGAAACCTGGGAGTAAGAGACTATTCTTGCCTGGATTACCTCAAGAATGTAACATTCTTACACAATACCTAGGTCACCCCAAGAGCATAACAGCTTTGATCTTAGTGAGCATGGTCCAGAAATCATCCGGGAGTGTCAGGTACTTCAGTAAACCCTCATGGGGATGAACAGAGTTGACAGTGCAGAAAACTGCATGTAACAGTCTACATTTGCGCTCATCCTTAGCGGATGATTGTGCAGAACCAACTGTGACAGCAACTTGGTAGCTCTGTCACTGTAACTGAGTGGTGTCGGTTTGCACTCTTGTTGCTGGTGTCATATGAATTAAATCTGAGAAATTCTAGTGTCAAATCTTTGGAATAAAGTCATCTAGTGTTACCTTAACTTAGAGAAAATATATCCTCAACCTCCCTACTTTCCTCCTTTTCAGTCTCTCTCTTTCTCTGTTTCCCTCACTCTGAATCTTTGACATTCCTTCTAGCTTTAATTCTTTGGTTCAAATTCTTTCTCATGTTGATGGGTTTGGTTTCCTCATCTAAAATTTGTGTCATTGCATCTCTAGCATTTATGAAATCTTCAAAATTAAGGATTCTGTAAGAAAAACTGGGGAGAAAGCATAATGGTCACTCACAGAAAGGTCCTGAGACGGTTGCTGAGAAAAGTCCTGTCCTCGGGGACATAGGGTGCTGTTTATGCTCTTTTCCTGAGATGATTCTGCAATTGGTTCACCACTGGGCAGCTCTAACTGCAGAATTCTGGAATCATTCAGGGTTGGAACACGATATATATATATAGCATTAGAAATTTAGCTCTTAGCATTTATATTGTTAAGTGAAAACAGAGGGGCAGGGAGGCTGGTTAAATCACAATAAAAATGGCAAATGAGGTGGAATCTAGATCATTCATGGAAGGAAATAGATTCAAATAAAGGAACTGAAATCATGCTAGATCAATTATTTAGAATTTAAGAATGACTTTACTATATTCAGTGATGCAGCTTGGTCTGATAGTGAGGATGCTGTTCATCTAATTGTTAATTTCAGAGGAAGAGGGCAATAAAGGACCAGTGACGATTTCAGTCTTCTACAAAGACTAATTTTTGTTTCAGTGAGGTTTAAGTTTATGTTAGAGACTCTCCCCTCTGAAGAAATTCCAGTCTAAAAAGAGAAAAGTTGGTTTCCCATTCTGCCTTACCCTCACTCTGTCGCAGGTCTTTTCTTAGTCATTTTTATCTTTTGAAGTATCTCATTTCTCTGCACTAGATAACTTTATCTTCTCTTTTAAGACATATCCAGAGGTTTCCCTGGTGGCTCACATGGTAAAGCATCTGCCTGCCATGCAGGAGACCTGGGTTCAATCCCTGGGTCAGGAAGATCCCCTGGAGAAGGGAACAGCAACCCACTGCAGTATTCTTGCCTGGAGAATCCCATGGACAGAAGAATTCATGGGGTTGCAAAGAGTTGGCCATGACTGAGCGACTAACACACACACACAGAGGTTTCCAATTAGATCAGAAAGAAGTGGTTTCTGCCATGTGGCTTCATTCTCCATGGAGAGAGATTTTTGATAGGTCAATGAACTTTTCAAGGGCAGTGGGGCTGCCTTTGTCTTTTTCCTAGCTGCTGAGTTGAGTTGGTTATGCATCCCATTTACCGGAAGCCTGTTGATAAGGGATGTGACATTGGCAGTAGTGAGCAAATGGATGAGAGCCTTGCCTAGGAATTTTCTTTGCCCAGTCTTTCTTTTTTATTATCTTAAAAATAAGTCAATTTACTAAAACTTAATTTTGTTCTTGCATGGAGGAAGAGGGTACTTATAGAACTTTGTGTGGGCATTTGTAAAGCACTTCCTCTCTGGTTTCAATTAGTATAATAATAGAATGGTTATATCAGAAAGAAAACTGAAGTGCGAGGAATTCAGCTTTATTGCCAGAAGTAGACAGGCTCAAACCTGACAAGTGATACCTGAATAAATGCTTATGGGCTGTAGCATGTGTCCTTGTTCAATCACTATCAAAGATTTCTAGTTCATACCTTTCCCCTAACCCTCCCTGCTCTACACCTTGATCAGCACATACATTTCTTTCTTGTACAGATAATTTATGTTAATCCCTTATATGAAGAATGTCCTAAAACTTTGTTACCCACTTGGTAGATTAAAACATTTCTTCCATATAATACTCAAAATATTATTAAAAATAAATCACCTTCTTCCCACTCTGCCATATATATACATATATATATGGCTTCCTAGGTGGCACAGTGGTAAAGAATTTGCCTGCAATGCAGGAGACTTGGGAGACACAGGTTTTATCCCTGGGTCAGGAAGATGTCCTGGGGGAGGAAATGGCAACCCACTCCAGTATTCTTGCCTGGGAATTCCCACTGACAGAGGAACCTGGCAGGCACAGTCCATGAGGTCGCAAAGAGTTGGACATAACTGAGCATGCACGTGCACACACACACACACACACACACTCATATATATGAGTGTGTATATGTGTGTGTGTATATATATATATATATCTTTTTTCAGATTCTTTCACATTATACGTTATTACAAGATTAAAATAGAGTAATTTAATTGGATTTTTGTTTAGGTCTGTTTTTAGCCAAATTTTAAAAATTTGACAGCAAGAACTCAACTGTTTTTATCTTCACTTAAGGGTCTTTTGTGGTAAAGAATCCACCTGCAATGAGGGAGACCTGGGTTCAATCCCTGGGTCAGGAAGATCCCCTGGAGGAGGGCATGCCAACCCACTCCAGTATCCTTGCCTGGAGAATCCCCATGGACAGAGGAGCCTGGCGGGCTACAGTCCATGGGGTCACAAAGAGTCGGACCTGACTGAGCAACTAGGCACAGCACAGCACAAGGGTCTTTTAGAAGCTGCAGCATTTTGGGACTTTCAGTCATGGTTGGCCTCTTTCAAAGACTATAATAGACTCGAATTTCCTTTGTAGTTGAAAACAGCATCATCGATCCAGTTTTCTTGGTGAAACTTCATCATCCTTACCATCACTACATCTGCCACCTCAGCTACCATCACTCCAATTACACCTTTTACCACCATCATTATTGCCACCATCACTATTCTCACCACTACCAGTGCCAACACTACCACTATCACCACAACCACCACCATCATCAGTCCTACAGTGCCCAATTTGAGAATGTGGGCCTACAATTCTCAAAGAAGCATGAAGAGGATAAACACAGGTCACTAGTTTTATGTATATATTAACTGAACCCATGAAGTCAATGATCCCGTTGCAATTTCAAGTATGAAAAGACCAGGGCTGAAATGGAATCTAAGCAGCACTGCTTTAGAATGAAATAGAGCTAGTGATCAACATCCATCATGTTTGTATCTAAACTGAGGTTAGGCAGCATCCCAACGCCATTTGCCAAGCGCACACCACCTCCTTGTTCCTCAGACTGTATATGAGGGGGGTCATCATAGGAGTGAGAATGGCACGAAGCATAAAAAGAACCTTGGCCAGCTTGGGACTGTGGTGAGAATTAGGCTTCATGCAGACCAGCATGGCTGGGCCAAACTAGAGAATTACCACAGTCAGGTGGGAGGAGCCGGTGGCCAGGGCTTTGTTCCTGGCCTCAGGGAAGTTTGTGCAGAGGACAGCAAGGAAGATGAGGGCATAAGAGGACATGATGAGGGACAAGGGGATGAGGAACCCCGTGATGCTTGTCATCATCACAGCCTTCTCATAGGCAGAGATGTCTTCACAGGCCAGTTTCAGGATGGCCATGACCTCACAGAGAAAATGGGGAATCTCTTTGGAACCACAGCTGGGGAAATACATGGTTCCTCTATTGTTACATATGTCTATATATCTGCTCTTATGTTGGCAACATACTGTTTTAATTTACTATGGCTTCGTAATATATTTTGAAATCAGGAAGTATGATGCCTCTATTTTTGTTTTTCTATCTGAAGATTGCTTTGTCAATCTTATTTTGTTCCTGAATTTGAAATATTTTAAGCTTTTCATGATTACAAGTGATGTTAATATTGGTTTGACCTATATTATTTGAGGTAGTTTCCCTGTATTCCCACTTCCTTAAGAGTTTTTAACCATAAATGGGTATAGAATTTTGGCAAAAGCTTTTTCTACATTTAGGGACATGATCATATGTTTTTTATTCTTCAGTTTGTTAATGTGCTATATTACATTAATTTGCAGATATTGAAGAATCTTTGCATTTGGGGGTAAATCCCACCTTGATCATGGTGTGTGATCCTTTTAATGTGTTAGTGGATATGGTTTGCTAGATAATTAGTTTTTAACATTTATTTTTATTACATAAAAATAAAAGCTTCCGCATTTTTATAATTAACAACAAACTATTCAGAAAGGAAACCCAGAAAGAATTCCATTTATAAAAGCAACAAAAATATATAGAAATAAACTTAACCGAGGAGATGAAAGACATATACACTGAAAATTATAAAACATTAGTGAAAGAATTTGAGCAAGACAAAATTAAATGAAACAACATGCCTCATATGGATTAGAAATATTTAGTATTATCAAATGTTCCTATTATTGAAAGTGATCTACAGATTAAGTGCAATGTCTATCACAAATTCTAATGGCCCTTTTTAACCATCTTTTTTGGTGCCCCAAAGTAAAGAAATAAAAGCAAACATGATTAAACTTGAAAGCTTTTCACAGCAAAGGAAACTATTGATTAAGTGAAAAGATAACATATTGAATGGGAGAAAATATTTGTAAATTATATGGCTGATAAGGGATTAATATCCAGCAAATAGAAACAGTTCATACAACTTAATAGCAAAAGAAAAATAAAAACAAACAACCAGTTTTTTAAAAAGGGCAGAAGACCTGAAAAGACATTTTTCCAAAGAAGAAATGCAGATGGCTGACAAACACATGAGTTCAACATTGCTAATAATCAAGGAAATTCAAATAAAAACATGATGAGATATCACCTCATACTTGTTAGAATGGCTATCATCAAAATGAACACAAATAACAAGTGTTGATGAGGATGTGGAGAAAAGGGAGCCTTTATACACTGTTGGTGGGAATGTAAATTGAAACAGTCACCATGTAAAATAGTGTGAATGTTTCTCAAAAAAAAAAAAAAAATAGAGCTATTATCTGACCCAGCAATTCCACTTCTGGGTATATATTTGAAGAAAATAAAAACACTAATTTTAAAAGGTACATGCATCCCAATGTTCATGTTAGCATTATTTACAATTGCTGAGATACAGAAACAGTCTAATGGTCCATCAACAATTGAATGTATAACGTGCAAATGGTATGTGTGTGTATATATATATATGAATACATACACATATGAATACTACTGATAAACTCAAAATGGATTAAAAACCTAAATGCAAGGCCAGAAACTATAAAAATCTTAGAGGAAATCGTAAGTAGAACACTCTTTGACATAAATCACAAGATCCTCTATGACCCACCTCCCAGAGTAATGGAAATAAAAACAAAAATAAATTGGACCTAATTAAACTTAAAAGCCTTTGCACAACAAAAGAAACTTGAAACACAATGAAAGACAACTCTCAGAACAAGAGAAAGTTGAAAATGAAGCAACTAACAAAGGATTAATCTCCAAAATATACAAGAGCTCATGCAATTCAATATCAGAAAAACAACAACCAAATCAGAAAAACAACAACCAAATCAAAAAATTGGCAGAAGACCTCAATAGATATTTCTCCAAAGAAAACATACAAATGGCCAACAAATGCATGAAAAGATACTCAACATCACTCATTATTAGAGAAGTGCAAACCAAAACTACCATGAGGTATCACCTCACACAGTGAGAATGACTATCATCAAAAAATCTACAAATAATAAATTCTGGTGAGTCTGTAGAGAAAAGAAAACCATCTTGCACTGTTGTTGGGAATGCAAATTGATACAGCCACTATGGAGAACAGTATGGAGATGACTTAACTAACTAGGAATAAAGCTATGACCCAGGAATCCCACTACTGGGTATATACCCTGATAAAACCATAACTCAAAAAAGACATGTAACTGAATGTTCATTGCAGCACTATTTCCAATAGCCAGAACACGGAAGAAACTTGGATATCCATCAACAGATGAATGGATAAAGAAGTTGTGGTACATATATACAATGGAATGTTATTCAGCCATAAAAAGGAACAAATGTGAAACACTTGATCATAAAGCTTGTTATACAGAGTGAAGTCATAAAAATGAAATCAAATATTGTATACTAATGTATATATATGGAATCTAGAAAAATGGTACTATTTGATGAATTTCTTTAAGGGCAGGAATAGAGATGGAGATGTAGAGAAAAGATTTGTGGACACAGAGGGAGAAGGAGAGGGTCGAGTGAATTGAGAAAGTAGTATTTACATATACCCTACCATGTGTAAAATAGATAGCTAGGAGAAGCTGCAGTATAACATAGGGAGCCCAGTCTGATGCTCTGTGGAAACCCAAATGGGTGGAATGGGGAGTGTGAGAGGGAGGCTCAAGAGGGAGGTGATACATATATGGTTATAACTAATTCATGCTGTTGTGTAGCAGAAGACATCACAACATTGTAAAGCAATCATCCTCCAATTTTAAAAAAAGAAAGCTTAAAAGAAGGAAATTTTGCAATTGTTTCAAATGGATGGACAGGGAAAGCACTTGCTACATGAAGTCATATGGAGAAAGACAAACACTTTATGATATCACTTATATGTGGAATCTAAAAGATACACCAAACTAGTGAATATAACAAAAAGGAAGCAGATTCAAACGCAGAGAAAACAAACTGCTGGTTGCCAGTGTGAGTGGGGAGGGACAATATACCTGGGAAAAAGTGGAAAGAAGTGGACATTTTTACGCTATTGGGTGTAAAACAGGCTCAGGATTATATTGTACAGCACAGTGATATGGCCAATATTTTGTAATAACCATAAATGGAAAGTAACCTTTCAAGATTGTATTGAAATAACAAAAAAAAAAATTTAAAGGAATGGACTTAATTGGAGCAGGAACAGTCTTCCTATCCTCATAATTCAGATCACTGGGTTTTTTATTTTCAATTTTTATTGAACTGTAGTTGATTTGCAATGTGTAGTTTCAGGTCTACAGCAATACGAATCAGTTATGCACATGTATATATGCACTCTTTTTTAGATTCTTTTCCCATATACATCACTGCAGAGTATTGGGAAGAGTTCCCTGTGCTACACAGTAGATATTTATTATTTATCTATTTTATATATATCAGTATGTATAAGTCAATCCCAATCTCCCAGTTTATCCCTCCTCCTTTTACCTCCATCATAACCATGTTTGTTTTTTATATCTGTGACTCTATTTCTGTTTTCTAAATAAGTTCATTTGTACCATTTTTTTTTTAGGTTCCACATATAAGTATTTTCAAATTATGGTTTTCCTCTGGATATATGCCTTTCTCTGGTAGAATTGGTTATGGTTTTCAAATTATGGTTTTCTCTGGTAGAATTGATGGATAATATGGTAACTTTATTTTTAGTCATTGAAAGAACCTCCATATTGTTCTCCATAGTGACTATTCAAGCCTGCATTCCCACCTACAGTGTAGAAGAGGTCCTCTTTTCTCCACACCCTCTCTAGAATTGTTTGTAGATTTTTTTTTTTTTTTTTTTTGATGATGGCCATTCTAACAAATGTGAGGTGTTGTCTCATTTTAGTTTTTATTTGGAGAGCAAGATCAAACCAGTCAATCCTAAAGGAAATCAACCCTGAAATTCTTTGCAAGAACTGATGCTGAAACTGAAGCTCCAATACTTTGGCCACCTGATGTGAAGATCTGACTCATTGGAAAAGACCCTGATGCTGGGAAAGATTAAGGGCAGGAAGAGAAAGGGACGACAGAGAATGAGATGGTTGGATGGTATCATCAACTCAATGGACATGAGTTTGAGCAAACTGGGAGATAGTGAAGGACAGGGACGCCGGGTGTGCTGCAGTCCATGGGGTCACAAAGAATTGAACATGACTAGACAACTGGAGAAGGCAATGGCAACCCACTCCAGTCTTGCCTGGAAAATCCTATGGACGGAGGAGCCTAGTAGGCTGCAGTCCATGGGGTCGTTAAGAGTCAGACACAACTGAGCAACTTCACTTACACTTTTCACTTTCATGCATTGGAGAAGGAAATGGCAACCCAGTCCAGTGTTCTTGACTGGAGAATCCCTGGGACAGGGGAGCCTGGTGGGCTGCCGTCTATGGGGTCGCACAGAGTCGGACACAACTGAAGCAACTTAGTAGCAGCAGCAGCAGCAGGCAACTAAACAACAATAATTAGAGATGTTGAGTATGTTTCCATTGTGTTTTTTTGGACAATTGCATGTGTTCTTTGGAGAAATATCTATTTAGATCTTCCAACCAATTTTTGATTGTTTTTTCTTTTGATATTGAACTGAATGACCTATTTGCATATTTTGGAGATGAATCCCTTGTCAGCTGCCCTGTTTACAAATATCTTTCTCATTCTGTGGCAGGTCTTTTTCATTTTGTTTAAGGCTTTCTTTTGCCGTGCAGAAGTTTAAGTTTAATTAAGTACCATTTGTTTATTTTTGTTTTCAGTTTCCTTACTCTCAGCAGTGGATTGAAAAAATGATCTTGCTATTATTTACATCAGAGAATGTTCTGCCTATGTTTTCCTCTAAGAGGTTTGAAGTATTGACCTTATATTTGTGTCTTTAATCCATTTCTTTGTATATGTGTATGGTGTTACAGAGTGTTCTAATTTCATTCTTTTTCTTGTAGCTGTCTAGTTTTCCCAGAACCATTTATTGAAGAGGCTCTTTTCTCCATGATATATTCTTGCCTCCTTTTTCATAAATTAATTGATCTTAATTAGTATGTGTGAATTTACTTCTGGGCTCTCTATCCTGTTCCGTTGACCCATGTTTCTGTTTTTTATTTGTGTGTGTGTCTGTGTGTGTCATTACTATACTGCTTTGATTATTATACCTTTGTAGTACTGTATCTTTGTAGTATAGTCTGAAGTCAGGAAGCGTGATTCCTCCAGCTCTGTTCTTTTTTCTCTAGGTTGCTTTGGATTTTCAAGGGTTTTGTTTTTCCATATAAAATTTAAAATATTTTGTACTAGTCCTGTGAAAAATAACTGTTGTTTTAGAGATTGCGTTGAATCTGTAGATTGCCCATTTTAACAATATTAATTCTTCCAATTTAAGAACATGGTATATATTTCTATCCATTTGTGTCATCTTCAATTTCTTTCATAAGCTTCTTATAGATTCAGGGTACAGATTTTTGCCTAGGTAGGTGTGTTCCTGGAGAAGGAAATGGCAACCCAATCCAGTATTCTTGCCTGGAGAATCCCAGGGACAGGGGAGCTTGGTGGGCTGCCGTCTATGGGGTCGCACAGAGTTGGACACGACTGAAGCGACTTAGCAGTAGCAGGTGTATTCCTAGATATTTTATTATTGTTGATATGATGATATAAGGAATTGTGTCCTAATTTCTCTTTGTGATCTTTCACAGTGAGCATATAGGAATCCAAGAGATTTATGTGTACTAATTTTGTATTCTGAAACTTTACCAAATTCATTCATGAATTGTAGATGGTTTTTGGTAGAATCTTTAGAATTTTCTTCATATAGTATTATGTCATCTGCAAACAGTGACAGTTTTCTTTCTTTCCAATTTTAATTCTTTTCATTTCTTTTTCTATTCTGATTGTTGTGTCTAAGACTTCCAAAACTATGTTGAATTGAAGTGATGAACGTGGACATTCTTTTTTTTTTTTTTTTTAATCTTAGAGGAAATGCTTTCAGCTTTTCAGCATTGAGTATAACATTAGCTGTGGGTTTGTCATATATGGTCTTTATTATGTTGAGATAGGTTCTTTCTGTGCCTACTTTCTGAAGAGTTTCTATCATAAAAATATGTTGAATTTTATCCAAAGTCTTTCCTGCATCTATTGAGATGTTCATATAGTTTTTATGCTTCAGTTTGTCAACTTGTCATTGATTGATTTTCAGATATTGAAAACTGTTTCCATCCTTATGATAAAATCCCACTTGACTGTGGTGTATGATCCTTTTAATACATTGTTGGATGCAGTCTGCTATTATTTGTTGAGGATTTTTGCATTTGTGTCAATGACATTGACCTGTAATTTTCTTTTTTCCTGAATCTTAGTATCAGGGTGAATCTAATCTCATACATTGAGTTCGAAAGCAATATTTCCTTTGCAGTTTTTGAAATCTGAGAATGATAGGTGTTAACTTGTCTCTAAGTATTTGGTAGAATTCACCTCTGAAGTCATCTGGTCCTGGACTTTCATTTGTGGGAAGTTTTTCAATTACTGATTCAACTGACTACTAAGTAATGGTTCATTCTTATTTTTTTCCATGTATTATTGGAAGAGTTAATATTGTTAAAATGGCCATATTATCTAAAGCAATCTACAGATTTAAGGCAATTCCTATGAAAATACCAAAGGCATTTCCCACAAAGGTAGAATAATTTTATAACATGTATGAAACCACAAAACACCCCAAATAGCCAAATCAACCTTGAAAAAGAAAGGTGCCCCGAGTATGTTGAGGGTTTGCTGTTCTATGATGACTGGGCCATTTCTTGACATGGTTGACTGCTGGTGCTAGTTGGCCACTGGGAGGTGGGGCTGGATTGTGGGCCTCCTCGTGGTTGGAATCAGGTCCTGGGGCAGCTAGGGGTTCAGTGGGTGCAAAGGGGGGCATCTGGCCTGATAATGTGTCCCTGCCTTACTAGCTGCATGGCCCACTGCATCTCAGGCCTGATGCCTACCAGCTGGTGTTTGGGGCCATGTCCCAAGACTAATAAATGAAAGGGAGGATCCAAAATGATGCTTTGCTGCATCAAAGTCCTCGTGGTGGGATGAGCTCCCTAAAATATATATTGCAATGTCTTTGTCCCCCAAGTGAGTCCCAGTTGCCTCCTGTCTCTCTGGGACACTCTCCATTATCAACAAGTAGATTGATCCAAGCAAGTTTCAAATTACTACTTCTATTCTTGACACCAAGTATATGAGATATTGTATACACTCTTTAAGACTGGAGTCTCTGTTTCCTTCAGTCCTTTGGTGCTCTAGAAATAAGCCCCACTGGCCTTCAAAGCCAAATATTCTGAGTGCTCATCGTCCCAATACAGGGTCTTCAGACTAGGGAGCCCAATGTGGGGATCTACTCTTCATTCCTTTTGGAAAACCTCTGCAATTTTAATTATACTCCTGTTTGGATCACCAATCTGTGATTATTGTTCCTGACCAATCTGCATCTCTGGCCCTCCTCCCTGTTGCATTGTGGTTCTTTCTTTATATCTTTTGTTGTAAACGATCTTTTCTGTTGGTCTTCAGGTCATTTATATTGATAGATCCTTTGTAATAGTTGTAACTTTTATATGCCCTTGGGAGCAAATAAAGACCAACCACACAAACCTATTTCATATGTAAAAAGAAAGAAAAATAAGGAAACTCAGAAGTTCAAAATCCTAATTTGGTTATTTTCTTCATTTAATAAATGCTGTATTTCCTTTCCTTGCAAATTCTTGGATTTCTATAAACATTTTTATTGATTGGTTAGTTGTTTTTAAAAAAACAGATTGCTAATCTCATGAATGTCCTTAATGAAACTAAATTATGCAATGTATACTTTTGTGTGATGCTCCAATTCTGATCACCATATGGTCAAGGGAATACTGAATTGTCACTGTGCTGCCTGTGACAGTTAAGACTGTGTAATCCTGAGTAGGCACAGTCGTAGTGGAGGAAGGCATCAGTCCCTTTCAAGACAAAGAAGTCACAATCATCCCACATTCTTAAGTGCAGAGTTAGAGATTTAAAGCTCTGGGAACAAGCACACTGGAAAGAGAAGGGAGGAAGGGACTGACTTTATTGAGGATCAGGCAGAATGATCATGGAGCAGGTGATATTTGAATAAGGAAATGAGAAACATGAAAGATATGACTGCTCCAGGCCAGGTATTGATTGGCATGTGAATTCTTTAGGTCCCTGGCAGGTATTCTAACTCCAATTCTGTACATGAGAAAATAGATGCATGACCACATTGTCCAATGTTCCATATCTGGCAAGTCAAGATTAAACCCAACTTTTTGCTCCAAACTCTTTGTTCACACCATGAATAAAAGGTCAGGACAGATGAGAAGGCCATTTTGGACAAGAACGTTGACTTTCTCAATAGTGGAAGACATACTCTGAGAAGAAAAACATGATTCTATGAAGCTGAAGTGTGAGTATGTGAAAGGAATGGAAGAAAGTAGTCAAGATTAAGTCTGGAGTCCAGTTAGATAATTTCTAAAGAGTTTGAATATAAGGTAGGCATTATTGTTGTTTTTTTTTAATCTTGTGGAAATGGAAGGAACATAATGACCTACTAGAAAACCTACTTCTAGCAACTGCATGGATGTTGTATGAGATGGGAAGAGTCTGGGGTATGAAGACCAGTAATGAAGCTATTGAAACAATAAAGGAACAGAGTATGAGACTGTGAACTAAGTGCAATTAGGGATGAACAGTGAAATTGGAATGGGATCAGATAGTCTTTTCCAGCTTTATGGGGAATATGGACCATGTGGGATCTTGGTTTGATTCAGTAAATCTGAGGCATGGCTTAAGTAAGTTTAGACTGTTTTATTTTGATGAGTGCTGATTTGTTGGCATTTTCTCAGTATTGTATAATGTTTTTACTGAAGTGCTGAGTGTTAAATTTCTTTGACATACAAGAACTGATTTGTAAGTCATAGTTCAGGGACTGAGATAATTTGGTCCTTTCTCTGTCAGCAGGTCTTTGCATAATTCATTCAATCATCATTAAAGAGACTGATATTTTTAAACCATGGAATACTCTTCAGTCATTGATCTCATTTAGCACATCATACTTTATTTTTGTTCAATTGTTAACGTTCATAAACCTTCAGTTCAGTTCAGTCGCTCAGTCATGTCTGACTCTTTGCGACCCCATGGACTGCAGTATGCCAGGCTTCCCTATCCATCAGTTCAGTTCAGTCGCTCAGTCATGTCCAACTCTTTGAAACCCCATGAACCCCAGCACACCAGGCATCTCTGTTCATCACCAACTGCCGCAGTCTACCCAAACTCATGTCCATTGACTCGGTGATGCCATCCAACCATCTCATCCTCTGTTGTCCCCTGCTCCTCCTGCCTTCAATGTTTCCCAGCATCAGGGTCTTTTCAAATGAATCAGCTCTTTGCATCGGGTGGCCAAATATTGGAGTTTCACTGTCAACATCAGTCCTTCCAATGAACACCGAGGACTGATCTTCAGAATGGACTGGTTGGATCTCCTTGCAGTCCCAGGGACTCTCAAGAGTCTTCTCCAACACCACAGTTCGAAAGCATCAATTCTTCAGCGCTCAGCTTTCTTTATAGTCCATCTCTCACATCCATACATGACCACTGGAAAAACCATAGCCTTGACTAGACACACCTTTGTTGACAAAGTAATGTCTCTGCTTTTTAATATGCTTTCTAGGTAGGTCATAACTTTCCTTCCAAGGAGAAAGTGTCTTTTTTTTTATCTTAATTTTTTTTTCATTTTTCATTTTTAAATTTTATTTTATTTAACTTTACAATATTGTATTGGTTTTGCCATATATCAAAATGAATCTGCCTCAGGTATACATGTGTTCCCCATCCTGAACCCTCCTCCCTCCTCCCTCCCCATACCATCCCTCTGGGTCATCCCAGTGCACCAGCCCCAAGCATCCAGTATCGTGCATCGAACCTGGACTGGCAACTCGTTTCATATATGATATTATACATATTTCAATGCCATTCTCCCAAATCATCCCACCCTCTCCCTCTCCCACAGAGTCCAAAAGACTGTTCTATACGTCAGTGTCTCTTTTGCTGTCTCGTATACAGGGTTATTATTACCATCTTTCTAAATTCCATATATATGCCTTAGTATACTGTATTGGTGTTTTTCTTTCTGGCTTACTTCACTCTGTATAATAGGCTCCAGTTTCATCCACCTCATTAGAACTGATTCAAATGTATTCTTTTTAATGGCTTAGTATTACTCCATTGTGTATAGGTACCACAGCTTTCTTATCCATTCATCTGCTGATGGACATCTAGGTTGCTTCCATGTCCTGGCTATTACAAACAATGCTGCGATGAACATTGGGGTACACGTGTCTCTTTCAATTCTGGTTTCCTCAGTGTGTATGCCCAGCAGTGGGATTGCTGGATCATAAGGCAGTTCTATTTCCAGTTTTTTAAGGAATCTCCACACTGTTCTCCATAGTGGCTGTACTAGTTTGCATTCCCGCCAACAGTGTAAGAGGGTTCCCTTTTCTCCACACCCTCTCCAGCATTTATTGCTTGTGGACTTTTGGATCGCAGCCATTCTGACTGGCGTGAATTGGTACCTCATAGTGGTTTTGATTTGCATTTCTCTGATAATGAGTGATGTTGAGCATCTTTTCATGTGTTTGTTAGCCATCTGTATGTCTTCTTTGGAGAAAGGTCTATTTAGTTCTTCAGCCCATTCTTTGATTGGGTCATTTATTTTTCTGGAATTGAGCTGTAGGAGTTGCTTATGTATTTTTGTGATTAGTTGTTTGTCAGTTGCTTCATTTGCTATTATTTTCTCCCATTCTGAAAGCTGTCTTTTCACCTTGCTAATAGTTTCCTTAGTTGTGCAGAAGCTTTTAAGTTCAATTAGGTCCCATTTGTTTATTTTTGCTTTCATTTCCAATATTCTGGCAGGTGGGTCATAGAGGATCCTGCTGTGATGTATGTCAGAGAGTGTTTTGCCTATGTTCTCCTCTAGGAGTTTTATAGTTTCTGGTCTTACGTTTAGATCTTTAATCCATTTTGAGTTTATTTTTGTGTATGGTGTTAGAAAGTGCTCTAGTTTCATTCTTTTACACGTGGTTGACCAGTTTTCCCAGCACCACTTGTTAAAGAGATTGTCTTTAATCCATTGTATATTCTTGCCTCCTTTGTCAAAGATAAGGTGTCCATATGTGCGTGGATTTATCTCTGGGCTTTCTATTTTGTCCCACTGATCTATATTTCTGTCTTTGTGCCAGTACCATACTGTCTTGATAACTGTGGCTTTGTAGTAGAGCCTGAAGTCAGGTAGGTTGATTCCTCCAGTTCCATTCTTCTTTCTCAAGATTGCTTTGGCTATTCGAGGTTTTTTGTATTTCCATACAAATTGTGAAATTATTTGTTTTAGCTCTGTGAAGAATACCGTTGGTAGCTTGATAGGGATTGCATTGAATCTATAAATTGCTTTGGGTAGTATACTCATTTTCACTATATTGATTCTTCCAACCCATGAACATGGTATATTTCTCCATCTATTAGTGTCCTCTTTGATTTCTTTCACCAGTGTTTTATAGTTTTCTATATATAGGTCTTTAGTTTCTTTAGGTAGATATATTCCTAAGTATTTTATTCTTTTCGTTGCAATGGTGAATGGAATTGTTTCCTTAATTTCTCTTTCTGTTTTCTCATTATTAGTGTATAGGAATGCAAGGGATTTCTGTGTGTTGATTTTATATCCTGTGACTTTACTATAATCATTGATTAGTTCTAGTAATTTTCTGGTGGAGTCTTTAGGGTTTTCTATGTAGAGGATCATGTCATCTGCAAACAGTGGGAGTTTTACTTCTTCCTTTCCAATTTGGATTCCTTGTATTTCTTTTTCTGCTCTGATTGCTGTGGCCAAAACTTCCAAAACTATGTTGAATAGTAATGGTGAAAGTGGGCACCCTTGTCTTGTTCCTGACTGTAGAGGAAATGCTTTCAATTTTTCACCATTGAGGATAATGTTTGCTGTGGGTTTGTCATATATAGCTTTTATTATGTTGAGGTATGTTCCTTGTATTCCTGCTTTCTGGAGAGTTTTTATCATAAATGGGTGTTGAATTTTGTCAAAGGCTTTCTCTGCATCTATTGAGATAATCATATGGTTTTTATTTTTCAATTTGTTAATGTGGTGTATTACATTGATTGATTTGTGGATATTGAAGAATCCTTGCATCCCTGGGATAAAGCCCACTTGGTCATGGTGTATGATCTTTTTAATGTGTTGTTGGATTCTGATTGCTAGAATTTTGTTAAGGATTTTTGCATCTATGTTCATCAGTGATATTGGCCTGTAGTTTTCTTTTTTTGTGGCATCTTTGTCAGGTTTTGGTATTAGGGTGATGGTGGCCTCATAGAATGAGTTTGGAAGTTTACCTTTCTCTGCAATTTTCTGGAAGAGTTTGAGTAGGATAGGTGTTAGCTCTTCTCTAAATTTTTGATGGAATTCAGCTGTGAAGCCGTCTGGACCTGGGCTTTTGTTTGCTGGAAGATTTCCGATTACAGTTTCAATTTCTGTGCTTGTGATGGGTCTGTTAAGATTTTCTATTTCTTCCTGGTCCAGTTTTGGAAAGTTGTACTTTTCTAAGAATTTGTCCATTTCTTCCACGTTGTCCATTTTATCGCCATATAATTGTTGATAGTAGTCTCTTATGATCCTTTGTATTTCTGTGTTGTCTGTTGTGATCTCTCCATTTTCATTTCTAATTTTATTGATTTGATTTTTCTCCCTTTGTTTCTTGATGAGTCTGGCTAATGGTTTGTCAATTTTATTTATCCTTTCAAAGAACGAGCTTTTGGCTTTGTTGATTTTTGCTATGGTCGCTTTTGTTTCTTTTGCATTTATTTCTGCCCTAATTTTTAAGATTTCTTTCCTTCTACTAACCCTGGGGTTCTTCATTTCTTCCTTTTCTAGTTGCTTTAGGTGTAGAGTTAGATTGTTTATTTGACTTTTTTCTTGTTTCTTGAGGTATGCCTGTATTGCTATGAACTTTCCCCTTAGGACTGCTTTTACAGTGTCCCACAGGTTTTGGGTTGTTGTGTTTTCATTTTCATTCGTTTCTATGCAAATTTTGATTTCTTTTTTGATTTCTTCTGTGATTTTTTGGTTACTCAGCAGTGTGTTGTTCAGCCTCCATATGTTGGAATTTTTAATAGTTTTTCTCCTGTAGTTGAGATCTAATCTTACTGCATTGTGGTCAGAAAAGATGCTTGGAATGATTTCTATTTTTTTGAATTTACCAAGGCTAGCTTTATGGCCCAGGATGTGATCTATCCTGGAGAAGGTTCCATGTGCGCTTGAGAAAAAGGTGAAATTCATTGTTTTGGGATGAAATGTCCTATAGATATCAATTAGGTCTAACTGGTCTATTGTATTGTTTAAAGTTTGTGTTTCCTTGTTAATTTTCTGTTTAGTTGATCTATCCATAGGTGTGAGTGGGGTATTAAAGTCTCCCACTATTATTGTGTTATTGTTAATTTCTCCTTTCATACTTGTTAGTATTTGTCTTACATATTGCAGTGCTCCTATGTTGGGTGCATATATATTTATAATTGTTATATCTTCTTGGATTGATCCTTTGATCATTATGTAATGACCTTCTTTGTCTCTTTTCACAGCCTTTGTTTTAAAGTCTATCTTATATGATACGAGTATTGCTACTCCTGCTTTCTTTTGGTCCCTATTTGCATGGAAAATCTTTTTCCAGCCCTTCACTTTCAGTCTATATGTGTCCCCTGTTTTGAGGTGGGTCTCTTGTAGACAACATATGTAGGGGTCTTGTTTTTGTATGCATTCAGCCAGTCTTTGTCTTTTGGTTGGGGCATTCAACCCATTTATGTTTAAGGTAATTATTGATAAGTATGATCCCATTGCCATTTACTTTATTGTTTTGGGTTCAGATTTATACACCATTTTTGTGTTTCCTGTCTAGAGAATATCCTTTAGTATTTGTTGGAGAGCTGGTTTGGTGGTGCTGAATTCTCTCAGCTTTTGCTTGTCTGTAAAGCTTTTGATTTCTCCTTCATATTTGAATGAGATCCTTGCTGGGTACAATAATCTGGGCTGTAGGTTATTTTCTTTCATCACTTTAAGTATGTCTTGCCATTCCCTCCTGGCTTGGAGAGTTTCTATTGAAAGATCGGCTGTTAGCCTTATGGGAATTCCCTTGTGTGTTATTTGTTGTTTTTCCCTTGCTGCTTTTAATATTTGTTCTTTGTGTTTGATCTTTGTTAATTTGATTAATATGTGTCTTGGGGTGTTTCGCCTTGGGTTTATCCTGTTTGGGACTCTCTGGGTTTCTTGGACTTGAGTGATTATTTCCTTCCCCATTTTAGGAAAGTTTTCAACTATTATCTCCTCAAGTATTTTCTCATGGTCTTTCTTTTTGTCTTCTTCTTCTGGGACCCCTATGATTCGAATGTTGTAGCATTTAATATTGTCCTGGAGGTCTCTGAGATTGTCCTCATTTCTTTTAATTAATTTTTCTTTTTTCCTCTCTGATTCATTTATTTCTACCATTCTATCTTCTAATTCACTAATCCTATCTTCTGCCTCTGTTATTCTACTATTTGTTGCCTCCAGATTGTTTTTGATCTCATTTATTGCATTATTCATTATATATTGACTCTTTTTTATTTCTTCTAGGTCCTTGTTAAACCTTTCTTGCATCTTCTCAATCTTTGTCTCCAGGCTATTTATCTGTGATTCCATTTTGATTTCAAGATTTTGGATCAATTTCACTATCATTATTCGGAATTCTTTATCAGGTAGATTCCCTATCTCTTCCTCTTTGGTTTGGTTTGGTGGGCATTTATCCTGTTCCTTTACCTGCTGGATATTCCTCTGTCTCTTCATCTGGTTTAAATTGCTGAGTTTGGGGTGTCCTTTCTGTATTCTGGCAGTTTGTGGAGTTCTATTTATTGTGGCATTTCCTCACTGTGTGTGGGTTTGTACAGGTGGCTTGTCGAGGTTTCTTGGTTAGAGAAGCTTGTGTCGGTGTTCTGGTGGGTGGAGCTGGATTTCTTCTCTCTGGAGTGCAATGAAGTGTCCAGTAATGAGTTATGAAATGTCTATGGTTTTGGGGTGACTTTGGGCGGCCTGTATATTGGAGCTCAGGGCTGTGTTCCTGTGTTGCTGGAGAATTTGCTTGGTATGTCTTGCCCTGGAACTTGTTGGCCCTTGTGTGGTGCTTGGTTTCAGTGTAGTTATGGAGGCATTTGATGAGCTCCTGTCAATTAATGTTCCCTGGAGTCAGGGTTTGGACTTAAGTCTCCTGCTTCCAGTTATCGGTCTTATTTTTACAGTAGTCTCAAAACTTTTCCTTCTATACAGCACCATTGATAAAACATCTAGGTTAAAGATGAAAAGTTTCTCCACCGTGAGGGTCACCCAGAGAGGTGCACAGCATTACATGGAGAAGAGAAGAGGGAGGAGGAAGTTAGAGGTGACCCGAATGAGATGAGGTGGAATCAATAGAGGAGAGAGCGGGCTAACCAGTAATCACTTCCTTATGTGCACTCCACAACTGGACCGCTCAGAGATGTTCACGGAGTTATACAGAGAAAAGAAGAGGGAGGAAGGAAACAGAGGTGGCCAGGAGGATAAAAGGAGGGAATGAAAAGGAGAGAGACAGATCCAGCCAGTAATCAGTTCCCTAAGTGTTCTCCACCATCTGGAACACACAGAAATTCACAGAGTTGGGTAGAGTAGAGAGGGGTTAGGGAGGAGACACAGGCGACCTGGTGGAAAAAAAGGAGAGTCCAAAGGGGGAGAGAGCAGTCAAGCCAGTAATCTCGCTCCCTAGTAAAAAATGGGTACTGAAGATTGGGTTATTAAGGGTACAAAATTGGTAACAAATACCTAAAAGCAAAAATTAAAAATCTAGAGTAGAGTTTGGAATTTCAAAAATACGATGTTAAAGAAAAGAAGAAGGAAAAGAAAGAGAGAAAAAGAAAAAGAAAAAACAAAATCACAAAAATTTAAGAAAATATAGGTACAAAATTGATAACCAATACCAAAAATCAAAAGTTAAAAATCTAGAGTAGAGTTTGGAATTTCAAAAATGCAATGTTAAAGAAAAGAAGAAGGAAAAGAAAGAGAAAAAAAAAGTCACAAAAATTATAAAGAAGATATAGGTACAAAATTGATAACAAATACCAAAAAGCAGAAAGTGTCTTTTAATTTCATGGCTGCAATCACCATCTGCAGTGATTTGGGAGCCCCAAAAAATAAAGTCTGACACTGTTGCCCCATCTATTTCCCATGAAGTGATGGGACCGGATGCTATGATCTTAGTTTTCTGAATGTTGAGCTTTAAGCCAACTTTTTCACTCTCCACTTTCACTTTCATCAAGAGGCTCTTTAGTTCCTCTTCACTTTCTGCCATAAGGGTGGTGTCATCTGCATATCTGACGTTATTGATATTTCTCCCAGCAATCTTGTTTCCAGCTTGTGCTTCCTCCAGCCCAGTGTTTCTCATGATGTATTCTGCATATAAGTTAAATAAGCAGGGTGACAATATACAGCCTTGATGTACTCCTTTTCCTATTTGGAACCAGTCTGTTGTTCCATGTCCAGTTCTAACTGTTGCTTCCTGACCTGTATACAGGTTTCTCAAGAGGCAGGTCAGGCGGTCTGGTATTCCCATCTCCTTCAGAATTTTCCACAGTTTATTGTGATCCTCACAGTCAAAGGCTTTGGCATAGTCAATAAAGCAGAAATAGATGTTTTTCTGGAACTCTCTTGCTTTTTCTGTGATCCATCAGATGTTAGCAATTTGATCTCTGGTTCCTCTGCCTTTTCTAAAACCAGCTTGAATATCTGGAAATTCATGGTTCACGTATTGCTGAAGCCTGGCTTGGAGAATTTTGAGCATTACTTTACTAGTGTGTGAGATGAGTGCAATTGTGCAGTAGTTTGAGCATTCTTTGGCATTGCCTTTCTTTGGGATTGGAATGAAAACTGACCTTTTCCAGTCCTGTGGCCACTGCTGAGTTTTCCAAATTTGCTGGCATATTGAGTGCAGCACTTTCACAGAATCATCTTTAAGGATTTGAAATAGTTCAACTGGAATTCCATCACCTCCACTAGCTTTGTTCGTAGTGCTGCTTCCTAAAGCCCACTTGACTTCACATTCCAGGATGTCTGGCTCTAGGTGAGTGTGAGTGATCACACTTCGTGATTATCTTGATCGTGAAGATCTTTTTTGTACAGTTCTTCTGTGTATTCTTGCCACCTCCTTTTAATATCTTCTGCTTCTGTCAGGTCCATACCATTTCTGTCCTTTATTGAGCCCATATTTGCATGAAATGTTCCCTTGGTATCTCTAATTTTCTTGAAGTGATCTCTGGTCTTTCCCATTCTATTGTTTTCCTCTACTTCTTTGCATTGATCTCTGAGGAAGGCTTTCTTATCTCTCCTTGCTATTCTCTGGAACTCTGCATTTAAATGAAGTGAGAAATAGATTTAAGGGACTAGATCTGATAGACAGAGTGCCTGATGAACTATGGATGGAGGTTCGTGACTTTGTACACAGTTTGAAAGCATCAATTCTTCAGCACTCAGCCTTCTTTATAGTCCAACTCTCACATCCATACATGACCACTGGAAAAACCATAGCCTTGACTAGATACACCTTTGTTGACAAAGTAATGTCTCTGCTTTTTAATATGCTGTCTAGGTGGGTCATAACTTTCCTTCCAAGGAGCAAGTGTCTTTTAATTTCATGGCTGCAGTCACCATCTGCAGTGATTTTGGAGTCCAAAAAAATAAAGTCTGACACTGTTTCCACTGTTTCCCCATCTATTAGTTGTATTCAGATGAACTACTTGATTGAGCTAAAAAATGAAAACATTTCATCCACTGGTTTGTGCTCAGTGGCTTTTAAATTATTATCAAAATCTGTAATCTTGGCTCTCTTTATTCTATTCTTTGGTTGCAGTGTTACAGTTCAACTTGAGTATACTTAATTAAGGTTTTGGAAATGCAAAGTGTTGTGTATCAAGAGTGGTTTATATATGGTCATTTTGTGTGTGAATGGATACATGCATGTTTTTGAAGATGGAGAACACAGGCATATAACATTTCTGGATTTATGTCAAGGTGTGCTTCTTTAAGGGGTTGAATGAGACCTATATGTTTCTCAGCGGTAGAAAGTTCTATCATTGATCTAATTTTCCAACTTGCCAAAACTCCAGTTTCTGTGGAGTTTTATCATCAGTTTGCTACTGCCACCACACTTGTGGAAGTTCACAGCTTCTATGTAGAAACTGAATATTGTAAAAATGTTCCAAAGCAGGGAAGCACAAGTGAAACCACGAGAAATAGAAAGAAAAAAAAAAAAAAAAAACTGAGAAATTCCACTATGATTCTAAAGTGATTCTAAAGATGATGCCAAAAGTACCTAAAATGGAGACATTAAATATTTGTGGATGAATGGATAATTTGAAATGTAAGACTTCTTAACATGAGTCTAATTTATTTAGACTATATTAAAGTTAGTGATTACAAATGGGCATATCTTCTTCTTTTAGTTTGATTCTGTATCATGAAGTTAGAACCTTCCTTAGGGCCCCCAGCACTTCTTTGTTTCTAAGACTATAAATCAAAGGATTTAGCAGAGGAGTAAGAATAGGGTCAAGTATAAAGAGGACTTGGTCCAGTCTGGGATTATGATAGGAACTAGGCCTCATGTAGACCACCATGGCAGGGCCATAATAGAGGCACACTACAGTCAAGTGGGAAAAGCAAGTGGCTAGAGCTTTGTCCCTTCCCTTTGGAGATTTCATATGGAGGACAACAAGGAATATGAGAGCGTAAGAGGACATGATGAGGGACAAGGGGATGAGGAGTACCACAATACTTGTCACTACCAAAGCCTTCTCACAGGCAGAGACATCATCACAGGCCAATTTTAGGATGGACATGATCTCACAGAGGAAATGGGGAATCTCTCTGGAACCGCAGATGGGGAAATGCATGGCATAGGCCGTGTGTGCAAGTGATGTAAGGGCACCCCCAGCCCAGGAGATGGCAGCCATCTGCAGACAGACTTTCTGGCTCATGATGAGGGTGTATCTCAGAGGGTTGCAGATGGCCACATATCGGTCATAGGACATGAGGGTGATGAGGGTGCACTCAGCAATTCCTACAGTCAGGAAGAAGAAAATCTGAGTTCCACAGGCCACTAGTGATATGTTTCTCTTCCCTGAGAAGAAGTCAGTTGCCATCTTGGGTACGATGCTAGAGATTAATGTCATGTCCATGAGAGCCAGTTGGCTGAGCAGGAAGTACATGGGCATGTGGAGGTGAGAATCCACCCAGATTAGGAGGATTAGAATGGAGTTTGAGGTGAGAGCCATGGTGTAGATCAGGAGAATGGCACAGACAAGGAAGTTGACATGTTTCATATCAGGGAAGAGGCCCAGGAGTATTAAATCTGTATTTGAAGACTCATTTCTTTTGTCCATGTCTCTGCCTTGTTAGAATTAATCAACCCTGGAGGAAAGAGTTGTAGAACTCATGAGGATTTATTGGATTCTGTCCTCCAAGGTCTTTCCTTTTTAATCCTTATATAAAGTGTCAACAGGCTAGGATACTTATGTAGATAACAGCAATTTGGCCAATTTTTTGGTTAGGTAGGCTCTCTCAAGTCCCCACCTATTTCCTTTACTCATGGAACAAATTGCCACCACCTGGAACAGTTAATGTTTAACCCATATCTAGTACATAGTAGTTCAAATTCCAATACTACCATCTCCCCTCCTATCCACCTCATTACTCAGAGACTCCTTCCCCTCTCCTCTTTATGCTGTCTCAGTCCCTGCTTGAACCTTTGAAAATGTTATGACATTTGTTCCACCCTCACCAAATCACTTGTTTTTCCATCCTACTCTGTACCAGACACTATGCTAAGTCTTACAGTGTAAAGATTAATAAAATATAATTTCTGATGCCAAAGACATTTAGCTTTATTGAAGAAGAAGACCAATGAAAGGTACCTATGAAAAATGGATGAAAGATGTTATAATGGAAGAATATAGATGATACACTGTACAATGGAGATGCAAATTGCTTCATTTTCAAAAGCTAGAGGAATTGCATGATGGCTAAGTGTAACCTCACACAGTCTTTGAACTATCAAATTTAAGACTTAGCATTCTGCAAAGGTAGGCATTTAGAAAGGAAGGCTGTTTGAAATATTATCTAGCCCAGAAAAGTGACTTGTTCAAAGTCATATCAGTACTTAACATTGAAGAAAGCGAAAGTGAAGTCGCTCAGTCGTATCCGTCTTTTTGCGACCCTGTGGACTGTAGCCCACCAGGCTCCTCCATCCATGGGATTCTCCAGGCAAGAATACTGGAGTGGGTTGCCATTTCCTTCTCCAGGGCATCTTCCCAACCCAGGGATCGAACGCAGGTCTCCCGCATTGCTGACAGACGCTTTAACCGCTGAGCTACCAGGGAAGCCCTAACACTGAAGAGAAATGACTAAAAATCATGTCCCAGCGTTTTTCAGTTATAGGCCTCTTTCAAATCCTCATTAAGAATGTTAATTACATATAGCCTTGTATTGTTCTGTACTACATTTAATAGTATAATGCTAGCTCATGTAACAGATAATCTGCCAAATCTCAGTGGCTTAAGATAATAGAAGTGTATTTCTCATCAGATGAAGTCCAAAATAGACATTGTTGATAGGCGGTTGGCTCTCGTCTGAGTGACATTTCACAGACCGAGGCTCATGCTCACCTGCTTCTGCTTTTGTTGCTTACCATCTTCAATGTTGATTTCTAAGGTTGTTCTGCTCTTCTGTATCAAACAGGTAGCAGGCAAGATACGGAAAGGTTTAGGACCAAGCCTAAAACTACTGCCCTGCCTGAGCCCTCACCTAATATTTGGATCAAGTCACATTCCAGGGGAGGCTGGGAAGTGTTTCTAGCTTAGTGAATGGACAGAACAGAAATAGGTTTGGTAAACAGCTGCCAGTCCCTGTCATTTCTAAGTTACTTTGTGTTTGTACAAAGCCTGTAAGCTGGTTCATAGCAGGAATACTGTATTGCATTCCTTTACTTTGCTTGACCTGTTCTATCAGTGCTTGTTGAGTCTAGTCACTCAGGAAAGAAATTCCTCATTCCCCTATCTATGATCCCAATTCTTGGCTCTTTCAAAATAGGTGTGATCTTTTTTTGGAGCCTGTATTAGTAATTGATAATTACTATTGCAGCATAATAACTATCCCAAGATAAAACAACACACATTTATTACCTTACAGCTCTTCCAATAGGAATCTGAGTGAAGCTTGGCTGATGCCTTGCTAAAGATCTCTGACAAGACTATAATCAAGTACTAGCTGGTGCTATAGTCTCATCTGAATTTTCCACTGGGGGAAGATCTGCTTCCAAGCCCACTCAGGTGTCATTGGCAGGGTTCAGTGCAGCCCTCCTGCGCTTTTGGACCAATGGCCTCAAATCCTTGCTGGCTATTGGCTGGGAGCCTCTCTCAGTTCCTTGCCTTTCCATGGGACAGCTCACATCATGGTAGTTTCCTTCAAGAAAGAGGGGAGGGAGAAGGAAGATCATGAGAGCAGGATGGAAATCAGTCTTTTTGTAACCTAATATCAGAAGTAATGAGTAAAAAGGCCCAGCCCTTTGTTAAAGGCAGAATACATAAGGGTATGAATATTGGCAGGCAAGGATCATTAGGGTTGAGGTTCAGTTCAGTTCAGCACTCAGTTGTGTCCAACTCTTTGCAACCCCATGCATTGCAGCACAGCAGGCAGGGTTGAGGTTACCTATATCAAAGATTCTGTAAGTTGATTGTATATTTGCAGAAGCTTTGACCTTTAAAGTTGAAATCTGCTTTAGAAAAATCTACTTCACTCTTATCCCCAGTAAATTTTTTGTCCTTGTTACTTTAGTGACGGATTTACAGTTCCAAAAAGTTAAATGGTTAGTTCCATATCAACCAGCTAGTTAACCAGGAAGGAAGTAAAAAGTAAAAGTGTTAGTCTCTCAGTGCTAGTCTCACAGTTGTGACCTTTGTGACCTCATGGACTGCAGCCCACCAGGCCCCTCAGTCCATAGAATTCTCCAGGCAAGAATACTGGAGTGGATAACCATTCCCTTCTCCAGGGTATCTTCATGTCCCAGTGATCAGACCCAGATCTCCTACCTTGCAGGAAGATTTCTTTACCATCTGAGCCACCGGGGAAGCCCAACAAGGAAAGAAATTTACCCAACTCTACTATTACTTTGATTTTCTTGACTATCAGGACTTGACCATAAATTATTTCATAAATTATTCACACAACATTATAAAGCAATTTTTCTCCAATTTAAAAATTTTAAAAATAAAATGGACAACCAACAAGGACCTACTGTATAGCATGTGGAACTCTGCTCAATGTTATGTGGCAGACTGGATGGGAGGGGAACTTGGAGGAAAATAGCTACATGTATATGTATGGCTGAGTCCCTTTGCTGTCCATGTGAAACTATTACAACATTGTTAATCAGCTATACTCCAATATAAAATAAAAAGATTTTTTATAAAGTTATTTACATTAGTTGTTTTCCTTCTAGAATCCTTAAAGAACTACCAATGATGCTCTAGATCAGCATAAAATTCACTCTCATAGGTAAGAATTGTGAAAAAGTGTTTAGAAAGCTCTGAAAAAACTACTTTTAACTTCCAAATTATTAGTTTGTGTGTGGATTTTAACCACCTAGAACATACTCTAATATTAATGTATTTCAGTTTTATATGTTAAGTGGAACACTGAGTTCTTCAGGAAATAAATTTATAAATTTCATTTATGCATAAAACCTTTTATTTATTTATTGAAGGATAATTGCTTTATATAATTTTGTTGTTTTCTGTCAAACCTCAGCATAAATCAGCCATAGGTATACATATATCCCTTCCCTTTTGAACCTCCCTCCCATCTCCCTCCCCATCCCACCCCTCTAGGTTGATACAGAGCCCCTGTTTGAGTTTCCTGAGCCCACCCATTTAAAAGATATTCATATTTAACCCTTAAATCTGCAAATAGATGTGACAATATATTTTGGGTTATTTTCTATATCTTGACAGGTTGACTATTTTGATAACTGTTCTATTTTTAATTGTTAGGTAAATGAATCATTTTGGTTGGACTGCAAAGTGGTGGGACAAGCAGAACCAGATTAGAAAAATCAGCCGTTTTATGGTAGAAGCTGCTACTTGATATAAACCCAAGTTATTAGGCATTATAGCCTGCTCTGCAACTCTTTTTCTGGGTCTTAACCCTTATATTGTCACATGTATAGATTCAGACCTTTGATTCCCACAGTTGGCAGCCCTGAGCAAAGTAGTAAACAAGTAAATTACTCTGAGTAGAATGTCCTCATCCTTAGCATCTCCTGTGAGTTCACATGCCAGTGAATCCTTTGGTTGATGGTATAACATGGGACATTCATCTCGAGATCCATCCCATTTCCAACGTTGCCTTGTTGGTGAATTACTTTCTTATTATCCTGGAAGGACTTATGCCCTCTTGTTCTGACACCCTTTCTCTGATTAAACATCTTTAGCAAAGGATCTGCTAAATGCATGCCTTATGATCTAACAGGCTATCCTCTGTGAGAATGCACTGAGTTCCACAGGAAATAAATTCAAGAATCAAAGACACGGACCTTTAAAGGAGTCATTCTGGCCTCAGGAACCAATTGGCAGAAATGCAGAGTGTGGGGACATTCCTGGCACCTTTTATGCATGCATGAAACGGAATCAGCATCTCTTCTCTTCATCTATTTATTCTCCTTTATCCACACACCTATTGGCTTCAAGTCCACCTGCCACTTAAAGTCACATGCTTAGTCTCCAAAAAGCATCTCCATCTCCCTTTCTCTCATTTAAAGTTTTACTCTTCCACTCACTATTCCTCTCTACTTTCTTTTCTTAGTTAACTGTCAACCCTGTTAATTTTCTTTTCTATGCTTCCCTAGAGGACCACCCCTAAGGACCACACACTGTTTCTTCCATTTCACCTTCCCTTTAAGAGCAAAATCAAATTCTAATTACTCTGATGGTTGCTGAAGGAGAGGAAATATAGTTTAACAGAAAATATGTCTGTGGTATACAGAGAGGGGCTTTGTTGTTTATTGGTTATTGACTAACTAATCATGATGAATGGAATACTCTTTCCTTTATAGAACATTACATGGTTAGAGGAACCCACAATTCACAGCTATTTCTGAGAAGATTATCTTAAGTATTTCAAATTTTATCACCTCTGTGAAATTTCTTTAATATCATTTTCAAGTAAATCACTAGGTAAAAGAAGACAGTTATTTTCTGGTTTAAAGGCAGTGTTTTAACAGGTAACTCACAAAATACATTTGTTGAATGTAATGTGGAACTTTGAATTTGTGAAATGGTTTATCAAAAGAATAGACTTCTGAATATTCAAGATGAAACTTCTTATGACATATGATAAATACAAGCAAGGTAAATGTTATGTCATAAAGTAGACCATTTTCCTTTTCTTCCTCACCGTAAATTTCTAGTTGAATCCATAATTGCGCAGTTTGACAATGTATTTATTTCTTTGCTCTTGACCGTTTTCTTGGGCTAATCCAGCCAAGCAGACAGAACTATTTTTTTGTTGTCATCCATAGAAGAAAATCCAGAAATTGTTAGGCAGGTAGGTTTCTTATGCTCAGGAAGTTCCCCCTGATTTTTTATTTCAACCAGTTAATGGGAGCTGGTAACAGAAGTTCTCTGTAACATGAAGAACCATTCTCTGCCCTTTCTATGTTGTCCTTTCCCAAAGGACCCAGTGCAAGCAGATTCCTTGGATCTCTGTAGACACTTCTGTTGTCCTGGTGCCTGCTCTGGTTTCTGATCAGAATGAGCTATTCATGAGAGTGATGGGAGGAGTATGTTACTGAGATTTACATGTTTCTGCTTTGAAGTTGAAACAGCAAGTTGTATCTGGAGTTTAGATTTGACATAAATAATTTTGCTTACCTTGCCTCATACAGTTCTCAAGAGGACAATGTGAAGTTGAGACAATGTGTTATCATCATAAATAAGGAACTTGGCTTCCTTGTCAAATAATTGACTGTTTATGCATATGTTTAATTTGGGGCTCTTTATTTTGCTTAATGGTGTATATATCTATTTTAGTATTAACATCATACCATTTTTATTGCTATAGCTATGAAGCATACTTTGAAATCAGGGAGGTGAGCCATTTCTAAGAAATGTTGGTTGTTCAGTGACTTTTTGAAGATTATTTTTTCTATTTCTATAAAAATTTTATTGAATGTTTTTTCCTTTTCCAGGAGCCAAGTTGTTTTTTGTTTGTGCTTTATTGGAATATAATTGCTTTATAATGTTGTGTTAGTTTCTGCTGTACAACATTGTGAATTGGCCATATGCATACATATATCCCTTCCCTCTTGAGCCTCCCTCCCATCCTCCGATTTTACCCCTCTAGGTCATCACAGAGCACCAAGCTGAGCTCCTTGGGCTATGCAGCAGCTTCCCACTAACTATCTATTTTGCACATGGTAGTGTATACATGTCAATGCTACTTTCTCAATTCTTCTCAGTTCTTCCTCAAGTCTCCCTCTCTCCTTCTCCCTCCATATGCACAAGTCTGTTCTCTCATCTGTGCCTCTATTCCTGCCCTGCAAATGGGTTCATGAGTACCATTTTCTAGATTCCATATATAAACATTAATATATGATATTTATTTTTCTCTTTCTGACTTACTTCAGACTGTATGACAGACTCTAGGTTCATATCACTTCAACTGACAACTTCATTCCTTTTCATGGCTGAGTAATATTCCATTGTATATATATTATATATACCACATCTTCTTTATCCATTCATCTGTTGCTAAACATCTAGATTTCTTCCATGTCCTGGCTGTTGTAAATAGTACTGCAATGAACATTTGGGTACATGTGTCTTTTTGAGTTATGATTTTCTTGAATGTATAGATGGCTCTGGATACTCTGAATATTTTAATAATATTAATTTTTCTAACCCATGAGCACAAGATATCTTTGCATTTGTTTGTGTCTTCTTCAGTTTCTTTTATCAAATTCTTGCCAGTTTGGTTGTATAGATCATTCATATTTTGTTTAAATTTATTCCTAGTAGTATATTCTTTTGTGTTCTATCGTGAATAAGATGGTCTTCCTTGTTTCTTTATCCAGTGCTTTACTGTTAGTGTTTATAAATATCAGAAATGAATTTCTATAGGTTGACCTTGTATCTTGCAACTTTACTGAATTGTTAACTAATTACAAGAGTTTTTTGGTTAAGTCTTTAGGATTTTCAATGTATATCATATCACCTGCAAATAAATAAAAATTTACTTCTGTCTTTCTGATTTGGATGACTTTTATTTCTTTAATCTTTTGTAACTACTCTAGATAGGACTTGCAGTACTATGTTGAATAAAATTGGTGAGATTAGGCACATTTATCTTATTCCTGGTCTTAAAGGAAAAACTTTGAAACTTTCACCATTGAGTATAATGTTAGCTATGAATTTGTTTTTTATAGCCTTTATTATATTGAGGTATATTCTTTCTGTACCTAAATTGTTGAAGATTTTTTCTGTGAAAATAAAATGTTACATTTTGTAAAATGATTTTTCTGCACCTACTGAAATGATTCTAATATTTCTATCTTTCATTCTATTAATGTGGTATATCACATTTATTGATATGTTTATGTTGAACCATCCTTGAATCCCAGGGTTCAATCCTATTTGATCGTTGAGTGTGATCCTTTTAATGTGCTGTTGAATTTGTTTTACTAGTATTTTGCTAAATTTTTACACCTGTATTCATCAGGGATATTGATTTATAATTTTCTTTTTTGTAGTACCTTAGTTGATTTTGATTTCAGGGTAACTCTGGTATTATAAAAAGAGTTTGAGAGTTTCCTCCAATTCAGGTTTTTGGAAAGGTTTGGAAAGAATTGACTTTAATTCTTTTTTACTGCTTTGGTAGAGTTAACCAATAAAAGCAAATGGTTCTGGGCTTGTCTGTGTTGGGAGGTTTTTGATTACTGATTCAGTCTCCTTTCACATTACTGGTTTGTTCTGATTTTGTATCTCTACTTGATTCAGTCTTGGTAGATTGTATATTTCTGGAAATGTATAAGCTTCTTCAGTTCAGTTCAGTTGCTCAGTCGTGTCCAATTCTTTGCGACCCCATGAATCGCAGCACGCCAGGCCTCCTTGTCCATCATCAACTCCTGGAGTTCACTCAAACTCATGTCCAACGAGTCGGTAATGCCATCCAGCCATCTCATCCTCTGTCATCCCCTTCTCATCTTGCCCCCAATCCCTCCCAGCATCAGAGTCTTTTCCAATAAGTCAACTCTTTGCAGCGTTGGCCAAAATATTGAAGTTTCAGCTTTAGTATCATTCCTTCCAAAGAACACCCAGGACTGATCTCCTTTGGAATGGACTGGTTGGATCTCCTTGCAGTCCAAGGGACTCTCAAGAGTCTTCTCCAACACCACAGTTCAAAAAGCATCAATTCTTCGGCACTCAGCTTTCTTCATAGTCCAACTCTCACATCCATACATGACCACTGGAAAAACCATACCTTGACTAGACGGACCTTTTTTGGCAAAGTAATATCTCTGCTTTTGAATATGTTATCTAGGTTGGTCATAACTTTCCTTCCAAGGAGTAAGCGTCTTTTAATTTCATGGCTGCAATCACCATCTGCAGTGATTTTGGAGCCCAGAAAAATAAAGTCTGACACTGTTTCCACTGTTTCCCCATCTATTTCCCATGAAGTGATGGGACCAGATGCCATAATCTTAGTTTTCTGGATGTTGAGCTTTAAGCCAACTTTTTCACTCTCCTCTTTCACTTTCATCAAGAGGCTTTTTAGTTTCTCTTCACTTTCTGCCATAAGGGTGGTGTCATCTGCATATTTGAGGTTATTGATATTTCTCCCGGCAAACTTGATTCCAGCTTGTGCTTCCTCCAGCCCAGCGTTTCTCATGATGTACTCTGCATATAAGTTAAATAAGCAGGGTGACAATATACAGCCTTGACATACTCTTTTTCCTGTTTGGAACCAGTCTGTTGTTCCATGTCCAGTTCTAACTGTTGCTTCTTGACCTGCATATAGGTTTCTCAAGAGGCAGGTCAGGTGGTATTACAGGTTGTTTAATTTCTTGGCATATAAATGCTCATAGGTGACTCAGGATCATTTGTATTTTTGTGTTATCAAAGTTAACATCCCCTTTGTTATTTCTGATTTTTTTTTTTTTTTAGATATTTGCCTTTTCTTTATTGTCTAGCTAAAAGTTTCTTTTGTTTACCCTTTTTTTTTTTAAGCCAGCTATTAGCTTCATTGATCTTTTGTATTGTTTTTCTGGTCTTTATATTATTTATTTCTGTTCTGATCTTTCTTTCTTTCCTTTTGCTAAATTTGGGCTTAGTTTGTTTTTTTAGTTCCTTGAGGTCTAAAGTTTGGTGTGTTTTTTTTTTGTTTTTTTTTAATTTTATTTTATTTTTAAACTTTACATAATTGTATTAGTTTCGCCAAATATCAAAATGAATCCGCCACAGGTATACATGTGTTCCCCATCCTGAACCCTCCTCCCTCCTCCCTCCCCATACCATCCCTCTGGGTCGTCCCAGTGCACTAGCCCCAAGCATCCAGTACCGTGCATAAGTTTGTTTTTGTTTTTTTTTTGACATATATTTTTTCTTAATATATGCATTTATAGATAACTTCCTTCTAAGAATTGCTTTTGCAGCATCTCAAAGGATTTGGTGTGTTGTGCTTCCATTTTCATTTGTTTAATAATATTTTATACTTTCTCCTTTGATTTTTTTTTTGATCCATTGGTTTGTTCAAGAGTATTTGTTTAGTTTCCATGTTGTAAAATTTCCAGCTTTTCTCTTCTTACTGATTTCTGCCTACATACCATTGTTGTTGGAAAACATACTTGGTATGATTTCAGTTTTCTAAAATTTGCTAAGACTTTTTTTGTGGCCTATAATATGATTTATTCTGGTGTACTTAGAAGAATGTGTAATCTTATGCTGCTGGATGAAATGTCCTATAAAGGTCTGTTAAATACATTTGGTCTAAAATGTGGTTGAATTCCAATGTTTTCCTACTAATTTTCTGTCAGGATGACCTACCTATTCTGAAAAGTGGATTATTGAAGTTCACTTTTGATAATAATCAATAATAGCAATTAATAATCAATAATTGTTGATTATTATTATATTGTTGCCTATTTCTGCTTTTAGATCTGTAGTATTTGTTTAATATATTTAGGTGCTCTGATGTTGGGTGCGTATATGATTGTTGCGTCTTCTTGATGTATTGACTATACAGTGATCTTTCTTTCTCTCTTTTTACTATTTTTGGCTTAAAGTCTATTTTGTCTGATATAAGTGTGGCTACTCCCACATTATTTTGTTTGCTACTTGCATGAAATATCTTATTTCATCCCTTCACTTGGAGCCTATGTATGTCTTTAGTGAATTGTGACCTTTTTAGGCAGCATTTAGTTGGGTCTTTTCCATCTAGTCACTCTGTGCCCTTTGATTGTGAAGAAACTAAGTTTCTAGTTTAAAATATTCCAGCTAAGAAAAATCTATTTCATTATAATGTTGCTATTAAATTCTAACAAATTACTAATGAAGAAATTATATGAATTCTATATAAACTCCTTCAGAAAATTTTAAAAGATGAACTTGTTCCTAAATCATTCTATGAGTCTAGTATTATCCTGATACCAACACCAAAGATATTATAAAAAATATATATATGTAGATTAATATCTCTCATGAACATAGATACAGAATTTCTACAACTTCGGAAAATCACATTCAGCAGTATATAAAAAAGAAAATATATCATGAACAACAGAGTTAATATGAAAGAAAGACAAACATGATTTTATCAGTAGACACACAAAGCATTTGACAAAATCCAACATCCATTTCTGAATTAAAAAAAAAAAAAAAAGAAAACACTAGAAATAGAAGAGAACTTCCTCAAATAATGAAAATTTGTGAAAAACCTACAACTAATATCACACACAATGATGAAAGACAGACTGATTTCTCACTAAGAAAGATTATCTGCTCCTGACACTTGTATTCAGCATTGTACTGGAGACACAGGGAATGCAATCCAGCAAAAAAAGGAACAAGGCGTTCAGATTGGACATAAGGAGACAGCTGAATTTAACAAAAGCTCAAAGGGAAGTCATTGGATAAGGTGCTGCAACAGTTGGGTATTTATATAGAAAATAATTTACATTGTTACTATTACAAATAATATACAAAATTAACCATATTAAAGTTATCTCTAAATGTAAAACCTAAACCTATAAAACTTCTAGATGAATTCATAGGAGAAAATATTTTTGACATTGAGTTCGGCAAGGATTTTGTAGATATGACACCAAAAGCAAAAACCATAAAAGAACAAATTGATTAATTGAACTTCATCAAACTTACTTCTGCTCTTCACAAATCACGTATGACTGTATAAAGAGCTCTGTAGCCTTAACAATAAGAAAACAAAAGCCTAATTAAAAATATGAAACTGATATGAACATATACCACACCAAAGAACATACCCATGGTAAATGAGCACATGAAAAGAGGACCAATATAAGCAGTCATTAAGAAAATGTAAATTAGAATTTAAACAAATATTTATACACCTACGTTCATAGCAGGATTATTTATGATATCCAAAAGGTAGCAGCAGTGCAAGTGACCATGAATAGCTGAATGGGATGTTTATTCAGCTTAAAAAGAGGAAATTCTGACCCATGCTACAAGTCAGATAAACCTTGATGATATTATGCTATGTGGAATACTGGCAGTATTCATTTTTTTTCACACTATTTTATTGAGGTATTATTGACATACACAGTACTGTAGGAACTTGATGTTTGCAACTTGATGTTTTGGTAAAAAGTATATACCCATGAAATCATCATCACTATCAACATCATAAGTTTATCCATCATTTACAATTGTTTCTGCCTTCTTGTATTTTTAGGAATTGCAAGGAATTGCATTTTAGGAATGTCCTAGGAAAGGACAGTTTGCTGGCTGTCCTTTCATGGTAAGAGCAGTTGGCAAAATATTTGCACTTTTATAAAATTTAAAGTACATAACAATATTGTTGTCAAAGACCCATATTATATATTAGATCTGCAGAAATTATTTGTTTTGCCTAGCTGAAACTTTGAAGTCTTTGGGCTAGCACTTCCCCTTTTCTCCTCCCCACAGTGAAAGTTGCTCAGTCGTGTCTGACTCTTTGTGACCCCATGGAATGTTAGCCTGCCAGGCTCCTCAATCCATGGAATTTTCCTGGCAAGAATACTGAAGTGGTAGCCTACCCCTTCTCCAGGGGATCTTCCCCATCCAGGGATCAAACCAGAGTCCCCTGCATTGCAAGCGGATTCTTTTCCAGCTTCTTTACCAGGGAAGACTGTTTTTTCCACAGTCCTTGGCAATCACTAATCTAATCTCTTTCTAAGTGTTTGGCATTCTCAAGTTTTACATATAAGTGAGATCATACTTATGATCTCATAATAACAATGATAAGCCAGACATCCTGGAATGTGAAGTCACGTGGGCCTTAAGAAGCATCACTACGAACAAAGCTAGTGGAGGTGATGCAATTCCAGTTGAACTATTTCAAATCCTAAAAGATGATGCTATGAAAGGGCTGCATTCAATATGTCAGCAAATTGGGAAAACTCAGCAGTGGCCACAGGACTGGAAAAGGTCAGTTTTCATTCCAATCCCAAAGAAAGGCAATGCCAAAGAATGCTCAAACTACTGCACAATTGCACTTATCTCTGCTAAGTCACTTTAGTCGTGTCTGACTCTGTGTAACCCCATAGACCGCAGCCCACCAGGCTCCCCCGTCCATGGGACTCTCCAGGCAAGAACACTGGAGTGGGTTGCCATTTCCTTCTCCAATGTATGAAGGTGAAAAGTGAAAGTGAAGTCGCTCAGTTGTGTCTGATCCTCAGCGACCCCATGGACTGCAGCCTACCAGGTTCCTCCATCCATGGGATTTTCCAGGCAAGAGTACTGGAGTGGGGTGCCATTGCCTTCTCCCATGTTTCCGTGCTGCTGCTGCTGCTGCTAAGTTGCATCAGTCATGTCTGACTCTGTGCGACCCCACAGACGGCAGCCCAACAGGCTCCTCTGTCCCTGGGATTCTCCAGGCGAGAATACTGGAGTGGGTTGCCATTTCCTTCTCCAATGCAGGAAAGTGAAAAGTGAAAGGGAAGTTGCTCAGTGGTGTCCAACTCTTAGCGACCCCATGGACTGTAGCCTACCAGGCTCCTCCGTCCATGGGATTCTCCAGGCAAGAGTACTGGAGTGGGTTGCCATGCACTCATCTCACACACTAGTAAAGTAATGCTCAAAATTCTCCAAGTCAGGCTTCAGCAATAAGTGAACCATGAACTTCCAGATGTTCAAGCTGGTTTTAGAAAAGCAGAGGAACCAGAGATCAAATTGCCAACATTCTCTGAATCATCAAAAAAGCAAGAGAGTGCCAGAAAAACATCTATTTCTGCTTTATTGACTATGCCAAAGCCTTTGATGTGGATCACAATAAACTGTGGAAAATTCTGAAAGAGATGGGAATACTAGACCACCTGACCTGCCTCTTGAGAAACCTATATGCAGGTCAGGAAGCAACAGTTAGAACTGGACATGGAACAACAGACTGGTTCCAAATAGGAAAAGGAGGATGTCAAGGCTGTGTATTGTCACCCTACTTATTTAACTTATATGCAGAGTACATCATGAGAAACGCTGGGCTGGAGGAAGTACAAGCTGGAATCAAGATTGCCGGGAGAAATATCAATAACCTCAGAAATGCAGATGACACCACCCTATGGCAGAAAGTGAAGAAGAACTAAAGAAAGTGAAAGAGGAGATCGGAAAAGTTGGCTTAAAGCACAATGTTCAGAAAACTAAGATTATGGCATCCAGTCCCATCACTTCATGGCAAATAGGTGGGGAAACAGTGGAAACAGTGGCTGACTTTATTTTGAGGGGCTCCAAAATCACTGCAGATGTTGATTGCAGCCATGAAATTTAAAGACGCTTGCTCCTTGGAAGGAAAGCTATGACCCACCTAGACAGCATATTAAAAAGCAGAGATGTTACTTTACCAACAAAGGTCAGTCTAGTCAAGGCTATTGTTTTTCCAGTGGTCATGTATGGATGTGAGAGTTGGACTATAAAGAAAGCTGAGCACTGAAGAATTGATGCTTTTGAACTGTGATGATGGAGAAGACTCTTGAGAGTCCCTTGGACAGCATGGAGATCCAACTAGTCCATCCTAAAAAAAGATTAGTCCTGGGTGTTCATTGGAAGGATGGATGTTGAAGCTGAAACTCCAGTATTTTGGCCACCTGATGCAAAGAGCTGACTCATTTGAAAAGACCCTGATGTCAGGAAAGATTGAGGGCAAGAGGAGAAGGAAACAACAGAGGTTGAGATGGTTTGATGGCCTCACCGACTCGATGGACCTGAGTTTGGGTAAACTCCAGGAGTTGGTGATGGACAGGGAGGCCTGGCGTGCTACGGTTCATGGCATTGCATAGAGTCAGACACGACTGAGCAACTGAACTGAACTCAACTGAGGTCATACAGTATTTATTTTCCTGATCTGGCTTATTACAGTTAGCATAATGTCTTCTAGGTTTATCCGTGTTGTCATAAATGGCAATATTTCCTTCTTTTTAAAAAAGACTGAGCAATATTCCATTATATGTATATACCACATTGTCTTTTCAGTTCTCCTGTCAGATGGACATTTGGGTTATTTCTGTACCCTGACTATTGTGAAAAATGCTGCAGTGAACATGGGAATGCAGACATCTCTTTGATATACTAATTTCATTTTCTTTTTTAAAAATTTAAATTTATTTATTTTTAATTGGAGAATATTTGCTTTACATTATTGTGTTGGTTTCTGCCATATATCAACATGAATCAGCCATAGGTATACATATTCCCCTACCTCATGAACCCCTCTCCCACCTCCCACCAACCACCCCATCCCACCCCTTTAGGTTGTTGCAGAGCTCTGGATTTGAGCACTAGGTGTCATAGAGCAAATGACATTGGCTATCTAATTTTACGTATGATAATGTATATGTTTCATTACTGCCTTCTCAATTTGTCCCACCCTCTCCTTCTCCTACTGTGTTCACAAGTCTGCTCTCTAAACTGCATCTCCATTGCTGCCCTGCAGATAGGTTCATCAGGACCATCTTTCTAAATTCCATGTATATGTATTAATATACAACATTTGTTTTCTCTTTCTGACTTACTTCACTTGTATAACAGGTTTAGATTCATCCACCTTGTTAGAACTGAATCACAAGCATTCATCTTTATGGCTGAGTAATATTCCATTGTGTACATATACAACAATTTCTTTATCCATTCATCTGTCAGTGGACATCTAGGTTGCTTCCATGTCCTAACTATTGTAAATGGTGCTGCAATGAACATTGGGGTACATGTGTCTTTTTCAACTACAATTCCCCAGGTTATATGCCCAGTAGTGGGATTGCTGGGTCATATAGTAGTTTTATTCCTAGTTTTTAAGGAATTCCCATACTGTTATTCATAGTAGCTAAATCAATTTGCATTCCCACCAACAGTGCAAGAGAGTTCCCTTTCCTCCCCATTCTCTCCAGCATTTATTATTTGTAGGTTGTTTTGATGAGGGCCTTTCTGACTGGCCATTCCTGAAGAACTATGGACAGAAGTTCATGACATTGTATAGGAGGCAGTGATCAAGACCATCCCCAAGAAAAAAGAAATGCAAAAAGGCAAAATGGTTGTTTGAGGACGCCTTACAAACAGCTGAGGAAAAAAAGAAGTGAAAGACAAAGGAGAAAAGGAAAGATTTGTATGCAGAGTTCCAAAGAATAGCAGGGAGAGATAAGAAAACCTTCCTCAGTGATCAATGCAAAGAAATAGAGGAAAACAATAGAATGGGGAAGACTAGAGATCTCTTCAAGAAAATTAGAGATACCTAGGGAACACTTCATGTAAAGATGGGCACAATAAAGGACAGAAATGATATGGATCTAACAGAAGCATAAGATATTAAGAAGAGGTGGCAAGAATAACAGAGGAGCTATATCAAAAAAATCTTCATGACCCAGATAACCACAATGGTGTGATCACCCACCTAGATCCAATCATCTTGGAATGCAAAGTCAAGTGGGCCTTAGGAACCATCACTACAAACAAGTTAGTGGAGGTGATGGAATTCCAGTTGAGCTATTTCAAATCCTAAAAGATGATGCTGTGAAAGGGCTGCACTCAATATGCCAGCAAATAGGGAAAACTCAGTAGTGGCCACAGGACTGGAAAAGGTCAGTTTTCATTCCAATCCCAAAGAAAGGCAATGCCAAAGAATGCTCAAATTACTGCATAATTGCACTCATCTCACACACTAGCAAACTGATGCTCAAAATTCTCCAAGTCAGACTTCAGCACTATGTGAACCATGAATTTCCAGATGTTCAAGCTGGATTTAGAAAAGGTAGAGGAACCAGAGTTCAAACTGTCAATATCCATTGGATGATGGAAAAATCAAGAAAGTTCCAGAAAGACATTTATTTCTGATTTATTGACTATGCCAAAGCCTTTGACTGTGTCTATCACAATAAACTATGGAAAATTCTGAAAGAGACGGGAATACCAGACCACCTGACCTGCCTCTTGAGAAACCTGAATGCAGGTCAGGAAGCAGCAGTTAGAACTGGACATGGAACAAAAGACTGGTTCAAAATCGGGAAAGGAGTACATCAAGGCTGTATATCGTCATCCTGCTTATTTAACTTATATGCAGAGTACATCATGCAAAATGCTGGGCAGGATGAAGCACAAGCTGGAATCAAGATTGCCGGGAGAAATATCAATAACCTCAGATACACAGATGACACCATCTTATGGCAGAAAGTGAAGTAGAACTAAAGAACCTCTTGATGAAAGTGAAAGAGGAGAGTGAAAAAGTTGGCTTAAAACTCAACATTCAGAAAACTAAGATCATGGCAACCAGTCCCATCACTTCATGGCAAATAGATAGGGAGATAATGGAAACAGTAACAGACTTTATTTTGGGGGGCCCCAAAATCACTGCAGATGGTTATTGTAGCCATGAAATTAAAAGATGCTTGCTCCTTGGAAGAAAAGCTATGACCCACCTAGACAGCATATTATAAAACAGAGACATTAGTTTGCCAACAAAGGTCCATCTAGTCAAAGCTATGATTTTTCCAGTATTCATGTATGGATGTGAGAGTTGGACTATAAAGAAAGCTGAGCTCAAAGAATTCATGCTTTTGAACAGTGGTGTTGGAGAAGACTCTTGAGAGTCCCTTGGACAGCAAGGAGATCAAACCAGTCCATCCTAAAGTAAGTCAGTCCTGAATATTCATTGGAAGGAGTGATGTTGAAGCTGAAACTCCAATACTTTGGCCCCCTTATATGAAGAACTGACTCATTTGAAGAGACCCTTATGCTGTGAAAGATTGAAGGCAGGAGGAGAAGGGGACTACAGTGGATGAGATGGTTGGATGGCATCACCAACACAATGGACATGAGTTTGAGCAAGCTCCGGGAGTTGGTGATGGACAAGGAAGTCTGGTGTGCTGCAGTCCATGGGGTCTCAAAGAGTCGGACACGACTGAGCAACTGAATGAACTGAATTGATTCTGACTGGTGTGAGTTGATAACTCATTATAGTTTTTATTTGCATTTCTCTAATAATCAGCAATGATAAGTATCTTTTCATGTGTTTATTAGCCATCTGTATGTCTTGTTTGGAGAAATGTCTGCTTAGTTCTTCAGCCCAATTTTTGATTGGGTTGTTTGTTGGTACTGAGCTGAATAAACTAGTTGTATATTTTGGAGATAAATCCTTTGTCAGTTGTTTCATTTGCTATTATTTTCCCCCATTCTTAGGGATGTCTTTCCATCTTGTTTATGGTTTCCTTTGCTGCAGAGGAGCTTTTTAGCTTAATTAAATCCCATTTGTTAATATTTGTTTTTATCTCCATTACTTTGTGAGTTGTATCATAGAAGCTATTGCTGTGATTTATGTCAAAGAACGTTCTGACTATGTTTTCCTCTATGAGTTTTCTAGTTTCTGGTCTTACAATTTAGGTCTTTAATCCATTATGAGTTTGTTTTTCTATGTGGTGTTAGGAGTTATTCTAATTTCATTCTTTTCCATACAGCTGTTTAAGTTTCCTAGCACAACATATGGAAGAGGCTGTCTTTTCCCCATTGTATGTTCTTGCCTCCTTTGTCAAAGATAAGCTACTCATATGTGCATGGGTTTATCTTTTGCCTTTCTATATTGTTCCATCAGTATATATTTCTGTTTTTGTGCTAGTATCATACTATCTTGATTACTGTAGCTTTGTAGTATAGTCTGAAATAAGGAAGGTTGATTCCTCCAATTGTTTTCTTCCCTAAGATTGCTTTGGCTATCTGGGGTGTTTTGTGTTTCCATACAAATTGTGAAATTTTTTGTTCTAGTTCTGTGAAAAATGCCTTTGGTAGCTTGATGTACTGTGCTTAGTCACTCAGTTGTGATCCCAAGGACTATAGCCCACCAGGCTCCTCTGTCCATGGGAGTTCTCCAGGCAAGAATACTGGAGTGGGATGTCATGCTCCCTCCAGGGGATCTTCCCAACCCAGGGATCAAACCCAGGTTTCCTGCACTGCAGGCAGATTCTTTACCATCTGAGCCACCAGGGAAGCCCTTGGTAGTTTGATAGCAATTGCATTATATTGGTAGATGGCTTTGGGTATTATAGTCATTTTCACAATATTGATTCTTCCAATTCAGGAACATGGTATGTCTCTCCATCTGTTTATGTTGCCTTTGATTACTTTCATCAGTAGTTTCATCATAAGTTTCATCTTATAATTATTTGCATATAGGTCTTTTATCTCTTTAGGTAGGTTTCATACAAAGATGGGCACAATAAAGGACAGAAATGGTATGGACTTAACAGAAACAGAAGATATTAAGAACAGGTGGCAAGAATGCACAGAAGAACTATATGAAAAAGGTCTTAATGACCCAGATAACCATGATGATTATCTGGGCCTAGAGCTAGACATCCTGGAGTATGAAGTCAAGTGGGCCTTAGAAAGCCTTACTACGAACAAAGCTAGTGGATGTGATTGAATTTCAGCTGAGATATTTCAAATCCTAAAAGATGACTCTGTGAAAGGTTTTCACTCAATATGTCATCAAATTTGGAAAATTCAACAGTGGCCACGGGACTGGAAAATGTCAGTTTTTAGTCCAATCCCAAAGATGGGCAATGCCAAAGAATGTTCAAACTGCCACACAATTGCATTCATTTCACATGCTAGCAAGGTAATGCTCAAAATCCTTCAAGCTAGACTTCAACAGTATGTGTACCAAGAACTTCCAGATATACAAGCTGGATTTAGAAAAGGCAGAGGAACTGGAGATCAAATTGCCAGCATATATTGGATCATAGAGAAAGCTAAGGAATTCCAGAAAAACATCTACATCTCTTTTGTTGAGTACACTAAAGCCTTTTACTGTGTGGATCAAAATAAACTGTGGAAAATACTTAAAGAGATGGGAATAGCAGACCACCTTACTTGTCTTCTGGAAACCTGTATATGGGTCAAGAAGCAACAGTTAGAACTGGACATGAAACAACAGACTGGTTCCAAATTGGCAAAGAAGTATTACAAGGATGTATATTGTCACCCTGCTTATTTAACTTATATGCAGAGTACATCATGTGAAATGCTGGCCTGAGTGAAGCTCAAGCTGGAATCAAGATTGCCAGAAGAAATATCAGCAACCTCAGATATGTAGATGTTACCACGCTAATGGCAGAAAGTGAAGAGAATGACCCTCTTGATAAGGGTGAAAGAGGAGAATGAAAAAAATGGCTTGAAACTCAACAATCAATGAACTAGGATCATGGCAAACAGTCCCGTGACTTCCTGGCAAATAGAAGGGGAAAAAGTGGAAGCAGTGTCAGATTTTATTTTCTTGGGCTCCAAAATCACTGTGGACAATGACTGTAGCCATGAAATTCAAATTTGCTCCTTAGAAAAAAACTATGAAAAATCTGGATAGTGTATTAAAAAGCAGAGACATCAGTTTGTTGACAATGATCCATATAGTCAGAGCTATGGTTTTTCCAGCAGTCATGCACAGATGTGAGATTGGTCCATAAAGAAGACTGGGCACCAAAGAATTGATGCTTTCAAATTGTGGTGTTGAAAAAGACTCTTGAGAGTCCCTTGGCAGCAAAGAAATAAAACCAGTCAATCCTAAAGGAAGTCAACCCTGAATATACATTGGAATGACTGATGCTGAAGCTGCAGCTCCAATATTTTGGCCACTTGATGCAAAGAGCGACTCATTGGAAAACACTCTGATACTGGGAAAGATTGAATGGAAAAGAAGGGGGTGGCAGAGGATGAGATGTTTGGATGGCATCACTGACTCAGTGGACATGAATTTGAGCAAACTCTGGGAGATAGTGGAGGACAGAAGAGCCTGGTATGCTGCCGTCCATGGAGTCGCAAAGAGACATGACTTTGCAATTGAACAGCAACAAATTGTAGGCATATTTTCAATTTTTTGAGGAACCACAATACTGTTACATAGAAATTAGACCTTTTTACAATCTCACCACCATACACGTGTGTTCCAGTTTCTCCACATCCTCATCAATACTTCTGATTTTCTTGTTTTCATTTGCATTGGTAAGGATCCTAATGGATGTGAAATGATATCTCATTGTGGTTTTGATTTTCATTTCTTTAATGATTAATGATATTCAGCATTTTTTCACATGCTTGTACGTGATTTGTATATCATTTTTGAAGAATAGTCAAGTATTTTAGCTACTTTTAATCTCAGTTATTTGTTTTTTATTATTATCGAGTTGCAATAGTTATATGATTTGCAAATATATGCTCTCATTTCATTGATTGCTTTCTCTTCTGATGCATGGAAAGGTATGTTTATGTAGTTCAAATTCTCTATTTTTCCTTTTGTTTCCTTGCTTCTAGTGTCACATCCATTATATCCTTGACAAGTCCAGTGTCATCAAGATGCTCCAATATGTTTTTCTAAGAGTTTTACTTTTTTTTTTTCAGTGTTACATTTAGGTCTTCAACTTGTTTTGAGTTAATTATTATATATAGTGTAATATAAGAGTTCAACTGCATTTTTTTCATGTAGATTTCCAGTTTTACCCACACCATTACCTGAATAGATTTTTAAAAATCTATTGAATGGTCTTATCATCCTTGTCAAAGATCATAAATGCCTGGGCTTGTTGCACAGTTTTCTATTCCATTGGTATATATGTCTGTCTGTTTTTAATACTGCAATATTTTGATTTCTGTAACTTTGTGATATAGAGCAGAAGCAGATTTTTTTGGAATTCCCTTGTGATCCAGAAGATGTTGGTAATTTGATCTCTGGTTCCTCTGCCTTTTCTAAATCCACCTTGAACATCTGGAAGTTCTCAGTTCACGTATGTACTGCTGATGCCTAGCTTGAAGGATTTTGAGCATAATCTTGCTAACATGTGAAATGAATGGAATTGTATAGCAATTTGAACGTTCTTTGGCATTGCCTTTCTTTGGGATTGGAATGAAAATTGACCTTTTCCAGTCCTGTGGCCACTGCTGGGTTGTCCAAATTTGCTGGCATATTTAGTTCAGTTCAGTTCAGTTCATTTCAGTCGCTCAGTTATGTCCAACTCTTTGCGACCCCATGAACCGCAGCACACCAGGCCTCCCTGTCCATCACCAGCTCCCAGAGTCCACCCAAACCCACGTCCATTGAGTCGGTGTTGCCATCCAACCATCTCATCCTCTGTCGTCCCCTTCTCCTCCTGCCCTCAATCTTTCCCAGCATCTAGTATGACCCTTCAACAGCATCATCTTAGGATTTGAATTAGCTCAGCTAGAATCCCATCACCTCCACTAGTTTTGTTAGTAGCAGTGCTTCCTAAGGCCTACTTGACTTCACACTTGAAGATGTCTTGCTCTAGATCAGTGACCACATCATCACATCGTGGTTATCTGGGTCATTACAAGGTTTTTTGTACAGTTCTTCTATGTATTCTTGTCACCTCTGAGATATCTGTACGCAGGCGAAGAAGCAATGGTTAGAACTGGACATTGAACGACAGACCAGTTCAAAATTGGGAAAGGATATGTCAAGGCTGTATATTGTCACCCTATTTATTTAACTTACATGCAGAGTACATAATACAAAATACTGGGCTGGATGACTCACAAGCTGGAATCAAGTTTTCTGGGAAAAATATCAACAATCTCAGATATGGATATGACACCACTTTAATGGACAAAAGTGAAGAGGAACTAAAGAGCCTATTGATGAAGTTGAAAGAGGAGAGTGGAAAAGCTGGCTTAAAACTGAACATTCAAACAACCAAGATCATGGCATCTGGGCCCATCACTTCAAGGCAAATAGATGGGGAAAAAATAGAAACAATGTCAGATTTCATTTTCTTGTCTCCAAAGTCATTGTGGACAATGACTGCTGCCACAACATTAAAAGACACTTGCTCCTTAGAAAAAAAGCTATGACAAACATAGTGTATTAAAAAGCAGATACATCACTTTGCCAACAAAGGTCTGTATAGTCAAAGCTATGGTTTTTCTGGTAGTCATGTATAGATGTGAGAGTTTGATCATAAAGAAGGCTGAGTACCAAAGATCTGATGCTTTCTAACTGTGGTGCTGGAGAATACTCTTGAGAGTTCCTTGGACAGCAAGATCAAGCCACTCAATCTTAAAGAAAGTCAACTCTGAATATTCATTTAAAGGACTGATGCTGAAGCTGAAGCTCCAATACTTTGGCCACCTGATGGGACGAAACAATTCACTGGGAATAGATCCTGATACTGGCAAAGATGGAGGGCAAAAAGAGAAGGGGGTGACAGAGGATGAGATGGTTGGATGGCATCACCAACTCAATGCACATAATTTTGAGCAAACTCAGGGAGATGATGAAGGACAGGGAAGCCTGGCATGCTATAATTCATGGGGTTGCAAAGGGTCAGACATGACTTAGCGACTGAACAACTTTGTAATATATCTTGAAATCAGAAAGTGTGTGGCATCCAGGTTTGTTCCTTTTTAAGATTTTGACTATTGAGTGTCCCTTTCGATTTCGTATGAATTTTAGGATAGGTTTTCAAAAATTCTTCAAAAATACCATTGGGATTCTGAAAGAAATTGTGTTGTATCCATAGATCACTTTGTATAGTCTTGATATCTTAGCAGTGTTAAATCTTTCAGTCTGTAAACATGGCATATCTTCCTATTTATTTGGGTTATTATTTATTTAGATTGGTACAAAAGTAACTGTGGTTTCAGACTATGAATTTTAAAAATCACTATAAATAGGCTCAAACACATCTTTACTAATCAATATAGAAATCATTACACTCAACACTTTTTTGCCAGTGAGAAATAAATTTGTTTATTCCTGTAGTGTAAAAATCTATGCTTCGCAATTTGACAAATCCTTGGAAAGTATTTTCTGCTTCCTGCTGGTTGTGGAAGCATTTTGCCTGCAAAAAGCTGAGATGCTTGAAGGAGAGGCAGTCAGTTGGTGAGAGGTCAGCTGAATATGGCCGTTAAGGCAAAGCTTTGTTATCCCAATTCATTCAACTTTTGAAGCATTGACTGTGCAACATGTGGTGGTGCATTGTAATGGAGAAGAATTGGGCCCATTCTGTGGAACAATGCCAGCTGCAGGCATTGCAGTTTTCAGTGCATCTCATTGATTTGCTGAAAATACTTCTCAGATATAATGGTTTTGCCAGGATTCAGAAAGCTGCAGTGGATCAGACAGGCAGTAGACCACCAAACAATGACCATGACCTTTTTTTAGTGCAATTTTGGCTTTGGGAAGTGCTTTGGAGCTTCTTCTCAGTCCTGCCACTGAGCTAGTTGTTGCCAGTTGTTGTGTAAAATCCACTTTTTGTTGCACATCACAATCCAATCTAGAAATGGTTTTTTGTTGCTGCCTAGAATAAGAGAAGATGACATTGCAAAATGATGATGTTTTTTATTTTCGGTCCACTCACAAGGCACCAACTTTTCAAACCTTTTCAGCTATCCAATTTGCTTCAAATATCGAATGACTATAGATTGGTTGACATTGAGTTTTTTGGCAACTTCTTGTGTAGTTGTAATAGGATCGGCTTTGATAATTGCTCTCAATTGGTCATTGTCCACTTCCAAAGACAGCCACTACTTTCCTCATTTTCAAGGCTCTCATTTCCTTTGCAAAACTTTTTGAATAACCACTGCACTGTACATCCATTATCAGTTTCTGAGTCAAATGCATTGTTGATGTTGGACTTTGCTTTACAACCTATTTTGAACTTGAATAAGAAACTTTCTTGAATTTGCTTTTTGTCTACCATCATTTCTATAGTCTAAAATAAATATAAAATAATAACTGGGGTTATTATTAATAGTGAAGGAGAGGGAAGCCTGGTGTGCTGCAGTCCATGGGGTTGCAAAGAGTTGGACACAACTGAGTGACTGAACAACAACAACAAACAGCAAGTAATGTCATTTCAAGAAACATAAAGCGAGAAATGCACATTAAAATGATGTGTAACGTAAGTACCCTTATTTAAGAATGTATTCCAATGTCAAATGTCAATGTTCAACAATGTAAAATCACAATTATTTTTGCACCAACCTAACACTTGGCATGAGGAGAAGGGCATGACAGAGGATGAGATGGTTGGGTGGCATCACTGACTCGATGGACATGAATTTGAGCAAGCTCCAAGAGTTGGTGATGGACAGGGAGGCCTGGCGTGCTGTGGTCCATGGGGTCGCAAAAAGTCAGACATGACTGAGTGACTGAAATGAACTAAACTGAATACTTTCAACAGTATTTTATAATTTTCAGCAATGTTTTGTAATTTTCACCCTCTAAATTAGTTTAGTTTCATCCTCTAACTATAAAACAAACAAACAGGGATGAACAATACACTGGAAGGAATCAATAGAAGAATAACTGAGGCAGAATAATGAATAAATGACCTGGAAAATAGGAAGGTGGAAATCAGTGCTGCAAAACAGAATATAGAAAAAAGAATGAAAAGGATAATAAATGAAGACAGCCTAAGAGACCTCTGGAACAACATTAAACGCACCAACATTTCCATTACCAGGGTCCCGGAAGGAGAAGAAAGAGAGAGGACCTGAGAAAATATTTGAAGAAATACTAGCTGAAAATGTCCTTAATATGGGAAGGGAGATAGTCAACCAAGTCCATGAAGAGCAAAGAATCTTAGGCAGGATAAACAAAAAGAGGAACACACTGAGACACATGGTGTTCAAACTGATGAAAATTAGAGACAAAGATAAAACATTTAAAGCATCAACAGAAAAATGACAAATAACATATAAAGGAAGTGTCAAAAGGTTATCACCTGATTTTTCAACAGGAACTCTGCATGTCAGAAGAATGAGCATGATATATTTAAACTGATGAAAGAGAAAAAACCTAAAACCAAGAATACTCTACCCAGCAAGACTCCCACTTGATGGAGAAATGAAAAACTTTAAAGACAAGCAAAAGTTCAGAGAATTCAGTACCACCAAACCAGCTTTACAACAAATGCTGAAGGAATGTCTCTAGGCATGAATGGAGATGAGTTTACTTCTTCCTTTCCAACTTGAAAGCTATACATTTGTTTATTTGTTTATGACTAATTACTCCAGCCAGATTTTCATTACCATGTTGAAAAAAAATGGTGAGAGTGCACATCAATGTTTTGTCCCTAATCTTAGAAAAATAAGTTTAGGTTTTCACCATTGTGTATGACATTCACCCTGGGATTTTCACAGATGGCTTTTATTATATTCAAGTAGTTTCCTTCTAACTCGAGTTTATTGAGTGTTTTTTTAATCATGAAAATATGTTAAATGTTGTCAAATCATTTTCTGCCTCCACTGACAAGATCATGCATTTTGTTGCCCTCTCATTCTGTAATGAAGGGAGTAATGTGTTCACTTGGTTAATTTTAAAATTTTTATTATTACTTCATAATGTAAAAACCTTGATATTTTATATTCTGGGGAAATCTTTCTTCTATTTAAATTTTGTATTCAAGTATAGTTGATTTCCAATGTTGTTTTATTTTCTGGTATGCAGCAAAGTAATTATTATATATATTCTTTCCCATATTCTTTTCCATTATAGGTTATTATAAGATATTAAATATTATTTTCTGGGCTATACAATAGGCTCTTGTTGTTTATCTATTTCGTATACAGTAGTGTGTATCTGTTAATTCCAAGCGTCTAATTTATCTGTCTCTCTTCTTCCCCTTTGATAACCGTTTGTTTTCTATGGCTGTGAGTCTGTTTCTATTTTGTAAATAAGTTCATTAGTATCGTTGTTTTTTAGATTTCACATATAAGTGATATCATATGATATTTTTCTTTCTATGTCTGAATTACTTCACTTAGTATGATAATCTCTAGATCAATCCATGTTGCCACAAATGTCAATATTTAATTTTTAATGGCTGAATAATATTCCATTGTATATATGTACCATATCTTCTTTATCCATTCATCTATCAATGCAAATTTAAGTTGTTTTATGTCATGGCTGTTGTAAATTGTGCTGCAATGAACATTGGTGTGCATGTATGTTTCAAATTAGAGCTTTTGTGTTTTCCGAATGTATGCTCAGGGGTGGGATTATTGAATCATATGATAATTCTATCTTTAGTTTTTAAGGAATTTTCATAGTGTTCTCTATAGTGGTTGTACAAATTTACATTCCCACCAATCGTCTAGGAGCATTCCCTTTTCTTCACACCTTCTCCAGCATTTATCATTTGTAGACTTTTTGATGATGGCAAGGCTAATTGGTGTGACGTGATACTGCATTGTAGTTTTGATTTGCATTTCTCTAATAATTAGTAACTTTGAGCTCCTTTTCATGTGTGTTTTTTTTGTTTGTTTTTTTTTTTTTTTTGGCCATCTGTATGTCTTCTTTGAAGAAATGTTCTCTTTGCTTCAGTTTTCTGCCCATTTTTCAATTGGATTGTTTGTTTATTTGATATTGAACTGTAATAGCTGTTTGTATATTTTGGAAATTAAACCCATGTTAGCTGCATCATTAGCAAATATTTTCTCCCAGCTCATAGATTATCTTTCATTTTATATATGGTTTCCTTTGCTGTGCAAAAGCTTTTAGATTTGATTAGGTTCCTTTTATTTTTGCTTTTGTTTCTTTTGCCTTGGGAGACTGACTTAAGAAATTATTGCTACAATTTATGTTAGAGAATGTTTTGCCTATGTTCTCTTCCAGGAGTTTTATGGTGGAACACCTTATTTTTAAGTCTTTACATCATTTTGAGCTTATTTTTGTGTATGGTGTGAAGGAACTTTCAAATTTTGTTGATTTACCTGAGCTGTCCAGCTTTCCCAACACTCATTCTTGATACACTGTCTTTTCTTCATTGTATATTCTTGCATCCTTGGTCAAAGAATGAATAACTGTAGGTGTGAGTGTTTACTCCTGGGCCTGCTATACTTTTCCACTGAACTATGTGTCTGTTTTGTCAATACCATGCTTTTTTGATTACTATCTATTTGTAGTATTGTCTGAAGTGTGGAAAAGTTATGCCTCCAGCTTTATTCTTTTTCCTCAAAATGGCTTTGACAATTCTGGATCTTTTGTGGTTTTATATAAATTTTAGGATTATTTGCTCTAGTTCTGTGAAAATGTCACGGATAATTTGATAGTGCATTGCATGTGTGCTCAGTCATGTCCGAATCTGAGTCTATGGTCTCATAAATGGTCTCTATCCATGGAATGTTCTAGGCAAGTATACTGGATTGGGTTGCCATTTCCTACACTATGGGATCTTCCTGACACAGGGATCAAACCTATGTCTCTTGCATCTTCTGCATTGGCAAGCAGATTCTTTACCACTGTGCCTTCTAGATCACATTTAATTGTAGAATGCTTTGAGTATTATAGACATTTTAACAATATGAATTCTTTCAATCCAAAAGCATGGAATATTCCCTTTATCAGTGTTTAACAGTTCTCAGCATAGAGTCTTTCACCTCCTTGGTCAGGTTTATTCCTAAGTATTTCATTTAATTTTTTGATGTGATTTTTAAAGTTTTTTTTTTTTTTTACTTTGTGATATTTCATTATTAGTGTGAAGATATGCAATAGAGTTCTGTATGTTAATCTTGTATCCTGCTACCTCATTGAGTTTGCTTATCCTTTTTAATAGTGTTTGTGTGTAGTCTATAGGGTATTCTATATGGAGTATCTTGTAATCTGCATATAATGACAAATTCTACCTCTTTTCTTCCAACATGGGTATATTTTATTTTATTTTCTTGTGTGATTGCTATCACTAAGACTTCCAGTACTATGTTGAATTGAAGTGGTGAGAGTGAGCATCTTGTCTTATTTCAGATTTTAGCAGGAATGGTTTCAGCTTTTCATTGATGAGTATTATGCTGGCTGTGAGTTTGCCATGTAGAGCTTTTTATTGTGCTATGTTCCCTCTACTCCCACTTTGGTGAGAGTTTTTATCATGACTAGATGTTGAATTTTATCTAATGATTTTTCTGCATCTATTTAGATGATCATGTGGTTTCTCTGGTGTATCATGTTTCATGAGATCATGTGTTTCTGTGGTGTTTCGTGTGGTGTATCACACTGATTGATTTGCATGTGTTGAATCATCCTTGTGACCCTGGGATGAATCTGACTTGATCATGATGTATGGTTTTTTTTAAATTAAATTTATTTATTTTAATTAGAGGCTAATTACTTTACAATATTGTATTGGTTTTAACATGAATCCGCCACAGGTGTACATGTGTATGGTTCTTTTTATGTGCTGTTGGACTCAGTTTGCTAATGTTTTGTTCAGAATCCTTGCATCTATATTAATCAAAGATGTTGGCCTATGTATATATTTTTGGGAGTGTGTTTGTCTGGTTTGGAATCACAGTGATTGTGGTCTCTTAGAATGACTTTGGGAATGTTCCTTTTCATTCAATATTTTGGAAAAGTTTGAAAAGTATTGATATAAGTTTTTCTTTGTATGTTTGATAGAATTCCCCAGTGAAGCCATTCAGTCCTGGACTTCTGTCTGCAGGGAGGTTTTTTTTTTTTTTAACTGCAAATTTTATTGTATGTCTAGTGATGGATTTGTTCCAATTATCTAGTTTTTTTCTTGATTAAATTTTGGTCAGCTGTATATGTCTAGAAACTTTCTAGAAACATGTCCATTTGTTCTAGGTTGTGCAATTTGTTGGCAAATGTTCATAGCATTCTCTTGTATAGATTTTTTATTTTTTATTTTTTTTGTATTTTGGGATATATTGGTTATTATTTTTTCTCTTTCATTATGTTTTGTTAATTTGAGATCTCCATCTTTTCTTTCTTTCTTCTTATATATATGTATACCTGTACATATATATATCCAGTTCCAGTTCAGTTGCTCAGTCGCGTCCAACTCTTTGCGACCCCATGAACTGCAGCACGCCAGGCCTCCCTGTCCATCACCAACTGCCAGAGTCTACCCAAACCCATGTCCATTGAGTAGGTGAGGCCATCCAATGATCTCATCCTCTCTCGTCCCCTTCTCCTCCTGCCCTCCAATCTTTCCCAGCATCAGGGTCTTTTCAAATGAGTCAGCTCTTTGCATCAGGTGGCCAAAGTATTGGAGTTTCAGCTTCAACATCAGTCCTTCCAATGAATATTCAGGACTGATTTCCTTTAGGATGGACTGGTTGGATCTCCTTGCAGTCCAAGGGACTCTCAAGAGTCTTCTCCAACACCACAGTTCAAAAGCATCAATTCTTCAGCGCTCAGCTTTCTTTATAGTCCAACTCTCACATCCATACATGACTACTGGAAAAACCATAGCCTTGACTAGATGGATCTTTGTTGACAAAGTAATTATATATGTGTGTGTGTGTGTGTGTGTGTGTGTGTGTGTGTGTGTGTGTGTGTGTCTCCCCTACCTCCACTCCTCCAGTCTCACATTCTAGGTGATCACAGAATGCCAGACTGGGCTCCTGTGTTATGTAGCAACTTCCCACTAGCTCTCTATTTCACATGCATCATGTGTATTTTTTTAAGAACTAATCCAATCATCACCTGAGGTCCTTTGCAGACACAGCTTCAACAGAAGTATTATGATTTTACATTTTGAAAAGTCATTATTTTCACTCAGTCTTATGATGCCTCATGGAAAATAAAGATTCTTTTGAAGATGAATAGTAGAGGCCTTGATAATCTGAGTTAGGAAAAGCATTTTCATAATTGAATATGGTCTGTGTTCACCTTTTCCTTCTCACATATGGAATTTTCCCATTTGCCCATGAATCCTCCCAATTCAAGCATCTCTTAAGTCAGCTCAACTAGAACAGAATGACTAATCATAACACCAGTATTTAGGGAAGAATCTGAAAAATATGATTTTTTCCAGTTTCCCAGAAGTCACCCTAGTCTGTGTAAAGTTTAAACCTATTATTAAGTTAATTCCTAGTACTAGTTGATGCTGCACAAGGAGAGACACAAGGTCATGATGGGGGAGATTGTTAAGAAACAGCTTGCAAGAAGTGGTTTATTTTAAATAGTGGAATATCTTCTGTTTAGCAAACACTTAGTTAGATTTATAAACTCTATAACCAGAAACAGTGTTGTGGAACAATTTAAAAATATAATCTCTAAAAGATCAGTACCAGGGTGTGAAGTGCATGCCAAATGACTACATATACTTAATATCCTTGATCTAGAGGAATTGTCCTTTGATGTCTCTCTTCTTTCCTTTTTAAAATTGGACTAAAACATATCCACAACACAGGAATGATGTGCAGATTAAAAGAATTGCTGAGTATATATTTTAGAACATTGCACAGGCAACAGTGTTAAATGCTTATATTAGGCATAATTAGAAGTTTCCCTTGCACAAGAGATGGTATCACTACCTTCAGATCCCTTGTAAATCACAGAGCTGTGCACACTCACATAGTCCATCAGAGTGATCCTGCTCTGTCTACTTCTGCTTCATTGACTATACTAAAGCCTTTGACTGTGTGGCTCACAACAAACAGTGGAAAATTATTCTACAGATGGGAATACCAGACCAACCTACCTGCCTCCTGAGAAATGTGTATGGAGGCCAATAAGCAACAGTTAGAATTGGACATGGAACAATGGGCTAGTTCCAAATTGGGAAAGGAGTATGTCAAGGCTGTATCATGTTACCTTGCTTATTTAACTTATTTTACTGTCTTCCATATGAATTCTCCTGAGGGCAGAAAAAAAGCTCTGGCCACCTGCTCTTCCCACCTCAGTGTGGTGAGCCTTACATGATGCAGAGTACATTTTGAACTGTGTTGTTGGAGAAGACTCTTGAGAGTCCCATGGACTGCAAGATCAAACCATTCAGTCTTAAATGAAATCAGTCCTGAATATTCACTGGAAGGACTGATGCTGAAGCTGAAGCTCCACTACTTTGGCCACCTGATGCGAAGAACTGACTTAGAAAAGACCCTGATTCTGTGGAAGATTGAAGGCAGGAGGAGAAGGGGATGACAGAGGATGAGATGGTTGGATGGCTTCACTGACTCAATGGACATGAGTTTGAACAAGCTTCAGGAGTTGGTGATGGACAGGGAAGCCTGGCATGCTGCAGTCCATGGAGTCGCAAAGAATTGGATATGACTGAGGGACTGAACTGAATAATAAAATTGAGAACTCATGAAATCATCTGAAAAGTGCAAACCTGAATATACCAATATGGTGCAAATTAGAGTGTATCGATGGTAAGTGTAGGACATGTGATTGAAAAGCTACATTGTGCGTGCATGGTTAGTTTCTCAGTCATGTCTAACTTTTTGCAACCCCATGAACTGTAGCTTGCCAGGCTCCTCTGTCCATGGTGTTTTTCAAGCAAGGATACTAGAGTGGGTAGTCATTGTTTTCTCCAGGGGATCTTTCCAACCCAGGGGTTAAACCTGAGTCTCCTGCATTGCAGACAGATTCTTTACCATCTGAGCCACCAAAGCAGCTAGAAAAGGTACATTAGGACCATGTTATTTATCAGGTTATCTTGAATTTTGTAAAGCTTATTGAATATATATGCCTACATCAGCTTCCTTACGAATTTGATTTGTGAGCTCTGGGAAAATTGGATATGTATGTTATGATCAGTCAAGTAGCATAACACTGTTAAATAGGAATTCCCCTGTTGCCATTGTAGTATGGTTCACATTACTTGAAATCTGAAAGAAAAAGTGTCATTTCTTTAATATTGTTGAAAACTGAAATCCAGAGTTAAATTTTTCCTAATAGCATCAGCATTAAATGGGGAACAATAGAGAATAGGAGTTCTTTAAAAAAAAAAAAAAAAGTGGCATCATCTTTTCACTATAAACATCAGCTTTCTCCATAGAATGTTCCTCAGAGCCTCCAATACCTCCTTGTTCCTCAGGCTATAGATAAGGGGGTTGAGCATGGGGGTGATGATAACATCAAACACAAAGAGACACTGGTCCACATCTGCGGGGAGAGAGGAACCTGGGGTCGTGTAGATGATCATAGCTGGACCAAAGTACAGGCTCACTACACTGAGGTGGGAAGAGCAGGTGGCCAGAGCTTTGTTTCTTCCCTCAGGGGCATTCATATGGAGGACAGTGAGAAAGATGAGGATGTAGGACGTCAAGATGAGTCCAAAAGGTATGAGGAGGAACACAATGCCAGATGCCAACACCACCTTCTCATAGGTTGAGGTATCCTCACAAGAGAGCTTCAGAAGGGCCATAACCTCACAGAAGAAATGGTGAACCTCCCTGGAGTCACAAGTAGAGAAATTCATGGCATAAACTGTGTGCATAAGGGAGATGAGCATACCCCCAACCCATGAACCAATGGCCATTTGCAAACAGACTCTAGGGGTCATGATGACTGGGTATCTGAGGGGGTAACAGATGGCCAGATAGCGGTCAAAGGCCATGAGTGTCAGGAGAACACACTCAGCCACTCCTAGCATCAAGTAAAGAAAGAGTTGGGCTCCACAGCCAATGTGAGAGATGAAACTCTGTCCAGAGAAGAAATCAGTGACCATCTTCGGGACAGTGGTGGAGATTAGGGTGAGGTCCATGAGAGAGAGCTGGCTGAGTAGGAAATACATAGGGGTGTGAAGGTGGGCATCACGCCACACCAGTAGGGCCAAGACTGAGTTTCCAGTGATGGCAACCCCAAGAACGAAGAGAATTATGGTGACAAGAAGGCCAGGATGCCTGGAGTCTGAGAAGAGGCCCAAGAGAATAAAGTCAGTAATGGAGGATTCATTTCCTTGCTTCATGTCTTAGTTGACTGGTTTGATCTGGAGGATCAAGGGAGAAAAACACAGAAAGTGAGACTGCTCTTCCTTTTTTTTTTTTTTTTTTATTAAGTTTATTAAATATTTTAAAAAAAAATCACATGCTCCCCATCCTGAACCCTCCTCCCTCCCAACCTCCCCATACCATCCCCCTGGGCCTTCCCAGCGCACCAGCCCCAAGCATCCAGCATCGTGCACTGAACCTGGACTGGCATCTCGTTTCATACATGACATTTCACATGTTTCAATGACATTCTCCCAAATCTTCCCACCCTCTCCCACAGAGTCCATAAGACTGTTCTATACATCAGTGTCTCTTTTGCTGTCTCGTACACAGGGTTATCGTTACCATCTTTCTAAATTCCATATACATGCTCTTCCTTTGTAAATATACCACTGACTTTTATCTTTTCCCAAAAATCAAATATTTATGAAGTGAATTCAAATATATAGTAGTATATTTAAATGTGGGCCAGATTAATGATTTGGCATCCACTGATATTTAAAAACATTATTTAGCAATCCATCTGACAGGATAGTCAATGCAAATGAAGAAAATATATTTTGGTCATATTGTTTAGCATTGTTTGGCACATTGTTGCTATAATTGTGTTAAGGATTAGAAGTGTGATCTTCATTCAGTATGAAAATTTCATACATCTTGGTGGTGTGATATACACCCAGACTTCTTCCAAAGTGGATTTTAATGCACAGCCACCACTGGGATCTGGGATGTCGGCATATTTATTGCTTGTAGATTCTCCAACTAAGTCTAGATTTATCCTTAGGGAGCTCAGAGATCACAAGCAGGTGGCCTGGTTATGGGTGAGAAATTTAACTGCCTAGTTCTGTAGAAAATGTCAAGAAGAGACAGTGGGATAAGTAAGGATAAGGGAGAAATCTGGGAAGTGGAGAGACATGATGGCAAGACAGAATGACAAGTAACAACTGGTGATGGAAGAAGTATCCTTTTTCAATCCATCTTCTCATGAGCATTATTCGCACCATATGTCTGCCTGACCATTCTATTGAAAGCATATCACTGGCTTGCTTTATTCCCTAACCCTTATTTTGCATTCCTTCACCATCTGAAATCTTACTATTATTTGCATGTTTATTTATCTATTGTTTGTTCCCCCCATGAAAATGCAGGTTCTCTGAGAGCAAAGTATTAAGTATTGTTTCCTCAGTGCCAGTAAAGAACACAGCAGGTACCAGGCACTCAGTCAGAATTTATGGGACACAGAAAAGGATGAAAAGCTTCTATACATACAGAGAGAGTTGAAGAAACAAAGATAAAGACCAGAATTCCTAGCAGAGTATCATTATATAAATGGCTTAATCACATGCTCCTGGTGCTGACATTGATGTTCTACTCCCAAGAAACTCTTTATCTGCTGGCATTTTCCATGATTTTCCAAATCCAAGTTGGCCTCATTCTTCAGCTCCTCCAACTTCTATGCACAACTAAGGTCCCAGAGCTGCTCAGCAGGGAGTGGAGTGGAGCTGGACTTTCGACTAAGGGGAGGTGGCCTGTGCAAAATCAAAATGAACAGCATGAATTTTCCAGCTCTGGATATGGCTATCTCATACATATATCTAAGTTTAAAGAATTGAAAAAGTGATTTTCCAACATGATAGCATTGTGTTAAAGTAAGCAAATGAACTGAGTTCATCTCACAAACGAGTGACTAGGGAGAGGGTTCTATGCAGCCCTGCCCTGGCCTTTATGATTGTATGTTGAATTTACAAATTCAAGCATGAATTTGAGCATACATTGGTGAATGTGTAAATCTGAAGCCAGTATTTTAAATAGTTATGACTATATTGAATAATATGATTCTTTTTTTGAAACTAGGTTTGGTTAGAACTTCTTTCCAAAGCCTAGAAAACAACAAAGATGTTAAGATGTGTTTGATTCTTTTTGGGACTCTGTGGATTGTAGCCCACCAGGCTCCTCTGTCCATGGAATTTCCCAGGCAAGAATACTGGAGTGGGTTGCCATTTCCTTCTCTGGAGGACCTTTCTTTTATTTTTTTAAATATAAATTTATTTATTTTAATTGGAGGCTAAGTACTTTACAATATTGTGTTGGTTTTGCCATACATTGACTTGAATCTGCCATGGGTGTATATGTGTTCCCCATCCTGAACCACCCCCGCTCCAACCTCCCTCCCCATCCCATCCCTCTGGGTCATCCCAGGGCACAAGCCTCAAGCACCCCATATCATGCATCGAACCTGGACTGGCGATCTGTTTCACATATGATAATATACATGTTTCAATGCCATTCTCCCAAATCATCCCACCCTTGCCCTCTCCCACAGAGTCCAAAAGACTGTTCTGTACATCTGTGTCTCTTTTGCTCTCTCGCATACAGGGTTATCATTACCATCTTTCTAAATTCCATATATATGTGGAGGATCTTTCTGACCCAGGGTTCAAATCCACAGCTCCTGAATTGGCAGGTGGATTCTTTACCACTGAGTCACGAAGGAAGCCTGAATAATAAGATGCTCTTTTTGAAACTTGACTTAGTTAGAACTTCTTTCCAAAGCCTAGAAAACAACAAAGATGACTTAAAAAAAAAAAACTTTTTATTTTATATTGGAATATAGACAATTAACAATGTTTATTTTCAGGTGGGCAAAAAAGAGACTCTAAACCACATTTCTGAGAACAAAGGATTGCACCTATGTTTATAACACAAAGAGTTTAACTATTTTTCTTAAACTCACCAGTTACTAACTAACTAGTAGTTGATCAGTTTAATAGCATTATACACTGTGTATATGTAAATACAAATGACCCATGAACTTATCACATATAATGCCTCTGCTGCTGCTGCTAAGTCGCTTCAGTCGTGTCCAACTCTGTGCGACCCCATAGACGGCAATCCACCAGGCTCCCCCCTCCCTGGGATTCTCCAGGCAAGAATACTGGAGTGGGTTGCCATTTCCTTCTCCAATGCATGAAAGTGAAAGTGAAGTCACTCAGTCGTGTCTGACTCTTAGCGACCCCATGGACTGCAGCCTACCAGGCTCCTCCGTCCATGGGATTTTCCAGGCAAGAGTACTGGAGTGGGGTGCCATTGCCTTCTCCGATAATCTGCCTCAGGGTCTGGCAATTCACTAAATTCTCATGCAGCTGCTCAACTCTCCAGGAGGGTTTTATCATACAGCTGGGAGTTTATTCTGAAGCACTTTGAAGATGTTACCCCACACAGAGCGTCACAAATTATTTCTAATTCCTGTGTCTCCCCACAAGAGTGCAAGACAATTACTTGTTTCTCCACTGTGGGCTACCTTGTTATCATATGTGTTGTCATCCTTGTCACCTCCTGGAGATTCTTAATTCTTCTATATCTTCCTTTGTATTTTGAAGCTCATCAAGTCAAACATTAGGCTCTTTGTGAGTAGAATAAAGTCTTATAACTGATGATCTTGGTGAAGTTGGTACTGCAAGCTCATAGCTGATCCAGAATATCTCTGGTAGGCCATGAAGCAGAGATTAAATACAGCACTGTGGACAAGAGAGATACTATGAACTCTCTGGGGAATGTGTCAGCTCAGTCCAGCCCTGGTAGGTAATTAGCTCAGCTACCAGGGGGCAAAGCCAAATTCATTCAGGGAAAAAAGTCACTCTCAGCCGTCTGCTCAGCAGGATGGTGGTTAAAAAGCAAAGTGAGATTTAAACTCTGATTCACCACTTTTTAGTACCTGCATGACCTGGGAAATTTCCATTGACTTCCTCACTTCTGTTTCCTCATCTACAAATTGGTGATAACAATAGACTTTCTCATCGAATTGTCCTTATGGTTAAATGTAATATTGAGTGTGAACAATATATCCTAATTGGCCATTATAGCCTTAAGATGAATTTTTAGGAGTCAATTACATTACAAAATATCGAATATTGATTTAACCTGGATTCAGAAAATTAAGATTATGTCATCTGGTCCCATCACTTCATGGCAAATAGATGGAGAAACAGTGGAAACAGTGGCTGACTTTATTTTGGGGGGCTCCAAAATCACTGCAGATGGTGATTGCAGCCATGAAACTAAAAGACACTTACTCCTTGGAAGGAAAGTTATAACCAACCTAGATAGCATATTAAAAAAACGGAGACATTACTTTGTCAACAAAGGTCCGTCTGGTCAAGGCTATGGTTTTTCCAGTAGTCATTTATGGATGTGAGAGTTGGAGTATAAAGAAAGCTGAGCACTGAAGAATTGATGCTTTTGAACTGTGGTGTTGGAGAAGACTCTTGAGAGTCCCTTGGACTGCAAGGAGATCCAACCAGTCCATCCTAAAGGAGATCAGTCTTGGGTGTTCATTGGAAGGACTGATGTTGAAGCTGAAACTCCAATACTTTGGCCACCTGATGTGAATCACTGACTCACTGGAAAAGACCTGGGTTCTGGGAAAGATTGAAGGCGGGAGGAGAAGGGGACGACAGAGGATGAGATGGTTGGATGGCATCACCAACTCAATGGTCGTGAGTTTGAGTAAACTCTGGGAGTTGGTGATGGACAGGGAGGCCTGGCGTGCTGCAGTCCATGGGGTCACAAAGGGTCAGACACGACTGAGCAACTGAACTGAACTGATGGCTGAATTGGGTTGTTGTGTGGTAGAAACCAACCCAACATGGTAAAACAATTTTCCTCCAGTCATCAAATAAGTTTTAAAAAATGAACAAAAGAAGAGGGATCTATCATTCCAGCAACACAAATGAAGCAAGCTCACAGGATTAGGAGAAAGGCTATTTTTACAGAGAACTGGTTGTTATTCAGGCCTCATATATATTTACTTCAAAGTGGTATAGTTTTGTGCTCCTCTACTCTCAGAGAACTCATTGATTTAGATATTTCAAACTGACTTTATCAGGAGAGAGGGTATAAATTCAACATTTGTAGAGAGAAGATGAAGACAGGGAGAGTTTCATTGGGTTTTATCAGATCCTACCACCTCTCAGGTAGATCTTAACTCTGAACTGTCTACTCAATGGGACATAGGAGCCTGCTCTGAAATAGGGTGCATCCTGAGCATCTTCCTTATTGAGCCCACAACTTCCCTGTTCCTTAGCCTATAGATGAGGGGGTTCAGCATCGAGGTGAGGATGGTGTCAAACAAAGAGAGCCTGGTTCAGAGCAGAGGTGTGAGAAGATCAGGCCTCATGTATAGTAGCATGGCTGGGGCATAGTAAAACGTGACCACAGTAAGATGGGAGGAGCAGCAGCCAGGGCCTAGTTCCTGCCTTCAGGGGAGTTCATTTGCAGGACCTGGAGGAAGATGAGAGTATAGGAAGTCAGAATGAGGCTTGTGGGGAGAAGAACCACAACGATGCTGGTCACTACTACTCCTTTCTCATAGGCAGATATGTCCTCACAAGACAGCTTCACAAGGGCTTTGACTTCACAAAAAAAGTGGTAGAGCTCTCAGGAGCCACAGAGGGGAACGTGTATGGCATAAGCCGTGTGGATCAAGGGTGCCAGAGCCCCTCCCACCCAGGACCCCACAGCCACCAGCTGGAAAACCCAGTGGCTGATGATGATTGAGTATTTGAGAGGATGACAGGTAGCCACATAGTGGTCATAAGCAATGAGTGTCAGGAGGAGACACTCTGCTATCCCAAGAGTCAAGGTAAAGAAGATTCGGGCCCCATGGCCAATCAGGGAAATGGTTTCTCTTCCCTGAGAAAAAGTTGACCACCATTTTGGGGACTGTGCAAGAGATGAAAATCAGGTCAATGAGAGAGAGTTGGCTAAGGAGGAAATACATGGAGGTATGAAAGTAGGGATCTGTCCAGATGGGAAGGATCAAGCTGGTATTTCCAATGATGTAGATGAGGAGGATGAGATCAGTATGTCTCCTTCCTGGGAAAAGGCCCAAGAGAATGAAATCTGTTCTCAGTGTCTTGTTTCCTGTCTCCATGTTGTCTCCTTACCAGCTTCACCTGAAAGAAAACGGAGACTTTTAAACACATGTGTAAATGAGAAAGGAATTAAACCAGAATCATAAATTTAGTAATTGATGGCATAACATAGAACATTTTGGGGGAACTGAAAACAGAATTTTATCTGCTTCATAAAGGTGCTAAAACCATAGGAGAAAAATTAATAACTAGAGCATAAAAGTGACACTAGATTTTTTTTCCCCATCAATGTCCTAACCCTTCCTATAGGCAAGCGTTTTCACTTTTAATTATCTTCTTCTCATAATATGAACAATTCTAATATTTATGCATTTTTTCATACTCATAGTTTCGGTCAATGCAATCTCAATATCACACAAGGATAGTTTAATGAAATAAATCTATAGTTTAGGTATAATATGAACTAAACACATCTACTGAAGTTAACAATTGTGTTTTGGGAAACTCTAATATCACATATTTAACTTGATGTTGAATTTCCTTCAGGATCAGATCAGATCAGATCAGGTCAGTCACTCAGTCGTGTCCGACTCTTTGTGACCCCATGAATTGCAGCACGCCAGGCCTCCCTGTCCATCACCAACTCCCGGAGTTCACCCAGACTCACGTCCATCGAGTCAGTGATGCCATCCAGCCATCTCATCCTCTGTCGTCCCCTTCTCCTCTTGCCCCCAATCCCTTCCAGCATCACAGTCTTTTCCAATGAGTCAACTCTTTGCATGAGGTGGCCAAAGTACTGGAGTTTCAGCTTTAGCATCATTCCTTCCAAAGAAATCCCAGGGCTGATCTCCTTCAGAATGAACTGGTTGGATCTCCTTGCAGTCCAAGGGACTCTCAAGAGTCTTCTCCAACACCACAGTTCAAAAGCATCAATTCTTCGGTGCTCAGCCTTCTTCACAGTCCAACTGGGGCCATTGAATGCTGAAATATACTAGGGCTTCAGAAAATTTTTCCCTCTTAGTAGAATGGGTTTTCTAAGTCTTCCTGCACCAAATGTATTCAGAGATTAAACAAGCAGCAAAGATTAAATTTGATATCTCTCAGAAGGATAATAAAGGACACAATTTTTAAAGTTGATGCCCATTCTTACTGTATTTTAGAGTCAACTTGGATGGAATTTTATTTCATTTATATAGAGAGAAACAAGGAAATTGCCTTAAGGTTTACAGCTTCCCCCAGTTGCCCTTTGCACTGATGGCCAACCTAATCCATCAGAAAAAGAAATACCCAGATACCTGAGTGAAATGCAGATAAAGTAGTTTATTGAATCTCTGTGAACACAGTAGCCTCTGCCTTGAGTCCCTCAGCCAGAGGGAGGAGGTGCTGCCCTATCTCTTTCTTTCTACTTGGTTTCTTGAACCACTTTGAGCTTTTACTTGTGGCTCTTAGACATTACTATGTATCAGGACCACATGGACTGCTTACTATTAATAAAATGTACTCCCAGAGAATTGGATGCTTAGGTCTAGGATGAGATCCTGAAACCTTCATCTGTAAGTGGAGCCCATGTGATTCTGATATTGGAAATATAGGCTGTGCTTGAGAAGCCTGATCCTGGATAAGTTCTGTGTATGCGTGTTAAGTCATTTCAGTCACATCTGACTCTTTGTGACCCTATAGACTGTAGCTTTCCAGGCTCCTCTGTCTATGGGATTCTCCAGGCAAGAATACTGGAGTGGGTTGCCATGCCCTCCTCCAGGGCATCTTCCTGGCCCAGGGACCGAACCCAAGTCTCTTACATCTCCTGTACTGCCATGCAGGTTCTTTACCATTAGTGCCACCTGGGAAGCCCTCTGGCTAAGGCACAGGGCTCATATTCAGTAGTGATGTCTGTGCATTGTGTTACATACTCCTCTTAGCCCCAGAAACACATGCATAAATTGTATTTCATATTTTCTCTTAAACTACATAATTAACTGAATTGATTGGTACCTTTAGATTGCTGCAGAGCTTTGATCCTGTAACCATAGGCAGTAGTGGAATAATTACTATTGTTCTGTGTCATATATCAAATTTATTAACTGAAGCCAGTAGATCTGATAAAATGCTATTATACACCTTGATGTCCATACATTTCATGGATCCCCAGGTGATTAAAAACAGCATTTTCTGTTTCAAATGAAGAATTTATTACTCTCAATGGAGTTTGCCTCTCAGAGCCACCAAAGTGAACTGATACCAGCTTGATGCCTTTGCATGAATGATCAATGCCAAAATAATTTATTGCTTTACTGAGTTACCTTAACAAACTCTGGAGAGCACAGTCATATTAGTGACTTGATATAAGTTGTTGTTCCAAATTTTCCAGTAAGTAGTTTCATAGGCCCACACTATGAATTTTACCACTTCTATAAATCTTCCTAAACCAACCACACTTTGTGTGTGTGTAATTAAAAATTATGGAAGTAGCCAAAGATGTACTGAGGTGAGAGAGGGTTAGCTCTTTTTCCAATGACCCCACTAAAACAGGGGGAAAATAAATAAGAAAGCAACTTAGGAAGTTTCAGACTAAATTCTGTCAGACCTACAGACATTTACTGACCAAACATGTATGAGAAACAGGCTCACAAGAAACTTCATGGAATCTATTCTGTGAGTTCAAGGAAGCCTAGTCTTCCTAGATGTTCTCACCACCTTCTGTATGAACAATTAATTTCATTCATTCAACAGTGAGAGGTAGGTTTCTAGCATCCAGAAAGCCAGCATTGTGCAAACAGAATCCAAAGTTTAAGGCTTGATATGGCCTGGCTGGTGAGTTTAGCCTAGATCCCTCATAATTTAAAGTAAGGATACACAAAACCAAGCTTTACTCATGAGTAGAGAATGTATCTAAGACAACTTTTAATAGTTAATCCATATATTAAGGTTACATTTAATTTTACTTGTAGCAACCCATTTCTACTATTCACCATGTTAAACAGCAAGACACTATTTCCACCAATACAATTTTATCTTGTCAATCTTTAATTAGTGATTATCCATTTCTTCTTAAGTAAAACATTTAAGAGCCTCTGGTCTAGAACCTAAGAGCTCATCTAGTTCAATATTCTTTGATTCTAAGACAACTGAGCACAAAACCTAATTGATACTGTGAAATACTTTCACACTGAAACTGGTAACCTTGTTAGGTTTTCTCTTTTACCAATATTTTGATATTCTGAGGCCACATACCAGTGTTTTGTTCTTTAAAAAAAACTGTCATATGAGTTGACTGACAGTATAAATGAAGTCTAACATATCCTAATTCTGGTCCCTGGAGCACAGACTCTACAGGAGAATTTATCTCTTTCTCTATCTCTACTCTCTCTTTTTTAAAAAGATTCTAATCTAGATTGAATGGCTTGATGAAGGAAAAAAGTTCCAGTGTTATTTCTCATGATCCACATGTAGGAGGCATGAATATCCCTGGAATCCTGGCTGTCTAGAGCAGATACAACATGTCCAGGAACCAGCAAAACCATTTTGCATGTTGGCTCTTCCCCAGGAGGCAGTAAAGAAGTGGGAGTTCAGATATGCCAAGCTAAAGTTTTTTGTTTGTAATTTACTTCATTGGCTCAATACAGTATGGTCCAACTCATTCACTGGATGACAGTGTTTCACTCACTTTAGCTGTACAGTGAGGTTGGTGTGTCCAGAAGGAGATGCTTTAGCTCAAGGGACAGTTGATACAGAACTACTTAGGAGAAATGAGCATTTGACAAGTTCATCACTGAATCACTCTCTTTTGTACAGAATCTGGCTGTTTACAAATATTATCTGGTTGGATGAGCCACAAAAACCACTGGGATAGAGACAGCAGGGGTTTCCCCCCCTCTACACCACAGATTGAGAAATTTATACTCCAAGAAATTAAGTGAGCTGTTGGTCAGAAAATAGATACTTGAACCTACTGAATCTTGTGCTCAAGTGTATCTTCCTCTCAAAATGCACTCTCCTGTGCAAGTAAGATGACAGTATTATAGTGATTTTTATTCTCTATTTTAACAAAATGCTCTCTATAATTAACACCAAAAATACTCCAGCCACGGAGGGATATTAGAGTTTGGATTATTCAGGCAAGTGAGGAGAACATCAAGAGAAAATTAAGTGAGAATTTTTCTCTTGTCTGAAACTGAAAGTCTGAGGAGTAAGTCTTTATTTCTTATTCATTTCTGAACAAGTGATTTGGCATTAAATAAATGTCTGTAGTAAGAGGCTGGTGAAAGATAAGTGAAGTGCCAGGGTAGAAGACAGTTTGGGCAAGAGGTAAGGATGGCTATTCTCCCAAGGTATAATAGAAGATGTCTTATGAGCAGTTAGTCAAATCTAGAAGATGAAAGTTGTGCTAATTCTGCACCTTATAAGGAAAGTATTATATAGACTATATTCTTATTAAAAGCAAAGTATAAAAGGAATCTAAAAAACAAAAACTCTCAGATCAATGCCAATGTTAATGCAGGAAATGCACAAGATGGATTGAAAAGAAATTGCTGAGAAGAGCAAAAAAACAGAACATGGACATGAGGAAACACAAACTAGAAGGGAATAGAATCAAACAATTGGAATGCACTTTGTGAGAATGACTGACATGTAACTAATTTAACATGGAATATTTTGTTTAGGTAACAGAAAAGTATGTATAAATACATTTTGTAAGTCATTGTTTTTGTAATGAAATTATTTAAAATCTCATCTCTGGAGGTGTGCGAGTATTTGTGTGTAAACATGGGTATGAACTTATATTTTAGGTGATTCATTTACTTATGTATACTTTAGATGGCCTCTTAGTCTTTATATTTCAGTAGGTTATCTTCCTCCCACTCTCTAACAAACAGAGAACATCAAAATTCTTGCATACTTTGTTTAGGTGGAGAACATGGTTTTCATTTATCACTGTAAACCCAAACAATTTTATAGCATTTTCTACATAGCTGCTAAATGTAGGACACTATCTGGGCAAGAAAATTTCATTGTCATTAGATATAGGATGTTCTGTCTCCTTTAATTTCAGGAGACACACTTTTGCTTTCTGTGGAAGAAGAATGGAATATTCCAATTCTTTGAGAGGCAGATCAAAGGCTCAACTCTTATAAAGCCCATTACAAAATAGGATAGTAAAACTTAATTCTTTTGTGGACAACGCATACAGGGAGAACATTTCTCTTCTACCTGGGTTTGTAGATGTAGTAGCATACTTCAGTTCAGCTCAATTCAGATGCTCAGTCGTGTCTGACTCTTTGCAACCCCATGAACCGCAGCACGCCAGGCTTCCCTGTCCATCACCAACTCCCGGAGTCCACCCAAATCCATGTCCATTGAGTCAGTAAGGCCATCCAATGATCTCATCCTCTGTCATCCCCTTCTCCTCCTGCCCTCAATCTTTCCCAGCATCAGGGTCTTTTCAAATGAGTCAGCTTTTTGCATCAGGTGGCCAAAGTATTGGAGTTTCAGCTTCAACATCAGTCCTTCCAATGAATATTCAGGACTGATTTCCTTTAGGATGGACTGGTTGGATCTCCTTGCAGTCCAAGGGACTCTCAAGAGTCTTCTCCAACAACACAGTTCAAAAGCATCAATTCTTCGGCACTCAGCTTTCTTTATAGTCCAACTCTCACATCCATACATGACCATTGGAAAAACTAGCCTTGACTAGATGGACCTTTGTTCACAAAGTAATGTCTCTGCTTTTTAATATGCTGTCTGGGTTGGTCATAACTTTCCTTCCAAGGAGTAAGCGTCTTTTAATTTCATGGCTGCAATCACCATCTGCAGCGATTTTGGAGCCCCAAAAAATAAAGTCAGCCACTGTTTCCACTGTTCCCCCATCTATTTGCCATGAAGTGATGGGAACGGATGCCATGATCTTAGTTTTCTGAATATTGAGCTTTAAGCCAACTTTTTCACTCTCCTCTTTCACCCTCATCAAGAGGCTCTTTAGTTCTTCCTCGCTTTCTACCATAAGGGTAGTGCCATCTGCATATCTGACGTTATTGATATTTCTCCCAGCAATCTTGATTCCAGCTTGTGCTTCCTCCAGCTCAGCATTTCTCATGATGTACTCTGCATATAAGTTAAATAAGCAGGGTGATAATATACAGCCTTGACGTACTCCTTTTCCTATTTGGAACCAGTCTGTGATTCCATGTCCAGTTCTTACTGTTGCTTCCTGACCTGCATATGATACATAGTGAGGTCAAAATTGGAAAGCAGAAAGTTCCAATCTTAGTGTGAATGTTTAGAAAGTATCCTTACTAGTATTGTCATTTTGTGCCTCACCTCACCTGAAATCCTCAAGGTCCCTTCGTGGTGTTGTTGCTCTGTTCAGTACAGGTCTAGACCTGGTGGCATCTGGATGACTGACTTGGTCTTCATCAAGATTATTCATTTCACTTCTCCTTGAGCCTCATCACTGCACTGCAATGGATTAAATAATAAGGTGCTCAACACAGGAAGACCTTGTGCAGCCAAATCTTCTCCAGGATTTGACAAATCTTCTCTATAACAGAACCAATAAGAGCCTTAATTAACTCACAACTTAACTCACCTTAACTCACAACTGAGAGTTGGTGTACTGTCCCTCCCACTGCTGATATCACTGGGTAAAAATAGCCCAGGTTACTCCTGTAGTGTCTTTTCTATACCAGTGTCTCCCCAACTTGTCCAACTGTAGAAATCACCTGAGGATTGAGGAAACACAGGAATTCTAATGTTCCTGAATCAAAATGCCAGGAATATGTGTATTTATCAAGGTCTCTTTGTCATTACCACCAGACAAGTGTGGCAAAAACTGATTAATGGAAGATTTTATTTGATCACCAAAAAGTGATAGCAGAGGACAGAGCTCCTGGTAATAGATCTTAATGCTGGCTGCAGGCAGAAATTGTCTGCATCATTCAAGAACAGGGTGGTATAGCCTTACCACTAGTAATTTAACCTTTCTCCCCACCCTTGTTCTAATATGTAGGTAACATGGAGAAACACTGTTTCCTCTTTCCTCCCAATAGATGATTAAATCTGCTGCTCTTAGGAAACATGAAGGGTGAAAAAGAAAGACCCTGAATGTGTTTGTCTTCCATGCTGGAGTATGTATGGATATAGGCAGAGCCTTGATACAAAGCCTTTACCCACAAATGTGCTCAATAATAGTTGTTAACTTGGTATTACTGTTGGTTTAGGGTTTGCAGAAAAAGTGCCATTCAACCTGGTTATTGGGTACTTCCAATCACCTTTGGGGATTAGAGCAGTAAGTTCCAAATCCCAGATCCCAGACAGAGATCCCAGTGGCATTGGCTCTGTTTTTTGAAGTTTTATTTTCCTGGATTTTCCAGCTTGTGTGTTAGACATTAGGCTGAGTGAGTTAATAGGATGATACCATCTGAAAACAGAGCCTTATTAGAGATCTGTGTCCTCGTGATAAATTAAGAAGTCAGACTACATGGTTTCAAGTTAGAAATTTTACCAAAAAAATGAATCATAATCATCCCTGTCCTCAGTTACTTTCTTCATGCATCTGGGACAAATTAGTGTGGTGAGCATATTTTCAAGAAACTGTTGACCATTTGAATGTATTCTTTGGAAAAAATGTCTATTCAGGTCCTTTGCCCCTTTAAAAAAAATGGATTATTAGAGTTTTCATTACTGAGTTGTTTTTATGAGTTCATCAATATATTTTGGAATGCTTTATCAGATATGTGGTTTTTTAAATTTTTTTCTCATAATCTGTAAATTTCCTATTTATTTTTATTGATTGTTTCTATTTTTGTGCAGAGATTTTTCATCTGATGTCCTACTTGTTGATTCTTGCTTCTGTTGCTTGTGCTTTTGGGGTCATATCCAAAAAAAATCACTGCCAAAATCAATGTCAGGAAGCTTTTCTCCTAGGTTTTCTCCTATGAATTTTATGTGAATGATGCAAGATAGAGGTCCAATTTCATTCCTTTGCATTTGCATATCCAATCATTTGTTGAAGAAACTATCACTTCAACCAAGTATTCTTGGATCTCTTTTCAAGTATTAGTTGATTGTATACGCCTGGATATATTTCTGGATTCTCAATTCTGTTCCATTGGTCTATGTGTCAGTTTTTATGCCATTATCATACTGTTTTGATTACTATAGCTTTGTATTATAGTTTCAAGTCAAGTAGTGTGATGTCTTCTTTCACTTTTGTTCTTTTTCAGGATTTCATTGTCTATTCAGGATCTTTTGTGGTTCCATACAAATTTTAGGGTTGTCTTTTCTATTTATCGGAGAAGGCAATGGCACCCCACTCTGGTACTCTTGCCTGGAAAATCCCATGGTGGGCTGCAGTCCATGGGATCGCTAAGAGTCGGACATGACTGAACGACACTTCACTTTGACTTTTCACTTTCATGCCTTGGAGAAGGAAATGGCAAGCCATTCCAGTATTCTTGCCTGGAGAATCCCAGGGACAGGGGAGCCTGGTGGGCTGCCGTCTATGGGGTCACACAGAGTCGGACATGACTGAAGTGACTTAGCAGCAGCAGCAGTTTCTATTTATGTGAGAAATGCCCTTAGGATCTTGATAGGGATTGCATTGAATCTATAGTTGGCTTTGTGAGGTATGGATATTTTTGATAATATAAATTCTTCTATCCACTGATCAGATCAGATCAGTCGCTCAGTTGTGTCTGACTCTTTGCGACCCCATGAATCACAGCACGCCAGGCCTCCCTGTCCATCACCAACTCCCGGAGTTCACTCAGACTCACGTCCATCGAGTCAGTGATGCCATCCAGCCATCTCATCCTCTGTCGTCCCCTTCTCCTCCTGCCCCCAATCCCTCCCAGCATCAGAGTCTTTTCTAATGAGTCAACTCTTCGCATGAGGTGGCCAAAGTACTGGAGTTTCAGCTTTAGCATCATTCCTTCCAAGGAAATCCCAGGGCTGATCTCCTTCAGAATGGACTGGTTGGACCTCCTTGCAGTGCAAGGGACTCTCAAGAGTCTTCTCCAACACCACAGTTCAAAAGCATCAATTCTTCGGCACTCAGCCTTCTTCATAGTCCAACTCTCACATCCATACATGACCACAGGAAAAACCATAGCCTTGACTAGATGAACCTTTGTTGGCAAAGTAATGTCTCTGCTTTTGAATATGCTATCTAGGTTGGTCATAACCTTCCTTCCAAGGAGTAAGCGTCTTTTAATTTCATGGCTGCAGTCACCATCTGTAGTGATTTTGGAGCCCCAAAAAATAAAGTCTGACACTGTTTCCACTGTTTCCCCATGAAGTGATGGGACCAGATGCCATGATCTTCATTTTCTGAATGTTGAGCTTTAAGCCAACTTTTTAACTCTCCACTTTCACTTTCATCAAGAGGCTTTTGAGTTCCTCTTCACTTTCTGCCATAAGGGTGGTGTCATCTGCATATCTGAGGTTATTGATATTTCTCCCGGCAATCTTGATTCCAGCTTGTGTTTCTTCCAGTCCAGCGTTTCTCATGATGTACTCTGCATATAAGTTAAATAAACAGGGTGACAATATACAGCCTTGACGAACTCCTTTTCCTATTTGGAACCAGTCTGTTGTTCCATGTCCAGTTCTAACTGTTGCATCCTGACCTGCATACAAATTTCTCAAGAGGCAGAAGGTATCTCTTCACTTGCTAGTGTTTTCTTCAATTTTCTTTGTCAATGTCTTATACTTTTCATTGTACAGATCTTTCACCTCTTTGGATAAATTTACTTCTAAGTCTGTCATTGTTTTGATTCTGTTATGAATGAGACTGTTCTCTGTATTACTTTTTTAGGCAGTTCATTTTTGATGCATAGAAAAACAACTAATTTTTCTATGTTGATTTTTATATTCTACAACTTTACTGAATTGTTTATTAGTTACAACTGGTTTTTTTTTAGTCCTTAGGATTTCCTTTATAGAAGGCGATTCCATCTGCAAACAAATAATTTTACTTCATAGTTTATCTATCTTTCATTTTTTTGGTTTGATCTCTCTTGCTAGGACTTCTAGTACTATCTTGAAAAGTAGAGTTGATAATAGACACCTTTTTCTTATTCCTAATCCCAAAAGAAAACATTCAGTCTTTCACTATTGGATATGATGTTAGCTGTTAGCTTGTCATATATGGCCTTTATTATGTTGAGATATGTTACTTCTATTTCCACTTTTTGAGGGTATTTGTAATGAATTGATTTGGAATTTTGCCAAATGTTTTTTTTCACTATCTATTGAGATGATCATATAATTTTTACCTTTAATTCTATTAATGTGTTATGTTATATTTATTGATTTGAGTATGTAGAACCATTCTTGCATCCTAAGCACAAATTTCACTTGATCATGGCATATGTTCCTCTAATGTGCTGTTGAAATGATTACTAGTATTTTTGTTGTTGTTCAGCCCCCAAATCACATCTGACTTTTCACAACCCCATTGACTGTAGTACATCAGGCTTCCCTGTCCCTCACCATCCCCCGGAGTTTGCCCAAGTTCTTGTCCATTGCATTTGTGATGTCAAGCAACCATATCATCCTCTGTCACCCTCTTCTCCTTCTGCCTTCAATCTTTCCTAGCATCAGGGTCTTTTCCAATCAGTTGGCTGCTCGCATCAGGTGGCCAAAAACTGGAGCTTCAGCTTCAGCATCAGTCCTTCCAACCCTGAATATTCAGGGTTGATTTGCTTTAAGACTGACTGATTTGAACTCCTTGCTGTCCAAGGGACTCTATTTAGTTAAGGACTTTTTGTATCTATATTATCAGGGATTTTAGTCTGTAATCTCCTTGTCCTTCAGTGTTCTTATCTGATTTTGCTATCAGGGTAATTCTGGCTTCATAAAATAAGTTTGGGAATATTCCTTCCTCTTCAGTTTTGGAAAGAGTTTGAGAAGAACTGGCATTAATTATTCTTTACATGTTGGTAGATTCCATTTTTCAAGCCATCTGATTCTGAACTTCTCTTTGGTGGGAGGTATTTGACTATGAATTCAATCTTCTTACTATTAAATAATAATTGGTCTGCTCAGATTTTCTATTTATTCATTAAATCTTGGTAGGTTTTACATTTCTAGGAATTTATCTACTTCTTCTTCTGCTGCTGCTAAGTCGCTTCAGTCGTGTCAGACTCTGTGCGACCCCATAGACGGCGGCCCACCAGGCTACCCTGTCGCTGGGATTCTCCAGGCAGGAACACTGGAGTGGGTTGCCATTTCCTTCTCCAATGCATGAAAGGGAAAAGTGAAAGTGAAGTCACTCAGTCGTGTCCGACTCTTCACGATCCCATGGTCTGCAGCCCACCAGGCTCCTCCGTCCATGGGATTTTCCAGGCAAGAGTACTGGAGTGGGGTGCCATTGCCTTCTCCACTATTTCTTCTAGGTTATCTAATTTGTGGTCATGTAATTGTTTATAGTAGTTTTTATGATTCTCAGTGTTTCTTTTTCCTTGAGGTTTAAAATTAGTTTTTTAAAAAAGAAATTCGCTGTTACTATTTGTTTATTTTTGGCTGTATTGGTTATGGTCTTCATTGCTGTGTGTGGGCTTTCTCCATTTGTGGAAAGCAGGGGGCTACCCTTAGTTGTGGCATGAAGGCTTCTCATTGCAGTGGCTTCTCTTATTGCAGATCCTGGGCTCTAGAATGCATGGGGTTCAGTAGTTGAGGCATGCAGTCTCAGCAGTTGCGGCTCATGGGCTATAGAGCACAGACTCAGTAGTTGTAGCACACTGGCTTAGTTGTCCCACGGCACGTGGAATCTTCCCAGACCAGGGATTGAACCTGTGTCCCCTGCATTGGAAGGTGAATTCTTAACCACTGGACCACCAGGGATGTCCATAAAGTAATTTTTATTTGAGATTTCTTTCCCTTAATATATGCATTTATCACTATAAACATTTTAGAACTACTTTTGCTGCTAAGTTTTGATATATTGTATTTCCATTTTCACTTGAATTTGACTTTTGATTTTCCTTTTTAGTTCTATTTAGCCAGCTGGTTGTTTAAAAGTATGTTGTTTTGGGGAACACGTGTACACCCGTGGCGGATTCATGTTGATGTATGGCAAAACCAATACAATATTGTAAAGTAAAAAAATAAAATAAAAGTATGTTGTTTAATTCCCACATATTTGTAGATTTTCTTCTTGTAATTGATTTCTAGTTTCATACCATTGTGGTTGGAAAGATGTATGATATGATTTCAATCATTTTTTGTTTGTTAGGGATGCTTTGCAGCCTAATATATCCTGTCCTTGAAAATGTTCCATGTGAGCTTGAGAACAATGTATATTCTACTGCTTAAATCTGATATGAAGTAGTTTAATTCCAGTGTTTCCTTATAGATTTTTCCATCTGCATGATCTATCCATTGTTAAATGTGGGCTATTGAAATCCCTTGCCATTATTTTTTTGTTCTCCATTTCTCCCTTAATATCTGTATGCTTTATATATTTGGGTGCTCCAATGTTGTGACTCAGATAGTACAGAATGTGCCTACAATGCAGGAGACCCAGGTTCGATCCCTGGGTCGGGATGTTCCCCTGGAGAAGGGGATGGCTATCCACTCCAGTATTCTTGCCTAGAGAATTCCACAGACAGAGGAGCCTTGTGGGCTACAGGCCATGGGGTTGCAAAGAGTCAGACACAACTCTGACTGACTAACACTTTCACTTTTCAGTGTTGGGTGAATATACATTTATGATTCTTACCTCATTCTGATTAATTGACACCTTTATTATTATATAATAATCTTCCTTTTCTCTTGTTACGGTTTTTTCTTAAGGCCTGTTTCATGCGATACAAGTTATCAGTTCAGTCGCTCAATCATGTCTGACTCTTTGCAACCCCATGGACTGCAGCAAGCCAGGCCTCCCTGTCCATCATCAACTCCCAGAGCTTGCTCAAACTCATGTCCATCGAGTAGCTGATGCCATCCAATCATCTCAACTTCTGTCATCCCCTTCTCCTTATATACTTTGACTTCTCCTCCTTATATACTTATACAGATATAGGTATAGCTGCCCTTGATCTCTTTTGTTTCTATTTCTATGGGATATCTTTTTCCATCTCTTCACTTTTAGTCTATGTGCTTAGTCACTCAGTAGTGTCTGACTCTTTGCAATCTCTTGGACTGTAGCCCACCAGGCTCCTCTGTCCATGCGGATTCTCCAGGCAAGAATATTGGAGTGGGTTGCTTTGCCCTGCTCCAGGGGATGTTCCCAACCAAGGGATCAAACCCAGGTCTCCCGGTTTGCAGATGAATTCTTTACTGTCTGGGCCACCAGGGAAGCTATGTGTGGCCTAATACATGAAGTAAGTCTCATATGGACAGCAAAATTTTGGTCTTCTTTTTTTTTCTACATTCAGTCAGTTCAGTTGCTCTGTCTTGTCTGAATCTTTGCAATCCCATAAACCGCAGCTCGCCAGGCCTCCCTGTTCATCACCAACTTCCGGAGTCCAACCAAACCCATGTTCATCAAGTCAATGATGCCGTAAAACCATCTTATCCTCTGTTGTCCCCTTCTCCTCCTGCCCTCAATCTTTCCCAGCATCAGAGTCTTTTCCAATGAGTCAGCTCTTCACATCAGGTGACCAAAGTATTGGAGTTTCAGCCTCAACATCAGTCCTTCCAATGAACACCCAGGACTGATCTCCTTTAGGATGGACTGGTTGGATTTCCTTGCAGTCCAAGAGATTCTCAAGAGTCTTCTCCAACACCACAGTTCAAAAGCATCAATTCTTTGGCACTCAGCTTTCTTTATAGTCCAACTCTTTTCTGCATTGCTGCTGCTACTGCTAAGTCGCTTCAGTCGTGTCTGACTCTGTGTGACCCCATAGACGGCAGCCCACCAGGCTCCCCCGCCCCTGGGATTCTCCAGGCAAGAACACTGGAGTGGGTTGCCATTTCCTTCTCCAATGCATGAAAGTGGAAAGTGAAAGTGAAGTCGCTCAGTCGTGGCCGCCTCTTCACGACCCCATGTACTGCAGCCTACCAGGCTCCTCTGCCCATGAGATTTTCCAGGCAAGAGTACTGGAGTGGGGTGCCATTAGAGTCTTCTCCAACACCACAGTTCAAAAGCATCAATTCTTCGGCACTCAGCTTTCTTTATAGTCCAACTATTTTCTGCATTAGGCCCCTCTATTTATATCAATTGGAGAGTTTAATCTATTTGCATTTAAATATTTATTAATAAGTTGGAGAAGAAAATGGCAACCCACTCCAGTGTTCTTGCCTGGAGAATCCCAGGGGCAGGAGAGCCTGGAGGGCTGATGTCTATGGGGTCACACAGAGTCCGACACGACTGAAGTGACTTAGCAGCAGCAGCAGCATGGACTTATGTTTGTCATTTTATTGTTTTCTTGTTGTTTCTTGGTTTGTTTGTTACTTTTTTCCTCTCTTGCTACATTTCTTTGTATTTTGATGATTTTCTGTAATGTCATGCTTTGATTTCTTTCTATCTTTTGTGTGTATCTTCTTTTTGTTTGTAGCTACCCTGAAACTAGGATCATGTCATCCGTTCCCATCACTTCATGGCAAATAGATGGGAAAACAATGGAAACAGTGACAGACTTTATTTTCTTGGGCTCCAAAATCACTTCAGACGGTAACTGCAGCCATGAAATTAAAAGATGCTTGCTCCTTGGAAGAAAAACTGTGACAAGCCTAGACAGCATATTAAAAGACAGAGATATTACTTTGCCACCAAATGTTCATCTAGTCAAAGCTATGGTTTTCCCAGTAGTCATGTATGGATGTGAGAGTTGGACCGTAAAGAAAGCTGAGCACTGAAGAATTTGATGCTTTTGAACTGTGGTGTTGGAGAAGACTCTTGAGAGTCCCTTGGACTGCAAGGAGATCCAACCAGTCCATTCTAAAGGAAATCAGTCCTGAATATTCATTAGAAGGACTAATGCTGGAGCTGAAGCACCAATACTTTGGTCACCTCATGAGAAGAGCCAACTCAGAAAAAGCCCTGATACTGGGAAAGATTGAAGGCAGGAGGAGATAGAGATGACCTAAGACAACATGGTTGGATGGCATCGCTGCCTAAGTGGACATGAGTTTTAGCAAGCTCTGGGGATGGTGATGGACAGGGAAGCCTGGCATACAGCAGTCCATGGGGTCACAAAGAGTCATGCCACTGAGCGACTGAATGACCACAACATACATACATATACGAAAACTTTTCTTCTCTGCTTGATAAAGCCTTGAGAAAGAACAACAACAAAACAGAGAGAAATTTAAAAACTAAACTAAATGAAATGGGAGCACTGAGTATTAACTAGAAAAGGTAAAACAAACTAGATAAAAAGTAAAACATCATCATGTAATCCAGTTGTTTTTAAACATGTTGTTGTTCAGTCCCTAAGTCATGTCCAATTCTTTGCAACCCCATGTACTGCAGCATGCCAGGCTGCCCCTCACTCTCCTGGAGTTTGCCTCAGTTCATATCCATTGAATTGGTGATGCTATTCAACCATCTCATCCTCTGCCACCCTCTTCTTCTTTTACCTTCAATCTTTCATGCATTGGGATCTTTTCCAATGAGTTGATCAGGCGGCCAATGTATTGAAGCTTAAGTTTCAGCTTCAGTCCTTCCAATGAGTATTAAGGGTTGATTTCCTTTAGGATTGACTGGTTTGATCTCCTTGCTGTCCAAGGGACTCTCAAGAGTCTTCTCTGGCACCACAATTTGAATTTTAAACATGGCTGCTCATTAAAAACACACCTGGAGCCTTGGGGGAAAAAGTCAATACATGGGCATTTGTATTTTTCCAAAAATTCCAAGAAAATTCTGATATGCATCTGGATTTTTTAAAATAATTACATGTTTTTCTATTTAATGGTAGTTTTAGTGATATGGAATTCTATTGTTTTATGTTGACCAATAGTGATATAATGGTATTAAGTGAATACTAGTTACATAATCGAAAGAGTAAAAGATATTTATCGGTTTAAATATTTACCATACAGTGATTGTAGGAGCTGATAATGCTGAGAAATTATCATTCTCTACAATAATTACAATATTTTTAAATTTCACTACAACTTTTTAAAATAAAGCACCATTTATATTTTTGAATATAATTTTAGATTTATTTTACATATACACAATGGAATATTACTCAACCATAAAAGGGAATGAGATTAGGTCATTTGTAGTGATGTGGAATGACCTAAAGTCTGTCATACAGAGTGAAGTAAGTCAGAAAGAGAAAAACAAATATCATATATTAATGCATTATATATGGAGTATAGAGAAATGGTACAGATGAATTTATTTACATTGTAGAAGAAAGTTTTTAGTTTTTTTCTCTCAGCTTTGACTAGGGCTGATTCTAGCACTCATTTTGCATTCCTCCTAAAGTGAATATAGTAAATCTTTCTTATCTTTAAAATAAAGTTCCATATGTCATGCCTAGGAGGAAGGCTTTAAAGAGTCTAGTTCTCTTACTTCCCTACTGAATGCTAAGTTCAGTGCCTGGCCTTCAGTTGCACAGACATTTGTAATGTAGCACTCATTTCCTGCTTTCTTTTCTGATTAACACACTGTAACTTGTTGTAACTTGTTAGCAGTGCTAGATAGAAGGTACCATCATTTTATCCCAGTTTCTCAGATTGTCAGAATTTTGTGTCTTATTTAGTGCTATGTTTGCTTTAGACAATGGATTTGAACTCAGAAGGAGGAGCACAAAGAATCAGAAACATTTGTTGGAGCCAAGAGAAAGAAAAGACAGATTTACCCTTTGTTTCTCATGAAACAAAATGCTGACATTAGGTTGAATGTGTATGATATTTTGGCAATCTAAAAGCTGCTTTTCTTCATTCAAGAAAGATCAGACTATTTTAATATCACAGTTGTTGAAAGTATATATCAGAAGTTCTGCTTCCTGAGCCAATCCTGGAATTGTGAGATTTCTCGCTGTTCTGAGGAGCAGCTCATCCCTTCTTCACAGGTATATTTGACTGGATGAGTGCATTCATAATTTGGGCATACATGAGCAAAAATGATGCCCTGTGTTATTTAGAAAATAAGTGTGTTTTCAGAATTTTGTGTCAGAAGAACTGGCTCTTTGATGGTGCTCTGAGACCATGGACAGATTCTTTTATGTTTTATTTGCACACAACAAAAGGATTGAAATAAATACTTTTAACATTTCTATAATTTATAACAGAATTTTTCAAGTCTTAAAGGCTCCTGAAAGCAATTTAAATAAATATGCTAACATAAGATTATAATCATGTATAACAATGTAGGTGTCTTTTCATCTTTCTCAGGGGGAATCTATTGATGACTCTACTCTTCAAAGCTTCTATAACATCCTTGTTTCTCAGACTATAGATGAGTGGGTTAAGCATAGGGGTAAGGATGGCGTTAAACATAAAAAGACATTGATTTAATTTGGGAGTCTTAGAAGACCCTGGTCTCATGTAGACCAATATGGCAGGGCCAAAGTAGAGGCTGACCACACAAAGGTGGGAGGAGCAGGTGGCCAGAGCTTTGTTCCTGCCCTCAGAGGAGTTCATGCGGAGGACAGCAAGAAAGATGAGGGTGTAGGAGGCCAGGATGAGACTTAAAGGGATGAGGACCACCAGAAAGCTTGAGACCACCACTGACTTCACATAGGCTGAAATGTCCTCACAAGTGAGCTTCAAGAGGGCCATGACCTCACACAAAAAATGCAGGATCTCTCGGGGGTGACAAATGGGAAAATGCATGGCATAGGCTGTATGAACCAGGGAAGTTATTGCTCCCCCTGTCCAGGACACAATGACCATCTTTTTGCAGGTGACATCGCTGATAATGATTGAGTAACGAAGTGGGTTACAGATGGCAATGTAGCGGTCATAGGACATGAGAGTTAGCAGGAGGCACTCAGCAATTCCCTGGGTTAAGCTGAAGAAGATCTGGGTTCCACAACCTACCTGTGATATGATTCTTTCTCCTGAGAAGAAGTTTGTGACCATTTTGGGGACAGAAGTTGAGATCAAGGCCAAGTCAATGAGGGAGAGGTGGCTGAGCAGAAAGTACATGGGGGAGTGGAGTTGCAAATCTAGCCAGATGAGGAGAATGAGAACAACATTGCTCATAACAGCCATACAGTAGACCAAAAGGATAAGGTAGATAAGGATCACAAGGTGGCTGAACTCAGGCCAGAGCCCCAGGAGAATAAAATCTGTGGATATAGTCTTATTGTTTCTCTCCATGGATGAACATTATTGCCCAGGAAACAACTTTAAGAACACTGTTCCATCTGATGATGTGTTACTGCACAGCTCGTCTATTTTCCTTACTCCCAGGACTCCTTTGAATATTTTTTTGTAACTTTTTTCCTGTTGAGCTCTCTTCAGTATTATGCATAACTTCTCAAAATATATAATTTTCATTAATTATCTCATGGATTATTTAATAACCTAATGTTTACACACTGTACCTACTGTTACAAACTATAACCACTAACACTAACCAAATAAGAACACAGATGCATTGAATGTGCTATCAATAACAAGTCAGTCAATTTGATGACAATTCTTAAAGAGCTAATTTAGTCATCACCTTGAGGCCCACACAGCTTCAACACAACAGTTATGATGATTTTACATTTTGAAAAGTCAACATTTTCACTCAATCTTATGAGGTTTTATGAAAAAAAAAATTCTTTTGAAGATGGGAAGTAGAGCCTTGATAACCTGAGTAAAGAAAAACATTTTCAGAATTGAATGTGGTCTATGTTCACCTTTTCCTCTCATTTGGGGAACTTTCCCACTTCCCATGAGTCCTCCTTACTTTGATCTTGATTCAAGCTATGGCAAACCTAGACAGCATATTAAAGAGCCAAGACATCACTTTGCTGACAAAGGTCCATATAGTTAAAGCTATAATTTTTCCAGTAGTCATGTATGGATGTGAGGACTGGATCATAAAGAAGGCTGAGCACCAAAACTGATGCTTTTGAACTGTGGTGTTGGAGAAGACTCTTGAGAGTACCTTGGACAGCAAAGAGATCAAACCAGTCAATCCTAAAGGAAATCAACCCTGAATATTCATTTAAAGGATTGATGCTGCCCCTTTGATAAAGCTCCAATACTTAGGCCACCTGATGTGAAGAGCTGACTCATTGGAAAAGACTCCAATGCTGGGAAAGATTGAGGGCAGGAGGAGAAGTGGGTTACAGAAGATGAGATGTTTGAATGGCATCATCGTCTCAATGGACATGAGATTGAGAAAACTCTGGGATTTAGTGAAGGAAAGGGAAGTCTGGTATGCTGCTGTCCATGGGTTCACAAAGAGTCAGATACAACTGAGCGACTGAACAATAGCAACAAGTATCTCTTAAGTCAACTGAACTGGAACAGAATGACCAACTATATATAGCACCAGTATTTAGGGAAGAACCTTAAAAATATGATTTTTGCCAGTTTCACTAAGTCACCCTCCTCCTTGTAAACTTTGAAGCTATCATCAATGTAATTCCTGGTACTAGCTGATGTTGCACAAGGAGAAACACAAGGTCAAGATGAAAGAGATTGCTAGGATACCGCTTGTAAGAAATTATTTATTTTAAAAGGCAGGATATCTTCTGTTTAGCAAAGTTTTGGTTGGGTTTATTAACTCTATAAGCAGAAAGATTATTGTGGACCAGTTAAAAGTATAACTTCTAGAAGATCAGTACCATGGTTTAGAGCTCCTGCTAAAAGACCACATTTACCTACCTGATATCCTTGGTCTAGGAGAATCGTCCTTCTGTGCCTCTCTTCTCTCCTTTGTAAAACTGGACTAAAGCAAACCCACAACATAGGGGGGATATGCAGATTAAAAGTATCAATGAGTATAGATTTGAGGACATTGCCTGGGCAGCAGTGTTAAATGCATATAGTAGGCATAATTGAAGTTTACTTTGCACAAGAGGCAGAATCAGGCCTTCTGGTCCCTTATTACACACAGAGCTGTGTACACTGAGTAATACAGTTAATCAGAGTGATTCTGCTGTGTTTCTTGTAGGTTGACTGGTAAGGTGCATTGGACTGAGAGGATATTTTGCAAAGTGAAATAAGTCAGAAAAAGTCAAATACTGTGCTGCTGCTGCTGCTGAGTCACTTCAGTCGTGTCCGACTCTGTGCGACCCCATAGATGGCAGCCCACCAGGCTCCCCGTCCCTGGGATTCTCCAGGCAAGAACACTGGAGTGGGTTGCTATTTCCTTCTCCAATGCATGAAAGTGAGAAGTGAAAGTAAAGTCACTCAGTCGTGTCCGACCCTCAGCGACCCCATGGACTACAGGCTACCAGGCTCCTCCGTCCACGGGATTTTCCAGGCAAGAGTACTGGAATGGGGTGCCATTGCCTTCTCCACAAATACTGTGCTATATCACTTATATGTGGGATCTAAAAACCAATGAACAGAGAGTAATAGATACTGAGAACAAACAGGTGGTTGCCAGAGTATAGAGGGTTGAGGGGCAGAGAGAAATATGAGTCACAAACATGAAATATACAGAGAGGGGAGTATAGCCAACATCTAAATAATATCTTTGTGTGGTAATATTGCAACTAGACTTATCATAGTGATCATTTTAAAAAGTATAGAAATAAGGACTTCCTTGGTGGTCCAGTGGTTAAGAATACATGCTTTCACTGCAGGTGGCATGAGTTTGAGCCCTGGTCAGGGAACTTAGATTGCACATGCCAACAGCATGGCCAATAAAAATGTATATAGAAAGACTGAATCACTATGTTGTGTACCAGGAAAACATTGTATTGTAGGTCAGTTATACTTCAATAACAATCAAATGAACAAAATCACAGAAAAAGATTATATTTGTGGTTACTAGGGGTGGTGGGATAGGAGCAGAGGAAATTGGCTGAAGATGCTCCTTTTGACTAAAAAGTACAAGCTTCTAGTAATAAGGTAAATAAACATTAGGGATATAATGTACAACATGATAAATATAATTAAACTGCTGTATGTTAAATATGAAAGCTGTAACTAGAATAAATCCTGAGTTCTCATCAAAAGAAAATTTTTTTGCATTTCTTTAATTTTGTATCTATATGAGATGATGTTCACTAAACTCACTGTTAATTATTTCATGATGTGTGTAAGTCAAATCTTTATGCTGTACACCTTAAACTTATACAGTGCTGTATGTCAATATCTCAATAAAACTAGAAGAAAAAATAATGTAAAGGACAGGAACTTATAACAGGTTTCTGAGTGCTGTATGGGAGGAAGTGTTGTGACTAAGCCACAGATTTGAGGCATGTTTTTAAAAACCCAGTGGATAGAGGGACAGCAATTCAGTTTTACTTGAACTAATAAATCATATTATCCACTTTCAAAGTCCCAGCTTAAATGTCCCCTCCTCTGTGGTCCTCCCAGTTAGCATCCACTGCTTCTCTGTCCTCTTTTATGTTCATCAGTTTATCACAGTGTATGTTGCAGTTTGCCTTAAGGCACAGTTATTTGTGGATAAATCTTTAACCCTGTAGATTGTTAGCCTTTTCAGAGGAGAGGTTCTGCTTTTTTCCCTTAAATAAAATACTTTGAACTCCCAAGATTGCCTAGGCTTGTAAATTGAAGAAGCAGGTTATCAATAACCATGACAAGATGAATTTTGTTCCCATATTTTCTGTTTATAGCTTCTGAGAAGTTAATAATACAATATTTGATTCTTACAGTTCCATGAAATCAAGTGTTCCAAAGTTACATACAGCTGCCTATTGAAAAATCACCTGTCCCCTCCTTCAGACTTATTAAATCATATTCTCCAAGTGCTTACAATAAGATAAGATTAAGAAACAGAGATGTAATACAGTAATTGCATTATATAAACAAGGAAATTAAACTCATTGATTTTAATTGACTTGATTAAATTGACTCAAAGCTGTACAATATTTGCTAGTTCACATGGTAAGTCAGTCAAGTAAAACTTGAAAACTAGACATATCTTTCAATTACATCCAGTATTTTATTGTAAGTTGTTTCCAGAACAACAAAAATGTCTCACTTCTTAATCATTTTTTCCCTTTTATTACAGGGTATATCTAAGACTATACATTTTCATCAAGACATGTAGTCATCTACTAATAATCATGGTAAAGAAGATGAATTCAAGATTTATGTGTTTATAGATTTAGAAATTAATCCCTTATTTTTTTTAATTTTATTTTATTTTTAAACTTTACATAATTGTATTAGTTTTGCCAAATATCAAAATGAATCCGCCACAGGTATACATGTGTTCCCCATCCTGAACCCTCCTCCCTCCCCATACCATCCCTCTGGGTCGTCCCAGTGCACTAGCCCCAAGCATCCAGTATCGTGTATCAAACCTGGACTGGCAACTCATTTCTTACATGATATTTTACATGTTTCATGACTCATTTCACTGACTCATTTGTCATTCTTTCACTCTATACGTATCTATTGAGTCCAGTGTCTGTTCTAGACAAACTCTAGTAAATCCTCCCCTCTGGCTTAGTAAGCTTGAGGAAACAGAAAGACCATTAATATAATAAAATATGAGATTGCATTAAATGGACAAATAAGTTTTCCATTTCAGAAAGGGCATTTCAAGTGTCAGGAGCTCTATACATAATGAAGCAGAGGAACAAGAAATAGGATTATAGGCAATTTTTTTTATTTCAGGGCTCCAACTTTCTGAGGAAAAGAGAGAGAAAGTGAGATGTAATATTGAAAGTATCGTGTCTATTTATGGAATCTAAGAGTCATGGTGGAGAGTTCTGACAAAATGTAGTCCATTGGAGAAGGGAACACAAACCACTTCAGTATTCTTGCCTTGAGAACCCCATGAACAGTATGAAAAGGCAAAAAGATATGACATGGAAAGATGAACTCTTCAGGTTTGTAGGTGCTTAATAGGCTACTGGAGAAGAGCAGAGAAATAGCTCCAGAAAGAAAGAAGAGGCCGAGCCTTTCTGGGCAGAAACAATGCCCAGTTGTGGAAGTGTCTGGTGGTGAAAGTCAAGTCCGATGCTGTAAAGAACAATATTGCATAGGAACCTGGAATGTTAGGTCCATGAATCAAGGCAAACTGGAAGTGGTCAAACAGGAGATGGCAAGAGTGAACATCAACATTTTAGGAATCAGTATACTAAAATGGACTGGAATGGGTGGATTATACTGTGGGCAAGAATCTCTTAAAAGAAAAGGAGTAGTCATCTTAGTTAACATAAGAGTCTGAAATGCAGTATTTGAGTGCAACGTCAAAAACAGCAGAATGATCTCAGTTCATTTCCAAAACAAACCATTCAATAGCACAGTAATCCAAGTCTATGCCCCAACCACTAATGCCAAAGAAGCTGAAGTTGAATAGTTCTACAAAGACTTACAAGACCTAGAAGTAAGACCAAAAAAAAGATGTCCTTTCATCATAGAGGACAGGAATGCAAAAGTGAGAAGTCAAGAGATACCTGGAGTAACAGGCAAGTTTGGCCTTGGAGTACAAAATGAAGCAGGGCAAAAGCTAACAGAGTTTTGCCAAGAGAACACACTGGTCATAGCAAACACCCTCTTCCAACAACACAAGAGACAACACTACACATGGATATCACCAAATGATCAATACCAAAATTGAATTGATTACGTTCTTTGCAGTCAAATATGGAAAAGCTCTATACAGTCAGCAACAAGACTGGAAGCTGGCTGTGGCTCAGATAATGAACTCCTTATTGACAAATTCAGACTTCAATTGAAGAAAGTAGGGAAAACCACTGTGCCATTCAGGCACAATCAAATCAAAACCCTTATGATTATACAGTAGAAGTGACAGATGGATTCAAGAGATTAGATCTGATAGAGTGTCTGAAGAACTATGAACAGAGGTTCATGACATTGTACAGGAGGCAGTGATCAAAACTATCCCCAAGAAAAAGAAATGCAAAAAGGTAAAATGGCTGTCTGAAGAGGGCTTACAAATAGCTGAGAAAAGAAGAGAAGTGAAAGGCAAAGGTGAGAAGAAAAGATATATCCATCTGAATGCAGAGTTCCAAAGAATAGCAAGGAGAGATAAGAAAGCCGTCCTAAGTGAACAATGCAAAGAAATAGAAGAAAACCATAGAATGCTAAAGACTAGAGATCTCTTCAAGAAAACTAGAGATACCAAGGGAACATTTCATGAAAAGATGGGCATAATACACACAGTAATGGTATAGATCTAACAGAAGCAGAAGATATTAAGAAGAGTGGAAATTACATGGAAGAACTATACAAAAAATATCCTAATGACCTAGATAACCACAATGGTGTGATCACTCACCTAAAGCCAGACATCTTGGGATGTGAAGTCAAGTGGGCCTTAGGAAGCATCAGTATGAACAAAGCTAGTGGAGGTGATGGAATTCCACTTGAGCTCTTTCAAATTCTAAAAGATGATGCTGTGAAAGTGCTGGACTCAATATGTCAGCAAATTTGGAAATCTCAGCAGTGGCCACAGGACTGGAAAAGGTCAGTTTTCATTCCAATCCCAAAGAAAGGCAATGCGAACTATCACACAATTGCACTCATTTCACAAGCTAGAAAAGTAATGCTCAAAATTCTCCAAGCTAGGTTTCAACAGTATATCAACCATGAACTTCCAGATGTTCAATCTGGATTTAGAAAAGGCAGAGGAACCAGAGATCAAATTGTCAACATCTGTTAGATCATAGAAAAAGGAAAAGAATTACAAAAAAAAAACAAACATCTATTTCTGCTTCATTGACTCTGCTAAAGCCTTTGACTGTGTGGATCACAACAAACTGAAAAATTCTTCAAGAGATGGGAATACCAGACCACCTTACCTGCCTCCTGAAAAATCTGTATGCAGGTCAAGAAGCAACAATTAGAGCCAGACATGGAACAACAGATTGGTTCCAACTGGAAAAGGAGTATATCTGGAAAAGGCCATATATTGTTACCCTGCTTATTTAAGTTATATGCAGAGTACATCATGTGGTATGTCAGGTTGGAGGAAGCACAATCTGGAATCAAGGTTTCCTGGAGAAATATCAATAACCTCACATATGCAGATGACATCACCCTTATGGCAGAAAATGAAGAAGTAAAGAGCCTCTAGATAAAAGTGAAGGAGGAGAGTGAAAAATTTGTCTTAAAACTCAACATTCAAAAAACTAAGATCATGGCATACAGTCTCATCACTTCATGGCAAATAGATGGGGAAACAATGGAAACAGTGAGGCACTTTATTTTGGGGAGCTTCAAAATCACTGCAGATAGTGTCTGCAGTCATGAAATTAAAAGAGGCTTGCTCCTTGGAAGAAAAGCTATGACCAACCCTATAAAGCATATTAAAAAGCAGAGACATTACTTTGCCAATAATGTCCATGTAGTCAAAGCTATGGTTTTTCCAGTAGTCATATATGGATATGAGAGTTGGACTATAAAGAAAACTGAGCACTGAATAATTTATGCTTTTGAACTGTGTTGTTGGAGAAGACTCTTGAGAGTCCCTTAGACTACAAGGAGATCAAACAAGTTCATCCTAAAGGAAATCAGTCCTGAATATTCATTGGAAGGACTGACACTGAAGCTGAAGCTCCGATACTTAGGCCTCCTGATGCAAAGAACTGACACATTGGAAAAGACCCTGATTCTAGGAAAGATTGAAGGCAGGAGGAGAAGGGGACAACAGAAGATGAGATGATTGGATGGCATCACCGACTTGATGGATATGAGTTTGACCAAGCTCCAGGAGTTGGTGATGGACTGGGAAGCCTGGCATGCTGCAGTCCATGGAGTCGCAAAGAGTCAGACATGACTGCTGCTGCTAAGTCACTTCAGTCATGTCCGACTCTGTGCGACCCCATAGACGGCAGCCCCCAGGCTTCCCCGTCCCTGGGATTCTCCAGGCAAGAGCACTGGAGTGGGTTGCCATTTCCTTCTCCAGTGCATGAAAGTGAAAAGTGAAAGTCACTCAGTCGTGTCCAACTCTTAGCGACCCCTTGGACTGCAGCCCACCAGGCTCCTCCATCCATGGGATTTTCCAGGCAAGAGTACTGGAGTGGGGTGCCATCTCCTTCTCCACAGACATGACTGAGAGACTGATAAACAAAGGAAGCAATGCGCATTGATATGATCTTGCTCTAGAGGGGGTACAGTGGTGAGAGAAGAAGGCTAATGGCTTTAATAAAGCTTTTATGAGGTCAGTCTTTCACCAGCTTCTGGAATATTGCAGATGTTCGTGAATGTTTCCTGAATGTTGGTAGTTTTTGACAATAAGTGTCAGGTACCCTGATCATGCACTGTGCTCCTACTGAGGATTCCAGTGCCTTCTGTGAACATGTTACATAGGCAGGCAGCCTACTTAGATTGTCACTGAGCCATATTATGAGTGGTTCATACAGTCTTTTTTTTTTTTTTTTGGATGAGAACTTTTTTTTTTTTTAACAGAAATGGTTGGTGCCCTAGTATTAGAAACATTGCATTCTATGCATCTGGGAAAGCTGTGGCACCTTTAACATTTTCACTCTCCATATTCATCTGTAGGGATCACAGAGGGCAGAGGAAGATAAAATCATTCTCAGTGATGATTGTGCACATACATATGAACCTTGAAAACAATGCACGGTCATTTTCCTGACAAGCCAAATTATGAAGAGAGCTACCAACTGCTCTATTTAATTATTCTTCTTCAGATGGCTTCCCTTGACCGTGTCGGTGCCCAACATTCTCAAGCTTTCTGTCATTCTCAAGTGTAGTCCCAGTAATTGAGTGACTGTAAACAGTGCTCTAATATTTAACCTGATGTTTGGGTGATGAGGAGGTTAAACTTTTAGCATTAAGAAATCCTTAAGAAAGATGAAGGATCTCTAATGCTGGAATGCCAATCACCAGAGTCAGAGCAATGCAGAAATTCAGGGTCTTCTTGCTCTACTAAGTTAAGATATAAGTAAGTAGCCACACATTCCTCCTGCCAATAGTGTGATACAACATGGCACCATTTGCTTTGCACTTTCCCCATGTTGCCTTCATATTTTCTACAAATTATCTTTTATCCACTTAATTTTCTGCCTTTTTTCATCACTGTCATCCACACTGTGTCATATTTACTTCTTATCTAAAAATTAACCCTTGGCAAAGCTTCACTTCTGCCCAGGGTGAGGTTATTCTCTTTTCTTACCAATAGGCCTGGTGTACGCTAAAAGCCAAACAAGGAGCCTATGTTTTTGTTTTTGTTTTTGTTTTTGTTTTTTCCCAAGATGGCTTTTAATTAACAATCACTGTACACTTAGAAATATATTCTGCCCCTCAGAAATGCATAATAAGGTATATGAATATAGAAGACACAGTGTTTCTGCTGATGGGTCTATTTTTATGCAGTTCATTTCAAGGAAGACCTGAGATTTGGGTTTGCCTCTTGCCTTGCTGCTGCTGCTGCTAAGTCACTTCAGTCGTGTCCAACTCTGCAACCCCATAGACGGCAGGCCACCAGGCTCCCCTGTCCCTGGGATTCTCCAGGCAAGAACACTGGAGTGGGTTGCCATTTCCTTCTCCAATGCATGAAAGTGAAAAGTGAAAGTGAAGTCGTTCAGTCGTGTCGGACTCTAGCGACCCCATAGACTGCAGCCTACCAGGCTTCTCCGTCCATGGGATTTTCTAGGCAAAAGTAGTGGAGTGGGGTGCCATTGTCTTCTCCATTGCCTCTTGCCTTAGGTCAATGTAAATATTTAGATAAGCAATTTATAGTGAGACCTTTGTAACTAAAATGCTTTAGGTGCCATACAAATAGATTCTGTTTCTCACATTTTAGGAGTATTTACAGAATTAGTAGAGAGTTAAGATCTATTTGCATGGCACTTAAAACATCTTTTTTTTTTTAAAAAACATCTTTTTTATAGCAATTGGATATACTACTTTGAATGCACATTGACGTCATTCTAAAGCATTTGGTACAATTCATCACCATAACAGCAGTGATAATAACATAATAGTTATTGATCGTTCATCAAATGCTAGCATTATATAAGCATTTGTTATAATTGAATTCTCTCAACAATACATAAGAATTAATTTATATAAATTATTAACTGTATTCTCATTTTACTGATAAAAGCACTGGAACTTAGAGGGATTAATTTTCCAAAGGTGAGGAGCCATAAACTAACCCTGGCAACCTGATTCTAGAGCCTGAACTCAACTTACTCAATATTTCCTAAAGTTACATGTTCATCAGCATCAAAGACCTTTATAAAAACGTATATTTCCTTACCACAATCCAAACCTAGGATGTGGAAGAGGGTATGGATATTTAAAAGGATTTCAATGTAATCTTTAAGAACAGATGAGTAGAAATTCTCCAGAGAATCAGAATGCTTTAATGATATATCATATACCTATATTCTCAGAGAATACATTTAACTCTTCAGTCACCACAGCCCCTGTATCTCTCCTTTGTATCAATGTTTTTTTTCCTAAGTTCTTTCTCCTCTTCTTGAGAGTATCAGATCAAAAAGCCAGGTGGAAATAAGCACATCTCTTTTGTACAAACATCTTAGAATGAACAGCCAACATGGCCTGGCACCTTTTGGCCCACCTGCCAGTGAAATGCCATTTGTTATGGTGTCCAGTGATTCTCATGAGACATCTCCATCTATTGTGGCCTCTTTCCCAGAGACCCAATAGAACAGAGAGGGATCGGACACTCCACACCTGTAGTGGTCTTCTGGCTGTTCAATTCTTACTTCTTTGAAAAACATCTTTGCCTCTGCTCAGCTTCATATCAGTCCTATTAACCCTGGGACAGAGGTGTTATCTGTGAGCACACCCCTATCCTTCTTCCTGACATCAGAACAGTTCACTGGTAAGAGGAATGCCTATCTGTCACCTCTCCTAAATCTGGATGAGTCAGGAACTGAAAAAAACTCAAAGCAAATCATAGCCCTACCCATGATGGCTTGGGTTTTAGCATGACCTTCCAAATGTTTTCTGTCAGGAAAAAACTGTTGGACAAGATCTCTGAGAGACTAGCTGGTGTGTTGATTCTTACATAAAGATGCTTTCATAAGCCAACTTTTAAAAACATGTTGGATTATGTGATAATCATCTACTTTGATTTATGGTTTAATATTATTTTTATTGGAAAAAAATGTTAATATTTATTTATTTGTCTGCACTAGGTCTTTAGTTGTGGCATGCCAGATCTAGTTCCTTGACCAGGGATCAAACTTGAGTCCCCTACATTGAAAGTGCAGAGTTTTAACCACTGAACCACAGGGAAACCCCTTCAATAGAATTTTTAATGAATTCTATTTTTAATATTTTCACATGACTATACAAAATCAGCCAAAATATGCAACTTGGTAAAAAATCTAGAAGAAAGTTATACAGATCCCCCTGTGTCACTATATATTTCACTGACTGGAGAAAATAACAGTTACAAGCCTTCCTTTATTGAGTACCAGCTTAGCTCTTCACACATGTTGCTGCATTCAGTCCCATTGACAACCTTCAGAGATGGGTGCTCTTGATACATCGAATTTCCAGATGTCAAAGCCAAAGTATAGAAAGATGTTAACTCTCTACCCAAGCCCACAGAGCATATAGGTGATGGGGATGAAGTTTTAACCCAATTCTATCATACTCTGGAGCCCATGACCATAATCACCATCATTAATATAAAATTTTAGGCCCAAAATACATGTAGGCTTATCTATTATTAATATATAACTTATGAGGAAAAATTGTCTTAGAGATGGAACATTAAAAGTCTAAATACCATTAAATAAAAACTCTTATACAGAATGAAGATAGGCACTATTTATTAACCACCCATATCGCTATGACTTTGTTTCTACATTCTCAGTATAATTTGACATTTTGATCTGCTTGGCCCATCAGAGTTAATATACCAGGTAATTAAAATTGTATTTAATAGCCCATGATTTCATTATTAATGTAAATTACCTGTAAAATGTCAATATGATTAACTTTGTTTAGGAAGTATGAGAAAATTATAGGCATATATTCTGCTATCTTATGCAAAAGTAAATATTAAAGTTAGCTACCTTGTGAATTCTGTCACTGTCACCTGGAAATCCAGGTGTCTTCTGTGCTTCTCCCTGGGTGATAAGTGCTATGTTCCCCTTTCCTGTGTCAGAACTAAGACTAAGGATTGGTTGAGGGTGTAGGTAGATAGAGCCTCGTTTTATCTTCCAAGAGGCCCTAAATCATCATTAATATGAGTAGTGTCTGTAAATTAAGGTTACTGATCAGAGGCAGGATGTGTCTGACAGTCCAGCTTTGCTAATTGAGGACCTCAGGGGGAAATGTCCTGGAAACTTGTCCAAAGGCTTTAATTAGCATGACTTTATACCCACATATTGTGATAAATTAACATATTCATCACATCTAATTATTTACAATTATTCTCTGAAGAAAAATAGCCACCATTCACCATTCTTTTCTTCAGGCTGCCATACATTTAGCCAACATTTTGCTTAACTTTACTTCTGCTTTATCCCATCACTGGACTCATTATTACGGCAAAGGATGACAAGAGGCTGGTGTGACTTACCTGGATGTGGTGTTTACAGTGTACTTAAGTAAAAGTGAGAAAATATGCATTATACAAACCCGCTTCCCTGATGGCTCAGACAGTAAAGTGTCTGCCTGCAATGCGGGAGACCTGGGTTCGATCCCTGGGTTGGGAAAATTCCCTGGAGAAGGAAATGGCAACCCACTCCAGTACTCTGGCCTGGAAAATTCCATGGACGGAGAAGCCTGGTGGGCTACAGTCCATGGGGTCACAAAGAGTCAGACATGACTGAGCAACTTCACTTTCTTTCACTTAATTAAAAGTGAGAAAATATGCATTATTCAAACCAATAAATAGAGGAGAGGGCTAATGGAAATTATGGGAAGATAGTTTAGCCAAGTGTTTCTAAATCATGTCACCATTTTAATCCATATTCTTTAGTCTAGGATGTATCTACATGAGCAGATATCTGAGTAATCATTATATTAATGATTGAGTCAGTGACCTTAGGATCCAAGGTTAAATCTCTGTTTAAGCCAATTCACTTTAGAGTGAATGTAAAGGCTTCACAGACTACAACCTTTTTCCATAATCCCTATCAAGTGCTAGTTAAGATTCAGGCAAATATACCTTCTCATAAACTGTTGATGGTAGGTTAAATTGTCACAATCTTTTAAGAAAGTAACCTGAAAACACATTAGAACACACATACCTTAAAACTATTCTACAGAAATGAAAGCACCACAATTTAAATACATGTTTAAGAATTTTTATTGTAACTACCATTAACCATGGAAGCAAAATCCTGCAAATGAGCTGAACATTTTGACACACATTCATATTTTTGTATTTTGTATATGTTAAAAGCAATGTGCTACATCCATATCTATTTACTGAGAAAAATGTCCATGAGGTAATGTCAAGTGAGAACAAGTTGCAGCGTGGCATATAGAATAACAAAACTGTAAAATTTGATAAATGTGTATTTATGTTAGTATATTTTTCTTTGATAATGGAGAAAATTGAAGAAGCATCACGGTGTCAGGATTGCATTCCTAAAGAGAGCATGAATTTAAAAAATAGGAAAGGTATATTTGAGATGTTTCTTTTGATTCCTTTATTTATTATAAAATAAATGGTGTTACAACAAATACCTTTTTAATTTTTACACGTGTAAATTCAGTTTAGGATTTTAGAAGTGGAATTGTTAGGTTGGAGGGCACTGTGAGTGTAATTTTACTAAATACAAATTTCTTTGTATACGGATTGTATCATATTCTGTTTCTACCAGCAATGTCTGAAAGTGCCTATTTTGGGGCAACAGAGGATGAGATGGTTGGATGGCATCACTGACTCAATGGACATGAGTTTGAGTAGGCTCTGGGAGTTGGTGATGGACTGTGAGGCCTGGCGTGCTGCAGTCCATGGGGTCACAAAGAGTTGGATACGACTGAGCAACTGAACTGAACTGATTTTCCACAGCCTCACCAATAATATGTGTTGCTAAACTTTAGGAGATTTGTCAATGTTGTAGGTGAGGCATTGTGTTTTTAATATCAGTTTTAATATAGTATTATTTTAATTTGTATTATGAGCATCAGATTGATCATTTTTTAGTATTTAAGAACCATGTGCATTTCCCTATCTATAAACTGTCCTTTCAAAGCTTTTGCCATTTCTCTAAGGGGTTGTTGATTTTTAACTCTCATTTTTAAGAAGGTTTTAAATATTAGAAACACTAATTCTTTGTAGTACAAGTGTAAACATATTTTCTGCAGTTTTTCATTTATCATTTGACTTTGCTTGTAGATTTTTATTTTTGACAAGCTAAGGTTTTTTTTATTTTCAGATGATCAGATTCATCAATTTTATATGTTATAGTATTTTAGATTATAAATACTTTATATTTATAAAAGATAAGGTAGATTTTATTGTATGAATTTGCTTAAAAGACTTTTTGTGCTATTTTTAAGTTTTATAATCAATACTATATTTCATTAATTTATTCTTCCATTTCAATACTCTTGTTTTTTTTTAATTTTTTTGTCACTAAGGCATGTGTCATGGAAGGGAAGTCATGGACTTCCCTGGTGGCTCAGAAGGCAAAGCGTCTACCTACAATGAGGGAGACCCGGGTTTGATCCCTGGGTTGGGAAGATCCCCTGGAGAAGGAAATGGCAACCCACTCCAGTATTCTTGCCTGGAAAATCCCACGGATGGAGGAGCCTCGTGGGTTACAGTCCATGGGGTCACAAAGAGTCAGACACAACTGAACGACTTCACTTTCACTTTCAAGTCATGTGTGACTCTATCTGACCCCATGGACTACTGCACACCAGGCTGCTCTGTCCTCCATTATCTCCCAGACTTTGCTCAGATTCATGTCCATTGAGTTGATGATGCTATCTAACTATCTTATTCTCACTGCTCCTTCTCCTTTTGCCTTCACTCTTTCCCACCATCAGGGCCTTTTCCAATGAGTTGGCTCTTAGCATCAGATGGCCAAAGTATTGGAGTTTCAGTTGCAGCATTAGTCTTCCCAATTAATATTCAGGAATGATTTCCTTTAGGGTTGACTGGTTTGATCTACTTGTGGGCCACTGATTCTCAAGAGTCTTCTCCAGCACCACAATTCAAAAGCATCAGTTCTTCAGCACTCAACCTTCTTTATGGTCCAGCTCTCACATCTGTACATGACTGCAGTAAAAACCATAACTTGACTATATGGACCTTTGTCGGTAAAGTGATGTATCTGCTTTTTAATACGCTGTCTAGGTTTGTCATAGCTTTTCTTTCAAGGAACAAGCATCCTTTAATTTCATGGCTACAGTTACCATCTGCAGTGATTTTGGAGCCCAAGAAAATAAAATCTGTCACTGCTTCAACTTTTCACCCTTCTGTTAATATTTGCCATGAAGTGATGGGACTGGATGCCAGGATCCTAGTGTTTTGAGTTTCAAGTGAGTATTTCACTCTTCTCTTTCACCCTCATTAAAAGCTCTTTATTTTTCTTTATTAGCCCCATTTTTATTTTATTTTTATTATCATTATTATTATTTTTTTACTTTACAATATTGTATTGGTTTTGCCATACATCAACATGCACCCACCACGGGTGTACACCTGTTCCCCATCCTAAACCCCCCTCCCACGTCCCTCCCAATACCATCCCTATGGGTCATCCCAGTGCACCAGCCCCAAGATTCCTGTATCCTGCATTGAACCTAGACTGGCAATTCATTTCTTATATGATATTATATATGTTTTAATGCCATTCTCCCAAATCATCCCCCCCTCTCCCACAGAGTCCAAAAGACTGTTCTCTACATCTGTGTCTCTTTTGCTGTCTCGCATACAGGGTTATCACTACCATCTTTCTAAATTCCATATATATGCGTTAGTATACTGTATTGGTCGGAGAAGGCAATGACACCCCACTCCAGTACTTTGCCTGGAAAAACCCATGGATGGAGGAGCCTGGTAGGCTGCAGTCCATGGGGTCACTAAGAGTTGGACATGACTGAGCGACTTCACTTTCACTTTTCACTTTCATGCCTTGGAGAAGGAAATGGCAACCCATTCCAGTGTTCTTGCCTGGAGAATCCCAGGGACGGGGGAGCCTGGTGGCTGCCATCTGTGGGGTCGCAGAGTTGGACACGACTGAAGTGACTTAGCATACTGTATTGGTGTTTTTCTTTGTGGCTTACTTCACTCTGTATAATCGGCTCCAGTTTCATCCACCTCATTAGAACTGATTCAAATGTATTCTTTTTAATGGCTGAGTAATACTCCATTGTGTATATGTACCACAGCTTTCTTATCCATTCATCTGCTGATGGACATCTAGGTTGCTTCCGTGTCCTGGCTATTATAAACAGTGCCGTGATGAACATTGGGGTACACGTGTCTCTTTCAATTCTGGCTTCCTTGGTGTGTATGCCCAGCAGTCATATGGGTCATATGGCAGTTCTATTTCCAGTTTTTTAAGGAATCTCCACACTGTTCTCCATAGTGGCTGTACTAGTTTGCATTCCCACCAACAGTGTAAGAGGGTTCCCTTTTCTCCACATCAACACACAGAAATCCCTTGCATTCCTATACACTAATAATGAGAAAATAGAAAGAGAAATTAAGGAAACAATTCCATTCACCATTGCAACAAAAAGAATAAAATACTTAGGAATATATCTGCCTAAAGAAACTAAAGACTATATATAGAAAACTATAAAACACTGGTGAAAGAAATCAAAGAGGACACTAACAGATGGAGAAATATACCATGTTCATGGATCAGAGGAATCAATATAGTGAAAATGAGTATACTACCCAAAGCAATTTATAGATTCAATGCAATCCCTATCAAGCTACCAACAGTATTTTTCACAGAGCTAGAACAAATAATTTAACAATTTGTATGGAAACACAAAAAACCTCAAATAGCCAAAGCAATCTTGAGAAAGAAGAATGGAACTGGAGGAATCAACCTGCCTGACTTCAGGCTCTACTACAAAGCCACAATCATCAAGACAGTATGGTACTGGCACAAAGACAGAAATATAGATCAATGCCACAAAATAGAAAGCCCAGAGATAAACCCATGCACCTATAGACACCTTATCTTTGACAAACAAGGAAAGAATATACAATGGAGAAAAGACAATCTCTTTAACAAGTGGTGCTGGGAAAACTGGTCAACCACTTGTAAAAGAATGAAACTAGAACACTTTCTAACACCATACACAAAAATAAACTCAAAATGGATTAAAGATCTAAACATAAGACCAGAAACTATGAATGCTGAGTTTTAAGACAACTTTTTCACTCTCCCCTTTCACTTTCATCAAGAGGCTCTTTTTCGCTTTCTGCCATAAGGGTGGTATCATCTGCATATCTGAGATTATAGATATTTCTCCCAGCTATCTTGATTCCAGCTTGTGCTTCATCCAGCCCAGCATTTCTATTGATGTACTCTGCATATAAGTTAAATAAGCAGGGTGACAATATACAGCCTTGACATACTCCTTTCCCTATTTGGAACCAGTCTGTTATTCCATGTCCAGTTCTAATTGTTGCATCCTGACCTGCATACACATTTCTCAAGAGGCAGCTCAACTGGTCTGGAATTCCCATCTCTTTAAGAATTTTCCACAGTTTGTTGTGATCCACACAGTCAAAGGCTTTGGCATAGTCAATAAAGCAGAAGTAGATGTTTTTCTGGAACTTTCTTGCTTTTTTGATGATCCAATGGATATTGACAATTTGATCTCTGGTTCCTCTGTCTTTTCTAAATCCAGCTTGAACATCTGGAAGCTCATGGTTCACATACTGTTGACGCCTGGCTTGGAGAATTTTGAGCATTACTTTACTAGCGTGTGAGATGAGTGCAATTGTGCGGTAGTTTGAACATTCTTTGGCATTGCCTTTCTTTGGGATTGGATTGGAAAATGGACCTTTTCCAGTCCTATGGCCACTGCTGAGTTTTCCAAATTTGCTGGCATATTGAGTGCAGCACTTTCACAGCATCAATTTTTAAGATTTGAAATAGTTCAACTGGAATTCTATCACCTCCACTAGCTTTGTTCGTAGGGATGCTTCCTAAGGCCCACCTGACTTCACATTCCAGGATGTCTGGCTGTAGGTGAGTGATCATACCATCGTGATTATCTGGGTCATGAAGGTCTTTTTTGTATAGTTCTGTGTATTCTTGCCACCTCTTCTTAATATCTTCTGCTTCTGTTAGGTCCATACCTTCTGACCTTTAGTGTGCCTATCTTTGCCCAAAATGTTCCCTTGGTTTCTCTAATTTTCTTGAAGAGATCTCTAGTCTTTCCCATTCTATTGTTTTCCTATGTTTCTTTGCATTGACCACTGAGGAAGCCTTTCTTATCTCACCTTGGTCTTCTTTGGAACTCTGCATTCAAATGAGTATATCTTTCCTTTTCTCCTTTGCCTTTCACTTCTCTTCTTTTCTCAGTTATTTGTAAGGCCTCTTCAGACAATCATTTTGCCTTTTTGCACTTCTTTTTCTTCGGATGGTCTTGATCCCTGCCTCCTGTACAATGTCATGAACTTCCGTCCATAGTTCTTCAGGAAATCTGTCTACCAGATCTAATCTCTTGAATCTATGGTGCTCCCTTGTGGCTCAGCTGCTAAAGAATCTGCTTGCAATGCGGGAGACCTGGGTTCAGTCCCTGGGTTGGGAATATCCTCTCAAGAAAGGAAAGGTTACCCACTCCAGTATTCTGGCCTGGAAAATTCCATGGGCTGCATAGTCCATGGGGTGGCAAAGAGTCAGACATGACTAAGAACCCCATGAACAGTATGAAAAGGCAAAAAGATATAACACTGAAAGATGAGCTCCCCAGGTCGGTAGGTGCCCAATATGCTACTGGGGAAGAGTAGAGTAATAACTCCAGAAAGAATGAAGACCCAGAGCCAAAGCAAAAACAATACCCCACTGTGGATGTGACTGGTGATGGAAGTAAAGTCCGATGCTGTAAAGAGCAATATTGCATAGGAACCTGGAATGTTAGGTCCATGAATCAAGGCAAATTGGAAGTGGTCAAATAGGAGATGGCAAGAGTGAACATCAACATTCTAGGAATCAGCGAACTAAGATGGACTGGAATGGGTGAATTTAACTCAGATGACCACTATATCTACTACTGTGTAAAGGAATCCCTTAGAAGAAATGGAGTAGCCATCATAGTCAACAAAAGAGTCCAAAATGCAGTACTTGGATGCAATCTCAAAAACAACAGAATGAGCTCTGTTCATTTCCAAGCCAAACCATTCAATATCACGGTAATCCAAGTCTATGCTCCAACTTGATTAGGTCCCATCTGTTTATATTTTTTCCATTTCTATTGCCTTGGGAGAGTGATCTAAGAAAACATTGGTATGATTTATGGCACAGAATGTTTTTCTTATGCTCTCTTCTAGTTTTCTAGTGTCATACCTTTAGTTTAAATCTTTAAGCCATCATGAATTTATTTTCATGCATGGTGTGAGAGTGTGTCCTAATTTCAATGATTAACTTTCTCACCTTCACTTGCTGAAGAGATTTTTTCTCATTTTATGTTCTTGCCTTCTTTGTTGAAGATTAATTGATCTTAAGTATTTGGGTTTATTTCTGGAGTCTCTATTCTGTTCCATTTATACATATGTCTGCTTTTCTACCAATACCACAAGATTTTTGACTAGTGCAAGTTTGTAATATTTTCTGAAATCTGGGGAAGTTATGCCTCCTGCTTTGGGATTTTCCCCCCTCAGGATTGATTTGGTACCGGGGTCTAACACATTTCTAATCACATTCCACAGAGCAAAAGCATCTACAGGAACCTTTTCTGGCCCAAGCAAAGTAAAAAACAAACGTAGAAATTTAGACAGTCTTCCTGTGCCTTCTTAATGCCTCTATGGGCTAACATGTGAAGTAATATCTCAATAAACATTTGTCTATTCTTAGATGCAGAGAAACCCATTTTTCTAGAGAATATTCTTGTTAATTCTGTACTCTCTTCACCCTGCCGGCAGTTAGGCAGGTACGATCCCAACTGACCCGCGTTACGGTCTCAAATTATTTACGCTTCAGATTCATGAGCATGATCTAAAGCGTCCCTAATCATGTTCCATAGAGAAAAGGTGTCAGTGGGGACTTTTTCTAGGCCATGCAAAGTGTAATAAGTTTTTAGCTGTTTTCCTACCTTTTCCCAAGTATCTAGATTAATAGTGCCCTCTTCTGGAAACCAAAGACACTGCTCTTGTTCAAATGTAAAAAAAGGATTGAATACTAGCTTTCTTAACTTTAATTCCTCTTTTATTTAACAAATGCAAGATTACTCCTATGAAGAGTTGTTGTTCTTTTGATTTATTTTTACCCGTGTCAGAAATTTCTGTCTTTTTTGCTTCTGTCTACGCAAAGATTCCACTTCCCACCCCTTCTCACCCTACCTATCTTATGCAGGGGGGTCTGCGACACCCTGAGTGGGGTCCTAGCCGTCTGAAAAACTGCACAATGGGAGAGACTTACCTTCGGGAGCCTGTTCCGGGCACCACTTATGGGGGTCCAGCCCCGGCAGGATCCAGGGGTTCCCTCAGGATGACGGCGTCAGCGATAAGGAAAGTAAAGGGGAGAAAAAGAGGCTTGATCTTCCTTGGTTTACACAGAAATCCAATAAAGCCAGTGACGCCGGACTTGCTCTGTTCACGGAGGCCACAGGCGCCCTCTCAGTGGGGTGAAGACGCAGGGCACCCTTCCCCTGAAGAAGCTAGGCGCCTTCCCAATTGAGTCTTAGAAGCCCGGGAGAGATAAGTGAACTCAGAGAGCCCCTGTGCTCCAAGGAGTCATCCTGAAAAAGAAGAGAGAGAGAGAGAAAAGAAAGAATGACACGGGGAGACCAAGCTTCGGTGAGCAAGGCCCGTAACTTTATTTTTAAAAGGAACTTTTATACCTTCAGTTGTACATAGAGGATAATGGAAGATACAGAGTCATGCAGGGTCAGCAGTCCTTGACCCTTATTGAGACCAGGCTTTCTTTCTGCAGACTTATCGTATACAAAGGCTTTAGGTGATTTACATCATCTTCTGGCCAGGAGGCCTGTTAACATTTTTTCTCTGATAAAGGTTAGTCAACCAGAAAACTTATTTTCTGTAAGAGTAATTTTTCTAAAGTTTGGCACCACCCTCCGAAAGCACTAGATAGTTGCATTCCTATAGGGCAAAGGTGCAATGGGGGAAAACAAGGAAAGAATTTATTAACTCAAGGGTCTAAGGTTGTTAACATTTAGGCTACTACTTATTTTTCTATATACCAACTATATTAACTAATATACTCCCAGGGACACAGTGGGTAAGAGATATGGAAACTTGGCAGCAAGCATTGGCTCAACAATGAAATCCTCCACCAGTTCTATTCTAATAATTTTTAACTCCCCAAAAGGCTCTATATTGTTAGAATGTCTTAAGCTTCCTGTGCCTCTCCTGGTTGGGAGGCTGTAAACAATCACATGCATAGCTGTAAGAGTCCGGATAAACCTGTCAGGCAGGTTAGAAAGCCATCTGAGGGGTTTGGATTGAAACACTCCTATTGTGCCCAGGAGACTTATTAACTAGAGCTCTAAGTTGATGTCCTTCAAAGAAAGGTGGTCGGGGATAGCCCCCCGTTAATGTCAGAGGAGTTGGTGAGAGTCATAAAATAGTTAAGACAGACAGATTCTGGTTTTGGGGTAGATGCTCTAGCAGGTCCATGGGGTCCCTGGAGTCCTGATCCACCTTTGCCTGTCAGGTCCTCTCCGCATGACCTTTGTCATGGGTGGGATCTCCCATGGTGGCTCCTGGCAATTTGGCAATTCTGGGTCTTTTATAATTTCATATAAAATTCTGGATTTTTTAATCTAGTTCTGTGAAAAAATATCATGAGTAATTGGATAGAAATCGCATTATTTGTACATTGCTTTGGGTAGCATTGCCATTTAACAATATATTTTTTTCTAATCCAAGAGCTTCAGATATATTTCCATTTCTTTGAATTTGCTTTGTTTTCTTTTTTAATGTTTTATAGTCCACAGCATATAAGATTTTTTACACATATCCTTTAGAAGAAATAGAATACCCTCATAGTTGATACAAGAGTCCAAAATGCAATACTTGGTGCAATCTCAGTGGGTTCAGGCCCAAAAAATGAGAGAATGATCTCAGTTTATTTCCTAGGTAAACCATTTAACATCACAGTAAATCAAGTATATGCCCAAATAAGCTGAAGAAGCTAAAGTCAAACAGTTCTATGGAGACCTCCAAGACCTAACACACAAAAAAAGATGTCCTTTTCATCATAGGATGAAAAGTAAAAGTGAAGTCGCTCAGTCATGCCTGACTGTTTGCGAACCCATGGACTGTAGCCTACCAGGCTCCTCTGTCCATGGGATTCTCCAGGCAAGAATACTGGAGTGGGTTTCCATTTCCTTCTCCAGGGGATCTTCCCAACCAAGGGATTGAACCCAGATCTCCCACATTGCAGGCAGATGCTTTAACCTTTGAGCCACCAGGGAAGCTCTCATCATAGGATATTGGAAGGCAAAAGTAGGAAGTCAAGAGATACCTGGAGTAACAGGCAAATTTGGCCTTGAAGTACAAAATGAAGTAGGGCAAAGGCTAACAGAAGTTTGTCAAGAGAACACACTGGTCATAGCAAACACCCTCTTCCAACAACACAAGAGATGAATCTACACATGTTCATCACCATAATACACATAGTTCAGCACCATAATCAGGTTGATTATATTCTTTGAGCCAAAGATGGGGAGGCTTTATACAGTCAGAAAAAAAACAATATGTGGAGCTGACTATGACTCAGATATATTACATTTACATTTAAAGTCACTCAGTCATGTCTGACTCTTTGTGACCCCATGTACTATGCAGTCCATGGAATTCTCCAGGCCATAAAACTGGAGTGGGTAGCCATTCCCTTCTCCAGGGAATCTTCCCAACCCAGGGATCGAGCCCAGGTCTCCCACATTCCAGGAAGATTCTTTACCAGCTGAGCCATAAGGGAAGCCCAAGAATACTGGGGTGGGTAGCCAATCCCTTCTCCAGGGGATCTTCTCAACCCAAGAATTGAACCAGGACCTCCTGCATTGCAGGGGGATTCTTTACCAACTGAGCTATCAGGGAAGCCAAAAATCTGACCCTTGTGACTCAAATAATGAGCTCCTTATTGCAAAATTCAGACTTCAATTGAAGAAAGTATGGAAAACCACTATGCCATTCAGGTATGGCCTAAATCAAATTCCTTACAATTGATTATACAGTGGAGGTACAAACAGAATCAAGGGATTAGGTCTGATAGACAGAGTGTCTGAAGAACTATGGACAGAGTTTTGTGACATTGTACAGAAGTCAGTGACCAAAACCATCCCAAAGAAAAAGAAATGCAAGAAGGAAAAAGAAACGCTGGACTGGAAGAAACACAAGATGGAATCAAGATTGCCGGGAGAAATATCAATAACTTCAGATATGCAGATGACACCACCCTTATGGCAGAAAGTGAAGAGGAATTAAAAAGCCTCTTGATGGACATGAAAGTGTAGAGTGAAAAAGTTGGCTTAAAGCTCAACATTCAGAAAACAAAGATCATGGCATCCGGTCCCATCACTTCATGGGAAATAGATGGGGAAACAGTGGAAACAGTGTCAGACTTTATTTTTGGGGGCTCCAAAATCACTGCAGATGGTGACTGCAGCCATGAAATTAAAAGACGCTTACTCCTTAGAAGGAAAGTTATGATCAACCTAGATAGCATATTCAAAAGCAGAGACATTACTTTGCCAACAAAGGTCCAACTAGTCAAGGCTATGGTTTTTCCTGTGGTCATGTATGGATGTGAGAGTTGGACTGTGAAGAAGGCTGAGCACCGAATAATTGATGCTTTTGAACTGTGTGGTGTTGGAGAAGACTCTTGAGAGTCCCTTGGACTGCAAGGAGATCCAACCAGTCCATTCTGAAGGAGATCAGCCCTGGGATTTCTTTGGAAGGGATGATGCTGAAGCTGAAACTCCAGTACTTTGGCCACCTCATGCGAAGAGTTGACTTATTGGAAAAGACTCTGATGCTGGGAGGGATTGGGGGCAGGAGGAGAAGGGGACGCCAGAGGATGAGATGGCTGGATGGCATCACTGACTCAATGGACGTGAGTCTGAGTGAACTCTGGGAGTTGGTGATGGACAGGGAGGCCTGGCGTGCTGCGATTCATGGGGTCGCAAAGGGTTGGACTCGATTGAGCGACTGAACTGAACTGAATTGAACTGAGGAGGCCTTACAAATAGCTGAGAAATGAAGATAAGCAAAAGGCAAAGGAGAAAAGGAATTTATACCCAACTGAATGCAGAGTTCCAGTGAATAGCAAGGAGAGATAAGAATGCCTTCTTAAGTGAACAATGCAAAGAAATAGTGGCAAACAACCAAATGAGAGAGACTAGAGGTCACTTCAGGAAAATTAAAGATACCAAGGGAACATTTCTTGCAAAGATGGGCACAAAAAAAGGACAGAAATTGCAATGACCTAACAGAAACAGAAGTGATTAAGAAGAGGAGGCAATAATACACAGAAGAACTACACAAAAAGAGGTCTTAATGGCCTGGATAACTATGATGATGTGGTGACTCACCTAGAGCCAGATATCCTAGAGTAAGAAGTCAAGTGGGCCTTAGGAAGCATTATTATGAACAAAGCTATTGGTGTGTTGGAATTCCTGTTGACTTATTTCAAATCCTGTAGTTATAGAAGAAATAAATGTTATAGTGCTATATTCAATATATTAGCAAATTTGGATAACTCAGCCATGGCCACATGACTGGAAAATGTCAGTTTTCATTCCAGTTCCAAAGAAGAGTAATGCCTAAGAATGTTCAAACTACCATACAATAGCACTCTTTTCATGTGCTAGCAAAGTGATGCTCAAGATCCTTCAAGCTAGACTTCAACAGTATGTGATGTGAGAAATTCCAGATTTCAAGCTGGATTTAGAAAAGGCAGAGGAACCAGAGATCAAATTGCCAACATCTGCTGGATCATAGAAAAAACAAGGGAATTCCCGAAAAGACATATACTTCTGCTTCATTAACTATGGTAAAGCCTTTGACTGTGTGTATGACAACAAACCATGGAAAATTCTTAGAGATGGGAATACCAGACCACCTTACCTGCCTCCTGAGAAACCTGCATTCAGGTCAAGAAGAAACAGTTAGCACTGGACATGGAACAACAAATTGGTTCAAAACTGGGGAAGGAGTACCCTGACCCTGTGTATTTAACTTATATGCAGAGTACATCATGCAAAATGCCAGGCTGGTTGAATCACAAGTTGAATTAAAATTGCCAGAAGAAATATCAACAACCTCAGATATGCAGATGATACCATCCTAATGGCAAAAGTTGAAGAGGAACTAAAGAGCCTCTTGCTGAAAGTGAAAGAGGACAGTGAAAAAGCTGGCTTAAAACTCATTCAAAAAACTAAGATCACAGCATCCAGTCCCATCACTTCTTGACAAATAGGAAAAATGGAAACAGTGACAGATTTCTATTTTCTTGGGCTCCAAAATCACTACAGATGGTGACCACAGCCATGAAATTAAAAGACAGTTGGCTCCTTGGAAGAAAAGTTATGAGAAACCTAGACAGCATATTAAAATACAAAGACATCACTTTGCTGACAAAGGCGCATATATTCAAAACTATGGTTTTTCCAGTAATCATGTACAGATGTGAGAGTTGGACCATAAAAAGGATGAATGCTTAATCTGAAGACTGATGCTTTCAAATTGTAGTTCTGGAGAAGACTCTTGAGAGTCTCTTGGACAGCAAGGAGATAAAACCAGCCAATCCTAAAATAAAATCAACCTTGAATATTCATTGAAAGGACTGATTCTAAAGCTGAAGCTCCAGTACTTTGGCCATATGATGCAAAGAACTGACTCGTTGGAAAAGACGCTGATGCTGGGAAAGATGCAGGAGGAGAAGGGGATGACAGAGCATGAAGTGGTTGGATGGCATCACCAACTCAATGGATATGAGTTTTACCAAACTCCAGGAGATAGTGAAGGACAGGAAAGCCTGCTGCCCAAGTGATTTCAAGGAACTGGACATGACATAGCAACTAAACAACAATTCCTAGATATTTTACTTATTTGCATTTTTTTGGTTGACTTTACTTGGTTATGTATGATTGTTGTTATGTTTTGTTGCATTTGATTGGGTAATATACTGTTGAGAATTCTTGGACCTATATTCATTGAAGATATGGCCTTTAATTTTCTGTTTTGGTGGTATCTTTGGTTTTTGTATTAGGGTAATTGTGGATTGATAGAATATCTTTGGGAGTGGCCCCTTCTCTCCAACAGTTTGAAAGTGTTTGAGAATGATTAGTATAATCTCTTCCTTGTGTATTTGTTAGAATTCACCTGTGAAGTCATCTGGTCTTGGACTTTTTTGTGGGGAATGTTTTTGTTTTTTAAAATTACAGATTCTATTTCATGTCTAGTGATTGTTCTATTTAAATTATTTATTTCTTCTTGATTCAATTTGGTGGGCTGTATGTTTCTCAGACTGTTGTCCATTTCTTCTAGCCTTTCAAAAATTTGTTGTCATGTAACTGCTCATAGTATTTTCTTTTCTTATTTCTGAGATATCAATTGAGATTTCTCCTTTTTCAGTTTTTATTTTTTGAGGTTCTTTTTTTCTTCGTAGTGAACCTGGCCAGAGTTTTGTCAATTTTGTTAACCCTTTCAAATAATCAGCTCTTGGTTTTATTGTATTTTTGTCTTGTTTTTTCTTTTAATATCTATTTATTTCCTCCCTGATCTTTGTTATTTCCTTCCTTTAGATAACATTGAGTTTTGTTTGTTCTTTATCTAATTATTTTAAGTGGTCTGTTTGGTAGTTTGAGTTTCTCTTGGTTTTTGGTTTTGTTTTGTTTTTTGAGGAAGGCCTTTATTGCTATGAACTACCAAGAAATGGTTTTGCTCCATCCTATAGATTTCATATGGCTGTGCTTCATTTTCTTTTGCCTCAAGGTATCTGTTAATTTCTTTAAAATTTTTCTTTTTAGTGTTTTCATTGAGCCATTTATTTGGTAGCATGTTATTTAGTCTCCATGTAATTATTTTTTCCTCATTTTTTTTCCTGTGGTAATTTCTGGTTTCAAGCTGTTGTGGTCAGAAAAGATGCTTGAAATAGTTTCTACACTATTAATTCATTCTATGCTAATAAATTAATTTACTTGGTTGTGCTGGGTCTTCATTGCTATGCAGGCTTCTCTAGTTGCAGCATGCAGAGGCTACTCTTCCTTGTAGTGCACAGGCTTCTCGCTGCAGTGGCTTTTCTTATTGTGCAGCATAGGATCTAAGGCACATGGGCTTCAGGAGCTGTGGTGCATGGGCTCAGTAATTGTGGTTTCCATGCTGTAGACCGTAATTGTGGCTCACAGGCTTAATTGCTCCGCAGCATGTAGGATCTTCCCAGATCAGGGATCAAATCCATGTCTCCTGCATTGGCAGCTGGATCTTGACCACTGAATCACAAGGGAAGCCTCTACTATTTTTTTTTAAATAACAGTTTTTGCCATCTATGTAACTCATTCTATACTTCATTATAAACAGATCAGGAAATTTTAAGACTGAAAAGTCATTTTGTAATGATGCTCTAGGAAACTAAGTCATTAAATAGATCAGTGGCTCCTACCCAGTGTTTCATGAAAGAATCAATGGAGGAAGGTCTTCCACTCAGATTCCTGAGGCTCACATAGTATATTCTAATTCTGCTGGTCTGAGATGGACACAGAACTGAACTTTATAGATACTATTAATAAAGGCAATAAGTAATTCTAAAGCAGATGATCAAAGAACTACTCTGTAAACAGTGATGTGGATTGAAGACTTTGCATTTTCATATTATTTAGAGGTACTACATTCCTGTTTGGTGGAACAAAACAACACTGGAAACTTTAAAATGCTCATTAATTTAACAAGTGAATGATTTTGAGCACCACCTGTGTGCTTGACAATATTCTTCATTTTACAGGTGCAGATATTGACCTTTCTCTCATGAAACAACAAGAAACTTGGCAAATATTATGGTACACGAGGTTATCAAGTATGAATGGTCTAGAGGGCTGATGAGCATAATATCTTTTCCCTCATCAGTGTATCATCTAGGATGATTGAATAGAAATTCCAAGATGGAGAAAGGAAAGGATATCAAACATTTGTTTTTTCTTCTAGATGAAGTCAGGTTGAGGGACTCTGTGCAACCCCGTAGACGGCAGCCCACCAGGCTCCCCCGTCCCTGGGTTTCTCCAGGCAAGAACACTGGAGTGGGTTGCCATTTCCTTCTCCAATGCATGAAAGTGAAAAGTGAAAGTGAAGTCGCTCAGTCGTGTCCGACTCTTAGCGACCTCATGGACTGCAGCCCACCAGGCTCCTCCATCCATGGATTTTCCAGGCAAGAGTACTGGAGTGCGGTGTCATTGAGGGAAGCAGCTCTTAAAAACTGGTTGACTTTTTCAGGGATTAGAAAATATAATTCTTACAGGGATAATATTTTAATTAAAAAATGCCTCTTTGCAGGTGCATCACTAAGATTGTTTGCAGCTAAAAGGAAAACTCTGCCCTCTATCTGGTGGACTGAAACCTCCCCATCAACTTTTTTAGTGAACATAGAACTTCTTTGTTTCTAAGACTGTATGCAAGAGGGTTCAGGAGAGGGGTAAGGACAGTCCCAAAGAGAAAGAGACCCTGGTTCAACTTTGGAGTCTTGGCAGAACCAGGCCTCATGTAGATGCACATACCTGGACCAAAATAGAGACCCACCACACAGAGATGAGAGGAGCAAGTGGCCAGAGTCTTGTTCCTGCCTTCTGGGGAGTTCATTCGGAGTACAGCAAGGAAGATGAGAATGTAGGAGGACAAGATGAGAGATAAGGGCAGCAGCAGGACTAGGATGCTTGTCACCACTACAGCCTTCTCATAGGCTGAGATGTCCTCACAGACAATCCTAAGAACAGCCATGACTTCACAGAAAAAGTGAGGAATCTCTCTGGGGCTGCAGATATGAAAATGTAAGATGAAAGCAGTGTGGCCAAAGGAAGTAAGGGCACCTCCAGCCCAAGACATGGCAGCCACCTGCCAGCACATCCTAGGATTCATGATGACAGGGTACCGCAGGGGATTGCAGATAGCCACATAGCGATCAAAACACATGACAGTTATAAGGATGCATTCTCCAATGGCTACTGTCAGCGAGAAAAAGATTTGAGTCCCACAAGCCAGGAATGAGATGCTTTGCCATCCAGAGAAGAAGTTGGCCACCATCTTGGGTATGATGCTAGAGGTCAAAGTCAAATCCATTAAGGAGAGCTGACTGAGCAGGAAGTACATGGGAGTATGGAGCCGGGAATCCAACCAAATGAGGAGGACCAGAAGAGTGTTGCCAATGAAGGCAGCCATGTAGATGAGGAGAACAATGGAAACCAAAGCTGTGGTGTATCTAAATTCAGGGAAGAATCCCAGGAGGATGAAATTTGTGGATTCTGTCTCATTCCCTCCCCACATGGCTCTCTGCGATGACAACACAAAGGGAGGAGATTTAAAAAAAAAAAAAAAAGTCAGTCCTGAAACAGTTTTTTAAAGTTTGTTTAAAATAATTTATAACAAAAATGACAAGCATAAAGTGTTTATCCATGATTATCTGCATCAATTCTTAACATTTTTTTTCAGTAACCCCGAACCACGATCTAATGTACTTTAGAAACCAGAGTGTAAGTTTTTAAATATGACTCATTATCATTAATGTTTGAAATATATTTTCTTATATTAAGAACAATTTTTGATCATTACAGTTTTTTCTTTAGAATGATAATGTTTGTTACTGGGTTGAGAAATCACAATCACCACTTGCACATTTTCAGTTTTTTGCTGTTTTTAGAAAATGATGATATTTCCATTTTTATCTTTTCAATGATTTTCTTAGCAATATTTCTGAGGAATAATTTACATTTATTTCCAGGTCATATAATATAGTATTTATTTGCTCATGAAAAATAGTACTAATTTAATTTATACAAGGATTTAAAACATTTTTAAATGCTCCTGCTTAATCAAAGCTTCTGGCCTTGGGCATTATAAACATACAAATAAACTGGTCATTAGGACTGTGTTTTGTGTTATGTACATTTAAGGTTATTTTAAGCTTTTAATGTAATCGACCCTTCTTTATACTCTGGCAAATAAATGCATTATATCTACATGGTTTCGATACAATAAATTCATACCAAGTATCAATAAGGGAAAAAGGTATTTCTACATGAACTAGCAGGGTTCCTGATATTGTAAAATTCATATTACCTAAAATTTTAGTTACAGTATTTATGTGCATGATCGACACAGAGAAATTTTAGGGCTCCTTTCTCTCAGGCTTAGGAACTTTTTCTTTTAAGACTCTCTGAGCTGTGTACAATCCTTCTCCTTGATACCTGTATAACCCTTTAAATTCCTAGACATACTCCTGCTGGGGTTACAAGAGGACTTTACTCATCTCTACTGAGATTCATAGGGCTTAGTTACAAAAACCTGACCAAACAGTATAAGGATGGGAAAACTGTAAACAAGTACTCATGAAAATAGTTTTAAAAATTCTAAAAAAGATCAAAGTGACTCTAACAGTGTATTAAAGCCTCATAATTGTCCAAATTTAATGTAAGCACAATTAACATTAGATTGTTTATAAAGTAAGAATGGATGTGTCTAAGCATTTGAACAGATTAAAGAAAAAGTATACACATTAGAACAAAAACTTGATAAAATTAATTACTAAATACTGATTTAAAATCCATCCTAACTATTAATAACTAGTAGTAGAATAAGATATTCTAACATCCTATTGTATTACTTTCCTGCCAATATGTGACATTCATTTGTTAATGGAATTACTGAAAATATTATCTCTAAGGAGCTTCCCTGGTGGCTCAGATGGTAAAGCGCCTGCCTGCAATGCGGGAGACCTGGGTTCTATCCCTGGGTTGGGAAGATCTCCTGGAGAAGGAAATGGCAACCCACACCAGTACTCTTACCTGGAGAATCCCATGGATGGAGGAGCCTGGCAGGCTACAGTCCATGGACTCGCATAGAGTTGGACACGACTGAGTGACTTCACTTTCACTTTTCACTATCTCTGAGGGGCTTCTCAGGTGGCTCAGTGGTAAAGAATCTGCCAGCCAATGCTGGAGACGCAGGAGATGCCAGTTCGATCACTGGGTAGGGAAGATCCCCTAGAGGAGGAAGTGGCAACTCGCTCCAAAATTCTTCCCTGGAAGATTCCATGGACAGAGGAGCTTGTTGGACTACGGTCCATGGGGTCACAAAGAGTCTGACACAACTGAGTGACTGAGCACACACACACATCATCTCTAAATTGTTAAGCTAATTCTTTCTTCACAGGTGTGCACTGTATATTTGTCAACATTAACAGCAAGATCCAGGTTTCCTTTACTTTTTGCAAGAAGTCTTTTTGCAGAGAGTCTTTCTCCCTCTAACACAACATTCCTTTCTCAGAAACAGTGAACTCAAACATTAGGTCCTTGTATACAACTCAATGGACATGAGTTTGAGCAAGCTTCAGGAGATAATGAAGGACAGGGAAGCCAGGTGTGCTGCAGTCCACGGGGTCACAAAGAGTCGGACACAACTGAGTGACTGAACAACAATACATTTCTAATCTTGTGCAATTTGACCTCAACTCCTTGCTTCCATCCAGATATTGATTTAAATTTGTTCATCAAAAATGATAATAAGTTTTTAATGCAGAAATTCTGATAACAAAAATGGTCTAAGTCTGTTCTCCCATTGATTAATCACTGCTGCTGCTGCTGCTAAGTCACTTCAGTTGTGACCGACTCTGTGCGACCCCATTGACAGCAGCCCACCAGGCTCCCCTGTCCCTGGGATTCTCCAGGCAAGAACACTGGAGTGGGTTGCCATTTCCTTCTCCAATGCATGAAAGTAAAAAGTGAAAGTGAAGTCGTGCAGTCGTGTCCGACTCTTAGCGACCCCATGGACTGCAGCCCACCAGGCTCCACCATCCATGGGATTTTCCAGGTAAAAGTACTGGAGTGGGGTGCCATTTCCTTCTCCAATGCGTGAAAGTGAAGTCGCTCAGCCGTGTCCGACTCTTAGCGACCCCATGGACTGCAGCCTACCAGGCTCCTCTGTCCATGGGATTTTCCAGGCAAGAGTACTGGAGTGGGGTGCCATTGCCTTCTCCGATCAATCACTAAAAGGCTTCATTTCTTGTGAAGAACTAGCTGAACTCTGTGGGTTGGCACTGCCAGATTGAGACATCTATCTTTACATATCCACCTTTTATTCGAGCATACCATTTTGATCACCTTCAAACCAAGAAATCACAGTTAATCAGGGCCTTTCTCCTGGGTGAATGTCTTGAAGGGTTAGCCTGATTTTAGATGTGGACAGTTTAAGATTTAAAAAAGTAAATTTAATAACAAAAATGGTCAACGTTTATCTTATTCTCTCCTGCCTTAAAGGGAGCCTTCGTGCAGTCAGGGCACTGTATGTGGTTCATCTAGAGTCATCAGATGGTGAGAAACTGAGATTTCAGACTGGCCAGATCTTTGAAAATTTTCTGACTTTGTAAATAAGAAAGCAGGGTTCTGTGATGTAAGTGCTTGTTACACATCATCCCATTTCTAGCACAGGTGCTGCTTTCCTACTTGGCTAGGTTCCATTATAAACTCTCACTCCAAATTCCATTCATCGCAGTCTGAATTTAAACCTATATTTCATCATTGTTGCGGTTACATGTGTTAATATGTATCTCATGTTAATATGTATCTTAAGTCATAAAATTTGTGATGGAAGGAACTGTATTTGCTAAGTTCCACCTTTTCTCTCTAGATCTGACATGTTGCCTTCAGTGAAAATAAATTAGATACACTATCAATTCAGGATTGGAATACAGGTCTTAGAACTCTGGATTTAATTCCTGTATCAAAAAAGAAGCTTACAGGACAAAAACCATTTTTCTACCTAACAGCATTATTTTGTTGCTTTTATGATCCCTCATTGACTTCAGAGCATTTGGCAGCATTTTATCTGGTTGAACTATATGGGAAGAGGTTCATCATTTCTATGTCCACTTGAGAAATAATATGCATAAATGACTAAAGGACATACAACTTTGCTAGTCACATAGTTAAATAACACTTTCTTACTGCTTAATAGTTATCTACTTAACAAGATTGAACCCTACAAATATTATTTACAAATAACTATAGAATTAACATTAGGAATGGATTTTTTACAACCAGAAAAAATTGGATTCTCTGTCAAGATGCTTACCTTGAATTTGTGCTCAGTCATAAGATCTTACAAAGTATAAAGTATTAAAAATTCCTTTGGCCCAGTGACTCTGATTATACCGTTTAAAAAGACAAGTAAACTATTCAGTAGGAAAAGATAGGTAATTGGGTATATCTTGATAAGCTGTCTCTCCTCAGCCTAAGTTGTAAGCAGAACTGGAATCTCCCTAATTCCTCAGTGGCCTGGGATTTAGCGTAGAGTGGCCAGTCACTCTGAGCATTGCTGCTTCCTGACTCAGCCCCACCAACTGCTCATTAAGGGTTGAGGTGCCCAGGTGTAGTGGCCTAAAGGAATCTTCTCTCCAGGATATAATTAGTGTTTTTTAAAACTATCCACTAACTACATACTCTGAATTGTTTGTTTGTTTTCCTGTCAACATCACCATCATTTCCTCTAAATTCCAACTTGTACTTTTCTTTTACTTTTAATCATTAATTTCATACAACCATTAAGTAACCAATATTGATTTCTCTTTTCTAACAATTCTTATTTTCTCCTTCATTTCTGTTCATAGGACCCTCACTCTAGACCTATTTCCCCTGTGTAGAATATCACTTTTTCTTATCTTCTTAGCTAAATTCTCCCTTTTCTTCAAGGTCAGATTTAAGTCTTATCTCTGCATCAAAATCTACCTTTATTTCCACAGTGAATACCAGCATGTTTTCATTAGTTAATTACAGCTCTCTCTCTCTCCCTTGGCTTATCATACCTACATCACACTGTAAATGATTTTTTCCAACTCCCTTACAATTAACAGTGGGAATAAAGCTATGGAAGCCTAGGATTTTGCCTCAGTCCTCATTATGTTCCCTCCTTTTTTGTCCCTCTTTTTCATAAATTATCTTTTTCTTAGTAGGCACTGACTTAACAGTATTAATTAAATTTATGTTTCATTAAAATCAACAAAAGCTGTACTATATGCTGAGAACTGAAGTGGAAAAATAATAAATGCAGTAAGATCTGATCAAGTAGGGAAACTGATTTATGAAAAAAAGAGAGATTATGATATGACCGATTAGTACCACAACAAAATTATGTAGAAATTGCTATGGTTCCACAAGTGAGGGAGGATTAAGTTGTCTAGATAGATAATTGGTAGATGATTAAAGGATGGTTTCATGTGTGTAATAACATCTGAATTGAATTTTAAAGAATAAGTAGGAATGAATGAAAGTAGAAATGAGGAAAATTTAAGCATGGGAAGCTATTTAAGCATGGGAAGCTATTTCAGAGCAGATGGACTAACATGGTTTTTATGGAAAAACTTAATCATCCGTAATTTTGATGGATATAGAAGCTGTAGGAATGGACAGGGAATGATGATAGAATATAGAAAGAGGCTCAAATGTATACTCAGCTTAGGGGAAGTGAGTATGATCTTGGCACTAAATTATTGTACACCCCGACCAAAGGGAGAAGCTTTTATGATTAACAGGTATTATGAAATAAAAGACAGGTATTAGAATAATCAACATACTTAAATGGCCACATAATTGAAGACAGACACAGCAAGGGCCTTGAAGAATTTAAGGAAATGTGGAAACATCTTGTGTTTGGAGAATTCTGTGCCTTTTCATACTCTCCTCTGCTCTTCTTTTCCTCACACTCAACTTTGTTGCTTCTGTCCACAATTGCTTTTGACCTCCAATCAATTATTTTGGCCATGAGAATTTATCAGGCAAAGTTTTTGGATACTTTCCTTCTAAATATGAATTCAAATAGGTTCTTGATCAAAAAAAATTAAACTGGTTCATCAAACTACACACTTTTAATAGACCATAATACTTTAAAATAAACTTTTATTTTCTGAAAAGTTCTTGATTTACAGAGAAGTTGTAAAGATAATACAGAGAGTTCTCATAAATTCCTCACCATGTTTTCATCTTTCTTGACATTTTATTGCTGTTCAGTTGCTAAACTGTATCCTACTCTTTGTGACCCCATAGACTGCAGCACACCAAGCTTTCCTATCCTTCAATATCTCTGAGTTTGCTCAAACTCATGTCCATTGAATTGATGATGCCATCCAACCATCTCATGTTCTGTCACCCCCTTCTCCTCCTGCCTCAATCTTTCCGAGCATCAGGGTTTTTTCTCAGTGAGTCAGCTCTTTGCATTAGGTAGCCAAAGTATTGGAGTTTCAGCTTCAGCATCAGTCCTTCTAAGGAGTATTCAGGGTTGATTTTCTTTAAGACTGACTGGTTTGATATCCTTGCTGTCTAAGATACTCTCAAGAGTCTTCTCCAACATCACAATTCAAAAGCATCAGTTCTTTGATACTCAGCCTTCTTTATGGTCCAATTCACACATATTTACATGATTAAAGATGAAAAACCATAGCTTTGACTAGACGGACCTTTGTCGATAAAATGTCTCTGCTTTTTAATATGCTGTCTAGGTTTTTTCTTCCAAGGAACATGCGTCTTTTAATTTCATGGCTGCAATCACCATCTGAAGTGATTTTGGAGCCCAAGAAAATAAAGTCTGTCACTGTTTCCATTGTTTCCCCATCTATTTGCCATGAAGTGATGGGACCGGATGCCATGATGTTCATTTTTGAATGTTGAGTTTTAAGCCATCTTTTTCACTCTCCTCTTTCACTTTCATCAAGAGGCTCTTTAGTTCTTCTTCACTTTCTGCCATAAGGGTGGTGTCATCTGCATATCTGAGGTTATTGATATATCGCCTGGCAATCTTGATTCCAGCTTGTGCTTCATCCAGCCCAGCATTTCTCATGATGTACTCTCCAAGTTTATCCAAAGCTTCTGGTCTGGGTGTTATATTTTAAGGACAAACTAACCATTAGGACTGTGTTTTATGTTGTTTTCACTTATGGTTTTTTAAGCTTTTAATCTAATTGACCCTTCTATTCAGGCAATAAATTCATTGTATATATGTGATTTATAGAAAATTCATATCAAGTAACAATAAGGGAAAACGTTTTTTTCTACATGACATCATAGACACTTCCACTCTTGCAAAATTCATATTACCTTAATGATTAGTCATAGTAGTTAATGTGCCTGATAGGTACAGGTGAAATTAGGATTTCTTTCCCTCAGGCTTACCAACTTTTCCTTCTTAGATATTCATAGCTCTACATAATCTTTCTCCTTGATACTTGTATAGTCCTTTAAACTCCTACACATACTCTTGTTGAGTGCACGAAAGGACATGCACCATTCTCCCGTGAGACTCCTAAGACTTCATTACAAAAACCTAACCAAAACAGCACAAGAATGGGAAAATTATAAGCAAGTTGTACTCATTAAAATAGTTTCAAAAATCCTAAAAAATTCAAATTATCTCTAATTGTGTATTAAAAGTTCATAATTATTTAAATTTAACATCAGATCAGATCAGATCAGTCGCGCAGTCATATCCGACTCTTTGTGACACCATGAATCGCAGCACACCAGGCCTCCCTGTCCATCACCAACTCCAGAGTCCGAAATGCAGTACTTGGATGCAATCTCAAATATGACAGAATGATCTCTGTTCGTTTCCAAGGCAAACCATTCAATATCACAGTAATCCAAGTCTATGCCCCAACCAGTAACGCTGAAGAAGCTGAAGTTGAACGGTTCTATGAAGACTTACAAGACCTTTTAGAACTAACACCCAAAAAAGATGTCCTTTTCATGATAGGGGACTGGAATGCAAAAGTAGGAAGTCAAGAAACACCTGGAGTAACAGGCAAATTTGGCCTTGGAATACGGAATGAAGCAGGGCAAAGACTAATAGAGTTTTGCCAAGAAAATGCACTGGTCATAACAAACACCCTCTTCCAACAACACAAGAGAAGACTCTATACATGGACATCACCAGATGGTCAACACCGAAATCAGATTGATTATATTCTTTGCAGCCAAAGATGGAGAAGCTCTATACAGTCAGCAAAAACAAGACTGGGAGCTGACTGTGGCTCAGATCATGAACTCCTTATTGCCAAATTCAGACTTAAATTGAAGAAAGTGGGGGAAACAACTAGACTATTCAGGTATGACCTAAATCAAATCCCTTATGATTATACAGTGGAAGTGAGAAATAGATTTAAGGGCCTAGATCTGATAGATAGAGTGCCTGATGAACTATGGAATGAGGTTCGTGACATTGTACAGAAGACAGGGATCAAGACCATCCCCACGGAAAAGAAATGCAAAAAAGCAAAATGGCTGTCTGCGGAGGCCTTACAAATTTAACATAGATCAGATCAGATCAGTCGCTCAGTCGTGCTTTGTGACCTCATGAATCGCAGCACACCAGGCCTCCCTGTCCATCACCAACTCCCGGAGTTCACTCAGACTCATGTCCATCGAGTCAGTGATGCCATCCAGCCATCTCATCCTCTGTCGTCCCCTCCTCCTCCTGCCCCCAATCCCTCCCAGCATCAGAGTCTTTTGCAATGAGTCAACTCTTCTCACGAGGTGGCCAAAGTACTGGAATTTCAGCTTCAGCATCATTGCTTCCAAAGAAATCCCAGGGCTGATCTCCTTCAGAATGGACTGGTTGGATCTCCTTGCAGTCCAAGGGACTCTCAAGAGTCTTCTCCAACACCACAGTTCAAAAGCATCAGTTCTTCTGTGCTCAGCCTTCTTCACAGTCCAAATCTCACATCCATACATGACCACAGGAAAAACCATAGCCTTGACTAGACGAACCTTTGTTGGCAAAGTAATGTCTCTGCTTTTGAATATGCTATCTAGGTTGGTCATAACTTTCCTTCCAAGGAGTAAGCATCTTTTAATTTCATGGCTGCAGTCACCATCTGTAGTGATTTTGGAGCCCCCAAAATAAAGTCTGACACTGATTCCACTGTTTCCCCATCTATTTCCCATGAAGTGGTGGGACCGGATGCCATGATCTTCGTTTTCTGAATGTTGAGCTTTAAGCCAACTTTTTCACTCTCCACTTTCACTTTCATCAAGAGGCTTTTTAGTTCCTCTTCACTTTCTGCCATAAGGGTGGTGTCATCTGCATATCTGAGGTTATTGATATTTCTCCCGGCAATCTTGATTCCAGCTTGTGTTTCTTCCAGTCCAGCATTTCTCATGATGTACTCTGCATATAAGTTAAATAAACAGGGTGACAATCAACAGCCTTGACGTATTCCTTTTCCTATTTGGAACCAGTCTGTTGTTCCATTTCCAGTTCTAACTGTTGCTTCCTGACCTGCATACAAATTTCTCAGGAGGCAGATCAGGTGGTCTGGTATTCCCATCTCTTTCAGAATTTTCCACAGTTTATTGTGATCCACACAGTCAAAGGCTTTGGCATAGTCAATATAGCAGAAATAGATGTTTTTCTGGAACTCTCTTGCTTTTTCCATGATCCAGCGGATGTTGGCAATTTGATCTCTGGTTCCTCTGCCTTTTCTAAAACCAGCTTGAACATCAGGAAGTTCACGGTTCACATAATGCTGAAGCCTGGCTTGGAGAATTTTGAGAATTACTTTACTAGCGTGTGAGATGAGTGCAATTGTGCAGTAGTTTGAGCATTCTTTGGCATTGCCTTTCTTTGGGATTGGAATGAAAACTGACCTTTTCCAGTCCTGGGGCCACTGCTGAGTTTTCCAAATTTGCTGGCATATTGAGTGCAGCACTTTCACACCATCATCTTTCAGGATTTGGAATAGCTCAACTGGAATTCCATCACCTCCACTAGCTTTGTTCGTAGTGATGCTTTCTAAGGCCCACTTGACTTCACATTCCAGGATGTCTGGCTCTAGGCCAGTGATCACACCATCGTGATTATCTGGGTCATGAAGATCTTTTTTGTACAGTTCTTCTGTGTATTCTTGCCATCTCTTCTTAATATCTTCTGCTTCTGTCCTTTATCGAGCTCATCTTTGCATGAAATGTTCCTTTGGTATCTCTGATTTTCTTGAAGAGATCCCTAGTCTTTCCCATTCTGTTGTTTTCCTGTATTTCTTTGCATTGATCGCTGAAGAAGACTTTCTTATCTCTTCTTGCTATTCTTTGGAACTCTGCATTCAGATGTTTATATCTTTCCTTTTCTCCTTTGCTTTTCGCTTCTCTTCTTTTCACAGCTTTTTGTAAGGCCTCCCCAGACAGCCATTTTGCTTTTTTGCATTTCTTTTCCGTGGGGATGGTCTTGATCCCTGTCTTCTGTACAATGTCACGAACCTCATTCCATAGTTCATCAGGCACTCTATCTATCAGATCTAGGCCCTTAAATCTATTTCTCACTTCCACTGTATAATCATAAGGGATTTGATTTAGGTCATACCTGAATAGTCTAGTTGTTTTCCCCACTTTCTTCAATTTAAGTCTGAATTTGGCAATAAGGAGTTCATGATCTGAGCCACAGTCAGCTCCCAGTCTTGTTTTTGCTGACTGTATAGAGCTTCTCCATCTTTGGCTGCAAAGAATATAATCAATCTGATTTCGGTGTTGACCATCTGGTGATGTCCATGTATAGAGTCTTCTCTTGTGTTGTTGGAAGAGGGTGTTTGTTATGACCAGTGCATTTTCTTGGCAAAACTCTATTAGTCTTTGCCCTGCTTCATTCCGTATTCCAAGGCCAAATTTGCCTGTTACTCCAGGTGTTTCTTGACTTCCTACTTTTGCATTCCAGTCCCCTATCATGAAAAGGACATCTTTTTTGGGTGTTAGTTCTAAAAGGTCTTGTAAGTCTTCATAGAACCGTTCAACTTCAGCTTCTTCAGCGTTACTGGTTGGGGCATAGACTTGGATTACTGTGATATTGAATGGTTTGCCTTGGAAACGAACAGAGATCATTCTGTCATATTTGAGATTGCATCCAAGTACTGCATTTCGGACTCTTTTGTTGACCATGATGGCCACTCCATTTCTTCTGAGGGATTCCTGCCCGCAGTAGTAGATATAATGGTCATCTAAGTTAAATTCACCCATTCCAGTCCATTTCAGTTCGCTGATTCCTAGAATGTCAACATTCACTCTTGCCATCTCTTGTTTGACCACTTCCAATTTGCCTTGATTCATGGACCTGACATTCCAGGTTCCTATGCAATATTGCTCTTTACAGCATCGGACCTTGCTTCTAACACCAGTCACATCCACAGCTGGGTATTGTTTTTGCTTTGGCTCCATCCCTTCATTCTTTCTGGAGTTATTTCTCCACTGATCTCCAGTAGCATATTAGGTACCTACTGACCTGGGGAGTTTCTCCTTCAGTATCCTATCATTTTGCCTTTTCATACCTTTCATGGGGTTCTCAAGGCAAGAATATTGAAGTGGTTTGCCATTCCCTTCTCCAGTGGACCACATTCTGTCAAATCTCTCCACCATGACCCACCCGTCTTGGGTTGCCCCACGGGCGTGGCTTAGTTTCATTGAGTTAGACAAGGCTGTGGTCCTAGTGTGATTAGATTGACTAGTTTTCTGTGAGTATGGTTTCAGTGTGTTTGCCCTCTGATGCCCTCTTGCAACACCTACCATTTTACTTGGGTTTCTCTTACCTTGGGCGAGGGGTATCTCTTCATGGCTGCTCCAGCAGAGCGCAGCCATTGCTCCTTACCTTGCACGAGAGGTATCTCCTCACCACCGCCCTTCCTGACCTTCAATGTGGGACAGCTCCTCTAGGCCCTCCTGCGCCCGTGCAGCCACAGCTCCAGAAACTATTAAACATTACAATGTTTATAAAAAACAGATGTTTATTAAAGAAAAAGCATTGCATTAGTTACAAAAACCTGATCAAACTTGTCACTAAGTCATGATTTAACATCCACCCTAAGTTATGACCAACCTAGATAGCATATTCAAAAGCAGAGACATTACTTTGCCAACAAAGGTCCGTCTAGTCAAGGCTGTGGTTTTTCCTGTGGTCATGTATGGATGTGAGAGTTGGACTGTGAAGAAAGCTGAGTGCCGAAGAATTGATGCTTTTGAACTGTGGTGTTGGAGAAAACTCTTGAGAGTCCCTTGGACTGCAAGAAGATCCAACCAGTCCATTCTGAAGGAGATCAGCCCTGAGATTTCTTTGGAAGGAATGATGCTGAAGCTGAAACTCCAGTACTTTGGCCACCTCATGCAAAGAGTTGACTCATTGGAAAAGACTCTGATGCTGGGAGGGGTTGGGGACAGGAGGAGAAGGGGATGACAGAGGATGAGATGGCTGGATGGCATCATCGACTCGATGGACGTGAGTTTGAGTGAACTCCGGGAGTTGGTGATGGACAGGGAGGCCTGGTGTGCTGCGATCCATGGGGTCACAAAGAGTCGGACACAATTGAGCAACTGAACTGAACTGAAAGCTGTTAAAGCCATATAAAATTTTTTCTGATCTGATATAGCAGGGTTTTTTTGTTGAGTAGTTACTCTCATGGCAGCATTAGTTTCAAGGATTATATCACAAATAGAGAGAGTGAAGTGGATTTAAAGGCAAAGACTGGGGAGAACCAAGATGGCAGAGGAGTAGGTGGATATCGAGTGCATACATCTCTGTCCACAAATGTATTGGGAATACAAGTACACAGATCATTGGAAGAATACTAACAGGAGTCCTTAACCAACAGAAAGAATTATATGGATAGACACATGATTGGGTATGGCAAAAGAAAGAAGGAAGATGGAGGAACAGAGCAAAATCAGGAGAAGACCTGCAGTGGGGGTGGGAAAGCTGAAGCAGGAGAGACTCCTACATCCAGGGAAATCAGTTGGAACAGAAGGGAAGCATTTGAGGCTGTTGAAGTAGGGTGAAGCAGCTGATCTGTGAGAGTCTGAAATGAGTGAAAACCACAAAATCAGTTCTGCAGCTGTACATATCCCAGACTGAGACACAGGTCCAATGGTATGCACCAGGGCTGGGGACTAGAAACTCAGGTGGAGGACTGCTGTTGACTGAAGGGATTTGGCATGAGGAATGGTAGGGAGGAAATTCACAATAGACATTTTCTCCAATGTCTTTGGAGAAAAACTGGGTACCCATGAAAGCTAGGGGCTACTTCTGAGTTGTGTACAGGACTGGAGCCACCACTATAGACCTTCTCTCCCCACTTGGCAGTGCTATAAGTTGAGCAATAGAGGCACCAGTCAGGACTGCCCTTTCAGTGCTTACTGCTGGAGGCTAGAAAAGGCTCCTAATAGAGCCATATCTCTTGTGCCCATGGCTGTCAGATTCTCTGCACACCCTGTGTTGCCAAAATCCCTGCAATCCAAGCAGTCATGCCACCTCTATTCATTGTCCTTACTAGGGCAGACCCAAGTCCTCCAGGGACACCTCAGGAGCATACTCCTGTGGCTGTCTCACACACAGAGGTGAGTATAAAACCACAATTGAGCTCTAGGGGTGGAGCAAATAAGAAGCAGGATTAAAAACCTTTCTATCAGCTGCACAAGCTGCAGATGAAATACATACAATCAACTAGTTATACTGTGTCTATGGAATATGTAAAAGGACAATGAGTGTTTTCACATAAGAAAACACTAGGTCTGGCAGCTGCAGACATTGGAGGCAAGTACACATATGAGCAGGGCCAGACTAGAGTCTGAGCTGCCCACAGTAGGTCCAGAGACCAGCCCTCCCTAGAACTGGAGGGCTTCTTAAGAAGGTGGAGGAAGGTTGTGTCTCAAACCTGGATCAAGAACACTGACAGCTGAGACCCTATGAAAACATAAAATTATTTTAACAATGCTTTTATTTCATTCCTATATTTCTACTTCTACTGTTTGCTGTTTTATGTCTTTTCTAGTTTTGTTTGTATGTGTGTGTGTATATATATATATATATATATATATATATATATATATTTACTTCTATTTTAACTTTGCTTTTCTGTTTTTTCTTTTATTTTCTTTACAATTTTTGTCTGTTTGTCCTATTTATGTCCATTTGTCCTATTTGCTTTATTTCTCACTTGGCACTCTCTTTTGGTTTTTTTTTTTTCTCTTTTGTGTTTTAGTTAGTTGTTTTTAATTGGTTAATTTTGTTTTTTATTTATTTTGTTCATTGAATTGCTCTCTTATAGTGTGTTTTATTTGGTCTCAAGTACAACCTTGAGAACTTTTTTTTTCTTTTTTTCAACCACACTTTTAATTTCATTTATATACTTCTAACTCCATTTTGGCTTATTGAAATGCTTTTTTTTTTCCTGTCTTGTTTCTTTGTTTTTCTTATTGTTCTTCTCCTGCTGTAGTCATTCTTTAATACATACAAATCTTTCTATTACTTCTATTTAACTTTGCTTTTCTGTTATTTTCCTCTTTTCTTCCTCTTTCTTTCTCTTTTTTTAACCATGTTTGTTAGTTTGCTTTGTTTTCTTTGCAATATTCGCCAGTTGGCACTCTGCTTTGGTTTGGCTTCCTGGATTATATTTTAGCTAGCTTTGTTTCTAATTGGTCGATATACTTTTTTAATTCCTTTGCCTACCAGGTCAATCTAGTGCATTTTTATTTCCTTTGTACTGTTTCAACTTTGTTTATGTGTATGTGTGTGTGGGTATGTTACATTGTTTTTGTTATTATTAGTCCAGTTTTCCACATACCATTCCTCTGGGCTCAACTTTTATCTTTTATTATGTTTTTTGTTTGTTTTCTTTGTATGTTTGTTTTAATCCCCTTTAAAACCATAACAAGTGACATGTGGAGTCTTGATTCCCTGCCCAGAGATCAGTCCTAAGTCTTTGGAGTAGGACTGCTGAGTCCAGGACCCTAAACTGCCCAAGGACTCTTAGCCCAGGCAAGTACTAATTAGTGAGAACTCCCAGAAAAGCCTCTACTTATATGCAAGACCCAGCATCACCCACCTGCTGACAGCACCCTGTACAGGATGCCTCACTCAACTAGCAAGCAAGAGAAAAATACAGACTCAATCAACAGCAGACAAGATTACCAGAGACACTCCAAAACTTACCATCTCACACAGCCCTACTCATCAGAGGGAAAAAAAGAAAACTCACCTCTGTGCTCCAGAATGCAGACACAAGTCACTCCCAACATGAAGCCTACACAAACAACTAGACCAACCTTATGCATCGAGGGTAGAAAACAAAAGGAAGGAATAATATGACCCTAAAGCCTAGGAAAAGGAGACCTCAAATATAGTAACTTAGAAAAAAGTGATGAAAATACAGAGAAATACTGCACAAATGAAGGAACAAGGCAGAAAGTCACAAGACCAAATAAATGAAAGGAAATAGTCAAGCTAGCTGAAAAAGAATTCAGAGTAATGTTAGTAAAGATAATCCAATACCTTGAAAATAAAATGGAGAAAATGAAAGAATCAGTTGGGTCACAAACGAAGCTTCAGTAAATTTAAGAAAACTGAAAACATATGAAGCATCTTTTCTGACCACAGTGCTATAGGACATTTATCAATTACAGGGGGAAAAACTGTGAAAACATAAACACCTAGAGATTTTACAATACATTTCTAAACAGTGAATAGATTACTGAAGAAATAAAAAGGGAAATAAAATTCCTAGAAACAGATAACAATGAAAACACAATGACCCAAAACCTATGGGGTGCACCAAAACCAGTTCTAAGAGGGAAATTTATAGCAATACAATCCTACCTGAAGAAACAAGAAAGGCATCAAATAGACAAGCTAACTACATGCCTAAAACTACTGGAAAAAGAAGAACAAAAGAACCATAAAGTTAGTAGAAGCAAAGAAATCATAAAGATCAGAGCAGAAATAAATGAAAAAGAAATGAAGGAAACAATAGGTTAATAAAACAAATATGGTTCTTTGAAAAGATAAACAAAATAGACCAACCATTAACCAGACTCATCAAGGAAAAAAAAGGGGAGAAGAATCAAATCAACAAAATTAGGATGAAAAAGGAAGGTTATAACAGGCAATATAGAAATACAAAGGATCATAAGAGATGATTATGAACAACAAAATGCAAATAAAATGGATGATCTGGAGGAAATGGACAGATTCTTAGCAAAGGTCAACTTTACAAGGTTGAACCAGGAAGAAAGAGAAATGATGAACAAACCAATTACAAGCACCTACATCAAACCTGTGATAAAAAAAAAAAAACAAAAACAAAAAAACAAAAAAAAGTCCCCAAAAAACAAAAGCCCAGGGCCTGATTGCTTCACAGGTGAATTCTATCAAACAGTTAGAGAAGAGCTAAGCCCTATCCTTTTGCAACTCTTTCAAAAAACTGCAGAGGAAGGAACAGTTTGAAACTCATTCTACAAGGCCACCACCACAATGACACCAAAGCCAGACAAAGACAGCTCTCTGTCTCTCACACACACACATATACACACAGGGGGAAAAAATTACAGGTCAATATCACTGATGAACTTAGATGCAAAAATTCTCAACAAAATTCTAGCAAACAGGACTCAACAACACATTAAAAAGATCATACATCATGATCAAGTTGGATTTATCCCAGGGATGCATGGATTCTTCAATATACAGAAATCAATCAATGGTTAATACACCATATTAACTAATTGAAAGATTAAAAACCATATGATAATCTCAATAGATGAAGAAAAAGCCTTTGACAAAAGCCAGCACCCATTTATGATAAAAACTCTTCAAAAATGGGCATAGAAGAAACCTACCTCAACATAGCAAAGGCCATAATACAACAAAACCACAGCAAACATTATTCTCAAAGGTGAAAACTGAAAGCATTCCCTCTAAGATGAGGAGCAAGACAAGGGCACCCACTCTCACCACTATTGTTCAATATAGTTTTGGAAGTCTTAACTATGGCAATCAGAGGAATAAATGGAATAAAAGGAATCCAGATAGAAAAAGAAGTAAAACTCCCCCTGTTTGCAGACAACATGATACTATACATAAAAACCCTAAAGATACTATCACAAAATTACTAGAGCAAATCAATGAATTTAGTAAGGTTGCAGGATACAAAATCAATACACAGAAATCACTTGCATTCCTATATACTAACAATGAAAAACAGAAAGAGAAATTAAGGAATCAATTCCATTTACCATTGCATCAAAAAGAATACAATACATAGGAATAAACAAAACTAAGGAGACAAAAGAGCTGTATACAGAAAACTATGACACTGATGAAAGAAAACATAAACAGATGGAGAGATAATCTGTGTTCCTGGGTTGGAAGAAACAATACTGTGAAAGTGACTGTCCTACTAAATGCAATCTACAGAGTCAATGTGATCCCTATCAAATTATCAATTGCATTTTTCACAGAGCTAGAACAAAAAAAACCTCACAATTTGTATGGAAACACAAAAAAAATCACAAATAGCCAAAGGAATCTTGAGAAAGAAGAATGGAGTTGAAGGAATCAACCTTCCTGACTTCAGAGTATTCTAAAGAGCTACAGTCATTGAGACAGTGTGGTACAGGCACAAAAACAGAATACAGACCAAGGGAACAAGATAGAAAGCCCAGAGATAAACCCACACACCTGTAGGCATCTTATCTTTGACAGAGGAGGCAACATACAATGTGGCAAAGATAGTCTCTTCAATAAGTTGTGCTGGGAAAACTGGACAGTTACATGTAAAAGAATGAAATTAGAACACTTCCTAAAACCATAAGCAAAAATAAACTCAAAATGGATTAAATACCTAACTTTAAGATGAGAAACTATAAAACTTAGAGGAAAACATAGACAGAACACTCAGTGACATAAATCACAGCAACACCCTCTATGACCCATATCCTAGAATAAAGGAAATAAAAAACAAAAATAAACAAGTGAAACCTAATTAAACTTACAAACTTTGCACAGTAAAGGAAAGTATGAACAAGGTGAAATGACAACTCTCAGGATAGGAAAAAATAATAGCAAGTGGGAAAACTAACAGAGGATTAATTTCCAAAGTATACAAGCAGGTCATAAAACTCAAAATCAGAAAAACAAACAACCAAGTGAAAAAGTGGGGAAAAGACCTAAAGAGACATTTCCCCAAAAAAAGATATACAGATGGCTAATAAATGCATGAAAAGATACCATTCATTATTAGAGAAACGCAAATGAAAACCACAATGAGGTATCACCTCACACCAGTCAGAATGGCCATCATCAAAAAATCTACAAATGCTGGAGAGAGTGTGGAGAAAGGGAACCAAGCCTCTTGCACTGTTGGTAGGAATGTAAACAGATACACCACTCTGGAGGACAGTATGGAGATTCCTTACAAAACTAAGAATAAAACTACCATACGACTCAGCAGTCCCAGTACTAGGCATATATGCTGAGGAACCCATAATCTGAAAAGGCACCTGTACCCCAGTGTTCATTGCAGTGGTGTTTACAATAGCCAGGTCTTGAAAGCAACCTAGATGTACATCAACAGATGAATGGATAAAAACGTTGTGGTGCATATATACAATGGGATATTCTCAGCCATAAGAAAAGAATGAATTTGAGTCCGTTGTAGTGAGGTGGATGAACCTAGAGCCTGTTGTAAAGAGTGAAGTAAGTCAGAAAGAGAAAAACAAATACCATATGTTAATGAACATATGAAATCTAGACAAATGGTAATGATCACCCTATTTTCAGGGCACAGATATAGAGATTGGATTTGTGGACACAGCAGGGGAAGGTGAGTGTAGGATGAATTGAGGGAGTAGCTTATAAACATATACATTACTATACGTAAACTTAAAAGCTTCTGCACAACAAAGGAAACTATAAGCAAGGTGAAAAAACAGCCTTCAGAATGGGAAAAAATAATAGCAAATGAAGCAACAGACAAACAACTAATCTCAAAAATATACAAGCAACTCCTACAGCTCAATTCCAGAAAAATAAATGACCCAGTCAAAAAATGGGCCAAAGAACTAAATAGACATTTCTCCAAAGAAGACATACAGATGGCTAACAAACACATGAAAAGATGCTCAACATCACTCATTATCAGAGAAATGCAAATCAAAACCACTATGAGGTACCATTTCACACCAGTCAGAATGGCTGCAATCCATAAGTCTACAAGCAATAAATGCTGGAGAGGGTGTGGAGAAACGGGAACCCTCTTACACTGTGGTGGGAATGCAAACTAGTACAGCCACTATGGAGAACAGTGTGGAGATTCCTTAAAAAACTGAAAATAGAACTGCCTTATGATCCAGCAATCCCACTGCTGGGCATACACACTGAGGAAACCAGAATTGAAAGAGACACGTGTACCCCAATGTTCATCACAGCACTGTTTATAATAGCCAGGTCATGGAAGCAACCTAGATGTCCATCAGCAGATGAATGGATAAGAAAGCTGTGGTGCATATACACAATGGAGTATTACTCAGCCATTAAAAAGAATACATTTGAATCAGTTCTAATGAGGTGGATGAAACTGGAGCCTATTATACAGAGTGAAGTAAGCCAGAAAGAAAAACACCAATACAGTATACTAACGTATATATAAGGAATTTAGAAAGATGGTAACAATAACCCTGTATACGAGACAGCAAAAGAGACACTGATGTATCGAACAGTCTTTTGGACTCTGTGGGAGAGGGAGAGGGTGGGATGATTTTGGAGAATGGCATTGAAATATGTATAATATCATATATGAAACGAGTCGCCAGTCCAGGTTCTATGCACGATACTGGATGCTTGGGGCTAGTGCACTGGGACGACCCAGAGGGATGGTATGGGGAGGGAGGAGGGTTCAGGATGGGGAACACATATATACCTGTAGCAGATTCATTTTGATATATGGCAAAGCCAATACAATATTGTAAAGTTAAATAAAATTAAATTAAAAAGAAAAAAAAAGTAGAAGTTAGTTGAAGTTGCCGTGTAATACAGGGAGCTCAACTCAGTACTCTGTGACAACCTAGATGGGTGAGATGGGATTGGGGGTGGCAGGGAGTTTCAAGAGGGAGGAGACATATGTATTCTTTTAACTGATTCATGTTGTTGTACAGCAAAAACCAGTACAACATTGTAAAGCAATTACCACCCAACTAAAAATAAATTTTAAAAAATAAAGGAAAACGCCATTAGTTTAATTTGAATCAGTTGTGAATGATGCTTGACAGTCTATCCAAATGCAGCTTTTAATAGTCTTTTGATAAATATGACACAGTATTCCTGAAGATATAATTTGAATCATCAAACTCCTAGAGTATCATTTCTTGTGAACAACTTCTTAGTAAGAACTTATTAACATATACTTGTATATTTTCATCATACTTTTACTTTCATGAGAAAAAAATCAAGTGTTTACATAGCTAATTTCACGAAGCATTAAGGGAATTCATAGGCCTTCTACTCATCAGCAAGAAACAAAACCCTAGGGAAACTTCAAGATGACAACAGGCTCAGGGCCCCAAAGGAGATGATATTATATACATATTCCAGGGCCCAGTGGGGAAAAAGTGGCTGTTTAACTGTGTGTATACCTTAGAGAAGTTCTGGAAGCTCAGGGAAGTGGAAGATCCTAATAATTAAAGTGAAAGGACGGAAATCCCACAGGGGATCTGAAACAAGGCCCTAAGCACTATTAAGTCACCAGAATGAAAGAGGTTTGCTTCCTTTTATGAAATACTTCACTTTAATACTTTGAGGGAGGTTTCACTCCCTCAAACCCAGCTCATATTTAATCCTTAGTTTATTTTGGCGTCAAAACCTATCCTCAGGGCTAATGTGAAGTGAAGATGAAAGTGAAAGTGAAGATGTGTTGATTTCTGTCAATATCACATTTCATTTCTTAAAAACACAAGGTGTCTCCTTGTGAGAACAGTCACCACCCACTGAACAAAAGTCTGAAAACCAACATTTACAAGAAAAAGATCGGATGGATGGACTTGAATAAGTCTAAGAAGTTATCAACTTGCTAAAACAATATTCTGAGGTTTGTCATTTTCTTGGCATTTTCTAGTCATTATACAAGCATTTTCTGAAGCATAAAATTACAATTAATAGACACGATTGAGTCAGGGCTTGGGAATAGATGTAGAAATATATGAATGACTATGACAATATAAGTTTACCTGTACTTTATTTTCAGCCCTTCCTCCAAGAAAAAACAAATCCTTGCCACTTTTTGCCACTACTAGGGCACTTTCCAGGGCTTCCTCAGTGGCTCAGATGGTAAAGAATCTGCCTGCAATGCAGGGGACAGGGTTTGATCCCTGGGTCAGGAAAATCCCCTGGAGAAGGGAATGACTACCCACTCCAGTATTCTTTCCTGGATAATCCCATGAACAGAGAAGCCTGGTGGGCTACAGTCCATGGGTTCACAAAGAGTCAGACATGACTGAGTGACTAAGCAGCCGAGAATTTTCATAATTAAAGCTCTAAAAGGATATGGAGACCATTTAACTTGTCTCTTTCCGTGCTATATTTTACAGCACAACAACAAATGGTTCATGTGAGTAACTACGCCAGCACAAATAAACCTTTGGCCAAACTCCTGGTGTTCTCATTAGGTGTTCAATGCTACGGGAATAGAGATGAAGTATGGAATTGTGACATGACAGACTAAGGACTCAGGATATGGCATATACCTGTGAAAACTTGGGCCAACTTCTGAATCTTTCAACATCAGTTTTCTTGTCTGAAAAATAGAGATGATACTATTTTCTTCATAGAGTTATGATTTATTCATTCTTCATTTATTAGCACCTTCTATGTTCTACAAATAATACTAAATGTGGAGGTTATCAAGATAGATGAGGCAGGATCACAGCAGTCAAAAAACTCATGGTGGAGATATATAGATAGAAACTAAAACTGAAAAAAAGATGAGAATAATAAGAAATTATGAAGGACTGCTTGAAAGATGTTAACTTCTCTATAAATATCATGTAACTAATGATTTCTTACATTGTCAGGCACAATCACTCCTTCCTTCAGCCTTCTGTCAAGGCCCCTTATCAATATTTTTACAGCCTCTCTAATTTTTTTTCTGTCTTGCTTCAGTGCTGTGTCCATTCACACCATCCTCCTTCTGCTCTCCCAACATCACTGTTGATATCTGTGCTGTTTCTAACCAATCTAGGTAGATTGGTTAGAAATGTAGCACATTTCACTTTTCCAGCACCTAAATTCCCCACCCTCTCTTTTTTTCAGCACTCAGGTGCCCCTACTTATTGTGGACCCTTGTGGAAAACTTTTAGGAGAAGGAAAACATCCTTGAGCTCTATGGCATTTGAGAGGAAGAAGACCCTGGCTGTAGAGCTGCTCGGGGTCCTGGTTTGAAACCTGACTCTGCTCCTTGATAGCTGGATGGGAAATTATAGAACCTTTCTGTGCCCCTGTTTCACTTCAGCAAAAAAGGAGATAGTACTAATAATATGAACCTCTTTTTTAAATGAATATTTGTGGCATCTTTAATTAGTACTAAGGAGATCAGTCCTGGGTGTTCTTTGGAAGGAATGATGCTAAAGCTCAAACTCCAGTACTTTGGCCACCTCATGCGAAGAGTTGACTCATTGGAAAAGACTCTGATGCTCGGAGGCAGGAGCAGGAGGAAAAGGGGACGACAGAGGATGAGATGGCTGGATGGCATCACCGACTCGATGGACGTGAGTTTGAGTGAACTCCGGGAGATGGTAATGGACAGGGAGGCCTGGCGTGCTGCGATTCATGGGGTCGCAGAGTCGGACACGACTGAGCGACTGAACTGAACTGAACTGAACTGAAGCAACTGAGCATTCACGCACGCACGCACGCACTTAATGCCCGGTAAGCAAGTTCTCGCCATTTGTTTTCTTGTCTGTTGTTGCAGAGATCACCTTATTTGATGAAAGGTTGACTTGCGTGACCTCTACAAGCCCTGGAAATGTCCTATGCTCCGTCCCCTTCTCTGCTCCCATTGGGTCTCCTGGAACACAGGCTCCAGGGTCTCTTTCTATATGATGGAATAGTGAGAAGCAGCAGCTCTCTTCATCAGCCCCACCCCCTACTCTGCTTTTTCTCTAGTGGAGAGAAACTTAGTTCCTGATGAGGTTCAGGGGAGAGTTCTAAACATGTTTTCCTCCAAAAACAACCAGGTGATAACTATCATAGGATTCTACAGAGCAGACACATAAGCCACTGATATTAGAGGTAGAAGTTTTTGGTTTAATGCCTGAAGCTGTTGCTAACAGATTTAGAGTGACAGGGGAAGCAGCAATGTGGTGGGTGTGGCAGTAAAAGCAGAGAGAGCTATAGCTAAGAGCCCAGTTATTTCTCTCCTTTTCTCCTTTATTTCTCCCTCTTATCAACTGCCTTATTCACTTACTATTTCTATGGTGTCCCACCCACCTTTATTCCTTATCCTATGGTATAAAATGACCAACAGGAATTAATCTCAATTAATAAGCAGTGGTCCAAGAGCAGGAGACTTCTTTGCTTTTATATTTGTTGGTGATAAATGTCCACTGGTTTCAGTAACACATTCTAGTTCTAAAAAGGTCCATAGACTGCACATTATATCTCCTACTTTTGGAGATAAGATCTGACTGCATTCCAGTATTTAGTCATGTTCTAGTGCTAAGCTTGAAACCAGGTTGCCAGTTGGAATTAAGCTGATGCATAATACCCAGGTCTCCCGCATTATAGACAGACGCTTTACTGTCTGAGCCACTAGTGAAGTCCGATGCATAATAACTCTCACCCAATTTGGAGATTTGAGTGCATGTGTTTATCTAGCTGTCTCTACCTCTCTTCATAGAAAATTCAGATTTCTTTGTAAACATGGTATAATTAAGTCATGTTGTGTTCAGTCTCTCAGTCATGTCCAACTTTTTGCAACCTCATGGACAGAGAAGCCCACCAGGCTTCTCTGGTCTATGGAATTTTTCAGGCAAGAATACTAGAGTAGGTTGCCATTTTCCTCCTCCAAGGAATCTTTCCAACCCAGGGATTGAATCTGCATCTCTTGTGTCTCCTGCATTGGCAGGCAGATTCTTTTAACACTAGTGCCACCTGGGAAGCCCTAATTAGGTCATGAAGAGAAGTCAAATTCCGTCAGTTAGAGCTCTGATTCTATACCAATTTTTTTGTGATTGAGAAAATTTCTTGGTTTTTCTAAAACTAATTTACTGTCATACATAATAGAAGAAGCACATTTCTCACAAACTGTATTTTGATTATGACAAAGAGCCATAAGGAAAGTTTGTTAAAATAAAAAGTTAATTAACAAGTACATTAATTCACATGAATGATTACTCACAAGTGATTAGAAGGACCCAGGGCTTAGAGGCCTCAAAAGTGACCCACAAGCAGAATTTTTGTAATAGTATCTATGGTATGTGCTGATAATATCATAAAAGAATAAAACTTGGGCACCATTTTATTTTATATTTTAGCCACATCTCGTGGCATGTGGGATCTTAGTTCCCTGAGCAGGAATCAAACCCATGTTCCCAGCAGTGGAAATGGGGATTCTTAACTATTGGATTGCTAGAGAAGTTCATGGGCATCGTTTCAGTTAACACATTTCCTCTTCTTCTTTTTCCTTTACATTCTCTAACATCTTATTCCTCCCCCTCCTCTTATTTTACTTCTTTTATCTCCATTCCACTTCTTTCTCTTTCTCCTCCCAATCTTTATTCAACTCCCTTTTTCATGAGCTATTTTAACTCTAGGTTTCAATGATTTGTGACAGCAGCCAGACATACTGCTTGAGCACTGAGCTTGTCAAAGTAAAGAAATATTTCATTTTCATATGTTCACAAAAGTGAATAATAGCAAAGATATAATAATCTTGAAATATCTGCATTCCAATACTTTCTTATACACTTACCTATTTTATGATCCATGTTGTAAAATTGTACTGAGGGAACAATATGTAGGGATTATCAACTACAGGTATTAAAGTTACTACTCTATTCAGTTCAGTTCAGTTCAGTCACTCAGTCGTGTCCGACTCTTTGCGACCCCATGAATCACAGCACGCCAGGCCTCCCTGTCCATCACCAACTCCCAGAGTTCACTCAGACTCACGTCCATCGAGTCAGTGATGCCATCCAGCCATCTCATCCTCTGTTGTCCCCTTCTCCTCCTGCCCACAATCCCTCCCAGCATCAGAGTCTTTTCCAATGAGTCAACTCTTCGCATGAGGTGGCCAAAGTACTGGGGTTTCAGCTTCAGCATCATTCCTTCCAAAGAAATCCCTAGGCTGATCTCCTTCAGAATGGACTGGTTGGATCTCCTTGCAGTCCAAGGGACTCTCAAGAGTCTTCTCCAACACCACAGTTCAAAAGCATCAATTCCTTGGCGCTCAGCCTTCTTCACAGTCCAACTCTCACATCCATACATGGCCACAGGAAAAACCACAGCCTTGACTAGACGGACCTGTGTTGGCAAAGTAATGTCTCTGCTTTTGAAAATGCTATCTAGGTTGGTCATAACTTTCCTTCCAAGGAGTAAGCGTCTTTTAATTTCATGGCTGCAGTCACCATCTGCAGTGATTTTGGAGCCCAAAAAAATAAAGTCTGACACTGTTTCCACTATTTCCCCATCTATTTCCCATGAAGTGATGGGACCGGATAACAAGTGTTGAAATTCAAAGGGAATCAAATATTTTAAAAAGAAGGTAAAATCAGTTTTTGATCAGAATGGAATGGACAGAGTTTTGAGAAGAATTCAAAAAGGCACTGACATTGATCAGAATGTTAAATGATGGGAAGGATTTGATACAGCCTTTACTGGAGGGAGCCTGGTCTAAATAAAAGGAAAACTATCAGTACATAAGTAAATGCATGAAGATGGAAAGATACGATATTTCATAAGATTATAGTGTAAGTCATTATAAGGGAAAATTTTTGTTGCAATACAAAAAAATTGGCCAGCTAAATTAGTGACAAACTTGTGGAGTATTTAAATGCAAATATAAGCAGCATTGAGCTTAATTCACTAATTCATGGAGAACATTTCAAATGTTGCCACGGAGAGTGACTCAATCACAGCTATGCTTTAAGATGATTATGTTTGAAGAAGAAGGAGTCTGGACAATCATGATAAGAAGACTAAAGATTTAGAATTGAGTGAAATAATAAGTTTAGAAAAGAGGGGAATGTCTGAGAGATATGATAGTTAAATATGGTTAGATCAATTAACTAATTAAATATATAAGGAAAAATAATTAAACGTGGTCTCAATGTTATAAGCCTGAGTGTTTGTGTTAGAGGAGAGGTGATGACTGAAATAATCAAGGCATAAAAGGTGGGAGTTGAGCTCAGTTTTGCCATGATAAATTGGAAGTGTTGGCAGGACATGTGATGAAAGTGTTTAAGAAATTGTTGGAAATACAGAAGTGAGCTCCAAAGAGGATAGACAGGTAAATATATTGTTCTGAGAGCTTGAACTCACAGAATCAGGAAAATCTTCACTCTGAGGTCATACAGTGTCCTGTGCTTAGGAGTGGCCCGTGTGTGATTTAGTGATCTGATGTTGCCATCTTGAAATTTTTAATAATTTTGAAAAAAGGGTACCACATTTTAATTTTGCCATGTGAAATATGTATTTGGTCCTGCATGGGGCTATGAAAGATTGACAAGGGAGATGATATAGACAGAGGAGAGGAGGAGCTACTTAAGACGCTTGAGGAAATGGTCCCGTTGATAAGTCAAAAACTAAAAGGAGACCAAAATATGGAGTCTCATTGTCCCAGGAAATTCCAAATAATGAGTTTTTAATTCTTGGATGGATATGATAACTGTAGATATGAAATAATTTTTAAATAGTGGAGTAAAATGATCAGCATTTAGTGTTTATCAAACAATAAGTTAAAGACTGGTGAACCTCACCTTTTTTTTTTTAATGGATTTCTGATTTATCATAAAAGGATGTGATCAAAGATATGGATGAACATTCAGATGAAAGAAATACGTAAGACATGGAGGTTCCATGCCTTGCCTGAGTGCTTCACTCTCCCCAACTCTCCATATGTTCACACCCGTAAGTTCCTCATGTGCATGCTAAATCGCTTCAGTCATGTCCAACTCTTTGCAACCCTATGGACTCTAGCCCACCATGCTCCTCTGTCCATGGGATTCTCCAGACAAGAATACTGGAGTGGTTTCCATTTCCTCCTCCAGGGGATCTTCCCAACCCAGGGATCGAACTCACATCTCTTACATCTCCTACATTGGCAGGCACCACGTGGGAAGACTGTAACTTCCTCAAGACATTTTAAATATCATTTTGTTCAACTAAGACATAGAAAGAATGGATAGGGGAATAACTAGTCTAAAATAAAGGTTCTTAACTAGGCATAAGATTTACGAGATGTCCTATATTTTTTGTCCCACAGTGCATCAGCCATCATAGAGGAAGTTAAGATATGGCAAAAAGAAATAACATATCTACTACAGATTTCATCCTCTTGGGCCTCTTTCCTGAGTTCCAATATGCCAGCCTCCTGGTCTACCTCATTCTTCTGGTCTACCTCATTGCCCTCACAGGGAACTCCATACTCACCTTCCTGATCTGGCTGGATGTTCACCTCCACACTCCCATGTACTTCTTACTCAGCCAGCTCTCTCTCATTGACTTGTTCTACATCTCCAGCTCAGTTCCTAAGATGGTCATCAACCACTCTTTGGGGAAGCACAGCATCTCTTTCATTGGCTGTGGAATCCAAATGTTTTTCTGCCTGAGTCTAGGTGGTGCTGAGTGTCTCCTTCTGACCTTCATGTCGTATGACCGATTTGTGGCTATTTGTAATCCCCTGCAATACACAGTCATCATGAATTCTAAGGTCTGTTTGCTCATAGCAGTAGCATCATGGACTGGGGGTGCTCTAAATTCACTCATTCAAACCATCTACACCATGCATTTTCCCATATGTGGTCTAAAGGAAATAAATCACTTCTTCTGTGAGATGCCAGCCATCTTAAAGCTATCCTGTGAGGATACTTCAGATTATGAGATGGTGGTATTTGTGGTAAGTATCATATTTATCCTCATCCCTTTCAACCTCATAATTGCCTCCTACATTCAAATCTTCCTCACTGTTCTCAAAATGAAATCTCCTGAGGGGAGGAACAAAGCTCTGGCCACGTGCTCTTCTCACCTGACTGTGGTGAGTCTCTACCTGGGGCCAGGCATAGTGGTGTACATGACACCTGGCTCCTCCCACACCCCAGCATTGGATCAAGGTCTTTCTGTGTTCTACACTCTTCTTACTCCCATGCTGAACCCCATTATATACAGCCTGAGGAACAAGGAGGTTGTGGGGGCCCTGAGAAAGGTCCTGAGGAAGAAGCTGGTATCAAAGTAATTTAAGAAATATCATTACCGTAAATCTAGTTTCAGTATGGAAGTCCTGGCTTGCTTTTTCTTCCTCTACACAGAATTCCTATTTAGGAACATATATTATTTTAGAAATATTGACTATCCAGTTACTTTATTATGTTTGAAACAAAATAATTAAGTTCAGTTATGAGTTGCTTTCATAGAAATATTTGGAGAAAAAGGCTTTAATAGCACATAGATGGAAGCATATATACGCAGTTTCCTAATTCATCCACAAAAGTGGATGAGGATTCCCATCATTTTTTTTTAATCATCACAGAGATAGAGAAAGCTTGGACTACTTATTCTAACATTTGACCAAGTATCAGCCTGGTCTGAGAGTAGAACAAAGAAAGAGATAGGGTCATTAATTTTCTTCAAGAAGAACTGTTTTCTCCAGGTTAATAATATTTCTTTTGATTGAGTGAAAACCAAATTTATTTCTTTGACAACTATTAAGGAACAATTATCTATTGACTGTATTTCATATCTTTTAATTTAATGAAATCGCATTCTGACCTCATAGTTACAGTAGGAGTTTTCAGAGATTTGTTACTTTACAGTTTCTTAGTTCTCTAACCTCATCTCGCATTATTCATTTCTCTCAGATAAACAAAACCAACATATCTTTGAGAAAGAAATTTCAAGGACAGATGGATGTCCAATCCCTCCCCACTTCCTATGAGAAAAAGTTGGATGGTGAAAGTAGGGGAGCGATAAAGGAGAGATGAAGACAGTACAGTGTTTTGTTAGTAGATTGTATCTCATTACCCTATCAGAACCTCATGGAGGTCAGCAATATTATAGCCAAACAAAGGAACTGTGTCTTGATACGCAGGGAAACGATTCCCATGATCCCTTCACGATCTCAGAGAGACAGAACATTAGTAAAAGTAATAGTAGCTGATATAACAGATATCCCTCCCAAATCTTAGCTCACTAACACAATAGAAGTTTATTTTTTGTTCATAAAAGGTCTAATCTTTAGAGAGGTAGAATCTGTGGTTCTGTTCCTTACAATCAGTGATCCAGACTGACATAGGTTCTGACATCATTAGCATGTGATTTCTAAGATTGAATGGGCTTTGGTGTATATCCAGCAAAAAGAAGTGCAGAAATGTCTGAGATGGTCTTACAGGCTAGTCAGGGAAGTGGCAAACATGACATCTACCCATATTGAATTTGTCAGAGTCTTACACCATGGGCTTTCCTGGCAGCTCAGTGGTATAGAATATGCCTGCCAATGTAGGAAATGTAGGTTTGATCCCTGGGTAGAGAACATACCCTGGAGAAAGAAATGGCAAACCACTCCAATATTCTTGCCTGGGAATTCCCGAGGAGCTTGGTGAGCTACCATCCATGGGGTTGCAAAAGTGTCAGACACAGCTTAGTGACAACAACAGCAAGTCCTATGCCACATCTTACTGAATGGTGGCTGGAAAATATCTTCTAGCTGTGTCACCAGAGGAAAAGAAAATGGGTATGGTGAATACTTAGCCAAATAATTGTGTATTGTGCCCTGGTTGTTGCTGTTTAATCACTCAGTCATGTCAGACTCCTTGTGACCCCAGTGACTGCAGCACCCTAGGCTTCCCTATCCTTTACCATCTCCTAGAGCTCTATTAAACTCATGTCCACTGAGTTGGTGATGCCATCCAACCATCTTGTCCTCTGTCATTCCCTTCTCCCCCTGCTTTCAATCTTTCCCAGCATCAGGGTCTTTTCTAATGAGTCGGCTCTTCCCATCAGGTGGCCAAAGTATTGGAGGTTCAGCTTCAGCATCAGTCCTTCCAATGAATATTCAGGATTGAATTCCTTTAGAATTAACTGGTTTGATCTCCTTGCAGTCCCAGGGATTCTCAAGAGTCTTCTGCAACACCACAGTTCAAAAGCAATCCTTCAGCGCTCAGCCTTCTTTATGGTCAAACTCTCACATCCATACATGACTACTGGGAAAACCATAGCTCTAACTAAATGGACCTTCGGTCAGCAAAGTAATGTCTTTGCTTTTCAATATGTTGCCTAGGTTTGTCATAGTTTTTCTTCCAAGGAGCATGCATCTTTTAATTTCATGGCTGCAGTCACAATCCACAGTGAATTTGGAGCCCAAGAAAATAGAGTCTGTCACTGTTTCCATTGTTTCTCCATGTATTTTCCATGAAGTGATGGGACCAGATGCCATGATCTTCATTTTTTGAATCTTCAATTGTAAGCCAGCTTTTTCACTCTCCTCTTTCACCTTCATCAAGAGGGTCTTTAACTCCCCTTCACTTTCTGCCATAAGGGTGGTGTCAATTGCATATATGAGGTTATTGATATTTCTCCCAGCAATCTTGATTCCAGATTCTGCTTCATCCAGTCTAGCATTTCACATGATGTACTCTGCATATAAGTTAAATAAACAGAGTATCAGTATACATCCTTGACATAATCCTTTCCCAATTTTGAACCAGTCCATTTTTCCATGTTTGGTCTTAACTGTTTCTTCTTAACCTGCATACAGGTTTCACTAGGCAGGTAAGGTGGTCTGGTATTCCCATCTGATTAGGAATTTTCCACAGTTTGTTGTGATCCACACAAAGGCTTTAGTGTCGTCAATGAAGCAGAAATAGATGTTCTTCTGAAATTCTCTTGCTTTTTCTATGATCCAAAACATGTTGGCATTTTGATCTCTGGCTCCTCTGCCTTTTTCAAATCCAGCTTGAATATCTGGAAGTTCTCAGTTCATGTACTGTTGAAGCCTAGCTTAGAGAATTTTGAGTATTACTTTGCTAGCATGTGAAATGAGTGCAACTGTGTGATACTTTAAACATCCTTTGACATTACCCTTCTTTGGCATTGGAATTAAAACTGATATTTTCCAGTCCTGTGGCCACTGCTGAGCTTTCCAAATTTGCTGGCATATTGAGTGCAGTCCTTTCACAACATCATCTTTTAGTATCTGAAATATCTCAGCTGGAATTCCATCACCTCCACTAGCTTTGTTCATGGTGATGCTTCTAAGGCCCACTTGACTTGGCACTCCAAGATGTCTGGCTCTAGTTGAGTAATCACACCATTGTGGTTATCTGGATCATTAAGATCTTTTTTTGTATACTTCTATGTATTCTTGCCACCTCTTCTTAATGTCTTCTGCTTCTGTTAGTTTCATACCATTTCTGTCCTTTATTGTGCCCATCTTTGCATGAAATGTTCCTTTGGTATCTCTAATTTTCTTCAAGAGATCTCTAGTCTTTCCCAGTCTATTGTTTTTCTCTATTTCTTTGCACTGATCACTGAGGAAGGCTTTCTTATCTCTCCTTGCTATTCTTTGGAAGTCTGCATTCAAATGGGTATATCTTTCCTTTTCTCCTTTGCCTTTCACTTCTCTTCTTTTCTCAGCTATTTGTAAGGCCTCCTCAGATAATCATTTTGCCTTTTTGCATTTCTTTTTCTTGGGGATCACTGCCTCCTGTACCTGTTATGAACCTCCATCCATAGTTCTACAGGCACTTTATCAGGTCTAATTCCTTGAATCTATTTGTCACTTCCACTGTGTAATCGTAAGGGATTTGATAGGTCATAATAGAGTCAATAACATAGTTACTGGCTTCAGCAAAGCAGTTGAATAATACACATGCTCTTCAGTATCAAAAGAAAGAAGCTACTAAAGGACATGCTCACAGAAACAAGGTAAAATGAGAGGTTAATTGCATAATATGCTAAAAATGTTTTTTAATTACAGCAAGCAACCAGATTGGGCCTCAAACAGTTCATTTCCTATGAAAAACTATATTTAAAACTGTTTTCTCACTGTTTTATACAACTCAATTTTTCTATCATATCATAAAATAACTTGAAAAGTTGTTGTGTGTGTATAGCATACCTGTGCATGTGTGCTAAGTCATCTCAGTCGTGTCCAATTCTTTGTGATCCCATGGACTGTAGCATTCCAGGCTCCTCTGTCCATGGGATTCTCCAGGCAGGAATATCAGAGTGGGTTGCCACATCCTTTTCCAGGGGATCTTTCTCACCCAGGGATCAAGCCAGCATCTCTTATATCTCTTGGGTTGGTAGGAGGGCTCTTTACCACTAGCACCACCTGGAAAGCCTAGTATCCTTATAGTACTTTGTAGTATTCATGATGTATTTATCACCTGAGAAAACTGAAAAATTATTCTAATTAAATCCCAAATAACATCTACCATATGGTTCTCCAGAACAGTGACTCTTTAACACATCTGGACCATGTTAAGTACCCTGCTTAAATAATGAAAATGAGAACTAAGATGCATTTCTTTCCTGAGCTCTCGTTACTCTCAAGGATTTACCAATCATATTTATCAAATTGAATATAACATATTGTGAAAATATTATGTGCCATAAACTATGCTAATGTTTGTGACCAAAGTCCCATAAAATGCATATGAATTAAAATCTGTCTATTTTTAATGTTGGGATGGGCACATCAAAAAGACTACAAACAATACATGCTGAAGAGTACGTGAAGAAAAGGGAACCCTCTTACAGTGTTGGTTGAAATGAAAACTGATGCATCCACTATATAAAACAGTATGCAGTTTCTTTTTAAAAATGGAGTTACTATATGATCCAAGATTCTCATTCCTGCACCTATATCCAAAAAATGAGAAATGTAATTTGAAAAGACATATGCATCCCAATGATCATATCAGCACTATTTATAATTGGCCAAGACATGGAAGCAACCTAAGTGTGCATCAACAAATGAATGGATAAAGAATATACACATACACAATGGAAAATGGAATATTACTTCTACAAAAGGAGTGAAACATTGCCATTTGCAGCAATGTGAGTGGGCTTAGACATTATCATACTAAGTAAATCAGACAGAGAAAGAAAAACATTATATGATATTATTTATATGTGTAGTCTAAAAATAGTACAAGTGAACTTACTTACAAAACAAAAACAGACTCATAGACATACAAAACAAACCTAGAGTCATCAAAGGGAAACGGGCACGGGGATAAATCAGAAGTAAGGGATTAACAGATGTATACTACCATACATAAAATAGATAAACAGCAAGGATTTGCTGTATAGCACAGGGAACTATATTTAATATCCTGTCATAACTTGTAAGGAAAAAACTCTGAAAAAAAATTACATATCTGAATCATTTTTCTGTACACCTGAAACTAATCAAATCTTGTGAACCAACTATACCTGAGTAAAAAATAATGTTGGGATGAGCAGACTTCCAAGTTTAGTACATTTAGGGAGTGTCAAGGAAGATTCCTCTGAGGAAGTTTACTTTTTAAATTGAAGTATTGTTGATTTATGATGAAGTTTGCTGAAGTTAAAACATGAAAATAGGGAGTAACCAAGTTGAGGAAAAGAGAAAATGTATTTCAGGATAAAGAACAGAAAGCAGGGGATTCTAGAATTTGTGAAGTACTTAGGGTATTGATGTCTCCAAGCCTTCGTGATCGTAACTAGCAGGAAAGCAAAGAGTGGTGGGAAATAAGTTTGAAGAATTTCTTGTCTTGAGTTCTCCTGAAAACAGAACCTGGTACAGGGACTTGGGAGATGATCTCAGGAAGCAAGAGTGATACAGTAGGGAGAGTGACATAGAGAAGGTGGAAAAATATCAAGTTTTTATTGGGTTTTTTTGTTTGGTTGGTTGGTTCATTTTCTGGCCGCACTATGCAGCATGCAGGATCTTAGTTCCTCTACCAGGAATGGAACCTCTGCCCCCTGTGTTTGGAGTGCAGAGTCTTAACCCCTGAACTGCCAGGGAAGTATGTATTATAAGATTTTCATTTATAGGGTATTCAAGGATGTTACTGTGTGTAGCTGGAGTTCTATTTTGTTGGCCCTCCTAAGAAGCATACATAATGCCTTCCAGAATTACCCAACTGAAGGTCAGAAGAAAGAAAAATCCCTCACCAGTCTCAGTCTCCTTTGGTCAATGTCTATTCTCAGGAGGTACTTCCACAGTTGCATCCCGTGTTCAGGACCTATATTTTGACAGAACCCAAGCTTAAGGGAATGGGAAGCATAAATGTCACAAGTGACAGAGTAAAGGGAGGAAGACGCAATCATTGCTTTACCCTTGCACTGATACATTCCCGGTATTGTGCAACAACACCATGCAATAACCCTTGATTCAGTACATATGCCACATCCTGGGGGGCAACACCCCATCTCACTGACCTTTAGCTAGAATCTTCAATGAAACTCTAAAAGGTATTCTGTTGTTCTATCAGGTTAACAGTTTCCACATTAATTCTCACATGGTAGGATGAGAGAATCATGAGGTCATACATGCATTGCCACAGGCCCATCCCTGTAAAATAGGCATCTTTGCCTGAGGCAATATTGATGTAAGATTCAGTATTTCTCAATAAGGAACTGTGCAAACTCTTGAAGAAGTACTGGAAGAGGTAGTGCAGAAAATAAAAATCAAATTCACCACCACAGATGCCAATTCCATGAAGAAGCTTCCTTGTCTTGTCTGGGGTACTATGGTCCAATGTGGCAATCATAGTGTTCATTCAGCATTGGTTTCTAGATAATCCCCAACTGATTGATTTTGGTTCAAGGGTACCCATGGTATTGGACCCATGCACAGCCTGCTTCATTGCATTCATTGTCATTCCATTCATGGTCCTATTATATATAAGCACCAGGTTGGCCACTGATAAAAACTATATGACCTTTACTGGATAAGTCATTCTGTCCACCTCTTTCTTTAGTGGCCATTCAATGATGTGTGCTCTAAGAAGGCACTGATATGAAGTAGAAAGTTCTGCTCAGTTTATTCCTATCTTACAGATTCATTCATACTTCATGCTCCTTCCATAGACTTCTTTGTTTCTGATTTTTCAAATTATGCTTCCCCAGGCCACATACAACTAGCCAAGCCATTAACCATGGCTTAAGTTATGTATGTCCTTATCTCAGTCTATATCTCTCTACATACAGAGTAAATAATTAAACCTCTGCCCTGAGGGAAGATTTTCACACACAACTGTCCTTTAGGGTCTCCTAAGAATGGGGTCATAAGGTAAAAGAAATCCCTTATTTTGGCTTAAACCAATGTACTAAACTAATGCATCAGTGAATTAGGTTCACATTTTTGCTTTTTCCATTCTTTGATCTTAGGAAGAGGCATTGGTTTAACAAAAGTAGATGTCTTTGAAGACTGATTGGGCTACCATTCATGGTACCATTCGTGGATCATTACTTATGATCTCTGAATCTGCTTAATTCAATTTCTCAATACATCATTTTCATTATATGTTGGATTGCTGCGCCTGGTTAAACTCACAATTTGATCCATTTAAAATAGTGGCTCATGGTAGGCTACTCCTGCTGCACAGTCACTTGTCATATACAGGCGTTCAGTTTCTGACATCAGGTTGTGTGTCCAATGATAAGCCACTCTCTGCTGTAGAAGACATGGACAACTTTAAAATCCTAGGATTCTGAATTGTAACTCTTCTATAGCTCCTGTTTAAGAGTCCACACACCATTTTAAACACTACTGTGGAAATAACTGAAAATATTACAAATGAGAGAATATCAAGGATATTTAATTAGAGCTTTTACAGTAAGGAGGGTTTCTCTGGTGGCTCAGAAGGTAAAGAATCTGCATGCAATGCAGGAGGTCCAGGTACAATCCCTGGGTTAGGAAGATCCCCTGGAGAAGGGAATGGCTACCCATTCTAGTATTCTTGTTTGTTTGTTTGTTTTTACTTTTTATTTTATTCTCCTATAATTTTGTTGTTGTTGTTGTTTCTAGTATTCTTGCCTGAAGAATTCCAAAGACAGAGGAGCCTCGTGAACTGCAGTCTATGGGGTCACAAAGAGCTGGACACAACTGAGTGACTAATGCTTTACAGTAAGGGAATCAGCTACCATCACTTCAGTTTGGTAAAGAATCAAAGTCAAGTAGAGGAGTGGGAAAACTTCATTGTGGGAAAAAGGAAGGTGTCATGTATGCCCTATTGGAGATTTTTGACTTGTGGAAGCTGTCGGCAGGCTAACTAAAAACAGAGTGTCCTATGTTATTGATTAGGAGAGGATATTTGGCTTCTTTCAATTGGTCAGAAGTTGGAAATGAGCATAAAAACTAAGTCTGATAATAATTAATCAAGTCTTAACTGGTACAGGTCAGTTGCTATTGGGTTATCATCTGATCTCTTGAATTGGTTACTAGAGAGTATAGGCTGGCTTCCTGGGCTGATTGCTGAAAGTTGTGGGTAGAAGTTCTGTTTTGATACAGAGTCTGGCTGTTATCCATTTGTTATTCATTTGTACGCTTACCTCACACTTCTAGCAATATTTGATATGGAGAGTTTTAACACTGCAAGACTGTGAATATTTACTACTTGTACTTCCCACATAATAACTGAATGCTTTTTATTCTCTTTATTGAAAAGTGAAGTGAAGGTGTTAGTTGCTCAGTCATATCTGACTCTCTGTGACCCCAAGGAATGTAGCCCACCAGGATCCTTTGTCCATGGAATCCTCCAGGCAAGAATACTGGAGTGGGTATCCATTCCCTTCTCCAAGGGATCTTCCTTACCCAGGGATCAAACCTGGGTCTCCTGAATTGCAGGCAGGTTCTTTACTGTCTGAGCCACAAGGGAAGCCCCATTCTCTTTATTGGTGGGAAATTAAAACGACATTTTTGCAAGATTAACAACCAAATACCAGTACTAGAGATTGTGATTATTTTATTCATCAAAGATATCACATTTGGAATGAAACCATTCTAGGGAATATCACCAACCTGCTAATCCCTTCATCCTTAAAATGGAGAATAAAATTAAATATAATTTCATATTTCATATTCACTAACAATTAGTGATGGAGAAGGCAATGCACCCCACTCCAGTACTCCTGCCTGGAAAATCCCATGGACAGAGGAGCCTGGTAGGCTGCAGTCCGTGGGGTCGCTGAGGGTTGGACAAGACTGAGCAACTTCGCTTTCACTTTTCACTTTCATGCATTGGAGAAGGAAATGGCAACCCACTCCAGTGTTCTTGCCTGGAGAATCCCAGGGACGGGAGAGCCTGGTGGGCTGCCATCTATGGGGTCACACAGAGTCGGACACAACTGAAGTGACTTAGCAGTAGCAACAGCAACAATTAGTGAATATGTTTTCAATAAACTTATAAAGATAACAAAGGCCAGAAGTTGACAAACTTTTTCTTTGAAGATTCAGATATTTAATATTTTAGTCTTTGTGGTCTATAGGGTCTCTGCCACAACTAATCAACTCTGAAAATATAGAAGCAGCTGTAGCTAATATGGAAATTAATAAGAATGAATAAACCTTCCTGATGGACACTGAAATTTGAATTTCACACAATTTTCTGAGCCCATGGGCCATACAAATATATGCAGCAGGACACATTTGGTGGTAGGTTGCTGACTCTAAATAAATATGATATAAAGGTAAATTAGTGTTATCTTTGTCCTCAAACAGCTGCATTATAACATGAAACTGTAAACACATATTCTAGAGTAATTCAAATAACAAGGCAGAACTTTTGATCAAAAATCCAGAGTACTGTATGGTATGTTTGTTCATACCACTTTTACAAATTAAGCACATAAATTTATACATTTGTATGCAAAGAGTTGATATTGCCAAAATACTACATATTAATTTAAAATTGCATTTTAAAAAAATAAAATAAATAAAATTGCATTTTTATTGATAAAACATAAAATTATTAAATTATTTCCAACCCTTTTGAGATTTGCATGTGTGATGAAGGGGTTAAAGTGTTCAGAACTAAGCTTACATTTTTAACTAAGGTACATTACTTTTCCAACTTTTTCTGAATGTATTTGCCTGATTTTTTATTTCCTTTGACAATTGTCTGTTGTTTTTAAGGAATTGAAATGTATATTTCAAAACAATCTGGTTTTCATGATAATTATTTTGCAAATTATTTTTGAGTCTTTGTGGGCAAATATTCAGTCATAGTCAGTTAGACTGCTTTTAGAGACAGGAAACATTAAATCTTTAGATACTGTGTTTTGCTCTAGATATGCAAAAGGTACTCTCAAAACCAGGTAATAATAATAAACCAAGAGAGACTTCACATTGACTTTCTGAAAAACATTACAAGGACTCCATTAATTTTGTTAATTCAAGTGGGTTATATAAAACACAGCCTAGTGAGACAGCTTTACTATGCCCACATCCACAGACAACATTACTAAAACTCAGAAATTTAATTTACTTGAATAAAATTTACAGTTAAAAAATTGGAGAGATGACCATTAATTTAGGTCCATCTGATCTCAGTTAATTTTATTTACCATATGTCAGTATGTTAAAATGAAGCTATATTATCAAACTGCTATAAAATGAACTTCATTAGAAGTCATATTGGCTATAAAGAATCATATAAAAATTGGGTAAAGTTTCTTGGGGGGGCGAGGTAAATGTAGAGATACTGAATATTGAGTATCCTTCTATTTTTGAAGTTTATCATAGGGCAGATTACATGTCCCTGATGGAAATTTATCATTTGCCTTGTGGTTTATCATGTGAAAATATTTTAAAACATCTGAATATTTTTCCATGGTGAGGGATATTTTTGTACATTTTAACTGTTGCCAATTAATTTCTAAGTTTTCCTATTACAATCTGGAATCAAAATTAATTAAAGTCTGGGGACTGTGTTCCCATAAGTCACTCACTAACAAGGTCTCCAGATCCTTGAAGGAAAATTATTAAACAATCTTACTATCAAGTTAGATCTTCACTGATATACCAACCAGTATATAATATACACAGAATCATAGCCACTGATCTCACTTTCAAAATGCATGACTTGCCATCAACATCATGTCAGTTGCATTCACTTTTCTATGCAAAATAAAGGGCTAATGCTGCATAGTGAGAAGGTGTGCCTGATCACAGAAAATTTGGAAGTTTTCAGCAATTCCAAGAGGCAGAGGAGACTGGAGACAAATAGAATTTAAGGTAGAAATGAAACCAGGAAAATAAAGAGTTTTGAACCTTGCCTGGTAATGGAAATTCTGTAGAGAATCTATATGATTAAGTCCTCAAATGTCAGACTTTGGTGATTGTATTTGTCAAAGGAAAATAAAAATCTGACTGTAGGCTTCCCAGGATTGAGGTCTAGGGGAAAACTACATAGAATTACATTTCTGTTTGACTATCTGTAGGAATTACATCAGTTAAATAATGAGTCATAAATACTCATATAATCAAACACAGTATAATACTAAGCAGGTACTATTTATGATGTCAAGTAAAACATTTGAGAATGAGAATTACTATTCATTTATACTCAAAACTGATATCCAAAGATTCACCTAAACTCAGGAAACGATTTAATCTCTTGATAATTTCTTGAATCAATCCTGCTGCTTTAGAAAAGCTGTTTGATGACTGAGTTGTGATTTCATTTCCATCTGCCTTGTATGAAGCCATAATAGGTATGGCCTCAAAGTATGCTAACAATAAGGGCAAACTCTGTTCCTAAAATGATATAGTAGTCATATCATTGTAAAAAGTCTTAAAAGGTCAATAAAATTCTACAGGTTAATATCACACTGTCCTCTTTATAAGCAGATTCATCTTCCATACTAGAGAAATAATGGAAATATATTCAGAGTTGACTCTCAGTAAGTACTTATTCCATTGAATTAAACTAATAAAATTGATCCACTTTTGTGAGAAAAGTTTAATAAATAATACAGAAATATTTACTAAGGGATAGTTTATTGTTCTATTTTAAAAATACTGTGTATAATTGGGTTATGCTATGATCCAAGGTTTCTACTTCCTGAACACCAACCAACAATTTGTTTTCAGGTAGCTGGTTATTATTTAATAAGAATTTATAAAAAGCAAAATAAAAGTATCAGGTAAAAAATTAAACACATTTGGAGGTTTTTTCTTAAAGTTTTGGCTCCAAAATTTTTAAACACTGACTTAGTCATCTTCATTAACCTCTTTGCCAGTTGTATTCTCATTGTTATAAAGTTAACCACTCATAATCTTAAAGAATATCATACCTTGGGTAATTAAAGTCAGGAGCACAGACCTAAAGCAAATTGTCAAATAGGGTGGTTGCAGTGATACTCATGATTTCTGAGATTTAGAATGTTTGAATGTTAGAATGTTTGCCATACCTCATACTCACTTTAAGTTGGAAGTCCTTTGATTATTATTCTAGCGAGAGAAATCAAGTATTTTTAGTAGACATATGAGTTCAACATAAAATACCAAAAGAGTTGGATGTCTCGACTCATTGAAGTAAATGGCAGGACAAGTTACACGGCATGATATGACTGTACAGTTAAGAATTCCATGAGGTTACTCAGGAATGAGAAAACCTCAGGCTTTCAGAGTTATATAGTTCAAAACAGTTGAATAAAAAAGTGTGTAAGAATTCTAATTTGTTTCCCACTCACTTAGGAAATGTGATTTTCGCCATCAATGTGTTTTTAACCACAACAAACTCTGTGTTGCCTCAGTCTTTAAATGTACATGAGTTGCTGTGTACTAAGGTAGATATGGGGCTTCCCTGGTGGCTCAAATGGTGAAGAATCCACCTGCAATGCGGGAGACCTGGGTTCGATCCCTGGATTGGGAAGATCCCCTGAAGGAGGGCATGGCAACCCACTCCAGATTCTTGCCTGGAGAATCCCCACGGACAGAGGAGCCTGATGGACTACAGTCCATAGGATCACGAAGAATCAGACATGACTGAGTGACTAAGCACAGCACAAGGTAGATAGAACTCAAATTAAACCTTACCTAATTATCCACTTACATCGTACTCAGACATTAGCTCTGTCTTCTGCATTGGCATGTCACCCCATAGGAGACTTAGTTATAGCACTTGTTTCACTCTTCTGTGATTAGTAGATAGAAATGATTTCATATCTAAGCTCACAGTTCATTGAAGGTATTGACTGTATCTGAATGCATTGCTGCCCCTTCTTCAACACCTAGTACAGAATGTGTAAAATATAGTGATTACTAAGTAAATGTAGAATGAAAAATAAGTGGCTGGTAAAAGTATTTCAAGAACTATTCTGTAACTCTTCTGAAATCATATGAATATGACTTTAGCAAAATGTGTGCTTCCTGATCATTTTCAACAAGATTACCTTCATAATTTATATTTTAGCAGAGTTGTCACTAAAGGAACAATAATAGTATTTATTAACTGACATTTTGTTACAAAAATCATCAGGATAAACACATTCAGAAATGAACCATCACCATTAAACCAAAGGAAGGCATTGTTTAAATTATGAAATTCCTGCTGCATTCATAGAGAACAGGATTTCCAGCTATTTTGATGTCTATGCTATATTACTGCACTTCTAAGAGAAAACAGCAAAGAATATGAAATTTCCCCATATACAGCAACTGTCTTATTCAGGAGCAGGAAATCCACTTTTCCGTAAGATGACATGTAAGGAACGAGCTTTAGTTCTCATCGTCAATGCCAATCCAGTGAGGGATTTGTCATATATTCTACATGAAAATGTTACTACTAACTCCATGGGGTTTGTTCAACTTTCTGGTTAAATATTCATTGACTATATATTCTTCTATAGCTACTGTGCTGATTTTATTGAGATAGAGTAGATAAGTAAAACATAATCCTAGCACTTAAAACCTTAACATTTATGTTGGAGAAATATGTATACATGGAAAACTATAATAAACATATACAATAATAACTCATCTAAGCTTCATGACTACACTCTTGATGTTATTTGATTAACTTCCTTATTTTAAAGATCAGGAAAGTGAGGCACAGATAGTAAATGATGCAGCTAGGCTTGAATTTGGGTATCCTAGCCCTTGATACCCTGAGGTGTCTCAGTGGTAAGTATCCATCTGCCAGGGCAGGAGACGCAGGAAACGTGGGTTCGATCCCTGGGTCAGGAAGATCACTTGGAGGAAGACATGGTAAGCCATCCAGTATTTGTTCCTGAAAAATCCCATGGACAGAGGAGCCTGGAGGGCTACAGTCCTTTGCGGTCACAAAGAGTCAGAAGACTGAGTGACTGAGCACGTATGCAGCCTCTGACATATGCTCTTAGACTCCAAGCTACACTGTCTCTTAGTTATGATGATAAATAATTATATGTCTGATGTTATTAGGGACCGTAGGAATATGGATAGGAAAATTTCTTCTTCATCAGCTTTCAGTATACTGATAATTCTGAGCAGAAATAAAAGCGAAGGAGTTCAGCTGTGTGAATACATAAGTCCTGTGGAGAAACCATGAGAACGTATGTTTGACTGGAATGTGGGTTATCTGTTTTAAATTAATGGAATCTAAGATTTATAAGCTTTCTTGGACCCAAGTCATGGAAAATCTAAAATTCTAGACTGAAAATATAAGCTTTATTTGGTCAGAAATAGGGAATATTGATGGCTTCCTAGCAGGTAATAATGTAAGTCTAGGAATTTCTATTACTCCATCTATGATGGTATGCATACCTGCTAAGTTGCTCAGTCAAGTCTGACTCTTTGTGTACCCATGGACTATAGCCTGCCAGGCTCCTCTGTCCATGGGATTTCCCAAGCAAGATTACTGGAATGGGTTGCCATTTCCTATTCCCGGGAATCGTCCCAATCCAGGGATTGAACCTGTGTCTCTTGCATCTCCTGCATTCGCAGGCAGATTCTTTACCACCTGTGCCACTTGGGAAGCCTGTTTATGATGGCACTTACCATAGAAAGTAAATCAACGGGATATTTCATTAAAATTTGAAAAGCAATTGATTTATGATTTTCAAAACTAAATTGAGTGAATTAAGTTGATATTTCTTTTGCCCAAATCTATAAGAGTTAATAATCAGGGTCCATGACTATCAGAAATAATATATACATTTTGAGGTTCAAATTTGTAGAAAGTAGATCCATTGCTATGATAAGTTTCTCCAAGAAAAAGCAAAGAGAGAGGAAAAACTAAAGAATAGAAAGAGGAAAACAAGATGAATCTTAGCAAGGTGAAGAGGAACTAAATTTGATCATTTTTTATAATCTTTATTTAACACACTTTTAGGCAATTGCTCAACAAAATGTAGTTAAATACTTCTGATGAGTTAATAGCACATATTGTGAAAGTCCAAATGGGAGGAAAGATATAAAATTTTAGATCCACATATTGATATAAGACATGTACTGAGTGTTCATTGTTCTAATGCATTTGATTTGTTCCCCAGCCCTGTTATATTTCTTTTAGAGGCATGGTGGGTGGGAATGCATCATCAGTAACTGATTTCATCCTTGTGGGACTCTTTCCTGAGTTTCAGCATTCCATTGTTCTCAACTTCGTGGTCATTTTCATCTACATTCTTGCTTTCCTGGGAAACTTACTTCTCATTGTCTTGATCTGGGGGGACTCTCGGCTCCATACACCCATGTACATTCTCCTCAGTCAACTCTCCCTCATTGACTTGACATTAACTTCCACCATTGTTCCGAAGACAGCCTCTAACTTTTTCACAGGGAAAAGGACCATATCATGGATTGGCTGTGGAACACAGAGTTTCTTCTACTTGATGTTGGGAATGTCAGAATGCCTCATCTTGACTCTCATGGCTTATGACCGCTACGTGGCTGTCTGCATCCCGCTGCGTTATCTCACCATCATGAGCCCCAGGTTCTGTCTGCACATGGTTGCTGGATGTTGGATTGGAGGCTCCATAAGTTCATTTATCCATACAGTCTACCCTATGCATTTTCCCATCTGTGGGTCAAGGGAGATCCACCATTTCTTCTGTGAGGTCCCAGTCCTCATTAAGCTTTCCTGTGAAGACACTTCAGTGTATCAGTTAGTGGTGGTGGTCACAAGCATTGTAGTGCTTGTTGTGCCTTTCAGTCTCATCATAGCTTCCTATACACTCATCTTCCTCACTGTCCTGCGTATGAACTCTGTCAAGGGCAGGAAAAAAGCCCTGGCCACCTGCTCTTCCCACCTAACTGTGGTAAGTCTCTTCTTCGGCCCAAACATATTCATCTACATGACTTTCACTTCCTCACATAGTCCAGAGCAGGACCAGGCTCTCTCTCTTTTCAGCAACATCCTCACTCCCATGCTGAACCCCCTTATCTACAGCCTGAGGAATAAGGAGGTGGTGGCAGCTCTCATGAAGTTGATGGGGAGATGTGGGGTATCTTAGTCGATAAGGAATACTTCTCAGTTGTGGAAAGAACATGCTTGTGACCATGGACTAAACTACAGTTCAGAGTTTAAATCCCAAGGTGTTGCATGGTTCAGGAAACCAGGGTGATTGCGACCCTACGTAAATAAAACTTTTCACGTGTGATTTCCAGGTTTCTAATGGAGGTCCTTAATTTTTCACTGGGGCATTATCATGTAAGGAGAAATTTAAGAAAATTAGTTTACCTGTTAAGTTAAATATTATTTGAAATCTTTGAAGTTATTAGAAATTTTTTCTAATAAAATATAAATTCACTATGGACCTCAAGATGAACTAAAATTCCATGAGCTGGCTTACTATTAAAATTAACAGATAAGTTGAAATACAATAAATAAAAATTATTTTAAATGAACCAGGTTTAGGTGCATTCCAAAGTTTAATATTAAAATAAACTGGTATCTTTCATAATACAAGATGCTAAGGAAAGTGGCATTTTAAACTACAAGATGATGAGATAAAGTCATTTTATGAGCTCATACCCTACTGTATAAATATCTTATTGCATAGTTGACTCATAATTAGTTATTAAAATCACATTAAATAAATGGATACAAATTCCATACTGTAATTTAAAGGGAGGAATAATACCTATAAGTAGTATACTGAACAATTGGGGAAATTATGAGATGTTGCCCTTCTGCTGTTTTCTCCCCAACATTTTTCCCTTCCCTTGAATGAAACCTCAGGAACTCTGCAGAGTTGATTTGCTTCCCCTTAGACAGTGAGAATTCCTTGTTCATTTGAAGCTACTCACTTTAGTAAATTTCCTTGAGATATGTTTCTATATCTCAAGAAAACAGCTTCTAGAACTAACACCCAAAAAAGATGTCCTTTTCTTCATAGGGGACTGGAATGCAAAAGTAAAAAGTCAAGAGATACTTGGAGTAACAGGCAAGTTTGGCTTTAGTGTACAAAATTAAGCAGGGCAAAGACTAACAAAGATTTTCCAAGAGAACACACTGGTCATAGCAAACATCCTCTTCCAACAACACAAAAGACAACTATACGCATGGACATCACCAGATGATCAATACCAAAATCAGATTGATTATATTCTTTGTGACTGAAGATGGAGAGGCTCTATACAGTCAGGAAAAACAAGACCTGGAGCTGACTGGGGCTCTCATCATGAACACCATATTGCAAAATTCAGACTTAAATTAAAGAAAATAGGGAAAACCACTAGGCCATTCAGATATGACCTAAATCAAATCCCTTATGATTATGCTGTGGAAGTGACAAATACATTCAAGGGATTAGATCTGATAGACAGGGTGCCTGAAGAACTATGGGTGGAGGTTTGTGACATTGTAGAGGAGGCAATGATCAAGACCACCCCCAAGGAAAGGAAACACAAAAGGTAAAGTGGTTGTCTGAAGAGGGCTTCCAAACAGCTGGGAAAAGACAAGAAGCTAATGCAAAGGAGAAGAGGAAAGATATACCCATCTTTGGAATGAAACCATTCTAGGGAATATCACCAGCCTGATTATCTTTTCATTCTTAAAATGGAGAATAAAATTAAATATAATGTCATATTTCATATTCACTAACATGTTTTCATTATAAAGATAACAAACTTTTTCTTTTAGTATTCAGATATTTAATATTTTAGGCTTTGTGATCTATAGTGTCTCTGCCACAACTAATCAACTCTGAAAGTATAGAAGCAACTGTAGCTAATACAGAAATTAATAAGAATGAACATATTCTAGTAAACCTTCCTGATGGACACTGAAATGTGAATTTCACACAATTTTCTGAGCCCCTGGGCCATACAAATATATGCAGCAGGGCAGTTTTGGTGGTAGTTCACTGACCTAAATACAGATGATATAAAGAGGAATTAGTGTTATCTTTGTCCTCAAACAGCTGTATTATAACATGAAAGTGTAAGCACACATGCAAAGGAGAAATTCAATATACCAAGGCAGAAATTTTGATAAAAAATCCAGAGTAGTGTATGGTATGTTTGTTCATACCACTTGTACAAATTAAACATTTATTAATTTATACATTTGTATGCAAAGAGTTGATATTGCCAAAATACTACATATTAATTTATAATTGCATTTTCATTGATGAAACATAAAATTATGCAATTATTTCCAACCCTTTTTTTAACTAAGGTACCTTACTTTTCCAACTTTTTCTGAATATGTTTGCCTGATTTTTTACTTCCTTGACACTTCTAGTTGTTTTTAAAGAACTGAAGTGCATATTTTAAAACAATCTGGTTTTCATGATAATTATTTTGCAAATTATTTTTGAGTCTTTGTGGGCAAATATTCAGTCATAGTCAGTCAGATTGCTTTTAGAGACAGGAAACATTAAGTCTTTAGATACTATGTTTCCCTCTAGATATGCAAAAGATACCCACAAAACCAGGTAATAATTAACCAAGACAGACGTCACATTGACTTTCTGAGAAACTTTACAAGGACTCCATTAATTTTGTTCATTCAAATGGGTTATATAAAACACAGCCTAGTGAGGCAGCTTTACTATGCCCATGTTCACAGACAACATTACTAAAACTCAGAAATTTAAGTTACTTGAACAAAATTTACAGTTAAAAAATTGGAGGGATGACCATTAATTTAGGTCCTTCTGATCTCAGTTGATTTTATTTACCATATGTTAGTATGTTAAAATGAAGCTATATTATCAAACTGCTATACAATTAACTTCCTTATAAGTCATACTGGCTAAAAGAATCATATAAAAGTTGGGGGAAGTTTCTTGGGGGGGGTGAGGTAAATGTAGAAATACTGAATATTGAGTATCCTTCTATTTTTGAAATTTATCATAGGACAGACTACATGTCCCTGATGGAAATTCATCATTTGCCTTGTGGTTTATCATGTGAAAATATTTTAAAACATCTGAATATTTTTCCATGGTGAGAAATATTTTTGTACATTTTAATGTTTGCCAATTAATTTCTAAATTTTCCAATTACAATCTGGAATCAAAATTAATTAAAGTCTGGGGACTGTGTTCCCCTAGGTTATTCACTACCAAGGTCTCCAGACCCTTGATGGGAAATTAGTAAGCCTTCTATCTAGATCTTTGCTGATATACCAACCAGTATTTAATATACATAGTATCATAGAATCATAGCCACTGGTCTCATTTTCAAAATGCATGACTTGCCATCAACATCAAGTCAGTTGCATTCACTTTTCTATGCAAAATAAAGGGCTAATGCCGCATAATGAGAAGGTGTACCTGATCACAGAAATAATCCGGAAGTTATCAGCAATTCCAAGAGGCAGACGAGATTGGAGATAAATAGAATTTAAGGTAGATATGAAACCAGGAAAAATAAGGAGTTTTGAACCTTGCCTAGTAATGGAAATTCTGTAGAGAATCTATATGATTATCATTAAGTCCTCAAATGTCAGACTTTGGTGATTGTATTTGTCAAAGGAAAATAAAAATCTGACTGTAGGCTTCCCAGGATTGAGGTCTAGGGGAAAGCTACATAGAATTACATTTCTGTTTGACTATCTGTAGGAATTACATCAATTAAATAATGAGTCATAAATACTCATATAATCAAACAGCATAATACTAAGCAGGTACCATTTATGATGTCAAGTAAAACATTTGAGAATGAGAATTGCTATTCATTTAGACTCAAAACTGATATCCAAAGATTCACCTAAACTCAGGAAACGATTTAATCTCTTGATAATTTCTTGAATCAATCCTGCTGCTTTAGAAAAGCTGTTTGATGACTGAGTTGTGATTTCATTTCCATCTGCCTTATATGAACCCATAATAGGTATGGCCTCAAAGTATGCTAACAATAAGGGCAAACTCTGTTCCTAAAATGATATAGTAGTCATATCATTGTAAAAAGTCTTAAAAGGTCGATAAAATTCTACAGGTTAATATCACACTGTCCTCTTTATAAGTAGATTCATCTTCCATATTAGAGAAATAATGGAAATATATCCAGAGTTGACTCTCAGTAAGTACTTATTCCATTGAATTAAACTAATAAAATTGATCCACTTTTGTGAGAAAAATTTAATAAATAATACAGAAATATTTACTAAGGGATAGTTTATTGTTCTATTTAAAAAATACTGTGTGTTATTTGGTTATATTATGATCCAAGGTTTCTACTTCCTAAACACCAACCAACAATTTGTTTTCAGGTAGTTGGTTATTATTTAATACGAATTTATAAAAAGCGAAGTAAAAGTATCAAGTAAAAAATTAAACACATGTGGATGTTTTTTCTTAAAGTTTTGGCTCCAAAATTTTTAAACACTGACTTGGTCATCTTCATTAACCTCTTTGCCAGTTGTATTCTCATTGTTATAAAGTTAACCACTCATAATCTTAAAGAATATCATACCTTGGGTAATTAAAGTCAGGAGCACAGACCTAAAGCAAATTGTCAAATAGGGTTGATACAGTGATACTCATGATTTCTGAGATTTAGAATGTTTGAATGTTAGAATGTTTGCCATACCTCATACTCACTTTAAGTTGGAAGTCCTTTGATTATTATTCTAGCGAGAGAAATCAAGTATTTTTAGTAGACATATGAGTTCAACATAAAATACCAAAAGAGTTGGACGTCTCGACTCATTGAAGTAAATGGCAGGACAAGTTACGTGGCATGATATGACTGTCCAGTTAAGAATTCCATGAGGTTACTCAAGAATGAGAAAACCTCAGGCTTTCAGAGTTATATAGTTCAAAACAGTTGAATAAAAAAGTGTGTAAGAATTCTAATTTGTTTCCCACTCACCTAGGAAATGTGATTTTTGCCATCAATGTGTTTTTAACCACAACAAACTCTGTGTTGCCTCAATCTTTAAATGTACATGAGTTGCTGTGTACTAAGGTAGATATGGGGCTTCCCTGGTGGCTCAGATGGTGAAGAATCCACCTGCAATGCGGGAGACCTGGGTTTGATCCCTGGATTGGGAAGATCCCCTGAAGGAGGGCATGGCAACCCACTCCAGATTCTTGCCTGGAGAATCCCCACGGACAGAGGAGCCTGATGGACTACAGTCCATAGGATCACGAAGAGTCAGACATGACTGAGCGACTAAGCACAGCACAAGGTAGATAGAACTCAAATTAAACCTTACCTAATTATCCACTTACATCGTACTCAGACATTAGCTCTGTCTTCTGCGTTGGCATGTCACCCTGTAGGAGACTTAGTTATAGTACTTGTTTCACTCTTCTGTGATTAGTAGATAGAAATGATTTCATATCTAAGCTCACAGTTCATTGAAGGTATTGACTGTATCTGAATGCATTGCTGCCCCTTCTTCAACACCTAGTACAGAATGTGTAAAATATAGTGATTACTAAGTAAATGTAGAATGAAAAATAAGTGGCTGGTAAAAGTATTTCAAGAACTATTCTGTAACTCTTCTGAAATCATATGAATATGACTTTAGCAAAATGTGTGCTTCCTGATCATTTTCAACAAGATTACCTTCATAATTTATATTTTAGCAGAGTTGTCACTAAAGGAACAATAATAGTATTTATTAACTGACATTTTGTTACAAAAATCATCAGGATAAACACATTCAGAAATGAACCATCACCATTAAACCAAAGGAGGGCATTGTTTAAATTATGAAATTCCTGCTGCATTCATAGAGAACAGGATTTCCAGCTATTTTGATGTCTATGCTATATTACTGCACTTCTGAGAGAAAACAACAAAGAATATGAAATTTCCCCATATACAGCAACTGTCTTATTCAGGAGCAGGAAATCCACTTTTCCATAAGATGACATGGAGGGAAAGAGCTTTGTCTCTCATCATCAATGCCAATCCAGTGAGAGATTTGTCATATATTCTACATGGAAATGTGGACTGCTGAATTCCATGGGGTTTGTTCAACCTTCTGGTTAAATATTCATTGACTATATACTCTTCTATAGCTATTGTGCTGATTTTATTGAGATATAGATTGGTAAAACATAATCCTAGCACTTAAAACCTTAACTTTTATGTGAGGAGAAATATGTATACGTGGAAAACTATAATAAACATATATAATAATAATAACTCATCTAACCCTGACTACCCTCTTGGAGTCATTTGATTAAATTCCTTATTTTAAAGATGAGGAAAGTGAGACATAGATAGTAAATGATGCAGCTAGGCTTGAATTTGGGTATCCTAGCCCCTGATACCCTGAGGTGTCCCAGTGGTGAAGTATCTGTCTGCCAGGGCAGAGATGCAGGAGACATGGGTTCAGTCCCTTGGAGGGAAGATCCCTTGGAGGAGGACGTGGCAAGCCACTCCAGTCTTCGTTCCTGAAAAATCCAATGGACAGAGGAACCTGGAGGGCTACAGTCCATTGAGGTCACAAAGAGTCAGACACAACTGAGTAACTGAGCACACATGCAGCCCCTGATATATGCCCTTAGACACCAATCTACACTGTCTCTTAGCTCTGGTGATAAATAATTATATGTGTGATATGATAAGGGACTGTAGAAATGTGGATAGGAAAATTTCTTCTTCTTCAGCTTTAAGTATACTGATAATTCTGAGCAGAAATAAAAGCAAAGTTTCAGCTGTGTGGAGAAACCATGAGAATGTACATTTGACTGGAATTTGGGTTATCTGCTTTAAAATTAATGGAATCTAAGGTTTAAAAAGTATCTTGGACCAAGTAAAGGAAAATCTAAAATTCTAGACTGAAAATATAAGCTTTATTTGGTAAAAAAAAGAGAATATTTATGGCCTCCTGGCAGATAATTATGTAAGTTTAGGAATTGCTATTACTCCATCTATGATGGTATATATACCTACTTGTTGCTCAGTCAAGTCCAACTCTTTGTGACCCCATAGACCCTGCTGGCTCCTCTGTACATGGGATTTCCCAAGCAAGATTACTGGAATGGGTTGCCATTTCCTATTCCCGGGAATCATCCCAATCCAGGTATTGAACCCATATCTTTTGCATCTCCTGCATTGGCAGGCAGATTCTTTACCACCTGTGCCACTTGGGAAGCCTGTTTATGATGGCACTTAGCCATAAGGAGTAAATCAATGGGATATTTCATTAAAAATTTGAAAAGCAATTGATTTATGATTTTCAAAACTAATTGAGTGAATTAAGTTGATATTTCTTTTGCCCAAATCTACAAGAGTTAATAATCAGGATCCATGACTATCAGAAATAATATATACATTTTGAGGTTCAAATTTGCAGAAAGTAGATGCATTGTTACAATAAGATTCTCCAAGTGAAAACAAAAAGAGAGAAAAAAGAAAGAGGAAAACAAGATGAGGCAAAGAGGGACTAAAGTTAATCATTTAATATTCTTTATTTAACACGCTTTTAGGCAATTGCTCAATAATATGTAGTTAAATATTTCTGATGAGTTGATGGCACATATTGTGAGAGTCCAATATTGGGAAGAAAGATATAAAATTTTGGATCCACATATTGATATAAGACATGTACTGAGTGTTCATTGTTCTAATCCATTTGATTTGTTCCCCAGCCCTGTTATATTTCTTTTAGAGGCATGGTGGGTGGGAATGCGTCATCAGTAACTGATTTCATCCTTGTGGGACTCTTTCCTGAGTTTCAGCATTCCATTGTTCTCAACTTCGTGGTCATTTTCATCTACATCCTTGCTTTCCTGGGAAACTTACTTCTCATTGTCTTGATCTGGGGGGACTCTCGGCTCCATACACCCATGTACATTCTCCTCAGTCAACTCTCCCTCATTGACTTGACGTTAACCTCCACCATTGTTCCGAAGACAGCCTCTAACTTTTTCACAGGGAAAAGGACCATATCATGGATTGGCTGTGGAACACAGAGTTTCTTCTTCCTGATGTTGGGAATGTCAGAATGCCTCATCTTGACTCTCATGGCTTATGACCGCTACGTAGCTGTCTGCATCCCACTGCGTTATCCCACCATCATGAGCCCCAGGTTCTGTCTGCACATGGTTGCTGGATGTTGGATTGGAGGCTCCATAAGTTCATTTATCCATACAGTCTACCCTATGCATTTTCCCATCTGTGGGTCAAGGGAGATCCACCATTTCTTCTGTGAGGTCCCAGTCCTCATTAAGCTTTCCTGTGAAGACACTTCTGTGTATCAGTTAGTGGTGGTGGTCACAAGCATTGTACTGCTTGTTGTGCCTTTCAGTCTCATCATAGCTTCCTATACACTCATCTTCCTCACTGTCCTGCGTGTGAACTCTGTCAAGGGCAGGAAAAAAGCCCTGGCCACCTGCTCTTCCCACCTAACTGTGGTAAGTCTCTTCTTCGGCCCAAACATATTCATCTACATGACTTTCACTTCCTCACATAGTCCAGAGCAGGACCAGGCTCTCTCTCTTTTCAGCAACATCCTCACTCCCATGCTGAACCCCCTTATCTACAGCCTGAGGAATAAGGAGGTGGTGGCAGCTCTCATGAAGTTGGTGGGGAGATGTGGGGTATCTTAGTAGATAAGGAATACTTCTCAGTTGTGGAAAGAACATGCTTGTGACCATGGACTAAACTACAGTTCAGAGTTTAAATCCCAAGGTGTTGCGTGGTTCAGGAAACCAGGGTGATTGCGACCCTATGTAAATAAAACTTTTCATGTGTGATTTCCAGGTTTCTAATGGAGGTCCTTAATTTTTCACTGGGGCATTATCATGTAAGGAGAAATTTAAGAAAATTAGTTTACATGTTAAATTAAATATTATTTGAAATCTATGAAGTTATTAGAAATTTTCTCTAATAAAATATAAATTCACTATGGGCCTCAAGATGAACTAAAATTCCATGAGTTGGCTTACTATTAAAATTAGCAAGAAAAGTTAAAATACAATAAATAAAAATTATTTTAAATGAACCAGGTTTAGGTGAATTCCAAAGTTTAATATTAAAATAAATTGGTATCTTTTATAATACAAGATGCTAGGAAAGGTGCATTTTAAACTATGAGATAATGAGATAAAGTCATTTAAATATGTATTAGGTGTTATAAGCTCATACCCTACTGTGAAAGTGAAAGTGAGGTCACTCAGTCGTGTCCGACTCTTTGTGACCCCATGGACTGTAGCCTACCAGGCTCCTCAGTCCATGGAATTTTCCAGGCAACAGTACTGGAGTGGGTTGCCATTTCCTTCTCCAAGGGATCTTCCTGGTGAAGGAAGGATCAAACCTGGGTCTCCCGCATTGCAGACAGATGCCTTACCATCTGAGCCACCAGGGAAGACCCTTATTGCATAGTTGACTCATAATTAGTTACTAAAATCACCATAACTAAATGAATACAAATTCCATGCTGTAATTTAAAAGAGAAGAATAACACCTATATGTAGTATACTGAACAATTGGGGGAATTATGAGATGCTGCCCTTCTGCTGTTCTCTCCCTAACATTTTTCCCTTCTCTTGAATGAAACCTCAGGAACTCTCCAGAGTTGATTTGCTTCCCCTTAGACAGTGAGCAGTCGGACACGACTGAGTGACTTCACTTTCACTTTTCACTTTCACACATTGGAGAAGGAAATGGCAACCACTCCAGTGTTCTTGCCTGGAGAATCCCAGGGAAGGGGGAGCCTGGTGGGCTGCCGTCTATGGAGTCACACAGAGTCAGACACGACTGAAGTGACTTAGCAGCAGTAGCAGCAGCAGCAGACAGTGAGAATTCCTTGTTCATTTTAAGCTACAAGAGTAGCCTAAATTTAATAACTTTAGTAAATTTTCTTGAGATATGTATCTATATTTCAAGAAAATACCTTCTAGAACTAACACCCCAAAAAATGTCCTTTTCTTCATAGGGGATTAGAATGCAAAAGCAAAAAGTCAAGAGATACTTGGAGTAACAGGCAAGTTTGGCCTTAGGTACAAAATGAAGCAGGGCAAAGACTAACAAAGATTTTCCAAGAGAACACACTGGTCATAGCAAACATCCTCTTCCAACAACACAAAAGACAACTATACACATGGACATCACCAGATGGTTAATACCAAAATCTGATTGATTGTATTCTTTGTGACTGAAGAAGGAAGAGTTCTATACAGTCAGGAAAAACAAGACCTGGAGCTGACTGTGGCTCTTATCATGAATTCTGTATTGCAAAATTTAAACTTAAATTGAAGTAAGGAAAACCACTAGGCCATTCAGATATGACCTAAATCAAATTCCTTATGATTATGCTGTGGAAGTGACAAATACATTCAAGGGATTAGATCTGATAGACAGGGTGCCTGAAGAACTATGGGTGGAGGTTTGTGACATTGTAGAGGAGGCAGTGATCAAGACCACCCCTAAGAAAAAGAAATGCAAAAGGCAAAATGGTTGTCTGAGGAGGACTTACAAACAGCTGAAAAAAGAAAAGAAGCTAAAGGCAAAGGAGAAAGGGAAAGATATACCCATCTGAATGCAGAGTTCCAAAGAATAACAAGGAAAGATAGGAAAGTCTTCTTAAGTGAACAAGACAAAGAAATAGAGGAAAATAATAGAATGGGAAAGGCTAGAGATATCTTCAAGAAAATCAGAGATACCAGTGGAACATTTCATACAATGATGGGCACAATAGTGGACAGAAACAATATGGACTTAACAGAAGCAGGAGATATTAAGAAGATGTGACCAGAATACATAGAACAGTACAAAAAAGCTCTTAATGACCATGATGGTGTGATCATTCACCTAGAGCCAGACATCCTGGAGTGTGAAGGCAAGTGGGCCATAGGGAAGTATTACTATGAACAAAGCTATTGGATGTGATGAAATTTCAGCTGAGCTATTTCAAATCCTAAAAGATGATGCTGTTAAAGTGCTGCACTCATTATGCCAGCAAATTTGGAAATCTCAGCAGCTGCCACAGGACTGGAAAAGGTCAGTTTTCATTGCACTCCCAAAAAAAGCAATGACAAAGAATGTTCAAACTGCTGCACAATTGCACTCAATTCACATGCTAGCAAGGTAATGCTCAAAATCTTTCAAGCTAGATTTCAAAAACACATGAACTGAGAACTTCCAGATGGATTTAGAAAAGGCTGAGGAACTAGATATCAAATTGCCAAAATCTGCTGGATCATAGAAAAAGCAAGGGTATTCCAGCAAAACATCTACTTTTGCTTCATTGACTACACTAAAGCCTTTGACTATGTGGATCACAACAAACTGTGGAAAATTCTTAAAGAAATGAGAATACCAGACCACATTACTTGCCTCCTGAGAAACCTGTAGGCAGGACAAGAAGCAATAGTTAGAACCAGACATTGAACAATGAGCTGGTTCAAATTGAGAGAGGAGTAGGTCAAGGCTGATTACTGTCACCCTGCTTATTTAACTTATATGCAGAGTATATCATGCAAATACCAGGCTGGATGAAACACAAGCTGGAAAGAAGATTTCAAGGAGAAATATCAACAACTTCATATATACAGATGACACCACCCTAATGGCAGAAAGTGAAGAGGAACTAAAGAGCCTCTTGATGAAGGTGAAAGAGGAGAGTGAAAAAGCTGGCTTAAAACTTCAACATTTGAAAAACTAAGATCATGGCATCTGATCTCATCATTTCATGGCATATAGATGGGGAAAAATGGAAACAGTGGCAGATTTTATTTTCTTGGGCTCCAAAATCACTGTGGAAGGTGACTGCAGCCATGAAATTAAAAGAAACTTGCTTCTTGTAAGAAAAGCTATGACAAAACTAGACACCGTATTTAAAAGCAAATACATCACTTTGCCGACAAAGGTCTGTCTGTCTAGTCAAAGCTACAGTTTTTCCAGTAGTCATGTACAGATGTGAGAGCTGTACCATAAAGAAGGCTGAGCGCTGAGTAATTGATCCATTTGAACTGTGGTGTTGGAGAAGCCTCTTGAGAGTCCCTTGGACTGCAAAGAAATGAAACCAGTCATTGTAAAGAAAATTAACCCTGAATATTCATTGGAAAAACTGATGCTGAAGCTGAAGCTCCAATACTTTGGCCACCTGATGAAAAGAGCTGACTCATTGGAAAATACCCTGATGCTGGGAAAGACTGAGGGCAAGAGAGAAGAGCGTGACAACGGATAAGATGGTTGAATGGTATCACTGACTCAATGGATGTAAGTTTGAACAAACTACAAGAGATAGGGAAGGATGGGGAAGTGTGTTGTGAATATATATATGTATGTTCAACAAAAAGGAAATGTCTATGTGTGTTTCAATATACCATATGGTAAATCACTAGAATTTATCCCATTAAAGGGATAAATCAGGAATTTTAAATAACAGGAGAAAATAAACATTCAGTTCAGTCACTCAATCATGTCTGACTCTTTGCGACCCCATGAAACACAGCACACCAGGCCTCCCTGTCCATCACCAGCTCCCAGAGTTCACCCAAACCCATGTCCATTGAGTTGGTGATGCTATCCAACCATCTCATCCTCTGTTATCCCCTTCTCCTCCTGCTCTCAATCTTTCCCAGCACCAAGGTCTTTTCAAATGAGTCAGCTCTTCCCATCAGGTGGCCAAAGTATTGGAGTTTCAGCTTCAACATCAGTCCTTCCAATGAACACCCAGGACTGATCTTTAGGATGGACTGGTTGGATCTCCTTGCAGACCAAGAGACTCTCAAGAGTCTTCTCCAACAACACAGTTGAAAAGCATCAATTCTTCGGCACTCAGCTTTCTTTATAGTCCAAATCTCACATCCATACATGACCACTGGAAAAACCATAGCCTTGACTAGACGGACCTTTGTTGACAGAGTAATGTCTCTGCTTTCTAATAGGCTATCTAGGTTGATCATAACTTTCCTTCCAAGGAGCAAGCATCTTTTAATTTCATGGCTGCAATCACCATCTGCAGTGATTTTGGAGCCCAGAAAAATAAAGTCAGCCACTGTTTCCACTGTTTCCCCATCTATTTCCCATGAAGTGATGGGAACGGATGCCATGATCTTAGTTTTCTGAATGTTGAGCTTTAAGCCAACTTTTTCACTCTCCTCTTTCACTTTCATCAAGAGGCTTTTTAGTTCCTCTTCACTTTCTGCCATAAGGGTGGTGTCATCTACATATCTGAGGTTATTGATATTTCTCCCAGCAATCTTGATTCCAGCTTGTGCTTCTTCCAGCCCAGCATTTCTCATGATGTACTTACTCTGCATATAAGTTAAATAAGCAGGGTGACAGTATACAGCCTTAATGTACTCCTTTTCCTATTTCCAATCAGTTGTTCCATGTCCAATTCTGTTGCTTCCTGACCTGCATACAGGTTTCTCAAGAGGCAGGTCAGGTGGTCTGATATTCCCATCTCTTTGTTAAAGGAAGAAACAAGTTGAAAAATTGTGATTACAGTCTAATTTTGCTCAGATGGTAAAGAATCTGCCTGCAATGCGGGAGACCTGTGTTCGATCCCTGGGTTGGGAAGATCCCCTGGAGGAGAACATGGCAACCCACTCCAGTATTCTTGCCTGGAAAATCCCCATGGACAGAGGAGCCTGGTGAACTACAGTCCACAGGGTTGCAAAGAGTCGGACACAACTGAGCTCTCCTCACCCTGGTTGTAATTATGTATTAAACCAGTGGGATTCATGGAGTGCAGAAAGAAAACACCTTTACTCTCCTGCTTTCCCTGGTCTACATGTACACGCAGTATGGTCTCTCTGGTCCGGCTTTGGCCTGGTCCCAGATAACCATTTCCATCTTATAGGGACTGCTGCTGGTCCTGTTTCACTTGGTTGGTCTGAAGGACCCAGATTTTAATGGACCATTTCAGGTGCAATGTCACTGAGTGTTCCGTGGTCATTGTGTCCTATCTCTTCTAGGGCCCAGAAACATGCCAATAATTTTGTTTTTTAAAAGTTTAAATTGAGGTATAATTAACATATAACATTATATTAGTTCAACATATACAAGATAGTATTTTCATATACATACATATTATAAAATGTTCTCCACGGTATGTCTAGTTAACATAGACTTTTCATTGTAACTGATAAGGGAATATCATGCATGCTGCTTGTAGATGCTAAGTTGTTTCAGTCTTATCCGACTCTTTGCAACGCTATTGACTATAGCTCGCCAAGCTCCTCTGTCCATTGGATTCTCCAGGCAAGAGTATTGGAGTGAGTTGCCATGCCCTCCTCCAGGGGATCTTCCTGGACCAGGGATCGAATCCACATCTCCTGCATTGGCAGGCAGGCTCTTTACCACCTGTGCTACCTGGGAAGCCATCAATGAAGTTACAAGTAGAAATTTGTTCTTATGATGAGAACTTTTAAGACTTACTCTCTTAACAGTTTTTAAGTATATCTTATAGTATTATTAACTATTGTCATCATACTGTACATTACATCCCCATGACTTACTTATTTGATAACTGGGAGTTTGTATCTCTTGATCACCTTCACCCATTTCACCCACTGCCAACTCCTGCCTCTGGTAACCACCAATCTCTTCTCAGCATTTGTTTTCTTTTTTTAACTTTTAGATCTCATATAAAAGTGAGATCATATAGTACTTGTCTTTGTCTGTATGATTTATTTTACTTACCACAGTGTCTTCATAGTCCACTCATGTTGTATAAAATGTTAGAATTTTCTTTATTTTTTGACTGAATAACATATATATATATGTATTTCCTAATCATCAACAGACAAATATGTTGTTTCAAAGTCTTGACTGTTGTAAATAATGATGCAGATATATTTTTGAGATAGTACTTTTTATTTCTTTCAGATAAATACCCTGAAGTGGAAGTACTGGATCATACATATGGTAGTTTTACTTTTAAGTTTTTGAGGAAATGTTTTACTGTTTTCCATAGCGGATGTGCCAGTTTACATTCCACCGAAGGCCACAAGTGTTCCCCTTGCTCCCTATCCTCACCTGCAGTTGTTTTTTGTTTTTGATGTCAGCCATTCTAACAGGTGTTATGTGACATCATTATGGCTTTGATTTGAAATTCTTGAATGATTATTGATTCAGGTGAGCATGTTGGCTATCTGTATGGATTCCTTGGAAAATGTCTATTCAGATCCTCTGATTATTTTTTAAGTACTATTGTTTGTGTTTTCACTATTGACTCATATGAGTTTTTAACAAAACATTTGAGACACTAATTCTGTATCAAATATGTGATTTTCAAATATTTTATCCCATTTGGAAGATTGCTTTTACATTTTGTTGATGGTTTTCCTTGCTGTGCAGAGTTTATTTTTTTTATTTTCTAAGTAGCCCCACTTGTTTATTTTTGTTTCTATTGTCTTTGCTTTTAGTGTCTTACTGCCTTTGTTTCCTTCTAGGATTCTTTTGGTTTCAAATCTTATGTTCCATCTTTAATCTATTTTAAGATAACGTTTGTGTATGAGATAGGATATCGCTCCAGATTCATTCTTTTGCATGTAGCTACATAGTGCTCCCAAACTTTTTTTGAAAAAACAAATTTTTCTCATTGAATATTCTTGGCTCCATTTTAGTATATTCATTGACCACATATATGTGGGTTTATTTCTTGGACCTCCATTTTGTTCAGTTTATTTGTGTGTCTGTTTTTATGCCAATAGCATATCATTTGTTGATTGGTATACCTTGCCATATAGTTTGAAATCAGGGAGCATAATGCCACCAGCTTTTTTCTTTCTCAGGAGTGCTTTAGCTATTTGGGGTCTTTTGTAGTTTCATACAAACTATAGAATTGTTTATTTCTTTAAGTTGAGTACTGAAGAAGATTTCAGGAAATCTATAGGCTGTTTTGGGCAGTTTCTATATTTGAACATCAATTCATCCTACCTGTGTGCATGGAATATCTTTCCACTTATTTGGGCCTCTCATTTCTTTCATTAATTTCATATAGTTTTCAGTACATATCTTTAAATTCCTTGGTTAAATTTATTACTGGATATTTATTCTCATTGATGTAATTATAAACAAGATTGTTTTGTTAGTTTATCTATGTGTGCACAAAAACACAGCTGATTTTTCCATGTTGCTTTTGTACCCTGCAGCATTACTGAATTTGTAACTATTTTTAATAAACGTTTTAAATTGAAATATAGTTGATAATATTATTGTTGTTGCCGTTCAGTTGCTAAGTCATGTCTGACTCCTTGAGACCCCATGAACTGCAGTACGCCAGGCTTCCTGGTCCTTTACTATCTACCAGAGTTTGTTCAGACTCATGTCCAGTTGAGTTAGTGATGCCATCCAGCCATCTCATCCTCTGTCACCCCCTTCTCCTCTTGCCTTCAATCTTTCCCAGCATCAGGGTCTTTTCAAATGAGTCAGCTATTCAAATCAAGTGGCCAAAGTACCGGAGCTTCAGCTTCAGCACTGGTCCTTCCAGTAAATATTCAGGGTTAATTTCTTTTATGATTGACTGATTTGATCTTCTTACTATCCAAGAAATTCTCCAGAGTCTTGTCCAGCACAACAGTATTGATTCTAGTCTAGTTAACATAGACTTTTCATTGTAATTTATAAGGAAATTACATGCGTGCTTCTTTCATATTCCCACCTCTGTCCTGGCTCTCAGAATGTATGCGATTTTGTGTGTACCATGTTGTTGTTGTTCAGTCACTCAGTCGTGTCCAACTCTTTGTGACCCTATGGACTACAGCACCCCAATCTCCCCTATCCTTCACCACCTCTTGGAGCTTGCTCAAACTCATGTCCATTGAATCAGAGAGGCCATCCAAACATCTCATCCTCTGTCATCCCCTTCTCCTCCTGCTTTCAATCTTTTCCAGCATCAGGGTCTTTTCTAATGAGTCAGCTCTTCACATCATGTGGCCAAAGTATTGGAGCTTCAGCATCAGTCCTTTCAATAAATATTCAAGGTTGATTTCCTTTAGGACTAACTGGTTTCATCTCTTTGCAGTCCAAGGGATGCTCAAGAGTCTTCTCCAAGGTGTCCCAAAAGAAAGAAAGAAAGGGCATGAGAAGATACTTGAGGAGATAATAGTTGAAAACTTCCCTAAAATAGGAAAGGAAATAGCCACCCAAGTCCAAGAAACCCAGAGTCCCAAACAGGATAAACCCAAGGCAAAACACAAGACAGATGTTAATCAACTAACAAAAATTAAACACAAAGAATTAAACACAAAAATTAAACACAAAGAATAAATATCAAAAGAAGCAAGGGAAAAGCAACAAATAATACACAAGGGGATTCCTCATAAGGATGACAATTGATCTTTCAATAGAAACTCTTCAGGCCAGAAGGGAATGGCAGAATATACTTAAACTGATGAAAGAGGAAAACCTACAACCAGTATTACTCTATCCAGCAAGAATATCATTCATATATGAAGGAGAAATCAAAACCTTTACAGACAAGCAAAAGCTGAGAGAATTCAGAACCACCAAATCAGCTCTTCAACAAATGCTGAAGGATCTTTTCTAGATAGGAAACACAGAAAAGGTTTATAAAAATGAACCCAAAACAACAAAGTAAATAGTAACAGGATCATACTTATCAATATTATCTTAAATGTAAATGGGTTAAATGCTCCAACCAAAAGACAAAGACTGACCAAATGGACACAAAAACAAGACCCCTATATATGCTGTCTACAAGAGACCCACCTCAAATATAGGGACACATACAGACTGAAAGTCAGGGGCTGGAAAAAGATATCTCATGAAAATGGAGACCAAAAGAAAGCAGGACTAGCAATACTCATATCAGATAAAATAGACTTTGAAATAAAGACCATGATAAGAGACATAGGACACTACATAATGATCAAGGGATCAATCCAAGAAGAAGATAAACAATTATAAATATACATGCACCTAACATTAGGAGCACCTCCATACATAAGGCAAATGCTAACAAGTAGGAAAGAGGACATTAAGAGTAACACAATAATAGTGGAGGACTTTAATACCCCACTCACACCTATGAATAGGTCAACCAAACAGAAAATTAGCAGGGAAACACAAGTTTTAAAGGATACAATGGACCAGTTAGACCTAATTTATATCTACAGGGCATTTCACCAAAAAAACAATGTATTTCACTTTTTTCTCAAGTGCACATGAAACATTATCCAGGATAGATCACATCCTGGGTCACAAATCTAGCCTTGGTAAATTTTTAAAAATTGAGATCATTTCAAGCATCTTTTCTGATCACAGTGCCAGATATCAACTACAGAGAAAAAAACTATAAAAAACACAAACATATGGAGGCTAACCCCTGACCTGCCTCTTGAGAAACCTATACGCAGGTCAGGAAGCAACAGTTAGCACTGGACATGGAACAACAGACTGGTTCCAAATAGGAAAAGGAGTATGTCAAGGCTGTATTTTGTCACCCTGCTTATTTAACTTATATGCAGAGTACATCATGAGAAACGCTGGGCTGGAAGAAGCACAAACTGGAATCAAGATTGCCAGGAGAAATATCAATAACCTCAGATATGCAGATGACACCACTCTTATGGCAGAAAGTGAAGAACTAAAGAGCTTCTTGATGAAAGTGAAAGAAGAGAGTGAAAAGGTTGGCTTAAAGCTCAACATTCAGAAAACTAAGATCATGGCATCTGTTCCCATCACTTCATGGGAAATAGATGGGGAAACAGTGGAAACAGTGGCTGACTTTATTTCTGGGGGCTCCAAAATCACTGCAGATGGTGACTGCAGCCATGAAGTTAAAAGACGCTTACTCCTTGGAACGAAAGTTATGACCAACCTAGATAGCATATTCAAAAGCAGAGACATTACTTTGCCAACAAAGGTCCATCTAGTCAAGGCTATGGTTTTTCCAGTGGTCATGTATGGATGTGAGAGTTGGACTGTGAAGAAAGCTGAGCACCGAAGAATTGATGCTTTTGAATGGTGGTGTTGGAGAAGACTCTTGAGAGTCCCTTGGACTGCAACAAGATCCAACCAGTCCATTCTAAAGGAGATCAGTCCTGGGTGTTCTTTGGAAGGAATGATGCTAAAGCTGAAACTCCAGTACTTTGGCCACCTCGTGAGAAGAGTTGACTCATTGGAAAAGACTCTGATGCTGGGAGGGATTGGGGGCAGGAGGAGAAGGGGACGACAGAGGATGAGATGGCTGGATGGCATCACCGACTCGATGGACGTGAGTTTGAGTGAACTCCGGGAGTTGGTGATGGACAGGGAGGCCTGGCGTGCTGCGATTCATGGGGTCACAAAGAGTCGGACATGACTGAGCGACTGAACTGACTGACTGACTGACTGATGGAGGCTAAACAACAAACTTCTGAATAACCAACATATCACAGAAGAAATCATAAAGGAGATCAAAATATGCACAGAAACAAATGAAAATGAAAACACAACAACCCAAAATCTATGGGATTCAGTAAAAGCAGTGCCCAGAAGGAGGCTCATAGCAATACAAGCCTACCTCAAAAAACAAGAGAAACATCAAATAAACAGCCTAATTTTACACCTAAAGCAACTAGAAAAAGAAGAACAGAAAAACACCAAAGTTAATAGAAGGAAAGAAATAATAAAACTCATAGCAGAAATAAAAGAAAAAGAAACAAAGGAGACTATAGCAAAGATCAACAAAACTAAAAGTTGGTTCTTGGAACAAAATAGAAAGCCCAGAGATAAATCCACACACCTATGGACACTTTATCTTTGACAAAGGAGGCAAGAATATACAATGGAGAAAAGACAATCTCTTTAACAAGTGGTGCTGGGAAAACTGGTCAACCACTTGTAAAAGAATGAAACTAGAACACTTTCTAACACCATACACAAAAATAAACCCAAAATGGATTAAAGATCCAAACATAAGACCAGAAACTATAAAACTCCTAGAGGAGAACATAGGCAAAACACTCTCCAACACAAATCACAGCAGGATCCTCTATGACACACCTCCCAGAATATTGCAAATAAAAGCAAAAATAAACAAATGGGACCTAATTAAAATTAAAAGTGTCTGCACAACAAAGGAAACTATAAGCAGGGTGAAAAGACAGCCTTCAGAATGGGAAAAAATAATAGCAAATGAAGCAACTGACAAACAACTAATCTCAAAAATATACAAGCAACTCCTGCAGCTCAATTCCAGAAAAATAAACGACCCAATCAAAAAATGGGCCAAAGAACTAAACAGATATTTCTGCAAAGAAGACATAAAGATGGCTAACAAACACATGAAAAGATTCTCAACATCACTCATTATCAGAGAAATGCAAATCAAAACCACAATGAGGTACCATTTCACACCAGTCAGAATGGCTGCTATCCAAAAGTCTACAAGCAATAAATGCTGGAGAGGATGTGGAGAAACGGGAACCCTCTTACACTGTTGGTGGGAATGCAAACTAGTACAGCCACTATGGAGAACAGCGTGGAGATTCCTTAAAAAACTGGAAATAGAACTGCCACGTGACCCAGCAATCCCACTGCTGGGCATACACACTGAGGAAACCAGAATTGAAAGAGACATGTGTACGCCAGTGTTCATCACAGCCCTGTTTATAATAGCCAGGACATGGAAGCAACCTAGATGTCCATCAGCAGATGAATGGATAAGAAAGCTGTGGTACATATACACAATGGAGTATTACTCAGCCATTAAAAAGAATACATTTGAATCAGTTCTAATGAGGTGGATGAAACTGGAGCCTATTATACAGAGTGAAGTAAGCCAGAAAGAAAAACACCGATACAGTATACTAATGCATATATGTGGAATTTAGAAAGATGGTAACGATAACCCTGTATGTAAGACAGCAAAAGAGACACAGATGTATAGAACAGTCTTTTGGACTCTATGGGAGAGGGCGAGGGTGGGATGATTTGGGAGAATGGCATTGTAACATGTATAATATCATATGTGAAACGAATCACCAGACCAGGGTCGATGCATGATACAGGGTGCTCGGGGCTTGTGCACTGGGATGACCCAGAGGGATGGTATGGGGAGGGAAGTGGGAGGGGGGTTCAGGATGTGGAACACATGTACACCCATGGTGGATTCATGTTGATGTATGGCAAAACCAATACAATATTGTAAAGTAATTACCCTCCAATTAAAATAAATAAATTTATATTTTTAAAAAAAGAATCTTATTCAAAGCTGACTCATTGGAAAATACCCTGATGCTGGGAAAGATTGAGGGTAGGAGAAGTGGATGACAGAGGATGCGATGGTTGGATGGCATAAAATAAAATAATAAAAGTTGGTTTTTTGAGAAGATAAACAAAATAGACAAATCATTAGCCAAACTCATAAAGAAAAAAAGAGAGAAGAATCAAATCAATAAAATTAGAAATGAAAATGGAGAAATTACACAACAGACAACACAAAGCTACAAAAGATCATAAAGAGACTACTATGAGCAACTATATGCCAATAAAATGGATAGATAACTTGGAAGAAATGGACAAATTCTTAGAAAAGTATAACCTTCCAAAACTGAAGCAGGAAGAAATAGAAAATCTGAACAGACCAATCACAAGCACTGAAATTGAAACTGTAATCTAAAATCTTCCAACAAAGGCCCAGGACAAGATGGCTTCACATGTAAATTATACCAAAAATTTAGAGATGAACTAATATCTATCCTACCGAAATCCTTCCACAAAATTGCAGGGGAATGTAAACTCCCCAACTTATTGTATGAGGCCACCATCACCCTAATACCAAAACCAGAAAAAGACACCACAAAAAATGAAAACTACAGGCCAATACCACTGATGAACATGGATGCAAACGTCCTCGACAAAATTCTACCAAGCAGAATTCAAAACATATTTAAAAGATAATACATCATGACCAAATGGGCTTTATTCCAAGGGTGCAAGGGTTCCTCAATATTTGCAAATCAATCAATGTGATACACCATATTAACAAATTGAAAGATTAAAAACCATATGATTATTTCAATAGATGCAGAAAAAGCCTTTAACAAAATTCAACACCCATTTATGATAATTTAAAAAAAAAAAAAAAACTCTCCAGAAAGCAGGCATAGAAGGAACATACCTCAACATAATAAAGGCCACATGTGACAAACTCACAGCAAACATTATCCTCAGTGGAGAAAAATTGAAAGCATTTCCTCTAAAATCAGGAACAAGACAAAGGTGCCCACTCTCACCATTACTATTCAACATAGTTTTGGAAGTCCTAGGCACAGCAGTCAGAGAAGAAAAAGAAATAAAAGGAATCCTGATTGGAAGAGAAGAAGTAAAACACTCACTGTTTGCAGATGACATGATCCTCTACATAGAAAACCCTAAAGATACCACCATAAAATTACTAGAGCTAATCAATGAATATAGAAAAGCTTCAGGATATTAAATTAATACACAGAAATCCCTTGTGTTCCTATACACTAACAAGGAAAAAGTTAGAAAGAGAAATTAAGGAAACAATCCCATTCACCATTGCAATGAAAACAAAAAAATACTTAGGAATAAATTTACCTAAAGAAACAAAAGACCTGTGTATAGAAAACTATAAAATCCTGACGAAAGAAGTCAAAGATGACAGAAATAGATAGAGAAATATACCATGTTCGTGGACTGGAAGAATCAATATAGTGAAAATGAGTATACTACTCAAAGCAATCTATAGATTCAACACAATCCCTATCAAGCTACCAATGATATTTTTCACAGAACTAGAATAAATAATTTCACAATTTGTATGGAAACATGAAAACCTCGAATAGCCAAAACAACCTTGCGAAAGAAGAATGGAACTGGAGAAATCAACCTTCCTGACTTCATACTATACTACAAAGCTACAGTCATCAAGACAGTATGATACTGGACAAAGACAGAAATATAGGTCAATGGAACAAAATAGAAAGCCCAGAGATAAATCCATGCATCTATGGACACCTTATCTTTGACAAAAGAGGCAAAATATACAATGGAGAAAAGACAATCTCTTTAACAAGTGGTGCTGGAAAAACTGGTCAATCACATGTAACAAAATTAAACTAGAACACTTTCTAACATCATACACAAAAATAAACCCAAAATGGATTAAACATCTAAATGTAAGACCAGAAACTATAAAACTCCAAGAGGAAAACATAGGCAGAACACTCTCTGACATAAATCACAGCAAGATCCTGTATGACCCACCTCCCAGAGTAATGGAAATAAAAGCAAAAATAAACAAATAGGACCTAATTAAACTTAAAACCTTTTGCACAACAAAGGAAACTATAAGTGCAGTGAAAAGGCAGCCCTCAGAATGGGAGAAACTAACAGTAAATGAAGCAACTGACATAGAATTAATCTCCAAAATATACAAGCAGTTCATGTAGCTCAATACCAGAAAAACAAACAACCTAATCAAAAAGTGGGCAATAGAACTAAACAGAAATTTCTCCAAAGAAGAGATACAGATGGCTAATAAACACATAAAAAGATGCTCAACATCACTCATTATTAAAGAAATGGAAATCAAAACCACAATGAGATATCATCTCATGCTGGTCAGAATGGCCACCATCAAAATATCTATGAATAATAAATGCTGGAGAAGGTGTGGAGAAAAGGGAACCCTCTTACACTGTTGGTGTGAATGCAAACTGTTACAGCCACTATGGAGAACAGTGTGGAGATTCCATAAAAAACTGGAAATAGAATTGCCATACAACACAGCAATCCCACTGCTGGGCAAATACACCAAGGAAATCAGAACTGAAAGAGGCACATGTACCCCAATGTTCACTGAAGCACTGTTTACAAGAGCTAGGACATGGAAGCAACCAAAATGTCCATCAGCAGGCAAATGGATAAGGAAATTGTGGTACATATACACAATGGAATATTACTCAGCTATAAAAAGGAAAGCTTTTGTCAGTACTAATGAGGTGGATAAAACTGGAGCCTATTATACAGAGCGAAGTAAGTCAGAAAGAGAAACACCAATATAGTATATTAACGCATATATATGGAATTTAGGAAGATGGTAATGACAATCCTATATACAAGGCAGCAAAAGAGACGCAGATGTAAAGAACAGAATTTTGAACTATGCGGGAGAAAGGGAGGGTGGGATGATTTGAGAGAATAGCACTGAAACAAGTATATTACCATATGTAAAATATATGACCAGTGTAAGTTCGATGCATGAAGCAGGGCACTCAAAGCTGCTGCTCTGGGACAACAAGGAGGGATGGGGTGGCAAGGGAGGTGGGGAGGAGGGTTCAGGATGGGGGAACACATGTGCACCCACGGCTGACTCATGTCAATGTATGGCAAAAACCATCACAAAGCTGTAAAGTAATTACCCTCCAATTAAAATAGTTAATTTTTTAAAATTGTGGTGCTAGAGGAGATCCTTGAGTACTTTGGACTACAAGGAGATCAAACCTGTCAATCCTAAAGGAAATTAACCCTGAATATTCAATAAAAGTACTGTTGCTGAAGTTGAAACGCCAATATTTGGGGCACCTGAGGTGAAGAGACAACTCACTGGAAAAGACCGTGATGGCGGGAAAGAGTGAAGGCAAAAGAGAAGGGTGCAGCAGAGTATGAAATGGTCAGATAGCCTCATGGACTCAATGGAAATGAAATTGAGCAAAACCAACGAGATAGTGAAAGTTGGGGAGCCTGGCATGCTACCAGCCTTGGGGTTGAAAAGAGTTGAACACGATTTAGCAGCTTAACAACAATGACAACAACAACATGGCTACTGAAGAAGAGATTCATTTCCACCAGCAAACAATGTTCCATATAAACTCTGAGAATTAATAAAATTTGTCTCATTAAACACAATGATATATTAAATTTATTGCCTGAGCCTTACCTAGATTATCCTGGAAATTGCAATAACCTATCCTCTCAGAAAGCTAATGCAGCTATGCTCAAAAGTAATGTCACCTGACTATTGCTGATCAGGCCTTTCCCTGGAATGAAATTCTGAAATAGACTGTTACATGTGGAACAGTATCTATCTCTGGGGGTGTCCTCCAGAGATAAACCCATAGGACTAGAGAAATGGGCAGAAGGAAATGCTGAAGCACAAAACAGTTGTAACTGAGTCTCAGTCAATCGTCAGTAATCTCTGAAGCTGGGATGGCCCTTCAGTTTTCTCTCAGATTGAGACAAGGGAACCAAGCTCTCAACTGTCATACCCACTAGACACTGGCTTCTGCTTGTGCTCTGAGAGAACCTGTCTTTGGGTGAGGTAGCCCCTAATACTGTGGGCATTTGCTATGATGTAAAAGTTTTTGATCCATGACAACTCAATATTCCCAGTAGCTGTGGGGTGGATACCTTGGCCTCAAGCACAGATCTGGGCTTCAGAGTATTGACTGCATTTTCCCTCTTCCTTCCAAACCCAGGGCAAGCCCTCACAATCTGATGAAGTCTCTGGAACTCTGGAAGGTGTTTATAACTCTGTGGGAAGCATACACTCTGCTTCCATCTTTACCATTGTTGTGATGAGAGGGAAAGGCATTGGGGAAGAGCAGTGTCTCTCCCCAGAACTCAGTCCACTCACCTGTGGAATTTTGTACAGCTCCAGAAGTGGTCCAATCTCACTGAAAATGCTCATGCAGTTCCTGTAACTATCCAGAGTCCTGTGGTCACTTTCAAAGGCATTGTAAAGATCATAACCCAAGGTCAGTTTGGGAAGGAGATGAGGGCTTTTGTTGATCTCCTCAATGTCAAAGACAAAGACCAGAACATGTTGGTAGCTCTTCATGAAGAACCTAAACAGTGGGGACAGCATTAGGCAGAATGGTCAAGTAATTCAGGGGTATATCATAAGCCAAGCCAAGGAAAGGGAAGGGCTTTAAGCCAAGGTTTCCCACAGAGGTTCTCCTGTCTTCTCATATGGAGATGATATGAATAAGGTTCCCAGGGATCTGGAAGACACTGGCAAGCTCTTATTGTGAGGAAGCAAATTGTGGCCAGCCCACCTAGAGAGGTTTATAGTGCACTGGAAGTGGTGTGAGGTGTTATGTATTTGGAATATACAGCTGTCATTGGAATAGATTTTTTTTTCCTCTTTAAAGATCAAGTGCATCAAGATAGCAAGATATTCTCCTCTACATATGTAAGTAAGGAGTAAAAAAAACAGCTCATAAACCATTTTGGAAAGACAGTTGATTCTCAGATGTCATCTTGTTTTTCTTAGGGCTGAAAGTCAAGATGCAAGCACCTTTCCCATACTTCAAATACATTAAATAACACCAGATTTCAAAGTTCCCACATTTTGGGGGATTTCTTTCTGACATCATATTCAGCTGATGCATTAGAAAGGACTTTTACTATTATTTTCTGTTTTGTTGTTGTTGTTTTTCTTTTTTAATTTTTTTTTAATTTTATTTTATTTTTAAACTTTACATAATTGTATTAGTTTTGCCAAATATCAAAATGAATCCGCCACAGGTATACATGTGTTCCCCATCCTGAACCCTCCTCCCTCCTCCCTCCCCATACCATCCCTCTGGGTCGTCCCAGTGCACTAGCCCCAAGCATCCAGTATCGTGTATCGAACCTGGACTGGCAACTCGTTTCTTACTGGAAATAGAACTGCCTTATGATCCAGCAATCCCACTGCTGGGCATACACACTGAGGAAACCAGAAGGGAAAGAGACACGTGTACCCCAATGTTCATCGCATCACTGTTTATAATAGCCAGGACATGGAAGCAACCTAGATGTCCATCAGCAGATGAATGGATAAGAAAGCTGTGGTACATATACACAATGGAGTATTACTCAGCCATTAAAAAGAATACATTTGAATCAGTTCTAATGAGGTGGATGAAACTTGAGCCTATTATACAGAGTGAAGTAAGCCAGAAGGAAAAACATAAATACAGTATACTAACGCATATATATGGAATTTAGAAAGATGGTAACAATAACCCGGTGTACGAGACAGCAAAAGAGACACTGATGTATAGAACAGTCTTATGGACTCTGTGGGAGAGGGAGAGGGTGGGAAGATTTGGGAGAATGACATTGAAACATGTAAAATATCATGTAATTTTTATTTTTAATTGGAGGATAATTGCTTAAAATATTTTGTTGCTTTCTGCCATACAAGAATATGAATCAGCTATAATTATACATATATCCCTTCCAAATAGTGTCTCCCTCTCATGACCCCTGCCCCCATCTTACTCCTCTAAGTTGTCCCGGAGCACTAAGCTGAGCTCTTTGTATTTTATAGCAACTTCTCAACAGCTATCTATTTTACACACGGTAATGAATATAATTTAACGCTACTCTTTCAATTCATCTCACCTTCTCCTTCCCCTGCTGTGTCTACAAGTTTGTTCTCTACGTCTGGGTCTCTATTCCTGCCCTGCAAATTAGTTCATTGGTACCATTTTTCTAGATTCTCTCTCTCTCTTTATATATATATATATAAATATATATGTATGTACATATATATATGTATGTATGTATGTATATACATGCAAGTGTATACCCTGAAAAAACATTCATTAATTCAAAAAGACATATGTATCCCAATGCTTATTGCAGCACTATATACAACAACCAGGACATGGAGGCAACCTAGATGTCTGTCAATATTTGAATGAATAAAGAAGTTCCAGTATATACATACAATGGAATATTAGTGATAAAAAGGAACAAATTTGAGTCAGTTAAAATGAAGTGGGCAAATCTACAGTGTGTAATACAGACTGAAGTCAGAAAGAGAAAAACAAATATCACTCTTATTTTCCATTCTGATTAGTCAACTCTTACGAAGCCAATTTTGCCTAATTATATTGTCTTTGAGATATATGCATCCATTCAGATAGTCTTGTTTTTATTCAACAAATTCTTTCTATCTTTTTCTTCTATCATTTTTAACTTTATATGTGACTTTTCTTCTACTGAGGCACTAGTCCTTTGCTTCAGATCAGATCAGATCAGATCAGTCGCTCAGTTGTGTCCGACTGAACCCATTGTTATAGATTTCACAATTATTTATCAAAACGATTTATTTAGAGCTATTTAAACATTAAAAATCATAAATATTTAGAAAATGCAATTATGGTAACATCAGAAATTGAGTCACTCAAACTTAGACATGACTGAGTAACTTGTACTTTCTGATATTACAATAATTGCATTTTCTGAATATTTAAGGTTTTTGATGTTTAAATAGCTCTAAATAAACCATTGTGATAAATAATTGTGAAATCTGTAATAATAGGCTCAGATAATTATTACATAGGAATATGTGAATAAATAAACAAGAGCCAGCACTTCAGTAGAGATAACATAAAAGACAAAAGACTATGAACAAACACAATGTTGAAAAATAGATGCAATGGCCGAAAACCATAGGCAATGATACTGAGATTCTAATCAGCAAAAACGTGCACTGTGATATCATGGCCTAGTATTATGTGCCTCTGAAGTGAAGCAAAATTGGAATATTCAGTTCGACAAGGAGGTAGAAAAAGGATGACCCTGCCCTCTGCTGGCTGTATTGTGAAGTGCTAGTTCCCAGCAGATTTCTCCACAACACATATCAAACGCTGTATGAAAAGTGAATGTGTCTTGGTCTAAAAATTTTTAACTATTAAAACAACAAAAATGTTCCCAGTTTATTATAAGGACTTAACAATCCCTAATTCATTACTGAAAAAATTAATGGCAGTGAATTAATAAATATTCCATATCTATATGAAATCACATTTGTACACATTAAACAATAATGTAAAAGTCCATTTACTCATGATAAATAATGTTCATGGTAAACTGTTTTGTGAAAGAAGCAGTTTACAGGATCAAGTTGATAGTATATAGTCAGGCAGTTAACCACATAGCGTAGAAAAACATGCCAGAGTTGAGAGTCACATGATACCCGCAGCCCTTGTGCCAGAATGGAGATACACGGAAAGATCCCTGTGTACTGCGCAGAAGTAATTCTCAAAGTTCCACCTCCAGCCACTTGACATTACTAAAACTCTCAAATCCTCCACTACACAGAGCTCATGGACAAAATAGGTTTTCTCTTTCCCCTCACAGTATCGAGAATCACAGAGGTTCTTTCTGGCCTGATACTCACTTCCTGTCATCCTAACCCTGTTGGAAGGCCAATAATCAGTAGCTTTCACCAAACTGGAGAATGTACACTCATCTTACAACTTATATAAAACATTTCATGTTTTGGTAAAATACACAGAAGCAAACCAAGAAGAAAGGAGACATGAAATGAGACAGCTGGAAGGGACAAAGATCGGGCACGAGAGGTCATCACACAGATGAGAGGAAAGGTCAGAGCCCTCCAGTGCAAGGACCCCTATTCAAATGGCTAGGGTTAAAAAAACTCCAAAAAGAACTAGTAACAAAACAAAGTATGTGATTCTAAATATCTCCACACTCTTCTGAGGACACCAACATGTTGATAAATGGTGCAGAAGCACTGCTTATTCTTTCAACCAACAAAGCAGGAACAGAACACAGGTTACTCGAGAAAAACCAGTTTTTAAGCATTTGTACTAAACTCAACCAGAGACATGCATGCCACAGGATTACATAAATCCAGATTTTGAGGCAGTTCCTAATTTTTCCTGGAGAATTTAAAATTATAGATCAAAATGAAGGGGTTACACTTCCTCAGAAATATTGTTTTCTTCTTTTGGCTTCTGGGAAAGAGGTGAATGCCGCATTACTGAGGAGATTAAATTAATGACCTTTAGGAGACTTATCTTTTATGCTGGAGAATCCAAGCACTTAGCGTCTCTATTTCAACAATGTCTGTGTCAGCAGTGAGCATAACGACTGAGCCACTTTCTCTTAAGCCAGGGCCAGGCTTACTGATGACCTCAGGCCAGGGCATCAGTGTTTCAAAGGCCTTGTATGCCTCAGTCTAGGGGTCCTGGCAGTAGGAGGGACTGGGGTTCATCAGTCTCAGTAATTCTAAGACCTCCAGGAACAGAGCTTGAATACACTGCTGGTGAGGTGAACAGGGTATGATACATCATTCGCTCCTCTGTCTTGAAAGGAGCAACGAGATAAAACATTTCAGATAGTTGAGGGACACAGAAGCAGTGTGTGTGTGTGGTGTGTGTGTGTGTTAGTCGCTCAGTTGTGTCCGACTCTTTGTGACCCCATGGATTGTAGGCCGCCAGGCATCTCTGTCCGTGGGATTCTCCAGGCAAGAGTACTGGAGTGGGTTGCCATTTCCTTCTCCATACAACTGCCTGTGTGTGTGTGACAGAAGCAATAGACCATTCTAAATTCCATGGGCCAAATTTCTGCCACTTCTGTGCACTACTGAGATCATTTCAAGGGGATGAAACACACACAGATGTACATACAAACAATAACTTACCAAATGGATGTAATTTCTTCTGGCCTGCGCACAAAAGACAGCAGGAATATTTCTGCTTTCCAGCCCAAAGGAAAAAAGGGGACAAACCCACTAACATTTAGATCCCCATCTCTATAGGCACTTAGCTTGTGGCGATGTAAACAGCCATCCTTAACTATCCCACATGCGATGTGTAAAGGCTGCAGCATTAGGAAAACACTAACCAGAGAGAATGACATGGCAGGGTCTGCCAGAGGGAGACAAAAATCTGTGTCTAAGCTGAGCTGAGGAGAAGCTGGATCAGGTTTGAGTCTGTAAGGCTCTGCTCAAATAGGAAAATTTCCCCTCACATACAGCACAGCATATGCCCACTACTCCTCTGTCTCTCAGCCTGTGTGAACCCTACAGGGCATGTTGCATGCTGGTGTCCCAGACAAGGACACAGTTAGAATCAGAAAGTAGGTGTGTATAAGGGAGTCACAGTGCTGAGACCTCACCCTCAGTGTCACTGTGACAGGAGCAGACTGGCTTCCCCTTCTTTCTACCGCTTCATATCAGTCCCATGGAGGATGTCTGGGGAGGCTCCTGCCCTGGGGTCCTGCACCTGTTTCCCTCTATCCTGATGAAAAACAATGAGAAAAAAATGTGTTTTTTCCCATTGCCTTTTTTATTTCATCATAGTCTGTGACTCTCAAACTTCAGGCTTGGGGGCAAAATTGAGGTGTGGGAGAGACAAGTGCATCCTGATACTGAGAGCTCTGCCATTCTGTGTCCATGGTTGATGTCCCTCCAAGGAGCTCATGGTTTCTGTGCCACAACTGCTCTCACGGACTTCACAGAATTGGAATCAACATATGACATGTTAACGTCATTTCAACTGATTCTTTAGCAAGAAGGGAAATGTTAATTATCAATTCTTGATCATGGCATATATGACAAGAAGCCTCATTCTTAATCTCAAACACAGTTTTATTTCTTTCAAACTTATTATATCAAAAGCTTAATGTTACACCTTAAAGTACTGGGAAAATATGGGAAACAAAATTCAGATCTTTGGCATGGAATGAAATAATACATATTTGAAGAATATGAATGAAATAAAGGCGAGAGAAAATATAGAAAAACAGCAAATTGTGTTCGTTGCCAAGATTCACAAAATAAAATTTCTGTACTGGCTGAGATGACTGACCCTGATTACCAAGGGGAAATTGATCTACACTCTGCAATGAAGGTGAGGAAGCCTAAGTCTGGAAATCAGATTTCTTAGGGCATTCTTAGTATTAGTGTATCTCATGATTCAAATCAACAGAAAACTACAGAAAAACAAGCCAGGCAGGATTACTAATGATTAGATCCTTCAGGAATAAAGAAGAGAGTCATCCAACCAGGTGAGGATCCAGGAACTGCTGAGGTGCTTACTGAGGGTGAAGTGAATAGAAATGGGTAATGGAGACAGTTATAAATACCAGCAAGAAAAGGCAACCAGCTTCAAGAACATGAATTTAATTGTTATGAGTATTTTTTCTTATTCTGTTTTGAATGAATCAGAGTGCATTTATTACACAGATGAATATGTGACTAGTGAGAGAGATCATTACAAGAAATATGTTCTATCAGGGCACTTGAGCAATTAAAAGCCCAGAGTTGCAGTAAGTTGTCCTTCCTCTGCCTTAGTTGCACTCACAAGACTTAGTCAACATTGCTACACACAGCCTCTGCTCTCAGGAAGCGCACGTTTCTCCAGAAGTCCTTCAGAACAACCTCCTATTCCTGGCCTTGGATAAGCACTGGGGCCTGGCATTGTCTTTCTCTTTGAAGTGAAAGTACAGCCTTATGAACTTCTCTGTAGCCTGTCAGTCTCTTGGATAGCCGTACCATATGAATTTGAACCTGGGAAGGCAAAAACAAGGGTTTATCTTCAGCTACTGGCCATACTGGAAAGGCCTCCTTTCCAGAACCCAGCCTGCAGTGTTTCTCATGACATCAGCCTTGAAGGGTGGCTGGGTGACATCAGTGTGGAGTCGAGATTCACACTGAAGTTTGTCCCAAGGTTTGCTCTAGAGGTCATTGGAGACAATTCTGAATCTATCAAGATAGCTGAGAAGAGCTCGTTTTGAGCTAGAGACTGTCCCTGACAGAGAATAGGAATCCAGCTGGGTGATGCTGTGGCTCTGTCTGCTCAGCTCATGGAACACCTGCTTGGCCAGCAGATCTTGTTGCTGAGGAGCTGCCTGTAGGTGCAGAAAAGGTCCACCCCTGTGTTACTGCCATTTTTCATTAATCTCAGAAAGGAGAAGTTGACTTTTGTGGTTTGCAGCCCACATGGTTTCTCTGTGTGTTCACTAGAAAATACATTCCATTGTAGGTTGAAAATGTATATGATCAAATCAAAATCTGAAACAAATTCTGATATAATGAAAAAGAACAAGAGAGGAATAAAAAGTAATATTTAGGTATTTCAATATTCTCCTCACCAATTGACAATACAGCTTGTCAAAAAGTCAGATAATATAAGAAAAATTAAACGGTGCCTTCAAGCATCAATAATCCATCAATTTATAGAATATCAAATAATCAATTATTGGACAATCCATTCATAAAGAGTAGAATATACATTATTACCATGTACCAAAGTAACATCCCTAAAAATAGAACATATTCTGGATCACAAAACAAACTTCATAGATCCTTAAACATTGAAATTATACATAGTATTTTCAGATCATAGAGGAAATAATCTTAAATCAGTAACCTAAAGGTAAGCAAAAAGTTTGAAAGTCACTAGAAAATAAACAGCCCATTTTTTCTAAAACCTAAAGTTCAAGCAGAAAGTCTCAAAAACATTTGAAAAATATATTAAAAGTAAAGGACACGGAAATGCAGCATAATAAAATGTGGAATTCATTTTAAAGTGAATTTTAAGCTTTTAAGCTGAAAGGGGAATTCATAGTACTAAATGCTTACATTAGAAAAGAAAAAATGTCTGAAATCTATACTCCAAGTTCCTACTTGAACATATTAAAAATATAGGAATATAACTCAGATATCACCAAAAATGTAATAATAAATATAAAAAATCAATGCAATATAAAACAAATTCAGTGAAAAGCATGATAAAATCATGATTAAGCATAGAGAGGATATAAAACCCCTGATTAAATACTACCTTATTTATTAATTGTATAGCAAAACTCTCATTTGCATCCAAAATATTTGAATCAAAGAAATAAAGTGAATGCAATATTCTAATTTAAAAGGAAAAGTATTGATTCTTACATTCAAAAGAAATGGAAGCTTTTCAAGAAAACTAATAAATTTTCTAGGGGAAAAAAAGAGCCATCAAGAAAGATATGAAAAAATATATACCAATCCTGCCAATCGTTTGTTGTTAGGGGACAAAAAAATTCAATGAGGACAAAAAGAAAATGATATCCCAGAAATAATTTTTGTATATGTAAGAGGTTGGTATTTAATGATGTTCAAGTAAGTTGAAAGAAGATGACTTAAAATGATTTAAGGAGATACATTACAATTTTCAAAATTTGGCTAACTACTGCATTCAGAAAAAAAGATGAGAGCAAAATAAAAAAAATTAAACTCTAAACTATTTTGAATAAACATGGGAATGTCAAGCATAATATGGATTTTTTTAATCCAAGTATAAGTTTTTACCCTCACAGTTAGCTGATGAACCTAGAGAATATACAGGAAAGAATTATCTGAAACGTTCTTAGTTATAGAAAGCTCCCTGGGATACAGAAGAGGCTGAAGCAATAAGGATATACTTAATCATGAAGGAAAAGGCTAGATTATGTACAAAAAGCATGAGAATAGTTGATAAACTGATATAGAACACTTAGTGTGAGTCTGGATGGTTACGGGGAATTGTACAAAGAAATTCCTTGCTAAAGAGAGGTAAGGCAGTTTTTATGGTTTCTAATATCTGAAAGAATAAACCTATGCTATAATGTTTCTGATTCATTGTTGTTCAAAAGCCAAAACTGTCACAGAGATAAAACCTCAATGCCTATTTCTCTTAGAATCTATTTTATTCCTGAAACTTTTCAAAGACTTCTTCTCATGTCTTATAAGGATAATGTGTAGCACTTTGGGGCAAAGATACAGCCTAGAAGCCCAGCACTGGAGGCCAAGATGGAGAAGATCTGCACGGCCACCATGACCTTGCCCTTGGTGCTGTGGTAGACTGGGAGGAAGGTGACCTGGACATTGCAGAACACTAGCATGCTGAAAGTCAGGAACTTGGCTTCATTGAAGATGTCAGGCAGGTTCCTGGCCAGGATAGCCAAGAAGAAGGTGCCCAGGGCTAAAAAGCCCAAGTATCCCAAGACATGGTAGAAGGCAGTGACCAAACATTTGTTGCATATGATGATGAGCTCCATGGTCTCAGAATGACTACTTCTCAAGGAAAGGGGGTATGGTTCCCAGCCAGGTTCCACAGATAATCAATTGGATCAGAGAGCAGATGGGAATGACATAATTAGAAGCTCCTATTACCAGCAATCATCTCATGGTTCTTTCTGGTTTCATGGCCTTGAATGCCAGAATCACAATCAGGGTTTTGGCTAAAACTATGGCAAGAGCCACAGTGAACACAGATCCAAATGTAATTTGTTGGATGATGCAGATGACTATGTTGGGACAGCCAATGAAGAGTAAGGAGCAGAGGAAGCACAGGAGAAGGGAGATGAGCAGGACGTAGCTGAGAGGCCAGTTATTGGCCTTGACTGGAAAAGATCAGTTTTCATTCTGATTCCAAAGAAAGGCAATGCCAAAGAACTACCACACAATTGCACTCATCTCACACACTAGTAAAGTAATGCTCAAAACTCTCCAAGCCAGGCTTCAGCAATATGTGAACCATGAAATTCCAGATGTTCAAGCTGGTTTTAGAAAAGGCAGAGGAACCAGAGATCAAATTGCCAACAACCGCTGGATCATCAAAAAAGCAAGAGAATTCCAGAAAAACACCTATTTCTGCTTTATTGACTATGCCAAAGCCTTTGACTGTGTGGATCACAATAAACTGTGGAAAATTCTGAAAGAGATGGGAATACCAGACCACCTGACCTGCCTCTTGAGAGATCTGTATGCAGGTCAGGAAGCAACAGTTAGAACTGGACATGAACAACAGACTGTTTCCAAATAGGAAAAAGAGTATGTCAAGGCTGTATATTGTCACCCTGCTTATTTAACTTATATGCAGAATACATCATGAGAAATGCTGGGCTGGAAGAAGCACATGCTGGAATCAAGATTGCCGGGAGAAATATCAATAATCTCAGATATGCAGATGACACCACCCTTATGGCAGAAAGTGAAGAACTAAAGAGACTCTTGATGAAAGTGAAAGAAAAGAGTGAAAAAGTTGGCTTAAAGCTCAACATTCAGAAAACTAAGATCATGGCATCCAGTCCCATCACTTCATGGGAAATAGATGGGGAAACGGTGGAAACAGTGGCTGACTTTGCTTTTCTGGGCTCCAAAATCACTGCAGATGGTGACTGCAGCCATGAAATTAAAAGACGCTTACTCCTTGGAAGGAAAGTTATGACCAACCTAGACAGCATATTAAAAAGCAGAGACATTATTTTGCCAACAAAGGTCTGTCTAGTCAAGGCTATGGTTTTTACAGTGGTCATGTATGGATGTGAGAGTTGGACTATAAAGAAAGCTGAGTGCTGAAGAATTGGTGCTTTTGAACTGTGGTGTTGGAGAAGACTCTTGCGAATCCCTTGGACTGCAAGGACATCCAACCAGTCCATTCTAAAGGAGATCAGTCCTGGGTGTTCATTGGAAGCTGAAGCTGAAACTGAAACTGAAACTCCAATACTTAGGCCACCTGATGCAAAGAGCTGACTCATTTGAAAAGACCCTGATGCTGGGAAAGATTGAAGGTGGGAGGAGGAGAAGGGGATGACAGAGGATGAGATAGTTGGATGGCATCACCGACTCAGTGGAGATGAGTTTGAGTAAATTCTGGGAGTTGGTGATGGACAGGGAGGCCTGGCGTGCTGTGGTCCACAGGCTCACGAAGAGTCTGACGACTGAGCAACTGAACTGAACTGATGGGGGTATCTCGGTACTTCACAAAGACCCAAAAAACCACAGATGTGATGACACAGAAGCACAAAGCCATGCAGGCCAGTGACATCCCCAATATATCTTCAAAGGCCAGGAAGATTACAATTTGGGGAGACAGTGATTTCTCTAGATGTTTGGATACTCATGTGCTAGGCACTGGACACACTGCTCTGTATCTAGGAACAAAGCAGAAACATTTATACTCAGAATTTGTTCATTTTGACCACATTTAAAAGCTGTCACTATTACCTTTAGAATGGATAAACAATAAGTTCCTAAGATATAGCACAGGGAACTCTTCAATATAGCAATGTCTTGTGATAAACTACGATGGAAAATAATATAAATAAATAATATGTATACATGTATAACTGAGTCACTTTGCTGTACAGCAGAGATTGGCAAAACATTATTAATCAAATATATTTCAATAAAAATTTATTGTAATAATAATAAAAACTGTCACCTTTCCTTTTCTTGTGCCTGTTGATTCCCCCAATATACCAGTCAAAACACAAACTTTGGACTCTATTTTCTGAGCAAGTCACAATGCTCTCCAGGTTGATGCTGAATTTTGTCATCTGCCACTCAATGTCATCAAGATACATTTTATTCCTAACAGAAATGTCAGCTTATTGTGCATCAATGTGTATCATCAAGGAAATGATGAATCAGCAAAAGAAAAGGAGAAAAAAATCATCAGTCTTCATTGTTAAGGGATTATATCCAGGATCAGTGAAGATCTTGTATAACCACAAAGAAACAATAAAACATACAACCAATTAAAACTGAACATTGAACCTGAGTAGACATTTGTCCATAGGAGATATGAAAATGGTCAACAGATACATGAAAAAATGTTCAACATTAACAACTGTTACAAAATACAAATCCAAACTGTGAGATATCACTTTCACCCATTAGAATGGCTATCATTTTAAAAACAATTATCAAAGTGACAACTTTTGGTGATGATATTGAGAGCTGGAAACTTTGTACATTGTTGCCAGTAATATAAATGCTGTAGAAAACTGTTGATAGTTCCTTAAAAATTTAAGCAAGGTAGGAGGACATCGAGGTGAATGAGTAGGAGGAAGTGAAACTCACCTTACCTTGTGAACACATCACAAATATATGCGGACTTGTTCTCAATGAAAACAAATTGGCCTCAATCAGAAAATACTCTTATACTACAAAGACTACAAAAAAGCTCCACTCAGAGTGAGATAGAAATAGAAGAGAAGCTTTCAGGTCAGGAACCACACTCCTAAGTGGGGAAATTAAAGACAAGGATGATCACACAGGCTGGGAGATCCTCCTTGGGAAGTGAATGTTTCAAACCACATCTTGAGTGTCCCTGCCCTGGAGTAAACACTGGGAGATGAGTCCCCTAGGCTTGTTTGAAAGATAAGGCTGAACATGAGGCTGAAAGAAAACTAGATTCTGTTCATGAACAGTGACCACACACACATGCACATCCACTCTCCCGGAAAAAGGCAGAGAACACAGGTTGAGTTTTCCAGGAACTCACCAGTGTTAATTGCAGGCATTCATGGTGACCAGCAGAGCAGGTGCATCAGGCATTCTGACTAGTCTTCCTGGACTGCAAGAGCACACACCCTAGCACACAACTCTTGCTTCAGCACTGTCCCTCTCTGGGGGAAATGTGCCAAAACTTGGAGAAGGGAGAGCAAACTTTGAGGGAACAGAACCAGCTTAGAATTAAACCTTAGAACTTCTGATCCAGAAAATTTGAAATGACCCAGTTGCCATTTGAGTGATATTGGTCACTGAGCAGAAGAGACCTTCCAGCTCTTAAATGACTGGTTTTAGCCCTGCAATCTCCCACACTGCCTCCTACCAAGGTGAGGGCCAGCACACCCTCAGTATGAGGGAGAAGGGAATCCAGCTCATATGTAGACTGTCTACACATGCTCTGACACAAGGACACCACTTCAAGACCAGGATATGCAACAGTTTCAACTTTTTAATATAGACAGAGCAAGTCAAGCCCCATAAGAACTCGAAGTTGTTTCAAATAAAAGAATGAATAAGCAAAACTCAAAAAAAGCAACTAATGAGAGGCAGTTTACTACATAAATAGTTCAAAACATGAGTAATAAGACTGCCAAATGAACCAGAAAAGGGAAGAGATTAAGAGTGAAAGTTTTAGCAAAGAGCTAGAAAATATATTTAAAAATATATTAAAAATATATTTTTAAATCAATGAGTTGATTTAAAAATCAACAAGTGAACCTGAAGGAGCCTTGAAGGAGGTGCTGCCCCTGCTGCTACCCCCACTGGTGCAGCCACCAAGGAAACAGGAAGCTCCAGGATGCTCTTCAGAGTGCCTGACAGCCTCATGCCTAACGATGGCCTGGGATGGGTGTTACAGGCAAAAACAGCACTGGGTTCCCATCCTGTGTGTCTGTTATTGTCTGTCTCTCTTGACATCACCACAGTTCCACTCACTCCCATAACCAGTCCACAGCTAGAGCTTCCTGAGTGTCCAGAGCCAGCATGAACTCTTCCACCAAGAAGGATGGGAGCTAGGCGGGGAAATATCCTTGAATATCCTTTCTCAGACCCCTCTACACAACATCCCTAAGCCAGTGAAGGTGAAGCCAGTGCTGCCAAGAGCCATGCCCAGCTCCACGGAGGGTGGGAAGAAGGCAGCCCCAGCGCCATGGAGCTGAGGGATGCTATGTCAGGGAAGCAGTCACTACAGCAGGAGCTCCTGGAGCTCAGGCAGCAGCAGCAGTTGCAGAAGCAGCACCTGTTCACTGAGTTCCAGAAACAGTAAGGAGGCAGCCTCACCAGGCAGCCTCAACCATTCCATCCCACAGCATCCCAAATGCTGGGCAGCCCAACTTGCTTCTTTGGACTAGAGCACCCCTCCCCAGAGTAGCCCCCCAGGGCCTCCCTCCTACATTTGCCTTGGCTTGAGCTCTAGGACAGCGTGACTACTTCCCACTTCTCAACACAGCTTTCAAAACCAACTTAAAAGTATGTTCATTGCTGAAACAGAAGGTGACCTTTCAGAGAAGCAGTTCCCCCTGTATCCTAGGACATGACTGTCATCGGCATCTTTAAGAAGAGAGCTGTTGAGATCACAGGGGCCAGGCCTGCCTTCCAGATGTGTGTAACAGTACACCAGCCTCTGGTCCCAGCTCTTCCAACAGCTCCCATAGCATCACCTCTGAGAATGATTTCACTGGCTCAGGCCCCAATGTCCCCATAGAGAACTCCCCCAGGATCAGGCCCTGCCTCTGGATGTCTCACCCAACCATTTCAGCCTCTACAAGTCTCTTTATCTGTTGAGCATCTCCCTAGGGCTCCAGGCCCTGGTCACTGTCAACAACTCACACCTCACAGCTTTCCTGAAGCTGTCAAGCAGCAGGAGGCCAAGAGGTATGCCCTCCAAACCCTGTTGCAGTTGGTGTACTGATGTGCAAGTTCAACAGCCCATCCTCCATCCTGGCAGCCTTCTGGGCTTGGCTCTTGAGGGCACCAGAGCAGACCAGGCAGCAAGCACCCTGTTGTTAACACTGGCAGGGAGCCAGATGGTACTGGCCTTGAAAGAAGGCAACAACTTGACCACCATCTGTGATGCCTCTGAGGCATGTTTCTTGGCTCTGCTCAATGTGAAAATGCAGCCCTTGAATAAGAAAGTCTTGCAACAAAAGGCCAACATCAACACACTAGTGATCACACTAGAGAAAGTCCTCAATATCAGCGCAAACACTGGAGCTGTGCACAGAAGTTCCCGGCTGGTACGCCATTCCCAGCAGGAGAATGAGGCAGGTGAGATAGAGGAGGCTAAGACTGTGATCACTTAGGAGTTCACACCCCTAAGCCAAGTATGGCACAGATTTGTCAGGAAATTAGAAATATATAATGGGTACAATGTATTATTTTATTAGCTCCAATATTTTGGCCACCTGATGCTAAGAGCCAGCTTATTGGCAAAAAACCCTGATGCTGGGAAATACTGAGGGTAGGAGAGGGGGACAGAGGATGAGATGTTTCAATGGCATCACATGGAGCATTGTCCAGGATTGATCACATACTGGGCCACAAAGAGAGACTTGGAAAATTGAAGAATACTGAAATCACATCCAGCATCTTCTTTGAACAAATTGTCCAAAAGAAGGCAAATGGAAGCAAGAAGAACTAGTCTTGAGACCAGGGGGAATGGAAACCACAATCACATAGAGTTAGAAAAAATGAGATGTCAGAGAAATATGTTCAACATGAAGGAACAAAATAAAATCCAGAAGAACAAGTAGGTGAAGTGGGTAAGGCAACCTACTGGAAAAAGAGTTCAGAACAATGATGGTGAAGATGATCCAAGAGCTTAGAAAAAGAACGGAGGCAAGATTGAGAAGACGTAATGTTTACTAAAGACCTAGAGTAAAAAGAGTTATATGGACACCTTATCTTTGACAAAGGAGGCAAGAATATACAATGGATTAAAGACAATCTCTTTAACAAGTGGTGCTGGGAAATCTGGTCAACCACTTGTAAAAGAATGAAACTAGAACACTTTCTAACACCATACACAAAAATAAACTCAAAATGGATTAAAGATCTCAACGTAAGACCAGAAACTGTAAAACTCCTAGAGGAGAACATAGGCAAAACACTCTCTGACATACATCACAGCAGGATCCTCTATGACCCACCTCCCAGAATATTGGAAATAAAAGCAAAAATAAACAAATGGGACCTAATTAACCTTAAAAGCTTCTGCACATCAAAGGAAACTATTAGCAAGGTGAAAAGACAGCCTTCAGAATGGGAGAAAATAATAGCAAATGAAGCAACTGACAAACAACTAATCTCAAAAATATACAAGCAACTCCTACAGCTCAACTCCAGAAAAATAAATGACCCAATCAAAAAATGGGCCAAAGAACTAAATAGACATTTCTCCAAAGAAGACATACAGATGGCTAACAAACACATGAAAAGATGCTCAACATCACTCATTATCAGAGAAATGCAAATCAAAACCACAATGAGGTACCATTTCACACCAGTCAGAATGGCTGCGATCCAAAAGTCTACAAGCAATAAATGCTGGAGAGGGTGTGGAGAAACGGGAACCCTCTTACACTGTGGTGGGAATGCAAACTAGTACAGCCACTATGGAGAACAGTGTGGAGATTCCTTAAAAAGCTGGAAATAGAACTGCCTTATGATCCAGCAATCCCACTGCTGGGCATACACACTGAGGAAACCAGAAGGGAAAGAGACACGTGTACCCCAATGTTCATCGCAGCACTGTTTATAATAGCCAGGACATGGAAGCAACCTAGATGTCCATCAGCAGATGAATGGATAAGAAAGCTGTGGTACATATACACAATGGAGTATTACTCAGCCATTAAAAAGAATACATTTGAATCAGTTCTAATGAGGTGGATGAAACTAGAGCCTATTATACAGAGTGAAGTAAGCCAGAAGGAAAAACACCAATACAGTATACTAACGCATATATATGGAATTTAGAAAGATGGTAACAATAACCCGGTGCACAAGACAGCAAAAGAGACACTGATGTATAGAACAGTCTTATGGACTCTGTGGAAGAGGGAGAGGGTGGGATGATTTGGGAGAATGACATTGAAACATGTAAAATATCATATAAGAAACGAGTTGCCAGTCCAGGTTTGATGCACAATACTGGATGCTTGGGGCTAGTGCACTGGGACGACCCAGAGGGAGGGTATGGGGAGGGAGGAGGGAGGAGGGTTCAGGATGGGGACACATGTATACCTGTGGCAGATTCATTTTTATATTTGGCAAAACTAATACAATTATGTAAAGTTTAAAAATAAAATAAAAAAATTTTTTTAAAAGGGAAGAAAAAAAAGTAAAAAAAAAAGAGTTGAATAATTTTTAAAAAATTGAAATGAAAACTATACTAGAAGGAATCAATAGCATAATAACTGAAACAGAAGAATGGATAACTTATCTGAACAGCAAATTTGTGGAAGTCACTGCCATTGAACAGAAAGATAAAATAAGAATGAAAAGAACTGAAGACAGTCAAATGGACCTCTGAAGCAACTTAAATGTTCATCAACTGAGGAATGGATAATGAAGCTATGGATCATATTAATATAACTACATTATAAAAATCCAAAAAGAAGAAAAAGGACAGAGAGGACCTGAAGAAAATATCTGAAGAGATAATAACTGGAACTTCCTAAACATAGGAAAAGGAACAGTCACTGAAATCCAGGAAGCACAGAGAGTCCCAGGCAGGAAAAATTCAATGAGAAACATACTAAGACACATATTAATCAAACTAAGAAAAATTAATGACAAAGAAAAAAATATTTAAAGCAACAAGGGAAAGGCAACAAATAACATACAAGGAACTCCCCTAAGTTTGCAGGTAATTTTTCCACAGAAATTCTGCAGGGCAGAAGGAGTGGCATGATATATTCAAAATTTATGAAAGTGAAAAGCCTACAACCAAAAGTACTCTCCCCAGCAAGGATCACATTCAGCTTTGACAATGATATCAAAAGCTTTGCAGATAATCAAAAGCTAACAGAATTCAGCACTATCAGAACAGCTTTGAAACAAATTTTAAAGGAAATTCTCTAATGGAGAATTGGGGTACTGGCAGGAAGGGCACCATCTCCTTTACTAAATATTTCAGACAGCCACCGAGTTCTTTTTAGTTTCTGAGTTCAGATTTCTTTGATATGGTCCATTTTCAGTCTTTATTGAATTTGTTACAATATTGCTTCTGTTTTATGTTTTCATTTTTTGACTTCAAGGCATGTGGGATTGTTACTGAGTCCAAGCTCACTCTGCTTGCTGCACAACAGGGCAATAAAGCAGAGGTGGGGTGTTGAGGCAGGAAATATGACTTTATTCAAAAAGCTGGCAGACTGAAAAGATGGCAGACTAACATCTCAAAGTAACCATCTTGTCAGGGTCTGGATGCTAGTGTCTTTTATATAACACAGAGCTGGGGTGGAGGGGGCGTGAGGAAATACAGGAAAAAGGCCATTAATCTTGCAATATCTCCTGGAATGGCCAGCCTCAGGAGGGAGTGTGTTAATTTCTTCATTCCTGTAGCCATCCACAGGTGGACAGGGCCCTGAACAAAGGCAAAGTGGCAGGGTTCCCCAAGGCAGGCCATTATGTATGGACAGTATCCTTGTAGTAAACAAACCAACGAGAAGCAAATGTTAAAGTAAATGATCCAACATGGAGTCAGATTTTGTCCTTCCCTGTAACAATTCCCCACAGTCAGTGTCCATTCCACAGTTTTATGGGAAAAGGGGTGATGATCATCCTAATTGCTTCATCAGTTGCATCTTTTGGGGAGTGTCCACCATCGGTACCAATGTTTCAAATGCTGAGATTTGTCCTCCTTTGTTGTTCTTTGGAAAGTGTCTACTTATCTGTAGACATTTAAAAATGTTCACATATGAAAAACATTTATAACCTAAGTGTTGAGAGTTATGTTCTATTCAGTGAGAATCTTTTAGGACTTCAAACTGAGGAGGCAGCATCTGAAGTTAAGGAATTTAGCACTTTTCTATGTATGGGAGGAGAAGGCAACGGCACCCCACTCCAGTACTCTTGCCTGGAAAATCCCATGGACGGAGGAGCCTGGTAGGCTGCAGTCCATGGGGTCGCTAGGAGTTGGACACGACTGAGCGACTTCACTTTCACTTTTCATTTTCATGCATTGGAGAAGGAAATGGCAACCCACTCCAGTGTTCTTGCCTGGAGAATCCCAGGGACGGGGGAGCCTGGTGAGCTGCCGTCTCTGGGGTCGCACAGAGTCGGACATGACTGAAGCGACTTAGTAGCAGCATGTATGGGAAGATGCAAGAGTCATTAAATTGAAATCATTCCCTTTGATATGCACTTCACCATCTGGGGCCAGTATCCTGTATTCTCCTTCCTGAGTTTCCTCAAGGCTCACCATGGGGAGTGGCTGCAGTCTGATGGCTGCTAGTCCGCAGGTATTCTTCTCCTTCCTGAGGCTCTGGGGAACTAAAGTATGAATATCAAAGAAAATCTTACTGCACTGAAGGTTCCCCTTGAGATGGGCAGGGGCAGCACCAGGACTACAAAAGGTTTTTGTAGTTTCAAGCAGTAGAAACCCTGGTCCAGAGCTTTGGGACTGGGACAGGGCCAGGGGAGCGGGAGAGGCAGCATCTCACAGCAAGGGGGCCTTTCTGGGATTGTGGGGTTGCCGCTATCTGCTGTCCAGGATCACCCACTGACAGGGGCCACCCATCGGCAGCCCCACCCCTGCTGCATCACTCCTGCTCTCAGGCCCTCCTCCCCATGGCTGCTCCCACCCCCTCCCTGCTCAGCTGCCAGTTGTCCTTTCAGCTCCCAGCTCCTGCCCCTGAAAACAGGAATCTGACTGGCCACTCCGATTCCAGGCCCAAACTCTCCCTCCTGGGGCACCATCCTGCTCAGAGACTCAGGGACCCCCGAGCCGCAGCTTCTTGGGAAGCATCTGTTGGTGCCATGGCCATATACCCAGTTCTCCAACCTACACCTGGGACTGAAAAGTACCAGGTATTTCAAAGGAAAGGAAGCTGGGAGAGGGTGTTCCCCTTCCCCTCTGGGCCTACAACCAGCAGCCACTAATGCTGCCTCCTCTGCCCCCACACTGCTCAGTGGGCAGACAAGCTGTGTTCTGATCACCCATGTGAGGCCAAGGCCATCTCAGACCCATCATGGATCAAACATTAGAGGCTTGGCTCTAACCACCAGGACACAGCTCCCTGACCCCTCAGCACAGCCCTCACCAACCACTTCTCTCCCTCTGGTTCGTGTGCTTGGCCTATCTCCTGCCCTGTGGCCATTGTCCAGACAGGACTCCCCGGACCAGGGTCGGGGAGAAGGGAGGGCAGAAGGGGCCTGGGATCAGAGCATGATGGGAAGGTGGGAGTGTGGAGCATCACCCTCCCCTTCAGCACTTAATAGTTTCCTAGTCCCTGAAGTTAATCACATCAAGGGGAACCTGTTCCCCCATAGTGACAGTCACATCGAAGGATGCCCTAAAGATTTCTGGAAGAGTAAGCAAACCATGTGGAAATTATTATAATATTGTGGTGAAGTATTTGAACTTGTATCACTCGATGTCATTTGATCATGTCCATCATGAGCTGACTACAAGGGGATACATCTAATCTTAGATTTTATATTAGTTTGCTTTGTCACATTGGCTGAAACTATCAATTCCCCTCCCCTTTGTCCCCACAGGAACCTCTGTGAGGCAAGTCTCAGCATCGGACGCAGATGGCAATAATGAAACCTACAACACAGACAACTCGGCCATTGCCGATACCCTCAGCCAAGATCACCCGGTGCCATGTCACATAAGCTAGCACGTGGAGACCACCAGCATGCCCACTGCCGGGCTGGACCCACAGGTCAGGGGTTAGCAGAGGTCCACCAGTGCTGCAACCAAATCTACGCCTGTACCCCCTGGCGAGGCACAGACACACCAGCCACTCAGAAGAGGCACCAGCGATAAGGACCAAGACATGACATGGTAAAACCCCTAGAAGAGAACACAGGCAAAACATTCTCTGACATAAATCATACCAATGGTTACTTTAGTCAGCCTCCCAAGGCAACAGAAATAAAAACAAAAATAAACAAAGGGGACCTAATCAAACTTACAATCTTTTGTACCATAAAGCAGAGGAAACCACAAACAAGATGAAAAAGACAACTTCCAGAATGGGAGAAAATATTTCCAAATGTTGTGACCGACAAGGATTTAATTTCCAAAACACACAAACAGCTTATACAACTCAGCAACAACAACAACAAAAAAACCCAATCAAAAAAAAAAAAAAGGCAGAACTAACCAGGCATGTCTCCAAACATGAATTACACAGTCACCAACACCACCAACCCTCTAGCTCTCAGCCTGACTGCGAAGTCCAGCTGAGGCCAGCAGATACCCCATGAGCTATGCTCTGTGGCGGCCCCTGTGTCACTGGTAAGCAGCAGTGTCACAATGCAAGCCAGCAGTACTCAGCCTGGCAGACTGCTCGAATCAGTGGGGACACACTGACCCATGAACACTCCCGATTCTGGGCCAGGCAGTGACCTGAACGGGCAGATGAGTGAAGAAAGCAGAGTCCACAGCTCAGACAGATCCAGCCATCCCCAGGCAGGGAAGCGGCCCCATCTCTGGCCAGAGCCCTTGGGATCCCTGGCTTAAGAATAAAGAGGCTTCAGGCACAGGTGGTCAGAACAAACTTGGAGCTGCTTTTTAAGACATTCAGGGCAGGACACATAGGTGAGTGAAGGCCAGAGGGAGTTCATCATAAAAAAACAGAGTGTCTAGGGGAACAGACGGACTTGGGTGGAGCTGAGCCCTGTGGGGGCTGGGAGGCTGGGCTTAGAAACCCTGTATGCCTCTCTCCCATCTCTGCCTCCTAATCTACTTAACCCCTACTCTGCAGCCTGATGTTGTCTGTCCTGTGCAGCTCCACTCAGACTGTCCATTCATTCAAAGGATATTTGTTTAGAACCTGCCTCTGGCCAAGTCATGTTCCAGACACCAGGCCAGCCATGAGGAGACAGACAATAACTCCAGTCCTTGGGGAGCAGAAACTTTACCAGGGGCCAAACACATCCCTCCTGTGGCCACCGCCCCCAGCCTCACCCTCCTCAGCCCATTGGCCAGCCCTCCAGGAGCTCCAGCCCAAGGACATGGTGACATCTGAGCATCTCCTCTCCTCCAAAAAGGTGGCTCTCTGGACTCATTGCCCGTCAGCCTCTTGCACCCAGTGCTCTGTGTCCTTCTCAGCACATACCACCATCTGAAACAGGCTCCCCGTCACCTGCATCACCTCAGTGTACTGGCAATGTTATACCCTTGGTGAAGGAAGGTCCCAGATGCCTTCACAAACTTTCTGTTGAGTTTTCACCACAAATTCCCATAACGGTGGCCTGGAAGAGCTCTCTAGACAGGTGCGGCGCAGCGGTTCAGCGGGCTGGAGAGGGTGAACTCACATGGGCCGCTCCAGTGGTTCAGGATAGGACAAGGGCCTCCCAGCACCGGCTTGGACCTGGATGCCAGGCAGACCAGCTTCATTCTCCCTGGGACCACGAGGGGGCGAGTCTCTTGTTGCTGCTCAGGGTCTTGGCTGCCCAGGAAGAACTGTCAGTTCCAAGGTACTGAGTACCCTGTGTGCTGTTACCCGTTGTCCCTGCGTGATCTCAACTCCCCCAGACAGAACTCTTTGGGCTACATGCTTGGAACAATCAACAGGAGTGGTTTAAAATCACAATCCAGGACCTCCCAGCACCAGCTAGGACCTGGATGCCAGGCAGACAAGCTTCATTCTCCCTGGGACCATGAGGGGGCAAGTCTCTTGTTGCTGCTCCATAATCCAAGTAACACAATCCAGACACAAAAGGCCCCACACACCTACCACAAGGCCCAGGGGTAACACCAGAAGGTGAGCTGCTTATCTCCTCCTCAGCATCTTGTGTCTTCCTTAGCGCGAGTCATGCCCTCCTGGTGCCAAGGGGCTGCTGCATCTCCAGCATCACATCACACAGTCAGAAGGGAGTAGGAGGAGGAGGGCAGGCCCCCAGCAGAACTGCGCTTTGCTCCCAGGAGCCCAAAGGTGCTGAGTGGCCACTACTGGCTGGATCCAGTCAGGCAGCTACCGCTTGGGGGGTCATGTGGTGAGCACGGCATGGCTGGCCCTATTAGGCTGGACCTGCCTTCTCTTAGTCAGCCCGCTGCCCTCTCAGGTTCCAGGGGAAGCCTGCAGGCCAGACAGGGGCCCTGGTGAGGCCTCAGAAGCACCTGTGGTGATGCCCTGCCCTGGCCTGCCCTGTGCTCTCCCAGGACTAGGTTGTCCCTTGGAGCAGAGAAGGTACAAGGGCTCTAGATGGGAAGTGTGACAGGGCAGCCACCAAAAAAGGTTTGACTGTTGTTGTTCACTGGCTTCTGACATCTGTACAAGGAAAGGTTACAGAGTGAAAATGATCAGCCTGTCGACACTGCTCATCCCAGACTTGGTCCTGGCGTCACTCTTCTGTGTCCCACACCAGGCGTTCCAGCACACAGCCCCTCTGCACCTCAGCTTCACCCTCTGTGACACGGGGACTCTGACAGCCACAGCCTGAGCCTGTGACGGTGAAGAGGTGAACTAACCCTTGTAATGGAGTGAAAATGGCTGCAGATTCAAACCATGAAGCTATACTGCCTCTCCCCCTGGTCAACAGCCACTACTCACCCCTCACCTCACAGGCCAGCGGCCTCCTCACTCTGTGCTGGGCTGCACAACTGCCGGTGTGTAGAGAAGTTCATTGATTTAATTGTCCCTCGTGGGAGCAGCATGATTGTTTCTGGTCCCGTCCCCATGGCCGTTTGCCTAAACTGGTGTGTGTGTCTCTGTGGTGTCACCTCCTAAAAACATAAGCCGTGCCAAACCTCATCCTATTTACATCTCAAACACACACTTACTGGTTACCTCCAAAGCAGTTGTAAGCAACACACAAACTTTGCAGAGAGGTCTCCTTCCCCAGCTCAGAAGGGATCTTTAAGGCTCAAACTGACCGGGCTCACTATCCAGTCATTAGAACATGCAGTTTAGTGAGAAGAAAAAGGACACCACACCCAGAACAACAACCCGTCAGGCAACGTTACGCAGACTGTAAACACAGAAGGCCCTTATTTGTATCTAATCTGTTACATAAAATCTGTTCCATGGGCACATCACGAGATATTTTAATACAATGACAGGATTCACGCCTGTATGTTCAGCCTTGCCTCTTCCGTCATTTCTGCACAGCCCGGACCCTACGCTGTCAGTGTAGGGGGTCCCTGCACCTTGGGAGTCGAGGGCCAGAGCAGGTAAACGACCACAAGGGTGTCACCCCGCACTGTCACTCTCAACCCGGGGTCGGTCCTGCCTGGGGCACCTCCACGAGGCCTGGCGGGGCTTCCAGCAAATCCTGACAGTTCAGGGAAGGAAAACAAGCTGCACAAGTTCAGGAACCCTGAGGGTGGTCGGGCTCCACCTGCACTGCCAGCGTGGACTTCGGCTGGAGCTCGGCCGGGTCTTTCCCCCACCGCCCGCACAGGGTCCTGCGTCCCTCCCGGTCCTGCGCCCCGACCCCGCCCTGCGCCCCCTCCCCGTCCTGAGCCCCACCACTTCCCGCGCCCCTTCTCCCGACCAGCGCCTCCTTCCCCGTCCTCTGCTCCCCATCCCCCCGCCCGCGCCCCATCGCGCCCCATCTCCCCATCCGGTGCCCCTTCCCCAGTCCTGCAACCCCTCCGGGTTCTGCGTCCCCTCTCGGTGATCCCCGCCCCTCCCTGCCGGTCCCGCCCAGCTCTCCACCCCAGGTTCCCCAATCCACCCCCTCGTGCCCCACCCCCACTTCCACCCCCACGCTGCAGGGTCACTCCACTTCCTCCCGGGAGGAGCCTCCACGACCCCGCGACCCCCGAAGGTCTGCGCACTGATTGTTCCGTTGCCCCCCACTCAGTTGCGGTAGTTTACTCCAGGCGCTACCTCTACGTGGAGTGTGGACACAAGGAGGCCCCACAGGCGCATCCCTGCCCCTCTCACGGTCCAGGGCAGAGGCATGGAGCCGGGCTGCAGCCCGCTGACCACACATGTGCTGGACACTGCCTCAGGGCTCCCAGCCCAGGGCCTCTGCCTCTGTCCAGACAGGAGGACCCTGGCCAGCAGTGGACCGAGCTGAAGAAAAGGTAGGAGGGTGGTCTGGGGCAGGGCTCGAGTCCGGAATACCCTTCACCCCACCCCCACAAGTGGCCCTGCACCGGGGCAAGGGGTGTGGACACGGATAGCAGGTGGCAGGGCTGACCCGGCCAGATGGTCCCCCTGCAGACTCTCGTAGCCTCTGTTTCAATAGGCTGAGTAGTCCTGGTCAGGCCTGCCACGCTCGCAGAGCTTACACCCGGAGTGCCCCTTGACACTCCGGAGTGCCCGGAGACAGAGATGGGCCTGTCTCTCCCTGCCCACCGGCCAGCTGAAGCCTGAGGAGGAATCAGCAAGGCCTGGTCGTCACCACGACTAGCGGGTGACCTGTGCTGGGCAGCTCTCCGGCACTGGACGTTTGTTAGGTTCTCACTGCACCCTGTGTGCAGACCCCACAAGCACCCTTTTCACACATGAGGAGACTGAGAGTGAGGCAGGAGACACCTGCCCCTGGTGGACCCCAAAGGCTCGGAGCCTCAGGTTATGGAGCCCTTCATGAAAGGGGTGTCCAGGTCACCTCTGAGCTTGGAGGAACACATGGAGCCACTCCCAACCTCTCTAAACTGACTGATAAATGCTGCTGATGCCGATCACAGCACGGACACTTGAGAGCATGGCTGCAGTGAGCAGAGGCCCTCAGAGCCTCCGGCGCTGCAGCTGCAAACAGCCTGCCATGCAGATGGCAGCCTGGGCACAGTTATTGATCCAGACAGCCATGACCAATGTAGTAAACAAGTACACGTTACAAGGGCTCCCCAGGTGGCACTAGTGGTAAGGAACCCCCCTGCCAACACAGGTGGCTTACAAGACCGGGGTTCGATCTCCAGTTTGGGAAGATCCCCTTGGAGGAGGGCATGGCAACCCACCCCAGTATTCTTGCCTGGAGAATCCCATGGACAGAGGAGCCTTGAGGCTACAGTCTATAAGGGTCGCAAAGAGGCAGACATGACTGAAGCGACTTAGCACACACGGACATGTTATAAAACATTATGGCTAGTAAACAACAGTTTTTTTAATTTGTAAATGAGCACACTTACACGTAGAAAAAATCTGAAAAGTCTTTGTGTCAGGGGACAGGCAGGTTCTCTCCCTTTTCTTCTCTGTGATTCCCTAAGGACAGTGACCTTTTCTTCTCTGTGATTCCCTAAGGACAGTGAGGCAATATAGCCCTGGCCCTGGACACTGCCCTGCTGCAGAGACATCCAGGCCCTGCTCACCCAGGTCCGACTCAGGCCACTGGGCACATGGACCCAGGAGATCCAGGCCTGGACGGCTCTGCAGTGCCCCCGCCTCTCCCCAGTCACAAAGACCCACCCGGATGGCCCGCTGCCCTGGGGCTCCTGACACCGGGCCAGATGAAGGCAGACACCTCCAAGCTGTCCTTTGACCCCGAGGGCTACTGGAAGAAGAGTGGCCAGGAGAGCTTCTACCCATATGTGGAGGTGAGGGCGAGACGGGTGGAGGCCAGTGATGCACTGTGACCAGGAGGCCTGTCCTACCCCACCCCCTACTACTGAGCACCTGCTCTGAGCTCCTGGCCTTGACCGCAAAACAGCCATGCCACCTCACCCCATGGGAAATTAGTCCACTGGGGGCTGTGTGTGTGATGCTTTAGGGGGAAGAAATAGAAACAAGTCCACAGGGGTTTTTGTTTATTTTAATACATACATATATTTGACAGAGTACAGTTGACTTTGAATGTTTCATGTGCACAGCAATTTGACTCCGTGATCCATATACACACACATTATTTTTTAAATGATTATCCATTCCATGTTATTACAAGATATTGACCATAGTTCCCTGTGTTATACAGTAAACTATTGCTGTTTCTTGCATATCTTTCTTTTTTAATTAAAAATGTAGCATCCTATTCCTACTACATCAAACAAGTGGAATCAAATGTGAAAAAAATTTTAGTAGGGCAAAATTTCATAAGGTTTATAAAATAGATATACATATTATTCATATATATGGATACAGAAGCTTTGCTACTACAGGTAATGAGGGCTTGAGAAAGAACATCCAGAGAAAAAGGAGAGATGTAGAGATTGGAGAACATCAACTAACTGACATGGGGGCTCTGAAGAGGAAATATAAAAGTGAAACAAAGGAGGTAAATGTAAAAAGTCATCATACAGTTCAGCTGTTTTTAAAAACAGATTTCTGTTCAGTAGACACCTATGTGGGTCTCTGGCCAAAGAAGAAAGCAGTACCTGGGCATTTGTATTTTTCAAAAAATTCCAAGATAATTCTGATATGCTCCTGATTTTGTAAAGTGATTAGAGGTTTTCCTATTCCATGGTACTTTTGGTGATATAGAGTTCTATTATTTTTCCCATTGACCATTCCAAGACCTTCTGCATTTGCTTAGGCACATTCCACTTCAATTCACATCCCAGGAAGCTGTATTTGCCTTGGGCTCTGGTTGCCACCCCGCCCCCGACCCCTCCCCAGGGAGCAAGTGGTGGGCATGAAGAAGTGTTGCCACCTTGTGAACACTTCCTGTAACTACAACTTGACCACAGGACACTCAAGGCACCTAGAATTCACAAGGCCTGGGGTTATGTGAATGACAGCTGACTTCAGGAAATGTCCTGGGGTGGGTATTGCAGAAATAAATTCCAGACACAACCAACTCTCAGGAAGTCAACTGCCACCAATACATTTTCCTCACACCCCTTAAGGAAAAACAAAATGCACCCAAACCTCCACCACAAGACACCAACCTCAGCATCTCTAATTGCTGGAGGAATGTCGATCAGAACCACAATGGGAAATCAGATCCATCAGTCACAATGCTCATCCTCACAAGTCTACAAAGAATACATGCTGGTGAGAACCTGGAGGAAAATGAATCCCCTACTCTGTATATGGGGGGAAAAAAAAGTTGGCAACTATCAGTGCAATGAACACTGTCCGAAGACCTGAAACAAAACTCTCAAGAGGCACTAATGCTAGGACTTGGCATTCCCACACCTGGGCTTATATCCCCAGAAATTCACTGATCAAAAGGAACCTGCACCCTGACCAAGACTGAAGCACAAACTCCAATAACCAAGACAGACAACCAACAAAATCTCCACCAAGAGGTTAAAGCTTGTACCAAATGTGGTCTATATATACGATGGACTGTTGCTCAGCCATACACATCCACCACTGAAATTAGGGAGTTCTGACAATGGCCGCGACACAGATGGACTTTGAAGGGTCAGACACTATAGGAAATCCATCAGGCAGAGGAAGACAGTAGTCTCTGATGTACCTTCCAGGCAAAGTAGAAACTGACACACAAAGTAACACATTTACAACCAGAAAAGAGTCAGAATTCAATGCCCAAGAAAAGGTCCCCAAGGCAGGGTGGAGTCGGGGAAGAAAAGGGAAAAACCAGGAAGACACGGAATTCTGTATCTGCAGTAGACTGTCCACAAGGACTATCTTCTTCATTTCTTCCTTCCTTCCTTCCACATATACACAGAAATCAGTATCTCTAACCTATACCCAGAAATTTGTATCTCTAGGAGGGTATCCACAGAACTTATCTCCCACCTTCACTCATTGTATACACAGAAAACTGACTCTGAGGTGTATCATCCTCAAGGACCTGATGGGAAGCCATCTGCTCCACTTCTAGGGTGAAAAATCTAGGAGAAAATACAGATCACCCCTAGATACATCATACCTGAATCATGCAGCTATACACTGACAACAGTCACAGTATTGTAAATTGACTCTACTGCAACATAACATGGGCGTGATATTAAAGAGAAGGAAAGAAAACCAGTGCTGACTTTCTTCACCCTGATCCCGCTGACTGGGGCTGCGACCCCATCCCTGGAAGCCTAAGCAGGCTTGGGTCCCACTGCTGGACTTGGGTGGCTTTGAGACAGCCTGGCAGGGTGCTCTTCATTGAACCCTTCTGAAGTGGCTGCTGTCTGCTTTGTTCTGGATCGGACCAGAGTCCCCGCGGGATCCAGGCCTCCAGGGACTTGGGGGAAAATATTACCAAGGAGATAAACCAGTCAGTCTTAAAGGAAATCAATCCTGAATATTCATTGGAAGGACTGATGCTGAAGCTGAAGCTGCAATACTTTGGCCACCTGACACGAAGAGCTGACTCATTAGAAAAGACCCTGATGCTGGGAAAGATTGAAGGCAGGAGGAGAAGGGGACAACAGAGGATGAGATGGTTGGATGGCATCACTGACTCGATGGACATGAGTTTGAGCAAGCTCCAGGAGATGGTAACAGACAGGGAAGTCAAGCACGCTGCAGTCCATGGGGTTGCAAATAGTCGGACATGACTGAGCAACTGAACAACAATTACCAAGCCTACCCGTGCCCTGGTGCTGGGCATTCCGATTCAAACCTCCTTCCTAAAGTGCAGCTTCCTGGGCACCTAAGCACCCTCAGCAGAGTGCCACGGCCCCAGTAGTGATTAGCCTGGTGGGGGCTGTGTGTGTGATGCTTTAGGGGGAAAAAGTAGTGAAACACAAGCCCTTAGGTGTTTGCTCAGGCACTCTCCACTCTAATCAACAGCCCAGGAAGCTGATTTTCTCAGGAACCACAGATGTGCATTAAAAAGTACAGCCACCTGTAAACATTTCCTGAAACTACAACTTAAGCAAAGAGGCTGACCAGCATCTCTAATTCACAAGGCCTTGGGTTTCTGTTAATGACAGCTGCCCTCAGGAAATCTCCCAGGGCAGAAATAAATTCCAAACACAACCATCTTTCAAGAAGCCAACTGTCACAGGTAAATTTTCCTCACACCCTTTAATGAAAAGGATAAAAAAAGAAACAACAATCGCAAACCTCCACCACAAGAGTAGATGTACAGCATCTCTAATTGCTGCAGGAATGCCAGCCAAAATGACAATGGAAAATCAAATCCCAGGAGTCAGACTGGCCATCCTCACAAGTCTACAAACAATAGATGCGGAAGAGAGCCAGGAGGTGAGGGAATCCCACTACCGGTGTGGCGGGAATGGACATTAACAACAACAACAACAATAAAGAACAGCGTCTGCATGTCAAAAAAAGAAAAAATTCTGTCAAGAGAGCCAAGCCTGGGATCAGACATCCCCACACCTGGGCCAATAACTTGAGAAAATCATCATTCAAAAATACACATGACCCCAACATTCACTACAGCACTACTTACAACAGCCAAAACAGAACCTGCACAATGTCCCTGACAGATTAAAAGGTAAAGAAGATGTGTTACAGATGGACAATGGACTATTAATCAACCATGAAAAAGTGATACTGAAATTATGAAATTATGCCAGTGGTCACCAGGGGGATGGACCTCGAAGGATCATACACTAAGTGAAGTCAGCCAGACTAAGGAAGACCACAGTCTTTGATGTCCCTTCTAGGAAAAAATTTTTAAAAGATACAAAGGAACTAATTTACAACCCAAAAATAGACTGGGAATTCAAACACAGAGGGTTCCAATAAAAAAAGAGAAAGGACAGGATGAATTAGGAGGTAGGGACTTACATATACACAGAAATCTGTAGCTGTAATAGATAATCCAAAAGGATTATCTCTTTCCTTCCTTCTATATATACACAGAAATCTGTATGTCTAATAGATGCTCAAAACAGGCCTGATGTTCAGCAAGTGGAACTTTGCGTGACCTTCCACAATAACCTCTGTGGTAAAAGAATCCAAAAGAGAACAGACACGCTGTATCTATATGTCATAACTGAATCAGGCGGTTGTACACTGGCGGCAAGCACAAAACTGCAAACTGACTGTACTCCAACATAGCTTCAGCATGACATTAAAGAAAACAAAAGGAAAAAAAGCAGTGCCTAATTTATTCCCTACACCCTCCCTGGTTTGGGCTGCTATCCCATCCCTGGAGCCTGAGCAGGCTTGTGTCTCATGTCTGGGTTGGGGTGGGGTTGAGACGATCAAAATTTTTTAAAAGATGAGTAACCTTATGATTTCAGATCCACAAAATACAATAGCCGAGACTGGGAATCAAGCTAACTGTAGAAGCACAGGTGAATGTATACAGACAATGGGGTACATATACCCAATGCAGTATTTCTCAACCATAAAGAAGTAGGAAATAATGCCAAATCCAGCTTTGGGAAACAAAGTAGAGATGATCATTCCGAATGAAGTAAGGGACACAGGGAGAGACAAGTATCAGTATCATATGGTATCACCTCTAGGGGTAATCTAAAGATGGATACCATTGAACTTCTTGCCCAGAAACAGAGCCTCACATACTTAGAAAAGAAACTTCCAGTCACCAAGATATAAAGATGTGGGGCATGGAGAAATTAGTTGCTTCAGACTAATATATGCACACTACTATTTTAAAAAGACTAGGACCCACTGTATAACACAGGGACAATTACTCTACACTCTGTAATAACCTATATGGAAAAGAAACCTCAATATATATAAATATATACATCTGTGTATTAATAGAAGTGAAACTAGTTGTGGTAAAAGGAAAAAAAAAAAAAACCCACCCACAAGACTGTAAATCACCTATATACTCCAGTTCAAACGATGAGATAAAAACACAAAAAATGAAAAAGAAATGCTGACTCTATTTCCCTCAGGACTTAGTGACCTGGGCTGCTGTTATATCCCTGGAATCTGATTGGCTTAGGTCCCAAGGTTGGAGTATCCTGGGGCTGAGAGAGCTGAGAGCATGTGGCAGACAGTGTGCCTCTGAAATGAACCTTGAGTGCCTGTGGCCCTCCAGATACAGGCGGGATAATTTACTAGATTGGACTTAACATATACACATTAATATATATCAACCAGATGATCAAAAAGGACTTACTGAATAGCATAGGGAAATTTATTGAACACACTGTAATCACCTATATGCAAAAAAGAACCCAAAAGAGAACAGATAAATGTCTATGTATTAATACAACTGAATCAAGTTCCTATACACCTGAAACAAACACAATATCAGAAATCAATTATATTTCAATAGAAAATAACAAGGAAATTGCAGGGGGAAAAAAGAGTGCAGCGTGAAGAAGTGCTGTCACCTTGAGGCCATTTTCTGCTACAACACCATGAAGAACTGCAGCCGGGCATTTAATACTCAGGAGGATCCAGGTTGTCGTTCAGGTGCTAAGTCTTTATGACCCTGTGGACTGCAGCATGCCAAGCTTCCCTGTCCTTCACCATCTCCCGGAGTCTTCTCAAACTTATGTCCGTTGGATCAGTGATGCTTTCTAACAATCTCATCCTCTGCTGCCCCCTTCTGTTTTTGCCTTCAATCTTTTCCAGCATCAGGGTCTTTTCCATGAGTTGACTGTCCACATCAAGTGGCCAAGAATGGAAGCTTCAGCTTCATAAGTCCTTCCAATGAATATTCAGGGTTGATTTCCTTATGAATGCCTGGTTTGATCACCTTGCTGTTCAAGGGGCTCTCAAGAGTCTTCTTCAACACCACAGTTCAAAAGCATCAGTTCTTCGGTACTCAATCTTTTTTATGGTCCAACTCTCACATCCATACATGATTACTGGAAAAACCATAGCTTTGACTATGCAGACTTTGTCGACAAAGTGATGTCTCCATTTTTTAATATGCTGTCTAGGTTGCTCGTACCTTTCCTTCCAAGGAGGAAAGCATCTTTTAATGTATATAAATGAACTTCTTTCCCAAAGAGATTCAGACTCACAGACTTAAAAAGTAAACGTCTGGTCACCAGTTAAGAAAGATGTGGGTCAGGGAGAAACAAGCTGCTTCAGACTAACGTATGTATGCACACTACTATTTATAAAATAAGTCACTGGCACCCACTGTGTAACACAAGGAAACTTATGTCACTCTCTGTAATAACCTATATGGAAAAGGAACTTGAAAAAATATATATACATCCATGTAGAAGTGAATCAAGTTGCATTAGATTGAAAAGGGAAAAAAAAAAGACCCACAGATTATAATTCACCTATATACTCCAGTTCAAATTATAGGATAAAAACATTTTTTTAAAAAACTGACTCTATTCCCCTCAGGCCATAGTGACCTGGGCTGGTGTCACATCCCTGGAGCCTAATTGTCTTGGGTACTGAGGCTGGAGTGTCCTGGGGCTGAGAAAGCTAGGAGCGTGTAGCAGGCAGTGTGCCTCCACAATGGACCTGGAATGCCTCTTGCCCTCTGCAGGACCCCTAACCTCTAACCTCCTAATACAAGTGGGAAAGATTAAGAATTTGGAATTAACATATACACTGTAACATATACCAAATAGATGATCAAAAAGTTAACTACCGAATAGCATGGGAAAGTTTATGAACACATTGTAATCACCTATATATGAAAATGAACCCGAAGAGAATAAACAAACATCTATGCATAACTGAATCACATATCTGCACTGCTGAAACAAACACATCAGAAATCAAGGATATTCCAACATAAAATAACAAGGAAACTAAAGACTTTATTTTGGGGGGCCCCAAAATCACTGCAGATGGTGATTGCAGCCATGAAATTAAAAGACACTTACTCCTTGGAAGGAAAGTTATGACCAACCTAGATAGCATATTGAAAAGCAGAGACATTACTTTGCCAACAAAGGTCCGTCTAGTCAAGGCTATGGTTTTTCCTGTGGTCATGTATGGATGTGAGAGTTGGACTGTGAAGAAAGCTGAGCGCTTTAGAATTTATGCTTTTGAACTGTGGTGTTGGAGAAGACTCTTGCAAGTCCCTTGGACTGCAAGGAGATCCAACCAGTCCATTCTAAAGGAGATCAGTCCTGGGTGTTCTTTGGAAGGAATGATGCTAAAGCTGAAACTCCAGTGCTTTGGCCACCTCATGCGAAGAGTTGACTCACTGGAAAAGACTCTGATGCTGGGAGGGATTGGGGGCAAGAGGAGAAGGGGATGACAGAGGATGAGATGGCTGGTTGGCATCACCGACTCGATGGACATGAGTCTGAGTGAACTCCGGGAGATGGTGATGGACAGGGAGGCCTGGCGTGCTGCGATTCATGGGGTCGCAAAGAGTCGGACACGACTGAGCGACTGAACTGAACTGAAAAAAAGAATGGGGCCTGAAGAAGTGCTGCTCCCTGGTGGCCTTTCAGTTTAACAACATCCAAAAAGTAGTGCCACTTGGTATTTAATACACACAAGGATCAAGGGGCGGTAGTAAAAAACATCTACCTTCGAGAAATGTCCTAGGTGCTGTCATTGAAAAAATAATTCAAGACAGGTGTTCAAGTGGCCGATTTCAAAAGGTAAATTTAACTCACACCCTGTAAAAGAATCATATGAAAAGATGCTAACATCACTAAATTAAAGATATGCAAACCAAAACTACAATGAGGTATTTCCTCATATGGTTCACAATGGCCATTGTCCAAAAGCCAACAAACAATAAATGCCAGAGAAAGTGTGGAAAAAGGGATCCCTCCCACACTGTTAGTGAAAAAGGTGAATTAGTAACAGCCACTATGAAGAACAGGGTGCAAGTTTTTTTTTAGATACGGTAATAAGAATGAAATTAGAATACCCCCTAACAGTATACACAAAAATAAACTCCAAATAGATTAAAGACCCAAATAAAAGGACAGATAATATGAAATTCTTAAGGAAAAAAGCAGAATACACTTTGACATAAAATGTGGCAAGTTCTTCTTTGACCCACCTCTTAGAATCATGAAAAATAAAACATAAATAAATGGGACCCAATTCCACATAAAGGCACTGGCACAGCAGAGGAAACCATAAACACACGAAAAGACAAACCTCATAATGGAACTAATGTGTGCAAACAAAGACACTCACGAGGAATTTATCTCCAAAACACACAAACAGCTTATGCACCTCAATATCAAAGAAACAACCCAAACAGGGGCACAAGATTTAAATGGATCTTTCTCCAAAGAAGACATAGTGATGGCCATGAAACACATGAAAAGACGCTCAGCATCTCTAAGTGTTAGAGAACTGTGAAGCAGAAGTGCAATGGGGCATTGCCTCACACAGGTCAGAATGGTCATCATAGAAAATCTACCATAAGAAATGTTGGAGAGGATGTGAAGGAAAAAGATCCCTCCCACATGCTGAAAGTCAGTAAATCCACAAAAGAGAACAGGACAAAGGTTCATTAAAAACTAAACAGAGAAGTACCGTATAACCCAGCAATCCCATTTCCTGGGCACAGATCCAGGGAAAACCGTAATTTTAAAAGACAGCTGCTCCCCAACGTTCATGACAGCACTGTGTACAAGAGCCAAGACTTGGAAGCAACCTAAATGGGTAAGGACAGATGAATGGGAAAACAAGATGGGGTACACACACACAGAGCAATATCACTCAGCCATAAAAAGGGTGACATCATGCCATGTTCAGCAACAAGGAACAAATTAAGACAATCATATGAAGTGAAGTGAGACACAGAAAGACAAGTATCATATGATATCACTTTAGTGATGGATTCTAAAAATGGAAACAAATGAACTTCTTTACCAAACAGAAATACCCTCAGGACATAGCAAAGTACCTTATGGTTACCAAAAGGGAAATTGGTAGGCAGAGGAAATAAGAAGGTGGAGATGAATATACATACACGACTCTTTGTAAAATAATCAACAAGAACCCACTATAGAATGAGGACTCCCATTCAACACTGTATAAACACCCTAAAACAAAAACAAACACATCCTACAACATTGTAAGTCACTCTACACCAATACAAATTACAAAAAGAGAATGCTGACTCTCTTCCCTTCAGGCCTTAGTGACCTGGGCTGCTGTCACATCCCTGAAGCCCGGGCAGGCTTGGGTCCCTTGGAAGGACCGTCTTGGGGCTGAAGGAGCTGGGGAAGATGTGCCTGTCAATGAGCCCTTCCCCATGCACCTGGTGTGCCTGTTCCTCTCTGCACCAGCCCACAATCTCCAGATCCAGGCGGGTCCTCCTGCAGCAAAACTACACCTACTGCACCCACAGGATGTGGAGCCTCTGGGCTGGAAGAGATGTGAAAAGACCCCTGGGCTCCATGTTTCCAGGTGACGGGGTTCCCACCTCCAGCCTCCTTCCTTAGGGTCACCCCACCTATAATGAAAGCACCCACCACAGAGTAGTGTTGCAGGAACTGGGATGTCTCCAGGGGAAAGGGGTAAGGGAGGAAGAAGGAATGGGACACAAGCCTTGGGTGTTTCTTCTGGCACATGCCACTCTAATGGACAATCCAGGAACAGGACTTTCCCTAAGGCTCTGGTTCCCCCAGTAACCAGGGAGGGGGCCCAAAGGCATGCTGCCACCTCGTAGCCATTTCCCACAACAGTAAGTGAAATCTTTGCTCACAGGCACTTAATAGTCACTAGGCCTGTGGGCTATAAGGAAAAAACACCTGCCCTCAAGAGGTGTCCTAGGGGAGGTCAACAGAAAAAAATTAAAAACAGAGCAGGCGTTCAAGAAGCCAATTTGAATAAGTAAGTTTAACTCACACTGTTTAAAAAAATCACATGTAAAGATGTCAACATCACTAAACGTGAGAGAAACGCAAATCAAAACTTCAAGGAGGTATCACCTCACACCAGTCACAATGGCCACAGGAGGCAACTACAAACAATAAGTGCTGGAGAGGGTGTGGAGCGAAGGGAACCCTCCTACACTGATGCTGGGAATGGAAACTGGGAGCAGCCACGGCGGAGGACACAGGGCAGTTCCTTAGCAGCGAAAATGAGAAGGAGATTAGAATGCTCCCTAACACCAGACACAAAAATAAACTCAGAATAGGTTAAAGACCGAAATAAAAGGACAAATAACATGAAACTCTTGAGGAAAAGAGCACATACCTTGACATAAAAATGCAGCAAGTTCTTTTCTGATCCACCTCAAAAAATCATGAAAAGAAAACAAAAATAAACAAATGGGACCTAATAAACATTAAAACCATCTGCACAGCAAAGGAAACCATCAGTGAAAGAAAAAAACAACCTTCAGAATGGAAAAAAATTCTTACAAACAAAGATACCTATAGGGAATTTCTCTTCAACACATACAAACCACTAGTACAGCTCAATACCAAAAAACAAACAATCCAATAAAAAGTCGGCCAAAGAATAAATGCACATTTCTCCAAAGAAGTCATAGAGATGGCCATAAAGCACATGAAATGATGCTCAGCATCACTAGTTCTTAGAGAAAGGCAAATCAAATGTACAATGAGGTATCACCTCACATTGATCAGAATGGCCACATCAAAAACCCTACAACAATAAAGTCTGCAGAGGGTGTGAAAAAAAGGGAACTCTCCTACACTGTTGATGGGAGTGTAAATTGGTACACACACTAGGGAGCACATTATGCTGCCGCTAAGTCGCATCAGTCGTTTCCGACTCTGTGTGACCCCATAGACGGCAGCCCACCAGGCTCCCCCGTCCCTGGGATTCTCCAGGCAAGAACACTGGAGTGGGTTGCCATTTCCTTCTCCAATGCATGAAGGTGAAAAGTGAAAGTGAAGTCGCTCAGTCGTGTCCAACTCTTCGCAACCCATGGACTGCAGCCTTCCAGGCTCCTCCATACATGAGATTTCCCAGGCAAGAGTACTGGAGTGGGGTGCCATTGCCTTCTCCAAGGGAGAACATTATGGAGGTTCTTAAAAAACCAAACATAGAAGTACTCAGTGACCCAGCAATCCCATACCTAGGCACAGATCCAGAGGAAAACAAAATTTAAAAAGACACCTGCACCAAAAGATCATGGCAGCACTAGGTACAATAACCAAGACACAGAAGTAACTAAAGTATACTGGACAGATGAATGAATATAGAATATAGAAAATAGGGTACCACCCCCCAATGCAATATTGGTGGTGGTTTAGTTGCTAAGTCATGTCCGACTCTTCCGAACCCATGGACTGTAGCCTACCAGACTCCTCTGTTCATGGGATTTTCCAGGCAAGAATACTGGAGTGGGTTGCCATTTCCTTCTCCAGGGGATCTTCCCGACCCAGGAATTGAGCCCAGGACTCCTGCATTGCAGGCAGATTCTTATCAACTGAGCTACAAAGGAAGGCCAATGCAGTATTACTCAGACATAAAGAAGGATGAAATAATGCCATTTCCAAATACAGGGAAGAAACTAGAGATAATCAAACTAAGTGAAGAAAGTGAGAGAGAAAAACAAGTACAGGATATTACTTCTGGTGGAATCTAAAAATAGATACAAATAAACTTCTTTACAAAAGAAAAACAGCCTCATAGAAAAGAAACTCATGGTTACCAAAAAAGAAAGGCAGAAAGACAGGGAGTAATTCGCTGGTTCATATCAATATATACACCTTAAAACAGATGCTAAAGGGCTCTTAATAGTCACAGGTTCGAGAGGGCTATAAATGACACCTGCTCTCAAGAAATGTCCTGGGGTAAATCACTGGGAAAACAAATTCCAAACAGGGCCAACTTTCAAGAAGCCAGATTCAATAGGTAAACTGTTCTCACAAGATGTAAAATAATAATAAAAGCACGTGCAAAGATAGTCCACATCATTAATTGTTCAATCAATGCCAATCAAAAATACAATGAGGTATCACCTCATACTGGTCACAATGGCCATCATCGAAAAGGTCTACAAAGAATCATTACTGTAGAAAATGTACAGGAAATGGAATCCTCCTACAATCTTGGTGGGAATGTAAATGGTGAAACCACTATGGAAAACAGCACGGAGGTTCCTTGAAACACTAACGTAGATCCTACAATCCCATTCCTTGGCTTAGGTCCAGAGAAAATCTCACCATTCAAAAGGACATGTGCACCTTGATTTTCAGGGCAGCACTATTTACAATAGTCAAGACACAGAATCCACCAAAATGTCCATGGACAGAAAAATGAAGACTATGTGGTACATCTGTACACTGGAATGCTGCTCAGCCATAAAACAGAATGAAATAAGGATGCTGGCAGGGGTGTGGATATACCGAGAAACAATCATACTACAAATACTTTTCAGAGAGGAAAGGACAAATATCCTAAGATATCAAATACAGGTGGGATCTATAAGTTCATACCACTGAACTAATTTATAAAATAGAAACAGACTCACAGACTGAGAAAACCAAATTATGATTATCCAAAGAAAGAAGGGACAGGTAAATTAAGAGTTTGGGGTGAAAATATACACGCTAGTATATATCAGGTTGATAATGAAAAAGGGCCTACTGAATAGAACTGAGGACTCTACTGAACAAACTGTAATAACCTATATGAGGAAAATAACAGAAAAAGAATAGATATACATCTATGTATAACTGAATCAAGTTCATGTACACATAAAACATTGGGGATCAATTCTACCCCAATATAAAATAACGATAAATTACAAATTAAAGTATATGAACTTGGTCTAGAGGACACCAGACAGTGGTAACCCTATGAATTAGATATATGACATGCTATGATATTAATATGACACCACCAAAGGTCTTCACTCAGCAGAACATAAAGCAGCAACTCACTCAAAGGTTCCTGACCTCTTGTAAATGCGACAAGATGAAGAGAAGAAAAAGGACCACAGGTTAATCAGGGTAACACCCTCCATTCAGATGTTGGAAATCCCAGAGGCGGCAAGACACACTGAGGGAAAGAACAGATACGGGGTCTCCGAGTACAGGATCTGGACCCATGTGAATGGGGTGAGACCCACAGTCTCCAGACCCTGTGCCTGGGGTCACACATTCACAGTCTCCAGGGTGAGCCCCCCTCCCCAGACCCTGCACCTGGGGTGGCACAACCCTTGGTTAGGACACCAGGTCTCTGCTGGATGGGCCCCAAGGCGGAAACAAGTGGGTTCCTGTAATTTCCTGGGATGGTAGAAAGAAGTGTAGAGTTGGTCTCCTCTCCCCAGACTTGCCCCAGAGAAGTCTTCCTCTTTTCCTTGGTTCTGTCTATTAACTACTTTTACAGCTGTCACAATAACGTTGAACACACTACCTTGGTTCTGGCAGGCTCGGTCCTCTTGTCCCGCTGAGGTGCTGAGAAAACCCGTTGGGCACAGGGCTGGAAGACAAGGGGCAGGTCTGGTCTCTGCTGAGTATGGACTGTCTACTAGAAGGAGATCACAGCAGCAACCTCACCTGCTGCCCACTGGCTTTTTGCCTGATCCATGTGCCCTGCAATCCATTCACCAAGTGAATCTGTCTCCCTTCTCGCCATGCTCGTGCCAGTGAACTGGAATAATTACCAGGTAGCCACTTGAGGAGTCTCCAGGCGCCCTGGGGAGGGTGAACTCGGCATGGGGAAAGACCAAGAGCCCTACTGCAGCACTGACCCATGAGAGGGCCATGGAAGTCGACTCAGAGAAGAGCATGGCTACCCAGAGAAGCCCCCCTTAGCTCCGGAACCCAGACATCTGAGCACTGACATCAGACGCAGGCACAGAGTGTTTCAGGACCGAGGCCACGCCGGGTTCTCTATGTCCTGGTGCACACAGAACATGATCAATCCAAATGTTCTCATTGTAGAAAGCACATGGTCTCATCTAACATAATCAGTGTAGACAGGACTTGAAAAGGAAAAGTGAAAGTGTTAGTCCCTCAGTTGTGTCCCACTCTTTGCGACCCCATGGACTGTAACCCACCAGGCTCCTCTGTGCATGGGATTCTCCAGAATCCAACAATACTGGAGTGGGCAGTATATTTCCAGGGGATCTCCCCAACCTAGGGATTGAACCCAAGTCTCCTGCATTGCAGGAAGATCCTTTACCAGCTGGGCCACCAGGGAAGGCCATAGACAGGACTTAGGTCTAAATCTACCATGTATGACAGACAGAAGTTGGTCAGGTTTCAAATGACTTAAAGCTGCTCTCCTAGGAGGCACAGGTGCAAGTAGGGTCTCTCATTGTTGAACAGGGGGGTCTCACCCTCATGTGGGAACTAGGATGTACATTTCTTGCAAAAAAAAAAAAATCATTAATGAGCTCCACACTTCACAATTCACCCACATCAGGAAACTGAAATAACCTGTGTCTTTAAACATTTCAATGGGCAAAACAAAAATGTTACCAATTTCTCTGGCCATAGGATGATCAGGATCCAGAGCAGAGCCTGAAATTTCTTAGAGTACAAGCCCAGTGTCCTGTGAAGACAGACAGGATGTGACCTGATTCCAGCATCCTAGGCTTCCAGCAGGAGGCAGCCACATTGGAAGCCTTCTGGAAAAGTATATTCTTTATTATTTTTTAATTTTTTAATTGAAGGATAATTACTTTACAGAATTTTGTGGGTTTCTGTGATACATCAACAAGAATCAGCCATAGGCACACCCGTGTCCCTCCTCTCCCAGACCTCCCTCCCATCCCCTCCCCACCCCACCCTTCAGCCAGTCACAGAGCCCCTGTTTGAGTTCCCTGAGTCATACAGCACATTCCCATTGGCTATCTGTTTTACACATGGTATTATAAACTTCTATATTACTCTCCCCATACATCTCCTTCTCCCTCCTCTCCTCCCACCTTGTCCATAGGTCTGTTCTCTATGTTTGTTTCTCCATTGTCTCCCTGAAAATAAATTCATCAGTGCCATCTCTTCAGAGTCCATATATATGTGTCAGTATACAATATTTATATTCTCTTTCTGACTACTTCACTGTATAATGGGATGCAGTCTGAAAAGTATATTCTTTATCAGAATACAAATATATTCTTGAAATTGCAAGCACACTAGTTATTATTTGCAAACCTAGACTAAAATATTCTTAAAAACTTGGCACCCTGATCTTTGCAGTTCCCATTGGTACCTTCACGTTCAAATTTTCTGGGTAGAAACAAGCCAACCTTTCAAATTAGTTTCCTCTAATTCTGTTATTTGTTATTATATGAATGCAAGGTCACACTTGAAAAAAATACAAGAAAATTTCTGCAAATAATTAGTGACTCAAAGAGCCCACAAGCTGCATATACTTTGCCTTCTAAGTTTTTCTCCCTAAACAAACCTAAAAAAAATTGGCTCCCTGACTTGCTTGCTTCTCTGTTCAAACTGAGCTAAAATGAAATTGATATTCATATCAACAAGTTAGAGTTTTGAGTTTTGAGATGTGATACCAGGGTAACAGGGGCTGCAAACCACATTCTTAAAACATAGCTTAATTTCAAATTGGATTTAATTACACTAAGTGGTTACATGGAGTATGAACCAAGAGCCTAAATATAGCAGGCAATGTGTGAAGACAAATTTGATATCTCATATGTGAGAGTAAGGGCTTCCCTAGTGGTTCAGACAGTAAAGAATCTGCCTGCAATGCAGGAGACCTGGGTTTGATGCCTGGGTCAGGAAGATCCCCTGGAGAAGGGAATGGCTTCCCACTCCAGTACTGTTGCCTTGAGAACTCCATGGACACAGGAGCCTGGCAGGCTACAGTCCATGGGGTCACAAAGAGTGGGACATGACTGAGCAACTAATACTTTGACTTTTCTTTTTTTTTTATGTGAGAATAAAAGTTTCTTGTCAAATCTGCAGCTGGTATGCACAAATTGTTTTAGAATACTCTCCAACATAGATTGTCTCTAAGCCTGGTTAAGTGTGAAATTTATGAATTAAGAGGTGATCTATTCATTCCAGGCAGGAATAGTACATTACTTTCACCAGTCTGTAAAACTTACACATAATCCACTCAAAATTTCAAGTAACAAAACATCTATCTTAAATTTATAGGCTCCTGGAAAATTACAGGCTCTCATATTGTGTTCTATAAGGAAACATTTCCGCTGCCCTTTCTGTTAACGACTTTTCATAGTAACACTTTAATGCCTCAGTTGCTGATATTATTACCAAGATAAACTTGTCCTCCTGGGTGAGAGAGGTGATTTGCTCCATTGCGATTGCTCTCTGGTCACATGGGTGTCCCAATTTCTAGTTATGTCCCTACATTCACTTTTTCTTTTTGTATCCATCCAATTCTGCTTCTCAGATCTTCACAACACCCAATAATAAATACCTAGAGTCCCTTGGACTGCAAGGAGATCAAACCAGTCAATCTTAAAGGAAATCAATCCTGAATATTCATTAGAAGGACTGATGCTGAAGCTGAAGCTCCAATACTTCTGATGTAAAGAGCCGACTCATTAGAAAAGACCGTGATGCTGGAGAAGACTGAAGGCAGGAGGAGAAGGGGATGACAGAGGACGAGATGGTTGGATGGCATCACCAACTCAATGGACATGAGTTTGAGCAAGCTCCAGGAGATGGTGAAGGACAGGGAAGCTTGGCCTCCTGCAGTCCATGGGGTCACAAAGAGTGACTGAACAAAACCAACAACAAGTTTGGATTATATTAAGCACTCTTTCCATAGCTTTTCCCATATCAAAGGATTCAGAAGATGGTGAAGCAGGGAGAAGGGTTGAGATTTTAAATGATTTATAAGGCCCCTAAAAAAAAAAAATTAGACTGAGAAATCCTAGCATTTACTGGTCTATACAAATACTTCCCTGGTGGCTCAGACAGTAAAGTGTCTGCCTGCAATGTGGGAGACCCGGGTTCAATTCCTGGGTCAGGAAGATGCCCTGGAGAAGGAAATGGCAATCCACTCCAGCACTCTTGCCTGGAAAATCCCATGGACGGAGGAGCCTGATAGGCTACAGTCCATGGGGTCACAAAGAGTCGGGACTGAGCCACTTCACTTTCACTTTCACAAATGAATTACAATGTGTCTTTTTTATGAAATTGCAACAAATGACTAGAGTTGCAACAAAATTAAGAGACTTTTATTTGGGATGATTTGAGTTGAAATAGGCTGCTGCTGCTAAGTCACTTCAGATCAGATCAGTCGCTCAGTCGTGTCCGACTCTTTGCAACCCCATGAATCACAGCACGCCAGGCCTCCCTGTCCATCACCAACTCCCGGAGTTCACTCAGACTCACGTCCATCGAGTCAGTGATGCCATCCAGCTATCTCATCCTCTGTTGTCCCCTTCCCCTCTTGCCCCCAATCCCTCCCAGCATCAGAGTCTTTCCCACTGAGTCAACTCTTCGCATGAGGTGGCCAAAGTACTGGAGTTTCAGCTTTAGCATCAGTCCTTCCAAAGAAATCCCAGGGCTGATCTCCTTTAGAATGGACTGGTTGGATCTCCTTGCAGTCCAAGGGACTCTCAAGAGTCTTCTCCAACACCACAGTTCAAAAGCATCAATTCTTTGGCGCTCAGCCTTCTTCACAGTCCAACTCTCACATTCATACATGACCACAGGAAAAACCATAGCCTTGACTAGACGAACCTTTGTTGGCAAAGTAATGTCTCTGCTTTTGAATATGCTATCTAGGTTGGTCATAACTTTCCTTCCAAGGAGTAAGCGTCTTTTAATTTCATGGCTGCAATCACCACCTGCAGTGATTTTAGAGCCCAGAAAAATAAAGTCTGACAATGTTTCCCCATCTATTTCCCATGAAGTGATGGGACCGGATGCCATGATCTTCGTTTTCTGAATGTTGAGCTTTAAGCCAACTTTTTCACTCTCCACTTTCACCTTCATCAAGAGGCTTTTTAGTTCCTCTTCACTTTCTGCCATAAGGGTGGTGTCATCTGCATATCTGAGGTTATTGATATTTCTCCCGGCAATCTTGATTCCAGCTTGTGTTTCTTCCAGTCCAGTCATGTCCAACTCTGTGCAACCCCATAGACAGAAGCCTACCAGGCTCTGCCATCCCTGGGATTCTCCAGGCAAGAACACTGGAGTGGGTTGCCATTTCCTTCTCCAATGCATGAAAGTGAAAAGTGAAAGTGAAGTCACTCAGTCATGCCCAACTCTTAGCGACCCCATGAACTGCAGCCTACCAGGCTCCTCCATCCATGGGATTTTCCAGGCAAGAGTACTAGATGAGTGCATATGAGGATGTATGGGATTATACATACTTAAGGAGGTATCAACAAGTATGTATACATAAGTTGATAAAGTATACCTTTGTAAACAAAGCTAAAACATTTAACTATCTTTTTCACTATCTGATCCTTCCAGAATTTGCTATCTCCACCTGACTCCCCTATGGACTTGATGGTTTACTGCCAAGAGATTAAAACTAGTTACACAAATAATGGTTAAATGTGTTCTCTTTGTTTTGAAATTGTTTCTGTCTCTCTCTTGTATGATCTTCTAAATGCTACTGTCTGTATCACTTATTTTGTCTACTTTATAAGATTGTCTCTTGCATTATCCACTGTGTAGCAAGGCCTCTGCATAGAGATACTTTATATATTTCAAAATAGAGAAAGGAATACGTCATGACTGTATATCGTCACTTTGCTTATTTAATTCATATGCAGAGCACATCATGCGAAATGCTGAGCTGGATGAATCATAAGCTGGAATCAAGATTGCCGGGAGATATATCAACAACCTCAGATATGCAGATGATGCCATTCTAACGGCAGAAAGTGAAGAGAAACTAAAGAGCACCTTGATGAGGGAGAAAGAGGAGGGTGAAAAAGCTGACTTAAAACTCAACATTAAAAAAACTAAGATCATGGCAACTGGTCCCATCACTTCATGGCAAAAAAGAAGGGAAAAAAAACAGAAGTGGTGGCAGATTTATTTTCTTGGCTCCAAAATCACTGCAGACAATGACTGCACCACGAAAGTAAAAGACATGTGCTCTTTGGAAGAAAAGCTATGACAAACCTAGACAGCAAATTAAAAAGCAAAGTCATCACTTTGCCAACAAAAGTCTGCTGTGGCTGTAGGTGCCCTCCATCCACCCCACAGAGCAGAGACCAGTCCCCTTACAGATTGTCACTAAATTAAGTCCTATGGACCCCGCTCAGTCCCTAGTCTGGCCGGGGCTCTGCCTCAACAGGGAAGGTTTCCTTCTTCCATTAGGAGTAGGTGATAATCAGTAGATGACTATGAAACCAAAGCCGAGACCAACACAGCACAGGCTTTATTCAGAGGCCAAAGAGTGCATTAGTGAGAACTAAGTTCTCAGGTCAACTTCTCACCCACCTGGAGAGAGTGGCTTGATTATAAAGGGTAAGGGCAAAGAAGGGGTAGTGAGGCTAATGATGGGGAACCAGGTGCATTAGGGGGAGGGGCAGGGCTTTTCCAAGGGAGTGAGATGCCACCTCCTTTTTTATCATTTTTTGGTTCTACCTGTCTGGTCAGGGCAAGGTAGGTGTGTCACCTAGTATGATAATACAGTAAAATCAACATACAATGAGACTCGAGGTCTGTTGGAGGTCAGATTCGTGGCCATCTTGGTCCCAGCTGGTTCCATCTGGTTTTCTTTCTTGGTAGCTTCTTCTCTTGTCTCTGGACTCCTTTAAAGACTTCTGTTAACCCCTGCTAAAGGTAGGGGTTGGAGGGTTGTGAGCAAGGACATCCCTTTTAAAGGTGGGTTCACGGGTTTTCAGCAAGGGCCTGGAGCAGCTCTGATAACAAGCCGAGGCTGAGATGGGCAATCGATCTGACACCTGCACGAGGCTAAGGCCAGATGGGGAGGCAGTGAGCAGGGGGCAGGCAGTCAAGGGAGGTTCTGTGTTTACAGAGATGTGAACGTGGGTCCAGATGCTCACTGCCTGCAGACCCTGCTGCAGAACCTGACTTCTCTGGAAGACACTGGGTGGGGAGGGGGTATTCAGGCAGCAGGGAAGACAGCTTGCTCTGGATGTTCATGTGGGGAAGAGGGACACAGCAACAGGGGCTCCGCCTGCAAACCCCAGAACCACCCCAAGATCAGCTCCAGAACTGCTCCTGGAGTGGCAAGGAGAAGCGGGTCTCCCATCTACTAGACATGGAGGAAGGGGGGAGGTGGGCAGGTCTGGGTCTTCATTGCGGCAATGGCTTTTTCTCTTGCAACAAGCAGGGGGCTACTCTCTAGTTGAGGTGCACGAGCTTCTCATTGCACTGGCTTCTCTTGTTGCAGAGCTCAGGCTCCAGAGCACGTGGGCTTCAGTAGTTGTGGTAAATGGGCTTATCTGTTCCATGGTATGTGGGATCTTCAATCCCACACAGGGATTGAACCCATATCCCTTGCACTGGCAGGCGAATGCTCAGCCACTGGACCACCAGGGAAGTCTGGCACCACGTTCTTTGACTTCAATCTTGGCAATATTTTCTGGATCTGTCTTATCAGCAAGGGTAACAAAAGCAGAGTAAACCAATGGGACTCTATCCAACTGAAAAGCTTTTCAGTGGTGACAAAGGAAACCCTCCACAAAATGAAAAGGCAGCCTACTGCATGTGAGACAATACTTGCAAACCATACATGCAAAAAAAAAAGAGTTCATATTCAAAATAGACCAAGAATTCACACAATTCAAACTCCAAAGACTGAAAACACAATTTAAAACTTGGCAGAAGATTAACGTATATGCATGGATCAGTTCAATTCAGTTCAGTCGCTCAGTCGTGTCTGACTCTTTGCAACCCCATGAATCGCAGCACGCCAGGCCTCCCTGTCCATCACCAACTCCCGGAGTTTACCCAAACTCATGTCCATCAAATCAGTGATGCCATCCAGCCACCTCATCCTCTGTCGTCCCCTTCTCCTCCTGCCCCCAATCCCTCCCAGCATCAGGGTCTTTTCCAATGAGTCAACTCTTCGCATGAGGTGGCCAAAGTACTAGAGTTTCAGCCTCAGCATCAGTCCTTCCAATGAACACCCAGGACTAATCTCCTTTAGAATGGATACTATCTATAAAATAGAGAACTAATAAGAACCTACTGAATAGCAACAGGGAACCCTACTCAGTGCTTTATGATGACCTAAATGGGAAGGAAATCAAAAGAGATACACATATACGTATAGCTGATTCACTTTGCTGTACAGCAGAAACATTGATAAGCAACTACACTCCAATAAAAATTACTTTTTTTTAAGTTTTTTCATCATTAAAAACCCAACTCTTAGCTTTAATCTTTTATAGTTTTCCTGTTCTCTATTGTATTTATTTCTCTTCTAAACTTTATTTTCTCCTTCTAATTTTGGTTCAAGTTTTTCAATAGTTCCTTGAAATCTAAGCATGCTTATTGGAGATTTTTTTCCCTTCTTAATGCAGGCATTTATCACTATAAACTTCTAGTGATAAAACTAGATAAACTCCCTCCTAGTACTGCTTTTACTGCATCTCACAAATTTTGGTAATTTGTTTTCATTTTTGTCTCAAGATACTTTTAAATTCACTTTTTATTTCTTCTTTGGCCCACTGATTATTCAAAGTGTGTTGTTTGATTTTCACCTATTTGTGAATTTTCCAGTTTTCCTTCTACTGTTGATTTCTAGTTTTCTTTCACTGTGGTCAGAAAAGATTCTTGAAATATCAGTCTTAAGACTTGTGACTTGAGAATGTGCCATACATACTTGTGAAGAATGTACACCCTGCTGTTGGGCTAAAAGTTCTACATACGTTGGTTAGGTCCATTTGGTCTATGGTGTTGTTATACAAGTCCACTGGTTTTTTTGGGGGGGTGGGGGATCATTAGTTCTGTTAGATCTATCCATTATCGAAAGTGGATAGTATAGTCTCCACTATAGTTGTATGGTTATTTCTCCCTTCAGTTTAGTATATGCAGAAAACTCCAGTTAATGGATATAGATACTCAGCTACCAAGCATGTGGTGCTATCATCCTCTCCTTAAGACTTTGACCTTAATCCCATCCTAACCCTAACTTCTGACCCTAACCTTAACCCCTAAAGGAAATCAGTCCTGAATACTCATTGGAGGGAATAATGCTGAGACTGAAGCTCCAATACTTTGATCACCTGATGAAAAAAACTGATTCACTAGAAAAGACCCTGATGCTGGGAAAGACTGAAGGCAGGAGGAAAAGGGGACAACAAAGGACAAGATGCCTGGATGGCATCACCACCTCAATGTACGTGAGTTTGAGCAAGCTCCGGGAGATGGTGAAGGACAGGGAAGTCAGGCGTCCTGCAGTCCACGGGGTCGTAAAGAGTCAGACACACTGAGCAATTGAACAAACAAAATTAACCCCTACCCTTCACTTTACCTCAGAACCTTAACCCTAATTAAATTCTTAATTTTAATTCTCTAAATAGTGGGGGAGGGGTCAAAAAATTTTTTAAATTTCTCTAAATAAGAATATCTCAATAGTATTCCTCTGATGACAGAAATATCCTTTATCTTCTCCTCTGCCTTCAGTGACTGATAAACTGGATTTTTGTTAATTTAAATTGAATTTTAAAAGCCTCGTGTCATCAGTGGCTTGCATATTTGGACAAAGCCCCACCTGGTACCCTGGAGTTGATGTGAGAGGTCAGTATTTTCTCCAGAGGCCAAGAAGAGATGTGCATGGCGGGGACCCGTGTACCTTTATAGGGTAGAAGCCTGTGGTCAAGCGATTCCAGCCTTCTTCCAATTGGAAATTCTTAGTGCCCTAGATTCACCCAACAATGAGGCTTTTTCAATTGTACAAACTGGGCCGCTTGGTTCCCCAAAAGTCACACTGAGAACAATGAGGCCAACAGAAAAAACTTTAAATTCTAAGTTTATGTCGGACATGGGAAGTCAGCAGGCTGACAGGAGACCCTGGAGCTGTCCAGCTGCTGAAAATTGCTGAAAGAGGCTTAAGAAAAATCACCAGTTTTAAAAGTTGCAGTACCAACTGCTCCCCCATAAGAGGCGCTCGACGGCTGACAGTATTCAGGGGGCTAGACAGGCAGGCTTGAGGCTACTAAGTTCCATGGCCTCAGGGGGTGACCCCCACATGGAGACCCCCTACGAATAGCCTGTCCTCGCTCAGACAGACACGAACATGGTGAGACATGAAGACACCACATCCACTGCTTTTGGTTATCAAGAGCTGAAACTTCGACAGTCACCAACATTACAAAGAGCTTCAATTAGGATTTTATGTTGTTACAACTTAAACAGTGAATGAGAAAACAAATACATGATTTTTCAACTAAGGAAGATTTACTTAGGTAGAGTTTTCCTGTTTTGAACTAATGGAAAAATTTTTCAAAATACAGTACAGAGAGTGACACAATGGATACCTATACGCAATTACTAAATTACTAAATGTTGCCACATCTTCATTCCATTTTTGTCTTGTGAAATACTGCCGGGCACAGCCCTTGAAAAGTTTCATTCCTGTACTCTTCAGTGTGTGTGTGCGTGCACACTCACACGCGCATGCACATGCATGCTCAGTCATGCCTGATTCTTTGCAATCACATGGACTATAGCCCGCGAGGCTCCTCTGTCCATGAGATTTTCCAGGCAGGAATACTGGAGTGAGTTGCCATTTCCTCCTCCAAATACTCTTCAGTATGCACCTATAAAATAGCAAGGATGACTTCCCACAAAACCACAGCACTGTGCCACACTTCACAAACAACAGAAATTCCTGCATGTGGTTCAATACTCAAGCTAGGAGGGGTTTTCCAAAGCCTATTAACAACTGATGGTTAGGGGGATATTGAACATGGAGAGCATACCATGAGAAATGATATTTACCTGGCTAAGAATCTAGGAGCTGCCCATGAGAATCAACTAAATACCACCACCACCATCCCCCACTGTATAGAGAGGAAAAAAGAAAAGTACAATTTTTGCTGTAGAACCATAAGGAGCATAAACCTCAGATTACACATAAAAGCTTCCCACAGCTCCGTCTGGGTGTAGCAATATGTCCCAGTGTTTCAGTGTGATCATATACGGATGCCTGGATTTGTAAGAAACAGTGAACCTGAGACAGAGCATCTCTGCTCTTCTCAATAAGATGCAGCCAGTGCATGCACCACCTCCCAAGGGCTGTGAGCTGCCTGAAGACCCTTTGGGGATGGACTCTCCTCTGCTCTCACGTTGTGGTTCCTTAGGGTCTTTGTTGAGCCCGAGACCCTCCCAGAGTCAAGGCCAAGAACCATACTCTCATCTCCCTCCTCCTGCGCTTCTGCTCCTCAAGGTCATCGGGGCAATGGAGTTCTTCATCTCCAGGGAGGGCTGCTAGGCTCCATGTCTGCCTCCAAGCATTAAATTATCCTGCTCAGTCCTGCAAGGGCTTCAGAATAAGATGGGTTCTAGGTGCAGATAAAATGGAAACAGACACTTAAAAAGAAACCACCCATTTTGCTCAGACCTTTGATGAAGATTAAACTTCCTACTTACACTGTGACTGCACAGATGAGCTCTGTGTGCTCAGAAAGTTTCAGGGACACTGGCCCATCGGCGGCCAGGCCCAGAAGCTCCAGTGTCACCTAGGACACCTTCCTGGCGCCGGGAGTCCAGCCCTCGCTGTCTGCTTCACTTCCCGACTCCCACTCGGGCCCACACTTCCCTCTACTGCCCATTCTCTAAATTTTTCCCAATTATGAAGTCTCCCCCACAGAGCTTTCAAACCCATTTTCCCTTTTTGAGGTGTGTTTGTGGCCATATCTGTGCTGCTTCCCTGACATTCACTGATGTGGACGGTGAGGGAGGGGTTCCCATTCCAAGGCAGAGGGCGCAGGGGCTATGTACACAGGGTCCATGTAGCAGGAGGGGCAGAGTCAGCTTGACTGAGGGAGTTGGGGGACTGGGAACTTCAGGGGCTCAGCTGCAGGTGGGCACTGCTGAGATGGGACAATTGGGGAGCAGGGGTCCCGGTCATTAAAGGGGAGTGACTCTGAGGCCTGGGTGGGAAGGGGGTGCATATATCCCTGAGCAGAAACGGGACAAGGAGCCTGCTCCAGGCCCAAACAGCACATGTCATCTTCCACATAACAACCCTGGCAGAATGGGGTACTGCCCCCTCACTGGACCTGGGCATAGCCCTGCACACAGTCATCTCTGGGGTGCTGGCCATGCTCCTCAGTTCAGTTCAGTCACTCAGCCATGTCTGACTCTTTGTGACTTCATGAATTGCAGCACACCAGGCCTCCCTGTCCATCACCAACTCCCGGAGTTCACTCAAACTCATGTCCATTGACTTGGTGATGCCACCCAGCCATCTCATTCTCTGTCATTCCCTTCTCCTCTTGCCCCCAATCCCTCCCAGCATCAGAGTCTTTTCCAAAGAGTCAACTCTTCGCATGAGGTGGCCAAAGTATTGGAGTTTCAGCTTTACCATCAGTCCTTCCAAAGAACACCCAAGACTGATCTCCTTTAGAATGGACTGGTTGGATCTCCTTGCAGTCCAAGGGACTCTCAAAAGTTTTCTCCAACACCACAGTTCAAAAACATCAATTCTCCTACCCACATCCAAATCTCTGGCCTGCTCCGGGTCCCCCAGCAGACACATCCTTACTGTGGAGACACTTCTCCGCCCAACCAGGACTCAGGACTCTCCTAGCCTCTCAGGCCTTGGGGGCCAAACAAGAGCAGGTACCTTTTGTTCAGGGCTCCCTCCCTCTGCAGGGTGACCCCAACCTTAGCATTGGCCTGTAGAAGACTGGACCAGTCTGGCAGTCAGCTTTCCTTCCACTTACCTCCCTCCCATAAGACCAGAGTAGCAACCCAGGCATGGCTGACCCACCCAGCTATGCCCACACCTGGGCTCAGCTGAGCCCCCGACCAGCAAGCACCCCCCCTACCCCTGCTGTAGGAACAGAGTCCTCAGAACGGCCACAAGAAACAGGTACTGATAACATTCATCAAGCAAATGCCCTATTTTACTAAAAATCCACGTATACATTACATTTTACAAAAACAGCATCCGTCAGGATCTCTCAGTCCCTTCCCTAAGCCAACAAAAGATGGGGGCTCCGAGGAAGCGTTCCCCTCCAAATGCTAGGGCTGCCCCAGGCATCCTCAGACCCCTGGTCCAGTGCACAGAAGGTGGAGTTAGTGGAGCCCCTGCCAGGATCCAGCCTGGGGCCTGTGCAGGGCTCTCACCACCATGCTAAGTGAGGGGCCTGCCGGGACCATGGACACGCTGCCCCCACCAGAGCCCCAGCTGGATGCAGCTCCGGCCTCAGGAGGAAGACACAGGGTACCCGTAGTGGTTGCAGTCAGTCTCGCCCAGGGCCAGCGTCAGCGACAGGCTGGGCTTCCGTTCCAGGTCCTCTTCTTCTGGGCAGTGCTGCGGGGGCCGAGCTTTGAAGAAGTCGGAGATGTACCGGACCTGGCAGAGAAGAGGGAGGCAGGAGCTGCTTGGGTGGGAACAAGACAGGCCAGGCAGGCTGGGCACAGTGGGGCAGGGGAGCCCAGGAGTTGAAGGGCCTCTGGGGGGATCAATGAGAGAGCAGAGTTGGGGTCTTAAGGGAAGATGGGAGCACAGGGCAAGGGTCTTGGAGAGGCAGCCCAGAGAGGGCAGGGGTCCCAGAGTGGGGTCTCTGGTCAGGGCAGGGGTTCAGGGCCTGGGAGCTCACAGTGAGGCTGGCCACCAGCGCCCCCTGCAGGAGGCCGACGAGAACGTCACTCCAGTGGTGTTTGTGGTCAGAAACGCGGGTGTAGCCCACGTACAGGGCGAAGGCTACCAGGAAGAACTGAACGGTGGGCCGCAGCAGCCGTGCCCACTTCCAGCAGAGCCGGGCCTGCACGTAGAGCTGCGGTCCGAGAGCAGAGTCAGTCGGGCACCCACCAGGCCCACCTTGCCCGCCACATGGACGGCAACCCTGGGGCCACAAGCCTAGAATCCCCAGACACGGGGCCCCCAGTTTTTATCAACATGCCAGAACTTCCACCTCCGCCCTGGCTCTCCCAAGGCCCAGGGAAGGGCTGGCCACGGCCACAACACACCAGTCACATACAGCAGACTCACCGCCAAGAATACCATGCAGTACATGCCAAAGGAGGAGTGTCCGGAGTAGAAGGACAACCTGAGAGACAGAGGGTGGTGGGGTCATGGAGTGGTGTGGAGAGGGCAGCCAGAGGATTTACTCTGTCCTCAGCCTCCAGACACCTGGCCCCCGCCTCGCCCCCCAGGGTCCAGGACTTTATGTAAAAACACGGAGAGTGCTGGATGCCCTCAGTCCTTCCCTTTCCAATTTTCTGATCATGTGGTCAAGTCTCATGGGCTTTAAGGCATCACCACGAAGCTGCTTCAGGCCCTGAAGGCAGAACCCAGGACCCACAACTGGGTCCAGACAGCAGTTCCACTTTCACTGTGTTTCTTCTCAAGATTATTTTCCACCTGTGCTCACTGATATAAGGTTTGCATTTTCTTTTTATAGAATTTCAAGTTTTAACAAAGGACATCAAAGGAGTAAGTCAAGGCTGCATATTGTCTCCTTGCTTATTTAACTTATATGCAGAGTACAACATGCGAAATGACAGGCTGGAAGAAGCTCAAGCTGGAATCAAGACTGCCAGGAGAAATATCAATAACCTCAGATAAGCAGATGACACCACCCTCATGGCAGAAAGTGAAGAGGAACTAAAGAGCCTCTTGATGAAGGTGAAAGAGGAGAGTGAAGAGGCTCGCTTAAAACTCAACACTCAAAATACAAAGATCATGGCATCTGGTCCCATCACTTCATGACAAATAGATGGAGGAAAAATGGAAACAGTGACAGACTTTATTTTCTTGGGCTCTAAAATCACTGAGGACGGTGACTGCAGCCATGAAATTAAAAGACACTTGCTCCTTGGAAGAAAAGCTATGACAAACCTACACATATTAAAACACCTACACATATTAAAAAGCAGAGACATCACTGTGCCAACAAATGTCTGCACAGTAAAAGCTATGGTTTTTCCAGTAGTCAAGTATGGATGTGAGTTGGACCATTAAGAAGGCTGGGCACCGAAAAATTGATGCTTTTGAACTGTGGTGCTAGAGAAGACTCTTGAGAGTCCTGTGGACTGCAAGGAGATCAAACCAGTCAATCCTAAAGGAAATCAACCCTGAATATTCACTGGAAGGACTGATGTTGAAGCTGAAGCTGCAGTTCTTTGGCCACCTGATGCAAAGAGCCAACTCACTAGAAAAGACCCTGATTCTGGGAAAGATTGAAGGCAGGAGGAGAAGGGGACGACAGAAAATGAGACTGCCGGATGACATCGCCGACTCAGTGGACATGAGTTTGAGCAAGCTCCAGGAGATGGTGAAGGACAGGGAAGCCTGGTATGGTGCAGTCCATGGGGTCATGAGGAGTCAGACACAATTGAGCAACTGAACAGCAACAAAGGACATCAATGGACAAGAAAGAAAATGGCAGATTGAGAGACCCCACCCCATGAAAGAGACTGGAAAACTGACAGAGCCAGACTGGCGGTGGCATGTGAACCAGAGAAAGGAGCAGACCTACCTCCCAATGCCTGAGACTGTACGGTCCTGACCAGTGCCTCCCTGGAGCACTGGCCATAAACACTGACAGCAAATGCAACAGTCACCACTGCCTGGGGCAGTAAATGCAGGACAGGAAGGCTAGCCAAGACGCCGAGAGGAAAGGCCAGGGTGAGCTGCTCTGCAGAATGAGGCTGGGAATCCAGGGGCCAGGCTGGGCCCATCAGCAAAGACCTGCCAAGGTGCTCCTCTCTCCGCTCTGGCCAACTCGCAGACGTGTCAATTGACACAGCCCACATGGCACATGTACCCTAACATATACATGTACCCACACAGCACACATACCTCAAAACACACATATCCATAGGGCACACGTACCCCAACACAGCACACAAACCCCAACACACACGTACCCCACACGGCATACATACCCCAACACAGCAATGTACCCCAACACAGCAACTCACCCCAACACACACATACCTCACACAGCACACTTACTCCAACACACACTACCACAACTCAGCATACATAAAACAACATGGCACAAGTACCCCCCACAGCACACCTACTCCAACATACACACACCCCAGTACACAGACCCCAACATGGCAGATGTACCTCACATGGCACATGTACCCCAACACACACATACCTCAACATTCACGTACCCCACACAGCGCACAAAGCCCATCTGTAAAATGAAAACTTGTCTTACGTGGATCCAGGTATTTAAGGACATATCTGTCTACTCACTAGCTTATCACTCAGCTAACAGCACAACTTCACGGCCACTCATGACAAAGAACAAAGACTTTACAAAATTAGTTCAGAACACTTACCTAGCAAACAACCAATGACAACAAACAACAAAAACAACAGAAGAATCTGGTTTCCAGATGTATGCTACATTATATGCATGTATGCTGCATTATAACATTAAAAATGCTCAGGGAAAGGGGACACATGTATACCTGTAGCCAATTCATGTTGATGTATGGCAAAAACCATCACAATATTATAATTATCCTCCAATTAAAATTAATTAATTAATTTAAAGAAAACTGCCCAGGGACTTCCCTGGTGATCCAGTGGCTAAGCCTCCCGACTCCCAGTGCAGGCAGCCCAGTTCCATCCTTGGTCAGGTATCTAGATCCCACATGCTACAACTAAGATAGACCTGGTGCAGCAAAATAAGTAAATAAATAAACAGCTTAAATATATTTATGTAAAGCAAACCAAAAAAAAGCGCCAAGTTTTCAATAACAATAAATATTTATAATAGATGCACAAAGAAATGTGCGAAATGCCCAGGGGGAAAAAAGTCTTTTACTAGAAGCAGTCGCTAAGAGACTCAGATATCAGACTTACTAGATAAAGGCTTTTTTTTTTAAGTTTGGTAGATAAAGACTTTTAATCTGCCATTTAAAATATGTTCAGAGAGCTAAAGTGAGAATGATGTCTGACCTAATAGAAGAGTACCAAAAAGAAACAGAAGTTTTAAGAAGGAATCAAATAGAAGTTCTGGAGTTCAAAACTATAGTATGTGGAAGATGAAATCACCAGAGGGGCTCAAAAGCAGACTGTGCAGACAGAAGAGCATGTGAACACGGAGACAGGTCAATTAAGACTTTTGGTCTAAGGAACAAAAAATGAAAGGAATGGAGACAGTTCAATGAACTTCAGTCTTGTGGAACACCATCCAATGTACCAACATATGTACAACAGAAGTCCCAAAAGGAGAACAGAGAAAGGGGCAGAAAGAATATTTCAAGAGGAAATGCCTAATAACTTCCCACGTTTGATGACAAACATCCCTCCACACACCCCAAAGGCTCAATGAACTCCAAACAGGATAAACTCTAAGACAGCACAGCACAGTCAAGCTACCAAAAGATGGTAAAGATCTCAAGAGCTGCAAGGGAAGGCATTCGTTGTGTACAAGAAATCCTCAATAAGATGAACAGCTAATTTCCCATCAGAAACCATGGAGGCCAGAAGGATTTCAAGTACTGAAAGAGAAAACCCTGTGAATCATGAATTCTACATGTGGCAAAATTATCCTGTAAAAATAAAAAGAAGTTTAGACATTTCCAAACAAACAAGAACCAATAAAATCCATAGCTGATATGCCTACAAGCTCTATGAGAAATGCTAAAAGGAGTCTTCCATGGAGGAATGAAGGATACTAGTCAGTAACTCAAATCTACAAAAAAGACACAAAAGACACCAGTAAAAGTAATTACAAAACATAAACAGCAGTGTGAATGTATTCTGGTGTATAATCCTATATTTCCCTACATGATTTAGAAAAGAAAAAATCAGCTAAAGAAAAAAAACTAGACTAACTGGATGATTCCACAGTAGATATCACATTATTACGCTATCCATCTGAAAGTAATACAATGTGGCAACTATGGGCTTCCCAGGTGGCACTAGTGGTAAAGAACCCACCTGCCAATGCAGGAGACATAAGAGACGCGGGTTCGATCCCTGAGTTGGGTAGATCCCCTGGAGGACAGGGTTTCCTTGGTGGCTCAGTGGGTATAAGAATCTGCCTGCAATGCAGGAGACTGGGTTCAATCCCTTGGTCGGGAAGATCCCTTGGAGAAGGACATGGGAACACACTCCAGTATTCTTGCCTGGGAAATCCCATGGACAGAGGAGCCTGGTGGGCTACCAGCCCATTGGGTCGCAAAGACTCAGACAAAACTGAGGTGACTTAACATGGCAAATATAGCTTCATTTTTTTAAAACCATATAAAACATTTATTATGAATCTATGTTGATGAGAACATGATGTATAAAGATAAAATCTGTGACAATAACCTCATAAGGGGGTGGAGACACATGGCTGCAAATGTTTTGCACAGTAAGCACCTATGAACAGAAAAAGCAGTAATGGGGAAAAAAGCAGGAATGGAGAAATTCTTTTTTAAAAGATACAATATATAGAAAACAAATAACAAAACAAAGGACATTCACTGTGAGAAAAGGATCAATCCATTCAGAGATATAACAACAAAGATGCAAGCACCTTAACTTGGAAACACTGCAGAATCCAGATCTGAAAGGACAGAGGGCGTGATTCCACAGATAGGAAATGTTCAAAACAAGCCGAGCCAAAGACACAGAGTGGGTTCCTGGTTGTCAGGGGCTGGGGTGGGGGTGACAGCTCATGGGTGTGGGCTTTGTGTGTGTGTGATGAAAATATTCTAGAATATTAGAGGGAGACGGATGCGCACCTGGGAATGCACTAGAAACCAACAAATTGTGCATATTAAGATGGTTAAATTGGTGGATTTTATGTTTGGGGAATTTTATTAAATTTTTTAAAGAAGGAAAATAGGACATCAATCAAATGAAAAGTTCACCAGTAGAGATGGTGAGAGGACAGAGCAGAACGTGAGGGTGGGGACCTGACATTTCAGGGAGGTGGGTCACCCCTCCTGACACCTCCTGCTCTGCCCCAGGGCCAGATACCCCAGCCCCAGCTAAGCTCCTTGCTGGTATGATGCAAGTACAGGCACCTCCAGGCCTTGCTCCTGCCCATTCTCTCCACCTTCTCAACCTGGCAGCTCACCCTGCAATACACAGCTCCTGAGGGCCCTTCTGCAACCCCCACCCTCCTCCCCGGGCGGGGCATCTGTGGTCCAAGCACTGCCCACCTGGACTCCGTGACGTTAGCAGAGCTCCCCCTGCACACCTCCACCTGCACATACGCCGAGCAGTTGACGCGGCTCCAGTCAGGGTCACACACAGCCAGGAAGTTGGGCCGCAGGCGGCCGGTCATGTACTTGGCCAGGTCTGTCAGGGACTGGCTCACTGCTGCCCCAAACAGGAACGTCCCCACCACCTTGTAGAGGGCGGCCAGGTAGTTGTTGAAATCAGAGCGGGAGTAGAGGCGGTCCGTGTACACCAGGTAGGCTTCCCCGGCCGACACCTGCAGGCAGCAGCCGGGGTCTTCAGGGTTCCCAGCCTCTCTGAGGTCACTGGGGAACTGGGGACCCAAGAGGGCTCTCTTCCGCACAAACGCCACCCCAAGCAGGACTGGACCTGCCAACGCCCCAGCTGCCACCCCGCACACCCTCCTGCCTTACAAGGATGACAGTGGCTGTGATGATGACCCCGGCCATGAGCCCATGGGTGATGGTGTCTGGACGGTAGGGGTATCGGATGGAGTCATCTCCACAGTAGAAACCTCGCTTGTACGGAGTGTTGACGAACGTCAGGATGGCGCAGGGCAGAGCGGCTGGGGGCGTGGGAGGAGAGGAAGCCTGTAGCCATGAGGTGCTCCCCACAGCTGCTCCCCAGCTGAGCCCCACACTCAGCTGTGCCTTCATCCGGCACCTGGACCCGGCCTTGGCCTCCCTCCGGGTCTCCTCACCTCCCTGCCCACCCGACAGTCAGGAGGAGCTTTCCTCATGGTAAATGAGAGGTCGCCACCCTGGTTAAAACCCCTTGTGATTCCCCTTCATCATCAGATCAACACTCAGGTCCTGCCCAGGCCAAGCATCCACCCTCTGCACACCGCCCACCCTCTCCCACCCCTTGCTTCCCTCCAGCCTCCTCCACTCTGCCCTTCACCCAAAGCCAGCAGGCAGCCACCCGGGCCTCTGCTCACAGCGCACTGGCTGCCCAGAACAGTTCTGACTGACTCCCGTCTGCCCCATTGACCGCCCCACTCCTGGGGCCCCTCTCACAGCCTTTCTCCAGGGTTCTCACTTTGTGTAATCTGCAATCACCCTGTGATCCCTGAATGACTCCCCAGACACTGCTCCCCACAGTGAGCACCTGGAGGGCCTGCCATCATCAAGGACTATCTCTGGAGCCTTCTCAGGTGGGGCCTGGCAGAGATAAGTGTCTTCCCAGGTGGTGCTAGTGGTAAAAAACTCACCTGCCAATGCAGGAGATATAGAGACTTCGGATCGATTCCTGGGTTGGGAAGATCCCTTGGAGGAGGGCATGGCAACCCACTCCAGTATTCCTGCCTGGAGAATCCCATGGACAGAGGAGCCTGGCAGGCTACCGTCCATAGGGTTGCAAAGAATCGGACACTACTTAAGTGACTTAGCACACATACACACAAAATGAGAATGCCCTGCTTGTTGTTCTAGGGTTGGCCACAGACCAGGAACACCTGGTGAGACATCTGTATCCACATGCTGTCCCTGAGCCAGCCACACAGGGACCGGACAGCCCTGGCCCAGGCCAGGGAGCTCAGTCCAAAGGTACATTCAGGAGTCACAAGTCATGACCAGACCCTGCCTGGCACAGCCGCAGCCCTGGAGTCCAGAGGCCCCAGGAGCCAAGGGCGGCCTGGGGCACAGGGCTCCCCGCCACCCCAGGGTGGGAGCACAGAGACAAACCCAAGCAGGGTGCCCTTTGGCCCTGGCAGGGCAGGTGACGTGAAAAAGGGTGTGACCAGAGCAAGGGGAGGGCAGGGCCACACCCCCTTCCAAAGGTCAAGTTCAGGGCCCTGGGGACCACCCATGATGGTGCTGGTGCTGGGAAAGGCTCGATGAAGAACACAGAGGTCTGGCTCATGGAGCTGAGGGGCTGGGAATAAAAATAACAGGCATGGCAAGACTGGGAGGTGACCGTGGCTGTCAGTGGAGTGTTGGGCAGGACACATGGGGAAGGTGGCTTCGAAATTCAGAGGACATCTGGGGAAGAGCACCCCCAGAGGGGCGGCCAGTACAAAGGCTGGAGAGTCTGGAAAGCCGAGTGCTGGGGGGAGCAAGGTGGGGTGAGCAGAGGGAGCAGGCTGGAGACAGAGGCTGAGGAGCAGAGCCCTGCAGGGGTGGGGAAGGGGGCTAGAAGAGGCTGAGAAACCAAGTCGAACCCCACTCGCAGGGCCTGAGCAGAGCAGGGGCTCCCATAGCAGGGGGGCAGTGAGTCAACCTCCAACTCCCGTCTCCCAGGCCCAGCCCTTTCCCCTGGAGATCCTAATCTCCAGGGTCAGAACTGGGACCAGGCTCTCCTGGGATTCAGGAGTCCGCTGCCTCCCTCTGCCTGAGCCGCTCCGGATCAGGTGTCCCCACGGCAGACACGCCAGAGGTTCCTGACCTGGTGTCGACCCCCGTGTTTCCCTCGGGGCCCTGTCACCATCTAAAACTGAACTGCTGCTGCACTGAAGCTTCTAGACTGGGAGCTGGGTCCGCCTGGGCCCCAGTCCCTGGCACACGGGCAACCCCACCCAACCTAATCTCTACTCAGTCACCCCTGGCTGTGTGACCTCCAGAGGGAAGCCAAACATCCCTGGGTGGAAACTGGGGGACACAGCAGCACCCCCTCACAGGCTGACTGGAGGAAAAGGTTTAATTATCACAGGCGTCATAGTGTCTGGTATACAGTAAGTGCCACAAAAATGATTAAAGACGTGCTCAGGAAAGGATGCCCAAGGTGGGCAGACACACACAACCCCCTCTCCCAGGACTTCCAGCTGCCACCTGGCCCTTCCCAAAAGGGGTCTCTTCTGGAATTTGGGGGCAGGCACTGCCTCGGCCTGCAGCCAGGGCAGACCCCTCCCGTCCCAGCGGAGGCGCAGGAACCAGACTGGGGGGAGGGCAGTTGAGGCTGGAGGGGCCCCTCCCAGCGCAGGGGTAGAATTCCGGGGCCATTGTCCGCACAGCCCCGGAGCAAACACTCAGCCTTTGTTTCCGAGCCCCGGGGGGGGGGGGGGGGGGGGGCGGGCAGAGGGGGCTGGGGCTGCCCCTTCCCCCAAACTGGCCCGCAAACCCGCCCGACAGGTTTGATTCGCGCCACCCCGAGGCCCCCCGTTCGACAACAGCCGGGGGCCCGGTTTCTCTCCCGGACTCTCTCCCAGCTCTCCCAGGCCCGAGACCGGAGGGCGAGTGTTCGAATCCCACCACCGCCCGGGCGCCCCCGGCCCCGGGGCTCCGCCCTCCCAAAACCAGCCGACCCGAGCCTGGCGCGCGGCGGAGGGCCTACAGGGGCGCCCCGCGGCCGCGCCCCCCGCCCTGACGGCCCCACCCGGCCGCCGCCCGCGTGAATCACCAGCCCGGCCTGGCCAGGCGAGGCGGGCGGTGGAGGGGGTGGGGGTGGCGAGCGGCCCCGGAGGCGACTTCCTGCTGCTGCGGAGGGGCAAGGGGCACCGACCCCTCCGACCGGAGGCCCGCGGGGGAAACCAAGGCCCGGGAGGACGCGAGCAGACGTCGGGGCCGGTGGAGGGGGCGAGGAGGTGACCCAAGGCTCCGCCCACCTCCGGAGGTCTCCAAGGGGTGGGGGCCCCCGGTCCTACAAAAGTTCGGGGGGATCGGGGACGGGGCCGCCCGGGAAGGGGTCCCCCCACGCCCCCAGGCTCCTGAGGCTCTTACCGACCAGCACGCACAGCACGTCGAGCAGTACGAAGACCCACCTCCGCTCCATGCCGCCCCCGCCCGGGCCGCGCCCGCGACCCCCGGCGCCCGTCCCACCGCGTCCCGTCGCGTCCCGGCTGGGCCGCAGGGTCACATGGCCTCGGAGCCCGGCCCAGCCAGGGGGTGGGGAGTGGGGGGGGGGGGGGAAATGAGGGGGGGCAGGGCCCGGGAGGGGCGGACGGGGCGGGGCCGCCTGGGGAGGGGGCGGACTCTGCCCCCGCCCCGCCCGCGGCCCGCGGGGGTGGGGCGGGGCGTGGGTAACCGGGTAGGTACCGGCCCGCGACTGGAGGAGGGTTGCGGGTCTAGGAGCTGGCAGGGTCGCCGGCGCCCAGCACGCCCCCCGCCCCCAACGGGAAGCTGAGGCCGGGGGATCGCCAGTCCGGGGTCACCCCGCAGCGTTCGCGTCCGGCCGCACGCCCCGGGCACCCACACATTGGATCGTCTGAGTCTGGTCGGGAGAAAGAACGAACAAACGAAGGAATGTGTGAGGGGCAGCCGGACAGGCCGGCAGGACGGGGCGTGGAGGACGGAGCTCGTGTACCCCAGGACCGTCCCTGCGGGCCCCTCGGCGCGCCTCGGTTTCCTCTTTGGAGCACTCGAGCCCCTGTGTGCGCGTCTGAATACTTCTGAACCAGGAAGTGTCTACAAACCGATGGGGCGTCGTGGCTTAACTGTAGGGTTTTTTTCTTTCCTCTTGGTGCTTAAAATCCTGGTGGCCCTTATACATCCCCGGCATTTGAAAGTCATTTCCTCAACGCCCACCCGGTTTGTGCCAGGCCCTGCTCCCATGTGGCACACTTACCACCCCCGTTTACAGGGAGCAAGTCGTGCCCAGAGGACTTGCTCACACACTGCAAAGGGTAAACTTAGGGTCGTGTCCTACGTCCCCTCCAGGTCCCAAGGACTAAGCTGGGACGTGCCGGGGTTCGACACACCCGCACTGGATTCTTTGGGCCGCAACCATATGAGAGGCGTTGAGGAGTGTCACCACCTCCGGGAGAGCCCTGGACACAAGAGGACACGCGAGGTTCTGCCACTGTCTCAAAGTCACACAGGGAGAATAGGCAGGGCTGGGGTTTGAACCCAAGCAGTCTGGCCCTAGCCCCACCCCCGCCAACAATCTGAAAACAGATGTTCTGGACTGTTTTTTTTTAAGAGATGAAGGGAGCCAGGTCCAGAGAGGAGCATCCTCCAAGGTCAAGCAGCTGAGAGGTGGACTCAGTGCCCCCTTCCTGACGGAGCGGGGGTCGACAGAGAGGCAAGGTGTTGAGGTGGGGGTGACAGTGCCCAGTTCATCTATGGCTCCTCCATCCCTGGACAGATGGTGGGGTTGACATGGTGCCTCTGGGCCGAGTCCCCGGAACCCGGGAACGACTTTCCTTAAGCAGTTCAGCAGACTCCAGCACCACCACCACCCAGCCCCTACACACACTCAGAATAACTCGGCCCACCCCCAGGACATGAGCAGGTTCTGCATGGAAACTAGACCTGGATTTTCCGTCTGCAGTGTGGCAGACAGTGGGAGGCACGTCCCAGCAACCCCCGCTTTCAACCTCATACCCAGGAGCTGGAGAAGGCACATCCTCAAAACACAGCTCCCTCCCTCACCCCTGACTTCCTCCCAGGCGTCCCGAGGAATCAGATTACTCGCCCGCAGGGCTTCCCTCGGTCTGGGCGGGGGAGGGGCTGTCGCCAGGACCTGGTTCAGGTTGGGAGGTGGGGGAGCTCTCGAAGTCCTGGACTCCGGCTGACGCGCTCCTGCCCCAGTAAGTCTCTGCCTCTGCCCATTGGCTCCTCCGGCTGCACTCACACAGGGAGGGGCGGCCCCGTCCGTCCGTCATTCATTCATTCATTCGTCAGTTCACTCATTCAAGCGGCGGAACTACCTGACAAAATACCTGTGTAGGTGCCTGAGTCACACGTCACACGGATGATTTCCGGCATCTTTATTGGTCACTTTCCACATCAGCCTGGCTGCGATCGGGTGACTGACCACCCCTCTCCCGTGGTCTTGACACTTTCAGTCAAGGGTAGGGAGGTGCAGCACGGTACTGGCATGGATGAAATGAGCACCTACTGTGTGCTGGAAGGGGCAGCCTGGGGGTGGGGCTATGGGGTTGGGCCCAAGAGTGGGAAGGAGCAAGAGGCCAGGTGGCTGGACAGAGGGCTGCCCTCCCTTCCCTGCTGACGTGGGCAGGAATGGGATCACATGGTGAGAACAACACAGATTCGGGTCAGGGCTGGAATTAGGGCTAGCTGGGAAATCCGCCTTGGGCCGAGGCTGACCCTGAGGACAGAGCCCAAACTGGGAGGCACTTATGTAACTGAGCCCCTAGAGACCTCACCTCCCCTCTTGCCTGGCAGTTGGCTGCTTTGCTGCACCTGAGGGACTAGGGGTTGGCTCCAGTGTTATAACGATGCAGGAAGAGGTGCCTGGGGGTGAGCGGAGAGGCTGGCATAAAGCAGGTGCCCCCCACCCAGTGCACCTCCAGCCCTGCCCCTCTGCACTTCCCTTGGGGCTTAGACATAAGAGACCCGGGTTCGATCCCTGGGTCAGGAAGATCCCCTGGAGAAGGAAACGGCAACCCACTCCTGTATTCGTGCCTGGAAAAGTCGCAAAGAGTAGGACACGACTAAAGTGACTTAGCACTGCAGCACTGTTGCTCCCAGGACTCAGCACGACCACCCAGTCAGGAACTGGGTGACCTCCAGTTCAGCCCCAAGTCCACATCCAGGAGCTCAGGTCCCGGTGACATCGCCCTTCATGCAGGCCCCCTCCCTCCCCTGCTGTATGCTCAGTCTGCTTCTGCTGATCCCCAGCCTGGAGCTTTAGGAGGCAGGACGGACCGACCTGGCGCTCCACTGCTGCTTCAGAACCCAGATGAGTCCATGAGCAACGACTGGCCCAGTAGCCAGAGCGAGAGCTCCACAGGATCAACACAGGCCCAGAGAACTGTCTCCACCTGCTCCTCAGAGAGTGAGAGAAAGCAGGGCAGTCACACGCTCCCATGGCACCCCTCCGGGACCCCCACCCCCCACCAAGAAGCACACAGTGCAGACCTGGAAGCACTGGAAAGCCACCAACCCTGGCTCCTCCAGGCAGGTGGTGACTGGTGAAGGAAAGTGGCACGGGCAGCAAGGGAGACTAAGAACCCCCTTTCAAAGATCCCACTACCATCCTGGGTCTCACCCCCTGGGGACAGCCCATGGGAACAGACCTGAGTGCACTTCCCAGGAGCTCACACAGGCCTGGATCTGAGCCCAACACCACAGGAGGGACTGGGGGCAGCGTGCACAGGCAGTACCCCCCCAGACATCTCCATACTCCAGCCACCACTGCCCACCCTCCCAACTTTACTGCCCAGGGACCCACCCACTGGACCCCCAAGATGGAGGGGAGACACAGGCTCCAGAACCTCCTGGCTGGTGGTACAGGAGTGGGCTCTGCCAGATGCTGAGGCAAAGTGACAGCCCAGCACAACCTCAGGGTAACACCGGGGCATCTGCGGTACCAGGAACCTGGGCTTCCTGTCCTCACAGCAGCCCAGGATGAGGGCTGCTGGGTCTAACAAGTGCGTGCACAGGACTCGGGTGAATCTGAATCCCAGGTGAACAAGTCACTTTTAATATAAGTATGTCCCAAACACTGTATGGGCTATACTTACCCTCAAAGATTTGTTTACCTGATTCAAATCTAAGTGGGAGTTCTGTACGTCATCTCAGAACCACAAACCAAGAAAATATGAGCTGTGGGGACAGCCCAGTCCCATTCTAGAGCCCAGGGTCCTGGGCCAAGGAGGACAAGGCCCTAGCCCAGAACTGTCCATGTGTAGCCACCTCGTCCATCCCACCCCCACTCCAGGAGCTGCTTGTGGGCCCAGCCTCTAGTGTGGCCTAACTGATGGCTGGCTCCTTCAACAGAGTGGCTGGGACCAGGGTCGCCTCCTGGCATGTGCTCTGGGAAAGGCTCCCCCAGACTGAGCACCCACCTCCCCTTGTGTGGTTAGAAAGTATGTCACAAAAGAGCTCCATTCCAGCTGTGAGGAGAAAACGCTGCATGAACTAGAGAACCGTAGCAGCAAAGGTACAGTGGCACTTCTGTCTGTGAGAAGCCCATCCTAGAGGCCAGTGCAGGCATCTCCTAGCACTGGGATAGAGCAGGGAACCTGGGTGCAGGCAGTGATTCTGCCTGCGGGTCTGGGATAGACACCAGTGGACCTGCAGATGGGCAGGCAGGGCCAGCTCAACATCAAGATGCCTAAAGCAGGGGCTTCCCTGGTGGCTCAGTGGTAAAGAATCTGCCTGCCAATGCAGGGGACACTACTGAAGCCCATGTGCTACAGAAAGCCCGTGCAGCAACGAAGACACAACACAGCCAAAAACTGATTAACCAGTAAGAAATATACAACGTGTGTGTCAAAAGTGGGCCAGGCAGTGGCCAGTGGCAGCAGCAGGAGGGCGAGGGAGCAAGCAGCACAGGGAGGACAGGACAATGCACAGTCTGAGGACAACCTGGGCTCTGCCAAGTAAGTGGGGACCCAGAAGCAGAGCCCAGAAGGGGCAGCAAAAATGACTGACAAGCCAGCCGGGAAGCCCCATCCCCACCCTCCACCTCCTCATCAGGGTTGAAATGCACGGACCCTCAGGTCCTAGGAGCTCCACAGAGGATAGACACCAGGCACACCACATCCAAACGTAAAGAGAAAATCACAGTCGGAAAGAAAAAGATGTCGTGTTTGGGAAACACAAGTGAGAATGACAAACTTCTCATAACAAGACGAGCCAGGAATAAATGGGACATCAAGGATGCCATGAGAAGAAAAAGCCAACCTGAAATGTTACCATTGTTCCGGCACAAAGTCATTTCCAACTCTTATACCAAGTTTAAAAAAAATAAGTGCTTGAGAAACAAAGGCAGGGTGAGGACTCTCAGCCATCAAAAGCCAAGAGAAACCGGTGCAGTCTCCCTGTCCAGCCCATCCATCTGCAGTCTCCCAGCCCGTCTGCCGCCTGGCACCCCCACCTCTCACCCGCTCCCACAGGCAGGTCCATCCCCATCAGGTGCCAGCTCAGAATTGCCTCCACTTACCTGACAGCCTCCCTTGCACCATCATCGAGACACAGAGCTTGCTCCCCACAACCCCCAGGCCCCCAGGTCCCTGAAGCCAGACCAGCATGGGGTCCACCAAATGACTGGCACCTCCTGCCACCCACCCGCCTGATCCACCACAAGGCACCCACAGGGCTTCAAACCAAGTTTAATAAATAAAACAGCAAGGGGGTCAAGGCAGTGTCACTTCACAGTGTGGTCCTTGGTGGGGCAAGGGAAGGTCGAGTCCAGCCCTGTGGATGGCTCGAGCCAAAGCCCCCCTGGTGACACGGGGTGGGAGCGCTGCCCTGCCCCTGGAGGACCCCACTCCCATTTGTAAACAGAAACATAAATAAAACAAGGCGGCTAGAGAGAAGAAGGTCCAGGACCCCAGCAGTCCCGCTGGGACCTCAACAAAAACACAACCTCCTTGGTCAGGGAAATAGGCTGGAGCCGGGCCCCCGGTGCAGCTCGGAAAGGGCCTCAGTGCCGAGGGGTGTGAGTCCCGTGTCCTCAGACCCACACCCGAGGCAGCCAAGGACCCAGGGGGTGGGGGTGGGGTGCGTAAAGTGCAGCTTTTCCTGAAGTGGAGAGCGGGCGGACAGCAGGGCAGGGCCAGCGTCGAGGTATATGGCTCTGCGCCCCACGGGGTTTGGCACCGAGTAGCAGCTGCCCCAAGCCTGGGCCAGGGCGGCCCATAGTCCAGCCGGGCGCAAGAGACGAGTGAGCAGAGTGCTGAGGGTGCCCGGCGGAGGCTGCTGGTGGTGCGGCATCCGGCCTGTCTCCCCTGTCCCTGGCAGGGCCTCTGCTGCTGGACAGGCCGGCCCTCCAGGCCCGGCCGGCTGATGGATCCCAGGGTGGGCGTGGAGCCTGGGTCACGTGGTGTGTGGCATGGGAGGGCCCCGCTCACCCTGGTCCTCGAAGAGTTCTGAGCAGAAAAGATGTCACCCAAGGCCCACAAAAAAAGGAGGGGTCAGGAAGACTGACAGGCAGGCCTCGCAGTGGCCCCAAGTCCAGTCCAGCTACACGCCCGCCTGTGGCCAGGGATCAACAGGTCATCACATTACAGCTGCAGGGGAGAGCAGGAGAGATGGGAGACATCAGTGCAGCCCCCAAGCACTGGGCCCACCCTACCTCCCGGAGACCCACCCCCACTGCCGACAGCCCCTCCCAAGGCAGCAAGGCCTGGCACCCGGGGAGGGCTGGCGGCTCGCAGGGCCAGGAGCAGCCTGGCACTGGCCCCGTGTGTACCTTTTTGGATTTTGAACCGTACGAATGTATTACCTAGTCAGAAAGATAAATAAGCCAAATTTAAAGTAGAGAATAAAGCTAAAGAAACCAACAGCCTGCTCGGGGGCCACGCCTCCCTCGGGCCCTGGGGCAGCCCCTCCCGCTGGCCTCAGCGTGGCCTGAGGTGGGGGCACAGCAGATGGGGGGTCTGGGGGGCCACACTCACTGTGACAGGGGCTCCGAGTGCAGCCCAGAGGCCGGGCATGCAGGGTGGGAGGCCAGGAAGGGGTTCACGTCCCCGATGCCGATGAGTCCAAACTCGGCCACCGACAAGGCCACTTGTGGAGGGCCCACGGTCTCCTCAGGCTCTCCATCTGTGTCCTCGTGGCTGGAGACGAGCGGCAGCTCCTTAGGCAGGGTCAAGTCCACAGCCAGCCTTGGGCTGGCACCGGGCTCTGGAGCAGCCGTGGCGGGCGGGAAGAAGGCCGGCTCAGCGAGGGCTGGGGGCCGCCGAGACGACGGCAGCGCTGAGGGCTCATCCAGTGGCGGGAACGAACGAGGCCCTGGCTCCGAGGATGGGGGTACGTCAAGGGCCTCCCCAGGCTCGCCAAGACTCCGGGACATGCTGCTGCCCATGCTCAGGGGCTCTGAGGGGGGAGAACGCAGCTGTGGCCAGGCCCCCACGGTGCCCACACCCAGCCTCGTCAAGTCAAGGGCAATGCAGCCATAGTCCGCAAGCCCAGAGGTCGTGATCACCTCAGGCGGTAACCTGTGTGGGCTCCAGCCTGCTAGGCCCAGCAAAGCCAAGGACCCTCCTCACAGAACACTCACACAAGCGTGTAAGACACACGAGGACACGAGGGGCCTGACTTGTGGGAAGGACATGACCCTGTTCCTCAGGGTGGGCTAGGACACAGCAGGTTCAGAGAAGGTGAGGGGAACGCAGGCGCCTCACCGGGCACACCAGGGACCCGACCACACTCTGGAGCCAGGACAACGGAAGCCCTGCAGACCCAGAGACCAGGGTCCTTATCCCCTGTGGTCCCTTCACAACTGCACTAACCACCTGGGCCTCATCCTGCTCCCACACAGCCCTGGGCCTGGATGCCAGAGGAGGCACAACAGCCCCCTGGGCTCCCACCCAGGGCCACAGACCACATGGGGCTCCCCCTACATGTGGACTCAGACTCCAAGGGCGCCCGCCTCGTGTGTGAGATGCCCTATGAGACCATATGAGTGGAAGGACAGGGGCCCCAGACCCCTGCTCTTCAGTGTCCACTGGCCCAGGTTGGAGACCAGGGAGGAGGGGCCCTGAGGACAGGGCCTGCCCCCTACTCACCCGTGTGCATCTGGGCCAAGCGGTCATGCTCAGGGCCTGGGCCATGGGCAGCGGCAGGCAAGGGCAGGGGTGGCGATGAGCGGGGGCGGCCAGAGCCGTCAGGGTCACTGCCCTCCAGGTCCTGGTCGGCATCCCTGCGGGGAGAAGGGGTGAGGGCTGGGGCTGCCTCAGGCCCAGTGCCCTCCCAGCACCCGTGGGCACCTGGCACACACGTGTTTCCTGACGGGCCGTACTTCCGGCGGCCTAGCCGTGTCTGCTGAGAGAAGTAGTCGTAGCGCTCGGACTTCTTCCACAGGTAATAGTACTCCACGCACTCGCCCACTGACCGCGTGCGCACCTGCAGGGAGTGCCAGTCAACTCAGCCCAGCCCTACCTCCCCCACTGCCCAGACAGCAGGGACGAGCAGACCCAGAGCAGATGCCGCAGATGGTGGCCCAGCTGCTGATGGGAGAACCCACTGCTGTGCCCAGAACACGGGACCTGACACCCATGCCCAGGAGGGCCTGGGATGAGAGATACAGAACACCCCCGACCCCCAGAAGCAAGACTGACTGGCTTCCTGGAGGCCACCATCATGGCTGACTAGAGACTCGTGTGGGAGGAAGACCATGAACCCTAAGCCAAGTGCTCAGGGAGAGGGCTGGGGGCTGGGGGGGAGGGCGGGTTTGGGGGAGGTGGGGTAGGAGTGGGCCCACACTGGGAGCTTCAGGAGCAGAAGCAGCCCCCATGGGAAGACCAGTGGGCCTGGGCATGCTGGGCCTGGTTTCGGGCCCATCCCTGTCCACAACAGCCCCACATGGGCCCCACACCTACTCCAACCCTGTAGGGGAGACACTGAATCCCCAGCTGTGAGCATCCCATAGGGCGGGGAGGACCAGGCCTGCCAGCCCTAGGGGAGCAAGGCAACTGTCAGGGATGATGGGCTGGAGGAGGAGTCACGTGAGAACAAGGGGGAGAGTCAGGCCCCTAGACAAGCCACAGGCACCCAGCCAGGCAGATGTCTGGGGCTGTGTGTGGGGAAGGCTGGGGTTGTGCCATAGGCCAGGGAGCCACAGGTGGGCAGCACCTGTGCAGGACACAGGGAGACCAGCAGTGGCCCAGGTCTGGATGAGAGGGATATGGGCTTGGGGAGGAGGATGACACAGGTGTGGGGAAGGGCATGTGGACCTGGGACCTGACAGCCACTCTGGCCACACCCCATGGGTGTCATGGCAGGAGAACCTTGTCCTTGGGTAGAGTGAAAGTGGAAACCCTTAGTCCCCAGACAAGGGAGTTGAGGGTGAGTGCAGGTAGGGTTGGAGCTGGGGAATCGGCAGTGAGCACGGATCCATCCCCAGACTGGAGCCTTTCCGGGGGAGCAGGCGGGAGGAAGCTAGAGCTGCCAGGAGCTTGGGGGGGGGGGGGTTCGTCTTGACCTCCTGCTGCGGGTGGAGCTCCCTGGCTGGGAGCCATGGGCAGCAGGCAGGACTCACCTTGTTGGCCTGGATCAGGTGGAAGTTCTTGCCATGCACGCGGAAGCCATGCTCGAAGTTGCGGCGCTCCTCCTCACTCCAGGCGCACAACCCGTCTGCAGGGGTGTGGGGCAGTCAGCAGCAGAGCAGGGGTTAGGGGGCCCCCAGGCAGACCAGCGCTCACCTCGGATCACCTTCACATTGAACCGCAGCCTCCGCAGGGCCTCCTCCGCATTGAAATTGCACTTCACCAGCTCGTACAGGGCCTGGGAGATGGAGCGTGGCAGCCACTGAGACCTCTGCCCGCTCACCTCAGGGGGCAAGGGGGTGGTCCACACTGCCACAAGGACGGGAAGATGGATGGGGTGGGGGGGTCCACTCTACCATTTCCCATCACTAGCAGTTTCCAAATGAATTCGTCCCAAGCACAGGACCATGTTGGCTCCCGCCCCTCTGGCCTGGCAGTCCCTCTGCCCCACAGGCAGCCCACCTGCTCACTGTCCTTCACGGCCTCTCCCTCCGGAAGCTGAGACCCGGCCATCTCGTGCCACCTCCGCTTCACTGCCCGGTACAGGAACTCCTCCACTTCCCTCTCGGGAAGGATGTTGGGGTCCCAGAGCAGCTGGTCTTCGTTCTCGTAGACTGTGCAGAAGGGGCAAGGTCACGTGTGGGCACGCAAGTCACCTCCTCTGACCACTTCCCAGGAAGCTGAGCAGGGGAGGCCAACTTTGCCCCTCCAGAGGACAAGGGCCTGACTGGTGGCCTGGGCAGGGCCTCCACCTCTGTGCCCCTCAGGACCAGCTCTGGGCACCAAGGTGGGAACAGGGAGAGGCCAGAGGGGACCGAGTGGCCAGAAATCAAGGCCAGCTTCCCAGAGGAGGTAGCAACTAACCAGGGCTGGAAGGGGGACTTCTGACCCCAGCCCTGAGAAGGCAGGTGCAGAGCGAGCTCAGGGAGGGGAAAGGCAGGACCAAGGGAGGAACCCGTGGAGCCCAGACTCAAGTTCGGTGAGACCTGGGTGAAAGCCTTGCTCAAGCCAGAGCCACCCAGCCGCCAAAGCCCTCAAGTCAGCACCACACACCAAGCCAGACTTCCCCTCAGGCTGCAGTCTGCATCCAGTGGGCAGCCCCTAGCTGGGCAAAGCACATAGCAGAGAAGAGGCAGAGGGAGACTCCAGTGCCAGCACCTCTCAGTTATCCAGGGAAGAGCCCCTGGGACCAAAAACTAAACCACACACACAAGCCCAACACCCAGCACAGGGGCTGAAGATGGAACCCACTCCAGGCTGGACTCTCTCCTGTGGGGGACCAGCAACTCCACGGTTGATGCCCAGGGACCTGCAGCCACTTCTCTCCACCTCCAAAGTCAACCCAAGTCCCAGGCTGGACCAGGGGGGTCAGCCAGAGGGGAGAGCAGGCTGCTCCAGAGAAAAAGTGACACCTGCCACCTAGGCTGTGTGTTGACCTGTCACAGCAGGGTGAGAGGAACCATGCAACCACACATAAGTCCACGGACAGTGAGGCATCAGAGCTGACATGCAGGATTTCAAAATAACCATGATCCATGAGGTAAGATGACAGCAGAAAAGAACAAAACAAATAGAAAACTGCAAAATTTCAGCAGAGAACTGAAAGCCATTCAAAAGAATCACACAAGCATCCGAGGACTGGAAAACACAGTGTGTGAGTTATGAATCACCAGGGAGCTTCAACAGCAGCAGATGACATGATCAGTGACATCACAAAGAATTTTGTTCAAATGTATCAAACTGAAGCTTTAAGAGAACACAGTTCGAGAAGTGAGTGAGATGGACAAGCACCTGAGATGCAGGTAACTGAGCCACAGATCACAAGAACAAGGCCCTGGGCCAGCTGTGGAGAGAGGAGGGCAGGAAGCCCACAGCAACTCTGACCCACAGAGCCAGGAGCTCAGGGCACGCCACAGTCTGAACCCCAAGAAACAGGAGAAGGCAGAAGGGAAGTAAACAATCTCAATGGAAACAGACACAAAAAGACAGTGGAGTAAAGCTGGTCAAGTGTTGAAAGGATAAAGCCTGAAAACCTAGACTTCTGCACCCATGAAAATAGTCTTCAAAAATGAAAGTGAAATTAATATTTTTCAAAATTCATCCACAGCAAAACGGCACAAGGAGCACTGAAGAGAAAGTTCTCCACCTCCCGGCCACGGAGGCTGGAGAGATGGATCGCAGCATGTGGGTGCCGTGGGCAGAGATGCTCACAGCTGCGAACTGCTGGTGCGAGCGAGGCTGGGGAAGAGGTGGGACGAGTCACTTTGTCTGAAGTCCCTGAAGTAAAGGGGAAAAGGGGCACATCCATGCAGAGCGAACCAGGGTAACCACTGTGAAAGTGACACAGACATTAAGACCAAAGTCCAAAGAGGACAAAACAACAGAATAAATTACCTGATGAATCAAAGACAGGACAAAATAAAGGAACAAAGAATAGATGGAAGAGGCAGAAAACACACAGCACGATGGCAGACATGACCCCCTACTTGCAGGGGTTGGAGGACATAAGGACTGGACTCAACATGTGAACAGACAAAAATCAGATCCCAATATACTCCATTTACAAAACTACACTTTGTGCATAAGAAGGCAGAAAGGAATGTACTGTGCGAATACCAGACAGACAGACATCAAAGCAACATTCACAACACCGGCCACAGAGCCCAGCCCCCTGACCCCAGAGGACAGAAAACAGAGCACAGCCTTGGGCCTCAGAGAACTCCAGCTCAACATGAGCAACAGGAGGGGAACCAGAGAATCTACAGTGCTCATGCTTCTAAACAACCAGAGTCAGAGAAGGTACCACAAGGGAAACCAGAGAACAACAGGATGAAGCTAAAGAGAAGGAAGGAGGTAAAGATGGAAATAAAAGTCAGCTACACAGAAATCAGATGACAGAGAGACAGCAACAAACCAAAAATTAGCTGTCCCTTGTGAAGGGCAATAAAATTAATATAAACTCCAAAAACTCTGATCAAGAGAGAATACAAAACAAAAAATGCAAATTACCACTATCAGAACCCCAAAAAAGAGACATTACTACAGGTCCTATACACATTAAGAAAAGAATAAGAGAATATTATGAACTTTCTGCTGAAAAGTGAACAATTTAGGTGAAAGTGGTAAACTTCTCAGAAATATAACTTATCAACTTATATAAGTTGATACAACTTATACAACTTATATAAGTTGATACAACTTATACAACTTATATAAGTTGATACAACTTATACAACTTATATAAACTGAATTAATCATTCAGACTCTTCCACACACAAAAAAATCTAAACTGAACCCCAAGCCCACAGAGCATCACCACAGAACCCTTCCAACATCTAAAGCAGCAGCAGTAACCGTCTTACACAGATTCCTCCAAGCACTAGAAAAAGGCACTTCCCAAACATTTCCCAAAGACGCGTAAGTAACCCTGAAACCAGAGCCCCAAGAGGACAAAATGAACAGAAATGACAAGCCAGTGTCTCCACGGACATGCGTGCAAAACCCTGTATAAGGAAGGGGCTGACAACACGCACCAGCCCGTCTTGGGGGCAGCAGTGCTCGGCGGTGGCCAGCACAGTGTGGGGAGCACAGACCAAGGCTCCAGGGAGGACAGGTCAGGGTCCCGCAGTTGTCAGGGTCTCACATGCCTCTGATCAAAGCACGGGCTCAGCTCACGCACACAGCTCAAACTGTTCACATGAGCTTCTGTTTAAAGACACCTCATTTCATACATGTTGTGGGCTCACTAACACCGAGTTCACAGCAAGAGCTCATACCTGGACAAAGCTCACCTCACATGCGTTTTCTCTGATAGGCACGCCTCAGCCCTCATGTGCTCAAGATCCCCAAGAGCAGCCAGCACCACACCTGGGGCCGCTTTAAACAGCAAAATGTGAAAACCACAGGGTTCAGTGGACGTGAGTGAGGCTTGTGATGACAGCTGAGAGCTGAACAGAGAAGGAAGCTTCCCTGGGTCAACCTTCCCGGGAACATATGTCCTGGACAACTCGATGTTTCTACCCTCTGCACACATGCGTACCCAAAAATGACCCTGAAAGCACTACAGGTGTTCATTCTGGGCCCACACGTTAACTTTAGCCATGGGGTAAATGCACAAATACAGAATCCACAAATAAAAAGGATCGACTGTACACACATGTATCATTATCATAAAAGACAGTATTTCGTGACTTGGTACAGTTTACTCCAGAATCCAAGGCTGGTTTAATGTCCCAAAATCTACCAATTCACTACATCGACAGAACAACAAAAAAATGACCACAGATGTAGAGGCAGAAAAAGTATCTGACAATTCACAGCAAAAATTGCCTGCTACTAAAATCAGAAAGAACCCTTCTCATCTAATAAATGTAATTCTATGGTTACACCAAGTGGGGAATGACTGAACATCTCCCCAAGTCTGGGAACAAGACACAGATGTCCTCAGTCACCACTTCTTTTTTCTTATGTTCTGGAGTCAGTGAAATGAGGCAAGAAAAAGAAATAAAACATACAAAGATCACAAAGAAAAAAGGTTTTCATACACAAATGATATGACTGGTTACATTTAAAAATGCAAAAGAATCTACAAGCCATTAAAATTAGTAAGCGAATTTAGCCAAGTCGCTGTGTACAAGTTTAAACTAAAAGAATCCAAACTGCATTTCTGCCAGCAAGAATCACAAGACTGCTACCCTTAAAACTCTGAAACTAAATGATGAAATTAAAGAACACCTAAACAGAGAGGTCAGCCACACTCACAAACTCGAAGTGTCAGTATCATTAACATGTTGCTCTTCCCCAAATTAACCTTAAGAGCCAATGCAACCCTAATCAATCCCAGCAGGCACTTCTAGACCAAAGGACAAGCTAATCTGAAAACTTCTGTGCATGCACAAACAAGTTACAAAGCTGGAGGTTTCAGGGCATCTCAGACTTACTTCAGAACTGCAACAATTAAGACAGAGTGGTCAGACAAAAGTTACAATGTTGGAGGTTTCACAGTATCTCAGACTTACTTCAGAGCTGCAACAATTAAAACAGAGTGGTCAGAATACTGGATCAGAAAAAAGAAAACAAGAGAAACCCCCAAAGCAGAGGGACCTTGCCGACACTGATCTCTGATAGAGGCACCCCTGTAATTCAGTGGGGGAACGATGGACATGTCCATGTGCAGGACTTGCCGCGGGTTGGGTGGGGGGGCAGTCAACCCTGACCCATACCTCCAACCCACAACACGTTAAAATTAAATTAGATCACAGACGCCAACATAGAAGAGGGTCTGGAGACTTCTTAGCACACAAGCGAATTGTGGCTAAAATAAAGACAAGCTAGACTTCACTGAAATCAGACCCCACTGATGGGAGAACACGCCTGCAGTGCACACAGCCAGCCACGGACACACCCAGGACACTGCAAAGCAGGAGAGGAAGGCACTCCATTCAAAGGGGAAAGGCCTGGGCAGGAACCTGCAGGAGACACCGAGTGGGAGGAAAAAGCACTTAAAGCCACAGCAGGGCCCACTCCATACCCACCAAGACAGACCACCCAGGGCTGAGGAGGGCACAGAGCAACTGGAACTCCTACACAATTGGCAGGGCCCATGGTGCCCACGGATGATGCCCCAGAAATGAGCGTGAGTGTCCACCAAGACGGCCACACCACAAACCACCAGAACACCGACTGGCTAGAGGAGGAGTCAACATAGGCGTGCACACAGGGGACCTGATGCCACAGCGCCCACAGTGCACACAGTGTGGAGGGCTCCCTGCAGGGAGAGGCCAGCTCCCGGCCCAGGGATCAAGGGCAGACCTGCAGGACAGCACAGGCTCAGCTCTCGGCCTCCTCTGGGGAGAGGCCGTGTGCCAGCACATCCTGGGACCCGGCTCAGCCACAGCCTCCTGTCTCCCATCCTTCACCCAAACTGCCTATGAGGAACAAGCACATCCCACCAGCCCACATCCAAATTCGGGCCCTGTAAGGCATTCCCCTCTTTACCAAGGGTCCCCAACTCCCTCGTCTATCCCATCCCCCAATCCCAGCTGCCGAATCGTCTCAAAAAAGCCTCTGAGCTCAGAGTGCCGGCCCAGGGCATGCGGGAGCCCTGGGGCAAAGAAAAACAGATCCTAGTCAACAGGTACCTGCCTTCACGTCCCGACCTCAGCACCTGTACACAGAAGCGATGATTTCTACCTCAAAGAATGGAGGCCCAGCTCCACATTCCAGTGGGATCAACAGACAGACAGACATCAAGTCAGATGGCAAGTGCCCTCAGGAACAGGGCAGAGCAGAAAAACACAGGTCTCTGGCAGGCGTGCGGGAAGAGCCCTGGATGAGATGAGGGACTGACCTGTGGGCAACGTGGGGAGAGCCCACACACCCAAGAGAACAAGTGCAGCAGCCCTGGGCAAGGACTCGGGGTAACTTCAGGGCCCACAGCCAGCCAGCAGGGAGGGGCAGCTACCTCCCAGAGCACCCTGCAGGTCAGCTGTCCTAGGTGGGCACCTGAGCTGGGCCGGGACTCTCAGGCTTGCTCAGAGGACCTGGGAACCAATTCTGGCTGGACACCAAAGTCTTTCCTGAAGGACTGGATGACGTTTCACCTGCTCCCTGCCCCCCAGCTCCGAAGCCCACTTACTCTTCTCACCATGCCGGTTCGAGTGCAGGTTGCTGAGGTCAGCTTGGAACTGAGGCCCAACCATGATTTCCTGCAAAGGCAAAGACCCAGGAGGGTCAGGGTGGACAGCGGTGCTGATGGGGGCTGCAGGCCACTGCCCAGAGCCAGTACTGGCTGAATCTGCCTGTCTGCTCTGAGGCCAAGCCTAGGAGTGTGCAGGTATGTGAGCAACAGTGTGTCCGGCATAGCCAGTCCTCTGGTGGGGTGGAAGGAGTGGGGGAGCCCCCGGACAGGACCAGGGCCACAGAACTCAGGCTCGAGTCCACTCCAGCGTCAGAGCTGCTCACCTTCTTACACTTGTTGGCAGGAAGCGGGTCCTCCTCAGCATCTGATGAGCTGGATGAGCCAGGCTCCTTGTCTGCATTAGCCAGGAAGCAGGCTTCAGAAAAAGAGGAGCAGTGAGGCACGTGCCCTCTGCCAACAGACCCTGGCAGACCCCAGGCCCCCACCCCGTTCTCCAGCCACCTGACCCCCAGGCGTGCCCCTACTGAGAGGCGGTGGTCCCAGGCCCCAGCCAGGGGATGAGGCGAGAGGGCACAGAAGCAGGGTCCACTAGGGGCTCTGCTGCGGTCCTAAACCCACTGGGAGCCGGAAACTCGACACCTCCTGCTACAGCGCACCATCGGCCGGGTCAGGGCCCGAGATCCCCTGGACTTAACAGACATTCAGCCACAAGAACCAACATGCTCCCCCCTCGCATAAACCCAGGTCACCAGCCTCCGCACAGGGATGGTGCCCAGAGTGGCTCCAGGAAGAGCAGGCACCCCAGGGGCCCCGAGGTCTGAGCCCCCAGCAGCTCAGGGGCAGAAGCGGGGGTCACCTACATCCACTCTGACTAGGGAAAAGGTCGGAGGCCTCGTGAGAGGTCACAGATGGGGTGAGATCATCGGCCGAGGACTGTGTTTCTTCCTCTTCTTCCCCTGAAAGCAAATCCTTCGCTATTTGGTCCTTTTAACAAGAAAGTAAAGAACATTTTTGTACTTTTTTTTTACAATCTCAAATAACACTAATGATAATAGCATGGTGGTGCCAGTGTGGATGAGCCACCCTGTAGGAGCACCTGGGACGGCTCTCCCCAATCCCCGGGGCTGCCAGCCGGGGAGGGGATGTGCCTCTGCCTGAGAACTAGGACAGTCAGAACCCCTCCCCTCTGACCCCACCAAGACCTGCTCGGGACCCGGTGTCTCTCCCTCCCAGGACCCTCCCCTTGGCTACACAGACCCTGGGTGGGTGGCCCGCACTTCCTGACCACACCCCTACCTGTCCAGGGCCCTCCTGCCCAGCCTGGAAGCCTCCTCTCACCTTGTCTAGGGTCATGTCGGGCAGGTGGGCTGCGGTATCGCTGCCCTCGCTCTCCCGTTCCGAGATGGGGTCCGAGGTCTCATAGCCATACAAGGCCAATAGCTCGTCAAGGGGCATGTCACTGCTCTGTGGGGGCAGGGCAATGTCAGGGGCACTGTGCTGGGGGCTCTGCCCCCCCTGCCCTTGAGCCCATCAGCCCCATGACCAGTCCCAGTGGTTCACTCCAAACAGACCCCAAGTCCAGCCCTCGTCTACCAACTCCTTTCAGCCCCCCAGAGGGCATCTCAGTCTTGGACCAAGGGAGCAGCTCCTTCAAGAGAAACCACTGACTGCTTGTCGCCAGAGTAAACCTCAGCATAAACGCTTTCAAGCAGAATATCCCAATTTTGGAAAACTTGGATCGGACAGCATGAAAATAATAAACCCCAATGCCCACTGTAAGGCTAGAAAGAGAATATAAAATGCAGGCGTTTCAGCTTTTGCTTTGAATATTATTATACGTTCTTTCTTTTCCTTAATCAGTGAATGAAAATTGTATCTGAAGAAAAAGATGTTTTTGGCTGCACCATGTGCCTTGCAAATCTCACTTCCCCAATCAAGGACTGAACCCTGTGTTTCAGTGAGAACACGGAGTCCTGACTGCCCAGCCCTCCAGTGAGAACATAGAGTCCTGATGACCCGACCACCAGGGAGCTCCCCTGAGGAAATTAGATAAGGTATTCAGCTAAAGAATAGCTGACTTTTTTTTTCGGTTACTTTTGAGAGGTTTTGAATTCAAGTTGAACTCTTTAAAACTGTTCTCTCCTTTTTGAACCAAAGACATGTTTTGGTTTTAAGACCAAGTTAGTACTAAGTGGCGGAGAAGGCAATGGCACCCCACTCCAGTACTCTTGCCTGGAAAATCCCATGGAAGGAGGAGCCTGGAAGGCTGCAGTCCATGGGGCCGCTGAGGGTCAGACACAACTGAGGGACTTCACTTTCACTTTTCACTGTCATGCATTGGAGAAGGACATGGCAACCCACTCCAGTGTTCTTGCCTGGAGAATCCCAGGGACGGGGGAGCCTGGTGGGCTGCCGTCTATGGCGTCGCACAGAGTTGGACACGACTGAAGTGACTTAGCAGCAGTAGCAGCAGTACTAAGTGGTACACGGCACCAAGCTAAATAAATGTCCAATGACTACTCTTTGGTCCCAGTACTTGAAATACATCTGGTGAGGTCAGTGTTGACCTTTAACAAACTGAGGTCTGTGTGCCCCACCTCCAAGCTGACATGATGAACCCCATTATGACTGGAGAAGTACACACACCTCAACTAGAGAGTAGCACCCGCTTGCTGCAACTAGAGAAAGCCCGTGCACAGCAACAAAGACCCAACACAGCCAAAAATTAATTAATTAATTAAGGCTACAGGACAGGGCCCTGACCCAGGAGGCCAGTGTTCTCACAAGAGACCAGAGAGCTTGCTCTCACCCTGGAGACGCCGCACAAGAAGCCGCACCTGCAGCTGAGCAGCGCCCTGCAGACATGCCAAGCCAGCCTTTGTCTGGGGCTTCCAGGCCCCAAACAGCACAAAAATAAACCTGCTGTTTAAAGCATCCCATTCTGTGGGGCTGACACACGTGTGCTCTCTAGATTTTACATGGCGGACTCTGTGCACACACACAGGACTTACACATCATGGAACCAGCACCCAGCCAGCATCTCATCCACACAGAAGGTGACAAGATCACACATGAGTCAGGACCACTCTGGGGTCAGGGCTGCCAGGGTCAGGGCCACCCCAGGGTCAGGACTACTCCAAGGTCAAGACCAGTGGACCCTAACACAAGGACAGAGTTCATCGGATATGGCCACAGGGTCCAGCCCGTGAGGCTGCCACCTGCCGCACTCTGCTGCAGCATCAGAGAGCATCCACAACTATGTCAACAGACTGGTAAATACTCCTGCCTTTTCCATGAACGGATCTGTAAGAGGCAAGACTCACTCTCTAACCTAAGAGACAGACCGCAACAGACTGACCTCTGCCTAAAGACAGCATTTCACAGAGATTTACAGAAATGTAAAACTATTTCACTCTTTTCCCTTATTTTTTTTGGTTTGGAAAACAGTTATATTTTCTCAAAAATGTGTTCTTTCTACTTACAATGGGTTTGCTGCATCACCTACATAAACAAAGCTCCTTGAGATCATCGATAATTGTTAAGAACACAAAAGGGGGGGTCTGGAGTCAAAAAGCTGGAGAACAGTGGGCTCACTCTCCAGGCTGGCTGGTCTGGAGCCCAGCACCCCAAGAAGGCAGGACCGGCTGTTGTGGCCAGGCCTCTGCTGACAGAGCCAGGTGGGCTCGGAGACCGAGCAGACACATGGAGCAGCTGCAAGGTCACTGATGCCCTGACTGCATTGCTGGGTACCTGGGAGACGAAGTCCTTCTCCAGCTCCTCCTCCGGCTTCTCTGGGCCCCGCGCTGCACCCTCGTGCTCCTCCCGGACACCGTAGTTCTGCGACAGGATCTCCGCCAAGTGGAACTGATGGTCCGCAGAGCCCATGGACACCACTGTGGGGGACAGCAACCCGGTGAGCTCTGCACCTGTCCCAAACCTCGTGCTACGACTGAGACCATGGGGTAGAGAAGCCCACGGGCCCTGGGGCTGTGTGGGTGTATGCACGTACGTGTATGTCCACACAGCCGCCCAACAAATGCCCCACCCTCCTCTGGTCCCAGCCCAGTAGCTGGGGGACTTGACCAGATCTGGAGCCTTCCCCAAAGACCCAGGATGTGCTCACTGCTGTATCTCCATGCTGCGCCTCAGTACAGTGACTTGTAAAGAAACAAGAAAGGACACAGCCAGGTCTCACCCCAGCAGGAAATAAATAGTGAAGGTCTCCATGTGGGTCCCAAGAGTAACAGGAGGGGCTAGAGCTTCCGGAAGCCGGACAGGAGGGGCTGGTGGCCAGTTTGGGGAGGCACAGGGCCCCCAGACGGTGCCTACCCAGCACCCTCCCTCCTGCAGCCCCCGCCCCCAGCTGGAGGGGGGACCTGGCCAAGAGGGAGGTCCTGACCAACAGTTGGCTTGCCCTTGCCCCCATTGAGGCCCTGGCGATCCAGGGAGGGGTGGGGGGTTAGGTACCTGCTGTGGTCTGCAAGTTGGGCTCCCCAGGGCACAGACTGTGAGGCAGGCAGGAGGCCGCACCAGGGCTCTGCCTCTCCAGTGAGGAGGCCTGTGGAGGAGAGGAGCAGGGTTAAGGCCCGCAGGTAGCCAGATGGCCTGGCCATGGTCAGAGCTGACCCCCAGGGTATATCAGGGCCACAGGAGCGACCTCCACTGGCTGGCAGTGGGGGCACAGTGGGCCAGACTTTCAGTCACGGTTGGAGTCCAAGTGCCCAGGCAGAGATCCTCAGAGGGCACAGGGCTGCCACCACCAAGTTCAGACCCTCCTCCAGGTGGGAATAGCACCTGTGGGCACCATGAGGAGCCTGGATCAGCCAGCCACCAGTGGCTGATCATGGCCAGGACACAGTGTCAGGTGAGCCAGGCCCACACACAGCCCAGCCAACACCTGCAGCCAGGTGCTGACACCACAGCCACAAAAAGGGCCCAGCCTTCGAAACGTCATGTTCAAAACGCAAAGAGCCACCACGGAGAAATCGGGAAATTCCTCCAAACATAAACAGTTACCAAATGACCCAGCAATTAACTCTACTGCTAGGTACACACCCTAAAAAACCAAAAACATATGTCCATACTAGAAGGTATATACATGTGCTCACAGAAGTGTGACTCACAACAGCCCAAAGGTGTAAACACCCTAATGCCCAACAACAGGTGAATGAATAAAGAAGACATGGTCCATCCTATGATGAAATATTCCTCGGCCATGAAAAGGAGAGAAACCCTGACACTCGCCACCACATGGACAGATCCTGAGAACAGGATGCTCAGGGAGAGAAGCAGACACAGAAGGACACACAGGATGTGATTCCACTAACGACAAACGTCCAGAACAGTCTGATCCACAGACACAGAGTGGGTTCCTGGTGGTCAGGGGCTGGGGAAGGAGTATCTGTTGATGGGGGTGGGCTTCTATTGGGGTGGTAAGGGTGAAGGTTTCAAAACTTTGTTAACATACTAAAAACCACCGAATTCAATACTTTAGATGGGGATATTATGAAGGACATAAATTATACCTCAAATTTTTAGAACTACATTTAAAAAAAAAACACTGTACAACAGCTACCATTATCACGACATTCAAAAGCTTATTAAGAACAAGAAAACTAGACCAATAACTTTTATAAACAGAACCACAGTATTCCCCCAACAAAACACAAGCAAATTGAATTCAGCAACATGCAGAGAACACTACACAGTGACAAGGAGTGGCTCAGCACACGGACGCAACACACAGGTGACACCCAATGCAACAACTGCCCACAGCACAGACAAGACACACACCCACGGCATCGTCTCAGCAGACGCACAGACACAGCACCTGACCAAGTCCAGCACCCTTTCATGATGGAAACGCTGAATACACGAGGTTTGCGAGAGAACTTCCACCCAACCCCAGCCACTGCCACCTCCCCGAGACCAGGGCACTGCCTACACAATGCCGTCCTGGAGGTTCCAGAAGGCAGGAAAGTGAAATGAAAGGAATCCAAGTTGGAAAAACACATCATGACCTGGGACGCAGAAGATACTGAAGAATCCACTGAAGAGACTGGAACCAGTACAGGAGTTCAGCAAGGCTGCAGGACATAAGATAAGCCACAGAAACTTTACTCACATGCAGTAGCAACAAACAATCTAAAAAGAAAACAAGGAAGACAATTCCATTTACAACAGCACCAGAAAGAATAAAATACTTAGAGATAAAAGGAGCAAAAGAAGTTCAAAACTAATACTCTGAAAAGTGCAAAGAATGTTGAAAGAAACTAAATATCTACATAAAATGGAAAAACACTATATTCCTAGCTCAAGACTTACAACTGCCAAGATGTTGACGTTCCTCAACTCATCTAGAGGTTCAATGACAGGCCTATGAGAACCCCAACTGGCCTCCACGCAGAAACTGTCCCAAAAATCACAAGAAAACTCAGGGACCCTGAACAGCCAGAACAATCTTGAGGGGAAAGAATGTTTCCTGACCTCAAAAGTACTGCAAAGCTACAGTAATGTAAACAGTGTGGTGTTGACATAAGGCGAGATATTCAGACCAAATTAACTGAGGATTCAGAAGTAAACCACGTATTTACAGGCAAGTAAATTTTTTAAAGGGTGACAGAAAAATTCAACATGTAATAAACAGTCTTTTCAACAAATTGTGCTGGGATACCTGGCTATCCACACACAGAATAATAAAGTTCAAGTCCTCTCCCACACCACACAAAAATTCACTCAAAATGGATCAAAGACCTTACACATAAGAGCTAACACTATCAAACTCTTAGAAGAAACCAAGGCAATGAGTCTTTCTCACCAGACAACGGTTTCTTAGGTAAGACACAAAAAACAACAACAACAAAAAAAAACAGATAAACTGTATTTCATCAAAATTAAAACTCTCTGTGCTTCAAACAGCAGCATCATCAAAGTGCAAAGGTGACCCACAGATCAGTAAAAGATATGTGCAAATCACGCAGCTCTAAAACTGGACTTGTATCTAGAATATGTAAAGAATTCTTACAGGTCATCAAGAAAAAGGAAATCGGATTTTTAAACAGGCAAAGCCTCCAAAGAGCTACACACACAGCCAATCGGTACATGGAAACAAGGCTCGATGTCAGGAGGACAAGTGAGCACACTGAGATCAGGAGAATACATGACACCAAGTGTGGGGACGTGGCCCCTGGGAGGGGACCTGCAGTGGACAGCGCAAGGAGCACACCGGGGGTTGGGGGAACCCCGACACACTGCCCTGGCGCAGTGTCAAGCGTGGAAGCCAGCGGGAAAGCAGACCGACCACCTGTGTGCAGGGCCGGAGCACACACAGCCTAATGACCAGCCCTTCAGCCCTCTACCCAGGAGGCACCGCCTCTGAAGGTCAAGGCCTTCCCTCTGCACTGACCACCCTGCTGTTCACACCCTCCAGGGGACTCCTCACAGGGTTCTCCCGCGTGACACACACCACCTGCCTAACAAGCTGCTGTTTCTCTCTTGTGAACCTGCCCCTGTCAGCCTGAACCACGGGGCCGCAGCCGGGACCCAGGGGGGCAGAGGGAAAAGTCAAGCCTCTCCTCCCTGACAATACCCACGAGAAGCGGAAATGTTCATCCACTCTAAGACCTGTTCACAAGTGTTCTCAGCAGTCTGACTCACAATGGCCAAAGGAGGAAAGAACCCAGAGAGACATCAGGTGGAATATCACTCAGCCCTGAAAAGTAGAGAAGCCCTGACACTCTTACTACATGGATGGACCCTGAGAACATGATGGTCAGTGAGGGAAGCAGACACAGAAGGACACACAGGGTGTGATTCCATTGATGGGAAACGTCCAGAATAGGACGATCCACAGACACAGGGAGTGGATTCCTGGTTGTCTGGGGCTGGCGGGGAGAAGAAAGATGACTAAGGAGTACACGGTTTCTTCTGGGCTGGTAAAAATGTTCTAAAATTTTTAGATTCTAAAATTTTTGTGATGCCTGCACAATTGACTATATGAAGAACCACTGAATTGGACACATTAAAATGAGTGAACTGTAAAGTAAATGAACTACATATACCTCGGTAAAGCTGTTTACAAAAAAAAAAAAAAGATTAAAATAGTTAATAAACTAAACTTTAAATTTTAGAAAAAAGTTTAGTAAGAATTTCCATGCTGATTTCCTGAGTCAAGAGGTTGCATAATCATTTTCTTCATTAGAGAAATATGGGACTGAAATCTCTGAAAGGTCAAGTCACTCAGTAAAGCTTACACAGCATGTAAATGGTACAACTACAAGCGCAAACTCCAGCTCTGGAACTCAGAAACGCTTAACAGAACTGTCACTCTTCTTGGGAGCATGAACAAAAGTACACAAATGGTCAGTAAAGCCACAGAGAGCCAGGAGGCAGAGCAAGCCGGAGCCCTGGAAACACCAAGGTGAGGAGAAGTCTGAAGCTTGTCAGGAGACCGGCCCAGTTCTTTGGGAGGAAGTATAGGGGAGCCCCCAAGAGCTTGGCCGGGAGCACCCCAAGTTCTAAGAGGAAGTATACAGGGGGAATACCCCAAGCGCTCTCTCAGGAGCATACCAAGTTCTATGAGGAAGTATACCAGGCACCCCAAGTGTTCGGTGGGAGTACCTCAAGTTCTAAGAGGGAGGAGGTGCCCAGGGGCACCCCAAGTGCTCTGCCAGGAGCACCCCGAGTTCTAAGAGGGAGTCCTCCCACACAGGCCGCTTTAAGAAGGTTAGCCCCCCAACCTGGGGCAGGAGGTAACAACACAGGGAGCGAGGGAGCAGCCTGGACAAAGCACCAGAGTGACACCCTTGCCCCGCTCCAGGAAGGGGCCAGTAGCCCGCAGGCCACAGGTCACAGGCCACCTGCAGGTGCCAGCCCAGAGATGTTCCTTCTGGGCAAGGCCCGAGCATGAGGACAGCAGCAGACAGTCGGAGAAGGGCTTGGCCCCGCGCCCCCTCCACCTTGGGGTCTGCCCTGGGGCGCTGGCAAGGGAGCCCAGACAACAGCAGGGGGAGCAGGGGCCAGAGGACAGGGGGAAGGCTGGGTCTGCTCAGCCTCCCCCCAGGCCTAGATCCCCAGGCTCACCTCAGGCAGCTCTGAGAGCATCACAGTTGCCCCGACACCGACTTTCAAGCCAGGCCCATGTGCAGCAGTGGGTTCCCAGCATCCTGTCCACCTTACCCCCCCACCCCACCCCATTCAGAGCACTCTGGAGCCCATGGCCCCTGTTTTGCAAAGGTGGGAAAAGGAAACAGATGAGGAGCTGGCTAAGGGCATTCCGAGTTAAAAATGTTTATAAAGAAGAAAAAAGGGGGGAGAATCAGGGTTAGAAAGAAGGAAAGACAGCACTGTGGGGATAAAGAACAAGCCCAGGGTGGGGAGCTGCCTTGCCCTGCCTTGGCCTGGGGCCCAGATTGGGGGGGGGGGGGGCTCAGTCAGGAGGGAGGAGGGGCTCTGCCCTGCCTTCGGTGGAGGCTCAGACAGGACAGAGGCATAGCTGGAAGGGTCAGAGCAGTGTCTGGGTCCAGCTCACCCACAGAAACATCAGGGTCATCCTCCACTTGGCGAACCAGGCACCCCACCCACAGGCTCTTCCTCCAAGCAAGGGACACCCACATGCCTTCCTTCCAGAGGGGAGTCCTCCAGCCCCTCCCTGTGCAATGGCCGGGCCTGGGACTCTTGTGGGAGGGATCCACATGACCCCCAAGTCTAGGCTGTGAAAAACAGTGTAATTTCCACCAGCCGCCATGCTGTGAGGAAGCACAAGCCACAAGGGCAGGCCATGCTAGCGTTGCAGCCACACATGGGCAGCTCAGCCCAGCCACCAACCAGCCACAGCCATGGGCGGGACCAGCCAGACCTCCAAGCTGGGACAGGTAGTTAAGCAGCACTGGCTGCTTTGAGAAACTGACTGCAGAGGTGGCTCATCACACAGCAGCAGTTAGCCAGAACCCCCGGCCCCCAGCAGGTGTGTGGTCCCACTGGGCCGCCCAGCACCTCACTGCTGACTGACAGCCCATGCAGCATCTGCTCTGGGCTGGGGCCGTAGGAGGCCCCAGGGGCACAGCAATCAGCAAACAGGTTCTGCCTGCCAGTCTCGGCAAGTCACCCGCCTAGTTGGGGACACTAGCCAACAGCAGAGGTGCAGGGTACTGAGGGGGGAAAACAGGGTGGAGGCCCCGCAGCAGGGGTGAAGGAGGCCTACGTGTTTGACTCCACAGAGGCCTGCAGGGCAGTGAACACCACTGCACAGCCAGGCCCCCACGGGTGCAGATGCCACAGGGAGACAGGAACCCGGGGTGGAGAAGGTGCAGGGGGTCCTCGGAGAACAAGGCCACTGGCTGAGGATCACAGGGAAAAGACACACTTTACCCTAAGGACAACAAAAAGCCATGTTTTAAGCACAAGATACGGACAGCAGACTCAGCTTTTTAAAGATTAAGTTGGGATCCGCGAGCAAAAAATAAGAAGCACTCCACCTTCTCTCAGGGTGCTGATGGCTACCTTGGTGATGAGAAAAATCAGCACTCACTGCTTGGTCAGAAATTACCATTCGTATTGGATCAAGACAGGAACTGCACAAGGCTCAGCCTCTCTGTGCAAGCACGGAGCCAAGATCTTGTGGGTCCTCAACTCAGAGACTGGCCCAAGGCAGCGCAGAGTGAAAGGCTCCAGAGACAGGGGCAGCCTCCCGGGCAAAGGCCAGCCGTGCCCACCACCACTGGCATTTGCATACCCGCTGTCCCTCATTGCCAGGCCCTCAGGGCCTCCCACTGGCTTTCTTTTTAAGAAACCAGCTTCAATTCACCCCAAACTGGACACCTGGCAGCCCTGACAGGGCAGAGTCAACAGCCAAACCACGCACCACTCAGGGCAGGTTGGCTGGGGAGTCTGTCCCACCCACCTGTCACACAGGGCTATCTGCCTGGCCAAGACTGCTGGCCCCTGAGGCAGACCCACACATGGACAGCCACACCCCTGCTGGGCTGTCAGGAGACCTGACTTCTACCTCCATCCCATAAGTACAGCCACTGCCCAGGAGGCTTGTTTCCCCAAATGCCCTCTAAGGAAAGAGAACTACTCTGGAAGGGCCCTTTGGGTCCAGCCACCCGCATATAAGACAGGAATGGGCTGGGGAGGTCTGGCCTTACACTGGTATACCCACACCCTCTTTGGCACAAACGCAGGGCCCCTTGCTGCCCCTGCGAAAGTCAATGGTGGGAGAGAATGGCCAGTTCCACCCTCCACAACACCCATCCACTCAGCGCCAAGACATACAGCCCAACGTGGCTCCCGGATCAGGCCGAGCACCCCAGGACCCGGGCGGGTGTCTGCTCCTCTCTGGGCCTGGGCAGCCTCACCCACTGCGTGAGAATCACTTGCTGAGTCCAGGGACCTGCCTAGAGTCCCCACACTGACCGTTTGCGCTAAGAGTCAAGTCTGCTGAGTCCCTAGCAGATGCGTTATTCATTTCATCCTCTCTAGAGCCCTAAAAGGTGAGAGCAGGTTCGCACTGCTTTATCCAACATTCCAAAAAGCCCTCAAAGTGAAAGTTTTTGATCCCTGGTTCGACCTGCCACGAAGCTACCGGGTGTCTGGATCTCGACGATCCCAGCTGAGTTTGCTCAAGCATCATAGCCCGGAACCCCACAGATCCTCAAAACCGAAACACTCTGAACTCCAACATCGGTCCGGCCCCAAGGATTCGGGGTCTTGGGCCCGCTTTGCGGACAGAGAGAGGAGGCTCCGCGAAGCAACTTCAAGCCGCGGGAAAAAGCAGCCCTCCGGGCCGGGCTAGCCCCAGGTAGGAGCTCGAGTCCTGCGCGGGGTCCCGGGATCCGGCGGGAGCGCGACTCCGCGGGATCAGCGCCGGGGGGTGGTGGGGAGTGGGTAGGGTTAGAGGGAGCAAGATTCCGCGAGGTCAGCGCCGGCGGGTGGGGGCTGGGTAGGGTCAGGGGGCTGGGGGCCGGAGGGGGCACGACTCTGCACGGGGAGAGCCGCGGGATCGGGGGTGGGTAGGGTCAGGGGGCTGAGGGCCGGATGGGGCACGACTCTGCAGGGAGAGCGCCGCGGGGAGGGGCTTCAGCGCCGCTGGTGGGGTCAGCGGGCGGAGGTCCGGTGAGGCAGGGTCCGGTGGGAAAGCGCGCTCCGCGAAGTTGGCAGACGCCGGGCGGGCGCCGGGGGCGGGGGGCGGGAAACTGTGGGCGCGCGCCCCCTCCCCGCCACCCCCGCTCCACCCCCGCTCCACCCCGCGCCCCGGACCCCCGCGCCGCACATGCGCACTGCCGCCCGCGATGTGGCACCCGGGAGGGGGGGACCCGGGCCGGGGGCGACTGCCGATGGAGCCCCGCGCCCCTCGGGCTCCGACGGGAGCCGTATTGCGTCCCGGCTCCGCGCCGCGGCCCGGGGCCTTGGCGCCCGGGGCCCCCACGCGGCCCGGCCAGGAGGCGGGGGCGCGGGCCGGGGCGGGGGCCGGCTCCCCCGGCCCGCTCACTCACCTCCGCCATGGCCGTGTGTGCGCGGGAGGCGGCGGCCGCGCCGGGATCCCCGGATGCGGGGCCACGCGCTCATTGGCTGAAGCGCCGGGGCCGGCGGGGGGGCGCCTGGGCGGGGTCGGGGGCGGGGCCGGGGCGGGGCGCGAGCCGGCGCGTAGTAGGTGCGCGGTCTGGGATGCGCGGGTTTCCATAGACCTTGGCCTCGGCTTGGAAGGTGGGGGCACCCTGGATGGAAGTGCCGATTCCTGATAAGCAGAGCTTAAGCGCGGGTCCCCAGTCCTCCTTCCAAGCCATAGTGCCCCCCCCCAGTGTTACACCTGAGGATCCCGAGCCCCGGAGAGACAACCCCCACCCCTTAAAAGGACTTAAGTCTGGGCAGCGTGGTTCTAGAACTTTCCGCACGTTTGCACCAGTGACGACGGATCTCACTGGGGGCTTGGAACCCGAGTGCCCAGTGTCAGCAGGGGAGGTGGAGCCCAGCCGGTCCACTGGCTCTGGACCTGTTGTTTTCATGAGTTGTATCTAATCGATGAAACATGGTGGGCCTGCGCTGGCGGTGAAGTGCGTGAACAAGAGGGTCCAGACAAGGACTCCCCATACTTTGTGTCTCAGAGATGTGCTGAGGGCATCAGGGTGGAAGGTGTAGACAGAGGGGGCAAAGCAGAGACTAGGATGGTGGCTAGAGCAGAGGTGGATGGCTGGGGAATATGGGCAAAGTAGAGAGGAGGCACACAGGTTTCAGGCTCACACAAACCAGGAAGAATGGATGCGGGGGAGACCTAGGACTCAGCCCTGGTCCTTTTCAATGTGATTTTGACACCAGTGTCAACTGGGTGCTGGATGCTTGACGTGAAAGCGCTAGTCCAGCCCTGGGGGAGCCCACTAGCCAGGAGATAACTGGTCTTAGAAGGCCTGCCCTGCTCTCTTCTCTGCATGAGTCACAAGTTGCATGAGTCATGAGCTCCCCACTCACATTGATGTACATCATCCAGATTGAGGGTTCAGGCCCTTGGAGAGAGGGTCTTCACTGATAAGGGATCAGCTTGGTTACTCAGTCACTCAGTGTCCCCTGCAGCCCTCAACTGGGTACTGGGCAACCAGAGGTCCAGTGAAGTAGGAAGGTAAACCAACAAGACACAGTGACAGTGAGGCTCTGTATAATCACACGTGGCAGCAACAGAGGGAAAGGGCTTGAGTAAGCCTAGGGGACCAGAGGAGACTCCTTGGAGGGAGCTTTAACAAGAATCATCAAAAATGAGGGACAGGGAAGCCTGGTGTGCTGCAGTTCTTGGGGTCGTAAAGAGTCTGACATGACTTGGCAACTGAACAACAGCAGCAGACGGAGGGATGGAGAGAGGGATGTGTTCCAGGTCTGAAAGTTTCTTCCCCAGTAGTATAAGCTGCAGTCATCAAAGCAGCATGGTATCGGCACAAAACAGGCATGAATCAATGGAACAGAATAGAGAGCCCAGAATTACACCCCCACCTACAGTCAGTTAATCTTAGAGGAAGCAAGAATGGAAGAAAATCATGAAATTAAAAGACGCTTACTCCTTGGAAGGAAAGTTATGACCAACCTAGATAGCATAGTCAAAAGCAGAGACATTATTTTGCCAACAAAGGTCCGTCTAGTCAAGGCTATGGTTTTTCCTGTGGTCATGTATGGATGCGAGAGTTGGACTGTGAAGAAACTGAGCGCCGGAGAATTGATGCTTTTGAGCTGTGGTGTTGGAGAAGACTCTTGAGAGTCCCTTGGCCTGCAAGATCCAACCAGTCCATTCTAAAGGAGATCAGCCCTGGGATTTCTTTGGAAGGACTGATGCTAAAGCTGAAACTCCAGTACTTTGGCCACCTCATGCGAAGAGTTGACTCATTGGAAAAGACCCTGATGCTGGGAGGGATTGGGGGCAGGAGGAGAAAGGGATGATGGAAGATGAGATGGCTGGATGGCATCACCGACTCGATGGATGTAAGTTTGAGCGAACTCTGGGAGTTGGTGATGACAGGGAGGCCTGGTGTGCTGCGATTCATGGGGTCACAAAGAGTCGGATACAACTGAGCAACTGAACTGAACTGAACTGAACTGAAAGTCTCTTCAGCAAGTGGCATTGGGAAAACTGAACAGCCATGTGTAAATCAATGAAGTTAGCACACTCCCATACACATGCACAAAAATAAACTCAGGTTGGCTTAAATGTAAGACGTGTCATGAAAATACTGCTAAAAGAGAACATAGGCAAAACATCCTCTGACATAAATCTTACCGATGTTTTCTTAAGTCAGTCTCCCAATGCAACAGAAAGAAAAGCAAAAATAAAGTGAAGAAGAACCAGAGTCTCCTGATGAAGGTGAAAGAAGAGAGTGAAAAGTCTAGCTTAAAGCTCAACATTCAAAAACTAAGATCATTACATTCGGTTCCATCACTTCATGGCAAATAGATAAGAAAAAAAATGGAAACAGTGGCAGATTTTATTTTCTTGGGCTCCAAAATCACTGTGGATGGTGATTGCAACCATGAAATTAAGACACTTGCTCCTTGAAAGAAAAGCTATGACAAACCTAGATAGTGTATTAAAAAGCAGAAACATTATTTTGCTGACAAAGGTTTGTATAGTCAAAGCTATAGTTTTTCCAGCAGTCATGTATGGATGTGAGAGTTGGACCATAAAAAAGGCTGAGCGCCAAAGAATTGATGCTTTCAAATTGTGGTACTGGAGAAGATTCTTGAGAGTCCCTTGGACTGCAGAGATCAAAGCAGTCAGTGGTAAAGGAAACCAGCCTTAAATATTCATTGGAAGGACTGATGCTGAAGCTGAAGCTCCAATACTTTGGCTTCCTGATTTGAAGAGCCAACTCATTGGAAAAGACCCTGATGCTGGAAAAGATTGAAGGCAGGAGGAGAAGGGGGTGACAAAGGATGAGATGGTTGAATGGCATCATGGACTCGACATGAGTTTGAGTAAACTCTGAGAGATATTGAAGGACAGGGAAGCCTGGCATGCTGCAGTCCATGGGGTCACAAAGAGTCAGACACCACCTAGGGACTGAACAACAACCAACAAATGGAAACTAACCAAACTCACAAGCTTTTCAAAAGCAAAGGAAACCATCAACCTACAGACTCGGAGAAAAATATTTGCAAATGATTAAGCTAATTAATCAAGGGCTTGATTTCCAAAATGTATGAACAGCTCATACAACACAACTAATAACAAAAAAACAAATAACCCAATGGAAAAATGGGCAGAAGACCTAACTAGACATTTCTCTAAAGAAGATAGACAGATGGTCAGTAAGCACATGAAAAGATGCTCAGCATCACTAATTAATGGAGAAATGCAAATCAAAACTACAATGAGGTACCACCTCACACCAATCATTAAAGCCATCATTAAAACATTTACAAATTACAAATGCTGGAGAGGGTGTGGAGAAAATGGAACCCTCCTACACTGTTGGTGGGACTGTAAATTGGTGCAGCCACTATAGAAAACAGTATGGAGTTTCCTCAGAAAATGTAAAATAAAGTTTCCATATGATCCAGCAATCCCAATCCTGGGCATATGTCCAAACAAAACTATAATTCAAAAAGACACATGCACCCCAATGTTCATAGCAGCACTATACACAATAGCCAAGACACAGAAAAAACCTAAATGTCCATCAACAGATGAATGGATATAGAAGACTTGGTACATATATACAATGGAATATTATTCAGCCATAAACAATGAAATGATGCCATTTGCAGCAACAAGGATGGACCTAAAGGTTTTCATACTAAATATGAAAGTCAGAGAAAGAAGTAAGCCAGAAAAAGACAAATACCATATGATATCACTTATATGTGGGCTCTAAAATATGACACAAATGAGCATCTACAAAACAGAAACAGACTCACAAACTTAGAGAACAGACTTGTGATTGCCAAGGGGGAGGGGCTGAGGGAGGGCTGTAGTGGGAGTCCCGGCTTAGCAGACACAAACTGTTCTCTACGGGATGGGTAAACAACAAGGTCCTTCTGTAGAGCACAGAGAACTACATTTAATATCCTGTGGTAAACCATAATAGGAAAGTGTGAACAGAATGTATATCTATGCATAAATGAATCACGTTGCTGTATAGCAGAAATTAAACACAACATTGTAAATCAACAATACCTCAGTAAAATAAAGTTTAAAAATAAAAATGTGAAAATCTCTTCCCGCAGATTAGAGAAATGAGGCAATCATCCTACCAGGTGAGAAACATTAACCCCACAAGTGAGGGGAGGAAGTGTGCCCTGAGAAAGACCATCACTTGTGCCCAGGAATGCATAATCTGTGTCTATATTTGAGGGGCTTCACACAAACCTCAAATAAGGAACATTCTATTAACAACAGTTAGAACCAGACACATGGAACAACTGACTGGTTCAACATTGGGAAAGGGGTAGGACAAGGCTGTATATTATCACCCTGCTTGTTTCACTTATATGCAGAGTGCATCATGCGAAATGCCAGACTGGATGAATCACAAGCTGGAATCAAGATTGCCAGGAGAAATATCAACAACCTCAGATACGCAGATGATACCACTTCAATATGGGCTTCCCCGATGGCTCAGCAAGTAAAGAATATGCTGGCAGTGCAGGAGACACGGTTCAATCCCTGGGTCCAGAAGATCCCCAGGAGGAGGAAACGGCAACCCACCCCAGTATTCTAGCCTGGGAAATCCCATGGACAGAGGAGCATGGCAGGCTACAGTCCCAAGGGTCGCAAAGAATTGGACACAACTGAGTGACTAAGCACACACACGCACACACGGCAGAAAGTGAAGAGGAACTAAAGAGCCTTTTGATGAGTGTGAAAGAGGAGAGTGGAAAAGCTGGCTTAAAGCTCAACATTCAAAAAAAACTAAGATTGTGGCATCCAAGCCCATCACTTCACAGCAAATAGAATGGGAAAAGTGGAAGCAGTGGCAGATTTTATTTTCCTGGGCTCCAAAGTCACTGAAGACAGTGACTGCAGCCATGAAATTAAGACACTTGCTCCTGGAAAGAAAACCTATGACAAACCTAGATAGCATATTAAAAAGTAGACATCAAAAAAAAAAAAAAGTAGACATCACTTTGCCAACAAAGATCCATATAGTCAAAGCTATGGTTTTTCTAGTAATCATGTACAGATATAGAGTTGGACCATAAAGAAGGCTAAATGCCAAAGAACTGATGCTTCTGAATTGTGGTGCTAGAGAAGACTCTTGAGAGTCCCTTGGACTGCAAGGAGATCAAACCAGTCAATCCTAAAGGAAATCAATCCAATACTTTGGCCACCTGATGTGAAGAGCTCACTCATTGGAAAAGACCCTGATGCTGGGAAAGGTTGAAGGCAAAAGGAGAAGAAGGCAGCAGAGAATGAGATGGTTAAAGGGCATCACTGACTCAATGGACATAAATTTGAGCAAACTCGGGAGATAGTGAAGGACAGAAGAGCCTGGTGTGCTGCAGTCCTCGGGTCACAAAGAGTCGGACACAAGTTAGTGACTGAACAACAACATAAACGGGGAAAAGGACAGTATTCTTCAAAAATATCAACACCATAAAAGACTGATCTGTGGAAATGTTCCAGATGTGAGAACTAAACACATTGCCTGATGCTGGGCTGGAGAGAAATCACTACGTCAACTGACAAAGCTGAAACTCAGATGTAGGTGGAATAATACACTGTATCAGTATTAAGCTTCTTGGAATCAGTAGCTGCTCTGTGGTTCTGTAAGAGGATGTACTTCTTACAAAATTCACACTGAAGGCTTTAGGGGCAGTTGTAGGCAAAATATCTGTGTGTCCTAAAAATTGGTATATTAAAACACAATCCCCAGTGTGCTGGTGTTAGAGGAGGTGGGCCCTTGGCATGTGATTATATCAGAAAGGCAGAGCCCCCATGAAGGGATTACTGCCCTGATGAGAGAGACCCCAGAATGCTCCCTCAGCCCTTCTGCCCTATGAGGACACAGCCAGAAGATGGCCTTTGAACCAGGAAGCAAATCCTCACCAGACCACACATCTGCTGGCACCCCAATTCTGGACTCCAATCTGCAGATGAGAAACACAATCGCTGTTATTCATAAGCCCCTGGTCCGTGGCCTTTTTGCTAGAGTCGCCCCAGTGGATGATGACAGGGGTCAAGGGCCACAACATATGCAGCTCACTCTCAAGATCTTGAGAAAGACGTGTTTTCTGTCTACAAAACACAGACATGGAAGAGAGATCAAATGACAGAGCAGGTAGGCAAACTGCATGGCTGAGTCTGGGGGCAAGGTTTGCAGGGGTTTTCTTACTATGCTTTTTCTTGCAATTATTCTGTAAACCAGAATGATTTCAAATAAAGAGGACAGGAAAGGAAACTAGGAAAATAAAAAGCAGTGTCTTCGGCAGAGACGTCAGAGAGGGAAAAGAGAGCTGCAGAGGGTGTTCCCGGCCTTGGGAGCAGCACAAAGGATGCACCGTCCAGCAGGGCGATGGGCAGGGCCTCTGAGTCCCTTCTCCTGGCACTACTGTGCCTGGCCTGACAGTTGAGCAGTGGGCTAAGGTCTGGGCTACCCCCACAGCTAAGCCCAGCGGAGGGAGAGCTGGCAGAGGGGAGGGGTGCTGGGTGCTCGCAGCTCGGGGGCAGCGGTGCATCCACTAACCTTTCTTATTTTTTAGTGTTATTTATTCATTTTTGGCTGTGCTGGGTCTTCACTGCTGTGTGGGCTTTTCTCTAGTTGCAGCAAAAGGGGCTACTCTCTAGTTGTGCTGTGTGGGCTTCTTATTGGGGTGACTTCTCTTGTTGCAGAGCACGGGCTCTAGGGGGCTAGGCCTTCAACAGTGGCAGCTCCCAGGCTCTAGAGCACAGGCTCAGCAGTTATCGTCACAGGCTTAGTTGATCTGCAGCATGTGGGATGTTCCCAGACCAGGGATTGAACTCGTGTCTCCTGCGTTGACAGGCAGATTCTTGACCACTGAGCCACCAGGGAAGCCCCCTAATCTTTCTGTTGCAAGTTCCCCCGCCCCCCACCCAGAAAAAGAAGCCCTGGAGGAACCATTTCCAGCAGACATCACCCTGACCTGAGCAGCTCCGGGGAGGTGGGTACTGTGGGTAGATCTGTGCCCCCAGCACACACACCCCATACCCCACCCCCCACCCCCACATCACACACACAAGAAGTTTCCCCACTGCTGGGAATGCACAGAGGCCAACGGGGACAGCATGAGGCTCCAGAGCTCCCGCCAGACCTGTGGGGACTCTGTCGCCTCTGCTCAGAGTGCTGCCAGTGGTGACCCAAGGGCCAACCCCCGATGCTTCCCCGTCTCAGCCTCTGTCTCATGGTCTGGTTCCTGGGAACCTATAGCCCCTGACACAGAGCTTGAGTCATATTTTGAAACATTTAAAAAAGCATAAAAGAAGTAACACAGGTTGAAAGTGGTAAGGTAAAGGGGAAGAACTGAGCCTGACGCTGGTCCTGTCAGGAAACGTGAACAAGCCCATTTCTGCACTATCCAGATGAATCACAGGGCAGGTCCTGACCCTAAGCAGACATGTTGTTGTTGTTCACTCAGTCATGTTCAACTGTTTGCGACCCCATGGACTGCAGTGCGTCAGGCCCCTCTGTCCTTCACTATCTCCCAGAGTTTGCTCAAATTCATGTCCATTGAGTCAGTGATGCTCTCTAACCATCTCATCCTCTGCCACCCGCTTCTCCTTTGGCCTTCAAATCTTTCCCAGCGTCAGGGTCTTCTCCAATGAGTCGGCTCTTCACATCAGGTGGCCAAAGTATTGTAACTCGATGAAGCTCTGAGCTGTGCCACACAAGCCCACATGAGATGGACAGTTCCGAGTGAAGGCTTCTGACAAAACATGACCCACTGGAGAAGGAAATGGCAGCCCCCTCCAGTATTCCTGCCTGGATAATCCCATGGACAGTATGAAAAGGCAAAAAGATATGACGCCAGAAGACGAGCCAATAGCACAGAAGGTGTCCAATATGCTACTGGGGAAGAGTAGAGGGCAAGAACCGATGGCTCTTTTGCAGTGAGCCAGCATCAACCCTGAGAGTGAGGGTCACACAGAGTCTCCTCCGCCCAAACACTTTCCGGTTTACTGAGTCCTGGACACTTCAGCCTGCAGGTTCAGCGAGCAGCTGCCGGTCCAGGAGAACAGCCTGGACTCTGAGCAGCTTCAGGCGGGGCTTAAACTTGTGGAAGCTGACTGCAGGGGTGGCTACGCTCACCTGCGTCAGTGATGGTAAAACCCAGACGGATAGATTTTCCTTTCTGTTCTCAACAAAGGAGACCACAGATCACACTGGACTCACGAAGTATACACGCCTCTTTATCCGCTCACTAAATCACGATATAATGGTTGACATGTGGGCAGTTAAGGTCACATTTTATTTCTTCGGGACATGTCAGTGTGCAGGTTGCTTTTTTCTCAGCTTGAAGAGGAACGCTAAAACATGAGGGATCTTTGACAAGAGAATGAGTGTGCCGTTTCAGACACTCGGCTGGTTTAAAGCCTTGTTTTGCGTTGTGTCACGAGGTCCCTAAGGTTGACCACCCCTGTTGGTGGAGCTGCACTCTTTGCCAGCACAGCAGGTACCAAGGGTCTAAGATTTCTAACCTGCACTGGTTTCCTACTCACCACACGTCAGTAGCTGAAACAACAGACCCTAATCCCCTGGGGGTCGGGAGTGTCTGCAGGGCCTCCTCCTTCCCTCCCAAGGCCCGAGGGGAGGCCATGGGGCCTTTCAGGACTGCATCCCTCCTGCCTCAGGCCAGGGCACAATGCATGGCTTTGGTGTCACCCTGTCTCCTCAGCTTCTCTCTTAGGACATGCAACGGTATTGGACCCACCCAGGGAACCCACGACAACCTCCCTGGGCCCTGTCTGTGGAGCCCCTCTGCCGTCCAGCATGCCATGTTCCCAGGCTCAGGGCTTGGGACCCAGACGTCTTTGGGGCGGTAATCAGCTGACCCCATAGTCCACCCTGCTGGATGCAGGCCACCCGGATTCCAGGCGGGACTCCTGACTCACTAAAGGTGTGAGTCTGCGTAGATATGCTTCTGGTCTTCATCATGACAGTGGTACCCACCAGAGCAACAGGGAGAGAGCAGGGGTCACGTCATCACCAGACGAGCGTGCATGGCCATCACCCTTCCAGCCCATGAGAAACCTGCACTCGGTGGCACCCACAGGCTCAGCGAGGCATCCATCCATCCATCCATCTGTGCTGCCAGGTAATTCAGAGAAGATGAGGGTGGGTTTCTTTTTAACCTTTTTCTTCTGAACCTCCGTCCAGGTCTGCACCTATAATACTCAACAACTGTCCTTTATGTTACTGAGTGAAGTAGTGTCCTCAAAGCGTCTGGAAATCATGGCTTGGGACCTGATGCATGGTGGGCTTGAGAGAAGACGTGAGAGCACTCAGCATGCCACCCCTTCAGGACCCAGCAATTGGTCCCCAAGTGAATGAGCAGGAGCCAGAGGCAAACAAGACTGTCTAGGACTGCAGATGCAGACAAGAGATTCTCCCACTGTGCTCAGCAGAAGAACAGCCCCAGAGACACCCCCCTCCTGGTCCCTGGGCCTATAAACATGTCATGAGGCAGAAGGGACTTTGCACGTGGGATTAAGCTAAGACCCCTAAGATGAGGACTACCCTGGATTCCCCAGGGGTCCCAGTATCATCACAGGATCCTTATGAGAGGGAGTGGCTGTGAGAGGCAGAGAGAGAGGAGATGCTGTGCTGTTGGCTGTGAGGATGGAGGGAGGGGCCACAAGCCAGGGATGCAGTGCCTCTAGAAGCTGGAAAAGCCCATGCTCCCTGGGAGCCTCCAGAAGGACCAGCCCTGCCCAAGCCTGGATTCAGCCCCATGAGGCCTGAGCTAGACTCCTGACCTCAGGATTGTCAGCGAATGAATCTGTGTGATTTCTAGCCCCCTGTTTGAGGTGACTTATTCCAGCTGCTGTAGGAAGCTCACATGGGGATGAGGACTGTGAGTCTTTCACCAACTCTGTGACCCTGAGTCTCCACCTCAGCACAGTGGTCCTCACATGGGGACTTCAGACACTGATGGTCCCCAACAGGTTCCCCCTGCAAAGATCAGTAAATTGTGCAGCAGGCATTTGCTGGCTCATCACAGAGCTCGAGGTGCTGGGGACACTATAGATCAGCAAATCAGGCCAGAAGGACTTGGAGGGGAATTTCTGACATGGGGAGTGGGAGGTGTGCTGTCCGAGGGGCTGGCGATGGCAGGGGAACATGAGTGGGAAAAAAGGCTGCAGGATTGCAGGCTGGATGCAAACATAAACATCATTATTATTATTTTCTCCTTTTTCAGCCACTGTCCTCCCGCCTCCAGGCCAAGGCGCTCAGAGCCACACACAGGGTCAGGTTGCACTTGGGTGTTTACTGGGAACGGGCTCAGGGGCCAGGCCTGAGGCTCATGCTTTCTTGGTGATGGTCTTGGGGGTAGCGAGCTCGTACAGGCGAGGGGACGCCTGCGCCACCAGGGCGGCAGGGGACACGTGGGAGGGGTCGTAGCCCTCATTCAGGTCCTTCCGCACTCGGGGTTTTGCCAGAGACAGGATGCGGGGACTAGCCACTGCCTTCTTGGTGACCTCCAGCACCTCCCAGCGCGGGTCGCGGTCAGGAACACACTTGTCCGACTGGACCTTGGGCACTGGAGGGGGCGGGAGAGAGGGCGCAGTGTCAGCAGCCCGAGCCCCCCTCCCCACGGAGAGCGATCTTCTGAGTCAGAGCTCCCAAGTTCAGTGTCCTGTCCCTCGGCAGATGATGGATAAACACACGTGTCTCTCCATACACACGAGCATCACTCAGCCGTGAAGAGAAGCCCTGACACTCGCTACCACATGGACGGACCCTGAGAACACGATGCTCTGTGAGAGAAGCAGACACAGAAGGACACATGGGGTGTGATTCCACTGGTGGGAAACGTCCAGAACAGGCTGACCCACAAAGTGAGTGGGTTCCTGGTGGTCAGGGGCTGGGGAGGGGCTGAGGCGGCCAGCCGATGGAGATGGGGCGTCACTGTGGAGTGGTGGAATGTTCTGGACTTGATTTTGTGGGACATAGGGAACAGACTGGTGGGTGCCAGTGGGGGAGGTGGGAGGGAAGGGAAGGATTGGGGGCTTGGGGTAAGCAGATGCAAACTATATTATACACAGGATGGACAAACGACAAGGTCGCACTGTAGAGCACAGGGGACTATAGTCAATATCCAGTGATACCTGGAGTTCTGCTGTTATGTTCTATAAGTCAATGGTATGTGGCAGCCAGGATGGGAGGGAGTTTGGGAGAGAACAGATACATGTATGTGTATGCCTGAGTCCCTTCACTGTTCACCTGAAACTGTCACAGAATTGTTAATCAGTTATATCCCAATACAAAATTAAGAGTTGAAAATTCCTGTGATAAAAGATAATGGAAAAAAATATGAAAAAGAATGTGTATAACTGAGTCACTTTGCTGTTCAGCAGAAATTAACACAATATTGTAATTCAACTACACTTCAATAAAATTTTTTTAATAAATAAAATAATATATAATTTTTTTTAATAAATAAAATGGGTTGTAGTAATGTGCCCATGGCTGTCTGTGAGTGTACTGGGAAGTACTGAACTGTGCGTTTTGAAGGGTGAGCATAAAGAACAATGTCTCAAATGGTCACAGGCCCAGACAGGGACTGGAGGGGCAGACATAGGTGTCCTGGTGGCTGGGGGTGAGGCAGGGGCTCCATCAGCCCCACTGCCCATGCACCTGTGGCCCCAGCTGGGTCCTCCCCATAGGGTCCACCAGCTACACATGACCAGCACCCCATATGGACTGGGATTTTATCTTATTTAATTTTAATAAAATCCATTAATTGAATTAAATCAATAGGTTGATTGACTTCAGTCCATTTCAGTCATGGACAGACTGGTCTCAGAGTAGACCCGTAGCTTAGCCTGGCCCACCGCTCACTGGCCAGGACCCCTGGCCCTGCTCCTGTTTGGACCCCCTACCTCTTCACCACCCCTTCCCCCACAGTGCGAGCCTCAGGGCTTGGCCCACATGAGGGCCAGGAGCGAGTAACCGCTGGTGACTACTGGTGAGCACTCCTGTCTCTAGGCCCTTCAGTTTTGAGGGTTTCCTTTCCAAACCCCTCTTTGCCCCAAGACTCTGCAAATGCAAAAAGGCCGTCTCCACTCAGCAGAGGAGCTGCAGCTCCGGGGAGAGGCACTCAGTGAAAACAATGGGAGCCTGTGCTGAGGCCCCCAAAGAGGGTACTTGGGGGGCCTTGGGAGGACCTGCCAGAGCCCACCTTCCTGGAGTCCTCAGGGAGACTCAGGGGCTCCCCCTGTTGTAACATCTGGGCTCTGAAAATCTATCGGTCACAAGTTAACAGTGCAACCTGTCCACAGCCACACAGAACCCGTACTGCATGGACCAGTGTTGCCCAGGGACCCTGCACTGCGTGTTTCCTCTCTTTACTTTTTAAATGCTGGTCAGAACTATCAGTGGGTGGGAGTCTGCAGTTGGAAATACACAGCCCTACGCCAGTCTTATCCATACATACACACACACAGAGGGATGTGCGTTGATAACATGCTCCTGTGAAGCCTGGATGAATACACACACATGTGTATGTACAAATGTACGTGTGCTTATGTTCCAGATGTGTGTGTCCATGCATGTGTGTGTGTGTGAGAGAGAGGCAGAAGTGCGTGTGTGCTTGTGTCTCTGTTCATTTAAACAATTTTTAACAAATTCAACGAATACTTTAACGAATATTAAGGGGCTTCCCTGGTGGCTCAGTGGTAAAGAATCTGCCTGCAATGCGGGTTCAATCCTTGGGTCAGGAAGATCACCTGGAGGAGGAAATGGCAACCCACTCCAGTGCTCTTGCCTGGAGAATCCCATGGACAGAGGAGCCTGGCTACAGTCCATGGGGGCACAAAGAGTTGAGGACGCAACTGAGCGACTAAACCACCACCAAGGGAACAGATGAATGAATCAACAAACAAAAGAAACTATAAGCAAGCTCGAAAGAAAAATGAATGGGAAGAAGTTACTTTGCAAAGTGCTCGACAAAGGGTTAGTGATCATCTTACATAAAGAGCTGCTGCAAATTAATTCCCTCCCCCAATCCCCCAATAAAAACAGGAAATAGGAAACGAGAAAAAGACACAGCAGAGTAAACCGAAATGGCCAGTCAAGCTCCCTGGTGATCCTGTACCAGGAGCTGGGGCACACTTGAGTTTCCCAAAGCCCCTGACCACCTTTAGGTGGTGAGATCCCTTTCTTCATGCCTTGCTACATTTTTCAGATTCCCTACAATTACTGCATATTACTTCTGTTGTGGGGGAGCCAGGTCTTCCTTTGTTTTCAAGGACAGGCAGAGACTCTGGCCAGCACCCTTAGGTCCCAGCTTGGCTCTCCAGGCACTGGCCTGCATCCCAGGTTTCCCTTTTGTGCCTACGTGCCATGCTGGAAGACCCACTCAGATGACGCACTCGGCTCAGGCCCACAACCTCCATCCCAGGGGGAGTGATACCCTCTGCCAGCCCCCAGGGAATGCGAGCAGATGCAGTATGAACTGCCCACAGGGATTCAGACAGTGGGTCTGCAGGTTAGTGGGAGTCAGGGGAACACGAATCTTGTAGAACCAGCTCCAAGTGGACCGGCTGCTCCCAACTGCATCCAGTGTGGAAGGGTGCTTCATGAGACATCGGGCACCTCCCGGGACCCACTTACTGGCCAGGTGAAGAAGGCGGTTATAGTCTGACACGTGTGGCTTGGGTTTTGGCACGGGGTCCCACTCTTCCAGCAGGGTGGCTGGAGCCTTGGGCTTTGCCAGTCGGATGATCCTCGAACTGGGAATGGCCATCTGGGCTGCCCTGGACACTTGGGACACCTAGAAACAGAGTTAGAGGGAAAGAGTAAAGCAGCCTGAGCTGTTTCACACACCCCTGGGTCAAAAGATCCCGTAAGCAACGCTGAAAGACAAAAGACTGGCTAGGAAGTTAGACTGCAGTGTGTTCAGCAAAGGATTCAGATCAGATCAGTCGCTCAGTCGTGTCCGACTCTTTGCGACCCCATGAATCGCAGCACGCCAGGCCTCCCTGTCCATCACCAACTCCCAGAGTTCACCCAGATTCACGTCCATTGAGTCAGTGATGCCATCCAGCCATTTCATCCTCTGTCATCCCCTTCTCCTCCTGCCACCAATCCCTCCCAGCATCAGAGTCTTTTCCAATGAGTCAACTCTTCGCATGAGGTGGCCAAAGCACTGGAGTTTCAGCTTTAGCATCATTCCTTCCAAAGAAATCCCAGGGCTGATCTCCTTCAGAATGGACTGGTTGGATCTCCTTGCAGTCCAAAGGATTCTCAAGAGTCTTCTCCAACACCACAGTTCAAAAGCATCAATTCTTCGGTGCTCAGCCTCCTCACAGTCCAACTCTCACATCCATACATGACCACAGGAAAAACCATAGCCTTGACTAGACGGATCTTTGTTGGCAAAGTAATGTCTCTGCTTTTGAATATGCTATCTAGGTTGGTCATAACTTTCCTTCCAAGGAGTAAGCATCTTTTAATTTCATGGCAAAGGATTAGTAGCCATCACATATAAAGAGGTTCTCTAAGCCAATAACATGAAAAATCAGTAGGAAATAGCTAATCATGAAGGAAAGTAAGCCCAAAGGATCAATAATCCTTTCTGTGCACCAGGGAAATGTAAATTAAAACAGCAAAATATCACTCCATGCCAACAAATTTGACAAAAGTGACCAAGTCTGGCTTTATCCAGCCCTGGCAGGAAGGTGGGAGGACAGAGACCCGATGAATGGCTGGTAGGAGGGTAAATTGCGCAAGCACTTTGTGTGAAACATTCAACATTTTACAGAAGCTCTCCACTGGGTGCACCCTGCTGGGTACTGCCCAGAGGCAGAGGATTGGCTGAAATGATCCTTAGGGCCATCATTAAAATGTGTGTCTCTTTCCTCCTGAAATTGTGCTGCTTAGAAATTACATATACTACTCATACCAAAGACATCCTGGTGTTTACAATTTTATGTCCCTCTCAACCACCCATTCCATCCCCACTCCTTTCTTCCCCTCCTTCTCTCCCCCATCAATGGTCCACACAGCTCCAGTCACCAGCTGAGGTGGATAAATCAGCCTGCAGTCCTACCCTCAGGGGACCGCCAGCCTGGAGGGGTGACAGGCAGGGAAAATTCATTCATCCACACATTCAAATAATATTGATGACCACTCCATGCCCTGTGCATGCCAGGGCCAGAGACCTGTTGAGGGACCTTCATTTAGTCCCCCAGGAGGCACAAGGGAGAGTAAGGGTGGAGAAGGGCCTATCTTGCCAGCTTTCTCAGGCACTGGGGAGCCACAGAGGGTGCTGGAGCATAAAAGGGCTTAAAGGCTGAACCAGCAGAGGCAGGGCAGGGGGTCGGGAAAACAGCAGGTACACCTGCTGGGAAAAGCTGAGGCCAGACTCTCCTCTGGATCCTTGTCCAATCCAACTGACTGTGAAGCCTTCTTTGAGACAACCGGGGAAATGGAACATGGATTGGGGATTTGAACACTAAGGTATTATTGTTAAATTCTTCTAGTTGGACCATTGTTGGTATGTTTATTACTTTATTTTTATTTTTTTATCTTTTTGAGAGTTGTGAGTTAGCTTTATTTGGGGCAAAATGAGGACTGCAGCCCAAAGGATAGCTCTGAAAAACTGCTCCCCATTGTTGGTATGGTTTTAAACCATCACAAACCGTGTGATGTCTGAATTCAGTTGTAAAATTCATCAAGTTAGGAGCGGGCGGGGAGGGTTGGTCTATCAAACAACCACACAAAAACACCCAGGGACAAGCTGTTCAATGTATGTTAAACCACATGGCCCAGGACTTCCCAGGTGGTCCAGGGGTTAAGACTCCCCCTTCTAATGCAGGTGGCTCAGATGGTAAAAGAATCTGCCTACAATGCAGGAGACCTGGCTTCGATCCTTGGGTCGAGAAGATCCCCTGGAAAAGGAAATGGCAACCAACTCCAGTATTCTCGCCTGGAGAATTCTAAGGACAAAGGAGCCTCAGATCAGATCAGATCAGTCTCTCAGTAGGCTACAATTCATGGGGGGTCACAAATGGTCGGACACAACTGAGCAACTAAGACTCTTACTTTCACTTTTCCCAATGCAGGAGGCCCAGGTTCGATCCCTGGTCGGGGAACTAAGGTCCCACATGACATGGGGAGAGATAAGGGCCAGATTCAGGATGGACTGAACTCTGGTGTCACCTCTGAACCAGTTGTCATACACTCATTCAAGCAGATGGCTTGGGGCTCCCCTCCGCGCTGACCTGACCGGCAGCGGAGCGTGGTCCCTGCCTGCCTTCAAGGGGTGGGAGGAAAGTAAAGGGTAGGGGGTGGGCGTGGAGGGGGAGTAAAGGGAGTTGGGGAAGTGGAGGGGCGGGGAAAGTGAAGGGGCGGGGCTTCTTGAACCTACACTGGGACTCCCCATGGCTAAGAGAAGCAGCCACACGCCTGTTCCCTCTTGTCCTTGTGTGTCCTCTGAACCCCTGGGTGGGGGTGGGGGGGCAGGCGGGCCCCCCAGAGAGAGCCAGGGAGTTCCAGGGACGGAAGGGCACCCACCTCGGACATGTTTATGCTCCAGATGTTGTTTCGGACCTTAGGGGTGGCCAGTTCCCGTAGGCGGTTGGACGCTCGATACTCCAAGGTAGACCGCGGAATGGGCCAGATAGAAGTGGTCCTAAGGGAGAGCCTAAGTCTGAGACCCCAGCCAACCCGGGGGCCGTATCTGTGTGTATCTGAGACCCTGGCCCTGCAGGAAGATGTGTCTGTGCACACATGTGCGACTCCTCTCTGATTCTGGGGTTCAGGGGAGCCTGGTGCAGAAGAGGGTTTTCTAATCCCTCCAAGATGAGTCCTTAAAAGACCCCTAACAGAGCCCCACCTTCCTCTCAAGGATGGAGCAATGCTCTCCTGGGTCATACCCTCCCTGCCACCCCCACAGCCCCCGCCACCAGGATGGGGTCAGGAGGTGGACCAAAGGGATGAAGTGAGCCCTGCCTGCCCCTCAAACTCGTGTCTCAACTCTGCCTCTGCCCCAGAAACAGCCTTATTTCATTGATCCGAGGCCAATTCCTCTCTTATTTTCACCTCTGTGAGCCTGGCATGCAGTTCTGTAATCTGGAGTGACCTCTGTGTGACCTGTAATCTGGGGTGAGGCTGGAATGAAGCAGATAAATGCTGTCAGCCCAACAGAAGGCCCAGTGCCCTCCCCTCCGGGGCGAGCACGACAAAACTGTTTGTACGGAGGTCACTCCAGATCACAGGTCCCACAGAGGTCACCCTGGATTACTGGTCCCTCAGAGGTACCTCCATATTATGCTCTGACCAGCATTAAGGGGAAAAGCTGTTGTCACAAGACCGGCACAGAGCCAGTGGCTGGAACCGGTTAACACCCGTAAGTGGGACTCCCCTCAGTCACTTATCTTTCCATGTGTGAGTGAGAGATAAAAGCAGAGTCTGTGTGGAATAACTTCAGACCCCACATTGGCCATCATGGAAGCCCCATGTGCTAAGACAGAGTCGCACCAGGAGGCAGGCACCTAAAACTGTAAATCTCACAGCCACCCGCTGCCTAGGGGACTCGAGCACCTGCCTTGAGACCCACCAGCATCCCATCCCGTCTGGGCCACTGGGCCTCAAAGGCTTGGTGCCCAAGGCCCAGGCCGCACGGATGGTCACCTGGCCCCCAGACCTGGGCCCTCCCCTGCTACAACACCCTGATGGAGAGAGGTCTCTGCCCATAACCCCCTACCTGTTGTTGTTGTAATACTCCGAGTAGAACCTCTTGGGTCGGGCCAGCTCCTCCACCCGGCGGGACACCTCTGCACAAAAGGAGAAGCAGCTGCCCTAGAAAGCTGCCCTCCCCTCCCACCCAGGGCTCTCTTCCTCCTGACCTGGCTTCATACCAGGTGACAGCTCATACCAGACACCCCCACTGGGGACCACAGGACACATGAGGGGGGTTGCTCAGGCCCCTCGGCTCCTTGGCCCTACTGTGGATTTGGGCCTGAAGTCAGGATGGGCCTGGGCTTGAAGGGGCCTCCGTGCTAACTGGGGGTGGGGAGAATTCTAAACCTGAGTGAGAACTTGCCCTGAGGCTCTGAGTGTCTCTCCAGATACAAGCTCTGGAAAGGAAGGGGTCTTTTGTGAAGTTCATACTGACCCCACTTTGGCTGAGATGCAAACTGCGATTTCCCCTGGAGAGTTTGCTCCCACCCCTCCCCCAGGACCAACCTCCAGCTAGGAGAGGAGACACCCTCCCTGGAAGACTGGGGGGACACTCCTGAAAGACAGGGGAGGGGCAGTCCCACAGGGGCCCTGAGAGGCTTGGGCCTGGGAGGCCCCAAAGTCTACCCTATCAGAGCCAGGCACAGGTCAGGGTGAGATAGGGGCAACCGGGCCATAGGCACCAGGCCAGCCCCAGTCCCCACTCCAGCACCCCCACAAAGAAGCACAGGCAAAGGACAGGTGGACCTACCGGGCACTGTGATGGTGAGGGTGGTGTCCTCGAGAAATCTCTCTGTCCAGTACACGGATGGCCTGGAACATAGCCAGCAGGGCTCATGAGGGGAGCCAGCCCCAGCGGGTGTACCCCACTCAGAAGCAGAGCTCAGGGCACCCCATGAACACAAACAGTGGGAGGAGTGCAACTAGAGGGGGAGAAAGGGAGATAGCAAGTGGATGGCAGCAGAGGCCGGTCAGAGAGAAACAAGACAGGGAGGCCTTAGGGGCACGGGAGAGCATAAACTATTTAGCAAGGCTGGTATTCAGAGAAAGAGGGAGCTGGGAAAAAAAGAGGCATAACTGAGAAGGGAGCCCAGGCGGTACTGGCACAGACCCACCTCAGGCAGGGGCTGGGGTCCAGAGCTCCGGGTGGAACTGAGAATCCTGGGGTAGGGCCCAGTGCAGAGCCCTCAGCGCTCCCCCACCCAGGAGAGGAGGGGGCCCCAGACTCACCAGTAGATACAGAACTGCAGGCTCCGCATGCGCGGGGACACCCAGGCATGGCCCCTGCAGCAGCACCCCATCCTGCGGGAGACAGGCCTGCCAGCCTCCGCACTGGGCTCTGCTGGACCAGGTCGGTCTGGGGCTGCTGCACATGCCCTCTCAGACTGCCCCCCACCACCACCACACCCACCAGGCCAGCTGCCCACCGGCCCGTTGCCTCACCTGTCTTTTAAGATTTGCCAGTTGGTCTTGGGCTTCGCCAGCTCAAAGAGCCGCCTCCTCTTCTTTCTCTCTGGGCTCGTGGAGGTGCGAGGGATCCTCTGGGAGATGGAGAGCCGCCTGGGGGGAGGTGGATGGTGAGGTCGAGCCCTTGCTCCCCGAGCCAGCAGCCCCACCCTTCTGCTCCCGTCCCGTCCTCTAGAGGAGAACCCTGCACCACCAAGACCTGGTCTGAAATTGTAGCTCTGCCACCAGCCAGTCCCTCAATTCCCCACTGCTGGGCCCCAAAGGCGACGCTGAGCCAGGGCGAGTGCCCCCAGGAAGCCCCCAAGAGCCCCAGACATCCCGTCTCCCCTCCTGGCTCAGACGAACTCCCCAAGCCCCACCCACGCCCCCATTCCCCTGCCTGACCAGCCACATCACATGCCATCTGTGTACTCGTCACACCAGCTCTGTGGGAGCTGGAAATCAATGTGCCTGGAGGGCAAAGGCCCCGTCTGTGTCCAAGGAGATGTGTGCTGACCCAGGAGTAGGGGCTGAGGGCTTCCAGCCAAGGAACCCAGGCATATCCCAGGGCACAGGGTCCCACAGGTAGGAGGGAGCACCCACTCATTTTCCGGTGTCCTCCTCTCACCCAAAAACATTTCTGGTGATTTGTGGTACTTGGAAAGATTTCAGCTTTAGAGCTTCATTTTCTGTCTGTGGATGGCTGCTCACAACCTCTCAACTCTGCCATCTGACTTCTGCCCGCTCCAAGTCTCCTGCCACATGGACAGGGGCGGTTTGCCAACATCCTCCTCGGGGCAGCAAGGAGCTGACCCCTTCACGCTTAAGAGTGAGGGCACAGGTCCAGAGCCCCCAGGCCAGTGCAGCCACCCCCAGGGACACCGCTGCCACACCCCAGCCTGGGCGCCCGCTCCCCGGCCCACCTCATCTCAGGCACGCCCTCCTCCATGTCTTTCTCCAGAACCCTCTCAAGCTCCAAGAGGGCCTCTTCTGGGTTCTGGGCATCCACAGATTCTTCCCCAGCCACCTCCTCTGGGGGAATCTCCTCTTCTTGGTCTTCCAGTTTCAGGTCCCTATCATCCAGACCCTGGAACTTGGGGTCCTTGGACCCTACATTCTCATATATTGTGCCCTGGAGGCCCAATGAGACATCATCCTGCCCCCTCTCTGGCTGGTCCTCGGCCTCCGATGTGTGGTGGTTATAGAACGAGTTTTGCTGGTGGTCCCCCATGTGCCAGGCCCTCCCCAGCCTTGCTCCCGCAACACCCAAATGTGTCTGTGGTCACCCAGCAACCGGAGAATGGCCTGCCCACATTCTCGGCCCACATTCCACCCCCAGCACGCCTGTCTGCAGGTGCCTCCCCCCCCCAGATGTAACTGGGGCTCCCGGGGCCACCCAGCCCTCCAGCCTCACCTGCTGGTCCCTTTCTGCTGCTCTGCCGTACTGTCCCCTAAACGTGTGCGCACTCCTCTGCCCACACTCATCCTGGGGGGCGCCTCCTCGGGAAGGCAGACCGATCCCTGGGTCTCTCTGCATCTTGGCATCTGGCATGACTTTTCTGTGGTGTTTGGCATGGCCTGAGATGAAGTCACTCACTTACTCCTTTCTTCTTCAGTGTCTATGTCTGCCTCGTAGAAAGTGGCCTTCCCAGGCCAGGGGCTGAGAGCACCCCATTCACTGGGGCCTGGGGGTGCGTCTTGGGGAAGGGCTTCTGCGGGAGCACACCCAGCTCACCCTACACTTCCTCTTAGTCAGGCCTATTTGTGCTCAGATGGGGGAGTTGCCGCTGGTGGTAACAGTTCAACAGGGGTCCCACACCCTCCCTGGGACAGGCTCAGAAATGGGACTGGAGAGGGTGTCTGCAGGGGCTTTGAGGGATGGCATCCTCTGTCTTGAAAGGGGACAGGAAGAAGAGACTCTCTCTCTTCTTGGTTGTTTCTGGGACTATGTGTGATGTCTGGAGCTCAGGCAGCCATCTTGTTCCCGGTCACAAGTCCACGTGCCTGATGCACAGTGAGGCCAAACAAACCATACGTTAGAGCCTGAAGCAGAGAAACGTTTATCACAGGCCATACAAGGAGAGGGGTGGCTTCCACCCCAGCACCCTGAACTCCCCAGAGGGATTCAGTAAAACCTTTTTAAGGCCAGGTAAGGGAGGGGTTTGGTTGTTGTTGCAGACTTGCTGGCACAGGCAGCAGAGCATGGGGTTAAACAAAGAAGCAGATGTAATGTGGAGTTAGATTTGTTTTTCCCTGTCACACTGTAACCCTGAGACCAGCAGGATTTGAGCCTGAAATGTTGTTGAGCCTCCGAACCTGGCAACCCTGGAGCCCTCTGTCTGGGCTTCCCATTACTTGACACATTAATTCTCTTGGGAACTTGGGGGGGACTCTCTTGTGGTCCAGTGGTTGGAAATCTGCCTGCCTTCTCAGGGGACAGGGGAGTCGATCCCTGGTCCGGGAAGATCCCCGTGCCACAGAGCAGTAAAGCCCGTGTGCCACAATTACTGAGCCTATGCTCTAGAGCCCAGGAGCTGCAACCACTGAGCCCACATGCCTCAACTACCAAAGCCAGCGCACCCTGGAGCCCACCGTCCACAAGAGAAGTCACTGCAATGAGAAGCCCAAGCACTGAAACCAAGAGGAGCCCCCGCTCACCACAACTAGAGAAAAGCCAGTGCAGCAATGAAGACCAGCACAGTCAAAAATTGTTTTAAAGAGCTTGTATTCCTCCTTGGAAGTACATTTCTTAAAAAACATAAAAATTCTTTTCATTATAAGAAAAAAAAAGAGGAAGAGGACAGTGATGGTGTGAAGGATTCAGGGTGGGGATTATAGACGGGGACATTACTGGTAATGTTCTCGTTTGTGGGTGTTCTTTACAGTATGAATGAGTGGATGGTGGGATGGATGGGTGAATAGATAAGAGAGGGTCACATATACACAAATGAACTTGTCTATGAAACAGAAATGGACTCACAGGCATGTGGTTGCCAAGAGGGGGTGGGGGAGGGATGGACTGAGAGTTTGGGATTAGAAGATGCAAACTATCATACACATGATGGATAAACAACAAGGCCTTACTATATAGCACAGGGAACTATATTCAATATTCTGTGAAAAAGTGTAATGGGAAAGAATATGAAAGAGAATATACATGAATAGCTGAGTCACTTTGCTGTACAGCAGAAATTAACACAACATTATAAATCAATTATACTTTAATAAAATAAAAATTTAAAAATGAGCAATTGCTTGAAATCCCTCTCAAAAAAAAAATGAGGGTCACATAAGGGGAGGGGAAGGAGAGAAGAGGAGAGAGGCAAGCAGTTGGGTGACCACTCTCCTGTCTCTCCAACTCCCTCCACCCAGTTTATTTTGAAACCACTCCACATTAAGCAGGAACCACAGAAAAAGGGCCCCTGGAGAACGGCATGGCAATCCGCTTCAGTACTCTTGCCCCAGAGAATCCCACAGACAGAGGAGCCTGGCATGGGCTCCTCTGGGTCCCATAGGGTCCATAGCGTCCATAGGGGTCCATAGGGTCACAAAGAGTCCAACACAGCTGAAGCGACTTAGCACAGCACAAGCAGAGAAAGGCACCCCTGATTTGGGGAGCACTGAATACATCACTCATTTCAAAATAGGGAAGCCAGGCGTCGGGAGGCAGAATATGGACCGGAAGCAGAATATGGACCAGAATCGAGGGATGCTGCCTGACATGTGGCCATCTGGCAGCTCCCTGCCCCCACTCCCAATCCAAGTGGGGGTGCTTTGACCAGCAGGATGGAGCCGAAGTGAGGCCCTGGGCCTGACTCCTGCCTCTGCCCACTGTAAGGGTCACCAGGGAGGAAGGCTGACTACCCTGCATCCACCACGCTGGGCGGAAGTCCAAGCAGCACACCGAGGTCTGGATCTGGAAGGTCTGGGTCAGTGCCCAGTGAGACTCCCTCCTCCCAGCTCGGAGCCCGACAGTGAGGGGAGAAGCCACATCCAACACTCCAGCCCCAGCAGATATGGTGTGTCCAGACAGACAGCAGTCCCGCTGAGAGCGGCCCAGGGGCCAGACACACAGGAAGTAACAGACTGTGAGTTCAAGTGGCAACTTGGGGCTGTCTGCACCCGACAAGGCATCACTGAAGCCCACCCTCCCCATCCAGTCCTGGGTCCTGAGGGAGTTTGCCGAAGTGGCTCAGGAAGGTCTGCAGGGTCCCTGCCACCCGCCACCCTGCCCCCATCACCCTGCAGGGGCCCCCTCCGTGCCCCTCATCCAACTTTTTGCGGCCCAAGGCCAAGCTCCTACTACCCGCAGCACAACAGGAAAATATGAAGGGTTGGGGCAAGGAGTAGCGACTGTATCTGGAAAGCTAGAGAAGACAGTGGACTGTGCCCCAAGAACCATCTTACCTGAGTTAGGATTCAAGCTTCTTTTCTACTAAAGGGGAGGGAGTAACAGCAAGCATTTCCTGGTTCCCGGCAGCCTCCGACTTCTTCCTCTTGCAGCTGTTCATAGCTGGGCCTGGTCAGGCAGTTTTCTGTGAGCTAAATGGAGGTATTTTGGCTTAATTCTCATTACCTGGGATGCTGCGCTCCCAGAGATGGACCATTGTGTGTAATTTAAGTTTAGAGGCAACATCCTGCAGTGATTAGCTTGTAATAGAATATGAAGTTTCTCCCCTATTCCACCAACCTGTGCACTCATCCTTCCCTTGGTTTTCATGTGAATGAGTTCCCCAAAAGGCACCTTAGATATCACCTCCTCCAAGAAGCCTTCCTGGTCACCCTTCTCAAGTACAGCTTCCTTGTTTTCCTACCTAAATTTGTTGCTGTTGTTGAACGGCATTTACCATGACCTCACATAGTGCATTTTTAACACAACTGTTGTCTTGTTAGCCCATTAGGATTGAGGTTCCACTGGAGCCAGATGCTGCCTGGACTCCCCGCAGCAGAAACAGAGCTCCGTGAGCGCAGGGAAGAGGCTGCAGTATGATGTGATGGACACAAGATGTCGCTGCTCTCAAGGGCACGTTGGTCCCTCCACCCGGGCGTTAACATTGGACCTCATGGACTTCCCAGTAGCATCTCCTTGAAGGCCCACCAGCCACCCCCCCACCACCTCCCATGCGCACACACACACACACACACACGCACACAGTCCTTGCAAGGTACGCTTTATCATCATCATCCCCATTTCGCTTTCACCCAGAGAGAAACAGGATCAGAGAGGCAAAGTCATTACCTAAGATGGCACAGGGACTTGAACCCCCAGCATTCAGAGCTAAGCTACTTCCGGTGGTGCCTCCAGCTGGGGCCGCATTTGCAAACTTCATGGGTGGTGCGAAATGCCCTTGACCAAAGATCAAAGATGTATGGGCCTTCCTGAGGCTAAGTTAATCTCCCTGGAGACCAGCCACACTCTTCCCCTGCTCAGTAACCTGCCCTAGCTCCCACCTTCTACAAGAATGTTTCCCAAAGCAATGACAGGGGGCTTAGTGTCTTCAAGGTGCCACTGAGTGGGATACAGTCCCTCCTTCTTCAAGAGATGCGAATACCAGACCACCTTATCTGCTCCTGTGAAACCTGTATGTAGGACAAGAAGCAACAGTTAGAACCAGACATGGAACAATGGACTGGTTCAAAATTGGGAAAGGAGTACATCGAGGCTGTATATTGTCACCTTGCTTATTTAACTTATATGCAGAGTACATCACGGGACATGCCGGGATGGAGGAAGCAAAAGCTAGAATCAAGATTCCCAGGAGAAATATCAATAACCTCAGATATGCAGATGAAACCAGCCTTATGGCAGAAAGCAAAGAGGAACTAAAGAGCCTCTTGATAAAGGTCAAAGAGGAGAGTGAAAAAGCTGGCTTAAAACTCAACATTCAAAAAACTAAGATAATGGCATCAGGTCCCATCACTTCATGGCAAATAGATGGGGAAACAATGGAAATAGTGACAGACTTTATTTTCTTGGGCTCCAAAATCACTGCAGATGGTGACTGCTGTCACCTCAGCATGATGACCAAAATCAGAAGAAAGTAGCACTGATACGTTCTTGTTCAGATTTCACAGGTTGTCCAGTAATGTCCTTTACAGCTATTTCATTTTTTGTGTCCTGGCCCGGGAGCCAGGCCTGGTGTGACAAGATGTTTCTGTCTCCTTGGTCTCCCCAAATCGAACAGCGCTTCACTCCATCTTTCATGATCTGAACCATTTTGAGGAGTTCTGGTCGTTTATTTTACTGCCCTGGGTCTTAATTGTAGCAAGATTGTTGCAGCATGCAGCATCTTTAGTGGTAGCCTATGGTATCTAGTTCTCTGACCAGGGATTGAACCTGGGCCCCCTGCATTTGGGCGTGGAGTCTTAGCCACTGGACCACCAGGGAAGGCTCCCTGGGCAGTTATTTTAGAGGAGATCCTTCCACCTGGGCTTCTTTCTTGTCATCTCGCGATCAGTGAGAGGTGTTGTGTGTACTGTGCCCTCCCGGGAGGATGGTGTCCAGAACACCGGGTCCCCTCACTGGAAGGGTGACTTCATCCTCTGAGTTAGGTGGTCATCCCGGGCTTCTCCACAGTCAAGTAAGTGCTTCCCCTTGAAATTAATGCCATCCTTACAGAGCCACCTCATCAAGTTTCCTCCACTAGTTTTGACACCTTGGGAGTTGGTGATGGACAGGGAGGCCTGGCGTGCTGCGATTCATGGGGTCACAAAGAGTCGGACACGACTGAGTGACTGATCTGATCTGATCTGATTTCTTCTTTTTAAAAATATCTTCTATTTTTTTATGGCAAGTGGTACTGGTTTTCCATTTATGTAGACAATACACTCCTTTTTGCACATATTTATTGAGGTGAAAGATTTGAGGACATATAACAGGCCATAGGTATACAAGTGGACATGGCCAAAATCATGACAGGAAGTCAGAATTCAAACGCAATGCATCAGGCCATGAGATACAGGTGAACATGGCCAAAACAGGGATTCAGAATTCAAAGACTGTGTGCTCCCCTCCCAAGGCTCCTCCTGCTCAGTGGCCACATCACTCCCAGACTGCAGGCATCCCTGGGGCAGTTCCGTACTGCAAGAAAGGGTGATGGGTCACCATGGAACCCGGCACCTGGTGACATTGCACGCGTCTCCTGCAGTTGCTGTAAGAAATCACCCCAAATGTAGTGGCTTCAAAACAGACATGTTCATTGTTTTTACAGGTCTGGGGTCAGAAGTCCAACTGGGTCTCACGGAGCTAAAGATAAGGTATGGCGGCACAGCTTCCCCCACACAGATCTGAGAAGGAAAATGAGGTGAGGAGACAACTCAGAGATTAGCTCCATCCAGGAGATATGACCACCAAGAGTGGTGTTGGAAGGGTGGGAGCAGAGGCCACCTGGTGGGAGCTAGGACCTTGGCCGGCCGCTCCCGGGAGCTGGAACCACAGGGGTGATGCTGTCTAAAGCAAGGAGAAAGGGAAACGGAGACCTTGAGGGAAAATCTGAGCTACAGTAAAAAATCCTCAGCGTTTTTGCCTGTGGCACGATTGCATTTTGCTGAAATAATTAAACTTGTCCTGCCCCACGGCATCTTTTACAGACCTTTATGCCCACGGAACATGGCCTGCACAAAGGCCCAGTGCTCACCCTCCCCTGCACCCACACCCTCTGTCATGGGACCTTGGGGCTCTCTCCCTAAAGCAGAATACAGTTCTCCCCTCTGGACTAGCTCTGGCAGGGTCAGGTGGAAGGGGTGGTGTGTTTCCTTCGCCATCGCCATAGAAACGTGTCTGGAGAATGAGACATGGACCACGGGCAGGCAGGCAGCCGGCCAGGCCCAGGCACGTGGGCCAGCCCAGGTCAGGCCAGGCCAGTCAATGGTCACTGAGTTGCAGGTGCCTGTTCTGAAGGCAGCAGCACCCCAGGGAGGCAGATGGCTTGCCTCGCACAGTTTAGTGACAGAAGCTGAGGGACCCACTGCCCTTCCTGCTTCTGGGGGGCTGGACTGTGCAGTGTCCATCTCCTCGGGAAAGGGGTGTCCCAGAGGAGGCAGAACTGAGGTTTCAGGGTCCCAAGCCCTCCACATCAGGATTTCAAAGTGCAGTCCAGTTCCTACAGAGATGCAGGAAAGGAAACATATGACCAGCAAAGCTCCTGAACTCCACCCCCTACCACCGAGACTAAATTAGTTTCTCATGAGTTAGAGGGTCAACAAGTCTGGTGAGAGTCCACCCTGGGGGCCCTGGGAAAGGCAGTCCAGTCCTCCTACCTGCACTGGTGTGGGGGAGATGATGGGGGCGCGGACCCGGTAAGGCTAGGGGTGTGTTGTTGTTGTTCGGTTGCTCAGTCATGTCCGACTCTTTGTGACCCCATGGGCTGCAGCACAGCTGGCTTCCCTGTCCTTCACTGTCTCCCAGAGTTTGCTCAATCTCGTGTCCATTGGGTGGTGATGCCATACAACCATCTCATCTTCTGTCATCCCCTTCTCCTCCTGCCTTCAATCTTTCCCAGCATCAGGATCTTTTCCAATGAGTCAGCTCTTCGCATCAGGTGGCCAAAGTATTGGAGCTTCAGTTTCAGCATCAATCCTTCCAATGAATATTCAGGGTTTATTTCCTTTAGGATTGACTGGTTTGATATCCTTGCGGTCCAAGGGACTCTCAAGAGTTTCCTCCAGCACCACAGTTCAAAAGCATCAGTTCTTCAGCATTTAGCCTTCTTTATGGTCCAAATCTCACAACCATACATGACTACTGGAAAAACCATAGTTTTGACTATATGGACCTTTGTCAACAACGTAATGTCTCTACTTTTTAATAGACAACTCAGTGACCATTGACTGGCCTGGCCTGACCTGGGCTGGCCCACGTGCCTGGGCCTGGCCGGCTGCCTGCCTGCCCGTGGTCCACGTCTCATCCTCCAGACACGTTTCCATGGTGATGGCGAAGGAAACACACCGCCCCTTCCACCTGACCCTATCAGAGCTAGTTTAGAAGGGTCTAGGTTTTGTCATAGCTTTTCTTCCAAGGAGCAAGTGTCTTTTAATTTCATGGCTGCAGTCATTGTCTGCGAGGTGGGGCGCAGATGGTGACCAGCATCTGAGAAAAGCCTGAGGAGGTGGCGTGGGGCCTTGCATCTGCTGTGTGTTTCATTTGTACGTAGCAGGGTCTCCTGGGCACCGTGGACATTGGGTCACCCTCTGTGGGGCTGTCCTGACTCTGTGGGTCTTGAACACAGCCCTGGCCCCACCTCCTCCATGCCAGAAGCTCCCAGTTGTGACAACCACAAATGTCCCCAGACATGACCCTGCATCGTCTGGGGCAAGACCGTCCCCAAGAGGAAATGACTCATGACAGTGAGGCCCAGTGAGTGGTGTCCTCGTGGCAGGATCCTGCCATCTGCTCATGCCTCAAATAGCAAACATCCTCCACTCGTGCTTAAGAAACTTAGTCCTTCCTGAAACGGACGCTGCTCTTGGCTTGACTTCTCATCCCTGAGGAGGAGCATCTGACTTCTTCCCACGGTGAAAAACTCTGGTGGGAGGTGTGGTTGAGAGATCACAGCAGGCCCCCTGCACACCCGCTGGTGATGGGTGACACGCATGCTTCCTGCCTGACTGGAAAGGGCACTGGTGTGAGCAGAGAGAAAGTCGGGCCTCAGCAGACAGCATGTGGAGTCTGGTTCCTGGGAGCAGCCAAGACCCAGAAGGTGCTGGCTTATTCAAATAGCAGCCTGCTTCTTCCCACAGACGTCTGGGAACAAGCAGCCCATCCCCAGCTTGAGCTGTGGCTGTGCCCTGCCCCCTTGGTACTTTTCTACTTTTTAGAAGGATTGAAGATCATCTGTCCTAAGTGTGGAGCACAAAGAACTTTCACAGCAGACCACACCCAGCTCACAGGACCCCCTCAAGCCCTCTCCATCTCCTCCCTCTTTCCTACTCCCCTCCTTGCCCTCCACACACATCTCAGTATTGGAACTTAGTCACGTGGCCACACCTGGCATACCAAGGTGGGCTGAAGCAATGAGGTTTGGAAGCTCTCTCCTCCAAAAAGAGGCTCCTGGACTCCTCCCAGCAGGACTCCCTCTTCAGAGCCTCCTGGCTCTGCTTCTGCCTTGACTCTGCCTCCTTTCACATTTATTCATCCTAAGATGGTCATCAGGGCTACAGATGCTCCAGACATCTCATCATAAAGCTGCAGTGGCCACAGGCAGAAGGGACCATTTTCCTGCCCGCCCCCCCCACCTTAGGAGCAAGGAAATGTTATGTGGCCAGCAGACTTACAGCCTCCAAAATGTCTACGTGGGAATCCCCAGAGCCTGTGAATATGTCATGTTGCTCCACCGAGGGGTGGAGGTGGGGGAGGGGTGGATGGAAGCAGACTTCTAATCAGCGCCTTTAAGGTGGGGAGATTATCCTGAATCATCTGTGTGGTTCAGCGTGATCACAGGACTCTTGTAAGTGGACACAGGAAGCAGAGGAGAGAGACCCAGAAACTGCAGCTGGAAGGATCAGTCCATGTCTCGGGGTGGTGAGGGGTCAAGAACCAAGGAGCCCGCCCCTCACTGCCCTCACATCTCGCTGGCCAGAGCGGGGCGCACATCCACTCACAAAACAGTCTCCCGCAAAGGGGTAGGATGCCTACAGGGATTCATGCCAGCACCCAGGCAGGGTGGGGAGTGGGTGCCAGACAGTCGCCAGGCTCCTCCACAGGAAGAAAGGCCAGCAGGCATGTCTGCTCCGAAAGCACAAGGGTTGGCGCCAGGGGGGCAACATGGTGTGCAAGGGGCATAGTGGGGGCTACCAGGCCAGGGACAGCTTGGAGATGCCCAGGGTAGATGCCCACCCATAGCCTTGCCCAGCCATGCCTAACCTCTAAAACCCATCCCCCAGGAACTTAGGCTCCACTTGTGCTATCTCCCCAGAAAGACATGCTCAGGTCCTAGCACCACCCTATGATCTGAGAAGACCAAGAGGAGCCTCGCTCTATAAAAGCTCAGTATTGGAACTTAGTCACGTGGTCACACCTGGCACACCAAGGTGGGCTGAAGCAATGAGGTTTGGAAGCTCTCTCCCCCTCCAAAGCTCTATAAACTCTCTCCCAAGACCAGCACCATCTCCAGGATTGGGGAGGGGTGCTTTCCCTTCCTCCCACCAAGGCTGGCTCCTCAGAGCTGGTGCCTGGTGACCTGGCTGCCAGTATCCACTGCCATGGCAACCTGCTCGGGTACCAAGCCCCCCCTCCCTGTGGGGCATCACTGGAGCAGCTGGTGACATTTTGAATATGGACATGGGCTGGATATGAGTACCGTATCAATGTGAGATTTCCCCATCTTGAGAACTGCACCAGATTATAAAGGAGAATCCTGGTTTTTAGAAAATACAGAGTGATGTGGTTATGGATGAAGGCGCACCACACTTCTAACACAGTCGTAAACAGTTCCGAAAATGTATATAAATATCTGTATATGCGTATAGAGCACAGATATAGACACAGGTACAGGTAGTAATGGACACAGAATGTGGCAAAGATAACTGGGCAAAATGCAACCAATTGGTGAAGACTCTGGTAGGCTGCAGTCCATGGGGTTGCTAAGAGTCAGACACGACTGAGCGACTGGGCAGACTCTATAGGAGTTTCTGGCATTAATCTTGAAATTTTCTCTAAGCTTGAAATTATACCAGAATTAAATGTTATGAAAACAGTATCCAGAGTGCAGCATTCTAGACTCCCAGAGACTTGACTCTGCTGGTCAAGGTGGGCTCAGAATCCGACTTAACCAGCAACCAAGGACCAGGAGAGTTCGTGGGTGAATTGTGTCCCCAAACAGACAGGTTCGAGTCCTAGCTCCCAGCTCCTGTGAATGGGACCTTATTTGAAAATAGGGAGTTTGACCATAACAGAACAAAAAGACAACCTATGAACTGGGAAAAATATTTGCAAATGATATGACCAACAAGAGCTTAATTTCTAAAACACAAACAGTCCATACAATTCAATAACAAAAAAACAAATAGCCTAATCAAAAATTGGGCAGAAGACCTAAATGAATACTTCTCCAAAAAGGACAGACAGATGGCCAATAGGACATGAAAAGATGCTCAACATCACTAATTACTGCTGCTGCTGCTGCTGCTAAGTCGCTTCAGTCGTGACCGACTCTGTGCAACCCCATAGACGGCAGCCCACCAGGCTCCCCCGTCCCTGGGGTTCTCCAGGCAAGAACACTGGAGTGGGTTGCCATTTCCTTCTCCAATGCATGAAAGTGAAAAGTGAAAGTGAAGTCGCTCAGTCGTGTCCGACTCTTAGCAACCCCTCGGACGGCAGCCTACCAGGCTCCTCCATCCATGGGATTTTCCAGGCAAGAGTACTGGAGTGGGCTGCCATTGCTTTCTCCCACTAATTACTGGAGAGATGCAAATCAAAACTACAATGAGGTACCACCTCACGCCCATCAGAATGGCCATCATTAAAAACTCTAAAATAATAAATCCTGGAGAAGATGTGGAGAAAACTCTCCTACACTGTAAGTGGGAACCCAAACTGGTGCAGCTACTATGGAAAACAGTATGGATGTTCCTTAAAAACTAAAAATAGGGACTTCCCTGTGGTCTAGTAGTTAAGAAGCCACCTTGCAATGAAGGGGTCACAAGTTTGAGCTCTGGTCTGGGAACTAAGATCCCACATGTGTGGGGCAACCGAGCTCAGGCACTGCAAATACCGAGCAGGCGTGCTCCAGAGCCTGCACACAACAGGAGAGTCCGCGTGCCAAAACGAAAGGTCCTGTGTGCTGCAGCTAAGACCCAGTACCCCCTAATTAACTTTTAAAAAACTAAAAATAGAATTGCCATATGATCCAGCAATCCCATTCCTGGGCATATATTCCAACGAAATCATAATTCAAAAAGACACATGCACCCCAATGTTCATAGTAGCACTGTTTACAATAGCCAAGACATGGAAACAACCTGAATGTCCATTAACAGATGAAAGGATAAAGAAGATGTGGTGCATACACACAATGGAACAATACTCAGGCATAAAAAGAATGAAATAAAGTCAGCGCAGCAACATAGATGTAACTAGATATTATCATACTAAGTGAAGTAAGTCAGACGCAAACGAATACCATATGATATCACTTATACGTGGGATCTAAAATATGACACAAATGAACATATCTATGAAACAGAATCAGGGACATGGAGAATAGAATGATGGATGCCGTGGAGGAGGGGGTGGGAGAGGGTTGGATTGGGAATTTGCAATCAGCAGAGACAAACAATTGTACAGACAACAGGTAAACAACAAAGTCCTACTGTAGAGCCCAGGGAATTACATTCAATATCCTGTGATAAATCATCCTGGAAAAGAATATGAAAATATATGCTTGGTTGCTCAGTCATGTTCGACTGTTTGTGATCCCATGGACTGTAGCCCACCGGGCTCCTCTTCCATGGGAATTCTCCAGGCAAGAATACTGGAGTTGGTTGCCACGCCCTTCTCCAGGGGATCTTCCCAACCCGGGGATGCCACCCAGGTCTCCCGCATTGCAGGCGAATTCTTTACCATCTGAGCCACCGGGGAAGCCCATATATATGTAAAACTGTCACTTTGCCGTATAGCCGTAATGAACACAGCATTGCTATTCAACTATACTTCATTAAAAAATAAATTTTAGAAAGAGGTTTGGTACGCATATACAATGGAATATTACCCCGCCCCAGGCAGTCCGCCCCTCCACAAGCAGCCGCCCCCGCTCCAGGCTCCTGGAGCACGTGTCTGGGAAGGTTTCCCCTGCAGGCCGCGAGCGTGGACACGTGAAGGACCACGAGGGCCGGACTGCCCCCGCACATGGGCTGCGCGTGCTGATGTAATTTTAGGTTTCCTCGCCCAAGGCCCGCCACTATTATTGTGCAATTATAGCACAGGAGGCAGCGGATCAGGCGGTAGAAAATAGCCCGTCCCCGTCAGCCAGAGCGGGGAGAGGTGGCGGGAGCCGCCTGCAGCCGCCTCGCGGGAAGGAGGAGGCCTGCCCCGCCCCTGCTGGCGACTTCCCCATAAAGTCCGAGAACGGGGCCTCTCGGTGGTTCCGAAGGCTGGGGACCAGCAGCCTGGCCCTCCTGGGGGAGAAAATAAAGAGGGGAAAGTGGGCGGGGGTGCATCTTTCATGAATGTGTACCAGCGACGGGGGACCAGCAGCCTGGCCCTCCTGGGGGAGAAAATAAAGAGGGGAAAGGGGGCGGGGGTGCATCTTTCATGAATGTGCACCAGCGACGCCCTTTCTGCGGTGAGAGCCGTGAAGAGACCAGTGGAGAGTTTAGGGGGTGCTACTGGGACAGCCCTGCGCCCGGCGGGTGGGAGAGGCCGCGGGGAGGCCCGCCCGTTCGGGCCGGAGTGGAATCAGCGGGGGACGGGGGCAGGAGGTGAGAGCGAGGACAGGACGGGAAGGAGCAGGGCTTGTAAAGCCCGGGGGCGCGGAGGGCTCGACTCCCACCAGAGAGACACGGAGGCCCGTGGGCCAGGGAAGGGGGCAAAGGAAGGACGCGACCCGCTCGTTGCTCACTGGCGCCCTCTGGCGGCTTCGGGGAGAACAGGCCGTGGGCGGCACTGGGACACAGGCGAGGGGACTGCGGGGGTCCCGGATGGGTGGGGGTGGGGGGAGAGGGATGATGGAAACGGAGGATGGGAAGGTACGGTGCAGGAATGGTGGGGAATGGGGTGGGAGGTGGGGATAATGGAAGATGATGGGTGTTGGGGTGACGAGGGGGAAGGATGATGGAAAGGGCTGATGGGGTGGATGTGGGGGCAGCGGTTGGGAGTACGTCCGTCGTCCGTCGGGGAGGTATGGGGGGTACGACGGTGGCATGGTGGTTGGATGGTGGGGGGCCTGGCAGGGAGGGTGGAGGTGGATAGTGGGACTTGGGTAGGGGCCAAAGAGAGAGCAAGAAATGGGCAGGTTCTGGGAAATGATTTTTTTCATGTCCTTTTGTAATATAGCTTATATACATAATGCACAAATTGTTAAGTACATCAAGCTCTGTCAGCTTCTTGTTATTTGATTTTATTAAAATTCATCTATTTTTGGCTGTGTTGGGTCTTCATCGTTGGGCAGGCTTTCTCTAGTTGCCTCTAGTGGGGGGTACTCTGAGTTGTGGTGCACAGGTTTCTCACAGCAGTGGCTCCTCTTGCAAAGCACGGGCTCCAGGCGGCCAAGGACTTCAGTAGTTAAGGCACAGCACGTGGGTTCAGTAGCTGTGGCTCCCCGGCTCTAGAGGCTCAGTAGTCCTGGCACACTGGACCTAGTTGCTCCACAGCACATGGGATCTTCCTGGACCAGGGACTGAATTCATATCTCTTGCTTTGGAAGGTGGATTCTTCACCACTGAGCTGCCAAGAAAGCCCTCAATGAACTTCTTAAAAAATTAAAGTACAAGTTACACAAAATACAATCATTTGGGGAATTTCCTGGTAGTCCAGTGGTTAAGACTCCTGCTCCCAATGCAAGGAGCCGGGGTTCAATCCCTGTTTGAGGAACTAGATCCCACACGCTGCAACTAAGGCCCAGCAAAGTCAAATAAATGAATATTTAAAAACACAATCATTTTAACATGAATAATTCAGTGTCATTTAGTACAGACACAATTTGCAACCACTACCTCTAATTCCAGAACATTCCATCACTTCAAAAGAAAGCCTCATCCCCATCAGCAGTTATCCCATCCCCTGCCCAGCCCCTGACAACCAGAAACCATCCCCTGTATCTGTGGATCTGCCTGTTCTGAACGTTTCCCATCAGTGGAATCACACCCTGTGTGTCCTTTTGTGTCTGCCTCTCTCACTGAGCATCAGGTTCTCAGGGTCTGTCCACATGGTAGTGAGTGTCAGAGCTTCTCTCTCTTTTATGACTGAAGAATATTCTAGTGTGTGGAGGGACATGCTGTGTGTATCCACCATCTGTTGATGGACACACTGGCTGCTTCCACCTTTTGGCTGCTGTGAACAATGCTGTTATGAACACTAATGTCCAAGTTTGGGTTTGAGGAACAGTTTTCAAGTCTTCTGAATATATCTAGACATGGAATTGAGGGTCATATGGTAATTTCATGTGGACATTTTTGAGGAAATGGCAGTCTGTTTTCTGGAGCAGCTGCATAATCTCACATTCTCCAGGCAGCATGGAAGTTTCCAATTTCTCCACATTCTCACCACCCTGTTTTTAGCTTCCATTTTCCTGATCACAGCCATCGTATGTGTGAAGCAGTATCACCTGTGCTTTTGATTTTCACTTTCCTGATGACTAATCATGTCGAGCATCGTTTCATGGAGTATTAGCCATTTGTGTATCCTCTTTGGTTGTTGTTCAGTCATGAAGTCATGTCCAACTCTTTTCTACCCCATGGACTGCAGCATGCCAGGCTTCCCTGTCCTTCACTATCTCCCAGAGTTTGCTCAAACTCATGGCCATTGAGTCGGTGATGCCATCCAACCATCTCATCCTCTGTTTTCCCCTTCTCCTCCTGTCTTCGATCTTTCCCAGCATCAGGGTCTTTTCCAGTGCATCAGCTCTTCACATCAGGTGGCCAAAGTATTGGAACTTCAGTTTCAGCTTCAGCATCAGTCCTTGCAATGAATATTCGGGACTGATTTCCTTTAGGATTGACTGGTTTGATCTCCCAGCTGTCCAAAGGACTCTGAATTCAGAGTCTTCTATAGCACCACAATTCGAAAGCATCAGTTCTTTGGTGCTCAGCCTTCTTTAGGAAAGCTCTAACAAACCTAGAGAGCATATTAAAAAGCAGAGATATCACTCTGACGAAAAAGTTCTATACAGTCAAAGCTATGGTTTTTCCAGTCATCATGGACCAATGTGAGTTGGACCATTCTCCTCTCTGGAGAAGTGTCTTTGTGGGTGCCCCACAAAGAAGCCTCAGTGGGCTTGCCCATTTTTAGCTGGGCAAGCTGTCCTCCTGTTGTTGTAAAATTTTAAATGTCTTCTGGATAGTTGACCCTTAAAAGCCCAGTGAACATTTATAAACTCACTGAGCAACTGTCACCCAGTGGGAATGTCAGTGGGAGTGACAGCTCCCCAGAGGCCATCATCACCCCTGCTGGTCACTACCCCCCAGGTGGCCATCACCTTGACTTCTGTCTCTGCAGACCGTTATGGCCTGTTCTTGACCTTCTTTCTTACCCACAGAATAGCACAGTGTCCTTCACATGACGCCATTCCCACCGAGACACCCCTGGCTACCGCATGCAGCAGTCCCCTCTCTGCAGTGAGGTTTCTGGGTGTTAGAAGGCAGAGCTGGGTTGGCTGGTGGCGGGACTGAGTGGAGCTGAGAGAGATGTTCCAGCAGATCGCCCACCCCACAACCCTCATGTCCAAGCCCAGCCAAGCCCAGACAGTACATGTCACATGTGTCCCATCTACCTCTGCCCAGCCCAGTCCAATGCACCCCCCTCCTCTGGACCCAGCAACAGCCCCAGCCCAGTCTCCGTGACCCCCACAGTGTCCCTTCCTCCCAGACGCTGGAGAGACTAAAACATGAACCAGAGCCCCTGTTCCCCGAGGCTCCCCACCCCATCCCAAGATAAAGTCCACCCTCCTTGCAGGGTCCACTTCTCCAACAACCAGCCTCCTGGATGTTCCTGACCTCGGACCCACACAGCTCTTCTCCTCCCTATCCCTTCCCTGGGCCTCCTCCTCCAGGAAGCCCCCCCAGGGCAGAGTTGCCATGACTTGGACCCTTCGGCTTGTGGATTCCACAGGTCAGGAACTAGGCGGCTACAGTGGAGCAGAGGTCAGGGGCTGGAGGCTGGCAAGCCAGGTGATGACTTGAACATTCCACTGTGCCATCAGCCCAGCCTCTAGAGTTGAGCCCAAGTTCAGCACCCCCTCTTACACAAAGGGAAATGGAGGCTCTGGAGGGGAGGGGCTTGCCCAAGGGTCTCCTTAAGGAGTGTGGGAGCCAGCGAGCCACCATGATCCCAGGGTGCCTCCCTGACTTCAAGGAGCAAGGAGGGAATTTCTGCTACTTGGCATGGGAGTGGAGGACATGGAGGAGGCAGAGTGGGATATGGGGGGCTGGGCACCTCCGGATGGCCTTACTCAGGTCTTGGGGATTAGGGAGGTGAGGAGGGGTGACTGAGAATGACTCAGGTGGCAGTGGGGAGAGGGGGGGCAGTTCTGCATCACCATAGCAACCCAGGTAGTGAGCTCCTAGGAAGGGCATGGGGTGGGAGTGGGGAGGTAGCCAAGTTGGAAAGGTCAGAGGGCACAGTCTCCACTTCTGACACCAACAGCAAGTTTGGGGTCCCCCAACCACCCTTGGGTTTGCTGATTCTATGGAGAGGATTCACAGAACCCACTGAAGGCACCTGAGGGGGCCACAGGTTACAGAAGGAGGAGCACATGTAGGGAGAGTGGGGGGAAAGTCACAGCAGCCTCTCCATCCTCGTGGTCCACACTTGCCACCCTCTCCACACCCTCCCCCTCAACACACACACGGCTGGCATCACGGGTCCCACACGGGGCGGGGAGTGGGGGGGTCCAGCGCAGGTGTGTGCAGGCATCCTCGGCAGCCCACCTCAGGCTCCAGGTCCACTGACTCCATCCCCCAGGCCACCCTAAACCAGGAGGCTGGTCTTCCTGGAGTGGCCTGTCCTGTCAGGCTGGACTGGGGCAAAGCTATATAAGGCAGACCTCACCCTCCCAGGAGCCTCGCAGGGCCAGGTCGGGGCACCTTGTCTGTCTGGATCTGCACCTCCAGCCCCCACCACCACGGGGCGGGAGACAGGGTGCTGGAGGGGGAACTCGAGTCACAGAGAGGAGGATGACTTGTCAGGATTCAAACCCAGGCGTGCGGCCCAGGAGGAGCCTGGAGTGCTCCCATGGGAAGGAGGAGCCTTCTGGCATGTGGGAAGGCAGACCAGGCGGGATGGAGGGCTTGGGATCTGCTGCCATCGCTGCTTCGTACTGCATCCTGTCCATTCCCCCCTCGCCTCCCCCACCCCCGCCCCAGGGAACTGGGCAGCTTTGGGAAGCCCCCACCTCCTTCCCGGGCCTCTGTTCCCCTCTGTTGGGGGGTCGGGGGGCGGCAGCGTTCTGCAGAGGATTCGGAGGGTCCCCCCTCTCACCCAGCACGGGCTTCTTAAAAGGCCTCTCCACGGTGGTTTGTGCTTACCTTAGGGGTCCTGCGTCAAATGTCCCCATTGCACGGGGATGCAGGGTGTTAACTGAGGCCCCAGAGTGAGGCCAGCGGGTGCGCAGGGCAGCCAGGACCGGGGACGGGGGGCGCGATGCGCGTCCCTTCCTCGTCCCACGCTGCGGGTTTTTAATTGAAGTCGTTCCCCGCCCCCCCTCCCCCAATGTCAGAGGAGCCGGCTGCGGGCAGGCCCTCCCTCCGACCTGCGGAGGAGCCGGGAAGAAAACAAAGGCTTAATTGAATCCCTCACTGGGGGAGTCGGGGGCGGGAGAAGAGGAGGTGCGGCTCCAGAGAGAGGCCCACGGCACCGAGAGGCCAGCCGAGCCCGCACCTCGGAGGGTCTGGCGGGCCTGGAATTACCACTCAGATGTGGTTAGACTCACACGGTCGCTGTGCTGCGCCTGCGGTCGCGGACGCGCCTGTGCGCTCGGCTCTTTTCACATGCGACCCTGGGTCTCAGCACAGTTGCGCGTGGGGAGCCTGAGAACCAGACAAGCCGCGTGACTTGTAGACAAACACAGGGCGAGTGGAAAACCGGGGGCTTGAATTTCGCCGTGGACGCTCCCCGCGAGGGTCGGGGTTCAGAATCCCAGCCCCTCCTCCAGATGTGGGGTGCGGGTGAGGGGGGCGCGCTAGGCCCAAGGAGGCGCACACGACGTGCGCGGCTGGGAAGGTGCGGGGGTGGCCGGGCGGGGCGCCCCGGGGAGGTCTCCAGTGCCAAAGTGTGTGGAACCATGAAAGGTTATTCAGAGCAGGAACAGCAGGTGAAGGCAGGGGGCAGACGAGATGGGCAGTGCCGCAGGGCTGTGGTGGGGTGGGATGGCGACCGTCAGGTGCTGGATTCCGGAACCCCTTCCCCACCCCCACCCCCCGAATGCCTCTGCTCCCCCAGTGCTCTTTCCCTGGTTCAGATTCTGCTCCTTCTGCAAAGCCTTCCTTGGCAAATGCCCTGATGGAAGCTCACCCCTCCTTCCAGGGCCGCCTTCTCTAGCTCTTTGGGAGGTACAAATCCCAGGCCTTCCCATGATGCCTTCCTTCTCTGCTTCTCTTTCCTACATCAGATTGGGGCACCCCAGGTCCCGGGGAGCCTCCTTCCTGGGGCTGGAGACTGTATCAGCATTCTTTGGCTGAAAATGACAAAGAAAAGTGGCTTAAGCAAAGAAGGGACGTTATTGGCCCCCTGACCTGAAATGGTGTGCAGTTATGGACTTCAGGCATAGCTGGATCCAGGTGCCCACCACGTTGCCAGGCATTTGATTCCTCCTCCTTTGCTCCATTCTGAGAAAGGGGCAAGGTTCTGTGATCTGCACCAGATCAGGTGCCTGGTGCCAGTGGTGGCCCCTGATGCCCACCACCCTCCTGAGAGTAGGAAAGTGTTGGACTTTCCAGGATGGAAGGAGAGAGTGTTGATGCACCTTCATTTGTATCCTGGTCTGAGTTGGTTGTGGACAGGGAAGAGGGTGTGCTGCAGTCCATGGGGTCACAAAGAGTCAGACGTGACTGAGCGACTGAACTGAACTGAACTGAGCACTGGGATGCTCCAGGTGCAAACAACAGACCATTCTGATCAAATCAATGTCACAAAGTTGTATATGACACTAACAAGGAATACTAAAGGGGGGGTCTGATTCAAAGGAGGGGCTGGTTCAAAATTGGGAAAGGAGTAAATCAAGGCTGTATGTTGTCACTCTGCTTAAATTATATGCAGAGTATATCATGGGAAATGCCGGACTGGATGAAGCACAAGCTGGAATCAAGATTGCTGGGAAAAATATCAATAACCTCAGATATGCAGATGACACCACCCTTATGGCAGAAAGTAAAGAGGAACTAAAGACCCTTTTGATGAAGGTAAAAGAGGAGAGTGAAAAAGCTGACTTAAAACTCAGATAATGGCACCTTATCACTGGTCCATCATTTCATGGTGAGTAGATGGGAAAACAATGGAAACAGTGACAGACTATTTTCTTGGGCTCCATGAAATTAAAAGATGCTTGCTCCTTGGAAGAAAAACTATAACAAACCTAGACAGCCTATTAAAAAGCAGAGACATTACTTTGCCTACAAAGTAGGCAATCCTACTTTGATTAGTCCATCTAATCTAAGCTATGGTTTTCCCAGTAGTCATGTATGGAAGTGAGAGTTGGACCGAAAGAAGGCTGAATGCCGAAGAATTGATGCTTTTGAACTGTGGTGTTGAGAAAACTCATGAGATTCCCTTGGACTTCAAAGAGATCAAACCAGTCAATCCTAAAGGATATCAACCCTGAATATTCATTGGAAGGAATAATGCTGAAGCCCCAATACTTTAGCCACCTGACACGAAGAGCAGATTCATTAGAAAAGACCCTGATGCTGAGAAAGATTGAAGGCAGGAGGAGAAGGAGATGACAGAGGATGAGATGGATGGATGGCATCACTGACTCAATGGACATGAATTCGAGCAAGCTCCAGGAGATGGTGAAGGACAGGGAAGCCTGGTGTGCTGCAGTCCATGGGGTCGCAAAGAGTCGAAGATGACTAAGCGACTGAACAACAATGACCTCATTGTGGTGGAGGCTGCCCTGGGGAAGAGACAGTGGTTTGAGACCTCAAGGAAGATGGAATGAATGTGGCAGAGGGCATTTCCAGTGGGGAGCCAGGGTGGAGAGAGGTGGGGAAGAAGGGGGTCCTCTTGAATCTTGTTTTATCTTTAGGGGCAGTCTGAGGCACAGTGGCCCCAGTGCACACTCATGAACACACAATACACATGTGCACAGCCACACATGTTACACAACAACACTTGTACTCACACAGTTACACACATGCACAGGGTGCACACATGGAGACAAACACACACAGTACACACAGATGTGCAAGTACATGCATGCTAACACATACGCACTCACATGTTTATGCCCACGCTGTGACACGTGTGCACACACAGCTACACTCTCATGTGCACGTGGCTACACTAACATTCACACAGTATGCACAGAGGCAACAGCACACAGTTACACATGTGCCCAGAGCGCCCATAGCTATGTGCATGGACGCATACATGACACACACACTCACACACCAGCTGCCCACCCATGAAGTGGCTGGTGGGGAAGAGGCAAGACGGTGCCCGGTTGCCCTGGCAACACATCCTGGAACCCAACCAGGCCTGGTGAGCGCAGCTCATCTGGTGGGCTGTCAGCAGGTGGGGGTGCTCAGGACCCCAGCCTGCACAAAGCCTCCTGGTGATGGTGAGGCCCTGAAGCTCTGGGCCCCACCAGGATAAGGCAAGAGGAAAGGGCTGGGGATCAGGGCAGGAGACAGCGCCCTATACTGGAGATCTATGCCAGGGACCAGTGTAGGGGGAGACACAACTCAGTCCTGGGGGCTGTCGTGTCCCCTCCTCCTGCCCTGTTCTGGTTTCTCCCCCTGTGATGGGGAGAGAGGCATCCTGGCAGGGCTTTTGCAAGGTTTGCATTGTTGGCAGTATACAACAGGCAGTCAACATATCCCTCTCAGCCCAGGGATTGGAGGCTCCAAGGCGCCTGTTTTCCCTGTAACCCACTCTACCTGGTAGGGCCACCCAGTCCCAACTGGGTGCCATGACCAGAGCAGGGGGGCCAGGATGGCTGCTGGTACAGGCTCTGAAGAGGAAGGGGTGACAAGGACACAGAGCAGCACAGGGCCACCCCAGGGCTGGGCTGGGGCCCCATTCTGGAGCAGCCTCACTAACACTATGTATCCTCTGGTCTGTGGCTCAGACGCCCTGTCCTTCCCAACTCTGTCCCCAGCATGATGAAAGGACTCTGTCCTGGTTCCCTGAGCCCTGGCATCCCATCATAAAAACCCAGTGTGGTCCTTGCTTGGGCACAGCTGCCCACCCCTCACCCCCAGAGCAGTCGCTGTGCAGGAAGCACCCAGCCCTGCAAAATGAATCAATGAAGGCACAGCTGGCCTGCTTCCAAGCCCTGGGCCTCAGTTTCCCATCTGTCAAATGGAGCAAATGCAACCCATGCCAGCCATAGCTCCGACACTCCTGAAGGCTGAGCAGTCCTGGGCTGCAGACCTGCTCTGGTCCTCAAGCACTGCTGCGCCTCCCAGGTCAAGGACACCACTTCCCAAGGGGGTGGGGGAAGGTGAGGTCAACACAAGTGGGAAAAGCTGGCGGTTCTTCAAGGGCAAGCAGGGGGAAGGGCTGGGACACTCGGGCCTTCACTGTTAACTCCCTGGTTCTCCAGCAACCTTGCAGGAGTCCAGAGACCAGGCCAGGCCACAGCTTTCCACATGCTGTCAGTAGGTTCCCTGGGACTGGAGATGGCCTTTCAGGGAGATAAATCTGCAGGCCCTGGAGTTGGGGACAGACAGGACCTCAAATGGCCTATGAGCTGAGATGGGAAGGGAAACACAGCAGAGAGAGGCTTCCTGGAGGAGGTGCCACGTCAACTAGAGTCTGAAAGCAGGTGAGTGGGGGTGGGGCGTGGGGGTAGGAGGCATTCCAGGCAGAGAGAACAAGATGTGGGAAGGCACAGACGTGAATGGCTTGGAGCCTCCCTAGCTGCCCTCTGTCCCCAAGTGGACAGAGCACAGAAGGGGCAGCCCTGGCATCTCTCTTGCCTGTGGTTGCAGGGAGGGTACGGGTTCACGTCTAGGCTGAGGGTGTGGCCAGACTGTCTCAGGTGGGCAACCAGACGGCTAGTCTCTGCACCTGTGAGGGGGACGTTCATGGCCTCAGGGGGTGAGAGCGCTGCCTGCATGCAGGTGTCCTTATAACAGGGCATGAGGGTCCCTGGGAACATTGCCTGCTGCAGTCCTGCTTCTGTGCCGCCCCCACGAGCAGGAGAGCCCCATTGGGTATGAAAGGGTGGGGAGGCCTTTACGGATCTTGAAGGTTTCTGCCACCCTCCCTGGAATTCAAGGCAAAATTCCTCTCTTGTTATTAAACACCAAAGCCAGCAGAGTTCCACCCCCACATCCCCAAAACACCTTTATTGCACTAAAAACAGCATTTATAAACAAACACTTGGGGGAGGATGTCTTCAAGATGTACCCACAGTCAACTCCAAACACAGAGATATCAAACAGTGCGGGGGCCTAGAAAATGAGGGTCCCCAGGGATAAAGCAGGGGGTGGGAGCGGTTGGGGTCAGAGAAGGGGGCGGCAAGTCTGAGCATCTAAGTCCATGCGGGGCTTTCTGTCCACCTTCTCTGCCCACAGGCCTGGCCTGGGTGGTCCCCAGGACCAGAAAGCCTGAGGGGCAGGCGGAGGACAGAGGCCAGAGGGTGCGCAGCTAGGGACCCCAGCGCCAGGGGCCTTCAGTCTCGGGCTCAAGGGCATGAGTATGTCTCACCAGGTGTGCAGAAAGGAATGTGTGCTTCCCCTCCAGCCCCGGCTCCTTCACCCCTCCCCCAGGGTAATTTGGAAACCCAGAGCTGGAGGGGGGGGACAACTTCTGGACTGGGAGGGGGACCCCAGGATCCCCACAAACCGGCCTGGTCCATCGTCACCCAGCAGGCAGCCCAGGAGGCCCTGTTTAAGAGTGTGTCATTTCTGTTTGGCTGAGCCACAAAAATCAGTTGAGGATACACATACTGACAGGACAGTTAAGCCCATGCAGCTGTGTTAGCAGCATGAAAAGCCACAAGCAAGGTCTCCCCAGCCGCCCCTTGCCCACCCACCCTAGCCAGAACCTATGTACACCAGTGGAGTAAAAGCGGAAGCCGTCTGCTCCTAAACAGCACTTCCTGGGCTGCTGAGGACCATGCTCAGGAGGGGTCGGAGACAGAAAGGAGTAGGGGCCACCAGCTGGTGCTGCTCTCTGGGCACGATCTGAGCTAGCCTTCCAGAGGCTGAAGGCTCTGGACGTCCAGCAGGGCTGCAGGGCCGGATAAGAGAAGGTGATGGAGGGCTGTCCCACTTGAGGGGCAGAGCCATCATTCTCCTCTTCTTCTGGGACTTCCTCCTCAGCTGCCTGTCTTTGCCCGGAAGTGGCTCTCAGACCGGGTGGCATCCTCTGACCGGCTCTCACCTCCGGAGCCTGGGAGGACTGAGGGCTGCCCAGAGACAGCCTAAGGCAGGAGGGGGTCCTCCCACAGCCCCATGGGGCCCCACACTGCCTGGCACCCCTCTCTAGGGGGCGTCCGTCGGGCCTGGGGCAGGAGGACACTCGTGCCGCAGAGAAGACCTGCCTGGTCCTCAGGACCCGCAGTCTCTGGGTCTGTGGTCAGCCTCTGCTACTTCCCAGCCCAGGTTCCAGAACTCCAGAATCAGTGACTAGCTGCGGTGGGGGCATGAAACTTGGGGTATAGAGGGACTCAGCCCGGCAAGCTGGCCCTTTCTTTTCCCCAGCAGCCCTCTCTCAAGTAACCCCTGGAAAAGAACATGACTCAGGACACCCCCAAAAGGGGCCGCAGCAACAGGGCTCACTTGCAGGGTCCGGAAGGGGGCGTGGCCGTGGCCTCCCCTGCAGGACCCGGGAGGGAGCGGGGTCTCCGCGGCCCGAGGGAGGCAGGGGGTCTCTACAAGAAGGGCAGCAGGGAGGTCAGGGGCAGCTCCTTTTCCCCGAGCAGCGTGTCCCGCTTGAGGCTGCTGCCCTTGTTCACCACCTTGATCCTGAGAGCCAGCTTCCGCACGCTGGCCGGACCCAGGCCGTCGAAGAAGAAGTCCTCGTTGAACACTGGGTGGCGGCTGTTCTTGACGATGGTGCTGCGCTGCTTTTGCAGCTTGCCCGGCACAAGGCACAGGCCCACACAGCAGTTGATGCTGCGGGCGTCGCACATCCGGTCATAAAGGCCCTCGGCTGCCAGCAGGCGCACGCGCAGGCGGGCCTGGGCCGCCTCGTACTCGGCCAGCAGGTGCACGCTGCCCCGCGGGCCCATGCGCACGGCGTGCTCCGCGCGGGAAGCCGGACCAGACTCCGGGCCGGGCTCCGGGGTGGCCCTGCGGTGCAGGCGGCGCCGGGCCCCGGGGCTGGTGTCCGGCGTGCTGTCATCGGCCGACAGGGAGCCATGGCGGCCCACAGAGTGCTTGAGCTGGCTCACCTTGGCCTGGCTGTCCTGGGCGAAGCCTTTGAGCAGCGACACGGAGCGCGAGAGCAGGGGGGACCCGAAGGGTGAGGACTCGGCCGAGGACCCCGTGTCGCTCTCCCCGCCGCTGACGCAGCGGCCGGGACTCATGAGGGTGCCGCCGGCCTCCCTGGGCCCCCCGTCCCCCCCGTTGGCCTTGACGCCCCCCCGACGGCGCCGGGTGCCTGGGGAGCCCACCTGGGCCAGAGCCCCGTGCTCGCTGTGGAACAGGGACTCCTTGCGCCGCGTGTGGGGGCTCTCGGCCAGCGTGGCAAAGCCGTAGGACGTCTGGGCCTTGGGCACCGAGGGCAGCGACATCGCCCCCTGGGCCTGGGGGTCGGCGTTGGTGGCAGTCTCCTCGGCCGGCCAGTCCTCCGCACTCTCGATCTGGATCACGTGCCGGGTGGCCGCCTTCAGTAGGCTCTTGCTCTCGGCGGCCAGCTTGGCGGGCAGCCGGGGGCTCCGGGGGGCGCGGCGGGGCGCGGCGGAGGCCAGGTTCTGCTCCGAGGTCGAGGGCCCCAGCTCGGCCTGCGCTTCGGGCTCGGCGGGGCCGGCGGGCAGCTTGGGGGGTATGAAGAAGTCCGGGATCTTGTCCGGCGTGAGCACGTTGCTGTACAGGGGCCCCTTGGCGGCCTTGTCCCCACCCTCGCCCCCCGCAGCTCCATTCTCCCCCGATCCCCGAAACCTCTCCAAGAACCACATGTTGGTTTTCTTCATTGGGGCGCAGTCAGGAGCCAGAAGGGATCTGCGAAGCCTGGGAAGAGAAGCGGGGGTCGGGAGCGGCAGGCCCCCCGGCACCCGGGGGCTGGAAGCAGGGCTTGCGGCACCTGCCTAGGGAGCCCTGTGGGGGCCAGCGAGGTGACGAGGCGCTGCGGCCCAGCACGGGGGCGGGGTGGGCTCGCCCCTCGTCTACCCTCCCGGAAGGAATCGCGCTTAACTTCCAAGCACCGAAGCCGGGCCTGGGAGGTGGGGGCGGCGCTGTCTCCAGGGAAGCCCCCAGGGGACAGCGGCTCCACTCTTGCCCCGACCCCTGTATTGAGGATCTCAAAAGCGCTTTCTAAAGGGGTCCGCTCTTAGTGCACAAAGAAGACACCCCTGGGTGTCCCAGCTCCGCCCCCCCTCAAGCTCCCACCCACCTGTGGCTTCTCCCAGGTTGAGGGTCCGGGTATCCGGGGTTGGGGAAGGGAGAGGAGGTGAGTCTGGGGGCTGAAGGCGCGGCGAGCCGACCCCTCCCCTCCTCTCCACCCTCCCCCCCGCCCCGCGGGACTCGGCCGGGGGCGGGGGTTGGGGTGCGCGTAGGGGGTCCTAGCAGCCCCCGCGGAGCGTGGCGAGACCCGAACTCACCTGCCCGGGGGCGGGGGCCGAAGCTGGCTGGCCCGCGGACACGCCGGGGTCTCGGCGCGAGGGCTGGGGGCGCGGGGACGCGGGCGCAGCCTCGGTCGGGCGGCGGCGGCAGCGCAGTCGGACTCATTCACCGGCGGGAAACCGCCCAGCTGGCCGCCGCGCCGCCGTATTCCTCCTAGTACGGCCGCCTTCCGCCCCCGCCTCGCCCGCCAGGGGCCGTCTGCGCCGTCTGCGCAGCGCCCCCCGCCCCCCGCGGCTCCACACAGGGGAGCCTCGCCGCGACTCGGGGGACTGAGCGGGGAGAGAGGCAGGTGGTCGTTTGGCTGGCGCCCCTGGAAACCCCAGGCTCCTGCCGCAGGTCGTCTGCGGGCCTTTTCCCTGGTGAGCATCTTTCCAGACTTACGATGACGAGTAAAAGAATAACAGTAATAATAACCGCAGTTGAATTTATTACTGGGCACTTTCTCAGTGCCAGGCTCTTAACATTCTCGCCCCAACTCACTGTCACAAGCACCAGTGGATATGTCCATGACCGTCTCCAGTTTGCAGATGAAGAAGGTGAAGGTGTCCTTCTAGAAATACGGAACTAGCCTCTGACGCTCGGTCCTCTCAGTGCAGCCATCCAAGGAGCCGACCAGGGTGCTCCTCCTTTATTTCATGGAGAGAGGTTTGTTAAGCACCTACTGGACGCTGGGGAGAGTGCTGTGGCTTGGATGCAGCTGTCAACTTTGTGATGTGTCCCAGGGGGAAGGAGGAGGACAAGAGGACACCAGGACAGAAATACACAGGTAAATAGTAACTGTAGGCTTGATGGTTCCCGTGACAAAATGTAACAGGAAAAATGTGATTTGGGATGAGAGGATAGTCCCCCATGCATTTCGCAGGTGGGGAAACTGTCAAGGGCAAGACCAGGAGACCCAGGCATGCCAGCCCCAAAACCACGGGCATCCCTCAGGATCCCACAGGCCACCCTGTGATCTGCCAGCCCCAGCCCCCTGCTTGCTCACAGCTTCCTCGCTCCCAGTCTCAGTTTCCCCTCTGCAACACAAGGCCAACTGACCAGTTCCCAGTCCAGCAAGATAACCTATCAGGACCGACACACAGCAGGGAATGCCTGGACCTTATTAAATTATGATATCCCAGGAGCCACCCATGTTCCAGACATGTCCCGATCATCATCGCTGGAGCTGGATGAGGGTTGGTCTGGAGTGGCCACTGGTTCAACAGCACGAGGGGGACAGGGGCAGGCTGAGCTTGAGTTGGGTGGAGCCCCTCCAGCTCTTCCATCTGACCTTGGAGTGAGGTGGGGCTCAGAGTCCCATTGTCCAGATGGGGGAAGTGAGGCTCCCTCAAGAGGCTTTTCTCAACTTTGCTCACCTAACAAACATCCAGCCCGCTACCGTTTGTTCTAGGGGCAGCGCTGGTGTGGCCACATAGGCTGACAAAGTAGGCAGGTACCAATGAATGCATCACCTCACTGCCACCTCCAGGAAGCCTGCCCTGCCTGCCCCATATCACAGCCAGACAGAGCTCACGGAACCCCAGCTTCAGCTTTCATGAGGAGCGCGGTTACTCTGAGAAGTTATTCCATTAATGTACATCGCCCCTGCTGGGCTTGGAGCCCAGGAGGAAAGTGGTGGCCCAGGATGAGTGAGTGCTACAGTGGGAAGAGCAATGCCGAGTACAGTGAGGCACCTTCCTCCACTGTCCGCGCCAGCACAGGGGCCCAGGACAGCAAGCTGACCGGCTCAGGTGTCCTGCTGACAGGCTGACCTGGTACTGTGGTTTCACTCTCCACATGTCCTTGCCACGCTGGGGTGGGGTCTGTCCTCCCAGCTGGGTTGGGGAGGAGGCAGTGAGTTTATTCAGTAGCCCCCACCCCCCACCCAGTGCCTTCTCCCAGCCGTCTCTTGGCCCCATCTTGTCCCCATAGCACAACTCCTACTTGGGACTCTTACCACCTCTGTGCTTAAAAGGCCCCAGGCAGCTCTCCCTGGCACCAGGCTGCACCCAGCTGTGTCCCCGACTCCACTGCTGTCTGACCTCCCTTCCAACCTCTGGCCATCCTTCTGTCCCTCAAAAAAGCTGTATTCTACACACCTGGGGCCTTTGACACGCCATGCCTTCGGCCCAGATCTCTCCTCCTCATTCAGGGCATCCCTGCTCATCCTCCAGAAACCCCACAAAAAAACCCACTTAGATTTCTAGGGACCCCCAAGTTCCGAGGTGCATTCCTTCCCACAGCTGTCATCATACACTTAGTGGTGACCTGCTGATGATTGGGTTTTGGCAAACTCCACAAGAGTGGGTCTGTCTTGGTAATGTTGCATCTCCATTATCCACCAGGGGATATCCACCAGGGGTCTTGGTCAATAAGAGGAAGTCATGAAGGAAGATTAAAATATATGAGGATGGGGGTGTGGGTGCATGGACCAATCAGTGGAATGAATGATGAATGGGCGGTTAGAGGGATGGATGTGATGGTTAGGTGGACGGACTGATAAACGATGGATGGAAAAGTGGGTGAATGAACAGATGGATAAACGGATGAATGAGTAGATGGATGATGGATGGGTGAATGGATGATAGATGGATGGATGGATGGGAGGGTGAATGGATGGATGGAAAAATGGATGATGGATGAATGAATGGGAGAGTGAATGAATGGATGATGGATGAATGGAAGAGTGAATGAATGGATGATGGGTGGATGGATGGATGAATGGGAGGATGAATGGATGGATGGGTGAGTGGATGGATGGACAGATAGACTGGTAGCTCTGTCTCTAGATCTCTGAAGTAAGAAACAGGGCATCAGAGTCCCCTATCTTGCTCTGCCTTATGATCGCTTCCACCCTACTTACAGGCAGATCAGAGTGACTTTTACTTCCCCACACCCTTACCAGATCCCCCCAGGCCTGGAGCAGGGCCTGCTGACAGCAAAGAAAGCAAAGCCCCTCCCCAGAACCTGGGCAGAGATGTAACACCAACCAGTGGTGAGACTGGTACCCCCTTGGGAGGGAAGGTTCCATGTTTGTGGGAGGGTTGTGAGGAGGGTCCTGGGGAGAGATGGGGGTCTCCCTGGACAGGAGACATCATGTGAGGAAAGGTCAGGAGCAGAGAGTCAGAGTGAGCTCAGGAAGCTGGGCATGTGGTAGAAGTAGGTGCTTTCAGGTGGATAAAGGGGCTAGAGTGAGAACTGGGTGCTTCTCAAGAAATGAGGATGAGAACCATTGGGAGACTGAGAAGCCAGACCATCCTTCAGGACAAGTCAGGAACAATTTGGAGAAGAAAACAAGCAGTGTTTTGCCAGATACCTGGAGTATCTCGAGTCCACAGGTTTGTAGCATTTGGGAGATAAATTCAGGTGTTTCCAAAGAGAGGGGTGGATATTTAACAGAGAAGTTGGTGTGTGCTTTCTCTTGGGAAAAAATCGAGGGTCCCAAAATGTCAGGGGACTCTGCCCCCAACTCTCTCCCCATAGCAGGGGCACACCAGGGCCTGGCTCTCTCCTCCCCAGCCCTGGGGGGCCAAATCTGGTGCTGCCCTGGCTTCCCTGGACCCCAGACCCCCACTTCTAGAGGACCCCCACCCCAAGAGGGCCCCCACCATGAGATGACACCCACCCAGGGAGGGTCCCCACCCTGAGGAGACCCTGACCCCAAAAGGGCCCCCACCCCAAGAGGACCCCAACCCTGAGAGGACCCCTGCTCTGAGATGACACCCACACAGAGAGGACCCCTACCCCGAGAGGACCCCAGCCCCAAGAGGACCCCTGCCTCTAGAGGACCCCCGCCCCAAGATGACATCTACCCAGAGAGGGTCCCCACCCCGAGAGGCCTTGTAGATCACAGGAGGTTTCACGCGCCACACGGTCATTCCCACGTTTAATTACAAACAGATTCCAAGCATCCAGTCCAGGCTGACAGCTGGGAGGGAGGGGCCTCACAACAACCCCCTCCCGGGTCAGTGGTCATGGAGCTGACAGATGACCCCATCAGCCCAAGGCTTTCACCCACTTCAACACCCTCATCTGCCCCGGCCTGAGGACCCACAGCGCTTCAATTCTACCCTCAAAAGACAACTATGCTCCGATTTTTCAGGTGGAAGATCTGAGCCCAGCGGAGACGGGAGCCCGTCTGCATGCCAGGGAGCTGGGAGCCTTCATTCCCCAGGAGGTGAGCTGATGACCCTCCAGGAAGGAAAATGGCGCCCCCTGGCTAATCGGGGACCTGGGCCAGGCTCCAAGGCGGATGGCTGCTTTTCGATATATTTTCTTTAAAGGCGAGAAAAGGTTCTGTCTTTGGTACATACATCTTCACTCCAGGTGAAGGTGGCAGCAGGCAGGGGTGAGAGAGAGGGGTCATGCACCCCGTGTCCTGGCCAGGGTAACCCATCCCAGCCCCAGGACCAGCTAGAGAAGGAAGACTCCTGAGACCCAGGTGAAGAAGGAGAGACAGCGGCGGTTCCGGCCTGACCAGGGTCCAGAGAAAGGCTGAGGGGCCCCTAAGGCCACAACAGGAGCATCTGGGGAGCAGGGACAGAAGCCATAGGCTGAGAACCATCACCTGGGGAAGAAAGTGAAGCAGAGGTCAAGGGTCAGCAGAGACAGCAACAGGAGACCTGGGTTCAGGTGTCACAGACCTCAGTTACAAGGTAGCAAAGTGACCCAGTGACAAGCCTCAGGTGGAGGGCCAGGGTTCAAGTCCCAGCTCCTCCATGGTCTTGCCCGGTAACCTCTCTGTGCCACTGCTTCTTCCACAAAATGAGAACATTGTTAACAGTGCCTGTTGGGAGTTGCGTGGGAGTTAGTACAGATGTGGGAGGGTCTGAGCATAGGGCCAGGACACAGCAACTTCTGCATAGGCAGCGATTATTACTGCCATCGGTGTTATTTCTCAGGTCACAAACAACTCAGGGTGTAGAAGGCAAACAGGTCGGACCCTGGCACGTGCACATACACAGTCCATGGCACTGCATCATTTCAGGTGATCCGCAGGACCACCTCCATCCCTGGAGCCCTTCCCCAGGCTGGGAACCCTGTCTCTGCCTACAGCTGGGCCTGGCTGGGGGCAGGGAGCAGGCCAGCGCTGACAGAGGGAGGAGGCAGGAAGAGACTGTTGTCATGGGGACGAGAGAGCAGCCCAACCTGGCCCAGAAGGCCTCTCAGCCTTTGGGGAAATTCCACGGCCTGTTTCCCTCCACGAGCTGAGCCCCCAGCTCCCAGCTTCCTGCCCCCTACCCCCGCTCCAGAGCCTGCCTCTGCCTCCTCCCACAGACTGCCCTGGTACCTCAACCCCTCTGCAGTTCAGCTGCCTCTTCCCAGCCTAGACAGGCTCCCATCTCACCCCAGACCCCCCACCAGAGGCCCTAGAACCATGGGACCTGTCTGTCCCTCCCCCACTCAAGACGTCTGAGGCTCCAGAACTGATGACCCAGGTGGACCTTCTCACCCACCTGCCTTGCCTCAAATGCCAGCCCTGCTGGACCCAGCCCTACTGGGCCCACCTCCCAGGTGGCCAAACACTGCCTCTCTGAGGGATTTTTACCACCAGTTAAACACAGAGTTGCCATAAGAATTCAGGAAGTGAGTGCTGATGGGGACAGGGTTTCCTTTGGGGGTGATGGAGTGTTCTGGAATTAGATGGGGAAGGGGGCACAGTTCTGTGAAGAGACCCACTGAGTTGTGCCCTGTAAATGGGTGAAGTGTGCAGCATGTGCACCCATGTCAATTTTTCAAGATGCGAAAAATCTGGCACATTGGGGCCAGACGCACCTGGCTCAGGGCTCCCGCTTGACGACGCCTCGCAAGTGCAGCTCACTCTCAGCGGCTACAATGGGCTGCCCATTCTGCAGGTGGTAGTCGATCAGGTGGCTGATGCTCTCAAAGAGCACGTCCTTCGTCCGCACCTGCGGGGCCAGAGGCCACAGCATCAGCACCACTGGGAGAGCCGGTCGGAGAGGCAAACTCTTGGGCCACCCTAGACCTGCTGACAGGGCACTGAGTTTTCACAATGCCTCCTGTAGCTCATGCTCAAGTCTGAAAACCACTGGGTCAAAGACTGCAGCCACAGAACTACAGGTAGACACGTGCTTCAAAGCTCCAGCACCCAGGGGCCGTGGCTTCCTATAGTGGATTGAATGGTTCCCCCTCACCAAAAAAAGATATGTACACATCTTAACCCCCAAAACCTGTGAAAGGGCCCTTATTTGGGAAAAGCCTCTATGCAGATATGATTAAGATGAGTTCATCCTGAAGGATAAAGAAAATGTGGTATATATATACAAATGGAATACTACTCAATCATGATAAAGAATGAAATAGTGCCAATTGTGGAAACATGGATCATCACACTACGTGGAATAAGACAAATACCACATGTCATTTATATGTGAAATCAAAATATGACACAAATGAACTTATTTACAAAGCAGAAACAGAGTTACAGATGTATAGCACAGACTTGTGGTTGCCAAGGGGGATCAGGTTGGGGGAGACACAGATTAGGAGTCTGGCATTAGCAGATGCAAACTATCATATACAGGATGGATAAACAAGGTTTTACTGTAGATAGAGCACAGGCAACTGTACTCAATGTCCTAGGATAAACCATAATGGAAAAGAATATTTTTAAAAATGTATATATGGAAACTTCCCTGGCTAAGAACCTGCCTGCCAATATTCAGGAGACATGGGTTCAATCCCTGGTCCAGGAACTAAGATCCCATATGCTGCAGAACATCTAAGGCTGTGTCCCACAACTACTGAAGCCCAGACACCCTAGACTCCATGCTCCACAACAAGAGAAGCCACCACAAGGAGAGGCCTACTCGCCACAACTAGAGAGAGAAAGCCTGCACACACAGTGCAGACCCAGAGCGGTGAAAAAGAAAGAAAAGAAATTCCGGAAAGAAAAAATGCATATATGTGTATAACTGAGTCACTTTTCTGGAGAAGGCAGTGGCACCCCACTCCAGTACTCCTGCCTGGAAAATCCCATGGATGGAGGAGCCTGGTAGGCTGCAGTCCATGGGGTCACTAAGAGTCGGACACGACTGCGCGACTTCACTTTCACTTTTCACTTTCATGCATTGGAGAAGGAAATGGCAACCCACTCCAGTGTTCTTGCCTGGAGAATCCCAGAGACAGGTGGGCTGCCATCTCTGGGGTCGCACAGAGTCGGACACGACTGAAGCGACTTAGCAGCAGCAGAGTCACTTTTCTGGTCAGCAGAAATTAACAGAACATTGTAAATCCACTATACTTCAGTTAAAAATTAATTTTAGAAAAAGAGTAAAAAAGGATGAGTTCATCTTGAATTACTCAGGTGACCTCAAATCCAGTGACCTATGTCCTTATAAGAAAAGAAGGACTGGGACAACACAGAGACACAGAGAGAAGCCAAGAGAAGCCCTGAGAAGCCAAAGGCACTGGGGTGATGGGTCCACAAGCCAGAGAACAAGAATTTCCAGCAACGAGGAGAAGCTGGTGGGGGGCCCTGAACCAGATCCTTCCTCAGAGCCACAGAAGGAACCAGCCCAGCCAGCACCTGGATGTCAGAAGTCCAGCCTCCAGAACTGGGACAGAACAAATCTCTGTAGTTTGAAGCTGCCCAGCTGCTGGTGGTCACTGGGAAGGCAGCCCTAGGAAACAAACACACCTCAGAAATCTTGTGGACACAGATCCAAAACTCAGAACCACCAAATCGAAACACCACCTGCATCTTAGAATGCTGAGAAAATCTCAGCAGACCTGGATGCAACACAGACCCCCCTGGGAGGCTAACGCCACTTCAGACAGGGGACACAGCAGTGAGCAGTGTGATTAGGTATGAAGGAGGAGGTGGAGAAGGGAACTGACAGAACACTGGAGCCTGGAGCCACCTGGGGCCTGGAGCCGTGGTCCCACCTGGGCCAGGCTGCACAGTAGCCACTGGAGTGTGCCCTGTTCAGGGCACAGAGCACACACAGCCCCCAGGGTGGTGTGGAGGATTCAGCTAGATGACATAAATTGTTGCTGTTGTTCAGTCTCTAAGTAATGTCGGACTCTTTGTGACCCCATGGACTGCAGCGCTCCTGTCCTTCACTATCTCCCAAAGCTAGCTCAAACTTATGTCCATTGAGTCAGTGATGCCATCCAACCATCTCATCCTCTATCGTCCCTTCCTCCTCTTGTCCTCAATCTTTCCCAGCATCAGGATCTTTTCCAGTGAGTCAGCCTTGTATTTATCACTCAAAGACATCACTGTTTGTAAGATGCATTAGTGATGATAGAATGTGGGGGAAAAGTACATCTTACAGTTGATGAAATATGGTACTTTGTAAGCCCTGAAGGCCTTGAGATTGGAAAAGGTTCTCTAATCCCTCCAAATGCTTTATAGACTGGGAAATCCTTTGTGAAAGCTAAAATTCCTCTAAAACTGGAAAATACTTTGTAATTTTGAAGTATGTAGTAAAGGGAAACAGGATCTGTAAATATAAAGGGCTCTGTAATCTGAAAAATGCTTTATTAAACCTAAAGGGTGTTTAGAATGTGGGTGCCCCGGATCTTGGACAGAGGAGAGAGGCCCGGCCCTTCCGGCAGACGCGACACCCCGGTAAGTCCCCTCCCCACCCCTACCACACGCAGCCTCCAGCCCCGCCCCACACCAGGCCCCTGCGGGTCTATCTCTGCACTCTTTCCCCCGCACCCTCAGCACCTGCCCCCACCCCGCCCCCAGCGCCCACCTTACCACGCCCTCAGGGTCCACCAGCAGCAGGTGCTTGGGCTGCCCCCCGTGCATGCCGGTGAGGACGTACTGCCCAGGATTGGTGACGCTGTCCCGCACGAGGAAGTCCCCGTCTGCCCGAAGCAGTTTTTCCGCCGCCCGGCGGCTCATCTGGCCATGGTACCAGGGCTCCTGACGCAGCTGCTCCTCCGTGGGGGCGATGGGGGCCCGGCGGGTCGGGGGGCTGGGCCACTGATCCTCCACGGGAAGGGGGGCTGCCACCGAGCCAGACGCCACAGAGCACTCATGCAGCCTCAGGGCATCCTCAAAGGGTCCTGCGGGGGCGGGGGTGGGGACAGTGTGGGCGGGAGGGGCCTGGGCTACGGGGACCTGCTCCTTCACCCCTTACTGGTCCTGTTAGTAACTCAGTATATTCTCTTGGATTTTCTAAGCATATCCAAAGATATTTCTTTTTTTTCCAATGTGCACACCTATTTCTTTTTTCTTGTCTTGTTACACTGGCTTCCTTCCCAATGTTTATTATGCCTCTTGTTTCATCATCTCGTTCTGACTGCACTGGCCAGGACCTCCACTACACGTGCCACCTCTTTGGTAGGCAACAGGTGTCCCTTTCTTTTCCAAACTCTAATGGAAAAGCTCCTGATGGTTTGTACAAGTTCCCTGTGGATCCCAGCAGGCACCAGTGTCGCCCTCCCTGAGACGGTACCACGTAGCTCAGACACCCTGGAGTGCGCAGTGACAGCCCTGATCCCTGCCCTGGTGTGTCTGCGCTTGCTTTGCAACCCGCCTTTCTTCACTTCTGGTCCCTTGGGAATCCCTCCTCCCTAACTTCTCCAGCGATGTTGACCCAGCCTCCAGCTCCTAAGACATGTGACTAGTCCTGGCCAATCAACATACGCCTCTCACACTCCTAGCCTAGTGATTGGCTGCGGGAGGTGAGACCATGACCCAAGGAGGGCAAATCTGAGGCAGCCCCAGGACTTCTAATGGGAGCCTGGCAACAAGCATCCCTTTTCGTACTAGGGTTGCTGGACCACCTGGCTGGGCGCCCAAGCGGACAGCCTGCCTCAGGAGCTCACACCTGGTACACCTCCTTTCCCATCTGAGACTTCTCTGAGGAGCCAGTGGGGCCACAGCAGGGGTTCATGTCACTGCCTAGCATGTCATCAGGCGGTGGGGGAGCGGAGCTTTGCAAACTTTGTGAAAGAAGGGATTTCCGGCTGGCTTGGGAGTTCCTCAAAGACCTCACCTGGGGAGGTGTGCTGGGAGTAGGAGACGACCCTGCCTGGGCCAGCACGGAGCCAACACGTCCAAAGTGCTCATGCAAAAGGATGGAGTTTGATGTTGTGGGAAAGGAGGGTGTTCTGGACACAAACCTCCTCCATCCGATCAATCCCTCCCTCAGGCTGGGGGAGGGGCTTCACCATCTGCTAGATGTGGATCAGGCCTCCCTTTTCAGGCGGGATTTCTGGCAACAAGCCAGAAGGGGCTTGAGCCTCCTCTCTCAGATCATGGATCACATGAAGAGGGAGCTTAAACTCACTCATCAGACTGAGACCCAGAAACAGGGAGCTAGGCACGTCCACCCTGCAGACTGAGTCCCACGGCTTCCCCATCACATTCTTCCAGGATACGAACTAGCCCCTCCCGTCAAACTGGGGACCCCATGGAGGGGAATCTGGGTTACCCTCAGGAGACCGTAAGGTCTCACGGAGGAGGGAGTCCCAAGGGAAGCATAGCACACAGCCCATCCCCCACCAGACCACAGGTTGCTCGGGCGTGGCCCCACCCCACAAGCCGGCCTGCCCCCACTTACGCATGTCGAACAGATCCTTCTTGGGGCTGTCCTCGGGCTGAAGGGACTCAGGGCCGTCCAGACCCTGCGTGTTGACATACAGATGGTCCTCGTAGTCTCGGGGGCCCCGGGCGTCCGCCTGCACATAGCCATCCCCGGGCTGGGCTGGGACTGGGGAGTCAGAAGGGTGTGAGTTCAGAGGAGCACAAGGTCACGCGGGGAAGCTCTGGGGAGAGGTCCAAGAGGGGCGCCCCGCCCACGCCTGTGTCCCTCCAGGAAGCCTGCCCTTTAACGCAGCAAGGTCAGGAGTGAAAAACCCCATGAGAGCCCAGCTTTGGGGCTGTGAGAGGCGCAGAGGTCTACCAGAGCCCCCTACACACACACACAGCCAGGCCCGCTAGTCTACCAGGCAGGAAGGTGGCCCAGGGACCAGAGCTTCCCAGTTTCAAGAGAAGGCAGAAACCCCGATGTTTATGTTAAATCTCCACATTTAAAAAGTAACAGCAATAAGACTCTGCTCTCCCTGTAATTATGTTATCAAGTGAGGCACAGTCGGGTCATTCATTTGCTTGTTTCTATTTTAGAGTTTCCTTTCTGTTCTTTTCTAATTTTGTTTTGAGTGTGTGAAGCATTTAAATGGTTCAAAAGCTGCAATTTCATGAAACTGGTATCATTGGGTGAGTCTCTTCTGGGGTCCCTCAGTGTTCTGTGCGGATTCTACTGGGTCCTCCCCAGTTGGCCTCTGCCCAGCTTCAAGGCCTCACCCATGGTGTGTTATCAGACTGTTGGACTCGTGCTGACCTGATAGGTGAAAAATGGCATCCAGGGGGACTTTAATTTCCATTTCTTTTATTTTGAGCAAGGTTGAGCATCTTTTCCTAGGTTCCATGGACATTTGTATATTTTCCCCTAGATCTATCCGTCCATTTCTAAACATCTCCATTTTTAATCCTTGGCAGGGAAATGATGATCTTTTAGTACACTGTGGCCAAATCCAACCCAAGGGCCTGAAGCTACAATCTCTGCTTTGTACCAGTTAAATCCTTAACCCTCATAGGCAACTGGGCTCACATACAGCTCTACCCTCTGTGGGCATGACAGGTGAGTAACCTTTCAGTGCTTCAGTCTCCTCCTCTGCTGAATGGGGAGAACAGGAGTAGCTTCTTCACAAGTAGGGGTGAAGACCAAAACCTCTGGCAGAAGTTATGATTCAATAAAATTGCTAACACCATTACATCCCTGGGTGGTTGATGGGGGCAAAGGGGCCTTGGCCCAGCCTTCCCAGTCTGCACAGAGGAGGTGCAGATTCTCCCAGCTTTGTACAGTCACGGTGGGATGAGAAAAAAGAAATCTCAGTTGCAGGGGTCCAGAGAGTGAAAATTCCTGGACATTGGAGTTGGGGCACTGATGTATTGGTAGGAGTTCTTGGTCAGAGACTTGGGAAAATGTGATATGAAGCAATAACTTCGTGTGCAAAAGCTCAGGGGTAGGAAATGCTAATGAGCTTGGGGGTCAGGTGTGAGTAGCCCGTGTCCCAGAGAAATAGCTGACCACAGCCAGATGATGGCTGGGCATCTACTTGGCACCCAGTGCCACATGTGTTCTTTAACCACAGGTGCTGGGAGCAGTAGGGTTCTGATGCTCATCAGTGAAATGCCCAGATTGTTTGGGAAAATCTTTTTTTAAAAAAAAGCCCAACACAGATGTCAGCATGGCTGTAAGGAAACAGGCAGCCACGGCAGGGCTGGTGGGCAAACAAACTGCCAAACCACGTCAGGGAGCCATCTGGCAGCTTCCCCTACTGTGACAGAGGTGTGCATGCTGTCTACAGCTCAGCATCTGTGGGAGGGACACATGAGGGGAGCCAAGGGGGCATCTGCCGCTGATCAAGAGGGGACCACGTGGACAAGCAACTGCAGGGACAGGGGACTGGCACGTGGCCATTCAGAAGATCCCACTGAAGCAGCCAGAGCCCCTGAGAGACTGTGGGTACTCACAGCCTGTCCTTATTTCTTTGGGGGGTCCATTCACATAAGTGCTGAAAAGAGACACACAGGTGCCAGGGGGTAAGCTCAAGACCTCCGAGCTGGGGGCTAAGGGTATTTTAGCCTCCTCTGTCTTTTTAAATGTCGTATAACAGGATAAAATGCTCACGGGCTGAAAACTCAACCATTTTGTTAAAACCTCATGGTACCTGGTGGGCAGCTCTGTGATTTCCATCACATGGATCAGTGGCTGCTGTCCTGGGCACAGACTCTACTGAGACCCTGAACACAGCTGAGTGGTGGACAACTGGGGCACTGCTGTCCTGGCAGAGCCCTAGAAAGTACCCGGATGTCTGTGGGTGAGGGGGGTCCTTCACGTGGTGGGGACTACACTGTGGTGAAAAAGGAGGGGGGCAGCTGCCTAGCACTGGTGCAGGGGTGAGTCCAAGATGGGCTTTTACCTGGGAAAGCCAGGTAGAGGGATAGAGAGCACACTACTGTCCAAAACTGTGAAAGTGACGTATGTCTGAACTGACTTGAACATGCATGAAAAATCTAGAAAAACAAGGGAAACTACTACCAGTGGTTACCTGATCAGGGAGGTGGATAAAGCAAATAGCGGCAGGAGACTGACTTCTCAGTGGATGCCTTTTTATATGTTGGTGCTTTGAACCACTAACTGCAGTGTCTCTGTCCAACATGCAAGAAAACTGGTCACACAGACAAAAAGCAGATGCTGTCAAATCTCTAAGAGCCCAGGGAGTGACACGATCTCACAGGCCAGATGGAGTGACCCAAAGAGGGGAAGCGATGTGAGGGACAGTGGGGACTCAGGGACACTGGAGCAGAGTGTGCTGGACGGTACCTGAGGGGCCTACATCCCACTGCAGGCCGCGGGTGTCTCTTCGAGCAGGAGAGGCTCCCTGAAAAAGAGAGCAAGGGTCCCCCTGCAGTGTGCAGGCCCAGACCCCCAATCGCCCACACCAACACTCCTGTAAGTCAGATTCCAAGCTCAGCTCTGTACCCATCCCTCCCTCCTGGGCCTCAATGTACCCACAAGTCCCCACCTGCTTCTGCTGTAGCTGCATCCCCCAGCCCAACTTGGAAGGCCTGCCCCCAGCACATGCTGTTCCGTACACCTGGAGGCCCTTCCCTACACTGCTCTCTGGGGCAACTCCTATTGACCCATTAGGGCCCAGCCCAAGTTCTGCCTTGGGGACATCCTCCTGACAGGGACAGTCAGTCCCCCATGGACATTCTGGTCACCCTCCTCAGAAGCCCTGATTCAGTCACGGCTGTGGTCATCGTATCGTGTCTGAGATGGGAACCTTGTCTGGTGTGTCTGGCTCAGCAGACCTGGACAGTTTAGGGAGGAAGGAGCAGGGAGCAGGAGAGACCCTCCTCTAGGATCACGGAGGCGGGGAGCAGAAGGAAGAGCTAGGGGTTGAGCCCCAGCTCTTGGGCCCCCCTCCCCAGAGGTGTGCTGAAGCTGACCTGGCCAAGGGCACCGAGGACCCCCAGGGCACAGGGCTGTGTGAGGGCGAGCCTGGAGTCCACCAGCCCTCCTGGGGGCGGCTCCTTCCCGGGGAGGCTGTTGTAGTAGTTGTGTTCCACCTCCTCTTCATCCCCCCAGGCCGAGTCCTCCATCCCGGTCAGCCTGCAGACACATAGCCAGCAAGAGCACGGGCCCCAGCACAAGTTGTGGGGGGACAGATGGCGCCGAGGCCCCCAGACTGAGTTGTGCACCATAGGGGACAAGCCTGACCCAGGGATCCTGACCCCTCCTCTATCTTCTGGGAGGGCAGTGGCGCCAGGAGCCATTGCTGATGGAGGAACTAGGTGTCCCTTTCTGTCCACCAACAGGGGCTCTACACACATCTCAACGGTTTGGCTAAACTGAGAGGGGCCTCCACCCATCCCAGCCACCTCAGCCCCACCGCGCAGTCAGGGCATGACATCAGGCTTGCACCCTGAACCCGGAAGCCTTAGGGTGATGACACCATCAGCGTTTAAAATGCCCTCACCCACTGGCCATGGATGGTGCCTTCGAAATGTGTGCTACAGATGCTTATCCAGGCAAGTTGGCTCCTAAGAGCAAACGGGGGAAGCCACAGCCTGCCCCTCAGTCAGGGGTGGACAGCAGGTCTCAGGGGGGCTCCCAGAGGAGGGCTTTGCAGCCAGGAGAGGGGAGGGTGTTGAGGTGGCCCCAGGTAAAAACCAGCGCTCATTCATGTACTAGGGGCACATGATCCTGTGTGAAGGCCAAGGGGCAAGCTCAGCTGTACACTGCTGGCTCTCATCTGTGCATATGGGACTCTGTTAACATGTCCATTCATTCACTCGCTACTCTGACCAGTTCCCATCTGTTTAGATATTTAAATAGCCTATCACAGGCCACTGCCTGAATTTGCCAGCCAGGAGCTCAGGATGGCTTCTACCCTGTTAAGCCACAGAACTGTCAGATGGTTAAGAGAACATCAGAAGAACTGCATCTGACACGTGAAAGTCAGATGGAATTCAGATGTTTGTGTCCATAAATAAAGATTGGCTGGCAGGCGGCCCACCGACTGCTCACACGTCCTTCTTGGCTGCCTTCCCGCTACCATGGCAGAGGCAGGCAGGCAGCCTGGCCCTTTGCAGAAGTGCCGGCCGCCCCCATGCAGACTAAGGATGACAGCAATGACAGTCACTGCCTGCCGATCGGCTCCCTGAGTCCTCTCCTCTGCTAGGACTGGAGATGTTGTTATCCTGGCATCCTCATGGTTGAGCAGTAGGCCATGGAGGTTGGCGGGCACAGAGCAGGGAGGGGGCAAGGATCCAACCCCAGGGAAGGGGAGGGGCAGGACCAGCAGGGGTGCTGGGGAATGGGGATAGAGGGACAGGCCAGTACCTTTCCGGGGGGACGACGACCCTGGGGGGGCTGTGCAGGTACTGTTTGAAGCGCAGCTCGAAGGCTTGGCCCACGGTGCTGATGACGCTCTGGGCAAGGCCCTCACAGCACTCCAGGATGTGACAGGCTGGGGGTCGTCAGGCAGCATCAGCGGGGTCTCGACTGGCTGCGGATCCAGCCCGCGGCCCCACCCGCCCCCACTGGCCTCACCTCTCTGGTTGATGGGGTCCTTGGCCACGTAGGCCACATAATCCGCCATGTCCTGGGGAGAGAGGGCAGCAGACACAGAAGTCCCAGCAACGTGGGGGTGGGACTGATGTGCATGGGCAGGGCATCTCAGGGCTTTTGGTGACAGAGGCTGGAAGTCCACCACCACCCATCTGGGACCTTACCGTGTCACCACCGGACGCAAAGGAGATGGACTGCATGTGATGATTGGCGATGATCTGGCCAGAGAGAGACCACCAGTCATGGAGCTGCCGTTTCAGTTGGGGGAGGAGAGAGGGGCTTGGGCCAGTCACTAGAACAGGGCCACAGTGGGGACCAGAAGGACAAGGGCATGGAAGTGGAGACGTCCCCTCGACGGAATGCCAGGATGACCGAAAGCCCTGCTGGATGGGGAGCCCTGAAGCCAGGGCAGGATGCAGAGACCCACAGTCACACGCCCACATACACGGGAAGACAAACCTGCCCCAACTGGTGGACATGTGCACACACGGGCACAGACATCCAATACAGATACACACAAAGGTACATGGGCTAAAAGCCTCACACAAACCACACCCTGCACACACACACACACACACCTTCATTTACAGACACACACACACAAATTCCCCACTCCAGCTGTTCAGAGACACAACCACTCACACACTCACACACACTCCAGCCCACCTTCACACCTTGATGCATCACACGTTGGCCCTCACACCCTCCCACACAGACACCCAGGCACAGCATATGCACACCCAGACACTCACCACTCTCACATTCAGACACATGCCCCATGCCACCATGGAGGCACTGAGGAGACAAAAGCAGGACCCACTGGAGGCTCCTGACTCTGCACTGTCAACCCAGGCAGCCTCACCTGTGTGCTCACTTGCATCTATTTGCAACTTCATTTGCAACATCTGCTAATCAGTGTGCTCATTTGCATGAGTGTGCTGGGTTGCATATTTGCATGTTTGTTTGTGTTGATGTGCTCACTTGCGTGCTCAATTAGCATCTATTCGCCACCACCCACTGCTGCCCTAAGTGGTCATGTCCATCCAAGACCCAATAAGCACCAGAGACGCCCAAGCAGGGTTCTCTCAGGGTCCCCCATGATTCACTCAACCTGTCACCCCTCGGGGATACTCAGGGCTCCCCCTAACCGGCCTCTGCCCAGGGAGGCCCCCACTGGCATCCTGCTCAGGGTTAGCCCAGTGTGTTCCAGATAGAGTCCATGCAGAGGTGGACAGGGAGGTGAACGTGCTGGCAGCTCCCCGCCCCACGGCTTCCTCCCCAGGGGCAGTCTGAGCCCCCTCCCTGGGGCCCTGGCTTCAGCTCATCTCCTCCACGCTTCCCACTCTCACACCAGACCACAAATCACAGCACTTCCTGCTCCACACTTCTGAGGAGGATAGCAGTGCTGTCTGGAAAAATCCCAGTTCCTCACCAGGATCCTTGCTAACCTCTCAGGCTCTATCTCATCAGGTGACCTCTGCTCAATGTCCTCTCACCTCTCCACTCAGCGCCAGCATCACCACCTCCAAGAAGCCCTCCGTGATGCCCCTGCTAGGTCACAGTGCCCTGTGCATGCTCACAACCCATGCCCAGCATCACAATCCTCCTCAGAATTCATAGTTATTCCCTCCTTTCTGCAATTTTATTTTGGTTGCTTGTTTCCACCAGAAGATTCCAAGCCTCGGTCTCGCCTCCTCAGCAATGCAGACAATGGGGCCGAGACCTTCTTTGGGAGGCCGTCCTAGGAGCTGTGGAGTGAGGAGCAGCTCCCCTGGCCCCGCCCACTCGTCGCCCTGGTGTCACCACAGACCCTCAGCCAGGCCCTACTTGGGGCTGGGGGGGCCTGAGGGCGGGGCTGGAGGAGGCTGAGGGCGGGGCTAGAGAAGGCCGAGGGCGGGGCAGGCAGCGCTCACCTGGCGCGTGGCGGGCACGGAGAGGTTGAGGCCGTCGATGGAGATGCTGACCGCAATGCTCATGCCCGCGAAGCGCAGGTTGCTCTTGCCCAAGATTGAGGCCAGGGCCTTGTTGGGGGCCTGGGGGGGCAGACGGCACAGGGGTTGAAGAGGGCAGCCTGGCCTTCAAGAAGGTGGGACCACAGTGGAACTCCAGCTGGGGCAGGTCCTGGGATGGTCAGGCGTCTCCCCCCTCACTTCCACCCGGGAACCACAGGCCCCTCACCCACCTTCTTCTTCCAGGAGCCCCGGACGCCAGGCACCACCTCATGGAGCCGGTTGATGGCTTCCCTGTGTGGGCGGAGGGGGAGGGGGCTTAGAGAGCTCGGAGGAGAGCGGGCAGGAGCTCAGAGGAGGGTAAAGGCTCAGAGAAGGCAATGGGCTAAGGAAGGGGTGCGGTGCATCCTGAGGGGGGAGGGGCTCAGAGGACAGAGGGATGCTGGGGCAACTGGTGGCCTAGACGGGGACTCCCAGGCTGCCAGAAGCCCACGCCATGTCCCCAGCAGGTGCCCTTGCCCTCAGCTCTCCCCTTCCTGCCTTTTCTTTCTCAGAGACCAGGGGACCCCTGAGCCACAGCCCACTTGAAGGCACTGGGGTCAGATTTGGGGATGCTGGCACAAACCTTGAGCCTGGACCCCAAGTTCTCTGTGACCACAGGCTGGCCAAGATTCCCACCTGAGGCATGAGAGGATGCCCTCTGCTCTGGGCCCCCCAAGACAGGGGCTGATACTGACCCCCCAAACCGAATGGGAGAGACTTTGTGAAACGGCTCATCCCTGGGGAGGGACTGGAACTTTTATAGAATCCTGAAGGTCAGGCGGACACACAAGTTCTTAACAATGTTGGTGCTGCAAGGGGAAACCAAGCCCTCAGCCTGACAGGTGGGAAGGTCAAATGGAGCAGTAGCTCCTCAAAATGGGTAAGGCAGTCACATCCCCAGGTGCACACCCCGAAGAACTGAAAACACAGGCGCACACAAAACCTGCATACATAGCCACAGAGCACAACTCACAAGAGCCCAAAAGGCAGAAACCACCCAAACACCCATCAGTTGAAGATGGATAAACAGCCCATGGTCCCTCCTACACATGGGACCATCATGCAGCCCTGAAAAGGAGAGAAGCCCTAACACTCCCTACCATGTGGATGGATCCTGAAAACAAGATGCTCAGTGAGAGAAGCAGACACAGAAGGACATACAATGTGTGATACCATCGATGGGAAAGATCCAGAACAGGCAAATCCACACACAGAGAGGGTGGGTTCCTGGTTGTCAGGGGTTGGGGGAGGGGGTTGGAGATGGCTGCTCATAGGGGCAGGGTTTCCTTTCAGGGTGATGGAATGTTCTGCATTAGACCATGGTCATGGTTGCACAGGGCTTCTGGGGTGGTACCAGTGGTAAAGCAATGGCACTAGTGGCACTACCAATGCAGGAGACGCAAGAGACCTGAGTTCAATCCTTGGGTCGGGAAGATCTCCTGGAGGAGGGCATGACAACCCATTCCAGTATCCTTGCCTGAAGGATCAGGTGGACAGAGGAGCCTGGCAGGCTACAGTCCATGGGGTCTCAAAGAGTCAGACATGACTGAACGATGGAGCACATAGTACACAGCACCACCGCCTCCACTCCCGGCACTGAGTGGCGCCAGAACCTGCCCCAGCCAGCCTCACCTGGTGACCTGGGTGCGTGTGCTGAAGTCCAGGGAGCGCATGGAACGGAGCACCTCGATGCAGCCCATGTACTGAGGGGAGAGAGCACAGGTCAGCAGCAGCCCCGCAGAGCCCAGCTGGGGGCCACCATGGACCCAAGCCCCTTCCAGCGAGCACCCCCGTCAGCCTCCCCTCCTGCCACCTGGAGCTGGGGGCCCACTGTGGACCAAAGACCCCCTCCAGTGAGCCCGCAGCCCTCCCCTCCCGCCACCCGAGCTATAGCCCCCACCTCCATCCTTAGGACGATGCCCAACCTGGCCGCCCCACACCTTCCTGTCTGTCATTTGCAGCCTGGCTCCTTCCCCAGCTCCAGGCTGCTGGTTGCCTCCTCAGAGCCACCCTCTTGACTGTGAGTTGTTCCTGGAAACTGGTAGATTCCTTCAACTCAGTCTCTCCTGCTCATTCTCTTTCTGCTCCACTAGAATGCCAGCCCAGGAGGACCGTGTGGGGGTAACCCTGCTCACTTCTACATCCCAGGGCCCAGGGCAGGGCCTGAGAGCAGATGGTGGGTGGAAGCCATCTGGCCCTTTGCAGGGGGAGAATGCTGACTCCTGCCTGGACCACCCTTTCCATGCAAGGGAACTCAATCTCCAAGAGATGTTGTTCAGGGGAAGCTGGTGCAGGGGTACCAGAGATGAGGGCCACCAGTGCCCCCAACATGGTGTCTGCGCTGCAGGAGGGACCTGGGCCGGCCACATGCAGCAACCGTCACGTGATCACTGTCATGGATGGGAAAACGTCCAGGACAGGCGGGCCCGCAGGGACAAAGACTGGGTTCCTGGTTGTCAGGGGTTGGGGAGCGAAGGGGTAGGATTACTGATAATGGGGACGGACTTCCTTTGGGGTGATGGAATGTTCCAGAACAGATAGCGGTGGTGATTGTACAACCTTGTGAAGGTACTAAGTAGCACTGAACTGTGCTCCAAAATGACTCATGGTTAAGTTAGTTACGTGACTGTACCTCAGCTTTTAAAAAATGACTCACACACACATTTTGACCTTGAAACTCCATTTCTAGGACTTTATCTCACAGAAGCACCAGCCCCTGGGCTCCAGGTGTGGGTACAAGCTGCTGTGTGGGAGCACACAGACCACCCATCTCCCCAGGGCTCCAGTGGTCTGGTATTTACCCCCAGTCACTCTTAACTCTGCAGCCCAGTGCAGGGTGGCCAGAGGGCCCACTGATTCGCTTTGCCCTCCTGGGCTGGTCCCAGGGTGCCAGCCACCTGTCTGGTCCCGACACCTGATGCTGCTCTGAAGTCCCGCCAGCCCCAGCCTGCCCCTCCCTTCCCATGAGAGCTACAGCACTGAAGGAGTGAGTAAGGAGTTGCAGACACCCCAAAACTTGACACATTTAGGGTTGCAAGGTCCAACCCAGGAGGCCAAGGTTGGTATTTCCAATAAACAACAAATATTTTCTTAGTGTAATATGTCCTAAATAATGCATGAGATGTGCTTAGGCCATTATCTGTGCTTATGAGAACTTTACATTTAACCGGGCAGCTTGCATTTTTGCTAAACTAAATAAACCATGGTGCTGGGAATGAAAGAGCTTACAGTTGTAAAAGGAAACAAAATTTTAATATATTTATACGCAAATATCTCTACAATATGGCATTAAGCGACAGGAGCAATGTGGCTATTAGAGCTCAGTGAGTGCCTTTTGTGTGGACAAGGGGGCCAGGAAAGAGCGCACAAGTGTAAAAACAGCCACCAGCTCCTGCCCTCCCCCATCCAGGTCCTGAGCTGGCCTAGACGGAAGCAGAGGCTGGAAAGGCACCTGTCGCTTGCTCCCCCACTGCTTCTGGGGCCCCGCAACCCTGTCAGGCTGGCCTGCCTGGTGACGAGACAAGGTGGCCCCAGCTGACATGGAGCCCGTTCTGAGGGGGTGTCAGTGCAGCAGGGCCCCAGTGTGAGGGGTCTAACCACCACCCCCCAACTAGTGTGCAGCCCACCCTGGCTCTGCAGCTGAAATGTGGCTGAAATCCTCCCGTGCCCCAGCCCCTCCTTGGATGAAGTGGGGACACAACTCAGCTGTGCAGGAGAGGAGATGGGCTAGGGGTCCTATCCTGGAGGACGGAGAGCAGACCACAAGGGCACAGAAAGTGAGGAGGAGGCTAAGGGAGCATCAGGCAGTGATGACATTGGTAAGTCACTTGTCACATGCAGGCCTGATCGAAGCTCACTTCACCTGAACCCCTGTGATACAGTGACAAACCACCCCCCGGAGACAGAGCCCCAAGGACATGAGGCAACCTGCTCAGTCACTACTTATAGGCTGCAAGGGCACAAAATGAGCCCACATTCTGGGCTCCAGGATCACCTGCAGTGTCACCCAGAGTGTCACCTGGTGTGTTACACAGAGTGTCACCTGCAGTGTCACCTGGAGTATTACACAGAGTGTCACCAGCCACGCAGGCAGTTTTGTTGTTCAGTCAGTAAGTTGTGTCTGACTCTTTGCAACCCCACGGACTGCAGCACTCCAGGCTTCCTTATCCTTCACCATCTCCCAGAGTTTGCTCAAACTCATGTCCATCGAGTCGGTGATGCCATCCAACTGTCTCATCCTCTGTCATCCCCTTCTCCTCCTGCCTTCAATCTTTCTCAGCATCAGGGTCTTTTCCAGTGAGCTGGCTCTTCGCTTCAGGAGGCCAAAGTATTGGAGCTTCAGCATCAGTCCTTCCAATGAATATTGAGGATTGATTTCCTTTAGGATGGATTGGTTTGATCTCCTTTCAGTCCAAAGACATAACTGATGCTTTTGAATTATGGTGCTGGGAGGAAGTGGTGAGGCTGCAGCAGACTACACTCTTGGGGCCAGACCCCTTGGAATCCAGGGCTCCTGCCTGAAATGCCCCAATTTGTAAATGATGACAAGAAATTTTTATTCTTAGGACTTCCCTGATGGTCCAGTGGGTAAGAATCCGCCTGCCAGTGCGGAAGATGCAGGTTCCATCCCCGGTCCAGGAAGATCCCACATGACAGGGAGTAACTAAGCCAGAGAGCCACAACTGCTGAGACCGCACTCCAGAGCCCATGCTCTGCATCAAGAGAAGCCACTGCAATGAGAAGCCTATGGACCGCAACCAGCAAGTAGCCTCCTCTCACCGCAACTAGAGAAAGCTCACGTGCAGCAACAAAGACCCAGCACAGCCATAAATATTTTTTTTTAAGTTTAAAGAACTTTTTTTATTTTCTTCTTTATCTCTTTTTAAAGAAATCCTTATTTTTAAATAGAAGAGAGAAAAAGAAGGCAGAGGTCAAATTCAGCCTTGAGGCTGCCAGGTGGCATGACCTCTGATCCAGAATCCCACACTCGTGGGAGGCCAGCTGTGGAACATGGACAGCGACCCACAGGAGGGCTTGCCCACGCCCCCACCCCCAGAACCTGTGAGCAGAGCCTTAGTGGAACAGGATCTCTGCAGATACAGCCAGGCTCAGGACGTCAAGATGAGACAGTCCTGGATTCAGGACTGGTCCTTAACCCAGTGATCGACGTCCTTACAGGAGGATGGCAGAGGGAGGGTGGCCTGAGACACAGATGTGGGGGGATAGGGCTGGGGCCTGCGGCCCCCAGAAACTTGGAGAGAGGTTCTGCCCAGAGCTCCAGAAGGAAGCAGCCCGCCAGCACCTTGACTTTGGACCTCCAGAACCAGGAGAGAAAACATTCCTGTGGTTTTCATTGCCCAGTTTGTGGTCATTTGTTACAGTTGCCCCAGGAGGCCGACAGAGAAAGTCTGGAGGCAGACCAACCTTCCCCTCTGCAAATGTAGAAGTGGAGGGAACCCAGAGCCCACCCAAGGATGTAAGGGGAGAAATCAAGTTAAACTGGGAAAACTGAGGCCCAGAGAGGGGAAGGGACCTAGGCAAGCTCACACAACAAAGCAGGGCAGACACAGTACAAGCACCCAGCTTGCCACTCTGCCCAAAAGACCCTCCATGGCTCATGGTGCCATCAGCCCCACACCATTATTACTCAGTGTCTTCCTTCTAAATAAACTTCATTTGTAAACAGAACTGAGTTTATTTCTAAAGGCCACTGTAGGAAACCACCCCAAAGTCTTTACACGGGTGAAGGGATAAGTAAAATGTCACCTCCCAGGATACTGGAATATTACTCAGCCCTGAAAAGGAGGGAAGCCCTGACACTCGCTACCACGTGGATGGACCCTGAGAGCATAGTGCTGAGTGAGAGAAGTAGACACAGAAGGACACGCAGGGTGTGATTCCACTGATGGGAAACGTCCAGAACAGGCAGATCCACAGACACAGAGAGTGGGTTCCTGGTGGTCAGGGGAAGGGATGAGGGTGACTGTTGATGGGGCTTCTTTTGGGGTGCTGGAATGTTCTGGAACTAGATTCTAATGAGTGTTTCACAAATCTACGAGTGTACCAAGAACCTCTGAATTGTACAGCTTGAATGAGTGAGTTTTATGATACTAAAATATGTTTTTTTAAATATGCATGAGGAAACAAAAGGAGAAAGAAGAAAGAAAAGGAAATGTGCATGAGGTAAAAAGGAAACTGCATATTGTTACCATAAACCTCGGGTTTGATGCCTAGCAGTGCTTCCTAATAACCATTAAAATAAACATATAATTATCAAAATGAAAAGACCCATTCAGGATGAATTGCCCATTTTTGCTAAGCAAGTTAGTGGAAGTTCGTTGGGCTCCAGGCCATTTGCAGAGTCTCAGAGTCTCCCCGCTCCTAGAGCAGGTTGAAGGACAGAAAAACTGGACTCTGGTGAGAGGGGCTGGAGGGATGCCAGCAAGGGAGCCCCAGGACTGTGCACAGGACCACCTTGCAAACTTGAGCACATCTATGTTATTCTTCCATTTGAAGTCTGTCCCCAGGAAAGTACATCCCTGTGTGCGTGTGTGCATGCTCAGTAGGTCAGTCATGTCCAACTCTTTGTGACCCCACGGATTGTAGCCCGCCAGGCTCCTCTGTCCATGAAATTTCCCAGGGGAGAATATTGGAGTGGGTTGCCATGCCCTCCTCCAGGGGAATCTTCCCCTCCCAGAGATTAAATCCGAGTCTCCTGCATCTCCTGCATTGGCAAGTGGGTTATTTACCACTTGCGCCACCTGGGAAGCCCACAGGTATGTGTTAATTTTAACAGAAACAAATGAGGTCTTTACCAGGGAGAAATGTCCCCTAACTTAGTGTGTTAGTCTCCGGGGGCAGCCGAGTGGAGCACCGCACCCTGGGGGGCTCAGAACAGCAAGAGGTCTGGCATCTCCCAGTCGGGGGGATCTGGTATCCAATGTCCAGGGGAGGCCCCAGGGGAGGGTCCCTCCTGCCTTCTCTAGCTTCTGGCAGCAGCTGGCCTGGTCTCACAGACATGTCTCTCTGGTCTCATCCTCTGTGGTCACACAGCCCTTCTCTATGTGTCTGTGTCCAATTGTCCCTCCTCTTATAAGGACCCCTGTCACAGAAGGTCCTGGGCCTCTCCTGACCTAGAACGACCTCCTCTTGACCTGATTACATCTGCAAAGACCCCATTTCCCAATGAAGTCATATTCTGGGGCCCGGCGGACATGAACCTGGGGACGCCATCCTCGCCCGTACACCAAGCGATCCAGTTCCCAGCAGCTGCATCGGTGACAGAGTGCGCCTCCAAGCCCCCTGATGAAAAGGCACAAGCTGAGCTGGCCCACGAGCATCATGAGCCCCATTGAGGGCCGACACAAACTGAGGGGCAGCCTGCAACATAGCTGGGGTGTGCTCCAAAAGCTGGGGAGCCCCTGGCGTTGAGCACTGGGACACCCTGCACTCACACTCATTGTGGGTCCCCACAGAGCATCCTGTCTCATGTCTGTGAAAAGCCCTTTCCAGTCACCGCTCCAACCTAACTCCTTTTTACACAGAACTCGAAGCATTTAGGGCATTTTTGTTTGTTTACTTTTCTACTGTGGGCAAAATATCAGTTCAGTTCAGTTCAGTCACTCTGTCGTGTCTGACTCTTTGCGACCCCATGAATCGCAGCACACCAGGCCTCCCTGTCCATCACCAACTCCCGGAGTTCACTCAGACTCACGTCCATCGACTTAGTGATGCCATCCAGCCATCTAATCCTCTGTCGTCCCCTATTCCTCCTGCCCCCAATCTTTCCCAGCATCAGGGTCTTTTCCAATGAGTCAACTCTTCACATGAGGTGGCCAAAGTACTGGAGTTTCAGCTTTAGCATCATTCCTTCCAAAGAAATCCCAGGGCTGATCTCCTTCAAAATGGACTGGTTGGATCTCCTTCAGAATGGACTGGTTGGATCTCCTTGCAGTCCAAGGGACTCTCAAGAGTCTTCTCCAACACCACAGTTCAAAGGCATCAATTCTTCGGAGCTCAGCTTTCTTCACAGTCCAACTCTCACATCCATACATGACCACAGGAAAAACCATAGCCTTGACTAGACGGACCTTTGTTGGCAAAGTAATGTCTCTGCTTTTTAATATGCTATCTAGGTTGGTCATAACTTTCCTTCCAAGGAGTAAGCGTTTTTTAATTTCATGGCTGCAGTCACCATCTGCAGTGATTTTGGAGCCCAAAAAAATAAAGTCTGACACTGTTTCCACTGTTTCCCCATCTATTTCCCATGAAGCGATGGGGCCGGATGCCATGATCTTTGTTTTCTGAATATTGAGCTTTAAGCCAACTTTTTCACTCTCCACTTTCACTTTCATCAAGAGGCTTTTTAATTCCTCTTCACTTTCTGCCATAAGGGTGGTGTCATCTGCATATCTGAGGTTATTGATATTTCTCCCGGCAATCTTGATTCCAGCTTGTGTTTCTTCCAGTCCAGCGTTTCTCATGATGTACTCTGCATATAAGTTAAATAAGCAGGGTGACAATATACAGCCTTGACATACTCTTTTCCCTATTTGGAACCAGTCTGTTGTTCCATGTCCAGTTCTAACTGTTGCTTCCTGACCTGCATACAGATTTCTCAAGAGGTAGGTCAGGTGGTCTGGTATTCCCATCTCTTTCAGAATTTTCCACAGTTTATTGTGATCCACACAGTCAAAGGCTTTGGCATAGTCAATAAAGCAAAAATAGATGTTTTTCTGGAACTCTCTTGCTTTTTCCATGATCCAGCGGATGTTGGCAATTTGATCTCTGGTTCCTCTGCCTTTTCTAAAACCAGCTTGAACATCAGGAAATTCACAACTCACGTATTGCTGAAGCCTGGCTTGGAGAATTTTGAGCATTACTTTGCTAGCGTGTGAGATGAGTGCAATTCTGCGGTAGTTTGAGCATTCTTTGGCATTGCCTTTCTTTGGAATTGGAATGAAAACGGACCTTTTCCAGTCCTGTGGCCACTGCTGAGTTTTCCAAATGTGCTGACATATTGAGTGCAGCACTTTCACAGCATCATCTTTCAGGATTTGAAATAGCTCAACTGGAATCCGTCACCTCCACTAGGTTTGTTCGTAATCATGCTTTCTAAGGCCCACTTGACTTCACATTCCAGGATGTCTGGCTCTAGGTCAGTGATCACACCATCGTGATTATCAGGGTTGTGAAGATCTTTTTCACGAAAAAGATAATATCTTTTTATATCTTTTTAATATCTTCTAAATAATAACTTAGAGTATATTTCAGTGTATAGGGTGTGGGCTTCTCTCCCCTTGACACACAGGGCACAGAACTGCCCTCACGCAACAGCTAGAGACTGATCCCAGGCATTACTCAGGCAGCTCCAGTGCCACTGCGGGCGACGTTATCTTCCACAACAGTGGACAACCCCAGGAGAGCCTGAATATCCGAAAGTGAAGCCTTGCTGTCCCTGTGTTTCTCCTTTTTATTGTTGTTTTATTACATCATGGTGGTTTGGGGGGAAATAAATCTGCAGGTAGATGTTATATTTATATTTGATGTTCATTTCAGTGTGTTTAATCATTCAGTTGTGTCCAACTCTTCGCAACCCCATGGACTGTAGCCCACCAGGCTCCTATGTCCATGGGATTTTTCAGTGCAAAATATAAGTAACATTAAATTTATCATTTTAATCATTTTTGAGTGCACAGCTTGATGGCATTAAGCACATTCACATTGTCGTGCAACCATCCCATCATCTCCAGAACTTTATCACCTTCCCAAACTGAAACTCTGACCCCATGAAACACTGACTCCCCGTCCCCTTCCCCAGTCCCTGGCCCCACCATCTGCTTCCTGTCTCTGTGGATCTGATGCCTCTAGAACTTCCTGTGAGTGGAACCAGACAGTGTGTGTCCTTCTGTGTCTGGCTTCTCTCACTGAGCATCACGTCCTCAAGGTTCATCCAGGTTGTAGCAGATGTCAGAACCTCCTTCCTTTTTAAGGCTGAGTAATATTCCACTGTGTGGATGGACCACGTGTATCTATTCATCCATCAATGAACACTTGGGTTGTTTCTATCTTTTGGCTGTTGTGAATCATGTTGTTATAACTATGGGTGTGCAAATATCTGTTTGAGTTCTTTCTCAAGTCTCATAACAGGAAAGTAGTTATTTTCTATCCTAGATGTACACACACACTCAACCTTACTCATGTATCCAGCCATACATGTTTAGGCCTCCTGCTTTTTGGGGTATTTACCAACCAATAGAATTTCTAGATCATGTAATAATTCTATGCTTAACTTTTTGATATAGTGCTTTTATTTTTATTTTTTGGCTTCACTGCATGGCTTGTGGGATCTTAGTTCCCTGACCAGAGACTGAACTTGGGCTCTGAGCAGAGTCCTAACCACTGGACCACCAGGAAATTCCCTTGGTATGGTTTTAATACACACTGAATTTAATGAAACTATCTCATATGCTGACAGAAGGCTTCATTTGCTGATATTCAGGCTCTCCTGGGGTTGTCCACTGTTGTGGAAGACCATATCGCCCGCAGTGACACTGGAGCTGCTGGAGTAATGCCTGGGATCAGTCTCTAGCTGTTGCGTGAGGGCAGTTCCGTGCCCTGTGTGTCAAGGGGAGAGAAGCCCACACCCTATACGTTGAAATATACTCTAAGTTATTATGAATTGCTGTCCCTCTGTTTCTCCTTTTTATTGTTGTTTTATTACATCATGGTGGTTTGGGGGGAAATAAATCTGCAGGTAGATGTTATATTTATATTTGATGTTCATTTCAGTGTGTTTAATCATTCAGTTGTGTCCAATTCTTTTCAACCGCATGGACTATAGCCCACCAGGCTCCTCTGTCCATGGGATTTTTCAGGCAAGGATACTGGAGTGGGTTGCCATTTCCTTCTCCAGGGGATCTTCCCAAACCAGCGATCAAACCCACATCTCCTGCATTGCAAGCAGGTTCTTTTACCACTTGAGCCATCAGGGAGGACGGAGGGTTAAAAACACTGATGATAAATGAGCTGTGGCTAATCTGACAGGATTGCAAGCAGTTGGCTTAAGCTGGTGGTTCTCAAACATGAGTGGGTGTCGGAATCACCTGGAAGTCTTGTAAAACACTGATCACCAGGCCCACCCCAGAGTTTCTGACTCTGCCTGAGAATGTGCATTTATAATAATTTCTCCGATGTCTGGGCACCCCACTCTGCTCAGCATTGGTTCAAGCCAATTTGGTGGCCCATCTCCCTTGCCATGAATGGAGTTTGACACTCCGGCAGGTGAGGTATGGAGAGAATGGAAGGAATGCTTTCTCTTCTCCCAGTGGACATGGTTGGATCTGCATATGATACCTGGTGCTGTGGCTGCTCTTTTGTGACCATGAAGACAGCTAAGCCAGCAAGCTGAAGATGGCAGTGTGAAAAGACAAAAGACCTGGGTCTGCAGGGATATGGTCAAGTCATTGAATTAATCCACCCTGCTGCTGCTGCTGCTAAGTCACTTCAGTCATGTCCAACTCTGTGCGACCCCAAGACGGCAGCCCACATGGCTCCCCTGTCCCTGGGATTCTCCAGGCAAGAACACTGGAGTGGGTTGCCATTTCCTCCTCCAATGCATGAAAGTGAAAAGTGAAAGTGAAGTCGAGCAGTCGTGTCCAACTCTTAGCGACCCAATGGACTGCGCCCATCAGGCTCCTCCATCCATGGGATTTTCCAGGCAAGAATACTGGAGTGGGGTGCCATTGCCTTCTCCGTAATCCACCCTGGAGCCATCCTACTCCTTGCCTGCAAGGAATCAGCTGTATTTGCAGCTAAAACACCTGAGACAAGTTAACCTCCCACATTCTCAGTACACACCCACTTACAAAAACCTGCCTTCAGGAAACACCGGGTGGCCCAGAGGCAGCCAGTCTGGGGCCCTGAGGCAGTCGTCAGTCTCTCTGGGCCCCACTGAAAACTTTCTTTGAAAAGAACTCTGGAGAGGGCATGATGACAGCACCCCGAAGAGCAGAAAGGGCTTGTTGTTGGAATTTTCGTGAACATGTAAGAGTGCCACATGCCAGGCAACCACGTGACCTCAGCTTAAAATGGAGCAAAATTAAAGGTGAGTTCTTCAGCTGCACCTGCCCATTCAAGTATACGTGGCCACATGTGGCCACCAATGGGACAGCATGGAGCCGGAACATTCCACACTGTGGAGACCCTCTGGGCAGCACTGGTCGGTGCCAGTCGCACGGGCAGTTTAGGGAACATCACAGGACACAGTCTGGGGCTTTCCAGGAGAGGCGTCCTACTCACAGAAGGACCCAGCAGTCAGGAGGGGCCTCTCTTCTGCAGCGTGAGGGGGCAGAGGGTCTAATCTGGGACAGAAAAGGCGCACCAAGGCCAGACGCCTCTTGCCCAGGTGAGACAGGGGTGGGTCCTCCCTGCCTCCTCCAGCCTCTGGTGGAGCCACCCTCCTGCCTGCCCTGCCCCAGGGCTGCATGGCCGGTGCCTACCTCTCCCTCCTCCACACGTCTCCACGGGGCCTTCTCTCATGGCCACCAGTCTCTGGATCCAGGGTGACCCCATCCTACCTAACAACACCTGTGAAGACCCAGTTCCCAAGTGAGGTCGGGAATGAGAAGAACTCATGATGAGGTCACCGAGCTGGGAAATTAACCAGCCCCAGGCCCCAACCACCAGGGCCTCTGCTCCCACGAGAGGATCCACGTCCTTCTGGTTCTAAGCCACTCTGAGTTGTGCCTGTGGTGAGGCTGCTGATGGTGCCACAGCGGCCATGACCCTCACCAGGTTCCTTGACATGGCTGCGCCTCCAGGTCCTCACTTAGAAACTGAGTAGATAAACCTCAGGATGGGGGAGAATTCAACCGGGGGCTTGACTCCACACTCATGTCTAGACCAGATGCCCTGACGGCATCACTGCTCGCCGAGCCTCCGTTTTCTTGTTTTGACACAGGGACCGTTACAGGGTTTCGTGAGGGTTCTATGATATCAGCTAGGTGAGTCAGCTGCTGTTTTAGCTTCCTTTTGCTGCTATAACAAATTAACACAAATTTAACATAAATGTATCCCCTTAGAGTCCTGAAGGTCTGGAGTCCAGCTTGGATCTCACGGGGCTAAATCCCAGTGTGGTCAAGGCTGGTCCCTCCAGAGGCTCCCCGCTTTTCCAGCTTTTTTATACGGCCCCTCCCTCCATCCTCACAGCCAGCAGAGCAGCATCTCCTGTCTCTCTGCCTCTGAGCCTCCCCCCTCCCTCTTCTAGGGACCCTTTGATGATACTGGGCCCCCTGAGAATGCAGGGTCGTCCCTATCACAGGGCTTTAACTTAATCCCTCCTGCAAAGTCCCCTCTGCCCTGTGAGGTGACATGTCCACAGGTCCTGGGACCAGGACAGGGGTGTCTCCGAGGCTGCTGGTCTGGTACTCTGCCACTCAGGTGGCAGCAAGTTCGGGCTAGAGAGTGGCTTCCGTTCTGGGTCTGGTGCTGGATTCTCACGGGGTGACAACTCTGCCTCTCTGGGCCTTGGTGTCCCCAGCTTACATAAGTGGGGACAGCACATTCTCTCTGGAGGACCCGGGTCACCCCCGTCGGCCCCTGCATGATTTGGGGCACAGCTGCTCCTGCCTTGACCTCACACTTCTCTGTGAACCAACCTGGAGAGGACTCATGGCTCTCAGAACACCTCAGGGGTGTGGGTGCAGAGACTGAGGCTTCCAGGGGAACAGAGCTGGACAGTGGGGCTGAGTCAGACCCCCTGCCCATCCCCCCTTCGGGGCAGCCACACCAGGGCTCATCTCCAACACGGACGCTGTAGCCCCCTTCTCCCCACCCCCACACTGCCCTGCTCCAGGGCATCTCTGCTCCCTCAACAGTGCCCCAGCCTCCCCTGGCTCTCTCTGCTGCCCTGCCAGCCTCACCCCAGCCCACTTCCACAGGAAAGCTCCTTTCAGCACCAATGCTGCTCTGCAACCCTGCCTAGAACCATCCAAAGCCAAGCTAGCCCGCACAGCCCCCAAATCTTACTCCTATGCTCCTCTCTCTGCACCAGCCCCACCACATGGGTCTCCGGCCAGTCCCCAAACCTGCCAGCTGAGCCCCTGCCTCGGATTCTCTTTCCCCAGTTGTTTCATGCCTAGGGCCTCTGTGGTTTTAGGGCTCAGTCTTAATGTCATCTCTGAGGGGCACCCCATCCACCAGCCCTGCTAAGAGCAGCCAGCAGTCTCTGACATCACTTGATTGTAATTTCTGCACAGCACCTGCCAATATCTGCCACTTTCCTGTTTGTCTGTCTCTTGTTTATTTACCATCAGTCTCTCCCTCTAGAAACCTGAGCCCCGTTAAGAGCAGGGATCAGATGGGCCGCATTTCCTAGCATGCCATCAGCACCTGGCAGGCTCTGGCACGCATTATTAATAAGTGTCTGCAGCATCGATGGCAACGTCCAGACCACTGGAACAGTCCAAAAGCCTGCACCCCAACAACATGAGCATCTGAATTCTGAGCACTTCTAATCCCCACAGCCATGGCCCCCGAGGGCATGTAGTGCGAAGCCCAAGGCATTGCCGGGGAAACATCTCGCTACAAAATCAGTGTTGAATCCAGCGAAGCTGAGATTCAGCAAAAGAAGGGGCCGTGACCAAGTCAGAAGACTCCAGGAGCGAAGACCAGGTCCAGAATATGAGGCAGCCTAAGGCCCGCTGGCCGGTCCAAAGCTCTTCCTTTCTAACCCACTCCCAGGGAAGCTGCGGGCCTGCCTGGACCACACCTGGACATGCAGAAAGTCAAGGCCACTGCGAGCCGCCACCAACTGGGGACTTAAAACAACAGAAATGTAAGCCTGGCCCCACAGTTCTGGAGGCTGGAAGCCAGGGATCGAGGTGTGGTGGGGGCCCTGCTCCCTGAGGTAAGGGTACTTCCAGCCTCTTCCAGAGTCTGGCAGTGGTACGCGGCCACCGTGGATGTCCCTTGATTTGTGGACGCATCACTCCATTTCTCCCTTTGTTGTCACGGGGCCCCTCCCTGAGCGTTTGTGTCCGAATCTCCCTTTTCTTAGGAGGATACCAGAGATCGCATTAGAGCCGCGGTAATCCAGTGTGACGTCATCTTAACTCGATTATATCGACAAAGACTCCATTTCCACATAAAACCATATTCTCAGGCTCAGAAGGTCAGGAATCTGAGGAATACTAGTCAACCTAGTATGGGGTGGGTGGAGGGAGACTGTAAAAGAAGCGAAGACAAACCACCACACGCAAAGACACAGAACTCCAGGATCCTGGTCCCCACCCCAGACTGAAACGCTGTGAATATACATCGGATTCTGATGTGACAATGAACTGTGGGTGGGCGGAGTGGCCGGTAGCCTGGGGCGTGAGGAAGCATTTCACGGCGAGGCATCCCACGGGCCGCTCACCACTTCCTGATGGTTCATCAGAACTACCCACAGAGTCAGAGGTTCATATAAAACCAGAACAAATAAAGACCTGCTTCTCTGCAGCGCCTTCCGAGGCCCCGCGATCTCTCACTTGGAATCAGGGACCTAGCAGGGCTCGGCCCTTCTGCACCCCACGTTGCCCACGGTCTCCGACCCTCCTGTCTAGAGGGAGTTTTCAGTGGGGATCTGGGTAGCCGGCCGCCCCCACCCGCGTCTTCGGTCCCCAGTCTCACCCAAGAAATGGGGGGCTACGCCTAACCTGCGCATGCGTGCCCCCCTCCCACCAGCCGCCCTCTCCCCGCCCCTCCCCACGTGACTCCGTGGGAACCTGGACCCCAGCGCCTCCTGGGTGGGGGTGGCCAGCAGAGCACGGCTTGGCAGTTGGGGTCTAGGGTGATGGGGAGAGGAGAGATGGACAGACACCTGGCTTCCCGGGTCCAGAGTGTCCAAGAGAGAGAAGTGGGGGGTGGGAACCCCCATGTCCAGACGGAGGCTCGGGGGAGGACGCGGTCCCAGGGTCCCGCCGACGGACTCACCCTAACGACGTAGGAGACTCCGGGCCCCAGAACCCTGGAGTCCGGGTGTAGCCAACCGTGCGCTGGCTTGTGGATGAAGCTGCCTTTGCGGATCCACTCGTCAGCGGGGGCATCCGGGGGCCCGGTCGCCCCCCGCGCGCCCCGCGGTCCCCGCACCCCGGAGGCCCGGCAGCGGCTGAGCGCAGGCAGCGGGCAGGGCGCGGCGCAGCGCGGCTCGCAGGAGCCCAGGACCGCGGCCGCCAGCGCCGGGACGCCGGCCGGGCTGGCCGGCTCGGGCTCCGGGTCGGCGGCCCCCGCGCCCCCCGCCGCCCGCGCCGCCGCGGGGCCGCGGCTCAGGAAACCAGCGGGGGCCGCGAACTTCCACTGCGGCATGCGAGGCAGCAGCGCGCAGAAGGTGGTGGGCGCCTCCGGTTCCTGGGGTGCGGGGGGCGCGGGGGGCGCGCGCCCGCCCGGACCCTGCGTCATGGCCGCGGCCGCCGGACCGAGCCCGACCGGGCGCTGCGCCTGGTGCGGAGGAGGCCCTCCCGCTCCCGCGCGCTCGCTCCCCGCCCCCGGCCCGGTGATGTCATCCGTCCGGCCCAGCGCGCAGCCGCGGGGGGCTGCGCCCCTGGGACCACCGGCCCTCGGCGCCCCGGTGCCCGGCGAGGAGACGAGAAACTGAGGCCCGCCGAGGGCACGGGGCTGATTCGGGGTCTGCAAACAGGGAGGGAGCGAGGTTTCGAACCCAGCACCCGGGCGGTGACCCCTTACTTAGCACTCCACACGTCCCCCAAGTTCCTAGAAGGACGGAGGTGGGAGAAACAGAAATCTCCTTTCTTCCCTTTTCGAAAGGAGGAAACTGAGGTCTGGAGAGGAATGAAGCTCAGTCAAGGCAGGAGAGCGCCCCAGACCCCCAGGTCGTCTCCCTCCCTTCCCACCGCTCCTGAAGGAGGAGGTACATGAAAATCAGGCCCTGCTAGATTTTCTAACTGGGAACCTGAGATCAGCGAGGGGCAGGGGTGTGCTCTGGGGCACACAGCGCACACTTGGAACCAGTCCGGCTGCCTGCGTACGAGCGAGCCGAGTCCCCGCTACGCGGCCTCGCCCTGGGCCTCAGTTTCCCCGGCTATAAGCCGGGGGAGTGGACCAGAGGGTCACGGACTCCTCCTGCTGCGTTTCTGGGGAGCCGCTTCCAGCGTCCACCCAACAGAATCCCAGGACCCAGCCTCCCGGACGGGGGCTGGCCGGTTCCCCCCGGCCTCTCCAGCCCCGCCCCGGGCAGGGCCGGCTGCCGGGAAACAAAGGGAGGAGGCCGGAGCCGGGCCGGTGGGGATGGAAGCAAAGGAGTGGCGAGGCCGCGCGAGACCGGATCGATAAATTAGAGTGGTGAGATCACCGCTCGGCCGCCACCCGCGGGCCGGGGGAGGCGGCTGGGATGCGGGCTGGAGGCGCGCGCTCGGCCGTGATTGGCCGGCGGGCGGGGCGGGGGCGGGGATGCGGCGGGAGGCCTGAGCCTCCAGCCCCGAGAGCTATTGTGCTCCTGCGGCCCGGGAGGGGCGTGGCCCCGGGTCAGTGAGGGGGTCGGAGGACGTTTGTCGTGGTCTGCAGCCCTCACCTGGGCTCTGTGCTGTGTCTCTGTTGCGGGCTACAGACTTGTGGACTATGTGAGAGTTGGATTGTGTGTATATTCTGTGCGGATGTGAGTGTGTGTGTGTGTCTGTGTGTGAGAGAGGAGGGAGTCTGGGTCCCCGCCCAGGTGTGTGTTGTGGGGTCCTGGTATGTTTACCATTGTGTGTGTAGGGGTCCAAGTGTGTACACAGGTGTGTGTGTCAGGAGTCCTGGGTCCTGATGTGTACAGAGGTGTGTGTGTCGGGGGTCCTGATGTGTACACAGGTGTGTGTAGAGGTGGTCCTGGCACGTGTCCACCTAGTCTGGTGAAGGGTGTGTGTTGAGGTTTGGCACCCAGGCTGGGGAAGAGGGGCCAAGTAGGAGAGAGCTGACTCCCAACTCCAAGGCCTAGGCTCTTCCTGCTGCGCTGCCATGGGGGTCATCTCCTCCAGGAAGTCAAAGTGCAGTCTGTCCCTCCCAAGATCCTGGGTTAGGGTCTTTCTGGGCTGTAGTTAATAAGGTGTCATGGTCCCAAGGGCTTGGTTACATGCTTCATCCACGTTATTTCTTTTCTGTCCGTGGAAAAGAGTGGCAGGAACAGAGCCCATGGGGCAGGATTCATATCCAGGCCTCGGAAGGACACCAGCATCCATTATGCCCTCTGACAAATGTCCGTAAACGTGACTTGCCTCTGGAGTTGCTGCAAAACAACCTTATCAATGCCTGGAACACGGTAGGTGCCTACTGTGGCAAATGTTCAACTTCATCAAGTTCCTATACATCCTTCAAAGCCCAGGTTTGGTGTCCCTTCTTTCAAGAAGCCTACCAGGCTGGCTCCCTCCACTCAAAGCCCCTGCCCCACAGCTTGTCTCCTTCAGTCCTAGACCCCTTCTTCAGTCCCATCCAGGTGCCCAGGGGGCTGCAGAGTTAGGGGTTGGCATCTGAAAGCAGTGTTCAGGTTTCTTTCCTGTGGCGTGAACAGATGGAACCATGATGCTGACAGCTGCTGATGCCCCAGAATTTTATTGGAGGGCAGCTAGAGGGTGGAGCAGGTAGAGAGGGTGGCAGGGCTGCCTCCAGCAGGATCTGGGCCCAAACAACCCTTCCATGAGTAGCAGGGATGAGCCCAAGTGAGGCAGAAACCCGAGCCATGATGGGGACCCAGGCTCTCGAGGGCGAACACTGAGTTCTAGGACACAGGAAGCCGTGTCTCTGGCCAGCGGTTGAGGAAGGCCAGAGTGTCCCTTTTTCCACCTGGCCTGGCCCAGCCTGGTGTTACCTGGACAGAAGAAACTGGGACGCTGGAAGGAGACTCACCCTGTGGGGACCACGGGATCTCAGCCCCCGGGACTGGAGAAAGCAGTGGCCTAGAAGGACCTTGGACCTTTCAGAAGACAGGAAGGAAGGAGGTGCCCTCCCCTCACCCTAGCTTCTCCTAGGCTCCCCCCTCCAACCACCTGCCTACCCCCCCACTTCACAGCACAGGAGACTGAGGCTCAACCCAGGAGTGGGCCAGGCGTCCTGTCACCTCCTGTCATGAGGGCATCAGGGTGCAGTGTCTGCAGCCATGGTGGTAGCCCGCTTGGAGTGGCGGATACCCATGGTGAATGCTGGGGCCCTGGCCTTGGTCACAGTGACCTGCTCAGGGCTGTGGCTGCCAGGGCCGGGTGTCTCATCTGGGGGCCGTGGGGCTCGGGGCCGCCCCAGCATGGTGAAGGCCGGCCGGCGCTGACGGTAGGCATTGGGGTCCGGGCTGTCATACTGGCCAGGGCCAGGTATCTCCGCGGGGTCCTGCGGGGGGCGGGCGGGGGGTGTGCGGCCAGCCACGGTGTAGCTGGGGCTGCTGGGCTTGGTAAAGACCTGCGAGCCCCAGAGGGAGGGCAAGGTGTAGGTGTTGGGGGCAGGGGCTGAGGTGTTCAGGGGCCGTGGGCGGAGGCGGGAGCCCAGGGTGAAAGCTGGAGGCGTCCGCTGGCGCATGGGGGCCACCTTCTCTGGGCTGTAAGCCCCAGGGCCGGGCGTCACCTCCAGACCTGTAAGAATGGGCAGTGGACAGAGTCCTCACCTCCTCTAAGACCTGGCGTGGCTCCCCTGCCATATGCATCGTGGAGTTCACAGCAGCCTGGCTGCCCTCTTTCTCTTTCAAGCCTCCAGCCTTTGTCCAAGTTCAGCCCTCTGCTGGGCATACCTCCTGTTTCCCATTCCAACCTCCCAGGAGCTGCTTCTCCATCTCAAGACAGCCCCCAAATCCCCTTCTCCCCATGTCTTCTCCACATGCTCCTACAGAGAGCCCTCACAGCCCTTCCAGGTTCCCCCTGATGTGGGTCTCTCCACCTCTCCAGACATGGCTACACTGAGGTGAGAAGTCCCCACCTGGATCTAACCACCCTGGGCTGGGGTCTTACAAAAAGTGAGAATGAGTCAAATCTACTTCAATGCTCAGCAGTTGGCTTAGTGCGTGTTTGAGTGGATGGGTCAACAGAAGGATGAGTAGTGAGTGGAGAGGTGATGAGTGAATGAGCAGATGATGGATTCAGGGAGTTGTAGAGTAATCAATAGACAGACTGTGGATGGATGGGTGAGTGGGTGGACGGATGGATGGATGGATGGGTGGATGGATGGATGGGTAGATGGAAGGATGGTTGGATGGGTGAGTGGGTACATGGATGGATGGGTAAGTGAGTGGGTGGGTGGGTGGGTGGGTGGAAGGGTGGATGAAAGTGTGGATGAATGGATGAACAGACAGATGGATGGGTGAGTGGATGGATGGGTGGGTGAGTGGATGGATGGGTGGGTGAGTAGATGGATGGATGGCTGAGTAGACATGTGCCCACATGTGTACTGGGTCACATTAGCCTGGCCCACTTTACCCGCTCAGGTTCTCTTAGGGTCCCTGACCCCTCCTCTAAGTCCACTGGATTTTGTCATTCCAAAGACACTGAGGATCTAAGAAATTGGTGGGGGTAGGGCAGAAAGGGAGGGAGGTGCAAGATTGACTGAGACCCTGAAGGGGCAGGGTCCTGTGGGCGGGATCAGCTCAAATTAGATACTCACCGGGAGACTTGCCCCGGCCCTGCATGGAGTAGGCAGGGGTGCAGCTGCGGCCAAAGCGGGTGACTTTCGAGTCCAGGAAGTAGACTGGCCCAGGGCTGGTCTCCTGCGGAGATGCTGCGGGGGAGAGTCCAGGGTCTCGAGGGCAGCTCCTGTGACCTCGCCCCCAGTCGATGCCCTCATTAACCCTGAGGCCCCTGCCACGTCCTGAAGGACAACCTATGGAGGAGTGACTGCCCAGACCTGGGGCATGGGATCATGTTGACCATCTATGTGCTTGAAATCAGAGCTGTGCCCCACCCCCAACCTCCAACCTGTCAGCGGCTTGAGGGACCCGCTATGAGACACTTAGAATTGTGTGTAGAGTTAAAGTAACCCGGCCCTGAGTAAGCATCAGTCAGAGGAGAGCCCTGCAGAGCTGGGGTATGCTAGCATGAGACCAGCCTGGGGAGCAGGGCTTGAGTCGGGTCTCTGACAGCTGGTCCTGAGGAAGCTCTTGGCCCAACCGGCCAGTCTCCTCCTCACACCAGCAGGATGCAAAGATAGAAGGGGAGATGATCCTCGGGATAGGGTGAATTGGTGCCTGCACTTAATACTCGTGACCCTTACTGTGATGGCCACTGCCACTGTTTATAAGCCCACTCTGGTATCAATGCATGTGAATCTAAGAGTAGTAGGTGTGACACGGATTCATGGGTTTAAGTACCGTGTGTACATGTGCATATGTGACATGGTACGTACACATGAAGCATGGTCTTGACAAATAGGCACAGCCCCGCTCATGTCATTTCCCACCTCAAGGCCATTGCCTGTGCTGCAAGATCTGCCTGGAGTCCCCTTCTTCTCAAGGGGGGCCGAATTCCTATTCATCCTACAAAGCCCAGCTCCCATGCCCCCACCTCTAAGAGTCTGCTCTGGGCACTCAGCAGAGTCTACACTAACCATCAGTAACCCAACTCCCCATTCTGTCTGTCCCTCTGTCCCAGGATGGGCTCCTATGACTGGGAAGAGAGCCTGGAAGTCCAGGTTGCTCTGGGCCCCAGACCCAGTTCTCAGTCCTTCCTAGTGACAGATGCAGTGCTAACTCCCTTATGTACCTCTGGCACCCCTCACAGGCTCCTGGGTTTGAGGTGGATGCTGATTCTGAAGGCTGGGAAGAGGTTGTGAGCCCCACCCCTCCAAAGGAGCCTCTGTCCACACGAATCAAGTCCCCACAGAGTAAAAACCCTTCCAGCCCCCAGCCCAGCCCACTCAGGACCCCAAGTGCTCTAGAACGCGGGGTGAAGTCACCTGCAGGCATCGCTGTGAAGGCGCAGGCAGCAGTGGCACTGTCCACAGCCTGTGGCCTCGCCAGCCTTTCCTGTCCAAACATGAAAGGTCACCTCCCACCTCCCTGTGTCCTGTGGGACAGCATGGCCCGGGAGCCCCCATCCCACTGATGGAGGCCTGGAGGTCACCCCCACGCTCAGGGCCCTTCTTTACTGATAGAAGCCAGGCGCTGTGGTAGCCACTTTGAAACCACCTAATTTTCACTCCATGAACCTCTCCATGCTTCTGAGGTGTATTTGGTCTTGAGTACAACTTGGTAAGGACTGTGCCCTCATTGTTCACAGCATGGGAAACTGAGACACAGCTTTTCCGAGTCAAGGAGAACACCGCCCACTACTCCCCTTCCATAAGGAAATGGACCACAGAGGCACAGCAGCTTCTCTGAGGTCACACAGTAGGGGTGACACCATGCACCCTCCCAGCTTCCTGCCTAATCAGTGAGCGCCTGGATCTAAGGGGGTAGGAAGTGCTCCAGTGGGAGATTGGAGGTCCACCCCTCCCACCCCCACCGGCCTTACCCTCAATGGGCCTCCAGAAGAGTGAGTAGGCAGGACCGGCTACCCTGGTGCAGTCGTGGTTGATGTAGCCAACAGTGGAAGGCAGGGCATACAAGCCTGGCCCAGAGCCTGTGACCAGAATCCTTGGGTCACGGCCTTGGGTTGCTCACCCTGATTGATGGAGGGGGAACCCAGGGACCAGCCCCAGAGCCCCCACCCTCCTTCTAGCAAACCTCCATGACAGGGGTAGGGGAGGAGGGGCTGCCTTCCCCTGCCGGGGGGAGTGGGGAATGACAGAAGCTTTGTGAGTCATAGGAGGGAGGGGCTGCAGGGCCAGGGCACCTTGGAAATTCTGACCCCAGACTCAGAGACACAATGTCACCAGTGGAGAAACTGACCCCAGACTCAGAGACACATGGCCACCTGTAGGGAAACTGACCCCAGACATGGAGACACACTGTCACAGCTGCAGTGTTTGGTGGCCTCCACAAGAATGTCAGTCCCACAGTCTGACTCCAGCTGCCTTGTTAGGGATGGAGAACTGTGGCTTGAACACGCCCTAAGATCCCAGAGTCCACGGCAGAGTCAGGAGACTCAGCTGCCCACAGATCTCTTCATTTCCTGCCCCTGCACAGGCTCCCAGCCTCTTTGCTGCCTTTTCTCCAAGGTCGCTATCAGCAGTGAACACACTGCAAAGGCTTCTCGGCTGTCACTGCTAACGTCCATCCCCATCTCAGGACCTTTGCTGCTCTGTTGCCCACTGTATAGTCAGCACCAGGAAAGGTGTCTGACTTTACGATACTGGACTCGGGCCCACAAGAATGCCAGGTTCACACCCATCCTGCAGGAAGGAAAATTGAGTTCCTGGGAAATTCAGGGGCTTGCCGGAAGCTCCTGCCTCCAGCTGGGCTCCCACACGTTCCAAACCCCATCTGGGTGGGGGGGATGAGAGGAGGGAAGTGTCCCACCTCCACAGGGCCCCTCGCCCACCTACCTACCATGCTCCAAGGTGGCCACCCCGCAGGTCCTCCTCAGGCTGGTCTCTGGGATCTGACAGTCAGTGGCCCGCTGGCCCAGAGGCGCTGGGGTCAGCCATGGAGCTGGGTCGCAGGTGAGAGTCCCCATGGTGGGCGGATGCCCCTGGCTCCTGGTGTCTGCTCCTTGGCCGTGCAGCTCTGGGCCACAGGTGCCGGCACTGTCCCTGATGCTGGCAGCTCCTGTGGGGTTGGCAGAGCCCTGGCCAACCACACCATCCGGAATGGCACAGACGGCCCCTTGTCCTGCGGCAGGGAGTCTGGGGCCCTGGCCTGATCAGGCTGGCCGGCGGTCGCTGGCCTGGAAGTGGGGCCAGGATCGAGTGTCGGCCAGGCGGCCGGACAGTCCAGGAAAGAGTCCAATGTCAGCAGAGCCAGTCCCCCGGGAGCCAGCCGAGCTAGGCAGCCCAGGCCAGAGCAGGCTCCCGGGAGCTGGAGCCACAAACAGGACACCCACAGCCTGGTGGCAGGAGGGATGGGCAAGGTCATGGGCAGCATGGCCCTGTTTCTACAGCTGGGGAGGCCGAGGCATGGTCCAAGATTGCCACTCTGAGCCAAGAAGCATTCCTTCCTCCCCTCCTTCCCTCATCTAGGAAGTTCTCACTGAACACCAACTCTGTACTAGTTTCTGCTTGGGCTGGGGGACACGACAGGAAAAGACAGACCGGAGCTGATGTCAGGAGGCAAGAGGAAATAAGCAGTAAATGTATAAAGGAGCACTTCATACCTTAAAAGGTGTTACATGTTCTGCAAACAGAGAGCAGGGCAGGACAAGTCACTGCGGTGAGACGATGAGAAGGCAGCATTTCAGGATAGGAGGGGGCCGAGCTGAGTCCAGGACAGGAGTCACGTGGGCCAAGGGGTGGCTGCGGTTGTCCAGGAAGCCCCCTCCTCCCAGAAGCCAGCGACACAGAGCGTCTCTGTCCCTGACACAGGAAGGCTCCCCCCACCCCAACCCATGTCGGGATCTGAGACCGGGCTCAGGTAAGCATAGCCAAGCAGAATTCACATTCCTTGTCTTCAGAGCATCCTTGTTTGCTGCTGTGTGGTCACGCCCTTTTGCAGTGCAACATGTTAACAGGTGTTCTGAGTGACCATTTGCATATCATACAATTCATTCCACAATGTAATTTTTAGGCATTCTATAATTTTCGAACCTTTTTATTCAAAATGTTATAGTCTGTGTCAAAGGTCATAAAACAAGTCTTAAATGCTATGTTAGAAAAGATCTTGGGACTTCCTGGTGGTCCAGTGGCTAAGCCTCCCCACTCCTAATGCAGGGAGCCCCGGTTTGACCCCTGGTCGGGAAACTAGGTTCCACGTGCTGCAACTAAAACCTGGCACAGACAAGTAAATAAATAAAAATATAGAAAAGAAGATCTTAAAATCAATGACCTAAGGTTTCACCTTTAAAAACTAGAAAAATGTAAGAGTACTAGTGGGTAGATGGAGGGAGATTTAAAAAACAAAGTAGAATGCATGAAACAGAAAACTGAAGAAAGAATTAACAAAGCCCCACCACCACCACCCAAAAGCTGATTCTTTAAAAAGATCAACAAGAAACCAGCGCGGTGAATGAATGACAACATTGGGACAGGAGGCCGGCAGCACTGCAGACTTGCAGGCTCTGGGGGAAACGAGTCTGTGTGAAGCCAGAGGCATTTACCGTATCCCAGTCACCAGGTTACTAGCTTGGGACTCAGGCATCCTGGCCCAGCATCGCAGTGTTTAATTATCCTAGCATTGCATGAGAGGTGTGGATTCTGACCTCCTCTGGTCACAGGAGGGGAGACAGTGGGGAGGGAGGGAGGGCGAGTCAGGGGAAGGGGGCAGTGGGGGTGGGGGATTGCACGGAATTCTGACTCAGGTTTTAGAGCAAAGCTTGGCATCGAGGGTTTCTCCCGGGGTTCTAATTCCTGCTCAGTTTTCTGGGTATGCTGAATCTCTGGATTTCCCTCATCCTAAGGATAAAACCCAAGTCCTCCCTGTCTCATCCCTGCTCCCCTCTGCCCTGGACTCCTAGCCTTCAGCCCTCGTCCACGACCTTGTGGCCACATCAGCCGGCTTCCTGCCCCTTGAATGGGAACCTCTGGGCCTTCACCTGCTCCCCTCCCCAGAGATGCTCACTTCTGCCCATCAGCCCACAGCCAGCTCGATCCTCAGGCACCGGTCGCCCCGACACTCAATGAGCTATGTGCTCCTTAGCAGAGTCATGGACAGAAGTGGGAGATGGGGGATGAATACCCACCTCCTTCTCCTCCTGTCCATGGGCGCCTCTCAGGGACCCACACTGGCTAGATGTGCAGGAGCCCAGGAACTGGTCAGCCTTGGGGCCCAGGACAGGGGGTGGAAGGACCCAGCCCTCCCCATTTCTGGGCCCCCAGCCCAGGCTCCCTCGGTCAGCCCTGGAGTGAAGAGAGCTGGAGACACTGGACTCGGCTCCCACCACCTCCATTTCCTCTCTGTGACCCAGCCCCTCTGGGATGAGACCCTACATTCAGAATCCATCCAGGGCTCCGTTCCCCTTTCTGACTATGAGAAGCCAAGAGCTAACACAGAGTTGGGGGGTGGGGGCAGTGAATAGGAAGGACAGGCAGCCTGAGCCTGTGCAGGGTGTTTGGGGGACCCCCAGGCCCAGGCCCCTCCTCAATAGAGTTCATCCCCCACTAGCCCGCCTGGCCACCACTCCTGGCTGGATTCTCTCTCTTTAGCCCAGAAATCTTCACTCCAGCAGGCGGGCTGAGATGTGAACAAGTCAAAGTCTACACGGGAACAAGCCGCATTTTAATCCAAACTGACATGGGCAGCAGAGGGCAAGTCAGAGAACTTGAAAACGGAAGCTCAGCTGGGTGTGAGAGCGGGACTCAGGCCCAGCCGCGAGGCCCCGGTGCGGGCAGAAACCAGTGAGGCTGCCTGGCTAAGCCGAGGCCTAAATACGGCCAGTGCTCCTCTGATAACAGCCCTCATCAGAAATACTAATTCCACCAGGACAGAGCTGCGCACCAGGCAGTTTCCGGTACAGGAGAAATAGGGGTGAACGAAACACACAACCTCCCCGCCTCTTCTTTCCACTTAGGCAGGCAAGTAGTGCCCTGGAGAAGAACGGGGTGGGAGGGGGTAGTCAGAAGGGGCCAGAGCTGTGGGTGTGCAGCCTAGGAGGCCTCAGTGGGGAGGAGTCACGGAGAGAGCAGGGAGACCTGGTGAGAGGGAGCACCACCTGTGCAAAGGCCCTGGGACAGACAGCCCTGCGCCTGGCAGGTGGGAGGGGCCGCAGGGAGGATGAGCGAGGGACTGGGGCAGGAGGTGAGGGCCCGGGGACGCGGAAGGCTCGATTGCCACGGCAGGGGAAGGTGTGGAGGGCGGGGTGGAGGGGGCAGAGCAGGGACGCGCCTCACTCTCTGCTCACAAGCGCCCTCTGGCGGTTTCGGGAAGAACAGGCCATGGGCAGCACTGGGACGCTGGGAAAGGGGAATTAAGGGGTGGAGATGGGGGTGTCTTGGAGGGGTGAGGGAGGGGTGATGGATGATAGGGAGATGATAGGGCGATGGTGAGTAGGAATGTGGGGAGTGAAGATGGGAGGGGGAATTGGGGACCGGGGGATGGTGGGGCCAGCTGAGCAGGAACGGGAGAGTGGGCGAGAAGCAGGGATTCTGGGTCTACTTTAAAACTAGAAACAACAAGGTCTGCAAGCGGATTTGAGGGAGGGAGGGAGCTACAGAGCCCCAGGGCTTTGGTTGGCTCACCTCAAAGGATGGAGCTGCAGGTACCTGGGAGGGAGCAGAGGTGGGAGGGGCAGGCTTTTCTTATTTTATTCCATTTTGTATAAATATTTATGGGGCATTACTTTTTTTTTGGCCAGTTAGTTCCCCACCTAGGGATTGAACCCACTGCCCCCTGCAGTGGAAGCAGCGTGTCTTAACCACTGGACCACTGGGGAGTCCCAGGGCAGCCTTTAAATGATCATGAGTTCACTCTTGGGGTTGAGGGCTTGGGGCTCCAGCAGGAGATGCACACGGACACACGGTGGGCCAGCTGTACAGGGTGGGCTGCTGGTCATCCATGGGTTCTGTGGGTGCAGGTACACCTTGGCTGTGAACTTGAGGAGGTGGGAGCCCTGGAGACTTTGGAGCAGAAGAGAGGAGCGGTCAGCATTAGGAGAGAGACGTCAAGAGTGGAATCTCTGAAGGACCTGAGCTCAGACCAGCTGCTTTCTTCAGCAGTTTACTGTCCTTTCTCCCCACTCCTTCCCATCTCTCTCTCTCTCTCACACACACACGCACACACACACACACGCACACACACACACAAGAGGCAAAGCTGTGCATGTCCTGTCCTGGGGTCAGCACATCGCTGGCCCAGACCCGGTGCACAGACAGCCACAGAAGAAAGGGGTGGGGGCTATTGACATAGCTGAGCTGAGGTCCCTCACCATCTCTAAAGCTGTCTGGGGGCTGAAAGTGAGAAGCTGGATTATAGGCCAGCCTGCTGTTCTGTCCCTGGCACGGTGGGTGGAGCGGGCCGGGGGGCAGGTATTCTCAGGACGCTGCCCCACGCAGTGTCAACTCTCCCTCTGCCCTCTGGCCTGCGATCTCTCACCTCCCACCTCCCCAGGGTGCTCACAATTGTCCCTCAGCAGGGCCTGACTCAGACTCACGCGCCTTGGTGGCTGCCTGCCCCTTTGTTCCAGGGAGGCAGGGATGCTAACAAGGAAGCCTTGTTCTTCTCAGACGGACAAGGACCCAGCGAACCTGCCAGCTCCCTCCTGCCTCCATTCCGGAAGGACCCAGCGAACCTGCCAACTCCCCTCATGCCTCCATTCAGGAAAGAGCCGGCTCCCCACTCAGACCACCAAGGACCCTGCCAGGTGGGGAGGGAGTGGCTCTCCTGTTCCGCTGGGTCCCTGGCTGCACGCCTGCCTAGTCCCTGTTATGAAGACAAAGACAAAAGGTTCAGGGGAAAGAAGGATTCAAACTGGGGAGCTGAGAGGGTCTAGCAGGCTTTCCTGAGGCCCACCAAGTCTGACCTGACCACAATCAGGTCCTATCTCCCCTCGATGGCCTTCCCCATCCCTAGGGGTGCCCCTCTGGCCTCCTTGCTTTCCCGGAGCTCGCCAGGCAGCTCCAGCTACAAGGCCTTTGCATATACTGTATCTTCCACCTGGTACACCCCTTCCCACACAGATGCTTCCTAATTCTCATCCCTTCCCCCAAGTCTTTGCTCAAACCTCCCCATGTGGCCACCCAATGTCACCCTACGTATGCCCGACCTCCACACTGCCAATTCCCCTTTTTCTCACTGCCTTTGTGCGTGTGCTCAGTCACTCAGATGTGTCCCAGTCTCCATGGACATAGCCCATCAAGCTTCTCTGTCCATGCGATTATCCCAGCAAGAATACTGGAGTGGATTGCCATTTCCTCCTCCAGGCTTCCCCACCCAAGGATCAAACCCAGGTCTCCTGCAGCTCCTGCACTGGGTGCTGCTGCTGCTAAGTCACTTCAGTCGTGTCTGACTCTGTGCGACCCCATAGATGGCAGCCCACCAGGCTCCCCCATCCCTGGGATTCTCCAGGCAAGAACACTGGAGTGGGTTGCCATTTCCTTCTTCAATGCATGAAAGTGAAAAGTGAAAGTGAAGTCGCTCAGTCGTGTCCGACTTAGCGACCCCATGGACTGCAGCCCACCAGGCTCCTCCATCCATGGGATTTTCCAGGCGAGAGTACTGGAGTGGGGTGCCATTGCCTTCTCCAAAGGTGGATTCTTTTCTGCTGAGCCATGTGGGAAACCCTTCCCACTGCATTTATCTCCCACAAATATAGTATAGCATAGACCCCCAGCGCAGTGCTGGGCTGGGGCTTGTGAGAGCTGGCTTAAATTTGCAGAAGTTTTATGTGCAAGCTGATGTCACGATGGAAGCTTGAAAGCAGCCATGAAGGGAGTATTTACACCCCACGAATTAGTATGTGCCATAAAGCAGGGCTTTTTGCCTTAAAAGTGCCAGCTGTTCAACATTTATAAGCACACTCTAGTGCTCCAGTGCTAAGTCGCTTCAGTCGTGTCTGACTCTTTGTGACCCCATGGACTGTAGCCCCCAAGGCTCCTCTGTCCATGGGATTCTCCAAGCAAGAATACTGGAGTGGGTTGCCATGCCCTTCTCCAAGGGATCTTCCATACCCAGGGGTCGAACCGAGTCTCTTACCTGTATTGGCAACCAGGTTCTTTACCACCAGAGCCACATGGGAAGTCCCATGAGCACATTGCTACCTGTTTATTATACTTAATGTTTACGCCTTCTGGCCCCTCCCGCCCCCGTTAGAATGGAAGGCCCTCTGAGCAGGGCCTGCTCACTTTGCTCCCTGCTGTCTCTCAGCACTTAGAACAATGCTCGGCGACTAGCGGCTTCCCAGGTGGTGCAGTGGTAAAGAATCCATCCGTCAGCAGGTGACACGAGACGCGGGTGGCATCCTCGGGTCCAGAAGACCCTGGGAGCAGGAGATGGCGACCGACTCCAGTATTCTTGCCTGGAGAACCCTATGGACAGAGGAGTCCCACAGACGTGGACACGACTGCGCATGGCCACACGGGCGCTCAATAACTACTCGGTGACTTAATGAATGATCTTCATCCGGAGCCGTGAGACAAATCCAGCCTCAGCATGAACCTGGTCATCCTCCAGCGCTAGAGAACACACTCAGGGCCCCAGCACTGTGACCCTGGGCCGGGAGACCGGACCCTGACCGCCTAGCACGGACCCCGTCCAATTACACGACCCTTGTCACGACCCCACCCCAGCCCCTGAGACGCCCCCGAAGCCTCGAGGCCGCGGTCCAGACCTAGTGGTGCAGTCTCTCGCGACCCGGACCTTTCGGTTCGGGATGCAGGACCCCCGGCCTCGCCGCATATCCCCTGCCTCAGGAGCTCCAGCCGGAGTCCCAAGCGGTGCCAGTGCAGCAGGAGCCCCGGGGGCGTGACCTTAAAGACGCACAACGCTGCCGTCATTGGTGCTAAATTACGCGCGGACAGGAGCTCCCTACGCTCAGAACCTAGGGCCGTGCGACCTCGCCGGCCAGTGCGGGGCTAGAGAGACGCTGCGCTCCTTTCGGCCTTGTGGGAAACGCGCCCCCGGCCGCCACCCCGGCCCCTGCGGCATGTCGGGAGTTGTAGTCCGGGCGGGGGGACCGTGGTTCTCCGGGGAGACCTGAACGCGCGCCGGCGTGTTCCTGAAATCCTCGCTGTAGGTTGCGGGCGCCTTCTGGGGCCAAGCCGAGCTGGACCGCCGCGTCCTGTTGGTTGAGAAGCTCGTCACCAAAGACGCAGCGCGGCGAGTACGAGCTACAGGCCCGACCCTGACCCTCAATCCCGCCCGAAAGTGACCTGACCACCGACCCTCGGCTCCAGCAGGACCCTGACCTCAGTTGCCCATCCTGACCTTCCCCTGCTGGTCTGCCTTGACGCTAGACGTTGGCCCCATTCCTTACCTAGCACCCCCAAGCCCATCCTGGTCCCTCCAGACGCCTTGACCCAGGTGTCTGGTCACAGCCCTGCGACCCCAGTTTCCCACACTCCCTGCAGAACGACCCCAATCGCACCTTGATTGGGCTCTGAATTTGCAGCCCCCTCCCCCCATCACCCAGACCTTGCTACCAGGCCCGCATCCTCTTGGTCCATTCATGTCAGGGGTAGAGAGCCTGGGCTTCAAACAGGCTCCTGAAGCAGAGAACTTCCCCGAGGGGTCGGCCCTGGGTGACCCCCAACCCAACCCCTCCGCGTCTACAGGCAGGGCGCCCAGAGGCTCCCAAGTCCTCCACCAGCCACCTCCCACCCAGGATTTCCCAACCTCTGATGTTCCCAGCACTGATTGGCACCCGGCCCCATCCTCTCCATTTCAGGAGTCACCTAGTGCCCCTACCCGGTGAGAGTGAAAGTCACTCAGTCGTGTCCTACTCTGTGACCCCATGGACTATACAGTCCATGGAATTCTCCAGGCCAGAATACTGGAGTGGGTGGCTGTTTCCTTCTCCAGGGGATCTTCCCAACCCAGGGATCAAACCTAGGTCTCCCACATTGCAGGCGGATCCTTTATCAGCTGAGCCACCAAAAAAGTCCACCTGGTGAAAACCACCATCCTAAACCCTTAGCACAGTGGGCATCCCAGGGCTCAGGCAAGGGTCCGATGGAGGACATTTCCATTCTGTGCTCAGGGACCCAGATCCATTGCAAGGCCAGGGAGCCGGTTCCCCTACCCCCAGCCCCCAGTGAGGCCAAAAAATAAATAAATAAGGGACTTCCCTGCCAGTCCAGTGGTTAATATTCCACACTTCTACCACAGGGGGCACATGTTCAGTATCTCATCAGGGAACTAAGATCCTGCATGCTGCATGGAGTGGCCAAAAATAACTAAATAAATAAAACTTTAAAATGAGATTGTAGATGAGAAAGTAGATTCATAAACCCAAGTTGCTTCAAGCACACTTAAAAGTTTTCTTATAAGCAGGTCAAACATCTGTTTTTAGGTTAATATTTAAATTAAAAATCACATTTTAAGTGGTGAGTATGGAGGTTCGTGACATTGTACAGGAGACAAGGAGCAAGACCATCCCCAAGAAAAAGAAATGCAAAAAAGCAAAATGGCTGTCTGAGGAGGCCTTACAAATAGCTGTGAAAAGAAGAGAAGCGAAAAGCAAAGGAGAAAAGGAAAGATATACCCATTTGAATGCAGAGTTCCAAAGAATAGCAAGGAGAGATAAGAAAGCCTTCCTCAGTGATCAATGCAAAGAAATAGAGGAAAACAATAGAATTGAAAAGACTAGAGATCTCTTCAAGAAAATTAGAGATACCAAGGGAACATTTCATGCAAAGATAGGCTCAATAAAGGACAGAAATGGTATGGACCTAACAGAAGCAGAAGATATTAAGAAGAGGTGGCAAAAATACACAGAAGAACTGTACAAAAAAAATCTTCACGACCCAGATAATCATGAGGTGTGATCACTCACACTCACCTAGAGCCGGACATCCTGGAATGTGAAGTCAGGTGGGCCTTAAGAAGCATCACTAGGAACAAAGCTAGTGGAGGTGATGGAATTCCAGTTGAGCTATTTCAAATCCTAAAAGATGATGCTGTGAAAGTGCTGCACTCAATATGCCAGCACATTTGGAAAACTCAGCAGTGGCCACAGGACTGGAAAAGGTCACTTTTCATTCCAATCCCCAAAAAAGGCAATGCCAAAGAATGCTCAAACTACTGCACAATTGCACTCATCTCACACGCTAGTAAAGTAATGCTCAAAATTCTCCAAGCCTGGCTTCAGCAATACGTGAGCTGTGAACTTCCTGATGTTCAAGCTGGTTTTAGAAAAGGCAGAGGAACCAGAGATCAATTTGCCAACATCCTCTGGATCACAGAAAAAGCAAGAGAGTTCCAGAAAAACATCTATTTCTGCTTTATTGACTATGCCAAAGCCTTTGACTGTGTGGATCACAATAAACTGTGGAAAATTCTGAAAGAGATGGGAATACCAGACCACCTGGCCTGCCTCTTGAGAAATTTGTATGCAGGTCAGGAAGCAACAGTTAGAACTGGACATGGAACAACAGACTGGTTCCAAATAGGAAAAGGAGTATGTCAAGGCTGTATATTGTCATCCTGCTTATTTAACTTATATGCAGAGTACATCATGAGAAACGCTGGGCTGGAGGAAGCACAAGCTGGAATCAAGACTGCCAGGAGAAATATCAATAACCTCAGATATGCAGATGACACCACCCTTATGGCAGAAAGTGAAGAAGAACTAAAGAGCCTCTTGATGAAAGTGAAAGAGGAGAGTGAAAAAGTTGGCTTAAGGCTCAACATTCAGAAAACTAAGATCATGGCATCTCGCCCCATCACTCCATGGCAAATAGATGGGGAAACAGTGGAAACAGTGGCTGACTTTATTTTTCTAGGTTCCAAAATCACTTCAGATGGTGACTGCAGCCATGAAATTAAAAGACGCTTACTCCTTGGAACGAAAGTTATGACCAACCTAGACAGCATATTAAAAAGCAGAGACGTTACTTTGCCAACAAAGGTCCATCTAGTCAAGGCTATGATTTTTCCAGTGGTCATGTATGGATGTGAGAGTTGGACTATAAAGAAAGCTGAGTGCCGAAGAATTGATGCTTTTGAACTGTGATGTTGAAGACTCTCGAGAGTCCCTTGGACTGTAAGGAGATCCAACCAGTCCATCCTAAAGGAGATCAGTCCTGGGTGTTCATTGGAGGGACTGATGCTGAAGCTGAAACTCCAATACTTTGGCCACCTGATGCAGAGAGCTGACTCATTTGAAAAGACCCTGATGCTGGGAAAGATTGAAGGCCGGAGGAGAAGGGGACGACAGAGGATGAGATGGTTGGATGGCATCACCGACACAATGGACATGGGTTTGGGTGGACTCTGGGAGTTGGTGATGGACAGGGAGGCCTGGCATGCTACGGTTCATGGGGTCGCAAAGAGTCGGACACGACTGAGCGACTGAACTGAACCGAGTGACACCTGGCTGGCAGCCCTGCCTGCTACAAACTCAGTAGTAATCTGAGTTTGCAACCTTGTAAACCTCCCCCTTCATCACAGCCTGGCGCAGCGGAGCAGTGCTTTCCCTCTCAAACACAGCCAGTCACCACACCACACTGAGGCTGCCAAAGTGGACGTGTGGGTTGGTAGATGGGGGAGCTTGTTCAGTTGCGGGCGGATGGATGCATGGGTGGATGAACAGCTGGATGCCAAGTGGACAGAAGGCTGGGTAGATGGATGGATAGTGGTGGTTGGAGGCTGGTGGCCTAAGGGACAGAGTGGGTGCATAATTGTGGATGGCCAGACGGGCAGGTGCTGGGCAGGCAGACCTGAGTTATCTCTGCCCAAGTCTGCCCACACCTGCTAAGGTCAGTCGGGGCCTGTCCTGCCCCTGTGCCCTCCTCGCCCCCTCAGCCCAGCTTGGCCAGGGAACTTCAGGGACCATCAGGGACATTGAAGAACCGATTGAATAGCCCTGTCAGGCTCTAGAACCTTCTGTGGGGCTATGTAACAGGCCATCTTTGACCCTCACAGCCTCCATCTCCTCCCTTAACCTCTCTGAGACCACCCAGGCAGGAAGCCATCCAGGGAGGGGGCTGAGGGTGACATCCAGGGTCCTCCAGCACCAGAGTTGAGTGGGGCATCTGACGTGGGGGGAGGGAGGGGAAGTGTTCCAATGACTCAGCCCTGCCCCAGGGCTCTAGCTCACACCAAAGAAAATCCATGAGGCCCCCAACTGACCAGCGATGCTAGCAAGGGGAGCTGGCCAGGCAGAGTACAGGGGTCCTGGGGGAACAGGTGTCTCCCAGGGCCAGGGCACTGGCCTCTGGACACCCTGCTCAGCCCAGTCCCCCGCAGAGCCCTGAGATCATCCTGGGGAGCAAGGAGGGGGCTAGAGTGTCTGACCTCCGGTGGTGACAGGACCCTCCATGGAAAGGAGGCTTCCAGCAGAGGTCACTGAGGACTTCCTCTGTGCAGGGGGCAATGCTGGGAAATGGGGACCAAGAGCAGGAAGCCCAGGGTAGGGGGTACAGCCAGACCATCAGCCCCCCTGGCAGCGGCTCCCATGGGCTCAGTCACCCAGGGGCAGAAGCAGATGTCCCTGGAGCAGCCTAAGAGTAGGGTTCAGTCTTCCACCCCCTCCCCCTGGTGCTGGCTCTGCTCCTCCAGGCACCTGCCCAACCCTTTCCTCCCCCATCCCTACTCAGTCTCCGTGTCTCCGCCCTTTCCTGTCCCCCACCTCTGCCTGGAACCTTCTTCCTCTGTTGAGCCCACCTGTCCCTTCCTCATGGTGCCCTCCATTGATGCCCTGGTCATTGTGTCCCCCTTAGCACTGCCCTCTGATCACTGCAGGCATCTTTAACCCAACGGTTCTTCGTTCACACAGGCAGAGGCTTGGAGCTGGAGGGGCCAGGCAGTGGGGGGGTGGGGGCAGCAGGCCCACGCCTTGCAAGGACCTTGGCTGCCAGGGCAGCAGGAAGCCAGGTCAGGGGCTGGGAAGAGACCCATTCACCAGGCCGGCTGCCCCCCACCCGGGTTAAGGGCCCAGCTTCCCGAGAAGGGCCCAAACCTCCGGCCTGGGGAGGGACCGCACTTTGGAGCCTCCTTCCTGTGCTGCCTTTCCCGGCACCAGGGGTAGGGGGATGGGGCCAAAGAAGCCAGACTCTGGGTTCACACACCTGGGCCCCCCGAATCTCAGCTTCCATCCTCTGATGCCAGGCCCCCCCCAGCCTGACTCCCATCCCCAGCCCCCCAGCCTCACCCTCCAACCCTTGGACCACCAAGCCTCAGCCTCCTTCTTCTGTCCCCAGCCCTCTACAGCCACCTCCTCAGCTCACCCCAGCCCCCAGTCCCCCCAGCCTCAGCCCCTCCTCTGCCCCCAGCCCCTCAGCCTCAGCTCCCCCTCTCTGCCTCCAGTCCCTGATCTTGGGCCCCACGTTCTGCCTCTGACAATTAAGATGTTGAAAAGAGGGCATTCCCTGGTGGTCTAGAACTAGACCCCCATCAGGGAACTAGATCCATCTGCTGCAACCAAAGATCCAGCAGCTGCAAGGAAGACGGAAGATGCTGAGAGCCACAACAAAAGACCCCCACACAGTCAAATAAGTTAAAAAAAAAAAAAGATGCTGAGAACACAGATGGGCAGAGCTGGTAGTGCTTAGAAACTGGCATCTCCCAGCAGGTCCTCTCACTCTGAAGTCAGGGAAACTGAGGCACAAGTCACACCTAAAGTCAGGCGGGGGTAGGAGGCAACCAGGACCCTCCACCCTTTTCCTTCTGCGTGCCTGCTGTGCTCAGAGTCTGGGGTCACAGGACAGGCCACAGCAGACAACCCACCCCCCCACCCCCCGCCCCGGCTATTCCCAGTACAGGGGGGATATGACATCAGCCATTTGACCTCTCTAAGGACTTGGAGGAAGTGGGGGGAGGGGAAGCTAGCTGGGGCCCTTCCCACTCAGGAGGCTGCGTCTGGACACAGCCCAGCAGAGAAGGCATGTGCTAGGTCCGGAGGCTGCCAAATGCCCAGGCTCCGGCCGTGGCCTGAAGTTTGGGTTTTTCCCTCTGCCACGGGGCAGCCGTGGAGTGTCTGCATGCTCAGAGGGTGTTTCTAAATCCACTCTGGTGCCCGGTGGTGAATGGCCTTGAGAGAACCCAGGACCAGGCTGAGGGTGGTCTACACAACGGAAAGGGCAGACGGATTCAGGCGTTGGGGACACGAGGATCTCGGGCCTGGCTGATGATTGCTGTGGGTCCCCTCCCAGGCGTCTCCTCGGAAGACGCTCCGTGGCCCCGGGCTCCCATCCTGCCTGCCCATTAGGCGCACGGGAGACAAGCTCAGAGGGGGGTAGTGCGGTGTCCTAGGCATCGTGGGCCGCAGCCCCATCACCCCCAAGAGACCCCACCACCCCACAACATCCTCACCCCTGGGGGACCTCCCCCGCTCCGTCAGGACACTTCTCCGGGAGATCCACCGCAGGAGAACCCCAGCGCGGCCGCCCCAGCTCCCAGGAGACTGCTCTCCATCGCCCCCGTGCGGCCGCTCCGGGTAGTAAAGACCGAGAGTCCCGCGACGGCGCGAACCGGGCGCCAACCCCGGGCCTGGCCCCTGCACCGTCAACCCTCTCCTGCCTCCATCTTCCGAGGTTGCGTTTCTAAAAGCGAGGCCTGGAACCGGCCCAGGCCTTCTGCCCTCCTGTTCCGACTTCGGCCGCTCCCCTACCGTGCCCCCGCACCTCTCGCCCCCAGCCCCTTCCCCTCTGTCGCCTCCAGGGTCATCGGGGGTCAGAGTGGGAAACCCCCTCGGGAAACCCCCGGGGAGCAGCTGGAAGAGAGGAAGCGGGGTCGCGGGGTCGCGGGGCGGCGGGAAGGAGCCCGGGACGCCACTATTTAAGCCACCGCCCCCACGGGCAAGGGACAGAGCCTGGCCGAGCATGGAACGGGGCCGCGCCCTCCTGCTTCCCCTCCTTCTGGGGCTGCTCCAGCCTGGCCGCGGTGAGCGGGGAGGGGCCGCAGACGCGCGTGCGGAGGTTGGGGAGGTGATGGGGAACCCCACGTAGGGACCTGGGAGGAGGAGGGCGGAGCTGAGACCGCGGTTGCCCGCAGGTGGGCTGCTGGAAGTGGATCCACCTGAGAGCCAGGTGGCGATGGCCGTGGGCGAGTCGCGAAACTTCACCTGCCGCATGACCTGCGCAGACGGCAGGGCGGCCTCGGTGGTGTGGCGGGGCCTGGACACCAGTCTGGGCGCCGTACAGTCCAGCGCGGGCCTCAGCATCCTGTACGTGCTCAACGCCTCGCTGTCTGCGGCGGGGACCCGCGTGTGCGTGGGCTCCTGTGGGGACGTGAACCTCCAGCACCGGGTGCGGCTCCTGCTGTTTGGTGAGCCCCCGCCCCTCCCCCCGCCTCTGCGCCCTCGGGGCCCGGGCCGGCAGCCCTGCTTTCCCTCCGTCCCTTGGCCACCTCCGCCTGGAACGCTTCCCGGATTGCCCACCACGTCCCAGCTCCTAGCCCGCCTCGCAGGTCCTCCAGAGTCGCTCTGCAGTCCCCGTTCTCCGCGCATCCCTCTCCCCCATCCACGCCCGATCCTCCAGGACCTCACCCCCTGCCCTTTCCGCTCTGGACTCGCTCTGACACCTTATACTCTAGCTACACAGGCTGTCGTAGCGGGTCTCGCCTGTCCCGGTGCCCCAGCAGTCTCCAGGAACCCCAGGCCCCACCTCCACGCCACCTCTTCCAGGCGCAGCCCTAAACCTCCTGGTTCAGCTCACCCGCTCCTCCCCTCCCCCACAGCCTTCCCTGACCAGCTGACTGTATCCCCTGAGGCCGTTGTGCCAGGGAGGGACCAGGAGGTGGCCTGCACGGCCCACAACGTCACACCTCCTGGCCCTGACACCCTCTCCATGTCCCTGCTCCTGGGGGATCGGGAACTGGAGGGAGTGGAAGCCCTCCCGAACGTGACTGAGGAGCCCCAGGAAGGCGAGGACTCGCTGTTCCAAGTGACCCAGCGCTGGCTGCTGCCCACCTCAGAGACCTCCAGCCTGCGCACCCTCCACTGCCAGGTGACCATGAGGCTGCCCGGCCGGGAGCTGACCCGCCACCGGACCATTCCAGGTGAGCCTGCGCCCGTGGGGAAGTGGACAAGGTCACACCGCCCAGCACCTGAGTCTCTGGTGAGCCCTGGATGGCTGCCTGGCCACTCGTTGGGAGTCCTGGCTCCTCCCTGCACCCGCTGGGTCTCCACCTGGACAGGTCTCGCACCACCAGCTGGAGGGAAAGTCACTTTCCATCCTTCACCTGGCCTCCAGTGGCAGCCAGGGGGCTACTTCTCACTGGTTCATTCATTCAACAGATTTGCAGCGCACCTACCCTGAGCCAAGCCCACCAAGGTGCTGCTCCTCCTCTGCCCACAGCCCTCTGGGGCTCCCACCTCCTTCAGGTGAAAGTCCAAGCTGGCTGCACCCACCTACAGGGCCCTGCACACCTGCCCTATCCCCCTCCCTTCTTCCCCTTCACTCACACTGCAGTTCCTCCCACACTTCAGGGGCATTGCTGCCCCAGGGCCTTTGCATCTCTGTGCCCTCCATGGGAATGCTCTTCCCTACAGCTCCCGCACCCCCCTCCTTCCCAGTGAGGTCTCCTTCCCAGTGAGGCTTGCCCTGATCTTCCTGCCCAAGAGGTCCCACCACCCCCGCCACACACACACACACAGGCCTCTTCTCTTCCCCTGTTGAATATTTCTTGACACCTTTTATCAACATCCGACTTGTGTGCTCGCTTTTTCCATCGTCTGTCTCCCCTGCTGATGGTTTCACTAAGACAGGAATGTGTTCATGGCTGTGTCCCCAGAGGCTAAAACAGGGCCCAGTGCATGTAGGTTTTCAGTAGATACATCCTGAATGAATGAATGAATAACTGTTATCCTGGGGGCCTGGCCCATAGTAGGTGCACAATAAATGCTTGCTGAATGAATGAAAACATTTAATGTGGGGGCTGGCACACAGTAGGTGGTCAGTTCACGTCAGAGGTTACTGTTTACTTTGCTCTCTTCTGGGACAAACCCCGCCCATATCACCAAGCCTGTGGCAGCCTCTCACCAAGCAAGCACAGACTGGGTCTCTGACAGGGCACCCCAAAACTCACATTAATGACTGGGGGCCTGGAAGGTTTGGCCTTCCCTTACTGAGGTAAGGGAAGTAGGGTGGGGTGGGAAGACCCTCAGTCTCTCATCTGCACCACAAGGTGGTACAGAAAGAAAACTTAGGCATGTCCTTGTTCCTTAGGTGGGCCCTCCTCCCCCCCCTTCCTCCCCCCTTAGCCCCATAATAATAAAGTCCAATGCCTGCATCACTCTGCAGCCCAGCCCCTAGATGGGGGGCTCTCATGCCTCTTAACAGATTTAGACACTCGCTGGTGTGTGTTGGGGGGGGGGCATGTCAGACCCCGATCCTGCTCCTACCCACTGGGATACCCTGCAATTCATCCAAGTGAAGGACAGGACCTGGAGCAGATCAGGTCCAACCATGTGTTTCAGGCGGAGAGAGGAAGGTAGGAGAGGGGCCTGGGCAGCAGGTAGAAAACAAATGGCTGCTGCCTTTCCCAGTCCTGCAGGGCCTGACCTCCCCGGAGCCCCCCAGCATCACCTCCTCAGAGCTGCCCACCATGACCCCTGCAAAGCCCAGCATCACAGCGTCCCCAGAGCCCACTGATACAACCACCCCAGAGTCCTTTGTCATGAAGCCCCCGAAGCCTCCCATCACTACCTCCCCCGAGCTGGCCTCCACCTACAGCCCCGCGAGTCCTGGCCCCGCAAGTCCTGGCGCCACGTCCAGCAACAGCTCCACCAGGCCGTGCCTCCCGGAGATCCACCAGTCGTCAGCATCAGGGGCTTTAGAGCTGCTGTGCGAGGTGCCCTGTGGTCCCAGCATGGCCGTGCGCTGGACCCAGGCCCCTGGCGGGCTGGAGGCCTACGAGACGTGGGAGGCGGGGGCCCAAGCTTGGCTGAGCAGCAGGAGCACGCTGTGGTCCGGGTGCCATCCTGAGGGCTGGTTCCAGTGTCGCCTGGACCCTGGGGGCCACATGGCCAACCTGTATGTGGTCCCGGAAATCTGTGAGTTTGGGGACTGCAGGGGCCTGGGAGGGAGGGGAGCCTAGTGTCCAGGCCTTAGACAAGGAGTGCCCTGCTAGTCAGCCTGTATCCTCAGCTGTCTAGTGGGCTTCCCTGACCCTTTAAGGGTCACAAGTCACAGCTGCCTGCATGGCGATAACTAAGTTTCAGGGACCCTGCAGCTGTCACAGCATTTTGTAAACCCTGTAAACTCGACAGACTGTTACAGCCTGTGGAATAGAAACAATACACAGACACATCAGTAATTCCAGTTTTTCTGAAAGCCACATTCAGGAGGGAAAAAAAAAAAATAAGTTTGACGATATATCATCAAACCCAATATATTTCAAATGTTATCATTTCAACATGCAGTCTATTAAGAAGCATGACTGAAGTTTGTTTTCAGACTAAGTCTTCAAAATGCAATGTGTGTTTTACATGGACAGTGCTGTCCACCCAGACTGGTCACACTTCAAATGCAGCTGTGGTGAGGGGCCCCTCACTGGACTGCCCACTTTTTAAAAAAATATTTATATGGCGATTTATTTATTTACTTGGCTGCATCTGGTCTTAGTTGCAGCTTGTAGTATCTTTAGTTGTGGCATGTGGGATCTAGTTCCCTGACCAGGTATGGAACCTGGGTCCCCTACACTGGGTGCTGAGGCTTAGCCACTGGACCATCAGGAAGTTCCTGGACTGCTCACTTCTAACTACAAGGTCCTAGGTACCTTTCCAAAGAGTTGCTCTAAAGGCCTTTGGGGGCTTTCCTGTTGGCTCAGATGGTAAAGAATTGGCCTGCAATGCAGGAGACCCGGGTTCCATCTCTGGGTCAGAAGATCCCCTGGAGAAGGGAATGGCAACCCACTCCAGCATTCTTGCCTGAAGAATTCCATGGACAGAGGAGCCTGGTGGGCTACAGTCCGTGGAGTCACAGAGTCAGACACGACTGAGTGACTAAACACACAAGGCCTTTGGCTAGTCCAGGGATTTCTGTACATTTCACAAAGGTGTTTTAAACTGTTAAGTCCTTTGTACAGTTTCAGGGAAACTGGTCAATCTGTGAGCCCTTAGCAGGCTCTGCCGGGCTGCTCCCCAAGCCTGAAGAGGGCTGCAGGATTCCAGATGCCTCTCTCTCCAGGCTCCCCGACGATGTCAGCTGCCCTGTGGACCAGCAGCTTGGCGCTGGGGCTCCTTCTCCTGGTGTTCCTCGCCTACCACCTGTGGAAACGCTGCCAGCCCACAAGCCGATGACCTGGGCCTCACACCCCCACCCTGCGTAGACCATACGAAGGGAGACTTTCCTTCTACTCGGTTGTGACTAGAGGACATGGGCAGCGTTCTGGACAGCAGGCAGTGACCATGGGCTCCCTGCCCTGATGGCCGGCACATCCAGACTCCCCAGCTGGCTGGGTGTCCCTTCCGTGGGCCCCTGGGGAGCCGACCCTCCATGGTGCAGAGCTGGAAAATAAAGAGCATCTAGTCTGACCTTAGTGGTTTCTGTCCTGGTCCCACGACTTGGGAATCCTCCGCACAGCTCCAACCATCCTCTGCTCTAGGTCACTCTCCCAGAGAGGCAAGGAAGGACAGACACCACCGCAGTCCCACGTGGCCAGGGCCGGGGGAAGGAGGCGTGTACTCTGCCTGGGGCCCCTCCCTGCATGTGGGAACGCTGAAGCTTAAAGAGTAACTGCTGCTGCTGCTAAGTCGCTTCAGTCGTGTCCAACTCTGTGCGACTCCATAGACGGCAGCCCACCAGGCTCCCCCGTCCCTGGGATTCTCCAGGCAAGAACACTGGAGTGGGTTGCCATTTCCCTTTCCAATGCATGAAAGTGAAAAGTGAAAGTGAAGTCGCTCAGTCGTGTCCGACTTAGGGACCCCATGGACTGCAGCCCACCAGGCTCCTCCGTCCATAGGATTTTCCAGGCAAGAGTAACTAGGAGTCCTCAAAAGAAGAGGAGAAAAGTACTTGTTGGAGGACCGCACAGGCAAAGAAACAGAAGGGTGCTTGATAAGGGAAACTGTATGTACTCTTTTAGGGTGGCTGGGGATTAAGTGGCGGGGGAAGTGGCGGCAGGGGTTGAGACAGAGGCTGGACATGATACCGGGAGGTGAAGGGCTGTAGATGCCACGGGTTTCGACCTTCTGGAACTGGGGACCTTTGTAAGAGTTTAGAGCTAAAGGGCTTAGGGCTTGCTTCCCTGGTGGCTCAGACCGTAAAGAATCTGCCTGCAATGCAGGAGACCTGGGTTCAATCCCTGGGTCGATAAGATCCCCTGGAGAATGGAATGGCAACCCACTCTAGTATTCTTGCCTGGATAATCATATGGACAGAGGAGCCTGGCAGACTACAAAACAATTCATGGGGTCGCAGAGTCGAACACAACTAAGTGACTAACACTTTCAGAGCTATAGAAGATGCGCCATGAGAAAGCGCCCTCTGGTGGTGACGAAAGGTAGCAGGCTGGGACAGGGAACTGGGCACCATAGTCTTTCACTCTACGAACGCGTACACGTGAATAAGGGCAGCGAAAGCGCAGAGGAGAGCCCTAACCCAGCCTGGTGGGGAGAGGGAGCCTTTCCGCACGAGGTGAGCTACAAACTCACACAGAGATTGGGTTAGGCTGAAGACCAGGCTGAGCACAAAGCCTCCGAGTTTGCCCTCAAAAAAGCGGGTGAGAGCGGCGCTTAGTCCCGGCGTGGGGGTGGAGCCACCCGCCCAAGCTTGTCAGGGCTTCCTGGTAACCAAGGAGACCTGTTGCTAGGGGACCAGGCTAAGAAAGGACCCTCCCATTACCAGGATGGCGAGCAATCGGCTTCATACCTGAAACCAAGCCCTTCCTGGGGTCCATTTTGGAGTCTGGCAAAATTTAAGCTCCACGTCTAAGCCAGGAAAGCCAAGCAGCACACATAAAGAGGAAACCTGGAGACAGTGCCTATTAGAACCTAGGGAAAAGGGTGCCCTGCCGTGGTCATTTCTTAAGAGTCTCTCAGCGAGATTCTGGTGCCCTCTGCCCTTAACCAAGATGGCCGCTCTGAAGCGGCAGCGCACTGTGAGATATGGCAGCGCTTCCGGTCCCTCTGCCCTCAGCGAAGATGGCGGCAGTGGAGAAGCGGCGGCAGGCGGTGGCACAGGCAACCAGTTTCACAGACAGCGGCCGGCCGGGGGTGCCCCGAACGGCGGCGACGGCCGAGAGTGAAGAGGACTTCCTGCGACAGGTCGGCGTGACGGAGATGCTACGCGCGGCCCTGCTAAAGGTGCTGGAGGCGCGACCGGAGGAGCCCATCGCCTTTCTGGCGCACTACTTCGAGAACATGGGCCTGCGGTCTCCTGCAAACGGCGGCGCCGGGGAGCCTCCGGGCCAGCTCCTGCTGCAGCAGCAGCGCCTGGGCCGCGCACTGTGGCATCTTCGCCTGGCTCACCACTCCCAGAGGTGCGGGGCTGGGCCGGGCCTGGACGGGTAGGGGCTGCAGCCGGACTTCAACTCCCAGCGGGCTCCGCGCGGCTCCCCACCCTCGGCGCCGGTGCACGAGCGCGGGGCGTGCTGGGAACTGTAGACGGCTGCGTCTGGCGCAGGAGGGGCGCGGACCGCGCGGGGGTCCAGGGTCCCGGCGAGGCCACCCAGCTGAGTGCTGGCGCTGGTAATTCTGGTCGACTTGGTATTTGGTGATGCTGGGGGCCACCCTGGTTTACACCGCGTGACTCAGAGGGGCAAGTATGAAGGAAAAGGCTGTGAGCAAGGAGAGGACCCCATCTCTTCAAACACTGAACCAGAGCCCCTCCCCCTTGGCTCTCTGACATTGTGTGGGTGGGGGAGGTCACTCTGTAGAGGGTCCTGCAGGTGTTGAGCAGCCTCCTGGGCCTCCACCCACCCAATGGTGACAAACAAAACTGCCCCCAGACATCATTACTAGTGTCCCCTGGGGACAGAGTCACCCTGTCGAGAGCCCCCTGTCTACAGCGGAAAAGTCTCCCTGTTTCTGTGACATGACCCATAAATTGGTTCTTTTTAACAAATGCCCAACATGCTCTGTAAACTCCTCTGTGTGGGAGCTGACATGGGGGAGCCTGAGGACCAGAGCCCAGGATGGCAGACCGCGTGGGTGCGCCCTCTCAACTGGAGCCCCCAGAACGGCCTCAAGGTGGGGTGTGGCCTTCCTCTGTCTTCTCCCCTGATGATCTCACCTCCCTGGGCCATCACTGCCTGCTATGCATCTTCCTGCCCACAAGGCTGGGAGCCCATGGTAAACAGCACCTGGACAGGGCTGCATGGCAGCAAGTGACAAGCACACGTGGGACCCCAGCCTCACACCAGGCACAAAAACTAATCTCTGTCCTCCCAAGAATCCTGAGACACAGGTTAGAACCCTTATTTTCCAGATGAGAAAAATGGCACAGTGGATAGAACCGGCACAGGTCTAGGCCGGCCAGGAACAGCACTGACCAACTCCAGGGCGATTGAGTCACTCAGAACAACTGGCTGGTTGACCAGGTTCCTGGGGGAGACTTCAGGCAGAGCTGAGTGGTTGATGGATGAGCTGTCAGGCCACAGGGACAGGAACCTGAAACCTCAGTGGCCTCACAGCTGCTGCAGAATCAACAGGGCACTGCTCACCCAGGGTTGCAGGAGTGGACCCTCCATGGGAAGTGGGCCATGCCCTCGGGGGTGGGACAGCCTGCTGCCAAGATACCCCCAAGAGCCTCCTGTATTCACAACCTCAGGCAGCTGCCTCACACATCAAACCAGACCAGCCCGCATCACCACCTTGCCTGTCACCCACTCAGGGGGCCAGCACCATAACCTGAGCGTGTTCATGCTGCCCCTGGGGAGGGGCTTCCACAGGGAGCCTTCAGGGGAGGGGGCTCCACCAGGGTCCTGGCTGCACACTGAGCTAGGACCACCCAGCCAAGCCGCTCCCAGTTCCTGACTCAGTCTGGGACACGATCTAGGTGTGGGCTTAATTGCTACACGGCCACCAAGCTGGCCCCAGCATCATCACCACCAGGCTTGCTCCCACCAGAGACCCTTGTCCTGGGGAAAGGAGCTGACAACAGAAGTTCCTACAAGGGCTTGTTTCGAGGTGGCAGCAGTTAACGCAGTGCCAGTTGTGCAAAGGGAAGGTCTGGCACCCCCACACTTCACAGGGTGCTCTCACTAACCCCAAAGCCCCAGCACATTGTCCTAGAACTGAGAAGTGAATCCCAGCTGGGCAAGACCCCAGGTCCTACCCTCTCCCCTCTGCACCTCGGCTCCTCCTCTGTAAGGGGCCTTGACCCCTGGAGCTCACTGGGTGAGCATGGCTGTTCCTGGACCCCGCCCTGCTCCAGCCCAGTGTAGACCAGGTTCCCACCCATGCTGTCCAGTACAGGCGGGTGGCATGCCGTGTCTCACAGATAAGAGTGGAGCCAGGCTCTCAGAAAGGGTGAGTGTGAGCCGTGGGGTTCCGCTTTCTCTGTGGGACCCCTGGCCCGGCCATCAGCTGCCTCAGGCCTCACTTCTTTGCTTTAGAGCTGCGGCAGGGTGCTGGCTGCCAAGGGAGGGGTTGGAGTGGGCACCCAGGTTGACCCAAGCCCACACACGACCACCTGGGAAACTCCTGGCATGGCCAGGTCACGGCAGAGGGGGACCTCATGGCTTCGTGAGGCAAGCAGTAAGTAGTGTCGGCACTGGGGCCATTCCTGATGTGACCTGTGGAGGCAGGAAGCAGTGTGTCCGGGTTGATGTGACCACTTTCAGATAAACTTACAAAGCAGCAGCAGCAGGCTTGAGCCACACCCTGGGTTACAGGCTCAGGGCCTGCACAGGTGAAATGAGTTAACTCAGTTAAGAGGTAGGGACAGTCCTGCCCAGTGACACCTCTAAGGTGGAAAGTCCGTGGGCAGGAGCCCGTTGGCAGCCGTTTCTCTAGCTCCTAGGTGGTGGTGTGGGCCCTAGGACTGTAATGAGTGACCGGACAGATGAACTCCCTGATAGGCTCCTGAGCTCATGTGACGGGAAGGAGGGAACTCAGGAGGACTCCGTGAAGATAAGTATAGGAAGGGGTTAGGCGGTCGGGGAGGGTACTGCCCTAGACATGATGCTGAACACAGACGGCTGAGCACAGACTCGGTGGAGCCGTGGGGAGATCTGGGGGAGGGCGCTCCAGGTCAGGGCACAGCTGGTGGAACGGACCTGAGGCAGGAGGGGCCGGTGTGTTGAGGTTGGGGGGCCGGAGCAGGCCTCTAGTGCGAGCCGACGCCCCCTCCGCCCTCAGGACGGCCTTCAACAACAACGTTGGTGTGGCCTACGAGTGCCTGAGCGCCAGCGGGCGCAAGAAGAAGCCGGGGCTGGATGGGCGCACGTATAGCGAGCTGCTGAAGCGCATCTGCCGCGACGGAGAGGCCCCCGAGGAGGTGGTGGCGCCACTGCTGCGCAAGATCCAGTGCCGGGACCACGAGGCAGTGCCGCTGGCCGTGTTCCGCGCGGGGATGCTCACCTGCTTCGTGCTGCTGGAGTTCGTGGCACGCGCCGGCGCCCTCTACCGGCTGCTGGAGGACCCGGGCCTGGCCATGGCTGACCGCCGCTTGGGCCAGGCCGTGCTCGACACGCTGGAGGGGGCTCTGCAGGCCAGCGACGACACCGCGCCCGCGCGCTACCTGGAGGCGGGCTCGCGCCTGGGGCCCGACAGCCTGGCGCTGGCTATGGACCGCGCACTGGTGGCCCGACGACCCAGCGCCCCCATGACCCGGGAGGAGTTCCTGGAGAAGGCCGCGGCCCTCTTCATCGCTAAGGTCAAGCCCGTGGGCTGAGCCCCGCCCTCCGCCGCCGCCTCCTCCTCCGCCTGGACATACAGGGCCCTCAGGGCCTGTTCACCTGCTTCTGGGCGGAGCACTTCCGGGGGCCAGGACTGGGGTGTCCCTGCATGCCAGCTTCCCACCTGGAATGGTGCCTCAGTCCCCTTCAGCGGGGGAGGGGGCAAGGGTCCCTCCCCGCACATTCACCAAGGTTCGCCTCTCCTGAGCAGAAATAAAGTCTGTTCCCCAGGCAGACCTGATGTGTGTGCAAGCGCCTGTGACCACTCCCAGCACACGTCCCCGGAAACGCTCTCCATTCGGGGAAACGCCAGCCAGCCCCAGCGAGTCCCACCGCTGCCCAGAAACCAGGGTGGCCCTGCACTTGGCTTCATGGGAGCGGAGGGCACTGGGACACCCAGTGAGATGCCTTGGACCCACAGCCCCAAGATCTGGGAGGCACGGGCGGCCCCCAGCCGTCCCTCCCCGAACCCCCTGCCAGAGCAGGTCCTCTCTGGTCCTCGATTTACCCCAGCCGCCAAGGGAAGAGGTCAGCTGGGCCGGTAGTCGTGATGGTGATGACTGAAACAGCCAACAAGTCCAAGGCCTGCAGTGTCTTGCCTCACCACTGTCTTATGCAGAAGGTAAACCACTGCCCACATCTGGCAGATGGTGAAACCCAAGCCCAGAGGAGCAGAGGTCACACCACCAGCAAGGGGCCAATAGGGCCCAAGCCCCAGTCACCCACACCCACACCACCTCCAACACCATGGGATTGGGGGGGTGGGCAGGGAACCCATCCAGGATCTAGGCACACCAGACAGTCACCAAGTACCTGAGTGTCCCCTTCCCACCAGTGGGATCACTTCCTGGACCCAGGACTCTGCAGGAAACACACTGCTAGCCCAGATCAGGTGCAGGCAGGTCCAGCCTCAGCTTCCTCCTCTGTCAAATGGGATCCAGGCCACCCCTGTTGACTGAGGGAGACCACACACAAGGAGGGAATCTAAAGCCTTTCTCCAGCTACCTTTGGCAGGAACCAGCTTGCCTCCTCCAGTTTCCCAGCACCTGCCCTTGGCCGGTAACTGATAAACCAGTAACAGCCCCACCTTCCTTTCTTTTCCCACTGGCTCTTCCAAAATCTCCCAACCCCCTCCAGGGGCAGGAAAGAAATGGAAACTGAGTCCCCCCCTCCTTGCGCTTGGTGGCTTTTGTGACAGTACTTGGCTGTATGTACCTGTCATCATGAAAGGTGACAGGTACCCCTGTGGGTGCTGGCATGGTATGCAGTGGCCATGCTGTGAGGAGGCACAAGCCACCTGGAGGTACCTGACTGGCAGCTCCTGCTTTGGGGTAAATGAATGAGTGTTATTGTTTCAAGTCTCAAAGTTGTGGAGTCATTTGTTCCATAACCAGAAGGTTCACACAGGTGCTTCAGTCAGTAAGCATTAGCTGTTACAGCGTACAGATTACTCTTGGGCCCCAGGAGCCGCCAGTAACCTGTGGTTCCCCCGGGGCGACAGAAACTGTCGCCAGCCATCAGAAACAGGGCTGGACAGTATGTAGAAGCCGTCACTGGTGCCACCAGATTCTCTTCCCAGCTAAGGAGGCTCACTGCTGCCCCACTGCAGAGAAGGAGCCACATGGCCCAGGAGACACCTTCACCCCCTCTGGGACAGGAGTGGCCAGTGACCACCAGGGGATAACCAATGGGGGACTGCCGGGGGCGTGGCCAGTGAAGGACTGGCCAGAGGTCTAAGCTGGCCTGCTTGCCTCAGGGGAAGCTACCTCTGGGGGCAGCTCACACTTCAGGGCCAACCTCCAACTCCCCCCGTCCCACCTGGGTCGGGCTGAGGCTGACACCAGCTGGGGTCATGTCCCCCGTCCCGTCCACCTTCCCTCACTGCCTCCCCTGAGTCACCATCACGCCTGGTCTTGGGTCCAGAAGTCCTGGCTTGACCTTTACAGGCATGACCTAGGGAAGCTGAGCCATCTTGCTTACCTGGCCTCGCAGCAGCGTGGGCACTGGCCTCCCTGCCTTCCACACTCCACAGGCCCCAGAAGTCTCCTCCTCTCCCCCAGCTTCCCAGGGGAAGGCAGGTGTCCTTGAGCTCTGTTAGGGGCCTCTCCTCTACTCATGCTTCCTCCTCACTTGGCATCTCACTGGGGCCGCAGCTTCAATTACTGCCTGGTCACCAAGGAGTCTCAAATTCACATCTCGAGCCCAGCTCTGCTCTACTCCAGCCCTAGAGAACCAACCACCTGCTGGGCATCTCCTCAGGGACATCCCAAGATCATCCCAGGCCTGTCACATCCAGGATGGAGCCTCCGGACAGCCTCCCTGGTCCTGAGGCTCCTCTAGAGTTTCTGGTCTCTGAGGAAGCCTCCCCGCCCAGGACTGGGGCTTGGCCTGGGTGCCTCCCCTGTCCTGTCAGCGGGCGCTTCTCTGCATCATGTTGCTTGCACATTATAGCTTCATCCTGCCTGGTCCTCCCGACCCTGGTCCAGTCCACATCCCCACCAGCCCAGCAGTGCTCCAGGCACCCTGGCCTCAGTGAGTGGTTCAGGAACAGCATGTGACTCCCAGCTGGCCAATAAGACACACAGCCCTGGGACTTTTCCTGGAACTGCTGTGCTGAGAAGACCTGGGCCTGGATCCTGGAGCCATCTGGTCACCACATGGCCTGTGAACAAAGTGAGCACTCAGGAAGGCTGGGCAGGGAGACTCCTCAGTGTCTATTCTTGCCTCTGTCCCCTCACTGGGCCAGGCACATGGTATCCAGCTGGTCTGGCTTGTCCCTGCTTTAGGCCTTTGCACATACTGTTCCTTTTTCTGTGACACTATTCCTCCAGACCCACGTGGCTCACTCCTTTCTGGTCTCTGCTCAAATGCCACTTCCGGAGAGGCGCCTCCCCCAACGATCCCCATCCAAAATAACCTGTCTGCTCCACTCCTATTGCTAATGCCTCACTCTGCTCTATATTTCTTCATAACAATTACTGCTACCAGAAGTTGCTTAACAATTTGCTTCTGTCCTTTCTTCTTGTCTCCCCCAAAGCAGGGGTTTTTATAAATTTTATTCACTGCTGTACCTGAATATGTCTATGGAAGGCCATGAATTAATCACTTTTCCAGAGGAAGAATCTACACTCACAGAAGCCAGGGTATTCATTTCCTGTGGCTGCAGTAACAAACCACTTGAAAAACAAAACCCCAGAAAAACCCCACAACAACACAAGTTCATTATCTCACAGTTCTGGAAGGTTTAGCATTTGAGGATCATTTCCAAGTTTATGGCAGAACCTAGATTTGAATTCAGGGCTCTTCTATGGCATGTGATGGAAGGCTCAACTCAAACTGGCTTAACAAAAAAAGAAATAATTTAATTACTTGCATTACTGCAAGGGGAGGTCAGGCATGGCTGGATCCAGAGCACAAACAGGATCATCAGCACGCTCCCATCAGGCAGCTCAGCCTTCCTGAGGACCAACTTTTTTCACAGGCCTCATGGTGATGAGATGGTCCTTTAGCTGCAGGCCCAAGTTCTCCCAGCTCAGCCACACCAGCATCGTGTCCCCAGAAAAAGACCAAGTCACATGCTGTCCCCAAATGAACCACTCCAGCCAGGGGCCCTAGGACATTGGTTGGATGACCCAGCTCTGCAGCCAGGGCTAGGGGTCAGTCCAATTCAAACCTTGCAGGCTAAAAATGGGTACCTCCACAGGAAAATGGAGGTGCTATGGCTGGAAAACAGGCAAGTAGAAACCCCAGGTGGCCACCACCCCAGGATGTTTCAGAGTCCAAGGTGTGGACTTTCCTGGAGCGACACAGCCTTATGTGGGGGGGACTGGCTGGAGGGTCCATAAACCTGGCACCTCCCTTTACCCTTTACATTTTCCAGCTGAGCCCCCACCCACCCCAAAACTCCTGTGATGTGGGGTGTATGTTGGCAAACTTCTCTAGAAGAATCATAATTCATTCTAATTACTACTGATCAACAAACTGGTGCAGCCAATGCTATGATGTTGATGCTATGAGCAGAGAAGGAGGAACAGAAAACACTTAGAACACTAGACAAAGCAAGGTGTGCAGCCCGGTTTATAGACGAGGGTCCCCTCCAGGTCCCACAGGGTGCAGGGCAGAGCCCTCTGTACTGATGAAGCTGCTACTCTGCCCAGGGTTCTCAGAGTCCTCCATTCGTCCCCACAGATGACATTTTGTTTTCCTCCCCCAGACAGGTCTACCTGCCTGTCCTCAGTGGTGACCGGCCCAGGGCCAGATGTCAGGGCACCTGGGAGAAGGAAGAGGCTCAGCCCTGCCCCAGGTGTTGGTGCAGCTGTTGGCAGCCCGGGTCCCCCGCCACGAGGCCACCAAGGGCCAAGGGTGCCAAGCCCACCTTCATGGAGAGCTGTCACCTGCGGACGTGCAGGGATGGAAGCCACGCCCTACCCCTACACTCCCATCCAGATCTGAGTGGGTGTCCGGGCCCAGGGAGCAGCTAGAATCAGGACTCTGATCTGGGGTTCCGGTGGGACGGGTGCCGAGTCAAGGCTGCAGAAGGCGCGCCGAGTGGGGAGAGGGCTGCGAGCGACAGAACCCTCCCCGCTCGAGCGTCTGGGGCGGCCGGACCGGGTCCCGGGTGGGGAAACTGAGGCTCGCGCCGGCACCGCCCCGGCCCGGCCCCGCCCCGCGCCGGGACGTCACAAAAAGGCCCCAAAAGCGCGGCGGGCCGGGCAGAGCGGCGCAGCGCTGCCCTGCCCGCGGCCCCACGCACAGGCGTCCAGGGAGCTAGTCCGAGCCGGGGCGGCGGCGGCCTTCCAGGGGACCGGAAGCGCCAAAGCGCCTGCGCGCGCGGCCCCCGGCTCCCGGCGGCGCGCTCGGCGGCCGGGGGAGGGGTCGCTTCCCGGCGTGCCCCGCGGGCGGGCGCGCAGGCGCGATCGGGGCGGGCGGCGCGCAGGCGCACTCGGCGGGGGCGGGGCGCGGCAGCGGAGGCAAGCACCAGGCGGCGGCGCAGAGCGAGTGGAGCGCCCGGGGGCTCCGGGCGGCGGCGGCGGCGGCGGAGGCGGCGGAGGCGCAGAGGAGGAAGCCGGCCCCGGCCCGTCCCGCGGCCCCGCGGCCCCCCGGCCCCACGCGCCCCGGGCCCCGGGCCCTTCCGCCGCCGCCATGGCCCGGCCGCTGGTGCCCAGCTCGCAGAAGGCGTTGTTGCTGGAGCTCAAGGGGCTGCAAGAGGAGCCGGTGGAGGGCTTCCGGGTGACCCTGGTGGACGAGGGCGACCTGTACAACTGGGAGGTGGCCATCTTCGGACCCCCCAACACCTACTACGAGGGCGGCTACTTCAAGGTGAGCGGCGGGGTGGGAGGGGCGGCGACCCCTTCTCCAGCTCTTCGGGCCCCCTCCCCCACCTCTGTCCCCTCCCCACTGCCCTGGCAGGGCCCACTCCCACTGTCCCTGCTCCTCGTGGGGTTCCTTTCTTCCTCCTCCTTCTCGCGGGGTCCCCTCCCCTTGCTCCTCTGCCTGGTCTCCTCTGGTGTGTTGAGGGCCCTCGGTCACCCCCTCTTCCTCTCCAGCCCCAAGAGTCCTTGAGAAGCGCCAGGTCCCCTAAGGCCACTTCAAGCCTCCAGTGGGGAGACCCGGGACCATCCTGTCCCTTTGGGTGCATGGCCTTTGCTTCCCCCAGGCCCTGGTGCCCGCCCCCCTCCTCCCGCCTGTACTTGCTGCCCAGAGCAGACAAAGAGGCCTCCCCAGGACCGGCCAGCACTGTTGTGAAGAGCCCTGGCCTCGGGAAAGGGAAAGGAGGCCTGCTGCCTGGGGGCTGGCTCGGCCGCTTGCTCGGGTTCCAACAAAGGCCTGGATGGGCTTGGCGGCCAGGATTGGCTTGGAAAGCGGCCACCCTGGCAAGTAGCAGTGGGCCAGGTCCTCTGGGCTTCACCATGATCTTTACATAACCTGTTCCGTTCGATCCTCGTGCCCACATTTTGTTCTGTTCCTGGGAGCCACACTGCAGAACCCACACAGGTCCGGCCTCAGAAGCTCTGGCTCCTCTGTGGCCTAGCTGGCGTTTCTCCTGTCCTGCTGATCAAGCAGCTTTTGGGGCCTGAATTGCTTGCTCTGGGCCGCTCCTAGGCCCTTTGTGGTGACTGAGTTCTGAGCAGTTCCCTGTTAATAACCATTATTGGGAGCAGTGAGGCATGGGCTGTCCCTGGGACTGGCTGTGTCTCAGTCCAGTGTGGACTAGAACTCAGGCCAAAACCTGAACAGGCTGTGAGTCCAGATGTGGCCTTGGGAGGATATCTCCCAGATCAAAGGACTTTGCTGCTTAAGCAAGGGGGATAAGGCAGGGGGTTGCCTTGCGAGGGAGGTGGGTCCTGGACTCACGGCTGGAACACGGTCACTGCCTGCCAAGGTCCCAGTGGGCCTGGCTGGGAGGCCTGGGCGGGAGCGGGGCAGGCTGGTGCTGCCCTGGCAGATGTCTGTGTTTGCACTCTTGGCTAGCATTTTAGCCAAGCCTGCTGTTGGCCTTAAGGGAGCAAGCTGAACTACTGGGGTGATCCCTGGTTGAGGTTCTCTGGTTGCCAGAGTTGGATGGGGGATTGCAAGTTGACAGCCCTAGGCTGAGGTCTGATCTGGAGTCCATCTTCTCCACACAGGGCCTGCGTTTGGGGCTGATCACCAAATGGTTTGACCAGCCCCCCCTCCCACAAGCCCCTTTTGTCTGCTTCTGGGAGCAGCTGACTGTGAGGATAAGAGCCCCGCTCAGAGCAGGAATAGGGAGTCCTACCTAAGGCCAGGCCAGAACTCTGGCCTGAAAAGAACGAACCTGGGTTTCTGGCTGTTGCCTACTGTTTGCAAGGGATTGTGGGTAGGGCCTCCCGGGCAGTTTTGGTATAAGCCTGGTTTTCTAGAGAAGGATGGCCTGGAGAGGGGGCGCATCTGATCCTGTCTGCTGTCGGCTGGCCTTAAGGAAGGCAGCAAGGGACCCACGGTGGTTCTGCCACCCTTGGATCCTCCTGTCACACTGTGGTTGGGTGCTCAGTGGGGAGAGGACATGGGTGCTAGAAGTGCCTGGGGGTCACCATGGTTTCTCAGTGCCTCCCTCTCAGCCGCCCAGCCTCACCCGTTCCCCCTTATGAGCTGCAGGGGCCCCAGGAAGCGTGTGCTGTGCTGAGGGGTGCCCCAGAGACCGGGTCGGGGAGTCCCTCCACAGCTGCATGCTGTGCGCCCCTGGGCATGTTACTTTCCACCGAGCCTCAGTTGACACAGTGGTGAAGGCACCTCTGGGACCTGGTGGGTGCCTGGGGCAGAAGAGGCCTCAGCTGGGCTCGGGCTGTCACTTAGAAACCCAGCCCTGGGCTTGCAGGAGACGATGGGGCAGGGTCTGAGACCTGAGTTCAGAGTTGGCTCACTCCAGAACAGAGAGCCTCCCCCTTGACCCCAGTGTCTCCTATCCTAGAGGGTGATTCTCCAATGATAGGAGGAGAGGGGACATAGCAGAGGTGCCCCATGGGGCCCCGAGAGCCTGAAGCACTGACAGGGTCCCTGGACTGGGGCATAAACAGGCTGAGTCGGGGACACAGATCTCCCCCCGGGGCCCTCCTCTGTCTTCCCATGACCTTCCCGGCTATCTTCTGACACCCCAGGGCTGACACCTGCAGGCAGAGGGCCCGGCGCTGACTCATCTCCACCCCCAGTGCCTGCCTAGTGAACACGCATCTATTTTAATCCTCCCCACGAGCTGGAGACTGAGGCTGGGCGCCCAGCATGGTGCTCAGGTAGCCAGCCCCGGGCTCTGGTCCCACCACAGGCCTTGGAGCTGCTCCCCAGGGCTGCCCACACCTGGCAACAAGGCAGGAACCAGGGTCGGCTTGGCTCAGGTGACTCCATGAACACCCCAGGCCCGTGAGGGGTGCCAGAGGCAGGCGGGTCCCAGGCCAACTGCTTGGGTGGCCTGACTCACTGAGCCCCCTGCTCTCCCCCCACCAGGCACGCCTCAAGTTCCCCATCGACTACCCTTACTCCCCTCCCGCCTTTCGGTTCCTGACCAAGATGTGGCACCCCAACATCTACGAGGTGAGCATGCCCTTGGGCCATGTGAGGGTAGGGGGGCATGGGGACAGGAGCCATGTGGGTGCTGACCCTTCCCTGCCCCCCCATATCTCACAGACTGGGGACGTTTGCATCTCTATTCTCCACCCTCCGGTGGATGACCCCCAGAGCGGGGAGCTGCCCTCGGAGCGGTGGAACCCCACGCAGAATGTCAGGTGAGGGCATCAGACAGGCCCGCCCTGGGGGGTGGACACGGGGCGAGCGCAACTTCCTGTCCTTGCACACACACGCCCTGTCTCTGCCAGCCTTTCCCCCATCTTTTGCCACCCACTACCCCACCCACCTTTGGTAACATTCTCAGGGAATCCTGGACTTCCCTTGTGGCTCAGCTGTAAAGAATCCGCCTGCAGTGCGGGAGACCTGGGTTCAGTCCCTGGGTTGGGAAGATCCCCTGGAGACCAGAAAGGCTACCCACTCCAGTATTCTGATCTGGAGAATTCCATGGACTGTATAGTCCATGGGGTTGCGAAGAGTCAGACACGGCGACTTTCACTTTTCGGGGAATCCTGTCTGCCTACCCCAGGGGTCCCCCCTCCTTCCTTGAGCCCCAGAGAACACAGTCCCCTTTGTCCTGCGGGCTACGCTCACCCTGCCTTACACCCAGCGCCCTTCATTCAGCCCAGGTCTGAGCGTGGGTGGCCTGGGGAAACCATTTTGCAGGAGGAACACCCTGGGGAGGGGACAAACCTGCTTCACCTGAGCAAAGGTGGTCCTGGCCTTGGCTGCCCACCCCACGTCCTATCCCAGGAGCTAGGCATGCGGCAGAGGATGAGGGTCAGGGTGGGAGGCTCCCAGGCAGTACTCTGGGCCATGGATTCCCCCACGCCGACTCCTGCTCCTCCAGGACCATCCTCCTGAGTGTCATCTCCCTCCTCAACGAACCCAACACCTTCTCGCCAGCCAACGTGGACGCCTCTGTGATGTACAGGAAGTGGAAAGAGAGCAAAGGCAAGGACCGCGAGTACACGGACATCATCCGGTGAGCGGCCCAGGGGTCTGGGCCCTCCTCCTCCTGCCAGAAAGGCCAGGATTTTTCTCTCATGAAGCGTGTGGTCCACGTATGTACCGTCACATGTGGACATGCTGTGTGTGTTGTGGGGCATGTGTGTGTGTCTCGTGTGTGTGGTGTGAGGGCATGTACCTCACATGGAGTTCACACACCCTGCTGTCTGCCAGGATTCAGCAGGGTCTTGCCACCTTCCCTGGTTTTGTAACTAGAAGGGCAGTGATTCCCGACCCCTGCTCTGCCCTGTGTGAAGACCCTGCACACTGGGGCGTGATCATGTGCGCTTGGCCCTTGGCTTTTCCCCACGGGTCTCCTCAGGAGTGGGTTCTCCATGTGTGACCAGGCCCAAGCTGTGCAAGGTGGTCTGTTTTCTCACCTCCTGAAAGTGAGTCTCACTGGCGCTGCAGTTCTGAGACTTGGAATCATTTTCTAAAGGCAGCAAAGCCGGGTGGGATCAGCGTGTTTAGGAAAGGTCTTCATTTAAGGAAAGTAATTTTTTCCTGGCTATGAAAGCAGTGCATCTGTCAGGAGTTGGCCAGGGGAGCGCTCTCATTACCCTGGCCTCCTGTTCTCTCCCCTGTGAGCAGGGTACATGACCTGGCGGGAGAGTCTATACAAAACTCCCCTGAGTGCCGGCCGTGCCAATAGCGCCCCTGGGCCTGCACATTCCACCTGGTTGTGTCTGCTGTGTCCTGTGAGCTGGTCTGTGATCACTGCTCTTTCTCACTTGTTCTCCTGGGACTTGTGACTTACGTCACGACAAACTTAACTCTTTCATAAGTCTCTTCTGAGGAGGTTTTTGGTCTGTTCTTTGTGTCTTAGAAAAGCAAGTAGGTCAGACGCGTGTTTCCATGACGACCTAGTCTCTTCCCCCACCCCCAGCATTTACCCTGAGAAATGAGTCCTTGTTCTCACCAGCACCCACACTCACCTGCTGTGTCGCTGTGCCTGCGGAGCTGTAGAGACCCGTGCCTGTGGGCCAGCCTCGCGACCTCACGGCGAGAGCTCAAGAGAGCCCAGCGGCACCGTCGGAAGGTGGGACCCCAGGGGCAGCAGGTGCAGTCAGAGCCCCAGTGGGGAAGCACATGCAGAAGACGTGATGCCAGTCATGGCAAGATACTCAAGTGAAGAGAGGGGAGGACTTGGGACCCGGCCTGGCGGCAGTGTGCTGAGCATCTGCCGGGGGCACCACCCTGTGGCCGGCCTTCCCCTGCGGTGCTGAGCAATTCCCCCGCCTACAGAGCTGGCCCAGCACCCTGGCTGCTCCCACTTGACCCAGCTTTTTCCTCAGCAGCTGGGATCTGTGTTTCTCTTCCTGATGAGCTGACACCTTCCTGGTTCAGAACCCACGCTCCGCCTCTTCCTTAGCCCATGGTCACCCCATTCTGTGCACATGTGTGTGCGTGTGCACCTGTGTGTGAGCAGAAACCCCTGGGTTTCTGGGGCACACATGGGCTGTCCCCTGAGGGATCTGGCTCCGTCTGCTCTGGGCGCCCCCTGGTGCTGGTGTCACCCCTGGGTGCCCTGCACTGTTCCACGGGAGCGCCTGCGCGGGTCTGGGGCCACCGACCACAGCAAGGCTGACCTGTGTCTCTCCGCAGAAAGCAGGTCCTGGGGACCAAGGTGGATGCAGAGCGGGATGGCGTGAAGGTACCCACCACACTGGCTGAGTACTGTGTGAAGACCAAGGCCCCAGTGCCGGACGAGGGCTCCGACCTCTTCTATGACGACTACTATGAGGATGGCGAGGCTGAGGCTGACAGCTGCTTCGGGGACGATGAGGATGACTCAGGCACCGAAGAGTCCTGACACTACATCCCTGCGAATAAACTTACAAATTTTACCTCAGCCGCCCGACTGTCTGCCGCCGCCACTACCTCCGGGCGCCGCGTGGCCCGGCGCCGTCCACCCCATCTCCGCCTCCAGGGAGGCCGCCGGGCTCGCGTCCCTGGGCACCGCGTGGGCCAGACGCTGCTCAGGGACCCTAGCCTGCCTGCCCCGCCTGCAGGCCAGAGACTCAGGGTCCCGGCTTGTGAGTGGACAGATTGACTTGGGGTCACCTCTTCTCTTTGCTTTGGTTTGTTTGGAATTTAAATAAAGCAACTTTATGAGAAGCCCAAGGACCAACCTCTCCTTGGCCCCAAGGTCGGTGGGACCCAGGCAAGGGCACAGGCTCTAGTGACGGGCATGTGATCCACAACGGGAGACTTCAGCCGCCCCTCTGAGCCTGGAAGCTCCCGGGGCCTCCTGTTGGGTCGTCTGACTAGGGGGAGGGGCCACAGGGACCTGGGCTCTGGGTAGGAAGGGCCCCGGGGGCACACTTGGGGCTGAGAGGCCCTGGGGGTACTGAGCTCCAGCTCCCGGGCAGTGTCCTCCATGCTGGTGGTGTCCAGGGCTGTGTGTCCTTTGAACCCAGTAGGTGCTGGTGCCCAGGCCGTAGGAGCCACCAGCCAGTGTGGAGACCCCAGAGCCCGCAGCCAAGGCCTCCAGCCAGGCTTTGTCACTGCCCATTTTGTAAATAAAAGTTTTATTGGAACAAAGACATACTCATTTCTTCACCCACATTTAGCTGCAGCTTTAAAGCTTGAGTGATGGTAACACAGCCTCTGTGTCAGAAGTCAGAAACACTTCCTGGTCGTTTATAGGTGCGTCTGCAACCTGCCATAACCCTCAGGCCTGGGGGTCCAGCCCTTCTGCTCCTGGGACCCGTTCCCCCTGCCCCTAGGCTTTCGCTGCCATGTAATGACGGGCCCAGACTCAGCATTCACCCTGCTTCACACTTGGCTTGTGTAGGTTGGGGGTTCACCCTCCACCACTGAGGTGACCAGAGCCTTGGGGCCTGGAGAATAAGAGCCCAGCGTCAGAACAGTTTCTGCCACCTGAGTGACCCGGCACTGCCACCTCTGCACAGGACAAGCAGGGGCAGGTATGAGCCCGGAAGCAAAGGGAAGGGACATGGGCTGCCCTCCAGAGAGTGAGGCTTGTGGCTTGGATCCACACAACTGACCAAGGCCTAGGAGTCCTATCCTTCTAACCGGGGTCTCATCTCAAGCTTGGGTCTGCCTTGTGGACTTCAGGTAAACATGTAATGGGATGCATGGAATAAGTGTAATCCCATGTAATGTCTGGGACTTAATTGTACCAAAAAGTTACTTGTGTATCTGAAACTCAAATATAAGCTGTTGCCCAGTTTTTTTTACCTGGTAAATCTGATGAACAACCCCCTCTCCCAGCCCCAAACACTAACGAAACCTGCTTCCTGGGGTCATTAGGATTAAACAAGGTTGGACATAACACACTATAAATACCCATTTCTCTTAAGCCTAACTCTGGCCTCACACCCTCCTATTCGGAAATGGCTCCAGAGCCTTGTGTGCCAGACGCCACTGAAGGAGAGGTGGACAGTAGGCCCCTGCTGCAGAGCCAGTACTGGGATGAGCCTGTCTGCCTCTGTGACCCATTTTTCAGCCAAGTCATATTTATTTATCACGACCCTTTCAGTATCACAGGAGAGGAAAACCCAATTCACACCGACTCAAGTGTGACTTCCATGACTGGCGGGCAGGGGTTTCAGGCACAGCACTGGCTCCAGCCCAGACTCTTGTCACTCCCCAACCTGTGGGCAGCAGAAGAGCAGCTCCAAAAATGTCCATTCCCCGACCCCCGGCATCTGTGTCTTTAGACTGGAAGGGCAGGAAATGATTCTCTGGAGCCCCAGAGGAACCCACATGTGGATGTTTGCCCCACGAGAGAGTAAATGCATGTGGTTTCAGGCACTGAGCATGTGGTCAGCTTCCTCATTTTCAGGCAGAAGCCCCTCACCCTGGTCCCACCAGGGTGATACCAGGCTGGTATCCTTCCAAGTCCAGCAGCATGAAGGCTGTTTCTGGAAAGTTCCAGAAGAAAAATGGGCCCTCGTCTTCACTGAGCTGGTGCAGGGTTTAAATTGGTCCTCTGCCCACAACCAATCTCTATGGCCAGAGGGTATAGGGAATGCTCTGATTGGCTGGTCTGGGTCCCATGGTGTTGAGGGCTGCAAGGAGAAGGGTGAACTGAAGGAGGGAGGACCCAGATGAGCCTGGCTAGGACCCTTAGACTTGCAGGAGCCCCAGGGTGCTCATAACAAATGAGTTTCATACCATCTTTATTCATAACAGCCAAAATCTAAAAGACCCCAGATATCCATGGACAGATGGAGGGATAAACACACAGATGATGGATAAATACAATGTGGTCCCTCCACAAGCTGGAATATTATTCTGCCTTTAGAAAGAAAGATTCTGACACCTGCTACACCATGTATGAACCTTGAGAACACAATACTCAGAGAAACCAGATCCAGAAGGACACACACTGATTCCACTCACAGGAGGTCCCTAGAGGAGTCAGATCCAGAGACAGGAAGTATTTGGTGGGGCCACGGGCTGGGGGTGGGGCTGGGGAGTCAGTGTTTCATGAGGACAGAGCTTCAGTTTGGGAAGATGACGTTCTGGAGATGATGGGGAGGGTGATCCCATGACAATGTGAACGTACCTAATGCCATAAGCTGTGCATTTAAATACAGTTAGGATGCTGCATTTATGGTGTGCGTATTTTGCCACAATGAGACAACAGGGCAAGGAAATGATCGAGCTGAAACCACACAACACCACGGCTGAGCTGGGAGGTGGAACATGACGGGGTAATAGATGCTCAATAGGGATTCCTGTAAATTTTTCAGATGTGATCATGGTGACAGGGTTTTGTCTCCAAAGAGTGCATATCTTTCAGAAACACCTGGGGGTGATGTGGAATCATCCGGAGCTGTGAATGTCACCTCCCTCCCCCACAGGAAGGGTGGGTGTGAACTGTGCTGGGGCTCGGGGCCAGAACCGTGGAGGCCCCCAGATCCAAGATGCTGCTCCTGCTGGTGGTCCTGGAAGCCCTGTGGGCAGGTGAGCGAGGTGGGGACCCTGAGGCTGGAGCTGCGGCACCCAGGGTCCACGGCGAGGGGCAGGGCAGGGGGGTGAAGAAACAGACTGGATACAATTTCCCTGTCCCCAGACAGGACTCACTGAAAAAACATCAGTGGCCCCCAGAGCACGAGATGGCTGTCCATGAAACAGCCTCGAAAAGAGCTTGTGGGGAAAGCAAAGAGCAAAGGGCAGAGGACACCCGTCGTCCTGAGGGTGTCCGTTCCCCTTCCCCAGATGAAATATTTCTGGAAGGAGGCTCCAGAGCAGGAAGCAGGGCGGCAGCGAGGGAGCTTCACTTTCCTCCAACAATATATTTTTTTTAATTTAAAGTGGAGTGGGGGACTTCTCTGTTGGTCCCCTAGTTGGGACCCTAAGCTTCCATTGCAGGGGACATGGGTTTGATCCCTGGTCAGAGAAATAAGATCCTGAAAGCTATCATTCAGGATGGCCAAAATTTTTAAATTAAAAAAAAAAGGAATAAATTAGAAGTTTCGAATTAACAGATACATAAAGGGCTTCCCAGGTGGCTCAGCGGTAAAGAATTTGCCTCCCAATGCAGGAGACACAAGAGATGAGGGTTTGATCCTTGAGTCGGGAAGATCCCCCTGAGAAAAACTGGCAATCCACTCCAGTATTCTTGCCTGAGAAATCCCATGGACAGAGGAGCCGCGGGGGCTGTATAGTTCATGGGGTCACAAAGAGTCAGACGTGACTTAGTGACTAAATAACTACAAGTATATATAAAACATACAGCAAGGTTCTACTGTTTGGCACAGGGAACTATACCTAATATCCTGTAATAACCTAAAATTGAAAAAGAACCTGAAAAAGAATATAAATGTGAGTGTTAGTCACTCAGTCATGTCCAGCTCTTCACAACCCCGTAGACTGTAGCCCGCCAGGCTCTTCTGTCCATGAGATTCTCCAGGCAAGAATCCTGGAGTGGATTGCCATGCCCTCCTTCAGGGGATCTTCCAGACCCAGGGATGAATATATATATAATATACATGTATATGTATATAACTGAATAATATATATATATTTTATATATATATATATATATTTTTGCTATACACCTGAAACTAACACATGGTAAATCAACTATACATCAGTCTTTTAAAAAGTGAAAAAAAGAAAAAGCAACCATTAAAGAAAAAAAAAGGTGTGAAGTGGGTTGCTAACAGTTCGGGGCTTCTTCCTGGGGTGATGGGACTTGCTGTTGGGGAAGAGTTTGGTTTCACAGCTTGGGTGACCGAGGGTCTGTCAGTTTCATCTCCATATGGCTGTCATGACTTCTTCTGAGTGAGGCCTGAGGGTGAGGGCAAGGCTTGGCAGATGTGAGGTTCTTTTCCTTTCTTGAATTAAAAAGAAAAATGTGTTTATTTTGGCTGCACCAAATCTTTGGTGGCACGCAAGATCATCAATCTTTGTTGCAGCAAGCAGGATCTTTAGTTTTGACATGTGAATTCTTAGTCACTGAATGTGGGATCTAGTTCCCTCACCAGGGACCAAACCCACGCCCCCTGCACTGGAAGTACAGAGTCCTAGCCTCGGGACCACCAGGGAAGCCCCCCCATTTTTTTCCTTCTGACTTCTTTCCACTTTCACAGAGAAATCAGGAGAGTCCTGCAGACAACTTTCCTTTTCTCCTAATCCCTCGGTGGTAAACATTTTGCCTCCATTGCTTTATCATCCCCCCCAACCTACCCCACCCCTTGGTGTGTATACAAAATACAAATATGTGTTTATCATTATTTTCCTGAACCATTTGAGAATGAGATTTAGATGCACTGCCCCTCACCCCTAAACGCTTTGGCATGTATGTGTGTGTGTGCGTGTGCATATGTGTGCGTGTGCGTATGTGTGTCCGTGTGCTTATGTGTGTGTGTCGGGGGTGGGGGGCGGGTTATGTGTGTGTGCTGGGAACAGGCCATCCTGTCACAGGATGGATTCTCAGCATCCTTCCCCTCAGCTCACCTACAGACCTCACTCCAGTTGTCCACACGGTGTCCTCAGTGAGCAGGATCTAGTCGTCCTGCTGTTCTCGGTCCCCTGTGCTCTGGTAGCATCTCCATCTCCCCCAAGTCCTCCGACCGCGGCCCTGGGCTGAGTCCCCAGGCTGGGCTCGGATGATGCATTTTCCGGAGGAACCACGGAGGGGCGCTGTATTCACCCCTTCATGGTGGATCCCACCAGGCCTCTCCAGGGTGAGGTCGCGCATGTGCGCCTGGTTGTTGTCTTGAGAGGCGGCCGTGGGGCTCTGGTGGAGCTCTGGTGGAGCTGGATTCGCAGCATGTGGGACAGGTGCAGGCTGTTTGCTCCCCAGCAGCACCCAGGAAGTGCAGAGAAGGAAACCACAGCCCCACGAGCGAGGCAGCCTTCACACGACCGCCCCGCTAGGAGGGATGGAGCTGGAATTTCAGCCCCAGCTGGCTACCTCCCCAGATTGTATACACTTGTTCATAAATGGCACCTGGGAGCATGAGATGCAGACTGGGTGGGATGGTGGGCATCCCACCATGCTGGCCCACCATCACTGTGATCAACTGGTGACCCAGCAGGATAGGGGTTCCCACCACCCACCCATCATCCTTTCTCCCTTCCTTCTTTCCTTTCTTCCATTCCATGCATGCATCCATCCATCTGTTATCCATCCATCCTCATCCATCATCCATCCATCAACAGCAGGGAGACCGGAGTGCTGGAGGGGATGGGGGCAAGTGTGAAGGAAGCAGGGTCAGCTGAGGTGTGTCTTGTGGGTCATGAGGAGTTTGGATGTTTAACGCATGAAGGAGGGACTTCCCTGGTGGCCCAGGAGTTAGGAGTCATGTTTCCACTGCAGGGGGCATGGGTTTGACCCCTAGCCAGGGAGCTAAGATCCCACATGCCATGCAGCACGGCCAAAATTTTTAAAAACAGATTTTAAAAATTAAAGCATGATGGGGAATCACAGGTAGATTTTTTTAAGCTAATTTACATTAAAATGCTTTTTATCAATCATTTTTAATTCACAATTTTCCAAAAAATTTCTGGCCACATCCCAGGGCATGTGGGATCCAATCCTTGTCCCTGCATTGGAAAACTGGTAAGTCCCCATGATTGGTTTTAAAACAATTTTTATGGCAGCTTTATTGAGATGTCATTCACATACTATGCAATTTACCCAGTTAAAGGGTACAAGTCAGAGAATTTTAGCGCATTTGGAGTTGTGCAACTATCACCATAGTCTAATTCCAGAACATTCCATCCAGGGCCTTGGAGCTGGAGTCAGAGTGTCAAGGCAGGGGTGGGGCACCCAGTCCTAACCTGGCCTTTTCTCTCCCTCTCCCCAGGAGGCAACACCTTCGAGACACACATCATCGGGGGTCGAGACGCTGTCCCCCACTCACGCCCATACATGGTCTCGCTGCAGAAGTCGTCTGGCTTACACCAATGTGGTGGGGTGCTCCTGCACCAAAATTGGGTGTTGACAGCTGCCCACTGCCTGACCCAGCCGTGAGTGACCCAGCCCCACCCCATCACACCAGATGTCCCCAGACCTATCCTGGTTTCCCCATTCCCACCAGGAGGTGGGTCTGGAGAGATTTAAGTCAACTGTAGTGTTGTGAGGGGGTCCCCTTCCCCTCTGCAGTGATTGCTGAGGCAATAGTACATCACAGCAACCTTATTTGTGTATGTGACATTAGGCTGCGAGGATTCCTGGGGGCAGCTTATTTGCTATAAAAAAGAACCTTCCAAATGGACAGAGGTGGGTCTCTTGTGACACCCAGGAGTGTGTCTCCCACCTGTGGCCACAGGGACAGAGCTGGCCTATGAGGGTGGCAGGGCCAACACAGAGAGGAACCTGGGTGCATGACGCCATTGTGAAACCACCAGGTAAAGCCATCCCAGAGCTGTCCTACCTCTGGACTGGCCAGTAACAAAGACCGCAGATCAAACCCAGAGAAGTAATCAAAGGGGGTCTGTTTATTCAAGTAACTGAAAACATGGAAAAGAGACAGCCTTCAGGCATGGCTGGACAGGAGTCTGGGGTGAGGCGGGAGCAGGGAAGGCTTCCTGGAGGAGGCAGGGAGAAGACCAGACTGGGCAGGGGAAGGACTGCAGAAAGAAGCCGGGTGAGGGGGTGCAGTATTGTGAGTGCCCCTGGGCCAGAGCCTGGGAGGGCTGGGGCTCACACCCAGGCCTGCCGCCCCCCACAAATCCTGCAGCACCCCCACACCCCAACCCTGCCGCCCCCAGGACGCAGCAGCTGAGGCTTGTGCTGGGGCTTCATGTGCTGGGAGAGATCAGCCCTATCTACCGCATCAGGAAGGTGGTCTGGCACCCCGAATACAAGCCAGTCCCTCATCTGGAGAATGACCTCGCGCTGCTAAAGGTGCTGCCAGTGGGAGGAATGGTAGTTCCAGGTCCCCTCCCCCTGGCTCCCCTCCCTTACTGTCCCCTTCCCCAGACTCACCTTCCCACTGCCCCTCCCGCTGTGTTCTCCTCCCCCAGCATCCCCTCACCTACTCACCTGCCTCTTCCTGTCCCTATAGCTGGACGGGAAGGTGAAGCCCAGCAGGACCATCCAGCCCCTGGCGTTGCCCCGAGGGCGCCAGGTGGTGGCCACAGGCACCCGGTGCAGCCTGGCCGGCTGGGGCCTGACCCACCAGCCTGGGAACCTGGCCAGGGTGCTGCAGGAGCTGGACGTGCATGTGTTGGACACCAGGATGTGCAACAACAGTCGGTTCTGGCACGGCAACATCAGCTCCCACATGATCTGCCTGGCAGCTGACTCCAAGAACCAGGCCCCCTGCAAGGTGCGGGTGCTGGGGGTGGGGGCGCCCAGGTGAGCCTGGCTCCCTCCCTTCCCTGGAGGTCCTGAAGCTGGGAAGGAGCAGGCGCCCACTTCTCAAGTGCAGAAACTGAGGCACGGAGAGACTAAGCAGTTTGCCCATGGTTACACAGCGGGTGGCAGAGCTAGGCTTTGAACTCCAGCACCTAGAAACATCAGGGCATAGACGGAGCATGTGCAAAGGCCCTGGGGCGGGAAGGGGTCACAGAGAGAGTTACCAGGCAAGAAAGGAACTGAGAAGGGACTAAAGGAGGTGGGGGAAGGGGATAGATGGGGGTCTCTGCCCTGGAATCAGCCTTCCATCCCCTCCCACTGGATAAGCGGCCCCCTTCATCAGGAGGTGACTGGTGCTCCATTGCCTCCACAGGGGGACTCAGGCGGGCCGGTGGTGTGCAAAAGAGGCCAAGTGGCTGGAATCCTGTCCTTCAGCTCTGAGAATTGCACCGACATCTTCAAACCCCCCGTGGCTGTCGCTGTGGCCCCCTACATGCCCTGGATCAAGAAGGTCCTCCGCCACAATGGCTCACCTCCCTCACCTTGACCCTCCAGAGGTGGCCCTGATTCTGTGTTCCAAGGGGCATCCTGCAGCAGGGCAGCCAGGGGCCTGGATGTATCAGGGGACCAATACACCATAATAATAAAACTGCTTGAGCCTCCTGCGGGCCTTGGGCCTCGGGTTTGCCACCTACAAAATGGGTGGCACTTTTCAGGCTGCATGGGAGGGCCAGCCGCGGCCAAGGCCCATGGGCACTGGGGGCCAAAGGGAGAAATGGAGAAAAGGCCCCCGAATCTCCTTCCTTATCTTTTTGACTTTGGTTCTGTGTTTAGTGGGCTTCTCTGCTGGCTCAGAATTTGCCTGCAATGTAGGAGACCCGGGTTCCATTCCTGGGCTGGGAAGGTCCCCTGGAGGAGGGCATGATAACCCACTCCAGTATTCTTGCTGGGAGAATCCCATGGACAGAAAAGCCTGGTGGGCTACAATCAATGGTGTCACAAGAGTCAGTCATGCCTTAGCAGCTAAACCATCAACCACCACCATCTTTCAGTTCAGTCACTCAGTTGTGTCCAACTCTTTGCAACCCCATGCACTGTAGCACACCAGGCTTCCCTGTCCATCACCAACTCCTGGAGCTTGCTCAAACTCACGTCCATCGAGTCAGTGATACAACCCTACCATCTCATCCTTTGTCATCCCCATCTCCTCCTGCCTTCAGTCTTTCCTAGCTGCTGCTGCTGCTGCTGCTGCTAAGTTACTTCAGTCGTGTCCGACTCTGTGCGACCCCACAGACGGCAGCCCACCAGGCTCCGCCGTCCCTGGGATTCTCCAGGCAAGAATACTGGAGTGGGTTGCCATTTCCTTCTCCAATGCACAAAAGTGAAAAGTGAAAGTGAAGTCGCTCAGTTGTGTCCGACTCTTAGCGACCCCATGGACTCCAGCCTACCAGGCTCCTCCATCCATGGGATTCTCCAGGCAAGAGTACCGGAGTGGGGTGCCATTGCCTTCTCCCTCTTTCCTAGCATCAGGGTCTTTTGCAATGAGTCAGTTCTTTGCATCAGGTGGCCAAAGTGTCAGAGCTTTAGCTCTGGCATCAGTCCTTCCAATGAATATTCAGGACTGATTTCCTTTAGGATTGACTGCTTTGATCTCCTTGCAGTCCAAGGGACTCTCAAGAGTCTTCTCCAACAGCACAGTTCAAAAGCATCAATACTTCAGCACTCAGCTTCCTTTATGGTCCAACTCTCACATCCATACATGACTACTGGAAAAACCACAGCTTTGACTATACAGACGTTTGTCAGCGAAGTAATGTCTCTGCTTTTGAATAGGCTGTCTAGGTTGGTCATAGCTTTTCTTCCAAGAAGCAAGCATCTTTTAATTTCATGACTGCAGTCACCATCTGCAGTGATTTTGGAGCCCAAGAAAATAGTCTGTCACTGTTTCCATTGTTTCCCCATCTATTTGCCAGGAAGTGATGGGACCCGATGCCATGATCTTAGTTTGTCTTTATTGAGATATAATTCACATGCCATGCAATTCACCCTTTTAAAGTGTGTAATTCAGGGGTTTTCAGTGCATTCCCAGGGTTGTGCATCCAGCACCTCTATCTAGTTCCAGAACTTTCCAGCACCCCAAAAGCAACACCACCTCCTCCCCAGCCCCTGACAACCAGGAACCCACTCTCTGTGTCTGTAGATCAGCCTGTTCTGGACGTTTCCCATCAGTGGAATCACACCCTTCGTGTCCTTCTGTGTCTGCTTCTCTCACTAAGCTCGTGTTCTCAGGGTCCCTCCACGTGGTAGCGAGTGTCAGGGCTTCTCTCTTCTTCAGAGCTGAGGGATGCCCCATGTGTGGAGGGACACGTGTGTGTATGTCTGCTCACCTGTCCATGGACACCTAGCTTGTTTCCACCATGGCTACTGTGGCCACGGGTGCCAAGGCATATGTGGATGTGTTTTTAGTTCTCCTGAGTGTGCTCTGATGAGGCAGAGAGAAATTGCTGGACCGTGTGGTGACAGACTCTGTGTGGAACAGTGTGAGAAAACTGCTATTTTCTGGTAGAATCTTCTGCTTTTATTATGAAAACGCTCAAACAGCCACACTGAAATAACCGCACACCAGACACCTAGGTGCCTGCCCCCCCCAGCCCCCCACCCCTACCCCTACCCAACTCCCACCACGCAGGTTTCTCCCAGGAGCAGCTGAAGTGCTTGCTTCTTCCTCCACTGTCCGTCTGTCCATCTGTCCATTTGGCTTTGTTGCTGGTGCATCTCATGGAGGTGGCAGCCTCCCCGAGGAGCCCCCAGACTGCCCTGGGGGGCCAAGGCTGGGTCGCAGGACTTACTCAGGCCCATCTCTCCCTCCCTCCCTCCCACACAAGGAAATACACATATCTTGATCAAGGGTTTGCTGCTCTGACAGCAAGACATGCACATGAGCAACCCAAGCCCTGTGGAATCTGCACCACCGACCCCAGAAGATCCCTCACTTCTTGCAGGCTTGTCTCGCTCAGGAGAGAAAATCATCTCTCCTCCTCCATCGAAACATTTTTCCCAGGAAGCAACGGTCTCTGGCAGCACCTTCCGTGCTCATCCAAGGGTGTTCTGAGCAGGAAAGGCCACTGGTCAGGCAGCCCAGAAGGTGAGTTTGCCCATCACAAGGCAATAGCTTTTCTCTTCTGGTGATGCGGCAGAATTTCCTGTCTTCTGAGCACTGTGAGTTCCAGGCCTCCTGCAAGGTGGTAAGACGCTTTGGGAAACGCTTATGTCTTTATTTCAGAGCCAGAGAAAAGGAAGGACAGAAAGGAGAAGGAATCTACTCAACTCATTTTTCTTTTTTAAATTGCTAAAGGTTCTTTTATCTGTCTTTTTTTTGGGGGGTGGGGTGGGGCGTGCCATGCAGCATGCAGGATTTCAGTTCTCCCATCAGGGATCAAACCCGTGTTCCCTGCATTGGGAGCGTGCAGTCTAGCCACTAGACAACCAGAGAAGTCCCTAGAACAGTTTTATATTTACAGAAAACAATGAAGAGAGTACCAAGTCTCCAAGTGTTCCTTCCCCTTCAGTTGACGAGATTCTTATTATGATGTGCCTGGTGCTCTGTCGTGTCTGACTCTTTATGACCCCATGGACTGTAGCCCACCAGGTTCCTCCATCCATGGAATTTCCCAGGCAAGAATACTGGAGTGGGTTACCATTTTCTCCTCCAGGGGATCTTCCCAATCCAGGTGTTAGGGGAAGCACACTGATTGAAACTGCCCAGCCTGGCCAGGCACCATAGTAACCATTTCCATCTGAGTTGTTTTACAACAGGAGGTCCTGGTAAGGAACATGGAACTAATAAGTCTCCACCAACCAGAAGAGTTTGGGAAAGGTCAAAACGAGACACCACATGTCCGACCACCTCCCAGAATCCTTCTATCTGGCATCCATCTTAGTTGAAGAAGGCGTGCACCACCAGGAAGGGCTCTGACTCAGAATGATTGGCTAAAGACAACCCGGAAAATAATCCCATCACCATAAAACCCGAGACTGCAAGCCACATGTCAGAGCTGTTCTGGGTTCCCTTACCCTACTGCTCTCCATTCGGGTGCCTTTCCCAATAAAATCTCTTGCTTTGTCAGCACATGTGTCTCCTCAGACAATTCATTTCCACATGTTAGACAAGAGTCCAGTTTCGGGCCCTGGAAGGGGTCCCCCTTCCTGAAACACAGGGATCAGATCAAACTCATGTCTCCTGCACTGGCAGGCAGATTCTTTACAATCTGAGCCACCAGGGAAGCTGTCACAATTAATGAACTAATCTTGGTATGTTATTATCAACCGAAGCCCATATTCACCTCTCCTTGGGTTCCCTGACATCCTCTCAGCCCCAGGACTTTTCAGGGTCCCCTGTGATGTTCAGGCCTCTCTGGGATCCCCCTGGGCTGTGCCTCTTTCAATGGCCTGGGAAGTCGGGGGTGGGGGCACAGGTCAGGGGTTTTGGAGAGCATCCTTCCACGGAGCTATTTTTTCTCTGATGTTTCTCTCAGGACTGGATAACCCAACCCAAGATTGATGGGTCTGCAGGGGCAAGTGCCTTGTTAACCTTTAACTGTTTATGGAGGTGTCACCTATATACAGAACACACCCAGGTCACAACAGCTGGTGATTTTCCACAAACCAAACTGCTGAATCCTGTCCTGGCACACGGCTCCTAAAACCCTCCTAATGAGCCTCTTTCAACCACCTGAGTTCACATCCAGGACAGGAGGGACCAGGCTAGAAGCCCTTTGTACCTAAAACTCTGGGACAAAGGGTTCCCTTTTCTCCACACCCTCTCCAGCATTTGTAATTCTTAGATATTTTAACAATGGTCATTCTGACTGGTGTGAGGTGATATTTCACTGTAGTTTTGATTTACATTTCTCTGATAATTAGTAATGTTGAGCATCTTTTCATGTACCTATTGACCATCTGTCTGTCTTCTTTGGAGAAATGTCTGTTTAGGTCTTCTTGTTTTTTTGATTAGTTTTTTTTTTTTTTCTTGATACTGAGCTTCATGAGCTGTTTGTATATTTTGGAGACTAATCCCTGTGGGTCACTTCATCTGCAAATATTTTCTCCCATCCTGTGGGCTCTCTTTTTGTTTTGTTGGTAGTTTCCTTTGCTGTGCAAAAGCTTTTAAGTTAAATTAGGTCCCATTTGTTTGCTGTAACAAATTGGTCAGACCCAGGGAGAGGGGTGGCAGGAACCATGACACACAGCTAGTTGGACGGTAAGAAGTTCAGGGGTCACAGAGGACTCGGGACTGGTATGAGAAGGGGACAGGGTTGTGGACTGAGCCCTTAAGCTGTGGGTTCTGCACTGACTCCAGGCAGAGAGGGTCAGAACTGAATTAAAACTGCATGATGGTGTCCTCTGGGCATTGGAGGATTGCTGGATGCTTGACAAATACCCCAGGCAAACAAAACACCACTGTACTCAGTGCCCAGGTCAACACAACAGGATCCCCCAAGCCTCCACCCCAGCAAGGTTCCTACCTCCAGGTTCCCATTCCTGAGGTGGGTCCTGTCTGCTGTACCCCCCAAGGTTTCTGGGCTGTGTCTAGTCCTCCCCTCAACACTGAGTGTGGCAGTGCTCCCACCTGGCCAAGTGTGGGGCGGAGGGAGAAGTGGGCCATCCATGCCATTCCATGGGGGTTCCATCACGCACCCCCTCACATCTATTCTCTCCCATAGACCAGGGGGTCTCACTGGGGGTGATTCTGCCCCAGAGACATCTGTGGTCCCCAGGACTTGGAAATCTGGCATTGAGCAGGTGGTGTGGCTCCACACCCTGCAATACCCAGGACATCCCACAGAGGGTGACCCCCCCATATCAGCAGTCCAGGGTGGGGGAGCCCCAATATGGATGGATGGATGTCGATTGTCTTCAAAGGTTTGGGACTTTGCAAGATGAATGCCATGCTTGCCCACCTGTAGAGGGAGAGGGCCAAGAGCCTGAGCCCATAGGACGCACCAGCCTTTCCTGTGTGCATTCTCTAGCCTGCAGAAAAGCTGAAGCCCCTGCAGAGAATAGCGACATTCCCACCTCCTGGGCCGACACGAATGGCCCTGTGCATGGTCCCTGCCTGTTCTGGATGTTTCCCATCAGTGGAATCACACCCTGCATGCCCTTCTGTGTCTGCTTCTCTCACTGAGCATCATGTTCTCAGGGTCCGTCCACGTGGTAGCAAGTGTCAGGGCTTCTCTTTCAGGGCTGAGGGATGCTCCGGGGTGTGGAGGGACCACGTGCTATCTGTCCCATTTATCCATCCATGGACACATGGGCTGTCCCTGTACCCTTGGCTGCTGTGGGTCCGTGCCTGCTCCGTCTGGCCACCACTATCCTGCAGTTGGCCTGAGGCATCAACAACCAAGGATGTAATATCCCTCAGTGATTTCGGACCTCCAAATGTGAACGAGGTTCCCAAAAGGGAAACAAGGCCTGCGACTCAGATCCAGGAGATGCCGCCAGCCCCTTTGGTGACTGCTGAGGAGCTGCAGGAGGGGGCATGTGAGAAATCAAAAGGACAGGATGCTGCCCCCAGGTAGCTGAGATGCATGAAAGGAATGATGTCAATAATCCCAGACTCTTGCATCTTCTCATATGGAGAAGAGCGAGCATTAAATTCCTTGAGGTATCTGATTTTCCTTAATTAACAGTAATCCTTTGAGGTGCTGACTGCCTGCCCCCATTGTGGCAAACTCCTATAATCCTGACTCCTTCCCTGGCCTCCTCCATGCTACCTGAGACGCTACCTCCCTGGCTTGAAGTCCTAACATTTGCACCAAATAAAATAACACAACTCTCTATTTTCAGGTGGTGACTACATTTTGTAGTTGACAGAGGAATTTCAGCACCGCACCCCCACCAGGGCCACGGGAGCTGTGGTTTTAGGGATCTCCATTGTCCTGGGCAGGGACTTGGAGTGACTCCAGCAGGACGGAGATCAGTGGAGGTGGGTAGTGTTTGGAAGCCCAGCACCCTGGTGGGAGGAAGCTTATCTGTCTCCACAGAGGTTCCTTCCCGTGCAGCTAGGCCCTACCCCACCCCCAGTGATGGGAGCCCAGGGGTTTCAAGGGTTGGGAGAGGGGGTGAGGCAGCTGCAGCAGGAGGCGCTGGGGGACTGAGGCACCACTGCCAGGTGGGCAGAGGGCTAGACCAGGGGCTCTGTTCTCAGCTGGACAGCTGGGGTGGGGGGAGGGACCCTGCAGAGAAAGACTTTCCTGAAACAAGCCCCACAAACAAGCCCCACACCCAGCCCTTGGAGCAGCAGCTGTATCTGTCCCAGAACCTGGGCCCAGATGGCAACAGGGCAGCTCGACACAGTCAGGCCCCGGCTGGCCCTGGAGCTGGGAACAACTGCCATGAAGGAAGGCTGAGGTCAGTCTTTGGGGTACTAGACTGCAGGGAGGATCCCACACGGACCTCAGAGGGGCCTATGGACCCCAGGCCCCTGCTTTGTTCCTAGGGTGAAGCTGGTGCCTGTCCTTACTCCAAAATGGTTCTGCAGGGAAAATGTGAGAGACACAGAGACAGAGAGATGGGGCACAGACAGAAAAAAGAGAGTGAAGAGACAGCAGACAGGGAGGGAGAGACAGAAATAGAGACACAGAGATGGAGAGATAGACAAAGAAAGATAAAGAGACAGAGAGACAGGGAGAGATGGAGAGACAGATAGAGAGACAGGGAGGGAGAGACAGAAGCAGGGGTGGGGGAGGCAAACGTGGCCAAAGTCTTGACTGGGAATCCAGGTAGCTGGGGGTGGGGAGTGCAGGGGTTGCTGTCCCCAGACTCCTCTGCCTTTTGAGGACGTCGCAAAACAAACCTGAGAAACAAAGACCCCTCTCCTTATTTCAGGATGACATATCAGCAAACAGGCCGAGGAAACCTGGAAACACCAGCACACCTTGAAGCTCGGCCCCCTTGCGGCCCGGGGAGGTCTTTCGTTGACAACAGCCTCCCAGGTGGTCAGGACAGGGCAAGCCATGACTGTGTAGGACAAGAGTCTGAATTACCTGCAATCTTGGCTGGGGAGGCTGGACCCACTCTCACTCTCAGAAGCTTTCATTTTTGCTTTGTCCTGCTTCACCCATGGGACTTGCCCCCTAGGAAAGATCACTAGCCCCGGGCCACCCCATCACAACCCCGGGTTCATTTGGGGTTGTCCTCTGTCACTTTTCCAGGGACGACAGAGGTGAGAGGACGGCGGTGCCTATAAACCTCCCCTTCATGTGTCCCCCTCCTCCCACACACACCGACCTTAAAGCCAGAGCCAGGCTGGCTTGTGGGGCGTGTCCAGGGCCAGGACTCACTCCTGCAGGGAGCCTCCCAGGCTCCCAGCCTGGTGTTCCCCCAAACTGGGCAGCCCATGGCACACTTGAGTCAACCCCAGCGCCAGAGGGATCAACCACCGGACCCCCTGTACCAGCTCCTGGAGCTGCTCAGACAAAGCATGACCAATTAGGCCATTCACACAGCAGAAACCATGCTCTTGGGAGGGTCCTTTCTGCCTCTTCTAGCTCCTGGGGGCTCCAGGCATCCTGGGCTTGTGGCCACATCACCCCAGCCTGTCCCTCCATCTTCACATGGCCTTTCCTTTTTTTTTTTTTTAAGATTTATTTATTTACTTTTATTTTTGGCCTTACTGGGTCTTCACTGCTTTACATAGGCTTTCTCTAGTTGCATCGAGTAGGGGCTACTCTCTGGTTGAGGTGGATTCTCTTGCTGCAGAACACAGGCTCTAGGCACATGGGCTTAGTTGCTCTGAGGCATGTGGAATATTCCCAGACCAGGGATTGAACCTGTATCTCCTCATTGGCAGGCGGACTCTTATCCACTGGACCCCCAGGGAAGCCCTTCTTCTTCTGTCTCCTCAAGGACACTGGTCATTGGATGCAGGGCCACTCTAACCCAGAATGACCTTATGTGAAGACCTTTAATTAACAGTTACATCCGCAAAGATGTTTTTCAAATAAGGCCCCATTCTCAGGTCTGGAAGCAACCACTGAACCCACTGTACCATCCTGTCCTCCCTAAATTCCACTCCTAACCTGCCCATACCCAGCCCCAGATCAGTCTAACAGCAGGACACGTCCCTCCCAGGGCTCCTGAGTACCCTGAGGATAAAATCCACACCCCAGCAGAGGGAGGGTTGGATTTCAAACCCCACCCTCACAGAAAAATGCACATAAATCCTTAAGCTGGACAGAGAGATGGGTGTGATAAATGATAACTCATCCTGCTTTCTCTCCCCTTATCTGTGAGTTTGAAAGGTTTTGTAGGAAAAAGTAGAAAGCAAACAAACCAAACTGCAAACAAAGCAAACTGGACAGAGGCTGGGGTCCCAAGTTGGGGGGCCCAGGGCCAGAACTCTGGGAGCGGCCAGGGCGACGTGGGAAGGAGCGAGGCAGTGACCTGGGAAGGCATGCCTGGCGGCAGCAGACACTGCCCAGGCAGGACTCAGGGCGGGAGCAGGGCCAGCGAGGCTGGAGCCAAGCCGTGGGGGAGGTGAGGGCTACAAGGCCCGAGGGTCAGTACGGCCAGGCCCCAGGGCGGGGTTTGGCGCTAGCTTCTCTCTATCTGGCTGAAGGTAGCGGAGGCCTGTCTGTGCACACTGCAGAGGTGGGGGGCTGCTCCCCTTGTCCTTCTGTTTGTGGGTCTCTGGGCCCCTCCCAGTGTGCCCTCAGGCCTCCAGAGGCCAGGGAAGAATGGGGATCCAGGGAGGATCTAACCCTCCCATGGCCAGTTAGGGGCACCGGCTGAGTGCCGACCAGAGCATGGCAGCAAGCCCAGGCCAGGCTGCCTGGCCCTGCCTGCACGCACGGCCAGCGAGGAGCACGAGGTGCCCAGGAGGGCAGAGAGTGACCAGGGGGCCAGGGGAGTTAGTTACAGAGGGTGACCAGACCGGCTGCTTTGACAGATGGGGTCAGAGTGAGGCAGGAGACAGACGGGCCCCAAGCTAGGTATTTACAGCTGGCCTTCTGTTCACACATCCCGGGGTAAGGAGATGAGCTCCAGGAGTCCATGCATCACCAGCCCCCTGATTACATTTCCTGAAGCAGGAGACAAACGGGCTCCAGGACAACATATTCATGACTGACTCCTTTCCATAAAAACCAACTAATGGAGGGCTTCCCTGGTGACTCAGTGGTAAAGAATCTGTCTGCCGGTGCAGGAGACAGGGGTTCAATCCCTGGTCTGGGAAGATCCCACATACCTCAGAGTGACTAAGCCCATGCACCGTAACTATTGAAGCCCATGTGCTCTGGAGCCCATGCTCCACAATAAAAGCAACTGCAATGAGAAGCTCGTGCAGCACAACTTGAGAGTAGCCGCCACTCCACACAACTAGAGAAAGCCCAAGCAGCGATGACGACCCAGTGAAGCCAAAAGTAATAAATGAAAATTAAAAAACATACACACAGCAACAGGGATGGGGTAAATAACCAGATAGCGGGCATTTTTATGGCAGGAACAGATTGGGGCTAGGCTGTTATTAATAAAGGGTCAGGAGGTCACACACTTCCCATCCTTGGAGCAAAGAAGACACTAGACATGGGCGAAACCTTCATGGGGTCAGAAAGGTAGGGGACGCCAGCCCATAATGAGTAGTTTGTTGTTCAGTCGCTAAGTCGTGTCCAACTCTTTGCAACCCCATGCCACCCCATGCAGCACACCAGGCTTCCCGTTCTTTACTGTCTTCTGGAGTGCTCAAGTTCATGTCCATTGAGTCGGTGATGCTATCTAACCATCTCATCCTCTGCTGTCCTGTACTCCTTTTGCCCTCAATCTTTCCCAGCTTCAGGGTCTTTTCCAATTGGTCATCTCTTCTCATCAGGTGGCCAAAGTATTGGAGTCCTGTTACCCCCTCCCATGAGCCTCTGCTATGAGATCCATCTTAACTGAGGGGTGCCTGTGCACCCAGGGGAGGGTCCAGAGGCAAATTAGCCAGGGGGTCAAAACAATACAATTGGCCAAAAAGAAGACAAAGACCTGGAAAACTGCACCCTTCCCTGACTCAGTCAGTAAAGAATCTGCCTGCAATGCAGGAGACCCAGGTTCAATCCCTGGGTCAGGAAGATTCCGTGGAGGAGGAAATAGCAACCCACTCCAGTATTCTTCCCCAGGAAATCCCACGGATAGAGGAGCCTGGTGGGCTACATTCTTTGGGGTCGCAAAGAGTTGGACATGACTGAGAGATTAACACTACTCATAAAGGAATTAAATACTTCCCAAAGGAATGACTCTCTCTCTGAATTTGCCCCTGCATCTTTCCACAGGGACTTTTATTTTCAATAAACTTTGGACTTTACTCTTTACCTTTTGCGTCCTGGTCAGGCAGGCAAGGACTCAGAACCCAGCCCCGCACTGCTGGCCCCTGTGGTCCAGCGGTTAGGTCTCCAGCTACTGCTCTCTGCCCTTACAGCTTCCGAGGTCCGGCATCACAAAGGGCCCATGGAATACAGGGCTGCAGTGAAATCTGAACTTCTGACAGACAACAGATCGTTTTTAATATAAGTATAAACCAGACAGTGCGTGGGATATACTTATACTGAATAATTCGTGATTTTTGGAAGATCTGAAATTCCAGTGTAACTCGGAGTCCTCTGTTTTTATTTGCTAAATCTGGCCACCTTTTCCGGGGTGATCCTGAAAAAACTCTTCTTGGAAGCAAAAGGGGACAGGGACCACCATCCTGAACTGGCAAAGAGGGGGTCCGGTGGGTGCAGGACAGCCAGGTCTGCAGGGAGCCGCTGCTTTGTTCGATTAACACAGAGCCTTCCTGGCAGCCCGGAGATCTCCCCAGCCCCACTCCGGGTGGGCAGGGGGCCCAGAGTTCTGTAGGGGCCTGGAGGTGCTTTGAGGCCAGCTGGCAGCCTGCCTCTTTCATCCAGCACGTCCATCTCCATACTGCTCCCTGCGGGCTCGCTGAGCCTGCCAGTCCCAGGCCCCAGCCCTGCTGGCCGCAGGAAGGGTCCTCGGCTCCCCTCCCTCACCGCCTCCATATCAGCAAGTCCAGGCTCCTCTACCACGCCCTTCCAGCCCAGGCTCTGTCAGCTGACCACCCCCACCTCCTTCGGCCCCAGCCAGCTACCCACCATCACTCCCCCGCACAAGGCTGCCCCGAGACTCACAGCTCAGCCCTTCCCTGGCTGCTGCCCCCTCCTCATTCATGGGTCACCTCCAACATCATCACCTCCAAGAGGCCTCCTGATCCACATCACCCCATTTTTTAATTGAGATGATTCACTTACCATACAATTCACCCATTCGAGCATAAAGGGTTTTGGTACATTCAGAGTTGAGCACACTTTACCGCAATTAATTCCAGAACTATCCATCACTCCACAAGGAAGCCCCGTCCCCACCAGCAGTCACTTCCCATCTCCTCCCCTAGCCCCTGACAACCAGGAACCTGCTCCCTGTCTGTGGATCGGCCTGTTCTGGACATTTCCCTTCAGTGGTATCACACCCTGTGTGTCCTTCTGTGTCTGCTTCTCTTACTGAGCATCGTGTTCTCAGGGTCCCTCCACGTGGTAGCGAGTTTTCAGTTCTCCTGGGCACACACCTAGGACTGGCATTGCTGGGTTAAGTTATCACTTCATCTCCTTTTGAGGAATGGAAGCACAGTTCGTTCCACCTCCTCATCAGCCCTGCACAGGGCTCCACTTTCCCTATCTCATTATTTCCTGACCTTATAGTGGCTGTGAAGTGGTGTCTCACTGTGGTTTCCACTTGCCCGCCCCTGAGCACCTTCTCATGTGTTTATGTTGTCTATTTAGGTGTCTTTTTTTGAAAGCTATGTTTTCAGATCCTCTATTTTGTAATTGGGTTATCTGTCTTCATTTAAACTTTTTAAAAAGTTGAGTTAAAAAAAAGTTGAGTTGTAAGTGTTCTTTATATATTCTAGGTACAAATCCCTTATCACATATATGCTTTACCAGTATTTCCTTCCATCAGGTGGATTGTCTTTTCACTTTCTACTTTGAAACAGAAAAGTTTTTAAGGGCTTTCCTGATGTGGCTCAGTGGTAAAGAATCTACCTACGGGTGCAGGAGAAATGGGTTTGATCCCTGATCCCTTATCCAGGAAAATCCCACATGTCTCAGGGCAACAAAACCCTGCACCACAACCACTGAGCCTGTGCTCTAGAGCCCAAGAGCTGCAAATACTGAAGCCAGCGTGCCCTAGAGCCCATGCACGGAGTCTTAACCACTGGACCACCAGGAAAGTCCCCCAAAGTTTTAATTTTGATGAATTCCAATATATCTAATTTTTTGTTGTTTTTGCTCGTGCTTTTGGTGACATTCATAAGAAATTACCTAATCCAAGGCCACAAAGACTATATACTATATACCCTGTTTTTTGTGTGTGTCATTTTGCAAAGTATTTGTTGTAAAACACGGGCATCTCAGGGTATGCAGTCCAGCCAAATACAGGACGACTAGTTACGTTCAATTCGGACAAATGATGATACTTTCCTTGCAAAGCAGTGTGCATACACTGCACTGAACACCTACACTACGAAATTACTCATCCTTCACCTGGAATTCAAATGTAACTGCTGTCGGGCTATTTGTATTTGCTAAATCTGGCAATCTCACCCCAGGGGACATAGCCTACCTGTTCACAGTGATCCTCATCGCCTCCGTCGCTGCTTTTTTTAGTTTTTTGCACTGGGGCAAAGTACACAGAAATTGAGCATTTTAACTACTTGGAGCGTAAATCAAGCCAGAAAGAGGTGAGACTCCTGGCCCAGCCTGCCAGGCCCCGCCCCGTTTCTTAGCAACGTAACCACGCCCCTGGACACAGAGCGTAGCTCACCCGGGTGATTACACGGCTCCGCCCACTCGGCTTCCTTAGAACGAATGAGTCGGCCGGGGCTGGAGTGTGCGTACATGCGTCCGTGCGCGTGCGCAGGTGGTAGGCGACTCACCGTGCACGCGCCCCGCCCGCAACGCTGCCTGCGTGCGCGCGCCCGGCGACTGTCGGGTTCTTATAGTGCCGCGGGCAGCGGTTGCGCGGGGACGGCTGGACGGCGGGATATGGCGGCCGGTCAGATCGCGGTGTTGGGGCTCGTGCTGCTGAGTGCCCAGGGTGGCTTCGGGGCAGGTCAGGACCTTGGGGTGGGGGCGCGAAGCCTGTCGGTGGTCCGAGCTGGCAGGGAGCAGCTCGCCTTCAGCTCAAGGGGAGATCCTGGCCTCTGCGAGAGGGGGACCCACGGCCTGGCGAGGGAGACCCCGGCCCGGGCGGGAGAGGAACCTCGGACCCGGGAGGGAGACCCCGCTTGGGGGAGGGTGGGAGACCCCAGGGGAGTAGAACCCGGCTTGTGGAGGGAGACCCAGGCCCGGGGAGGGGGGGTGGGGAGGGAGACTCCGGGCTGAAGCAGATCTGCGCGAGGCATCTTATGAAGAGCCTTCCCAGCTCGGAGAGCTGGAGCGTAGGGCGCAGGGGAACCCCTGGCGCCCAGACACTGGCTGTCATCCGGGAGGTGGGTGGGCTTTTGTCCCCAAGGGGACCTGCGGCTCCCCGGCACGTGACGGCCCCTGAGGCAGGCCGGCTTTTCGGCCGGAGGGATTGTCGCATTCTTGCCAGGATTTAGGTCCCATGTCTCTCTGATCGTGCACTCAACCCCTGGGGTCGCCGAAACACTTAAACCTTTGTGAGGAGGCCGACACTCCACCTCCTCCAGTTTTGTCCGATTTCAGGGCCCAGGAGGAGGTGGCGATGGTCCACCCTCCTATTTTTATCGGGATAGGAGTGGAGGCACCGGCCGGGAGGGGAGGTGTTCCAAGGTCACCGTGAGCCACCCGACTCAGAGCAGGAAGTGTGGGGGGCCCAGACGTCTGTTTTTTACAGACTCTTCAACACGAGGCTCTGTTTGCCAAGCTTCCTTAAGGTAGAGGCAGCCTGTTTGGTGGGCAGGTCGGATTTAGAGAATGCTCGCCTGAAAATACATTAAGGCATGCCTTTCCTGGAGAAAACCCCACAGACTCTTTGCCTGAAAGACAGATTTTTTTTTTTTTTCTTGTGTGGATCGAGGCTTCACAGTTGGTTCTGGGTTAACGATTTATACTGACCGGCACACGGAGAACAAAGTGCAAACCAACAGGGTCTGGGTCTCTTCCCCAGGGGAGGCGGGAACAGGTGGGCTCTGAGCAGGGCGCCAGCTGCCTTAGGGTGTGGAAGGGTCTGCATTTTGGGGAAGCTTCCCCTGGTTGCTCCTGACCCACTTTAAGATCCAAGATCTCAGTCCACCTCTTTCCTCTTCCTTATAATCAAAGTGGCCCTTTATTGACCACCTCTGGGTGAGGCCCTGGCAGCTAGCGCCCTCCAGGTGCAGGCCTCGCTGGCCAGTGGGGCAGGAGGCCCTTTGTGGCCCTCTGTAGAGGGCCATTCCTCCGGCGGTCCATCACCCTTCCCTGTGGACTGCTCGCGTGCTCGTGCGCACGCACACACACACACACACACATGTGTACTGGGTGGGGGGTGGGGTGGTCAGGACTGGTCAGTCCTGGGGCAGTGTCTGCCTCATCCTCCGTTTTCACTTTCCACCTTTTCCAGGGACTCTGGCAGAGACCGAAAAGTCTGGGTCCCATGTCCTTTTTCTGCCCGGGGTGAGGGCGTTCGTGGAAGTCTTTGCCTCTCCTGGCCAGGTCAGCCAGAAACTTGCCTCAGGGGCCTCTTCGGCCCTTCTGTCACCTGAGGCCCCAGGACAGTGTTCCTGCTGGGAGGGACCTGCCGTCCAGATGTGCAGGGTCCCCTGGTCCTGGCACAGCTGGTGGGCAGGCAGGGGCTTGCTCGCTGGTCCCTGTCTGGGTCTTGAGCGAAGGACTGGCCCCTCGCCAGCACAGTGGAGGGGTGAGCAGCCCAGGCTGGCCTTCCAGAGGTGGTCTCCTGTCTGCCTCGTCCCAGGAGCTCCCTCTGGGCTGTGTACCAAGGCCTGCCTGGCCCTGCGCCCGGCCCGGCTGCTGAGTGGGCACGGAGGAGGGGTGGCTGTTTTTAGATGAAGGTGACTTTACTTGAGAACGTGGGTTGCAGTCACATGGCCAGGAAAGGAGGAGGGTCAGGCGCCCTCCCTTCCTGGGCTCTGCTGCTTCTTGCCGGGGTCCCTGTGAGTCCTGGGGGTGCTGCCCGGGCCTCCTGGTGCTGGACTGGCTGGGGGTCAGGCTTGCTTTTCCCGTCAGTGCTTCCTGAGGGGCACTGGGAGGCGTCCTTCCTCGTGGCCCTGTCCTGGTGACTGTCAGTGTCGCAGGTGTCACATCCTTCGTGGTGGCCTTGGGTGGCTGCATCCACTGCACCCCACACACACACACGCACAGGAGGGACCCAGCCCTGCTGATGGGCAACCGGGATGGGGCAGATCACTCGAGGGGGTAGGATGACTCCCTTGCTGTGTGCAGCCCTCTGACCAAGCTTGGGGTGTTGGCCTGCAGGGCCTCAGCTGGGGAGACTCTCCTGGTTGATTCTGGCCCCACTGGCTCCTGTAGACGCCCTGGGTGAGGCTGGGGCCCTGCCTCTGCCCCTCTGAAAGCTGAGGCCTCACCTTGCTGCCACCTGGAGGTGGCCTAGGGCACTTCTTTTCTCACTCAGGAGGCAGGGTGGGGCCTGTATAATACCTGCCTGAGCTCCTTCCTAGCACCCTTGAGTCCGAGGGCCTTCTCTGGGAGAATGGGGACTGCCAGCCTCACTTCCTGCCCTGACTCACCTCCCAGCTCTGCACAGAGCTGCTGGTTTTGCAATCTTGGGAAATCTTGACAGAGAAACGGGTGACTGGAGGCAAGCCTTCGAAAGTGGCGCAGAGGTGGTATCCAGCCTCACACCCCTGTTCCTGTCACCACCTAGCCTGGGGGCTGAGTTGCCTGTGGGCTGCCCTGGGTGGTTAGACTTGAAGGTGGGCCTGTCCCTGGGCCTTGTGGCCTTCCAGGCGCATTCTCCTACACAATCTGTGTGCGCACATGTGCAGGTGCTGCTGTGGGAGAGTCCCGGGGCAAGGGCACCCAGAGCTGCCAAGGGGCCTCCTTTGCTTCAAGTCCTGCTGGCCTGTATTCTGAAACACCCTGTCCTCTTTTAAAGAAAGCCAGCAGGTGGTTGGAGGTGGGGCAGTGAGGACTGGCGCTCAGAAAGAGACCCCACCGGGCCGTCCAGTGTCTTGTCCACGGGCTTCCTTGGGTCTCCCTCCTCCACCTGAAGGAAGCTGGTGTCCCCCGAACCAGAACTAGAGCTGGGGTCTGGATCAGCTTGCGGCCAGCCCACCCAGGACCTAAAGCCGAAGGCAGCCCAGCTGTGAAGTCTGTCCTGGGATTCAAGCCTCAAGCCTGGACACTGGGGCGATGCCCAGCAGCCATTCCACTTCGTTCCACCCAGTCTCCTGGGTGGCTGGGAGTCAGTGTTGACAGAAGTGGGGAGTGGGGGCTGAGCAGGTTGTGCTCTTAGGATGGCCCCTGGTTGGGGTATTGGGCATCAGTTGGAGTTTTCACCATCTCCAATCACTCCACCAGCTTCTAATGCTTTGTCTGTGCTGTCAGATGGCACTGTGACCCCATTGAGGAAGCAGGAGTCCGGATGGCGGCCTGGGCTGCTTTCTGGCTGGCTGAGCTGTCCCAGTGCAGCCCTGGGCTGTGCTTTATGCCAGAGACCCCTGGGCTGGCTTATTCTGCGCATCCACCCTGGGAGTATGGCCTTCCCCAAGGGACACCTCGGGGGTGTGTGTGTGGGTGATGGTTCCAGAGAAACAGACACCTCCTGGTGGATGACCTGGCAGCCAGCTTTATTACAAAGTCCACTGTCCCCAGGCACAGTGAGAGCCCTGTTCAGCCACGGATCCCAGGGGGCTGACGGGAGTGTCCCCGGGACGCCTGCTCCCAGTGCTGGGAAAGGGCTGTGGTGTGGACATGGCTGAAGGTCAGCACCTGGAGGCACAGCCCGACCCCCAAGAGGGGTTCTCTTCTGGTCTGCCTCCTGGCTCCTCCCTGAATGCCTGGAGGTCTGGAGTGTCCTGCCTTGGTCACTGCAGAGGGACCTTCCCTAGCTCAAGCCCAGTTCCCCTCTCCAGAACCATCCACCTGCTTCTGACCATCTGGTTCTAAGTGGCTTCGCATTTTGGTTCCTAAAGAGAAGGTCGTAACAAATGGGGAGGTTTGCCTGGCTGGAAACGAAGTGGAATGGCTGCTGGGCATCGCCCCAGTGTCCAGGCAGGACACTCTGCATGGAGGCTTGGTGGCAGGTGTGGCCTCCTGGAAGGCAGGCACATCCAGCTGGGCTGCTGCAGCACCATGGCCTGAGCACACCTGACCCTCATGGTGGCCTTGCCTTGGTTGGGGGAGAGGGGAGTATACCAGGCCGCCCAGAGGGGGCAGACCCAGCACTCACTGTCCTGGTCCTTATTCTGGCATGAGGTGGGTGCTGCTGCTCCCCCCAGACCTGCGGCCCGGCCAGTGAAGACCATTCTCCCAGAGTCCCGCCCCAGATCCCAGGGGAGGACCTTCCAAAGCCCTTGTGCTTCTGGACTCTGGGGACTAGCCCTGGCCTCCCTTCCCCTGTGGAGGGGGCTGGGGCCCATGGCAGACTGACACCATGGGTTCTCCTGACGGATGGATTTTCCTGATGCCTTTCACATCTCTCCTTGGCTCCGTAGGGAGCAGGATCTGGACGAACATAGACAATGATGGCTCCAAAACACGACTCACCTGTGCCTTGAATCACAGTGCCACTGAGATTGTGGGCCACCGCTGGGTGAAGGGGGGCAAGGTGCTGAAGGAGGACGCCCTGCCTGACCTGAAGACGGAGTATGAGTAAGTGGGGCCACCATACAGATGGGTGTGGAGATGGCTGAGGCCCAGGATCCAGGGAAGTTCCCGGGCTGCCAGACTCCACCACCTTCAAGAACCTTCCTGCTTCCTGTGGATTGGGTTACCCCACTCCTGGCTCTCTGGGCCCTGCGACCCACAGGGAGCAGCTCCAGAAGCTGCCATGGGCTTGGACTGCAGCCAGGCCGGGGCTCCTGGGTGTGGTCCCTCCTCCCCGGGAACCTGCCCACTTCACCCTGCTCCCTGCATCCGCTTGCAGGGTGGACTCAGAAGACCGCTCAGGCCAGTACTCCTGCATCTTCCTTCCGGAGCACGCGGGCCGCACCGATCTGGAAGTGAAGGGTAGGCTCCAAGGGGAGTGGGGGCAGGCGCAGATCCCACCTTGGGGGCTGGGGCAGGGCAGCTCCACCACCATCTCTGGCTGGGGGTCAGGCTCCAGACTGCCCTCTTCCCCGCAGGACCCCCCAGCATCAAGGCCGTGAAGAAGTCAGAGCACGCCACGGAGGGGGAGACTGTGATCCTGGTCTGCAAATCGGACTCCTTCCCGCCAGTCACCAACTGGCTGTGGTACAAGGAAAGCGAATCTGGGGACCAGGTCATCACCAACAGCACCCAGAGCAAGTTCTTCGTGGTCTCCTCAGAGAGCCGCACAGAGCTGCACATCCCCAACGTGGACCTGAAGGAGGACCCCGGCAAGTACGTGTGCAACGGCACCAACTTGGAGGGCACCAGCCAGGCAGCCATCACGTTGCGCGTGCGCAACCGCTTTGCTGCCCTCTGGCCCTTCCTGGGCATCGTGGCCGAGGTGCTTGTGCTGGTCACCATCATCTTCATCTACGAGAAGAAGCGGAAGCCAGACGAGGTCCTGGATGGTGAGCCGGTGCCACAGTCTTCCACTCCCTCCTGGGTGGGGGACCCTGGGCCTCTCGGCGGGGATGCGCTCCCTTCCCTGGCAGGGAGTCTTCCAGCCCATGAGACCTGACCTCTCCTCTCCTCCTCACTGGGCTGCCTGGTGGGGCATCCGGGGCCGGGCACCTGCCTGCAGGGGTGCTCCAGGGTACCAGACCCACCAAGACCCTAGACAGCCCATGTGAGGGTGCCTGTCCCAGGGGCGGCTGAGGGCAGAGTGCTGTAGGTCAGGGCCACCCAGTGAGGGGTCTGGTGTGGGGAACCCCTGACGCCTGCCCCTTCTCTTGCATGTGGCTGCCTCTGCTCTGCTCAGATGAAGACATAGGCTCTGCTCCATTGTAAGTCCCCTGCTGGGGAGTGGGTGGGTGGGGGAGGGGCTGGGACCCCGATCCACCGGGAGGGGGTGCAGGGGTGAAGGAGTGGGGACTCCCAGTCTCGTCTTCCTGAGGACTCCTCTGCCCCTAGGAAAAGCAGTGGGAACCCCTTGAATGACAAAGACAAAGACAAGAATGTTCGCCAGAGGAACTCCAGCTGAGAGGTGAAGGGGAGGGGAGGGCATGGCAGGGGGCGGCGGGGGGCTGCTCCCGGGCTTGTCTGAGTCCCCACTTCCCGGGCTGGTCCGAGTCCCCTCTTCCCGCAGGACCAGGATGAGTCTACAGGCAGCGCAGAGAACAACCCCACGCTCTTCCCTCTCTGAAAACCCCCCAGCGAAAGCAGACCGTGTTGTACATTCAGACTACACATTTTGTCTCCTTTTTTAAAAACTGAAGTAGGATTTTCTCTGTGTAGAATTCTGTTCCTTAGGAGCTTTGCTTTTCTTGTTTAAACATCTCGTGAGCACCCCAGACCTCATGAGGTTTGTGTAAGGCTCCTGCTGCACCTCCTACCCCACTGGTCCCCTGGGCTGTTGGTGTCCTGATGTATTCACAGGGCAGGGGTGAAGGCTCCTGCCCCAGGTCCATCTCTGAGGCTGCTGGGCTGGGCTGGGCTGGAGCCAGGTCCCTGCCCTTTGTGGAAGGTCACAGGAAGGTCCCAGGCTGTGTGCCGTGCCAAGCGTCCTGCCGTGTGGAGCCAGTGTTGTCAGGTCACTGCAGGTCTGACCACATGGAAGCCTTAAGCACATCCCCCTCACCAATGCCCCATCTGCACACACAAGAGGAAGGTAGTCTGGCCGACAGTCTCAGAGCCGCTGTGCTGGGCCTGAGCCCCACTCCCTACCATCCTGCTCACAATAAAGTCTGACCCTCGTCCTCTGTCCTCTGTTGTGTGTCTTTGCTGGGCCTGGGACTCACCAGGAGAGCTCGGGAGATGGGGAGGTTTAGCTGGTGAGGCTGAGACTAGAGCATGGCAGGAATGCTGGGGGCCAGGTGAGGGGGAAAGGTGGGAAGGGATAGGAGGAGCCCTGCAGCAGAATTGAAGACACCCGCTGGCTCTTCAGGCAGCAGCCCTTCTAATAAGCCTGTTTATGTCCTTCGAAGGGAACCTGGGCAAAACCAAGGCATCCTTCCCATAGGGCCCCCAGGTCGGGCAGCTCTCACACCAGCTGCCAGGTACCCCCCTCCTGGGCAAAGCAGTTCCTGTGTCTTGGGTGGGCCTCACTCAAGCTGGAAGTCTGTCCAGGAGGCATAGCGGGTAGGGGTGGGGGACTCAAGGAAGGGCAGGGCCAATGCCCTGAGACCCTCCAAGGGAGAAGAGAGTTGCCTGCTTGCCCATCCTGTACCCCAATAGCTGGACCAAATGGGGATGGGGCCAAACCCTGGTCTTGGGGAGCCTAAGCCCCAGGGTTGTGTGGTCCCCCAGGTGCCCTCTGGAGGCCTGCAGACCTTCAGGTCTGGATGAGGGGCCCGGACCCCTGCTTTTCCGGAGAGGCAGGGGTCTCAGTGTTGGGCTGGCTTTTCCCATATTTCCAGAGAAGCCAGAGATCTGGTGGTAGTGGTTTAGTCGCTAAGTCGTGTCCAACTCTTGCGACCCCACAGACTAGCCTGCCAGGCTCATCTGTCAATGGGATTCTCCAGGCAAGAATACTGGAGTGGGTTGCCATTTCCTCCAGGGGATCTTCCTGACCCAGGGATTGAACCCAGGTCTCCTGCATTGCAGGTAGACTGTTTACCAACTGAGCTACAAGGGAAGCATTTTTCAACACTGGCAAAAATTCCCTACATACCATGTGGATAAATTAGGCCCGCTGGCCACCAGTTTGAGGCCTGGTAGGTTCTGAGGTAGAATGGACATGCCTCTGCTCAGCAGATCCCACTGCACCAGGCTGCTGACCAGGTGTGTCACAAAGTCACCTGCTGCTCTGGTTCCTCTGAGCGCCCGTGGAGTGAGTAGGGGCACTTTACAGGTACTTTGCACCCCACAGCCTAGAGAAGATGCCCTCATTCACAGCAACTGAGGCCACTGGTTCCAGAAAACCAAGGGGCTGGGGCAGAAGGGCTGCTGCTGGCCAACCATTCCCTCCAGCCACCACCAGAGGGCACCTAGTGCACACCCCTGAGGGTACTGGTTCCCGGGAAGTCAGAGAATCGTGTCTAGAGGCTTTCGGTTGCCCTACCTGGTCCCAAGTGCCCCCTTGCTGGACACACTGGGCTCTGGGCCCCGGGCACCCACCACTTCAACTTCTCTGGACATCCCTACTGGGCAGTGTGGTCAGCACTGATGCACCTGAGGCTGGGTGTTCCTCCAGCACAGAGGAAGTGATGACAAGGCTGGACCTTCTGGGGGTGCTGCCGAGGCTGGGGCTCAATATTGGTATGGAGGGGGCATGGGTAGAGGTTCCCTTGCTTGGGGCCTGTAACCCCAGACCCCTGGGGCTCCACCCATTCTGCCAAACCCCTTTTTTGTTGTGCCTCGGGCACCCGCACAGCAGCTTGGGGTTCAGGAGGCAGTGCTGGTTTCTTCATCCAAAGTGTGCATCTTTCCCCAGGCAGCACCTTGGGGGACAGAGTGGTGGTCCATGTGGTGTGGGGAGGGGACCAGTTCCAAGATAGGCCACTGCTCGCAGGGCCGGGCCGTGGGGCACAGACACACGGCTCCGCGTGTCTCCTTCACCAAGTGTTCCTGGCTGTTCCTGGAGCACGTGTTTGGTGAGTGTGGCAGTCTGCGGCTCCTGTGCCACAGGGGCTTCCTCAGTTCCCCCCAAGGGGATGTCACAACCGTGTCCCAAGATCCAGGGAGACTGTCTGCGGCAAACGCCTGGAGGCTCACGACCTGGGTCTGTCTTGAGGTCCAGTGGCTGAGGCCGGGGCAGGACTGGGTGTGCCTTCCCTCTGGGCCACAGCCCCAGCTGCCCACCCCGTCCCTGGGCCCACCGCCCCTGGAGGCACCCCAATGTACCACGGCAGTGGGCAGTAAAAGACGGACTGAGGGGTCTCTCCCAGCAGCAAAGGGAAGAGCTGAGAAGGAACAGCCCAAGGTGTGGGGGTCCTCAGACCCCGGTCCCCCTGTGTCCTTGTGCCCTCACCAGGCAGTTCTGGGGCTCTGTAGGGAAAGGAAATTCCAGGCCAACAGAGGACCCGCCCTCGCTGTGCAGGTGCCAGGACTCAGACCTGGGCAAGGGGCACTCTGCTTAACTAAGGCCATGGGCCAGGCAGGGCCTGACAATGGCATTCATGCGGGCACCCCCGACCAAGAGTCTTCCTCCTCCTCCAAAGTCAGCGGTGCATGTGGGCGCTAGGCCGCCATGCAAGGCTGAGGAGTTGTTTGGTATTTCCCTTGAACTTAAACTCTGGGCCCCTCTCTCGCTGGTCCCCGGCCTGCCAAGACCCTGGCCTAGTCTCAGCTCCTTGGCCTAAAGCTGTTTTTCACTCAGAGGGTCCCCAGACTGTAGGCTCCATGACTTCAAACCTGGCTCTGGCCCGACTGAGCAGGAAGTGTGGGTGGTGTGCTGAGGAGGTGCTGAGAATCTGTGGCAGGGGGCTGGACAGCCAGATTTCAGGACAAAGGCTCCAGGCCCCGCCTGCTGGAGGCCCCCGGGCCCAGAACGCGATGCCGATGAGGAAGAGGCAGAGACACAGGGTGGCAAGAACTGGGCTTTCCTTCCACACAGTGGGGGTCCAGCAGTTAGGACAACAGACTATTAAGAGTTTTATTCCATCTGCACTGTCTGGTCTCCACCCCCACCATCTCTGTGTGCTCATCTACACCTCCCACCCCCTGGGGCCTCAGTGTCCCTTCTCCTCCACCAGCCAGGCATCACGTTGCCCAAGGACCTTTGCATAGGCGGTGCTGTCTGCTGGACCCTCTTCCCACAGACATCCACAAGGCCCCATCCCTTCTGTCGGGTCCTGGCTTGGCTTCGGACACCACCCCTAACATCTCCTCATCCCCTGTCCTGGCTCAGGCTGAGCTCTGAAGGATACAACCATGTCTGCTAACATCACACCTGCCATGCTGACTGTAGCCTCCGCTCGACTGTCACCTACCAGGGTAGGGATGGCCTGTTAGGTTCACTTCTGAATCCCAGCCCCTGATCAAGTGCCTAATAAGTATTCATTGAATGAAGGAATGAATGATGCTAAGAACACTCTGGCTTGGGCAAGTGGTAAGAGTGGGAGGGAGGGACAGGGAGCCGGATGGTGGCCTGGCTCAGGGTGGAGCCCGTGGGTTGGGGAGGGGTCTGTAGGAGAGGGGTTGGGACCCTGTTCCTCTGTGACTCACAGGTCCCTGGTGGCAGGGTGCCGTTGTGCCCCTCCAATGTCCAGTGGGTCCTTGGGCTGAGCTGTGGGCCTGCCTCCTCCCTGCTCTCAGCCCAGAGCCCCAGGGCTCTGGCGGTCTGCCCAGACTGACATCTTCCCAGGGTGAGCATGAAAGATCCCCCTTCAGCCAGAACACACATCTGCCCAGGGCGGGCGGCAGCCTGGCACTGCAACTCCATGGCTGCCCAGCCCCTCTCTCACAGACTCAGGACAGACGGCAGCCCAGCCCCTCTCTCACAGACTCAGGACAGACGGCAGCCCAGCCTTTCCGCCCATCTGGCTGCAGGTCTGGCTGAGGGCACAGCAGAGATGGCCCCCTGGAAGGCCCCTTGGGGCCCAGAACAGTCTAGAGGGTGCCTGAGATGGCCCAGTTCAGCCCACCCACTGTCCACATGGGCCCATCCCTCAATCAATGTTGAGTACCACCTACTGTGTGCACTGTCAGGGCCCTCTCCAACCTCACCATCCTGGTCCTGACATCCAGGTGGATGGAGGCTCCCAATATGATATCAAGTCTGAAAGCACTCAGAAGGCCCGATGGTCTTTGGAGGCCGAGGTCCCCCACCCTCCCCCACTTCTCCAGGCCCTTCCTAATCTCTGCTCTCTGTCTGTCCATCAGAAAGCTCTGGTTGAGCTGGGGTGTGGACTGGAGGCCAGGAGGAGCCCCAGGGTTGTGGCCTATGTTACCTAATGCCAGGAGTCACCCCCACCCCCAGCCTGGCTACAGCCCCCAAAGCAGAGCCTCAGGTGTTTTCCCAGATCTGGGGACCCAGAGTTGAGGGGCCGGCTGGGGCCTGAGCCCAAGAGGCAGAGAAAGGAGGCAGCCCAGTGGGGATCACATGCGACCATCTGGTGAGAAAGGGTGGCAGACCCTGGGTTCCCCTGTGATTCTGGGTAACTTCCCACTTTAAAGTCCACCTGCCTTTTGGGAGATCCCACTTCTCACTGTTTGAAAGTGGGATCCACAGCATCCTTGGGTGGTTCTTCCTCTTGGCCTCATCCTGCCCAGTTCAGCCTCAGTTTCCTCATATGCGGGAGGTGGTGGTGAGGCAGGGCGGCCACCGTGGAACCCGGAGACTCCTGGCCTGACCGCTCTTTGCCCCTCCCCCTCCACAGATTCTTAAGGGTCCTTGTGGAGGGGCTCAAGTGACAAGGCAAGGAAGGGCTCTTGTGGCCTTTTATTATGGAAATTCTCAAACCTACAGAAAGGAGGGAGGCTGTCGCGGGGGCGGGTGGGGGGGCGGCTCCATTTCTCCGAGCCCCAGCGTCAGTGGTTCCCGCCCCGCTCTGCCCTCTGGAGAGAGGAGAACCGAAGCGCCAGGAGAAGGCCCCTCGCCAAGGTCGCGCGCCAAGGCCTCAGCTCCGCGGCTGGGCTCGGTGACCTTGGACGCGTCCTTCCGTTTCGCGGGCCTCAGTTTCCCCTTCTGGGACTCAGCTTGATCGGGTCTCCGAGGTCTTGAGCCACGTGACCTTGGACTGTCCCCGACCCGGCGGCCTCAGTTTCCCGGGCGCAGGACGGGGAGGGGCGCGCCGGGAGTGGGCGCGGTCAGAGGAGGGGCTCCCACCCCCGCCCCTCCCCCGCGACCGTGGCTCCGCCCCCCGCGGCTCCGCCCCGCCCTACCCCCGCCTTCCCCCCTCCCTTGGGCTCCGGCCGGCGGCGGCGGCGGCGGCGGCTCCGCTCCGCACTGCCCGGCGCCGCCTCGCCATGGACGCGCGCGGGGGCGGCGGGCGGCCCGGGGAGAGCCCGGGCGCGACCCCCGCGCCGGGGCCGCCGCCGCCGCCGCCGCCCGCGGCCCCCCAGCAGCAGCCGCCGCCGCCGCCACCACCCGCGCCCCCTCCGGGGCTCGGACCGGCGCCCCCTCAGCAGGCGCCCCGGACCGAGGCGGCGCCCCCGGAGGCAGCAGATGAGAGCGGCCCGCGGGCCCGGCTCCGCAGCCGAGACAGCTCTTGCGGCCGCCCGGGCACCCCGGGCGCCGCGAGCACGGCCAAGGGCAGCCCGAACGGCGAGTGCGGGCGCGGCGAGCCGCAGTGCAGCCCCGCGGGGTCCGAGGGCCCGGCGCGGGGTCCCAAGGTGTCGTTCTCGTGCCGCGGGGCAGCCCCGGGGCCCGGGCCGGGCTCGGGCGCCGGGCCCGGGCCGGCGGACGAGGCGGGCAGCGAGGAGGCGGGCCCGGCGGGGGAGTCGCGCGGCAGCCAGGCCAGCTTCATGCAGCGCCAGTTCGGCGCGCTCCTGCAGCCGGGCGTCAACAAGTTCTCGTTGCGGATGTTCGGCAGTCAGAAGGCCGTGGAGCGCGAGCAGGAGCGCGTTAAGTCAGCGGGGGCCTGGATCATCCACCCTTACAGCGACTTCAGGTACTGTCGCTCGGAGGGCCAGCTGGCCTGCGCGGAGGGGCACAACGAGCGGACGCGCGCGGAGGCCGTCCTGGGAGCGCTTTGGAAGGGCGGGGCGGTGCGCCCCACGGGTGACCTCGGGCCCCCCTCAGTGACCTCGGGAGAGTCTGGGACCCGCCCCAGAAGGACCTGGGCGTCAAAGGCGCCGCCCTTGGAGGGGCGCTGGGAGTTGCACGCAGGCTCGTGCCATGACCCTGGCGCGCCCCCTCCCACGCAACCTGACATTCTCCGCCCTTCGAGTGGGCGCACGTCACGGGCCGCAGGACCAGGGTCTGAGCGCAGAGGGGCGGAGAGGACGAATAGAGGGGAACGTGGGCGCCAGGGAGGCGGAGGAGCGGAAGGAAGGAGGAAGGAAGGGCGCCCAGGAAGGACGCGCCCCGTAGAGGCTGGCGGAGAAAGGGTTAAGCGGACACGCCGGATCCCACGGTCTCCACCTGCGCCCCACGCCGCAGAGAGGCGCGCCCCGGGTCCCTGGGCCTGGGTGTTGCGCGAGGAGTGGATGCTGAGCGTGCTGGTATCCCACGGCCGTGTCTTCTCAGCCTTATCAGCTCTGGAGGCCGGGTGGCGTGCCCAGGTGTCGGTGGTTGGGTTGTCGATGTGGAGCCGGCTGGTGCGTGGAAAGGCTCAGAGCGAGGCTGGAGCAGGGTCATGCCGCGTTTGTTTGCAGTTCCGTTCCTGGGCGTGCGCTGTGTGGCCTGCGAGTGAGAACGATGCCTGTCACTGCAGTCCGTGTGTGTGATCAAGAGCATGTGACTGCGGGGGACGGGGGTCCTGGGGGCGCGGGCCGAGCGCTCTGGGGGGTGTGTCTGCACGGCAGATCGCGGCTGTATGTTGGGGAGAGATGGTGTGTGTGTGTGTGTGTGTGTGTGTGTGTGTGTGTGTGTGTGTGAGATGATGTGTCCCTGACTGGAGTGTGTGAGCTAGGGTGCACAGGGTCTGTGTGCCCCACTCCGCTCGCCTACTGGCTGTGGCTCCCAGGGAGGATGCGGTTTCAGCACCACGGACAGCAGTCCGGAGGCCTGCGGGTCCTCTCCTTCCGCGGGTCTCCGGTCTCCCCTCTTCTGGAGTCGGAGGTCTTTTGCTCCTGGACCCCCAGAGCTGGGAAAGGGGGCTGCGGGACTCTCCCTTTCTCTGGACGGCTGGGGAAACGGAGGCCCAGGGACACAAGTCAGGGGTAGAGGCTGGAGGAAAGTCCATGATTCCAGCTCCTCACCCTTCAGACCCTCCTGGGAGGTGAGTGCAGCCTTGACTAGAGGTTTGGGTTTGGGGAGAGGCCAGGGGCAGAGGTCTCAGGGTCACGTTCTGATGGGGTGGCGGGGGGCGGTGGGGGGGCCTCTGGATGGTCCTGACCTGCCTGGGGGCTTTGCATCCTTCTGTAGATGGTTCTGGTCTGTGAAATGGGGATGGACTTGACTTCCAGGGCTCTCTGGCCCACCTGGTCCCCCTGTGAACCGGGGGCTAACACCAGCTGGCTGGAAAGCGATATGGGGGACATGTGGGCACCGGGAGGTAGCTGCAGAAAGTAGTCATTCCCCTGTCCCCTCCAGCACGTCTGTTTGCAGCTTCCCCAGGGCAGTGGGTAGCCCAAGCTTCCTCTCAGCTGCAGAAGGGATGGTGGTGCTGGGAGAAGGAGCTGGATGTCCCCATCCTTCTGCCTGTCCCACACAGTCATTCGTGTGTCCCTGGGCAGATACATTGTAAACTGGGGGTGATCAATGGGGTGGGGGCGAGGGAAGGGGCATGTGTGGCCTGTAGCTGGGACAAGGTAAGCCAGTCAAGGTAAAAACCCTAAGATCCTGCCAAGTTGGAGTGCAGCTACCCCAAATTTACACACCAGGAGAGGGGCACAAAGAGGTAAATTCACTTGCCCAAAGCCACGCAGCTAGTCCCAAGCCAGGTAGAATGGGGATTCACGCCTAGGGAGGCTAGCCTCTGAATCCACACTTTGGATTGTCAGGCACGCTGGTTTCTGGCCATGTCCTGTCCAGGCCAAGAAGAAACAAGAGGAACAAAGGCATCCTGTGTTCATGGGTGTGTGTTAGTTTTAAGAACCATTCATAGAGCAGCAGGGAGGGTCCTTGGATCTGCTTGTCCACACTTGGCTCTGTCTGTGCTGATGACCTGATGGTGCAGACACTGTCCACGCTGGTGCCCAGGTGAGCCCTGGACACGACTGAGAAGGGAAATGAGGCTAAGAGGCCAAGGCTCCCACACCAGCCCCAGGACCACTTCCTTGAGCAACAACTTTGTTCAGGTTGACCTGGCACCTGTCTGGCACGGACGACAGGACAATTCACGTTTGATGAGCTGGAACAGCTGCAGCCATGCCTCACTCCAAGGACCACGAGGGCTTCCAGGGAGAGGGAGTGTCTGCAGAGGCCTCGGGGAGGAGGGCTCTTGAGGCAGGTGACCAGACCAAGGCTTGGAGAGAGGAGTACAAAGTCTGGAACAGGCTGCGGAGGGGCTGGGGAAGTCTGCAGTGAGGCCTGAAGTCCCTGTGTATAGCCTGGAGCCCTTCCCAGGCTTCCCTGCCTCAGTTTCCCCAAATTCAAGGTGTACCCCACTTCTCTTGATCCGATTTGTGTCTGCACCACCTGTGCACTTGGAAGTGGCCTTTTCCCCCTTGATACGCTTACCGGCCTTTCACACACTCCCCCACCATGGTTTCCTGGGGCCTGGCATGCAGGGGGGCCCAGGATGATTTGGGGAGCCCATTGAGGGGCCCATGTGGGTGCCAGGTGAGGCCGAGAGTCAGGTCATGAGCCCCATTTCCTGGCAGCTTAGGACCAGCCCCAACCCTTTCTGGCATGTCTTCACTTTTTCATGGGGCTGTGGGTAACCCTAGAGCTGGCGCCTGGATACAGTCTACGAGCGTCTGTGGGGTTGGGGAGGGGAAAAGCATGTTCCAGGAACAACAGGAAGCTCTCCCACTCTGGACCATCCACTCCTTCTGCCACTTTCTTCACCTCCTCGGATGGTGATCACTTGGGGATCAAGGCAGCTGTGGTTGAGTGGGGGCCTGGGCATGTCTGGGATGGGGGGCCAGTGGCCTTATCTCCCCAGAAAGAGTATGGGCGGTGGCTTCCCAGGGCCTTTCATCCTGTTTCCAAGTCTGTAAGCTCCTCTGAGTTCTGACCTGAGTCTCTCCTGCTGCTCAATGTTCCCAAATTGTGTGCCACCAGAAGGCCTGATTTTGCAGGGAAAAGAGAAGTGGGTCCCTTTCCTGGCCCTCAGCAGAGTTCAGACAAAGCCAGGTCCTGTGGATGCTGGCCTGTATCTGTGACACCCTAGGGGACCCCAAGAGCCTGGGGTGGTAGAGGACTGGCCTGAAGATCCAATAGGACTAGAGGCCTTCTCCTGCCCCAGATGGCCCTATGGATCAGCGGGAGATCAGGATGCGTCAGCTCATGAGAATAAGCCCTGAATTATCCCAGGGGTGGTGGGGGTGGGGTGGGGTGGGGTGGGGAGGGGAGGCAAGACAGGAATGGGGCTCAGAGCTTCCCTGGTTCTGAATCCAGCACTCAGAGTTGGGGGCAGTGGACATACCCATTTCCCAGGTGGAAGACCTATGGCCCAGGCCCACCCAGCAGGTAGGAAGGGAGCTTCACTGTCCCTATAGGGGGTCGGGGCCCCCTGTCACTCTACGGGGTTCCTGCCTGAAGTTGGAGCTTCTGGACCTTGAATTCCCTGCTTTAGATTGTCACACACCTATGCCCTGTGTCCACATCCAGGGCCTGGGCATGACCTGGGGGCTCAGGGGGAATGCTGGGAGAGTTCACTTTATATAAGCTAGCTTCCTCTGCTACTCACTTGCTCAGGAAAAACCCTGCTTCACTTCCCCCAAACACAGTGAGCACAGGCCACCCCACCTCCTGCCTGAACACTACCCTCCACCCCTTCCTGGCAGGGATGTTTGTCCTTCTTACTTTAAACTCACTCTGGCCATGGCCCCCACAGCCCCACAGAGCCCGGCTCCCACACCTCTCATCGCTTTTCACCTCCCTTTATGCCCCTGCTCCAGCCCCAGACCTTCCAGCTGCCCAAAAGGCAAACTCTTTGCTGGCTGTTCCCTGGGCCCAGGGTGCAGTGCCCTGTACTTTGCCTAGCGGCCCTTCTCCATCTTCTGCCCACATGCCACTTCCTCTGAGAAGCCCTCCTGATTCATCCTGGCTAAAGCAGCCCCCCTGAAGCATCCCAGTCATTTTTCTGTCTGTGTGGAACATCCAGCTCCCCACCTGGGCTGGGGCCCCGAGGGACTGACAGGTTTGTCTGGTCACCACGTGTCCCCCTGGCCTGGCACCCAGTTGGCCCCACAGTCTGCCCTGTCTTGGGATCACCCAGGAATCCTCCCCCGGGGAGTCTCCCTTTCCAGATCACTGACACCTGCCTGGGATCTGTAACTCATGTCCAAGGGCTCAGGCCCTAATCCTCCACCACCCCACCCTCCACCCCTCCAGGCTCATCCTTAATTGCAGACCTCCAGCCCCTAATCCCCTGGGATTTGCCTGATCTGATCCATAATTCCTAGACTGCCTCCTGCCCAGTTCTTGGTTCTCCAACCTGGAACGGAGGGAGCTGCTGCCCTTGTTCACCGTGTCCATGGCCAGCAGCTTCAGGCTCCTGGGATGCCCCTACCGGCCCCTCTCCTGGTCCTGCCTGCCCGGTCCTGGAAGCACAGGCTGCTTGTCCAGTTTCCAGAGTTGAAGGGAGGGGCCTGGAGCACTGGAGATAGGAGGGTGATCACGTGGTCCCCAGCTCTGGTCCTGAGGTCTGACTGCCTGGCTTCTGTCACTTAACCGTTTCCAGCCTCGGTTTCTCCATCTGCACAAAGAAAGGCCGGAGAGCTGCTGGAGCAGGTGCTGGGCTCCCGGTGGGCCCCACTGACATCAGAACCACCTGGGAGAGGGTTCTGAGTGCTCCTGTTCACAGAGTGCTGGGGTCATTGTGCTGAGCCCCCCACTTCCTGCCCAGGAGCCCTGGCCTTGCTGTCTTTCAGGGCCCAGTTCCTATCTGGGCACAGGTGGGAACCAGGGTCTGAGTGTTTTCTCATGGGGTCTGTTTGTTCGGGAGGACTTCTCCGTACAGGGTTTAATTACCATCCCCAAAGACCCTGGGTAACTGAGGTAGCTGTGACCCCAGACCCTGAAGCCCTGACCTTGTCCTGGGAGCTCTTGGGGTCCTGGGGGGTTCCCTGGGTCCTGGTGGGAGGGGTCTCTGGGTCCCAAGGGTCCCTGGGTCCCGGGGAGTCTCTAGGTCCTGGGGGATGTCTCTGGGTCTCAGGGGTCTCTGAGTCCTGGGGATACTGGGAGGTATCTGGGTCCTGGGGGAGGTCTCTGAGTCCTGAGGAGTCTCTGGGTCCCAGGGGGGGTCCATGAGTTCTGGGGAGGACACCTCTGGGTCATGGGAGGGCATCTCTGGGTCTTTGGAGGTCTCTGAGATGGCCTACTGTAGGAGGGGCTGCCGGGATTGGGCAGATAAGGCATGGAGGCTCAGAAGAGAGTGATCAGCCCTGGGGCTGCACAGCCCAAGGGGGCGGGCAGGCCGGCCCAGGAGACGTGGAGGTACAGGGGAGGGGGGCTTGGAACCTATACCCCAGGCCTCAGTCCCCTCCTCCTGCCCACCTCCAGGAGGACTGCGTTGGCTGAAAGGGATGAGGCTGAGACCCTGGGCAGCCAGGGATAGTTCTCAGTGACCAAGGGGCACTGGCCAGGGCTCAGGCCTGAAGGTGGAGTTCCTGGCAGTGTGGGCAGTAGACAGGACAGGCCCAGGGGTGGCAGGCTGGCTCTCAGGTCTCTGGCCCCGCATCCCAAGCCTGGGCCACCTCTCTGGTCTGTCAGTAGGGAAGTGTGGTGTCTGCCCACACCTGCCCCCCTACCCACACCCTGACCGCAGAACAAAAGGAGAGAATGTCTGTGATGTGTCACCTGGGGAGGAGAAGCACTTCTGCTTCTGGCCATTTAGACTTTCTGCCCCACCCTGGGGATTTCTAGGCCTCCCAATTTAGACTGTTTCTAACCCCCTCTCATGAGTTTCTGGGCTCTCTGGAGGTTTCTTCTTCACTGGCCTTTAGTTACTCTTTCCTACTTGCTTTGTCCTCAGGCATAAGCCCTTCAACCCCAAAACTGGGGCTGGGGGAGAAGGTCTCAATTCAGAAAGCGGGGGGGTTAGGAGCTTTGCTGTGGACATGCTGGGGGTGGAGGTAGGGAGCAGGCAGGTGAGGCCCCTCGGTCAGGTTGGGTCTTGGGTCCTGGGGGTCTCAAGGCTGAGTAGATGATGCAGATCAGAGGTCTGAGCCCTACATCTGCTCTAGATTTATGTAAAGAAGGCTTTGAACTTGGAGCAGTCCTTTGTTCTGCCCTTATCACTCACCCCAGATCATGTTGACACTTTCATCTCTAAAGGTCTCCATCTATCTCCACCCCAAGGTGGGTTTCCCAGCTGGAGTCCCCATGGCCACTGGGAGAAGCCCTCAGCACGTGTGGGTGGACAGGGCCAGGTGACCCTCAAAGCCTGCCTTTCCCTGGGCTCCTCCCAAACAGATAGAAGAAGAGACTGAGGTTCCCAGGGGCTGGAGGGACTTGCCAAGGTCACACTTGCCAGTGGGCAGAAGCCCAGACCTGGCTGTTGTCACCACTGTCTTGGACTTTGGGTCCTTTCCAGGCTTGGCTCTCACAGACCAGGCTGCTGTGAACATCTTGTTACAAATCACTTTTTAATTTTTTTCTCTTCCTCTTGGATGATTTCCTTGGGATCAGTTCCCCGAAGTGGAAGGCCTGGGTTACTGGGCAGGTGAGGTGCTATACTGCTGCTGCTGCTGCTGCTAAGTCGCTTCAGTCGTGTCCAACTCTGTGCGACCCCATAGACGGCAGCCCACCAGGCTTCCTCTTCCCTAACAGGGCTGCTCCCGAGAGAACCAACCCACAGTGTCTCCCAAATCAGGGTGCTCACTGTAGTCAGGTCAGCACTGCTGTTTATACCTTTCTGTTAGTTTTTGCTAATTTGGGAGAGTCCCTCCAGCCCCTGGGAACCTCAGTCTCTTTCTGTCTGAGGGAGGTCCAGGAAGTGGCAGGCTTTGAGGGTTCCCTAGCCCTGTCCTGCCTGCATACACTAGAATCTTCTCCAAGAGGACTTGGGGACTCTGGCCATCATGGGGAGGGCGCCTGGCCTACCAGATGGCCCAGGACACCCACCTCAGGGTGGGCGTCTCTCCCTGCACTGTGAGAGGCAAAATCAAACAAAGGACTCTGTTCTGAATTTTAGACCATCCTTTGTCTGAATCTTGACAGGGAATGTGGCCTCAGACCCCGATCTGGGGCATCCCTTCATCGCTAAGATCCTGGTCCTCGGTGTTCTCTTGTATACATGTGTTAACATAAATACAACATAGCATTTGGCCTTTAACCATTTAAAAGCATACAGTCAAGTGACATTAAGTACATTCACAATGTTGCTCAATCACCACCTTTCATCCTTGCCAGAACATTTTCATCTTCCCAAACAGAAACTCCCTAGCCTCTGACAACCAGGAACCCACTCTCTGTGTCTGTGTATCTGCCTGTTCTGGACGTTTCCCATCAGTGGAATCACACCCCACGTGTCCTCCTGTGTCTGCTTCTCTCACTGAGTACCATGTTCTCAGGGTCCATCCACGTGGTAGCGAGTATCAGGGCTTCTCCCCTTTTTGTGGCTGAGTGATGCTCCCATGTGTGGAGGGAACACATTATGTTTATGTGTTCATCCACTGATGGATGCATGGATTGTTTCCAATTCTGGCCACTGTAAGTCGTGCCATGGTGGACACTGGTGTACAACAGTCTGTTTGAATACCTGCTTTCCATCCTTGGGTGTAGGTCCAGGACCCATGTGGAATTGCCAGGCCACATGGTAACTTTAACTTTCTGCAGCGCCGGACAGTTTTGCCTTGAGTAGTTTTGATTCCTGTTTGTTGCAGGGCTGGGCATCTTTCCATGTGGCCTTTGCTGCGTCCATCTGTCCTCACGGGTGAATGTTGAACTCAGGACACGGTGCCCGGCTGTTGATAGATTTATTCCTCAAATGACAGGCCGTTTCGAAAGAGCATAGCATTCCCAGGTGGAATTCTGGAATTGACCTCAGGCACACATTATCAGTCCTGGGTGTGTGGGTCTGGCAGCAGAAGCAACCAGTCATCCCACTTTTAGGCATATTTATCACATGAAACATCCAAGCCTGGCCAAGTTGGGTCACTCAGGTTCCTCTGTCGCCTGGCCCTATGCTCTGCCTGCCAGGCCTTCCTCTTCCTTTCTCCCTGCCCCTGGGGCACCCCAGCCTCTTCCCTGTCTCCAGCGCCTCCCCCCCCGCCCCCCACCCTGTACCCTGAGCGCTTTCAGAAATGGAGGGATAGCCAGTGACCCCTGCTCAACCTTCCGGTGCCCTACAGGGAAACCCAGTGGGGGTGGGGGTCCTGCACTCTGTCTGGCACCCATCCCATACCTGCAGCCACCACCCAGCCACCCAACACTCCTGGAGCCAATCCCCACCCCACCCCTCCAGCTTCTCCCTTGTCTCCTCCCTCCCTGCTCAGCCTTACTTCCTTTGGCATGCCAACCTTATGCCAGGCACATCGGACCTTTTTGGTCCCAGGAAACATTTAGTCAATTTTTGAGTGGCTATTCTAGGTCTCTGACTTCTTCAAAGAAAGACGGTCAGGCTGGGCCTGTGAGAGGAACTGGGCTGGAGGAGTCCAGGCAGCAGTAGAGTGCAATCCGGGACGTGGGAGGGCTTCCTGGAGGCAAGGTCCACACTAGCCCTGCGTGCTAAGTCACTTTAGCCATTTCCGACTCTTTGCAACCCCACGGACTATAACCCTCCAGGCTCCTCGGTCCATGAGATTCTCCAGGCAAGAATACTGCCCTCCTCCAGGGGATCTTCCCAATCTAGGGATCGAACCTGTGTCTCTTACATCCCCTGCATTGGCAGGAAGGTTCTTTACCACTAGCGCCATCTGGGAAGCCCTCACCAACTATGACCCGGGGTGGGGGCAAATTGTCAGCTTCGCTGGAGTATGCGAGTTCTGGGCTGGTCTTCAATGGTACCTGCGTGCACAATGGGGCAGGCAGAAGCGCTCAGAGGAGGGCCCCACACAAAGGCAGAGTCGTGACCCACTGCACCTCGCCCCCAGGTTCTACTGGGACTTCACCATGCTGCTCTTCATGGTGGGAAACCTCATCATCATCCCCGTGGGCATCACCTTCTTCAAGGACGAGACCACGGCCCCATGGATTGTGTTCAATGTTGTCTCGGACACATTCTTCCTCATGGACCTGGTGCTGAACTTCCGCACGGGCATTGTGATCGAGGACAACACGGAGATCATCCTGGACCCCGAGAAGATCAAGAAGAAGTACCTGCGCACGTGGTTCGTGGTGGACTTCGTATCCTCCATCCCCGTGGACTACATCTTCCTCATCGTGGAGAAAGGCATCGACTCTGAGGTCTACAAGACGGCCCGCGCCCTGCGCATCGTGCGCTTCACCAAGATCCTCAGCCTGCTGCGCCTGCTCCGCTTGTCGCGCCTCATCCGCTACATCCATCAGTGGGAGGAGGTGAGTGGCTCTGCGTGGGCTCAGGGGCGGGGCCAAGGCCATGGGCGGGGTTTTGCGGGGCTGGTGGGCAGGGGCTGTGGGGCTGGGGCACAGAGGCAAGGGTGGGGTCAGTGGGGTCGTAATGGGCTGGAACTGGGCTGGGATGTAGGGGCAGGGTTGTGATGGGCGAGGAGGTGGTAATGGGTGAGGATGCCGTTGTGATGGGACCAGGCGATGGCTACAGGAGGCACCGGCAACAAAAAGGCCGGGCCATGATGGGAGACCCTTGGCGGGGGGTGCTGCAGGGTCCAGGGGCGTACTACAATGAGAAGACAGGCGGGATTAGACACACAAGAGTAGCGGTGTCATTGAGTACACCGAGCGGAGTTACAGGAGCTGCGGAGACGGGCCTGGGAAACACGGGTGGAACCTGGGCGGATTGGGGGCGGGGAGCTAGGGGCGTGGTCACAGGAGCCCCTACCTGCTGGGGAGTGGGTTCACAGAAAGCACTGCATGAATCCTTGACACATCTGCAGCCCTTCCTTCGTTCTGCCCTGTGAGAGGCAGACTTCACAGCCCTGTTGGCAATGGGGAAACTGAGGCCCCAAGAAGTGAAGTCATGACCCTCTCTCCCAAGTTCAGACCCACTTCTGGACTCAGTGTGACCTGACTTCTGCAACCCTCGGCCACCATACGGGCTCAGTCACCAGCACTTTCCAGGACGGCGACAGGCTGCCGGGGGGGTGTGGGTGGGGACTGGGTCACTGGAAGAGGCAGTGGTCCTCAGAGAGGACACTGGGTGGCTGGCCAGGCAGAGATTTGGTGCCTGGGTGGCAGGCTGGTAAGGGGCCATGTTCTCTAGTCTAGGGCACTTCATTACCTTGAGAGGCCTATGGGGAGTGGGGGCTACAAGGAGGCAAGGGCTGCCCCTCGTTGGGGACTGCGTCTTCCCACTGCTGGAGCATGAGTAACCATGGGTCTGCCGGACACTCACGTGAGCTGCCCTGCCTCGCCCCTAGATCTTCCACATGACCTACGACCTGGCGAGCGCCGTCATGCGCATCTGCAACCTCATCAGCATGATGCTGCTCCTCTGCCACTGGGATGGCTGCCTGCAGTTCCTGGTGCCCATGCTTCAGGACTTCCCACGCAACTGCTGGGTCTCCATCAACGGCATGGTGGTGAGCCCCGCGCTCGTGTCCCTCCTGCGTGCCTGGAGCACAGGGCACCTGAAACCCCCTCTGGTGGTGAGCGCTCCTCTGGGCTGCTGTCCCAGTTGGAGCCTTGCAGGTCCGGAACTATGGAGATCCTTCGCCGTTTGAGGGCAGTAGAGCTGCTTTTGTCCCCCTCTCCCCTCTAGAAATCACGTCATCTGCTTATTGTGTTTTGTGATCCATTCCACTCTTTTATTTGCACGCATGTGTGTGCATGCTGTTGCTTAGTCATGTCTCTTTTCGACCCCCTGGAGTGCAGCCCACCAGGCTTCTCTGTCCGTGAGATTCTCCGCGCAAGAATACTGGAATGGGTTGCCATTTCCTCAAGGGGATTTTCCAAACCCAAGGATCGAACCCGCATCTCCTGCATTGGCAGGCAGACTCTTTCCCACTGAACCACCTGGGAAGCCCATTTTATTTGCACCCATGTGTTTAAATGACAATTTTATCATAGTCCTCAAATGGGAAAGTGGTATCATCGGTCTTGAGAAGTAAAAAATTGGGAGATTCAGGAGCACCTATTGCTTTCTGGCTGAGACTGTTAACAAGCCTTTCTCCCGCTGGGATGCATTTGGGGCACAGGGCAGGTGGGCATTGATGGGCGGGAGCAGTGGAGGGAAAACCCTTGGGCGCCCAGCCCAGCGCCTGGCACAGCTGCCTGGCTGAGGCAGCTCATTGTCTGGCCGGACACCCGGGCATGTGGTCCTGTTTCCTGAACGGGGCCTGCTGCCCCTCCCCTAGCTGGTTCAACTGAGGACTGGCAGGGGGTGGTGGGTTTCTTCCTGGTCCTGTCTGATGCCTCTTCCTCCCTGCCCCTCTGATCAGTTCAGTGTCCTCAGCTCACTGTCCCCAGGACTTCCCCATTCTTTGGCCTCAAAGACACTCATCAGAAGTTGTAAAGTGGTGAGGGCTCTTGAACACCCAGGGCTGGACTCTAGCTGCTCGGAGCCTGTTTCCCCAGGAATGAAGTGGGGAGGTGGCTTCATGCCAGCCCTCTGCTGAGTTGCTGTAACATGTGTACACATCACGTTGGCTGCCTGAATCTAGTTTCCCTTGGTTGACTCTGGACACAGGGAGCTGGATGCCTGGGGAAGGGTGGGCAGGCAGGGCCCTGGGGGGGGGGGTTGTCAAGAGGCTCCCTGGGGACTGCGAGCCCCTGCCCACCACCCACCCTTGGACTTGCAGAACCACTCATGGAGCGAGCTCTACTCCTTCGCGCTGTTCAAGGCCATGAGCCACATGCTGTGCATCGGGTACGGGCGGCAGGCGCCAGAAAGCATGACGGACATCTGGCTGACCATGCTGAGCATGATCGTGGGTGCCACCTGCTACGCCATGTTCATTGGCCACGCCACCGCCCTCATCCAGTCGCTGGACTCCTCAAGGCGCCAGTACCAGGAGAAGGTCTGAGGGGGGAGGAACCCCCGAGGGTCTGGGGTCCACCCCATGTCCCTCCAGCTCCATGCGTTGTGCTCAGGATGGAGGCCAGAGGGGTAGAGGGGATGGGGACCTCAAAAGGATCTGTGGCTGTGATCAGGACTGAACATCCCCCCCCACTCCTTGGTGGGGGGAGCAGCTCACAGAAGGACAGTGAGAAAGCTCAGAGCCCTGAGGAAGAAGTCTAGAGGGGACACAGGGGCCAATGACGGGGAAAGGACAGGGCCAGGAGACCCCTTGGTGAGGGGTGTCTCTGGGCTGTCCCAGGAAGGGTGGGGGTGCTGGGGTTGCTCAAGGACACAAGGGAGGCCTCTGGGAAGCAAGGATGTCCTGGAACTTAGCCTCCCTGGGGCGAGGCCAATGTGGCCCCATAGACCAGCACTTCCTGGAGGTCAGCATCAGTCTTCTGCCTCAGTTTCCCCTCCCTCGGGCCAAGGATGGCCCAGTTCCCCAAACCCTGCCCCACCTGTCCCTGTACTGCTACCCCAGGGCTGGCCTTGGCCCAGCAGCTGCCGCACCCCCAGCAGTGGCCCAGCAGTCAGGTCGGCCGGGTCAGCTGGGCCTGGTGCCAGGCGCCCCGGCTGTCCGGAAGCCACCAGCCTCCCACCCAAACACGAGCTGGTGCCGCCACCCGCCCGCCGTCACGGGTTCCGCTGAGCTCAGGACAGCTGTGGCTGGGCGGGGCTAGGGCGGAAGCGGGGCCCGAGCTCCCCTGGGGGTGCCACCCTGGGGACAGTAGGGCCTGGCACCCCTGACTGGTGCCCTTGCCCCCAGCCCTGTTCAGGAGGGGCTGGGCTGGCGATTTCTAAAAAGATCATCGAGGAGGGGGCCACCAAAGGGTCAGGGGTGGTGGGAGGGGTTGCCAGAAGATATTCAGGACACAGGAGTTAACTTTTACTGCCAGGGTTAAAATTATCAGGGGCATTTTAGCCATTCATCTGAAATTCAGATTCCCTGAGTGTCCCATGTTGTCGTGGTCATAAGCTGAGGCCCGCTCAGGCTGGGGCTCTGGAGCGGACACTGCTGACCCGGGCCCCCCCATCCTGTTACAGTACAAGCAAGTGGAGCAGTACATGTCCTTCCACAAGCTGCCAGCCGACTTCCGCCAGAAGATCCACGACTACTACGAGCACCGCTACCAGGGCAAGATGTTCGACGAGGACAGCATCCTCGGCGAGCTCAACGGGCCCCTGAGGGAGGTAGGGGGTTCTGAGAGAAGTGAGCTCCTGGTGATCTGTATTTGATCTTTACTTAGACATTTACATCAAGTTAAACTGGCAAAACTGGATATAGGCAGAAGATAGCCATCTTCTGTCCTGTCCCTCCACCGGGTTCCTCCGGCTCTCCATCCGTTTTCTTACAAAACCATGGACGCCTGTGGGCCTCCAGGTGTCGGCACTCCCAGCGCCCCCTCTCTGAGCCCATCCTTCGCATTGAGGGAGGAGCTCGTGGCGCCCAGAGAGGCGAGGGAGGGGCACACCCTTCGATCCCTCTGAGGGTGACACAAGGGATGCCCTGGGAGCTGGTTCCCAAATGCTCAGTGAGAGGTGAGCCCCAAGGAGCTACACTCAGGTGCATTCTCTTCTTTTGGGAGAGTTTCCCTGTGATCAAGGGCTTGTGTTTCTGTGAATTGTCCGTAACTTTTGTTTTCCTTCGGAACTTTTGGCCTTTTTTAGAAAATTTTATTTTTAATTGAAGTATAGTTGATCCTCTGGGAAGATCCCCTGGAGGAGGTCACAGCAACCCACTCCAGTATACCTGCCTAGAGAATCCACAGAGGAGCCTGGTGGGCTACAGTCCATGGGGCTGCAAAGAGTCAGACACTACTGAAGCAACTTAGCACAGCACACAGTTGATTTATAATGCTGTGTCAGTTTCTGGTGTACAGCAATGACTCATCTATCTATACACACTCTTATAGATTCTTTTCCATTATGGTTTATTACAGGTTAAGAGCTTTCTGTGCTACATAGTAGGACCTTATCTATTTTACATATAATATCTGCTAATCCCAAACTCTGCAATTACCTACCCCTTTCCCCTCTGGTAACTGTTTTGTTTTTGGCCAAACCATGAGGCTGCCAGATGGTTCCTCAACTAAGAATCAACCCAAATCTGGGCCCTTGGCAGTGACAGCATCGAGTCCTAGTCACTGGACCTGCCAGGGAATTCCCTAAAAACCTGGAGGACTTTACCTCTTGGTGATGTAGATTTCCACCCCGTGACCATTTGTCTTTTTTGAGATTTTTTTCTGACATGGACCATTTTTAGTCATCCTTGAATTTATTACACTATTGCTTCTGTGTTACGTTTTGGTTTTCTGGCCAAAAGGTGTGTGGGATCTTGGCTTCCTAACCAGGGATTGAATCTGCTGCAGCCCTGCATCAGAAGGTGAAATCTTAACCACTGGACTGCCAGGGAAGTCCCACCATTTGTCTTTAAACCTTGCTGATTGTGGTTTCTCCCCCATGTGGAATTTTTATGCTGTATACATCAGGTGCTTTGTGTATGCTTGCTGTGTACAGCAGGTATTCCATGTACGCTTGCTGCATACTGCAGGTGCTCAAACCTGACTGCTGCACACAAGTCTTCAATATCTCCTCTCTGTGTATAGCAGGCATGCAGTACATGCTCACTCTACAAAGCAGGTACCTAACACCTGCCTGCTCTACACCTAGGTTTTAGAGAAATTCTCCTGTGTCTTCTTCCGATATGTGTGGTCCCCTGTTTTGCATGTGGACCCCTGATGCCTTTGGAATCTGTCCTGGAACTGGCATGAGGAAGGGTCCAGGCTCTCCTGCTGTGGGGCTGCACCCTCAGGCTCTGGGTGAACCGCCCTCGTGCCTGGTCTGTTTCTGGACTTTTCATCTGGCCCACAGGCCTGTCTGCTTTGTGTGCACCAAACCCACACTGTTTGTGTCGCAAGTTTTCAGTGTGTTTTGGTGCCTTGGAGGCTGAGTCCTCTGCTCTTTCTTATTTTGGGCTAAGCTGGGTCTTTGTTGCTACACAGGCTTTTCTCTAGTTGCGGTGTGCAGGCTTCTCATTGTGGTAGCTTCTCTTGTTTCAGAGCACAGGCTCTACGGTGTGTAGGCTTCTCATTGCAGTGTCTTGTTTCCTGGACACAGGATCTAGAGTGTGCGGGCTTCAGTAGTTGCGGCACACAGGCTCAGTAGCTGCGGTTCCCGAGCTCTAGAGCACAGGCTCAGCAGTTGCGGTGCACTGGCTTAGCTGCTCCATGGCATGTGGGATCTTCCCCATCAGGGATCCAAGCTGTGGCTCCTGCATTGGCAGGCGGATTCTTTACCAACTGAGTCACCAGGAAAGCCCCCTCCTCTTCTTTGTCATGGGTTTCCTGATGTTTCTGCTTGTGTATTGAGTGAACAGCCCCGGTTGTTAAGAAGCGAGCCAGGCAGCATTTCCACAGGCTGTGCACTGTGGCCCTACCCAGGGAGAAAGGGTGTCTCCTGTGTCAAAGATGGTAAGTGGCATGTGTTCATGGCTCTTCTGTGCCTTTGGGGGGTTTCAGTGCATCTTCATGTAGGGTTGGACGTGTCTTGTTAAACTCATGCCACGCCACCTCATATAGCTCTTTATCTGGGTGGATACAGGGTCTTCTCACGCATTGCATCTTCTTTGGAGTGGCTTTGTTTGTACAAAAAGCTGGGTTTTTCTCTTTATGGTAAGCACTCCTTCTTATTGAAATGTACCTTAGAGAAAAGTACCCCTCCTGTCATCAGGGCTCACCTGATGGACATTCTATCAAGTAAAATCTGCACATAATCCCTACACAGATCAAACATGGAATCTTCCCATCCCCTGAAGCTTCTCCACCAAAGATAAATGGTACCCTGTCTTCTACACCATGCGTTTACTTTAAGGCTCTTGGTTTTCATGTTGTTTTTTAAAAATCACTTGCTATTTTGACTAACTTCCCTTGTTATAGTTTTCCATTGACTCTTTTGGGTTTTTCAGGCAGTCCTATTAATAGAAAGAGTAAAGAGATAATTTTACTTTTTCCTTTCCAGTTCTTATAATGCTGGAATGCTTTCCCATGTCTAACAGCATCGACCAGTGTTGCCAACACAGAGTTAAACAGTAGGGAATCTTTCCCTGATCCTGTCCTTGGCAAAACCTCCAGTGACTGCCTATTAAGACGCTGGTCTTTGGGCTGAAGTGTACAACTGCTTTCACAGACGGAGAGTTTGAGGTGCAACCTCCAAAAGGAGGATAAGATGGGGAAGCCTGACACTGTCCCCCTCCCACCCCCACAGGAGATCGTCAACTTCAACTGCCGGAAGCTGGTGGCCTCCATGCCACTGTTCGCCAATGCTGACCCCAACTTCGTCACGGCCATGCTGACCAAGCTCAAGTTTGAGGTCTTCCAGCCAGGCGACTACATCATCCGTGAGGGCACCATTGGCAAGAAGATGTACTTCATCCAACACGGCGTGGTCAGTGTGCTTACCAAGGGCAACAAGGAGATGAAGTTGTCTGATGGCTCCTACTTTGGGGGTGAGTGTTGGTGGGGAGCCAGAGGCCAGGGTGGCGAGCTTAGGGGCACAGGTGCAGCAGGAAGGACCCCAGATTGGGTGAGGGGAGCTGGGGTGCTCCGCTGGCTGGAAGTGCCCTGGGGGATGGCCCAGCAGTGAGGCCGCCGCCCCTGGCCACACGCAGAGATCTGCCTGCTGACGCGGGGCCGGCGCACGGCGAGCGTGCGGGCCGACACCTACTGCCGCCTCTACTCGCTGAGTGTGGACAACTTCAATGAGGTGCTGGAGGAGTACCCCATGATGAGGCGGGCCTTTGAGACAGTCGCCATTGACCGCCTGGATCGCATTGGTGAGTCGACACAGCGGTCAGCCTTAGTGGCCGCCCAGCAGGGACAGTCTGGGGGGTGGTGGTGCTATGGCCTAGCTGACCCTCAGGGCCTCTTCTCTGGTCTTGGGACCAGATTCCCCAACCCATTTTCTCCCTTGACTAAATACAGCCTGGGTTTCCCAAGGAAGAGGAAATTTCTGCTCAGCAGGCAAGTATTTGAGAACCTGCTGTGTGCCAGGAGGTGACAATGTGGCCCCTGAGGAGGATGTGGCAGCCACCCTCAGGCTTGTCACGGAGGAGAGGTGTAGGGGCAGGGAGCTTCCATGTGATTCCAAGTAGAGACCCAGATGAGTAGGTGTTACCAGTAGAAAGACAGAGGGCATGACCTGGAAGTGGACACAGCATGTGCCAAGGCCCTGAGGTGGGAAAGGGGCCTGGATTACCGGGAGTCAGGGAAGCTGGGACGAGGGAGGCTTGAGAGGGGTGGGCAGGCACAAGAGCCCTAGCTAGTGGTAGAAGGCATTTGGACTCAGAAGCAATAGGGAGCTATGGATGATTCCAGGCAGGGGAGGACCTGATCAGATGTGTATCCTATGAGGCTGTGTATATACAGGAGGATTCTGGGAGCCTGCCTGTGTGTGTGTTGGGGGGTGTCCTGGGGAACCGGGGAGAGGCAGTGGAAGGGGTAATCTCAGAAATGGCTGAGCACTAGCTGAAGACTAGATGCAGGAGTCAGGGAGGCCCTTGATACCGTGTGTGGGAACAGACACAATGAATGGCTGCAGGACCGAGAGAGGGTGTGGGGGGAGGAGAGCCAACAGAAAGAGGACTTCCCAGGATACAGAAAAAACACTCAGTATGTTTATAGACAACAAGCACATACAATGTAGCTCTATACAATAGGTGCTTAACATATGTACTATGTACAGTAAGTGCTCAACAGCAGCTTGCTACATATACCATAGACCTTCAGCATGCTGAAGGCAGCGCACAAGGCACGCCACGGGAATTCCTGACTGTGTACAAGCAGGAATTCCACATGTTAGCTACACATAAAGGTGCCTGCTTCCTGCTTTCTGTATACAGTAGGTGCACAATTTCAGCTTTCTATATGCAGCAGATACTGGAATCTGTTCACGCTGGCTGTGCAATCAGGGTCCAATACCTGCTTGCTGTGCACACCAGGCACTGGGACACTGGCCTATTGGTTGGACAAGGCGCCCAGGCATGCCTGCTGTGCAGAGGCTGGCACCTCTGACACTTCCCCCTGCCTCGCCCCCAGGCAAGAAGAACTCGATCCTGCTACACAAGGTGCAGCACGACCTCAACTCTGGCGTGTTTAACAACCAGGAGAACGCCATCATCCAGGAGATTGTCAAGTATGACCGCGAGATGGTGCAGCAGGCTGAGCTGGGCCAGCGTGTCGGCCTCTTCCCGCCACCACCGCCACCTCCACAGGGCACCTCAGCCATTGCCACGCTGCAGCAGGCCGTGGCCATGAGCTTCTGTCCACAAGTCGCACGCCCGCTTGTTGGGCCCCTGGCACTCGGCTCACCGCGCCTCGTGCGCCGCCTGCCCCCGGGGCCTGCGCCCACTGTCGCCACTGCTGCCGCCTCACCCGGACCCGCCCCTGCAGCCAGTCCCCCTGGCGCGCCTGCCAGCCCCAGGGCACCGCGGACCTCGCCCTTCGGTGGCGCACCCGGCTCCCCTGCTGCGCCCCGCGCTGGGCCTGCGCTACCTGCGCGGCGCCTAAGCCGCGCCTCGCGCCCGCTGTCTGCCTCGCAGCCCTCGCTGCCCCACGGCGCACCCGGCCCTGCGGCCACGGCGCGACCGGCCAGCAGCTCCACGCCGCGCCTGGGGCCCACGCCCGCCACCCGGGTCGCGGCGCCCAGCCCGGACCGTAGGGACTCAGCCTCGCCCTCACCGGGCACCGCCGGCGGACCCGACCCGCTGGACTCCGCGCGCTCACGCCTTTCGTCCAACTTGTGACCCTCGCGCGCCGCCCCGAAATGGGGCGGGGCCGTCACCCAAACCAAAGCCATGCCATTGCGCAGCCCGGGCCGCCTGCCCCAGAAGCCATAGAGGAGATGTAGGTAGTTGTAGTCGGACGGGCGGCCCGGGCAGGTGGGAACAGCCCCCGCCGTGCCCCACCCCCCCATCGCCCTGCGCCCACCCACATTGCCCCTGCCCCCGGCAGCCGCGCACGGGCGAGGGGGCTCCCTTCACCTCGGTGCCTCAGTTCCCCCAACTGTGAAGGGGGGACGGGCTGGCCGCGGCCGAGGGGAGAGGGCCGGGGAGGCTGCCCGCGCCCGCCCTCTGACAAGGATTGGTTTTTAAGTGCAATACTTGGCCTGCCGGCTTCCCGCTGCCTCCGTTGCGCTCATGCAATAACCAGCCTAGTCCCTGTCCAGGCGCATCCACGGTGACCTCCCCGGAGCGGGCACACCCTTCTCCCTCCAGCGCCCCGGCGTGGGGGTGAGGCCGGGGGTCCCCGCCGTCGTGATGAATGTACTGACGAGCTGAGGCAGCAGCGCCCACCGCACCCCCCACGCCCCATTAACTCCCACACCCCCATTCCGCGCAATAAACGACAGCATTGGCGCCCAGCCTGCCGCGTCTGATTGCTCGGTGGGGACACAGAACGTAGCCCCCCCTCCCCAGGCAGCAGCCCCCATGTGGCGACAGACCTTTATTCACACTAGAGTACAGGGCGGCCCGGCAGTCAGCTGAAAAAGAACGTGGAACGCTTCACCTGGTCCAGGTCAAAGGTCCCTGCAGAGCGGAGGGAGACTGTGGGTGGGCTCTGGGGGCCCTGCCCCCAGCCCACAGGGGTGGCCACCCCGCCGGGGGTCCCACCTGTCGGAGGCACAGACAGCAGAGTGTCCTTTAGTCTGGAGACCCACATGCTCTTGGAGGTTCTGAAGGCAAAGACAGGGTGGGGGTGAGGCCAGGGCAGCCTGGAGAGAGGACAGTAGCAGTGCGGGTGGGAGGGGGGCCCTTACCTAGAATCAGAGCAGAACCGCTTGATGAGGAACCTGGACAGGTCATGGAGGATGGGCTGGCTATGCAGTCGGACGAATTGCTCCCGGCAGACCTGGGGACCGGAAGCAGGGGCAGAGGGCATCAGCAGCCAGAAACCAGACCCAAGCAGCATGGAGAGTGGGCTCCCTGGTTAGGCAGGGTGGGGAGGAGGCTGGGGATGCGAAGCCGCTAGTGGGCGCAGGGCCGCACCTGGTTCATGACCCCGACATCAGCCGCATGCGTCCAGAAGCAGTCATGCACCGAGACGAAGGTCAGGCCCTTCCTGCAGCCAGAATGAGGGGTTCCTATAGAGGCACTGCACCTCGAGGTCCCCTCCTCACAATCCACACCTCCCCCAACCCCCACCATTGACCCAGTTCTCACCTCAAGCCCCTTCCCACCACTCAGTGATGCCCACCCTCCTCCTGCCTGCACCCCTGCGCGCTCCAGCGGCTGTCTGTGTGCACGCCCCGCTCAGCGGGTAGGTGACGAGTTCTCTCAGGAAGATGCCTCTTTGCCACCAACCCCCAGCTGCTGCCTGATTCTCAGCTCCCTGTAGGGGGCTGCTGATGCTGGGCCCTGGTCCACCACAGGGCTCCATCCCACGGTAGCCACCCAAGGGGAGGGGAGGTCAGTAACACAAAACTCCAGTGAACACCAGGCTCAGAACAGCCACACACACCACCCCCCACCATGTGAGCAGCTGTTCCTAACAACCATCAATACTTCCCACCAGGTCAGAGGAGCTCAGGATAAACCAGACACCTTTGCCCAAACCTAGAATGTCCATGCACGTTGGGGTACCCTCAGAGAGCCAGCTTCACACTCAGAGCCCCTCCCGTACACCCCCACACGAGGACCCTGACCAGCACACCTGTAACAGTACAGGGCGGTGAGCATCATGTGTGTGGAGTCCAGTGAGTGGATGAAGTTGGGTGGGAAGCCGTTCTTTTGCTTCAGTGTGTTGGGCTTCCTGGGGGCGAGCAGGGTACACAGTCAGGACTCAGAGCCTGGCCACAGCCTGGGCCCCACCCATCCCTACCCGGGTGGCCTCCTGCATGTCTGCCCGTGCCCACACTCACTGGTTGGTGTCCACGCTGCTGCTGAACGTGAGGCTCTGGAGCCCGCCTTTTATCTGCAGGGTGGGCATGGGGGACACAGAAGTGAGTCCTGCCCTGCTCAGTGGGGGTGGGCATGGGGGACGGCACGTACCATGACCTTGGAGTCTCGGTGGTAGGGCTGGATGATGGGGACACCCAGGGGCGTGATCCACTCCACAGCCGAGCCCGTAAGTGAGATGAGCCGGGCACTCTCAGTCAGCCAGCGCTGCGGGGATGAGCACCAGGTCAGCAGGGCTGGGTCTGGGGCCACAGCCCGGGGCAGGGGGAGGATAAGGCCTCACCTGGATGGACCGGGTGCCAGAGAACATCTCCTGGAGGCTGTTGAACACCTGGCGCACAAGGTAGTGAGATGCCTCCCACACGAACTCCTGGAGAAGAGTAGGGTGGATAGGGTTCAGGGTCCCTCGCAGGAAGTCCCCCCGCACGCAGGGGGTGGGTTTGCTCTGGGGACCCCGCAAGTGGCAGAGCCAAGCCCCTCCGTCAGGACTACCTACTGCCGGATGCGCACCTGGGGGAAGTCCTCGAGCTCCCGGAGGCGCTTCTCGATCTGCAGGCGGCCGCCGTAGCGGGTGACGCCGTACACCACGGTCATCACTGTCTGCTTGACCACCTTGCGGCTAATGAAGCCCTCCAGCACCTGGGCCACCCGCACTCCCTGCTTGGCATCCTGCCTGCGGAATACCTCCACCTGCAGAGGCAGTGGGCGGGGCCACCCACCCAGAGGTGGAAGTTTCCTCTCCTCTTGTGGGTTACCCCCTCTGCCTCCCGGGAACCCTGCTCACGGCCTGGTATGGTGACAGCTGGTGGCCATGGGGTCCAGCATCCAGACCCTGGTGGGTTTGGGGGATCAGGGCACACGGGGGTGGGGGGGGCCATGGTGCCTACCTGTGCAGCTACCTCACTGTACACGTCCTGCGGCAGGTCAGAGGGCGACAGGTTGACAGAGGTGGCCCCCGTGCTGTCCCGGCCCAGGGCGGCATAGTGCTGGAGGCCGTTACAGGAGCCGTCCTGGGCAGGGGGTAGACAGTGACGGACTGGGTGAGGTGGGCCAATGTCCGCGGTGGGGGGCTGGGGCTCCTGTTTCCCCAGCTCTGCTTAGGCAAGACCGCCCTGGACCCGCACACTGACAGGCAGCCAGGAACCTCTGCAACAGGGAACTGAGGCACAGAGAAGCCCTACCCGGGAACACCAGCCAGTGCAGAGTGGACACCATGCCATCCCTCAGCTCCTTAGCCTGAGGAAACTTTGGCTGAGCCCATGAGGGCTGGGCATGCTCCACAGCAGGGTCCCCCAGCTCACCTGGTGAACCGGAAAGTGGGAGATGTAGGTGGTAGGGTCGGGGGAATGCACCACCTGGGCAATCTCCATGCAGCAGGCCAGGGTTTGCCAGGGCTCATCTGCCTCCATCCACCACTTCCGGCCCTGTGGGAGGCAGTGGGCAGGGTGAGGCCAGACCCACGGTCTCCAGGCCCCACCTAGTGGGGTCAGAGCCAGCCTGGGAGTACTTCCTGGGCACAAGCAGCAGCTGGTTGGGCCCAGGTGGTAGAAGACATAAGGAGGCCCTGGAGGCATGGAGAGGACCAGAGCAATGGACCAGGGAGGGGACCGGCCTGGAGAGAGGGCCACAGTGGTATGAGAGGTGACAGTGCTGTCCACAGCCCGAGACAGAGAAAAGGCCAGCAGGAGAGTGCCAGGAAAGCAGCAGGGCTGGGGGTTGCCTGCAGGGTTCTGAGGTGGGTGCGGGGGCGGCGGGGCACGCCCGATGGTGAGGGGTCAAAGCCCACCGTCATAGGTCGTTCAGCTGAGTCCAGGATGTCCTCCATCACCGCGTCTGCGTAGTCGCGGCGCGTCTGTAGTGACTCACGCTTCTTGAGCCCTGTGAGGTTGATCAGGTGGATCTTGAGCCAGTCGAGGCCATGGGGGCCAAGTGGGCGGCCCTGGGCAAACTCCAGCAGCGCGCGGGCCAGGTCACTGCCGAGGTGGTTGAAGTGTGGTGAACAGGGGTAGGTACGGCCTCGGAAGTCCATGTTATGTGGCAGCCAGAAGACGTGGTTCCGCAGATGCTGGGCCAGCGACAGGCGGTAGAGTGCATCTGCACGCAGGCTCTGCATCTCCCGTGCCACCTTCAGCCGCCGTGCCAGCTCCCGCCGCATCTCCGCCTTGTCAGCGGGTGAGGCCTCGGGCAGCAGGCAGCCCTTGGGGGTCTGGCGGCCTTCGGGGGGCCGGGGGGCCTCAGTGGGTGGGGCGGGCACGCCCAGGCGGGGGCAGCCCTTGTCCCTGAAGAGGTCAAGCACCAGGTCGAGCACGCGCCCATTGACACGCCAAGCACAGTTGCCCAGCTGAGTGAGGGCATCCAGAGCGCCATGCAGCTCAGCGGGCGGGCAGCGCTCCAACAGGAGCTGGTGCTGCTGGGTGCCCTCCAAGGACCGCATCATCTTGGTGGGGCTCAGCAGGAAGGCGCCCGAGTGTGGTGACGTCCAGGGGAGGGGCGGGCACAGCATGGGCACCTCCGTGGACTCGAAGATCAGCGTGCGCTCCGCCGCTGTCTCCTGCAGCTGCGTGAAGGCTGGGTGCGGCTTCAGGATCCCGATCTGGAGGCAGGACAGGCCAAGAGGTCAGGGTACACTGTGAGGCAGCGGAGGAAGACACCAGGGTCCCCTCAGACGCCAGGACCCTGAGTCCAGGTCCTCAGGGTCTGGAGCCACAGCAGGATCCCAGAGCCCCACAGCCCCTAGGGTGCCCCCTCCCCCTTCCAGCGCAGAGGAGCACCATCAGAGAAGCACCTGGCGGAAACTGCGGAAAGAATACACGTGGTAGAGCACAGGGATGAGTGTGCTGGGGCCCCGGGGCGCTGCCAGGCTGCTGGGCATCTGCACGGCTCGCACCAGCACCTCTGCCAGCTGCTTGCCCAGCTGCACTAGCACAGACACAGGCCAGGGCTGCTCCGGGGGGGCCTCAGGCACGCCCAGCGCTTCCCAGTGCTGGCGAGGCAGGCAGGGCTCTGCTACCTGCGGGTGGGAGGGTGGTTCAGAGACCTGAGAGTCCAGGTGTAGACCTGAAGACCCCGGCTCAGCCCCTGGCAATGAGCAGGGTTAGGTGAAGAAACTGAGGAGGAGTCTGGGGGCCAATCTGGCCACCCCAGGCACGGAGGGGGAGGGGACCTCTGCTTGAGGCCTGGGGCACCCGGCCTGGGCTCCCCAGAGCTCCTCGCCCAGGCTCCCCCTGTTCAGGCTCCCTGGCCTCACCTGGGTGTCCGAGGCCAGCAGGTGCAGGTACTCGAAGTAGCGCTGCTCCAGCTCTTCTACCTGGTTCCTGAGCCGCTTCCTCTTCAACACACGCACGCCCAGCTCGTGCGCCAGGAAGAAGAGCGACTCGCCATGTGAGGGCAGCGCCTGCAGGGTCTGCGGGGCAGCCCCAGAGGACAGCACCGTAAGCCCCATGCTCCATCGGGACCACCTGACCCACCCCCTGGCCCGCACAGCAGCACTCCTCCCACAGCCCCCCAGCCTACAGCAGTGGCCCCGCCCCCTCCTGGTGTGCACACCTGCAGCAGCAAGCCCACTAATTCCTTCTCACTGAGCAGGCACAGGTAGGGGAAGAGGGATGGGCGGCCTTCTGCAGCAGCGCGGGCCTCACTCTCCTTGGTCTCCTGCAGCTCCAGGGACAGCACCGACTCCCATTCGGCACGCAAGGCCGCCAGGGTCTTCCGCTGGCAATTGGAGGGAACAGGGCAGGGTTGCACAAGGAGTCACTACTGTGCCCAGGCAACCTGGCCCAGCCTGGTGGTAGAGGTCCTGGCTCAGAGAGAGGACCTAGTGGGACGGGTGCTGGGATAAACCCTGCCCAGCGGACACCCAGCTCAGCAGGCAGAAGCACCGCCAGCCCCTTACCGCCTGCAGGACCTCCTCGGTCAGGAGCGGGGCCTTCTCCACGGACTCCACGGTGACAGTGGTGGCCATCTCCACACCAAGCTGCTGTCGGAAGAGGCCCTGCAGCTCCTTCAGGGACAAGTGCAGCTTCGGGTAGGACACAGAGGGGTCCTGCTGGGGCAATAGGCTGCCAGTGAGGCCCCGCTGCTGACCTCTCCACCCACCAGAGTAGTGCAGCGTCTCCCTGGCCTGGGGTGGGGGAGGTGCTAGAGACAGTGCGAGGCCCCGGATGCTGCTGTTTTCTCTTCCAACTTGCAACTGTGTGACCCTTCTAAAGATAGGTACACTATAGAAAACCCAAAATATACATCCACACAAAGACTGGTCCACAGACAGCCACAGGAGCCTGGTTTATGGTGGTCGAGTGTCCAGCAAGGGATGATGGATAAACACCACGTGGTCCCTCCACACATGGGCATCCCTCAGCTGTGAAAAAAGAAGCTCAGACACTCGCTACCACCTGACGCTGAGAACATGATGCTCAGTGAGAGAAACAGACACAGGACACACGGGGTGTGATTCCACAGATGGGAAACGTTCAGAACAGGCCGATCCACACAGGGAGTGGGTTCCATGTTGGCAGGGGAGAAGGTAGGAGGTGACCACTGATGGGGATGGGCTTCCTTTCAGGGTTATGGAATGTTCTGGAGGTAGAGATCAATGTACTAAAAACAACCCACTGGATTATACTTTAAAAGGTGAACTGCAGGTCAGGAGAAGTCTGTCCCAGTAAAAAAAGAAAACTCCTTGCGTCGCCCCAGGGATCTGGGTGTTACGCTCTCCTCCACCCTGGGAGGTGGCTTTACCTCATGCGCCCTGTGCCGCCTGCAGCATTAGCTGTGCAGTTTCAGGTGGGTACCCTGGCCCTGCAATACCCCCTTGCTGTGCCTAGGGTGCGCCTCCATGTGGAAACCAAATATGGCAGGGTGTGGGCCCCCCAGGACAGGGCAGCCTCCCATCCACCAGCATGGGGTTGGGGGGCCAGTGCTGCCAGGAGAGACAAGGGGAGGGGTCGAGGCGCCCAGTGACCACCCGCCCCCTTCAGGTTCCCAGATGCAGGCCAGCTCACCTTGGCGTAGATCTCCTGGAGCAGTGGCGAGGTGTTGACCTGGGGTGGGGGCGGGGGTGGCGGCTGGGGGCTGAAGGCAGGTCTGGCCTTGCGCACAGCACGCAGGAGCTCCTCCCGCTCCTCCGTGCTCAGGGGCACGGCTGAGAAGAGCCCCTGCAGCGACAGCCCGTCCTGCTCCATCTGCTTCAGGCACCTGAGAGCACGTGCACCCAGCTGTTAGCACCAGCGGGGAGCCCCTGGGGTCCCACCCCAGCTCCACCACCGCCCCCCGCCCACCTTCGGATGGTGCCGGCATCCTGGTCCAGGCGCCCCATGCACTGCAGGGCGGCTGCGTAGGACAGCAGGTCCGGGGCCAGGCCGGCATCTTTCAGCATGAAGAACACGTACATCAGTTCTTTGAAGGAGCCCTGGGGGGACCAAGCCGGGTGAGAGCCTGCAAGGGGGGTAAGGGGGTGGGGGTGGGGGGGCACGCCTGCTCCTTCCCCCAATTACCCCACCACAGGCTTCCCAGACAACTCAGCCAGCACCTTCCCCTTGGCCCTGAGGATCTAGGAGAAGTGCCACAGAGATGGGCATTGCCTGTGCCCTGCCCTGGGGCCTGCTCACTGTCTGAGAGCTGGGTCTACACCCAGGACAGATGGGCCGGGGGCTGCCCAGTGTGGTGGTCACTGGGCACGCTGACCAGAGCTCAGTTTCATACCCAGTTTGGCAGCAGCAGGAGGCTGGTGCAGCTGAAGGAGATTGGCAAGGTCACAGAGAGCTCCATTAGACACACTGGTCTAGAAGCAGCCCATCTCTCCTGCCTTTCTAAACTCACAGGACCGTCACCACCACCAGGAAAACAAGCACAGACCTTGCACAGCATCCCCCCACCCCCAGTGCCAAAGCCCTGGGCAACAGCCTTCACGGCTCCCAAAACCCAGCAGGGCTCCCCGTTCTGCAGATAGGAAAGCCAAGGCCCAGAGGGGAGGGGGGAAGGGTGTGGATAGAGGGGAGCTCGTGGCAGAAACAGGAGGGCCGCCTGACACATCCACCTGGAGCCTGAGCAAAGGGCCTTGTCTGGAACAGGTACTGTATACACGCTGGACGCTGTATGGCACTCAAGGCAGAGGTCAGGGGGACACAGACACGCCTGAGAGACATCGCTGCCCAGGAGCCGGCAGAGGCAGGAAGGAAGGATGGGATGCGGGGAGGGGGGGCCTGCCTCGCCCTGACCTTGAACGTCAGGCCTCTGGGACTAACAGAAAACTAGCATCTACTGCTGGAAGCCTCCCAGATGGTTCAGGTGTTCTGGGGCCCCAGGAAGCTCGTCTAATCAGAAACCTGCCGCCCTGACAGAACTCTCCGCAGGCAGATGCCAGAGGGCCGGCACCGCAGGAAAGGAGACTGACGCCTGGAACTGAGCAGGCCTCCCACAAAGACAACGCAGGAAACCCCCTGTGACTGTTGCCGTGGAGACCTGGTGCCTCCCAGTGCTGCCAGGCTGCTCTGGGCCCCATTCTATGGTGAGTCAGCACAGCTGAGGCCCTGTTGAGAACCTGCCTCCCCAGAGCTGCACCCGCACTCGCCTCCCTCCTTCACCGCGCTAAGACTTTCTCCGATGCTCCTCAGATGAGGGTGCAGACGCACAACAGGGAGGGTGCTGGGGAAGTTGTCTCCACAAGGGTGCTTAGGCAACTCTCCTCAGCAGTCACAGGTCAGAAAAGTCACAAGTGAAAAGAGCACTTCCCTTGAGGGAAGTGGCTAAAGCTGCACCCAGCGGGAAATTTATAGCTGGGGATGGCTGCACCATAAGGTTCTCGTCCCAGACAGGAGCATCGAGGAGGCTGCCCTGAGAAGGGCCTACAGTGCCCCGTGCACCAGAGCCCTGGCTGAGTAACCACACAGGAATGCTGTCTTCTGGCCGTTTTGTCATTTTCACATTTTCCATCGAGGGCCACGTGTGACTTATAATTAACAAGTCTCAAGAATTGTTAAATGGCCACTTAAGAAAAGATGCTCAACATCACTATTAAAGACTGCAAATCAAAACTACAAGGAGGTATCACCTCACACCAGTCAGAATGCCATCATCAAAAACTCTCTACAAATAATAAATGCTGGCAAGAATGTGGAGAAAAGGGAACCCTCTCAACCTGTTGGTGAAAATGAAAATTGATACAGCCACTGTGGAGAATGGTATGGAGATTCCTTAAAAAACTAGGAATAAACTACCATAACCCAACAATCCCACTACGGGGCATATACCCCAAGAGAGCCACAATTCTAAAAGACACATGTAACTCAATGTTCGCTGCATTCTAAGTCACTTCAGTTGTGTCAGACACTTTGAGACCCCACAGACTGTAGCCCGCCATGGGAGCAAAGAATACTGGAGTGGGTTGCCATTTCCTCCTCCAGGGAATCTTCCTGACCCAGTGAAGTACATATATACAATGGAATTTGACTCAGTCTTAAAAAAAGAACAAATTTTGAAATGTAAGTCCAAATGAGGTGAATGAACCTAGAGCCTGTTATACAGAGTGAAGTGAGTCAGAAAGTGAAAAACAAATATCGATATTAATGCATACATATGGAATCTAGAAAAATGGTGCTCATGAACCTAACTGTGGGGAACGAATGAAGACGCAGATACAGAGAACAGACTTGCGGACACGGGGTTGGGGGAAGGTAAGGGCTGGACGAAGGGAGAAAGCAGCAGTGACGTATATACACGATCGTGTGTGAAACAGACACTGGCAATAAGTTGCTATGTGATGCAAGCAGCCGAACTGTGCGCTCTGTGATGACTGAGAGGGGTGGAGGGAGGGGGAGGTTCACAAGCGAGGGGTATTTGTATAATTATAGCTGATTTGTGTTGTTGTACAAAAGAAACCAAGACAGCATTGTAAAGCAATTTCCCTCCAATTAAAAAATAAATCAATGAAGAAAGAAATGACAACCCACTTTAGTATTCTTGCCTGGAAAATCCCATGGACAGAGGAGTCAATGGGCTACAGTCCACGAGGTCACAAAGAATCGGATAGGACTTAGTGACTAAACAACAACAAAAAGAGTAGATATAACTGATTTGCTGTGCTACCTAACACAACACTGTAAATCAACTATACTCCAATAAATTAAAAAAAAAATCTAAAAAAAAAAAAAAAAAGCTGTCAGAATAATAAAAACTGAAGGCCTGACTCCTGGGGCTGAGAGACCAGAGTTGGGATCTAGGTGCCCCGGGTTGGCTCCCGCCTCCGACCCCAGCCCCTCACCTGGCGAGCCCAGCCAAGCATGACGGTGTTGTACATGGGGAGTGTGAGCAGCTGCTGCTGTGGGGCCCGGCTGTGCTGTGCAACCAGCACGTGGTGGGCCAGGGGCAGGTGGCCTGTGAGCAGGCAGCACTCCAGGAAGGCCAGGAGCTTCTGGCGCTGGCCCTCCAGCCGGGATTCGGAGCCCTCATCTGCCTCCCGGCTCAGCTTCTTCGGGGCCTCCTGCAGCAGCCGGGCCAGCTGCTCCTCCCAGGGGCTCTGCGGCCTCTTGCGCTCCCACTGCTGCAGCTGGCCCGCCAGCTTCCTGCTCAGCAGCCGCGGCTCCATGCGCAGACGCTTCTCCCAGGTCGACTTCTCCACGATCTTCGGCAGCTTCCCCTCCAGCTGCTGCAAGCGCTTCTCTATCAGCTGCTGATCCTTGTCCAGCTTCTGTACCCAGTGGCTGCTGAGCACGGGGGCAGCCCCTTCAGCCCCCACTGGGGCCTGCCTGGGGGGCCAGATGCCACCAGCCTCCGGGGCCTGAGCCATGGCCACCCTCTTCACCATCACCTCCTCTGCCGTGCCCTCAGCCTGCAGTTGCCGCACCCGTGCCTCGAGCACTGTGGGGAGAGAGATGTCAGGGGACCCCGCTGTCAGGAGTGGGGATCAGTCCTGGGTGTGTGTCTGCTCACCACCAAACGCACAAGTCTGCCTGGGCTGCTCAAACCCAGCCCCGAAGGAGCTCCTGGAGTTGCCCACCACCTGCTCCTTGACATCCTCCCGCCCCAGCAGCTCTGTCCTTCCCAGGGCTCTCTCCCTCCAGGTCCAGCCAGTCAGCGCCTCCTTGGGGCTCTGCCTTCAAAATCTACCCACAGCCCCTGCCTTCTTGAATCCCTGCCTCCCTTCCCTGTCGCCACTCCAGCTGTAATGCACATGCACAAGCATTCACAGCCACAGCCCACCCCTGCCCTGTGCTGCTTCACAGCCAGCTCTCATGACTCTATGGGGTTTGGGGCCACTGAGTTGGTGAACAAGAATCGACCTCACCCAGGGAACACAGGGTTCCTGAATGCCCAAGCCCACACTCCCACTAGCAGATCCATGCATCACCCTGTTGTGAGTTTTCCCATCTGATACACCTTATTTCGTACACATATTCGTGATATATACATATACAATGGCCAATACTGGAACTCACTCCTGAACAGACTTTGCCAATCCGACAAATTTTCTCCAAAAGGCACATTACAGACCCCTGGAGCTGAGGGGCTCAAGATGGTCCTGCAGCACCATGCCCAGGGCCATTTTAAACTGCTAAACCACCAACACACAGCACAAAATGCAAACACAGGGCACTAGATATACCCTGAAAAGGACGCCTACTGACAGAGTGTCACCCAGCTCCACCTCAGCTGAGAAGGTGTGCACTGACTGGGGTTTCAGGTAAAGTTCAGCTGGTAGGAGATTCTGCAAACACAGAATCCGCAGATGTGAGGACCAATGGTACTTGTCTCTTGCCCGTGCCTCTCTCACTGTAACATCAGCCCAGACACAGGAGGGCCGGTCTGGAGCAGAAACACAGCAACAAGAAAGGCACAGCCCCCACCTCAGTGGATGGAAAGTCAGCAGACACTTTCTGAACGTGCAGATGGTCAGTGGCAAAGTGCCACAAAGGGCACGAGGTGGCCACATCTGAACCCCCTGGGGGGTGACCGGGGACAAGTAGGTGCATTGATCCCGCTGGCAGAAGCCAAGGACGCTGGCAGAGGCCACAGGGCTCTGAGGCCCTCAATGGGGGTGGAGACGGAATTCTGCCAGAAAGGATACAGCTGGAGGGTCGAGACTAGGGAGTGACACGAAGTGATCACATTTTCAGACCCTGGGCTTTGCCTTAAAATAATGAGGTGGGTGAGAAATCAAAGAAGGTTGCTCTTAAAGCTGGTAGGACCTGTGGCTTCACTTCTGCACGTTTGGGATTTTCTGAAATCAGGCTTTTCTTTTTAAAGGTTCCCCCATCCCACTCCTGGCTGCTGGCCACTCACTGGATGCGGGGCAGGAGGGAAGCAGGAGGCATTGGACACCTGAGAGGGAGGGGACAGTGAGGCCCCCAGCTCACTCTGGAGATGCCAGGACCTGGCTGTCCATCCCCAGTGACAAAGACCACCAGCAGACCCTATCAGGTGCCAAGTCCAGGAAGTTGAGCCAGGACCACTGAAGTCTGGCATGTCACAGGGCAAAACCCAGCTCTGCACACAGCAGGCCAGTCTCTCCAGCCACAATTTAGGCTTCAAGTCTCTCATCTATTAGGACTTCCTTGAGAGTTCAGTTGGTAAAGAATCTGCCTGTAATGCAGGAGACCCCGGTTTGATTCTTGGGTCAGGAAGATTCCTCAGAGAAGAGACAGTTTACCCACTCCAGTATTCTTGGGCTTCCCTTGTGGCTCAGCTGGTAAAGAATCTGCCTGCAATGTGGGAGACCTGGGTTCGATGATGCCCTGGAGAAGGGAAAGGCTACCTACTCCAGTATTCTGGCCTGGAGAATTCCATGGACTGCATAGTCCATGGGGTCTCAAAGAGTCCAACCCAACTGAGCAACTTTCACTTCATTCTCTCATCTGGAAAGTGGGAGCCCCTGGTGGGTTTGGGAAGACAAGGGAACTATAAGAGCTCACTGCACACAGCATTCACTTCACAGTGGCAAAAAGGGGGCCCGTGGACCACTAGAGAGCAGGACCCAGTGAGTTACCCTATCTTGCAGACTGACAACCCTTCTCAATGGGGTGGAACCAAGGAACCTTGGAGGAACGAAGGAGGTGGCTCCCAGGAGTGTGGTCGGCGGGCTGACAGTGAGAAAGGAGCATCAGGACCAGTGCCCTGGGATCAGGCTCACCCTCCAGCAGTTCCGCGTGGCCGCAGCCCTTCCGGCGGTCCTGCTCACAAGCGCTGGCAGACAAGCTCCTCTTCCGGCCCCAGACGCCACCAAGGGTCCCTGCGGGAGAGACCAGGGAGGCTGAGGCGGGTGGATGTCAGGGCTGGGGCGGGGAGGGCCGTCGCAGGGTCAGGAATGGCAGGATCCGGGGCAAAGGAACCCTGAAGACCGTACAACTGTCAGTGGTCACCCGTCTCAAAGGAAACACCACAGGGTAAGGGAAAAAGGAAACTGGGGCCTGAGTTCGAAGATAAATGGTTCCGCGAACTAAGGCACAGACAATTCAAAGGTTAAAAACTCTAATTCGTAAATAGTGGGTCATGGGACTCCAAAAGAACCCAGGAATCAAAGGTCAAAGTGCACCGACGACCCCGGTCCGTAGAGTGGCCCAAGGGGCCACTGAAAGCGGGATACAGTCACTCGGTTCGGCAGAATCGCCAAAGCAAGTTAGCTGGATCCCTGGGGTCGAGAAGCCAAAGGTCACGGCGGCGGGTGAGGGGGCAGAGCAGCGGTCCCGGCGTCATCCCCGGGCCTCCCCTGCGTTACCTTCTTCGGCAAGGAAGCAGGGGTGGCCCTTCGGCCACAGGGCCCTCCGAAGCCCCGCAGCCCCGCGGCCACAGCGCAGCGCCGACATGCCGCCTGCACGCGGGACCACCGCGCCACGGCAACGCGCCTGCGCCGCCTACGCCCGCCGGGACTCGTAGTTCCGCTGCCTACGGCGGCCGCGAAGAGACCACGAACCGGGAAGGCACCAGGAGAACCACAACTCCCAGGAGGCAGCGGGCCCTGAAAGGGGGGGGGGGCAATGAGCCGGTAGTGCCCGCTGATTGGCTGTTCCCTGTCCAGGAGGGGCGGGACAGATCCGTTGCTTGGGCAACACTCTAAGCCATCTTTGAGAGGACCCGGAACCTGAGTTTTGTTTATTTCTGTTTAAAGCGGTGGTTTCCAACGTTTTTGGCACCAGGGACCGGTTTCGAAGACATTTTTTCCATTGGGGCGGGGGAGGAGGAAGATGGGTTGGGTTTTCCTCACCACTGACCTCCTTCTGTGTAGCTGGGTTCCCAACAGACCACAAAGGGCACGAGTAGTGGCCCAGGAGGTTGGGGACCCCTGGTTTAAGGAATAGTCCCCGAATAATTGGGCTTCTTAGGTGGCTCAGTGGTAAAGACTCCACCTGCCAATGCAGGAGACACAGGAGACACGGGTTCCATCCCCGGGTGGGGACGTTCCCCTGGAGGAGGAAATGGCCACCCACTCCAGTATTCTTACCTGGAAAATTTCATGGACAGAGGAGTCTGGGGGCCTTACAGTCCACGGAGTCGCAAAGAGTCAGGCATGACTGAGCACTCACGCATGCCAAATAATTAGGACAGCATTCCGCAATTTACAAATTCCTGTCCATCTTCATTGATCCAATGATAGCTTTGGGGAGGTAACTATTACTATTGCCCAAAGACACATCACGAATATCAGAGACACTGGAATGAAGGCCCAGGCCCATCTGACTCCAAGTCCCAAAGCCAAGGGTGAGCTGCATCAAGGTGTTTCCTAAACTTTACCCTTACACACTCTTTCTGGCCTCTGTTTACCCACTAGTTTCCAAGTTTCCAAGGCCGGAAGTGGAGTGGGGTGGGGAGAGCAATGATAATTGGAATAAAATACTCCCTGGAGCCTGAAACGTCTCCGCCCTAGTCTCCAGACAGATCCCACTCAGGGGTGAGCAAGCCAGAGCTTTAGAATCAGACCTGAAAGGTATGCCCCACCTTATCATTCGGGTGGAGAAACTGAGGTCAGGGGAGGGAGTGTCTGTTCTGGGATCAGCTGGTATGTGAAGGATGATAATAGAAATAAGTGGTGTAACTTCCCTTCAAGCTGCAATCCTATCTAATGCAAAAGCCTTGAGGTGAGAACAATTGTGGATAAACTGTTGGAATTGGAGCAGTGTTTGGGAGAGAGGTGGTTGTTCAGTTGCTGTGTTGTGTCCCACTCTTTCTGACATGGACTGCATCACACCAGCCTCCCCTGTGATGCTATCTAACCAACTCATTCTCTGTCACTCCCTCCTGTCTCCAATCTTTCCCAGCATCAGGGTCTTTTCCAATGTCACCTCTTTGCATCAGGCGTCTGAGGTGTCGGAGCTTCAGCTTCAGCATCAGTGCTTCCAATAAATACTCAGGGTTGATTCCCTTTGGAATTGACTGGTTTGATCTCCTTGCAGTCCAAGAGACTCAGTGGTGTCTCCTTCAGCACCACAGTGCAAAAGCATCAGTTCTTCAGCACTCAGCCTTCTTTATGGTCCCACTCTCGCATCCATACGTGACTACTGGAAAAACCAAAGGTTTGACTAGACAGACCTTTGTTGGCAAAGTGATTTCTCTGCTTTTTTAATAATCTAGGCTTGTCATAGCTTTCCTTCCAAGGAGCAAGTGTCTTTTAATTTCATGGCTGCAGTCACTGTCCACAGTGATTTGGGAGCCCAAGAAAAGAAAATGTGTCACTGCTTCTACTTTTTCCCCTATTTGTCATGAAGAGATGCGACCAGATGTCATGATCTTAGTTTTTTTAATGTTGAATTTTAAGCCAGCTTTTTCACTCTGCTCTTTCACCCTCATCAAGAGGCTCTTTAGTTCCTCTTCGCTTTCTGCCATTAGAGGGGTATCATCTGCATATCTGAGGTTATTTATATTTCTCCTGACAATCTTGATTCCAGCTTGTGATTCATCCAGCCTGGCATTTTGCATGATGTACTCTACATAGAAGTTAAATAAGTAGGGTGACAATATGTAGCCTTGACATACTACTTTCCCAGTCCGTTGTTCCATGTCTGGTTCTAACTGTTGCTTCTTGATCCACCTATAGGTTTCTCAGGAGACAAGTAAGATGGTCTGGTATTCCTGTCTCTTTAAGAATTTTCCACAGTTTTCGTAATCCACACAAAGCTTCCCTTGTAGCTCAGTAAAGAGTCTGCCTGCAATGCAGGAGACCCAGTTCGATCCCTGGGTCGGGAAGATTCCCCTGGAGAAGGAAATGGCAACTCACTCCAGTATTCTTGCTTGGAGAATCCCACGGACAGAGGAGCCTGGCAGGCTATAGTCTATGGAGTCACAAGAGTTGGACACGATTGAGCGACTAAGCACACACACAGTCAAAGGCTTTAGTGTAGTCAATGAAGCAGAAGTAGATGTTTTTCTGGAATTTCCTTGCTTTCTCTATGAGCCATGAATGTTGATGATTTGATTTCTGGTTTCTCTGCCTTTTCTAAACCTAGCTTGTACAGCAACTTGTATATCTGGAAGTTCTTGGTTCACATACTGCTGAAGCCTAGCTTGAAGGATTTTAAGCATTACCTTACTAGCATGTGAAATGTGTGCAATTGTACAGCACTTTGAACATTCTTCGGCATTGCTCTTCTTTGGGATTAGAATGAAAACTGACCTTTTCCAGTCCTGTGGCCACTGCTGAGTTTTCCAAATGTGCTGATGTATTGAGTGCAGCACTTTAACGGCATCATCTTTTAGGATTTTAAATAGCTTAGCTGAATTCCATCACCTCCACTAGCTGGTTCATAGTAATGCTTCCTAAGGTCCACTTGACTTCACACTCCAGGATGTCTGGCTCTAGGTAAGTGACCACACCATCGTGGCTATCCAGACCATTAAGACCTTTTTTGTATAGTTCTCTGTGGCATAAGTAGTTGGGTCATAGACTTGGGTTACCATGATGTTGAATGGTTTGCCTTGGAAACAAACTGAAATCATTCTGTCATTTTTGAGATTGCACCCAAGTACTGCATTTCGAACTATTTTGTTGACTATGAGGGCTAATCCATTTCTTCTAAGGGATTCTTGCCCACAGTCGTAGATTAATGGTCATCCAAGTTAAATGCACCCATTCCCGTCCATTTTAGTTCACTGATTGCTGAAACATCGATGTTCACTCTTGCCATCTCTGGCTTGACCACTTCCAATTTACCTTGATTCAGGGAACTAACATTCCAGGTTCCTGTGCAATATTGTTCCTTACAGCATTGGACTTTACTTTCATCACCATACACATCCACAGTTAAGCATCATTTCCAGTTTGGCCCAGCTGCTTCATTCTTTCTGGAGCTTAGTAATTGCCCTCCCCTCTTCCCCAGTAGCATATTGGACACCTTCCAACCTGGGGTGTTGGGACTCATCTTCTGGTATCACATCTTTTTGCCTTTTTTGTTGATGGGGTTCTCAAGAATACTGAAGTGAGCTGCCATTTCCTCCTCCAGTGGACTGCATTTTGTCAGAACTCTCCATCCTGACCCATCCATCTTGAGTGGCACGGCACAGCACGGCTCACAGCTTCACTGAGTTGTGCAAGCCCCTTTGCCATGACAAGGCTGTGATCTGTGAATCAGTGGGAGAGAGAGACAAAGCTGGAAGGGTGTTCAGGGGTCACACTACAGCTGGCCTTGGGGCCTCAGCTCAAGCCGACACCTATCCCCAGATGCTCAGACCTCAGTCTCCCCAGTGTCAGTGTCGAGAGTGGAGGCTGAACCTGAACTTTAAAGGGGCCTTACTCCCAGGTCTGGGAGCTCTCAACAGCACATTCCAGACGCAGCTGCCCACGCGGGCCTGTGCGACGTGATGCCACCGGCTGGGAATGTTTTCAACAGATGGCAGCGTCCTCTGGAACCCACCCATTCCACCCCAATATGCCCTGGGGGGCCGTGACCTCAGAAGTGACTCACACCTGGGGTTGCCTTCCTGGTCTTGAGCGGGGTATGCTGAGTCAGCTGGACCCCCCCACTCCCTGAGACCTAAAGACAGCCGCTTACATCCCCACAGGCTGGCAGTACAAGGAGCCTGGGCTGGAAGCCAAGACTTCTGAATTCTTTTGCCTCAGTTTTCTCTTCTGTTCACTGGGACATCACATGCCCTAAAGCAGTGTCTCCTCACAAGCCAGCTCTTCTCTCAGTTTCTGCCTCTCAGTTGCACTCAGGTTCTGAGTGGGGTGGTCTCTCTTGGTGCCACCTGTGTGTCATCATATCATGGCTCGCAGGCTGGGGTCCTGCTGCTCTGAGACCTTGTCACGTGGTCTCTTCTCTTTGTATTTCTTCTTCAGCTGTCAGTGAGTCAGTGTGTGGCTCTGGTTTTCCACTCCTGATGGGGATATCACGTTTCCTTGTAAAACTGAAGCAAGAAAATATGAATAACCCATGAGACAGGTGGAGACAGATGCCCTTAAGAGAGGGACGTGGTGTCCAGATGTTGTGGCTTAGGCAAGACTACATTTCAGAAGCTGTTCATGTATGCCAGCGAACATACTAAAGAGATGCCAAAACATCTCACCCAGATCAAACAAAGAGATGCTCAGATGAGTTTAGGCTGTGGCACTCTCTATGAGACTTCAGAAGTGTTGAAAGGAAGGAGAGGGATAACTTGGGAGATTAGAATTGACATATACACACTGCTATATATAAAATAGATAACTGAGAGGTCCCTGGTGGTCCCAGAAATCTTCCTGCCAGTGTAGGGGACATGGATTTGATTCCTGGTTGGGGAAGATCCCTTGAGCAACTAAGCCCATCTGCCACTTTGGGCTATTGAGCCTCTGCTCTGTAGCCTGTGCTCTGCAACAAGAAAGCTACCATGATGAGAAGCCCGCACGCCACCACAGAGTAGCTCCACTTCCAGCAACAAAGAGCCAGCAGAGTTAAAAAAGAAAAAAAAAAGGGGGGATAACTAATGGGACTTCTCTGGAGGTTTAGAGGTTAACGTTTCAAGTTTCCACTGCAGGAGGCATGTGTTTGATCCCCAATAGGGGAATAAGATCCACATGCTGCACAGCATGGCCAAAAAGGTAAAAATAGTTTTAAAATAAATAATGAATAACTAAAATAGATAACTAATAAGGACCTACTGCATAGCTCAGGGAACTCTACTCAATACTCTGTAATGACCTATATGGGAAAAGAATGTAAAAAAGAGTGGATGTGTGTATACATATAACCAATTCACTTTGCTGTACAGTAGAAACTAACACAATATTGTAAATCAACTACACTTCAATAAACAATTAATTAAAAAATGAAGACGTGTTGAGAAAGGCAAGGGCAACTCTCTAGATGGAAGGGTATGGCATCACATTCTCTGGGCCACTGTAACAAATGACCACAAACTTGGTATTTCAAACAACAGATATGTCTTTTCTCATATTTCTGAAGACAAGACATTCAGAACTAGCATCACTGGGATGAAATGAGGGTGTGGGCAAAGCCGTGACTTGTTCGGAGGTGCCCGGGGAAGGTCCTTCCTGCTTCTTCCAGCTTCTGGGGCCCCAGGCATCCTGAGCTGGTGGCCGCCTCCCTCCAGCCTCTGCCTTTTTTGTCACTGGCCTCTGCTCTGAGTCTGTGTCTCTCATAAGGATACTTGCAGCTGCATTTAGGGCCCCTGAGGACGATCTCCTTGTCTGAAAACCTTAATTTAATGGCAGCTGCCAAGACTCTTTCCAAATAAGGTCAAATCCACAGGTTCCGGGGGTTAGAATGTAGACGCGTCTTTGTGGATCTTTATTCATTCAGTCACAGAGACAAAGGGGAAGGGAGGGCCCTGCATGTGCCCCACCTGGATTTGGGATGAGAAAAAAAGGTGCTGGAGGATGTCACAGTGACAAGAGGGGACACTGGAGCATAGATGAGGGATGACGTTGCAGCCTGGCTTCTGTGGAGGACCTCAGGATTCAAGGCTCATTTGGGAATTCCCTGGTGGTCCAGTGGTTAGGACTTGGCTCTTTCACTGCAGAGGGCCCAGGTTCAATCCCTGGTCAGGGAACTAAAATCTCACAAGCTGTGCAGCCTGACCAAAAGGAAAAAAAAAAAAGCAAAACAATTGAACCAATAGACTTAAGGGTGAAGCAGCCAAATGTCGGAGGCTGCCTCTTGAACAGCCATGTACATAAACAGACCACAGGTGTATATTTTTCCTGGTAAAGCATGGAACACTGCACACATCAAAAATACAGTTCAATTAATTTTCCAGAACACAGGGTGTTCCAGAGAAGACCCAACCCCTGAAATCCTCTCACACCCCCCATCACTGCCCTCAAGGATGACACCCTTTGGACAGTTCTCACGGTGGGTGGGTTGGTTTTCCAGACTGTCCCACAGACAGACCTCTGCTGTGTCCAACTGCTTCTTGTTCTGAAAGTCATCCACGTTGTTGTGTGTTCAGGGCGTTACTCTTTTTTCATGGCTGCATAGTGTGATTTTGCTGCAGTGTATATACCCATCCTCCAGCTGATGGAAATAAATAATATGAAAGAATTGAGAACTCCCAAAACAGGGCGTTCATTGTGCTGCTCTCGTAACTTGTCCATAGGCTTGACGTCTTCCAGAAAAGCACAGCAACACACCACTGTACCCTGCTGGGATGGCTACAGTCAAAACCATGGCCCATAACAGCTGCCAGTGAAGAGGTGGGGACACTGGAGCCCTTGTGCACAGCTGGTGAGAATGTAAGATGGGGCAGCTGCTGTGAAATAAGGCCCTCAAAAAGCCAACCAGGGACTTTGTTGGTGGTCCAGTGGTTGAGAATCTGCCTTCCAATGCAGGGGATATGGGTTTGATCCCTGCTTAGGGAACTAAGACCTCACATGCTGCAGGGCAACAAGGCCTGTGTGCCACCACTAGAGAAGCCTGCCTGCCACAACTAAGACCCTAGGTAGGCAAATAAATTAATTATTTAATTTTTAAAAAAGAAGCCAACCACAGAATCACCATATGACCCAGCAGCTCCACTCCTGGGTACCTGCATGAGAGAAATGGAGACTTGTGTTCACACATAAACTTGTAAATGAATGTCCACAGCAGCACAATTCACAACAGCCAAAATGTGGAAACAACCTCAAATCCATCTATAGATGATCGACAGAATATGGTCCCTTCACACAGGGAGCATCACTTGGTCATGAAAAGAAGAGATGCCCTGACACTCACTACCACATGGATGGACTTTGAGAACATGATGCTCAGTGAGAGAAGCAGACATAGAAGGACACACAGGGTGTGATTCCACTCATGGGAAATGTCCGGAACAGGTAGATCCACAGACAGAGAAATTGGGTTGTCAGGGGCTGCGAGAGGGGGTGGGAGTGCTGCTGATGAGGACAGGGCTTCTCTTTGGGAGATGGAATGTTCTGGAATTAGAGCTAAGCATTGACAACTCTATGCTAAAAGCACTAATTGCAGTTTCCTGGGTGATGTGTGAACTCTATCTCAATGATGCTGTTGTTAGAAGCACCTGGAGCACAGCTGTCTTTCCAGGCATGTTCCCCCCAACCCTGGTCACACAGAGTCCTGGATCTTGTCCTCCTGGCAGGTTGGGGTTGGGACAGTCTAGGAAGGGAAGACCAAGCTCCTGGTGGGCCGGGACTGAAGGTGTCATTCGGAGGACCAGCAAGGTCATGGACTATCTCATCCATCCTTCTGGCCTGCCTCTCCTGCCCTATCTTCCAGAGGAGGAGCCAAGACTTGGGAGGGTGATGCCCGTGGGCAAATCCCTCTGAGTATGAGGATACGGGCTGAGCGGGACCCCCATCTCAGTCCTGGGTGTCTGTCACACCCCCGCATGATCCTACTAGGCAGGATGAGAAGTGGGGGAGCCCCAGAGCCACCAGGGAGGCATGTTGGCCATGCATCTGGCTGGACTGGTTGCCCCCCAGAAGTCCATTAGGGCAGGCTTGTGCTACTTAAATGTGCCTTCTGTAGCTGTGGCCATAGGAATGAGGCACCGGAAGCTGAAAGGCAGGGCTCTGAGCCCAGGCATGTGTCCTGTGTGGGGCTTGGGGGAAGGCCCTGCCCTGCTTGGGCCTCAGTTTCCCTGCTTGGCAATGTTGCTGTTTGGCTGAGTCTGTGAAGCTTTACTGCACTCACCTCATGGGGCCCAAGGCTCCAGGTGTGTCTGTACATGACAAGCAGGTGTGGGTGTAATTGAGGTAGCCCCATTCCTACCCCCTTGGACGGGCAAAGCCAGATGTTAGGGATGGGCGCTGGCCTTGGTCAGCATCCCTGTTCCCATTGGCTGGCCTTGGACACGCCTACCTCTCCATCCTCCTGTCAGCCACCTTCCTGCCCAAATACCTCTGCTCACAGTATCCTTCAAATAGTTCACCTGCTCCTCACATTTCCCAGGGCCAATCTCTCAGTGGAATTCCAGCCACCAGCCTGGCTCTCAGGAAGCTCCAGTTGGAAGGGTAGACTGACCCCCGCTCCTGTACTTCTGGGCATGGCCACCCAGTCCAGGGGTCTGGGTAACATGGACAGACATTTGGGCCAGAACTTCCATCCCAACCTTCGGCCCCTGGGCAGCTCTCTGTCTCCTGTTTTTCTGCCCAATTTTTCCATCTCTCTGTCTCTCTCATACTGTCTCTGTCTAACCCATTTCTATCCCAACTGACTCTGTCTCTCCTTGTAGCTTTATCTCTTGTCTCTCTGTCTCTCCCTCTCAGTCTCATGTCTCTGACTGTCTCTCTGTCTGTCTCTCTCTGTTTCTGGCTCTCTCTCTCTTTTCTAACCTTTTTTTTGACAAATTGAAGTGTAGTTAATTTACAATGTTGTGGATTTCCCTAGTCAAGAGAGGACACCAGTTCAATCCCTGGTAGGGGAAGAATCCACATGCCATGGGGCAACTAAGCCCATGCACCTCACCGCAACTCCAGAGTACCCCTCACTCGCTGCAACTAGAGAAAGTCTGTGTGCAGCAACAAAGACCCAGCACAGCCAAAAAGAAATATATGAACTTTTTTACAACGTTGTGTTAGTTTCACATGTATAGCAAAGTGATTTGGTTATACATACATATTCCTTTTCAGATTATTTTCCTTTATGCTGCTCCTTCTTAGTCGCTCTGTCTGTGTTCGACTCTTTGTGACCCCATGGACGCATGGCGCCCTCCAGGCTCCTCTATTCATAGGGATTCTCCAGGCAAGAATACTGGATGGGTTGCCATGCCCTCCTCCAGGGCATCTTACGAACCCAGGTTTCCCGCATTGCAGGTGGATTCTTCACCGTCTGAGCCACCAGGGAAGTCCAAGAATACTGGAGTGGGTAGGTTATTATTCAGATCAGATCAGTCGCTCAGTCGTGTCCGACTCTTTGCAACCCCATGAATCGCAGCACGCCAGGCCTCCCTGTCCATCACCAACTCCCGGAGTTCACTCAGACTCACGTCCATCGAGTCAGTGATGCCATCCAGCCATCTCATCCTCTGTCGTCCCCTTCTCCTCCTGCCCCCAATCCCTCCCAGCATCAGAGTCTTTTCCAATGAGTCAACTCTTCGCATGAGGTGGCCAAAATACTGGAGTTTCAGCTTTAGCATCATTCCTTCCAAAGAAATCCCAGGGCTGATCTCCTTCAGAATGGACTGGTTGGATCTCCTTGCAGTCCAAGGGACTCTCAAGAGTCTTCTCCAACACCACAGTTCAAAGGCATCAATTCTTCAGCGCTCAGCCTTCTTCACAGTCCAACTCTCAGATCCATACATGACCACAGGAAAAACCATAGCCTTGACTAGACGAACCTTTGTCGGCAAAGTAATGTCTCTGCTTTTGAAAATGCTATCTAGGTTGGTCATAACTTTCCTTCCAAGGAGTAAGCGTCTTTTAATTTCATGGCTGCAGTCACCATCTGCAGTGATTTTGGAGCCCAGAAAAATAAAGTCTGACACTGTTTCCACTGTTTCCCCATCTATTTCCCATGAAGTGGTGGGACTGGATGCCATGATCTTTGTTTTCTGAATGTTGAGCTTTAAGCCAACTTTTCCACTTTCACCTTCATCAAGAGGCTTTTGAGTTCCTCTTCACTTTCTGCCATAAGGGTGGTGTCATGTGCATATCTGAGGTTATTGATATTTCTCCCCGCAATCTTGATTCCAGCTTGTGTTTCTTCCAGTCCAGCGTTTCTCATGATGTACTCTGCATATAAGTTAAATAAACAGGGTGACAATATACAGCCTTGACGAACTCCTTTTCCTGTTTGGAACCAGTCTATTGTTCCATGTCCAGTTCTAACTGTTGCTTCCTGACCTGCATACAAATTTCTCAAGAGGCAGATCAGGTGTTCTGGTATTTCCATCTCTTTCAGAATTTTTCACAGTTTATTGTGATCCACACAGTCAAAGGCTTTGGCATAGTCAATAAAGCAGAAACAGATGTTTTTCTGGAACTCTCTTGCTTTTTCCATGATCCAGCGGATGTTGGTAATTTGATCTCTGTTCCTCTGCCTTTTCTAAAACCAGCTTGAACGTCAGGAAGTTCACGGTTCACATATTGCTGAAGCCTGGCTTGGAAAATTTTGAGCATTACTTTACTAGCATGTGAGATGAGTGCAATTCTGCGGTAGTTTGAGCATTCTTTGGCATTGCCTTTCTTTGGGATTGGAATGAAAACCGACCTTTTCCAGTCCTGTGGCCACTGCTGAGTTTTCCAAATTTGCTGGCATATTGAGTGCAGAACTTTCACAGCATCATCTTTCAGGATTTGGAACAGCTCAACTGGAATTCCATCACCTCCACTAGCTTTGTTCGTAGTGATGCTTTCTAAGGCCCACTTAACTTCACATTCCAGGATATTTATTAGTACAAGATAATGAACGTAGTTCCCTACACCGTTGGCTCTGTCTTTATGTCTCTCTGTCTCTGACTCCCTGTGGGTCTCTGCACTCTACCTCTTTAACACTCACACGCCCGCAGTCCGTTCAGACCAATCTGGTGACTCAAGGAGAAGCACCGCTCTCCCCGCCCCGCAAGACAAACACGCGCAGTGACCGCAGGGTTTTCCTCAATCTGCCGGGGCCGCCCACCCTCCCAACTCCAGAGGCGTAGTTGTTCCGCCGTCTGCGGCTCTGGCCCCGCCCCTGAGGAGCCGCGATGGTCGGCCCCCGGACCACAGCCCCGCCCCGCATACTGACCCGCCCCCTCTGGAGCTGGCCCCGCCCCCAAGGCTTCCAATTGGCCTGCGTGGGGCGGCCGGGTCGGTTGCTCGGCTCGCTGATCTCACAATGGCAGAGCCGCGGATGCTCGCGGGGAGGCGAGAACGGGCAGCGAGTTGGGCGCGTGGCCATGCGCGGCCGCCTATGGCTGGGCCTGGTGTGGCTATTGCTGGCACGGGCGCCCGGCACCGCGGGGACACTAAACACTCCGCGGAGACCGCGCAGCTACCCGCACCTGGAGGGCGACGTGCGTTGGCGGCGTCTCTTCTCTTCCACCCACTTCTTCCTGCTCGTGGACCCCAGCGGCCGCGTGCAAGGCACCCGCTGGCGCGACAACCCTGACAGTGAGTAGCCGGGGCCGCTGCCCGGGGGCGGGGGACAGGGCAGATAGGCGGACAAAGGCAAATAGCAAAGGCAGGGCAGGGCAGCAGGGATGTGACACCAGCTCAGGTTCTATGCACAGTTCTCGTTCCTTCTCTCACTTGAGGGAGGTTCTGGAGGCTCCTTCGGCTGCGTGGTGGCGGCCAAGTCATTTCCCGTCTGGGGCCTCAGTTTCCTCAACTATAAAATGGGCCCAACCCACTTGGAAGGAGGGTTGAACAGTTGAGGTCAAGGTCATGGGGGAAGCTCCCACCTCCAGGCCTGGCTCATCAGCAGAAGGGTCTCAGAGAGATAGTTGAGGTTGGGACCACGGGGGCTCCAAAGAGGAAGGGGAGGGGAAGCTGGGACTCCGGGAAGAGCCTCCATGGGCCCAGCACATAATGAGGTGAGGGTAGAGTTGAGTCTGAACTCTGAACTCCCCATGCTGCAAAACCAAACTCAGGGCCCTTCTGAGTTGGGGTCCCCTCTATGTCTTCCTGGACACCCACTTGGCAGATGAGGAACTAAGGCACAGAGAGGGCCTGGGGTGGGAGGTGGGGGTATGGAGCTGGGGCTCTACAGTGCCCAGAACCTCACTGAGTTGGTGTCACATCCCTGCTGCCCTGACCAGGAAACACTCAATAAGTGTTTGTGGAATGTATGAGGTAAGAGGAGATGAAGGGGCAAAGAAAGAGAAGGAGGAGATTGGCAATAAAAGGGAGGCTAGGGCGGTCAATGACCCCAGGCCTGTCTCAGTCTCCCTGCAGCTCTGAGACTGGGCAGAGTGGGAGTGGGGGAGCTGAGGCAGTGCTGGCCACTGCCTGAATCACCTCCATTAGGGCAGATAATCACCTTGCCCTTCCCAGTTGCTTTCATCTGGGGCTCTCAAGGCCCTCATTAGTCTCACCAGACGAGGGCAAGGACAGGGGCACTGGCTGGGCCGGTCGCTCAGTGGTGGGCATGGCCAGGCATGGTGGCCCTGGGCTGGGGGTGAAGTCTGGCTCTGCTGGATGGCTTAGGACAGTCACTGCTTCTCTCTGAGCCTTGGTTTCCCCACCTGGAACTGGGTGTCTCACCCAAAAAACAGCTGGTGCAAATGTCCTGTGGGACATGGGGTGAGTGCCCCATCACCAAAGGCATCCAAGTCCAGGCTGAACACCAGAGGGCAGGGCTTTGACTCCAGATTAGGCCCCCGTGCCTGGGTGGGGCTCAGAGTGTGAGCTGGGGCTTGTCCCCCAACCCTGCTCCACTGGACAGGAAACATCAGCTCAGATGGGGCAGGGCTGCCCTAGGGTCACCCATCCAGCAACAGGGCCTGAGAAACTGGCTCTGCCACTTCTCAGGCCTCAGTTTCCCCACCTGGGAAGTGGGCATAGTTAGCACCTTTCTCCTGGAGCTGTGTGTGGGCTTGGTGGGATACAATGCCTGGCATACTGTTAACACTCAAGCAGTGTTAGAGGTAGTGTTGATCTGAACACCTTGTGCCCCACCCCCAGGCCGTTGGCTGGGCGGTGTCTCCCCTGTAAAGACATGGGCCTGGCTAGCCAAGCTGTCACCATCAGATATGGTAACAGCACTGTGGGGACTGTGGGCAAGGCCCACGGGGCCTGTGCTCACTGCCAGGGGTCTATATCTGTCACAGAGGCACTCACCTCCTCTGGCTTGGTTTTCTCACCCCTGACTAACACGTTCCCCGCTACTGCAAAGCTTGGGGATGATCTCCACTGGCCTCCAGAGAAAGGCCTTACTCCTTCCCCACTGATTCCCACCCCTACCACCTCCCCTGCCCCGCCCCCGGGCTTGGAGTACTCTTTCCCCGACCCGTCAGTCCCACAGCTTCAGGACCTGCATGGCCCCTGGTGCGTCCCCACGCCCAGCACAGGGCCAGGCACACAGGAGGTACTTGGGAAATGTTTCCAATGGGGAATGTTTCCCACGTGAATGAATGAACAGAGAGAGCGGGTGAGGGGGGAGTAGGGAAGTGGGGAGTGGGGCGGGCCCTGACAGAGCCCCTCCCTGCAGGCGTCCTGGAGATCCGATCCATCCGTGTGGGCGTCGTGGTGCTCAAGGCGGTGCACAGTGGCTTCTACGTGGCCATGAACCGCCTTGGCAGACTCTATGGGTCGGTGAGTGGAAGTGCACAGGGCGGTCGGGGGTGCGCGCAGAAGTGTGCGGGGGCGTGTTCGGGGGCGTGTCCAGGGCCGCTCACCGCCCACCCCGCAGCGGTTCTGCGCTGCGCACTGCAGGTTCCGGGAGCGAATCGAGGAGAACGGCTACAACACCTACGCGTCAGTCCGCTGGCGCCACCAAGGCCGGCCTATGTTCCTGGCTCTGGACGGTCGGGGCGCCCCGAGGCTCGGGGGCCGCACACAGCGACACCACCCGTCCACGCTCTTCCTGCCCGTCCTGGTCTCCTGAGTCCCAGAGTCAGTGACGCCTGGTCCGAGATTTCGGGAGACGCGTGAGGCTGGGGAAGGCGGGGTTTGGGGCGAGCCCGTGTCCAGTTACTCACTGGTTTCACCTGCATTGAGCACCTGCTCTACTGGGCACTGGGAACACCACCAGACTCCACAGATGTGGCCTCGCGCTCGGAGAGACTGAGTTGGAGGGGAGGTGGACAGTGAGCTGAGCAGGGGCGTAAGAAATCCAGCCACAAGCTGGGGGCCAGGGAGGCTTCAACAAAGGCACCGGTCAGGCTGGAGATGGGGAGGCAAACATGCCAGGGTGGGAACCTACTGGGGTGTTTGAAGCAGCAAGGAGGTGGGGAGGCTGGGGGCTGGGGTACACTGATGCCATGGACTGGCAGGGCCTGGTCCCAGGGCCCATGGACATGTCACCTCATGGGGCATAGGGGACTTTGCAGGTGGGATTAAGGTCCCTGAGATGGGGACAACCCTGGATCCTCCGGGAGGCCCAGTGTCATCACAGGGTCCTTATAAGAGGGAGGTGGGAGGGTCAGAGGCAGAGGAGATGCTGCGCTGCTGGCTGTGAGGATGGAGGGAGGGGCTGTGAGCCAGGGACGTGGCACCTCTAGAAACTGGAAAAGTGGGGAGTCGGTACTCCCCTGGAGCCTTGGGAGGGACTAGCCCTGCCCACACCTGGATTTAGCCTTCTAAGACCCAAATTGTGACCCCAAGACTGAAGTTGATAAACGTGTTGTTTTAAGCCATCAAGTTTGGTGATTTGTCACAGCCATCCTTGCAGACCCACACACACTGGCCTCAGAGCCCCTTATAAGGTGTGCAGCCCCTTGGGGTGTGCAGGCCAAGGGGGGTCCCAGGTCAGCTTCCTGGGGGCTGAGCTCCCCCAGGGGGGACAGAGGTGGAGCCAGGAGGTGGGGGGAGGCTCCCACCCCTCCCAGTGGCTATTTCCACTTAAAAGACCAATTTGGGGGGCACTCCCATGGGGTACAGGCTGGACACTCACCCACAGAGGGAGCAGAGTGATCCTGCTGTGGACAGACTGGGCCCCAGGCTGCACCGACGCACACAAGGAATACGCCGACCACTGGCTTCTTTCTAAGTAGGTGTATTTTTAAATAGCTTTCAAGATACACATATTTTCTCCTTTAAAAAATGTCTGTCAGAGCAGTCTTGTTCTTGTTTCGCTGGTTATCCTGGTGTCCCAGGCCCCAGTGTTCAGGGTGGGGAGCAGGGCCTGTCCACGCAGCCAGGACCCCAGCCGAGTGGCTCCACCCCGTCTCTCCACAGATCATGCAGGGCCGCGAGTGAGCTCAAACGTCCATTTATTTCAAAGCAGTAATAATTTAAAATTATAAAAACCTTTCCGCTGTTGAACATGTAGAGGGTGAGGTCAGAGACAAAGGGGAGGGAAGGTGGGACGCCCGGGCAGTGTGTGCGGGCGCCCGGCCCAGCCGGGTTGTCCCTGGGGAGGCCGAGCTCCCTCCGCAGCCTGGAAGGGTGGGTCCTCCGAGCCTCCTCCGCGGCGGGCCCGGTGGCGCTGCAGTCCGTGGGCGCGTGGGCTGTCTGCTGTTGCCCTGGGGGCTGGTTAGCCGGTTTGCTCAGGAGCTGCTGGCCGGGTTCTCATTGCCAGGTGAGCTGGAGGACGAGGAGGAGGAGGAGGAGAAGCTCACCCCAGCCAGGCCCGGGGGGTCAGTGGCCGTGTTCTGTCCTGTGAGGCTTTTTCGGCAGACGGGGCAGCTGTCGTGCTTCGCAAGACAGAGAGGAGAGGGAACAGTTCAGAGGCAGCGGGGGTGAGGGGTGAGGGGGATTGTCCCCGCCGGCCCACCACTCACCTGCTCCAGCCAGGGCACGATGCAGCCATCGTGGAAGAGGTGGTTGCAGGGCAGCTGCCGCACATGCTCACCCAGCCCATAGTCATCCTTGCACACGGGGCACTCCAGCCCCGAGCCTGCAAGGCAGGAGTGCGTCTCTCAGGGCAGCTCCCCTGCAGCCCTGCCCAAGGTGTCCCAGGGAGGAGGGGTCACTGGCCCAAGCCCAAGCCCAACCCCCCACCCCACCGCTGACCCCTGGGGCTCGTACCAACGTGCTCCTCAGTCACGGGCACAGTGGGGAGGGCCTGGATTTTCTCTTTGTCTGCGGGTGGGGGACCCGTGTTTTCAAACTGATTGAGGAGCTGAAAGACAAGAGGCCAGAGAGCAGGTGGGCTGGTGGGGCCCCTCGCCCCACGGGGCTATGAAATGCAAGGCGGGGTTACCTGCAAAAGCACCGAGGCCCAGTTTGTCCTGGCCTGACCCTGAGGGGTCAGAGGTCAGCTGCCCCAGGAGGCCCAGCCCTGGGCTTCTGCCCACTCTTCTGCTCATCACCACCTTGTAGCCAGGGCTGGTAGCCACCCCAGGGACACCACAGCCCCTTCCTAGGGCCAGGGTGGCTTCCAAGTCCTCACGTGGCTACAACCAGGGGGCAGTCACCGGTGACAGAATATGCAGCAGAAGGCCCCAAGGTGGCTACAGCCCCGCCTCATGAGTGCCACCCAAGACACAGACACGGGAGACACTCTGTCCTCCTGGGCCCAGCCTGTAGGGTTGTGGTCCCCACACCAGCTGAGCAAGGCCCTTGTACCTGCGTGATGATGGCGTCCAGGCCGTTGGCCCCCCAGGCGTAGTCCATCGGGTTTGAATGCAGGACGCCCCTGGGCAGAGAAGGCTGGGGTTCAAGTGGCAGAGGGGTGGGCCGGGCACAGGGGGCCCCTCCCCTACTCACCAGGGGCCCAGGCCCAGGTTGGGGATGGTGGCCGGGGTGATGATGCCGTTGACCAGCTGCTGGATGATCCTGGAACAGAGTGGCCAGACCCATGGTTAGCGCCCTTATGAGGAGGGGCCAGTGTAGGGGGCCTCGACTCTCAACTGGTGAGAAAAAGCCCAAACACAAGGGTGCTGGGGTAGAGGTCTCCTTGAGGCCTGGACAGTGCTGGTTGATACACAGTTGCATCCACCCCCATTTTGCAACCAAGAAGGAGTGCCATGGGGGGGCCTAAGGGGGGACCAGGAGCTCTGGAGTCAGCCCTGTTCCTCACAGCGGCCCTGAAACATGCCAGCCGAGGTCACAGTGAGTCAGGCCATGTCCTGAGCTGGACTAGCCTCGGCCTGCCTGCAATCAAGCTCCATCTACAAAGATCCACAGGACGCTCAGCCCTGTGTCCCGTGGAGCTAGGACGGGCCTTCTAGGTCTTCCCATCCTGTCCTCAGGACCCTGCACGCAGAAGGGGTAAGGACACTGGATACTGCCGTTTGCCTGTGCCCTGGGGCGGAGGCCTCTCTGAAGGACGCTGAGGGGCACACAGTGGGCACACGGCCTCTCAGCCAAACTGGACCCACAGGGGACCCACCCTGCCTGGAGGACGGCCCCTGAGCCAGCACCCACGCCTTGTGCCCACAGCACCTCCTGAAAGGACAGCTGGTTGCTCTGCCCAAGCGGGTGGGGTGGGCTGGACGCCCCCAGCCCCCCGCCCGCAGCCACCCCCGGGCCCCCTCACCCTTCCAGCGTGGGGACGCCTTCGTGCCGGCCGGTGGCCCGCCGCGCAGTGAGGCGGGCGCGGGGCTGCCGGGCGCCGTACCGGTGCCGGGAGTGCTGCTCTCGCTCCCGCCGGCTCTCGGGGTCCCTGCTATCATCAGCCTGTGCCCCAGGGGGGAACGTGGGGATCTCGAAGCTGTCGTCAAAGATGCCGAAAGCAAAGTGCCCATAGCCCTGCGGCAGCGTGAACAGGGGCTGGTCCACATTCTGCAGAGAGGAGGGCCATCATCATGGGAGAGGGGCCAGGGCTGGGCGGGAGGTGGGCAGCCCTCACAGGGAGCGGGGAGGCTGCCTCTCACCTCGAACGGTTGCTGCCGGCTCTGGTCCGCAGAGGCTGTGGAGGGGGCTGAACCATTCTCTGCACTCCTGAGGACAGTCACCATTAGCAGCAGGTGCACCCCACCCCAGACCGATGGCCAGAGGGTCAGATGAAGGCGGACCCCCTCCACCCCTGACCCAGGTCCAGCCAGTGCACCCTTGGGCTGAGGGTCCATGAGGGGGGTAGCCTTACCTGGTCTCTTCCGGAAGCTCCTCGATAAACCCAGACTCGCATCTTGGGCAGATGTAATCCTGGGGAGGACAGGGCAGGCAAGCATGATCTCAGGGCAAGGCGGTGCGTGTGTGTGTGTGACTCATCTCAAGGGCCCAGGTGGGAACCTGCTAGTTCCAGCCGTGTGGCCCCAGGCAGGGCTGGTACACTGACTTCCTTGCCCACATGGTGGGCCGTGACCTTGGAAGTTACATCACCAACCTCCCACGTCCCTGAGTCCATCAGCCTGTGCTCCCCACAGTGACAGAAGTCACAGTTTCAGGGCCTCCACTCAGCCACGTGGCCTGATGAAGGCTCTGACAAAGCCTGCAGCAAAGGGCCAGCTGACACGGGTCCAGGGAAGTTTCCCAACTTGGGGGACCTGAGAATGTTCCCTAACACCTCCACACCCATACAAGTATAAAGGAGGAGAGTGACTAGGAGAGTGACTAGTGGGGCTCCAGGACCACCTGGGCCTCAGAGACCAACTCCCAGGAAGGCAGCCACCGAGGGTGGGAGGCATACCCAGGCAGAGGAACCGGCCTGCAGAACATTCTGGACTGCCTGAGGTGTGGCCTGTGACCCCAGGCTGGACAGCCAGCAGGCAGACTGTGATGTCTCCAGTCAGCAGAGAGGTGGCTCTGCCCCTCAGGGACAGGGAGCCTGAGCACCAAATCCACTAGTTGGGCCTGGAACTGGCTCAGGTCCACATGTGTTCTAAGGCTGCAAGCGTGAGGTGCTTCCACTGAGGCCGCCCACGGTCCCAGTTCCCAGGAGCCTGGGGCACCGATGGCTGGGCCACCCTCTGTAGGGAACAATATGGAGGTGTGTGGGGTGTGGCCTGCCCTGAAGATGCTGGGGGCCAGGCACCTGTCAGGAAGGCGGGACCCCCACCTGCTCCACTGCAGAGAGCAAAGGGGCTAGGGAATCAAAGGACACCTCCTGAGCCAGGCGGGAGGGTAGGCCAGAGCTGCACATGTCCCGGGGACCTGTGTCCAGATGTGTAATGAACTCTTACGATTCAACAACAAAAGACAAACATCCAAGTTAGAAAATGGCCAGAAGTTCAGAACAGCATTTCTTCACAGACAGACAGGTGGCAATGAGCCAAGAAGGGATGTACACGTAGTCTGCCAACAGGGAAACGCAAACCAAAACCAGCGGGACACACTCCACATCCACCCAGATGGCTGGACCCACAGAGCTGACAGGGACCACTGTGGGAGGCGGTGCAGAAATTGGAACCCCCACACGCAGGTGGACTATGAAATGGGGCAGTGTCCTCAGAAAACAGTCATGGTCACCCCATGACCCTGCAATTGCCCCACCAGGCACCCACCAGGGTGACAGAGACAGGTCCACACAGAAACCCACATGCACAGCAGCCAAACATAACCACATGTCCCTCCACACCCGGGAGCATCACTCAGACAAGGAAAGGAAAGCCCTGACACTTGCTACCATGTGGACGGACCCTGAGAACACGGTGCTCATTGAGAGAAGTAGACACAGAACACACAGAGCGTGATTCCACTGATGGGAAACATCCAGAACAGGCAGATCCACAGACAGAGTGGGATCCTGGTTGTCAAGGACCAAGAAGGTGACTGCTGATGGGGACGGGGCTTCTTGTTGAGTGACCAAATGTCCTGGACGAGGACACTGGTGATGGCCGGCTGCAAGACCTGAGCTTTAAGTGGGTGGGACATGTGGCACTGAAACTGTGAACCAGGAACAGCAGGACAGCAGCCCTCTGCCCTCCTGAGCAGGGGCGTGGGGCCCAGGGGAGGCTCCCCCAGGGAGTGCCCACCATAGCTGTCACTGGCATGGGGTTTCCAGGGCTGTCACTCAGCCTGTTGTTTACTTCAACATTTCATAGGCCAAGAAACGCAGTCACTGGAGGCTCTGTGCTTGGTAGCCAAGGTTCTTGCCCTCTCCAGGAGCCCGCAGGGGGAGGGCAATGGATAGGGGCAAACGTGGCTGCAGTTGAGTCTGAGCTGACTGAGGTGAGGAAGCTGGGAACCTTCTGGCCTGGGTCAACAGGAAGGCCCAGAACCTCCCTGAAGCCTGGCGGAACCCCCGTGAGAAAACTCTCTCTCCCGGGCACCCTTCCCAGGCCTGCACCCTGCCCTGGGCAAGCCTGGGAGAGCCAGGGCGGGGTGAGCAACACGCCCACTGGAGATAGGGTGTCTGTCCTCCACCCCTGAGGCTCACTGCTGCTCCTGGGGCCTGAGAGAGCCAATCACCATGCCATCCTCAGGGGTCCCTGTGTTCCCCGAGCCCCAGCACAGCCCAGACCGGCCATCTCAGGGCCTAGGCCTCTCCCTGTCCTGGGTCCCCACAGCCTGAGCTGGTATCTACCTGGCTTGCCCCCTCTCGGAAGCTGGGTCCCGGCTGCAAGCCTCCATCTCCTCTGCAAATGGAGGGTAGCCTCAACCCCAGGCTCTGGAATTGGCCCCTGAGCCACAGTGACCTGGTTTCAGGGAGGCCCCAGACTCTGCTGCACATGCAGAAGGTCCAGACCTGGGTCTTCAATGCTCCCTCCTCCAGAGGCCACACATCCCAGAAATTTAATTACCTCACCGTAACAGAAATGGGGACACCCTGGGATGGAATGATCACCCCCAACAGGACAGAGTCTATATACCTTGGCAGGGCCCTAGCTCGTGTGCACCTATCCCCAGCTGACAGCTTCTCTCCTGAGGAGACCAGGGTGAACACTCCCTCATTATTACCATGGCAACAGTGGCCCACAGGACAGACCATGCACTCCATTCACTCAGCACTTGCTCCCTGCAGTAGGCCCTTGGAGACAGACCTCACCTTTCATGCCACATGCAGACCCCAGGTTCCTGGCCAGGTGAGTGTCGGGGAATGGGGGACATTGAGGTGGGAGCTGGAGAGATGCTGGCCTTAACACTGAGCTGGCAGGGGGACCAGCCTGTGCCCCAGGGGCTCCGTGCAGAGGAAGGACCTTCTCTCTTCACCCTGACGGCTCTCCGAGGTGGCCTGTTCGACGGAACAGAGCTTGTTCCCATCCCCCCAACCCTGCTCAGGGACACTTCTGAGAGGAATCAGGGGTGTCCATAGGACAGCAGACAGAACCATGACCGCCACCAGTCAGGCCACCAGGAGCCTGGCCCGTGGATGTCCCAGATCCACCTCATCCCCGGTACTCCTGTTTCCTGGGGGATCGAGTCTGGGCCTGTGCGCCCGAGCAGAGGCCTCTGAGCTGGCCGGCCTGCCTGGTTCCTGCTCCCACACGCCCATTCCAGGCAGGCACCCGCCCTTCCGGGGCATCCTGGCCCCCTTGTGCAGGCACTCTTGAGCACAGGGGTGCCCTCGCCAACCCATCTGATGGGCGAGGAGAATGAGGCAGAGTCTCGTGGCTGCAGCGAGAAACCCCGGGAGCAGAGGGCCTGCAGCCACCCGAGTCTCACTGCCCCACTGGGGCAGGGGGAGGTGGGAGGGGTGCTGCTGGCGGGAGCCTCCCACTGTCACCAGGTTAAGAGCCCACCTCCCTACCCTCATGAACACCAAGTGCACCCCTACTCATAAACAGACACCTGTCTACAGGACCCCGTCAAACCCCTCCCAAACCCACAAATCAGTCCCCTTGCCTCCAATATTTGCTCCTAAGAGAATTTACCAACATTCCAACAAATCAAATATTTGCCAATCATTTGCTCAGCATTGGCTCCCTGTAAACTCTGAGAGCAAAGGTCATGGCTACCTTGTCACCACTGGATCCTGTGACTAGAAAGGCCCTCGCCAGCTCAGTGTCCACAGACTGTCCACAGAGATCAGGATCCTTCTGGTCCGAGACTACATGGCCAGGATCCGGCCGCGTGCTGGCCCTGGGAAGGGAGGCCAGAACAGCTAACTACACAGACTACTTGGCCCCGGGCTGCCGATGGCTGTGGACAGGTCACTCTGGGGTAAGCCCAAGGCCCAGGGCCTGTCCGGGGCTCACACCAGCTGCAAGGGGCTCCCTGCAGCTCACCTAGGCTAGAGGGCTGTCCCACCAACCCGACCGTTCCTGCCAGTGGAGAAAACCAGACCCAGAGCTGGGGCGCACAGGAAGCCGGAAGAGGCAGAAGCAGTACGTCTTCCGGGAGGCTGGAGTGGGGGAGTCGGACAAGTCTCGGCCCCCCGAGTCTGCTCGCTCACCGAGGTTTCCATTTATCTGCCGGCCCTCATCCCCTTGCCTCTGGAAGCCACACCACCCTTCCCTTATCTTACACTCTCCTCCTGGGTCCAGGCACCCGTCTCCATTCCAGCTCACTCTCCTCTGTGGCTGGGATAATGCCCGGGATAATGCCCACGACTCCTACTAACTCCCCCAGGGAAGTCCACAGCAAGAAAGGCAGGGATGGGAATCTGGTTCTTAAAACAGCCAAAAGACCAAGGAGAGCTGGTGCTCAATCAATCGTCGCCACCCACAGCCCCTTTCCCTGGCCCCCCACATCGCCCTCTTCCTGCTCCTCCTGAGCTGGCCGAGCGGCAAATGCCACGAGCGGAGCCGGCCAGGGGTGCCGTCCCTTCTAGCCTTCCTCCCAGTCGGCGGGGGAGGGTCGGCCAAGCGGGGGACACCGACCCCATCCCAGACCTACCCACTCGGAACTTCCGGGCTGAGGGGCCTGGAAACCGAGCCTTTCACGAGCAGCTGTCCCGTGGCCTCCACCCGGACGAGAGCACAGGGCCCACCTGGGTCCAGACCCCGGGCCCCGGAAGGCGCAAGAACGCCGGCTCGGGCCGCCGTCGGGCCCGGGAGAGCTACGGCTCTCTCCCACGAGGCGCCCGCAGCGCTGACCGCGCTCGGGGCCGACTCCGCTCCCTCCCGGTAATCGGCCTCGCTGCGCCACCAGGGCCGCCGCTTCCGGACCCTCCGCAGGGACCTCAGTTTCCCCGTCCGTGCCAACTCGCCTCGGGCCAAGGCAGTGGCCCCCGCCCGCCCGGCCTGGGCCTCACCGGCAGGCGCGGCACGATCTCGACTGAGCAGCAGTGGCAGAAGTACCGTCCGGGCTGCGGCGACGCCTCGGCCATGGCCACCGCCGCCTCCTCCGCGCCGCCCGCCCCCCGCGCGGCGCCCGCCGCCGGCCGTTTGCTGCTCCCTCGCCGGCCGACGAGCCCGCGCACGCTCACGCACGGCACGCACAGCACGCACGGCGTGAGGAGGCGAAGGGCAGCGGAAACGGGACGGGCACCGCGCGAGGCGGGCGGTGGCTCGGGTGACGGTGGCCGCCGAGGAGCAAACTAGGAGCGGAGCTGGGCGGGGGTGGGGCCATGGGCGGGGCCTTGCTGGGCGGTTGCCTGCCGTAGCAACCTGGATCAGGGCCTGAGGTGGGTTTGGAGGCGGGCCCGGCTCGAAGGCTAAGGGGAAGGCCGAGGGCGGAGTTGGGGCGGGGTGGGGCCAAGCCCCTCCTCTTCTACAAATCTGCTACCAGCTCCCACCCCGACCCCCCTAGTTCCTTCATTATTTCTTCTATTGCCAAGACCCACCTGTTTGGAAATCAGTCCTGAATATTCATTGGAAGGATTGATGCTGAAGCTGAAACTCTTAATACTTTGGCCACCTGATGCAAAGAACCGACTCGTTGGAAAAGACCCTGATGAAAGATTGAAGGCGGGAGGAGAAGGGGATGACAGAGGATGAGATGGTTGGATGGCATCAACGACGCAAGATTGAAGGCGGGAGAAGGGGATGACAGAGGATGAGATGGTTGAATGGCATCAACGACGCAATGGATATGAGTTTGAGCAGGCTTCGGGAGCTGGTGATGGATAGGGAAGCCTGGTGTGCTGCAGTCCATGGGGTCGCAAAAAGTCGGACACGACTGAGCGACGATTGAGCGACTGAACCGAGTGATGACTTACCTGTTTCTCACTTCTCTGTCCTCACTGCTCCTGGGATGCTCCGGTGCGCTCTCACCTCCAGGCGTTTGCACGGGCTGTAACCTTGCCCTGGTGCACCGTTGCCTAGATACCCACATGGCTTTCTTCCCCCACACCTTTCAAGTCTGTTCAAATGTCCACCTATTGAGGCATGTTCTGCAACAGCGCTTAGGTCCATATGATAAACTGTAGGGTCAGTTCCACAACAAAATGGATTTTTGTATCTTGTTCCCAGCTGGACTCAGAACAGGGCCTGGCACACAAGCTTTACATAAACATTCTTTGAATGCATGCAGACAGAAGACCCATTCCTGGATCAAGGAGGCCTGCTCTCCCATGCCTCAGTGTGACACTTGGCATAAGAGACTCTGAGCGAGGTGTGGCCTTGTTTCCATGATGCCTCAGGGTGAGGAGAGGGCAAAAAACCTACCCCTCCTCTCAAAATTAATCAGGCCAGGATCATTTCTGAAGTTAGTTTCAGGACAATTATATGCTTATTTCCTTACCCACTAGACAAACATTCATGAAACTCCTGTTGCATGCCAGACTCTGCTGGGGTGCAAGGACATAGCAGAGGAAACCACAGACAGGAAATGAAAGTGGTTTTCTGAAATACTCCATGACTGGAGGACACAGAGCAGGCTGCAGACGCCCCAGCCCCACGGGACTGAGCCAGGGGATGAGCCCCTAGGGTACCCTTGGCTCTGCCTGGAGAGACAGAACTTCCCACGGGACAGGACCTTAGAGCCAGGACTTTGAGTAATGAATAGGAGTTAGATGGAGGTGGGATTCCTGCTGAGAGTTGGGAGTATTGGAGCCAGAGTGTCAAAGAATTACAAATTGGAACCTGTGCATAAAGGGTCTTAAATGTCAAGAGGCAGGGAATAGGGACTTGTCTGCCAGCCACCATCTTGCACCCCTCAAAGCTCAGAGGTGATTCCGAGGCATTCCTGCTCTGACCACCAGAGAGCGCCCCAGCCCTGTTGCTGGGAAACAAGCCCTGTTGCTGGGGTAAAAGACACCCCCCTCCCCAATTTGCCTCCACCCAACCCTCCCCTGAGGGGTATAGGGAGGGGCCCTTTGCTTCAGACCTTTACTGCCTAGCTCCTGACTTGTTTCACACCAGACATACATTCATTGATTCATTCATCCTACAGAAGTTTCATTTTGTTTTTTTTTGTTTGGTTTGTTTTTTTCTTTTCCTTTTGACTTATGGGATCTTAGTTCCCCAACCAGGGATTGAACCTGGGCCCAGAGCAGTGAGACCACCTAGTTCTAACTACTGAACTGCCAGGGAATTCCCCATCCTGCAAAAATTTATGAAGTACCACCCAAGAGGCCTTGGAGTCAGTGGGCTCACAGCATTCAAATCCGACCAACTCACACTGGCTATGTGGCCCTGGGCAACTCACTTAACCTCTCTGGGCAGGTGGCAGAAACTTCCTCTTGAGGGTTTGAGATTGGATTATGCTTGAGGTTCCTGTGGGCCATACGGCCTTCCTGAGTTCATCTACCCTTCTGGCACCTATCCCCAGCCCAGTGCAGTCTTATTGGCCCCCATGAGTGGGCCGAACTGCAACCCCCCTCAGGACCTTTGCCTGGTCATGCCCTCTGCTGGGAGTCCCATTCCCACCATCCTTTGTCTTTTGCTGCTTCTCAGAAGGGTGCTCTGATCCTGTCCTGGGGGAGCCCAGTGCCCTCTTCCTTCTCTCCCCAGCTCAGCCACCCCCAGATCCAGGAGTTATCAGTGGTATCTCCTAATATGTGAAGCCAATACCCAGAATATAGTAGGTGCTCAATAGATTCTTGAATAAAAGAACAATTAGTGAGTGCCTGCTGTGTTCCAGGCCAGAGTAGGGTGCTGGGAATGCAATGGGAACAAGAATATGGAGTTTTGTATCTTATAAAACTAAGCGCTTAGGATGTACCAGCCAGATGTTTAATCCTCACACAAGCATCAGGATGTGGGAGCAATGAAGACTCTTGTTTTACAGATGTGAAAGTGAAAGTGAAAGTCACTCAGTCTTGTTTGACTTTTGGCAAGCCCATTAACTATATGGTCCATGGAATTCTCCAAGCCAGAATACTGGAGTGGTTAGCCTTTCCCTTCTCCAGGGGATCTTCCCAACCCAGGATCGAACCCAAGTCTCCTGCATTGCAGTAGACTGAGGCTCAAACACGGTCACACAGCAGACACAACCATTGGACCTCTGGGTCTGGGCTCCTTGCCCTGCTGGTTACCCTGGGACTGGGACATCCAAATTCAGGTAATCAGGCCGGTATCTGCATGTGATCCAGAGGTGCTGATGTTCTGGGGCCTCATGCATCCATTTATGACCAGTGGGCACCTTGCTGCTGCCACTGATGGGACAGATGTGTGATGGGAGGCCTGGCCACCCCAGGGCTCTCTGATTGTGGAGTGCCTCCTGATGGGTTCTCAGCATTTTCTTGAATAGTCTTTGAAAGTGCATTAGGAAGTAACCCCTCAGCACAGGACTATTTCACCCCCTAGTCACTGACTTGGGTTCAAATCCAGCCTCTGGGAGGGAGCTTTGGGAACGCTAGAGCTGGAGAAAGCAGTTCTGTCACCCACTTCCCAGGGAGGCCACCGCCCCACGGGGCATTATTTCAACAGGCATGAATACACTGCTATCTGCTTAAGCATTTTTTTGCTTGCTTTTCAACCTTTTATTTACATATTTTGACTTATGTCCTTTTTATTATTTGTATTTGTTGGTTTGTGTGTTATATTTTTAATTTTAGACCCCTGAGTCACCCATACCCAGGACCTGGCAGCCCCAGAACCTCAGATGCCCTTCAATCTATTCTCCTGGGGTCAAGCCACCATCCTCTTAGGTCAAACTTCCTTCATTTCCACCTGCTCAAGGAATCTATCAGGACTAAGTCGTCAGGACCAGGACCTGTGAAGCCAGTGGGGGAGATGGATACCTCCATCCTCTCTCTCTTGAGCAACCTCTCTTGAATGCTGCTCAAAAGTTGTTATTTTAAACAATTTCTAACTTCCAGAAGTGTTTCAAGAATAGTACAAAGGGTCCCACGCGTCCTTGACTCGGGTACACCAGTGGCGAACTTTTTTTGCTCTATGTGTCTGTGTGGAATTTTGGGCAAACTTGCTGCCCCCAGCCCCTTTATCCCAAGCACGACCAGGTGTACTTCTAAAGCTAGGCCACTCTCTCATCTGAAGAAGCAGCACGTTTACCAAATTGGGTAATTAAGCTTTCATAGCTTTATCAAGGCTGCTCTGCCTCCCTCAAAGGAGGTGGGGTTGCACCACCTCTCAGCCTGGCAGGGATGGAGATCACCACGCAATCCTTCAATCACAGATGCTGGTATCGACCGTGTGCCAGGCGCAAGAACACAGCCGGGATACGGCAACAAATGTCTGCAAAGTCAGACACTCAACAATATTGAGCACTGTGATGTGCAGAATAAAGGCCCCCATATACGTCTGACATTTTAGCTCATTAAGACTCCTGTCAGACTGCTAATTTCCAGAACAGTAAATAATAAGTCTGTGCTATTTTAAGCAGTTAAATTTACGACACTTTGTTAAAGCAGCAAACAGGAAACTCATACGTCAAGCTATTACATGGTCACCTCCAGACACAGGCCGCCTGAGCATTTCCGTATTTCCCTGAAGTCTCGCCCCAGTAGGCTATCCCTCCTGCCATTGGCAAGTGCTGGATCACGTGGTTGTGCCTGACATCACTTCAACCCTGTTCAGCCAATCAGGATTCGCCTCCAAGCTGAGGGCAGGTCCGGCCTTCTGGGTCAAACGTGGCCGCCAGATTCCTGCGTAAAATCCTGTTGTTCTTTCATAGGGAAGAGGATGGCGTGGGGACATTAAGGGGGCAACGTGGGAAAGTAGCTAAGGGAAGGGGCAAGAATTGAGTTGTCTCTGAAGGAAGGGCTTCAAACCTAGGCCGACAAGCCTAGACTCCATCCAGGGGCTATGGGGAGCCCTGGGTGGCATTTGGAGCAGGGACCACACAAATGGTTTGGACGTTACAATACCCAGCTCTATTCAGAGTTCTCCTATGCTATCTGCCATGGCCGAGTCTTCAGTGTTGTCTTGTGTGAAGTATTAGTCACTCAGTTGTGTCCAACTCTTTGTGACCCCATGGACTATAACGTGCCAGGCTCCTCTGCCCATGGGGTTCTCCAGGCAAGAATACTGGAGTGGGTTGCCATTTCCTTCTTCAGGGGATCTTTCCTACCCAGGGATCAATGCCACTCCTGCATTGCAGGCAGATTCTTTACTGTCTGAGTCACCAGGAAACCCCTTGGTTATCATCATATGTCCCACTAGGGAACCAGCAAGACCTTGCTTCCCACAGCCTGCAGAGTTTCAGGTCTAGTCCAAGGGTTGCACAGGCTAAGATGATGTGGGGTCTATCACAAGCATTCTTCTGGCTTGAGTAATATGGGATCCAATGACCCTGAGCATTCTTTACCAGGCCATCCTGGAGGCAGTGGTTGGTACAGCAGCGTGGTGTGATTCCCACAGCCCCTACAGAACCTGCTGCTCTGGATTCGAAAGCCTTTGCCTAAATAAGATATAAGCAGGATTATTGTAAGCTGGTTTTGTTCCCTGCAAGGGACAGAAATGCTGCTTAGATCAGCTTTATCTTATGGTGAAGAGGAGTTCAGGCACAGCTGGATCAAGGACCTCCAATAACACCACAGGGCATTACTACTGCCTCTCTTGGTTCAGTGTCCCACTGAGCTGGCATCTCCCTGGACATTGGCAGAAGCCATCTGCAGCCCCAGGCTCACACCCCTCCAGCTCAGGCAAGAAGTGGGTGGTCCTTTTCAAGCTAATGTCTCAGAGCTGACTCTTCCTGTTGCTAAATGTCAGATGATTCTAAGTGGTCAGGCCTGGGTTGGGGCCACTCTTGGGGGCTTTTGAGTTGGGAGTGCAGGTGATTCCCCAAAGGAAAACCCGGCTCTGGGACCTGAGGAGTCCCACAACCTGGGGATGCACCCTGATTGTTCGGGTCCTGGAATCTTGTTTGCCTGGTACTGACTCCATTCCCGACCCTGTGGGAATGGAGACCCCCAGAAATTCACTTTCCTTTCTCCAACCTCAGTTGACCCCTCTGTAAAGTGGATGCCTTCCTCGTTCTGAATGGTAAAATACTTACCTATTCCTTAAGTAATAATCTCTGCACCCATGTCATGCCTCTCCCGTGCACCAAGCACTGTGCCTGGCGTCCTGACTAGAATCTGTGGTACTGGGATCTGTGCCCATTTTACAGTTGAGAGCATAGAGGCACAGAGTGGTCACATGTGGCCTGGCCAGGGTGGCACAGACTGGACTGCACTTCCACGAGATGCCTCCTCCTCCGTCCAGGCCTTAGAGTCACCTCCTCGGAGACCCCACAACCTCCCTGCTCCCGGGGTCTCTGTCCTCCACTGTCTTCACATGTGTGTGTTCACCCCCCTGTTTTTCTCCAGCCAGGTAGGGATCGTATCATTGCAACACTGAACCGCTTTGTATTAGCGGCTGTCACAAATTGACGCAAACTTGGTGGCTTAAAACAACACAGATTTTTTTTTCTCTTCCATTTCCAGAGCTCAGAAGTCCAACACAGGTCTCTGAGCTGAAATCAAGGTATTGGCAGAGCCATGTTCCTTTCCAGAGGCTCCAGGGGAGAATCTGTTCCTTGCCCTTTCCAGCTTCTGGAGGCTGCCCACATTCCTTGGCTGGAGGCCCCTTCCTCCATCTTCAAAGCTGAAAATGGCAGGTCTAGTCCTCCTCATGTTGCATCTCTCCGACCACAGTGGGGAGGGTCTCCACTTTAAAGGATGCTGTCATTACACTGGGCCCACTTGGTTAACCCAGGATCATCATCTCCCATCTGAAAGGCCTCAACTTACTCCTATGTGCAAAGTCCTTTTGCCATGGAAGGTGACATATTCACAGGGTCTGCAAACCCACATGTCTCAGAGGGCTGTATTCAGGCTTTCTTTACTTGTAGCACAAACATCCCATGACTTCAGTTTCCATCCCCCCTTCCCTCATACAGTTCAATCTAATTCAACATAAACATTCTCTCCTTCTGAGAAGTCTGCCCTGTCTCCCTGGGCTGGGTCAGGTTGGCATCTTACATCACAGATTTGATTAGCGGATTGTTTCTGTCAGTTTCGCTGGGGGTAGTAAGTTGGGACCATGGGGAGTTAGGATGGGTGTGGGCCAGGAAACCTTAGGGCAGGCGGCTAGGGTAGGAAGCTGCTGCAGGCTGGGTCAGGGTAGAGAAGAGGGCACAACGGGAGATACTGGAAAGAGGGGCTCCGTGAAGAAGGCCATGACCTCCTTAAGGTCATGCAGTACAGAGCTTCTGGGTTCGGGAGACACGCCAGACTGGGAAGCAGAAGGCCACGGGCTGCTGGCCTCGGTTTCGAACCCACGCCAGGCCAACAATGGCCCTTTTATTTATACAGCTCAGGACTGGGTGGCTGAGCCATGGTAGGGTCAGGTCTCGGCCAAGGTCACCCTGTGCAGCCCCCGCACACCCTTGTTAAGAACACAGGGTCTCATTCGTGCCCCATTTCCCAACCAGGAGAGAACCCCCTTGGATGGTCAGAGGCCAAGGCCAGGTCAAGACGGCTGGTGCCCTCCCTCAGTGCTGCTCTGAAGTAATGTCTCCCCTGGCATTGGCTGGGAGACATGGGTCAGGCCAGGCAGCTAAGGTGGAGGACAGGGTCTGGGTGTGGTGTTGGCCACAGATCTCGTGCATGCAGAAGAGGGGTGTGGCTTTAGGGGGTCCTGCTTCTACACCTGGGGAGGGGGCAGATGCAGGAATGGGGGGCGATGAGGCATAGGTGGCCCTGGGAGATAACCAACAGCTCTCAATCGTTTGTTTTTCCTAAAAGCATTTTCCACTCCTTAAAGTTACACATTAATTTGTCTGTCTATGTGTTTTGTTGTCTATGACCTGGACAGACCACACGAGCTCACTGAGGATGGGAGTAGGTCTGCCTTAGTTAACCTGTTGCCCCAGTACCCTCAAACATCTTTGCCTCCAGGAGACTGTCACTAATTATTCCCCAGAAACACAAACACAAACTGTGTAGAGGGGCTGCACAGGGTCCATGAGATGTGGAAGTGCCCTGACAATTTTCTGGGGCCCCAAGGACTGAAAGGATCAGCCCAGAGTAGGAAAAGCATCCTTCTGCACTGAGGCCCCAGGGGGCTGCGTGCTTCCCAGCCCATCGTGCATTTTGGGAAACCAGGATTCCAGGTGGCAAAGGACAGAGAGCACTGACCCTTGGAGGGGAGGAGCAGGCAGATTATTCAGGCCACCTAAGGGGTTGTTGCAGGCTCAGGGTAGGAGGAGGGGCAAAGGCCAGGCACACAGTAGGCACTCTGGAAGATTTGCAGTATGATTATTGCTGTTGGCATGTTGTTGGGACCACTGGTGTGTCTGTATCTATCTCCTCTCCACAGCCCCTCCCCCCCCCCCACGTGCTCACACCCAGCTGTGCCCACCGGCTCCAGGGGCCAGGTGGCCAGGCGGGTGGCCTGGAGGGTTGGATTAGGGAGTGGCTGGGGCTGAGGTCCCCGGGTGTGTGGGAGGGGACGGGGAGGTCAGGCTACGAGCCCAGAGCACACTGGGGCCACGCCAGCCATCACATGCAGACCACGATGCGCAAGGCTCAGCAGACGCACTCTTCGTGGGTCACTGGCCAACTCGTCCCCCAAACGCACGGCGACACCTCGAACTCGAAGCCACGGGCCCGGCTCCCGGGTGGGGCCCCCGCCCCTCATCAGCTGCCGCCCACATCGCGAGCGACACTGCCCCGAGCCCCGCCGTCCCCGCGCCCCGCCCCGGCTGGCCCGCCCCGCCCCGCCCGCAGCCCGCGGGACCTTTATAGGGCGCGCCGGCCGCGCGCTGGAAGTGGTGCCGCCGCCGCCCTCCCTGCCGCCCGCCCGCCAGCTGCCCGCGCGTCCGACGCGGGGGTCGCCGCCGTGTCTGCGTTCGCCATGCGTCCCCGGGCGCCGGGGCCACTATGGCCGCTGCCCTGGGGGGCCCTGGCATGGGCCGTGGGCTTCGTGGGCTCCCTGGGTTCGGGGGACCCCGCGCCGGGTGAGTGGGGCGGCCGGAAGGGGCGGGCGGGGCGGGCCACCCACGTGGGCCTGCCGGGAATGCGGGCCGGGGGATAGGTCGGGGGGCGAGGCGGCGGTGGCAGCTGGGGGCAGAGAGCAGTGACCCGTGGTGACCCATGGCCACTGCAGGTTGAATGTGGGAATGCTTGGGGCTCCCCTCCCCCAGCCCTAAAAGACCTAAAGGAGGGTCACCAGGAGGTCAGGCGAGCAGATGTGACTCCTCACAATTTATTATCAAGAACTAGTCCCCAGGGCTGCTGACAGTTACTGAGTGCTCAGGGTCTGCCGCCTCCCTCCTGGAATCCACGCAGCAGCCCTACAGTGTGAGCACTCTTATGCCCGGTTTCCAGATGGGAAAACTGAGGCAAAGGGTCAGACAGCTTGTACGGGGCAAAGCGGATATGAACCTGGACTTTCCGGGTCCCAGTGCCCCAGAGAGGCAGGGCTGGGTGGTTGGACTCAGGATCTCCAGCCCGGGTCTCAGATCTTCGCTGGGTCTGGCGCAGGCAGACTTGTTAGAATCTCGTATCTGCCAGTTGTGGAGACGCCAGGGAAGTCACACCCCAACTCTGGGCCTCAGTTTCCCCTTTTATAAGGGGAGCAAAGATGCTGAGCTCCCCGAACTGAGCTGGTCCCTCGGAGCTCAGCAGTGCCTGGGAGCTCCTGGGATGGGGGCCCCGGCCACTCCTGCCCCCACTTAACGGTGCAGAAACTGAGGGCCATCTGTCCCCCCCACCCCACCCTGCAGCCCCACCCCAACCCTGCACTGAGGGGAGAGCCAAGCCCCCTCCCCGAAGGCCGCGTCCCCGGGGAGACAGTGAGCTCATGCAAGGGGAATGTTCCCAAGTTGGAGTGAGTAAGAGGCGGGCCAGGCGAGGGGGGGCTGCCAGGCGAGGGGGCTCCGCATGCCCTCGGGCGCTGTCTAGACAGAGGGCAGAGGCGGGAGAGGCGGCTCTAGGGCCCACTGACCCTGACACGTCCAGCTCCGGGTGTTTGACTGGTCGGGCAGGATGCCAGGCCTGGGCTGGGGGCCTGGAGCCATGGGGAGAGCTTGCCGGGAGGGGAGGGGGTTGGCAGTAGAGCCGTATGGGGGCCGGAGCCCAGAGGAAGGATCCCAGAAAAATCTGCAGCCGGAGCCGGGACACCTGTGTGGTTCTCTATCCCTCCGTCCCAGGTGGGAGGTGGATCATCCCCTTTGCAGTTACTGAGCACCAACTTTATGCATCCCCATGGGCCAGTAGCTGCCTGGCAGGCCAAGGCTTGGGTGTGGAAAGGAGCACCTGGGGGCACCTCTGGCCCTGTAGGAACTGCCCCTCTGTCCGCAGGTGGTGTCTGCTGGCTCCAGCAGGGCCGAGAGGCCACCTGCAGCCTGGTGCTGAAGACGGATGTGAGCCAGGCTGAATGCTGTGCCTCTGGCAACATCGACACCGCCTGGTCCAACTTCACCCACCCGGGGAACAAGATCAGCCTCCTGGGCTTCCTAGGCCTCGTCCACTGCCTCCCCTGCAAAGGTGAGACCCTGTGCGTCAGCAGAAGGCCGTGGTCTCTTGGTCAGAGGCGGCACAGGCAACAGTCAGCTTCCTGTCTTGGGGGCATGCGGGAGGTTGAGGCTGCTGGCAAGGGGATCCCAGACTCAGAGAGGGTTTGGGGGCCTTCGGGCTCCCAGGCCCTCAGCCTCCTGCAGAAAGGATTCCCCAGTTTGGTTTCCAGCCTCTAGGGTCTCACTCAGGGGGAGCCCTCTGCCCTGGTAGCCTTGCCCACCTTCACTCCACATGGTGGATAGACAGGCACAAACCTAGCTCCTAGAAAGGTGGATTCTCCCTGACTGGCCATTAGGGTTTGTGACCCCACACTCAGTGTTCCCAAACACTCATCTGCCCTTAACCTCGCAGGTTCCAGGGTCTGTGGTTAGGGCCACAGCTGTATGTTTAACAAGCATTTGCCTTCTGGACTGTGTTCTGTGAAATGCTGCCTCCTCCATGAGAGACTAGGAGCTCTTTTAAGGCACAGTGAATGAATAGGTCAAGACATAGTCTCGTTGGAGACCCTCTCAGCCCCCTGTGCAAGACTGAACCTGCAAGGACCCAGAGGGCGCATGGGGACATGACTTGAAGGAGGTGGGCTCTGGAAACCAGGGTGTTGTTGGATGATTAGGAGTTTGCCAGCTGGAGAGACCATGGTGGGGCGGGTGGGGAAGGGGGAGCACGGAGACCATGGCCTGGGATCAGACCCGAGTGGGTGGAGTCAGGACAGAGGTGCTGGATGGAAGCTGGAACTGAGGGCTGCAGACCTGCAGGCCAAGCCGAGGAGCCTGGCTGGCCGGCTGGGATGTGATTAATACCAGATCAGCCTGGCTGGGTGGTCCTGAACTCAACTGCCATGTGCCCTGGCTCCCTCCAGAAGCCCCTCTGGGTTTTAGGAGGAGGACAGACTTCAAAAAGTGCCTGGCCCAGGCCTGACATGGTCCAGGATGCCCTCCCCCCACCTCATCTGGCCCTGGCAACAGGAACTCAGCCCTGCCACTTCTGTTCTAGCGTGCGTGAAGCCACCCGGGGGAGCGTTTCCAGATGTGCGTGTGGGCGGGCAGCACAGGAGGCACCCAGGTGCAGTCCACATGCCCTGGCAGGGAGACATGAGGGGCTCTGGCTGGCCTCTAAAGGAGCTTCCATCACTGTATGCTCACCCTGTAGGGTGGAGTTCCGGATTAGCCTCACTGTTACACTCAGGGCAACTGAGGCTGAAACTTCAACTCGAGCTCAGAGACAGACCCAGACCCACAAATCATGGAGCTGGGGGGTCCATCTGGTCTGGCCTGGAGTTCTCACGCCTAGGTGCCCTGGCTCTCCTCAATTCACAGCTGTGATGGGGCCTCAGTTTCCCACTTTGGTGTGTGTGTGTGTGTGTGTGTGTATATCTATATATATTTGTTCAGTTGCTCAATTATGTCGGACTCTGCGGCCCTGTGGTCTGTAGCCCGCCAAGCTCCTCTGTCCATGGGATTCTCCAGGCAAGAATATTGGAGTGGATGACCATTTCCTACTCCAAGGGATCTTCCCGACCCAGGGATCAAACCTGCATTTCCTGTGTCTCCAGCGTTGGCAGGCAGTTTCTTTACCACTAGCGCCACCTGGGAGGCCCCTTTGGTAAAATGATGACAAAAGAGCACCACCTTGTGGGGGCAGGTGGGAGGCTGTACTGGGCCTGGGAGGCGAAAATCAGGCTTTCGTGGGGCCGGAGTGGGGGCGAGGAGCCAGAGAGAGATTTATTTCCCTACCTGAGAAATGGGGTTGCGGGGGGCGGTAACCCTGTTTCGAGGGCTCGAGCTGTGCGAGGCCCCCTCCTCAGGAAATGAACCTCAGACCAGGCCAACACCCCGCCCTCCCCGACGCTTCTTCAGGGGAGGTCCTGGCAGGCGGGAGGAACAGACGCTGCCCATCCTCCCCAGCCCCGCGCCTGGACGGGGTGGAGCCCCCCGGGCTGACGCAGCCGGTCCCCCGCCGGCCTTCCCAGAAACGCGCGTAAATCAGGGAACAGACGTCAGCCTGAGCGGGTGGCCCAGCTGCGGAGCGAGAGCCGGACTGGGGGTGAAGCCTGTTCCTCCCAGACCCCCAGATTCCCGACAGAGACCCCTCGCTTCCGCCCACACTGAGCCCTGCACCCCGACAGAGGCCCGTCCCGCGAAAAGCGTCGAGTCCTAGTCCACTCTGGAGTGGCTGAAATTCCCCGAGACCCCAAATCAGTTTCCTCCCCCGTGAGCCCCTTCTTCGGACCGCCCCTCGCTCCGGTCCGGCCTTTATCCGTCGGAACAGGGAGCGACGGCGCTGGGCCTCGGAGGACCTCCGGCCTCGGCCACGCGCCGCAGCCCACGCGTGCGTGTCCTCTGTCCACAGATTCGTGCGAGGGCGTGGAGTGCGGCCCCGGCAAGGCCTGCCGCATGCTGGGGGGCCGTCCGCGCTGCGAGTGCGCGCCCGACTGCACGGGGCTCCCGGCGCGCCTGCAGGTCTGCGGCTCTGACGGCGCCACCTACCGCGACGAGTGCGAGTTGCGCGCCGCGCGCTGTCGCGGCCACCCGGACCTGCGCGTGATGTACCGTGGTCGCTGCCGCAGTACGTTGGGGCGGAGCCTTGGGGAGGGGCGGGGCCACCGGGCCTGAGCATCCTGTTAGAGGCCGCTGCCGCAGCGCGTGGGGGTGGGTCACTGGCAGGAAGGGGCGGGGTCTATAATCCAGGGTGCTTATTACAGGTCTCGTAGATTTGGGTGCGGCCCATGGTAGGCGGGGCCTAGGTGTGAGCTCGTGGGCGGGACCTATAGTCCCAAGAGAGTATCACAAGCTCAGGTCTTGTGGGATCGGGAATGGGGAAGAGTAGGGTACAAGTTTGGAAAGGGGGCTTCTGGGGCCCCTATGGGGTGAGAAATACGAGTATGAGAGTCAGAGGAACTTATTGGCGCAAAGTGGGGAAAGATTGACCGTAGATCTGGGGCGTGGCGTGGTTCGTGGAAGGGGTGTGACTTCGGTACACCAAGGGGCGGGTCTAAAGGTGGGACCAGTGAGTGGGCGGGACATTGGAAGGGGTGTGGCTTCTGGTGCAGCAAGGGGCTGGGGCCTGAAGACCCCGCCCTGTCCGGAGTCGCGCTTTTTACCTGTCCCCACGCCCCACCTGCAGAATCTTGCGCCCACGTGGTTTGCCTGCGGCCACAGTCGTGTGTGGTGGATCAGACCGGCAGCGCGCACTGCGTGGTGTGTCGCGCGGCGCCCTGCCCCGCACCATCCAGCCCCGGCCAGGAACTCTGTGGCAACAACAACGTCACCTACCTGTCCTCCTGCCATCTCCGCCAGGCCACCTGCTTCCTGGGCCGCTCCATCGGCGTGCGCCACCCGGGCAGCTGTGCAGGTGCGGCACGCAGAGGGGAGCAGCGGGGGGGTCTAGCCCCCAGCCCCTCTCCGCGCCCGCATTTCTCTTTTGGTCCCTCCCACTCTGCAGGCGCCCCCGAGCCGTTAGATCCTGAGTCCGAGGAGGAGGAGGAGAACTTTGTGTGAGCCTGCGGGACCGGCCTGGGCCTGGCGTTCAAGGCTTCCCCATTTTATTTATTGCCACAGCAGAGTCTATTTATGTCCAACGGACACCCCCAGAACCTGGACAGGGACCACTGTGGGAGCCCTGGTGCCCCTCGACGATATCTTGGAAGGACTGGGGAAAAGAAGCCTGGGAGCAGGCTGGTGGGTGGGTGCCCAGCCCCCCCAGCCCCCACCCCAGGTACCCTATTGCCCAGGAGGACCTCAAACTTATGCTCCCTTGGGGATCACTCTGTTAATTGTCGCTGCCACCAAGAGGTCTAGGGATTTCCTGCCAGCAATTAATGAGGAGGTACCCTGGCCTTCTAGAACAGGGACCAGGGGGTGAGAGGGGGTTCACAGCCTGGGTGTGAATAGATGAGCTTCAGAACATGCCCAGACCGCAGACAGATCAAGGAAGCAACCACTGTCCGCCACCAGTCCCAGGGTGACCAAGGGACTTACCTTCCGCCTTCCTCACCCATTTCCCAGCATGTCCCTGGGGGATGGGGGTGCCATCTGTGCCTCCTGACACAGGCCTTGGGCGTGGAGAGGCATCTGCTAGAACAAAGCAGGCACCATGTCAGGTGGGAGGGACCCGGTGGGGCCTGTGAGGCCCTGCTCACCCACTGGCCCAGGGTGGGGCGTATATGCCAAGACCCGCTGCATACCTGGCATCCTGGAGCCGTGTGTCTGAGGGGCACACCGGTGCCTGCTACCCTATCCACAGGTGGCGTTCCCTGTATCTTGCCCTGGCCTCTAGGCCCAGTTCCCAGCTGAACCCTCCTTGCCTGCCAGCTGGGTTTCCTCCTGCCACCTGGACTGTTGCTCTTTGTCACCTCCCCATGCCCATCTGTAGGCCAGAGGTGCAGACCCAGAGGGGGAGGGGCGTCCAGTGGGGCAGGAGCACAGCTCCCCAAGGTGGTGGTGCTCATCCATGTCCTTCCCTGCCTCCAGGAAGTGCCTTACCTGTGACACCCAGAAAAGTGCCCTTTAGTAGTGGGTTCGCCCAAGCCCGCCAACAGGGCAATCTCCCCCGCCCTGGGGTCCTGCCTCACCTGCCAAAGAAATAAACACTGAAAAAGCCACTGTGGGTGTTCAGACCTTGTTTTGCTCTCCTCTCTCTGAACCTCTGTGTCCCCCCACTTTGGGAGGGGGTTACCAGCCTGGGGTGCTGTGGGGGTTTCTGAAAGCATCCAGAAGAGACACAAGTGCATGTTCTTGGGGCAGGTGCTGCCTACTTCTGGGCCTCAGCATCCAGCTTCAGCTGTGGGCAGTAGCAGGCATAGAACTGAGGCAGGTGGCATGGGGTTGGGTAGGAGAGTCTTGGCCTTTATGGGGAAGGGGAGGAAAGGAACGGGGTCTTGGTGGCTTAGGGAAGCCCCAAGAGGCCACTTGGTTTAGGGTCCAGAAATGGCGGTTTGGCCTGGAAGGGTTGGAGGTGCCCTAATGACACTGACATGATTAGTAAAAGCACTGGGCTGGGGCTCACCCAGCCTTGCTGCCAGCCAGGCACCATTTGCCTGAAGTTCTTTTCGAGGATCAGGCTTAACACGGAGGTAGGCCAACCTGAGACCCCACTCTCTCCCAGCCTTGGTTTCCCCATCTGTGAATGGGTCTGGCCGGAGGGCAGAGGAGTGGCTTTCTAAGCAGGGGCCAAGGAGGCCGGGAGGCTGTCCCCAGCCTGGGCTGTGAGGCGCAGATGGGAAACTCCAGGGGGGTCAGTGTGGGGAACGGGAGGGAGGGTGGTGAGGAGTCCAGGTCCTGTGGCTCAGGGTCCCTCAGAGAGAGGGTGGCAGAGCTGGAGCCTTGACCATTCAGAGGCCAAGGAGAAGCTGAAGGGCATGTGGGTGGACCTTGAGGGCAGACCATCATATCTGTGAGTCAGTTAACACTTTATTGTTATTTTGCCCTTTAGTTGGGAACTGATGCCCCCTACCTGCCCTGACACCAGGCTTCCTGGAGTTTAAGGGCTCATGGACCCTCTGCTCCAGCCTCGGAGTTTTCCAGGCCAGAGCTATTTGTATCGTTTGCCATCTTGGTGGTGTACCCGGTGCTGCTGTGGTTCAGACAACGCCTGCCGGCCCCCCGTGGTCCTGGGCTGGGGGCCACGCTGGCCATGCCGAATCACGTCCCTGATCCAAGTCACGAAGGCGGACACCTGTGTGTACACATCGGGTGTCTTGGGATCCCCACACCAGAGGCCAGAGAAGGAGACGAGGCCATAGGCCCGATTTCTGCATACCAGGGGTCCTCCAGAGTCCGCCTGAGGGTGGAGGCAAAGGTGAGGTCAGGGGTCCCTTGCTGGGCCTCACTTTCCTTAAAGAAGCTAATATATGTAGATCTGATCTGGACCTTCTCTACCTCAAAACCCTTTTATGTCCCATGGACAGTCCCCAGAGCTTGGGCTGGGACCATGGCTCCCCAGTGCTCTTAGAGCAAAGACTAAACACATCATCTCAGCCTTTAGGGCCTAGAGAAGCCAGCCCCCATCACTCATCTGCTCTCCTCTCCCCGAACTCATTTGGTTTCAGCCAGACATGCCAGCTGTTTCTGCAGCAAACTGAGCTCCAACCTCTGTGTGCTAAGTTGCTTCAGCCTTGTCCAACTCTTTGCAACCCTATGGACTATAGCTCTCCAGGCTCCTCTGTTCATGAGATTCTCCAGGCAAGAATACTGAAGTGGGTTGCTGTGCCCTCCTCCAGGGGATCTTCCTGACTCAGGGATCGAAGCCACGTCTCATATCTCCTGCATTGGCAAGGGGGTTCTTTACCACAAGTGCCACCTGGGAAGCCCAAGCTCCAACCTCTAGGCTTTTGCCTATCCTTGAGACCCATTACTGCCCCCTGCTGGACACTCCTTGTATACCACACAAGTCTATAGCTCCTTGTGCAATGCACAACCTGCGCGACTACACAGCAGCCCTGTGACTGGTCTGTCTGCCTGGCATGTCTCCCCTCAGACATTCTCAAGGCTCCTCCAAGTCTCGAAAGTACTGTCCTCAGAGAGGCCTTCCTGAATACTCACCCTAAAGTCCCTGCTTCCTCCTCTCCCCAGACCTATCACCCTAATTTTCACCTGGAATCAGCTCTGACCCAAAGAAATATGTCCTATTGGTGTGACCATTTTACAGACGGAGAAAGTGAGCTCCTGAGAAGTGAGATGACTTTTCCAAAACCATATGTGTAAGAAGTGGCTCATCTGGATGTGGACCCGGGCAGTTGGGCTCTAGAATCTGAACCACGCACTTTGGCTAGAACAAAAGACACTCCCCTGCTCCCAGTCTGGGCTGTGTTTCTCCCTGGGCATCAGGCCCAGGTTTGCCATTAATCCATACAAAGGCTTAGGAGCAGAAACGCCTTCCTTGAGATCTGGACACTGCTTTTAAAGACACAAATCTGTAGTCCTTTGTGCAGTGCACAACCTGTGCAGCCGTACATGGCAGCCCTGTGACCCTGGGGGCTCCCTCCCCTTCCCAGGCCTCACCAACTGGTTAAAGGTGAGCAGGGACTTAGTTGCCCAAGCTCTCTGACCAGCTCTGACCTCTCTGAGGGCCTCAGTTTCCCTACACAGCAAGCAGGCAGGACTGAGAGTGAACATCTCACCGAGCAGAAGCCACGTCGCCGGCGGTCCCCACTGTGGGTGCAGAGCATGGCAGGGCTCAGCTGCCCCTTCCAGGAGCTGTTGCAGGCGTCCAGCTCCAGCACGCGGACCTCGGCTTCCATCAGCCCAGGCGGCAGTTCCTCGAAGTCGGACACGGAGCCCCAGCCAGCCACCTTGCAGCGTGTCCCAGCCCGGGGAGGCCTGGCGCCCCTTCGCGGCAGTCCCAGTAGTCCCACTGCAGGACCCAGGGTGGCAGAGCTGTTCAGCTGCAGGGGCGGGAGGTGCAGGGAGGTTAGGCCTGCCTGCAGCTGCCCCCTGCCACCCCTTCCTGTCTACCTTTCCTCGTCTCTTCCTGTCCTTGTGGAGAGAAGTCAGTTGCAGCTGTTGTTAGGCTGTCAGAGGGCCCGGCTGCTTCTGTCACCTTGGGCCCCTGCTCATCAGACCTCACCAGCCTCCATGCTTCCAGTCTCGCCCCCGCAGCTGCCCAGGGGTCCTGCTAACCAGCATCTTCTTCCCTGCTCTGAGCTCTCCTCCGTGCCCATTGCCCTTAGGACACGGGGATAAAAAACCTCTTGGCCCATTAGTTTGGCCCTCCCCTCCTCCCACCTGCACACTTGCTCACACTGTAACACTGTACCCCCTGCTGGGGGCACCTTTCCTATCCAGCTTTTAGGACTCAGCTTAGACACCACTTTCAGGAAGTCCTCCCAGACTGCCAGTCTAGGACAGGTGCCTCCTCTGGGCTCCCATGTGCTCCTGTCAAGGCTGATTTACTCAGCTGCCACCTAGTTAGACTGGGAGTTCAGAGGGAGCCAGGCCAGGGCTGTATGTTCATGGCTGTGTATTCATGGTTTCCTGGCACACAGATGGCACTCAATCAGCAGTTATGGAATGAACAACTGGGACCCCTGGTTTGGGTGTTCACTCCCTGATCTTGGGTGCATCCCTGATCACCCCTAGCCTCAGTTTCCCCGTCTGCACAGTGGGCTAGGTGAATTAGAGCAGGGGTTCCAGGCTACGGGGTTTCACAGAGGAGCAGAATTCATATGCCAGCTTTGGCTGCCAACACTGGCTGCCCACATTATATTTTGCCAAGAAAACCCCACACCCTAGACCCTCCTGTTCCCAGGGTTTCATTTTTGTTGTGTTGAATGTCCCCTCTGTTTGATTTTCACCCATTTCAAGGGCAGTTTGGGGATATTCTCCCTTTAAATGGCAGCTCCGTAGTCCCTGGGGTTGAATTTGGGGCCCCCCAGGTGGGGGCTGTGGGAAGGGTGGTCCCCCAAGCAGGAAGGGCCATGTGAGGTCCAAATAGAGGCACATGTGCGGGGAGGGAGGAAACCCCCTGGAGGGCCTGAGGGGGCAGGGATCAGGGTCTTTGATGGCCCTACAGTCTCACTGTTTCAACGTGAATGTTGAGCATCTGCTGTGTACCACAACTCACCACAGACGAGATAAAAATCCCCGCCCTCAAGGGCAGAGGTGGAACCAGTGGTACAGGTGCTTCCAGAAGGTGTGGGTGGTGCTGGACACAGAAGAGGGGATGGGGTGAGAAGGGGGGGAGCCAGGCGCAGCCGAGAACTGGAGGTCATTAAGGGAGGCTGCCTGAGAAGGGGACAACTGAGCAAAGACCTGAAAGCCACATGGAGTCTGGGGAACATGGGCTGGGCAGGGCCACAGCCAGCGCAAAGGCCCGGGGGTCAGAGCCTGTTGGGGTGCTGACTGCTCAGCAAGCAGCAGGCCAAGCGGGCTGTGTGGGTGTTCCAGCGGGCAGTGGAGGGAGTGACTTGACTCATGGGTGCTCACAGACGCTCACAGGCGCCTAACAGCTGTTTTTAAACAAGTCAGGCCATGGTAAGGGGAGGGGTAGGGACAGGTCCGACCTGCACCGAGGGCCCGATCCCCACGCAATGGGTCACCTGCAGCAGACAGATGTCACTGGTGTGCGTGGTGGGCTGGTAGTCTGGGTGCGTGATGACAGCGGAGATGCTGAACACCTGCTGTGTGGCCTCCTTGGTGCGCAAGGCATGGGCCCCCAGCACTACCAGGCCTGTCCCGGGGTCTCTGTGGGGGGAATGGGCGGGGAATGTGAGCAAGGCTGAGGTGAGGGCTGTCTCACACAGGCTCAGTCTCTCGCCTCCTGGGAAGTAAGCCCATGCCATCCTCCTGCCAGCTTGTGATGATAAATGTTGAGTTGATCACCCTCCCGTCTCAATTATGGTATTAACTCCAATTGCTGCAATATATATATATATATATATTTTTTTTTTTTTGACCACTCCATATTAGATGTGGCATCTTAGTTCCCCAACCAGGGATCAAACCCATGGCCCCTGCAGTGAAAGTGTGGAGTCCTAACCACCGGATCACCAGGGGAGTCCTGCTGCACTATTAATTTGAATACTTATTATAACATTATACTTCAAATGAATATAACACTCATTATATTTATTCTAATTCCCATCTGGATTATAGCATTGCCTCTAATAATTTCAATATTAATGTTAGTAATTATTGTATCAATATACTCAGAATGAGGGCTTCCCAGATGGCGCTAGTGGTAAAGAACCCGCCTGCCAATGCAGGAGACGTGAAAGACTGCGATTCGATCCCTGGGTTGGGATGATCCCCTGGAGAAGGGCATGGCAACCCGCTCCAGTATTCCTGCCTGGAGAATCCCATGGACAGAGGAGCCTGATGGGCTACAATCCGTGGAGTCTCAAAGAGTCAGACACGACTGAAGCGACTTAGTATGCATGCAAGCACACACTCAGGATGAATGCAACGGTTGTAACCTCTGCTTATGGTCATGGCTGCCGGTCCTTCCCTACTTCTCCTGCCCCTTTTTCTCTGTTAACTCCCCCTGCCCAGCTGAGAGGCCCGTCTGCACAAGCCCCCCTCCACCCCCCTGCCCACACCAGTACATGCCCTCATCCCAGGCTCACCGGCCGCTGAAGCAGTGGGCAGCCGACACAACCCAGCGGGCCCTCAGCAGGAAGCCCCCGCAGTGGTGCTGGCCCTGGAACTTCACGGATGCCATATAGGGCCGGGAGTGGGGGGTCACCTCGTGGCCCCCAATGATCTGTGCCCCCCAGGAGCCTGCAGGCAGGGTGGGTGGCCTGTCAGGGGTGGGGCAGGATGGGGAGGGGGTCAGGCTGGGGGGAGGCAGGAGAGACAGAGATGGAAAGAGAAGACCCTGGAGTTTGCAGAGTGGGGGGCCAGACTCCCTAAAACCTGGGGCTGGGACTGGGCCTCCTGCCCGCCCCCAAGCTGCAACCCGAGAGAAGCAGCCATGCAGGGGGCTGGGGCTTCCTGGGTGGGTCCCTGTGGGCCTCTGGCAGGCTTGGGTGGAATACTTGGGGGTCCTCACCTGGGGGCCTCATGGGCAGTGTCAGGACAGCGGTCACAGTCAGCAGCAGGCGGCCCCAGTCCCCCACCCCGGGCCCCATGGCTGTCACAGGCAGGTGTGTCCCTGGAGAGCTCAGTGGGCCGCACCCCTCCCAACGTCCAGGAAAAGGGAAATGGGGCTGTGGCCTGTGGTCGGAGGCCCCGCCAGCAACGGCCGGTTCTGAGCCAGCACTTTAGAAAACCCAATGATTCTCCTGCATTGGGGTTGTTGATGACAATCATAATTGCCCAGGAGACCAGCAGTGGAGGGGTGTGAGGGCTCCAGGGCCCTGTTGTTCACCCAGAAACCAAGTAACCAGTAACCTTCACCAGAAAATGCTAAGCAGCCGGCAGCACTGCAGCCTTGGCCACCCCTCCGGGTTGGGGGCCAGCTCACCAGATGGAGGCAGTCCCGCCTCAGCCCTGCTGGTCACTGTCTCCGGCCTCAGTCTCCCCATGTGCAATCCCAGCCCCAGAAAGCCCTGTGATTCCTGCTGCCTTTGCTGCATTTTTGAGCACCTACTGTATACCAGCCTCTACTAGGTGCTAGAGGTGGAGCGTAATGTGACAAAGGCCCCCACACCCTTGGTGCTAACGTTTCTCCCGGTTGACGGTGTAGATCCGCTGATCTGGGCTCACAACGGAAGCACAGGGCCTGGCGGTCAGATAACACCAAGCTAATCGGGTTAGTTCAGGCCCTCAAAGGTGGGGCCAAGGGGCAGGGGCTCCTCCTGTGGGCACTGGGGAGCCAAGGAGGCCTCAGAGCAGGGAGGGGGTGGCAGGGCCTTGGTGAGCCTATGGACATATAGGTCAGAGACCCTGTGCTGCCCTGGGGAGGCTTTGCTGAGGCCCCGCTAATGTGGAGACGCAATGAGAGGTCTGGGAGGCAGGTTAGAATTCCAACATGGGCTCATGGAGCTGAATCCAGGGGTGGGCAGGGTTGGTCCCTTTGGAGGCTCCTGGGGAGCACTGGCTCCCCCCTTTTCCAGCTTCTAGAGGAGCCACATCCCTGACTTGCAGCTCCTCCCTCCATCCGCACAGCCAGCAGCGCAGCATCTCCTGTCTCTCTGCCTCTGATCCTCCCCTCTGCCTTTTATAAGGACCCTGTGATGACACTGGGCCCCCTGGGGAATCCAGGGTCGTTCCCATCTCAGGTTGTTGCTGTTCAGTGGCTCAGTCATGTCTGACTGTGACCCCATAGACTGCAGCAGCAGGCCAGCGTCCTCTGTCCTTCACTATCTCCTGGAGTTTGCACAGATTCATGTCCATTGAGTCAGTGATGCTATCTAACCATCTCATCCTCTGTCGTCCCCTTCTTCTCCTGCCCTCAATCTTTCCCAGCATCAGGGACTTTTCCAATGAGTCAGCTATTCGAATCATGTGGCCAAAGTATTGGAGCTTCAGCTTCAGTATCAGCCCTTCTAATGGATATTCAGGGTTGATTTCCTTTAGGATTGACTGGTTTGATCTCCTTGCTCTCCAAGGGACTCTCAAGAGTCTTCTCCAACTCCACAGTTTGAAAGCATCAATTCTTTGGCACTCAGCTTTCTTTATGGTTCAACTCTCACTTCCATACATGACTACTGGAAAAACCATAGCTTTGACTAGACAGACCTTTGTCAGCAAAGTGATGTCTCTGCTTTTTAATACGCTGTCTAGGTTTGTCATGGCTTTTTCCCATCTCAGGGGCCTTAACTTAATCTCACCTGCAAAGTCTCCTCTGCCCCATGAGGTGACATGTCCACAGGCCCCAAAATGAGGACAGGGTTGTTGTGGGGCTATATTTAGCCAGCCTCAGTCCCCTGTGTTAATTACTATGCTGCACAAGCTAGAATCAAGATTGCCGGGAGAAATATCAATAACCTCAGATATGCAGATGACACCACCCTTATGGCAGAAAGTGAAGAGGAACTCAAAAGCCTCTTGATGAAAGTGAAAGAGGAGAGTGAAAAAGTTGGCTTAAAGCTCAACATTCAGAAAACGAAGATCATGGCATCTGGTCCCATCACCTCATGGGAAATAGATGGGGAAACAGTGGAAACAGTGTCAGACTTTTTTTGGGGGGGCTCCAAAATCACTGCAGATGGTGACTGCAGCCATGAAATTAAAAGACGCTTACTCCTTGGAAGGAAAGTTATGACCAACCTAGATAGCATATTCAAAAGCAGAGACATTACTTTGCCAACAAAGGTCCGTCTAGTCAAAGCTATGGTTTTTCCTGTGGTCATGTATGGATGTGAGAGTTGGACTGTGAAGAAGGCTGAGTGCTGAAGAATTGATGTTTTTGAACTGTGGTGTTGGAGAAGACTCTTGAGAGTCCCTTGGACTGCAAGGAGATCCAACCAGTCCATTCTGAAGGAGATCAGCCCTGGGATTTCTTTGGAAGGAATGATGCTAAAGCTGAAACTCCAGTATTTTGGCCACCTCATGCGAAGAATTGACTCATTGGAAAAGACCCTGATGCTGGGAGGGATTGGGAGCAGGAGAAGAAAGGGACGACAGAGGATGAGATGGCTGGATGGCATCACAGACTCGATGGACGTGAGTCTGAGTGAACTCCGGGAGTTGGTGATAGACAGGGAGGCCTGGTGTGCTGCAATTCATGGGGTCGCAAAGAGTCAGACACGACTGAGCGACTGAACTAACTAACTGACTGATTGTTATCACCCGTGGTACTGACAAGGAAACTGAGGCACAGCCTTGAAAGTGGCAGGGTGAGGGTAGAACCAGCTGGTTTGGAAAGAAACATGGCATTCAGGCACCTGGATCTCATCACAGAGAGGCTCACCAACCAGGCAAGCAGATGTGAATTTTTTTAATTAATTAATTTTTGGCTGTGCTGGGTCTTCATTGCTGCGTGGGCTTTCTCCTGTTGTGGTAAGTGGGGGCTACTCTTCAATTGCAGTGTGGGGGCTTCTTATCGCGGTGGCTTCTCTTGTTGCTGAGCAGGCTCTAGAGCACAAGCTCAGTAGTTGTGCATGGGCTTAGTTGCTCCATGGCTTGTGGGCTCTTCCCAGAGCAGGGATCAAGCCAGTGTCTCATGCATTGCAAGGTGAATTCTTAACCAGTGAACACTGGGGAAGCCTGGGCACATGATTCTAGGCCACTAAGTTTGTGGTGATATGATAGCAGCTGCAGGAACCATCAGGCCTTGAACACAGAGCAAAGTGGGAAACAGGGTCCACGTGGAAGTTGTTTCCGGGGTCTAGGCCAGGCTGGACCCTGTGCTTCCCCGGAGGTCAAAGCAGCTGGTAGGGGATTATTCCTTAGGTGACTTCAGTGGCTCCTGTCCACTGTGGGGCCCTGGGATTGGCCTGTCACAGCTGTGCTCCCGTGTCGGTCACTTCCCCCAGCCACACGCCCCAGGGTGTGTGGGACTCATGCAGTCCTAGAGAAACCCAAGGCTGTTGGAATTGTTGCTGTCCCCATGTTACTGATGGGGTAAACAGAGGCACAGAAAGGTCAAGTGCTTTCACCAAGTTTGCACAGCGAGGGAGCGATGCGCCAGAGTTGCAGCCTCAGACTAGCTCGTGCTGTCTCTGCCAGGGGCCAACTCTGCCCACAGCCTGGAACATTTCCTTCTTTTCTGGTGAGAGTTGTGAAACCAGCAACCGTCCTTCAAGGATCCGAATAACCAAGCTTGCTGAAATTCTAAGGAACCTCCTGTGTGGGGCTCAGTGTTTCCATTTCCTAAACCAAGCCCCATAGAGAGGAGCCTGGCTGGTCTGGGGCTGCACAGCAGAGGGTCTTGAAACCAGAACTCTGAGACTTGAAGGGTCTTTGCATGGAGGATTCGGTGGCTTTCTAAGTCACAGCAATGATGGTGATGATGATGATAATGATGAGAAAACTCCCTTTACTCCCCTGAACACTTACTTTTGTTGTTGATTTGTTGGAGCTTTTTATATATTGAGGAGGTTAGCTCAAAGTCAGCTGCTGAGCACCTGAGTAGGGCACACATGCAGTCGGTGTCTATCACCTTGCCCTGAGCGGGTCATGCAGTCAGCACTCAATAAGTGAACAGGCCCTTCCTTAGCCCAAATTAGCAGCAGAGGTTCAAGCAGTTAGAAGAGGAATGGAGCTTGGTCAGGAGCCCCTGAGAACTTGAGAAAAACTCAAAATCTTCCCAGTGAGCCCCCAGACACAGTGTTGAAGCCCAAGGACCCCACCCACCCCGACTTGGCCTCCATGTGTCTCAGTTTCTTCATCTGTGGATGGGGTTGGTGCTTGGCCTGGGGTACAGGCCATGCAGGTGTCAACTGGTGACGCTTACCCTTTACTTTTTTAACCCCTTTAACTCACACTCCAAGGAGATTGCTTCTTATTACTTGAAATGGGTGATGCTGCCTTAAGAATAAACAGCCCAGGGACATCACTGGTGGTCCAGTGGCTAAGGCTCTGTGCTCCCAATGCAGGGGTGCCTGGGTTCAATCCCTCGTCAGGGAACTAGATCCCCCATGCCGCAACTAAGACCCCAGTGCAGCCAAATAAACATTTTTTTTTTTTTAAAGAATAAACAGCCCAATCCACCAGCATCTTGTATGGCAGTCACTCCCCTGTGGGTGCCAGCCCAGCCAGTGAGGGGTTGTGCCAGACACAATTGCACTTCCCAGACTTTCTCCTGGACCTGCATCCAAGGACCTGGCAGAGAAAGGGATGTGTGGGTCTCAGTGTGCGGCACATGGGGGCCCTGAGCAAACCCATTCAATGAATGGGTCTCTGAAGCAGCAGGCAGAGACTCACCACTTCTCTCCACCTTGTCTGCCTTTTCAGCCTCCAGGATTTCTGCAGGGGGAAGATGGGTCACTGTTGGGGTCCCTAGAGCTGCCCCCACAGCTGTCTGGGCCTCAGTCTCCTCCTCTGAGGAGCAGGTGACCTGAGAGGATCTCTAAGGGTGTTGGTGAGAACTCAGCAGGGGGCTGGGTGTCCTGTGCACCCCTCATCTGTAAACCGCATGCTACTGCCACCACTCCTGCTGAGAAGATCAAAGGAGACAGCAGGAGGCATGCAGTCCTTCGCTCCATGAGTGTTTACTGAGCGCCCATTGTGAGCAGGCACTGGATATGGGAGGAAGGGGACACAGACCCCCGCTCTGGCAGAGAGCTGGGCGCAAGACACCACAGTGAGTGACATCATCAGAGGCGGAACTCAGGGGGGAAAGTGACTGAAGTTGGCAGGAAGCAGAGGGAGGAGAGTAGGATTTTAGGGCAAGAAGAAGACCCAGGAACACGGGGAAGGTGGGGAGGGGGCACCTGGAGGAGGGCCCAGTGGGTGAGCGGTGGGGCGAGCGGCAGGGGCAGGGGAAGGAAGGGCGCTTCCAGGGCTCAGCTGGGCCTTCAGAGCCAGGCTGCAGGGCACTGGGAAGCTATAGAAGGTGCTTGAGTGGGGCAGGTTGGGGAAGACCGTCTGGTGAGAGTGGAGAGGAGAGAGGAGGCAGGGAGACAGGGAGAGGGCAGTGAAAGGAGGCAGGAGTAGCAGGCACAGGGCCTGAGCTAGAGTCAGGGCTGGGAGACATGGGGCAGCGTCTCTGACTCGGGAACAGGAAAGGGGTGGTGACTGGGGCCCATGCAGAGCCCAGTGTCAGACGCACTGAGATCCAGATGCCCAGAGGATGTCCAGTAATGGCGAGAGCTGTGAGGTGGGCATGCCTGTTTCATAAATAAAGTTTTATTGGCACAGGGCCACTTGATGCCGCAATCTACCGCCTCTGGCTGCAATGGCAGAGCTCAGTCCTTGCAACAGATCGGCCAGCCCGCAATGCTGGGAATATTTACTATCTGGCCCTTTACAGAAACAGTGCCAACCCCTGCACGAGTGTGAGCTGGGCCCTATTCCAAGTCCTTCAGCAGCCCTAGGAGGTAGGGAAGTGAGGCTCAGAGAGGTTAAGGAGCAGACCTGGCATCACACAGCACCTGAGGAGCTGAGCTGGGACTGGAACCCAGGCCCCCTGCTGTTTCTGAGTCTTTTCCTTTGTTCTGTTTGGTAGTTTATTTCATTCTTTCCCTGCTAAATGGGTGCATGTTCACTGTAAAAAGGGGGTGCAAAGGCCTTTGGGGGTAAAGGTGGACAGGCCCCCATCTGGGGCACATCCTGCCCCATCTTTCTCCAGACCTCATCCAAGCCTGTTTCATTTGTTCTTGTCATTCAGTTGCTCAGTTGTGTCTGATTTTTTGTGACCCCATGGATTGCAGCACACCAGGCTGTCCTTCACCATCTCCCGGAGCTTGCTCCAGCTCACATCCATTGAGTTGGCGATGTCATCCAACCATCTCAACCTCTGTTACCCCCTTCTCCTCCTGCTCTCAGTCTTTTCCAATGAGTCAGCTGTTTGCATCAGGTGGCTAAAGTATTGGAGCTTCAGCATCAGACTTCAAATGAATATTCAGGGTTGATTTCCTTTAGGATTGACTGGGTTGATCTTCTTGCTGTCCAAGGGACTCTTAAGAGTCTTCTCCAGCACCACAGTTCCTTTACACAGCCATTTACTGAGCACCACTGAGCAGAATCGTTTTACAAAAGCCCTAAGTACTTCAAAAGAACCTCCCTCTCTGCTCCCCCGCAACTGCCCTACGGAGTAAATGTGTTCAGAGCCTGAGGGCTAGTGTCCTAAGACAAGTCTGCCTCCCTCCTGATCCGTGGGGTCCACATGAATGGAGGACCCAAGATAGACCACAGGGAACAGAGGGAAGGGCAGGGGACAGAGTTGGCTCTTTCAGCTGCCCGCACCTGCTCCCCCTGGGGTGCCCCCCTCCAGTGCAGGCCAGGCCTCCCCCTTGGGGATCCAGCTGTCTGGCCAGTGTTTCCTTCTTGTTCCCCAGGCCCTGTTCATGTCACATGTCCTTCCAGTAGCTCAGGCCGGAGAGGGGACCAATGATGCCTGTCATCCCACATCCCATCCCGTGGCCATCTGCAGCACCACCTTTCAAGATCCATCCAGAATCTACTTGGTTCTCAGCCTGGCCCAGCCTCCACCAGGTCCCTCCCTGTTCAGCCGCTTCTGGACTCCAAGACCCCTCCCCTTAGCGCCCCTTTATCTGCTCCCCACCTTGCAGGCCAAGTGGCTTTTGCAAACATAAACCGGGGTGACCCTCTCTTCCTCTAAACTCTGTTGTGGCTCCCCAGTGCCCTCAAAACAGTCTGAATTCTCCCTGCTCCCTCCACGGACCCCTCACTCACTCTGACCACACAGGCCTGTTTGCCCCGAGAGAGCTATGGGGCAGATTAAGTTCCTTAACCCTCGTCCAAAAGTAGGGCCAGGCCCAAAGCCTCGCCAGTGCTCAGAAGACCAGCAATCGCTTCCTCCTCGAACGGGCCCGGCTTGGTCCTATCGCCGGCCTTGCGCGCTCGCCGCGCCCGCCACCCGGACGCTCTTCTCCAGACACTCCGCGGCCGGTCGGCAGGACCTTCCGTCCGCAGCGGGACCGTGAACTCTTGGAGCCGCCTGCCGGGCCTCCCCGAGCGATTTGTCCCCATTCGCGCCTCTCTGGCCGGGGAGCCGGGGAGGGGCGGCGTGGATGGCGGCCAGGCTGGATCCCCGGCCGGCGCCTGGACCGGCTCGGCACGAGAATCAGACCCGCGCCGAGATGGAATGAATGGGTCAGGGCGGCCAGAGCTTCGGGCAGACAGGGCGGGAGGGCGCGCGGTGGTCGGGGCGCGGCGGCGGCCGGCAGGAGGCGCAGGCGGGCGGCGGCTGGAGGCGAGGAGCCGGCGGGAGGGGGCGCGAGTGAAACGCGGCGGCGGCGGCGCGCGCGCCCAGCCCACCCCCAGCGCCCGCCACCGCGCGGACAATAAACAGCCGCGCGCGGGGCGATGCCCGCGCCGGTGCCGCCGCCCCCGCGCCGCGCAGCCCCGGCCGCCTGGCCTTAGCCCGCCGGCCCTCCCCCGCGCGCCCCCGCCGCCGGCCTCGCGGACCCACTGATCTCGGCGGGGAGATGGAGTGAGTAGCGCGCTCGCGCCAGGGGCGCCTCGGAGGCTGAGGCCCAGATTCTCGCCCCCACAGCGCTGGCGGGGAGGTAGCGAGGGACTCCCGGGACCCCCGCTCAGCCAGGGAGGGACTCGGGCTGGGCGGTGCCCGCCCCAGGCCTCCCCCTCGACCCGGCCCCGGCGGCCCACGGGCTCACGAGGACTCGGGCGGCGGCGGCTGGGGGCGGCCCGGGACGCGTGAGAGTGTGGGGAGGGGACGCACTGTGCCTCCGCCCTCGTGCCCCGGGCGGGCTGCGGCCCTCCTGCTTCTGGGGCGGCGGAGCGACCCCTCCTCACTGCACCGCCGGGCCTGGAGCTCGCTTCCCAGCCCCGGCCTGCGTTCGCTGCGCCCTGTGCCCTGGACGCGCACCGGCCGGTCCTCCGTAGCCTGGCTGCCCTCCCCAAGGACCTCAAGTGCTGTCTGGAGCCCTTGCTAAGGCGGGGGTCCAGCCGCCCGATTGCCCGGCTTCTAGTGGGCTTTGCTCCAGGCTTCCGGGTCTGGCATGTGTGTGAGCCCAGGGGTCCCTGTGCTTTCCAACAGCGGAGCTGGGGTCCCCTCCCTTCCTGGGGAAAGTGTCTCTGAGGTGGGGCACCTAATGATGTAGCCAAGTGTCTGCTAGCCCGGGGCTGGGGTAGGAGTGGATGAGTGGGCTGTGTGCCGCGGCTTGGATGAAGGACTGCGGGGCAGCGGCGGTCCCTGCACTAGCGGGTGCCCAGTGTGTTTGCCTGGTCATTTACGGGGCGGGTCCTCTGTTCCTGGCGTCAGGGCATCCCCCACGCCCCTACTCCCACAGGTGGGCGCAGGGAGGCTGTGGGGTGTGTTTACATGGGCAGGGGCTGGGAAGGCGATGTCTGGCGTCCTGCAGCCCCCCCTGCCCTATGCGGGGGCCAGCGACTGCCCCACTCTGGGCCATATCCCCACCCTGCCCCGGGCCCAGACATGGAGGTCCACCAGCCCACCCGGCTGGCTCCTGGGCCCTTCCCACAGGGTGTATTTTCCAAGCCTGCAACTTTCCTCCGGGGATTCACCCGTGACCCACCACACCCTCAGCTGGGTGGGAGCCACTGCCTCCTGCCCCCACCTCCCGGCAAGGCGACACCCTATGTCCTCTGCTTTTGAAAACCCAGACAAAGGCCCTGCCAGGCCCGGGAGCCCAGCCAGGGGCTCAGGGGAGCAGGGGCCCAGACCTGTCTTCTATGTTCCCCTCACTTGTTTATCTGCTGTGCTCCCAGGGGCCCAAGGGAGCCTCTGGGCCTCCAGACAGCTGGCCTGGGCAGGGTGTGGCCTTGAGGAGGGGGCTGCCTGGGGGAGGAGGTGTGTAGACAGAGGAAACGCCCACCCAGAGCAGAGGAATGAGATGAGATATTCAGGATGGACCCCATTGTTTCCTTTCCCGCCACCCGTTCATTTTCCACGGGTTTACGGAGGCCCAGAGACGGGCAACCGCTAACCCCAGGGCCACAGAGCACACAGAGGGCTCCTGGGTGCTTGCCGCCCTGACCCTAGGCCTTCTTGGTCACAGTCAGATGTGGTGCTGGGGTCTCCCCATTAGGCGGATCCCTGGTTTTTCTGGGTGCAGGTGTGGGACGGGACTTGGCATTAACTGCCTGAGTAGCCGTGCAAGGAAGCCAGTCCCCAGCGCTGGAGTTGACGATGTGTGGGGAGGGGCTCCATCTGCTCCCCACATGAACACCTGCCGGGCCCTCTGTCCTTCTTCATGGGATCACAGCCCCCACCAGGGCACAGTCATTTACCTCCCTCCGTTTCCATGGATTCTGCCATCACAGGAGATGGTGATGCTGGAAACTTTCTTTTAAAAAGACGTTTAGCATTTGACAGATTTTCATCATTTTAAGGATTAAACAAATTTCCACTAATTTGAGAACGTAAGAATTCTTACCAGCCAGTGGGGGCGATAGGTGGTGCTCTAAAGGTGGAACAAGGGTGGGGCCGGGAACTGGGGGACAGGGAGCTGGGTGCATCCTGCCATGGGGAGGGTCTGCTGGTGGCCCCAGGGGAGGGGCTGCTCCTCTGGCCCCTTAGCTGGAAGCAGCCGTCTCAGATGTCCACATCTTGTCTGGTGAGCATGAGGTTCGGGCCCCGTAGTGGGCAGGAAAGCAGTTGGGTCAGGACTCATCAGGTCCCTTCTCATCCTGAGGCCTGAACAGTTTCAGAGAGATCATCAGCTCAACTGGGTGCTAACTGCATCCTTAATGCTCCTTCTGCATGTGCTGGTCTCCCTCTCTAATGAGAAGCAGAACCAGTATCTAGTGATAATAGAACTTAATAACAAGTTTTTATTTTCATGGTATCTTTTTTTAAAGTGTTTTTACTCTGATGGTTTTGGCACTGGCTTCTGGTTTTCTCAGCCTTGGTAACATTTCCTTTGAAAACAAAGGGGTTTGATTTAAACAGTGTGTGGATTTGAAGGGAAGAACATAACGATAATCCTAGAGGTGGTAGCAGGAAGACAGGAAAGTGGCCTAAGAGGTCCAGATGTGACATTTACTTGACGATTATTGAGTGCTTGCTGTGTACTGGGCCCCTTTCTGAATGCTTTGTTCCCGTGGACACACTTGGTCCTGTGAGGTGGGGAAACTGAGGCACGGAGAGGTGACTGGACACGCCCGAGGCCACACAGCCAGAAGAGGGTGATGCTGGCATTTGCTCTTAGGCATTCTGGTGCTGGGGAGGGGGGCTGAGGAAGGGCCTTTGCACCTTCTTGTCCAGGGGCTGTGGACTGGTGGTTCTAGGTATCCGACATCAGTTTTTCAGCCTGGTTGGCCGATTGGGTCGCACAGAGGTGGCCTTTGTTGTGGTCTGGTCTTCTAGGGGCCATCTACTCTTGACCCACTGCCAGGGAACCCTCTGTGGCTGCGGGCATGGAGAGGGTTTCCTCACCCACCATGGGGTCTTGGTCAGGCCGCCCCCTTCTCTGAACCTCACTTTTCTCATCTGGTGAATGGAGCATCCTGGGAGGTCTCAGCCCCATGGGGAGGCCCATCTTCAGAGACTTCAGGTTTTGATGAAGGAAAACGAGTTGACTTTTTTGAAAAAATGTCTCCTCACCTTTCCCCTAGTCTGAGACCCTACTGCCTCCATCCTTTCTCTACCCAGGAAGCCTGGCATCTGCTTTTTTTGGGGTTGTTTGTTGGTTTGTTTTTGGCCACACCATGTGGCTTGCAGGATAGTTTCCCTACCAAGGATAGAACCTGGGCCCTAGCAGTGAAAGCACCAGGTTCTAACCACCAAACCTCCAGGGAAGTCTCTCATCTGGTCATTTAAGAAACACTTCCTGCTGACTACCGTAGCCCTGTGCAGGATCAGAGGGGTCTGGGGGAGCCTGTGGAGGGCCTTCTTTGAGGTCTGGGAAAGGTTTCCTGCTCCGTTCTATTATGGACCTTTTTTGTAAAAGATACTTAAAAGTTTTCCCAGGCAGGCAGAAGGGTGCAGCAGGTGGAAAGACTGGTCTGTGCAAAGGACCAGAGGTGGGAAAGTGTAGGGAGAAGAGAGCGTTCTTTGGTTTGTGCTCTTGGGGCCAGGTCCTCCTGGGCCTACACTGCTCATCTGGGGAGCCATGGGTGGTGTCTGAGCAGAAGAGAGAGGTGCTGACCCAGGCACCAGAAAGAGGCTCCAGTGGCTAAGGGACCAGAGCAGGGAGAAGCAGCTCAGGACTCAGCCTCGACAGGCCACTGGGGACAGCCGGCAGAGAAATGCCGTATCTGGAGGAGAAGTGGCAGGACCCCATGTCTGGGTGGGCGTGGACCCGACTTTAGAACTCTGTGATAGTCAGAGCTGCCTACAGAGATGGGGGCTTGGTCAGGGTGAGACAGCCCAGTCCCTGGGCGTGCTGGGAGGCTAGGGGGCATTAAGACCATGCTTCAGAGGGTTTCTGTAGAGCGTGAGATGGCTGAGCGGAGGTTGTGGTGTTGAGGAGTGGAGATATGGGATGCGGTTTCTGTCTCCTGCCTGTGGGTTTCAACTAGGAACTCAGGGCAAGTCAGAACCATCCCTGGGACAGCCTGGATGGGGCCAGGTATTGGGAGGAGAAGCCTGACCCAGGCCCCGAGGTGGGAAGACAGGTAAGGACAAGAGTGAGTGCAGGCCTGCCTGGGAACCCAGTCTGGGTGAGTGGGGGCACGGGTGGGGGGTCAGCAAGGCTTGGCAGGGGCTTCTAGTAACAGCTGTCAGGGAGTGGGCAGGCGATGACCAGGTCAGGTTGTGTTCAGATCCTGCTAATCCTTTAGAGCCTCAGAGCAGGGTTGGTAGGACCTTATGATGTCCCTGGGGTGGCTGCCTCACCCCCTAGTATGGCCCTTGGTGAAACAATCAGCATCTCTGCTGTATCTGTGTGTATATTTATTCTTACCAGCTTGTTTGAGATCATTCACACACCACACAATGCACCTGTTTAAAGTGGCTCAGTGGTTTTCAGTACATGTAGAGTTGTACAGCCATCACCTCTAATTCCAGAACATTCCATCAACCCCCCAAAACCCCATTCCCACCAGGACTCACTCCCCACCCCATCCCCCAAACCTGCTGCCACTGCTGCTAAGTCGCTTCAGTCGTGTCTGACTCTGTGCGACCCCATAGACGGCAGCCCACCAGGCTCCCCCGTCCCTGGGATTCTCCAGGCAAGAACACTGGAGTGGGTTGCCATTCCCTGCTCCAATGCATGAAAGTGAAAGTGAAGTCGCTCAGTTGTGTCCGACTCTTCACGACCCCATGGACTGCAGCCTTCCAAGCTCCTCCATGGGATTTTCCAGGCAAGAGTACTGGAGTGGGGTGCCATTGCTTTCTCCGCCCCCAAACCTGAACAACCACTAATCCCCTGTCTGTGGATCGGCCTGTTCTGGATGTTTACCATCAGTGGAATCACACCCTGTGTGTCCTTCTGTGTCTGCTTCTCTCACTGAGCACCGTGTTCTCAGGGTCCGTCCACCTGGCAGTGAGCATCAGAGCTCCACCCCTTTTCAGGGCTGAGTGAGCGCCTGTGTATGGAAGGACCACCTTGTATTTATCCATCGTCCGTTGGTGGGCACTTAGGTTGTTCCTGTATTAATTTGTAAGTCACTTCTGAGGCAGCTGGGGCTTGTTCTTTGTCCTCTCTTGAATGTGGGGAGCCCAGGTACTATTTTGGATGAATTTAAGATGTGACAGGAGAAGGCAATGGCACCCCACTCCAGTACTCTTGCCTGGAAAATCCCATGGACAGAGAAGCCTGGTAGGCTGCAGTCCATGGGGTCGGTAAGAGTCGGACACAACTGAGCGACTTCACTTTCACTTTCCACTTTCATGCATTGGAGAAGGAAATGGCAACCCACTCCAGTATTCTTGCCTAGAGAATTCCAGGGATGGGGGAGCCTGGTGGGCTGCCGTCTATGGGGTCGCACAGAGTCGGACATGACTGAAGCAACTTAGCAGCAGCAGCAGCAAGATGTGACAGTGAATTTCTTTAAAAAAAAAAAAATGATCACAGGACAGATGGTCTGGGGTGGGGGGGCATGGAGGGAGTGAGACAAAGGTGGGGAGCCCTTAGGTGGGGGCCTCCTTTGGAAATGGAAGGACCCTAGCACACATGCTCACCCAGTGGACATTTATTGAGTGCCTGCTGTATACTGGGGACATGGCAGGGACAAAAAGAGACAGTTATTGTCCTTGTGGAGAAATCAACAAAATAAAGTCACTAGATTTTCTGGATAAGGGCTGGGGGGTGGGGGTTGGAGGTGCTGGGGTTAATTAGAGTCAGAGGAGGCTGGAGTAAGGATGTGACATCTGAAGACAGGCCCCAGGAGCCCCTTGAAGACCTGGCAGGGGTGGCCCAGGTCTGGACACAGTCCATGCAAAGGCCCTGAGGTGGGATCGCACCTGGAATGTTTTGAGGCGCTGGAAGTGGAGGGATGCAGGTCTGTGGGGCTGGTCGCTGCAGAGGCATTTACTGGAAGCCAGAGGAGGCGCGGCCCTGCGGGTGGGCGGGCATTCATGCCCTGCTGCCCTGTTCTGTTGTGAGGGCCCGGGCAGGGTCCAGCTCCCCTGCCCCCTATCCTAGGTTAATACGCAACAGTTTTTCTTTGCTGAGTCTGTGGCCTGCTGCAACTGCTGTCTCCACCTTGGTGGTGATGTCTCTCTGCCTGGAAACTTTTGGAAAGCCCATGCCTCAAGGGCTGTCTACCTCACCAGTGACATCAGTGGTCCTAGGGGCTCACCTGTGCTGAAAGCTGAGGGGCTTCGAGAAGAATTCCTTCCTGATGAGGGCAAGAGACCCAAGAAGGCTCCCTGAAAGAGGCAGCTATGTCTGAGTTGAGATTGGAGGTGAAGGAGAGAAAGGGGAAAGGTGAGGGGCAAACACAGGGGCTTGAGTGGCTGCTGAGAGGCTGAGGTTCATTCAGGGTGATGGAACTGTGGCGGATCTGTAGCGAGGAAGGTGTTGGTGCTTAGGAGGGGCCAGGGATGGGGCTGGGAACCAGCCTCCCCAACTCCATCCCCCACTCAATGTGGGGAGAGGCCACTGGGCTCCCCTCACCTCTCCACCCCTTGCCCCGCGTGACTCTGCCTCCCCCCACCACCACCCATGGCCGAGGTCGTTGTCAGCTGTTTTCTTTCAGTTAGCACAGGAATGTTCCAGCACTGGGCTCCACGCCTGCCTGGACAGGGACCCCCTCATTCTGGCTGTAGCTGCTGGGCGTGGGCTCTGGAAGGACAAGTGTGACCCCTAACCCCCACACCCACCTCCCACCTCCCACACTGGACCCTCCTGGCCCCTGGGTGACCTTGGGCCGGTTGCGTAACCTCTCTGGACCTTTGAAAAATAAGCGCCTGCAAAGCTGAGGCGTCTGCCGGGCTTGCTGGGTTCGGGTCTCATTAGCTCATCTCCTGGACCACGATTATCTCACGCGCTTGCAGCCGACGCCCTCCCCGAGTCCTGAGCCGCCCACAAGGCCGCTGGAGCCCAGAATCTGCTCCAAGCTCCGTAAATATAATCGCGCGGGGACCAGACGCCTGCGCGCGCTGACGGTGGGCGTCCTGGCCTAGGGCTTGTCCCTTCTCAGCAGCTTTAAGCTGTGGCCCGTAGCCCAGCGCAGCCAGTGGAGGCTCAGAGACACAAGTAACTTGTTCCGGGTCACACAGCCAGAGGGGGGCAGCTGCCCTAAAGCCTCCGCCCAAACTCAGCTTCTCCGCCCAGTGTGTAAATCAAACAGTTTGTGATCTGGCCTCTGCTTTACTCACTGAGCCCAAGTGAGCTTCTCAGGGGTCCCACTGACCAACCCACTGACCACCCCCACCGCAGCCAGGCCAGGGAGACCCTGCGCTCCCTGCGCCCGGGAGCCTGCCCGCCTGTCTGGGTGCAGATCTCACTTCACCATTTAGATCCTTCATTGATAAAACGGCCATAATTATCCACGTGCCTCACAGGATCTTCGGGAGATCGACGCTTAGCTCCCTCCAGACTCAGTTTCCTCTCGGTAAAGTGCGGCTGAGTCCCGCCCGCGGAACATGGTTCCTATTCTATTCCTGATTTGCTAGGGAGTTCCAGCCTCCTGTTTTGTTTTTCGGATTTATGATGCGAGCCTTATCTTGGCTTGACCTTGGCTGCCTCGTGCCAAGGGCGGGTTCAGACCCTTCCCGGATAGAAGCCCTTCCCTGGGTGGACGCCCCTATCACCAGACCTGGAAGCCCTCCTCCTGCCGCGGGGGTGGGAGAGACCCAGTTCGCCATTTGGGTCCCACCCGGTGCAGGCAATCCCTGAAGCCCCGGGCAGGCAGCCCCTCAGCCCCTTAGCGCCGGGCTGCGGGGTGGGAGATGCTCGGCGCCGGCCCCACCCTTGAGCGCCAGCGGGCCTCTGCGTTGCCATGGGGATGGCGCGGTTGCCAGGGCGACCGCCTCCCGTGGGCTCAGCCATCCATCACCCGCGGTGGCTGAGCCCAGGGGCTGGGTAGGGTGGGGCGGCTCAGGCGACCCCAGGCCTGGGGAGGGGCACCTGAGGGGGGGCACACAGACTGCACCCCTGGGGCTGAGACTGGAGACGGGTGGAGAGAGATGGAAATTCTCTCCCTGGGCCAGCGCCTCTCCTCACTGTGTCTAAACTTCCCCTGCCCTGGCTTGGCCCTGCAGGGATTGGCCGCCCCAGTAAGGACACTGCCCGCCTTGTCTCCAGCTTGGCGAGCTGGCCTCACAGCCATCTCTATGTCCTCGTATCCAGCCTCAATGGCCACCTATCCACCCCTCCAGGGTGGTGACCCAGTGTTAGGCAGCTTGGTCCCCCTGCCCTCTGTGGCCCTGCTTGCACTGGGGTATCAGCTGCTATGCCTCCCTCTTGCAACTCTGCCTCCTGCCTGGGTGGGCTCCTGGAGGCTGAACTAGAGCTGTGCGAAAAGGGAAGGCCTGTGGTACAGCCTGGGGCTGAGCAGCTGTGGTTCGAATCCCAGCTCTGCCACTTTGTAGCTATGTGACTTTGGACAGGTGACTCACACTCTCTGGGCCTCAGTTTCCAGCTATGGGAAGAACATAGCAGGCAGAGGGAACATCAAGAATAAAGGCCCTGAGCTAAGAATGAACTTGGTTCAGGGCAGGTACCACAGGAGGTCCTGGTGGCTGGAACAGAGTGAGCACAAGCGGGAGGGAGAGCAGAGGTCAGGCACCAGGGCAGGGGAGAGGATGGGGGCTGGGCTATGCCAGGGGGTGGGCTTTCAAGGGGTGATGGGAGCCAGGAGACTTGAGAGCAGGAGAATGATGGGTTTGGATTCTCATTTTGAGCAGCAGCTTCTAGTTGTGGGCTGTCAGGGTTCAGGGAGGTGGCAGGTGATGGTAGAGGCTTGGGCTGGGCTGGAGAGTGTGGGGTTTGCAAAAACTGAGGGGATGGGCCCATGTTGGGGAGCACAGCATGTTACCCTGTCTGTATGACACAAGGTGATGGGGCAGACCCAGAAATCCTGCTGGTCTGGCCCTTCAGAAAGGGCATCTGAGCTGGACAGCTGGACCAAACCTTTCTTGAACTCCACCCAGCTGAATGCAGCCTCCCTGAGGAAGGAGAAGGGGAAGCTGCAGGGGTGCGGCTGGTGTGCTGGGCCCCTGGGAGGCAGAGGGGGGCAGGTGCTGCCTCACAGGAAGGGAGGAGCTGGGTGGGGTCACCTGGCCGGAGCATGGGAGCCAGATGACTTCACAGGTCTCAGCATGGCCAGGAAACTAGACCCGAGTAAGGCGGTTGACCGGGTCACTGCTGCCCCGGGATGGGTGTCCACCGAGAAGCTACAGGGTGTGTGTGTGTGTGTGTGTGCACGCACACAGGGGCTGGGGCTGGGGTAGACCTTGCACAGTGTTTCCCTTCTAAACCACAGTTTAGGGGGTGACATAGCAGGAGGGCCCAGAGCTGGGATGTGCAAATGGGGAAATGAAGGCCAGAGGGGCAGAGAGTGTGGAGGCCTTGGGGTGGCTCTGGGCCCTGAGTCAAGGCTGGGGGTGGGTGGGGTCCAAAGCACGGTCTGTAATTTCAGTGCCTGTGAAGATAAGAGGGTCGGGGCAGACGGAGGGGGCGGTGGGGAGGTGGGGAGTGGAACAGGTTGGGGGGGTCTGGCTCCCACTGCCAGGCCCTCCCATATGAGATGAGGCCTCCCATCAGTCAGTCCCTCCCAGAGTGGCCCTGTGGTTTATCAGGGGTTTGAGGCAGATGGTCTGGAAGCCCCCCACTCAGGCTGAGGACCCTCCACCCCCTGGAAGCTCGAGGTTACCCTGAGGAGGAGGAGATGTTCAGGGCATCATTCGTCTGACCATTTCACTCTGCATCTACTGTGTGCAGCTTCCAGAGACAGGAGACCTGGAAGGGAGGGGGCAGGTTCTGAAAGCTCCTCCCCCCTCCACCCCAGGTAGGGAGGGGGATGCAGGGGATCAAGGGGAGGGGTAGGAGGAGGACCTATCTTCCAGGTCCCGTGCCCTCTCTGAAGTCCCCAGATCCTCAACAGCATGAAGTCCTGTCCCTTTAAGAGCATCTGGCAACACTGGCATTTATCTAACTCCTATTGCATACCAGCTTAAGGCTAATACTGCACTGGGTGGGCTCTCAGAAAACATGGATGGGGGACTTCCCTGGCAGCTCAGTGGTTAGGACTCTGTGCTGTCACTGCCAGGGCTGGCTTCAATCCTTCCAGACCCTCACCTTGGCTGGGGAACTAAGATCCTGTAAACCTCATGGTGCAGCAAAAATAAAAAATGAAAGAAACAAGCAAAACATGGGTGAGATGAGGAAAGAATCTGGGGTTGGATTTAAGCTTTGCTACTTTTTTGCTGTGTGTTCTTGGGAGGCTCACAGCTCTCTCTGAGCTGTTGGGGTTCTGGAAGACTCCAGAGGCAGCCAGTGAGGGAGACACCAGAAATACCAAAACAGCATCGAGGACTTGGCAGTCAAGGGGTGGGGGATGGAGCTGGAGGGTCCCTCTTCCTCCAAGTGTTCCTCCCAGAGCTGGAGAAGGATGAGGAAGGGGCTGTCTTGGTCAGTCTCTCAGTCTGGAAGAGACCCTCTACTCCAGGCTTCTATTCTCAGGGAACTCCTATGCATCCTTCAGAGCCTAGCTTCAATGCCCTCCCCTTCCCAAGCCCTCCCTAGGTGTCTGGACTGGGCCTCAGCTGTCCTGTCCCTTGTCCCTGCCCTGAGGAGTGGCAGGAGGGTTTGTGGGAGAATAATGCAGGAATAAGCTTGCATGGGGACGAGGGGGCTGTGGAACGATCTCATTTGGCAGAAGGGAACTCGGGCTCACCCGGCAGGAAGGCATAGAGTGGGAATTCGAACTGGATCTTTTGAAAGCAATGTTGGGGGTCAACCCCCCCACTTGATCTTTTCTGTCCTCCCAGGGTCCTGGTGGCAGAGACCCCATCCCAGCAGGAGCGGCTGCAGGCCATTGCAGTGAGTTGTTCCAGGTCCCAAGGATGGGATGGGCATGGGGAGGAGATTGGGGGGGACCCAGGGCCTCAGGTGCTCCCCACACCCAGCTTGGGGCTCGGGGACTCAGATCCCAGGTGTAGTATGGGACACTTCAGTGCCTGCTAGCATCTCCCCACAAAATTAAAACGTTGAGCATCCCTTAGTCTTCAGCATGTGGACTCCAGCTGAGAAGCTTCTCAGAGCCCCTGGGCAGCTCCCCTGCAGTGGTGGGGTGGGGGGGGCGGGGCAAGGAACTTGCACTTGTGGCAAGGCTTGGGGAAGTTGGGGGAGGCTGGTAGTCCTTCCTGGTGAAGGGACAAGGTGGGGGAGGGTGGGGGAACAGGCTGGGTGCAGGTGGGGGTGTGGTGGGCCAAGTGGGTGCTGTTCACAGAACAAGCGGGACCCGCGTGGGTGAAGTCCCGGTAGCTATGGGGTCTCCGCGGCCCCAGCCTGCCCTTACCGTGTGCGGGGTCTGCAGGAGAAGCGGCGGAGGCAGGCAGAGATTGAGAACAGGCGCCGGCAGCTGGAGGACGACCGGAGACAGCTGCAGCACCTGAAGGTCCGGGCGGAGCCTCGGCTGGGGGTGGGCAGGCTGGGGTGGGGGGGCGGAAGGGGGGCAGCATCCAGGGACCCCTGCCTCAGCCGGATCCAGGACTTAGGGGCTGGGAGCAGGAGGGTTGAGATGACCCCCATCCTGATTCCAGTCCCAACTCAGACCCTCACCTGACCCTGACCCTGACTTTGACCTTGGTGCCCACTGCCCCAGTCCAAGGCGCTGCGGGAACGCTGGCTGCTGGAGGGGACGCCTTCTTCAGCCTCGGAGGGGGATGAGGACATGAGGAGACAGATGCAGGAGGACGAGCAGAAGGCGCGGCACCTGGAGGAGTCCATCTCCAGGTGGGGAGCTGCGAGCCTCAGGGCTGGGGAGTGACTGGGGGTGGGTGCTGCCTGCCTGACCCCTCCTCACCCCAACCCCGCAGCCACACAGGGGTGAGGGGTGAGTGGTCTGGGCCATGGAGGTCTCTGAAGACAGGTCTCTGAGGATGGAGATGCAGTCTCCCCCGAGGCTTCCTGGCGCCAGCCCAGCTGGTCTTCCCAGCGCTCCTGCAGCCATGGAGGCAGGAGGCACCACAGCTGGCCTGCAGGAAGCTGGGGGAGGGGGCAGGCCGGGGAAAGTGACCATCCCCCTGGCCTGGGACAAAAGCACCGAGGAGTTTCCGAGCAGGCGGGCAGCCGGGCGGGAGGCCCGGGCTCAGTTCCCGGGGCAGCGGGGTCAGGCAGAGGGAAGTGACAGCCAAAATTCCAATGTCCACTGGCCAGGGGAGGCCTGAAAGGCATGTGCTGGCTGTGGCACCCTGGCCTGCTGGCCCGTGGGGACCTCAGGATCCTGTCTGGGTGCATTTAGTTTGGAAGAAAGTGGGGGCAGCTTGGCTGGGGTCCCCTCCCCAGGCCTCAGTTCCCCAACCTGGGAGCATGTGCCCAGAGGAGGCTGGGCTGAGACGTGGCCTGGAGGGCCACTCAGGACTGAGCGGGCTGAGGGGCACTTGCAGGTGGGAAGGATGGTCAGTGGGAATTACCAGTCCCTGGGGGTTGGATGAGGTGGGCTTCTGCTCAATCCATCCTGCTGGGTGCAACCCTGGGTAGGGGGTGGTGAGGAGGGCATCTCTTGAGCCCAACTGTGTGGCTGGCTTTCGGGGGGCCTTGGCTTTCTTCCCCTCAGGGCTGCACGTTCCTTGGGTGGTTCCATCACCTGCATTTTCCCTGATCAGTGTCTTCATCTGGACACCTCCTCCGGGAAGCCCTCCAGGCTGACCCCAGCTGTGTCCAGTCTGCTGAGCTGGGCTCAGTTTATTAGGGGGCTGCAGACTACCCACCTCCCCAGTCTGTACTGAGTCTTCAAGGAAAACATCTCCTATCTCCCGGGTCCTGAGTGCCTGCACCCCAAAGGCGTAGGCAGGTGATGCCTGGGGCAGGATTGAATATGCCAGCTTTGTTTTTACTGCATTTATGAGCACCATTATCTCCTAAAACCTGGAAAGTGACATGGTTTTTCCAGTTTCCCTGGAGAGATAAAGCTTCCTGTAAACATAAATGTATTTGAGTGGAAAAAGAGGAGTGTGTTGGAAGTGAACAGAGGAGTAAACAGTGACTCGGGCGGCCCAGGGGTCTAGGGACCGGCCGGCCTGGGTTTGGGTCTCAGGTCTGCAGCTTACTTACCTCCATTTCCCCGCTGAGAGTGCGAAGGAGACCACCTCGCAGGGTCGTTAGGAAACACACGAGTCAAGAAAGCCCTCCTGGACGTGCCTGGTGGTGCCGGGCTCCAGAAGTGTCCGGCAGGGTGGTTACCTCGTGCACACTCCCCAGGCTGGAGCAGGAGATCGAGGAGCTGGAGAACACGGATGCGCTGCCCACTGCCACCGCCAGGGGGAGCGTGGCTGCCCCGAGCCCCGCCCCCGGCCCCGCCCTGCGCCCCGCCCCGGAAGACCAGAGAGCCGAGGCTGTGCCCAACTCTCAGCAGGTAAGAGGTTCCAGGGCGCCACCCTGCTGGCCGAGGTCCAGAAGCACCCACCGCCTCTGGGGCTGTGGCTGGGGGCGCCCTACATCCCAAATGCGTGCACATCCACATCCCAGCCTGGCCACATCCCAGCTGTGTCGCCTGCACGCCTTGCTTGGCCTCCCGGGGCCTCGGTTTCCCCACCAGACAGGGGGGTCACTGGTGTTTAGAAAATCAGTGAAAAACGAGCGTTTCATGGGTAGAGGGTCTTCCCCGAAGACCACCTGCTTGTCATCCTCCCTAGGTTCACCAACACACTGGGTATCACCTGTCTATCTGCATGCAGCCCTTTTAGGTGGAGCCGCATCCCCAGTTGATGAAAAAGACTGTGGCCCAGAGAGGTTGAAAGACTGGCTCAGGGCACACAGTGGAGTAGTCTTTACTAGGCTTAGCTGTTAATTCTAGGCTGTGACGTGTATGCCAGGCTCAGGTGAAACCAGACCCTGAGCTCGTGGTTACCGCAGCATGTTAAGGCAAATTCAGGAGTCTCCCGACCACCCTTGTTGTCTTTAGGACTCAAGGGGCCAATGGGGCACGCCTCCTCTCTCCCAACCTATCCTTGTTTCCCCCTCCCCGGTGAGCTGCAGCCCAGGGAACATCCCTGCTGTGTGCCCTGCTGCTCCTATGATAGTTTCAGTCTGGAGCTGACACACCCACCCTCACTATTTGCCAAGGCTTGGTTGGGGCAGAACCGGAGGATGTAGTCCCAGACCTTGGCCTTCTTGAACTGTTTTTAAGTGGGCAGATGTGCATGTATCAATCAGCTGCAAACACAGGAAGGTGTAAGGACCTATCCTGGGGAAGCTTAGGGCACTGTGGAGTCCCCAGTGAGGTGTCTGTTTCATGGGAGAGCTGGGCAGGCTTCCTGGAGGAGATGGGTTTTGAAGACTGAGTAAGAGTTCTCTAGGAACAGACTCAAGTTGAGAGGGGGCTTTCAGTGAGGTTGATTGAGCGCAGACTGAGTGCTGGCATGGCCTCTCCCCTCAGTATAACTGCCTCCTGGCCCATCTCTTGGCCGGTAAATGACATGGTAACCTGAGGGACAACCCGGGATGGGGGTGGGGAGACACCTTTAGGTCGGGTGGTCATGGGGGCTGAGCAAGCAGCCAGCCAAGCGGAAATCCGGGAAGGGCCTTCCAAGTGGAGGGACATGGCTCACGGAAGAGCCAGGAGGCCAGGGAGGCCGGCCAGGGGTGGGAAGAGGCGGAAGAGGCCCCGGGGGTCATCAGGAAGGGTTGGACTTTGTTCTGGGAGCATTGCGAGCCCCTGGAAGCTTCTGAGCAGGCAGGAGCGTTTCTGGCTGTCACAGGCTAGGGCGGGGTGGGGGATGGGTCCAGAAGGAGACGGCCCCTCCAATGGGGTCACCGCTGAACCACGCCCCCCTCAGGCTTGGGCCTCGGCCGGTGGGACCTTGGACGGCGGAAGGGGGCGCCAACACCCCTGACTCCTCCCCTTTCTTTCTTGCAGACCCCGGTGGGCACGCCCAAAGGTACGTCTTAGGGAAGGGGCGGGCAGGGCCCTGGCGCCCTCTGGTGGCCAGATAGGAGATGGCAGATAGGGGAAGGGTGCCTTTAAGTCGTGTGCGACTCTTGCGGCCTCATGCACTGGAGCCTGCTAGGCTCCTCAGTCCATGGGATTTTCCAGGCAAGAATACTGGAATGAGTTGCCATTTCCTTCTCCAGGGCATCTTCCCGATCCAGGGATCGAATCCACGTCTCCTGCATTGGCAGACGGGTTCTTTCCAGGGAAGCCCCTTTAAGGTGTTATTGTTGCTAAAAAGTGATAATGAAATAGCTTAATGGCTCACACTGTCATTGCGCTCAGCAAACCCAGACTCTGAGCTGGGCCCAGAGCCCCTCAACATCATTTCATCGAATTTTCACAAGCTCCCTGGGTGGACTGATGTAGCACCTGCATTACAGATGAGGAAGCAGGCTTTGCAAGGGCACATCTGCCTGAAGTCTTAGCCCCACTGTGGGTTCATGCTGTCCACCTGGAGTGCTTGGCCTTGGTCGGCCCAGCCCTGGTTCCATGCCCACTTGCTCTGGGCTCCAGGGCAAGTGGGCACCTCAGTTTTCCCATCTGTGAAATGGGGTCAATGAGGATGAGAAATCAAGATCCTGGCTGTCCTGGAGATTGTGCACCACTTAAAAGGCAAAGAGGAGTTCCCCTGGTGGTCCAGTGGTTAGAACTTGGTGCTTCTGCTGCTGGAGCCCGGGTTCAGTCCATGGTCAGGGAACTAAGATCCTGCAAACCGCGTGGCACGGCCATAAAAAAAAAAAAAAGGACAAAGGTCCCCCACACACAGAGATGTGGAAGACTGACATCCAGGAAACAAAGAAAAAAGCCCAGAGTTTGAATTCTGGGAGAGATTTTAGCCCCCACCTACAAATTTATTACAGGTATGTGATGTACACATTTACAAATACTTCACGTGTACTCATGACACTTCAATATGTACAGTTAACTATAATGGTTTATTAGCTATATTAAAATTTCCTTAACACTAAGTTATATTTTAAAATATATATTCAGCATGTCTATTTTTGTGTGTAGAGCCTGGAAGGAGCGCCACCAGCCAGGACTGGAGGTATGGTCAGAAGTGTCTCTGGCCTGATTTTTCAGGAGTCAATTATTCATGAGGAGAGTCTGTCTCCTCATCTTCTGTGGAATTAAAAATTAATAATTAAAAAAAAAATCCATGAAGGCCACTCAGGGATTTTGTGAAAATCATTTGGACCAAGAGATGGGTCATGGACTATGGGACTGAGGCGTGTTTTCTTTTTGCGGAGAGTGATTCCATGTGTGTCTGGGTATTCAGGGCATGCACACGTGTGTGGATGGGTCCAGGTGCATGCATGCATTAGGGAGAGGGTCCAGGTATCTGGGTGAGTGTGTGGGAGGGTAGTCCAAGTGTGTGAGGGGCGTCCAGGTGCCTGGAGGATGTCCATGTGTCTGGGTGAAGTCCCACATCTTGGGGGAGGGGCCTATGTGATCTCCCCTCTGAATCTATCTCTCTTCACTCTTTTCCCCCCACCACCACCATTGTGAGCAGAGAAGCAAATCTCCAACACCCCTCTGAGGACAGTCGACGGCTCCACCATGATGAAGGCAGGTGGGTTGTCCCCATGTTGGGGTCCATGTCCAGCTGCTGTCCTGGGCTGAGTGTTGGCCCTGTGGGGGCCGGGTTGAGGGGCCAGGCCTGGTGCAGATGCAACCATCAGCATCACCGGGTGGGGTCTGTGGTTTTAGTGGGGAGCGGCTGGACCAAGGCCGCAGATCTGAGCCTGGGTGGGGCCGGGTGCCCCCTCTGCTTTGGCACGCCCGTCACAAGCTGGCCCAGCTTCCCCGAGAAGATGGGCCCCCTCGCATGGCGGCTCTAACCTGATGCCCCCTCCTGGCTTCTATCTCCCTAACATTGCCTCTTGCTCTGGGTCCTGGCGGGGGTGGGCACAGGCTCACATGCTCGCTGCATACTTTCCCTCTTTCACTGTCTTTGGGCTGCCTCAGGAGAGGGGGTGAGCACCCCATTCCTGGAGGTAACCAAGCAGGGCAGAATTGGGATTAGTGCTCAGTGCTCAATAAGGTTGGGTTCAAATCCCTGCTTGATCACTTGATGGCTGGAACCTGGTGGTGGTGGGGATTGTAGTGACCTTGTGCCCAGAGTCTGGCACAAATCTAATCCTGAGAGTGACTAAAGTCATGACAAATAGCAGAACCTTGTAGCTGCTGATATTAGAGTAAATTTGGAGGCACAAAACCACAGAGGGGATTGAAGACCAGGATGTAATGACACTCAGGGAAGGAGAGGGTGGCAGGGGAAGCGTAGAGAAGGAGGGGACACCCTCAAGGCCTCAGTGTCAGACAAGTGGGCAGAAATTACCAAGCTACATGCCCCCAGCTGGTGACCTTGAGCAATGCACAACCTTCCCAACTATGTCTGATGGCGGGGTGTTAGGCTGCATAGGGACGTGGTGATACCTAGCATTCTTCATTCAGTCAGTCAGTCTCCAAGTGCTTGCTGAGCATCTGCTGTGAGCCTGGCAAGAGGGTTGCAGGCTTACAGCAGGTGTTCTGATGCGGGTCAAGGCGGAACATAGGGAGCTGGAGGGGAGCACAATTTGAATCACAGGGCTCAGAGGAGGTCTAACTTAGGAGGTGACATCTGAGCAAGGATAAAGGAAGTGAGGTAGCAAGGCATGCAGACAGAGGGGCACTGCCAGTGCAAAGGTCAAGTCTGGACTGTGGGCACCGGTGGGTGGCAGGGGCCGCGTGCTGGTCGGAGTGGAATGAGCGAGGGGGAGGGGCAGGAGGTGAGGGCGAGGAAGGGACGGGGGCGGCCCATGCCCCTGTCGGGGTGCAGAGAGCTGGGGGTGGGTAGAGCAGGGGCGTGCCTGCTCGCAGCTCACAGGCGCCCACTGGCGGCTGTACGGAGAACAGGTTGTGGGCGGAGCGGATTGCGGGGGGCGGGGGGGGGGGCGGGTCCCGGAGGGTTGATGATGGGTATAGTGGGTGGGGGGAAGGTGAGAGGAAACGGTGGAGGATAGGGGTATTGTGTGGGCGGGGGTGATGAATGGGATGGTGAGAGATGAAGGAAAGGGATGAAGGGGGATATGGTGGGGCATGGTAGGGGATGCTGTGGGGGTCTCAGGAGATGCGTGTCGGGCTGAGGGATGGTGTGGGGATGCGGTGAAGGGGGTTGAGGGATAGTGGGGGTGGATGCAACTTCTTCCAAGCAGGGGCCGTAGAGGACGAGCAGTGGGTGGGTTCTGGGAGTCTTGAAAGCAGCACCCTGGAGTTTGCAGATGGACAGGTTGGGGCATGGGGGAGGTAGTAGGGTCGGTAAGAGAGGGAGGAGGGAAAACAAAGGTGTCCGTGTGAGAAATGGGAAGACCCAGGAGGGGCAGGTCGGGGAGGGGTTTGGGGCGTGGTGATGTGGGGCTCTCCCTGGAGGGAGGGGGCCTGGGGACCTCACTGCCAGGAGGCGTCTCCGTCTCCGTGTGGTTGTGGCGACCTGTCTGCAGAACAGGGGCAGCTGCTGGCCGTTGGATGTAATCTTCAGGGGTTGTAGCTCCATACACTTCCAGGGGACCGTCCCCTCTCCACGTTGAAGGGATGAGAATGTTGACACGTCAGTAGTGGCCTTACAAGAGCAGTGCGGAGGGCTAGTGTCCAGGACCCTGGGGGGCACAGGCTTGCTCACTTGCGTTTGAATCCTTTCTGGATTGGGCCAGGCACGCCCCCACCTCCCTGGAACTGATCGAGGCTTTGCAGTCAGGGCAGGGCGGCCGGAGTGGCCCAGGAATTCAGACCCAACGCCCGTGGGCGCTGGGGAGCCAGGGAGGGATACTGAGCTGGGAGGAGGGCCGCGTCGAGGGCACACGAGGGTACCCGCTGCTTGGCTCTGTGCTGCCGGCTCCCCTCCCTGGCTTGGCTGCAGCCCGGCGGGGGGCACGTGGGCAGGTGGGCAGCGGCTTGACCCGTGCCTCTCGTGCCAGCTATGTACTCGGTGGAGATCACGGTGGAGAAGGACAAGGTGACGGGGGAGACCCGGGTGCTGTCCAGCACCACCGTGCTCCCCCGGGAGCTCCTCCCTCAGGGCATCAAGGTCTACGAGGACGAGACCAAAGGTACGCGCCCCTCCCCCGCCCCGCCAGCGCCCCTGGCAGGTCCTTCCTCCATCCCGGAACCTGTCTGGAGGCGTGGCCAGCGCCAGGATGGGCTGGGGAGCCGAACTCTGGGTGAGGTGCGCTCCATCTTGTGTGCTCCCGCGCCAGGGGTCTGAGCCCTCCAACCCCCACCTCACAGATGTTGTTCAGTCGCTCAGTTGTGTCGGACTCTTTGCGAACCCATGGACTGCAGCACGCCAGGCTTCCCTGTCCTTCACCATCTCCTGGAGTTTGCTCAAATTCTGCTTAAATACCCTCGCAGGATAATTCATTTAAATAATTACTGTTGTGGTAAAGGCTACAGACGCCCCCCTTAGAGATTCAGAGGGGGCCAAGGGAAGGTCCTGCAAGGTGGGGAGGGACAGAGAAGGGAAGCAGCTGCACAGGGGGCACCCGGTGTGGGTGCAAAGGCCCTGGGGTGGGATTTGGTTCACAGGCTGGGGCTGTGGAGCAGCCCGTGGAGCCGATGCAGAGTGAGGGCGTGGGGGATGGGGAGCCTTGGCAGGGGTGGCAGGAGCCGGGAGGGGGGTGGTGTTGGAAGGGCTGTAGAGCTGAGACCTGGTTTGGGTTTTTTAGGGTTCTCTCTGGCAGCTGGAAATAGGAGGGGAAGGCAGCCTTGGGCGAAAGCTCCAAAGTCCCTTTTCCCACCCCCATATAATTCACAGAATGTAAAATTCACTTTCTTTTTTAAAAATCTAAGGAAAACTTTCTTTTAAACTGTGAGATCCATCAGTATTTAGACAACCGTCTCATAATGGTCATGGCATTTAAACTTTTGTTCATTTTTGGCATGTCCTGCCTGGGGAGAGGAAGTTTGGGGCAACATTTGCTGTGATACCAGAAAAAGAAGAAAACATACTTTCCTAAAGACAGCATTTTAAGAAACCTTTAAGGGACTTCCCTGGTGGCTCAGTGGTTAGGACTCTGTGCTTTTACTGCGGAGGGCCTGCATTCAATCCCTGGTTGGGGAACTAAGATCCCCAGGTACTGAGGGTGGGGTGAGTCAGGTCAGATATCCCCAGGTATCCAGGTGCTCCCCACAAGCCGTGGGCAGCAAAAGAAAAAAAATTAACGGTACATTTGGAGTCAAGGTAAGCATTTGCTTTCTTAGGACCTGAGGTCCCCAGAGCTGATCCCTTCAGTTAGGTATAAATTAGCACAGCTCAGCCCCAGGGTCCATTAGCGAGTCTGGTAAATGCTGCCCTCAGGAGAAGATGGAATTTGGAGACAGAGATGCAGGACACACGTACAATTCCACGCACAACCCAGTGAGAACTCTCCATGTTGTATGCCCTCAGTACCTGATTCTAGAACATCTTGTTCCTCAAATAGAAAGCCCATCCCTCCCCATCCCTACCATGGCAACCACGAACCCACTCTGTCAGTGGACTGGCCTGTTCTGGCCTGTTTCCCATCAATGGAATGATACACTATGTGACCTTTTGTGTCTGGCTTCTCTGACTGAGCATCATGTTTTCAAGGTTCATCCATGATTATGTTTTATGGCTGAGTAATAGTTCAGTGTGTGGATGGACCACATTTTGTTTATCTAGGCATCAGTTCATGGACGTTTAGGATGTTTCCACCCTTTGGTTTTATGCTATACAAGGTTTTGTGTGGGTGTATGTTTTCATTTCAGGTAATACCTAGGCGTGGAATTGCTGGATCATGTGGGAATTCTGTCTAACTATTTGAAGAACTGCTGGGGTGTTTTCCACAGTGGCATTACCATTTTATTTTTCCACCAGCAGTGCATTAGGGTTCCAGTTTCTCCACATCCTCAACAACCCTTATTATCGACTGTTTTAAATTATAATTGCCATCCTAAGTGGGTGTGAAGTGGTATCTCACTGTGGTTTTGATTCCCAGAGCCTTGTGTTCTTAGAGGTTCAGGCCTCTGGAACATCCAGGATGTTATTAAAGGAGTCCTGTCACAACCCAGCTCTGCTGTACTTGGGGATCTTTGACCCAGGTGGAATCCTGGCTCCAGTTCTCACCAGCTGTGTGGTTCTGGGCATGTCCCAGCTGCTCTATTTCCTGGACCCAGGATGGCCACAAAGGGCCAAGGGGCAGAGATGTCTGTGCTCATGGAAGGTCCTTACCTTGGCCACTGAGCCCAGCCTGGCCCAGCCCCTGGGGACTCAAGACCCGCCAGACTGGACTCTGGTTGCTTAGCAATGGGAAGGTGATCCATTTCCATGGCAGCCAAGGGCTTGGGTTCCTACCTTGGAGCAGTGGCCAGTGGGAAATACCTAGCTTGGTTCTGCATGGCCTGGACACACCCCACCCTCTGGGCCTCCAGCCCAGAGTCACTGCAAGGCCTTGAATCATGGATGCCCCTCCCCAGGAGTTTGGAAACCGAGAGTGGAAAGCACTTTCCTTCTGGCTGGAGCCCAGATACTGCCAACCCTGACCCTTGGCCCCAGAGGAGGAGAGTTCCTAGGGCACTCAGTGTGTCCCTCCCTCCACCCTAAGCAGCTGGGTAGCTGTGCTTCTAGAAGGGCTGTGATCCAGGGCTGGCATCAGACCACAGTGGGGACTCCTCCCAGGTGCTGATATCCGGTCTTAGAGACTGTAACACAGGTTAGAAAATGACACATCAGAAAGACACGAATGATGAAAGCTGGAGAGATCTGGAAAATATGCTTAACAAGCTTGATTGTCCTTGTAAAACTCTGCCCAATGGAGGATGCACATTCTTGTCAAACACAGGTAGAGCATTTTAGAAAGTGACTATGTCTTGTCACAATGTTATATCTTACATGCTGTGTTCCTGGACCACAGTTCTCCTCTTTCCCAGGTTTAAAAACACTCTTCTAAATAAATCTTGGCTTATAGAGACAGTCAGTCAAAATGGAAATAATAAGACATTTACACTTCAAACAGAATGACCTAACGTAATCCGTGAGCTGCAGCCAAAACGTAACTCAGAGGAAAATGTATAGCCTTCGAGGGCACTGATGAGAAAACAAAAAAGATGGGTGAATGGACTAAATTTTTGTTTAAGATCATCCACATGAAATCAGACTCCCTGCAAATCCTCATGAAGGGAAATAGACCCAGACTGGGAGAAAGAGCAGGGTCAGCCCCAGCCAGCTGTGTGACCTTGGACCAGTTACTTGTTACTTACCTTCTTTGAACTCCATTTTCACCATCTTTGCAATGGAAAAAATAATAGACCTACTTTGAAAAGTAATGGCCTGCGAGCAAGTTGGCTGGGGAGTATGGAAATGCTTCACACTGCAGGGCAATAAAATCCGAGTTCATTTATTCTTGTTTTCTAACACATGCTCTTGTGTCTACACATTTTCCTCTGTGTGCCAACTTGGCCGTGCGCACTGATCCCAATCAGGGCTTTACTTGTCAGTCGATTCTAAAGGTGTAATTTAGTTTATGATTCCCCTTTAGCCTAGAGGTGGCTCTCAGCCTTACCAAGCCCTCCCTCTGGTCTGGGAACCAGCTCACACTCTCTCTCTCCCCCCATGCCAGTGGTCCACGCCATGGACGGCACGGCAGAGAATGGGATTCACCCGCTGAGTTCCTCAGAGGTGGACGAACTCATCCACAAGGCAGACGAGGTCACGCTGAACGAGGCGGGGTCAGTGGTTGGGGCAGTGGAAACCCGGGGGCCATCAGAAGAGGCTGTCCGGACCACGCCCTCCAGACGGGAGATCACTGGCGTTCAGGCCCAGCCTGGGGAGGCCACCTCGGGCCCGCCTGGCATCCAGCCCGGCCAGGAGCCCCCAGTCACCATGATCTTTATGGGCTACCAGAACGTGGAGGATGAGGCCGAGACCCAGAAGGTGCTGGGTTTGCAGGACACCATCACGGCAGAGCTGGTGGTCATCGAGGATGCAGCCGAGCCCAAGGAGCCTGCCCCACCCAACGGCAGTGCGGCTGAGCCCCCGGCCACTGAGGGCTCCAGGGAAGAGAACCAGGTGGGGCCTGAGGCTCCCGCCGCCGAGCCCCAGGACCTTGATATGAAGAAGCAGCGCTGTAAATGCTGCTCCATCATGTGACCCGCCCGGCCCCCCCAGACCCTGGCCCTGCCCTCTGTACCAGACACCCACAGCCCGGCCCTCCCGGCGCCTGCCCACCCTCCACCCGCAGTCACAGGCCCAGGACCTGCCGTGTTGTCGCGTGTTCCTTCCGAGTTTTCTTTCACTGGAAAGAGAGGGACAGGGGTCCCCCATCCCATCACCACCCCCCACACACCCTAAACCACTGAGCCGTGCACCGACGCCTGGTAGGAGAGACACGGACACACCCGCTTCTCCCCAAACGAGGGCCCCCCATGTCGCGGCAGCTCCTGGCCGGTGTGACCCAGGGCCTCAACGCGGCCCCATGCCAGCCCCCCTCCCTCTGGGCCTCCTGCCTGTGCCTTCCTGCCCCCTCCAATGAGGTCCCTGAGGGGATAACCCCCCAGGAGAGGGACCCCGGGAGCCAGGGGTCCTGGGAGCCTGCCCTGTCCCCGCTCAGCCTCTGTGGCAGGGTTCCCAGGCCAAGGCACCTGGTCAGGATCTCGGGCAACTGAGGTGAGGCTGTGCCTCTCCAGGGAGCCCTGGCTCAAGGTCTTGGAATGAACATGAGCCCCTCTGGACACCCCCAGCCAATGCGCCCCTCCCCTCAGTGCTCTCTTTGGGCGCAGCCAGTGGGCGATGGAACATGGGAAGGGGGCACCCTGGGGCCACGCCCCCTACTCAGGCAGGGTGTGACCCCTGTGCTGTCTTCTGGCCGGGCTGGGCCAGGGGTCTTCGAGATGCATCCGGCACAAGGCAGGGCCATGCAAGCCCCATCCTGAGCTCCCACTCCCACTGGGCCCCCCATCCTCCTGGTGCTAATTTGGGGACCCTAGGGGACTGCCCCTGGCCCCTTCTCCAGCCTGCTTGGACCAGGGTCCTGGGTCTCCCCTAACATACCACAGAGTTTGGGCCCACCGCCAGCTCTGCTGGGCTTGGCACGTTCCGGGCAGTGGAGGAGGGCACCCCACTCGCCTGGGACAGGGAGCTTCCCCTGGATTGCAGCTGGAGACCTCCATTTGCTGCCCAGCCTGATGTGCACCTGCCTCCCCCTCACTGGAAGGGGTGAGAGGCGGGGGGGCTCCCCTCCTGGGGGTAGCTGACACCAAGATGTACAGACACATCTCCTTGGTTGCAGCCACACTTGTCCCCAGAGGCACATTCGTGCACATGCTCACAGGCCCTCTAATTGTATGGGCTGCGGATGACCAGGCCCCATCTTGGCCCCTCCACTAGGGGCCTGCAGCCTGGTGCCCAGGGCCCAGGACGCTCCCCACCTCAGCAGGGTGGGTGCAGGGCCTGCTCTGGATGGCAGCCTGGGTCCCCGTCTCAGCTCCGCCCCTGGGTGGCTGGGATGAGAGGTCCTCTCTGAGGTGACCTGAGCAGTGGCCGTGGGACCCCCCTTCCTCCTCGAGTTCACCCAAGTCCTCGAGCCGTGAGCCTCCGCTAAAGTGCCCTTGCTGCCCCCCTCTGCTTTCGATGTGTGATGAGGCCCCATGTTTTTGACTTTCCCAGAGAAGCAAATAAACAGTGTGAACAGCCCCAGGGCTGGACTTCTTGAGTTTCACCTGGGCGGGGAGGGTGCGGCCAGGCCAGAGGTTGGGGCCCTGCCCAAGCAAGACGGTCCAGCCTTAAAAGGAGCCTGGTAGAGCCCAGGGGAACTGGTGTCTCCTGTCTGCGGCTCTGCACCCCTCAGACTCACGCCAGTGTGGTGGGTAGGGGTGTTGGTAGAGTCCCTGCCTGCATCTGTGTGGCACCTGGGCAGGTAAGGCCTGGAGGTAAGGGGGCTGCTTCCCATGGTGCGACTTGGCTTCTGTTTTCTGGGGGGGCCTCAGGTTCCATACCTGCCCACCCCACCTTGGTTGTGAGGCTGCCCCTTGCTGGGCTCACAGTCCCCTGGGGGACAGATACCCTCAAGCTTGGCAGAGAAGCTGGTTCCTGGCAAATGGATGGGGACATGGGGCAGAAGCTGCTGGCCTTGCTTCTCTCACTACATAATCTGGGTAGGAGTGGCCACCCATTCTGGGCCTTGGCTTGCCCACCTGTACAGTGGCTGTGTGAGCCCTGCGGGGGAGGTCGCCCCAGTCTGGGATCAGGAGAGCCCTGGCATGTGGGGTGATCCAGTCTCCACCCTTCCCCCGCACTGTGAGCAGCCCTGCCAGATTCGCAGCTGGAGGCACATCAGATGGAAGAAGAGACAGGTTCAGAGGGGCCCCACAGCTGTCCAAGGGGCAGGTCAGGACAGAGATTCCCATCCCCCACCGCCCGCCACCCCAGCCAGGAACGGAAGCCCAGGCACTGTGTACCCTTCCCTGTGGACCAACCACAGCACCCAGTGGGCTGAGTCTCCCACAGGCTCAGGGCCCCCGTGGTTCGAGCAGGTCCTCTGCACCTCGGCCAAGGATCAGACACCACAGCCTTGTGCTGGGAGCACCTGCCTCCACCTTGAGCCTCAGTGTGCCCGGGCCCCAACCATCCCAAAGCTTTCTGGCACCTTTATGTCCTCATTTGGCCCTTTATTGGGAGTGGGCTGGGGGGCGTCCCCCCATCCTGTGATGTACCCCGCTTCCTGGAGGAGGAAATGGGCCCAGAGTGGTTAAGTGGGATTGGAATTTAAGCCCAGCTGAATCCCCAGAGACTAGGACGCTGGACTGGTCCCAGTAAGGATCTCTCAGGGGAAATGGCCCCAGAGTGTGGGCTGAGCCAGGTGGCCTGGGTGGGGCTTTGGACTTGGACCCGCCTCTGAGGAACAGCAGCTGGCTTGTGGACCAGCTCAGTGACCCCGGGAGACAGATGGCCCCTCTCTGAGTGATGCTGGGAGGCGGTGGGGAGGCCCAGAGGGTTTAGGGGTGAGTTTGGCTCAGGCTTTGTGGGCTGGGGCCCTGGGTGCCAGGGGGCAGTGCAGCGTGGCGCAGCAGCCGCCCTCCCTCTGCAGCGGTGTCGTCTTTCTCTTCCTCCTCTGAACTTTGTTTCTCAAGCCCAGGTGGGGCCTGGGAGGAGGGGTTGCACCTGCTTCCCGGGGTGGGGCCCTGTCCCCTAGCAACCTGGGGCCAGGGCGGGGCTGGGAGGCCTCTGTGCCAGCCAAGGAGCCAGAGCCAGGCTTGGAGTCTGTGGGGCTGAGAGCACGGGTGAGGCTGGGGCAAAGGAGGGTGGGATGGACACTAAGGTGGGGGGTGGGGGGTGGGGGGTTGGGGTCCTGCTTGGGTGGGGAGCTCTGCTTTTGGCATGGGGGTTTGTGTGTCAGCAGCACCTTCTGACCCCAGTGGGGCCCTCCGGGTACAGGGAGGAAGTCCGCATCCCCACCCCAGCCCCCTCTGGGGTGTTCAGTGGGCTTCCAGAGACGTAGGGGACCTCCCCTCGCTCTGAGCCCCCTGGCTGGCTCTGAGGCTGGTCTATGTCCTTCCTATGCTGCACCTGACAAGAGGAGCAGAGGCCGGTCCCTGAGCTTTATCAGGGCCCCAGTCTCTACCCTGGGCTTCAGGACCCCAAATCCATTGACCTTGAACCCTGACCCTCTAAGGAAGGGGCCTGATCACACCCCTGGGGCCAGAGGCACAGCTCACCCCTGCTGATTCTGGGAATTCGGGGGTTTCTGGGGAGACGCTTAACACCAGCCAGAGGCTTGCTTGGGGAGGGCTTGAGCAGCCTATGACACCCCCTTCCATTGGGCTGGGGTCTGATTGGGGCTCACTGGAGGCGGTGGGGTGGTCTCAGTATGAGGGGGAGTGTCCAGCCTCTGGGAGGGCGGCTGGAATCCCGTGGGTGTGGGGCAGAGACTCGGCCCAGAATCCAGGTGTGTTAAGGGGCCCTGCTACCAGGGTCTTGGGGACTGTAGCCCAGAGGGACAGAAGAGGAACCCTGAGAGCCTGTCCCTGCTGTGTGACTGGCCCTGTCTGAGCCTCAGGCCCTTCCAGCAGGCCTTTGCCCAAGGGCAGGAGGCCAGTTGCAGTGATGAGGAAGCAGGTATGTGGCCCAGAGGCCATAAACCCAGTTTCAGTTTTGGTATCAACAGGGTACAGAGTTGGGACTGGGGAGGAGCAATCCCAGGGAGCTTCCTGGAGGAGGAGGTGACTGCCCAGTTTCAGAACCTGTTGCTCTGTCACGCCCTGTGTGACCCCTCTCAGGGCCTTGGTTTCTTCTGCTTCATGTTGAGCACAGAATGGCCCCTGGGTCGCAGGCTCTTGTGAGAGGCCAACAAAGTGCTGGCATGAGATGCCCAGTTGGGAGGAGCCACTCGAGGAGTTGGAAGGCTCTGATTGCTAGTACAACTCATTTGTACAGTTTGTGAGACCTCCAGGAGGGCGGTTTCTTCTCCAGTGTTTCTGTGTGCCAGGCACCTGCTCGGGCCTCCTGGTTCCTCCCCAGGCCCTGATGTGGAGTTGGCACAGTCCCACCGTACAGACTGAGGCTTGGTGAGGGAGTGCCTGCCCCAGGGTCACTCTGAGATCAGTGGTAGAAAGTGAAGTCGCTCAGTCATGTCCAACTCTTTGCGACCCCATGGACTGTAGCCTATCAGGCTCCTCCGTCCATAGGATTTTCCAGGCAAGAGTGCTGGAGTGGATTGCCATTTCCTTCTCCAAGGGATATTCCCAACCCAGGAATCGAATCGGGGTCTCCCGCATTGCAGACAGACGCTTTACCATCTGAGCCACCAGGGAAGAGATCAGTGGTAGATCCAGGGTTTAAAAACTAAAAGCATCAGCCACTGCTATAAAAGCATTTCTCTGGAGCCTACTGCATACCAGGCTGAACCTGCGTGGAGGCAGCCTCTCTTGGTGGCAGCTGCGTGCTCTGGACCTACCTACCATCCAGAGGGACACTGGGGTCAGTGGGAAACTGGGGGAGACTTGCCCAAGGACTCAGGCAAAGAGGGACCCCACCCTGCTGGCCTCAGTGAATCACCCAGAAGGAATGGGCTGAGGAGGGATGTGTCCCCCACCCTGCCCCACCCACCAGGAGACCCGACACCCTCTGGGTGTGCAGTTCTTTTTCCTGGAGTTAATGTCCCCTGTGGCTTATAAATCCTTCTGGGTGAGCCTCTGCCCACTCACTAGGCAAACATTTCTGCATCAGCCCCATCACGCCTGCACTCGCCTGCATTCCCCAGGGGTCCAGGGCATGGGGACCAGACTTGCCCTCCAAGGTGGGCTGGGGTTAGGGGGGAAGCCTGGAGGGGCAGCCGGCTCTCTGCTTGAATGAACTCTAACCCTGGCCCCTGGACACGCGGAGTGAGAGTGAGCCAGCCTTTATTAAGCACTTGCTGTGTACCAGACTCTGGGCTATGGGGACAGATGCTCACCTGGGCCCCTGGGAGGGAGCTGATGGCTTGCAGTGGGAGGTGACAGGCCTTAAACAATCTTCTTCTCCTTGCAAAGATGTGTAAACACCCGGCCACTCTCAAGTCTTTGGGATAGAGGCTCAGCCCTCTTGGCTAGGACTTATCACCTAAGCCTGCTTGTTTTTTAAATATTTTTTTCCTAGTTATAATTCAATATTTGAAAGACTGCATGATAAGAACGAGTTGATTGTAGCATGGATCCCCATGATTGATTTTAGGTTGCTTGATGTCACTTTTCCAGCTCAGGGAGGGTCTGCAGTTTTCTTTTAAAACCACATTTCACTTTCACAAGCAAGTTGGTGTAAAAAGGCAGCGATGTACCCAGTAGCCTTGGTGGCATCAGGGGGCTGAGGACGGGGACGAGGGCTGCTTGAGGAGTTGAGAACAGCTTAGCTTCCTTTCTTCAGCTGTACTGGGCCAGGTACACATGGGATGCTCAGGCCACAGGCTCCAAGGGTGGAGACAGTCTGGAGGGGCTTCCTGGAGGAGCTCCCTGGACTGCAGCTAAGGAGACTGTGGAAGAGCAGAAACCAAGGTCCTCCCAGCAGAGGGAGGAGGAAAGGGTCAGATTTGGGGTCTGGTGCCTGTAGAGTTCGTGGGTTTGGGTTGAGGTAGTGGCCTTGAGTGCCCTGGGCAGGGTGTGAAGGCTGCAGCCTGGAGATGCCAGGAGTCGTGGAGGTGTAAGAGCAGCTGCCTGGCCTCCACAGAGGCTCCTGGAGATGTGCTCAGAGGGAGCCCCAAGTCCTGGTGGGGCTGGGCCCCCTGGGGCACTGGGTCAGGGTTTTGCCTGGCCCTGAAGGACAAGGCCCAAGGTACTCCTTAGCTGGGCCAAGTTTTATGGTGCTGAGGGCACAATCATCTGGATGGGACAAGGTGTCCCTCTGGGCAAGTTCAAAGAGAGAGCCAGATACGGGATTCTCTGTCTAATCACACCCCTCTCTGGGCCTCAGTTTCCCCACTTGACATCCCTCAGTGAGAGGTGGGGCCATCTGTAAATGTCAGATGAAATGAAGAATCACAGAAAGAACCTCAAGATGCGTGTGCCTTTAGAGAGAGTTTGTCAGGGGGTAGCCCCCCTGTGACTGGACCCAGCGAGCTGGCACCCAACAGGTGCAGTGTCTGGGAGAGGAGGTGGGAGGGGTGCCTGCAAATGTTAGACACACAGGGGACGAGTTGTTAATCAGTACAGGGGCCCTCAGGGATTCAGGTGTGGCTGGATCCAGGAGCTGAAACAATGTTTTTAGGGTGCTGCGTTGCAGTTGGGGGTGCTCTTAAGCAAGGTGTGTCCTCAAGGGCAAATATGGCCCCCCAACAGTTCTGTCTCATCCTATCAGCCTCACAAGCCCAGTGGGGAAGAGGGTCCAATTTTCCACTTTAATTGCAAAGTCCCAGAGTTTAATGTCACTGGCCAGGTTGGGTCACATGTCCATCCCTGTACAAATAACAGAGGTCCAAATATAGAATGCTCTGATTGGCAAGGCTGAGTCACTTACCCATCCCTGAGCTAATCACAGAGGCCACTTGGCCAGGACTTTGTCCTTGGAGGGAGAGGGACTACAGCTCTCCCCAAGTTCTCTGACTTGGTAACCCACACATCCTTCTCCTCCTTCAGTGAGCCCAAATCGTCTCCACCTTGGGAGCCTGTGGTGGGCAGAGACCTCCTTCCGAACATGGACCGAGTTACCAGATATCCCATCTTCGGCATCCCTCACTCATCCCGCATGGCCGGTGTGGCCTTTGATGGTGACACCAGCTACACTTTTGAGTTGGTGGGCGTGGGGCCCACGGCCAGTTTCTGGAGCCAGGACGAGACACCAGCATGGCCCACTGACCACGAGGCCTCCCTGGAAATGACGCGGACTGAGACATCCCGCAGCCTGCGTGTCTTCCCTGGCCGGATGGCCCCATGGCCACCCTGCCCCCAGGATAACGAGGATGAGGAGGTGAAGGCCTACCACCTGGAGGCCAGGGACACCCCACCCTGGCAGCCACAGAACCTGGAGCGGGAGCGCCAGGCAGTCATTCGGGGCCAGGCTGTCAGGAAGAGTGGCACGGTGGCCACGCTCCATGGTGCCCCTGACCACAGGGAGCCCAGGGGCCCCAGCCGACCACAGTCCATGCCCCTGGAGGAGAACGAGATAGACAGGGAGCAGATCGACTTCCTGGCAGTCAGGCAGCAGTTCCTGAACCTGGAGCAGGTGAACCCCCCACCTGGAGCAGCCCACGCCAATGCAAGGGTTCTCCAGAGCCCCCAATCCAAGGTAGCCCATGCAAAAACAGGGGTCTCTCGAAACGCCCCACTTGGGGTGGCCCATGTGAATTCAGAGGTTCCTCAGAGCCCCCAACCCAAAGTGACCCATGTAAATGCAGTGGCCTCTCAGAACTCCACACCCAGGGCCAGTCAGGCCTCTAAGGCCCTTAGCAGGCCACCTCTGGCCAATGGGTACGTCCTCCCAGTCAAACCCCAGGTGAAGGAGGTGGTCACAGAAGAGAAGAGGGTTCACCCTTTGCCTACCAGGTCTGTTGCCCAAGCCCTGGAGGACCCCGGTTCCCAGTCCAGAGAAGAGTCCCCAGAGCCCCTCAAGGAGACGCCCATTGAGCGAGAGATCCGACTGGCCCAGGAGCGGGAGGCAGACCTCCGAGAGCAGAGGGGGCTTCAGCGGGCAACGAGCCACCAGGAGCTGGTGGAGATCCCAGCCAGGCTCCTGCTAAGCAAGGTGAGCCTGGCTGCAGCACCACGGCGGGACAGGGGCCGTCCATCACTCTATGTACAGCGGGACATTGCTCAGGAGTCACAGCGTGAGGAGGATCACCGGCGGGAGGGGCTGCAGGTGGGCCGGGCATCCACACCTGACTGGTCCTCCGAAGGACCTCAGCCCAGACTTCGAAGAGTCTACAGCTCAGACTCCATCCTCAGCCCAACCCCAGATGCCCATGCGGCCAGCCTGGCCCCAGAGGTGAGGAAGGTGAGCCGTATCCCACCTGATGCCTACCAACCATACTTGAGCCCTGGGATGCCCCCAGGAGAGTCTCCTGCCTCCCACGCCTACCGCAGGCCCAGCAACCTCTCAGCAGATGAAGCCAGGCCAGTGGGCTCTCCCAAGGCTGCAGGGTCTCAGAGGCATCCCTCAGAATCCTCTGCAAAGCCCTCAGGCCTGAAGCAGGAGCCCCCCCGGGGACCCCTGCATGCCAGCAGGGGTGTCCTGAGACAGGAGTACTTCCATCTGCGGCCCCTGCGGTTCAGAGTCCCAGATGAACCTGAGAGAGCTGAGGCCCCCCGAGTTTGGGGCTGGGAGGTGGCGGGGGCCCCAGCACTGAGGCTACAGAAGTCCCAGTCATCTGAGCTACTGGAGAGAGAAGTGGAGAATGTCCTGCGACGGGAGCGGGAGATGGCTGAGGAGCGGCGGAGTGCTCTGTACCCTGAGGTCTTCTCGGATGAGTGCTGTGACCACGACTCTCGGAGCTCCTCCTGCAAATCTAGTGAGGACGGGTCCTGGGAAAGGCTGCTTTGTGCAGAGTCTCAGAGGAGGGTGGCAGGAGGAGTATGAGGATGCCAGGAGAGGGTGAGGGTAGGGGAACATCTGGGGAACTTCATCCACCACCTGGGTTGGCTGGTCTGTCCATTTGTCTGTCTGCTGAAGCAGTAGATTTTGGAGAAAGATGTTAACTTTGCCTTGAGTTTTTTGCTTTATGGATTTGGAGACTTTGTTGTTAGGTGCATAGAGGTTTACAGATGTTCTAGCCTCTCAATCAATTGCTCCTTTTTGTCAATGTGAACTGCCTCCACCCCATGTCACTTTCTAGTGTTTTTCTCCTTGCATGGTCAGCCCATCTGTTGATCCAGTTTCTCCTGACTGGCTATTCTGATCACTCTGTCTATCAGTTTTCCCAACCAGCTGTCTGCTCTGTCTGTCTGTCCATTCACTCATCTCCTTAACTGGTCCAGCCTCTCAACCAGAATCTGTGTCTCTTGGGCTGAGTTCTCACAGACGTTATGCCCTCAGGAGACTATGGGACCCTCCCTGATGCCCTTTCCTTCCTCTCCCCTCCCCGACCCCCACCAGGCATCACAGGCAGCTACTCAGTGTCTGAGTCACACTATTTCACCCCCATCCACCTGCACTCGGACCTGGTGTGGACGGTGGAGGCCCCGGCCAAGGATGCTCTCCAGCAGAAAAAGAAGAAGGAACAGTGGGTGAGTCTTGAGTTCTGCCATCCCCCTGGAGGCCTAGCTGAGGTCTGACTCCCCATTAGGGGCGGAAAAGTTCAGGCAAGGTGCACAATGGATAAACCGAGTTTCTCTTCATGTCTGGGCTGTATAAGCAGAGTCCCCACCATGAGGTTGTTCCCCCTGAGCCAAAGGCTGAGGATGAGCTCTGCTTGGAGGAGAGCAGTGGCAGTGTATCAAAATGAGCCTTATTATTTTCATGTGTTTATTACCATCAACATCATTTCTGATTATTATCCACATCATATGATGGATGTCTCAGGGCTCTGCAAGCACCATGCCTTTAACATCTGGAGGGATTTTTGTTTCCCTTTTGTTGAGAAAGCCATACTTGCCTGTGCCCAGGGTCATACAGGGCTTCCCAGGTGGCGCTAGTGGTAAAGAACCCGCCTGCCAATGCAGGAGATGTAAGAGATACAGGTTGGATCCCTGTGTTAGGAAGATCCCTTGGAGGAGGACGTGGCAACCCACTCCGATTTTCTTTTTTTTTTTAGTTCTATCAGTTTATTACTATCAACCCATCTGCCTCCACCCTCATGCATGTGTGCTCAATCATGTAACCCCATGGACTGCAGCCTGCCAGGCTCCTCTGTCCATGGACTTTTCCAGGCAAGAATACTGGATGTGTTGCCATTTCCTTTTCCACCACTCCAATATTTTTGCCTGGAAAATCCCAGACAGAGGAGCCTAGTGGGCTACAGTCCATAGCATCACCAAGAGTTGAACATGACTGAGTGACTAAGCACTCATGCAATGTCATATAGTCTGAGTTCCCAAGCCAGTACTTGAACCTAGGCCTGACTCCAAACCCTACATTTGTAACCATGAGGCCATCTCCTCTCTGGTCAGGAACTGTTACACTACAAAGAATAACACCCTGTCCATCCAGCCTTGCCCATGTGGTGCTCACAGTCTTGCCTAGTGGTTTGGGGCAGAATGGAGTCTGGGGACCTGGGTTCAAGTCCCAGTCCTGCTGCTTGCTGACTATGTGAGGGGCAAGACCCTGCCCTTCTCTGACCCTCAGTCTCCTCCCCTGTAAAATGAGTGTGATAATAAGAACGTCCCCCTTCGAACCTTAGAGCAGGGCTGGCCACAGCAAGAGCTCTGTAAATGTCAATTGTCTTTGTTACGATGATGTTTACAAGAGAAAACAGTTGCAAATGATGGGCAATGCTTCAATGAGAGGGACAACATGTGGGAACAGCATGGTGGGTGGTTTTGAGTTTGGGGTGATTGAGGAACGCTTAGGGGACCAGAGTGGGCAAGGAAGGCCTTCCCTTCTTCCCCAAATGTGACTGTGCATCGAGTCCAGTGGGGAAGGCTAGAAGGCCCTGGGGACTAACATGTGTTCCTTTCCTGTAGTATGCCGGCATCAATCCCTTGGATGATGTCAACTCGGAGGTGAGTGTGCTTCTGGGGCGAGGACCTGGGCCTTCCTCCCTTCCCCCTGAATCAGTGCCCCCTGTCCCCTGGCATCAGGGTCGTGGGAAGCCTTTCTTCTGGGTGTGGGTACTTGCCCTGGTATCTTCTTGATTGGTAGTGTCTGCCTGAGGTGGACTTTTCTGTGATCTGCTTTTGATGCCTGCCACAGGCACAGACTGTGGAAAGAGGGTCCACCTGCCGCCTTTTTAGGAGATGGTTTTGGGGCAGGTTTGGCCCAAGACAGGGGTATTTTCTTTGAGGGAGGGGTCCACCTGAGAGTGTCACCTACCTCACCTGAGAGAAGGTCACCTACCTCAGTGGTTTTGTGGAATACATTTGTGACCCTCTCTGCATGCAATGCCAGAGAAGGCAATGACACTCCACTCCAGCACTCTTGCCTGGAAAATCCCATGGACAGAGAAGCCTGGTAGGCTGCAGTCCATGGGGTCGCTAAGAGTCGGACACGACTGAGCGACTTCACTTTCACTTTTCACTTTCATGCATTGGAGAAGGAAATGGCAACCCACTCCAGTATTCTTGCCTGGAGAATCCCAGGGACAGAGGAGCCTAGTGGGCTGCCGTCTATGGGGTCGCACAGAGTTGGACATGACTGAAGTGACTTAGCAGCAGCTGCATGCAATGCAGGAAACTTGAGTATGATCCCTGGGTTGGGAACATCCTCTGGAGAAGGGAATGGCAACCCACTCCAGTGTTCTTGCCTGAAAAATCCCACAGACAGAGGAGTCTGTCAGGCTACAGACCATGGAATCACAAAGAGTCTGACACAACTGAGCAACTAAGACTTACACTTTCATTTTGATCTGAGTCCACAATGCCAGGCCCGGGCATTTCCCTCCTGTGGGGTTCAGCATGAGTTAGCACATTCCTTTGCACTGTTACTGGGAGTGGAGGGTCTGAAACAGGAAGTGGTGGTCCTACTCTAATTGTTCTCCAGGCCTCTCCTAGGGGTTAATGGTCGAGGGAGCTGTTTGGGGACTTAGAGCCCTGAGGAAACTCCATGCCTCCTTTTTGCAGATTCTAGAGGCCACACGGGTGACCCGACACAGGAATGCCATGGCAGAGCGCTGGGAAGCCGGGATCTACGCCAGCGAGGATGAGGACTGAGCCTGGGCAGGCGCTGCCCTGGCACTGGGGAACTGCTGAGTCCCTGCCTTAGGACCTAGATCCCCATTTAAATCCACACCCGAGAACTGCACGTCTCGTGCTGACGGTCCCAAGGGTGGATGCATTTGTGGGGTGTGGGGTTTCTTTCCCGTTTTCATTTTCCTGGAGAAATTGCTGTGCTTTTAGATGACTTCTTCTGCTCCTGTGACTTTGCCAAACACTCTTGAGTTCTGGGAGGAAAGAGACCAGTCCTCTCACCTCCTGATATAATTATTACGGCTGGTCTGAGAGGGGAGACATCCTAACCCTTCTCCTTCTGGGAAGTCCCAAACTGACAGGGGAGACCTGCCTGGCTCCAGCCCTCGAAAGCCTCCAGTCTCAGGGAGGAGGCCTGAGCACCCCAATCCGAGGGTCTCGTGGCCCCCTCCGCAGAACACCCAGCACAGCTCTGACGTTATGGGATCCCATGGGGACAGCTCCCTAGCCCCGGGCATTGAAAAGTGCTCGATTTAGGGGCTTCTGTCCTACCTGAAATAAAGCAGCCGATGCGGTCCCTGCCTGGAGTGGGCGTGCCCTGAGCCTCTGCCTCCTTCACTTCTCCAGGTGACATCACTGCCCCCACCATTCCACTTCCCCAGGTGAGGCATACAGAAGGTGCTCAAGTAGTGCTTGTTCATGAGTGATTGTTCAGCTTTCCCACGTGGCCTCGTCAGTCACTCTCAGAGCGCTTATTCAGCTCCAGCTGGGTCCCCAGTCCCTCTGGCTCCAGGGGCAGTGGTTAGAAAAGGGTCGTTATTAGGCTCCACACATATACCACAGGCACCACTCCCGCGGATGAGATTATTCCCAGGAATGACCTGGTAGTCCTGACCCTTGTGTGGCTGGGGGCCCCTTTGCCCACCCTGCCTCGATTTCCTCCATGCATGGGGGTGGTGATGGGACCTCTTCTGCTCCCCCAACCCAGACCTCAGGGGTGAAACCCCAGCACCTGTGCATGGACCCCAGAGGGACCCCGACGGCGGCTCCTCCCCCTCCGATCCGGACCCACCCCTAGGATCCAGACTAGGAGCAGCTGGGGACGCCCACCCACAGGGTCTGTCCCCACCCGCTGCCCCAACTCCCTCACCACGGCCCGCGCCCCCTTCCAGCGCCTCCCCGACAGGCGGCCACAGGGAAGCCGCCACAGCTATTCTGAGAGCTATTCTTGAGAGCAGCCCACGCGGGGCGGGGAGGCGGTGCACCCGAAATAGCTGAGGCTGAGGGCGAGGGCGTCCCCGGGGCAGGGGGTAGGTGAGCTAGAGAGGGGCTACAGTGGGCAGAACAGATCCGCAGAGGGAGGGGGCCCTGTCCCCCAGGGGACCCCAGTCTAGGAAGGAGGCAGCGTCTGTATTCAGGGGGACGCCAGTCTAATGGAGGAGGGGACCTGTTCTCAGGGGGACCCCAGTCTAGGGAGGAGGCAGGGCCTGTGTCAAGGGGACCCCAGCCTCAAGGAGGAGGGGCCTGTGTCCTGGGGGAGCACTGGATCTGGCAGCATGCCTTCTGCCTGGTCCAAGGTCTGCTTTTCTCTGTAGTTCCCACTGTTCTGTTCCAGCCCCAGGAACCAAATGTGCCCCCCCACCCCCCGCCGTCCCCGCTAGCCTTTTAGGAAGGCAGTTCCGGGGTCTTGAATACTACCTGGGCCTCACTGGCTCCTCCCCCATCTCCTACCACATCTGTTCCTCCTCCACCCCGGTGCCCACTGGCTGCTCCCCCTGGTCCCCCTTCTCTGAGGATGCCAGTCTCTGGGGGTGATTGGAACTAGCAGGAACAGAGGGCTTAGACCAGTACAGCTAGGTTTTCTGACAGTCCTGAGGTCAGGAATCTGGCTCAGGCCTCACCGGGCTGAATCCAGGCATGGGCAGAGCTGGTCCCTCTGGAGGCCCCCGGGGAGCACCGTCTCCCCACTTTTTCAGCTTCTAGAGGTGCCGCATCCCTGGCTCGTGGCCCCTCCCTCTATCGTTACAGCCAGCAGCCAGCAGCTCAGCATGTCCTGTCTCTCTGCCTCTGACCCTACCCCTCCCTCTTATAAGGACCGTGTGATGACACTGGGTCTGCAAATCCAGGGTCGTCCGAATCTCAGGGGCCTTAAATTAATCCCTCCTGCAAAGTCCCCTCTGCCCTATGAGGTGACACGGCCACAGGCCTCAGGACCAGGATGGGGACATCTTTGGGGCTGTTACTCTGCTGACCAGACACAGAAGGACACACACTGTCTGATTCCACTCACAGGAGGTCCCTGGAGGAGTCAAATCCGCAGAGACAGGAAGTAGATGGTGGGGCCAGGGGGTGGGGGAGGGGATGGGGAGTCATTGTTTCATGGGGACAGAGTTTCAGTTTAGGAGGACCGGAAAATACTGGAGATGACGGTGGGGCTGGTTACACAACAGGGTGAATGTGCTTAATGCCACTGAGCTGTGCTTTTATGTTATGTGTATTTTACCATAGTTATTTTAAAAAGAGAAAGGAAAAAATAGGTGTCTCTCTCGAAGGCCTCAGAAGGACCTTGGGAAAGATCCAGGAATGATGCATTTACTGGCTTAAAACCTGAGGAGTGTGCTGAAAAGTGCACTGTCCTTGAAATTCTCAATTCACCCTCACGGGCACATTTCAGGAGGCGGGTGGGAAGGTCTCGTTTTGATGATTCACTTTTGCTTAATTCTTCTCACTGGGCTGTGCCCTCGGGGAAGGGAGGGGAAATTCTATTCCACCTGCCAGGCTGCCTAGTCCCACAGGGGCTCGGCAAGAGGTTTTTTGTGTTTTTTTTTTTTTCTGGTGAGAGGTTTCAGTGAAGTCTTAGTGCAATTCCCAAAGGAGGGAGGGTCTGTCTGGATGGAAGACAAAGTGGAGACAAAGGCTGTGTCCGGACGTCTCTACTCTCTCTTTCCTGGTTTCCTCCCAGGTCGAGGTATGTGATCTGGGGAGGAAGGGAGTTTTCTCCGAGGCCATTAGAAAGGCTGAAACATAAGCCTGGTTTCCAGCTGAAAAGCCAGAACCTTTCCTTGCTCTCAGCATTTTTCACCTTCTCCTTTCGCGGTGTTGCTCTTATTCCATTAACTCCTGCAGGACCACGTCGGGATCAGGAACCAGGAGCTGGGCTGGGGCTGTGGCTCTGGGTTCTGGTGTGCCTCTGTCACTATCACTCCCTATGCACATCCGTCAGCTTGTGCTGTGTGACAACCATCCCTCGGTGCTCCGATAGCAGCTGCTATGAGCTCAGGATTCTGTGGTCAGCTGCAGGATTGCTGCCGGGTCTGGGGGACCCCCAGCCACATATCTGTTGGGCTGGGTGGCGAGGGGAGAGAGAACATTCAGATGCCCAGTTCCACTGAAAATCAAGCCAACCGTAAATGACATTTCCAGTATAAGTATATCCCATACAATATTTGGGACATTCTTATGCTAAGTAGCATAAGCATTAGATAGGATCAACAACTCAATGGACATGAGTTTGAGCAAACTCCAGGATATGGTGAAGGACAGGGAAGCCCCGCGTGCTGCAGATCATGAGGTTGCAAAGAGTCGGACACAACTTAGTGACTGAACAACAACAGCAATATGCTAAATAAAAAATCACACACTGTCTATCTGAAGGTATGGATGGCCTGGCTTTGTATTTGTGGAATCTGTGGCCCTGGACAGGGTGCCACAGCCAGGTCTCATCTGGCTCATCCCCAAGGAGTTTGCTCACAGGAGTCCTGGGCACAACAGGAGAGGTTCCAAGGCACAGGTGCTTGGGTGCTCGTGTCAGTCTGGGCGCTGTCCCTCCAGTGGTGCTAGGGGTGTGACCAGCCCTGAGTCAGGACAGACGGGGACTGCCAGGCTGGGTGGTGACCAGCACTTCATCCACCTGGCAGGGCAGGTGCGCCTTACATCATCCTGCCCCTTGGAGGTGATGGGCAGCATGTACTGGACTGGAAAGTGTGTGGACCCCCAGCCCTGTGGCTTAAGGTCCAGCTGTGAGGCTTGGGGAGCCCACGTGCCGCAACTTCTGAAGCCTGTGTGCTCTAGAGCCTGTCCTCCACAACAAGAGAAGCCACCACAGTGAGAAGCCCACACACCGCAACAAAGAGTAGCCCACACTCACCACAGCTAGAGAAAGCCTGTGCAACAGAGACCTAGTGCAGCCAAGAAAAAAAAATGGTCCACATTAAAAAAAAATCTAAAAAACGAAATTAAAAAAGTAAAAACACCCATTATCTCTACACAGTTTCTGAGCGTTGGAAGGCCAGCTCAGTGGGGCTGGGTCCTCAGCTCAGGGTCCCACCAGGCTGCAGTCGATGTGTTGGCTGCATTCTCATCTGAAGGCATTTTTTCCAGGCCTCTTTTTTGGGTACTGGCAGAAATGTTTTACATTTGTAGGACTAAGGTCTCGGTTTTATTGCTGGCCACCCACGAGTCTTTGCCACATGGTCCCTCCACCAGCAGGTCATTATGTGGATATTTGCCGCTCCCAGGCCTTCACAAAAGCCTCACCTGATTAGGCCAGGCCCACCCAGGGTGATCGCTCTTTCAATCAACTTGAGGTCAGCTGATTTGGGGACCTTAATCATACTTGAAGAAGTTCATCACCTTTACCAAAAAAGTTGCACCACACTCAAGGGGATTACTCAGGGTGTGCACACAGGGGCCAGAATCATGGGGACAACTCAGAGTTCTGGCCATTTTGGGGGGACCTAGCGTAGGGTTGAGGGCATGGGATCTAGTGGGAAAGGTTGGGTCTGAACTTCATCCCCAGTTTGAACCTCACCCTCATCAAGTTACCATGAGTAAACTGGCCTCTTCCAGTAAAAACTAGTCTCTTCCAGTAAAGGTGAGGTAACCCATTCACCCACAGACTAGGGGACCCATGAACGAGGGGTTTGGCAGTTCTTAACCCTTCAAGTCTCAAACTGATGGCAGAGGGGCAGATTTAGAACAGAGGCCTCTCTTGGTCGTCAATGTTTAAATCTTTTTTTCTCTCTTTTTTAAACGATTTGCTAATATTTAAAAATCAGGAAATTTTTATAAAAATCTGGATTTCTCACTTTTCTTGAGGAAGCCGAGCATGGCTGTGGCTGGGCAGCTCCCAGCAGATCCTGTGGGGAGAACCATCCCTCGGGTTTCACCACATTTCCCTTCTGCAAGAGAAGTGAGGAAACTATAATTGGATAAAAATTAGCGAGGGCAGTGCTGAGAGCAGTTTCTTTAAAAATAAATCCTCCTTTGCATCTTTTTTAACTTTCCATGCCTGCCATGCTCCCCCACCTCCATCTGCCTCTCAGACAGGCTGATGCCTGGACCCAACAGCAAATTTCCAGGCAGCGCCTTCTGTTGTTCAGTCGCTCAATCGTTTTGGACTCTTTGCGACCCCAAGGACTGCGGCACACCAGGCTTCCTGTCCTTCACTATTTCCTGGGGTTTGCTCAAACTCAGGTCCACTGAGCAATCCAACCATCTCATCCTCTGTCTCCCCCTTCTCTTTATGCTTTCAACCTTTCCCAGCATCAGAGTGTTTTCCAATGAGTTGGCTGTTCACATCAAGTGGCTGAAGTATTGGAGCTTCAGCTTCAGCATCAGCCCTCCCAGTGGGTATTCAGCATTGATTTTCTTTAGGAGTGCCCTCTAGTGGGACTGAATTTGGGGATAAAAACAGGGTCAGAGCTCTGAGGTTATTTGCAGGGCCCTGTGCCCCGGTTTTCACAGGTGGTTGCTGCTGTGGGTTAGGTAAGCCCCCTTCCCTAGATTCATGTCTAATGAAAGCTCAGAATGTGACCTCACCTGGGGACTGGTCCGACTGGTCAGGGGTCTTTGGATTGCAAGAAAAAAAGGTTGAAGTAAACTCTACTCAAATGGGCTTTGGTAATACTGGGCTTTACTGGTTCACATAAATGAATAGTCAAAGTAGGACAGCTGCAGGCTCAGCTGGTTCCAGCCCCCAAACAGGGTATTCTTCACCTCTGAGAGCCCCAGATTCAAGACCCAGCTCTGCCAGCCTCAGTTTCCTCATCTGTAAGGAGACTCTGGTGGCTCAGATAGTAAAGAATCTGCCTGCCAATGTGGGAGACCTGGGTTTGATCCCTGGGTTGGGAAGATCCCCTGGAGAAGGGAATAGCAACCCACTCCAGTATTCTTGCCTGGAGAATCCCATGGACAAAGGAGCCTGGTAGGTCACAAAGAGTCGGACACAACTGAGCAACTAATGCTTTCAAGAAGTAGTCTCGCTGACCCCTCCATAGGTGGGTGGTTATGAAGGTTACCAGGCAGCTGACACACAATCAGGGCTGCATAAATAAATGTTGGCTCTTGTTGCTACTGACCAAGTAAACAAAGGAATCCTCACCAATCAGGGACTCAGATGCAACTTCCTGGATCGAGGCTGAAGGGAGCAAATGCATGCTGCCACCAGAGGGCAGCAAAACATTAACTAAGTAGCATTTAAAGGCCATGAACCCTGAATATTCACTGGAAGGACTGATTATGCTCAAGTAGAAGTTCCAATATTTTGGCCATGACTCATTGGAAAAGACCCTGATGCTGGGAAAGATTGAAGGCAGGAAGAGAAGGGGGTGACAGAGAATTAGATGGTTGGATGGCATCACCGAGCCAATGGACATGAGTTTGAGCAGGCTCTGGGAGTTGGTGATGGACAGGGAAGCCTGGTGTGCTTCCTGTCATTGAGGTCAGACACAACTGAGCGACTGAACAAGCAGCACCAGTTCTCATCCAGCATGAGAAAGCTGCCTCCCTACTCCTCAAATTGGCTGGCATTTTCCCAGAACACCTTGAGGGCCCAGACTGGAGAAAGTGCAGCATCCGCCCCCCCCCACGCCCACCCTGTCCCTCTTCCCCCACCAATCCAGAGAAACCCCTAGGCTGGTGAAGGTAAGGAGTAGGGTAGTGTGGAGGCAGCAGCACTGAGCGATGTTAGAGGAAACTATTTGCCTTCTAGAAGTGTTTTTATGTATTTTAAAAATCTATTAATTTTTTCCCAGAACAAAGTAGTTGGAAAAAAGCCAAAAAAAAAAAAAAAGAAAGAAAGAAAGAAAGGTAGGTATATTAAAATGGCATTATTTTAGGCTTAAATACATACATTTCATTTCTACTCTAAACAGAATTTATGCTTTTGTCCACAGTCTTGCCCCTGCAAACTGCGTTTCCTTCCTTGGTTTCCTGCTGGGGACCTGCAGTGTCTGGATAGAAAGTCCATTTGGCAAAGAGCCTCTGGTGTCTCCAGAGAATTCTAGATACCTTGAGGTAATATTGGGGGGGCTCGCTGGACAGGTGCCCACTGTGGGCACTTTGTCACGTGGGATTCGGAGGGAGGCAGGGTAGGGCGTGGCCGGGAGCTTTGGAGGGAGACCTCGTGCACTCTGCTCTTGCTCCACAACCTTCTGGGGCTCCCGGTGGCCAGTGGCCAGAGGCCAAAGGCCACTGACAGCACAGTCTCCAAGTCCTTCCTTCCTTCATTCACTCAAGCCTCCAAGTGCTGTCAGACCAGCAACAAGAAATCATAACAGCTCACCTTTGTGTGTGCTTAGGGAAACCCTTCTAAATCATCGTGGTCTTTATAGTCCTTGGAAACAGAACGCACCCTTGCTCGCCCCCTACGACCCCCACCCAGGCTGGATCCCAGGACCCCTCCCACCACCCCGCATCATCCCTCCATCATTCTTCACCCCACCCCATCCCACCCCTCTGGGACCCCCGCTGTCCTCTCCGCGGTCTGTTCTCCCTGTAGCCCGCAGAGGGCGCTTGAGCAGCCGGCCGGGGCGTCCCTGCTCTGCCCCGCCACCTGGGGACTCCCGCGTCCCTGGGGGTGGGAGTCCAGCCTTCCGCGCCCTGGGGCCCTGCACAGCCTGCTCCACCCTCTACCCACGTGGATCTCCTTGCTCCTCTTCCAACACACCTACCCTGGGACCTCCAAGAGGTATGCGCGTCCTCAAATGCCCCTCCCCGCCACGTGGTATTTGCTCTGTAAGTACTGAGTGACTGAACTGACTGAACAACCTGTGAGGCGAGAACAGGCTAGAATGCCCAGGCCCAGAGGGAAGCCGGCAGGACCCGGCGTGCAGCCTAGGTGTCAGCCTGCGCGGCCCCTGGGGGCGTGTCCGACGGTCACTGGCCGAAGGTGGGGGAGGGTTGAGCCCCTCTCAGGGCGCAGGCCCCCTGCGCCGACCTCACGGGGCGAGACGAAGCCACCTGGTGGAGAGTCCATCCCGGGGGCCCGGCACAAAGTAGGTGCTGAATAAGTGTCCCACGGGCTGAAACCCTGGAGGAGAGGGCTTCCTGAGGTGCCACCTAGCTTGGTCTCCCCCAGCGTCTGTTTGGGGGGGGCGGGGCGGGGGCCGCCGGGGAGGTGGAGGCTGGACGGTGGGAGGACCAGTGGCATGAGCCCCCTGGGGCCAGTCCTGACGGAGTCCAGTTGACCAGTGCTAGTTCCAGGCACAGACTCGGGTGGCCGTGGAAGCTGGGGGGAAAGAGAGGAACTCTGACCTCTGACCCCTGACCCCCAGGCGTGAGCTTCAGCCTAGACTCCCTCCAGCTAAGCTGGTCTCTTTAGGCCCATTGCTCACCCACTGGAGAAGGCAGTGGCACCCCACTCCAGTACTCTTGCCTGGAAAATCCCATGGATGGAGGAGCCTGGTAGGCTGCAGTCCATGGGGTGGCTAAGAGTCAGACACTACTGAGCAACTTCACTTTCCCTTTTCACTTTCATGCATTGGAGAAGGAAATGGCAACCCACTCCAGTATTCTTGCCTGGAGAATCCCAGGGATGAGGGAGCCTAGTGGGCTGCCGTCTATGGGGTCGCACAGAGTTGGACACGACTGAAGCGACTTAGCAGCAGCAGCAGCTCACCCACTCTGAGCCTGTTTCCTCCTTTGGAGAGCGGGTGGGTGGTCCTGGTGTAACAGTGTGACCAAGGCTCCAGGGGCTTTACTGCTGAAGTTAACACCCAGGATGTTGGCAGATGCCAGTCAGCCCTTGCGAAGGACTTCAGGGGATCTGGGCATGGCTTTGTGGGATACAAGGCCCAGCTCTTGGGGTCCAGACAACCACCAGCAAAGTGCTGTCATTGTCTCCGTTGTTTAAAAATTGAGGTAAAAAATCACATAACATGAAGCTAACCACTGACCATCCTAAAGGATACAATTCAATGTTTTTTAGTGCATTTATAAAGTTGTGTAACCACCACCTTCAATTCCAGAACATTCCCTCACTCCAAAAGAAAGCCCTGTCCCCATCAGCAGTCACCCCACCTCCTCCCCAGCCCCTGACAATCAGGAATCACTCTCTGTGTATGGATCGGCCTGTTCTGGACGTTTTCCGTCAGTGGAATCACACCCTGTGTGTCCTTCTGTGTCTACTTCTCTCACTGAGCATCGTGTTCTCAGGGTCCATCCACGTGGTAGAAAGGTTCCTTCACCCCTTTTCATGGCTAAGAGATGCTCCTGGGTGTGGAGGGACCACATTTGTATATCCATCATCTGTTGATGGTCATCTGGGTTGTTTCTACTCTGGTTGTTATGAATCATGCTGCTGTGAACACGTAAGTAGTTGTGAGTGTGTATGTGTGTGTGTTTCGTTTCCTTTAGACATATACCTAGGAGTGGAATTGCTAAATCATAAAGTAATTTTTTTTTTAACTTTTTGAGGAACTATGGACTATCTTCCACTGCAGCTACACTGTTTTACATCCCACCTGCCATGGACAAGTGTTTGATTTCTCCACTGGGAGCTTCTTATAAAACAAAGCGCCCACCAAGGGAGGCAAATGGCTCAGGAGGTGGCTTTGAGCTGGTGAAGACTCTTCCTGCCCCTGACTGACTGTGGGTCCCCCGGCCTGGTCTCTTCTCTCACCCGCAGGCTCCTCATACGGGCCACACCATCCCTCCAGCCCTGTATCCAGGGTCTAGTGGACGAGGCAGGAATTAACACAGCCATGGAGAGGGAGAGGCCTGGGGGTCTGGGGTTGCCCTAGCTGTGTGGTTTACAGCTATTCTGAGCTGCAGTTTCCTCATCTGTGAAATGTATACGTTATCATGTGTGGGACTTACCTGGTGGTCCAGTGGCCAAGACTCTGAGCTCCCAATGCAGAGGACCTGGGGTTCGATTCCTGGTCAGGGAACTAGATCCCACATGCCACAACTAAGACCCAGTTCAGTCAAATAAATAAATAATTAATTAATAAAATATATTAAAAAAAAAAAAGAAGAATCCGCAGGGGATATGGGTTCAATCTCTGATCTGAGAACTAGGATCCCACATGCCAAGGGGCAACTAAGCCCATGCGCCTACAGCCTGCAAGCTACAACAGAAGAAGCCTGAGCACCACAGCTAGAGAATAGCCCCTGCTCCCAACAACTAGAGAAAGCCTGAGCACAGCAATGAAGACCCAGCACAGCAAAAAATAAATAATATAAAAAAATAGCTTAAACGAATTATCATGTGACTCAGCACTTCCACGTGTGGGTATGTGCCCCAGAGAACTGGGACAGATACTCAGGCAACTCCTTGTACATGTACGTTCACGGTATCCAGAATGCACACAACACAGAGGTCCGTCAGTGGATGCGTGTTACACACCATGTGATCCTGCTGCACCATGGAATATCATTCAGCCATTAAAAAGTGAAACACTGATTCTTGCTACAATGTGGATGAACCCTGAAAACATAATGTTGATTGAAGGAAACCAGACACAGAAGGACAAATATTACGAGTCTGCTTGTGTGTGTGTGTGTGTGTGTGTGTGTGTGCATGCGTGCGCTCAGTTGTTCAGTCATGTCTGACTCTGTGACCCCATGAACTGTAGCCCACTAGGCTCCTGTCCATGGGATTCTCCCAGGCAAGAGTACTGGAGTGGGTTGCCATTTCCTACTCCAGGGGATCTTCCTGACCCAGGGATCGAACCTGCATCTCTTGCGTCTCCTACATTGGCAGGCGGATTCTTTACCACTCTGCCACCTGGGAAGCCATTCATTTATTTGAAAACCCTGAAACAGGTGGGTTCACAGAGGAAGACAGTCAATAGTGGTCACCAGGAGCTGCTGGAGCGGGTATGGGAAGGCTTGCTAGTGGGGGCAGGGCTTCCTACTGAGGTGGTGAAAGTGCTCTGGAGTCAGACCGTGGTGGCATTTGCACAACTCTGAATGTACTACCAACCCCTGGATGGTTCATTTTAAAATAATGGATTTTGTGGTCGGTGGTTACATCTCAGTTAAAAGAAGATGCTTCTAGAGCTTTTTCAAAAGCAGCTGCCCCTCCTGTCACCTTCCTATCAGTGACATGAGGAAGTTCCCATTGCTACGGGCCCTGGCTGACACTTGGCGTTGTCGATATATTTGGTTTCAATGGCTGGCCCCTCACTGGGGTCTTACTCTGCACAGGGGCCACACGGGGTTCAAGCTCTTTGGCCATTTGGGGTGTCCTTCTTTAGGACCTTCCCATTCAGGTCTTTGGCCCATTTTCTTCAATTGGGATATTTAGTTGTTTTTTTTTTTGTCATTGATTTGTGAGAGTTCTTTATATATCGTAGACCCCAGTCCTTTGCCAGATTATATGCTGTAAGTATCTTCCCCTACTCTGCCCTTTGCCTTTTGACTCTCCTAATGGTGTATTTGGACAAACTCACTTGTTTAAAATAAAAGACTAAATGTTTTAATTATAAATAAATTTTATAAGCAAAGAGGCTCAGCATGTGAGTCACCAGGGAGAAGGTTTGCCAACAGTAGCATCAGCTTTTCCATGCAGAGGGCAGAAGGGATAAGACTGGTTTCATTCACAGATAAAGAGACCAAGGTTCCCAGAAGCACCCTGACTTGTCCTGGGTCACCTGGAGCAGCAGCCCCGAGCTCTGCTCTCCTGCCCCTGCTTTGGGAGGGATGTTTCCAGAAGACACACATCCTGGCCCACAGAAAGGAGTTTCTGAGCAGATCTGGAGGTTTGGCATGAAACCCTTCATTTCAAGTTATAAAACCTCATTTCCCGTCAAGACAAATGGAAAAGGCTGGGGACAGGGAGACCACTGTTTATGTCTTGTCCACTCTGGCCGGCCACTGGCATAGTCAGTCATGTAACCGAATGATGTGGGGTGAGGACACAGCAACCCTTAGGGGCTCCGGAAGACCGGGGTCAGCTGGCTTGAGCTGGACACTGCTGCTGGGGCCCATCCCCCACATGGGGGCCCCCAGGTCCACCTCTGTGTCCTCTTTGCTCTTCCCCTGGGGGCAGTGGGTGTTGGGAGGAGCCAGAGTGGGCAACCAGGAGCCACTTGAGTGATGCATGCCCCGCCTTTCTGGGCATTAGATATTTGGTGGTCGGGACTTCCCTGGCAGTCCAGTGGTTAAAACTCTGTGCTTCCAATACAGGGGTTGTGGGTTCAGTCCCTGGTTGTGGAAGTAAGATCCCACATGCCACACAGTTCATCCAAGAGCAAGCACTAAGCAGACTATTTGGTGTTTGGAAAGTCTGATCCTGGATGTATATATACCCAAAATAACTGAAAATAGGTATTCAAAGAAAAACTTGTACATACACATTCACAGCAACCAAAAGTGGAGATTACCCAAATATCCACCCACAGATGATGGTGAAACATCATGTGGTCCCTCCACTCATGGAGCATCCCTCAGCAGTGGAAAAGAAGAAAGCCCTGACACTTGCTACCACGTGGATGGACCCCATGTTGGAAGTATCCTGGTGATTAGTGGTGGTGGGCCTGCCCGTCACATCGTGGCCACAGGGACAGAGCAGACATGGGATTTTTTAAATTGTTTTTGAAATTTAGCAGATTGACAATATCTGTTAGTTTCAAGTGTTCAGTAAAGTGATTCAGTTTTTTATATATATATATATATATATACCTTTTCAGATGATTTTGTTATAGGTTATTACAAAGTATCAAATGTAGGTCTTTGTACTTAGAATTGGGATTTTTAAAAATTTACTATTTATTTATTCTCGGCTGTGCTGGGGTCTTGGGTTGCTCTGCGTGGGCTTTCTCTAGTTGTGGGTGTGCAGGCTTATCACTTCGGTGGCTCACCATTTCCAAAGTAGTTGTGGCCCACAGACTTGGTGCTGGAGATGCTGGGCCTGAGGACCAAGGTGAGCCTGATCACACCCCAGCGGCTGGTCTGAGCAGGATGCCACTGCCAAGAGGGTGGCCGCAGGCACACCAGCCCTATTTATACCAGGAACCCATGGAAAGTTCTCCTGGCTGCACCAAGCTGCTCTCATCAATAAGTCATTGGCAGGATGAATATTCCACCCCAGGGGCAGCCAGGAGGCGCTGCATTACCTTCTGCAAGCCTGCCTTGGCAGGATATTAAAACGGCCAGTAGGGCTGTTACTCGGAAGGTCAAACGTAGAGTTTCTGTGTGACCTGGCAGTCTCCCTCCTGGGTGGAAATAAGGTGAAAACAGGAGTCCACACAAATCTGTTCATCCACGTCCACAGCAGCAAGAGGTGGACATGCCCAGACACACATCTGTGGAGGGCGGGTGATCGCAGTGTGGTCCCTTCCCACACAAGAGCATCACTAGGCCACGAAGAGAAGCCCTGACATTCCCTCCAAAATGAGTGGACCCCAAGAACAAGATGTTCAGTGATAGAAGCAGACACAGAAGGACACACAGGTTGTGATTCCACTGATGGGAAATGTCCAGAACAGGCTGGTCCACAGACACAGGAGTGGGTTCCTGGTTGTCAGGGGAGGGGGGTGACTGCTCATGGGGTGGGGTTTCCTTTTGAGGTGATGGAATGTTTAGGTATAGGATAGAGCTGATGGTCACATAACTGAATATATAAGAAACCACTAAATTGTATAATTAAATTTTTTTTGTATAATTTAAAAAATGTTTACTAGTTTTTTGCACAAATTAAGGTATACAATACAGCAGGGTATAATTTCTTCTTAAAAGCCTGTCCCAATTCATCATTTCCCATAATTCCATCAAGCTGTCTCTATAGGAGCAAACACTTTTATTTCCCAGCTTTATTGAGTATGATTGGCAAATAAAAATTGTATATATTTAGTGTGCAGAATGTGATGGTTTGACACATGTTTACATTGTGAAGTGATGACCCAATCAAGCTAATTAATACAGACATCACCTGATGTAGTTACCTCTGCTCTTGTGATGAAAACATTTACAATCTACTTTCTAAGCGACTGTCAAAGACGCTGAGCAATATTATTAACTGTAATCACTGTGATTAGATCCCCAGGACTTATTCATCTCATAACTCAATACCCTCCAGTCCCTGGTAACCACCATTCTGCTTCTTTGAGCTTGATTTTTTTTTTTTTTTTGGTTGCACAGCATGCAGACCCGGCATGCAGTATCTTAGTTCTCCTACCAGGGATTGAACCTGTGCCCTCTGAAGTGGAAGTGCAGAGTCCTAAGCACAGGACCACCAGGGAAGTTCCTGCATTTCTCCATCTGATATATAATGTCCTCTGTGTCCATCTATGTTGTAACAAATGGCAGGACTGCCTTCTTTTTTAAGATAGAATAACATTTCATCATATATATATATATCACATTTAAAAAATATATTCATCCATCAATGGACACAGGTTGTTTCCATATCTTGGCCATTGTAAATAGTGATGCAGTGAACATGGGGGTGCAGATATCTTTTCTGCTTAGTGTTTTTTGATTTTCTTCAGAGAAATACCCAGCAGTGGAATTGCACGATGATATGGTAATTCTATTTTTAATTTTTTGAGGAACCTCCATGCTGTTTTCCACAGTAGCTGCATCAGTTTACATTCCCACTGACAGGGCACATGGGTTCCCTCTTTTTCTGAATCCTCACCAACAGTTATTGTTTGTGTTCTTTTTGATGATCGGCATTCTAAGCGGGCTTCCCAGGTAGTGCAGTGGTAAAGAATCCGCCTGCCGATGCAGGAGACGCAGGAGACAAGGGTTTGATCCCTGAGTCAGGATGATCCACTGGAGAAGGAAATGGCAACCCACTCCAGTATTCTTGCCTAGAAAATTCCATGGGCAGAGGAGCCGGGCGAGCTACAGTCCATGGAGTCACAGAGTCAGACACGACTGAGCACTATTACTTCCTTACTTCCATTCTGAGTGGTGTTAGGTGGTATCGAATTGTGGTTTTGATTTGCATTTCCCTGATGAAAGCAAAGCTATGGTTTTTCTGGTAGTCATGTATGGATGTGAGATTTGGACCATAAAGTAAGCTGAGCGCTGAAGAGTTGTGGTGTTGTGTTGTGGTGTTGGAAAAGACTCTTAAGAGTCCCTTAGACTTTACCAGTCAATGGTAAAAAAAATCAGTCCTGAATCCTCATTGGAAAGACTGAAGCGAAGCTCTAATACTTCGGCCACCTGATGCAAAGAACCCACTCACTGGAAAAGACCCTGATGATGGGAAAGATTGAAGTCAGGAGGAGAAGGGGCTGACAGAGGATGAGATGGTTAGATGGCATCACCAACTGCCTGGATGAGTTTGAGCAAGCTCTGGAAGTTGGTCAGGGAAGCCTGGCATACTGCAGTCAATGGCATCGCAAAGAGTTGGACATGACTGAGTGACTGAACTGAACTGAACTGATGACTAGTGATGTTGAGCATCTTTTCACGTACCTGTTGGAAAAGTATTTATTCAGATCCTCTGCCCAAGTGAAAAGTATATATTTATTTGTGTGCACTGAGTCTTAGTTGTGGCATGTGGGATCTAGTTCCCTGACAAGGGATCCAACCCAGGCCCCTGCATTGGGTGCTCAGAGTTTTAGCCACTAGACCACTAGGGAAGTCCCCTCTGCTTTTCTTTTTCTTCACAAAATCTAGCTGTTTGTTATTTTGTTGTCACATATGGACCTCCCTTGCCCTGCTCTTATCAGTGTGCTCCCTCCTTTAAAAATAGCTTTCCATTTTTGAGCAGTTTTAGGCAGAAAAATTGAGCAGAAATGGCAGAGTTCCCACTTAGACACCCTCACACTCATTTCCCTGCTGTTTCTTCCTTGGTCATGAATGTCTGGCGTTGCTGTGCTACAGAGTTACAGCCCACGATCAACTGTGATACTCTACTATTCACAAAGGTGGTAGTGACACAGGTTATGCTTCTTTAGTAACTTTTTTTTTTTTTTAGTAACTTTTTAATATTTATTTTTATTTATTTGGCTGTGCCAGGTCTTAGTTGCAGCACGCAGGATCTTTGATCTTGTGGCGTGTGGGATCTTTAGTCATAGCATTTGAACTCTTAGCTGTGGCACGTGGGATCTAATTCCCTGATCAAGGCTGAAACTCGGACCCCCAGCATGGGGAGCACTGGAGTCTTAGCCACTGGGCCACCAGGGAAGTCTGCCGTAGCTCATTTCTTCCTAGCCCTGAATCACATTCTACTGTCTGCAGGTCCAGCGTGTGTCTATCCATCCACCTGCTGGAAGGCACCTTGGTTGCTTCCTGGCAAGGCAGTTAGGGCAGTTAAGAGTTAGAAGCTGCTGTAAATGCCCAGGTGCAGGTTTCTGTGTGGATGTGTCACCTGCTCTTACTTCTTCAGAGCTCAGGCCACTCGCCGCAAAGGTCTTGCTGAATCCTGGAGCCCTGGGCCAATGTCCACCACCACCAGTGACAGCGTGAGGGTGGGACCTATGGAGCTGAGCCTGGGGGCAGCTAGAGGCTGGGTTGGACAGACCCTGCTCCAAGTGCCACTTAGAGCTGTGAGCTGAACCTCAGTGTGCGCAGCTTCATGAGGCCCAGAGGAGCAGTGGGAAGAGGGCTGCTGGCACAGGCCTCCCCATCTTCCATCTTCTCCCTTCTCCCCTTCATTTTCCCCTGCTTCAGGTGGACGATGTTCGTGAGCAGCCAGTGGGGCAGCCACAGGTGGACAGCCATCACCCTTGAATCCTTGCTTGTCAGGGACAAGAGCCTCCAGACACGGAAAAGTGGGGCAGAAAATGTCCTCAGCAGGTTTTTCTGGCCCACGGAGTCCGAGGTGGTAACTCACCGTTGGGCTGCCTGAACTTGTCCAAGTTTCCCAATTTCCCTCCTGTGCACACAGATCTCAAATGAGGGAAACTCCCATGTGGTCTGACAGGTACTTCCCATGTCCTGACCCCACCCCACCACAGCCTCAAGGGCCGCTGGGAAAAGCCGGAGTCCGCTGGTTTGAACCTGGGGACTCATGTTCTGTTCACCAGACAAAGAATCCTGCTCACAGGTGGAATGAAGTAAAACGGGGCAGCTGCTGTGAAAACAGCAGTTCCTCCAAAAGTCAGACCTAGGTACCATCCATCCCAGTAATGCCAGTCCTAGGACTGTACCCCCCCCACCCCCAGTAACTGAAAAGTGTTAAGTCACTCAGGTGTGTCTGACTCTTTGTGACCCCATGGACTGTAGCCCACCAGGCTCTTCTGTCCATGGCAATTCTCCAGGCAAGAATAATTGAGTGGGTTGCCATTCCCTTCTTCAGGGAATCTTCCTGACCCAGGAATTGAACCTGGGTCTCCCACATTGCAGGCAGACTCTTTATTGACTGAATCACCAGGGAAGCCTGGAAACTGGAATAACTGAAAATAGGTATTCATACAAAGATGTGCTCACAACTGTTCATAGCAGCCCCAAAGTGGAGACAACCCAAGTGTCCATTGATGGGTGACTGTATACACAAATATGGTCCCTCCACACACGGAAACACCACTCATCATGAAAAGGAGAGAAGCCCGGACACGAGCTACCATGCGGATGGACCCTGAGGGTGTGATGCTCAGTGGGAGAGACAGACACAGAAGGACACACTGTGTGATTCCATTAATGGGAAACTATCAGAAGAGGTCAGTGTAGAGACAGAGACTGGATTAGTGGTTGTCAGAGGCTGCCGAGGGGGTGGGGGTGACTGCTAACAGGGACCACATTCCTTCTAGGGTGATGGAATGTTCTGAAATTAAATAGAGGTGATGGTTCCACAGCATTGCAAATGTACTGCTACTGAATTGTTCACTTGAAAATGGTCAACTCTGGGAATTCCCTGCTGGTCCAGTGGTTAGGACTCAGCACTTTCACTGCCCAGACCCAGGTTAGATCCTTGGTTGGGGGATTAGGATCATGTTCAAAACAATGTTACTCCCTATGAGACTTCATTGATCATGAAATTGACTGTAAATCTAAAAGAGCCGGTCATCTTACCAGCAAAATGGGTTTAGTGTGGAACAGCAGAAGAGTTACAATCTGGAACACACACTCCTGGGAGCCATAGGCCAGTATGGAAGACAAAGCCAGGAATCTTTTATAGAGAATAAAAGTCAGGAGGGTTGTTGTAAGCAAAGAGCCCATTGGAGGAAACTGGGAGCTAGGAGTGTGACAGTTTTTCATTGGCTGGGCTGTGGTGGTCTCTCATTGGCTGGGTTGTGATGGTCTCTCATTGATGGGCTGGGGTGGTCTCTCATTGGCTGGGCAGCTGTGATCCCCCTCATTGGCTCGGCTGAGATGATCCTTCATTGGGTGGGCTGTGGTGGTCCCTCATTGGCTGGTCTGTTGCTGGGCAAGGAGAAACGCTTCCTTCTCAGCGGGTGAGAAGTAGTAACCTTCCTGGTGGGATGAAAAAGTAAGTCTTCCTATTTGGGCTCTGCAGTAGTGGGGGTGAGGGTGTCCCCTTCCACCTCCAGCTCCACTTTATTTATTTATTTAATTCAAGTGATGTATTTTTTTTCATTTTTTGGCCTTGCTACTGGGGGTGGGGGACATGCAGAATGGAACCCATGCCCCCTGCAGTGGAAGTGTGGAGTCCTAACCACTGGATCACTCCAGAAGTTCCTTTTGACTCCATTTTAAGTGAGGTTTCCTTTGTTCAGTGTCAGAATTCTACTGGCTGGGTGCCTGCCCTATGCTGGGCAGAGATTACGGGCCCAGGTTAATCATAAAGGCCACCATCTTGAGTATGCGTCGAACGTCTGAACCTGGCCTCCAGCCTCCAATTTCCCGGAAAAAAATATTCCATTTCAACAACAGCAGTATCGCTGACTCTGTTGGTGTCCCACTTGAGTGCCGAAGCCCCCTGAAGCCTGACGGATATTCTCCAGTTTGGTCTTACCTGTCTTTCTGTGTGGAGGTCAAGACCACACAAAGGGCTTCTCACTGCATTGACCAGGCTCTGCAAGGGGCAAATCTTGCCCTTGTTTTAGAAGTGAGCCCTTTTACGCACAGGGCACAGGGACGGCTCCAGGGTGGTCAGCCTCACTAACTCTGTGCTGTGTACAGAAACCCGAACTGGATCACAACAGTCGAGGAGCTGCCCAGCCTGCAAGCCTCGGGGTGGTAGCCTCTGCCTCAGTTTCGTCGTCGGCAAGCTGGATGTCAGCTGTCCACTTGGCGTCTAAAATTCTGTTCCCTCCCTGATCCAGCCTGGCCTGCCAGTGGCAGAATCTCCTGCCCACCCTCCTCCCTACAGCGGCCACGTGGGGGCGGCCCAGCGGCACCGGCTGGAGGGCGGGAGTCGGGGGATGGGGGAGAAGCAGCCTGCGTCGTGGGCCTGGGGTCCAGTAGATGCTGGGCCCGCTGAGATGCAAAATAGCCCACAGTGTGGTAGTGGGGGGCGGGGCAGGAGGGGGCCTCTGGGAGGGTGCCTAAGGCTTGGCCAGGCGGAACTCAGCAGAATCAGAAAGGAAAAAGCAGTTCCTGGCGGCCTCTGACTTAAAACAAACAAACAAACAAAAGTGGGAAGGAGCGGAGGAATGCCAGGAATGCGGCCAGTTCCCCACGCGGGTGGGGCCCTGGCCGATAGCCTCCAGTCCCACCCAGAGGCCCACCCAGACCACCCCCAGCCTCTGTGCTCCACCAAGCGACAAAGACAATTATTAACAAGCTTGGAAGAAGCAGAGCCATTAAAATTGCTTCAAACCCTCTCTCTGGTTTTCTTTCACTTTTTGGTTTTGCTCGTCATCCCTCAGGCGGAAGTAAAAGGGAAAAATTATTAATATCAAAAGCGGTGCCTAGGAACCAAAGGAATTTTCCTTCCTTGTCTGGGGTCGTGATCTCGGCTGCCCTGCCGGCCCTCAAGTAAGGGGACCTAGGGGTCTGGCCGGGGAGTCCCTGGTAGTTTGAATTCTTCAAGCTCTGGGATGGAAGAGAAACCCCGTGGAAGGTTCCAGAGACAAGGGTTTCATAGGCAGGAATAACCATGAACTCTTCAGGGTGTCAGTGGCCCACCGGAATTTAAAACTGTGTTTCTAAAACCTTGGCCTGGTCTGTCCCTGTATGTCCCCGTGGCTTTGCCGGAACCCCAGACAATATCTGGAAATGACACAGAACATTCCGGAGTCCAGAGGCCGCTCTCTGGAGATAAATACAAGACTCTCAGTACGTTTGTTTTTTTTTTTATTATGGGACCTATTTTATCTTAAGCAGAAAGGAAGTCGCCAAGAAAACAGGCTAATGGAAGCTGGTGGGGCCTTCCTTTGCCCAGCTGCTTCTAGAATGTTCCTTCAGGGTGATGGGTGGGAATTTAAAACCCTGTTGGCTCCACAGAGAAGCTTGGGGTGGGGGCAGGGGGTGTAAAATGTGAATTTCTTAAAAAAAAAGTTGGATCACAGGGAAGGAAAGGTGATCGCCCCAGGCTTTCAGGTTTTTTTCTGGTTGTTTGTCCAGCTCTGATGCTCTGATAGGAAGGCCCAGGGGCAGGGTTCTGGTGTTGGACGCCCTGGGGAGACCACAGGTTCTAGGTCAGCGGGGCTGGGGAGGGGGCTCCCAGACATGGGACTAGGGGCCAGTGTGCATGCACCTGGGCCCAGGGTGAATCCTGAGTTCAGAGTTGGCAGGGCAGTGGCCCGCATGAGGGCCCAGGGAGCGGTGTGAGGGCCGTGGCCTCAGCCAGGGGCTCCCACTTGGACAGCTAGCCAAGGACGTGCAGTGTTTCAACCTTGATCCAGTTAGAGTTAAAGGTGATTGTTTCCAGGGGTTAGGGTTCGGTCCCTGGTCAGAGAACTGAGATCCTGCAAGTCCTGAAAGTGAAAGTCACTCAGTCCTGTCTGACTATCTGCAACCGCATGGACTATACAGTGCATAGAATCTGCCAGGCCAGAATACTGGAGTGGGTAGCCTTCCCTTCTCCAGGGGATCTTCCCAACCCAGGGATCAAACTCAGATCTGCTGCATTGCACGCAGATTCTTTACCAGTTGAGCCACAAGGGAAGAAGCCCAAGAATACTGGAGTGAATGGCACCCCACTCCAGTACTCTTGCCTGGAAAATCCCATGGACGGAGGAGCCTGGTAGGCTGCAGTCCATGGGGTCGCTAAGAGTCGGACACGACTGAGCGACTTCACTTTCACTTTCCACTTTTTCATGCATTGGAGAAGGAAATGGCAACCCACTCCAGTGTTCTTGCCTGGACAATCCCATGGACGGAGAAGCCTGGTGGGCTGCAGTCCATGGGGTCGCACAGAGTCAGACACGACTGAAGCGATGCAGCAGCAGCAGCAGCAGCCTATGCCTTCTCTAGCGGATCTTCCTGACCCAGGAATCAAACCACGGTTTCCTGCATTACAGGCAGATTCTTTACCAATTGAGCTATCAGGGAAGCCCTGGAAGTCTTGGGAGTGGGGAAAAAAAAGAATCGATGTTTCTGGAAAGTCCTGTGGATGGATGGTGGGGACGGCTGCATGACAGTGTGAATGTGTTTTGTGCTAGAAATGGAGAAGATGGTGAATTGTATGTTCTGTCTCTTTACCACCATTAAAACAAGAAAAAGGATGATTCAGAAGAAATATTAGTATCATCCAGAAAGTTTCAAAATATCAAATAAGTGGAAAGGAAAACGAGGAAACCATCTTAACAAGGAGACAGATCTCTCCCCTTGGTTAACAGAATAAAACTACAAAGTAAGAATTTAAAAACCTGTTCCAGGGAGCTTCCCAGAGGCCCAGGGGTTAAAACTTCCTCTTTCAATTTGGGGGGTGTAGGTTCTGTCCCTGGTCACGGGGCTAAGATCCCTTGCTGCCAAAAATAGAACATAAGCTAAGATTTATGAAGGGCTTCCCAGGTGGCACGAGTGTTAAAAACCCGCCTGCCAATGCAGGAGACTTAAGAGACACAGGTTTGATTTCTGGATCAGGAAGATCCCCTGGAGGAGGGCATGGCAACTCACTCCAGTATTCTTGCCCGAAGAATCCCATGGACGGAGGAGACTGGTGGAGTACAGTCCATGGGGTCACAAAGAGTTTGACGTGATTGCAGCAACTTAGTATGCACACAGATTTATAAGCACTTATTAAAAGCAGCAGAACACAGAATTATAAATACTTTTTCTTTTTGCTTTCTATGTAAGGCACTTGGAACATTAACCAGTAAATCCTACTTCAGTCTGTGGGACTGAGACTTTGTATATTAATTCCATCACCATCATTCTAACTTCACAAGGAAACATCATTCACTTTAATATAGATCATGAGCAGTTTTGTCTATCTACACATGCATTCCCTTCTTGGATCCTCATTCTTCCAATCGTTGTGGAGCTTCCATCTGAAATCAGTTTCCAAATCCTTCAATATAAACTTTAGGATTTAAAACACAACAGAAGCAACCATGTAACAAATTCAAGACTTAAAGACCTGCTGCATGTTTTACCTTTGGATTCCTGGAATGTTTGTTTCCCTTTCTGCATGGACTTTTAAAAAATGTTTTTCCTGCCTAAGCTTTGGAGATGCCAGAGCTGGTTGTTAACTGTATCAAGGAAAAATGGATACAAAAGGCTTGAGGACTGTTTACAAACCACAGGAGGGAACCTGTGTAACACCTGGGAGTGAGGTGCCACCTTTACAATCCCAGATCCCCACAGATGCTGGGGTGTGGAAAATGCCTGCAAGTAAAGAGCGTGAGCTTGGAGCAACAGGAATGTGACAGGACCAGGAGAGAAGAGCTTTGCACGCTTATTTTATATTTTTTCATAGTTGTGCAAACTTGCTACAATGACAGTAATTTTTAGGCAAGGTTTGGAAGATATCAGTGTGATCCCAATTTTGTGTATGTATCAATTGATGGCAGCAGTGAAAAATTTTATTTTCTTGGGCTCCAGAATCACTGCAGACAATGACTACAGCCATGAAATCAATAAATGCTTGCTCCTTGGAAGAAAACTATGACAAACCTAGACAGTGTATTAAAAAGCAGAGACATTACCTTGCTGACAGATGTCTATATGGTCAAAGCTATGGTTTTTCCTGTAGTCAAGTACAGATGTTAGAGTTGGACCATAAAGAAGGCTGAGTGCTGAAGAATTGATGCCTCGAACGATAGTGCTGGAGAAGACTCTTGAGAGTCCCTTGGACTGCAAGGAGATCAAACCAGTCAGTCCTAAAGGAAATCAACCCTGACTATTCATTGGAAGGACTGAAACTGAAGCTGAAGCTCCAATACTTTGGCCACCTAATGCTAAGAGCCGACTCATGGAAAAGACCCTGATGCTGGGAAAGATTGAAGGCACAAAGAGAAGGGGGCAGCAGAAGATGAGATGGTTGGATGGCATCACTGACTCAATGGACATGAGTTTGAGCAAACTCTGGGAGATGGTAAAGGACAGGGAAGCCTGGGGTGCTGCAGTCCATGGGGTCGCAAAGAATCAGACACGACTTAGTGACTAAACAGCAACAACAATCTATGGTGTGTAAGTATTATATATATGCATACATGTGTATACATATGTTCACATGTGCACATCTATGTTTACATATATACACGCTTCCCATACAACCTACATAGATTCAGGAAGTATACTGAAGGCAAAACCTCTGATGTTAAAGGTAGTTACTGCTGACTTGGGGGGGGGGCCAGGTGTTACAGATGATTTTTAGTTTTCTTCTATTTCATTGTCTAATTGTGCAGAATGTGTATTTAATATATATAAATGTTAAAGTTGGTAAGAAAAAACACATCTAAAAGGCTCAGGAGCAAAGAGAAGCCTCACCCCTTGAGCAGTCACTTGCTCCTCCCCTGACCAGGAACCCACTCTCTGTATCTGTGGATCAGCCTGTTCTGGACGTTTCCCATCAGTGGAATCACACCCTTCGTGTCCTTCTGTGTCTGCTCCTCTCACTGAGCATCGTGTTCTCAGGGTCTGTCCACATGGTACCAAGTGTCAGGGCTTCTCCTCTTTTCCTGGCTGAGGGATGCTCCTGTGTGTGGAGGGAGCAGACCCATGTGTCTGTCTGCTGATGGACACTCAGGTTGTGTCCACATTCTATCTGCTGTTCATCCCTTTACCGTGAACTTTCATGTAAAAGTACTTATCTGACATGTTTTCATTTTCCTAGGGTGGAATTCACAGGATGGAATTGCTGGCCATACAGTAACTCTACTTTTACCCTTTGGAGGAATAGCCACTGTCGTCTATGGCAGCTGCACAGTTTCATCTCCCACCGTCCGTGGACAAGGATTCTAGCCTCCCCACACCCTGGTCCACACTTGGTGACTGCTGTATGGACACCATCCACCCTTGCAGTCGGGATGTGCAGTGTTGCTGTGGTCTGACTTTCGTTCCCTTTGTGATGCTGAGCATCTTTTCATGGGCATGTTGGTTGGCTGATCATCTATTTTTGCAGAAATGGAGAGGAATTTGGAGTCTTTGCCTTTGCCCCCACCCCTCTGGGTGAATGTCAAGTAGCCGCCACCCCTTGGCCCATCGAAATGAGAGTGAATTGGTGACAGACCATCTCCACCCCAGGAAGGAGACACTTCTGTGAAAACCATGGCACCACACGCATGCCTGCTGGTGTGTTCAGACTGAGAGGGGCCCATCCTGTTCCCTGGGGGGCAGTCATCAGGAGCCTCCTGCACAGGTGGCCCTGAGGCGCCCTAGCCAGCAGCCCGCGATGTGGGATCAGGTGTCCATTCCCTGCTATAAACTATTGATGCCAGTGATGTCAGCCGCTCGAGGTCTGTGAGTCTCAGGTGTTACTGGCGGAGAAACCGGAGGGCTGCTGCTGCTCTGTCCTGGAGTCCCACAGCCCACCTGGGAGGCACAGTTCTTCCCCTTCCTGGATCGTTCCAGAATTAGCTTCTTACCAGGAAGGCTCCCACTCCCAAGGAGTCCTGACCTCCAGGAAGCAGGACTGCAGAGGCCCAGGAGGGTTTCGTTGAACTGGGCTATCTCCCTGCAGGCCCCTATGGCCCCAGAAAACATTCAGAAATACCAGAGTGTCTGGGCTGAATCTCTTTGGCTCACAGCATCCTCTGTGGGGCTGTCCTAGGAGCTGTGGGGTGTGGGGAGGCCTCCCTGTCCCCACCCACTCAATGTCAGGAGCCTCCCTCTGCCCCAAGAGAAGCACAGATGTCCCCACATGCACCCCGGTGTGCCCGGGGGCAGAATCTCCCCAGGTGAGAACCGCTGCTTTACTGTGGTTAATTTTGGTCTTGGATTTGGTCTGGCCTTTTCAAGCCGGTCTCACACACATCCGGGGTCACAAGCCAAGATTTGGACAAGGCATTGACCGACTTTCCCAGAGCAAGTTCCAGACGAGGCAGCCCAGGGGGTGGCCAGGGAAAGTCTGGGGTCTCCACTCCCCTCACCCGGGCCCATGTCCAGCCTGGATCCCGAAGGCAGCCATGTGTTGCCCCATGACCCTGCAGACAGGCAGTGGGGGTTGGGGGGCAGGTGAGCAGGTGGCCTCAGATCGCTTACAGCTGGGCTCATGTTCCTTATCGAGATGTTGTCCTTGTCATGAATTTTGCAAGCTCGTGGAAGCAGCTGCCCTCCCCGCCTGGCTGGCCCCTCCTCCCCTTTTCCTGGGGGGCAGAGTGGTTTCCTGTGGCCCTGGCTGCTGAGAGCCCCAGGGGCGGGGTTGGGGTGGGCACCTAAAAGGGCACAGGGCTCTCCTCTTGCAGTGAGGGCCGGAAGCCTGAGGTCAAGGTCTTGAGGGACTGGCCCCTCCTGCAGGCCCTGCAGAGCCAGCTTCCTGGGGCAGCTGGCCACCTTGGGGCCACATCACCGCTCTGGGAAGGGGAGCCCACATCACATGGCCCCTCCCCATGTCTCTGTGTCTTCTCTTCTCAGAAGGACACCACCCTTGGCATGAGGGCCACCCACTTGGGGTGACTCAGCTCCTGACATCCCTGAAGACCCTGGTTCCAAACAAGGTTGTGTTCTGGTGCCGGTGGTCAGGACGTGGGCATCCCTTGAGGACCCAACCAACCCCTGGTGGGGTCTCTGTGGGTCCCTCCTGCACACGAGCCCAAACTCCAAGTGCTCCCCCATTAGAAGGCCTGGATTTGATCCCTGGTCTGGAAAATAAGATCCCACAAGCCACAGTGGGTGGCCAAATAAATACAAATTTAAAACAAAAAATCCACATGGGACCAGTGGCCACCTCACCAGGTGGCACAGATTCAAACAATAGTAAGTTCTGGTTTTTCACAAATTCTGTATCTGTGAATTCAGCTTCTCGCTGAAGTTGATTTGTATTTATCTGTAAAATGTATTGTTTTATTGTCAATGTGCCCGGTGCTCCTGTGGTCACTCTTGAACACACTATGGCATCCAAGCCCAGGAGATGTGGAACCAGGACTCTGCCTCTGGGTCTAATCCAGGATGGAAGCCAGGGTCTTTTCCTTGCTTGTTTAGTGCCTGGTTTTTCACATTAGGGCTTTTTGTGGGTGGTTTTGAATAAAAGTATTTGACCTAAGTTTTTCTATGGCCCTGCTAGCCACTGAATCAATATATGTTGAATAAGGGGTCTTCAAACAGAAACTTGCACGAAACAAGATGTGTGTTGACTAGTTGGTGATGGTGTTTTGAGCAGAGAGGCTCAAAGGACCCTCACTCACCCTGCATTGCCCCCAGGACTGGGGATCTGTGTTCCCCAAGCCAGGACTTGCTGCAACTTTACAGACCCTGGATGTGAGAAAGATGACAATCACTAGGATTTTCTTTTTTAAAATATTTATTTGGCTGTGTTTGGCCCTATTAGTTGTGAGTGGGCTTAGCTGCCCTGTGGCATGTGCCATCTTTGTTCTCCAACCAGGGATTGATTGATTGCATCCCTTGCACTGCACAGTGGATTCCTGACTACCAGGGAAGTCCCATCACCTGGATTTTCTAAGCAGAATTTTTACTGAGCTGCAACTTACATGCAGCAAAACACCCCTTCAAGCTGCCATGCTTAGCCACTGACTCCCCAAGAGCGTCCAATCCCGATTTCTGGCACCGTGGGTGCGTTTTGCCTGATGCTGACCTTCCATTTGTACACTTGGAATGAAGGTTTACCTGGCTGGTCTCTGTGCTTCTCCGCTGCCACGTGGGCTCCTGAGTGGAGGCACCACATGGCCTATCTGCATCCTTTGGGCAGTTGCTCACCTCCTTTCTTTCCAGTGTTTGTCTGTTATGTCCTTTTGTCAAAGCTGCTACAGAGTTTCTTGCCCAGGTTTTTGTTGACTGTTGTGTAAGCACGAAGGAGCACAAGTGCCTGACCTTAGGGAAGGCATACAGGCAACTTTTTAAGAAACTGCCAAGCTGTTTTGCAAAGTGGCTGCACTGCCCGCTCCCCAGCAGCATTTAGCGTTCACCTGCCCCATCCTCGCCAGTGCTGTCATTTCTGGTCTTCATCCTAATAATTTCTTAAAAACAGGTTTATTAGATACAATTCACATACCATACTGCCTAGCCACTTGAATTGTTTTCAGTCTATTCACATAGCTATGCAGTGATCAATTTTAGAACAATTCATCACTGGGGAAGAAATGCCAGACCCTGACAGCCACTTCCCAGCCGCTGACAGCCAGGAACCCACCGTCTATGAATCTGTCTGTTCTGGACGTTTCCCATCAGCGGAATCACACCCTGTGTGTCCTCCTGTGTCTGCTTTTTTCACTAAGCATCGTGTTCTCAGGGTCCGTCCATAGGGCATCTCTCCTTTTCATGGCTGAGAGATGTTCCTGTGTGTGGAGGGACCACGTTGTGTTTATCTGTCAGTGGTCACCTGGGTTGTTTTCACTTTGGGACTGTTGTGAATCACGCTGCTGTGGACATGCGTGTTCAGGGTTTGTGTGGACATCTGTTTTTGTTTCTTTTGGGCACATACCATAACTTTTGGGTCAGGTGATAACTCTACTTTGACCATCTGAGGACTGGCTAGACTGTTGCCCTCCCTCCTTGGTGCTCCCATAAAGGCAGAGCAGCCTGGGTAAAGCTCAGGCAGGGATGGGAGTGGGGGTTCCAGGCTGACAGGCCCCAGGCAGCTCACTCAGCCGCTCTGGGCTTGGGAAAAGGAGACTGTTTCTGACTCAGAGGATTAGAGTTAAAACAGAGCCTGTAGGGAGGCGCCAGCACAGGTTGAGCTCCCAAGGGTGTGGATGGGCAGGCGGGGGTCAGGAGGCGGCGTTGCTCCTGTCCTAGGCAGGGTCTGGGGACACTGTGGGTCCTTCCTGGAGGGAGCGGCTGGCCTGCTGGTTTGGGCAGATAAGGTTTGCACGTTGATCTCAGAACCTGGGGCCGGGGAACCTGCTGTTCCTGAGGAACCCTGTCAGGGGGCAGGAGGCAGATTTTACTCAGGCCTGAGTGAACATTAAGTGTCTGTTCTACCCCTGAGTTTTGGAGGCTGGGGTAGGGGTGGGGCTCCAGCCTGGAGGGGCTGAAGATAGCCTCTCAGGTCAGCACACTCAAGGCTCCGTCCCACAGAAATCTGAAAATGAGTCAGAGAGGCTGGTCTTCCCAGGTAAAGAACCCAACCTGCTAATGGAGACATAATGAGATGTGGGTTTGATTCCTGGGTCGGGAAGATCCCCTGGAGGAGGGCACGGCAACTCACTCCAGTATTCTTGCCTGTAGAATCCCATGGACAGAGGAGCCTGGTGGGCTACCAGCCATAGGGTCACAGGTCAGACAGGGCTGAAGCAACTTAGCAAGAGGCTAGGAGACCTCGCTTACTCCTTGGAAGAAAAGTTATGACCAACCTAAATAGCATATTGAAAAGCAGAGACATTACTTTGCCAACAAAGGTCCGTCTAGTCAAGGCTATGGTTTTTCCTGTGGTCATGTATGGATCTGAGAGTTGCACTGTGAAGAAAGCTGAGCACCAAAGAATTGATGCCTTTGAACTGTGGTGCTGGAAAAGACTCTTGAGAGTCCCTTGGACTGCAAGGAGATCCAACCAGTCCATTCTGAAGGAGATCAACCCTGGGATTTCTTTGGAAGGAATGATGCTAAAGCTGAAACTCCAGTACTTTGGCCCCCTCATGAGAAGAGTTGACTCATTGGAAAAGACTCTGATGCTGGGAGGGATTGGGGGCAGGAGGAGAAGGGGACGACAGAGGATGAGATGGCTGGATGGCATCACTGACTCGATGGACGTTGAGTCTGAGTGAACTCCGGGAGTTGGTGATGGACAGGGAGGCCTGGTGTGCTTTGATTCATGGGGTTGCAAAGTCGGACACGACTGAGTGACTAAACTGAACTGAACTGAGGAGACCACGGGGCTGGGGGGGCGCTGGCGGCGAGGGGGTTGGTAGGGGTGGCTATCGCTGCTGTGATCAAGGCAGTGAATAAACACAGGACCAAATACTCCCGAACTACCCAGCCATTTCCATTTGAAACACTGGGGAAAGCCCATGGGGAGGAAGGGGGCAGTGGCCCAGGCCTGCCGCTTGTGTTGACAAAGGAGTAAACTGAGGCAGCCCCAGCAGATCTGAAAAGAGAAATTTTGATAAGACCCAGCGGTCCCTGCCAGCGCATGGGACACTGACCCCCATCTGGCTCCCGCCCACCTCCCTTGCTCCGGCCCTGGAAAGTATCATTTTCAGAATTCTCAGACAATTGCAAGGTGATCACACATCCACATTCAGCCTAAATCATTGATGAGGCAGGCAGCTGGCAGGCGAGCTGAGCAGGGAGCAGGCAGACAGGGAGGCCAGCCAGCTCCCATGAACCAGGGCACTGATCCAGCTGAAACGTGGGGCCCAGGGGCTCCCCGGACACCTCTGCTCAGTGCAAATGTGGAAGGCCTGCCAGCAAACTTTCATGTCTGATCCAGGTTCCATAGGGGGTCCTGGGCTAATGGGTGGCTCCCAAAATGGTGTGTCCACATTCTCCATCCCCCAACATAACCCCCCCTTCAGGATGGTTTGCAGGTGAGATGAAGGGTGGTGAGTGACGTGAGATCATCCCGCAGTCTCTAAATCCAAGGACAAGGGTCCTTTTTAGAGACACACAGAGGAAGGACAGAGAGGGAAAACAGGACCATGTGACAACAGAGGCAGGGACTGGAGGGATGTCACAAGCCAAGGACACCTGAGCCCTCAGAGCTTCATGAAGCAGGAAGGATCCTCCGCTGGAGTCTCTGGAGGGAGCTTGGCCTTGTGGACACTTCAGTTCCAGAGTGAGAATAAACCTGTGTTGTTTTATGTCACCTAGTTTGTGGCACTTTTCCCATTTGAGCAGGGGCTGTCTTCTCCCTATTATGTTCTGGTGGCAGGCAAGACAGAAATCCTCAACCGTTTTGAAAGGCTGGGAGGCTATTCTGATGAGAGGGCCTGCCTTACAGCAGGCAGTGAAGGAAGGAGTGAAGGAACCTTCCTTAAGGGGAAAGCCTTGCACAGAAGACCTATGTAAATGAGGCCAGAAACCAAAAGGTGCTGGCAGTGTGGGGTTCTGTGGGGCCACAACGTCGGCTTGCGCTTTCTTGAGCCTGGACGGTGGTGATCACAAGTGGTTTTGAATAGATTCCAACCGCTTAGATCCATGCTGGGAATCTGGTGGAGGGTCCATGAACGTGGCTGCCCCCTCCTTTCCTTCTGGTCCACGGACACTCCCGCGTCTCCAACCATCCTCCCTGCTGTCACGGCGTGGGGGGGGGGGGGGCGCATCCCTGGCACCAGTCACTATGGCAACAAAGATAAGCAGCTGCCCTTGGTGGTGCCCAGAGCGGAGGGCAATGGGAGGCCTGGGGACAGCCAATCCGCAGGAATGCGCCGGGGATTCGCCCAAATCCACCGGGACATTCCTGATTAGCCATTCCTGGGCTTCAGTTGGCCTTCGGCGACACAGCCGGCCAAGGACCGCAGGGCGGAGGTCTCCGTGGAAATCGGCAGCCGCCCCCAATGCGAGAAAGCCCTTTGGCTTCGAGCCGGGTTTCAACGCTCCTGGGCCCCGTCCAGGCCCGCGCGGCCCTGAGATGGGAACTGTTGCCATGACTTCGCCCAAGCTAAACCGACCTGAGAGGCGGGAGCAAGGGCCCCTAAGCAACTGGTCTTAGGGAAGCCAGAAGGATCATTTTTTCTCTCTCTCTAGGCTGGTACCAGTTAAATTTCCCTTTTTTAGCACGACTTACAGCAAACGGTATTGAGGCCAATGTCCTCTATTTATTGAACGTCTAAGCCACGCTGCAACTGCGCCAGCCCTGGATGCCCGTCATCTCCCAGATGCTTCCAGAAGTCTGGAGGACCGGACCGGACCGCCGCGGGCCCTCCCTGACTCCGTCTGCGCCTCTCCCCCTCGTCCCCCGCAGCCGCCTGGTTTCCGTCTCCTATCCTGAAGGCTCCCTTATCACCCACAGCCCTGTTCCACTCTTGGTATCGGCGTTCTCCGGGATAAGTTTGCAGTGTTCCTCTCCCGAGATGGAGACCCGTCCCGTCCCGAACATCCTGGGACGGCGAAGTCGGCTCTACGCGCCCCGGGTCTCAAGTCCCCTGCGTGCTGGACGGGTGGGTAGCGTCCACCCTGCACCCCAGGGCTTCAGTTTCTCCCCATTGCAGCAGGCAGGCCGGGTCCACCCTGAACCCCGGGCCTCGTTTCCCTCCATTACAGACAGGCAGGGAGGGGTTCGCCGTGCGCCCCGGACCTCAGTTTCCCCACCCTTGCAGTCACGCGAGGGGATCGTGGTCAGGGTTCGCTGCTCTGGGGCGGACAAAAGACAGTCAGAGGCCACTCGTGGCCTCGTCGTGCCGCAGGCGTTGTGGCCAGCAGTGGAAAGAACCCCGGCGTCTCCAGAAAGCCTTAAGCCGCTGCCATTGCTCCGCTCGCTAACCTGAGTAACGTCTGAATTCGAAAGGGACTTCGGCCAGGTGCCCACAAACAACATGGAGCCCTGTAGGTTTCTGCCCGACTTCAAGATGGCAGTGAGCCTCCCTTTGACATCACGCCCGAGGTCGAGGTGGTCTCTGCCCGTTTGCAAGATGGCGGGAGGCTGGGGAAAGCACGCTTCCCACCGCCTGATCCGCCACGTACCCACTCCCAAGATGGCTTCTCCCGCAAAGCCCCACAAACGAGGTCAGCTCCGCTAACTGGCTCTGGCGCCATCACATGGTCTCACCTCTTCGCACCTCCTCCGACTCAACGGGCCATTTCCGCCTCGAGGTCTGACGGACGGCCGCCTTATCCAATGCCCGCTTGCCACTGTTCTTGGGCCCACCCCTCGAGCGACCTCCTAGCCATTGGGAGGCGCTGGCGGGGTCCAAGGGGGCTCGCCCCGCCCATCTGCGCGGCGGGAGCCAATGGGCAGAGCGCGCGGGGGACGTGTCCGGGCGTCTCCGCCATTTTGTGAGTCTATAACTCGGAGCCGTTGGGTCGGTTCCTGCTATTCCGGCGCCTCCACTCCGTCCCCCGCGGGTCTCCTGTGTGTGCAATGGACGGGTGAGTAGTGCTGGTTCGCGCTTCCCGGCGCCTATATCGCGATCCAGCCTTTGCCTCGCCGCCGCCCCGGCCTCTTCGGGGCGGTACATTCGGGGCGCCGCTCCGCCTCCACTCCAGGCCCTCGGGCGCCGCCGGGGTTTCTCTCCCTTCCCCCAAGTTCTGGCGCGGTTGCGGCCCGGGATGAGTAGCCGGACGAGAGGCTGTAGGGATCGGGGGCTGGGGGCGGCCGGGCCGAGCCTTGTCCGCTTCCGGTGCCCACGCGGCCCGTCCCGAGAGCACGCGGCGGCTGCGCCGCCCTTCCCGCTTCCCGTCTGGGCCCCAAACGCACGCGCCGCCTTCGGCCCGCCGTGTGGCCCTTGCGGCGCCCCGTACAGTTTCCGCGCGCCCCCTGAGGCCCCCGCGCGCGTGCGCGGCTCCGCGCGCTCTCGGCAGCTCTGTCGCGCGTGCGCGGCCTTTCCCGCCGCGCGGACTCTACTCCGGCTTCCCCCGCCCGCCGCGGGCCGGGGCGCGGCTGGAGACGCCGCCCTCCCGCCCGGAAGGGCGCGGGCCCTCCGCCGCCCCCTTTGTTCCCGCCCGGCGTCCCGGGGTGGTGCCCCGGGCGCCTTGGGGGCGGGGCGGCTCCGGACCTGAGCCCGCTCCCCGCGTGCGGAGGTGTCGGTGTAGGCACCGCGGCGGCGGGGCTCAGCCTTGGGAAGCTAGTAGAACCCGGTGGAGCTGCGTTCTCGAGTCTGGGCCCCGCTGGAAGCGTCTGGGGGCAGTTGCGGATGTCTTGTGATGGGGAGCTTCAAGCCAGCCCTGTTTCCTCTGTCGGCCCTACCCGGTGGGGCGGGCAGTTACCAGTGCCTGGAGGGTCACGTGCCTTCGGTGCCTCGGGTTTGAAATGATAGGTTGCAGGCTGAATTAAGGTTAGCCTTTTAGAAAAATTGCTGCAACAAGAGGAACTTGATCTCGTGGTCTGTCGTCCGCTTAGGCTGGGACGTACCTTCCCAGAGAAGCCCCTTCCTGAGCTGGGAGCCGGGAAGCCCGCCGGTCAAGCCCGGTGGGAAGAGCTCTCCTGGCCCCCTGGTCAAATTTCGGAGTTTCCCTTCCTCGTCACGGAAACGTAGTTTGGGGCGCGTCTGCGGCCTCTGGTCGGTTGTGTGGTTGTCTAGGCAGCCGGGCCTGGCCTGGCCTGCTGGTGCAGCTGCAGTTTGGCCTGCCTTTTTGAAAGTCGGGGGACCTTTTGCAGAAAGGCCATCTTTTTTGAAACACTTCCTGCGTCTGCGGTCCTCCCTGAGTAGGAAGCCGCCAGCCGTCCTGGGTTAGCAGTTGGGAAACTGCGTGCTTTTCATTCTTTGTTTTTCTGGGAAGTTGTTTCTTGGCTCAGTAAGATTTTTAAAAATCGTTGACATTAACCCTTAAGGTTTTTGTGGGGAAGAAGTGGCAGTCCCACGGCATAGGCTGGTGAGGCTGTGGGAGGGTCGGATCCCAGGTTGTGGTGAACCCTGAGCCCGATGCTGCAGGCAGTGGCCCCAGGGCCTCTGTCAGCCAGGGGCTTGGCCAGGGGACATGTGACATCACCGGAGGCTCTGGTCTCCTGTGATGGCAGGCTGGTGGCCAGGTGACCTGGTGGGGTGTAGCTGGCCAAGTTCTCCTGAGCAGACCCTTCCTGAGTCTTTAGGTGGCACCCTTCAAGGGCTCTACTGTCCCGAGGGCTTGGCCTGCAGGACCCTGGAGCCTGGGGCAGTCACACACCCTGCCTTCCCTAGCAGGTCACATGGACCCTAGTTGATGAGTAACTGGTGTCCCCTTTTATCTGATCCTTTTCACTGGGTCGACCCCTTTTCAGTCCCCTGGGGCGGCAGCTCTAACCTTGGGCCCCTGAGTTGCCTTTTCACAGCCTGCCTTCTGCTGGAAACCTCTCCCAAGCACTGCGTGTTTCTAGAAAGCAAGCAACGGCATTTCAATCCTAATTAGCATCTAGTGTCTTTCTGAGGGCCTGCAGAGGGGGTGTCTTTGTCTTTGGATGCATCGGAGGCGGGGCCGGGGTCTTGCCGGGAGGGAGGGAGGGGAAAGGAGCCCGAGGACAATGATGGCTCCTTTTCAAGTGGCGATTAGAGAGAGGACACCTCCCTTCCCTTCCCCAAGCCGCCTCATTGCTGAAGTCCTGGAGCAGGGGCTCCTGCCGCCCCTGGAGCCCATGCTGCTGGCATGTGGTGGGTGCTCCTTGCTGATGTCTCCTTTTTCTCTCTCTCTCTGCAGCATCGTCCCAGACATAGCAGTTGGTACAAAGGTAGGCACTGGGGACGTCGCTTTCTCCTTCCGCCCGTTCACTCTGCGGCCTGTGTGCTCCCATTGCCGGGCTGGGGGTGGGGGGTGGTATGCCACAGCCTGCTCTGTAGTAGGAGTACGGGGTGGGTGGCTCCTCTGAGGTGAGGGGCACCCGCCCTGACTTCAGGACCTTTCCCCTGAAGTCCAGAACTGCATCTGGTTGGAGCTGGGATGCCCGCGGGCTGATGGGACTCTTGACAGTTTCAAGTGGAAAAAGTGGAAGTTTCTTCCCCAGGCCGTTTAAGGGGTGGGCATGGGTTGGGAGGATCCCTGGGGATTCTGGGGCGGATGGAGGTGCTTCTGAGGATGTTCTCGTCGAGCTCACTTTTGCTCCGAGAAGGGGGCCTCGCTGGCAGAGACCGGGTGTCCACCTCAGCCCTGGGGGTAGCCCATTATCCCTGGGAGCAGGCAGCAGCTAGTTTCTGGCTGTGGGGCCTGGGCTGGTTTCGGTTTTCCCAGGTGGACTCTTCACACGCAAGCCTTCCTGATCTTCCTGCAGATAAAACCTGTTTGGTGGCGAGAGGAGGGAGGGAGGGGATCTCATCCAGGTGTGCTTGTAACTGGCACGGTGACACCCCCCACCCCCCTGTTTCCGTGGGGGCCCATCCAGCCAGGCCGCTTCCAGAGGCTGAGGGTGCACCAGCGTGGGTGCCTCCGGGAGGGCATCCTGGGTCCCCCCTCTCAGGATAAGCACGAGCTGTGCCCCGAGTGACAGGTGTTGGGATGTAGTGGTGCTTAGCTGCTGCTGTCCCTGGCTCCGGGCACGCTTCGGGGGCTTCCTGGTGGTGCTGAGTTGATTTTAGAGCAGGGGCTCTAGTGCAGCTTGGCCTGCCCTTTGTCCCCCCAGGGTTCTGTCTGTGTGCGCTCTCTGCGCCCCCAGTGGGCAGTCCCTGGTGAGCCTCAGGTCACTACCTGCACTTCCTTATGCTGGGGGGAGGGGGGTTGCCAAGTGGGCAGACCACATAGGTATTCATGCCAGGCAATCTGCTGTGAAAAGGGAGTTGGAGCTAAGAACGACCCCCTCTGGAGGGAGTTCTTCCCCCGTCCATCACCTGTTGACAGGAGCTGAGATGCCCTTTTTAAGGTTGTGCAGCTGGCGTCTGTGTGGGAGCCACTTGGGTGCCCTGTCTATTCTTGTCTAGCTCTGGCCAGGGGGCTTTTGTGACCTGAGGGGAGGGGTTGGTAGGCCTCCAAGTCGACTTCCCTGCAGCTTAGGTGGGAATGGGGCTCAGGTGTGTTCCACCTGGTTTCTGGTTTGTTTAGCCTGGATGAGTCCAGGTCCCCCCCGCCCCACGCCAGGGCAGTGAGGAAAGGCATGATGGGGCAGGTCTGCCTGCTGGTGGGGCTAACACTTTGCTTCATTTACATCCAACTTCAACCTGTACGCATTAAAACCAAGCAGTGCTCTGAGAGCCTCTGGTGCTGGGGAGTTTGGGATCTGGGTTCGTCGGCGTGCCTATAGCTGGCGGTCTGGCAGTGAGGAGGCCCAGAACATTCTCTTAGCCTCATAGCCTTGGCCTGGCTGTGCCCACTTTTCTGTCCTGAGGGCTGGGGAGGGGGTCAGCACCTGAAGGGGCTCTGGGGCACTTCAATGCTGGACCACGGAAGGTGGGGAGGTGTCCTGTATGTGGAGCCTACTTGTTTGTAAGTGGCTGAACTGGCTGGCAGTTTAGGGGAAGGGCAGAGATAAGGTGTCCTTGATGTGAGGAGGGCGAGCTGGCGGAAAGGCGGGTTGAGGGAGAAGGGTCAAGGCTGGGAGGCTGGTCTCCTGTTGCTGCCAGGCGCTGGTTTCATGTATCGAGGAAATCACAGGTGGATGGCCCTCTGGGGTCTCATCGCCCAGCCGGCAGGAGGCTGTTTGCCTTTCTCCTTGTTTAAGCTGCTTCTCAAGGGGTTCTGGAAGTTGATTCTATTAGATTGAGACTAACGAGGGAATTTCTGGACATAACATGGGCTGGGAGCCCACCCACAGGGGCAGTTGGGAAGCCTGTTGGTCACCAAGGTACCTGCCGCCTGAAGAGGTGGTGTTTCTGGTCGCTGGGCTCCGGTTTCCTCAGACTGGAAAGTAGGACATACTCCTGCGGGTGGCCACAGGGGGACAAGGGGGCTTTGTCCTCACGGTCTGTGAGCCTGAGCCATGCAGACCCCAGACACTGGTGAGGGGGGTGGGGAGATGGAAGGTGGAGGTGGCCATGACACGCAGAGGCCTAGGAGGGGACAGCCTCTGTCCCTGCCTGGGGAGAGCCCCAAGGGCTCCACCGGCGGGAAAGGAACTATGTGGGCCCTGGTAGGGAGGATCAGGGGCCTCAGCGAGGACACTGGGTTCACCTTGCTTCTCTTGCAGCGGGGATCTGACGAACTCTTCTCTGCCTGCGTCACTAACGGACCCTTTATCATGAGCGGCACCTCGGCGTCCACAGGTAACCCCACCCGCCCACTGCCCTGCCTGGTCCCTGCACCTGCCTACTGCACAGTTCTGGGAGCCAAGTGTGGGGACTACTTCAGCCCGGAAACCTCCCGGTGCCAGGGAGCGCCCCGCTCTGAGGGAGCCTGGGGTGCCCTATGTGACTCAGTGCTTTTTTGCAGCAAATGGAAACGACAGCAAGAAGTTCAAGGGGGACAGCAGGAGTGCGGGTGTGCCCTCCAGGGTGATCCACATCCGCAAGCTGCCCGGCGATGTCACCGAGGGGGAGGTCATTTCCCTGGGGCTGCCCTTCGGAAAGGTCACCAATCTCCTGATGCTGAAAGGGAAGAATCAGGTACGAGGCCTGGGCCAGTTGGGGTGGGTCCCAGAGGCATCCCTGGTATGAGTCAGCTCACCTTGTTCCCATGCCCAGGCCTTCATCGAGATGCACACAGAAGAGGCTGCCAACACCATGGTGAACTACTACACGTCGGTGACGCCTGTGCTGCGCGGCCAGCCCATCTACATCCAGTTCTCCAACCACAAGGAGCTCAAGACAGACAGCTCCCCTAACCAGGCGGTGCGGCACCCTCAGGTGTGGGTGGGTGGGGGCAGGGTGGGGCAGGCGGGGTTGGGGCTGGGGGACTCACAGTACTGTCCTCACAGCGGGCCCAGGCGGCCTTGCAGGCTGTGAACTCAGTCCAGTCAGGAAACCTGGCCCTGGCAGCCTCGGCCGCGGCGGTGGATGCGGGCATGGCCATGGCTGGCCAGAGCCCAGTGCTTAGGATCATCGTGGAGAACCTCTTCTACCCAGTGACCCTGGACGTGCTGCACCAGGTAAGGGCACTGGGCTTCAGCTGTGGGCAGTGGGGCTGGTGCCTGGGCCCAGGCTGACCCACCAGCTTCTCCCACAGATCTTCTCCAAGTTTGGCACTGTTCTTAAGATCATCACTTTCACCAAGAACAACCAGTTCCAGGCATTGCTGCAATACGCGGACCCCGTGAGCGCCCAGCACGCCAAGCTGGTGAGTGGTCCCCAGGGCAGCCGTGCCCCTGGCCGCCAGGCACCTGCTGACAGCCTCCTCACTGTCCTCACAGTCATTGGACGGCCAGAACATCTACAACGCATGCTGCACACTGCGCATCGACTTCTCCAAGCTCACCAGCCTAAACGTCAAGTATAACAACGACAAGAGCCGCGACTACACGCGCCCTGACCTGCCGTCCGGTGACAGCCAGCCCTCGCTGGACCAGACCATGGCTGCTGCCTTTGGTGAGACGCCGGGGGGCAGGCCACCCAGGCAGGACTCGTAGTTCAGGCTAGGCGCCCGCACAGCCCACCCCGCACTTGCGGGTGGGGCCCTGGCAGCCGGCTCGCACCCGTGGGTGCGATGATTAGTGTCTCGTTTGTTTCTAGGTGCGCCTGGTATAATGTCAGCCTCTCCGTATGCAGGAGCTGGTTTCCCTCCCACCTTTGCAATTCCTCAAGCCGCAGGTACTCACATACTCGCCCCAGCGCCGCCTCTGCATGTCCACATCTCGCCAGTAGCTCTGCTTCCCCGGCGGCCAACGTGGCGCAGTACGGGGGTCTAGCCTTCTGGGCGCGGAGTCTGGACAGGGCAGGCGTGGCCGGGCTGCTGAGCCGCTGAGGACCAGCGCCTGTGGTTGGAGGGATGCGCCCCTAGTAGTGCATTTTGAGCGGCCTGGTAAGCGGAGCGGCATGCGCTGGGTGAGCACACCTGAGCATCCCTCCCGGGGGCCAGGCGCCCACACGCGGAATAGTCTTGAGCCTGTTATGCCCGGCATGCTGTTTGCATGGTGACGGGCACCTGCGTGCACGCACAGCCGAGGCCACCGGGCTCGATCTTGTGTCTGAGAAGCCTGAGTCTTCTGTGTTGTTGGCACATATAGGTGGTCAGGCCAGTACGGTGGTGTGCTCTGAGGAGCATGGAGGGTTGCAGGGCTGGGGGCCAGGCTGATGCCCCCACCCACCCCCTGCATCTCTGTTTGCATGAGGATGGGCAAGACCGATTTCCTTGTGGAGACTGTGGGCACCACACTCAGCTAACCCCATTCACCCTGCAGGTCTCTCTGTTCCTAATGTGCATGGGGCTTTGGCCCCTCTGGCTATTCCGTCGGCAGCGGCAGCAGCAGCGGCAGCGGGCCGGATCGCCATCCCAGGCCTGGCGGGGGCAGGCAACTCTGTCCTGCTGGTCAGCAATCTCAACCCTGAGGTACGTGGCGCCTCCGGGAATTAGGAATTGGGAGTGCCCCTAGTCCTAGTGCAGATGGAGCCTCTGACCGGGCACTGGGCTCTGGAGCTGGGCCAGGCCCAGCCAGTGCCCGTGGGCGTCCCCATCCTCCTCTCTGCGCTGATGTCACTCACTGCTGCCTCCTTTCCCGCAGTGCTTGGAGTTCTCTTGTTTCCTTAACATCTTAATTTACGTTCCTAATTTCACGATGTTGAGAGTTGAAGTATTTGGTACATGAGAACAAACTTGAAATTTCCAGCCCAGCGAACCTTGGCCTGCAGAGGGGCGCCTTGAGGGGAGGGTGCAAGCTGAGGCCACCCGGCAGTCCCTGAGGTGGCAGCCAGGCCTGGCTTGTCTTGGGGCTGGATTAGCTCAGGGAGCTGGGGTCCAGTGAGCGAGGCTCAGTATTTGCTTCTCGAGAGACGGGGTTCTTGTTTAATGAGCTGCTCTCCTGCCTGTCTGACCTCGTGTGACTCTCAGTCTCCCCAGTCCTGTCCCAGTTCCTCTGGCCAAGCTGTCCGCTCGCAGCGCCCGGCGAGCCTGACTGGAGGCTCCGGTGCGGGCTGAGGAGACGGTTCCTGGAGGGCCTGGTTGGGGGAGCGAGTGGGGGGCCAGCAGGCGCCGCCTCCTCCCCGCGGAGGGTGCTCCGGCTGTCTGCCCGGCGTGTGGCCTGTAATGTGTGTGGTCTTGACTGATGGGGCACCGCGTGTTTTCTTATGTATTTACTGACCTGTGTTTTTGCTACTTTTTTTCTTTTCTCCCCTTCCCCTTTCCCAATTTTTTTTCTTGCCCTGATCCGGAATTTCTTTGCCAACTGACTGCACGGTACTTCTGCTTCCTGTTGTTGCTTGAAACAAAACAAAACCATAAATAAATAAAAAAAAAAAACAAAATTCCCCCTCAAACCCTGCTCTCCGGAAACCAACCTGCCCTTGAATATTAACATCCTGACAACTTCATCATCCATCAACCTGCACGCCTGCGGGGCTGCCTCCTCGTGGTGGACGATTGGCAACTCGCCCCCTGACCTCTCCCTTTCCCTGTCCCTCGCTGCCTTGCTCTGCTGTCCTCTAAAGAGAGTCACACCCCAAAGCCTCTTTATTCTTTTCGGTATGTTATCGTTCACACTTTTATTACCTTGTTTTCATGTAATTGAGGTGGTTGTTACGCCCTGAGATTCCGATGCGTGCGGTCTGGGCTGCGGTTTGCGTATTTATTTGGATTCTATAGAGCATGGTTCCCTACCCGCATGCTGTTGGCAGCGTAAATGTGTCGGTAGCATGCTACAGGATGGTTCCTTGGCAATTGACCTTTCCTGGATTTTATGGCTTCTTTGCGGAAGGCAGCCCTCCCAGTCATGCTCCCTGTGTCTAGACAGGTTCTCAGAGGCAGAATAAGCAAACTGGGGAGAGCCAGCCCTGTGTGGGAGTGTGGGTCGTGGGGACGGTGGGTGGGTGGCTGGGGCCTGGGGCTCAGCCCCCTGTCCCTGTGCTTTTGAAGGCGTGTATGGAGATGTGCAGCGTGTGAAGGTCCTGTTCAACAAGAAGGAGAACGCCCTGGTGCAGATGGCCGATGGGAGCCAGGCACAGCTGGGTAAGGGGTGGCCAGGGAGGGCAGGGCTGTTGGTGGTACCCAGGGCCCTCAGGTCACGTATGCTGTCTCTCCCTCTGCCCCGCCCCCAGCCATGAGTCACCTCAATGGGCACAAGCTGCACGGAAAGCCAGTGCGCATCACACTCTCTAAGCACCAGAGTGTGCAGCTGCCCCGCGAGGGCCAGGAGGACCAGGGCCTGACCAAGGACTATGGAAACTCGCCCCTGCACCGCTTCAAGAAGCCTGGCTCCAAGAACTTCCAGAACATCTTCCCACCCTCGGCCACTCTGCACCTCTCCAACATCCCGTGAGTGCCTCTGCCTCTCAGATGCTTCCATCATCTTATCCCTCATTTCTGGGCACCCCCCCACCCCCGAATCCCTGGACATTCCTGTCCTGAGGGAATGACCTTGACCTTGCACAGACAGGCTTACATCTCTCTCCACTTACAGGCCCTCCATCTCTGAGGATGACCTCAAGATTCTTTTCTCCAGTAACGGCGGGATCGTCAAAGGGTTCAAGTTCTTCCAGTAAGCAGAGTCCCCTCCCCCACTGCCCCTAGGCTCCCTGGCCCCTTGCGGCTCCTCATGCTTGTGTTCTCCCACTCCTTGCAGGAAGGACCGCAAGATGGCGCTGATCCAGATGGGCTCAGTGGAGGAGGCCATCCAGGCACTCATCGACCTGCACAACCATGACCTGGGTGAGAACCACCACCTGCGGGTGTCCTTCTCCAAGTCCACCATCTAGGCCGCCACCCAGGACCAGCCTGCCGGGCACCCGGCAACAACTTCCATCATTCCAGATAAAAAGCCACTTTAAAAAGCAGCTGAAGTGACCTTAAAAGACCAGAGATTTTATTTTTTTAAAAGAGAAATCAGTTTACCTGTTTTTAAAAGAAATTAAATCTAATTCACTTGCTCACCTTGGGGAGGTGGGGTGCCAGCCTCAAGCTCTTGGTGACGGTGGATGGCACCACCCGCCCGGCCCCTGCCTGTGCCTTTGCCGCCTGCAGGGCGGGCGCTCCTAAACCCCCACTTGGCTTTCTTGTGCCTTAAACCCGCTGCCCTGGCAGGGCTTGCGGGGTCAGCCTCCCCTGGGATCATGTGCCTGGTGTGGTGGGGGGCTGTGGCCGCCACCCAATCCTTTAATCAAGTGTGTGATTCTCCCCCAGCCTTGGGGCCTCCCCGGACCCTTCCCTGTTGCTTCTTCAGCTTTGTTTTCACTGTAATCTCTGTATTATGCTTCGATGCAGCTGCAGACACCTGTGCCTAGCAATATTTCCAGTTGACCAAATATTCTAATCTTTTTCATTTATATGCAAAAGAAATAGTTTTAAGTAACTTTTTATATAGCAAGATGATAAAAATGGTATGAGTGTAACCTAAACTTTCTCCTTGTGGTATGACCTTGTATACTGTACTTTTATTTTATTCCTTGTCGTTGAGTCGCAGGGCAGGATCTAGTTTCCAGGGCAGACACAGCGGGGCCGGCATCTGCCGCCCGATGCCTTACTCACACCTGACTGTCCTTTCTCTGAGGACAAGTGCTCTTCAACTTTCAGGGTTTCTTTTTTTCCTGCAAATTTTGGACCAAAGTTTTGTTTCTGTTTTTCTCCTGCCTCTAATGCTGGGACCCCAGGAGGTGGGGCAACAGCCCTCCCCTCCGGTCTTGACGCCTCGTCCTGCACTCACGGGTCCAAGGGGTGCCCTGCACGCAGGCCTCTGCTGGCCGGCCCTCACTTCGGGGCCTGGGCCTCAAGTTTCCATGTCGGGGTGGAACAAGGGTGTAAATATTTATAATTTTTTATACCTGTTGTAAGACGTGAGGGGCAGCAAATGCGGTTTTTTATGGTGACACAGATGTATATTTTGATAACAGCAATTACAGGCTCAGTATTGTAAGGAGCACGGCAGGCCCCGCCCACTGCCGGCTTGTAATGCAGAGAGAACTGAATTAAAGCGATTTTATAACAACTCCTACCTTTTCTGTAGGCTCTTTTTTCCTGTCCACATGTAGAAGGCGGTCTGGCCAGTCTGTACTGGACTCTGAATAAACTCTCTGTATCCTGCACTTGATTCCCCTCTTTATTGGGCCTGTTGATTTCACTGCTGTTTCCTTTCTGTAAACTCAGCCATGTTACCCTTCATGTGTGGGGGTTTCGGCCCCACCCCTACACCCAGTACTCCAGAAAGACTCAGACTGTGAGCTCTTCTCCAGGATCACCTTTTATTGTCTACCAAGACCCCCCTGCCCCACCCCCACCCCCACCCTCAGTCCTTGAACCTGCGCGCAGCCTGCATCTTCCGGTAGTAGCTCTCGGCCTCGGCTTCCGCTGCTTCCCGATCACCAAGCGCTGGGCCTGCTTTTCGACGCAGCGTCGACTCCCGGCTGCCTGGTCCCAGCACACCATCGACTGCGCCCAGTGGGGGCAGCCCCTCACCCGTGGCCAGGTTGACAGTGGCCACGGCCCCAAACCGTGGCTCCTCCTGGTCCACGTCACTGACTGATGAGCCTGGGGAGATGCCTGGGGGCTTGGCCCCACCGCGGAAGCTGCGGGCCAGGTCCCCGAGCTCATAGCCACCCTCTCCCTCCACGACCTTGGCCCCGACTCCCGCTGCCTTCCACTCCCAGGGCCCATTACCCGCAGACAGGTGGACCACAGGGTGGTGGGGTGCGTGTGCATCAATGGTGACAATGCTGGCAGAATCGCGGTCAGACGGTGACCTGTACTGGGAGGAGTCAGAGCTGGCACTAGATGAGGAAGCCGTCTCGGCTGCCTTGGGGCCGGGTGCACCTGGAGCTTTGGACATGGCAATGACCTGCAGCAGCCGGGGCGGGTTGGCCATGCGGGGCTGGGCCGAGGCTATGGCCACTGCTGCTCCACTCTTCTCAGCCATCATGAGCCACTTGGCCCGCACAGCTGCGCTGCTGTTGGGGGACAGGCCAGCTGCTGCCTGGGCCCCCTCCTCAGGGATATGAACCAGAGGTTGCGGTCCAGGCCGAGGCGGCAGGATAACGCGTGGCCCGAGCCCTGGCCGAGCCTGGACTGTGGGGTACAGTGAGGGAGGTGCTGGACCCCCTTCCTCCCCCTCCTCCTCCTCCTCCTCTTCTTCCTCCTCCTCCTCCTCTTCCTCCTCAGCCATGGGCTCTGCGGGTGCCCGCAGGTGTGCAGGGCTGCCCTCATCCGGTAGCCCCAGGCCTCGGCCCTCCAGTGACTTCTGCTTCCATTCACTAATGAGCTGCTTGGAGCGGGAGGCGTCCAGTGGAACATGGATGGTCATGTGGCGGCGGGCGGGGTCGTCTAGCGAGGGCGTGCTGACACGGGGCAGTGTGTGGCTGAAGGTCACCATGTTCTCCTTGCCCATGGGGCTGCGCGGGGCCAGCAGGTCCACATCCACACTGGCCCGCTTTAGGCTGCCCAGCGAGGTCTTGTCGCGGGCCACGGGCCGGGGCACACCCTCCAACCGGCTGGGTGGACCTAGCTCATCGGTGCTCACGGACTTGTTCTGCTGGTACACCGAGTCATGGCCCCGCTGGGTCAGAGCCCTTAGCGCGTCCTTAGTTGGCACCACGGCCACTGGTCTCTCTGCTGGTGGGGCCTGGAAGTTGCCCACTGCATGGCAGGCCTAGAGATGAGATGGGGACTGGGTGTGAGGCCTGTGGCTGGAGACTAGGGTCCCCACCGGGCCACAGACATGCCTTGGGGGTCAGAGAGGGGGAAGTCCACCTTTTTCCCCACAGGACAAATTCTGGCTTCTGGTTACTTTGCACATTTGGCAAGTCTGGGCTCATGAGAGTCTGCCTCCAGCTCCCAAGGGAGAAGATGGCAGCATCCCCCTGGGCGGGGGTGGGGAGGGGTGGCTGGCCTTCCCCCTGGGCCTCCCTATTCGGCCCCTCACCAGGTAGGCCGCTATGCCAGCCCCAATGAGGAAGCCTGCGTAGACGTCCACCGGGTGGCTGCGGTACTGCGTGATCTGGGTGAGGCCGCAGACGCCCGCTGCAATGGCGAAGGAGAACACCAGGATGGGCTTCAGCAGCTTGGTGGTGTCCGAGATGACCGAGTTGAAGTACATCTGCCGGGGGACAGGTGGGTGGTCAGGGCAGTTGGTCCCTGTGGGGCATCTGGGGTGTGGGGCAGCACTCACCGACACGTAGACAGCAGCAAAGGCAGACAGAGTGGCATGCTGGGACGGAAACGTCTTCCTGTAAGAAACACCCATGTGAGCCCTAAGGCTCTGGGACCTGCCTTAGTTTCCCTACATGCTTGTTGGGACAGGGCCAGGCATGCTCACCGGGCAGACAGGATGGCATGGGTGTCGTGGCCAGAGCATATATCCTGTGTGATGTAGGGATTGGCCTCACACGATGTGCCCAACAGGGTGTAGTTGGGTTTGCAGACAGTCAGGAAGAAGGGTGCGTGGTAGCCCGTGGCCAGCTGGATCACGTCAGTCACCAGGGCCGTGGCACACAGGCCAAATACGTGGACACCTGTGGGGTGGGAGTGCAAGGGCCAGACACGGGAGCTGGGGCCAGACCCACCACCCTCAGTGTGCAGATGCCATGGGGGACTCACCTACAAAGCGCACCGTCCGCCGAAGGAAGGAGTTGAAGTTGCAGCCGCCGGCATGGATGCTGCCCTCGGGCCCACCTGGGCCCCCGCTGCGGCCCCACAGCCGGGACTGTAGACAGTACAGCATGCCCTCACCCACCATGATCTGTGGACATGGAGGTGCTCAGCAAGGCTCCAGCCGGGGGCCCACAGCCAGCCCCGCCCTGCCCTGGGACTCACCGAGGCTGCAGGTGCAGCAAAGGCCAAGCTGAGGAGCATGAGCAGTGGGATGAGCTCTTCACTTGTTTCCACGTAGGGCATGGACAGCGTGCGGTCGTAGCACTGGAAGCCCACCTTAGCTGGCTTGAAGAGGTCGGTCAGCTCCAGGAAGTAGAGGGACACGATGGAGGATGCCACTATGGGCAGCTGCAGGAAGAACGCTGGCCAGGGTCACACCACACTCATTCACTGAGTGAGTCATCCGCCCACAAATTCAGTCCCGTCACTGACTTGTCCACCCATCCGTGCTGTTCACCCACTGATCAGCTCATTCATCAACTGAGTCACCCACCACCCATCTGTGCATCTAACAGAGCCATTCGTGCACCCAAGATTAATTCGTCAATCCACTAATCACCCTATCAACTTCCAACATCCATCTATTCATTTAGTCATTTTCCATCCATCTGACCCTCACCCATCTATCTGCTGATCTTCCCTTCCTTCTGTCCATCCATCCATCAATCCACCCACTGCCCCATCCAGCATTCATCCATCATCTTCCATTATGCATTCACCATCATCACCATCAATTCATCCATCCTTCCATCATCCACTCACCCACCTCTATCCATCTATCCCCTCATCTTTCATTCCTTCTATCCATCCACCCACCCACCCATCTAGCCATTGTCTTCCATCATCCATCCATCAATCCACAATCCATTCATCCATTTACTCATGCTTGCTTCCTTCCTCCATCAGCCCATCCATCCAGCCACCACCAATTAAACCATTTATCCTTTCATCCAAACACCCACCCCTCTGTCCATCAACTTGCAACATCTGTCCATCCATTTATTCATTATCTGACACTCACCTACTAACTCATCCTTCCTCCCATCTATCATCCATCCATCCATCCACTCATCTTTTCCTTCCTTTCTTCCTTACATTCATCCTATCTACCCACCTATCCTCCCATCCATCCACCTATCATCCATCCATCATTCCATTCATCCACTCATCCAATTATCCTTTCATCTAAACACCTATCCTCCACCCCCAAATTCCAACATCCATCCATCCACCCACCCTCCCTTCTATCCATCCATCCATATACACATCCCTTCTGCTGTCCTTCCATCATCCATGCAATCTACCGTCCATCCACCCCTCCTTCCTTCCTTCATGTATTCACCCATCCATCCACCATCCTTTCATCCACCCACACCTGCTCCCTTCCATCTGGCCACCCATCCATCCATCCACTCACTCTCCCATCCATCCATCTACCCACCTGCCATCCCCCCTCCCAAAATAAATCCACCATACATCCATTACCCATCCATTCAATCATCCCTCCATCCATTAACCCCCATCTATTCATTTATCCATTTTCTAACCATCAAACCACTCACCCATCCACCCATCTGTTCGTCCATCTACCCATTCTCCCATCCATCCTTCCATAAATTTCCATCAGCCATCTACCTCCATCTATCTATCCACCTACCTATCCATTCACCCATGATTCATTCCTTCCTTCCCTCCACTCACTCATCCATCCTTCCATCCACCCACCTACTCACCTGCCCATGCTTCCATTCATCCTTCTGCCCACCACTCATCTACCCACCCACCCTTCCTTCCTTCCATCCACCCATCCGCACATCCATCCATGAACCAACTATCCATCCACTTACCATCTATCCATCAACCCACACATTGAATCATCAATTTGTCCAAACACCCATCCCTCTATCCATCAACTTCCAATTCTTTCTATCCATTTATTCATTTCCCATCCATCAGCCCACCCAGCCAGCCACATTACCCTGCCATCCATCATCCTCCATCCTTCCTTCCACCCATCAACTTACCCACCCATCCACTCACCCATTGACCCGTCCCTCCATTAACCCATCCATCTATCATTCATTTATTCAAAAACATCATCCATAAACTTACAACAATTTTCCATCCATTTATTCATTATCCATCCATCTGACCACCCATGCTCCCATGTACCACCCATCTATCCATGCCCTGACTATTCCACCCACCTATCATCCATCTATCCATCTCTCAACTCCATCCATCAATCCACCATTCATTCATCCATCCACTTATGCCTGTTTGGCTGTTTCCTTTCATCCACCCATATATACACCTACTTGCTCACCCATCTATCTACCCATCCATTGACCCACTCACCCATCATGCACCCACCCACCCACCCATCCATCAACTCATTTATTCCCCCCAGTCAAGTGTCATCCATCCAGTCCACCATCCATCCTCCCTTTTTCCCATCCATCCAAGCAACCATTCTCCATCATTCACCGATCAATCTACCTTCCATCCATCCACTCACATTTGCTTGCTTCTTTTTTCATTCCTTCTACCCATCCACTTACCCACTCACCCATCCTTCCATCCATCCATCCACCCACTAATCACTTCATTCATTTCTCTCCAAGGCACCTTTGCTGCCTTGAACAATCTGGGAAGGGCAGACAGGTTCCTGCCTCTTGGCCTCTTCTCTCAGGGATGGATGGATGGATGCACTTAGACCTGCCTCTGGGGTCCTGCCCTCCTTGGAGACACCCTTCCTGGCTCCAGCCTGTTCATCTCTTCTGCTGCTATTTCTCCTCTGCACCCCATACCCCTACATGCCAGCTTCACACTAAGCCCCAGGAACATGGGTGTTGGGCCTGAATAAATGAATTTTTATTTATAAATGAATTCTTTTGAGTTGCTCATTCATACAACTGTCCTTCTGCACAACCTGATCATGTGCCCCCAGGTGATAGGCAGAGGGCACACGTGACGTTTTTTCTTGCTCAGAGCAGTTATGAGGAACAGGTGGGAGGTTGAGGTTCGGGAAAGCTGAGCTGCACCTGACCGAGTCACCAACAGTGTGCTCGAGGAGGGCAGCGGGGCAGGCTGTACACCACCACTCACTCAGCTACTCGTACTGCAAAGCACTGACTGAGCAGATTCCAACGGAGGCAAACCCTCCCAGTGTCCTCTGCCTCCCTTTCTGGTCCAGGGGTCTCAACCTGACATATCCACTGGGGCCACCTCTGGGACCAGAGTGTAGGTGGGCCCCTAAGGGGGCTCAGCTGCCTTGGGAAGCTCCCAGCTCTGTCTCTACAGTGCCTTGAGCGGGGCCTCCACCCTCCATGCAATCCTGGCTGGAGGCTTCCAGAGGGGAAATGCCAAAGTTGGGTGAGCTGGGTTTGAAGGAGCTGGGCTGGTGTCCAAGGAGCATTTATAGAGCACCTGCTGCATGAAGGCAGGAGGCCCAAGGCAGCTGAGTGAAGCAGTTCATGGCCACCTGCCTGGGCTTGCATCATGGCTCCTCCCCTTCCCTGTGCCTCAGTCTTCCGAGCTGAAAACAGGAACAATACAGTGGCCACCCCCCAGGATGTCTGTGTAGGACTGGACGAGCAAACACAGTCCAAGTGCTTAGCATCTGGCTCAGTGGGCAGATGGTGTCCGGCCACAGAGAGGGTTTAGCGTACAACTTAAAACCAGCAAACCTTTCCACTAGAGGGTCACGTTGAAGACCTCCCCCATGTCTTTCCAAGTCCCCGGCAAAGTGGCTGTAATGCCTGGCCAGCTCCCCCTGCTTCTCCTCCAGCCCTCTGCCCACATCTCCCTGCCAGATCCAGCTGGAAGCACCTGGTGGCAGGGTGGGTTAGTGGCAGAGGCCCCACTTCAGAGTCTGCCACTCCCTGAGGGTCTGTAAGTGCCTCCTAAATCACATCACCCACTTCTCACTGCTTCCAGAGACCCTCAGCTGAAAACCAGGAACCCCTCAGAGCATATCCGCCCCAAAGGAAAATCATTCACACACTCACAATGGCAAGCTACTGTGCTTGCTTTGGGGGCATGTGTATTTAAGAATGAATAAATGTAATACTGGGCTTCCCCGGTGGCTCAGACGGTAAAGAATCTGCCTGCAATTCAGGAGACCTGGGTTCGATCCCTGGGTCGGGAATACTTCCTGGAAAAGGCAGTGACTACCCACTCCAGTATTCTTGGACTTTTCAGGCAGCACTAGTGGTAAAGAACTTGCCTCCCAATCCAGGAGATGTTAAGGGATGCAGGTTCGATCCCTGGGTCTGGAAGATCCCCTGGAGGAGGAAATAGCAACTAGCAACCCACTCCAGTATTCCTGCCCGGAAAAGCCCATGGACGGAGGAACCTGGTGGGATACAGCCCACAGGGTTGCAAAGAGTCTGACACTATTGAAGGGACTTAGCACGCACACACAAACATAATGCTGGCAGTACAGGAAATGCACACCAGGGCTGGGATATGGCTTTGCACCTCTTGGGTTGGTCAAAATTCAAACATCACCAACACAGGTGCAGACACAACTATGGGGAAACAGGCAAGTGCAGGGGCCTCAGTAGGAGGAATTTGGGGTCTTTCCACACCCTGCTCAATAGAGATGCACAATGCAGACAAGTTCTGCATTCTGTGCAGGATGACACAGGCCAAAGAGTTTACAGTCTCCTAGTACTCTTGCCTGGAAAATCCCATGGGCGGAGCAGCCTGGTGGGCTGCAGTCCACGGGGTTGCTAAGAGTCAGACACAACTGAGTGACTTCACTTTCACTTTTCACTTTCATGCATTGGAGAAGGAAATGGCAACCCACCCCAGTGTTCTTGCTTGGAGAATCCCAGGGATGGGGGAGCCTGGTGGGTTGCCATCTCTGGGGTCGCACAGAGTCGAACACGACTGAAGCGACTTGGCAGCAGGAATGTTTGTGAGACATCAAGACTAGGAACCCCCCAAACGCCCAACTCCCTAGGGCTGGCACTGGAGTACTACAGGGCAGTGAAAAATGATGGGGCGATGGTAAACAAAGATCTCTGCTAGAAACGCCAAGGTCAGGGACTTCACTGGTGGTCCAGTGGCTAAGACTCTGCACTCCCAGGAGCCCAGGTTTGATCGCTGGTCAGGGAACTAGATCCCACATGCTGAAACTAAAGATCCTGCATTCCACAACTAAGACCCTGCCTGAAGCCAAAAAAAAAAAAAGGCTGAAGGCAGAACCTGCGTTTCTACAGGTGGTGGGGGAAGGGCTACATATGGTGAACTTGAATGGGAGGCTGGCTGTAGTCCTGTCAGACTCTTTGCCACCCCACAGACTGAAGCCCACCAGGCTCACTGTCCATGGTGATTCTCCAGGCAAGGATACTGGAGTGGGCTGCCCTGCTCTTCTGGGAATCTTCCCGATCCAGGGATTGAACTCACATCTCTTACTCTCCTGCACTGGCAGGCCGGTTCTTCACCACTAGCGCCACCTGGGAAGCCCAGGTGAAAAGTGAAAGGCTGGGTGAAAGGTGTTCTGGAAAGGCACACAGGTGAGAGTAGTGGGAAGTTGGGAGAAACTGAGGGTGAGGGGCTGCCTCCGTGTGGCCTGTAGAACACTGAGGAGGAATAACCTACTGTAATAAGGATTCAAATGCAAACTTGAAAAACTAACCAGGTTTTCTGCCTGTGGGGGAGGTAACCAGCTGTCTGGGTGACCCTGCTCAGGGTAGGGTTGGGTACTATCTGCTCAGGTCCGGGGGACTTCTCCACCCACGCCCAGTCTGGGCCCCTCACTCCAGCCGGGTTTCCTGGCCTGGCGAGCATTGTGGCATTGTGGGTAACCCAGGTTCTGATCAGGTGGATTCGCCTCACCAACCCTTCATTAGCGCTCAGTATGTGCCCGGTGGCTGCACTTACTATCTTATTTTGCAGCACTCCTAAGGCCCTCACTACATGCGGAGCCTGTTCTGTCAGAGCTCAGGGAAGTGCACGAGCCTCCACGATTAGCAGAGGAGGAATTTCAATTCAGACACTCAGGCCTCCGGCCTTCACATTGCAGGAAGACATCATATCTATACTGCGCGCCCCACTCCCCGCCCGCCCACCGCGCCCCCAGCACCTTGCTCCAGCCCCTTCGTGTGAGCTGCTGACCGGAACCCCGGACTGAAGATCCCGCCTTGAGCATCTATCCAGCTCCCGCAAAGCCTAGAACATTCTCTTGCAACTCCTACTCGTCCTGCAGAGCCCAACTGTTCTGACAGCCCTCCCCGCTGCCCCACACACCCAGGTCCCTTGCTGTGCTCGCCCCGGTCCCTCGGCGTGGGGGTCCCGAGGGCCGGCTGAACGGAGGCCTCTGCCCCGCCCCCACCAGCGCGACCTCCCCCCAGTCACCTCCACGAAGTAGAAGCAGGGCAGAAGCGTCATGCTGTCCTTCGGGCTTTTATTCTTCTCCTTGGTTGAGATCATCGTGCCCGGGGCGCCACAAACCGTAGTTGGAGGGGACAAAGCCGCGCTGGAGGAGGGGAGGCGCAGACTGAGCCCTGGGGGACCAGTTGCCCGGCGCCCGCGGAGGAGGGGCGGGCCGGGATGCGCAGAAAACGCCCAGGGAAACTGAGGCCGCGAGGCGGGGGCCGTGGCCGCCCCTGGCGCACTGCGGTCCTGCCCAACCCTCCGGCTGCCTCCCCGGATGGAGGAGCCGCGAGAGGGCTCGGCAGAGAGGGCGGGGTCGGCCTGGTCGAGAGCCTCCGGGCTGGGGTCCCACCCGCGAGTCAGGGCTGGGGCCTCCAGGACCCCGAGGGCCGGAGCCGGTGGAGGGGTGGGGTCCGCGCTCCGCCCGCAGGCCCCTCACCTGGCGCGCCCGCGCTCGGAGGGCGGAGCTGGCGGCGGCGGGGGCTGCGGCGCTGCTGGCACAAAGCCGGCCCCGCCCCCGCAGGGGCGGAGGGGGGGCGGGGAGCGAGCGGCCCCGCCCGGCCTGAGACCCCGCGCCGGGCGGCCTGGAGGCTGCGCGAGGGGCGGGGGCTCTTTGTCTCGGCGCGTTGAGGGCGCCGCGCGCGTCCGTCGCCGTCCCCGCCTCCCTGCTCCGCGCCCTCGGTCTCTGGGTCTCTCAGATCTACGTCCCCCGCAGGAGGGAGCACGAACCGGGGTCTGCGGGCTCTTCCCCTCCCGAGCGGCTCAGATGGTCCCGGGGAGCCCCATCCAGGCTGGACGCGGGCGGGATCTCCGGGTCTCCCGCGTCTCTGCCCCCCTCCCCGGTACGCGTTTCCATGGCGAGTTCCCTGAGCGCCCGGGCCATCGGGAGACAAAAGAAGCTGGGGGTGGGGATGGGGGCGCTGTCTCACTCCCGGGCCCGCGCCTCGCCCACCTGCCCTGCATCTTCCCTCAGCCACTCGGGGTCCACCCTCCCCTGGTCCGACCGCGGCCCCTCGCCTGGCTCACAGCATCCGAGGCGCACAGCCCGGGATGCTCCGCGATGCTCGCGGGGCGGAAGGGCCCTCGTGGTGAATTCACGTGAGGCTCCTTAGGCAGCGCTTGCTGTTTGCAGGTGTTTCCACAGTCATGAGGGGTGGGGGCCAGCTAACCGTCGTTTAACAAGTGGGGAAACAGGCCCCCGAGCACTTAAATCACTGTCCACAGTCTCCAGGCCCCAGACGGCAGAATTTTCTTCGGCTCATTTTGTTCACTATCTCCTATACACCTAGCTCGGTACAGTCTCAGGGGAGCCGTCGAGAACCGAGACAGACCCTCAAAATCAGACCCGCGGTTAAACGTCCAGTTGGATGGGGGTGGGGTGGGGGAGGGCTGCGCTGCCGGAGAGCCCAGTGTGTGCAGCCGGCCATACTCCAGACCCTTCCTGACTGTGGCCTTTCTTGGGTTAAGAGAATCAACTCCATGTGTCTTCAAAGATGATCCTCCGTGTGGTTAATGGTGGGGTCCAGAGAGCTGATCCCACCGGGGCCTCAGTTTCCTCACCTGGAAATGGGCATAACAAGATGGCTTGGTGTACGTGACACATTTGGCATGTCTGTCCCACCTCCCCAGGCCTGATGCCCACCTGGACTCCGTTTCTCTGCCAGGCAGGGGCAGAGCCTGGGCTGGACAGCCGTTGGGAATCGCTGGTGTTGAAAGGTGACCACAAACTGTCCTCTGGAGGTAGGAGGAAGGGAAATGGGGCAATCATGTTTGATGCCTCCTGGGGGCTGGGCAGAAACGAAGGGATGTCCCTGGAGACCTTCCTGACAGCTTGGGGAACCAGGAGAGAGTCTGGAGCAGTATCAGGAGGGGTGGGGGGCTTCTTCCTCCTGTCGATCCCCAGTGGTGGAGAGGGAGTGAGGTCCAGCTCTGATGGTACATGGCCCAGCAGCAGCCAGGGGTGAGGGGTTGGCGGGTGGGGGGGTGACAACTTGATTCTGGGCACTAGGGAGCCATGGCAGAGTTTAGAGCAGGCAAGAGGGTGGAACACACTAGGTGCTGCTCAGAGACTCCTGAACACATTAATACACTTGACGCTCAACACAGCTCTATGGGGGGGGGGCGTTAATGTCCTGCTGCACAGACAGGGAAACTGAGGCCCAAAACGGGGCCCCTGAGGTCACCCAGTAGGAAGGGATGGACCTCTGGACCCCAGGGTCACCCAGCTCAACCGGCTGTGCTCTGAGCAAGACAGCAGCTGGGTCCAAGGAACGGACAGGGTGGGTGGCATGCTGGGGACTCGGGGCAGGGGGTAGCGGGGGTGCATGGGTGGGATCCTAGGAGGGTGGAGATGGGAAGCAGTCTTCGGGGGCGGACACTGAACTGGGGTAGGATCCGGTCCTGGGGGCCATGCTGGGGACACGGCTCAGCTGTGGGACCATAAACACAGCAGTGATCAGTCTGAACCCGAGGACCCCACCATTTCAGCAAGGCGGAGGACCCTGAGGCCTAGCACAGGACCCTGACACCTGCTCCCTCCACCTTCCCCAGGACTGCCCTGGAACAGCCCCCAACAGCCCCCAACAGCCCCAGACACCAACTGGTGATCTGAGACGTGGGGTCCACCACCAGTCCAACCGCTTGGTGTCACCTGTCAGAACACTTCGCTGATGGTCCAGTTGTTAAGAATTTACCTGCCAATGCAGAGGATGTGGGTTCAATCTCTGGTCCAGGAAGATCCCACATGTTGCAGAGCAACTGAGCCCATGTGCCACAACTACTGAGCCCAAGTGGTGAAACTGGTAAAGCCCATATGCCCTAGAGCCCGTGCTCCACAAGAGAAGCAACTGCAGTGAGAAGCCCCCACAATGCAACTAGAGAGTAGTCCTTGGCTCACTGCAACTAGAGAAAGCCCGCATGGCAGCAAAGACCCAGCACAGCCATAAATAAATAAATAATAAAAGCTGAGGTGTCAAAAATAAGTAAAATTTTTAAATTGATGTGAAATTCACGTGACATAAGATCAGCCATCGTAAATTATACCATCCACTGGCTTTTGGAACATTTAGAGTTGTGCAACCACTTAATTCTAGAACATGTCCCCCAAAGAAACCCTGTTTCCTTCAGCTATTATTCCCCTAACCCCCTAAATCCACAGTCCCTGACAACCAGGAACCCACTCTCTGTGTCTGTGGATCGAACTGTTCTGGACATTTCCCATCAGTGGAATCACACCCTGTGTGTCTTTCTGTGTCTGCTTCTCTCACTGAGCATCGTGTTCTCAGGGTCTGTCCACGTGGTAGCAAGTGTCAGGGCTTCACCCCTCTTCACAGCTGAGGGATGCTCTCATGTGTGGAGGGACACGTTTGTCTGCTGAAGGGCATTTGGTTGCCTCCAACTCCTGGCAGCTGTGACTCACACTGTGAACATGCGTGTGCAGGTTTCTGGGCCCTGTTTTCAGTTTTCCTGGGCCTGCACCTTGGAGTGGAGCTGCTGAGTAACAGGATAATCCAGTGTTTGAGGAGCTGCCTGGCTTTCCCTAGCGGCTGCAGGGTTTTGCATCTCAGCCAATGTGTCTGAGTTCCAGTTTCCCACCTCCTCACCAACACTGTGTTTGTTCTGCCCTTTTCATCCTAGCCATCCTAGTGGGTGTGAAGTGGTGTCTCGCTGTGGTTTTCATTTGCATTTCCTTGATGACTAATAATTTTAAGCATCTTCATGGCATGTTGGCTGTTTGTGTATCTTGGAAGAGATGTCTATTCAAACCCTCTGCCCATTTTTAAGTGGATGGTTTGTTTTTGTTGTTGAGCTGTGAGAGCTCTTTATATATTCTGGATATGCAACCCTGTCTTCCTCCCCGCTTGGCCTCATCTCTTGCTCAGGTACTGGATGCCTAAAACTTCTGAAGACCCTACTTTGAGGCCAGAGAAGGGCAGGCAATGTCTCCAGAATCTCAAGGCTCTGGGGGCTCCACGCACCTGCCCACTATATAGATGCACAGACTAAGGGCAGGTGAAGGACCCAGCCACGTACCTACAGATAAAAATCCTGTAGGTAAAAAGCTGGCCACAAAAGGCCACAGAGTGTGTGATTCCACTGATGGGAAACGTCAAGAACAGGCAAATCCACAGGCACAGAGAGTGGGTTCATGGTTATCAGGAGTTGGGGGATGGGGTGTGACTTCCCATAGCTACTTTTTTCTTTTGGGGTGATGGAATGTTCTAAAATTCGGGTGATGGCTGCATAACTCTGTGAAGATACTGAAAACCATGAAACTGCACACTTTAATTCAGTGAATTGTGTGGTACTTGAATTATATCTCAGTAAAGCTGTTTAAAAAAAAAAAAAAACAGGGACTTCCCTGGTGGTCCAGCAGCAAAGATTCCACGTTCCCAATGCAGGGGCCCAGGTTCAGTCCCTGGTAGGGGCACTAGATCCCGCACGCTGCGATTGAAAGATTCCCACATGCCCCAACTAAGATCCGGCACAGCCAAATAAATAATAAAATAAAAAGCAGTAAAGAACACACACACACAAAGGCAGCAGGACTCAATCCCAGACCAGGTGGGCAGTGGTGGGCCCCGGTGCTCAGGCTAGGAAGCTGGGCAGAGCCACGAGTGGCAGCTGGGTGGTGGCCTGACCCACACTGAGGGGTGGCCCAGTATCCAGAGGGGAAGACAGAGGGTGCAAGCTGGCACTTGGAGGATCCAGGCAGGTTCCAGGAGCAGCCAGCTGGGGAGGTTTTGGGCAACTTCCTCTGCTCCCGCCAGGAGGGGCTGGGCCTGGGCGGGTATGCGCTAACGGCTGAGGCCCCAGGGTATAAGGGCGCCCTGTCCCCAGCCACCCTCAGCAGCCCCGTCATGACAGCACTCAGACTCCTGGCCATGCTGGCCAGCCTGCTAGCAACCTCCAGGGCTGGTGAGTGCTCACCCCAGGCCGGGCGTCCGCATCTGTGCAGAGGTTCAACTGCAGGGGACAGGCCTGGGGGAGAGGGACTGGCGGGTGCTGGCCCCAGTTTCCCAGACACAAGGCTCAGGGAGGGACAGTGAAGCAACCGAGCCCAGGCCACACAGGCAAGCTGGCCCCGACCAGCCCTGGGAGGGTGGGGACCTGTCCTTTTAGGGAACAGGAGTGCGGGAGGCTGGGGTCTCCCTGGGTATGGGGCTGAGACTGGGAGGCTGCAGCACACCCTCCTCTCCCCCCAGGCTCGGCCCCTCTGGTGGACATAGTGGGAGGCAGGAAGGCCCGGCCGCAGGAGCTCCCGTTCCTGGCTTCCATCCAGAACCAAGGGAGGCATTTCTGTGGGGGCGCTCTGATCCACCCCAACTTTGTCCTGACAGCGGCCAGCTGCTTCCAGAGCCGGTGAGCCGAGGGCCATAGAGTGGGCAGGGGGGCTGGGAGAGGGAGAGAGCTCAGAGGGGTTGGGGGAGAGTGGGGGGGTGGGTGTGCCTCGCAGGTGAGGAGGGGAGGGGCTTGGCAAGGGGGGCTGGTCTTAGGAAGGGTTGAGGGGCTTAGAGAGGGAAATGGGGCCCTGGAAACAGAGCGAGATGCAGCCACAAAAGGAGGATGGACAGAGGCCTGACTATCACTGATGTCCTTCCTCTGGCTCCCGGGCCGCGAGCCAGCAGGCTTGTAATTTCCTACCTTATTTGCAAGCCTGCCCCTGTGTAAGTGCCCACCCAGTGGTTGTAGAAGGCTGGGGGCTTCTGGGGAAGCCCAGCCTGGTATCTGCCCCCGCTGCTCTTAGGAACACCGGGATTGCCACCGTGGTGCTGGGTGCCTATGACCTGAGGCGTCGCGAGCGGTCCCGGCAGACTTTCTTCATCAGGAGTGTCAGCGAGAATGGCTATGACCCCCAGCAGAACCTGAACGACGTGCTGCTGCTGCAGGTGGGAAAATGAGCAGGGAGCTGGTGTTGGCCTGAGGGGCTAAGTGGGGACAAGCCATGTGCACAGAGCCTAGTGTGTAAATCGTACAGCCAAGTGCACAATCCACTTAGCCAACCTCTGGATCCTGGACACTGAAGTTGTTTCCAGATGTTTTTGTTATGACAGAATCACAGTGAGTTTTTGTGCATATTTCTTTGTGAAAGTTTTTCCAGAGCAGCCACAACAGCTAGGCCAACTTACTCTCCCACTAGCAGAATTTAAAACTGCCCGTTTCGCCACATCCTTACTGACACTGCATATTATGATTTTTTTAATTTTTCTGCCAGTGCTCACTTTGGCAGCACATATACTAAAATTGGAATGATACAGAGAAGACTAGCATGGCCCCTGCGCAAGGATGACATGCAAATTCGTGAAGTGTTCCATATTTAGGAAAAAAAAATTTTTTTCCTGCCAATCCTGACCGAGGATGGAGGGTGGTGCTTTGTTTTATCTGCATTTCCTGGGCGAGCTCTTCACCTTCATGGTCTCTCAACCACGTTTGCAGTAAGGACCATTGATTCCTTCTCTGGAGGAACCAGAGGCCCAAAAGGTAAACTCATTTGGCCAGGAGCCTGGTGGGCTACAGTCCATGGGGTTGCAAAGAGCCGGACAGGACTAAGCGACTTCACTCACTCACTCCACAGCAGATTACTGCCTAAACTGGGGTTTGAACCCAAACTGCTTTCCAGATCAGAACTCATGTTGCTGCCTCTCTGGCTCCCAGCTGGCCCCCAGTTATGCCCTCTCCTGACCCAGTTTCCCTCACCAGCTGGACCGTCAGGCCAACCTCACCAGCAGCGTGGCGCTGGTACCACTGCCGGAGCAGAATGCCACAGTGGAAGCCGGCACCGGGTGCCAGGTTGCAGGCTGGGGCACCCGACGGCGTAGGGGGCGTCTCTCCCGAGTTCCAAGGGTCCTCAATGTTACCGTGACACCTGCAAACCAGTGTCGCCCCAACAACGTGTGCACTGGCGTCCTCACCCGACGGGGTGGCATCTGCCAGGTACCCGCTGGGTGTTATCTGGTGTGGGCTCGGTGTGGTGGGGGAGGAGGGGTCTTGAGAGATTGTGAGCTCCTCTTGGGGGAGAGAAAGCAAGTTCAGAACTCACCCTGGGATTAAGTATTCAATTAGAACTAGATGTTTCAAATATTGGAGCCTGAGAAACAGTATTTATTCAACTCTGCCTGCCAAGCCCTATGCTGGGGGCTGGAGACACAAGAGGGAACAGGAGAGACTGCCCTTCTGGAGCCAGGAGCTCCCATAGCTTGTGCTTGAAGGGCTTGGGCATCAGCTATTAAGACAGGGATGTGGAAAAAAAAAAAAAAAAGACAGGGGTGTGCAGCAGCCTGGGGCCTTAGGAAGTTGAGGAGATGGGGGCGGCATTTAAGACCCGAGCTGCGAGCAAAAGTAGGAAAAAGCACAGGCAGAGGAACAGCACGTAGAAAGGGCCAGGGGCATGAGCAGCTTCTGTGGGTGGCAGCGGTGGTGTTCTGGGCAGGAGCGGGGTGGAGGGCTGGGCCTCGGGCGCCCTGACCCTCCTGCCGCCCTTGCAGGGGGATGGCGGCACCCCTCTCGTCTGCAACGGCCTGGCACACGGCGTGGCCTCCTGGTCCCGGGGGCCCTGCGGTAGGGGCACCGACTTCTTCGCGCGCGTGGCCCTCTTCAGGAACTGGATTGACTCAGTTATAAACCAGCCGGCCTGACGGACCCTGCCCAGCCTGCAGGGGGCGCTCCGCAGCCAGAGTTCAGCCCCGACCTGCACTCTACCCCACCCCGGCCCCCGCGGTTGTGACTCTAATAAAGGATCTGTCCCCATTCTGCCCACGGCGCCTGACTCTGCTCTTTGGGGGCGGGCGGGGGCTGGGGGCCCAGTGCCAGGACCTCTGCCCACAAGAGTGGCATCCACCCCAGGGGTCTCCACTCATGGAATCTGATCACGGTCCTGGGAACCAGGGGCTCTCGTGACCTCCACTCCACAGAGGCAGCACCGAGGCTCACAGAGATTGGGTGACTCCCCTGAGGCCACACAGCCAGAGCTGGGCTCTGAACCCACACCTGTGAGATTACAGCCCCCACGAACCATCTGTCATGTTGGTGGGGAATACAGTCACCCCTGGGGCTTTCCTGGTGGCTCAGATGGTGAAGAATCTGCCTGCAATGCAGGAGATGTAGGTTTGATCCCTGAGTGGGGAAGATCCCTGGAGAAGGGAATGGCAACCCACTCCAGTATTCTTTCCTGGAGAATCCCATAGAAGGAGGAGCCTGGTGGGCTACAGTCCTTGTGGTTGCGCAGAGTGGAACAGGGCTGAGCGACTAACAGATCACTGTTACCAACGCTTAGTGTCTGCAGGGGCTTGGCTCCAGGACCCTCATGGATGCCCAAATCCCCAGATGCTCAAGTCCCTTATATCAAATGGTGTCATATTTGCAAGTGACCTACATACATCCTCTGTGCACTTTATATAATACAATGTCAATGCTGTGCAAATAGCTGCCTGCCTACAGCAAATTCAAGTTTTACTTTCTAGAACTTTCTGGTAAATTTTTTTCCAAATATTTTTGATTTGTGGTGGGTTAAATCCGTGGGTGTGGAATGTGCGACCACTGAGGGCCGGCTGTATATTGTACAGCGAAGTCAAGAAACAAATGAGAAACTGGCTTTAGACTGCCACTTGAATCACAGAAAGATAATGAGCCTAATATGAAAGGAACTAAAATATAAACATTAAACAATAAATATAATTATATAATGATGTATAAAACATAAATATACTTGTATAAAGAACCTATAAAACATAATAAATATAACTGTATAAATGATACGTAAAACTTAATACATATAATGTATTAAACTAAAATAAAATTGTAAATCACAGACTTCCCTGGGGGTCCAGTAGCTAAGACTCCATGCTCACAATGTAGGCGGCCTGGGTTCAATCCCTGGTCGGGGAACTAGATCCTACATGCTACAACTAAAACCTGGCACAGTCAAATAAATAAATATATATATATATATTTTTTTAAGTTAAATCTTACATTATATATTAGTACCAATTACATATTATACATGCATTTTAAAAATATACTTAGGAACTTCCCTGATGGTCCAGTGGTTAAAGATCTGCCTGCCAATGTAGGGGACACAGGTTTGATCCTTGGTCTGGGAAGATCCCACATGCTGAGGGTCAACTAAGCCCCAGTACTGCAAATACTGAAGCCCAAGCACCTAGATCCTGTGCTCCACAACAAAAGAAGCCACCACAATGAGAAGCCTGAGAAGTGCAACAAAGAGTAGCCCCCACTCGCCACAAACCAGAGAAAGCCTGCATGTGGCAACGAAGACCCAGCACAGTCAAAAATAAATGAACAAGACATGAAACGTTATAAAAATACCTGGGGAATAATGAATCAATATTAGAAAAACTAAGATCATGACATCTGTGGTCCCATCACTTCATGGCAAATAGAAGGGGAAAGAGTAGAAGCAGTGACAGATTTTATTTCCTTGGGCTCCAAAATCATTGTGGACTGTGACTGTAGCCATGAAACTAAAAGATGCTTACTCCTTGGAAGAAAAGCTATGACAAGCCTAGACAGTGTATTAAAAAGCAGAGACATCATTTGCTGACAAAAGCCTGTATAGCGAAAGCTATGGTTTTTCCAGTAGTCATGTATGGATATGAGAGTTGGACCATAAAGAAGGATGAGCGCCAAAGAATTGATGCTTTCAAATTGTGGTGCTGGAGAAGACTCTTGAGAGTCCCTTAGACTGCAAGGAGATTATACCAGTCAATCCTAAAGAAAATCAACCCTTAATATTCATTGAGTTTATTTGTTTTTCATAAGTTATTGATGAAATTCACATAATATAACATTCACTTTTTTTAAGTGTATAATTCAAAATATAACTAGTGTATTTCACTAGGCTGTGCAGCCCTCACCATCCAAACCTCGCTATCCAATTCCAGGACATTCCATCACCCCAATAGAAGCCCACTCCCATCCACATCACCTCCCATCTTCTCCCCCACCCCATGACAACCAGGAACCCAGTCTCTGTGTCTGTGGATCTGCCTGTTCTGGACATTTCCCATCAGTGGAATCACACCCTGTATGTCCTGCCTGCTTCTTTCACTGAGCATCATGTTTTCAGGGTCTGTCCGTGTGATAGCATGTGTCAGGGCTTTTCCTCTTCTCAGGGCTGAGTGATGCTCCTGTGATGTGTAACCATCATCTGTGGATGGTCATCTGGGTTGGTTCCACCCTGGCTGTTGTGAAGCCGGTTGCTATGGACATTCATGTACAAGTTCTACTTGAACATTGATATTTAGTACCATGATTTTACCAGGAGGTGTATTGGGGCTTCATAATGGGTCCTCTTTACAGAGGGGCAAACTGAAACCCAGAGAGAAACGTGTGTCTCAGGAGCCCAGAACAGTCCAGGGGCCCCACCTGTTCATTGTTCAGATGGGGAAACTGAGGCCCTGGGGATTGGGGTCCCAGAGCAGAGGGTCCCAGCTTGGAGCCCCAGACACTGACACCCTCGAGGATGGAGTGTTTTCCTTTCTTAAAGAGAGAAGAGCAAAAAGAGGCAGAAACTCTGAGGATGAGCCTCTCTCCCTCACCCTCCCTGGATCCCAGGTGTGTCGCTCAGGTCTGCTTGGCCCCCTCCCAGCTCCAGTTCCCAAGACCGTTGTCTGTTGCGCCAGCCACAGTTGGAGTAGGAAGGGGACAAAGCCGCAGCTTCTAGCCCTGCTTCCTCTCCACCCATGGGCCTGACCCCCAGAGGCCCCAGAGAGTTCCTCCAAGTTACGGCCCCCAGTGCCCCCAGCTCCCCACCCAGGCCCACACTGTCCCATCTTCCAGACCAGCCTCTGCCTTCAGGAAGCCCCCGAGTCCTGCGCTCACCTGCCGGCCCCCATCCCCGGCCTGGAGCAGAGAGGCGGACCCCAGGCCATCCTCCTGTTGTGACCGATGCCGTGAATGCCCCCTGACTCTGAGAGGCTCTTTGGTGGGTGAGAGCTCCCTGCCAGGACCTCCTGGGCCATTCTCTAGCAAAGTTATGTGTGTGTGTTTCTTTTTCTTTCTTTGGTTAAAGATTTATTGAAATGTACTTCACATACCATACATATAATTCACCCACTTAACAATTCAGTGGCATTTAGTACAGTGACTGGATTGTGCAACCACCACCTCTAATTCCAGAATATTCCATCACCCCAAAAGAAGCCCCATCACCATCAGCAGTCACCCTTCTTCTCCCCAAGCCCCTGACAACCAGGAACCCACTCTCTGTGTCTGTGGATCGGCCTGTTCTGGACGTTTCCCATCAGTGGACTCACACCCTGTGTGTCTTTCTGTGTCTGCTCCTCTCACTGAGCATCGTGTTCTCAGGGACTGTCCACGTGGTAGCAAGTTTCTCCTTTTCAGGACTGAGTGATGCTCTGTGTGTGTGTCCTATTTCATCAGCTGACAGTTCATGGAACTCTCTTCTGTATCCGGTGAATCAACCCCTGACATGGGGATGTTCTCATCACCCCCATCACTAACAGATGGGGAAACTGAGGCTCAGAGAAGTGGTGTGCCCAGCCCAGATTCACAAAGCACAGCAGAATGTGAACCCAGGTGAGGGACTATGGAGCCTGGTGTGACAGGCTGGCACCTCTGCTCACCGTGTGCCCAGCACCCTCCTATGCTCTCATTTATGCCCCCTCCCACTGTCAGCCCTGGGGAGGGACTATGACTACCATCACCCCACTACTGTTCAGTTACCAAGTTGTGTCCGACTCTTTGCAACCCTGTGGACTGCAGCACACCAGGCTTCCCTGTCTCACATCATCTCCCGGAGTATGCCCAAGTTCATGTCCACTGAATTGGTGATGACATTCAACCATCTCATTCTCTGTTGCCCTCTTCTCCTCCTGCCCTCAATCTTTCCCTGCATCAGGAAAAGTTGGTTTCCCGATGAGTTGGTTCATCACATCAGGTGACCAAAGTATTGGAGTTTCAGCATCAGCATCAGTCCTTCCAATGAATATTCAGGGTTGATTTCCTCTAGGATTGACTGGTTTGATCTCCCTGCAGTCTAAGAGACTCTCAAGAGTCTGCTCCAGGACCACAGTCCGAAAGCATAAGCATAACTCAATGAAGCTATGAGCCATGCAATGTAGGGCCACCCCAAGACTGAGGGGTCATAGTGGAGAGTTCTGAAAAAATCTGATCCACCAGAGGAGGGAATGTCAAACCACTCCAGTATACTTGCCGTGAGAGCCCCACCTCACCATACAGGTGGGGGAACCGAGGCACTGAGCAACCAGCCTGCTGGACCAGAAGGAGCTAGTCTGCAAAGATGCTCTTGTTGAAAGAGAAAATCCTGTTCTGAAAGCAGAGAGCATAGCAGCCCCGGGGTTCTGTGGGGACACGTCAGAGCCACACCCAGAGCTGTGGCAGACGCCCTGCAGGAGGACCTGGGGACCTTTCCCAAGTGACTGGGCTGATGCATGAATTAAAAATGTGTCAGCAATACAGATGGCCAACAGGCACACAAAAAGCTGCTCTACATTGCTAATTCATAGAGAAATGCAAATCAAAACTACAATGAGGTATTACCTCACATCAGTCAGAATGGCCACCATTAAAGTCTTCAAGGGACTTCTCTGACAGTCCAGTAGTTATGAATCTGCCTGCCAAGTCAATTTTGAAAAAGAAAAACAGAGCTGGAGGAGTCAGGCTCCCTCACTTCAGACTATACTACAAAGCTATAGTCATCAAAACAGTATGGTACTGGCACAACAGTAGAAACATAGGTCAGGAGAGAACAGGAGAGAAAACCCAGGAATAAACTCATGCACCTATGCCAATTAATCTATGGCAAAACAGGCAAGACTATACAATGCTGAAAAGACAGTCTCTTCAACAAATGGTCCTGGGAAAACTGGACAGCCACATGCAAAAAGGAAGTCAGATCATTCTTTACATCTATACCCAAAAATAAGCTCAAAATGGATTAAAGACCTAAATGTGAGACCAGATACTATAAAACTCCTAGAGGAAAACATAGGCAGAAAATCCTCTGACATAAATTACAGCAGCATCTTTTTTGATCCATCTCCTGGAAAAATGGAAATAAAAACAAATAGATGGGACCTACTTAAGCTCAAAAGTTTTTGCATAGCAAAGGAAACAAAAAACAAAATGAAAAGACAACCCACAGATTGGGATAAAATATTTGTAAAAGTGTGACTAATAAGGGATTAGCCTCCAAAATATATAAGCAGTTTATGATGCTTAACAGCATCAAAACAAACAGCCCACACAAAAAATGGGCAGAGGACCTGAATAGACATTTCTCCAAAGAGGACATAAAGATGGCCAACAGGCAGGTAAAAAGATGTTCAACATTGCTAATTATTAGAGAAACGCAAATCAAAACACCAGTCAGAATGGCCGGCATCAAAAAAACTACAGGGACTTCCCTGGTAGTCCAATGGCTAAGACTTCACGTTCCCAATGCAGGGGGCCTGGGTTCAATCCCCGGTCAGGGAACTAGATCCCACATGCTACAACTAATGATTCCACATGCTGCAACTAAGACCTGGTGCAGCCAAATAAATAAATAAATGTATTTTTGAATTCATAACAAATGCTGGAGAGGGTATAGAGAAAAGGTACACTGTATATACAGTGTACATACCTGCACTGCTGGTAGGAATGTAAACTGGTACAACCACTATGGAGAACAGTATGGAGGTTCCTTAAAAACTAAAAATAGAGCTACCATATGACCCTGAAATCCTACTCCTGGGCATATGTCTGGAGAAAAACATTATCTGAAAGGATACCTGCACCCCTATGTTCATAGAAGCACTGTTTAAAATAGCCAAGACACAGAAGCAACTTAAATGTCCAACAACAGAGGAAAGGATAAAGAAAATGTGGTGTATATATATATATAACATATGTGTATATATATATAATAGAATATTACTCAGCCATTTAAAAGAATGAAATAATGCCATTCACAGCAACATGGATGAACCTAGAGAGTGTCACACTGAGCGAAGTGAAGTCCAACATAGAAGGAGAGACACGGTATGACAGTCCTTACATGTGGAATCTGCAAAGCAACGATACAAACCACTTACTTACAAAACATAAAAAGACTCACAGACTTAGAAAAGGAAATTATGGTTGCGAGGGCAGGGGGAGGATAGTTAAGGGGTTTAGGAAGGTCATGTACACACTGCTGTATTCAAAATGGAAAACCAACAAGGACCTATTTTATAGCACATGGAACTTTACTCAATGTTATGTGCCAGCCTGGATGGGAGGAGGGTTTGGAGGAGAATGGATACATGCATATGTATGACTGGGGCCTTTAGCTGTTCACCTGAAACTACTACAACATTGTTAATTAGCTATGCTGCTGCTAAGTCGCCACAGTCGTGTCCGACTCTGTGCGACCCCATAGACGGCAGCCCACCAGGCTCCCACGTCCCTGGGATTCTCCAGGCAAGAACACTGGAGTGGGTTGCCATTTCCTTCTCCAATGCATGAAAGTGAAAAGTGAAAGTGAAGTCGCTCAGTCGTGTCCGACTCTTAGCGACCCCATGGACTGCAGCCTACCAGGCTCCTCCGTCCATGGGATTCTCCAGGCAAGAGTACTGGAGTGGGCTGCCATTGTACCCAGATACAAAACAAAAAGTTAAAAGTTCAGGGAAAAAAATTCATGGTGCATCCATACTAAAGCAGTTTATGTAGGCATTAAAAAAATAAAATGTCTCAAAAAAAAAAAAAGAATCTGCCTGCCAATGCAGGGCTCACAGTTTCAATCTCTGATCCACTGCCGAGGGACAACTGAGCCCTGCTCCACAACTACTGAGCCCAGATGCCTAGAGCCCATGTTCCACAAGAGAAGCCACTGCAAACAGAAGCCTGTGCACCACAACTAGAGTAGCCCCCTCTTGTCTCAACTAGAGAAAAGCCTGTGCACAGCAATAAAGACTCAGCACAGCCAAAAATAATTAACTTTAAAAAAGTCTACAAATGGGTCTGCCCTAGTGATCCAGTGGTTAAGAATTCGCCTTGCAATGCAAAGGACATGGGTTCAATCCCTGGTCAGGGAACTAAGATCCCACATGCCTTGGAGCAATTAATGCCACACACTGCAACTACTGAGGCCCCACTCCACAACTAGAGAGTCTGTGTGCAGTAATGAAAGATACCACATGATGCCACTAAGACCTGACACAGCCAAATAATTTTTTTTTTTAAGTCTACAAACAGCAAATGAGGGAGAGAGTGTAGAGAAAAGGGAACCCTTCTACACCGTTGGTGGGAATGTAAATTGGAACAGTCACTGTGGAGAACAGGATGGAGGTTCCTTGAAAAGCTAAAATTAGAGCTACCATATGATCCTGCAATCCCATTCCCGGGCACACACCCAGACAAAATTAGAATTCCAAAAGATATATGCGGCCCTATGTTCACAGCAGTTCCATTTGCAATAGCCAAGACATGGAAGTAACCTAAACATCCACTGAGAACAGAATGAAGCTGTGGCATGTGCATACAATGGAATACTACTCAGCCATAAAAAAGAATGGAATGTGCCATCTGCAGCAACATGGACGGACTAGAGACTCTCAGACCGAATGAAGTGAGTCAGAAAAAGAAAGACAAGTACCACACGATATCACTTGTATGTGGAATCTAAAATATGACACAAATGAACATATCTACAAAACAGACATAAAGAACAGACTTGTGATTGCCAAGGGGATAGGAGGGTGGGGAAAGGCTGTACTGGGAGTCTGGGATTAGCAGATGCAAACTAGTATAAGTAGGAGGGATAAACAACAAGATCTTACTGTAGAGCGCAGGGAATTATATTCAATATCCTATGATAAACTATGATGGAAAAGGATATATATACATATATGTATAACTTAGTCACTTTGCTGTACAGAAGAAATTAACACAATGTTGTAAATCAACCATACTCAATAAAATTTGGAAAATAAAAGTACGTTGGCAGAGATGGGGCGGCCGATGCAGGGGACCTCAGCGGGCAAAAGGCAGAACAGGCTGTTTCTGCCTCGGACGATCCTCCCAGACACTATATCTTTCCAAAGGGGGAAGTGTGACTTGGCAGGAGGGACCTGGAGTCTGTGGGACCTCCGCCCAGGACGCAGATCCCGACTCCTTGTGGGGGCCCCACATAAGCTCCAAATGCCCACCAGTACACAATAGGAGGGACAGGAAAGGCTGAGCAGCTGCCCCAGAGCCGAGGAGACACAGGAGGGCTCCTGAACCAGAGACGGGTGATTGTGACATCCAGGCAACCTGTGGAAGAGATAACATTTGTGCAAGACCAGGGTCCCAGGGATGCCGTGGCAGCAAGTCTGGGAATTTTGCAGGCTTCTGTAAGCGTGAAATGGTTTCAACATAAAAAACCTGAAAAGTGTGTTTTTGCCCCCCAATTTCATGAGCTCTTCTACCTATGCTTCTGTAGGTTTGAGCCAGTTATAAATAAAAACACAAATAAATAAATGTCTCTTGGGCACCCAAGTCTCCCCCACCCTCCCACCCTCGATACAGAGCAGCATCTCTGGCCTCAGCCACTCCATGCCAGGTGCCCCCACCCCAGTCATGATGACCACAGGTGTCCCTGGGGGAAGACCACCCCAGGCCAGAACTCTGCTATGGAATGAAGCATGAATCCCTCAGACAAAGTCAGGGCAGAGAGATGACCCTGTGGGTGTGAGAAGGTGAAGGGTGCTGAGACCCGCCCCCCATTCCCTTTTATGTCCCACAGAAGGGGCTTCACCCTAAGCCCTGCACACACCAGCCACGTCCCACCTTGCTGGGGCTACGGGGACCCTGTAGGAGGGGGGCAATGTCCCCTTGGAAATGTGGAAGGCTGGAGGGCTGTGGCCACATTGCCCCCTGGCCCAGAGGACCTCAGCAGGGGGTGGGTGCTAGCCAGCTTCCCACACCTCTTGGAGGTGGGGCGGGACCCTGAGCCTGAGCTTGAAGCCCCTGCAGCCTTCTTGGGGTGTAGCTTTAAACCCCAAGCTTCCTGAGGCCCTGGAGTTGTAAGGAGGAAGTGGGGACGCCCAACTCAGGCGTGGGGCAACCCCAACGGCCTGCTGAATGAGACTATAAGAGGGGGTGGGCGGGTGGGCAAGGGGCACCGCTGGACCATGCCTGGAAGCTGCAGACGCCCTAGCCCCTCCCTGGCCCCAGTGCTGCTGGCCGTGCTGCTGGGTGGTGAGTGGGGTCCATGTCTGCCCAACTGTCCACCTGTCCCACACCCTCACCGCCCAGGTGGGGAGAGTGAGGCAGGCTTAGGCTCAGGATGGGGGCCTCAAGGGGAAGGTAGGAGGAAAGGAGGGGGAGGGTCTGTTTCCCCATCTGTGAAGTGGGCAAAACCTAGTACCTCCTGCCCAGGCAGGTGTCCTGGGGACACAGTGTAACCGGAATCCCCACACAGTGCCTGGCACACAGCAAGCGCTTAATACATGTGTGAAGGCACACCAATGAACATGTGACCGGATGAATGAGGCAGGTGTCATAGGAGGCCCCGGGTGAGGGGCCTCCACTCTCACCCCAAGGAGGCTGACTCATGCCTCAGCTTGTCCATCTCCTGGCCCCCAGGGCTGGGCACCGGGCCTCCCAGAGCCTCCAGGAGTAATGATGATGACCTCGGGGCTCTCCACCCAGCACTAACAGTCCCAGGCCAGGTCCCTTTCCCCCATCAGACCCCAGTCGGTGTTGCCATGGGACCCCCAATTTGCAGATAGGGAAACGCAGGCTCCGTGGGATTCCGGGCCAGGCAGCGACTCTGCCTCCTCCCCTGTCCCCTGTCTGGGTTCCCTGGAGGTGGGGAGGGGGCGTCAGAAGAGGCGACTGCCCCTGACCCCCGCGTCCCCAGGAGCAGCCCGGGCCGTGGAGATCGTGGGCGGGAGGGAAGCCCAGCCCCACTCGCGCCCCTACGTGGCGTCGCTGCAGCTGGCTTCCGGCAGCCACTTCTGCGGGGGGACCCTGGTGCACCCGAGCTTCGTGCTGACCGCCGCTCACTGCCTGAACAACTTGTGAGTGCGCCGGCGAGTGATGGGCCGGGGTCTGAGGGGGAGGACGGACCTGCTGTGGGGTCCAGGGTCCGGGGGGCGGAGGGCGGGCCTGCCCGAGGGTCCGAGTCGGGGTTGAGGCCCTGCTTGAGCTTCTCCTGGCCTCACCCTTCCATCCGTCCACCTGCCCAACCCTGTCATCCCGGACTAGGCGGGCACCTGCCCTGCCCGCTCCCCGCCCCGCCCGACGTGGCCCCCTGATGCCCCAGGAGGATGAGCTCAAGCCAGGGGCCCAACCCTCGGGGGCAAGATGCAGACGGGGTGGCGGGTCTCTTGGGGCAGCGGTGGGGAGTTCCCGAGGGGCTGCACCTTGGCCTCAGGACGGGAGTAGGGAGCACGGATAGGCTTAGCACGAACGCCCCGACCGTCAGGAACCCGCAGCGCGTGCGCGTGGTGCTGGGGGCCCACCGCCTGCAGACCCCCGAGCCCACCCAGCAGAGGCTCGGCATCAGTCGCCTGTTTGAGAACAACTACAACCCGCAGGAGAAGCTGAATGACGTGCTCCTGCTGCAGGTAGGTGGGCGGTGCCTGCGCTGTGCTCCACCCTCCAGTGCCTCTCGCTGCCAGCCGGAGGCCGAGCCAGGCACCAACTTCGGAGTATGCGGGGACCCCCCATCCCATCCCCACCCCCCTCATGGACTTTGCCCAGCGGTGTCCCCTACCCCCTCCCTGCACTGTTCCCAGATACCCTCACCTTTGGCTTCCCAGATAGCTCAGTGGATAAAGAATCACCCACCTGCAATGCAGGAGATGCAAGAAATGAGAGTTCAGTCCCTGGGTCTGGAAGATCCCCTGGAGGAGGGCATGGCAACCCACTCCAGTACTCTTGCCTGGAGAATCCCATGGATGGAGAAGCCTGGCGGGCTACAGTCCATGGGGTCACAAAGAGTTGGCATGACTGAAGCGACTGGACACCCACAGCTTTGGCACCAGCCTCCCCTCCTCAGGGAGGCCTCCCCTAGTCTGTCCCTGTGTCACCTGAGTGATGCCCCCCCACTCACTGTTCAGGATGAGGCTCTACTTCCCTTGACTGTGCCACTTGCCCTCCTCTTCTCAGCCCTTCCTGGCCCAAAGATCAGCTCCCAGAGCAGAGACGTAGTGTCCCTAGGTCTTAGCCAGGATCAAGCATACAGTTGGGTGACTTCCCTGGTGGTCGAGTGGCAAGACTCTGTGCTCCCAATGCAGGGGCCCTGGGTTCGATCCCTGGTCAGGGAACTAGATCCCATATGCCCTAACAAACAGTTCGCATGCTGCAACTAAGAAGACCCAACACAGTCAAATAAATAGTTAAAAAAAAAAGCATACAGTTGGTGCTCAATAAGTGCTTTGTATGTGAATGAACACCACAGTGACCAGTGCTACAAACAGGTGGCTCACGGCCTCAAGGAAGGTTAAACTGAGCCCTTGTGAGTTTGGAGGGTGATCAGGACAGCCTCCCTTGAGGAGGTGACCCTTGAGCCAGGCAGAGGGAACAGCATGTGCGAAAGCCAGGAGGAGGCACTTTGGGATAATGGTCTGTGGGTGGATGTGGGTCTGGAGGCAGGAGCTCACTGCCTCCCCACCCCCGCCCTCTGCCGTAGTTGGACCAGCCGGCCACCCTCAACACCCATGTAGCTGTGGCTCAGCTCCCCCAGCAGGCCCAGCCACTGCCCCATGGCACCCAGTGCCTGGCTATGGGCTGGGGCCGCCTGGGCACCCTCGAGCCGCTGCCCCAGGTCCTACAGGAGCTCAATGTCACCGTGGTCACCTTCCTGTGCCGGCCACAGAACGTGTGCACCTACGTGCCCCGACGCAGCGCTGGCATCTGCTTTGTAAGTATCGGCGGCTCTGGCGCAGGGACCGCAGGAACCGCCCCAGGAGGGAGGGTGGGAAGCGGGGACCCAGCTCTGCCTTCTCCTTCCTGAGCAGCTGCTGCACCTCCACCTCCCCATCTGGAAGGTGGGCACACAAAGGTGATGTGGCCTTTGTGGGTCTGGGGGCTCATCCATCCGGAAGCCCCTCGAGTGGGTGACCAACTCCCACTCTGTGGCCACACCCATCTCCCTGTCTCACTGGAGTGCCTTCAGTGAGAAGGGGGAGCATTTCACCCCTGCTCGGCCCCTTCCCCAGGCAGCCTCGTCTGGCTGCTGGCCTGGCCTGAGGGATGGAACAATCTGCCCCTCCACAGGGGGACTCCGGGGGCCCCTTAATCTGTAATGGGGTACTCCATGGCGTGGACTCCTTCGTGATCCGGGGATGTGCCACTGGCCAGTACCCCGACTTCTTTGCTCGCGTCTCCCTCTATGTGGACTGGATCAACTCCGTGCTGAGCAGCGTGGGGGGCAAGGACAGCCCCTGAGGCCCCCAGAACCCCTGCAGGCGCTGTGGACAGAGGCCTGTTTCTGTGTCTGTGCCCCCTCTCCCCCTCCCTGGCAGCCCCACCTGTGCCGTCAATAAAAGCTGAACCACCTCCCTGGCTCCTGTGTGTCCTTCCCAAGGGCGATGTCGGGGAGAGTGGGTCAGGTTCCTCAGTGTCTGGGTCCTGAAACCCCAAACTCGAGGTGGGGGTGAGAACAAAGGCCTGGAGGTCAGATGAGGGCCCAGGTCACCATGGATCCCACTCCCCAGATGCCCACAACCCTGCCTGTGTGACCCTGGGCAAGTGGCTGCCCCTCTCTGTGCCTCTGTTTCCTCATCTGGAAAATGGAGTCACCCCACACATTTCCAAGTGTCCAAGGAGCCCCACTCTGGCTCTGGGGGCTGGGGGTGTCCTGTCCAGTTCTGTGTGTATTAGTTAGTTGCTCAATCATGTCCGACTCTTTGTGAGTCCATGGACTGCAGTCTGCCAGGCTCCTCTGCCCACGAAATTCTCCAGGCAGGAATTCTGGAGTACGTAGCCATTCCCTTCTCCAGGGGATTCTCCTGACCCAGGGATCAAGCCCGGGACTCCTGCATTGCAGGCAGATTCTTTACTGTCTGAGCCACCAGGGAAGCCCTTTCATCAACATGGCCTCTTGACTAAGCCATCACAACCTGGGATACCCAGGGCCTGTGGGGCTCCTGAACAAGTCAGGGGCCAGTACAGGGCTATCAGGAAGGCTTCCTGGAGGAGGTGGCAATGCCTGAGCTGACTCCCAGTGGAGGAATAGGAACAAAAGAAGGGTTGTGCAGACAAGGCACAGACCCGGCAAGGGCCCTACATCAGAAGTAGCTTGGGGATGTGGGGAACAGCAAGGCCAGCTGAGTTGGGGAGGGAGAGCAGGTCAGGGAAGGGCAGGGCTGGAGCACACACGGCCACCAGATGACCTGGGGTCTAGAGGAGGAGCCTGAGGCAAGGCAGAGGTAGGGGTCACGGGCCAGCCATGGAGAGGGCAGGTGGCCATGGCAATGCAGCAACGGAGGCTCAGAGAGAGGAGCCAACCTGCTCTGGGCACACACCAGTGTTGGAAGGCAGCTCTTTGGTTATTGATTTACTCTGCTGCCACCTGGTGGAGGCACACAAATTCAAGCTGGAGCCAGAATCCCCTCAGGCCAGCTGCCTTTTTAACTGTTTCACAACTCAGCTGACCACCCCAGTGGAGGAGCTGAAGCTGGTTTGTAGCAGCAGCAGGAGCGAGCCTGCGCTGAGACCTGGGGCAAGGCCGGAATTCTGGGAAACCCCCGCTGATAAACGTCAGGGGAGGGCCGGGAATTCCCCCCCACAGCTCCCACAGGCTCACCGCAGGGAAGTGGTTTCTATAAAAAGCCCAGAGGGACCTCTCCCGCCACACTGGGGACAAATGAGGTTTGCTGGAGGGCATGTTGGACTGAGCCCATTGATGGGAACCGAAAGACCCAGAAAAAAACAGCCCCGGGTGTTTTCTATTTTCTATGAGCTCCAGCACATGAGTGTGCGTGTGGTGTGTGTGTGTGTGTGTGTGTGTATGTTTGATGAGTCAGAGGAAAGTTCTGCACAAAAAGGATTAGCTCCAAGGAGGGGAGGAGAGAACACAGGCCTGGGAGCTGGGGCTGACTTCTGGAGGTTGACAAGGCTGTTGACATTCAGGGGAGGACCAAGCCACAGGAATTATAAACAGGATGCCGCGGAGAAGCGACCCAGGGAGGGGGCTGGCCGGGAGAGCAGGGCGGCCCCCAACAACACAGGATCCCCTGGCCTCCAGAGCAGCATTGTCCTGTGAGATGCTCCACGTGGCATCACTACTCTGATGGGAACCAGAACACCCCCAAGAGAATCATCACCATACCCTCTGGGAGAGGGTTAATGGTTAACAAACCCTCAAGGACAGCACTTTCTTATCTAAGAACTTCACACAAGTTCATTCATTTAATCCGTGGGACAATCTCGTGAGATGGGAACCTACAGCTTCCATTTTACAGATGAGGAAACTGAGGCTTGGAGAGGGCCTGAAGTCACAGAGGGCAAGTCCCCTGGAGTCCACAAGTTTAGCCATCGTGACCTGCGAGGATGTAGCATGCAGGTGGTCCTCAAAAGATCTAACTTTGTTTAAGCCTCCTCCATTCTCCCCACCCCCTCTGGAAACTGGGTTATGTATACAGCAGGTGCTTACCAAGTGCTCTATGGTAGCTTTAACTCAACAAAGTGGGGAGCCTGCCAAGAGGGGAGAGGTGGGGGTTGACTTGCTTATGGCCACACACCAGGGGTGGGGGGATCCAGGGACAAACTGGATTCCCACCTTAGCTGGGCTCTGGGTGTCCCTGGGTGCCCCCGCCCACCTCTTCCTCAGATGGATCCGTTGGTTCCCGCCCCAAGGCTTGCTCCAAGCCAGGAGAACGTTGCTTCTTGCGACAGCCTTGGCTACGGCCGTTGCAGCTGGAGCAGCTGGGGTTGGGAGGTGGGTGGGGGGAGGGGGACGGGTGCCGTGGGGCTGGGGATTGGCCCTGGGGGACCCCATCTCCCTTGTCCAGCTTGAGCTCTTCCAAGGTCCATACCAAAGCTCTCAAACTTGGATGGAGATCCATGGTCCAACCTCCAGGCCCAGGAGGGAATTCTCTCCCCTGGCTCCGGCTGGAAGGGGTTTCAGAGTTCAGAGGGGCAATGGTGGGATGGGTTGGGAGGGGTTCCTTCCCAGAACCTCGGAGGGCCCCCAGAGATTGACCGAATCCCAGGTAGAAGTGAGTTCCCTGTTAGGAGCAGCAACCAAAGACCAGAGGTTGGAAATCCAGGCTCCCAGAGGGACATCCAAAGCCGAGGAAGTCAGCAAGCCCCCCTATAGCTGTGAATTTTGGGTTCAAAGCCCAGCTCCCCCAACCATGTCACTGGGCAGGTGGCTGATGTGGAGACCCCGCTATGCCTGCAAAATATTAGGACAGAGCTGGGTGCACATGATTGCTGTTATCAGAGAGCCCTGGTGAAACTGAGGCACGTGGCATCCCAAACAATTCCTTTGGGCCAGAGTGACCAGTATTCTTGCCTGGAGAATCCCATGGACAGAGAGGAGCCTGGCAGGCTACAGTCCATGGGGTTGCTAAGAGTCGGACACAACTGAGCGACCTAGCACGCATGCGTGCATGACCACATTTAGCAAAAATACAGGACGCCCTGCTAACTTTGAATGTCAGATAAACTAACTTTGAACATAACTACATGTAGGAAATATTGGCTTCCCTAGTGGCTCAGGTGGTAAAGAATTTGCCTGCAGTGCAGGAGACCTGGGTTCGATCCCTGACTCAGGAAGATCCCCTGGAGAAGGAAATGGCAACCCACTCCAGGATTATTGCCTGGAAAATTCCAAGGACAGAGGAGCCTGGGGGGGTACAGTCCATGGGATTGCAAAGAGTCGGACACAACTGTGCGACTAACTTTCACTTCACTTACATAGGACACCCTACTAACCTTCAATGTTGGATAAACTTTGTTCATAACTACATCCCATGCTCATATGTGGGATACACTTATGTTAAAAAGATGTCTATCTGACATTAGGGTTTAATCATGCACCCTGAGTTTGAACTGGTGACCCTCCTGGAGCCTCCTGGTCACTTGCACAGGTCCTTCCCCAACTGTTCTTCCCATCACCCAGTCAGCCGTCCCCCAGTCCCCGGGATGGGGAGAGGAAGTAGGGGCACCTGACCCCACCGTTAACAACTGCAACTGCCTCCGGGAGTGGGGACTATAAGAGGGACAGGTGGGCACAGAGGGCAGAAACCCTGGAGCCCCCAACCGACCATGACCCAAAGCTGCAGACACTTCAGCCCCGCCCTGGCCCCCATTCTGCTGGCCCTGCTGCTGGGTGGTGAGTGGGGCCGAGTCTGTCCCTGGTCTTCTGCTTCCCCCTCTCCACTCACCCTGGACCCTGCCGGCCCCCTCCTCCTCATGGGATGAGGAGGAGACTGAGGTTCTGAGTTGTGAGGGTGACGGGGGGGGGGGGTTCACCCCGCACCCTGTGGGGACTTCAGGTCTGGCTGCGACGGAGCAAGAGGACCGTACACGCCCCCTCCCCTCTCTGGGTGACAAGCAATAGAAGAGCCCAACCCTGCGGGGCCCTGGTGGGGGTTCCAGGGGTCGGGGGGTTCCTCCTCCGCTTACCGCCCCACCCCTGCCCGTGCCCCCAGGCCCCGCGCTGGCCTCGGAGATCGTGGGGGGCCGGGCGGCCCGGCCGCATGCCTGGCCCTTCATAGCTTCGCTGCAGCGGCGCGGAGGCCACTTCTGCGGCGCCACGCTCATTGCGCGCAACTTCGTACTGTCGGCAGCGCATTGTCTGAACGGCCTGTGAGTGTCTCCGCGCGCGCACACATCGGGGTCCCGGCGCGAGGGGCGTGGGGCCGGCCCAGGGTGGGGGCTTCCGGCAAAAGCGCGAGGGTTTGCAGGGTCCCCCTGCGCCCCAGCAGGGTCTCTCCGCCGCCATCACCTCCTGTCCGCCCCCGACCCCAGGAACTTTCGATCGGTGCGCGTGGTGCTGGGGGCGCATAACCTGCGGCGGCAGGAGCGAACCCGGCAGATGTTCAGAGTCCGGAGGGTCTTTGAAAACGGCTTCGACCCCTTGAGCCTGCAGAACGACGTCGTGGTTCTCCAGGTGCGCGGGGGGCGGGGCGGGCAGGGCAGGTGCAGCGCCCTGAGAGGCTTGGGGAGGGGGGGAGGGGCAGGAGACTAGGGGGTGCGGCGGGCGGGGGCAGACCTGGTGTCTCCACTAATCCCGGTGCTTCAATCACCCCGCTGTGAAATGGAGAAGTACACCCCCGCACCCCGCAGGGCTGCCAGAGATTAGATAAGACAGCCAGAAGCTCTGAGCAGCTGTCTTTGCTAGCGGTGGGCACCGACGGCCTCCCTCTTTGGGAAATGGGGCAAAATTACCTACATTCGGTGGGTGGGAGTCTGGAGGCAGAAACCTACCTTTCCCCTCTGCTTGCACAGCTATGATTATTCTCTGAGAATGTTCTAGAACAAGGGCCTTATGGTCGCTGGTGTGGCCCACGGTTTGTTCTGTTGAACACCTACTGTTTACTGCACCCAAGACAGGACACATTCAGGGACTTCCCTGGTGGTCCAGGGAAGACTCTGCACGCCCAAATTCAGGGGGCCCAGGTTCAATCCCTGGTTGGGAAACTAGATCCCGCATGCTGCAACTAAGACCCCACGCATCCAAATAAATAAATAAAATATAAAAGACACGTCCAGAGACGTGGCCTCGGCCATGGTGGTTCCTCCCACTTTACAGACGGGGAAAGTGAGGCTCGATGGGACGCATGCAGAGGGTGGGCGTCCTGCTCTTAAACACCCCGGGACAATGGTAGAGCCTCCGCGGGGGAACCTGGCCCCAGAGTCACAGCTGTGGCTCGCCGCCACTCCCCCGTGACTGCTTCGTACCCCACCACCCTCCTCTGCAGCTCAATAGGATGGCCACCCTCAATGCCAACGTGCAGGTGGCCCGGTTGCCTGCCCAGGACCAGGGCGTGGGCGAAGGTGTTCGGTGCGTGGCCATGGGCTGGGGCCGTCTGGGCACGAACCGGCCACCGCCCCAAATCCTGCAGCAGCTCAACGTGACTGTGGTGACTGGCCTCTGCCGCCCCACCAACGTGTGCACCCTGGTGCCACGCCGGCACGCTGGCATCTGCTTTGTAAGTACCCTGGGTGCCCCCAGCCCCTACCCCACCCCCTCCCAGGCTGCTGTAGCCAGACCCCTGGAATATCTTCCCCACCCTGAAGGGCAGGTAGGTGGAACTGAGAGGGCTGGGCCGGGAACCCTAGCCTCCAATTTGTCTGGCTCCACAGGGGGACTCCGGTGGGCCCCTGGTCTGCAACGGGCTGGTCCATGGGATCGATTCCTTCATCCGTGGGGGTTGCGGCTCTGGGGTCTTCCCAGACTCCTTTGCCTCTGTCGCCAAGTTTGCCAACTGGATCAACTCTATCATCCGGCGCTACAGTGACGACGATGGCCCCTCTCTCCACCCCAGGGACCCCACGGGCAGGACCCACTAGAAAGGCTGTACCTGTCACGCCCCCTCACCTGCCCTTGGCTGGGCCCTTCCCATGAAGCATCACTCAGCATCTGGCACAATAAAAACCTCTCTCTGTTTTGTAGAAGGTGTCTGCGTGTTTGTTGGTTGTACAACTGAGTCTTGAAAAGTCCTCAGGAGAAGGTCTTGGGAGTGTCACGAGTACGCTGCCACCAGGTGGTGGCTGATTCAGGGCCCTGGGGTAAGAAGTCCCGTCTCTACCTTCCACAAAAGGATCCCAGTTGCTATTTCTTGGACGGAGAAGCCTGGTAGGCTGCAGTCCACAGGGTCACTAGGAGTTGGACATGACTGACCGACTTCACTTTCACTTTTATGCACTGGAGAAGGAAATGGCAACCCACTCCAGTGTTCTTGGCTGGAGAATCCCAGGGATGCGAGAGGCGGGTGGACTGCCATCTATGGGGTCGCACAGAGTCGGACACAACTGAAGCGACTTAGCAGGAGCAGCAAACAATTAAACCAGTGCTGCAGGTGGTGATAACGCAGAGCACTACAGCAGGTGTTCACACGTGCTTACAAGCACAGACATCATTCTGAGTCTTTGCAAGTATTCACTCAGCTGGTCCTCTCTCTGCCCTTGAGGCAGGTCCCATGAGTGCCCCACTTTACAGATGAGGAAGCAGAGGGGCAAACAGCTATGAAGTCACTCTCAAGAGCCTGGGTTCGAGCCCCAGCTCTGTGACTTTGAGTAACTTGTGTGCTGCCTCTGAGCCTCTGTTTCCCTGCAGTAAAGAGTGAGGCACTGTCTAGGAAGCAGCCAGCCAGGAGTTGGGGTCCTAGGCCAGCCTCGGCTTCACTGAGTGGGGAGACAGTCCCTCCCCCTTCTCCTCAGCCTTGGTGGGGAGGTGGGGGGGGGGAGGGAGGCAAAGATGTCAGATGTCTCACAAGGAAACACTTCAGCCCAAAGGGGTCACAACAGCCCTGGGGAGGCGACCAGCCTGTACCCCTCTTTTGCTTCCCTGGGCTTGGGAAGGAACCCCCAGGGGCCCACAACACATGCGGCCTCTGCCATCATGCAGCTCACAGGCTGATGGTGGGAGAATCAATTGCCTAAGCCAGCAAATAAATTTGAGAAGTAACATCAGGCAGTGCCCCCTCCCCCACCCCTGACCCCACACCACGAGGCCAGGATAAATTCCTCTCTGCACCACACCCCCCCATCCCGCTAGTGGGGCACACCAGCCTGGCCCTACCTGAAGGTCCTGACTTTTGCTAGTCCCTCTGTCTGCTGGCTCTTCCTGAAGGTATACCTCCCAACTAGTGCCAGTGGCTCAGAAATGTGACCCACTGCCCAGCAATCGCTTTTTCCACTTAATACTATACCCTGGAAGTCTTCCCAGGTCAACAGAGCATCTGGGGACACGTGGGGTTATTCATTGAACTGACCTGTCTTGTTGGGTCATTTCCAAATTTTGTCGCAATTTCCAATACGCTTACTTACATAATCTGGACTCCACTTGCAAATGTGCTTTTGTTTCAGAGATTCTGATTTTAGTATGGAAACATGTCAGGATCTAACAAATCACATTTGCTATGTTGTTTTCTAATTTTCTTTTCACTGTGAAAAGAAGGAGAAGGGGAAAGATGGTGCACTGCTTCCACTGGGAACAGCTCACAGCTTGAGGTCCTCCCCACTCTTCTGGGAGTACCCAGCATCTCCCTCTAGTAGGTTCATGAGATATTGACCCACCATCCCCAACTTACAGAGGACCATGTAACTCAGGTTCTGCTCATCAGAACCTTTCATCCTCTGCCTGCAAAAGATGGTTTAGGGGCATGAGATCCAAGTTCGGCCAATCCGAGACAGGCTTGAGACGCTGGCTACAGTGATGGGGAATTTGTAGAGGGACTGACCCAGCTTCTGGGCTGAGTCTAGGGCCCCTGGGGCCACAACAATGAAGGAAAAAAGTCATCAAGGAGGAAAGAAGGAACCAGAGGGAGACCTGACCTTGTTAAGGTGCCTGGATCAAACTATAGCTGAAGGTGGACCCATGAACTTTGCGTGTAATTTCCTTGTTGAAAGTTCTACCCGGTTTGCCTTGGTTTTCTGTCACTTTTATCCAGTCTTTCCAGTCACCCCTACACATCACTTTTCCCATATTCTACTTGGGGTATCAAGCTCCAGAGCCACACCAGTGGGAACAAGGGTGTTGGATGACCTCTCCCCACCCCCACCGGACCTCTTCTCCAAGTTGTAGGAGGAAGAGAAAAAAGGGAGGAGCGGAAAAGGAGGAAGTGGGTTGTTTACAGACTGTGGTCTTCAGCTGCTGTTGCGAAACTTTTGGAGCTGGGTAGGCACTAGGGGGGACTGGGCTGGGGGGCTAAGGGTGGGTCCATCCCTCTGCTCAGCCTGCTGCCCATCGGAGGGGCAGCTTCCCACACCAGGGCTGGCCCTGGGTCAGGCTCACAGGGGTAGCTGGCATACCCAGCAGCCCGTCTATACTCAGTACAAAGTCCATGGGAGAGAACCGCACCCCTGGGGAGAATGGACAGGCAGCTTCCCTTTCTCCAACTGGGCCGATGCCCACCCGGCAGATAGGGCCTGTGGGAGCGCCCGCCTCCTTCCAGCCTCATAAAAGCACCCCCACGGTCCTGACTGGGTCAGTGTCAAGGCCACGGAGGCATCATGGCAGACAGATCCCTGCACCTGGTGGTTCTGATCCTCCTCGGGACAGCCCTGTGTGGTGAGTGGATGCGGGATGACCAATGGGGGCCACCAGCTTGCAGGGCAGTCATCGAGGTGGCCCCTCCATCAAACGGGACTATTCCCCAGCCCCACGTGAACAGAAGGCTCTGGAAACCAAGGAATTCTCCAAATTTTAGGGATTTGGGGGTTGTTTTTTGTTTTGGAGGTGCCAAGCAGCTTGCAGGATCTTATTCCCTGACCAGGGATTGAACCCCTGCTCTTGGCAATGAGAGTCCCAACCACTTGACTGCCAGGGGATATTCTTAAAACTTTGCATCTAGCTTTCCACACACTGGAAAACCGAGAGGCAAATGCTGGCAGGGATGTTGGGTTTGGGCAGCCCCACTTTCCTCGTGTTTAAATTGAAGCCATCAGGCCCAGTGTGTAGGCATGGGGTTTTCCCCAGGTTCCCTCACTCCCTATTGTATGTCTTCTCAGCTGTTCCTCCCTGGGGCCCCCGGAGGTTGTGATTCTGTTGGGGAGGATTGCAGGATGGAATTCCAGGTCTGAGGGGGTGTTACAGCCAATGGAGGGTGGGGTGTTGCAGTCGATGGGGGATCCCGAGGGCTGGGCTGCAGTTACCCCCGAGGTCCTCACGCTGACCTGCCTACTTCTAGCGGCACAGCCCCGTGGCCGGATCCTGCGTGGCCAGGAGGCTCCATCCCACTCCCGGCCCTACATGGCATCCGTGCAGGTGAACGGCAAGCACGTGTGCGGAGGCTTCCTGATAGCAGAGCAGTGGGTGATGAGCGCAGCGCACTGCCTGGAGGACGTGTGAGTGGCCCGGGGCAAAGAACGGGGCCAGGCGGGGCGGGGCGGAGCGAAGGGACGTGGTTCTGATGTGCGTCCACCCCACTCCCAGGGCCGATGGGAAGGTGCAGGTCCTCCTGGGCGCGCACTCCCTGTCGCAGCCGGAGCCCTCCAAGCGCCTGTACGACGTGCTCCGAGTAGTGCCCCACCCGGGCAGCCGGACAGAGACCATAGACCACGACCTACTCCTGCTGCAGGTCTGTTGGGTCTAGCCGCAGTCCCCCCGTTGCTCTGGGGCTCCGCCCCGCCCTGGCCATAACACTGGCTTCTGCCCCATCCCCCAGCTCTCTGAGAAAGCCGTGCTGGGCCCTGCCGTGCAGCTCCTGCCATGGCAGCGCGAAGACCGCGACGTGGCTGCGGGCACTCTCTGCGATGTGGCAGGCTGGGGCGTGGTCAGCCACACCGGCCGGAAACCCGACCGCCTGCAGCACCTACTCCTGCCGGTGCTCGACCGCGCCACCTGCAACCTGCGAACGTATCACGACGGCACCATCACTGAGCGAATGATGTGCGCGGAGAGCAACCGCCGGGACACCTGCAAGGTGCGCAGGCGGGGCGGGACGGAGAGGGTACCAGCCTGCTTGGGTTGGGGCCTGTAGAGGGGCGGGGCGGCGGGGCAGATCTACTGTGGGTGGGGCCAGTAGAGGGGCGGGACAGACAGGGGACCAGCCTGTTGGGGGTGGGTCCAGGAGAGGGGCGGGGCGCCCTGGGGACGGGGCAGAGAAGGGCACGTATGTTGGAGGGCGGGGCCAGCAGAAGGGCAGCGCACTCGGACAGGCCGGACGGGCACGGCTGGCCTGAGGACAAAAAAGGGTTGGGAGGAGAGGTGACAACTGGGAGAGGATGTGGATGCGTTGGGACCCGAGCTTGAAGGCTTCGAGGGGCTGCTGCGCAGAGACTGGGACGGAGGGCGGGAGTGGAGCTTGAAGTGGCGGAACCGAAAATCCGGAGGCGAGGCCTTGACGGGCGGAGGTGGGTGTACCCTGGGGAAACTGAACAGTGAGGGAATGATTGGGGCCTCAGGGCTGAGCGGAATTGCAACAGGCTGGAACTGCAGCAGGCTCTGCTGCTGCTGCTGCTAAGTCGCTTCAGTCGTGTCCGACTCTGTGCGACCCCAGAGACGGCAGCCCACGAGGCTTCCCCATCCCTGGGGTTCTCCAGGCAAGAACACTGGAGTGGGTTGCCATTTCTTTCTCCAATGCATGAAAGTGGAAAGTGAAAGTGAAGTCGCTCAGTCGTGTCCGACTCTTAGCGACCCCATGGACTGCAGCCTACCAGGCTCCTTTGTCCATGGATTTTCCAGGCAAGAGTACTGGAGTGGGGTGCCATTGCCTTCTCCGGCAGCAGGCTCTAGTGGAGCCGAACCAGGATGCGGGAGGGCGGGCCTGTACCGTACCTCACGACCCTGCTCCCCGCAGGGCGACTCCGGAGGCCCGCTGGTGTGCGGCAGCGTGGCCGAGGGCGTGGTCACCTCGGGTTCACGGATCTGCGGCAACCACAAGAAGCCCGGTATCTACACGCGCTTGGCGAGCTACGTGTCCTGGATCGACGGCGTCATGGCTGAGGGCGCAGCCGCCTGAGGAGGCCCTGAGAGGCTGCGGTCACGGGGCCCGAGCAATAAAATCATCCATTCCTGCACCCGGTCCGCCTTTATTGATTGCATGCTGCCTGCAGGAGTCGACCAAAGCGAGCAGACTGAGGGGGTGGCGGAGTTCTGGTAATGATGTACCAGAAGGCAACCGAAAGGCTGAGACGTGCCTGAAGGAAGGGCATTCAGGTTCAAGTCCGGAGGCCCCATGCCCTTCAAGCCTGGCTTCACTTTATGCCTAGGCCACACGGTGGCGCCCTTACTCTTCCCAGGAAATAGAAGTGTCCTGAGACCTAGCAAGGGGTGCGGGTTGGGGTAGTGTCCCCTTGGTTTCCACTTCTCAAGAGGAATGTGAAGGCCTACTGTGTGCAAGACCCTGCTCTGGGCTGAGATCTAGGTACACAGACAGTTTGTGTTCTTAGAACCGTGTCCCAAATGGGGAAACGCTCAGAGACGCTATGCGACTCTCCTGAGCAGCCTGGAATTCAGCCCCCAGCAAGGCACCTGGTCGCGTTCAGAGGCCGGCCTCACATGCAGTGTGACTCACTGACTGTCCAAAGCTGACTGGTGTCCCAGAGCAGCTCCACTGATTGGGGGCCCAGATGACTCACCACCTTCCTGGGTCTTGGTTTTACCCTTCTGTGCAAGATGACAGGGCAGAACCCAGGGACTGAGGCCCTGGGCCCTCTCCCACTTGGACAAGGGGCCATTGAAGCCCAGCACCTACTTGGCCCCAGATGTTAAGCCTGACCCACAAAGGGAACCTCTGACCTCCCTTTGGTCAATAAAGAGATTGAGGGTCTGAGAGATGGTCATGTGCCCGAGGAACTGGAACTGGAAACTGGCCAGGTGTTTTCCTGCTATGAAGCGTTCATTTACATGGAAGCTCTTGAGACACAGCTAAGACCCAGCCCTGCTCATAGCAACCAGGTCAAATATTCCCAGATGCATGGATGGAACTTCTGAGTGATACTGATGATGGGCTGGGGGTTCTCCTAGGTGTGCTCAGGATTTTTTTTTCATGTGGGATTTAAGAAGCTGCATGCACTTAAGTGAGAGTGGAAAGGAAAACGTAACTGCTGGTCAGTCAGCCATCACAGACTCACTCCTCCCATGGTTACTTCCTGAATTAAGCCAAGACACTGGGAAGTGACCCTGAAATGATCCAGTTGGGAGGTGGAGCAGTAGGATTACCAGATTTAGCAAACAAAAATGCAGGCTGTCCAGTTACATGAGAGTTTCAGGAAAATTTTGTTAAGTATGTCCTATGTCCCATGTAATATTGGGGACAGATTTAGACTAAAATACCATTCATTGTCCATCTGAAATTCAGACTTAACTGTTCTCCTGCATTTTATCTGGCAACACTAGTTGGGGGTACAGATGAGATAAAACAGTGAGCAACAGCCCCTGAGGTCAGTGGCTGGAGCAGAACCAGATGGAGCTGGTGGGGCAGGTGGAGGTAGAGGGGACTGTAGGCCTCCAGTGGGAGACACAGGCTCCTACCATATACCCGGGTGTGTGTGTGTGGGGGGCACGTTGCTGCAGTCATCTGTGACCCTGGACCCTGAAGGGCTTCTGCTTCCACTTCTATCTGGAGGATGGTGTCTTCAGCCTCCTCAGCCACAATGGGGTCCCATGGGCCTGGCTCTGAGGAGACTGAGGGCACAGGAGACATCCAATCAGAGGGACCGAACTGCCTCTTCCTGTCACAGGAATGCCTGCTCTTGTCCCCAGAAGGGGACCTGTGTGGACATGGGGTGGGGGAAGGATGAGGGGCAAGGAAACCTCCCCACCCACAAACCCCCTCCCAACCTGGAAGGCTTTCCAACAGGGCCCTCAGATGACCTGACATTTCTGGATAGCCAGGCATGGGCATGCCCATTGGGCTCGTCACAGCGGCTCTTGGACACTCCGGTCATCCACCACTCAGTGACAAGCTGCCCTAAACTCGGTGATGCTGAGCCATCCCATCCCCTTCATCTCACTCAGCTTGTGCGGGTCGGGGTCACACAGGCATGGGGGTGTCCCTGCTCCATCCCCTGGGTGACCAGACCCAAGGGGCCAGCCTGCAGGTGTCCAGAGGCTCTAGGAGGAGGCCCAGGAGCCAGGCCAGGTCCCACCAACCCCAGGTCAGCCGGCACCACCTCCCCTGCACAGGATGGGTCGGAGCAGGTCCAAGGGGAAGGGACCAGGACTCGTCCTCCAGGGAGCATCTGAGGATGGTGGCTGTGGTGTAAACCCCCACTATTTAACCTTACAGCAATGAAATATGAGTGCAAGAAACACGCTCACTTTTCTAAAACAAGTAGCTGCTTTAAAGACTTTAGAATGACTTCAGAAAGGTAAGTGGCTTAAAAAATACATGGTCAAATGAGGTAAAAGGCTGAGAAAATATATGCAAGAACCTGGGCCATGTGCCGCTCCGCCAGAGAGGCTGCCCATTTCAGGCCCGTTTCTCCAAGGGGCTGGGGTGCCAGCAGCAGCACAGGGTGGGGGGTACCCCACAGGTCCCTGCAGAAAGCACCACTCAGATAGCAAGACATGGACACCCCTGAGTGCTGGGGCCACAGGCAGGTGGGCCAACTGGCCCAGGTAATGGGGCCCCTGGAGCGCTGCCAGTCCCTGAAAGCCTGACACAGCAGGCAGCATGCTGACCTCCGCAGGACGCCTACCCAGCCTGCCCTCCCTCGAGCTTCCAGAAGGAAAACAAGAGAAGCAATTACTGCTTAACAGGCAAGTACTGTGTCTGGACTCTGGGGAGCCACATAATCGGTGAGAGTGGTTGCTGGTGAGGCAGGACCCCTGGGGGCCACAGCCTGAGCTCCCAAAAACCTGGTGGGGGAGGGGAGGAAGGCAGGGAGGCAGAAAGAGACAGAGATACTCCTGTGTGCAGGAACCCAGGCAGTAGGGAGCAGCCCCCACCCACATCCAGCCCACTGCTCCCCGCTGGGACGCCTGCGTCTGGTAGACAGTAGGTGCTCAATAAATGCTGGCCAAGCAGGAAAGCAACACACACAGGCACAGAATCCCATGCCTGTGGAGGGGGATGGGCTGTGGGGGGGTGGCGCCCAGGACACCAACAAGACACCTGCTGCCCAGGGGGACGTTTCTGGGGCCTGCCCATGTCAGAGACAGCAGTGACAGGTACAGGTGGGGGACCCGAGGCTGACACCCGGTTGGTGTCAGTTGACAGCGGCCACTGGACGCCTGGCAGCTTCATGTGTCATGTTCTAAAGCAGAGTCCTCAGATCCTGGACCCTCTGAACTGGGACCTAGGGGTCCTTGGGGTCCTGAGGGGCGGCACTTGCCGTGGTTCTGCCTGGGGCAGGCCCCAGCCTATCTCAGTTACCACCTCGCAGGGTGATCACGTGGCTAGGTCCTCCTCCCAGATAAATCAACAGGCTCCGAGGGAGAAAGAGGCTTGACGGCTGGGCTGAGGTGCCAACTTGAGGCTTCAGGCTGTGTCCTCACTGGCCCTGTAGGTTACAGGGGTGCTGGCGCAGCAGACAAGGCCCCCAAAGCATAGTTCCAGGGTGGTGGTGTCTAAGAACACCCAGCGAAGGTCTGGAGCACATGGCTGCTCTGTCACTGGCAAGAGGATAGCATGGCTTTCCTGTAAGTTCCTCAGGAATCCACTGACATTTTGCACAGCAGAAGAAACCATAAACAAAACGAAAGACAACCTACAGAATGGGAGAAAATATTTGGAAACGATGCAACTGACAAGGGTGCAATTTCCAAAGTATATAAACGACTCATATAGCTCAATATCAAAAACCAACCCAATCAAAAAAATTGGCAGAAGATCTATATGGACATTTCTCCAAAGAAGACATATGGGTGGCCAATAGACACATGAAAATATGCTTCACATCGCTAATTATTAAAGAAACTCAAACAAAAACTACAATGAGGATTCACCTCACACCAGTCAGAACGGCCATAGTTTAAAAGTCTGCGAATTCTGGTGAAGGCATGGAGAAAAGGAAACCTTCCTACATTGTTGGTGGGAATGTAAGTTGGTGCAGCCACTGTGGAGAACAGTACGGAGGTTCCTCAGAAAATGAGCATTCTCACTCCTGGGCAAATATCCAGGCAAAATTATAATTCAAAAAGACACATGCCCCTCAATGTTCACTGTAGCACCATTCAGGACTGTCAAGACATGGAAACAACCTAAAGGTCTATCAACAGATGAATGGATAGACACATGGCACATAGATACACAATGCAATATCGCTCAGCCACAAAAAAGAAGAGTCCCACTTTCAGCAGCAGTGGATGGGCCCAGAGATTGTCATGCTAAGTGAAGTAAGTCAGACACACACAAAAAAAGACAAATATCACTTGGTATCACTTACATGTCAATCTAAACTATGACACAAATGAACTTATTTACAAAACAGAACCCAACTCAAACAAAGAATGCCAATTTATGGTACCAAAGGGAGAGAGGGGAGGGGTAAACTGGGAGTGTGGGAAGAGCAGATACACACTGCTACTATAAAAAGGATGAACAACAAGGTCCTACTGTACAGCACAGGGAACTATATTCAATATGCTATCATAAGCCATAATGGACAAGGTATGAAAAAGAACACGTGTGTATACATATGACTCAATCACTGTGCTGTATGCCAGAAACAACACTGTAATCCTTACTATAATAACTTTAAAAAAATTATTCAACTAAGAATTAAAGGCCATAACAAGTGAAAAAAAGAGAGAAGAAAAGAAAGAAAAAGAATGCACTTACAAGCCGGGATGTAGTCAGGGGTAGCTGAGGGGCATGCGCCACCAGAGCCCCCCACACAGGCAGTTCTTAATCCAGCGCTGCTCCCACTGTTTGACGGCGGTGGTCTTGTTGGGCGACTTGAGCATGGTGACGCAGCCGCACCTGCAGATAGAGCAAGCAGGTGGGTGGGGTGCCAGGCAGGCCGGCTGTAGCCACAGGGCCTGGCACATGCTACTCCACCTCAGGATCGTGTTCCCTGCACCCCTACACCCCACACAGTGAGCTAATTCCTCTATAGCCTTCTGTCCCCACTCAATACCACCCCTCACTTCCCTGAGTGGACAGAGGCTGGGCCAAGCCTAGTGGTGTGACCCTGGGGTCGTCTGGCAGCAAGCGAGGCCCCATGTGCACGAGCAGCGCGGAGGCGGCCACTCCTCCATCTCTGCCCTTGTCAGACCACTGGGAGCCCCAAGAAGGCAGGCTTGGGCCAGCCGCTCGCTGCTACCCCCCACCTCGGCCTCACCCTTTATCAAGACCGCCAGGGATACCCACTCAGGAGCCCCAGACAGACACAATCCTGGGACCCTGGCCCGTCGGCTGCGAAGCTGCCAGTGGCGGAGTGGAATGGCATCTCCTGCAGCCACTCACCTGGTACACGCCTTGCAGGCCTCCGTGGGGTAGGCGCCCAGGTGCAGCCTCCGCAGGTGGTCCATCTTGGGCTGGCCCGGCGCCCTGATGGAGAGGAGCAGGGGAAGGCTCGGGGGTGTGCACGTGCATGGGCGCACACATGCATGCACACACGCAGACACAAGCACATGCGCACATACAGACGTACGGGTCAATCTCCTAGAGGCAAAGCGTGTGTAAGAACACGGAGAATCCAGGAGCCAGACTCCTACACACCCTCTGCCCACAGGCCCCTGCTGAGGGTGACGCCTGGAGCAGAGTGGAGCGAGCCCATCAGGATTTCTGAGGCTGGGGCACTCGTATCACACAAGTTTGAAAACTTCCTAGAGTGTGAAAGCCCTTTGGCGACCAGCCGCCTCTCTGTGTAAAGTGTTTCCTGAAACTCGAGCACAAACCACAAGTGTGTGATTCATCAAGCCGTTCCTCCCACGGCTTTAGAGATGAGAAAGAAAATCCGGAAGTGGAGGAGGAAGGCCCAGAGTCTTCCCGGAGGGGAAGGGGGCTGTGGGGACGCTAAGGCCCCTCCCCAGTAAAGGACCACTTGAGAATCCATCCCATGACACCCTGAATGGGAGGTGGCCTGTGGAGTCCTAGGTTCGCCTTCTGGCCTGGTGTCTATCTCTGGACTGTCCCTCGGAGATTGAGATTACCTGCCTGTAAAGTGGGGACAAACCCCCACCCAGGGTGCTGCTCCCTCAGCAGGCCTGGGCTTTCTGGACTCCGTACATCCAAAGAATGGCCCCCGAGGTCACTCCCAGCAAGGTCTGCCTAAGAGTGTTCTGCTTCCTGGCACCTTGGGACCTGCCAGGCACTCTGGGCTGCAGCGCGATTTATGGTGGGGGCTTGGGGTGTGAACCTGAGCTCCAGAGGGGCTGGAGCCCAAGTAACCAAGGTTGGCCAAGTGGGCCCTCCATGCGGGCCGTGACAGGCTAGGGGGAAGATGACGTCACCCGGACAAGCAAGGACACAAATTAGTACAAGCCGATGACCTGTACACTATAGTACAGTATAGTGTCTGGATGGAGGGAAGTGACAGGGCAGGGGAGGTGGGTGGGGCGGGGAGGAGTCTGGGGGCAAGGAGGAATCTCAGGGGCAAGGGAGGGGAGGAGTATCGGGGGTAGCACTCAGGTCAGGCTGGAAGGAAGCAGCAGGCGCAGCATGGGCAGAGGCCCTGAGACAGACGTGTGACAGGGAATGTCAGGCAGGTCTAAGGGAGACTCTTCTGAAAGAAAAGGTATCCAGGGCCCTGAGTCAGAGGTGAGTGCGCATACCTGATGAGGCCATCCAGCTGCAGACCAGTGGAGCTACCAGGAAGAGCAGGGGCCTTGCCAAAGTGCAGGCGCAGGGGCTGCTTGGGCTGCAGGCGGCTGACCAGTCCATCACTAACAGGCAGCCAGTCCAGGCTGGGGATGAGCAGCTGGCTGGGCAGTAGGCAGCACTCATCCACCAGCGCCTCGTCTGGCTCACTTGTGGGACCCTCGTCACGACCTGCGGGGGGAACAGGGGACACAGGACATCATGCTTAGCGGCCCTGCCCACAGCACTGCCCACCAGGAGGCATCATGGCCTCCTCCAGGCTCACAGAGCGCCAGGTGCAGGCCCCAGCCCTGCCCTGACTTCGTGAGGAGCCTGGGAAGCTCTTCCCCCTTCTCGGGCCTGGTCCTCTCCTCTGTAAAATGGGGACCCGTTTATTTATTTAAAAAATGTGCAGCGAGTACTGGGTGCCCTTCCTGGCATCAGGGAGGCAACAATGACAAAGCCTGGTCCCAGAAACACATGAGACAGGACAAATAGGAGCCTAAGAGTGGCCAATGTTTACTGAGCACCCACGGTGTGCCTGGATCTGTGCTAGGTGCTGGGGAAATAGTAGGGGGACCACAACAGAGCAAATTTGACCAATAGGAGATTACATTATGCTGGGGGGACTCAGCCAGGGCTTGTATTTTGGTGGGGAAATGAGAGAAGAGGAGTAGTTGTCTTACAGCAGATCCAGAGCTTGGTGAGCAGGCGAAAGAGAAGGGACATGCTGTCCTGAGTGTCTGAGGTAGCCGTGTACACAGGCAGGCAGCTGGGCTTCAGCAGGCCCCAGATGCGGATGACAACCATCAGCTCTCGCAGCATGCCCAGCGACGTGCCATCCCGCAGGAAGCTGTGGCCTGGTCGCAGCGGGGAGCCCTATGGGGAGGAAGGTTCTGGTTGTGTACTTTCGTGTTTGAGCATTCCAGGACCTCTGTGAGTTGCCATCAGATGGCCTTTGGGGAAGGGTGGGGCTTCTGGGAGGAGCTGAGCTGGAGGAAGTGGGGCGGAGGGCACACCTGGTTGGGCAGACTGGCCAGCAGGTACAGCACAAAGTCGCCCACCCACTGCAGGAGCTGCTGCAGTGCCTGGAGCGTGTTCATGTCCAGAACGAACTCCTCCGTCTTGAGGTTGATCATGACCTTGTCAATGTCTGGGAGGGGACAGGCAGTCAGGGGAGGCTGGGACCTCACATAGGGGGTCCTGGAGGGCAGGGCTGGAGGGAGAGGCTCCGGGTACCCACAGCAGGGCTTCAGGACACCTGACGCCCCTTGGACCCCCTGGGCAGGACAGCCTGGAGTTCCCACCGGCCTCCAGGCGCCCACACATACAGTGCCCCTGGGGATGCCACCCAGGCTGCCTCATCTTTGTTCCCAGTAACACCCACCATGTCCCCAAGGGCAGTGGTGGGGGGAGGGGAGCACATGCAAGACACCTGAGGGATCCTCCCTGGCAGACAGCAAGGGCACTTGGAGGGTGGGGGTGGGACCCAGGGTGGCCTGCAGGATGGAGCTGGACCCACCGACGTCTGTGATCTTGGCACAGATTTCGGTCAACCGGTCGCCAGGACTTTTGTCGGGTGTGTTGAGCACGTGCGGGCGCAGCAGCGACTTCAGCGTGGAGCTGATGGCGATGAGGAAAAGCTTTGCGTGGTAGTCACACACGCGGGTCACCGTGCAGGGCGACAGCTTGCACAGCGAGGCCTTCATGGCCAGGATCCGGGTGGACAGGACCTGGGTGGCCATGATGTGAGCAATTGGGGCTCGCGCCTCAGGGCGGGGCCAGAGCAAGGCGCTGGGCCCAATGGGCAAGGGGCTAAATCTCTGGGCCTTGCCCTCCTTCTGGCAGAATCAAGTAGAACCTTCCCTCACAGGACAGCAGGGTTTCAACCTGTGGGTGGGTCTACCCCAGGGGCCAAAGGGCCACGTCTGGGATCCCTAACGATTTGGGGGTGCCTGGCATGAAGTGGATAGGGGCGGGGATGCTGCTCTACCCCACCTCACTCCTCGACCCTGATGTCTCCTGGGATGCCACGACTGAAGGACTGACAGCATCAATGTGCGCGTACACAGCTCAGCCGAGCACTGAGTGGCTGGACGCTAGCGGCATTCCTGGCTCTGAAGCCAGCTCCCTCCTGTGCAGTTCACACCGGCAGCACCCTCTCACATCTGAGCTCTCTCAGATCTAAGCCCCGCACATCCGAGCTCTCGCACATCTGAGCGGGCTGCTAAAAACCACGCGACTTCTCCTTTCTGTTTCCTCCTCGTGTTGGAGACCGAGGCACAGAGGACAATTCCGGATTCCTAGCAGTGCTGACCTCATGGAGGCTCTAGGTCTGCAGTTACGCCAGGTTGCGTCTGGGGGATCATTTCTTCCTGCCCCTCTCATCTTTAAAACTCGAGGTCACTGTTCTTATCGCAGGGGCAAAGGCCTCCACTGACACTCAGAGGCAGGTGCAGCCAGGCCTGCAACCGCACCCTCCTGGGCTGAGAAGGCAGGGAGGTGGGCTGCCTGACCCACGGGTAAGAAGGGGGCCCCAGGGGAGGGCGGGGAGGGGCCGGCACCTGCTGCAGCTCGGCCTTCTGGCGTGTGTACTCCTCATGCAGCTTCTCCACCAGGCTCTGCACCATGCCGGGCTGCACGTGCAGCAGGATGTCCCACCAGTCATAGCCAGTCACCATGCAGTACTCCAGCAGGAAAAGCAGGTGCCGCAGGGCCAACCCCACGTCCAGCGAATGGCCCATGGATGGCGAGATGCGCAACATGCTCAGCTGTGGGGAGAGGGCGGGGCGTGAGGGGATGGGAGTCTGAGCACCAGGGACAGGGCGGGCTCAGCCCATGTGGGGTCCTGGCCTGCCTCATTTCCTGTCACCTGGGAGGGCTACAGAGCCACAGCCTGGCCAGGGGGCATGAACAGAGCCCTTTCCACCAAGGGTGTGCCTGTGGGGTGGCAGGGCCTGCAAGTCCACTTGGGGGCCGCATGGTCCCTCTCACCAGGCCAAACCCATCCCTACCCCACCCATCCCAGATGCCGAGGGTAGGGCCAAGTAGGTACACTGCCCGATAGTGATTTCCTGGGGAGTAGGGGGCACATGCATGTGTGACCAAGTGTGTAAACACATGTAGATGTGTGTAAGCAAGTGTGAGAGTGGATGTTGCGAGGCACCTGTCCTCTTGCCAGGCCATGGATGGGTTCTTTTGAGAGGCAAGAGGCCAACACAGGGCACCTGGCGTGCATGCGGGGGAAAGGTGGGGGAGGCGTCAGAACCCCACGTGAGGAGAAGCCACCCTAAGCCACCTCCTGCGCAACCCCCGCAGGCCACAGGCCTCACCCTGCAACAATGACCACACCCCACAGAGGCATAGGCCCCGCACTCTTGGCACCCCCAGCACAGCACTGACCCTGCCGTGGTTGTCAATGCCCACGAGGGCCAGGGAGGTCCAGGAGAGTTGCATGGCCTTGAAGTGGACGGCGGGGCCTGTGGTCCGGGGGCGCTTGAGAGCTGGCTCGTCTATGGGGCGCGGGGCGGCAGAGCTGTAGAAGATGGCCATGGTCTGCAGTGAGAGCCGGTGCACGATGTGGACACTGCCGTCGTGGAAGGCCAGGGCCAGCCCTGGGGGCACATGCAGGTCAAGCGGCTGAGCCCAGCCTTGGACAATGGGAAGTGGCTGCACCGTGCTCAGCTTGTTGGCAACCTCAGAGCCTTTCTAGCTCACTGGATATCAAGAGCAGTGTCCTCATCCCCACTGGGACTGACATAAGGCTGGGCCAGGTTCCCATGACCCTGAGACTGGAGGCCAAGGCCACAGTGCACCCCTCCCTCTGACCCCCAGGAACCCTGAAACACTGTACCGAGGCCGGGGTAGAACTGGGTGTCACTGGCCACCTTCAGGTCAGTGTTGGTGAGTGAGATGGGCAGCTTGGGCAGTGCCACAGCAGACACACGGTCCAGGTCATTGGTGGCTGACAGAATCCGCCATTTGAGAATTGTGGGTTGTTTGTCACCAACTGAAAGGGGGTGTGGGAGACAAGGGGCAACAAAACGAAGACGAGACTGAAACGCAACAAGGGTGGACTGGACCCAGCGCCCTTCCCCTCCTGGGGCTCCCAGCCAACTCACAGGAGCAGGGAAGGGGGCGGGGGTCCCCCACAGGGCCCGGTTCTGGGCCCTTCACAGCGACGGGAGGAGGTGTCTGCCTGGGCAAGCAGCTGTCAGGGGGCAGGGGTGGCCACCTTGTCCCCTCGAAGGAGCCAACGTGCCGAGGAGGGGAACCCATCCCAGACCTTGCTGCCACACAAACCCCAAAATTCTCCTGTGGACTTGACTGGTGTGCACGGGGTTCTCTGTCCCTGTGGTCCAAGAGGTCCTAGGTGGACCCCAGCTCCCTCAGGAGGGGGACAGACAGGCCCCTCCTGGCACCCATACCCTCGGTGCCACAATGGAGCCCCCCAGCAAGAGGCGGGGTGGTTCCCATCCATCTGGGCTTGGTCTCTGCGTGCTGTGGGCAGAGGTGCCCAGACACCAAGGTGACGCTGAGACAAGCCCAGGCACCCAGCTGGTGGCCAGCACTCCAGCTGCCCCAGGGGGCCGGCAGACTTAGGGAAGCAGGCCGGAGCAGTGAGGTGGCCCAACCTAGGAGCATCCAGGAGCAGTGAGGTGGCCCGACCCAGGAGTGTCCAGCTCTGTTTCTGAAACAAGAGTTTGAGGCTGGCTGTGATAACACACCTCTGCGCCCACCTGTCCTGAGAGCTCTGCCCCAGACGTCTCAGCAAGAGGAGTCTCCTGGAAAATGTCATCCCACAGGGAGAGAGAGGCCCAGAGAGGGGCAGCACTGAGCAGAGCTGTCACGGTGACAGCCAAGGCTATCCCTAGAGAGGGAGCACGTTCAGGCCAGGCCCGCACCAGCTGCCCACACTGGCTTCCTGACGGCCTTGGCCGTTTCTAGGTCACAGAGGACAGTGGCTGCTGTCAGAGGCTGAACAGCTTGCCTGAGTCTACCTGGACCCACTATCCACCCAAGTCAGGCCACCGCCTCTACTGCGGGCTGGACAGTAGCTGGTAGGGTGGGGCCCGAGGGAGACCAGTGTGGGCAAAGGTTAGGAGGAAGGGGCAGGAGAGGCAGGTCTAAGAGCCCACAGGGCCGTGAGGCTGGGACAAGGGATGGGGTGTGGGGGCAGCAGGTGAACTCAGCAGAGACCCTTGAGCACCTGGATGCCTGCCTCGGGAAGAGGCTCCACCAGGACGGGAGGCCCTTCTGAGTGAAGTCTGGTCCTACTGTGATAAGGTCCCAGGGTGGGACCGCACAGCAGGTGGGGAGCAGGGCCAGCCTGGGACTCGGGAAGGGCCAGGACCCCACTCAGGAGGTGCAGCCGACCACCCTCACACAACTCCTCTGGGACTGTGTTGAGCAGCGTATGTAACCCACCTGCGGGTGGATGGACCTCAGGGGCCTCTTGACTCAGGCCAGTCACTCCAGGGCCATGAGCACTACTGGCAGCAGGAACGCCCCGGGCTATGTGGCCGCGGTTCACCCCCGGCATCTCAGCCACATAGGTATCAGGAAGCGGGCCCCTCTGGCGGGGACGTGGGGATCCACGTGGGTGCAAGGTCAGAGAGGGAGGGAGAGGTGGGCACGTTCTAGCAAACTCAGGCCACCATGGTGCCGCCTCGCTGCACCCAGGGTAGTCTGAGTGTGCCTGGCCACCTGGGCGACTCACCAGCCGGAGAGAGCTGCTGGAAGATATTGTTCACAGGAAGTCCCTCCTTGCGCAGCGACCAACACTCCACCACACTGCTCGTCTGGCTGGATGCACACAGCAGTACCTAGGGATGGGTGCGTGGTGAGGGGCCTAGAACAGCCCATGGCCTCTGCGGGGTTCTGGCTCGTCTTAGGGCTCACATGCCATTGTGGGTACAACCCAGGCCCGCCTGGCCCGCGTCTGCATCTGCCCACCCACTGTCCTCACTGCCCTGGGGAGTGCTGTGCTGTGCTGGAGACGGTCATCCATGGTGCCCTGGCGGGAAGCAAAGGTACCAGGGAAACACATCAGGGACTGGTGAAGCTAGGGCTGGTCAGTACAAGGCTACGAGGGACCTCAGGGAACCTGGTGCAGGTAGCTCAACTCTGCCCCCAGAGACCCCCCCCCCGCATCCTGGTCCTGGGACCCGGGGATACATCACCTTATGGAGCAGAGGAGACTTGGCAGGAGGGATTAAGCTAAGACCCCTGAGATAGGGATGACCCTGGTTTCCCCAGGGGGCCCAGTGTCATCACAGGGTCCTTATAAGAGGGAGGCGGAGGGTCAGAGGCAGAGAGACGGGGGATTTGCACTGTTGGCTGTGAAGATGGAGGGAGGGGCCGCAAGGCAGAGATGCGGTGCCTCTAGAAGCTGGAAAAGGCAGGAGCCCCTGGAGGGAGCAGCCCCGCCCAGGTGGGGGTTTAGCCTTGAGGTGGCAGGGTGGGCTCACCTGCTCCGACATGTCGCGGGCCAGGAACTTCAGGTGGGTGATGGCGGGCAGCCGGTCGCGGCGGCTGAGGTCGGTGGTGCAGCGCATGAAGAGCGAGGGCAGGAGCTCGGTGTCAATGCGGCACTTCTCATTGACCACGCTCACGCACACCTTGTACAGCTGGACCGGTGACGCACTGCTGCCATCCGCCGTGGCCACCACAATGTTGCCGCCACCTGTGAAGGCAATGTCGGCCAGAGCCACGCGGCCGCGCAGCCGGCACAGGCTTTCAGTCGAGGTGAGCACCTGCCCGCTGGGCTTGAGCAGGGACACAGTGACCAGGCCGCTGACCGTGACAGCGATCCAGCCCTCCATGGGCTTGCCCCCGAACAGTGTGAGCGATGGCGAGAACTTGACGCGGGAGAACTTTTCCCCGAAGCTGGAGGCACCAGACTGTAAGGGAGGGGAGGGGTCAGCTGCAGGGGGGTGGGGGTGGGGGGTCCAGTTCATGCTCGGCCTCTAGGGGTCTACCTTCGTGGCCCAAGGACCCCCTCCTGGGAACCGCACCCTCAGGAACACAGAGGAACCAGGCAGCAGAAGCCTCAAGAGTCCAAGCCTGAGGTCAGATTCAGCTTCAGCCACTGAGCGCTGGGTGACACAGGCCTCTCTGACCCTCAGTGTCCTTGTCTGCATGTCCAAGCATAAGGAGGTCATAGCTAGACACATGAGGGACAGCAGTCAGCTGTGTTTTCCTTAGGGCCAGACAGACATCCAGTGTTCTCAATTGCTCAGTTCAGCCACTCCGGGCTCCGTGCGTGGGCAGTGTGGGAGCACGCCTGAGCCAGTGCACAGAACAAGCTGGGCACCAGGCAAGTGGCTGCAGGACTCAGATATGCCCCCTGCAGGCAGTGCTGGGAAGCGCAGCTGCCACTGCTCTTTCATCTTTTCGCCCCTGGGCCACCAGCCACTGCTGCGCTGGCCTCTGCCCCAGCTTTGCCTTTCCCAGCATCCCTAGGGGCAGACCCTAGGGAGGCCTGCCCCCCTGACTCCTTTCTGTCAGCACAAAGCATCTGTCACTGAAACAGCACGAGCTGGAGACTGCACAGAGCTCCTCCGAGCAGTGGGAGACTCTGCCCCTCTGTCTGGGGACGAGGAGCAGACTTACTAAGCTCACCCAGGCACCCCCAGGCTCATGGGACTAGACATCCAGGGAGGGCAGGGCTGACCACAGCCCCAGCTGAGTTTCCCGGACGTGTAGGTGAGAGCAGTGTTGGAAAGAAAGAAGCCAAAGCCCCCAAATGAGCCCCAAGGGGAGATGCTAAAAGTCTGAAAAAGAAACCTCCCACAGAAAAAACGGTCCAGATGGTTAGGCAGTAAGCCTTGCAATGAGTCACTCCCTAGGGGAGAAGGAACAGGAGGCAGACACAGGGAAGGGACGGAAAGGTCATTTCCCACAGCATCATTCTAGGAGGGCCTCCTGGCTTGGGAGCAGAGCTGACCAAGCCACGTGAGCTCTTGCTGCTGCCATAGGCCTCACCCAGGCATGGCCCTGACCAAGCCCCCCTTGCTTTCTCATACTGAACCCTGGCCCAGCCCCTGGCCCCACTTGACAATGAGGATGGCTGAGGTATGACTTGGAGACTGAACTCAGCACCCTAATCCAGGAGGCTCCCCTCTCAGGGGGACACCAGGCTGAACCGTGGGGTGCAGACAGGAATCAAGGGCTGTCACCACATCAACCATGTACGAGATGCTAGCAACACAGATGCTGACAACTGGGTGGCAGGTATGACAGCCTGGCACCATGAGAGGAGGAGCCAAGACCTCCTTGGGCTTGAGGCCTGCTCCCCCAGGCAGGACATCCACCTTTTCCACGTGCAGGGCCAGTTTCACACCGTTGTGCAGCCAGGACAAGGCCACAATGGGGTCCCCTTCCACCACGCTGCCCACGGGGCTCTCCCAGCTGTTGGCCAGGTGGTCAGCCATGCTCCAGCACTTGATCTGCCCATCGGCATCAGCTGACAGCAGACGAGAGCCTGGGGAGAAGGGGGAGATTGGGCAAACCTCTGTCACAAGCCCCATCTCCACAGTCCATCAGGGTGGGGGGCCAGACTGGAGGTGTAGAGCAAGGGACCAGCACAGGCGAGTTCAGAAACAGGGGCGAGAAGAGCAGAAGCCTCAAAGGCACAGGTCAGGGTTTCAAGTCCCAGCTCTGAGCCCAGGGCCAAGGCCAGGAAGACAGAGCAGGTAGCCCTGGCATTCAGGGTGGGGGCTGCCCTCACCGGACTGGTCCCACTCCAGGCAGGTGATGGCCTCACTGTGCTCTGAGCGGATGGAGTGCACGTCCCAGGGATGCTCAGTGTCCAGGATATGGATCATGCGGGTCAGGTCTGCAAGGACAGTGAGGTCAGTGCAGCAACAACGGCCTGGTGCCCAACCACCCCAGGGGATTGGGGTGTCGAAGCCCATTAGGAAGTGTTGAAGCCAGGTTGCAGGGGCTCCAGAAACATGATTTATACACAGGCAGCCTGAGGGGAGACCCATGACCCTGCCTTCTGTGAGGTTACAACTGTGCTTTCAAAATGGACCCAAAACACTAACAGCAGGTGTCTCTCCATGGAAGGTTAGGGTTCTCATGCTAAAGTTTCATGTTTTCCTAATTCTCTCTAAGAAGTGCATATTGCTCTGTGGTGGGAAGAATACCAGCCCTGTGGCTGAGTGCACCGCAAAGCTGATGGTGACACACGCGGCTGGAAAACTCCCTCAGGAGCCTCAGCAAGCCACAAGCGGCCACTGCCCCCTCTCCCCCTGCCCCGCAGCCGCGGCCGTTCCTCAAGGTTATCTCTGTGCCCCTCACCACCCCTGTCTCAGAGGAGGAAAGCCCATGGGAGCTGGGGGGGGAGGGCCCTATGAGGGGCCCTGGGATGGGGGGTGGCACACCTTGGTCATCACTGCGCAGGTCTGTGGTGAAGGCGATGAGGTTGCGGCAGGACCAGGTGCAGGCCAGGGGACCCGACGGGCAGTGGGTGCTCTTGGGCCATTTCTCCCACTCACAGATGTAAGCCAGGTCCATGGCTCCCAATTGCCAAGGTCACACAGGGAGGACGGTCACCAGCTCCTACAGGAGGGAAGACAGGCTTGTCATCCATCTTCACAGGGTGCCTGCAGGCCCTGAGTGCGCTGATGGATGCTGGTTACCACAGGGGACAAAGTGGACTCAACCCCTGCCCTGCGTGTGGCCAGGGAGCTGCGTTTTACACAAGCATGGCCAGGGATCAATCCATGCAGCTGGAAGGAAGAGCATGTCAAGCGGAGAGAAGAGCCAGTTCAAAGGCCCAGAGGCTTGACTGAGCCTGGGGTGCTCAAGCAGTGTCTGGGCCTGCAGAGCAGGAACAGAGTGAGTGGGGGCGTGGAGCAAGGTAAGGATGGGGAGGGGATGAGGCAGGTCTTGCAGGGCCTGGGGGTTTCACCTGGAGGGAGATGGGAGCCCCAAGAAGCCTGTTTCTGTTTCACAGGCCCCTCTGGCTGTCTGGAGGGCACGGCTGGGGAATGGGGTAGAGGTGATGGCACTGGTCCAGGTGCACCGTGACGAGGACAGTGAAAGCTGCGATGAGAGGTAGCACCCAGGTCTATTCTTAAGAAGGAGCCCGTGGACACAGGAGAACCAGTGAGGCTGCCTTAGACAGAGGCAGGGAGGCAGGGTGGGGGTTAGGCAGCACCTTGGGGCCTGGCTTCCAGGGGTACAGAAAGGGTCAGTGAACCCTTCCTGAGCAAGCTCTTTGCGCCCAGCAGCGACTAAGGTTATTTCCTTTCACCTTCCCAATCACATTACCCGCTCCTTCTTAAAGCCTCGCCCCGGAACACTGAGACCCCGTCCACAAGCCCAAACAGCAGTCTTTTTAAGCTCTGCCCCAAAGCCCTCCGGCCCCGCCCCTACAAAATGTGCTTTCCAGACCCCACTCTCAATTTGTCCCTGGCTTCCCCTGGCCCGGCCTGAACTTCTGTTTTTATCCCAAAGTTTCCAAAACAATCCCAAAGCGCCTCCTCCACACACCTGGCCACCCAGGACCCGCCCCAAGCCACCCGACAGTCCCTAAGATCCGCCTCAAATGCATCCCAGGCCCTCCCCGGGGAGGTACAACCTTAGGCCCTCCCCGATTTTCCACCGCCCAACGCAGGGCGCCTCAGGTCACCCCAAATTTCCGCCACGACCCCCAGACCACGCCCAGCGCATTCAGGGAGCGTACCCAGCACCCTCTGCTCTCCAGGACCGCCCTCTGACTCCACAGGCCCTGCTCCGACCCACAATCCCAGCAGCGTCGGCGCCATCCGGAGGCTGGTCGACTGCCCAAGCCCCCAGCCCCGCACTCACTGGACCAGCCTGTACGCCCACCGAGAAGGAGGCTGCCGTCTGCATTCGCTCTAACGCCCCAACTCCGGCGCCGCCATCTTCCCAGGACCAACGAGTCTCCCGCGCAGCCCGGCTGCTTCCCGGAGACTTCTGGGACCTCAGTGGCTCCGCCCCGCTTCCGGGGTAATTTGCATGCGATCGCGGCTTTCCAACAGCCATCTGCGTTATATTTGGTGGAAAAAACAAACACTTTCTTAATTAAGTGAATAATTCCCTTAGATTAAGCTGTGATTGTACTAGTTTCGTAAAGAAAAGGGGAAAATTGCTCGATTGGGTTTTAATAGAATTCACCCTCAGCGAAAAGTATTTGATTCTTTCTACTATAAATAGTTCTGGCGTCTCCTTCTAGTTCGTGCTCGCTTCGGCAGCACATATACTAAAATTGGAACGATACAGAGAAGATTAGCATGGCCCCTGCGCAAGGATGACACGCAAATTCGTGAAGCGTTCCATATTTTGGCTTAATTTCACGATATCTAGCCAAGGTGTTGTAAATCGCTCATAAGCAAGCTAACTTAACCCATCAAGGGCCGGTAGAATTAGTCTCTATCCTCAATTCCTGCTCCAAAAGCTGTCGGACTCTCCCCAGTTTGGAAGGTCTTTTCCATAAAGACAAGGGATTGATTGCAGGGGAAGGGTATGCAGTCAGCAGGCAACACCTGGGCAAAGGTCTGGGGACCGGGCTGTCTAGGGACGCGGTGTGTGGAGAACCCACACAGCCAACCAGGAAGCTGGACAGGATGGAGTCCGCGTGGATCTGGAGGCAGCCTGTGGGCTTGCCCTGGGCCCCACACCCGTGCCCTGACCCCAGCCGGTGCTCTCAGTTCAATTCAGTCGCTCAGTTGTGTCCGACTCTCTGCGACCCCATGGACTGCAACATGCCACGCTTCCCTGTCCATCACCAACTCCCGGAGCTTACTCAAACTCATGTTCATCGAGTCGGTGATACCATCCAACCATCTCATCTTCTGTTGTCCCCTTCTCCTCCTGCCTTCAATGTTTCCGAGAATCAGGGTCCTTTCCAATTAGTCAGTTCTTCGCATCAGGTGGCCAACGTATTGGAGCTTCAGCTTCAGCATCAGTCCTTCCAATGAATATTCAGGACTGATTTCCTTTAGGATTGACTGGTTTGATCTCCATGCAGTCCAAGGGACTCTCAAGGGTCTTCTCCAACACCACAGTTCAAAAGCATCAGTTCTTCGGGGCTCAGCTTTCTTTACGGTCCAACTCTCACATCCATACTGGAAAAACCCTAGCTTTGACTAGACTGATCTTTGTAGGCAAAATAATGTCTCTGCTTTTTAATACACTGTTTAGGTTGGTCATAGCTTTTTTCCCAAGGTCAAGCTTTTTTTCCAAGTCTTTTAATTTCATGGCTACAGTCACCATCTGCAGTGATTTTGGAGCCCAAGAAAATAAAGTCTGTCACGGTTTCCATTGTTTCCCCATCTATTGCCATGAGGTGATGGGACCTGATGCCAAAATCTTAGTTTCTTGAATGTTGAGTTTTAAGCCAGCTTCTTCACTCTCCTCTTTCACTTTCATCAAGAGGCTTTTTAGTTCCTCTTCTCTTTCTGCCCATAAGGGTGTCCTCCGGGCACTGGAAATTCAGTGCCCTTGGCAGGTGGGGAAGCTTCAAGCTGGTTATTCGAGTATTAATATTTCTTTGTGTCCTCCTAACAAGCCCTTGGGAGTTCCATTATTTAGTATCTACATGTAAAACTTTTTCAATGCCTGTTAAAATAGAAGACACCCTTGTAGCTCAGTCGGTAAAGAATCTGCCTGCAATGCAGAAGACCTGGGTTTGATTCCCTGGGTCGGGAAGATCCCCTAGAGAAGGAAATGGCAATCCACTCCAGTATCCTTTCCTGGAAAATCCCATGGACAGAGGAGCCTGGCGGGCTACAGCCCACGGGGTAGCAAGACACGACTTAGCGACTAAACCACCACCAAACCAGGATAAAGCAGGAATATACCAAGAAGCCCTGTGCATCTTGTAGCAGCAGAAAGTAAGGCCGTTTCTCAAATAAATAAATATAGGGGTGCCTCACTGAGACCTGTACACAAGCCATTGAAGGGGCTCCCAGAAGCCAAATCTTGAACACTCTAAGCAAGAAAAAGGAATATTAGATCACAACACAAACTAAAAAGTAAATGCCCAGGCATCCGTACTGATAGAATTGGCTAAATAAATACTGAATACACAGGGTGAAAGAGAAAAATCTCTCCTGGAGAATTTTCAGTAGTTAACATGGATACTCCACCTTCAGACACTTGGAGATCAGCAGAGGTCAGTAGCAAGGATCCCCATGGAAAGCAGGGAGCTCTGGTGTGGCTCCATGGGAACAGCAGAAAACTCAGGCTAAGGGGCCCTGCAGGACACACAGCCAGTCCCAGACACACACAGATGGAAAACATGGGGGAGGAAGCCATATGAAGACAGAATCAGAGGCTTGAAGGATGTGGTCACAAGCCAAGGGAGGCTGGAGCCCCTAGAAGCTGGAAGAGGCAGGGACTGGACCTTCCCCTGGAGCCTCCAGAGGGAGTAGGACACTGGGACACCTTGATCTTGGACTTCTGACTCTAGAACTGGGTGCCAATAAATTCCTGTTTTGTTTTTTTGCCAGGTCTTAGTTGCAGCATGTACAATCTATTTCCCTGACCAGGGATCGATCCCAGGCCCCCTCCATTGGGAGTGCTGTCCTAGCCACTAGAGCACCAGAGAAGTCCCTCAAATTCCTGTGGTTTTTAAACTGCAGTGTGGTGTATTGTGTTCAGCCACTCGGGAAGCTCACACAAGTGACCTCTTTGGAGGTCACACAGGTGGCAGGTGGAAGAGTTAGGGTTTCAGCCTGGGCACCCAGGAGAGGACCAGCCAGGGCAGCATAGCCAAGAGCCAGGATCTCCTGGCAGAGTCTTCACACACACCTGCCTCCACCTGGGGTCTCACTCAGCACTAGCCTTCTCCTTAGGCCTGCATCCCTCAATGACCAGGACCCAAGGGCATCGTGAGTGCCTGGAGCATCCCCAGCCCTGCCCCAAGGGAAAACCACAGCAAGAGACCAGAGCACCAGAAATTTATTGAACACTCTGCTTTTCCCAAAGCACAACTAGCCACACCCACGGGGGTTGTGGGAGGGAGAGAGTGGGGCAGTCTCCCAGCCCTGCGCTCCTGTGCCAGGCCAGGGTGACCAGCAGGAGGACACCTCAGAGCCAGACTGGGGGCGGAGGACACAGAGAGGGGAAGAGGACAGTCTGAGGGTGGAGGCTTCTGTCTGGAAGTCCCACGTCCCCAGTACAATGGGAGAGGGGTGTGTAGAGCAGATGGGGCCCTAAGGGCAACCAAAGGGCACCAGGAAGGCAACACACATTCTCCAAAGAGGGTGACACATTTTTTAAGATGAAGCTCCTGTCCTGGGTCACCGGGAACACACAGGCTCGAGCACGCACACACACATACACAAAAATGTTACACTCCTGCAAAGAGGGGCGCAGCCCCAGAGACCCAAGCCAAAAACTGGGAGAGGGTCAAGCAGGGACTGGAATGAAGCCCCCCGATTTATCACTTGGGGTGAGTTTTTGGTTTTTTTTCTTCTCAAAAGGGATATGTAAAAATCCACAACAAATCATGCCAAATTCATTAAGAATGATAAAAACCCAGCCTCTCCCTCCTCACTTGAGCATCACACGGGGCCAAAATCGCCCACCGAGGAAGTGGCAGGGAAGTGACCAGGCCGGGTGCCTCCTCCCCAGTCAGAGCCTGGAGGCGGATAGCTCAGGCAGCCCAGCTGCCAGCTTTAATCTGGAAAGCTGGGCGGGGAGGGGGCGGGGGCCACCCCAAGGGGAAGAGCACGTTTCCAAGGCAGAATTCTAAAAATAATAAAAGATATTTGAGCGGATGGTACTGGAGGTCTTGGCGCTGGGGTTGGGGATGGGGGTGGGGCCGCCATCAGCTGCGCTGCTCCAGGTAGGCGGACAGGAGCAGCCCTGGCGGCAGGAAATCCAGGTGGCGATTGCTGACCTTCATCTGCCGCTTGCCCTCCAGGTCGGCGCCTGCAGCGGAGACAGGTAAGATCGGGAAGAAAGGCGAGGGTGCTGACACCCAGAGACCGAGCCCTCCGCCCACCCTGAGGGAGGGTTCCCGCGTGAGTTAGGTTGCCCCACCCCCAGGTCCCAGGGCAGTGTATTCAGCAGCTCCTACTTCCAGCCTGCCTTCCCTCTCCCATTACTTATCCCGTGTCCTAATGGCACCCAGATGTACTACTGAGACACACTGGCCCAGTGTCAAGGGGACTAAACGAGGGTCCTGCCCCTTTGGTCTCCCACCCCCTCAGAGGACACTCCAGGCCCTGGGTGACTCAGTCCCCACTGACCTCCCTTTTCCCAACTCGTGTCACCCCAAAACCTGAATATAGAGGTACATAACCCAAGCTAGGCCCACCTCCCAGCCTCTGCCCTGGCTGTTCCCTCTCCCTTGATCCCCATATTCCAGGGCTGTTCTCCTATGTTCAGGCCAGGGTCCTACTCTGGCAGAGAAGCACCCCCAGCCAGCCCCTCCATACCAAGTCAGTGGGAACAAAAGCAAGTGTGGGAGCTACACCTCCCTCAGAGCCATCCTGAGAGGAATCATCTTGGGGTTGCCATGGAAACTGTCTCCTCTGCAACTCTGGGCAGGAGACATATAGGCCTGGAGAGTATGGATGGGATGCCAAGGGCCACGAAGGGCCTGCAAGGACCCTCCCTGGGGGGACTTTGTCCCAAGAGCCTCCACACTGAAAAAGGGGGTGCTGGCCCCTGGAGGGGAGACTTGCCAAAAGTCACACTTGTGGCACTGTGGAGGTGGGCTACAGCTAAGTGAGAACTCTACAGACACTGGGGTCCCCTCATTTCATCAGGCCCCTGAAGATGCAGACAGAGGCTTGTCTGTGTCCACAGCATCATCCATCATGGGGACAGAGGTACAGGAGCTGCTGTTGAATTAAGGCAGCATCCCCCTGTTACCTTTGTGCTCATGAGGTCCCTCCTCCCCTGATGCCTACTGCTGGGTGAACAGACTCCAGTAAGCCCAGCCTCAGTTTCCCCAGGACAGAATCAGCTAACTGGGGCCCAGGGGCCACCAGGTACTTACTGGCTGAGATGAGATCCATGTACTGGCAGATGGCGTGAAGCAGGAGCCTCTCAAAGCTGCAGAGAATGGGTGGTGAATGGCCTGAGCTTGGCACCGTGGGAGGGGGGTGCCCACTGCACCTGCCCCCACATATTCACCTGTTGTCCAGCATGGCCGTGTACACGGCCTGGGGGGACACAGAGAAAAACCTCAGCAGCCGCTCCTCCCAGGTCTCCAGTGTTTCCTGTAGGAGAGACAGGTCCAGCAGTCAGGCCAACTATGGCACCCTGGCCCCCCAAATCCATGCCAGCCTCTGGAGCCCAAAGCCTTGGGTTCAAATGTGGCCTCTGACTCACTACATGAAGCTACTTAACCGTTTCCAAGGATACCAGGCACTTAGACATATCCACACTTTTGAATGTCTCAGCCTTCTGCCTGGTGAACTCCTACACATCCTTTAGTACCCAACTTCCTTGCCCCTGACGCTCCCACCCTCAAGGAGAGCCCTAAACCAGCCCTGAGTCCTGCACTCTGATCACACTGGTCTGTATCCTGCCCATCTTCTCCATCACACCCCGTTCACTGGGTTTCTGGTCTCCCCTCAAGCCAGCCCCCAATTAAGAAGCTGAGAAAAAAGGCCTTCAAGAAAGACCAAAGACAAAGAGAGGCAAGAGAGTACAAGGCCGGGGCCTGGTACTCACCATGGGAATACGGCTCCGCTTGAGGACAGCTCGCAGACGCCTGCTGATGCGCTGGAAGCACTCCCGGGGCGTATAGGCCGGGTCCTCTGCGAGAGTCCGAGCAGTGGAGGCAGATGAGGGAGCAGAGCCCCAAGCCCCACCCACACACGAGACTCCACCCCACCCACACCGGCCCGGCTCACACCGGGGTCCTCCCATCTACCAAGCCCCACCTATATATCAGACTCCACCCCGACTTGTTCTGGTCCCACCCCCACACCAGGCTCCTCCCTGCCTTCCCTGGCCCCACCCTCTCACCCTAGGCCACGCCCCCACCCTCTGACACCCCTCCCCCCCAGGCCACGCACCCATCATGCCTCTGACTGCCACTTGCACCCTAAATCCAGACCCACCTCTCCGCCGGTCTTCCCCGCGGGTAGGCCCCCTCCTCCGCGCCTTGCTCTTGCCCTCATCCTCCAGGTAGCGGAGAACACGCTCCTGCTCCTCCCCTGAGCGGTTCATGAAGTCGTTCCAGATCTGGAAGAGAGGCAGGCAGGCCCTGACTGATAACTGTGCACTCTCAAGCCTCAGTTACCCTATTTGGCCAATGCACATGGTGGGGCCACAAGCGCACGGAATTACTCCTCGTGGACACATTTGACCACTGGGTCAACAGTTTGTGGATCATCTGTGTTGGGGGGTGTCATTATGGACCAAATACATCCCCAATTCTGTCAGTAATTCCAAGGTAAGCAAACGAACCTCAGGTGCTGGAAGGTTTTGGGGTGGAGGGGTTGCTGGCCTCTTGAGGGAGACCCAGGGACGTTCATCAAGGAACCAGAGAGGGTTCAGTGCAGGCAGTGCTGGTGGTTTGGGGGAGGGGGGAGCCAGGCAGGACATGGGGCCCCACCTCCACATAGGTCTCATTGCTGCAGGCTTCTGCAAAGATGCCAGGTGCCGCGGGGGGTGCCAGGTCCCCATCCTCTGGGCCAGGTGTTGCTCCATCTGTCTCCAGCAGGGTCAGGAGGTACTGTGCTAAATGGAAACAAACAGTCTCTGGGCTGGGGGTCACCCCAGGCTTCATGGGGTCCAGAGGCCCATGTTTCCTCCCATCCACCCCACTTCTATATTTAGGGCCTTTACTCTCCGGCTCACACCAGCCTCCCCTCCTCCACACTCCAGCTGTCTTTCCCAGAAGACACAGGAACCATCCAGCCTCCAGAACTCCTCCTACATCGCCCTGGCTTGGCTTGTTGAATTCCTACACCACCTTTAGGGCCCCAGCTCCAATGCCCAGAGCTTCCTCACATTGTCCAGCTCAGGGCCAGGCTCAGATAACAGAACATGCACGCCATTGCTGTCTGAGGCCTAGGAGCCCCCAGGAGGCGCCCTTCGACCCCTGCTCACTGTTCTCCAGGCGCTGGAGGCTCTTCCGCCCCTTGGCCTTGGGCACGAGGTCTGAGTTCCGCACAGCCTGGTTGATGAAGTGCTGCTTCCGCCGGGAGGCCGACAGCCTCTTCACCTGGGAGCTGGCTAGAGCGGGCAGGCAGCCCGGAAGGGGCCTGTGGGTCGGGTTTGGGGTTGGGGGGGCAGTCCTCAGGGCCAAAACAGGCCAGGACCCCCAGGAAGAACCCTACCATCACCACTCTCTCACAGCCAACCCCAGCTTGGTTTCCCTCTGCAGTGGGAAGCTCACCCCCATTGCACATGGAGCCCTGGACCCTTAGAATGTCACTGTGCCACATCGCTCAGGAGGCAGATACCACTGAGGACAGATGAGTAAACCAAGGCTCACTGAAGGGAAGCCACACATTGGTGGGGGCAGTGAGGGGGCTGAGGAAGCTGCTCCCTGTGCTCCTGGGCTTCCAGGTTTGAGCTGCAAGCCAGTGAGGCCCGCGTCTCCTTCCTCTGGGAGTTTCTCAAGAGATTTAATTTGATGATGCATTCCTACCTGCCCCCCCAATCCCCAGCCTCTGATAGCAGGTAAACCAGAAAACAGCCCCCAGAAGCTAAGGCGCTACCTGAACCCACCTGCCTTGTGCCCCCAGAGCCCCCCTGCTATGTGCTCAAGGCCTGGATGGGGGAAGCAGGCAGAGTGGCCCCCTGTGAGCACAGGTACTAATCCTGGAAATGGATTAGTGGCCCAGGCAGGCCTCCCACTGGGGACCTGAGGGCTAGGCAGTAGGTGGCTTTGAGGGAGGGAGGGGGCAGGTATTGAATGGAAACTTCCTGGTAAGAAGCTGCAGAGCTGTCATGATCAGCCCCTGACTATGGGCTGAGAGGAGGGTCCCATCAGTCTCAGAAACCCTCATGCTGAGAGGCTGATGGTAGATTCTGAGCTTCGGAGGGTCTCGGGTGCCAGAACTCCCCCTTCCTCCTTGCCCTAGCCCACCAGGCACCCGCTCTGTGCTGGCTGTCCCCCACCCCAGTGGATTCCCGTGCCCCAGGCTCCTCGCTTGTCACTCCCATCTCCTTTTGCCTTCTGTTCAAACCTCCCCAGCCCCTCACTGCTTTCTTCTCCTGATGGCCACAACTCCTACCTCCCTGCCTAAAACCCACCATGACCTCCAGGCACAGGTAGGGTCTGGTGTCCAGTGCACCCCGGTCTGGCATACAGCAGGTGCTCAGAAAATAATCACCCAATCAGGTCCCCAACAAAACTCCATGATTCCAAGACTGAGTAGAACCCAGAGTCCAGAATTTCACCCAAACTTTCCTGGTGTTTGGGTGATCCCAAGACACAAATTAAAAACAGCAGTGTGAGTCCTCATGCACAAACAGCTGCTAGAAAATGCCATGAAGCCCTAGGATATGAAACAAGGTGCCTCAAAGAGGTTAGGAGTGAAGGCCATGCTTATTAAGGCTTATACATATATAAGTCCTTGAAAGGAAAGCTATGACAAACCTAGCCAGCGTATTAAAAAGCAAAGACATCACTTTGCCAACAAAGGCCTGTATAGTCAAAGCCATGGTTTTTCTAGTAGTCATGTATGGATGTTTGACAGTTGGACCATAAAGAAGGCTGAGCACTGAAGAACTGATGCTTTCGAATTGTGGCCTTGGAGAAGACTCTTCAGAGTCCCCTGGACTGCAAAGAGATCAAACCAGTCAGTCCTAAAGGAAATCAACCCTGAATATTCACTGGAAGGACTGATGGTGAAGCTGAAGCTCCAATACTTTGGCCACTTTATGTGAAGAGCTTTCTCACTGGAAAAGACCCTGATCTGGGGAAGATTGAGGGCAGGAGAAGGGGGCGCAGAGGATGAGATGGTTGGATGGCACCACTGACTCAATGGACATGAGTTTGAGGAAATTCCGGGAGATAGTGAAGGACGGGGAAGACTGGCATGTGGCCATACATAGATAGGGTCGCAAAGAGTCGGACACAGTTTAGCCATTGAACAAAACAGAGTCCCCAGCGTTAAGTTTTTGCCCTGGACAGAAAGGTTGTTACATCTTGATCAGGAAGCAAACAGGCTGATGAGCCCCAGCCCTGTCTCCTGAGATTGGAGTGGGGCAGACTTCATGGATGATACTATATGTTAGGCAAAAATCTATGGAGAATTAGCTGATTGATAAATTAATCTGGCATAAGTACCCATCAGTGGAGACACACAATCAGCGGATAGGATTCACATACTTTCACTACTGGGGCCTGGATTCAGTCCCTGGTCAGGGAACTAAGATCCCACAAGAAGCACTGAGCAGCCAATAAGAAAAGCAAAATAGGAGACTAGCATGCAGGCAGAGGCAGGGGTCAAGCCTGGTATCTCAGCCTTGAGCTTTAATCCCAGCTATGATACTTAATGATATGACCCAGAGCCTCAGGTCTCTCTCTGCAAAGAGGATAAGAATGGCCCCCTGCCAGTCCAGGAGGGACACTCAGAGCCAAGAGAAACCAGGACACACACCTCTGCTTGGTTTCCTCCTATGAGTGAGAGCTCACCCCCTGAGCCACAAGATTGATCACAGCAACATTCCTGGTTAAGTGACAGTCCTTAGTTAATCAATCACTGTCACAATAGGAGCCAAATACTACTGTCCAGACAAGACACCCTTTATTCAGATTTGCAAACCAAGGAGCAAAGTCTTTATCCCAAGATCCCACAGCTGCAAAGAGGGCAGCTAGGAGAGGATGGGGCAAGTCAAGTCAGCACATAGCCAATGACTCTGAGGCTGGATGTGACCTTCCCGAGGCCCAGGCACCAACACCCCAAGCTCCAGATTCAGCCGTGGCCTCCTCAGGGCTCTGAAACCTGGGTCTCCACCCCAGCAGCTGGACGCATGCCAGGATGGTGCCTGGTAGGGCTGATAACAAGACCACATCCGGGGGGGAGCTGTTGGGAACATTAGAGCTGGGCAGGGCTCAGGGAGAGCTCAGGCCCTTGGGGTGTGAGGCTCCCTGTTACCTCAGGACCCAACGTGGAACCAGGGTTGGAACCTGGTCTGAGCAGGACCACTCCCAAGCCACCAGCCTCTGCTTCCCTCTGGGGCCACAGTGGGGCCAGGGGCTCAAACTCAGGTCTGGTGGGCCCCTCAGACCACACCCCACTGTGCTAAGATCCAACTGCTCCCTGCCCTGCTCCACCACTACCTGTGGCTCCCCAGCACCCTCAAGGCAAGGCTCAGCCCCTCCCTGGCCTGGCAGTGCACTTGCCTGGTCCCACTGGGCTCCTGGGCCTTGCTGCTCTCTAGGATCCCAGCACCTTCCATCAGGAGCCTTGGGGCTGATAGCAGGGCATCCATGCCCCACCCTGTCTCTCCCTTTCACTCCCTCTGCTCCAGGCACTGAGTCCTTTTACTGCATTTTAAACCCACCTCAGGGCCTTTGCATGTGCTTAGCCTCCTGCCTGAAGCAACCTTTTCCTGGTTCCCAGTCTAGGCTCAGAAGTTACCTTCCTGGTAACCACCCCGCCCCCAAGCTGGCCCAATCAGCCCCGTTTCGGGCTTCACCAGTTGGCATCGGCAACCAGCTGGCCCTCACACTTGTTTACTCCTGGTTCTCACCTCCTTCACTAACCCCAAATGATAAGGACAGGGTCCCTCTCTGCCCCTGCTGGGCCCTCAGCACCTGGCCCCCAGCAGGTTCTCAAGAGCTATTTGTTGAATGAATACCTGAACTTCTGTTTATACTCACCCAAGTGCCAGTTCATTTGGGTGGCCAGCTTCCCTGGCCACCCAAAGAGACCACTTTACAGACGGGGAAACTGACCACACAGACAGGCACCTGAGGTTTCCTAGACCAGGCAGGCCTCGGGGAAAAGTCTACACCTGGCAGGGGCCAACATCCAACAGGGATGGACGGGCCTGACGGTGGGAACAGCTGCTAAGCCAGGTTGGCCCCAGGGAGGACAGACAGGCTCCTTTGCCTCCCCCAACTCTGCTCCCCAGTTTTGAGACTGGCCTTTGACATCCCCTCCCCTGGGCAAAAATACACCTTCTCAGGCACCAGCCCCTCCCCCAGGGACAGGCCAGAGAGGAACCTACTTCCCCAGCAGGAAACCAAGGAGGGCTCAGAGCGGAGGTGACTCAGGTTGGGGTGGGGCTGACTGGGGAGCAAACCACCACCCCACCCAGGACACAGAGGTGAGGAGGGTGGGGACAGGTCAGAGGGACTCTGCTGTCAGGTAAATTACCCACTTTGGGTGGTTAAGGCCCTTTAAAAGGGGGTAAATAACCACATCTATAGACACCGGTATACCTTCTGGGTAAATAGCAGGGTGGAAGTAATAACACCAAATAAAAAATACAATAAAGCAATCATAAAATACCAAAATGATAAAATTATTTTAAGACACCTACAATAGTATGCTATTTAAGATAATTATCAAAGAACAGATGGTCCACTTTTCTGGGTACCTCCAACCGCAGGGTCACCGACCCCAGCCACTCTGAGAGGGGGCCCGTTGTTCCATTTTACAGATGGGGAGACCGAGGCACAACAGCGGGTACTAACCTGCCCAGGCCGCTTGGACGCCCATGAAGGAGCAGAAACGGAACAAGCAACCAGGGTGGACCGCGGGGATTTCTGCATAAATACTCGGGTTAGGAAGAAACCTACGACGCCCCCCAACCCCGGGGGTGGGTGGGTACCCATATGGGGTCGTCCACCCGCTTCCAGTCTACATCCCAGGACACAGCCTCGTGTTAACCGGCTGTGTAAGACCCCCTTTCTTCTGGGTGTTCACCCGGAGAAAAACAAAGAGCGCGTCCGCCTGGAAGTTGGGGGCAGACAACCCCGACGGGTACCCAGGACCGGTGCTGGGTGAATCCCCAGCTTGGAGACACGAACAGCTGCTAGTGGGAAAACTCCAGATCACCACCAGCGCGGTGACGGGTACATCGCGCGCAGCGGCAGCGCCTCCCCGGAGCCGGCTATTCGGCGCCTGGGACCCCCGAGGCTCCGGGACTCCAGCGCCCGGGGCTCCGCAAACGCGGACGCGGGGGTGCGCCCCTGCACTCTGGCAAGTACCCAGGCGTGACGGGGATGGGGTTTCCCCAGGAACACCCTGTAACAACAAAGCCCCTCGCCACCTAGCTCCACTCGAGTGGGGTACCCCCAGGAAAAGGGGCGGGGCGGGGGCTGCCGCCCGCGATGGGTAAGGGGTGGGGGCCCCGGAAGCGCGCCCTCCCCGCCCCCAAGCAGCGCTCACAGCGTCCGCCGCCCGCCCGGGACGACCCTCGCCGCCGCCGCTGCTTCCTCGGGACCGGCCTCAGGGTTCTCCAGAACGACCATAGCTTGGATTCCGCCGCCGCTGCTGCCGTCGCCGCCCGGCAGGGCCTTCTCTGGGCCCGGCAGGAAGTGACGGGCGCCCGGAGGCGGGCTAAGGCGGAGCCTGGAGGCTGGACACGCCGGGCGGACGCTCGGCCACGTCCCGGCCAGGCCCCGGCGGCGGGCCAGGGACACCCAGCCCCGAGGCAAGGACGGGGACACCGAAGCCCCAGCCCCAGGGGACACAGCGGCCCCCTCGCCGCTGCCGGGCTGTGACCCCTGCCCCCGGGGGACAGTGGGGAAATTGAGGCCTGGGGAGGGAGGCAGGAAGGGGACGTCCTTTTCAAATGCTTGGACAGACCTAGTGCCCCGTGCCACACACCACCCCACCCCACCCCCCAGCGGCAGCAGGGCTCTCCTTCCACCAGCCCCCTCCGGGAACCTCCTTCAAAGAGCAGCCTCCGGATCCCGGCTGAGCGCCTCAGTTTACTCTTCTCTAAAGATACAACGTTGAAAGGACTGATGCTGAAGCTCAAGCTCCAATACTTTGGCCACCTGATGCGAAGAACTGACTCATTGGAAAAGACCCTGATGCTGGGAAGATTGAAGGCAGGAGGAGAAGGGGACGACAAAGGATGAGACGGTTGGATGGCACCACCGACTCGATGGACATGAGTTTGAGCAAGCTCTGGGAATTGGTGATGGACAGGGAAACCTAGCATGTTGCAGTCCATGGGTTCGCAAAGAGTCGGACAGGACTGAGCAACTGAACAAAACTGAAAGATACAATACGGACTTCTCTGGTGGTCCTGTGGCTGAGACTCCTCCAGCCAAGTGCAGGGGTCCAAGTTTGATCCCTGATCAGGGAACTAGAGTCTGCTTGCCTCAATTAAGACCTGGTGCAGACAAATAAATAAATAAATAGAAAATAAACATTAAAGAAAAAAAAAAGGAACAAAGCTGGCGGCACCTGTCTTTGCCTTTTAGAATTTATTCATTTAGCAAATTCCCACTGTGACTGGGGTAGGGGCTAAGCTCTCCAGACCCAGTGGTAATCAAACAGACCCCTTCCCCTGTGTGGGATCAGGAAAAGAGGACTTTTGGAAAGAGGACAAGCATATGCAAACGTGAGAAGGGTGTAGCAGGCAGAAGGAAGTGTCAGTGTAAAGGTCCTGGGGCATCCAGATAGCCAGAGCAGGATAATGGGAGAAGGGGGTGGTGGTGGACAGAAGAGAGGTAGAGAAGAGGGGACAGACCAAAGGTGGTCCTTTAATGACAGATCTGGCTTTTGACCCAAGGGCAATGGGTAACCAGGGGAGGTTTAAGAACAGAAACTTAGAGTTGCTCTAGAATCTAGAATCCATCCTTCATTCCACAAGAAAAGTGGGAAACTAGGACCATGATGGCCTTTCCCAGGTGATGCTAGTGGTAAAGAACCCCCCTGCCAGCACAGGTAGACATAAGAGACCCAGGTTTGATCCCTGCATGGGGAAGATCTCTTGGAAAGGGAAATGGCAACCCACTCCAGTATTCTTGCCTAGAGAATCCCATGGACAGAGGAGCCTGGTGGGCTACAGTCCATAGGGTCGAAAAGAATCAGACACAACTGAAGCAACTTAGCACTCATGTTCACAAGACCATGACATGGGACAGCAAGGGATGCAACCCACCCAGATCCAGCCTGGTGGATGCTACACAGGACAAATGATCACACTTTTGAACAAGTGAAGAGCAAGAGAAGAAAAAAAAAAAAAAAAGAGGAGGAACTATTACAAGACCCAAGAAACCACACACTGTATGACCTCATGTAGATAAATGTGGAAAGAAGGGAAAGAATCAAGGTGATGGGAAATGGGATCTCTGGGGACAGTGCTTGGGCAGGGTCTCTAGATGTAGGGGTGATATTTGGTCTCCAACTCTAGCCCACGATGACCAGCCACTCAACAAATGTGCCAACCTGGGTCTTGACCTGATTCTTGAGCCTTACTCAGTCTGTCCTCACCCTTTTATTTTCTCCCCTTGACTCATTCCTCTCCTCACCCCCCCCCTTTTTTTTTTTGGCGGAGGTGGGGGAGGGCAGCACAGTGGGGCATTTGGGATCCCCAACCAGGGATCAAACCTACATCCCCTGCTGTGGAACCGCAGAGCCTTAACCACTGGACAACCAGGGAAGTCCCTGTCATCACCTTCCTAACACCCTCCCAGATCCTTGGCCTGCCTCGGAGCCACCGCTGTCCCCCAGAGCCCCGGCCCCCTTCTCACTGCTCTCCCAGGCCCACACAGCTGAGCAGCCTCCCCAGAACAGTTCTTCCCCTCTCCAAGTATCCTGGGGTCTCCTCATCCTAACCTGGCCCTCATTACCACCTCTGTGTGCTTAGTCACTTCAGTCATGTCCAACTCTCTGTGACCTGTTGGACTGTAGCGGTCTGTAGGAGAGACTGCCAGTCTCTCTGTCCATGGGGTTCCCCAGGCAAGAATACTGGAGTAGGTTGCCATGCCCTCCTCCAGGGGATCTTCTCCACCCAGGTATCAAATCTGTGCCTGCTGCATTGCAGGTGGATTCTTTACCACTGAGGCACTGGGAAAGCCCCTCCAATACCACCCCAAAGGGATGTTTTTCCCTTTTCTGAATTTTTAGGCCATTGTCATGATGCTGAAGGTATGAAAGGGGTGAACAGAGAAATGTTCCCCTTGCCCCCATCCCAGGCTCATTGTACTTTCTTTTGGAGATGTTTAAGACACTTTGGTGCCCATGCGCATTTTTAACATTAATTAATTTTTTTACTATGCTGGATCTTCGTTGCTGCACTCAGGCTTTCTCTAGTTGCAGATAGCAGAGGTTACTCATTGAGCTGGCTTCTCTTGTTGCAAAGCACAGGCTCTAGATTGGGCTTCAGTAGTTGTAGCATGTGGGCTTAGTTGCCCCCTGGTATATGGAATCTTCCCAGATAGACCAGGGATTGAACCTGTGTCCCCTGAATTGGCAGGCATATTCCTAACCACTAGACCACCAGGAATGTCCTTTGTGCATACTTCATTGTTTTTCCGCCTTTTAATCTTTGTTTTACACAGAGGACAGCATCTTTTCTTCTGCACCTTCATGCCCTGTTTCCTGCCTCACAGGCTATTACCTGGGATACGTTTCTGAGTGTGGATTTGGAGATCAACATAGTTCTCGATAAACTGCCCTCCACCTGGTTCCCACCACCAGCAGCACAGGGGACTGTGTCCCCAGTGCAGACAGCAGCCAGTTGATTGCCCATTAGGGGGAAGGTGGACAATCCCTAGGGATCTGATTTGCATCAGAGTCTTGGGAAGGTTGAGTTAGTGAAAGAATAGGCATCTTCTGACCACCAGCTTCTGGTCAACCCTCCCTCACCCTGAACTTTCCATGGCTCCCCAGTGTCCTGGGACAAACCCTGGCAGCAATGATACTCAGGGCCTGTGAGGGCTGGCCTCACCACCAGCCCAGAGCCCCAGCCCCATGGAAGGTCAGAGGCATGGCCTCTAACAGGCCTCATCCCCTAGTCTCTGAGTCTTTGTCCGTCTGCTTTTCTTGTTGGTGAGTCTCCTGGGGTAAGGATGGGTCCTTCCCCGGGCTACAGCATCCTCTAGGAAGCCTACCGCTCCCCCTGCTCTGCTCCACACTCCCTTCCCCAGTCCTCCTGTGTTCTCATCCTTACCTTGGAGGCGGAGGACGGGATGCGGGAGCAGGGTGTTGCTCGGGTGAACAGTGGGCGCACAGGCAGGGGAGGGAGTGGCCAGAGGCTGAAGGAGAGGCGGGAAGGCGGGGCACGGTGGGATGCGGGGTATAAACGCGCAGTGGCTGCAGCTGAGGATTCCAGGAAAGCTGCGACCCAGACTTTGTAGCGCATCCCCGGAGGACGATCCGGAAAGTCACGGCAGCGATAGCAGGGTGAAATCCCGGAGGGTGGTCAGGACGAAGAGGGTGGCAATGCAGCCCTTGTCCGCGTCTGGGCCTAACGCGTCCTGGTGGGCGCCGGCCAACACAACGGTCTGCCCGGGCTGTGGCGCCAACACCTCGGACGGCGCGATCCCTGCGCCTTGGCCCGTGGACGCCTGGTTGGTGCCGCTTTTCTTCGGCGCGCTGATGCTGCTCGGCCTGACAGGGAACTCACTGGTCATCTTCGTCATCTGCCGCCACAAGCAGATGCGGACGGTGACCAACTTCTACATCGGTGAGCGCCCAGCGCTTCACGGTGCCAGAGGGCCATTCTGGGGGTCTACGAGAGGGCGTAGTGGCCGGGGGGCGCCCCTAGCGGTGAGTCGGGGTCCTCTCAGTTGAGGATTTCTCCGCTGCAGGGTCCCTGGTCCTTTCCCTACTGTCCCTGTACCTTAGGCTGGAGGTCGCCAAAGGTGGCGTTGAAGAGTTCCACCTTGACTGGAGTAGTTAAAAGGGAGGTTGGAGAGTGTGGCCCATGGAGCGCTGGCCACTGCCACTCAAGGAAGATGTACGATTGAAATGTGGTTCTTGTAACACCATGTGGGATGAATAAAAGGAGTGGGGGAAAGACTGAGTGGCCCGCGGGCCCCCAGTTGGCAACCACTGCCCCAGAGGCTCAGTTTATGCGTTTGCGCGATGAGGGTGCCCTAGCCGGGTGAGTGCTCACTCAGTCCGTGTTCTCCATTCTCTGTTGGCTGGCACCACTCAATTTGCAGATGAGAAAACTGAGGCTCAGAGGGCAAGGGCCTATTTGCAGTCCCTACAGGGGTGAGCAGGGCCCATTACTGTTTGAACGGCTACAAAGCAGGTGCTGGGTGAGGGGTGTTTGAAATATAAAAAAGAGAGGAAGGGCCCAACTTCTCTGCCCACGGATGCTGGGGTTTCTCTGGGTGCCTCCCGAGCCGCCCTGCTGGTCACTCGGACAAAGGCGAGACCCAGGAGGCTGGGCCAGGGCGCTGAAGGGCTAGGGCGATGCGCCCCACATTCAGAACCCGCGCGTCCCCGGCCTGCAGCCAACCTGGCGGTCACGGACTTAACGTTCCTGCTGTGCTGCGTGCCCTTCACCGCTCTGCTCTACCCGCTGCCCGCCTGGGTTCTGGGCGACTTCATGTGCAAGTTTCTCAACTACATCCAGCAGGTGCGCAGGTTGAGGGCAGGAGGACCGGGGGCGGAGTCTGGGTGTGGGCGGGGTCGGACCCCCTGCAGGCTGGTGCGAGCCAGGGGCGATTGTGGAGGTGGGCGGGGCAGAGTCTGGGTTGGGGCGGCAACCGCCTCTCTACGGCGTGGTGAGGGCCAGGGACCCGGTGTGGAAGTGGGCGGGGAGGGCACTGGGTCTGGGTGCGTAGGGCTGGGGCAGATATTGGGATCCTACTAGGATGGCTCTGCCTCTCCTAGTCTCAGTCTTGGGGGTTTCAGGCTACCCCTGAAGGCTCCTCCCTCCTCCACCTCCCTGGGCTCCTCTCTGGCACCCCCTTCTCCTGCCCCTTCAACTATGGGCCCTGGAGACCTTCCCGGGTCAGGTCCTGCCTGTACCCGAGTGGCTGGACAGTGGGGGACCCGCAAGGAGGGCGCGGACAGGGAAAGGCCCTGACGGGGCAGGGGGCCACACGCCGGACTCCCGGTTTTCCCAGGTCTCGGTGCAGGCCACGTGCGCCACCCTGACCGCCATGAGCGTGGACCGCTGGTACGTAACAGTGTTCCCGCTGCGCGCCCTGCACCAACGCACGCCCCGCCTGGCGCTGGCAGTCAGCCTCGGCATCTGGGTAGGTGAGTTCAGCGTGGGGGTCGCACCGGCTGGGGGAGACAAGTCTTCGTCCCTGTGCTCACCTCCTCATACTGCCTCGATCGTGCATCTGGGAAATGGGCGCACTAGCGCTCCTGCAAGGGCCCCTGAGGGCGGGGACCCAAGTGGACCTGCGCCTAGCAGGCGCTCAGTGGCCCGCTGCCCGGGAGGCACCGGGGAGACCCGGGCCCTCTTGCGCCCCTCGTCCCCCCGGGCAGGGTCTTCAGCAGGGCCCTGATGCAGGCTCGGCTGTCGTGTCGGCGCCGGTGTTCGCCCTACATCGCCTGTCGTCCGGACCGCGCACCTACTGCAGCGAGGCCTTCCCCAGCCGCGCCCTCGAGCGAGCCTTTGCGCTCTACAACCTGCTGGCGCTCTACCTGCTGCCGCTGGTCGCCACCTGTGCCTGCTACGGGGCCATGCTGCGCCACTTGGGCCGAGCCGCCGTGCGCCCAGCGCCCGCCGGCGGCGCCCTGGAGGTGCGCGGCTGGGGGAGCGGCATGGTCTGGCTGAGGGTAGGGGGAGTGAGGCGCATCTACGGGGGGCGGGGTGGCCCCGGTGGGGGGGGGGGTGCGTAATTCGAGAAAGTCAAGAAGGGGAGCGCCCGAGGAGGGGTGTAGCAGCCCCCTCTTCTCTCCCCAGGGGCAGCTGATGGCGGAGCGGGCGGGTGCCGTGCGGGCCAAGGTCTCGAGGCTGGTGGCGGCCGTGGTCCTGCTCTTCGCTGCCTGCTGGGGCCCCATCCAGCTGTTCCTGCTGCTGCAGGCGCTGGGCCCGGCAGGCGCCTGGCATCCGCGCAGTTACACCGCCTACGCGCTCAAGATCTGGGCACACTGCATGTCCTACTGCAACTCGGCGCTGAACCCACTGCTCTACGCCTTCCTGGGCTCCCACTTCCGCCAGGCCTTCCGCCGCGTCTGCCCCTGCGCTCCCAGGCCGCTCCCGCGACCCTGGCGGCCTGGACCCTCGGACACTGCGGCCGTCCACCAAACCCAGCTGCGACGCCTGGGCCACGCCAGGCCCCCCGAAGTCAGGCAGCGGTAGTCCCGGGCTGCGCATGCTGTGCGTTCTGAGGAAACACACGGTGTCTCTCTGAGCCCTCTCTGAAGGGATCAAGACGGGCCCCTCTGAAGTAGGAGGGCTTAAATAGCAGCTGCTATTATTCTGTTTTTGCCCAAAATCATAATAGTGAAAAGGCCTTGCCCTCTTGCAACATTTGATACAAATCTGCTGTATGTTTGCCACTGTTGATGCTATAATTATTATTTCTGTGTTTCCTGAATTGAAGATGCTTTGATGCTGACTTTTCTGGAACTTTGGAGGAAGCATCAATAGGACTTTTCACACGCTGCCCTGTGGTTGACTGTACAATTGTAAGACTGTACAAATGCCATTTTCAGAGATACTAAAAAGTGAACATGATGTACATCTTAAAATGGATGAAATAAGGTATTCTTTTCGGTACCTTGTGAATGAGTATTCAGAGTCCTGGCTGGAAAATCATAGGTGTCATTGAATAAATAGTAGAGACATCACTTTGCAGACAAAGGTCAGTATAGTCAAAACTGGTTTTTGCAGTAGTCATGTATGGATGTGAGAGTTGCAACAATCTTTATAGAAGGCTGAGTACCTTAGAATTGATGCTTTCGAATTGCAGTGCTGGAGAAGATTTGAAATCCCCTTGGACAGCAAGGAGATCAAACCAGTGAGTCCTAAAGGAAATTAACCCTGAATATTTATTGGAAGGACTGATGCTGAAACTCCAATACTTTGACCATATGATGTGAAGAGCTGACACACTGGAAAAGACTGTGATGCTGGGAAAGATTGAAGGCACAAGGAAAAGGTGGCAGAGGATGAGATGGTCAGATAGCATCAGTGACTCAATGGACATGAATTTGAGCAAACTCTGGGAGACAGTGAAGGACAGGGAAGCCTGGCATGCTGCAGTCCATGGGGTCACAAGGAGTCAGACATGACTTAATGACTGAACAGCAACCCAAGGAAGCAGGATTATTGCTACACATAACACACCCCCAAATAAAGAGGCATATAGCAACATCAGTGTATTTTTCAAAACTAGTGTCATTAAAAAAAAAATTTATTTGGCTGCAACAGGTCTTAGTTGCAGCACACAGCTTAGTTGCTCTGAAACATGGGGTATCTTAGTTCCCTGACCAGGGATAAAACCCATGTCCCCTGCATCATAAGGGGGAGTCTTAACCACTGGACCACCAGGGAAGTCCCCAGCATCAGTGTATCACTGCTCACAGTTCTGTGGATGAGTGGACCCAGCCAGGCGGTTCTTGTGATCCATGGGTGGTATTGGGTGGAGCCGCCAACCCAGTGGCTGGACTGGGAAGGCCAGAGAAGGCTTTGCTCTCAGGCTCGTAGCCAGTGCGCTTCCATGGCTGCCTGGACTTCCCCCCAGCAGGGCAGTCTGGGGAAAGTCAGACTTCCTCCTGGGCAGAGACTTCCAATTGGAGGAGGAGCTGCACAGCGACCAAAGGCCGGCAACCTCACTGCTGCAGCAGGGAGTTGTTGGGAGCTGTCAGGGTCACAACCAGATTCAAGGTGTTGGGGGCAGAGCCATCTAATTGTGGGTTCAACTGCATTTGTCTGTGGGGCACGGGGGAGGGCTAGGGTCAGTTCCTGCAGGCCTCAGGCTTAGTCTCCCTGAAGGACAACTGCCCATCTCGAGGAGGGCTCTGTCCCCCAAATTATTAGGGGATATCCTAGGTCTCCAAAGAGCCCAAATGTGCAGAGATGTTATGTGAGAAGGGGAGGCCATTCTGACATTGACGTTGTCCTGACCCTTATCTGTAGCCTTTGCACAGGCAGGTCCCTTGTTGCTCCAGGTCACCCTCACCCTTGCTCATCTATCAGGTCTCAGCTCAGTGGCCTCCTCCTCCAGGAAGCCCTGCTGGATTCCAGCAGGCTGGGTCAGGCCCCTCACCTGGGCCCAGGGCTGCCCCATCTCAGCTCTGACATCCTTGTGCTGTACTTGCTGGGTATGTATCTGGATTGGTCCCCAGTGTGTTCTCAGGGTTCAGCACACAGTGGGAGTGATGAAAAGAGATGGTGTGTATACAGAATTTATCTCTGAAAAATGAATAAAAAAAACAAACAAGGAGTTCCCTGGTGGTGCAGTGGACAAGAATCTGCCTGCTGAAGCAGGGGACACAGGTTCGATCCCTGGTCCAGAAAGATTCCACATGCCAAGGAGCAACTAAGCCTGTGCACAGCAACTACTAAGCCCACATGCCCTAGATCCTGTGCTCTGCAACGAGAGAAGCCACCACAATAAGAAGCCCAGGCACTGCAATAGACAGCAGCCCCCACTCACCACGCCTAGAGGAATCCCCTGAGCAGAAATGAAGACCCAGGGCAGCCAAAACAAGCAAACAGTTCAAGGGGACTCTTAGGCATCTATCTCAGAGAAATAGAAACTTCTGTTCACACAAAACCATGGCTTCCCAGGTGGCACTATTGATAAAGAGCCCATCTGCCAATGCAGGAGACATAAGGGTCACAGGTTCAATCCCAGGGTTGGGAAGATCCCCTAGAGGAAGGCATGGCAACCCACTCCAGTATTCTGGCCTGGAGAACCCCATGGACAGAGGAGCCTGGAGGGCTATAGTCCATACCACATACACATGATCATAGCAGCTTTATTTGTGATACTCCCAAACTGTCAATGAACTAGACATCCTTCAACGGGTGAGTAGTTGAACAAACCATGGGCTGGTCCATCCACAACTGCTCAACTGTTCCAAGTTATGAACACACTGTTGATACACACACACCCACAGCAGATCTCTGGGAATGACCCTGAGTGTAGGGAGGAAGCCTGCAAAGTTTACATAAGATATGATTCCATCTGTGTAACCTCCTCAAGGTAACAAAAATATGGAATGGAGAGCAGATGCAGGGTGGCCAGGGTAGGAGGTGATGGGAAGCAGATAGCATGCAGGACCTTTGTGACGGAGCGACTCTGTCGCTGGACGTGGTGGAGACGCAAATCTGCACATGTGACTGAGCTGCAGAGAAGGCAATGGGCGCACACGGGTACAAATGAAACGGGGCTCCAGATCCCCGGGTGGGACATAACAACCCTAATACCCTGATCCCAGTGTTGAACTACATAGTTTTGCAAAATATCACTGTTGGGAGAAGCCTGGTGAAGGGCGTGAGGGAGCCATCTCTGCATTAGAATCCACAATACTGTTGAAAAAAAAGTTTTTAAGAAATGATGTGAAAAGCTTGAAAGGGGACATCTAGGAAGCAGCATCTTCCCAAAACCGCAGACCCTTGCTTTATCCTCAAGTCTCTTCATCCGGGGACTGTTTTCAGAGCCCCTTCTGTGTGCCAGGTGCTGTGTGTGAGGCACCCTCCGACCCCTGCCCATACAGAGCCCTGTCTAGTCGGCAATGGGGCCAGTAAGTGGTAAGCTACCTGCTGCTGCCGCTAAGTTGCTTCAGCCGTGTCCGACTCTGTGCGACCCCATAGATGGCAGCCCACCAGGCTCCCCCGTCCCTGGGATTCTCCAGGTAAGAACACTGGAGTGGGTTGCCATTTCCTTCTCCAATGCATGAAAGTGAAAAGTGAAAGTGAAGCCGCTCAGTCGTGTCCGACCCTTAGCGACCCCATGGACTGCAGCCCACCAGGCTCCTCCGTCCCTGGGATTCTCCAGGCAAGAGTACTGGAGTGGGGTGCCATCGCCTTCTCTGGTAAGCTACCTAGAGAGATGCAAATAAAAGCACTGCAAAGGGTTACCCAGGAGATATGGGTGTCCTTTGTGAGCAACTGTAAACCAGATCATGATTCAGGGAAGGCTTCCTAGATGAGGTGAAGCCAGGAAATGTGACCTCAGCTCAGACGTGGGGAAAGAGCATATCTGATGGAGGCCACAGCCAGTGCAAAGGCAGTGAGGCAGGGTATGCCTGGTGGATCTTAGAAATAGGTGGGAGGCAGGTAGGGCTTCCTAGGAGGATAGGAGATGAGAGAAGTGAGAACAGAGAGGTGGCTGAGACCTTATAAGCAAGGAGATGTGCTGGGTCTGTCCTGAGTGGGTGGGAGCCATAGGAGGCTTCTCAACAGGGAAGGGTGTGGTCTAAGGTATGAGGAGATTTTTTTCTTTTTTTTGATTTTTTTCAATTCATTATTTCATTATTATGATTACTCTAACCTTTGTGGGGTGCCAAAACCAGGCAATGGAGAAGGCAATGGCACCCCACTCCAGTATTCTTGCCTGGAAAATCCCATGGACGAAGGAGCCTGGTAGGCTGCAGTCCATGGGGTCGCTAAGAGTCGGACACGACTGAGCTACTTCACTTTCACTTTTCACTTTCATGCATTGGAGAAGGAAATGGCAACCCACTCCTGTGTTCTTGATGGAGAATCCCAGGGACGGGGGAGCCTGGTGGGCTGCCGTCTACGGGGTCGCACAGAGTCGGACATGACTGAAGTGACTTAGCAGCAACACCAGGCAAAGGCCAGTGCAGCTGATTTGGGTAGGGTATGGATGGAACCCAAAACCACAGCATGAGAATAAACCCCAGAGGTTAGGGTGGGTCAGGAGAGGGGTTAATTTCAATTTCAGATAAATAAACAGTGACAAAATTTTTAGTATCATTATGTCCTGTGCAAAATTGGGATATATACATAAATTATTCATTGTTTTGCTTTTGAATTGTGATGCTAGAGAAGACTCTTGAGAATCCCTTGGACTGCAAGAAGACCAAATTAGTCAGTAGAGGAGAGTGAAAAAGTTGGTTTAAAACTCAACATTCAGAAAATTAAGATCATGGCATCCAGTCCCATCACTTCATGGCAAATAGATGGGGAAACAATGGAAATAGTGAGAAACTTTTTATTTTTGGACTCCAAAATCACTGCAGATGGTGATTGCAGCCATGAAATTAAAAGACACTTGCTCCTTGGAAGAAAAGCTATGACCAACCTAGACAGCATATTAAAAAGCAAAGACATTACCTTGCCAACAAAGGTCCATCTAGTCAAAGCTATGGTTTTTCCAATAGTCATGTGGAACAACAGACTGGTTCCAAATAGGAAAAGGAGTACGTCAAGGCTGTATATTGTCACCCTGTTTATTTAACTTATATACAGAGTACATCATGAGAAACGCTGGACTGGAAGAAACACAAGCTGGAATCAAGATTGCCGGGAGAAATATCAATAACCTCAGATATGCAGATGACACCACGCTTATGACAGAAAGTGAAGAGGAACTCAAAAGCCTGTTGATGAAAGTGAAAGTGGAGAGTGAAAAAGCTGGCTTAAAGCTCAACATTCAGAAAACGAAGATCATGGCATCCGGTCCCATCACTTCATGGGAAATAGTTGGGGAAACAGTGGAAACAGTGTCAGACTTTATTTTTCTGGGCTCCAAAATCACTGCACATGGTGACTGCAGCCATGAAATTAAAAGACACTTACTCCTTGGAAGAAAAGTTATGACCAACCTAGATAGCATATTCAAAAGCAGAGACATTACTTTGCCAACAAAGGTCCGTCTAGTCAAGGCTATGGTTTTTCCTGTGGTCATGTATGGATGTGAGAGTTGGACTGTGAAGAAGGCTGAGCGCCGAAGAATTGATGCTTTTGAACTGTGGTGTTGTTGAAGACTCTTGAGAGTCCCTTGGACAGCAAGGAGATCAAACCAGTCCATCCTCAAGGAAATCAGTCCTGAATATTCACTGAATAATAATTCAGCTGAAGCTGAAACTCCAATACTTTGGCCACCTGATGCAAAGAACTGACTCATTTGAAAAGACCCTGATGCTGGGAAAGATTGAAGGTGGGAGGAGAGTCAGTTCAGTTCAGTTCAGTGGTGGGAGGAGAAGGGGATGACAAAGAATGAGATGGTTGGATGGCATCACCGACTCGATGGACATGAATTTGAGTATGCTCTGGGAGTTGGTGATGGACATGATGCAGTCCATGGAGTCGCAAAGAGTCGGACATGACTGAGCGACTGAACTGAACTGAAAGGAAATCAACCCTGAATAATCATTGGAAGGACTGATGTTGAAGCTGAAGCTCCAATACTTTGGCCACCTGATACGAAGAACCGATTGGCTGCAAAAGACCCTGATGCTTGGAAAGATAGAGGGCAAAAGGAAAGGAGGCTTAGGGTTAGAGAATGATGAGATGGTTAGATAGCATAACGGACTCAAATGGACGTGAGTTTGAGCAAACTCCGGGAGATAATGAAGAACAGGGAGCCTGGCATGCTGCTGTCCACGGGGTCGCAAAGAGTCAGATACAACTTAGCCACTGAACAACAATAACAGCAAATTCCTTGTTTATTGGAAATTCAAATGTAATTGCAAGCCCTGTGTTTTATCATCAAATCTACCCGGGGGCATTTCAAAGGAGCCACAGGAAAGGTTCGGCTGGCCTGTTTCCTCATCCGACCTGGGAAACTCATTTACAAATGAAACGGCGCCCCCTGGCGGCCTCGGACTCGAGGTCCCGCCTCTGGCTGCATCCCGTAGGTACCCGGCAGGGGGCGCGCGCACTCCGCGGAGGGTCGAGTCCACCCCACAAAGGAACTCCAGCATTTGCAGGGAGTCTCTCCCCAGTACCCCAACGTAGACCCCGGGCTCAATGTGTGCCCGCTGCAAAATAAGTCACGTAGAGCCTCATTATGAATGTCCTGGGTCTCCTGGGCCCCTTCTATGAAAAAATACTACTAATCATATTTTGCTGCTGCCTTGGTATAAAGACAAATTATTTTAGGGTGGATTCGTGACTATACATTCCTTATAATTATACTCGATTTTTTCATCTAAGTTAAAATTACATTTTCACAGACCCTGGCTCGCAGAGACAAGGGAACCTGGAGGCCAAGTGTGGGTGACAAGAGAATGTTTGGGTTCTGGGGGTTTGGGGAGCTGAGACATTTTGAGATTGAAATGGTGAATAGTTCAATATGCCCTTCACCTCTGTGCAGACAGACATCAGAAATACCACGGGATTAGGGAAGACAGAGGGAACCTGTGAATTCATTCATTCAGACAACTTCATATGTCAGGCCCAGCCTCAGCACTGGACATGCAGCCAGCCATGCTCAAGGCTGACTAGGTTAAATAAATACAGCTGTTTTGAATAGAACAGCCTGGAAGAAGATAAAAGTATGACCCAAGGTTCCAGTTTGAATGAGAAGGCAAAGCTGGGGAAGGGCGGGCCAGGCAAGGGAATGGCCAGGGTAACAGCCAGGGCAAAGGGCCTGAGGCAGAATATGTTTGAGGAGGAATATATGTGGAAAGGTGGGCAGTTTGGAATCTGGGTAAACTTTTATTTATTTATTTAAATAATTTATTTTTAATTTATTTGGATGCACCAGGTCATAGTTGAAACATGCGGTATCTTTAATTGTGGCATAGGAACTCCGTTGCAGCATGTAGAATCTAGTTTCCTGCACGCGTGCATGCTAAGTCACTTCAGTAGTGTCCGACTCTTTGAGACTCCATGGACTGTAGCCCTCCAGGCTCCTCTGTCCATGGGATTCTCCAGGCAAGAATACTGGAGTGGGTTGCCATGCCCTCCTTTGGGGGATCTTCCTGACCCATGGATCTTGAACACGCGTCTCTGGAGTCTTGCATTTTCAGGTGGGTTCTTTACCACTAGCACCACCTGGGAAGACCCCCAGTTCCCTGACCAGGGATCAAACCTGGGCCCCCTGCATTGGGAGTACAGTCTTAACTGCTGGACCATCAGGGAAGTCCCTTGGTGAACTTTTAAAAAGGTGCCCCTCAACCCTGAATGGAGGGCAGGATGAGTGTCTTGAGGGGCTCAGTGAGAATCAGGCTGGTTTTCACAGGTGGCCCACAAGCTGGTTTGGCCAGGAAACCTTACAGGGCTGGGGTCGCTGTACTCATTTTCCAGCTTGGAAAACAGAGACCAGAGAGGGGTCCAGGCTAACCTAAAATCACACAGCCAGGACCCAGGTGCAGCCCATACCTGCTGCCTATCCCTGGAGGAACCAGCAAAACTGGGGTCAATTCCCAGCTAGTTCCCTGGGCTAAAAATAGGACCCCCTTCACTAGAGGCAGCTGGGAATCTTGCAGCCCCTCATCCTGCTGGGCCAGGCTCCTCTGGGAAGTTGCCCCCGGCTATTTAAAGACAACTGCTTTCCTCTGGAAAATGTGGGGGGCTAGGCGGTACCCCTCCTGCCCCCCAGGAGACTCCCCTCCCTGCCTCCTTCCCTTTGACCAGAGGAGAATGAGATCCTCAAAACCACTGAAGGAGGAGTGAATGTAAATTGACCCATTTTAGAGAGGGGGAACAGGCACAGTGAGGCTCATCCTCCTGTGTGGGGTAAGGCAGGGCTTGAATCCTGTTTGGCTCTTTGGTGGAGGGGGTGCTTTCCTGCACTTTGGAACTGACCTGGGGCCTGGTCCTTAAAGGATAGCTTCCCTCCCCCAGCTCACCTGGGTCTCCAAACTTTCCTCTCTCCTGGGGGAGGGCAGTTTTGCCCCTCTGGTGGCAGGGGTGGTGAGGTGGGCAGCTGGGGGGTGGCTGTTTAATAGCTTCAAGGTGGAGGCCTCCCTGTCACCTGTTAGGCTATAATGGCCCGGGGGGCTGGAAGGCTGGGTTCCAGAAAGGAGCAGGCAGAACTCTACCTCTGACCACCCATCACGGATAGGGGTGGCTCCCTTGCACTGTCCTCTGGGTTTGGGAATCCCCCAGAGAGACAGAGCCTCAATGGGGGTGGGTGATGTTGAGTAGGGGTAGGACGCCCAGAAGATGGCAATGCTGTCTGTTGTACTGGAGGGGCTGCACACACAACCCCCTCCCACCCCAACTCAAGATCAGGGACTCCAGTCCCTCCCCATAGGGGCCCTCTGAGTGGCCCCTGCCTGCCCTCCATGCTCTCACTTTGCTCTTATCTGGGCTGGAGCCTGGGCCCCTGAGATTAGCTCCCAGGGGAGGCCTCAGGGGCTCACACCCCCAAGCCCCACCTTACCCCAACCTACTCTGGCCTCAGTTTCCCCTGCTGTCTGAAATGTGGACAGACGTCTGCATTACACAAAAATGTGAACTTCATGCGTTGGGCACGTGTCCGCGAGACTGAGCGCTGCTCAGAAGATGGAAATTATTATTGAATTATGATTACCCACAAGATAACCTTGTCTCTCCTTCTAGAAGGTGTGGGCAGTCAGGTTTCCAAGAGGAGGGGGCTGTAGGGGGTGGGGTGTGGGGAGGGTAGGGGTCATCAGGACTTAGCGATGAGCCCAACCAGGAATCCTGGACGCCATCCCACGGCTTTGCCAGTGCCGTGCCCACGGCTGGCAGCCTCTCCCTCTCCCAGACCCCCCTCCACCATGCAGCGCCCATATCGCAGAGCCCTGGTCCCCTCCCACCGACCCAGCACTGCTTTCTTTTCCTGTCACCGCAGATCCTTTGTTTATCAAGTCTCTAATCCCCACTTTACAGACTTGGAAACCGAGGCACCATTCCTGGGGGTGAAGTCTTTAGCGCTAGTAGCTTAGGTCCAAGGGACAGAGGCGAAACTCCGAGCCCGGTAGGTATATCCTCGGCGGTCGTTACAATAGATAGAGGTCCCGGACCGGGCTCCTGTGCCCTAACCCCATCCAGGCGGAGCCCCAACTTTCTCCCTCCCTCTTCCCCTGGGTCGCTTCCAGCCCTGCCTGCCCACTCGGTGTCCTCTACACTCTGGCCCGCGGAGAGCACATTACCGACCGTCCCTAGATAGGGGCGGGGCATACCGCGTCCCTGTTCCCCTTCCCTTTTATTATTTATTATCATTTAAAGGGGCCGCGACTTGAAAATTTCCGTCCACTCTGTCCCCTTCCCTAACACCCCTGAGCTCTTGGAGCGTCTTCAGACCTAGCGCGGGGGGCGAGGGGGTGTCTGGGAAGGGGGAGGGGGCCTTACGAGAGCCCTCCCCACGTCCCGGGCCGCGGCGCTGAATCACCGGCGAGGTATTTGCATCTGAGAGCGATTTGTCACCCGGTGATTTGTCTGCGGGGCGGTGAGCGCGCCGGTGGGGGGGAGGGGAGGGGCGGGGGAGGCCGCGCGCGGGGAGACTTTTACCAATCGGGTCGGTGGGGGGTGTAGACGCGGACTCGGCTGGCGACTCGGTGAGTCGGCGCGCGGCACAAACCCGGCGGTGGCCGGGAGCCAGCAGAGCGCAGCTCGCGGCCCGGGCCGGAGGCCAGGCGCGGCCGGGGCAGGGCCGGACGCCAGGCGTGGGGCATGCGCCCCCCGAGCGGGCCCTGCGCCCCCCGAGCGGGCCCCGCGCGGTGAGGCTGGGGTAGTAGGTGGGCCGGCCTTTTAAAACGCGGGTTTCGTCCCGGGTGGGCGTCGCGCGCCCTGGAAGCTAATGAGGGGGGTCCCCAAAGTTGGTCAGGAACGTGGGTGCGGAAAGGCTACCCGAGTGGGTCGGAGTTGGGGCGATTTTCTCTTCGACGCCCTCGGAGCCCTCACCCCCTACCATATTGCGCGGGTGCGGGAGTGACCAGGGGTCGCGAGTGTGTGCGTCTCCCCCCACCCCCAGCGGAAGGAAATGGTCTTTAGGCGCGCGCGCGGGGGGCTATGTTCGGGGTTATTTCATTTATTGTCGCTGGAATCCGTGTTTTATTCTGGAGCTTCGAGGGGAAAGGGAGCGCTGGGTCGGGAGGGCAGGGCAGTTCTCTGGTGACCCTCCTCAGCCTGGATGGTTTATTTATAAAGTGTCGGCTCTGGGGGCAGAAAGGGGCCCCTAGAGGGGACACCACGGGCCCCGCGGCCGGAGAGCGGGGGAGGCTCGGCCCGAGCCCTAACTCTTTGGCGGGGATCCTCTGGAAAAGCCCCCTCCCTCTTTAAGTACCCCCCACATACAAAAGCGGGCGCAGGAAGCGCGGGGAGAGCGCGTTGGTCAATTCCAACGTTCCGCGGACCCGGGGTGGCCGGTTTGTCAATAATCTTCCGTTTTCAGTCGCCCGGCCCAGAGGGTTTGCCCCCACCACCACCACCACCATGCAAATCGGTCGCTTTCCAAGAAGCCTTTGAAATCGGACTTGGGTTTCTGTCGTCTAATTTCTTCTCCCTCTTCAGTGTTTCTTTTCTCACTTCCTCCGGCCCACCCCCTCCGGACTCTCCTAGCCCCCTCCCCACCTTTCTGCCCCGCCCTCCCCCTCCTCTTCCCCTCGTGAAGTGAGGGCCCCCTTTCGCCACCCGCGGGGCCCAGCCTTGCACAACTCTTTAAATAACCGTGTTTTGCAAGCCCTGGGCCGAGCTGGTGACCTCTCTCCGGGAGGCCTGGGAGGGGGGAGAGGGTGTGGCCTCAGATCCCTCCTTGCCGCCCCCTCCAGCCAGGTCCCAGCGAACCCCCAGCAGCCCCCTCCCATCCCAGCCCGGTCCCTGCCTGGGACTGCCTTTCCCCTGGGGTTGTCATAAAGTGGGGGTAGGGCCAAGGACAAAGGGCTCTTGGGGGGAGGGGTCTGGAGGGGTGGGCGTCCTCAGCCTAGGGTTAATGGCAGCCACGGTGGGGGGGGAGGGGTGGCCAGGCCCAGGGGACTTTGGGGTTCCCACCTGCCCCCTCCACCAGCCCCTACGTGGAGTCCTGCTCTGCTCCCCTCCCCCACCCGTGGACCCGGAAGGGTCATTAAACCCAGTAGGCCTGGGGGTGGTGGCTTGGGGGGGAGTGGCTTCCTTTGGCCTCTTCCTTCTGCTCCCCCCAAAGGGAGGGGGCGATGCCCAGAGCATTTCCGTGGGGAAGGGGGGCTCATCTTGAAGTTGTCAATGGTGGGGGAGGGGCAGCAGACCAGACTAGACACTGGGTGAGAAATGTCCCTTCAGCACTTCTTGGGGCTGTGGGGGGACGGGTGACTGCCCATCCCCGGGGGTGGGGGCTGGGTGCTCTTCTGCTGCCTCTAAGGGCAGGCTGCGCTGGTCACTCTCTAGCAGTATGGCCTCTGAGAGGGTCTTTGTGCCCTGGGACCCCTGCCCCTGCTGAGTACTGAGGCCCTTTGGGGATGGGTCCCTCCCCACTTTACTGCAGGGGCCCCCACTTGCACCCCCATTGCCCTTTCACCCGTCCTGCTGGGAACCCTATCACTGGGGAGGGGCCCCCTCCCATGACTGGGGAGGTTGGGAGGGTCTCTACTATAAGACTCCCCTGGGGGAGGGGTCAGGCTTCTCTTAGCAGGTCACAGGAGGGGCTGGGAGACCAGCCAGCCTGGTGGCCTGTGTCTGCTGTCAACCAGGAGCCCCTGCCCACTGGCCCCTTCTGCCTGAAGAGATGCTCAGAAGCCTGTGGGGGTCACTGGCCGGCTGGAGTGGCTTCTGGACCCTCCTGTCCGCCCCCCCCCACAGCGTCTCAGTGATGTACCATCTTGGGTATCTTTGCCAGGCCTGTTGAGTTCTGCCTGGTCTATTTTATTGGAGGCCTGGGCGGGTGGGGGTGTGGCCTGGGCTGGGGTGGGGGCTGGGATGCAGATAGGGGGCTACATCCTCCTATCTTTGGTGGTGGCTCTGGGACATCTATGCCTGGAGCCCGCCCAAGGCCCTGGCAGAGCAAGTTGGCAGTGATCCAAAGGGACCCCAGGCTTGGGGAGGGGGACAGGGGGCAGAGTGGGCTGCGTTCTGGGTCCTGGGCCCCACTTGGGGACCCAAAGGGCAGGGAAACCGCCAGAGAGCATGTGGGGGCTGCTAGGAGGCCCAGTGTTCCCCTAGACCTGAGTTCTGGATTCGACCCCCAGTCTTGCCTGGAACCTGCTGTGTGCCCTCCAGCAGGACAACTCAAGCCTATTTTCTCCATTTGTGAAACGTGGCCCATCCAGCCTCCTTCCATAAGTCTAGCGAGTGCCTTCTGGGGTTGTGCCTGCATCATCACAAACTTGCATCATTCCTGCTTTGGCATAGGGAGATGGGTACTGTATGGGCCCTGTTTTGCAGATGGGGAGACTGAGGCCTGGAGTAACTGAGGTTTAGAGATGAGGTGGGAGCTTGAGTAGGGAACCCTGAGCCTGTATACAGCAGGTGCTCAATCTGGGTCAGCCATGGTTTCTATGAGAAAGGAGGGTGCCTGGAACCCCCTGGGTCAGGCTGCACCAGCATGTCTGTGAGCAGTGCCTAGAACTCAGAACTGGAACCCGGAGCCCCCTGGACTGTGGCACCTAGTAGCTGGCTTTGACCAATCAGAGACCGGGAATACTTGGTCCCCTTGCTCTGTTTATGAAGCCATAATCCAGCTCTTTCTGGGGGGTGTTGTTTCTCTGTGGCCCAGACGGGTGGGGGCCGCCTCAAGGCCTTCAGGAGTCCAGTACAGAGTGACCCAGCTTCTCAGCCTGCTGGAGGGTGGATGGAGGGGGGAAGATGGGGCGAGCATGCTCCTCCACCTCCAGGGAGGCCCCCAGGTTTGCACCCTGATGATCGTGGATGGAAGGGATTTTCCCAGAGGCCTTTGAGGTCTGACCTCAGTGGGGAGGAGCCCAGGTGCGATCTGACGGTCTCTTGTCACCCCCAGGTTTCTGTACACGTGAATGAGCCACCCGCCAGCCGCCGCCACCCCCTGGTGCCCAGTGTGAGAAAGGAGGTGTTGCCCGCCTGCCACTGGCATGCCCCGCCAGCCCTCAGCCTGAGCCCAGCAGCGCCTGCCCCTGCCCCTTGCCACCCTGCACTGCCCCGGCTCCCCTGCAGCCCCCACACTGCAGTGCGGCCGGGCCCCCTCCCCACAGGGGCCGCCCCCACCGCCCCCTCCTGGTGCCCGGGGCGGCCCGGCCCGCAGGGCCATGAAGCTGCAGGCTGTGATGGAGACGCTCCTGCAGCGGCAGCAGCGGGCACGCCAAGAACTGGAGGCCCGGCAGCCACCGCCGCCCTCTGAACCCCCAGCCCGTACCAGGGCCACTCTGGAGGAGGACAGGGAGCCTGAGAGCGCCCGGATGCAGCGGGCGCAGATGGCTGCCCTGGCTGCCATGCGGGCCGCTGCCGCCGGCCTTGGCCATGCACCCAGTCCCAGCTCAGAGGATGGGCCCCCCGGCTCGGAGGTTGAGGATGTGGCCCTGGAGGGGGCACCGGGCTCGCCCACCCCACCCAGCCGAGGCAGGGAGGCAGCCAGCCTCCCCATGGGCGATGGCCGCTTTGAGGATGCAGGCTCCGACGATGACCTGTGAGTCGGGGTCTGTGGGCTCCTTGTGCCAACCACATGCCCTGCACCGGCCACTCTCAGCCCTGGGGCACTGCCATAGAGGAAGGGCAAAACTCCTGTCCTGCTGACCTCCCGGGGCGTACCATCCTTTAGAATTCACTGGTGGACAGTTCTCCATCTATACCGCCCAAGATGGGGGCCTCCTGTCCCAGAGGGCTAACACACACGTGGCCAGTACAGCCACACTCTGCATCTGTAGCTTTATTTCACCTTAATTAAAATGGAGCTACTCACATGAGATCGGTGGCCCCCATCACCTAGCGAGGCTGTAGGAGGTTTAGTGATGGGGACAGACTTAGAGTCCACGGCCCAGGAGAAGCCTGCACAGAGCGGGCATCCATTGGCCCTTGTGTGTGTCTCACCAGCGTCTGATGCGGGTCCCAAGCTGGGCACTGGTAGGATCCTCCTGGGAAGAAGTTTGACAAGTCTCACATGAGTATGATTATTGGCTGTGATCATGCCAAGAAAATAAAGCAGGGATGTTGAGGCGAGGGGTGGCTGGGGCTGGAATCAACTTTTGGGGCATTGTGAGTGAAGGTCTACCTGTGTAGGTGACAGCCCTTAGGAGCTGGTGAGGGGAGCAGAGAACAGCATGCCTGGCAGAGGGAACAGCCTCAGCGAAGGCCCCAAGGCAGAAACAGGGTCCATGTATTCAGGGCCTAGTAAAGAAACCTGTGCCGAGGACGGGAGAGGTGGGATTAGCAGGTAGGTAGGGGGGGTTCATTGCCACAGGGACACCTCTAGTTGCTCTGGGCTAACTGGGAACAGGGCAGTAAGGGCCACACCCTGAGCAGTTCTGCTCATGGGTGCTCTTGACAGCTCACCCACGTCCAGACAGGGAAACCAAGGCTGGATACAGTGGGACCCTTGCCCCAGGGCTTGAGTTGAGCTGGTGCCTTCTCCCCTGACCTGTGCCCCTTGTCCGCCCCAGGAAGCCAAAATGGGAGGAGGAGGAGGAGGAGGAGGAGGAGGAGGAGGAGCTGGAGGAAGACCTGGGAGACGATGAAGAGGACGAGGAGGATGAGGACTACGAGGACGAGGAGGGGCTTGGGCCCCCAGGCGCCGCCAGCCTGGGCCCCGCAGCGCTGTTCCCCCGCAAGGCTCAGCCGCTCCAGGCCTTCCGTGGCGACAGTGGATCCCGGGCGCTGGGTGGCCAGGAGCGCCCGGGGACTGGCCCGGCTGTCCCTGGAGGGGGTGCCCATGCTGCACCTCAGCTGCAGCCACCAGACCACGGGGACTGGACATATGAGGAGCAGTTCAAGCAGGTGGGCCTTGCGTCGTAATTGGGGCTGTGGGTGGTTGCTGTCAGAGTCCTTCTGACCTGCCCTCAAGGGCCACGAGCTCGCCTGTTGGGCCTGGGGCATCCCATGGAAGCCCCAGTGTGGGATTGTGGCCCGTGGATGGGATGGGCCGGCCGGTAAATGCAAGGACGTGGGGACACATGGGGACAGGAGTCAGGAAGGGAAGTTTGGCAGACTCTGTCTGTACCAGAAGGCCGAGCAGAGAGACCTAAGCAAAGTGGGTTCTGAGTGGAGGCCCTGGCTTGGGGAAAGGCCACCGTCCTATATTGGGTTCGGGGGGTCACGGGTACAGCCAGCAGGCGCGGCCAGAGGCATTGTCAGTGGCATCGTGTCTGATCTGTTGAGGCTGTGGCCGTGGAAGGGGCTGAGCAGGGTTGGCCACGTTGGTGTGGACGGCCACTCAAGCAGCTCACTGGGCTCAGGAGGGGCGGGGAGGAAGCAGGCGTCCTGGTGCCGTCCCCGCGGGCGGCCAGGGCAGAGGAAGTGGCCAGGCGGGGGAGCCTTTGAAGTCAGGCCTCGCCAGGCCGGGCAGATGGAAACCAGATGGCGGCTGGGGTAGCCGGCTGGGCTTGCATTCCAGCCTGAGGCCAGCTGGGCCCTGCCCTGACCTCCGAGAGTGGACATGGGGACTTGGCCTACCAGGCCCAGTGCCCAGCCCTCATCTGGGCTCCACGGGGCTGGGGATGCGCCAGGCACATGGGAGCTGGGAGGTGGCTGTGTGTGGCCTTGGGGCACCCCCCAACTCATGCTGGCTTCCGGGCTGGGCAGTGGGACCCTCCTCGAGGGAGCAGGAGGCCCCGCCGCCGCCATGTGGGGAAAGGGTGCTGGGACCCTGGTAACCCTCAGAAAACTCAGACAAAGTATAGAAGCGGACATGCAGCATGAGGGGGATGAGCCAAGGCAGTGGTGGATGATGCAGGGGCAGGTGTAAAGGCAGGAGGGGAAGATGCCCCTGGAGTGGGCGTGGCCAGGGCAGTGGCCTGAGGGAGGAGGCCAGACTGAGGAAGGCAGGAGGGTTAATCCCCTGCCTGGGCATCTTGGGCTGGGTGGGGCTGCCCTGGCTTCCGGCTAGGTCCTGGCACGCAGTGCGGGGGGTGGAATGACACCCAGCAGACGTCACCTTCCCAGGGTGTGGCTGGCCACTCCTCACGCATGACCCTGGTTGCCCCCTTCGGCCTGAAGTCCCCATCCTGGTGTGTAGATGCCAACCTGCAACCTGCCTCAGTCTGCCTCCCCTTCTAGGGGCCCCACTTATGTCTGGGCTGCTGTCTGTCTACCTGTGCAGATGAGAAAACAGGCAAGGCATGAGGGGGACAGAGGGAGTGGTGGGTTTCTCAGAACTGAGCTCCTGACGTCTGTTGGGGTGAGAGTAACGAAACAGGAGTCTCATGTGTGATTTACATCAATGTTTGCCATCTGAGTTCAGCCCTCAGGGAGCCCCAGGCCAGAGGTAGAGCCAGACAGACACCCCGCATCTCACAGGGTCACTGCTGAGCAGGAGGAAGGGACAGCCCCGCCCAACCTGGTTTTGACTGGCCAGGCCCGGCAGAGGCCAGGGGTCAGGTGTTCTGACTGCAAAGCCCTTTCGGCCCATCAGGAGCAAAGTAACTCAAGGGGCTGTTGTCCTGCTGGTCTGGGAAATGGGTGATGTCTTGAGGACCCCCAGGGTCAGGGCACAGATGGGGAAACTGAGGCCCAAGAAGCACAGGGAACGCAGGTCATAAGTCAGCCTCATGCTTGTGGAGTGTCTATGGGATGCCCAGCTCCCCTGCCAGGGGCAAAAAAGGTCTGTAAACAGATGGGTGGGAAGATAATACCCAGTCTGGCAGCCACTGGGGGATGTAGCTCATGGGCCAAGCCTGGTTGGCAGAGGAGCTGGGCACTTGTACCATGGGGCACCTGTGCAAAGGCCCTGGGGTAGGATGTAGCATGGCTTGTGTGTGGAGGCCAGATGCTGCCACTGTGCTTGGCCCTGAAGGGCCTGGGATTGAATTCCCAGATGGAGGGGGCTGGGGGTGGTGGGGATATGGCAGGGTCTTATTCCTGCCTAGCTGTGGCAGTTGCAGCTGCCTGCACTGCCCTCCTGCCCAGCTGGCCAGGCACCTGTGCGGCCAGTGTCAACAGTGGCCCGGGCCTAGCCAGCCCGACAGATGTTGGGGCTGTGTTGACTCTGGCGCCTGCCCCCACCCCCTTCCTGGCACGTGGCAGCCGGGCCGGCCGGCCGCCTGCTTGGCACCATCTCTGCCTCTTCCTCCCCGGTCTTGGCAGGGCCCAGGCCTGACTTCCGCCCGAAAACCCTCGACAGCCGTGAAATCCCGCTGTCAGCCGCGGGGTTTGGGGGGCAGCCAGGCTGGGGAGGGGCCGGGAGCAGCAGGCTCACGGCCACGGAATCTTTCCTTGGAAGCCGAGAGCCTCGCTACTGGGCGGCCCCAGGGACACACGCTGATGGAGGCCAGGGTTGGCCAGGATTGCAGTGTGTCACAGGGCGCAATCAGCAGCTTGCCTCCTGCCATCAGATATCGCATCCTAGCGACATCCCAGTGGCTTCCTGTCACCAGCAGGGCTGTGCAGGGCTCTCAAGAAAGTGCTATCGTGGGGTTGTCAAGCAAACAGACTCAATCGCGGGTCTTCAGCCACTTAAGGACTTGAATCATTAGTTTCAGTGACTCTGTAGATAAATGCTGGAATTTTTGCTCATGGTTTTATTGATATGAAATTTATGTAGCATGTGATTCAGCCATGGAAAGTGCAATTCAGTGGCTTTTCATGCATTCACGGGGTGTGCAGCCATCACCACCTTCAATTTTAGAACACTTTGTCACTTCAAAAATAAAGCTTTTAACATGTGCCCTTTCACTATTAGCCCACTCCTTCCCCTAGCTCCTGACAGCCAGTCTCTAGATCGGCCTTTTCTGGACGTTTGCCATCAGTGGAATCATGCCCTGTGGGTCCTTCTGTGTTTGCTTCATTCACTGAGCATCCTGTTCTCAGTGTGTGTCGGTGCTTCTCTCCTTTTCTTGGCTGAGTAATGCTCCATTATGCACATGCCGTGCTTTTGTGCGTGTGTCTGTACACACACACACACACACACACACACACACACACACTGCATTTTACTTACCCAGTCATCCCCTGATGGACACTGGGGTTGTCTCTCCCTTTGGCTGCTGTGAATGTGTGTGCACGAGTTTGCGTGTGAATGTGTGCTTTCGGTTCTCACGGGCATGTACCTGGGAGAGGAGGTGCCGCGTCATATGATAACTCTGTGTTTAGTCTTCTGAGGAGCTGCTCTTGTTCACGGTGGCTGCTCCATTTTGCATCCAAGCCGAGGGTTCCAGTTTCTCCACGTCCTCGCCGACACTTGTGGTTATGACTCTGATTCCAGCTGTCCCTCCAGGGGTGGTGTGCTATCTCCCTGTGGTTTCAGTTTGCATTAAATGTTGGGATCTTTTTCCCCCTGCTTCCCAAGGTCATGCCTGCTCACCATCACTAGTAAATAAGCTCAGAGGTGTAGAAATGACGGTTCCAGGCAGTGTTTGTCACCTAACTATGCACAGGCGGCAGGCTGAGCGTCTTGCGAGTGTCTTGTGTATACTCACTTGGTGCTGGTGGGGGGCGCTGCGTTTGCACCATTGTGCAGGTAGGGAAACTGAGGCATAGACCAATGAAGCCATTTGCCCACGGTCACACGGGGGATGTGTCAGACTGGGACTTGACCACAGGGTGTACCAGAGGAGTGGACGGATGGGAAGGGGCAGGGGGCGAGCCCCACTGGTAAGGGTTTGGAGGGAACCTGGGTGGCTCTGAGCCTCCGTCTCCTCGTCTGAAACGAAGGTGGTCAGTCAGGGCCCCCCAGCAGGGTGTCAGAACCCAGGATCTGGACACAAAGGCCCCCAGACAGGAAAGCCACCATCAGCCTCAGGTCCCCGACCCTGAGAGGCTGCCGCGTCCTTGCTGTGGACCCTGCCTGTCCCCCCTTCCCCTCCCTGCCCCGGGCCTCCTGGGGCCCCTTGAATTCCCATGGGTGTCCTTCTCCACACAAGCTTCTGTGGCCCCGGAAATGGGTTCAGACAACTTAGGGTGCAGCCATGGGCCCCAGATGCTCCTGCAGCAAGGGGCTGTGGTCACATTTTTTTTTTCTGGGTTTTACAGTTCACTTTTTTTTTTTTTAATTATAGAAAATATACACACATATATTTTTAAAGTCCTTTTTTTGATTTCAGAAGTGACACTTGATACCATTCTTGTAGGAAAAAAAGGAAGGATTCCAGTGAGGTCTGAGCCTGCCAGCCTCCTCCCCAACCTTCCTGGTGTCAGCCACACCGTCTTTCCAGGCCTTTCTCTGTCCACTTACACAGAAGTGTGACGGGCAGGGTATTAAAGTGTGATGGGCAGAATATTGATGTGTGGTCTTTTGGGGGTTGCTGGGGTCTGCCATTCACTGAGCTGGACATACTGCTTTTCTCGTTTTTTTCGCATCATTTTCACTCTTTATTTTATCAGTGTTTTGAGTAGCCTGGTTCTTTTAGCTGCTTCAGTTTCCCTTGTGGGGCCGATACCAACACATTGGTCTTTTTTCCTATTTCCCAGTTGTAAACAACACTGCAGTAAACATCTCTTGGGGTTTTGTAGGGTGGGGGTGGGGAGCTGAAATTGCTGGGGCTGCAGGAGGATACGGCAGATACTTTCTTCACCTGGAAGGCCAGAGATGGACACAGGGACTCCAGCTGTGCAGTCCGGGCTGGGCTAGAGGGAAGGCTGCCCAGAGGAATGGGCTTTGGAACTGGGGTTTTGTAGGATGTGTAAGAGTCAGCCAGATGGCCAGAGAATGGTTAGGGTCTGTATCTTGGAACCATGTGGCTGGACCATGAAGTGGGAGGGGTAGAGGTGGGCAGAACAATAGGGCGAGCCAAGATGGGCTCAGAGGGGGCCTTTGCAGGATTTAGCAGTGCTAGGGGAGGGAGAGAGACACTGGGAGAACCCTGCTGGGATCCATGGCCGGGCACCACAGCTAGGCCTGTGGGGCCAGGGAAGAGGGTGAGAAGTTTTGGGTGGAGAAGTGTATTCTGGGCACAGGCTGGAGGTCAGGCACTGGTTTCTGGGCCCAGTGACGTTTGGCCAGCATGCCGGGGGCGGAACAGGCCAGGGGCCAGGCCCGTGGGTCCTGTGGGCCAGCTCCGGCGCCAGGCGTCTTCCTGGGGAGCCAGGGCCCTGGGCCCTCTACTGGGGGTGGGACCAGTGCTGTGAAGCCCCCCAGGAGCCCAGCCTTGCCGTCCTGGAGCAGCACCTGCCTCATCAAAGCCACTGTGGCTGCTGGCACAGAGCCAGCTGGGCCATGGCGGATGCAGGGAGGGTGCCCGCCTGACAGTCCTGGCACCGTGCCCCCGCCCGTGCCAGCCTTGGGAACCACACTGACTCAGCCGGAAGAGCCTTATCTGGCCCCGGCGCCGCCGCCTGGCTGCCCGGTCACCACTGTGGGGTCACCGCCACTGTGGCCTGGCCCCATGCCCACCACTGCTCCCCACCCTGGTCGCCGCTGCCAAGTGCCTGGCCCCTCCCCACGCTTTCTAATAACACACGCGGCTGTGGAGGGCGTGGTGGCCAGCGGGCATGGGGAGCACGTGGAGTCCAGCCGCTGACGTGGGCACGTGTGTGCACGTGAGGAAGGGCTGGCTACATGGAGTCCCTGCTCAAGGGGCCCCATGTGCGTCAGAGTCTGTTTGTGGAGCTGGGTCTCTGGGGGCCTTGTGAGACCCCGTGGTGTCTGTGACCATGCGTGTGCCAGTGTGGCTCTCCCATGTGTTCATTTGAATGATCTGGGGCCACATGGACCCACCTACGGCATCTTTTATGTGTATCTGTCATCTTAGATGCCTACTGGTGGGTCTCTGCACCTGGAGTGTTTGTGTACATCTCCATGTGCCCGGACGTGACATGGACCCAAGCCATGTGGATGTCCTGCCAGTGTGTCTTGGGGTCTGGACACACTTGAGGGTGGCCAAGCTTGTGTATCCGAGTCATCAACCCTAGTGCCGTGCATGTTGGGGTGACCCTCTCCCATGGTGACCCTCTCCTCTGCACGTGGCTGTGTACCTGGGGGTCTGCAAGAACACACGTTCATGCCCCCTACCGCCCCCCCAGCCCCTTGTCTCAGCAATCTTAAGGGTGTAGTGGGGCCCATTAACCGTTAGCCAGAAAGTCAAGCTGCCCCAGTCACTGGCTTGGATCAGTGGCCTGGACACAGGTCAGCGTCCCGTGCTGCCTTGCTGACGCAGCCCCAGGAGCTGCGAGGTGTGACGAGGGCCTCTGGGCTGCAGGGGCTCTCATCGTGTGTCCCATCCTCCTCCCCTCACATGCTGTGTGATTGTGGGTTGGGGTACACCCTCTCTGATGCAGAGGTGCAGTCGGGGGATGCCAGGCATGGCTCCCCTGCTCTGTGCCTTGGTTTCCCCATCTGACAGAGCCTCTTCAGCCCACCCATCCTTCTGACTCTGAGCCTTCACCCTCCACCGTGACTTAGGGGCGTCCCAGGCCCTGTGGAAGACCCCGTCTACTGATGGCTGCCCACTGCTGGGTCCTGCTCCAGGCAGGGTCTGGGGCAGCTGGGGGTGCAGGCCATGGGTGGGCACGCGTTGGGGCGGGGCGGGACCGCCCTCCTCTACTCGCCCGGCTGCGCTCGGCCAGAGGACAATTGGGGGTCATGGGGTTAAACACTAGCCAATCTGCCTGTGGAGGCCCCAGCGCGGGACTCAGCCTTGCCCCTCGGTCAGGGCTGGCGGGCGTCTCACGGGGCCAAGGGGTAGGAGCAGGGGCAGGGAGGGCATAGAGTCAGCACCGCCTGCCCCCAGCAGGCTTGTGGCCCTTGGGGACACCTGCCTTCCAGACGACAAACCAGGGACAGATAAAACCCCATGTTCCAGGGAGAAATCTATTGGGGGCTGAATGGTGTCCCCAGAGTGACGGGACCTCTGTAGATGCAGTTAAGATGAGGCCACAGTGGAGGAGGGCAGCCGGGGTCCTTATAGAAAGGCAAGGGACACACAGAGGCAGAGAATAGCCATGTCAGGGTGGAGGGGGAGATGAGTGATGTGGCCACAAGGCCAGGGCCCCCAGAAACTGGAAGAGACAGGGAGGACCCTCCCCTGGAGCCTCTGGGAGCATGGCCCTGTCCACACCTTGATTCCCAACATCTGGGCTCCAGAATCGTGGAAAAACAAACCCCTGTTCCAAGCCCCCCGGCCTGTTGCCACTGCAGGAAATGAACACAAAGTCCAGTGAGGGGTTTGGGTCCCTGACTCTTGGGGCTCAGCAGTGCTAGGCAGATGCACAGGGGGCTGGTCTGCCATGGAGCCTCCTCCAGACCCTGACTGAGTGGTCCATGGCATCGTGGATTGCTGTGGGCAGAAAGGCCAGGCTGCACACCCACGTGCGTATGTGCACATGTGTGTGTGTGTGTGTGTGTGTGTGTGGCACTGGGGGTGTGCCTGAGAACAAAGCCCACAGAAGTGCCGCCCACGTGGCTGCGTGGCAGTGGGGGCTCCGGGCCCAGTGGGCCCGGTGGGTGTGGCAGCCGAGGGCGGGGCGTCTGGGCCCAGTATCTGCGAGCCAGCCGCCAGGCAAGGGTGTGTCTGTGTGTGTCTGTGTCTGGCTGGACGGGTGTGTCCATGTGTGCCTGGGAACCACAGTGGGGTGGCGGGACCTGTCCTGCGGGGGGTGTCCATTGGGAGGGCCCACATGTGGGGGTGACAGCACACGTCCAAACGGGGGTGGAAAGGTCCATGTGCAGCTGTGGGGCAGACACGGGTGTCCACAGTCACGCAGGTCCAGGTGGGGGGCTGTGTGGTGTGTCTGTGTCTCTTGGGGTGGGGTGAATCCTGCTAGTGTCTGCCATGGAGCCTCCTCCAGAGGGGGTGTCTGGCATCTCTATCCAGGCTGCAGTTGCCATGGCCCTGGTGCTGTGCCACTTTCTCTTTCTCCCCCAGGAGGGGCCTCTGAGGATCCCCGTGGCCACTATAGCCTTTGCCCTGTTAGGCCATGCCCCCAACCTCACCCCCTTGCTTCCAATGTGGATCTTCTGGACTTGTGAGGTCCCCACCTAGGGAGGGGCTCCCCCAGCCCCAGGGCTGCCAACTCTGGATGGGGTGGACCACGTCCTCCTTCTGTTATTGTTGTTTAATTTTTATTTATTTTGGCTGTGCTGGGTCTTTGTTGTTGCGTGCGGGCTTCGCATTGTAGCAGCTTCTCTTGTTGCAGAGCATAGGCTCTGGGCGCACGGGCTTCAGTAGTAGTGGAGTACGGGCTTAGTTGCCCCACCAGCATATGGGATCTTCCCCAACTATGGATTGAACCAGTGTCCTTTGCATTGCAAGGCAGATTCTTAACCATTGGACCACACTGGGAAAGCCTCTTGTTCTTTATCCCCCCTCATTTAGGATGAGCCCCATAAGTTCTTCCCCAGGACTCCAGCCGGCCCTGGGTCCTCACTGAAGGCTGGAACCAATGTGAACTGTCCCCCTCCTGCTAGGCCACCATGCCTGGCACTGGGGGAGCCGGGCCTTGGCCTGGAAACCGACTGCGTCCGTCAGTCTCCACGTCTCTAGTTTCTGTCTCCCCCTCATGGCTCTCTTTCCTTTCTTGTCTCTGATCTCCAACCCCAATGCCCCTCTGCCCATCCTGCCCCCATCACCATGTAATTACTCATCTGCCCTTTTCCTGGGAGCGCCTGGGGACAGTGTGCATGGCCCCAGCTGCCACCTCTCCCGGCCTGGTGGCTGCTGCCCCACCTGGCACTCTGCCCAGCCAGCAGCCCGCCCAGCCCCTCCCTGTGCCCTCTGGCAGGTCCATGTGCCCGCTGACAGGGTGCTGGATTCTTAGACTGGAAGTGGGGCCCTAGGGCACTTCTGGGGTTATTGTGGGTGGGTTTGTTTTTTTTTTTTTTTTGGCCACTTAGTATGCTTTCCAGGATCTTACTTCCCCAACCAGGGATTGAACCGGCACCCTTGGCAGTGGTAGTGCTGAGTCCTAACCACTGAAGTCCTGGGGGTTATTCCTTTATTCCATGCCATGGCTATCTGGGGGAGCCCAGCCCGGCTGATGTAGGTGGCAGCTGGGGAGGTGGGAGGTTCCAGGAGAGTGGTCCTCCCCTGCCATCAGGGGGCAGGTTTTGGTGGCACCTTGAGTCCGCTGGCCATTGTGAGGCAGATTGTGTTCCACCCTGGGCTCAGGTCTGATGGGAGCTCCTGCAGGTGTGTTTGGCAGGAACCCCAGAACCTGAGCCCCCCCGGGGCCCCTTCCTCTTGACTCCTGAGCAGGAGGCAGGAAGCAGCCCCCTTCCTTCCAGCCCCATCTGTGGGCGCCCCGGACGGTGGGGACCTGGTCAGCAGGGCCAGGGAGGGGTGGGACCTGCCCCCACAACTCTGCTGTGCTTCCGTTGAGTGAACCTGGGTGGGGGGCAATGGGCAACATCACTCCCTGAGCAGGTGGAGCTCTACAGGCCACTGGACCACTAGGAGGGTCCCTCTCCGCCTATTGGGGGCTGCCCACAGCTCTTCTGCAGGTACACGGACGGGGCTACTTTCTTTCAGAAGTTACTCCTGCACAATGTGGGTTTTTTGTTTGTTGTTTTTTTATCTGGCTTGCCCGAGTCTTAATTGTGGCATGTGGAATCTAGTTCCTTGACCAGGGATCGAAGCTTTGGGAGCACAGGGAAGTGTCCCCCAGGGTGGAAGTTTTAATTCCCGGGTGCCAGGCTCTGGGTTCAGGGCTCAGACTCCTCAGCTGCCCTGAGCCAGCAGCTAAGCGGTAACAACACTGTTGTCCTCGGGTTGTGGGGGTCCCAGGACCCCAGAACACAAGGACCATCAGGCTCATAACTGCAGGTGGAGGGGGTGGAGAAGGAGATGCTGGATTTTTCACTTTCTGACCCCAAAGCCTTTGCCCGGTGCCCCGCGCATGCCAGGTGTTCTTGGGCAGGGAGTCCCACCCCAACCCCCAGTCCCACCAGATTCTTGACGTGGCCAGAGGCGTCAAGGGGCTCTGTCCCGGGTCCCAGTCCCACTCTGTGCTTTCTCTCAGCACCTCAGTCTCCCTATCTGAGAAACGGGCTGCCACATGGACAGTGGTCTACTCAAGCCAAGCCCGTGGGCGGGGGGCTCCCAGGTGGATGGAGGCCGCCGCCCGGATTTGCATGTTGGGGCTGCTACCTTCCTAGAAGTTTCTCTCCTCTGCTCCCTGTTCTGGGCGCGTCCTCGATGCCAGGCCTGGCTGGCATCCCCAGCTGTTACACGGGGCCTGACTGTTCTCTCTGCACAGCCTGTTCCCACAATCCCCTTGTCCTCCCCCACCTGGATGCCCCAGGTGCACCCCTGCCCACTTCCCAGGTGGGAAGATTGAGGCTCCGGGGGCCCCCACTCACATGAAAGGCTGACTGGAGACCAGGGCACGTCCCCAGAACCTCGCAATCCGGAAATCCAGAAAGAAGTGCCTTTCATCGCTGACTTTGCGGTCAGGCTCTGTGACTTGTTTCTGGAACTTTTATTAATATCTGTGTCGTGGGTGGGGGTGCTGCGTCTCTGCTGAGAGGGGACACACACCAGTTGGGGGGGGCGGTGGCCAAGCAGGCAGATGTTTCTGCCCTGCCCAGAATCACTTCCCCAATTTCCTGCCGGCCGAGTGGGGCCCCTGCAGCCCTGGAGTGCTGACGGGAAATGAAAGGGCCGTGTGGCCCTGTGCCTGGGTTGGGGCGGGGCTGGCCCCAGGGGTCAGGTGCATGGGGAGGCCAACTTGTGGGAAGGGCCTGTCACCTTGTGGACACTATTAAGCCCCTGCTGTATACAGCAACAAGCCAGACTGCCCTTCCCAACCCTCCAGGGACCCTGGAGCCAGGGGCCCTGGCCACCCTTGGGTGGGATTCTGCTGCCCTTTCAGGCCAGGTCTCTCTTGGGTGCACTGTGTCCCCAGCATCCAGTATGGGCCTTCACACAGAGAAGGATGGCACTTGCCTGGCATTCCAGTGGTTAGGACTCAGTACTTCACTGCATTGGGCCCAGGTTCAGTCCCTGGTGGGAGAACTAAGATCCTATGGACCCTGCACCCCAAATGCGCAGTGTGGGCCCCCCCACAAGAAAACCAACAAAGAAGGTGCTCAGTTATGGCTGTAAAATGGCCTGACCTGGCCCTAACCTGGAGGGCTGATACTGCTCTCCCTGGCTTCCTCCTCCTCTGCCCTCCTCCTCCTGAGCCCCTGCCACCCCCAGAAGGGCTGTGGGCACCACACCAACTTCTGCTTACTGCCCACCCGGCCAGGTACCGCCACCTGCCACGATGGGTAAACTGAGGCAGACAGGGAGGGTTCCAGACTCCAGGTCCTTCCACCCCACCCCACCTCCTCCCACAGCTCGGCCATGGTCCTGGCTTCATCCATCTGACCCTGCCCCTCGGAGTCTCTGGGGAGAAGGGGCGAGAAGGGGCAGAAGCGCACCCCCTGGGCAGATGCTACGGACGGTTATAGGGCCCAGTGGCTCAGCAACTGGTGGGGGCAGCACCATAGCCAGACCGATACTGGTCACCAGTGCGCATGGAGCCCCGCCCCCCCGCCTTACTTTCACGGGTGCAGAGTGGACGTGAAGGGCGGGGCTGTGGGGATGCGATGCGGCCCCGCCCCCAGCCCTGCGCCCAGCCTGTGTGTGGGCGGTTCTATGAATGGGTCCGCGGTTGAGTGGTCCCCAGGGACCCGGCCCAGGCCTGGGCCCACCTGGCAACGGCTGCCCGTGCTGAGTCATCCCCGGCCCAGGCCTCCCAGCCCGATAGATAATGTGAGGAGGGGCTTTATCTGCCCGGGGCGGGGTCCCCCGGGGGACAAAGGGTTGAGCTGTGATGGAGGACACCTAGGTGGGTAGGAATGTAAGTTCTTCTTTAGCACCTGCTGTATACCAAGCCCACCCCCTGTTACCTGTTATGCCCTGGGGGCTGTCGTCTGGGTGGGAATGAAGAAGGGAAAGAAACCATCCCCCAAATAAGTGCAGAGTCACGTGACCCGTGACAGATGCTGGGGGTGGAGGGGCAGGGAGTCTTACTCAGGGTGTTGCCCTGGCTTGGGAGTCAGAGCAGGAGCCAAAGAGGGTTTTAAGGGTGGAGGAGGGGGACCCAGGTGGGGGCACCAGCAATGCAGAGGCCCCAGACAGGACCAGGATGGGGACAGTGAGGGGCCAGTACTGGGGAGGCGCCAGGTGCCAGCATCCAGGGGGTCAGCCCCACCCACCCAGCCTGGCAGGTAGGAGATCTGGCTTCTCCTGACAGAGGCAGGGAGCCAAGGGCAGCCTTGGAGCAGGGCAGACACAGCCTGATCTTGGTGTAGAGATTGAAAGCTCCCTGGACCCTCCACTCTGAGAAGCTGCAGGGAAATGTCATCTTGGTTGCTCTGAGGGGGGACGTTGAAGGATTAAAAGCCAGCTCTGGGGCCTTCTCTGCTCTTTCACTGCAGTTTCACTTTGTTTACTGGTGGTATGATGAATCTGTTTTTGTCCAAAACCCAAAGGATATAGAAATAGGTGAGATTTGTAATAATAGCCAAAAAAGGGAAGAGTCAAATGTCCATCAGTGGTGAATGGATGGACGCATGTGTCCCTCCACACACCTGGAATATTACTCAGCCACAAAAAGGAGAGAAGCCCTGACACTCACTATCACATGGACAGATCCTGAGAACACAATACTCAGTGAGAAGCAGACACAGAAGGACACACAGGGTATGATTCCGCTGATGAGAAACATCCGGAACTGGCAGATCCACAGACACAAGGAGTGGGCTCCTGGTTGTCAGGGGATGGGGGGGAGGGGCTCTGGGAGGACAGGGTATGTTTGGGGGGAATGGAAGGTTCTGGAACGAACAGAGGTGGTGGTTGTCAAACACTGTGCGCAGAAGGCCCTTGAATCATTCACTGTAAAACAGCTAATTCTATGGTACATGACTTTCACCTCCATAAATATTTTCTTTAACAATCCAGGATAAAGTAGGCGAGATTAAGGTGGCGCCCAGCCCTGCCTGTTGTTGCCTGGCTCCTCCTCCATCCCTCATCCCTTCCCTAACCCTCTCCCGAGTCCTGTGCTCCCCATGGGGGTGGGGGGGTCAGGGGGGTGGGGTGGGGGTTCTGTTCCTCCCCCCACCACCACCCCATTGCAGCCTGGAGGAAGCATCCTTCTCTGGTTCCCAGGAGCTGTGGTTGGACACAAGTGTGAAAACAGGCCTTTTTACACCTGCCCCCAGCTGTGGGCTCTCCGAGCTGCATCAGTGTCTGCTGGGGACAGAGTTGTCCTGTTCAGGGCCTGCGGGAGTCTCCGCGATCCCGAATCCTTCCAGTTTCTCCTGATTTGAGTCCCTGTGTCTGCTGTCCAAGGACACAGCCTCACTCCCAGAGTCCCCCTGCCGCCCAGTGGCCTCTTCCATCCAAGACAGGGCCCCTCGGACTTTGGAGCCGCCTGGGTGGCAGGAGGGGGCCGAGCAGACACTGTTGAGGGGGCAAAGGTCCTCTCAGGGGCCCCAGGCGGGCAGTCTCTTTATAGCTAGGGCCCCCTCAGCCTTGGGCCTGACGCAGTCCTCTCCCTCAGCCCCGTGGGGACTGGGGACGTGATGTCTGGGAGGGGTCTCCCGAGTGTGGGCGGTCCTGGGGGCCCCTCCCCCCTGCATCGGGCCCCCCTGTGGATTGATAGAGGCCTGTCCTCCTTTTCCAGGCTGGCAGGTGGTGTCTCAGTGTGCGTGGTGCCCTGGCTCCTGAGGTGTCTGCTATCCCCACAGGGCAGCTTCCAGTGAGGGACCCTCTCACCCCAACCCCCACTCCCACCCCAATCCCCACTCCCACCCCCAGCTGCAGCCAGGGCTTCTGGAGGCCTGGTCAGCAGCCGGGTGGTGGTGGTGGAAATGCTCACCATTCGCCACAAACAAGAATTTCCTGTTTGCCCCTTGAGCAGTTGGGGGAGGGGGAGGTTATCTCACTTTTTCCTCCGAAGCCCCTCCCCCACCCACTACCTGAGCCTGGAGCCCCGAGCCTGCCTGGCTTTATCTGCTTCCTCCTGGACACTGGCCCCTCCACCCTCCATGGGGTGGGGGTGGGGGATGGGGTGGGGTGGGGTGGAGTGGGATGGGAGGGATCCCTCCAAAGATCCCTGCTCCGTACCCCCTCCACCCTTCTCCCACACCTGTGCTGGACCCCGAGCAAGGCAGGTGTCAGGCCCTCACGCTCATCCATCCCACCTCCCCAGGGTGGTCAGGTGTCCACTGAGAAAGCCATATGAGGCACCAGGCTGGCTTGTGTCTTTGCCTGAAAGGAAACTGAGGCTGAGGCTGGGGTCAGAGGATGAGGAGGGGCCAGGAAACTGCTCTCCAGGGGAGGGAGCACAGGTGGAAAGGCCCTGAGGTGGGCTCTATGCCTTTTGCTCCGAAACCATGATGTGGTCTAAAGGGGCTAAGCAGAGGGAGGTAAGGGTCAGCAGTGACCACAGGGGAAGTATAGTTCTCACTGGGGTGATGGGGAGATGGGAGACTGCAGGGCAGGGGAGGTGGGGACTGGGCTCTTTCTGGTCTGTGCCTCAGTTTCCCTTCTGTGAAGTGGGTGGTGCTGGGTAGGAGGAAGATGGACCACGGGCAGCCAAGCCTTGGTAACTAGATGACAGACAAGTTCCACCAATGGGTGGGGGCCCCGCCACAGCCCAGACAGGTGGAGGGACCACCTGGCCATGTCCCAGTGACCCCGCCTGGCAGGTAGAAAATGGGAAGGGAGGTGTGCACTTGGGAGCATTTTTGGGGACCCCCAGCCCAGGCCCACACATCCACACCCACATCCTCAGGCTCCTGTGCCCCCTTCACAGGTGGGGCTTGGGGAGGGCAGAATCTGAATCCAGCGGGGCAGACCCTAGGAACCCCCAAGATGCTTGTCTGCCCAATCCTGGGCCGCAGGTGCCCCAGAACATGGGTTGTGTCCAGACGTGTCTGGGATTTGGGAAAGAATGGGGGGATCCTGTCCCCAAGTTGTGGTGAGAAATCAAAGTCCACTTTAATGAGCACTTTTGAAGCAGCTGCTGTGTGCCCAATTCTAGACACTGGGAAAACCCCCGACACTCTCCCAGGGAGGACAGTGTGAGTCCATGTGGCTCAGTTGTGCAGGGGACAGGGCGAGGTGGGGTGGGGTACACAAGAGAGTTGCCCACAGTTGGCGGACCTGGTCCCAGTGAGAGCGCAGCTGAGGGGTGACCTCAGCACAGAGACCTGGGTGACAGGGAAGCCTGGGGGGCAGAGAGCTCAGCCAGGGCCAGGCCAACATTCCAGGCCAGAGGAGCTGCCAGGTCAAAGGCCGGAGGTGGGACCACAGCCTCTGGCGGGCTTGAGAAGCTGCAGGAAGGCCGGTGAGAGGTCAGTGGGGAGGGCCCTGGCAGGTCCTCCAGGACCACGTGGCCGCAGGGAGGTGGGGTGCCCTCAGCCGGAGGAGGCCCCGTGATCACAGCACCTGTGGCCCCAGCGCTCAGCTTTGGGGAGGGAAGAGCCAGGCAGTTTATCTTCCACCTCAGCCCCAGGGGGGTTTCCTGAGATTCTGCCCAACCTCCAGCCTGGGTTTGCAGCTCTAGGCATGACAGCACCTCCTGGGCCGGAAAGGAGCAGGGTTTCAGCCAGAGGACCCAGGTGGGCCGGAGGCCTGGGCGTGGCCAGGGAGGTGTCCTGGCCTAGCTATATGGCTTGAAAGCCTTGTGAGACCAGGTAGCTGGGCCCAGCAGCTCATGGTAGCGGGGGAGGGGGCGGACACCGTCCACAGCTCCCCCTTGGCTGGGGTTTGGTGGGCTGCCCTGGCCAGCTGACCAGGGCAGGACACACCCCACAGGGGTGTGGAACTTGGGGCAAGAGCCCCATAAAGCTGGGAGGCCTTTACTGTCCGTCTTTGTTGTCGGCTGCCCACAGCAACGGCCATTAAAGCTGCCTCCTCTGCCTGCTGCCTGGGGACGTGTCCACCCCCTTTATGACCTCACATAATGCCCCAGCCCGTGGGGGTCTGGCCATGCCACCACCTCTGCTCACTGTCTGGCCTGGGGGTTAGTGAGTGGACCCCTTCTAAGCTGGGCCGCCTGTGCAGGCAGCTGGTCTCTGCCCTGAAACTCTGTTTGCCCACTTGGAATACGGGCATCCTGATGGTGCCGGGAGCGCTGGGTGAAGCTGTTGTACTTATCAACCACTGTCCCTGAAAGATGGGGAAACTGAGGCAGGAGGGGTGCTCTGATCTCTTGTGGGGGCTAGGCCCGGAAAGGAAGGGGTTCATGCAGGGTGGGTCCCCCTCCACTGGGGTTGGGATCTTACAGGAGGAAGTGTTGCCCCTCGTCAATACGGGCTTGAGGTTGGGTGAACCCCACGTGAGCTTCCTGGAGCAGGTATGACAACTGACTGGACGGGACAACTGACCACACACCGGATGGCTTAGATCTACAGAGATCTTCTCGGTTCTGGAGGACTAGTGGACAGGGTCAGGCCATGGCAGGGCCCTGCTCCCTCCAGAGGCTCCAGAGGCGAGTCCTCCCACCTCTTCCAGCTCCTGGGTCTCTGGGCGTCCCTTGGCCTGTGTCTGCATCAGCCCAGTCTCTGCCTCATCTCCCCATGTATCTGCCTGTCTTCCTCTCATGAGGACCCCAGTCGTCCTACTGTGAAAACCTATCATGATTAATGACATCGGCAGAGACCCCATTTCTGCACAAGGTCCAGTCCTGAGGTTCTGGGTGGATGGAAATTTGAAGATGAACCCCCACAAGTCTCTTTGGTCTTCTCTGCCCAGCCTGGCCCATGTTGCGGCTGAGCAATCGGTTTACTTAACGAGCATCTGTCAAGCAACTGCTGTGTGCTAGGCCCCATTTTAGACACTAGAAACAAAACAGACAAACTCCCTGGGCAGACAGACCAGGGTGTGAATCATGGGCTCTGAGGAAGGGGTGAGGGGCCCACACAGTGCTGGGGGCTGTGTGGGCTGGAGTCAGGGGTGGGGCGGGGACAGCGGAGGGGCCCGGATGGGTGCACGCCTCTGGCCACCATAAATCAGTGCAGGAATGCAGCTGGCTGGCCTGGCCGGGCAGGGTGGAGACAAAGGCCGGGCCTCGACCACCCAGGGCTGGACTCCTAGCTCTCCCAGCCTGTTCCCTGCAGTCCCCACATTGTCTCCACTGCACAGACCAGGAAACTGAGGCCCAGAGAAGGGTCAGATGGCTAAGGGTAGCCTCCCCGAGGACCCTGCCTTCCCAGGCCCAGGGATGTCTCCTCCCACAGGAGCTGGGCCTTAGCCTGTTCTTAGGCCTTGATGACAGATTATCCCAGCTGGAGCTAATTGGTGGTTTCAAGGCCCCCCGCCACAGTCCTGCTGGCCCTGTGTCCTGGAAGACATGGGGGCACATTCCCTGGAGCTTAATTTGAAGCCTGCTATTTGCACTGGCCCTCCTGGGCAACCCCCCATCCCCCCTCCAAGCTTTGCTCTCTAATTACCTCTACTGGCTTCCCCTGCCCACCAGCACCTGGGAGCTGACAGTTGAGGCTAGGACACCCTGCTCTGCAAATACTGCAGACCTCCATAACTGGTGGACCCAGGCAAGGGATATGTAAGACAGAGCTCCTGAGAGTCCTGACTCTGTCCCAGGCCTGCCTCTCTGCCCTGCAGGAGCATACACACATGGCTTGGTGGACAGTGCCAGACATCCACCACCCTCATGGTAGCGATGGTCTGGGTGAGACAAATTGTGTCCCCCAAAATTGTATGTTCAAGACTCAGCTTGAGCACATACCTGTGATCAGAACATGACGTGGGAGTCAGGTATCTGCAGGTGTGAGCAGTTAAGGATGGAGATGTGGTGGCCCTTGGCCAGTGAGTGGGTGCCCCATGGGAAGAGGGGACTTTGGACAAATCCCCAGGGAGAAGCCACGGCAAGACAGAGGCAGAGACCAGGGTGGTGCAGCTATAGGCCTGGGGCACTTGGGCCCCTGCAAGCTGGGAGAGATGGGAAGAATCCCCCTTAGAGCCATACCTGGACTCCAGATGGCTGGTCTCAGAACCAGACAGGAATAAATCAATCTCTGTGGTTTAAGCTGAGCGTGTGGTCAGCTGCTACGCCACCCCAGGACAGTGTCTCATTGTCCTTGTCTGATGGCAGGGGCAGGCTCTCGCTGCCTGCTGAGCAGGACCTTGGCAGATGTTCGGACGCTGGGGGACAGGGCCAGGGCTGAGACCCCCTGCTGCCTCTCCTACTGGCAGTTCCCTTGACTAACTTTCCAAGTGATATGGACATGCTGCCAGCTCCGGCACCCGCTCACCCATCCCCTCCCTGCCTTCACAGCTCTACGAACTGGATGCAGACCCCAAGAGGAAGGAGTTCCTGGACGACTTGTTCAGTTTCATGCAGAAACGAGGTGAGGTCTGCCTGCCAGGAGGATGGGCCCTGCTGGCCATAGCCTGGGGCAGGTGTGTCAGAAAGTGAGCTCCCCATGGCTGGAGGCATCCAAGAGATGCCTGAGGAGGAGACACAGCCCTGCCATGGTGGCAAGCGTCTGAGAGAAGAGGCACCGTCTTGCCATAGGTGTCTGACAGAGGAGGCTCAGCGCTGCAGGTCTGGTTGGGGAGGCACAGCTGTGAGAGTCTAAAGGGTATGTCCTTGGGTGGGGGGGTCTCAGGACCCCAACCCAGAAGTAACAGTGCAGGCTTCCTCCCTTGCTGCTCCCAGGATCCCCCATAGCAGGCCTGCCTCTGTGTGGGGAACAGGGTTGGATTCCCAGGATGGCAGGCGCTGGGTGGTGGGCAGAAGCTCCTGGCGGACTGGAGACCAGCCTTCCTGCTGCTGCAATTGGTGGGAGGCTTGGATCCCGACCTCTCCCTGCTCCCACCTGGGGCCTCAGTTCCTCAGTCTGTGAGATGGGCCACCTGCACCCCCTGCCGTGTGGCAGTCAGTGCCCACATGTGCTGAGTGCCAGGGCCACGGTTATTATGCAAATACAGGGTACCAGGCCCGAGCTACCTCTGCCCCCTACCCCCACCCCCGGGGTCTGGCAGATGCCAGACACAGCCTTGCAAACAGGAGATGACCAGGGACAGAGGCCAGGCCTAGGGGGGCATTCAGGGAGAGCCAGGCCCAGAGGGCCCCCAGTATCCCCCTACCCCCAGCTCAGAGCTCCAGCCAGACACAGATCCTAGGAGTACCCACTGCACCGTGGGCTCATTTCCCTGATACCCCCATGCCCCCACCGTTCAGGGAAGGAAACTGAGGCCTGAGAGGCAGGAAGGGGTGGGGCCAGTGTGGGCTGCAGGGGCCAGCCAGGCAGCTTCTTTGTCCAGGGCCCCTGCCTGCCTCTCCCTGCTAGCAGCTTCTGTAAACACAGGCCCAGGCCGGAAGGGAAGGAGATGAAAGGGGAGGGGGCTGCGGCCTCCGCTTTAACCCCTCCTGTGCCAAGGGTGGAGGAGTCCAGCCCAGCCCAGTTATCTTCCAGCCCAGCTGCCCCCTATGTGGTCAGAGAGCTCCTACCCCACCCTTTATCAGCCCCATCCACACCTATCCAAGCCCCTCACTGTCCCCTCAACCATGGGGCTCCAAGCCCTTAGGCCCAAAGCCCACCCACTCTGCCCAAGACTGGGTTCCTGGTGTCCTGGAGGCACAGAGGGAATATGGTGAGCTGCTCTGGAGTGGGGTGCTGGTGAGGCCAGGTTCTCTGAGGCCCCAGCTCCTGGCCACCCGGGCTTTCAGGGTCTGTGTCCAGCCCTGCCTCCCTTACCAAGCCAGGTGCTCCTGAGGATAGGAAGCAACAAACTCCTATGCATCCCTCAGAGCCCAGCTCTAAGGCCCTGCTTTCCCACCTTCCTGTTGAACTCTCTATCTATAATTGGGCTGCAGGGCTTTGGGGCTCAGAATCTGGATATCGTGTCCTGCATCCCACAAGCCCCTTCCCTTCACTCCAGGGGGACAGTAATTCCTCCTTCCCCTGCCCCCATCACAAAGTCAAAGTCTCCAACTGGATGGTTCTCCAGAGTCTCCGGGGCTAGAAGTGGGGGAGGGGTCCTGCCTGCACCCCACCCTCCTGCTGTTTCCTTGACGACCTCTCCACCCTTCCTTATCACCCCCCTGCCCACTTCCATCAATGCCTCTCTGTGCTCACCCAGCCCTGCGTCTTCTATAAACATCCGCCTGCTGCTGAGCCAGGGCCCAGGGTCCTGGGAGAAGCCTAACTCAGAGCCTAACTCAGCATCCCGGGTGGGCCAGGTGGGTGCTGGGGGTGCCTCTGGGGCCGGGTGTGCCACTGACACCTGGTGTTGCTTGTCTCTCTCCTTCTTGAGCTGGAAAATGAAGTTGGGGGGGATCTGAGGCCCATCTTACCACCTCCCCTCCAGGCTGTTTGTTCCTTGGGGATTTGGCGACTTAGGAAGCAGCAAGGGTTGGCAGGAGGTGGTTCTGAGATGTCCTGCTGGGGCTGGGGAGAGGAAACCAGGTTCCCAGGTCCAGGGCACTGTGGTGGGGGCGGAGGGAGCAGTGGGGACAGAGGGGGCGGGAGCCAGATTCCATCTCTGCAGGGGAGGCAGGCCTGCCCTCAGGGCCACGATAGGGGCCCAGCAGCCTTCACTGTTGTTTATTGACACCTGCTGTATGTCAGCTGGGCACGAGGTGGGGTACTCCATGTGAGCAGGACAGTGTGGGGACCACAGACAGTAAACCTGTTATTTCACTGCCCAGGGGAGAAGTATAATTGGGGGCTTCTCCACTGTCAGGAAGGTGCCAGGCAGACTGACCTGAGACCTGGGGGCTCCCTTGGCTGGGAGGCACGTTTTCAGGGGCTCAGACCATCAAGGTGGGCAGAAGTGGAGAGAAGGCCTGCAGGGAGGGGCCCCTCTCTCCTGGCTGGCCCACCTCTCTGCTATCTAAACTGCAAAGTAGATTAACCAGCCCTGCTTCCCCACTGCAGAGCCCTGGGGGACCTGGAGGGAGCCAGCCTCTGGGAACACAGCGGAGTTGTTTTAGTAGCTGTTGGTTGTAGAAGGAATAACAGAGGCTGTGTTTCTCATGCTGGGCCCCCAGGTTGGCCCTGAAGCACCCCCTCATCCACAGATGAACAGCATGAACCCAGATCACTGATGGAAACACTGAGAGACACAGCTGCCTCGGGGCTCTTGCAAGCTGGGGTCTGACCCAGTGACCCTGCCCCCAGGGGATGCTGAGTGTCACACTGGGTGGAGCAGGGATGCTTCTTTACCCCGTATAATGCCAGGGGCAGCCCTCCAGAGGCCCAGCTGCCTTGGGTCAGCTGTGCCAGGGGTACCCATTCTCACTGATGTACCAGGTGCCAAGTGACAGCACCCCCCTCTCCACAGGGACACCTGTGAACCGCATCCCCATCATGGCGAAGCAGGTGCTCGACCTGTTCATGTTGTACGTGCTGGTGACAGAGAAGGGTGGCCTGGTGGAGGTCATCAACAAGAAGCTGTGGCGGGAGATCACCAAGGGACTGAACCTGCCCACATCCATCACCAGCGCTGCCTTCACGCTGCGCACCCAGTAAGTGCCCTCTCACACCATGCAGAAAGGACCCTAGGTAGAAAGGACCACAGAGCAGGGGGTCATGGAAAGTCTCGGCCTTTCGGCCCTGCTGGTTGAATGCTCAAGAATTAGCAGGTGGTGGTCGTGGGGATGGGACGTGCTGCAGGACAGGCATCACGATAGAGGGAACAGCATAGGTGAGGACAGGGGCTCAGAGGACCTGTGGGCATCCAGGCAGGGAGGTGGGGCTTGGCTTCAAGCAGACCCCCAAGGTGTCCTGGGTGCCATCCTGCCTCTTGTCCCTGCCCACAGGTATATGAAGTACCTGTACCCCTACGAGTGTGAGAAGCGTGGCCTCAGCAACCCCAACGAGCTCCAGGCAGCCATCGACAGCAATCGGAGGGAGGGCCGGCGCCAGAGCTTTGGGGGCTCCCTCTTCGCCTACTCGCCGGGCGGGGCCCACAGCATGCTGTCCTCGCCCAAGCTGCCTGTGTCCTCCCTGGGCCTGGCCGCCAGCACCAACGGCAGCTCCATCACCCCAGCCCCCAAGATCAAGAAAGGTGAGGGCTGCGCAGGGCCTGGGGCCTGATCATGATTCTCCTTTAGCCTGGCAGTGTGACCTAGGGATGGGGATGTCTCTTTCCCTTTCTGGGTGACCAGGAAGATAGGCCCCAAAGTAGGTGTGGAAGGGGGCTACCTACCCACCAGTGGTATGCCTATGGCAGATATTACTAGTCAATTGCTGTTCCTTCCAGCCTTGGCCCATGGCAGGCAGACCTCTCTAATCAATTTGTTTCCCCTAAACCTGTGCCCTTGGTGTACATCACGAATCAATAGTTGTTACCTCCAATTCTGTGCCAAGGTGGACAAGGCAAACCATGCCCAATTTTCCTATCCTTTGCTCATGGCAAACATTGCTGATTAATCACTCTTTTATTGTAGCATTGGTCCAGGCTGCTGCCCCTGGTTATCTCTAGTCCCTTGCATGTGGGAGACATTGCTAGTTGATCACTGTATTCTTTTCCCTTTGAGCTTTAAAATTCTTCTAAACACATGGTCCCAGTGTGGGTCATCAAACTGACTGTAATCATCCTTGAAGCTATTGCTCAGTGCTCACTGCCCCTTTCTGAGCCTAGCTCTCGTTATGGGTAAATATGCAGGAGATTATACCTTTGTGGAGTTGTTGGGGACCTTCAGTGTGTAAAATGCCCAGCGTGCAACACCCTAGACCCCATCTGTGGCAGACATTACCAGTCGATCACGGAGCCTCTGAATCCTTCCTAACACAGAATCACCAACAGCTCATGTGGCAGCCTGGCCTCAAGCAGGCTGGTGCACCTGTCCGAGGTCCCGTTTCTCATCTGCCACACGAACTGCGACTCCCTATGTCACAGACTTGGCCCAGGTATCCAGGGTGATCTCCCAGCACCCTGAGAATTCAGGGCTGGTTAGATCTAAGGTGAAGGAGATCTCACCAGTGTCAGCTCCTCCAACCTCCATGGACCTCTGTTTACCCCACCCCAGCCTCAGGGAGTCACAGCCATACCTGTGAATATCATTAAGCATCTGTTCTCTGCGAGCCCTGTGCTGGAGCTCAGGAGGACAGTGGGGAACAAAAGAGAGATCTGAACCCGATGGAGCTCATGAGGGAGCTGGGGAAAGATGGTTGTAATGGGTCTGAGGGGCTCTTTGGAGCCAAGAGTAGCAGAGGTGGCTGCAGAGACTCCAGGGCAGAGGGGCTGGCAAGTGCAAAAGTTGCAATGGGGTCCATCCTGGAGAGGCAGCCCCCGGCCACTAGGGAGAGACTCAGGAGGAAGAATTGGGAGAAGAGAGAGTGGGTCACAGTGGGACCAGTGAGTGGGAATGATGGGGTTGTTTGTTTCAACCGCTGGAGAGGAGAATGGTCCAGAGCTGGTTCTGGGCTTGGGCTGCATGCGTTTGATTTCAGCTCAACTTCTCTTCAGCTCAATGGCCTCAGGAAAGTTATCCATCCTCTCTGAGCCTTGGCTTTCTCAGCAGTAAAGTGGAGAAGAGGGTGTCTAGGTAGAAATGGGGCTGTTGAGATGGTTCACATTAAGTGCTTTAGACAAGATGTGGCGAGCTCTTCTTGCAGTTAGTATTGTATGTGTATGTAATGTGTGCTACTATGGTCTTTGTATAATACTACTTAATAATGCCAAGCAGTACTGTATACTATCACTAGTATTGTTACCATTATGGTGGTATCTGATGTCAGCCTGAGAGTAGAAAGGCTCTTAGCACTTGTGTTTGTTCCAAAATCTGTCCACTTCATCCCTGGAGAGGAAATGAGCACCCCATCAGGGAAGGTATTCAAGGAGGCACCTTCCTGCCTTGTGTGGGAAGCAGGGACTAAGCTACCTCCATTCCCTTCTGGCCACCAACTCCTCTTCTCTCCTGTCCAGAGGAGGATGCAGCCATCCCTATCACAGTCCCCGGCCGCCTGCCAGTCTCCCTGGCAGGTCACCCAGTGGTGGCGGCCCAGGCAGTAGCAGCCCAGGCGGCCGTGGCAGCCCAGGCAGCTGCCCTGGAGCAACTTAGGGAGAAACTGGAGTCTGGGGAGCCTCCCGAGAAGAAGATGGCCCTGGTGGCAGAGGAACAGCAGCGGCTGATGCAGCGGGCACTTCAGCAGAACTTCCTGGCCATGACAGCACAGTTGCCTATGAGCATCCGGATCAACAGCCAAGGTACCACCCCAGCACTCAGACCCTCTGTGCTTCTTGCACAAGCACAAGAGAAGGGCCTCATAGCCAACATATGTAAAGAGTGCCTACAGATCAACAAGAAAAAAAAGATTAACAGACCAGTACAAGGAATGGGCAGCTGGGACTCATCATGCATACTCAGTCGTATGCAACTGTACAACTCCATGGACTATAGCCTGCCAGGCTTCTCTGTCCATGGGATTCTCCATGCAAGAATACTAGAGTAGTTTGCCATTTCCTCCTGCAGGGGATCTTTCCAACCCAGGGATTGAACCCACCACGTCTCCTGTGGCTCCTGCATTGGCAGATGGATTCTTTGCCACTGAGTCACCTGGGGAGTACAACTTATAAACTAATAGGAAAAATTGTTCAACTCCATGTCTTTGGGGCTCTGCAAGTTAACTAGGGGATACCATTTTTCATCCATCAGAGTTTGATAATATCAAATATTGTTCAGGATGTGGTAGAAATGGGCCCCCTTGGTCCTGCTGGTGGGCGTGTAAACAGGTGACAACTTGGCAGTCTTTTTTTTTTTTTTTGACTGTGCCTCGGAACATGTGGGATCTTAGTTCCCTGACCAGGGATCAAACCTGTGCCTGCTGCATTGGAAGCATGGAGCGTTAACCACTGGACTGCCAGGAAAGTCCCGGGAATGTCTTTTAAAGATAGAAGATGTACTTGCCCCAGGACTGGGTGATTCTGCTTGGTATCTAGAGCAGAGTTGATGCAAGGGCTCAGGGAAACTCAGGTGTCCAAGGATGTTCACTGCAGATGTTTGCATGATGTCCCTAGTGTGTCCATCAGTAGGGGAATGAATGAACCAAGGCTGGAATACTTTGGCCATTAAAAAGAATGACATGATTTGGGCTTCCCTGGTGACTCAGACAATAAAGAATCTGCAATGCAGGAGATCCAGGTTCAATCCCTGGATCGGTAAGATCTCCTGGAGAAGGGAATGGCAACCCAGTATTCTTGCCTGGAGAATCCCCATGGACACAGGAACCTGGCGGGTTACAGTCCATAGGGTTGCAAAGAGTCGGACACGACTGAGTGACTAAGCACAAGCACATTGCTTAAGACTTGTAATCATGCTGTACACCTGAAAAACTTAACATTGTAAATCAACTATACTCCAATAAAAATTATTAGAAAAGGACTTCCCCGGCAGTCCAGTGGCTAAGACTTTCCACTTCCACTGCAGGGGGCACGAGACTTCCATCCCTGGTTGAGGAGCTAAGATCCCACCTGCTTTGCAGTGAAGCCAAAAAATTAAGAAAAAAAATTTTTTTAATTATTAGGGGAAAACAAGAGTTGTAATCATGCAAAAAAGCAAATTCAAGACAAATACATTCTTATTCAATAAGTATTTGTTGAATACCTACTGTGTGCGCTGCTGAGAGATCAGGTCTGAAGCTTTGTGAAGCTTCACATCTGGTGGGGATGACCCACATGATACAGCTCATTGCATGGGGGCTGGTTTTCGGTGACAAAGGGTGTTTTTTCTTCTTCCCGCAGCCTCCGAGAGCCGCCAGGACTCGGCTGCGAACCTGACCAGCACCAACGGCAGCAACAGTATTAGCATGTCAGTAGAGATTAATGGAATCATGTACACAGGTAGGCTGGCCTGGCATGCACGCCCACTTTGACCATGTCTTTCCGGAGTCCTGGTTGCCCCTCCGGTGTGGCTGGCTTCAGCCCAGAGCTCTTCCCTTATGAGACTAGAGTATGAGAGATAGTCTGTGTCTTATACTTAGCCAGGTGCTCAGCAAGTACTAAGTGCTCAGCATGGTCATATCACGTGTTGTGTACTTCAAAAATAATGTGGTCAGACCCATGACTCCTATAGGCCACCAGGTGGCAATGTTGACACAGAACAGCTCTGTTGCTGTAAAGACCCCATGAGGGGAGGCTTGAGGAAGTGGTGGTGTCCTGGGGGAGAGGGACTTTGCTGGGAATCGCTCAGGAATGGCTTGCCCCTGTCATGTGACCTTTTACATTCTCCACGACTTATCTCTCCTCCTGTCCTTGCACCAGGAGTGCTGTTTGCCCAGCCGCCGGCCCCCACGCCACCCTCCGCTCCCAGCAAAGGTGGAGGCAGCAGCAGCCGGGGAGGAAACAGCGGGACCAACAGCAGCAGCAGCAGCAGTGCAGGCAGCCAGGCAGGGCCGGCAGGGATGTCTGCACCCCCCACATCTACCTCAAACAACTCATTGCCTTAACCGCTACACTCCCCACCCTGGGAACCTGCCAGAATGGGCAGGGGGTCCAGGTGGGCCAAGCAGGGGCTGGGATGGCGGAAGATACGGGTGGGGAGGGGAGGTATCCACAGAGGAGCGACAGCTTAACGCCAAAAAGAAAAGAAAAATATATATACATATATATATATATATATATATATATATAAAGAAAATTTAATAAAACAGGGGAAAACCAAGGAACACTTGAATTACTCAGGTTTTGGACATTCAGAGATGAATTGTGAGAATATCAAAGGAAATTAGAAATGAGAGAGGCAAATGTCTACTAGGGCTCTCCTGAAGCCCTGGTGGACCCATGTGGACTGGTGTCTGGTTTCAACAGGCCAATCCTGTTTACCTCATACATCCCTGCACTGTGTTTTTTCATTTTTATCTGTTTTTTTTCTTTGCTTTTTTTTTTGTCCGTTTGTCACACACTCACCACACCCAGCTCCTTGTGTTGAATGAAACCCCTGAGCCAAGATCAGTTGAATTTTTTTGTTGTTGCTTTTGGGAACTGTTGTTGTTTTTTTAAAAGAAATAGTGAAATTCAAACTCTATAGGGTTTTTAAGAGGTTTTAGGGGTTTTGTTTTGTAAATATTCTATTTTATTCTTGGGGGAGGAATCAAACCTAGGAAAAGGATATATATATATCTATATATTTGTGTTCATTCAGGGAAACTGGACTTGAAAAAGAAAAAAAAAAAAAGGCAAAAAAACCCAAGTAATACCCTTTATTTTTCCCATGACTGATTTGGGTTCGGTTGTGCATTTCCTGTGGTGCAGTGGGCCCAGGACACTGGATGCCTGGGCTGGAGTCAGCAGAGCCGATGAACTCAGGTGCTGTGGGCTGGGCTGGGCTGGCTGGGGTGGGGGGTGCATGGCGGGGTCCTGGGGGAAGAGGGGCAGGGATGCTGAATGCTAGATGTCACCGGACTTGTGTTTCAGGCTGGGCTCCTCAGTCGGGAGCCCTGAAGTCTTAACTCAAAAGGAGAAATTGCTGGGGTGGGGGGTGCTCCCCTGCCAACCCCAGGCTCCTGTCTCAGGGATGAACACGGCCTGGGGACTGGCCTTGCCTGAGAGCACTGCTTCTGGGGATGCCATGTCTGGGGATGGGGGTGAGCCAGCCTTAGCTCAGGATGAGGTTTCTGGGGCCATGGCACCCTGAACCCCCTCACCCCACCCCACTCCCATTCTCATCTCTTTAACTTTGTCCCTCTAAATGCTGGGAGCCCTGCAGTGACTCGAGGAACTACAGGCCGAGGGGGCCCTGCACTCCTCCCCCTCCTCAACCCTGTTCCCTGGGTCAGAAGGCAGGCATTGGTGGCATGCAGCTGGGGGTCAGGGGCACCTGCACATCCGTCCTCCTTAAGCCCAGGTGTGCTTTTGGGGGCCCAGTTTCCTTCCGTCCATGGGACCAGGTAGTGTTGGCTAGGGCTGTGCCTCCCTCATGCGAGGTAGCGAGGTAGTGCTTTTTCACATCCGTCTGAGGGTGGGGGTGGGCTGGGAAGAACGCAGCTGTTCCCAGGTGAGCCTGGAAACTCTAATTGGACCCTGGAGCCCGGCCTAACCAGACCGGAGGGGTGGGGCGCCACCAGCAGCCTGCTGTCTCCCAACCCAGGCGTCATCTTGTTGCCTTGGAGACCTTGGGGGTGGTCCTGAGCCCCCAGTCTCATCGGGTTTGCCTTCCTGTGGGGTGAGGTGTGTCTCTGGGAGGGAACCCATTTCTTTGGTGTATCTCAGGGTTGCTGACGCCCCCCACCTTCCCAGGAGAGGGTGGCACAGGGCTTGGGCCTTTCTTCCTGCTTCCGGAACAGTCTCCCCTCCTGTCGTCTCCCACTGCAGCGGCACAATCATTGTGGGAGGGTGATCCTTTTGTTCCCAGACACAATCTGCCCCCTCTTGTTTGCCGTTTTCTCTTCTCTCTCTGCTCTTCCCTCACCTGACCCCGAGAGTGTGTGGGGCTGCCCTCTGCCCCCTACCCGCTTCCTGCCGGCCTCATAGAGGGGGGGTGTCTGCTGCGAGTTTCGGTTTCTACCTCAGGTCTGACTCTTGATGCCAAAACCCCCGCCCAGGTGCCCACCTCCCTAGCCTCCAGTTCAGGGTCCCACGCATGTGTGCTGTTGCATCGACCTGTGTCGCGGGGACCCGGCATCAGGGGACAGAGCTTCGTGCAGGCAATGCCCCACCCCACCCTGCATCTGACTCAGGGTGTGCCTGTGGTGCTGGGCAACGCTGATGATTGTAGGGGAGGGGGCATGGGCCCAGGAGGGGGGACCCACCAGCCATGGGAATAGCAGGGGGTCCTGGGGCCAGGAGGGACTTCGTCCTCCAAGGGGCCCTGCCTCTGCCTAGGTCGCTTCAATCAGCACCCCCACACTCCCAGCCCCACCGCTACCTATTGGTGTGGGTTTCTGGGGTGCACTTAGCACCCTTTATGCAAACCCGGGGGACCGGGGTTGAGTGCTGTTCATTCCTGAACAGGTGGGGCTTAGCAGCATGCCTTGGATGGGGACCCCCAAACTCAGGGTGGAGAGGGGCTCGAGGGGTACCCCTGATCTGCTGATGCTTGTGGACGGGCTGCTTCTAGAACCTTCCTTGTGACCTCCAAACTGGCCGCAGGTCTGTAGCTGTCCAGCTGGGGGGTGGGCGGGGGTGGGGGGTGGGCACGGGGTGGCGGGTTGGTTTGTAATAGTTGTGTGTTTGTACAGTCACTTTTCTCACTGTTAGCATTTTTGCCCACCACCATTTTTTTTCCCTTAATTTTGCTTCTGCATTTTTTTCTTGGCAAACACGACTTCAGCCTTTCATGCCTGACTTGTGAAATTTCAGTTTCTCTGGGGTTTGTCAGAAGGCGTGGGGAGCACGCCTGAACTCAGGTTAAAGGGAAAAAAAACTTCCAATAAAAAGACGTAAAACTACTCTCTACCTCTGGCTGGGCTCAACCTGTTGCACCTTGGCTGTGGCAGGGCAGCCTGTGACGATTTATTTCAGTTTTTGCAGGATATTCAGGTATTAAAAGGAAGGGGGGAAAAAGACAAAAAAAAAAAGTGTGATTTTGAAATTTAAACGAACACTGAAAGTTTACATTTTATAACATTATTATGCAGATTGTATTTAAACTTCAGAAATATTTAAGACAATTGTAACCCTGTAAAGCTGATGAAATATTAAAACAAGACAAAACACTTCTGACTTTTAACAGAAAACGGCTCCTCTGGTGGTTTTTTTTGGGCGTCGCCCCACCCCTACTCTGCTCCTGGTGGCAGGAGGCTGAGGGCCTGATGGTGAGGTCCCCCAGTGGGGACTGTGCCCCCCAGGACCACTAAGCCACATCCCCGATGTCCTCCAGTGGGTGCCATGGTGGGGGGAGGAGGGGACAGTGGACAACCCACCCCCAAGTCAGCAGTGCCTGGCCCTTGTGGGTGAAATGTAGGGACCCCCACACGCCCACCAGGAGGAGCCCAGGCAGTCTTGGCAGCCATATGGGTCCACCCAGCACCCATTCCCTAGCCTTCCGGCTGTGGTTCAGTCCACACTTCTACACTTGACCTGAGGACCCAAAGTAAGCGGACCAAGAGGCAGACTTAGCCCTGGGACCCTCGGGCTCAACACACCTGGGAGGGAAACACCTGAGCATTTTCTAAGTATCCTTTCTTCATCTACCTCTCGCCCCCACCCCATGAACAGAGGACTAATGGCCTCAAGGTCAGCGTGGCCAAATGGTGGGTAGGACTGGCCTCTTGCCACCTGGCTCCCCAGCATCCGCTGGCCTGGGCCGGTCTCTCCTGCCTGGGTCAGCCCCTAAGTCTGCATTGAGGGAGGAAAAACAATGTCACCCCTCCTGGTGCATGTGCCTCCCTGTAGCCCATTCACGTGGTCCCAGCCTCTGTGAACCAGGGGGACCTGAGGAACTCAGAGGACAGGGGTTAACCCACCTGCCTCTCAGAGCCCCCCTGCCCTCCCGGTCTCGGAGGTAAAGTAAAAGTGATTTTTTTTTTTTTTTAAGGCCTTCTGGGCAAACTGGATCGGCCAGTCCAGCATCTTCATTCCTCTGAAGAGGCCCAGAGAGGGGCCCAGAGGCCCTGAGGTTACACAGCCCCGAGGCTGCGGAGGGATGCAGGGAGGGGGTCGGGCCCCACCCCCTCCTCCCTAGCCTCTCAGATCCCCGCGGAGCCTCCCACTCTGTGCCTGTGAGTAGGCCGGGGGAGCCTCCCTGGAGGTGAAACTCAAAACCAAGTCTGATCAGCAGAGCCGCGGGAGCCAGCCCGGAGCCCGAAGAAGAGGGTTTTCGCTTGAGTCATCAGCCTTCCGCAACGCCATTAGTGCACTTAGCAGGCTAGGCGCTGGATTTGAGCCTGGGTTCCCGTTCCTCGCCAACCCACAGTGCCCCCTCTCTGGGCTCCGGCTCCAGGTGGGCAGGGCGGGAGACCGGGCAGTGTGTACCCTCAGCCTGCAAACAGAAGGCGCTTAATACCCGAGTAGGGAATAAAGAACGGGGTTGGGGGGCTTAGACCCAGAGCGGTTTTGCAGACCTCTGTGCCTCGGTTTCCCCGTTCTGCCCCGCCCCTACCCTTACGTCCTCAGGCCTAGGAGCGTTAGTGGATCTGGGATGGGACGCCAGGCTGGCACCAAGGAGGTCTGGCGACTGGGTGGTCCGAGAGGCCCCCAAAGTGTGGCTTTTGTCCTGGCCCTCTGACACAACTGGTCTGTCCTCATTCCGGAACCAGGCTGGGGGTGGGGTGACCTCTGACCTCACACATCAGCCCAGCTGAGCTGGGTCCCCCGTGACGGGAGGAGGGGAAAAGGAAGGAGGGGAAGGAGGGGGCCCGGGACTGCACCGCAGCTGCCTGCCCTCCAGCGGAGCCCTGGCCTGCCCATGCCCTGGCTTCCACGTCTTCGACTTCTGTTTGTAACAGGTCCCCCTTCGACCTGCACCTGCAGGGCCCACCTTTCCTCCTGGAACCCCAGGAGGCTAAGTTGCTTGGCAACTTAGCCAGGGAAGACCTCCCCAGAGGAGCACCCAGATCCAGGGTTCAAATCAGCATTCCCGACTGGCCCCTGGGGAAACTGAGGCCCAGAGCTGGGCAGTGACTTGCCCCTCTGCTCAGAAGGAGGACCGGGTTCAAGCCCTGAGTTGGTGGTTGGAAAAAGGCCACCTTGGCCCACCCCTGGGAGGTGCAGGGTGTCACCATTCTCAACTGGGGTTCCAGAGAATGCCCAAGATTCAGAGAAAGATGTGGTTTGGGGAAAATGGTATCTGGAAAATGTAAATAACCATTCAAGGTGTTTCATTAAGAACAAAAAAAGTTTGAGGAACCGGGGTTCTAGCTCCAATTCATCTTCAGACTAGGTAGTACTTGCCTCAGTTTCCCCTTTTGGAAGCTTCTGGAGATTTGGACACCCACCTCTCTCCAATTTACAAAAGTCCTTCAGTTTCACATTCCACACCCCTCCCCCCAACTTCCCTGGGATAAAATAAAACCCAGGTCCTCATGTCCAGCTCCCCCCACCACGGTCAGCCTCAGGGCCTTTGTTCGCGCGTCTGTCCCTCTTTCTCTTCTGGACACCTGTTCAGGGAAGCCTTTCCGACCGATCAGGCCGGTACCCCCTGACACCCTCTGACGCGTCCCGCCCCCTCTCCCCGGTTGCTGCTTGTTGCTGTTGGCCCCCCGGGCTTGGAGCGACTCCCTCTAGCATCTCGGTGAATGGCTCGAGCCTGCCACCTGGCGGCCGGGCCTGGGCCTGCGGAGTCCCCGGCTCCAGCGCCGCGCCTTCTCCAGGAAGGCCCCCTCCTCCCCTCTCCTGCCCATCCTCTCCTCCTAGATCGCGCGGCGGGGTTGGGGAACGTACACAGCACCCAGTCCCCATATTGCTTCTGGGTACACCGCCCAGGACAGGCATGAGACCGCGACTTTTGAGCGAATTCTCCCTTTCCAAAGGTTGGCAACTAATTCCCTATTTAAAATGTACTGTTTAAAAAATAAAATAAAATGTACTGTTTGCGGACACAGCCTGCAGCCAGCACTCTGACACGAGGTTGAGTGCTCCCTAGACCTCACGATTTGTTCGACCTGCACCAAGTTGCTGAAATTAAAATGTGGGTTTTGTGGCCCCCGAAGAAGCGAGGTCCAGGGGGAGGCGGACCCTGGGTCCACGAACACACATCTAACTGGCTGTTTTGAACGCCAGCTACGTTTTGTTGGGGTTTCCCTGGTGGCTCAGCCGGCAAAGAATCTGTCCGCAATGCAGGAGACATAGGTTCGACCCTTGGGTCTGGAAGATCCCCTGGAGGAGGGAATAGCAACCCACTCCAGTATTCTTGCCGGGGAAATCCCATGGACAGAAGAACCTGGTGGTCTACAGCCCATGGGGTCGCAAAGAGTCGGACACGACTATCACTACCTGTTATGTTAGGAGCGTAGCCTGTTTTACGTGCAATGTCTCGATCCTGTGAGGTCGGTACTCAGTATTTGCACAATTAGAAGAAGAAGAAGAATCTGCGAAGTTGCGTGCTTGGCCAAAGCGCCCAGTGCAAAGGGCCAAGCCAGACCTCCAGGCTCTGAAGCTACTAACTGCTCTCAGGAGACTCTACGCCTTGGTTTCGCCATCTATTTTTGGAAGAAGTATCCTTCTAAGAGCTCTAACCAGGCGGTGCACCCCTTATTTTTCGCAGAGCAGGAAGATAACTCAGCCTGGTTCATAGGGCAGCCCCCCGCTCCCCGCCCTGAGGTGTGCGCGCGCGCGCAGGACAGCCGGCAGCCTTGAGCCAGGCAACCTGTGCGCCGCTCTATCCGGCACGGCGCAGTCGCCCGCGTCTCGCTGATGATTACGCACGTCCGGGGCGGTGGAGAAGGCAAGATGGCGGCGCCCATGGAGGTAGCCGTGTGTACGGACTCGGCGGCCCAGTTATGGAGCTGCGTTGTGTGGGAGCTGCACTCTGGCGCCAACTTGCTCACGTACCGCGGAGGCCAGGCAGGGCCCCGCGGCCTGGCGCTACTCAATGGCGAGTACCTGCTGGCCGCACAGCTGGGCAAGAACTACATCTGTGCCTGGGAGCTGCAGAGGAAGGTGCGGCGGCGTGTTCCCGGGCGCGGTTGGCGAGCTGCGCGGCGCTCAGGGGTCGGGGGAAAGGGCGGTGGAGGCTACATGGACCCTGAGCCGGGCTAGGAGTGGGTAGTCCCGTTAAGGTGTTCTGCGCACGCGCGGGTCTGGGGTCTTTTGGGGGAAGGTAGGGAGTCGCGCGCCCGTTGTGATTGCGAGCGGCTAAGGCGCTGCGCGCACACGCCGAGCTGAAGGTGGGCAGCTGCTTCGGGGTGGGGGGGTTGCTAGCTGTGCGCATGCGCACAAGGAGGGCCGGGGGTGGGTCCCTTGGGGGCCCTGTGTGGGAGCCGGCGCGTTAGGCGAGAAATTTAGTTAAAAAGTGTTTGCATTAGGGGTTCCGTCGGTATCCTGAGCTTGGAGGGTGAAGGTCCGAGGCTTGAGGGAGCCCGCTGAAGGGTGACTCAGGAGTCTAGTGCATTTATTGTCCCCAGAGACGCTGCTGCTGCTACTGCTAAGTCGCTTCAGTCGTGTTCGACTCTGTGCAACCCCATAGATGGCAGCCCACCAGGCTCCCCCGTCCCTGGGATTCTCCAGGCAAGAACACTGGAGTGGGTTGCCATTTCCTTCTCCAGTGCATGAAAGTGAAAAGTCAAAGTGAAGTCGCTCAGTCGTGTCCGACCCTCAGCGATCCCATGGACTGCAGCCTTCCAGGCTCCTCTGTCCATGGGATTTTCCAGGCAAGAGTACTGGAGTGGGGTGCCATACCTTTTGCCATTAGGGCCCACGATTAGAGAAACTTAAAAATGCAGCCCTTGACGGTGCTTGCTGCCTGCTTTTGCCAGCTGACATCTCTTTGGGTGGGTTCTGTGTTGTCTCTTGTGTGTGGTGTGGTCCACACACAAACTTGAGAAGTTGTTCCATTTTAGAGATCTGGAAACTGAGGCTCAAGGTCCTAGGCGACACTTCAGTGGGGATGCAGGACTAGGGCAAAAGCCAAGTGGCCATTGGGTCCTCCTGGACCCTCTGTGCCTTCCCCACCCGAACACCTGGGGGTCCCTCTGACCCCCAGTCCAGAGAGGTGCTGTCTTGCTTTGAAAGAGATTCCACAGGCCTCCACCCCCACAATGCGTAGCATCAATTGGAGTGGGTCCGTCTTTGCTGAACCATGGATTTGCTCAGAGTATCCCATCCTTTGCTTCCCTACCCACCCCCACCTTCTTTCTACTCCTGGACTTACCAGCTGTCGCCTGCCCCTTCCCCAGGTTCCTCCCCCATGAAACTCAGAGGCTTTTTCTGTCTCTAGGACCAGCTTCAACAGAAGATCATGTGCCCGGGACCAGTCACCTGCCTCACCACATCGCCCAATGGCCTCTACGTCCTGGCAGGGATCTCAGAGAACATATACCTGTGGGAGGTGAGCCCAAGGACTCAGAAACACGAGGGTGGGCTCAGCCTGTTGGTGGGCTGCTGGTCAGACCACTGAGCGGGTTGTCATGGACAGGCTGTTATGTTTGGGGAAACACTCACCTCCCTTCCTGTGCATAGTGCAGTGTCCGAGGTCCCAGGACAAAGCCTTTCCTGACGCCTGCCCGCAACCAGTTTGCAGAGGAGAGGGAGCTGGCAGTCTCACTTCCAGCTCTTCAACCTCACTGCGCGATTCTGAAACTAGGAAGCCTTGCCCAAGTGCAGGGAGAGAAACTGAGGCACTCACCCTGTGGTAGAGATCCTCCTCTGCTGTGGTCAGGCCAGTGCAGGGGGTGTGGGCAGATTTCAGCAGCTGGTCCACCATCATTAGAGGGCTCCGCTGGCTTGCCAGTGGTTGGCCCTTCTTGATGGGGGAACAGTCTGGGTGGAGTCTGTCTGGCCTGGAGGGACCCACCCTCTAGGAGAATTCCTGGCCAACGTGCATCATGACCACAAGGGGGCGCCCCACAGGGCCGCTCTGGCTTGGGCTCTGACTCCTGTACTCTGTGGACCTTCTCCCCGCCCCTCTGCGGGGTGAGCGCCTGGGTGTCTGTGTCCAGGTGTCCTCACATAGACAGTGGTCACCTCACTCCCATGTCACTTATCTGAATGGATTATATTTCCAAAGACTATATTCAAGTGAGGTCACAGGTTTTGGAGGTTGGGGTGTGGACATGTTTATCTGGGTGACAAAGTTCATCCTTCCGCAGCTTCTCTGCCCTCTCACCCCTGCCCAGCCCTTCCCTGGTGTCCCTGCCGCCAGGGGCCTCCTCTCCTGGAACCCAAGCTCCCCCTCCCCCATGGTTCCCAGCATGAGTCCCACCCCCAACTCAGAAGGTGGTCACTTGCGGTTGTGACCACTGCCATCCCTTAGCTCAGAAGGCAGTTGCTTGCAACTGTGACCGGCTTGTCACAGGAGCTGTGAAGCCCTGGTGCAGGGGCCATGGGGGTAGGCTCTCCCTGCAGGCCCCCACCAAGCCAGTGCCCCTCCCCCCAGGTGTCCACAGGGAACCTTCTGGTCATCCTGAGCCGCCACTATCAGGACGTGTCATGCCTGCAGTTCACGGGGGACAGCAGCCACTTCATCTCAGGGGGCAAGGACTGCCTAGTGCTGGCCTGGAGCCTCTGCAGGTAGCACCATGGCCCCGGTGGCTCCTTGTCCAGCTGTGGCCTCTGGGTAGGCAAGGCCTTGGCCACGAGGGCGGGAAGCAAGGGGCACTGGGTCAGGCGGGCTGGTACCAGGAGGACCGGGGGCCGGGCTGCCACCTGGAGATGAGGTGAGGGCGTGGAGATGCCCGCTGAGGTCTGCCCACCCCCTCCCCAAGCGTGCTGCAGGCAGACCCCTCCCGGACCCCTGCCCCCCGGCACGTCTGGTCTCGCCACACCCTCCCCATCACAGACCTGCACTGCGGCTTTGGGGGGCCCCTAGCCCGGGTGGCCACCGCCTCGCTGGACCAGACAGTGAAGGTAGGACCCTCACTCTGCCACGTGCCCCGCAGTGGATGTGAGCTGAGCCCAGCTGGCAGGTTCCTGGCCCAAGGGAGCCAGCACATAATGTTCTCCTCCAAGCCAGTGGCTCCAGACAGCTCTTGATCCCCCGACGCTTCCAGCCTCAAGGACGGCCAGAGGGTGGACAGTCTAGGCCTCTGTCAGCTTGGAAATTCCCACTTGGCCACTGCTCCTGGCGGCTCCTAACCAAGCCTTACGGGATTCAAGGGCATCCTCGGATCTTTGTCCATGGTTGGGGGATTCAGGGCTGACCTGCTGGGGGCCTGGGGGCTGACAGTCACTGAAGTAGGTGGTGGACAGGGGTCCCTGAGCCCCCGAGACCTCTGTGGTGACAGTGCTTGTCGGAGGTTCTGTGGGACCCAGCCTCCCACCTGGTCCTTGGCTCTCACACCGCCACCCGCCCCCAGCTGTGGGAGGTCTCCTCAGGTGAGCTGCTGCTGTCCGTACTCTTTGATGTGGGCATCCTGGCCGTGACCATGGACCTGGCTGAGCATTACATGTTCTGCGGCGGCAGCGACGGCTCCATCTTCCAGGTCGATCTCTGTACCTGGGTGAGTGTCTATGGGCAGCAGGGTCAGGGGACGGGCTTGGGGCTGAGGCACTGCCAGGCCCCTGCTCACCTGCCCTCCTGCATTTGCAGCCCGGGCAGAGAGAGAAGAGCTTCCAGCCAGAGCAGGAGCACGGGAAGGTGTTCAGAGGGCACAGGTGCGGGGACCAGGCAGGGACAGGGGTTGGAGGGAGGTTGCTGCCCTGGGGCACAAATGCAGGCCTGGTCCTGCTGCTGCCCCACCCCCAGCCCTAGCATCCTGGGAGCCAGCTGATGCATTTATCATCAGGAACCAGGTGACCTGCCTGTCGGTGTCCACGGATGGCAGCGTGCTGCTATCGGGTTCCCACGATGAGACCGTTCGCCTCTGGGATGTACAGAGCCAGCAGTGCCTCAGGACAGTGACCCTCAAAGGTGGGCGTGGCCACCACCACTGCTCCCCAAACCCAGGCAGGGCAGAGGAAGGACTCAGGGCCCGCCTCGTGGAGGGCACAGCCTGGCTGAGGGTGGTCCTGACCACCTCCTCCACCCCACCCTTAGGCCCCGTGACCAATGCCTGCATCATGCTTGCACCCGTCAGCATGCTGAGCTCCGACTTCAGACCAGGCCTGCCCCTGCCCCACTTCAACAAGCACCTGCTAGGCGCAGAGCACGGGGACGAGCCGCACCGCGGGGGCCTCATGCTGCGCCTAGGCCTCCACCAGCAGGTATGCCTCACCTGGCAAGGGCAGGGCACGTTTTCCCACTGAGGCTGGGCTCTGTCTGCTGTCTTTGTGCCCCAGAACCACACAAGACTGCAGGGGCTTCCACACCCTTCCAGGGGACTCGATGGATGCCTGTACCCAGCATTGGCTACTGGCCCAGAGCAGCGCGCCCAGATGGTGTCCAGCAGGAGACAAATGGCCTGGAACAACAGCAGGGTCCAACCATTTTGTCAGGCCGGCAGGCTGTCCCCACCGGCTGGAGGCACTAGCTGACCGCCTGGCCATCCCTGGGAGTGGCCGACTGATTCAGCTCTTGTGTTTCAGGGGTCAGAGCCCAGCTATCTGGAGCGGGTGGAGCAGCTGCAGGCGGTGATGTCCAGCACACTGGAGAAGGTGGGAGGAGGAGCAACCCCAAGATGGGGAAGGGGCAGGGCCCAAAGGTGGGAGAGCGAGCCTGGAGGGGAGAGGCCCAGGGTGGGCAAGGGGCTGGGTTCAAGATGGCCAGGCTCACCTCAGGTGGGCTCCTAGGGGCAGTCTTGGCTCAGACTATTGGAGAGGATCTACCTATGCCCCCACTCACCATCCCGGACTGTAGCGACAGTGGCCTTCAGAGCAGGGCAGAGGTCTGAGCACCCCCCCCCCACAACCCCCCGGCCCAGTCTGAGCGCCCCGCCCCTCCCCCAGAATGTCCTGGGAGGCCAGGACCAGCTGCGGATCCGGGTGACTGAGCTGGAAGATGAGGTGCGGAACCTGCGCAAGATCAACCGCGACCTCTTTGACTTCTCCACACGCATCATCACACACCCAACCAAGTGACACGTCTGGACTCGCCCTCAGCCAGCAGAGCCCATGGCCCAAGCCTGTCCTCTGCAAGGTCCTATCGCTTGGATTGGCACCCCCACCAGGGTCTCAGTCCAGGGTTGACTGGCTGCCCTGCCGTGACCTGCCGTGTCACATGAGTGCTCTGCTATTTCTAACAAAAGACCTAAAATCCTACCTTTCGGCCTCCTTGTGCCCCCGCTGGGCTGAGGACCCTCGCCGTGGGACCTGCCAGGGGGATTTGCCACAGCTATCACAGAGTCCGAGTCCCAGACATAATGTCTAGAAGCCTAGGTTCTCACCTGCTCCCTCACCTGCCAGCCCTGTGCAGCTCCCAGGGGGCCAGGCTGTGGGCCAGGTCCCCAGGGCAAGAGTAACTCAGGGACAGCAGGGTGGTTACACCAGGCCTGTCTCCCCAGCCTGGCTCTGGGCAGCCGACTCTGGGGTGGCAGCCAGTTCTGGGCCAGAGTCATCTCGACCAGAAAGTTCTTGGTGTCAAGGGCCCAAGAGAAGCCAACCACTCCTCCAGCACCACACATACATATACACTGCAGGGTAGATGGGGACGCCGCTAGCTGCCAGCCAGAACCTGGAGCCCAGCCCAGACTTGGGCCCTAAGCCTCCCATGGAAGCTTCCAGAAAGCTGCCCCTAAGTGACAGTCTGTTTAATGGTCCAGAAAATCCATGTGACTTAGCCAGTGCTATAGTAACTGCATCTCCTGCTTTTAGCTGATGGGTGTTCTCTCCTGGGGCCCTGCAACCCCCTCACAGCCCACCTTGCCCTCACACCTAGACAGGTTTACTTGGGGCTGTCAGGTGAGGAGTCCTGCACGTTGCAGTCACCCCACACAGAATAAGGTTCCAACAGGCTCTGGGCTCCTGGTTGGTCCCTGGCAGCAGGGTGGGGGAAGGGGACCTGGGGGCTCAGTGTTCCCCTCCTCGCCCCTTGGTCTCCAGGAGGTCTGGAAGGTGGGGAGGGCATCAGGGTTGGCTGAGGCTCCCCCGGGGCCTAGGGCCACCTCTCCTGCCTGGCCCCATGTCCAGGCGCTGCCATCCTGTGCCTGGTGCTTCTCTGCACCCCGGCCATCTGCACTCAGCTCATAGTTCAGTGACTTGGGAGGAGATGCTGGTTCTGGAGACCTGGGTACTGTTCCCTGTATCTGGTCAAGTCCCAGGCAGGAGCTGACAGGGGTCCAGCCTCGGGGGGTCACCTCCACTGGCTCAGGGTTCTTCCCTCAGCAGCAGGGATACTGTTGTCACTGCCCAGAAGTTCCGGGGTGCCCTTAGCACAGCTCTGGACCTTCAGCTGCTGACTTGGGTCCTGGGGTCCCTCCTGGCTTGCCCACCCCATCTGTGGCTGCAGCTGAGGGGACCTTGGCCACTCATGGCTCCTGTGGGGCTGAGGGTGTGCACCCCTGGGCAGGGATGGTGGGGTCCCACCCTGGGGTGGTCACTGTGATGACTCAAGCCTGAGGTAGTCCCAGCAGGGCCTAGGAAGAGCTTTCAATCAATGTGCAACCAGCCTCGCCCGAGCTCTCCTTGCTACCAGTCCATGGGGGCCTGGAAGGTCCCCTTCCCCCTCCACAGGCCACACAGTCCAGAGAAGGTCCCTGGTAGGCTGGAAGGGCTGGAGCCCACTGGCCCCTTTCCCTGAAATCCCCACATGGCCTCAGACAAGCCACACCTCACCCTGAGACTGTGTTGTCACTCAAAGGAAACGTGTACCTCCTTGGTTCGTGAGGAGTTCAGGAGCCAGCGTGCAGCTGTACGGGTGCCCAGCACAGTCAGTACTCCTGTTGCTTGTCTGAGAATCTGTAGAAATCCAACCTGACCCTGAATCCTGGGCCATCACTGCCAGAAGGGGAGGTGTAGACTGCATCTGACATTCTCAGGTGACTGAGTTGATGGAAACCTCTCCTGGCCAGGACAGCCATTATTTAAAAAACAAGTGTCAGGATGTGGTGGAGGTGTCTTCCGAGCACTTGTGCATCATTGGTGGGAAGGTGAAAGGGTACAGCTATTCTAGCAAATAGGAGGGTCATCAGAAAGTTAAGCGTGGAATCACCATGTGTCCCAGCAATCCCTCTACAGGTACCTTGCCCACAGAAATGAAAGCAGGAGGCCTGAAGAGATGTTTACACACCCGTGTTCACATCAGTGTGATTCACAGCAGCCAAAGAGTGGAGACAACCAAATTGTCAAAGATGATGGATGAGTGAGTGGTCCTTTTGCATGGTGGAATATTACTCGGCCTTTAAAAAGAGATTCTGACACCTGCTACAACCTGGTTGGACCTTGAGGATGGACATAATGCTTAGTGAAATAAACCAGACCCAGAAGGAGACACACTGTCTGATTCCATTCACTGGAGGTCCCTAAAGGAGTCAGATCCACAGAGAAAGTAGATGGTGGGGCCAGGGGCTGGTGGAGGAGTTGGGGAGTGTTTCATGGGGACAGAGTTTGTTTGGAAAGATGAAAAAGTTCTGGAGATGACGGTGGGGCTGGTTGCACAACAATGTGAATGCGCTAAATGGCATGAGCTGTAGACTCTAGAAATGGTTGAAATGGTGAATTTTGCATTATATATATTTTACTACATTTAAGGAAAAAACCTCGCCTGTCTTTGTGTATGATGTGAACTACTACCAATGCCCTGTAAAGCTGGGAGCTGAGGCGCAGAGGCCAGGCGCCCACCTCGGGTCACCCAGATGGGGGCAGTCCCAGTTTCCATCAGGTCCCTTCTTCACTGGCCCAGGAGATGGGGAGATAGTGGCCAAGTGGGCCTGGGGGGAGGGGAGATGTGGGGGCTCCCGGGGCTGCCCCCACATGAGTCCCAGGAGGGCCTGAAGAGCCTTCTGGTGTGTGCCTGCTTCCTAGAACCAGCCCTAGCGATGTCTATTGAATGACTGTGCTGAGGGCTATGTTAGGGTGAGGAAGTGTTCCTCCCCAGGCTGGGTCCCTATTTTGGAGGACTCATGCTGGCAAAGGCATCTCTCCCCATGGTGGAATAATGTCCTGGTGGTCCCTGAGGACCCTTTTCAATTTAGCACCTTACCCAGAAGAATGGGGTAGGGGAGGGCTCTCTGGTATGACCGTCATTGTCCTGGGATGCCTGGCCAGGTGGCTGGATGAGGTGGCCTTGTCACCTGGAAGCCAGTCAGCCACCCAGCCCTCATTAGTCATCTCAAAATTCAATCTATGCTGCTGGCATTTTTATTCATCTAATGGAGTTTGTTCCCTGCCTCTCGAACACTGGCTCCAAAAGGAGATGATTTTTTTTTTTTTTTTGGCGTGTGAAAAAAATAACTGAGTGTAGACTCATCCATTAGAGCTGGAATGATCTGGACAGATCTGCTGCCCTGTGCCCTGTGGGGTCTTGCCCTCCTGTGGAGGCTTTCTCTGCTCGCCCACCTGGGATGGGAGTGGGAGGAGTCCATGCACTGCACTGCTGGGGCCCTTGCTTGACCAGTGTTCATTGAGCATCTGCTGCATGCCAGGGGCCGTTTCTCACGGGGAGGCACAGAGAACGTAGGAGGCTGAGGGATTGGTAGGTGGCGGGGAGCTATGGAAGGTTCTAGAGCAGTGGAGAGTCATGTAATCAAGTGTCCTTGTCCAAACAGTTGCTCAAGCAGAGTGCCTACTGTGTGCAAGCACTGGAGACACAGCATTAAACAAGCCAGGCTCACCCCTGTCTCCCAGAGTTGACCACTAAATAAAGTAAATAAAGCAAAAAAGATGACAAGTGTGTGATGGAGTTAATGTAGGCAGGGGTGAGGGTGGCTGTTCTGCATCTTTCAGGGAAAATTTTCAAGCAGGGGCATTTGGCATTGGGTCTTGAAGGGTGAAGAAGAATTGTCTGAGTCAAGTTTCCTGCCCACAGCTGGAGGGCATGAGATCTGCCCTATAGGTTCCCATCAGACAAGTCTGCTTCAGTTTCTCCAGCTGCCCACGATGGTAGAGCGCACCCGGGGGGTTGGTCAGGGTAGACACTGTTTCCTGGGGGAGGAACCAGTGCTGCTGTGTGACTGTGGAGGCAAACAGACCCCTTCTGGGCCTTAGTTTCCCTGCCTTATCAATGAGAAATATTTCCAGGCTGGAGGAGGGGGATGAAGGATCCAGGGGTGAGTGTGGGGACCAATTTTGATGCAAAATCCCTCCCTGCTGCTAACCTCCGCTTTCTCATCTGTAGAGTGGGCACAGAGCCAGGGATAGCGGTGGTTAGACCCCACCCCCACCCCCACCCCCGCCTGTTGAGATCATCTGAGCCTCAGTTTCTCCCCCTGCGTCGTGGATCCGATTCCTCCCAAGTGGCTTCCCTGGCACTAGGGGACCAGGAGGGGCAAGGGCGGGCGAAGGCGGGCAAAGGCGGGTGGACTCCGGCAGGGAGGGAGGAGCCGGCCCGGCAGGGGCGGAGAGGGTGCGGCGTGGGCGCGCGAGATCCTGCCTCCCGGGGTGCCATCCGCGGCTCCGCCCCGTGGAACCCGCCGGCAACTTTGGGATGGAGTTTGTGCCGGCGCTGTGGCTCGGCCTGGCGCTGGTGCTGGGGCCGGGGCCCGCCGGGGGCCACCCGCACCCGTGCGGCGTCCTGGCACGCCTGGGGGGCTCGGTGCGCGTGGGCGTCCTCCTGCCCCGCGCGCCCGCCGCCCGCGCCCGCGCCCGCGCCGCCCTAGCCCGGGCCTCCCTGGGGCCGCGGCTGCCCCACAACCTGAGCCTGGAGCTGGTAGCCGCCGCTCCCCCCGCCCGCGACCCCGCCTCGCTAGCCCGCGGTCTGTGCCAGGTGTTGGCGGCACCGGGAGTGGCGGCCCTTATCGCCTTCCCCGAGACGCGACCCGAGCTGCTGCAGCTGCACTTCCTGGCGTCCGCCACCGAGACCCCCGTGCTCAGCGTGCTGCGGCGAGAAGCGCGCGCGCCCCTCGGCTCCCCGGTACGCGCGGGGATCCGGGGCCGGATGGGAGAGGCCCCGGGAAGCTCCTGGGGCGTGGGGTCCGGGGGTCTGGAGACAGTCCTTGGGACGCACGGGACTCGGACTTCTGGACCGTAGAAGAGCGGAGACTCGGAGTCCGGATGACAGAGGCCCAGGATCCCTGGACCACGGATGTCCCTGGGGCTCAGGGACCCGGAATGGAAGACTGGAGCCCTGGGACGCAGGGACCTAGAGCCACGGACCTGCGGCTTGGGACCCCGCGGGACGCCTCTGGACTCCAGACGGCTGATCCCACAGGGCGCTTCCCTGGGCCTTGGAAGTGTAGACCCCCTGGGAGCGGGACCCCCTTGTAGGGTCCGAGGGCGCCTTCGGATCCCCACCCGGCGGGATCGCGAGGCTGGGATGGGGAAGCGGGTCTCCCTGTCCCCTCTCCAGGGGCAACAGTTTCAGAGGCTGAAGCTGGAAGCCTTCCTCCCGTCAGCATCCTCCCAGAGGCCCTCGAGGCTAGGCCGCCCCCACCCACAGCCTCCTTGACCCACAGCCTCCTCCCCCAGACATCAAAACCCTCGTCTTCCTCCACCACTCCTCGACCTTGGAGTTCATTCTCTCTTATTTCCACCCCTAGACTGGAATTTGGGTCCGAATAAGTAGACAATGGGACAAAGAGGAGAGAGGGTGACTGGCAGGGCTCTGGGGACCCCGCGATGCCCCAGGGAGAGACCCCTCCTCTCAGGATACAACGTTGGGAGGGGCACAACGCCGGGATGTGGGGTCTGGTAGGGGGCCTCCCAAGCCACCTTGAAGCCCCCTCCAGGTCTTCCTTCTGAGGGCGGGGAGACCCTGATCCTAGCGGAGGCCTGGGGTCTCTTTAACCCACCTCCACTCCGTTCCTGCCCCTTCCCAGTGGGAGAGATGCAGGACCCAAATCCAAGCCTGTGGGGCCCTCTGCAGCCAGATCCAGGAACTGCACCCCTGCAGTTGGACCTGTCAGGCTTTGTGGGGATAATGGCTTGCCCCCTCTTTCCCTTTCCCCCTCCTTGCCCACGCCAGGGACTGAGCAGTAGTCTCCAGCCTTTCTCCGGGCACTCAGCACCCTGTCCCCACCCAGACAACATCCTGCCTATCCTAGGTGTCTGGTAAAGTTCTCATCCCACACTGAAAGCAAATCCAGGAGAACTTTCGGGGTGTCCTGGGCACAAAGTGGGGCCCTTCAGTGCCTGGTTGGCCTGGGTACGTCTGAATAGAGAGATGGTATGGAGATGGGTTTTGAAGGATGTGTAGGAGTTGGCTGACCTAGATGAGGAAAGGTCTTCCAGCTGGGGAATCCAAAAAGCCTCAGAGTGACTGGAGTCAAAAGAGCAGGCCCTGCAGGTCAAGGCAGGGCCACCCTTTGTGCTGATGGCGATGGGGAGCCACAGAGGGGTATAGAGCAGGGGCTGGGGTGGGAGGAGGTAGACTCAAGGTCCTTTGAGTAGCTAGCGGCAGCCAGGGGACGGGGATGCAGCCTGTAGCACCTGTCAGGAGCAGGTGCTGTGTGCACCCCTGGCACTCCTGGGGGCACTAGCAGACAGGGACGGGGGGCGGGGGGAAGGCCCTGGTCCCCGCAGCTGTACTCCTGGGCTGCCATAAGGCCCACTCCCGACATCGGCTCAAGGTGATATGTGTTTATTGGACATGTACAGATGGGGGTGGGAAGAGTGTGGTGGGACTGTGAGGTCGCCAGCCCTAACTTGACCAACCCCTCTGCCAGAACCCGTTCCACCTGCAGCTGGACTGGGCCAGCCCCCTTGAGACACTGCTGGATGTGCTGGTATCCGTGCTGCAGGCTCACACCTGGGAGGACATCGGCCTGGTGCTCTGCCGTGTACGTGACCCTGGCAGCCTGGTGGTCCTGTGGACAAGCCGGGCGGGCCGGGCCCCGAAGCTTGTGCTGGACCTGAGCCGGCAGGAGCTGGGTGATGCAGGGCTGAGCGCACGCCTGGCACTCCTGGGGGCACCAGCTGGAGGGAAGGCCCCGGTCCCTGCAGCCGTACTCCTAGGCTGCGATGTGGCCCACTCCCAACAGGTGCTGCAGGCTGCACCCCCTGGTCCCCGCTGGCTGCTGGGCACACCGCTGCCCGCTGAGGCCCTGCCTACTGAGGGCCTGCCACCTGGAGTGTTGGCACTGGGTGAGGTGGCCCGGCCCCCGCTAGAGGTTGCCATCCAAGATGTGGTGGAACTAGTGGCCCGTGCGCTGGACAGTGCTGCCCGAGTGCAGCCAGAGCACACCCTGCTTCCCGCCACAGTCAACTGCAGTGACCTACCGCCACCAGAGCCCGAGTCTTCGGGCCGCCTCTTGACACGGTGAGCAGGGCCCTGGCTGCGGGAAGCCACCTCTGCCAGTGGGCCATGACAGGTGACAAGATCGAGTGTTTGCTGTGATCTTGCATGAAAGCAAAACCTAAGAAGAGGATTCTGCAGGGCTGGGGTGGGGGCTTTGGGAGAAGAGGGAAGGGAGGAGAAGAAATGAGTGAGACTGCTGAAATCAGTCACCTTCTGATCGCCAGGGCCCTCAAGGGGGACACCGCCCGGGAACCAGAAGGCCCCACCTGGGCCTCTGAACTGGGCAGCAGCCCTTGGCTCAGGGCTGGGACGTCGCCCCAGTCCCCAGGGCGCGGGTACCCCGCTTGGAAGGGGTCGTGGAATGGGGGGCTCAATAGAGCCTCCAGTGGCCCTGGGTGAGTCTGAGCCGCAAGGCCAAGGGTCTCACCTGCAGGGAGGGATCCCTCTACCCTGACGCTGCCCCCACCCCTACCAGGTTCCTGGCCAACACATCCTTCTGGGGCCGCACAGGGCCGGTGTGGGTAACCAACTCCTCGCAGGTGCACATCTCCCGGCGCTTCCGCCTGTGGAGCCTCCGCCGGGACCTGAGGGGCGCTCCGGCCTGGGCCACGCTGGGTCGCTGGCAGGACGGGCAGCTGGAGTCGGAGGCGTGGGGTGCAGCCGAACGGCCCCCACCACTGCCAGGCGCCCAGGAGCGGCCCAAGCTGCGGGTGGTGACGCTGGTGGAGCATCCGTTTGTGTTCGCCCGCCAGCCAGACGAAGATGGGCGGTGCCCGGCAGGGCAACTGTGCCTGGCCCCTGGCACCAATGATTCGGCCGCTCTGGACGCACTCTTTGCCGCGCTGGCCGACGGCTCAGCACCCCGCGCACTGCGTAGGTGCTGCTACGGCTACTGCATCGACCTGCTGGAGCGTCTGGCGGAGGATGCACCCTTCGACTTCGAGCTCTACATCGTGGGCGACGGCAAGTACGGCGCGCTGCGCGACGGCCGCTGGACCGGCCTGGTGGGCGACCTGCTGGCCGGCAGGGCGCACATGGCCGTCACCAGCTTCAGCATCAATTCGGCCCGCTCACAGGTGGTGGACTTCACCAGCCCTTTCTTCTCCACCAGCCTGGGCATCATGGTGCGCGCACGCGACACGGCGTCGCCCATTGGCGCCTTCATGTGGCCACTGCACTGGTCCATGTGGCTGGGCGTCTTCGCTGCGCTGCACCTGACCGCACTCTTCCTCACCCTCTACGAGTGGCGCAGCCCCTTCGGCCTAACACCCCGCGGACGCAACCGGGACACCGTGTTCTCCTACTCCTCTGCCCTCAACCTCTGCTATGCCATCCTCTTTGGACGCACGGTATCCAGCAAGACGCCCAAGTGCCCAACGGGCCGCCTCCTCATGAACCTGTGGGCCATCTTCTGCCTGCTCGTGCTGTCCAGCTACACAGCCAACCTGGCTGCCGTCATGGTTGGGGACAAGACTTTCGAGGAGCTGTCTGGGATCCATGACCCCAAGGTGGGCAACTGCAAGGGGTTTGTGGTCAGAGCTGAGAAGTCTAATCCCCCCACCCCCATCCTCACCCCAGAGAGGGCAGCTGTTCCTTCTCTCAAACTCATACTGAGCCCAGCCCCAAGCTGGGACAACACAGGCAAGGGTGCTGGTGAGAACTGAGAGAGAAGCAAAAAGGATGGTGTGTGAGGTGGTGGTAAAGTTCCAGGCAGGGACTCCCATGGTAGTCCAGTGGCTAAGACTACGTGCTCCCAATGTAGGGGGCCTGGGTTCCATCGGTGGTTGGGGAACTAGATCTCATATGCCACAACTAAGATCCAGCGCAGCCCCCCAAAAAAGGACCATGGAGGAAAATTAGAGTTGGGGACACAGGGCACGATGGAGTGGAAGATTTCTCCAGTGGGGGTCAGGAATGCCTCTGAGAGGCGTGACATATGAGGTGCTTGGTATCAGGGAGGAATGTGGTAAGCAGTGGCAACCTGTGCAAAGGCCCTGGGGCAGGACTGTGCTTGATGTATTGGAGGAGCAGCGAGGAAGCCTTGTGTCTGGAGAAGAGGGGTTGAGGAGGGTAGAGGGAGGAGGGGAGGGCAGGAAGGGGACAGGGGAGGGCCTGCAGGTGTGGGAGGATGTGGCCCTTGAAAATAGCTTGGTTAGAATTTTCTCCAGGAGTCCTAGAGGACTGTGGGCAGAGCAGGGCATACCCTGGCCTACATATTTTTCTCTTTTATTTTTTATTTTTATCTTTTTTTATTTTTCTCTTTTAATGAAAAAATTTTTAATATTCTGGAACAAGAACAACCATGAATGAAACCATTGCCCAGCTCTAAAATAACTCCTGGCCAGTTTCATTCACACACCAACCCCAGTCACTGAATTATCCTAAAGTAAGACCCAGGCCTCCTGTCATTTCATTATGAATATTTGGGAAATTTAAACATCAGGGACCCATTTTCTCAGTTGTCTTCGCCCAACCCTGCCACAGTTTGTTTGAATCTGGATCCAAAATGCACAGACATCGAGGATGGCAGAAACCTCTTAGTTATCGAATCAAACTTAGGTCCACTCACTGGTGGGCAGTGAGACCATTCTATTGACATGGGGTCATGGCAAAGGAAACCATGGGGTTTATCGCAGGTGCCAAGCAAGGAGTCCAGGCAGCTAGTGCTTAAGACCCGAACGCCTAGGTGGCCCTCAGGGAAAAGTGGTTTTCCTTTGTTTTTTAATATTGGGTAAAAGACTTTAAAGACAGGGTGAGGGAGGGGGGGTTTTAGGATGTGTACCCTGTACCCTGATCAGGTGGTGGACATTCTTCTGACTGGTTGGTGGTGAGGTAGTCAGGAGTCAACATCATTAACCCTCTGGTTCTAATTAGCCTAGGGCCTCTGTGCTTATGGGCAGCATAGTTAACTTCTACCATCTGGGGGCGGGGGGGGGGCGGGGAAACAGCTTAAAGGACCTCTGGCTCAGGATTTTTTTTTTTTTTTTCTTTTTTTGGTCACACTGTATGGTATATGGGCTGTTAGTTCCCTGACCAGGGACTGAATCCATGTTCCCTGCAGTAGAAGTGCAGAATCTTACCCCTGGACCACCGAGGATCCGCTGGCACTGGATATTAGCTATAGCACCTGAGAAGGAATTAAAAGTCCTTGGTTTTAATGACTAAACTATTTTTGTCTTGACTCTTTTCCTTTGTTTCTGTATTTTGTCATTTCTTTGATTTATTCTTTTGAACTCAGGGAAGACCTAGGAGGCTATTTCCTATAGACAAAAGGCAGGCAGAGGACAACGGGGTGGTCTGTCCTGAGAAGGCCCCAGAGGGTTATTTTGACACTCCTGTCTTTTTCACTAGTGATTTGTTTGTTGAAGTTGTTCTGTGTTTTGCCCCATAGTATCTCCCAGTGTTTGGATCTGGCTGATCTTGTCTCTGAGTGGTGTTTAGCCTCTTCTGTCCACTCCCAATCCAGGGCTTCCCAGTTAGCGATAATGGTAAAGAATCCACCTGCCAATCCAGAAGACATATTAGGAGACATGGGTTTGATCCCTGGGTCAGGAAGATTCTCTAGAGGAGACAATGGCAATCCACTCCAGTATTCTTGCCTGAAGAATCCCATGAACAGAGGAGCATGGCAGGCTATACAGTCCATAGTGTCGCAAAGAGTTGGACATGACTGAAGCAACTTAGCACACATGCTGCCCGCCCAATCCACCACCACCCCAGTGTCCTCTGTAAACCATTAAGGAGATCTAGATGGGCCAGCCACTCTCCACATGTGGCTACTTTTTAAATTGATTAATTGAAAGCATGCAACAGCCATTTGAGAACAGCACAGTTGTAGAGCCTTTTCTTCCACAGAAAATTGTGGACAGCCCTGCTTACCTCAGGTCCAGCTTTTTGGAGGTTCATAGCCCCACCAAGGAGGCCCCGGTCAGTGTGGCCTCAGTTCAGTTCAATTCAGTCGCTCAGTCCTGTCAGACTCTTTGTTACCCCATGGATTGCAGCATGACAGGTTTCCCTGTCCATCATCAACTCCTGGAACTTGCTCAGACTCCTGTCCATCGAGTCGGTGATGCCATCCAACCATGTCATCTTTTGTTGTCCCCTTCTCCTCTTGCCTTCAATTTTCCCCAGCATCAGGGTCTTTTCCAAGGAGTCAGTTCTTTGCATCAGGTGGCCAAAGTATTGGAGTTTCAGCTTCAGCCTAAGTCCTTCCAATGAATATTCAGGACTGATTTTCTTTAGGATTGACTGGTTGGATCTCCTTGCTGTCCAAGGGACTCTCAACTCCAACACCACAGTTCAAAAGCATCAATTCTTCGGCGAAAGTGGGGTGCGAGGGGGGAGCGGGGGCAGGGGTCGAGGCCCTTCTGTGTTGACTGGGCACTGGCCCGCAGCTGCACCACCCGTCTCAGGGCTTCCGTTTCGGCACGGTGTGGGAGAGCAGCGCTGAGGCCTACATCAAGAAAAGCTTCCCGGAGATGTACTCGCACGTGCGGCGCCATAGTGCACCTACCACTCCCCACGGCGTCGCCATGCTTACGTGAGGAGGGCGTGCGGGGCGGGGCGCGGGGCGGAGCCACGCGGGCGGGCGCGGGTGCTCATCCTGTCCCCATGCCCTCCTCAGGAGCGATCCCCCCAAGCTCAACGCCTTCATCATGGACAAGTCGCTCCTGGACTATGAGGTGTCCATCGACGCGGACTGCAGGCTGCTGACCGTGGGCAAACCCTTCGTCATCGAGGGTGAGGAGTCCCCAGAACCAGTGATCTGCGGGCTCCAGGAGGGTTCCGCTCCTCTGGGTCTGCGTCCAGCCTGGTCCCAACCCACTGCCCGGCCTCCCCCAGGCTATGGTATCGGACTCCCTAGAAATTCACCGCTCACCTCCAACCTGTCCGAATTCATCAGCCGCTACAAGTCCTCCGGCTTCATCGACTTACTGCACGACAAGTGGTACAAGATGGTGCCTTGTGGGAAGCGGGTCTTCGCCGTGACGGAGGTGCGGCAGGTCCCCCGCATGTGGGGTGGGGTCGGCGTGGGGAAGCCCCCGAACCTCCGTGGTCCTTCACCAGGGTAGTCAACCTCTGCTCATTCCCAAGACCAGTGTATTTGCCTGCTTTTGTGCATTCTATTCATCCTACAAAACCCCAGCTCTAGTGCCCTCTTGTCCATGAAACCTCTGAAAATGTAGCCCCAGGCCCTTCTCTCTGGCCCAACTTCTGTTCCCGCTCCCTTCCAAGGTCCGGGCTTCCCCGGGGTCTGCTATGACCTGGAGGGACTATGTGCCTGCATCCTGCCCACAGACCCTGCAGATGGGCGTCTACCACTTCTCCGGACTCTTCGTGCTGCTCTGCCTGGGTCTGGGTAGTGCTCTGCTCAGCTCCCTGGGTGAGCACGTCTTCTACCACCTGGCACTGCCGCGCATCCGAAGGGGCAACAAGCTGCAGTACTGGCTGCACACGAGCCAGGTGAGGAGCTGGCCAACCCAGCCGGCGGTGGGGCGGGAGCGGGGCTTGGGGCGGGGGGGGGGAGGGGGGCCTGTCTTCCCGCTGAGCCAAATTCTTGGCTCCTAGAGAATTCATCGCGCCCTCAACACAGAGCCACCAGAGGGGCAGGAGGAGGCGGCGTCAAGGTAAGGGGCTTGGGGGGCGGTTCTCCACCCCAGCAACTCCCACACCTGCCCTCCGACCTCGACTGGGTCCACACCTTCCACTGGCGGCCTCCTCAGGAACTTTGACCCTAAAGGGCAGACGGGGACTGTGGGTAGGACGTGGCTGCCCAGCCCATCCATCCCCCAGGGGTCTCGAGGAGCCGCAGAACAACACACAGGCCGCCCCCGCGGGCCCCGGGGGCTGGACACGGATTCGCCGGGCCGCGGTGAGGGAGCGTCGCGTGCGTTTCCTGCTGGAGCATACTGTGGTCTCTGCCTCTCCTCCCGACGCGGCCGTCCCAGATGCGGATCCGGCCGCGCCACCCGAGGCCCCAGTCTGCTCCAATGGCCCGCCCGCGGAGCTGCGGTCTGGCGCCCCACTCCCCAGGGAGCTGGAGGAGCTGGAGCAGCGAATCGCGGGCGCGCAGGAGAGGCTCCGCCAGGCGCTGCTGCGGCGCAGGGCGCTCCTGGCCCAGCTTGGGGACAGCACCTGCGAGCCGCCGTGCACATGGCTTCTGGCCTGCGAGGAAGCACCGGAGGTGGCCTCCTGAAGTGGGATCCAGCCCTTCTCCACCTGCAGTGCCTGCTCCGAAGGGGGGCCACCCGTCCATAGGGTGGAACCTCCCTTCCCGCGCGGCTCCCCAGGCTCCCCCCACCCCACCCCCCAACACACAGACGCTGGCTGGACGCTGTCAACAGTTTATTCTATATACAAACACCATTTTGTACACTGCAATTAAATAAGAGTGGAATGAGCGCTCTTCTGCATTCCTCACAGAGTGATTGGGTTGGGTCACCGGCCATCTCCCCACCCACAGCAGGGCAGAACCCTGGTTCCCCTGGCTGCCTTAGATGTTGGCGTCTATGCGCCATCGGGGCCGAGCTCCACATTCCCGGGCCCCCAGCCCGGGCACGTAGGGTGGCCATGGAAAGGCACTGGGCATGACAGAGCACCAGCTAAGCCAGCCCCACCCGATGCTTTGCTCCAGGGCAGCTTGCTCCAGACCTTTCACCACCCTTTCAGAACCTTCCATGGAGCCCCCACCCCTTCTACCCTGGTTCACAGGCTGGTCTTGATTTACTAGCTGAGGAGACCCACCAGGGACAGAGACAGGCTGTAGGCCGGCCCCATGCCCTGGGGGAGAAACGCCTGCCTCCCAGCAAACCTGATGGACCCCAAACCACCCAAGGCAGGCTGAGCATTCCCAGAGCTACTGGGGACAGTCTCCCTGACCCCCAAGGGCTCCAGCCAGGTCACACCCAGCTGGCTTGGAAAGCCAGGGATAGAGGCAGTCAGCTGCCCAGGGCTCAGGAGCCGACCTCCGAGGGTGTGTCCACTAGATCGGTAGACACAGGGTTGGGCCTGCCCCCGCCGGTGGTCTGAGAGACTGCATCAGACCCTGGAGAGTTGCTTGCAGGGGCACTGTCCTGGGGGGCCCGTAGGAGCCCCCCACTAGGGCTCAGGGGGCTGCCTGGCCGCCGGTCCAGGAGAGAGGCGCTCAGGCCAGACAGGAAGGAGGCGTCTGTGATGATGGCAGCCGTCTCTGCCATCCAACCCAGGTCACCACTGGCTGCTGCAGCCACTGAGGCCGCTGCGGCCACCAGGGAGCTAGGTGCCTCAGCCATGGGCCCGGGGCCCCCGCCAGCACCTGGCAAGCCAGGGCCCAGGGCAGGGGACTGGCTGGCAGCGTCGGGGGTGATAGGTGGGATGCCTCCATTGTTGTTCAGGTCGTCTGGCAGGGCTGTGGGGGTGCCGGGGCCCAGTGGTGGTGTCTGCAGCAGCATCTCCTGGACACGGATCTGCTGCAGGATGGCAGGTAGTTCGTAGTGGTGGAAGAAGTAGATCATGGAATGCTGCGGGGGGTAGGCACTGGGTCAGGCAAGGGACCCCCAAAAGGCTGGACCCTTGGGCCGCCAGTCCCAAGGAAAGCCCACCTCACCTGGATGAAGAGCCAGGAGGTGACGAGTGCCAGGCTGCTGTACTGCCCGTTGAAGCGATAGTGGTAAGCGTAGAAGGCAAAGTGGTACAGGTAGAAGAACCTGCAAGGGGAACAATGAGGTGCTGCCCACCCGGCTGCCTCCACCCCGGACCACATGGCCACTGGTGCCCACCGAAGCCAGTGCCGCTTGCTGGTGTTGGTGTGGCAGCAGATGGCGTCATACTGGTCAGCCAGCCACACGATGAGGATGATGTAGAAGGCCGTGGTGGTGTCGTTGAAGAACTCAGACATGATCGCCTCCATTCCTGGTGGGGGGAGACAGGAGCCACCAGTTGAGGTGGGTGGCCAGCATGCCAGGTAAGGGGGCAGGGTGTGGGGGCGCAGGGTCCTCACCCACGAGGGCCAGGATGACGGTCAGCAGGGGCGCTGCGGGGAAGGCGATGGCCATGTTCATCTCCAGCATCTGCAGCAGGTCCACTGCGGGAGAGGGTGGCGGGCGGGCAGACCGGGTGAGGCGCCCGGAATGGGGGAGGGACAAGGGAGATGGCCAGAGGGGACACTCACCAATGAAAACGAAGATCTGATGGTGGGAGTAGCGCAGCAACATGGACACGCTCAGGGTCTGCAAGTGGGTCACCGTGAGGCCTTGGATGGCTGCCCCGCCCCTCCAGCCCCACCCCACCCCACCCCACCCTGCCTGAGGCACTCACAAAGATGACCATGATGACGAAGGCGGCCAGGTAGGACGTGCGGGCCATCCACATGCTCACGAAGCGGTAGTGCTCCCCGGACACCACATTCCTCAGGAAGCCTGCAAGAGGGGTGGAGTGAAAGAGGCAGTGAGCAAGCGCCTCAGCCCAAGCCCCACCTAAACAGGCCCCGCCTTCGCCCCGCACCTTTGTTCTCCTCGTTCTCCGCCAGGCCCTTCACGCTGGACATGAGGATGTCATCATAGCCCAGGAACTCAGCCAGCAGCAGGCGGCTGAAGCGGTCACCAAAGCACTGGTCCCGCGTGGGATCTGTGGGCAGGACCGGGACAGGGATGTTAGTCCAGGGCTGCAGAACTCCACTGCCCAGCAGAGCTGTGACTGACAAGTGTGGAGGAATGGAGCCTTGGGAAGTTTCCTGCAATTGGGCAGCAAGGGCAACCCTGAGACCTTGGACACAAGTGCTTCTGGGTCACCTCTCCCCAAGGAAAATACCCAAGATTGAGGAGGAAGGAGCTCCCTCCCCTGGGCCTTGCTCTGCTCGGCAGGGGCACTCACCCAGTGTGACCACCATTACGGGGATGCTGAGCCGCTGGCGCGTGGCCTGCGACAACCTCAGGAAGCCGTACTCCAGCGAGTACTCCACGATGTACTCGTCTTGTGGCCAGGCTGCGTGCAGGGACGGCTGGTCAGCAAAGGAGCCCTCTCCTGGAAGGGCTCGGGGGACTGTACCACACCCCCACCACCATCACTGGACGTAGCCCCAAGGAGTGGTGGTACCTTTTGGGGGCGTCTCAGGGAATGGGAACTCCTGGCTGTCATTTAAGGCCTTGGGGCCACCTGGTGGCTTGAACACCTTGGGCTCGATGTCCAGTTCAAACTGCACAGTGAGAGGCAGAGGTCAGCAGGCCCTTGGTACCTAAGGGTTGGCCTGAAGGTCTCTGCACCCCCCAATGGAAGGAGATGTACTGCTGACCCATAAAAGCCCTAACCCCAACACTGAGCTCCCTGAGATTTCTGGGTGAGGGTGTGAGGGATAGGATCAGTGAGGTGGGGCCTCCTGCTGGGTCTGTACCAACACTCCGCCCACACCCACCCCTGGCCTCTGGCCACCTGAGCACAGCTCTCCCTCTAGGTTCCCCATCCTGTAGGCAGCCACACCACCAAGGATGGCCAGAATCACCTCAGAGCTCTAAGCCCAAAGCCTGCTTCTCAGCCTGTCTGTCCTCAGCACCCCAGAACCAGGCCTTCAGTAAACAGCTGGGAAACAGCCCAGCAGATCAGGAGTGTCCCCTGCAGCCCTGACCACGCCCCGGCTGCTCACCTTGATGGAGCTGTTCCCGAACATGTCCATGGTCAGCTCCTCCTCCTCCTCCTCCTCTAGCTCCAGGCCATCTGGCTCCATGGCCAGGCCAGGGAAGCTGCCATGGCCACCATCACAGAACTGCAGGAAGACGGGCGCGCGGCTCGAGTTGTGCTGCACCTCTACCCGCAGGATGCCCTCACGGGGCCACTTGTCACGCACGTGCTCCAGGCAGTTGATGGGTGAGCGGGAGAAGACGATGTGGATGTAGGCCAGGACAAAGAGCACGAACAGGGCCTGCAGGGCAGGGAGTGGTCAGGGGGGGGCCTGCCTGGGACCCGCCCCCCCAGATGGAGGACCCTTCCCAGTACAGGCCCCCACAGCTGTAGAGCCTCCCACAGGCCAGCCTGCACCGGGGCCAGAGATGTGGCCACAGGCTCAGTGTCCCTGGGAACCCCAACCACCTCTCCACAACGTGTATGGGGACCTGTGAGCTGACGACGGGAGTCAGCAAAGTGTGGGGCCTACAGTGGCAGAAGGCTGCGGTCAGAGCTGACCCACAGCTCCAGCTGTGTTCCCTGGGCCCCAATGACCAGCAGGAGCCATGTCCAGGACACTGTTCACCCTCGGCCATGAGGACAACATTGCACCACATGCCGAGACATCACAGAAAGTGCTGACATGCAGGTGGCACGATGCCAGGGGCTGCCTGGGCTCGTCCCTGCAAGGCACGTGCCTGCCATCATCTCCAGTTTGCAGACAGGAAACCAAGGCAGAGGCCACACAGCCAGGAGAGGGTGGAGCCAGGAGTTAAACCTGGAGGAAACACCAGGCAGGGTATCTAGGTTCTGAGAGGGGCATATGGATAGATGGGGGACCTGTGACCTCAGAGTGGCCAAGTCCCCACTGTCACCCTGAAGTCCCCTCCAGCGCCCCTCACAGCCCCCCTACCATGAACTGAAACCCCAGGTAGGGTCCATCACCCTGACCAATTGGGTGGGTGCCTAGAGATGGGCCAAGAGTCTCGCCCCACTGGACAAGGCCTGCCCCTGAGCTGGACCTGGTTCCCCACGGCCTCCATGGAACAAGCTGGCAAACAGCTGCCTCCTAAGACCCTATCGGCAGACACACCCGGTGGCCCCGCCCCCTTATCCCCCTCAGCATTTCAGGAATCCATCCAAGGCCTTTTCTGTCCTCTGCCTGGCAGCTGGCCTGGCCATATCACAGGCCCTGGGTACTCTAGCCCCCAACCTCTGGTACCCTGTGACTGAACATTCCACCTTACTGGCAACGCTGTCCCGCCAGCTCCAGGGCCTTTGCACACGCCATCCCTGCACCCACCTCCTTCCTCCCAGCCTGAGGCTGTCTGCTCTGACTTGGACCCTGCCCTGGTGGCTGCTGCCTCTCCCCTCTTCCTCCTGGTCAGCCACTCATCTCTGGTCCCAAAGATTGGCACAAGGTGGCAGGGGGCACGTGGTGGCAGGGAGCAAGGCGGGGGCGGGAAGGGGTGGGAACCAGCTCTGCAGGCGGGACCAGAACAGGTGCCACAGGAAGAGGCAACCAAGTGAGGTGGGGAGGGGAACTTGATCTCTGCAGCAAGAGTCCAGAAGCTAGGCAGCTGGAAAGCAAAGAAGAGAGCTTTCTGGAACTCAGGCAACCTCAGAGATTGGCTAACTCGGCCTTCACTTTGCAAAGGAGGGAAACCAAAAGCACCAGGGGTCAGGGAAGGACCTGAGAATTGAGGGGGGCCTTCTGGCCGCAGCCCCATGGAGAGAAAAGATGTAGGGAGCTAAGGGTGGCCTGATCCCACGGGCCCCCACACCAGGGGCACAGCCTGGATGTGCGGCCTGTCTGCCCAGTCGGCCCAATCCCTGACTTGCTCCTTGGTCCCAAATTGGGAAGCAAGTGAAAGGACAAAGCCAAGGCCTCAGGCCAGACTCTTAGGAAGGCTGAGGTCCGTGGGGGCCCACTTCACACAGGGCACTCACTCCCTCGGGTGACACGGGCTCCTCCTGAGGGTGCAGGGAGGCCAGGGCTTCCTTCCAGGAGGCAACCACGCCCACACCCGGCCTTCTGCCCACTCTCAAGCTGCTCATGGGTCCCACACACCAGGTAAGGGAAGCCCTACTGAGGAACCCTCCAGAGTCGAGGCCCCTGGGGGGGGACACCTGCTGCTGCTCAGGAAATGGGAGGCTCAGTGGGGACCCACTCCCAGGTCTGTAGGACAGCCCTGCACGCGCCCCTGCTACCCAACCCCAAAGAGCTGGTGGCTCCCAACCTCGCTGGCCCGTGCCTCACCTGCCTCAGACCCTTTTCTGTGGACAAGGAATTCAAGTTCCCTCGTAAGTCGGCAACCGTAGCCCCGGCCCCCACCCAGGGGGCCCCCCAGGACAGGACACAAACAGGACCAGCCATTTCTCCATTTCCTCAGACCCGCCAGACAGCCGGGGTCCGGCACCCAGCGGCTCCCTCCCTGAGTAAGACCCCTCCTTGGAGGGACCCGCGCCGGCCCTCCAGGAACCGGCGAACCGCCTGCACAGCCGAGGGAGGACGAGGGGCGGGTCCGCGGGACGCCCCTCACCGAGCCACCAGCGGCACCGCTGGCTGGGGCTCTGCCAGGAACCCTGGTGACGTGATCTCGGCCTGGTCACCTTCCCCCAGAGGTTCAGAAGGAGTAGAATCTGAGTTGGAGCAGAAGGGTCCAGGAGGCTCGCCCCAAGAAAAAGGGGGAGAGAAAAGTGGGGAGCAGCTTCCGGTGCAGGTGGGCGGTCCGGGGGTGTGTCCAAAGAGGCGGCAGTGGCGGTAGGGCCTGGAATCCCCGGGTATGTGATTCGCGGAGAGGTCAGGTTCGGTATTGGGGACGGGGTCGTCCCGGGATGAGGATCCCAGGCGACAGGGTCGAGGGTCGCGGGACTGGGCTCCGGTCTCCCGAGGTGGGGACGCCAGGAAGGGCGAGGCCAGCGGTGGGGTGCGGCCTGGAGGGGCTGGGAGTGAGTTCCTGGAATCGGGATCAGGGGGTCACTAACTCGGGGAGGCTCGGGCCTTGCCGGGTAGAAGTTTCTGGGAAGGGTGACGGGGGTGGCAGGCTTAAGGGAAGGGTCACAACCGGCCCCGCCGGGTCTATGCCTCCGGGAGGGAGAGGCACGCTGCCCCGGACGGAGTCAGAGGTCGAAACTCAGGGGTAAGGGGTCCATCCGCTGGGGTTAAGGGTCAGGGCTGCGGTCACCTTGAGCAACACGAAAAACTCGAAGAGTCGACGGAAGGCGGGCGGGAAGAGGCGCGAGTAGGTGACAGCCATCTTGAAGAAGAGCGCGTGGAAAAGCCGGTCGCGCACGTTGATGAGAGGATTGGGGTTGAGGTTGGGGGTGCGAGGCCCGCGCGCGGGGGCCTGGCCGCCGCCGCCGCCGCCGCCACCGCCACCACCGCCGTTGGGCCCAGGCCCCGGGGCCCCGGGTGCCGCGTGCTCCGACATGCCGCCCAGCGTAGCACCCTAACGGCCCGCGGCTCCCCGAGGGCGCCTCCTGGCCGCCATCGGCAATCTTCGCCGCCGCCGCGCTCCTCACGGCCGCCGGGCCGCCGCCGCCATCTTCCGCCTCCGCACCCCAGCTGACGCCAGCGAATCGCCGCGAAGGCTAGAGCGGCCTTCTTGCGCTCGCGGGGCACTCTGGGAAGCCGGCGGTCGGCCTGCGGTGGCTCCGCCTTCTGGAGTCTCAGCCGGCTCGGGAGCGCCGAGGGGTGGGGCTGCGTCTGGCCTCGGTCTTTTGCATATTGCCCCCAGTAGCCTCCACCTCTGCAATTCGAGCGTCAAAATTAGTCAATATCTGAGGCGTTTAGAAGTGATAAAATATACTGAAAGGAAATACGACTGTTGGAGCTGTTTTCTACGTTGCACTCTAGAAAACTATACTGAAAACAGGCTCACAGTAGAGTGTTCTGGCTGAAAAATGATTTGATTTGCGGTCTTTAAATTACGTCCCCAGAAAGCTTCTGCGGAATTCTCCTTTAGGCCGGGGCCGCTGTTCCCCCAAGCCGACTAACCTGATGTGCCGTGACGTCATAAAGGCCCGTGATGTTGCAGGGCCTTGCTTAAGTACCACCTCCCCCTTCTCGCGGAGGTCGGTGAATGGAAGGACTGGCGGACCTCTCACCCTCTCTGCACTTGGTGGTGGTCCGGGGGATTTTAGGGGTCCAGAAGAGGCTAAGTGAACTACTTTTGCCCAACCTTCCAGCCTTCGGTCCGTTCCCGACTTTTGGTTGTTCAGTCGCTCAGTCTTATTGGACTCTGCGATCTCATGGACTGCAGCACGCCAGTCTTCCCTCTCCTTCACAATCTCCAGAATTTTGCTCAAACTCGTATCCACTGAGTCGGTGATGCCATCCAACCGTCTCATCCTGACTAGGTTTTCCTTTTGATAACGCGGGCCGCTCAGCACCACCCGTCTCTCTCCGGCTCTTAGGGCGCCAGACCTGCCGTTCCAGTCATTCCAGGACGGCTGAGCGGACAGCCCTTTGTCAACTAAAGCGGGATCGCAAATGGTCTATACCTGACCATGCCCTCCTTGTTGACTGCCCGAGATGTCCCAGACCTGAGAGCCCACATATGGACTACAGACATGCTCATTCATTCATCTTTGAAAAGCCCGGGCGCCTCCTAGCAGCCACGGTAGTAACAGAATCCAACATTCACTAAGCACTTACTGTACGCCAGGTACAGTACTTCCACCCCATTCTCCAAAGCAAGAACGGGTGGGCTGCAGCCTGGAGCATGGAAGGGCAGGAGGAGCCAGAGGCTGGGTGTGGGAGAGGACACCTGAGTACAGACGTTGGGAAAGGACACCCAGGGAACATTAAGAAGGGACAGTCAGGGTCTCTGAGAAAGACCAGGGTGTGAGGCAGGCATGGCGGGGAGGACACTTTTCAGCTGTTCTAGAGCCTCAGAGAACTTTCCAGACCTACCTGCCTGGCTTCATAATCCAGGGAGCCCCACTTCCTTGAGGTGGACAGGAAGCTGAGGTCATCCCATCTCTGCCTGTTTCATAGAGAATGCCCTGTATGGGGGCCTAGCATACAGTGGCTGCTCAACCAATGCACATTCTTGACACTGTTACAGGTCACCCCCAGATCATTTATCGGTCACAAAAGGAGAACACAAACTCATCTTTTATAATGGTGAGGCCAGTTGATGTACCCTTGACCTGGGGAGAAAACCCAGCCACTCAGTGGGGGTGAGTGAGGAGGCTGTGGGTCCCTGAAATGTGCAGCGAGGTCTAATGCATTAGCTATATGTGACTCCTAAGTTCTGGAAATGTGGCCAGTGCAGCTGAGGAATGGAATTTTAAACTTTATTTTTATTGAGGTAATTTGTATTGAAGTAGGGCCGTGTGGCAAGCGACTGCTGTACCAGTAATCCCCGTCTAGCGCTTACTTCCATGTTAGGGAGACACTCGACCCAGGGGAGCAAATGAAAGTTACTGTCACAAAAAAGGAAAATGGGGGGAAACAGTTCTAAATCTGAGATAAAGATGCGGAGAAGGACCAGGCTCCGCACTTCTGGGGACAGTCGGAGACTTTATTTTACTTTATTTTATTCTTTTTTAATTGGAGGATAACTGTTTTACAATGTTGTGCTGGTTTCTGCTGTTTTTTGGTTTGGGTTCATCTTCTGTTGGGGACTTCAGAAGATGGCTGGATCTCACAGAACGCTGTGAGTGTCACTTGGGACCTGTCTGGGATGTGTGAGTGGCATTGGAGCTGGGAGCCCTGCTTACGGCTTACTGAGAAGGTTCTAGAAGGGAGACAGTGAACAAGCCAAGCGGAGTTTCAGGTAGAGAGCACCACGGGAGCAAAGGCCCTGAGGCAAGCCTGTGGCTGATTATTGGAGGCAGAGCGAGGAGAAGCCCCATGCCTCTGGAACACAGTGAGCTAGGGAGACCTGGGGACCTGGAGGACACCTTTGTTGAGGGGTGATAGGGAGCCTGGCGGATTGTGAGCAAGGGAGATGCTGACCTGAGTTAACAGGCTTGTCATTTTACTGTAACTATCATTGTTTTCTTGTTACTGCATCATTTGGCGCATAGGACCCCCAGGGTCTCATGCAAAGCCCAGAAGGCCTTCATCGCACCTGCAGCCCCTTGTGCTCACCCACCCAGACCCTGGGGCCCAGCACCCAAGGCTGAGGCTCCAGGGTTTCCTGCAACCCTGAGTCCTCCAGCCGTGGCCCCCATCCCAGAGTACCTGAATCTGTCCCCAGTGAGCCTGCGTCACTCCACAGCCCTCCTTACCCCTACAGTGTCCCCAGGGTCAGTCCTGGACGGAGAGATGGGCGCCAGCGTTCAAGGCTGTAGGGCAAACTGCAGAGGCCCCAGGCCTCTTGGCCAGGTTCCGAGGCTGAGCCAAAATTCCTGAGATTTTGACATGCCCTTATCTCAGCTGACCGGGAATTTGAACCCAGTTGGGGCCCACTGAGGTTGTAAGATTACACAGAACCACATAGTTCTGTAAGCCTCAGGTCCTGAGGGGAGTTTCTCAAATTATAATATTCTAAGCTTTTGGAACCTCAGGGTTTTGAATTTTCATATGTCTGATCTGAATTTCTGGGTTTCAGGAGGCTAAGAATATAGTGTGTTCTCAGTTGTTCAGTTGTGTTCGACTCCTTGCTATCCCATGGGCTATAGCCCACCAGGCTGGCTCGAGCCTCCTTCCCACTACTGCCAGCCCCCACAGTGCCCTGGTCCTGCCCCCTGTGGAATCTGCAAGGAGTCCACCAGTACAGCCCCCACCCAAACAACTCCCCACCTAGACACTGAGAAACCACCCTGTTCCCATACTCAGCCACACTGTCTGGTTGACCACTGGTCCCTATTTCACAGATACTGAAACTGAGACCCGGATGGGAAGGGACTCACCCAAGACCATCCAGCTAGGACTTGAGCTCTGAAGAAAGGAGCCTTCACATAGCATAGAAGATGCATAGTCAGAGAAAGAGTCAATAGACATTGAGAAAGTGGGGCACTGGGAGGGGTGTTCCTGGGAAGGGCAGGGTGAGTAATCTCTTAAGCCCTCACAGATCACCTGTCAAATGTTTCAAACTCCTACTTATGCTTCAAAACCCCACTTCCCATGCCCACTCTTACATGCCTCTTTCCTTTACCCCTCCAGGGGAGCACCCACTCCCTCCTGGGGTTCCTCCACCCCAGACACCTCTCTCTGTCCTGTACGTGTTCACATGGGGTGGGAGTGTCTATGCCAGGGTCTGTCTTCCCAGGGATGGGCAGGGCCAGAGCCAGGAGGGAGTCAGTATAGCTTAGCAAGGGATTGGCCCAGTGACCCTGTCATAGAGCTTTTGATAAACAAGTAAATAGGTGTGTGAATGAATGTTACTGAAAAAGTGAAATTTATTCCTTTACCAATTTATTGATTTATCTGCACAAGCAGGCAGCATGTATTGAGTGGCAAGTGTGTGCCTGGCTTGGTTCCCTTGGTGTCCTCAACTCTACCCCCAAGGCATCTCCTGACTTCAACTCTCTGATGTTACATCTTCTCCCCATTCCCACCATCCCCCAACCCAGAATCTAGGGTCCCTTCTCATCCCCCACTTCCCCAACCTATCTGATTGATCTCTGCACACTTTCAACCACTGATGGTCCCTCCAAGTCTTTGCACTTTTTGTTCTGCCAGGACAAACAATACCCTTTGGACTGGCAAACTCCTACTCCTCCATCAAAGTCCCAGCGCCAATGACCCCCTCCGCTGAAGAGCCTGTCCTACTTCCCTTGCCTACCACCCAGCTAGGAGGGTTTCCAGAAGCGGACCTAGACTGGGAGGTGCTTCTAAGCATCAGAGAAGGGTCCCCCCTCCCCGCATTAGTGTCCAAAGGGAATTAGGGTCTCATTCAACCATTGTCCCCCTCCCATCATCATGTAGAAAGGTTAGTTGAGGCCCAGAAAGCATGGGGAGAGCCGCCCGGAGGCTCCCAGCACTGAGTAGGAGAGGGTGCCGGGTCTCCGCTGTGCGGGGCCCCGTCCCTCCCGGCCTCAGTCTCCCTGGGGTTCCGAGGGGGCGGGGCGGGGGTCGGGCGGTTCAGGGGCTCAGGAAGCCCGAGGCCTCAGGAATCCGGCGCGGCGCAGCCATATAAGGACATGTGCGCCCCGCGCCAATCAGCGGTGGGGGCGGGGCGCTGGGTCCGCGTCCCCTGTCCGCTCGCCCGCCAGCCCGGCCGTCGGTCCGTCCGTCCCGTCCCGCGGCGCCGCGCCCGCCAGCCATGAGCTCCACGCAGTTCAACAAGGGGCCCTCGTACGGGCTCTCGGCCGAGGTCAAGAACCGGGTGAGTGAGGGGAGCGCCCTCTCCGCCAGCCCAGTCCGTCACACCCTCCGCGGTTGCAGGGCGGGCGCCCCGCTGGCCTCCCTGGGCATCGGGGGCGGCTCTCCTCCCCCGAAACTCCGAGGGTGCCTCCGACGCTCCTTAAACTCTGGGGAAACAGTGAGGTCTGTGCTCTGGCACCCACCCCAACATCTAGGAGCGGTTGGGTCCAACCCCTTACCCAGCCCTGCTCCCTCAGCCTCTTCTCGTCCGAAGCCTCCCGCCCACCGCTCTGAACCCCCCAGCCCTGGGCCCCTCTAGCGCTTCAAGGCCTGAGAAGGTCCTGAGGGAACCCCAGCGGCCCCTTCTCATCCCCTCCCCCACTTCTGCTTTTGGACCACTTAACGCTTCGGGGAAGGAAAGGGGCGGGCCAGGTGTTTTTGAGAAGGGTGTGGCCCCCCAAAAGAATTTCCCGACTTCTTACACCTGGGAGGTGGGGCACTGGGTGGGTGGGGGGAGTTAGAATCGAGGGGGCCTACCTTCCCCATTCTCTTTGTCACCATCTGACACACTTAAAGAAATAGCAAAGAGGTCCACCAGTCCCCTGAATGTGACCCTAGCATGTGGGTTTTGTAACTTGAAAATGCGGGCTAGGGCATGGGGGGATGGGGCACACTTCTTTTTCAGAAAGTGCTTTTGGTTCTAGCCCAAGAGGGCAGGGACTTCTGCAAGGTAACACAGCAGGTTCAGTGCATCCAAGGAAACAGGAGCAGAGAGTGATCCCTGCCCTGGAGGGCAGGGGGAGAGGTCCTAAGCCGGACACACAAGGGTTTTCCAGCTGGAGGGAAGTTTGTCATCCCTGTCCACCCCCTAGGCACACACTGTCACCAGGCACCTGGGAATGTGGCCCCAGGGAAGCGGCTGACAGGAGCCTGCCTGGGCACACTGGGGACACAGCCCTGCTGGCCCCCAGGTCTCTGCCAGGTCATCAGACCAGAGGGAGAATTTACACATCTCAACTCTGTGAGCTACTAGCCCATTTGGGAAGCCCAGGATCTGAGCATGGTCACCCAGCAAGCTCCCCATCGATTCCCCCTTGAACACACAATTCCACACTCCAGCAGTAATGCTTTGGTGGGTGCAGAGTGTTGACAGTCCCCACCCAGCCGAGACCCTGCTTAGCACATGGGGTTCAGAGACATGGCTCAAGACGGCCCAGACCCACGTAGCAGATCAGAGGCAGGGTCAGGACTCGAACCCAGACCTGGCATAGTCAGTGTCCAATGGCCAGCAGTCCTCCTGGGCAGCCGGGCATCTCCCCCGAAGCAGCAGGAAGTGGGTGAGGGCGCAGCACCTCAGCGGGGTGGGGGCAGCTTCCTGCGATGGAGTGGGATGGAGGCAGGTTGTTACCTGCCCTGTGGGGGATGAGGTCAGAAGCTCCTTGTAACCAGCCCTCAGTCTGCGGGCCTGGAGAATGGGCAGGGCCCTCACCCCCTCACCGGAGTCACCTCAGGGACCCACCTGAATTGGAAACCAGGTTCCTGTTGTTTCTAGACCGTCCACTTTGAGAGGAAGAAGACCCCCTGCCCCCCACCCCAGGCTTCAGTCCCACTGCTGGATGGCATACAGGCAGGCTGAGGTCCAGTGCATACCCTTGAGATCTCTGGCTGGCTGGGGGGTCTGGACCGCTGGGAACAGCTGGTCCTGATTTAGCAAGGAGGCAGCGGCTGCATTCCTGGCAGTTTGCGGTGGGGAGGAATGCGCTGAAGGCCAGCTGGGCAGCAGGGTGGAAGGCAGCCTAGCTGGTGGGGCCAGACCAGGCACCCCTGCCCGGGACCCTCCCTGGCCCCAGCCCCAGTGAGCTGTCGAGGACGAGGATGGGGCCCAGCTGGGCAGGCAGGCCAGAGATCCAGACCAGCCTGCCTGCTTCAAGTTCAGCGACCCTAATAACACCCCCTCCTCCCCCACCACCCTTCTGCCAGGCGTGGGAACCAGAGACAGGAGAGGGAGGAGATCCAAGGAGGGAGTGGGCTGAACAGATCAGGTTCACAGGCCAGCCTCCCGCCTTTGTCTCCCCTGCACTCTGAGCAGCTCAGCCCTGATCTCATGTCTAGGGGTTTATATGCAGGAAGCAGGAAGTGGAGCCCAGGTCTGGAAAGCCTTAGGAAGACCATTCAAACATAGCTGGGGAGACAGAGGCATGAGGTGAAACCTGTCCATGGTCATCGAGGTGGGGGCTGCAAGGGCAACTCTGAGTCCTTGTCTCTAGGGGGTGTGGAGGAGAGAGCACGGCGGGCACAGGGTGAGTAGAGGTGAAAGAGGGGTCTGGGGTTGGGGCTTCCCGGGTGGTGCTAGTGGTAACCCGCCTGCCAATGCAAGAGACATAAAAGACGCAGGTTCAATCTCTGGGTTGGGAAGATCCCCTAGAGGATAGCACTCCAGTATTCTTGCCTGGAGAATCCTGTGGACAGAGGAGCCTGGTGGGCCATGGTTTGTGGGGTCGCAAAGAGTTGGACACAACTAAAGCAACTGGGCAGCCAGGTCCTCAGGTTTTTACCACCCCTCCAGGGAGCTGCCTTGGGGCTGTACACACACACCCTGTCCTAGGCCTCCCTGGACGCTGTGGGATGCTGCCCTGGGGGCAGCCAGTGCTGTATGTGTGGGCAGTGTGTGTTGATGGGGGAGGATGAGCCTCCTTAGAGAGAGTCTGAGTTGGGTTACCTCTTGTCACTTGTCATGAGCTTGGACCATCAGCTAGGAGATAGATCATACCGCAAAAGGTAGAAAAAGCTAGGAAGAAGATAAAGCAGGGACTTCCCTGGTGGTCCTGTGGCTAGGACTCCACACTCCCAGGGCAGGAGGCCTGGGTTCAGTTCCTGGTCAGGGAACTAGATTGCACATGCTGAAACTTCAGAGTCCGCATGCCACAGCTAAAGATCTTGTATGCCGCAACAGCCAAGCCAAATAAATAAATATTGTTTTAAAAAGAAGATAATAAGGACTGGGGGTGGGGGATGCAGAGGGTCGTCACAGCCAGGTGGTCAGGAAAGACCTTTCCAAGGAGGTAACCTTCAAGCTACAACTGGATTGAAAGGAGGGACCTGTGCAAACATGAGTCCAAGGTGGCAGCATATGAAAAGGCCCTGAGGCAGCCACTAGTGTGGCCAGTTCAAGGAGCAGAGAAAGGTTCAGTGGTTCCAAATTAAAGGTAGAATTATCATGTGACCAAACACTTCTACTCCCTGGTATATACCCCAAAGAACTGAAAACAGGTTTTCAAATAAAATTTATAAATGGATGTTTATACAGCTTGACTCACAAGAGCCAAAAGATGGAAGTGACCTAAATATCCATCAGCGGGTTAATGGATAAGCACAGTGTGGTCCCTCCACATACAGGAGCATCACTTAGTCAGAAAAAGGGGTGAAGGGCTTCCCTGGTGGCTCAGTGGTGACGAATCTGCCTACCAATGCAGGAGACACAGGTTTAATCCCTGATTTGGGAGGATCCCACATGCCATGAAGCAACTAAGCCTGTGCACCACCACTGCTGAGCCTATGCTCTAGAGCCGAGAAGCTCTGACTACTGAAGCTCACTCACCCTAGAGCCCGTGCTCCACAAGAGAAGCCACTGCAGTGAGAAGCCCACACTGGCCATGACTAGAGAAAAGTAGGCACAGCAATGAAGATTCAGCACAGCGAAACAAATAAATAAAATTATATAAAAAGTGGAGTGGAGCCCTGACACTTGCTACATATGGATGGACCCTGAGAACACCATGCTCAGTGAGAGGAGACACAGAAGGACACACAGGGTGTGATTCCACTGATGGGAAATGGCCAGAACAGGCAGATCCACAGACACAGAGAGTGGGTTCCTGCTTGTCAGAGGCTGGGGAGGTGGGGAGAGCTAATAGGGAGGGGCTAACTTTTGAGGTGATGGAATGTTCTGGAACCAAATAGATGACGGTTGCACAACCTCGTGAATGCACTGAATGTCACTGATTTATGAGCTTTAGAGTGGTACATGTTGTATGTTTCTCACCATAATTTTAAAAACAACAGAGAAAGGCCAGTATCTCTTGTGCTGGGAGACCAGGGAGGTGGCAGGCATGGAGGCAGATCCTTTAGGTGGAGGGTGGTGGCAGGGCCATGTTGGCTGCCCTGGGGGGTTAGCACCATTGAAGGTAGATTAGCCCGGATGTTTATCAGAGAGAGACTGGAGTTTATCTGTGTTGATGGGAAAAGGGAAGAGTCTCCTCCAATGGTGTGGGGACCTCCTGACTACTATGTTTCTTCTTTCCGCAAACACTGGGTCTTGCCCTATGAGGAGCTCCACTGGGCTCATCCCAACCCTGTGCCCTCTACCCCTCCAGCTGCAGTCCAAATATGACCCTCAGAAGGAGGCGGAGCTCCGAAGCTGGATTGAGGGACTCACTGGTCTCTCCGTTGGCCCAGACTTCCAGAAGGGTCTGAAGGATGGGATCATATTGTGCACGTGAGTGTGTGTGTGCACTGTGCCCATCACCCTGACATGCTATGCATGATGAGGTCATGCTGTGTGTGACTCCTGCCTGCTGCTTCTTGATGAGTGTCTGGTCTTGCTCTTCTTTTTCCTGTGTTACTTCTTTGATCTCTAACAGGGAGCATTCTCTTAGGAGAGCCTTAAGGTTTCTGGAGGCCTTTCTTTGCTGCCCCTAATTCAGCTGTGGTTCAAACATTCCATGGTTTGCACCTTAAAAATCTTCATGGAAATTCCCAGAATCACTGGATAGCTCAGTGGTTCTGAACTGCATTCCCAGCACTGGTTGGTGTCATTTTTTGGCATCTTTGTTTCTTTGGTGGGTGGAGACTGGATTGTAATAGGGGAAACTTAGGTCCAGAGAGAGGGTGGCCAGGAAGCCGTGAATGAGTCTTGGGTCTCTGAGGTTCCCCTACACTAATGGAGGTTCCCCCTTTCCCCCCACCCCATGTGTCCTCCTCAGACTCATGAATAAACTGCAGCCAGGCTCAGTCCCTAAGATCAACCGCTCCATGCAGAACTGGCACCAGGTGAGGGACCAGGGGGAGGGAAGTGGAACCAGAATGGGGCTGGGGGACCCTATCTGACAGGTGGGGAGACCAAGGCCCCTCACCACCCTTCTCTTGTCTCCTCCCAGCTAGAAAACCTCTCCAACTTCATCAAGGCCATGGTGAGCTACGGCATGAATCCTGTTGACCTGTTTGAGGCCAACGACCTGTTTGAAAGTGGGAACTTGACTCAGGTGCAGGTGTCTCTTCTTGCCCTGGCTGGGAAGGTGAGGCTCAGAGAGGGTCAGCAACCTGCCCAAAGTCACACAGCAAGCCAGGCAGAGATTTTTCAGATGCTCTTCATTCATTCTTTTACAAAGATTTCTGAGCACTCATGAGGCGCCCAGCACTATGAATTCAAGGGTGACCAAGGCAGACACAGTCCACCCCTTTATGCACAGGCAATAAATGAACCTATTCTTTTTAATTATTTTTTAAAAATTTATGTGTTAGCATTTTTAGGTTCACAACAAAATGGAGTGGAAAGTACAGAGACCTCCCATGGCCCCACCCCTGCACAGGCTCCCCCACTTCTCATGCAGTCAGTGACCCTCCACAGGCACCTTGTTACACCCAGAGTTCACATTAGGGTTTGCTCTTCAAATCATTGCTTTACAAATTATAAATTGGGAGAAGCCCCTTGAAAGAAGAAAGCATGATGGTGACATCTAGGGTCTAAAACTGAGACCAGGGCAGGCTGGAACAGCATTTCAGGAGGAGGGAACAGCGACCTTCTGCCATGGGAATGGGGGGTTGGGGGGGTTGTGTCAGGTAATTGTGTTTTGAACCCCCTGTGGCTACTACGTGGGCAGTGAGGCCAGGAGACCAGTGAGGAGTAGGGGACAGGTGTGGGGGAGAGATGGTGGCTGGGGCTGGGTAGAAGGAGGTGATAGAAGGTGAGAGAGATGGGAGGTGAGGATGCCCCCCACAGTTCTTGGCCTGTGCAGCTGGAAGGGTGGGGCTGCTCTTGCCTGGGGAGGGAAAGCCAGGGGTCAGGGAAAGCCATTGAGTCCACAGTGCTGGGTGGATGGTACAAGGCCAGGTTGTAGCTGGATCACCGGTCCTCCTCTGGACTTGGATACCTGGGACCTGGCTGCCCCAACCATGATACTCCCTTCCCACTTTCTCCCCAGGCCAAGACAAAGGGGTTGCAGAGTGGTGTGGACATTGGCGTCAAATACTCAGAGAAGCAGGAGCGAAACTTTGATGATGCCACCATGAAGGCGGGCCAGTGCGTCATTGGGCTCCAGGTGGGCACCTGGCTGCTTCAGCATCGGGGTGCATAGGTGGTGGGCTTCTGGTGGCTCCTCAATTTCGGGGCAGGGTCTGGAGGCTTTGTGGAGGCAGCCTGACCTTTCCTGCCTCCCTGCAGATGGGCACCAACAAATGTGCCAGCCAGTCCGGTATGACAGCTTATGGCACCAGACGGCATCTGTATGACCCCAAAAACCATATCCTGCCCCCCATGGACCACTCGACCATCAGCCTCCAGATGGGCACAAACAAGTGTGCCAGCCAGGTGGGTCGCCCCAGTTCCCCTAGACCCCCCTGCCCTGACTCTGCCTCAGCTTTCTGTGTGTCCCCAGGGAAGTTACTACCCAGCTCTGCCTTGGTTTCCTTCAAAGTTGGATGCCCAGAGGCCCATCCAACTCTGATATTTTTAGATCCTGCAGTCATCACTTTTCCTGCTGTGTATCAGTTTGATGTATCAGTGTGATGCTTTTGGAGCATTCAGGTCCGAGTCAGGCCTGAGCCCCAGCCTGGGGAGCTTCCTGGCTGGCAGGGAATCTGGACCCAAATGTCAGATCGACTCAACACAGAGTCAGAAAAAAGCGGGTTCCGAGCAGGGCTAGGAAGAATCTGTACAAAAGGAATGTCCACTGTGAGTGCACACAGGGAGGCGGGAAAAGGTGTGGGAACCCTCAGGAAGTTCTCCTCTGGGGTTTGTTTCTCCTCTTCCCTCCCTGATGTCTTTTCTCTCTCTCCAGGTGGGCATGACGGCTCCAGGGACCCGGCGGCACATTTATGACACAAAGCTGGGGACAGACAAATGTGATAATTCCTCCATGTCCCTGCAGATGGGCTACACACAGGGTGCCAACCAGAGTGGTCAGGTCTTTGGCCTGGGCCGGCAGATATACGACCCCAAGTACTGCCCTCAAGGCCCAGCGGCCGACGGGGCTCCAGCAGCTGCTGGAGATGGCCCAGGCCCAGGGGAACCCTCAGAGTGTCCTCCCTACTACCAGGAGGAGGCAGGCTACTAAGACACCCATGCGGGCCATCTCCCCACATCATTGCCCCATCTGGGTTTTTGGGTCTTTCTGTGATTTTTGTCTTGTTTTTCTACATGTCTGAATGCTGCCAGTTGAGACTCTGGGGGAAAGGGGTGAAGGCCATATCCAGATGCATGTGGGGTGGGGGGTCCCCACCAGGGCAGCTCCAGACATCAGGTTTCCCAGCAGACTTTAGGCCAAGCTGTTAGGGGGAAGAAGAAACCCAGGCAAGGAGGGGAACTGGCCCCAAGTGGTTTCCGGTTACATCTTCCCTGCTTCTCTTTTCTCTGCCGATCAGTTTGTGGTTTCTGTACCCACAGAAGTTTCAGGCAGTTTTAATGAAATGAAAATACTTTTTGTTCAGGGGAATGGGGGCGGGGGGCGGTGAGGATGCTGAGAGAAGGTCAGGCCACAGTCCCAAAATATTTTAGGCCTCATGGATTTCCCTAGGACTCTCAGATCACCAATCCTGGGCCCTCCCAGGGGCCCAGTGGGGACACTGAGGCCCAGGCAGGACAGTGGAGTTCTGAGCGCTTGAGACAAAGTCAGCCCCCACCCCCGCACTTGTCCCCACTCCCCCACCAAGTACTGCACAGGGACCCCCACCCAAAGGCCTCCACAGGGACCAGCCCCTGCCCAGGAGCCCTAGGACCAAGAAATAATGTGAAAATACCAACTGTGGACCAAAGTAAATAAAACCTCTTTTTGGAAATGAAGGTGTTGGAGCTGGTGTCCAAACTACCTGGAAGTGGTGCCTGTCTTGGATTCCCTCTGGGGCCTCCAGGGTCGGGCAAAGGGCAAATCTCTTGAGTGGGTCCTCAGGACTGCAGCTTCATCCAGCCTACAGGCCTTAGTGCATTTACTCCTCACAGAGGAGTTCTATCCTGACAAACTCCTCTTCATCCTCAAAGCCCCATCAGCAACAACCCCTTTCTGGAGCCCTTCCCACACTGCTCACCCTTCCCAGCACCTTCAGAGCTGTGGATTCACACACTTGTTTCATTTTCATCATTATCTTGTGAAATATATCCAATTTCCTGGAAGGAGAAACTTCTGGAGGTTTTCTTCAAAATCGGGGTGACCATTATGACCCCAGATTCTAATCTTAGAATGTTGAGGGCCACCTCCCCCTCTGCTATAGCCTGGCCCACTGTAGGGACCGAGGAATGTTTGTGGAATGAATGAATGAACAAATGATTCTAGTCAAACTCCCCTTTTCTGGATGGACAAATAGAGTCCCAGGGTACCAGGGCGAGTTTGGTTAGGACTGGGGCCCCCTCTGGAGAAAGAGGGGAGAAAGAGATCTCCTGAGACCCAGAGCTGCGGTATTGCAGGCGGTTATGCAACGTGCAAAGAGCCTGGAGATTTTGTGCCGAGGACAACCTGTGCGAGTTGACCCGGGCGGTCCTCCTCCTCGCGGTGATGCAGCAAGAAAAGAGCGATCCCTTTAAGAAACCCGGCTCGGCGCGGCCTCGCTGTGACACCGCCTCCCGCGTTAGCGCGAGGGGCTCCAGCTGGCCAGGTCTTTGAGTGGCGCATATAGAAGCCAATGGGAGTGGACGGGGCGGGGCTATGCCCGAGACCGGCGGCCGCAGGCCCCGGGTGCTAGGTACTATCCGCAGCAGGGGCGCCTCGCCAGCGGCAAGGGCTCCTCTTAAAGGAGCCGCTCTCCGCGGCCGCTGCGGAGGGTAGGGAAAGTGGAGAGAGCTGGGGGCTGGAATGGTGGGAAGGTCCTGAGAGGATGCCGAGGTGCGGATGGGTAGAAGGGAGGCAGATTCCGTGGGAATTAAAGGGTGTGGCCCGAATCTAGACTCTCACTCATTTTCACTCCCTGGCCGGGGAGTGTTGGAAGCTGCAGAATTGACCACTAATTTTCCAAGAGGAGGTTGGGCAATAGACTCACCTACCTGCAGCCGCTCTCCCAGTTGATACGCCGCTAAGCTCTCTCCCCCATTTTACCAATAGAAAAACTGAGGCCGCTCCCCGCCCCCCGATCCCATTTGTAAATGAGTCCTGAAGTGGGGGTCAGGGGTCCTGGGTCCATTCCCTGTCCTTCTGGCGGCCTCAGTTTCTCCGTGTGTACGATGATGAAGTAGGCCAGGCTGGACTCCAAGCAAGGTACACTATCAATAATAGCTGCTTCCAGAAGCGTCCCTGCTTCTTACTCATTTTCTGGATCTTGGGGTTCTTCTGAGCGACGAATAGTACGTGACGGGTGGGCAGAGCTGGAGCCCCCTTCCAGCTGGGTGACTCGCCTCTCTGGTGGCCTGGGATAGCCCTTCTTCCAGACAGCAGTATAAAATACTCCTAGCTATCATTATTGGAGGAGAGAGGGGGGAAAGGGAATCCTTGCCTGGGTTAAGGATGAGGCTGGGGGACGGGACCTGGAAGCCCCCCCACCCCAGGAGGGCTTAGGGTGGAGCCTGATAATGAAAGAGTTAAGCCTAGGCTCCGCCCCCTGCAGGATAAATTCCCCGCCTTTGGGACCCCAGCTGCTGCTCTGGAGGAAGCGACAGATCCCGCGCAACCAATCAGATGTGAGGAAGGATTCGAGCAGGTCTCCCGTTGGCTTACTCCACCCCTCCGGAGAATAGAGCCCCTTTAATAAGCACCTACTGTTTTCTTGGCTCCAAGCAGAGCTTCCAAGAATGCTGAGCAATGAAATAGATGATGAGGTTCAGAGAGGAACAGAGAGTTGCCCGCAAGCACACAGTACGTCCTCAGCTTGACCTCTCCGTCCTGTCTGCTGTCCATTTCCACCATGGCCTTCTGGACACAGCTGATGCTGCTGCTTTGGAAGAATTTCCTATATCGCAGGAGGCAGCCGGTAATGTCCAGTCGGGTGGGCCGGGGGTGGGGCGGCCCACAGCCCCCCATAGGCCGCCACTCCCCAAGCCTATTCTGCCCCCGCAGATCCAACTCTTGGTGGAGTTGTTGTGGCCGCTCTTTCTCTTCTTCATCCTGGTGGCCGTTCGCCATTCCCACCCCCCACTCGAGCAGCATGAATGTAAGCCCCCAAGCGTCCAGAGCTTTGGGGTTAGGATTAGCAGTGGTCACTCTATGCACAGGGGCCCCAGTGAGAACCCGGAGCACAGACCGGACGCTCAAATAATGGCTGAGGGGGGCACTCTGTCACTGGGGGTGGGGACTCAGCCAAGAACCCCACACCTGGTGTCCCTGCAGGTCATTTTCCCAACAAGCCGCTGCCCTCAGCAGGCACCATCCCTTGGCTCCAGGGCCTCATCTGCAATGTGAACAACACCTGCTTCCCGTGGCAAACCCCTGGCGAGGAGCCTGGCGTCCTCAGCAACTTCAAGGACTCCCTGTAAACCACTGGGAGCGGCGGGACAGGGGTGGGCAGCTTCGCCTAGCCTCCGCCTCCAGCCTTCTCTCTGTATCCAGGGTTTCGCGGCTCCTGGCAGATGCTCGCACTGTTTTGGGGGGCCCCAGTGCCCATAGGATGCTAGCTAGCCTGAGAAAGCTGATGCCCATTCTGAAGGCTGCACACACAGCCCGAGCAAGTAAGAAGGCGGGCCTGTGGTAGGCGGGGCTGGGCTCTGCGCCTCCACCTGATGGCACAGCTTGGAGTGGGACAAGTGGGACATGGCTCCAGCTAAACTTGGCCTCACCCTGGTCTTCTGTGCTTTACTCCCTCAGCCTTTCCTTGGCCCAGTGAGCAGCCCAAGGAGGGATTGTCCCTGGCCACTCAGCTGCTGGGGACACTGCTGCAAGGGGTGAGGTGGGGACAAGGCAGGATCTGGGACCCTGACCTCACCAAGTCTCACCCTGCCCCTTTCAGGGGCCAGCTTCCAGGCCTTTGCCTGGGCCTTCCCTGCAGTGATATTCCTTAGATTCCAGCCCTGAGACCTTTAACAAGCTCAGGTGCCTCTTGGAGCCTTAGTTTCTCTGTTAGTAAAATGAGGCTATGATTGCATGGACCCCTTGGGAACTTGGATCCCGAGTAAGACGTCCGCAAACCTCATTGTCATCTTGTCATCTTTCTTCCCAGGAGTCCCTGGGCTCTGTGCTGGGTCATGCCCAGGAGTCCGTGGGCAGCCTTGTGGAGACTGCAGAGGACATGGCCCAGGAGGTAGGAGGCCAATGCAGTCTCCACCCCTGCCAGGAAACTAGAGGGGTGGGCTGCAGGAAGGGGAGAGGACAGAGCAACCCTGGGCACCTGTCCTCAGTAGTTGTATGGGGGTACTAGGGCAGAAAGAGAGGGCAAGGGTGCTCCTGGTGGAGGGCCCTGCCCTGGTTATAGCTTGGTGGTGGGGTCACACGGAAGGGAAGCCTGCCCAGCCCTCTGGTGACCCCCCTCCTCCAGCTCCTGGAGCTGCCCAGCCTGGGAGAGCTGTGGGCCCTGCTACAGAGACCCCACAGGCCAGGTGGTCCCCTGGAGGCGGTGGCAGAAGCCCTCTGCAGTGTCAGGGGGCCCAGCAAACCAGGCGGGCCCTCCCTCAACTGGTATGAGGCCAGTGACCTGAAGGAGCTTGTGGGGCAGGAGCCAGCGCAGGCCCTGCGGGACAACAGCCTGAGTGAGTGACCAACCTGGTTTCTACCCCTCTCCCTGGGGAAGCAGGGCCAGGACGTGGGCACAGGGCCTCATGGTGCTCCCACCCTGGCCCTAGGCCCCACCTGCGCTGAGCTGACGGGGGGCCTGGACACCCACCCCCTGTCCCGCCTACTTTGGAGGCGCCTGAAGCCGCTGGTCCTGGGGAAAGTACTGTTCACGCCTGACACACCCTTCACCCGGCAGATCATGGCCCAGGTGACAGTGCGAGGGGCCCTCAGTCCCAGCCTCGGCTGAGGAGGAGAGAGCCAGGCCACAGGAGAGCTCTGAGTCCCGAGACTGGCTGCTCCTGGGCTGGGTCCAGGATGCGGGGTTTGAAATGGAGGGATTGCCAGATTTCAGACAGTGCTCAGAGGTGCAGGATAGAGCATAGGGGAGAAGGCAAGAGGGGTGGGCAGGGGGCTTCACTAGAGGGAAGGGTCATGAACGGCTAAGGCTAGTGTGGACCTCAGCACCCACCTCTTCCAGGTCAACCGAACTTTCCAGGAGCTGGCGCTGTTGAAGGACATCCAGGAGGTGTGGGAGCTGCTGGGACCCCAGCTCTTCAACTTCCTGAACGATAGTGCCAATGTCGCCATGCTACAGGTGGGGCCAGGACAGGAGTGGGAGAGGGGTGTGGGGGGCGGGGGTGTGTGGCAGCAGGGTCACCCCTGATGAGGATTTGGGAGAAGGGCAGGGACTTCCAGGCGAGGGTGTGGAGGTGGGGAGTGGTATCCACGGTGAGCTCAGGCCGCTCACTGGGATGGAAAGAGGGGTAACAGGCCCTGAACGTCCAATGCAGACCCCCATCTTCTCTGACACCCCTACAGAGGCTCCTGCAGATCCAGGACAAGGGAAGGAGGCAGCCAAGACCTGGAGGTGGGGCCAGAGTGGAAGCTCTTCGTGCTTTTCTGAATCCCCGCAGCGGTGGCTACAGCTGGCAGAAGGCCCACGCTGATGTGGGACACCTGGCGGTCACACTGGGCCGTGTGATGGAGGTGAGGGACCGTCCACCTGGGAAAACATCTCCGAGGGGAGAGGCAGCCCTGCTGAGGGCCTCTTAGGAGGAAGCGCGGCTCCGCCTTCAGGTCCAGGGGAGGACCCTGGGGCCTCGAACTCACGCCCAGGTTCCTCCGCAGTGCGTGACTCTGGACAAGCTGGAGGCCGCCCCTTCAGAGGCCGCCCTGGTGGAGCGGGCCCTGAAGCTGCTCTCCGAGCACCGTTTCTGGGCCGGCATCGTCTTCTTGGGGCCCGAGGACTCCCCGGACCCCGCGCAGTCCCCAGGCCCTGGCCACGTGCGCATCAAGATCCGCATGGATATCGATGATGTCGCAAGAACCAATAAGATCAAGGACAGGTGGGGGGCCTTGTGGGTCGGAACCAGAGGGGGAGTGCTAGGGAGCATCTCACCTATCAGAGATCTTGGTAGGTGGGGCCCAAGTCCTTAGACCAATAGGAACCCACGATGGGCGGGGTTTATGGTGTGATGGGCACAGCCAAGGGCTTGGTGGGTGGGGTCAATGCCTTGGCTTCTGGGATAAGATTAAAGCACTTGGCAGGTGGGTCTAGGTAGTTTGTACACAGGTGAGGGCGGAGCTAAAGTTGTGATGGGCAGGTCCCAGCTACTCCCATACTTCTTTCAGGTTTTGGGACCCCGGTCCGGCCGCTGACCCCCTGACGGACCTGCGCTACGTGTGGGGTGGCTTCGTGTACCTGCAAGACCTGCTGGAGCGCGCAGCTGTGCGCGTGCTCACAGGCACCACCCCCCATGCCGGCCTCTACCTCCAGCAGATGCCCTACCCCTGCTATGTGGACGATACGTGAGCACCCTTTCCTCACTTCTCCCAGATGCCAGATCCTGGGTCTCAGGGTGGGGGCCTGGGTGCCATCTGGAATATTCACGCAGTCAAGGCTGAGAACTACGGTTCAGAGGGACCACTCCCCGTGACCTTGTAGCTGGAGGAGCCGGGATCCTTCAGGGTCTGGGGTCTCTGGATACAGGGAGAACGTAACCTGACAGCACCATCAGGAGTCCGAGGACAAGGAAGGGCCAATGTCCTCGCCGCACCTTGGGGTCCCAGGGCGGGAACTGTCGTGCCAGATGGGGGCAGCGCGGGGGTCTTTGGCATCCACCGCAGCTGCCCACTGCCCCAGGTTCCTGCGCGTGCTGAGCCGGTCACTGCCACTCTTCCTGACACTGGCTTGGATCTACTCTGTGGCGTTGACGGTGAAGGCCGTGGTGCGTGAGAAGGAGACTCGGCTGCGCTACACGATGCGCGCCATGGGGCTCAGCGCCACTGCACTGTGGCTGGGCTGGTTCCTCAGCTGCCTCGGGCCCTTCCTCCTCAGCACCGCGCTGCTTGTGCTGGTACTCAAGGTGCGTGCACCCCCGCCTTGCCGACTCGGGACTGGTGCGTGTGTACGGGGAGGTAACGGGCAGGGGGCACCTCGCGGGGTTGCGCGTCCCTAGGCGAATCCGCGCTCTCCCTCCAGCTCCCTTGTCCTCCTGCAGCTCGGAGACATCCTCCCCTACAGCCACCCGGGGGTGCTGTTCCTGTTCTTGGCGGCTTTCGCTGTGGCCACAGTGGTCCAGAGTTTCTTGCTGAGCGCCTTTTTCTCCCGCGCGAACTTGGCAGCCGCCTGTGGGGGTCTTGCCTACTTCGTACTCTATCTGCCCTACGTGCTGTGCGTGGCCTGGAGGGACCAGCTGCCAATGGGCGGCCGCGTGGCCGCGGTGAGAGCCGGGCCGTGTGGGTGCAGGGGTGCTTCACCCTTAGCTGCCCTTGTTTGCTGACCTACCTACCCGCCGCTACCCGCCCCCACCCATAGAGCCTTCTGTCGCCCGTGGCCTTCGGTTTTGGCTGCGAGAGCCTGGCGCTGCTGGAGGAGCAGGGCGAGGGCGCGCAGTGGCACAACTTGGGCACCGGGCCTACAGCAGATGTCTTCAGCTTGGCCCAGGTCTCTGGCCTTCTGTTGCTCGATGCTGCTCTCTATGGCCTTGCCACTTGGTACCTGGAGGCGGTGTGTCCAGGTGGGCCGTAGGAGACGCAGGGGAGACTGGGCTGAGGGCGGCGCGGACGGGGTGGGGCTGAGGGGGCCTGGAATACAGATGAAAGGGTGGGTCTTCCTGGCACCTGCGCACTGGTGGCTGTGTTTGAGGGACGGCCTGGGGCAGGCAGGCAGGTGGGCGGGGCTTCCTGGTTACCCCTTACCTGCATCCCTGCATCCCGGGTGGGCACACTCCAGGGGGAGCGCCTCAGGGGTAACTGAGCACCACTCCCCACAGGCGAGTATGGGATCCCCGAACCGTGGAACTTTCCCTTTCGGAGGAGCTACTGGTTTGGGTCTCAGACCCCCAAGGGTCCTGCCCCAGTTCTGACCGCACAGGACCCCAAGGGTAAGGCCCAACAAACCTTGGCTGTCACTTCCCTGTCTGGATTCTCAGCCCCTACAAAACCCAGGTCCTCATGGATCCCAATTCTCTGGACTTTCCCAGGTCCTGAGGCTCCCCTAACTCCCACAGACCCCAGCCCCACAAGTCCCTGACTCCACAGACCAGCTTGAACAGTCCCCAGGCTTCTGAGGGCGCCCATAACTGAGTCTGCCCTCCTTCCTCAGTGCTGGTGGAGGAGGCGCCCCCTGGCCTGATTCCGGGGGTCTCCATACGCGGCCTGGAAAAGCGCTTTGCTGGCAACCCGCAGCCGGCGCTGTGCGGACTCAGCCTGGACTTCTACCAGGGCCACATTACCGCCTTCCTGGGCCACAATGGGGCTGGCAAAACGACCACAATGTGAGCAGCCATCACTCCTTTCCCCTCACAGCTCCCCTCCCCTCCAGCTCCTCTTCTTGGGTCTCAACTTGCACACTTGTTCAAGGGAAAGGACCTCTGGGGTCAGAAGGTCCCTATCTGTACAGTGACAGAGGACCCTGATGCCCCCCTGCAGCCCCCCAGCCCCAGTTCCCTTTGGACCTCCCCTGTAGTTCACTTTGGATCCACAGTAGGCAGGTGATGAATATTTTCTCTGAGCTTCGTCTTCCCTCCCCTGTAAAATGGGAACATAATACCTCTTTGGTCTGGGCATACAGTAGGTGCCCTGTAAATGCTGGTACCTCTGCTCTGGGAGCCTCAGCCTCCCCTCTGAAGCTGCTCTGAGACCCCTGCACCTGCAGGTCCATCCTGAGTGGCCTCTTTCCACCCACGGCTGGCTCCGCCTCTGTCCTGGGCCACGACGTCCGGACCAGCATGGTAGCCATCCGGCCCTGCCTGGGTGTCTGCCCGCAGTACAACGTGCTCTTTGACCTGTGAGTCTCCATGGGCATGGCAGTGGGGGTGCTGGGTGCTTTCTGGGGCCTTGCCTGCCATGGTAACTCCCCCCATTGTCTTTTGTACACGGCCTCAGACTGACTGTGGATGAGCACATCTGGTTCTATGGGCGGTTGAAGGGTCTGAGCGCAGCTGCCGTGGGTCCCGAGCAGGACCGGCTGCTGCAGGACATGGGGCTGATCCCCAAGAGGCATGCACAGACTCATCACCTGTCAGGTGAGCCTGGACTTGGGGGAGCCTCCAGGTCTGCAGAGATGAGGCTGGGGGGTGGTGCTGGGACTTTATATTGAGGACTGTGGGATGCCAGAGGAGATGGGCAGACTTGGGGACCCAGGAGGAATCAGGCACTGTGGTCCAGGTGGGTAGGGAAAGGTACAGGAAGAAGGGAGGCAGCCCTGCCCAAGACTGTGGAGATCTTGACCCCTGTCCCAACCCAGGCGGGATGCAGCGGAAGCTCTCAGTGGCCATTGCCTTTGTGGGTGGCTCCCAAGTTGTTATCCTGGATGAGCCCACAGCTGGTGTGGACCCCACTTCCCGTCGAGGCATCTGGGAGCTACTGCTCAAATATCGTGAAGGTAAGAACTGGGAGTGGCCTGAGATTTCCCTGGATGCTGATTGAAAGGTCAGATCTTTCTGACAAAGAGGTGATGGAAGATGGGGTTTTGAGTGATAAGTAGGAGTTTACCGCATGGGGCAGGGACCACAGCTTGGGCAGCCTGATGACATGTGTGGGTTGGGTCCCCTGCCTAGGTCGCACACTGATCCTCTCCACCCACCACCTGGATGAGGCGGAGCTGTTGGGAGACAGGGTGGCGGTAGTGGCAGGGGGCCGCCTGTGCTGCTGTGGCTCTCCTCTGTTCCTGCGACGTCACTTGGGCTCCGGATACTACCTGACCTTGGCCAAGGGTCCCCCGCGTCTGGCGACCAGCAAAAAGGTGAGGGCTGGAACTGACCTCCGACCGACCCCAGTTCTTAAGACCCCATCCAGGCGCGATGGCCATGGCAGCTGGTGCCCCTCTGCCCCCAGGGTGAAGCCGGCTTGAAGAACAGCATGGATGCTGGGCAGAAAAGGGAGCCAGGCAGCCAGGCCAGCTCTGCCGGTGAGGGCGGGGGTGGGAGAGCCTGAGTGAGGGGCTGTGGATGGGGCTGGGAGAGCCAGAGGGAGGGGCCAGTGGGGGGGCAGTGACTTGGTTCAGGGCAACAGGCCTGACGACCCCAGGCTTGACCCCTGACCTGACCCCTGAGCTGAGCTGACACACAAACCTACCTCTGACCCTGAGTGGACTCTGGCCCTGACCCCAGGTCAAGTCCTGCCATTGGGTGCTTAATCCTGACCTCCTCTGCCCTCAGGGACTGGTCCCTTGTGGGTCACCCAAGCCCCTTCCTCAAGGGGGTAGGGCAGGAGCCAGGGCAACATGGGACCCCAGGGCCCCTGACATGCCTGCCGCCCACCTAGGTGCAGCCCAGCTGTGGGCCATAGTGCAGCGCCACGTGCCCGGCACACGGCTGGTCAAGGATCTGCCACATGAGCTGGTGCTGGCGCTGCCCTACAAGGGTGCCCTGGATGGCAGCTTCGCTGAGCTCTTCCATGATCTGGACCAGCGGCTGGGGGAGCTGGGACTGGCTGGCTATGGGATCTCTGACACCAGCCTGGAGGAGGTGTGGCTGCTGGATGAGGTGGGGGGCAGGAGGAGGGCTGCCTGGAGGAGGTGGTGCCTGGAAGGATGAAGAAGAGTCTGCCTGTGGACACCTGGGTGTCCCAGGGAGGAGGCAGGGCCCACATGGAGGCCTGGAGGCTCAGAGGCCCTCAGGGAGGCTTGGGGACCCCCAGTGTTTGAGGGATATGTGGCCCTTGAGTCCCCCTCCCTCTTGTGTGTCCCCAGGCTCTGTCTGAGCCCCCTGCTTTGTCTTCCCAGATCTTCTTGAAGGTGGTGGAGGATTGTGCTGTGGACGCAGGCCCAGAGGGTATGCCTGCAGGCCCCTGTCCTAACCCCTCACCCTGGTCCAGAGTCCAACCTGACTTTAGACCAAGTCCCCACTCTTGCCTAACATGACCCAACCTACAGCCCTGACCTCCACCCTGATTCCTGACCCCTCCTTTGTGAGCCTTGACACTGGCCCAGACCCCAGGCCAAACACTAAGCCTGACCCCAACACTGGTGACTTTGCAGATGGTAGGCCCAGGCAGGGCCCGTGCTTGGGTATTGCTCATCCCGATGCGACTAGGAAGCTCCAGGTTCCGCCAGAAGAGACAGCCCTGGAGAATGGAGGGCTGGGTGAGTTGTCCCTGCCCCACCCTGTGGCCCTTCCTGGTCCCCAGGGCCGAGCACTGACCCTCCCATCCCCCACAGTTGGCTCTGCCCCTGAGACACAGGCACTACAGGGCTCTGGGCCGGCCACCGCAGGCCGCGTACACAGCTGGGCGCTCACCTACCAGCAACTCCGGGCCTTACTTCTCAAGCGTTTCCTGCTTGCCCGCCGCAGCCGCCGTGGCCTGTTTGCTCAGGTGAGGGGCCACCTAGTAGGGGAGTGTGGGGGAAGCCCCTTGGTGTCTTTCTTACACTCTACGACCTAATTCATCCCCATAAGCCCAGGTGTATGCCCCACTTTGAACACTTTTATTGAGAGCACTGGGGAGCCATGGATGGTTCTAGAACAGGATCAGGGAAGGCTGCAGGTGAGCCTGGCAGCCAATGGGTGGGGAACTGATGGGCTGGCCCTTCAGATTGTGCTACCTGCTCTCTTCGTGGGCCTGGCGCTGGTGTTCAGCCTCATTGCACCCCCATTTGGATACTACCCAGCTCTGCAGCTGAGCCCCAGCATGTATGGCTCCCAGGTGTCCTTCTTCAGGTAGGTGCAGAGGAGAGGGGCCTGGTGGGGAGACGGGGCCCAGGGGCCTGTGGGCACAGCCCTGACCCTGCACCCACTATACACAGTGATGACACTCCAGGGGACCCTGAACACGCCCGCCTGCTCGAGGCCCTGCTGGAGGAGGCTGGACTGGAGGAGCCTTACCTGAAAAGTAACTCCAGCAGGTGAGGGCCCTCCAGCCTGGGCCTGGCTCCTCTCCGGCCTCGGTTTCCCTGTCTGGGCTCTGGAGCATCCCCCATGCCTGGTTGGGAGCAGGGGGCCTCCAGTCCCACCCCCACCCTGCTCCTACCCCCACAGGGCACCAGCATGCGCACGGCCTGCCCTCTGCCACTTCTCGGTGCCTGATGTCCCTGCGGACGTGGCTGAGGTCTTGGCCAGTGGCAACTGGACCCCGGAGTCTCCATCCCCCGCCTGCCAGTGCAGCCAGCCTGGTGCCCGCCGCCTGCTGCCTGACTGCCCTGCTGCGGCCGGTGGTCCCCCGCCACCCCAGGCGCCAACCAGCTCTGGTGAAGTGGTCCAGAACTTAACGGGCCGAAACCTGTCTGACTTCCTGGTCAAGACCTACCCGCGCCTGGTGCGCCAAGGGTGAGCACCACCCTGGACTTGGCGTGGCCAGCTGTAGCAGGGGTCCAGTGGGGAGGATGTGGTACAGTCCTGGGAGGGGTTGGGGGGATGCCCAGGCTGGGGCTCTGGTCTGGGGCCTACTGGGGGCCCTCTGTGCCTCCTTCTTTTAATTTGTCTCACTCAACTCACCAGCATCTTTGTCTCTGTCCCACTCACCTCTCTGTGTCTGTCTCTCTCACAGCCTGAAGACCAAGAAATGGGTGAATGAGGTCAGGTAAGGAGGGTCCCTTGCATGGGTTCCTTTCCTGTGCCCTCTGCCTGCCTGCCGCCCCACCCTCCCAACCCTCAGCTGTCTCCCACCTCCACTGCCCCTCAGGTATGGGGGCTTCTCCCTGGAGGGCCGAGACCCAGGCCTGCCCTCGGGCTTGGAGGTGGGCCGCTCCCTGGAGGAACTGCGGGCACTGCTGAACCCCGCACCAGGCGAGGCCCTCGACCACCTCCTGAACAATCTCACAGCATGGGCTGTTGGTCTGGACACTCAAGATGGCCTCAAGGTGGTAACTGGCGGTGGCCAGCTGGCACTGTGGTGGGGGAGGTCTGATCCCAGGTCACTGACCCCTTGGCCCCAATTCCATCACAGATCTGGTTTAACAACAAGGGCTGGCACGCCATGGTGGCCTTTGTAAACCGAGCCAACAACGCTCTCCTGCGTGCCCACCTGCCACCAGGCTCCTCCCACCATGCCCACAGCATCACCACGCTCAATCACCCCCTGAACCTCACCAAGGAGCAGTTGTCTGAGGCTGCACTGTGAGTGCCCCTACCCCGTGTGTCCCGCCACCTTGTGTGCCACTCCACCCTGCGTGTCCCCCTGTCCCATGTATCCCCCCACCCCGGTTGGTCTCTCTGTTGTTTCTGGTGGTGGAAGCTGAAGTTACGCTCTGCCACACTCTTGCTGTGTAAACAGAGAACAAGAACTTCCCCTCTCCACCCCTTAGGCCAGGGTAATGGGGCATCATCAGGCTTCATGGGCTGCAGTCTCCCCCATCTGCCTGCACGTCCTTGTCACATCCACTTCTATCCTACTAGAGACCTGGACGATCTCTCCCTGCCTAACAGTTCAAAATGGCTCAGGACATTCCCCACCAGCTGTGTCTAGCCCTGGGGACCTCAGTCCCATCAGTGGTGAGCACAGCTCCTCTCTGAGCAGCTCATGCCCCTTCACTCCCAGGATGGCCTCCTCAGTGGACGTGCTTGTCTCCATCTGCGTGGTCTTCGCCATGTCCTTTGTCCCGGCCAGCTTCATCCTTGTCCTCATTGACGAGCGTGTCACCCGAGCCAAACACCTGCAGTGCATGGGGGGCCTGCCCCCCACTCTCTACTGGCTTGGCAACTTTCTCTGGGACGTGGTACGCAGACCGCCTGGAGGGTTGGGGGCCCTGCCACCACTTGCCACTGCCTCTTCTGGCCCTTTCTGGTCAGGAACTTGTCTAGGATGGCACCACTGAAGTCTTGGGGATGATGGAGACCTCGTCCTATTATCCAAAGCACAGGGAGGTTGGGGTGGGACACAATGCCAAGGATGCCTGTGGGCTTCCCTGGTAGCTCAGCATACTGAAGGTATAACCACCATCTCCAATGCAGTGTAACTACTTGGTGTCAGCGTGCATCGTGGTGCTCATCTTTTTGGCCTTCCAGCAGAGGGCGTATGTGGCCCCTGCCAACCTGCCTGCCCTCCTGCTGTTGCTACTACTGTATGGGTGAGGTTCCCAGCCCCTCCAGGACTTGTTCTCCCTCAACTCTGCTGAGGGAGCTGGGACTCTATAGCAGATCCTAAGGAGAGATATGGAGATCTGAGAGGACTCCAAGTGTGATCTTATTCAGGGGGTATGCCAAGGAGGCCTTAAAAGCTCATCTTGACCTGACCATGTTACAGAGGTCTACAACACAGTTTGGGATGGGAGATCTATATTCTTCTCAGGGCTGCTCAGCCTGTCTGGCAATAACAGTGGCTCCTGTTCCCCCTCAGCTGGTCAATCACGCCACTCATGTACCCAGCCTCCTTCTTCTTCTCCGTGCCCAGCACAGCCTATGTTGTGCTCACCTGCATCAATCTGTTCATTGGTATCAATGGCAGCATGGCCACCTTCGTGCTTGAGCTCTTCTCTGATCAGGTGGGACCCACAAGGCTGGGCCTTGGGTTGGGGTCAGACTGGGCCTCAGCCTCGGCTTCTGACCCACCTCCTTCTTAATCTGCCCCTGAGCAGAAGTTGCAGAAGGTGAGCCGGATCCTGAAACAGGTCTTCCTTATCTTTCCTCACTTCTGCTTGGGCCGGGGCCTCATCGACATGGTGCGGAACCAGGCCATGGCTGATGCCTTTGAGCGCTTGGGTGAGAACTTCTCTCCAGGAGGGGAAGTGCCAGACAAGAGTCAATCCTACAGTGCAGGGACAAACAGCAGCCCCTAGGAAGAGAACTTGAGGTCTTAGATGACCTGGAAGGGTGGGTAGGCAAAGTTAAAAGTGCAGCAAAGCAGCCATAAAAGTTAACTCCATCTTGGTCATGTCACAAGAGGTCTAAGGCACTAAATAAAGGAGGTGGCAATGCCACTGTTTTCCATGCCAATTAGACCTCAGTTGAGTGTCTATTCAGCTTGGTGCTTTCCCTTAAGAACCCAAGGTGACCTGAATGGGGAGAGGCCCAGTAACCAAGACCCTAAAATGACCCTATCCCTCTTTGTGTCCCCACAGGAGAGGGGTATTTCCAGTCGCCCCTGCGTTGGGAGGTGGTCGGCAAGAACCTCTTGGCCATGTTCATACAGGGGCCAATCTTCCTCCTCTTTACATTACTGCTTCAGCACCACAACCGCCTCCTACCACAGTCAGTGGGGACCAGGGAGGGTGGCAGGGACTGGGGTCTCGCTCTGGGCCCACTCATATCTCTGTCCTTAGACCCAAGCTGAGGCCGTTACCCGCCCTGGGAGAGGAGGATGAGGATGTGGCCCGTGAGCGGGAACGGGTAGTACAAGGGGCCACCCAGGGGGATGTGTTGGTACTGAGGGACCTGACCAAGGTGGGTGTGGGTTGGGGGGCCTCCACTGCTGGGTTGGGGGGGCCTCCACTGGCCCACCCACCTTTCTCATGGACTTCCATCCTCCCAGGTGTACCCTGGGCAGAGGACACCAGCTGTTGACCGCCTGTGCCTGGGGATCCCCCCTGGTGAGGTAAGTCCAGGTGGTGCAAGGGTGAGAGGCTGCCCTATTGTACGCCCACTGGTCTTTACCATGTTTGTGTCTACCTCCCCCTATGGAACACCTACTCTGTCTGTTGTCCTATACTGAGTACCTACTGGCTGTCAGTATTTGAGCTCCTATTTAGAGCCAACAAATATGAAGCTCCTATTGCATGGTTACATTTATTGATCCCCACTGTGTGCAATAAGATTAACAAGATCTTAGTGAGGATAAATTTGTTATTGAACACCTACTGGCCTCCCATACATGTGCCAGTTACTATGTGCACCTACTATATGTTAGCATTTATTGAGTACCAACTGTATACAGTAAAGCTTGTTGAACCCCCCCACCATTGGTGTACCAAAAGTGTATTGAATGCCACCTTTGTGATGATCAACTTTTATCAAACACCAACATTTATGAGTCCATACTTTATATGTATTAAGCACTTGCTCACAACCAATATTTAGTAGGCACCTGCTCTGTACCAATGCACATTCAAGCAACTACTTTGTGCAAACTTGTCTGCTGTGGTCCATTTCCTGGCCACCTACTAGGGGCTAGCACACACCTGTGAAAACCTGTGGTGTGTTGGTATAAATTGCCATCACTCTTTAGCAAATGCCTACTGTGTTCAGTCAACCTCTCCATCTTGGGTTGACTGTGTGCCCAGCATGAATTCTCACCAGGTGCTCTTGCTGTCGGTACCCACTGCATGGCAGGAAACATTCAGCCAACTCTTGCCTCAATATTTATGGAGCACTGACTGCAAGTGACCTTTATAGAACATCTACTGTGTCCATTGATTAAATACATGCTGTGTGTCATCTAGCACTTCTGCTATGTGACAGCTTGTGCCCACTCACACACCCCAGTATCTGCCCAGGGATCCCCTTGCCCACAGCCCTCCCAGTGGAAGCTGAGAAGCCTGTCCCAGAAGTCAGAGATGCTGGGACAATTGTCCGGGCTTCTATGAGTGCCTTCTGTGGGTATACCTGCAGTGTTTCGGGCTGCTGGGCGTGAACGGAGCAGGGAAAACATCCACATTCCGCATGGTGACTGGGGACACGCTGCCCAGTGGGGGTGAGGCCATTCTGGAAGGCCACAGGTGAGGGGCTCCTGGGCTCTTGTTCCTCCCCACCTTCCCCTGCTCTCGCATATATGGACAGGATCAGCCTGGCCTTGAGTCCCCCTGCAATGGACCCGGCCCTGAGTTACCTCCTGTCCCTTATCAGGGTGGGTGAGCCCCAAGGCCCCTGCTTGCCCCTCGCATGGCCAGGGCCAGCCAGTGCCCTGAGTTCCCTGTCCCCCATCCCCCATCCCCAGCGTGGCCCAGGAACCGGCTGCAGCTCACCGCCGCATGGGCTACTGCCCTCAGTCGGATGCCATCTTCGAGCTGCTGACCGGTCGTGAGCACCTGGAGCTGTATGCACGCCTGCGAGGAGTCCCCGAAGCCCAAGTTGCCCAGGTGATCACTCTCCCCACTAACCCCTCCGGTCCCCACCCCAATCTCTCCCTTGGACCACAGTCTCTGCTGCTCTCGGTCCCCTGACCTTAGGTCCTCTGGCCCTGCCCTGCCCTCCCTGAGCGCCTACACACTCATCGGGTCCACCCCCACACCCCCAGCCCTTCCCACCATCCTCAGGCTGCACTCGCCCCGTCTCTGCTTAGGGGCCCGCCCCTTCTCTCTTAGACCTTCCTGGCTGTGGCCCCGCCTACTTTCACCTCCGGGTTAGGGCTTCGCTTCCGGCCACCAGGCCAGGCCCTGCCTCTCCTGGTCTGGCCCCGTCTCCAGTCGCAGCCCCGCCCCGTATTGGCTCTGGCCCCACCCTCTTTAGTTACCTTCCCACGGTATCCCCGGGCTTCCCTGGTGGCTCAGCCGGTTAAGAATCCGCCTGCAATGCAAGAGCTCTGGGTTCGATCCCTGTGTCAGGAAGATCCCCGGAAAAGGAAATGGCATCCCACTCCAGTATTCTTGCTTGGGAAATCCCATGGACAGCGGAGCCTGGCGGACTCTAATCCATGGAGTCACAAAGAGTCCACCACTGAGCACTGAGCGTCTAAACCACCACCATATCCCCTCCCTAGCCCCTCCCACTCACCCTGCACCCCATTCTCACTCTGCCCTTCCCATTCCATCCTGCCATAGACAGCAAGCTACGGCCTGACACGCCTGGGCCTCTCTCAGTATGCTGACCAGCCCGCTGGCACCTACAGCGGGGGCAACAAGCGGAAGCTGGCGACAGCCGTGGCTCTGGTGGGGGACCCGGCTTTAGTCTTTCTGGTATGTGTGTGAGGATGGGAGGACAGAGGAGGGGGAAGGGGCCGCATTTAAGCATCTCCCTGCTCTGCGCCCAGGACGAGCCGACCACTGGCATGGACCCTGGTGCCCGGCGGTTCCTCTGGAACAGTCTTCTGGCCGTGGTGCAGGAGGGCCGCTCCGTGGTTCTCACCTCACACAGGTGGGCCTGGGGAACGAGCAGTCTGGGACTGACAGGAAATGTCCAGAGCACAAGGTGGCCCAGAGCTGCAGGCTGAGGGTCCCTGGGAGGGGCAGCCCAGAGCCAAGTGCCGTGGGTCCAGGCCTGGTTGGAGCTCACGTCACTGGGCTCCCACAGCATGGAGGAGTGCGAGGCACTCTGCACACGCCTGGCCATCATGGTGAATGGGCGGTTCCGCTGCCTGGGCAGTGCGCAGCACCTCAAGGGCAGGTGAGCGGGGCAAGGCCTCAAGGCCTGGGTGCGGGCAGATCAGGGTGGAGGTGTAGGTGGGCCTGGAGGGGAGATCAGGTGGGGCCAGTTTGGGTTCTAACCAGGGAACAGGCAGGGATCATGGACTGTCCTGGAGAGGGGACAAGGCTGGACGGAGATGGGGAGGAGGTCTGATGGGTGAAGGTGTGTCCATGGGCAGAGGCCAAAGAGGGTCCGGCAAGTGAGCATGACCTGGATATTGCAGTGGGGCATGGCATTGCGTGGGTGGGACTGGGGAGCAGCAGGGTTAGAGACTGATGAGCATGTAGCCAGGGCTAGGAGCAGAGGTTGGGGTCAGGTTTGCCTGGGGGTCTAGAGGAGCCAAGTATAGGGGTGGGGCTAGAAGAGGGCTGGAAGATGGTATGGGCGGGTCCATTAGCTATCGTCTACCCCACCCACCCCAGATTCGGGGCTGGCCATACACTGACCCTGAGGGTGCCCTTGTCGAGATCCAAGTTGGCGGCTGACTTTGTGGCCCAGGCGTTCCCGGGAGCTGAGCTGCGGGAGGCGCATGGTGGCCGCCTGCGCTTCCAGCTGCTGCCAGGAGGGCGCTGCACCTTGGCGCTAGTCTTTGGATTGCTGGCAGCACACGGCGCAGAGCATGGTGTGGAGGACTTCTCTGTGAGCCAGACCACGCTGGAGGAGGTGACCGCCATGCCAGAACGGGGCTGGGGGTAAAGATGGGGTTGGGGGCTAGGCCCTCAAGCTGACCTCTCCTCCTGTTTCCCTGGGCCATCCACCTCTAGGTATTCTTGTACTTCTCCAAGGATCAGGGCAAAGAGGAAGATGAGAAGGAGACAGAAGTGGGGGCTGACCCTGTGCTAGGCCCGCAGCACCCCAAACTCATAACCCAGTTCCTCGATGACCACAGCATGGCTGAGACGGTCCTCTGAGCCTCCTCCTCTGTGGAGCTGGAGGGACCAAAGCAGGGCAGAGGGGCTGAAGCTTGACCCAGACTCCAGAGGCCCTGGAGGAAATAAAGGGAAGCTGTGGTGTGAAGCACTGTGTACCTGTGTCCCTGTGCCAGGTTGCATATTCATCCCAAAACGGCTCTGTACATGTGCCTGGACACTGGGCTTGGCACAGAGTGTGTGCTGGAGTGCGTGTGTGGATGCAGATGTGAACCTAGCTACAGCTAGCTGGACTCCTAGCTGTGAAAGCTTGTGTGGTGGCTGGGGAGTGTCTCCTGTGCAGGTGTGCCCTTCATAAGAGCCTGGACACTGCTCCTGGAGCCCCTGAGTGCCCCTGTAGTTCTGGCGCCTGAAGGCGGTACCTGTGAATGGCTGGATCTGAAGTGGGCATGAGGTCAGGGCTCAGGAATGTCTGGGGCAGCTGGGGAAGCCCGGAAGGGGTGGCCCAGACTTCAGGCCTCCAACCAGGCAGAGGCCCACCAGCTAGCCAGCCCTGCAGTGGGCCCTCACCCTCCGATCCTGGCATCCAGAGCGATGAGTGGTGGGCAGAGGATCCTCAAGGGCCTTCTGGGATGGGTTAGTGGATGGACCCGGGCCTGGAGAACTGGGTTTGCCGTGAGGGGCTGTGGCCTGCGTGCCCTGTGCCCGGGAGATCCACCCCTCCCACCTGAGGTCAGTGGGGGCCAATAGTGGGGAAGGTATAGGGGATGAGAGGGTGAGACTCCAGAAGGGGAGGGGAGGAAGACTGGGGGAGGGGAAAAGGCTCAGATTAGGGGGGTTCCAAGAGAAGAGGTGGTTATGGGGGAGAGGGTACAGGGGGTGCTATACACATTGCCAACACCCCAGGTCTGGGGGCCAAGCCAGGGAGGGAGGAGGTGGCATGGTGGCCTCAGCAGTTAGCGTTAGGGTTAACCTGTTCTGCTGAGTGTCCCCAGAATGTAGAATCAGGGGTGGGGGTGGGAGATGGATGGAGGGAAGGCAACCCACTATACCATGCACTGTTCCCTGGGGTCTTCACGGGGAGTTGCCAAAGGGTGGAAGGCGGCCACACAGAGGAGCGGTGGGAGGACTGGAAGGCAGGTGCCTGTGTCCAGGGTACCCATTGCATCAGTGGAGCTGGGTGGCTTCTGAGCATATGTCAAAGTCTGTGTCCCCACATGTCCGTCGTGTTCAGGTATCTGCACTCTTGGGTGCATCTGGGTGTGGCTGAGTGGGGGTGAGCATCTCTGCAATCGCTGTGTCCCTGCCGGGATCGTGCCTGGGGCATCAGTGTCTTGCCTGGGGCATTGCCGCCAGGCAGGGCACCTCAGCAAACATGCACACGCAGAGCTCAGGAAAGCGGAAGCTGGGGGTGGGGCCTGGGACCCCACCTTCGAGCCCACTGTGCAGAGGGGCAGGCTGAGGCTGAAGCTGGGGAGGGTCAGGGGCGGGTCTGAGTCACCGCCTCCGGAGGCCTTTTCCTGTGGGGGGAAGCGCCCGCCAATGAGGGCTGTGCCTGTCACGTGAGCCTGACAGCTGAGGAGGGGGTGGCCAGCGGCAATGTGGTCCCGAGGCCACCAACACCAGGAGCTGTGGTACTGAGACCCCTGGCCTACCTCCCCCAGCCAGGCCCCCTTGGGCTTCTCGGGCCTGGCCCCGCCATGTTCTCCAGGAAGAAGAGAGAGCTCATGAAAACCCCGTCTATCTCGAAAAAGAACAGGGCGGGAAGCCCCTGCCCACAGCCCTCGGGGGTGAGTGAGCCTCTAAGGGGAGCACGGGGCAGGCGGGGACCTTAGAGCGACAGCTGGGCAGCACCAGGGCAGGAGGACACCCTGTGATCAGGCCCAGCAGGGCAGGGCCGGGCAGTGACATGCTGGGCCAGTGGCGGGGGGTACGAGCCAGCTACAGCCCCCACCAGGCTGGACTGCAGGGGCTTCGCAGGATGGGCTGGGATCCTCGCATTCAGCTTACGGTAGGAGCCCTTGGGACGGCCATGCACCCTCCCACCCTGTCCAGTGCCGGCTGTGGGGTCCAGGAGTGGTGGGGTGGGTACCAGGGTATGGGTACATTGGGCCTGGACTCCTTCAGGTGGGGGCTCAGGGAATTTGGGGTCTCCAGGCACCGTTAGATGTGAGAGCTATAGCCAGGCTGTTAGGCAGAAGGTTTATAAGGGAGCAGACTGTGGAAGGAGACCCACGGGGGCAGGCCTGGTGCAAGCCTGGGGGCATCTACAGGGCCTGCGGTGTCTGTGGGCTCAGGAGTCTGCTGGACCCTCAGAGGACAGGAACTGAGGAGGTGTCTACCAATGAGTAGGCATCTGCAGTGGCCTCTACTGAGACAGCTCAGGAGACCCCAGCCCTACCCCTCTCCCTTCCCCCTTACCCCCCTCCCTTCCTTACCTCCGGAAGTGGGGCGCCCCTCCCCCACCCCGGCTGTGGTTTGGGCAGAGACGTTGTTTGTGAAAGCTCCAGGAGAGGACGTTGGGTAACAGGTGTGGGAGGGGCCCAACACCAAATCTCAGCCCTCTGACCTGTGGCCTCTGACCCCTATGGGGTCAGGCTGAAGACCCTCCAGAGCCCCACTTCACTTCCAGGGAAACTGAGGCAGGGCCCAATGGGAGCACCTGCTTTACCAGCTCCCCCTACCCTCCCAGGAGCTGCCTAGGAGAGACGGGGCTGATGCAGTGTCCCTGGGGCCCAGCCTAGAACCCCCAAGTGTGGCCTCGAATGCTAAGGCCACGGGCACTCTCAAGAGGCCAACCAGCCTGAGCCGCCATGCCAGCGCTGCTGGCTTCCCTCTGTCGGGGGCCAGCACTTGGACGCTGGGCCGCAGCCATCGCAGCCCACTGTCTGCGGCCAGCCCGGCCGAGGCACCCATCCAGGGACCCTGCCCAGACACCGTGGAGGACATCTCCCACCTGCTGGCTGACGTGGCCCGCTTTGCCGAGGGTCTTGAGAAACTGAAGGAGTGTGTTCTGCATGATGGTGAGAACTGGCAGGGACACCAAGGCCTGGGTGGAGGAAAGCAGGGTCAGACCTTAAAACCTAGGGGGTCAGCACAGAGTTGGGGAAGGACTTGGGGAGGCTCAGATGGAAATGGTTCGGAGGGCTTTGTGGAAAAAGACATTGCAGCTAGGGTTCTGACAGATGAATAGGAGTTCAGTGGCAACTAGGAAGGAAAGGCATTGAGGTAGAAGGAATGTCATGTGCATAGAAATACAAAGTAGAGATGCATTTGGGGGAATAAGGTTCAGGTGTATGAAATGTGTAAGGCTGAAGACATTGAGAATGGCAAGCAGAGGGACCCTGGATGTTATCCTGAGGGTGCTGGGGAGCCATAGAAGGTGTCAGAGCAGAGGTGGAACAAGGTCAGATCTGCATGTTGGACTGAAGTGAATGAGAGGCACGCTGAGGTCTGGACAGAGAGAGACTCAGGAGGGATGAGGGGCAGGACCGGCACGTAAGCTGCAGCAGTGAGCGGGCTGTGGATGGCAGTTCCGTTTTCTCCACGCGTCCGCTGACAGCTCAGCTTCCTGCCGAGTTATTTTCATCTGCTTCCTGTTTGTCCCTAACAGCCAAGGAGGGCACTGTGATCTCTCCTGCAGGAAACCGCAGTGCCAGTGCCATGCTAAACACCCTGGCTTGCTCCTTTCATGTGCCCATTTTACGGATGAGGAAACTGAGGCCCAGGGTGGCCCCCTGACTCTGGCTCACCTGAGCCAGAGCCCAGGTTCAACCTCCACCTGGAGAGGGACCTCAGCTTTAAAGGCTGTAATGGGGAGCTCCCTTGCTGGCCAAGCCTCTGCTGTGGGGGTGGTGTCAGCCTGTGGGGTTATCTGGTCCTGGGGTGGAGCTGGACTTGTTTCCTGGGGAAACTCTTTAATCTCGGTTCCTTTCCGATCCTAGCGCTTCCTTGGAGGCCAGGCCTGGGTGGAGCTGAGCCTGTGGGCATTGTGCAGGAGGATGGCCAGGGCAGGGGCCCCCTTCTTTGCACCTTGGGGCAGCCCTGGGCAGAGGGAAGGGACTGGAGTAGAGAGGATTTGGGTTTGAATGCTGGTGCTGCCCCTGCTGGCCTGGGAGACCCTGGTATTTCATCTGTGAAATGGGGCAACGACACGCCCTGCACGGATGCTGGCTGTGACCAGAGGTCCTCAGCCTACAATGATAGTTGTGGGATAGCCAGAACGGCTTTCAGCTTGGGAGGCAGTAAGTGCAGGGATCCACGTGGGCGGGGTCTCCCTGCACCTCTCCACACCATGTACCTGGGCCTGTTTCTCTGTCTGCCCTTGGCAGCCCGATCCCGAATGGAGTCACATCTCCTCGTCTACTCAGGTCTGAGTCCTGATCCTTGAGTTTGGGGAGCTGAGAACCCCAGCCAGGGCTCGCAGGACTCCGGGGGCGGAGCTTTCCTCGGCGGGGGCGGGGTCTTCGGACCGGCCAGAGCTGGTTTGGCTGATGAAAACCCGGTACCAAAGACCCTAGGCCGTCGTGCGCATTCACGATCCCTGCGCTCTGATGGTATACCATGTGTATCTGCGGGACGGTGCACCCCGCGCTGGACCAGAGGCCTGTGCGCTGCCAGGCAGGGCCCCGAGGTGAGGGGATGGGCGGGGTGTGGGGGTGCAGGCTCTGGTCAGGAGCACGTGGTGCTCTGGGCATTTGCCGGCCCACTGGGGACACAAGGCTGCCGGGCGCTTACCTTGGCTGGTGCAGAGCTGGGCATGTCTGGGCTTCGTCAGAGTCCCACCTGCCCTGGTTGGGGTGCTGCGGGGACCCAGGTGGCGGAGGCCCAGGAGACACGAGGGGCGGGGTGCCTGGGAGGAATGTCTGGGGAAGGGGCGTGGCCGGCCTCCCTGGATTCCTGAAGCTCCTTCCGGCCTCCCGAAGCTCCCCGCTGATTCAGGCGCAAGTCCTGAATCCGAGGAATGTTGGGGCCAAGGACTCCATAGGGGTCTCCCTGTCGGTGGTATTCAGTGGGAGTCTGGTATTCAGTGGAAGTCCTCGGTGTTGAAAAGGGATCAGACACCTATTTCCAGAGTCCTTTTTTTTGAGTATCACCTACCAGGCTGAGTCAGAAGCGCACAGGTGGGGGAGGTACAGGTAGGACCCTCCTGGGTGTCAGCAGGTCTGCTCATTCCTTCACCATCTACAAGCTTCTTTAGTTTTGTTTCCACTACATGGTGCATGTTCTGCCTGCACACTCTGCTTTTTTTCCAGTTAAGAATATCTGAGGAGGGCACTTAAAGCCTCCCTCAAAGATGTAGGTCACACCTTGACCTTTCTTTGCTCTGACACCTTCCATGGCTTCCCACTGCCCTCGTGATAAAGCCAGGCAGTGTCCTTCTATCTTCAGAGCTAGAAAAGCTGTGTGATCCTTGCGAAATGACTTCTCCCCTGTGTGCCTCAGTTTCCTCATCTTCTAAATGGAAGTGATAACAGGGCCTGCCTCATAGGGTGGTTGTCTGGAGAGAGATAATGGGGTGTTTAAGCCTCAGTTCCCAGGCCGGCAGGGCCAGGAGAGAACTGAACAGAGCTTTGCAACTTGGACGACAGTGGAAGGTTATTTTCTGGAGTGACAGGAAAGGGTGTTCTAAGCAGGACTGTCTAGACTGACATCTGGCCTTTGTCGACCTGGCCAGCAGTCCAGAGAGGGACAGTCCACCCCACCCCACCCCCTGAGATCACACACTGAGCCTCAGGCAGTTGCCTTCTCCCTCCTCTGCCTCAGTCTCCCCACCTGGGGAGAGAAGTGTTAGGGTTGGGTGGTTAGGTGGACAGGCTTTCCCTTCCTCCCTGCTCATACCCACTCTACCTGGCAGAACTCCTTGAGGCCCGCCGGCCACTGGCCCATGAGTGCCTGGGTGAGGCCCTCCGTGTGATGCACCAGGTCATCTCCAAGTACCCACTGCTGAACACTGTGGAGACACTCACGGCTGCTGGCACCCTCATTGCCAAAGTCAAAGGTCAGCCGGCTGGGACGAGGCACAGAGAGCTTTCTGTCTGGGAGGGCTTTCTGAAGGAGGGGATGTTTGAAGTGGGTTTTGAAGGATGCATAGGAGTGTGATGGACACAACAGCTCCAATGTTCCCCCCTCAATTAGTTGCACGGTTGGTCACCTCCCAAACAGACTGGGCCAACCTCTCTCATCCTTGTCTGTCCCCAGCCTTCCATTATGAGTGCAACAATGAGTCAGACAAGCAGGAGTTTGAGAAGGCCTTGGAGACCATTGCTGTCTCCTTTAGCAGCACGTGAGTTTGGGGTAGGCGTGGGGACGAGTGGGGGTGGGGAAGGGTGGGGACCCATGTGGACCCATGTGCCCCTTGACACTTGCCCCTCTACCCTGCAGTGTATCCGAGTTCCTCATGGGTGAAGTGGACAGCAGCATCCTCCTGTCCGTGCCCCCTGGGGACCCAGGCCAGGTGAGCAAGGGTGGCCTGCATATCGCTTGGGGTCAGGCTGGCAGGGTGGGTGAGTGCCCCTGTTCCCTCTGTGGACCACGGCCACTCGCTCTGTCCAGGGGGGTGGCGACTGTCTCCTGCAGGGTGGGCCTCAAACAGGGCCAAGCCCAGGCTGGACTCACCTGTCTCCTTCTGATATAGTCCATGGAGAACCTGTATGGACAGGCGAGTGAGAGTGCCCCCCCCAGCGGTGAGGAGTGTGATGCGGGTGAGTCCCTGAGCCCAGCAAGTGGCAGAGGACTGGGGTGGTGGATGGGAGGAGGGGTGGGCTGGGGCAGGGGAGGGCTGGGCAGGGGTGGAGCCTGGGCTGAGGGGTGTCTACTCTGCAGGCTGCCTGTCCCCGGAGGACGTGGACACCCTGCTGCAGCGCTGTGAGGGGGGCGTGGACGCTGCCCTGCAGTACGCCAAGAACATGGCCAAATACATGAAGGACCTCATCGGCTACCTGGAGAAGCGGAGCGCGCTGGGTGAGAGCTAGGGTCTGCAGGGTGGGGTCTGGCTGGAGGCCCCCTCTGCCCCCCTGCCCTCACACCCCTTCCCCTGCAGAGATGGATTTTGCCAAAGGCCTGCAGAAGATCGTCCAGAACTGCAGACAGAGTGTCATGCAGGAGGTGGGGAACTTGGGGGGAGTGTCTGGGTGGGTGGGGCACCGGGCAGGGTTCCTCAGGCCTGGATGTGAGTCTCAATACCTCCAGGATGGACCGGAAAAAAGGGGTTTCCAGTCTGTACAAAGGCGGTTGAGGGAGCAGGGGGGCTCCTGGCCCACCCCCACGTGACCCTGATGCCGGCCCCACCCCACAGCCGCACATGCCCCTCCTGTCCATCTACTCACTGGCGCTGGAACAGGACCTGGAGTTCGGCCATGGCCTGGTGCAGGCAGTGGGCACGCTGCTGACCCAGACCTTCATGCAGGTAGGCTGTACCTGGGAGGGTGGGCGGGATGGAAGGTGCCGGGGTCCCCACTCACACTTGTCTCTCCCAAGCCCCTGAATCTGCGGCGGCTCGAACATGAGAAGCGAAGGAAGGAGATCAAAGAGTCCTGGCACCGCGCCCAGAGGAAGCTGGTACCACGGGTGGGGCACGGGGGCTGGGAGGGGCCAGGGCGGCCAGCTCACACATGCACAGTCCTCTGGTACGCACCCAGATGAAGATTTCCCGAGTTTTACCGACATCGTGCAGAGTGCCCTGTGCCCATGTGAGGCGGGTCCTGCCTCCAAGCTGCTTCAGGCTCCTGACCTCCAAGCTGTGGTAGGAAAGGCCCTGGCCCTGGCCCTGGGGCCCCCCTCAGTGTCAGAGTTCGCTGTCACGGGGGAACAGGGTCACCTGTGGCTGCCAGGAGCAGGTCTGGGGTAGACCAAACGGGCTCACCAGGTCTGGTGGATGCTCCAGCTTCTTCCTCCAGGTTACTCTTCTCACCTCTTTTTGGGCAGTTCCAAGGCACTAGAATCTTTTGTGTTGCTTTTTAGGTGTGTTAACAGGGTAGGTGGTGAAACCAGCTCCAGTTAGTGGAGTCCTGCAGCTCCATCTAGCATGTCTGGCAAATGCCCTTCTCCCCAACTTTTGCACACCTGATGACAGCTTGCCGAGTACCCCATTCTGCTTCTGATCTTTTAAACACACCTCCATATTCAGGGACTTGCCCCGTCTCAGTCCACGTGAAACCCCTCCTGCCTTTCTCTTAGCTAGGCATTCTCAGCTACAGAGCCATGTGGCGCATTTCAGTACGTCCCTATTGATGGAGTTTAGTTGTGGTTGAGCTGTTGCTGTTTCAAACATCACTGCTCTGATGAGCTTGTGCCCCTGTTACTCAGACCTGTGACCTAGCATTCATCTCAGATCAGTGCCCAAAAGATAATGGCTGGGTCATGGGGGATGAGTGTGGGAGGCTGACCTCCAGAGCCACAGCCACGCTCTTCCTCTTCTGTGAGCTCTCAGTTCGTATCCTTTGTTTACCTTGGACTGGACAATAGCCTGTTTCTTATTGACTTCCCAGAGCGTTCTACCTATTAGAGAACCCAGCTTTGGATGATACGTGTTACAGACTCCTTCACCCCCAGTTTATTGTTTTGATTTTTGATTTTTTATTTAACCCGTTGGCCTGTTTTCCCAGTTGAAACCCGTGATCGTTAGTAGTAGTCTTTCCTTTTATGGTTTCTCGGTTCTGTGTCACATGGAAAGGCCTTCCCTGTGCTATGTTTCTACTAGTACTCATATGAATTCTTATATGTTTGAGCTTCTGATGGTGTAGGCTGTAAGGTGTGGCCCCCAGAAGGCTCACTGGGTTTTAACTGAGTGCTCTTTGAGGGTGCCTCACTTCCTGTCTGGGCGACCTCACTGGTCTCGTCTGTAAGAAGGGAAGTGAAAGAGACAGAAGCGCAAGTCACTGTGGTGGGCGTGGGTGTAGGTGTCAAGAGGATGATGTCGTCGGTGTCTCCTTCAGAGCTTAGCTGAGCCTTACCTTCCCCAGCTGTAAAATGGGCAGGCCAGATGCTGGCTCCTCCCAGGGTCCCACTATGGGTGTCACCTCCTGCTCTTCCACCATCAGTCCCGTTTGTTTCACTGGCCACAGGATCTGTGCACAAGAGATGTGGGTGGCAGAGGTCTCTAATGTGTATTTGACTGACTGGGGTCATCTGCTCACTGCCACACCCACAGCAAGAGGCAGAGTCCAATCTCCGCAAGGCCAAGCAGGGCTACATGCAGCGCTGCGAGGACCATGACAAGGCCCGCTTCCTGGTGGCCAAGGCGGAGGAGGAGCAAGCCAACATTGGGCCCGGTGCAGGGGGTGCAGCCTCCAAGACCCTGGACAAGCGTCGTCGCCTGGAGGAGGAGGCCAAGAACAAGGTGAGGGCCAGTGATGGAGGGCAAGGCCCATGGTGACAGATCCTCACGCCCTGTACAGAATTGCCCACCTCCGGTCCCTTGTCCAGGCTCTGCCTCCTGGCAGGAATGCCTTCCCATCCTTTTGTACCTAGTTGATTTCTTTGTGGGGCCTGAAGATGCCCTGAGGGCTGAACCGTGGGCTAATGCTTCCCTGGGCAACCGCCCACCTACCACCCCCACCCCAGGCGGAGGAAGCAATGGCCACCTACCGTACATGCGTGGCCGATGCTAAGACACAGAAGCAGGAGCTGGAGGATACCAAGGTGACGGCACTACGGCAGATCCAGGAGGTCATCCGGCAGAGTGACCAGACCATCAAGTCGGTGCGCACTGGGGCTCCCCTGGAGAGGTGGGAGGAGCACCTACCTGTCAGGTGCCAGGACCACTAGCGCTCACCTCCCGCCCGTCCACAGGCCACCATCTCATATTACCAGATGATGCACACGCAGACGGCCCCACTGCCCGTGCACTTCCACATGCTGTATGAGAGCAGCAAGCTGTACGACCCAGGCCAGCAGTACGCTTCCCATGTGCGCCAGCTGCAGCGCGGCGAGGAGCCTGATGTGCACTACGACTTCGAGCCCCACGTGTCCGCCAGTGCCTGGTACACTACCTTCTGCGCATGCCCAGGGAGCCAGACTTCCTGCCTGAGATGAGGGCAGGGGCAGGGAGCCCTTGTGACCCCCATCACAGCCCCTCCTTTTGGCTGTTGGTCCCACCAGGTCCCCAGTCCTGCGTGCTCGGAAAAGCAGCTTCAATGTCAGCGATGCTGTGGGGGCAGAGGCTGCCAGTAGCCCCCCGGAGGACGGCGGGCCCAGCCAGGGAGAGATTGCCAAGGAGCGCAGGGGTGAGTGCCAAGAGGGGGCGGACGCAGCCCCCTTGCAGCCCCCCTCAGACCTTCACTGGGGATACTTCTTTCACAGGTGGGCGGGGCCACCAGGTGCACAAGTCGTGGCCCATCTCCATCTCGGATTCGGAGGCCAGTCTGGACCCCAGCCCTGGCTCAGGTGAAGGGGCCTGCTGGGTCAGCGGGAGGTGGAACACTGCGACCCATCCCAGGCTTCAGTGGGCTCATTGTGCAGCGGGCAGCAGGGGTGGGGGTGCAGGGGGAGCCTCTGACACCCTGTTTCCTGCTCAGAGGACTTTAAGAAGTTTGAGCGTATGTCTTCCTGTGGCACCATGTCGTCCAACGAGGAGCTGGCCGACCAGGAGGGCAGTGCAGGGGCATCAGCCTTTGATCAGGGTGAGGGAGCCTCTAAACGGGGCAGTGGGGGAAGGAAGGGTTTGGAGACTCTCTGTGGGTCTGGCCTTGACCTCCCTCGGTGACACTGACCACCTTCCCCCTCCCCCACCAGCTGACCTCAATGGCATGACTCCAGAGCTGCCTGTGGCTGTGCCCAGCGGGCCCTTCCGCCACGTGGGGCTGTCCAAGGCGGCCCGGACCCACCGGCTTCGGAAGCTCCGCACACCGGCCAAGTGCCGGGAATGCAACAGCTACGTGTACTTCCAGGGCGCCGAGTGTGAGGAGGTGAGTGGTTCCGGTCGGGTCCAGGGGAGCCAGGCGCCTGGATGTGCGTCCCATGTCGGGAGAGAGCACCTGCGGTCTGGAGGTGGGGCCAGAGCAGTGGGAGGAGCCCAGGCTGAAGGGTGAAAACTATTTCAGAAGCTGCACTGTGGTGGGGAGTCAGGGGTGGGGTGGGGGTGTGTGTTTGTGTGCGCGTGCACTGAGATGAGGCAGGAGATGGAGCCAGGGATGTCTGAGCTGGACCAGAGTCAGGTAGGGCTGCTCACACTGCCCACCCCCAGTGCTGCCTGGCCTGCCACAAGAAGTGCCTGGAGACCCTGGCCATCCAGTGTGGCCACAAGAAGCTGCAGGGCCGTCTGCAGCTCTTTGGCCAGGACTTCAGCCGTGCTGCCTGCAGCACCCCCGACGGCGTGCCCTTCATCATCAAGAAGTGTATCTTTGAGATCGAGCAGCGGGCGCTGCGCACCAAGGTGACCACCGCCGGCACAACAGCGGGGACTCCAGCCAAGGGACTGCACAGGGAGGGAGAGGCATGGGCCCCTGCTGACTGCAGGCTTTCACAGGGCATCTACCGGGTCAATGGGGTGAAGACACGTGTAGAGAAGCTGTGCCAGGCCTTCGAGAATGGCAAGGAGCTGGTGGAATTGTCGCAAGCCTCACCCCACGACATCAGCAATGTCCTCAAGCTCTATCTGCGCCAGGTAAGATAGATGGTGACAAGACAGAGCAATTCCTAGGCTGGACAGGGAGCCTGCTGGGGGCGTGACCAGCGCTAGGAAGGGGCGTGGTTGCTAAGCTGGGGCACGGTCAGTATTGAGTGGATGGGACCTGTACGTAGAGGCGGGGCCGCTGTCAGGGGCGGGGCCAGTGCAGGACTAGCAGTCTGTGGGCCCTGCCTACTGACCCTCCACACTTGACCTTGCCACCTTGCAGCTCCCTGAGCCGCTCATTTCCTTCCGCTTCTACCATGAGCTTGTGGGGATGGCCAAAGACAGTCTGAAGGCCGAGGCCGAGGCCAAGGCAGCATCTCGGGGTCGGCCGGATGCCACAGAGAGGGAGGCTGCAGCCATGGCCATGGCGAGCCGGTTGCGGGAACTCCTACGGGACCTGCCTCGGGATAACTGGGCCACACTGCGGTACCTGATGCGGCACCTGCGCAGGTGAGGGCCGAGTCGGCCAGGGTCAAGGGTGGCAGGGTCCTGGGAGCTGCTCACACCTGCCCCTGCACCCTACAACCCCCCAGGATCGTGGAGGTGGAACAGGACAACAAGATGACACCAGGGAACCTGGGCATTGTGTTTGGGCCCACGCTGCTGCGGCCCCGGCCCACTGAGGCCACGGTGTCCCTTTCCTCCCTGGTGGACTACCCCCACCAGGCCTGCATCGTGGAGACCCTCATCACCCACTTCAGCCTGGTCTTCAAGGAGGAGCCCGAAGAGGCCCCAGGGGGCCAGGTGAGGGCTTCCCACTGTGGACGAGGGATGCAGGGCTGAGCATGGTGGGGGCTAGGAACCTTGCTTGCCTATGGGGGGATTATACAGGGGGTTCTGCTGGGAGATGTTTGGCTTGGACAGGGCTGTCCGGGGCATTCAAGGCACATTTTAAGCAAAGAACTGGGTGAAGTGTGGGTTCAGATCTGTGGGTGGAACCTGCGCTTGACCAGCCGTCCTGGCCCCTCTGGTTTCCCACTTCTGCCCGCTCTGTAGCCTGTCCTTGTGTCCTTGCTCCCACAAGCTCAGCTGGGTCCAGCCTGCTGCTCTCCTTGGTAGAGGGTCTTATTTCCAGGCAGCATTGGCTCCCATGCTCAGTCCCCACTGCACATCTTTAACGCCTCATCAGCTGCCTTTAGGGGAGGCAGGCTGTGGAGGGGATATGCCTGGTTGTAGCTTCAGGACAGTGGCTCCAGTGCTGGTGTCCACAGGGACTCAGCCCCCTTTGTATGAGCTCAGACTGTCCAGACATGGGATGGGGGGCTGAGAGCCCTCATATGCTCAGCTGCAGCGGGTGTTAATGGTTTTTAGGGTTTTTACTTGGTTAACTTACAAGAAAGTAAATGGAACGTGGCATGGCCAGAACCGTGGCGCTTCCCTGACCTCTCTTCTGCTTCTGCAGGATGGGGTATCCAGCCAGCTACCCGAGGTGGTGGTCCAGGCACCGTACCTGGGGGGCAGCGGGGGTGCAGCCTTTCCCTTGACAGAGGAGGCTGAGGATGGGGTCCTTGGTGAGTGGGGTGGCCCTGGAGGTGCTGGGCAGATGGGGGGTGATGTAGTGGGTCCATGTCAAGGGCTGCAGACTGAACTGTTTCCCCAGACACAAGTGTTACCTGTCTTTAATCTGTTACAAACCCTTGCAAAGAGATACCCTTTCAAGGTGTTTTGCCAGGTCCAAGAAACAGGCACGCAGAAGTGGAAACAACCCCATGTGTCTGAGACCCTGCACCTGATTTGAGAGGGTTCTGAGCAGGGAGACAGGCCTGCTGGGGGGGTGGGGGAGCCTCTTGGTGTCACCAGAGGCAGATGCCCAGTGGTTCCACCCCCAGCTCACAGGCCGTCCATCTGTCCCTCTGAATCTCTGTCCCTCTCCCTTGGACTTTTCAGAACCCCATGTCGCCTCCAATGACTCCGACTCAGAGCTGGAGGAGGCCTCAGACCTGCAGTCCCCGGTGGGTGGGGCTGCACTGCACCGGCTCAGTTTTCTGGAGAGGCAGGGCGGCGAGGCAGGCACAGAGGGCAGTCAGGGCAGCCGCAGCGGCAGCGAAGAGCAGCTGGGTGCCACAGCCGGCGAGTACGGGCCTGGGGCCTGGGAGGGCCCTGGGGAGGAGCCAGCCCGGAGGCTCTCCGAGTACAACACCAACCAGTGCAACAACACCAGCCAGTGCACCACCACCACCCAGTGCAACGCCACCAACCGGTGCAACAACGTGGCTGCAGCTTGGCTGCCAGCTGTGAGGCTGCGTGGTGGGCGGCTGGTAGGGGGCAACAGCTGCAAGAGGCAGCCAGAGTTTGTGTAGCTGGGGTAGTGGGCAGGTCCCGCCCCCGTGGACACGTCACTGAGAGGCCTCTCCTTCCGGCCACAGCGGCCAGGGCATTACTGATCCGCCTTCCCAGAAGCTTCTGCCTGCGCTACTCTGCACACCCGCTCTCAGACTTGATGTGATGGAGGACCCTGCCCACCCTGAGCCAGGCCAAGGAGGTCACAGGGCACCTGGGAGGAGGGCTGGACGCCTTGTGGAGAGTGGGCCAGCTGGCCTCAAGACAAACTGGTTCTTACAGATGAGCGGGTTTGGATACTGGTGTTAGGATACAGGAAGTTCCCACAGTGGAGTTTTCCAATGTGTACTTTCCTTTTGCATACAATAAAGTCTTCAACCTGAGCCTGCCTCCTCTGGCAGCAGCAGCCTGAGCAATGTTCCCAGCTCCTCAGCAATGTTCCCAGCTCCTCGCTGGGCCTGGGGCAGTGGGGGGAGCTGTGAATAGAAATTCCACCACATGGCAGGGCAACCCCAATAGGGCGTGTGAGCCCAGGTGGCCGTGGGGACATAGACACAAGGCATCACTTCCCTGCACTCCTGGCTCAGGAAACCCACGTGGACTAGAGAGCCTCAGGGAGACAGTAGCCACTGTCCAAGACAGCATAGCCAGGAAGAGGCGAGGCTCTGCCTCCATTCCTACAGGTTTATCCTGGAGGGCCAGGGATGGCTAAGCAGAGACCCAACTACTCACGAGATGAATGACATGGATTCACATCCCATCATGGTAGAACCTGCTAGGTCTCCCTTTCTGACAGGACAGCCCCCCAAAACGGCTGTCCTCCCCAAGCTTAGGTAAGACCAGCTGTGGTGGTCAGAGCTCTGCCCCTGCCTAAGCTTCCTAAGAGCCCAGAAGGTGGCCTGCAGTTTGGCAAACAAAGATAAAAGCCCAGGCCGTACCCTGTGGTTGCATGTGACTTATGGCCACTTCTGCCCCGCGGGGTAGCAGAGTTGAGTAACTGCAGCAAGGCAACCTGGCCAGCACAGCCAAGACACTCACCCTCTGGCCTTTACAGAACAAGTGTGCTGACCCCTAAGTTTTTAAGACAGAATGCGTGAAAAGATCTATGAACACTTACAGGTGCTCCGCAGGGCAGAGGGGACCTCCACTTCTCCATGGAGGAGGTAAGAAGCACCCGGCTCCAGGCACCCAAGTGCCTGTGAGGAGCCTGGCCTGGCCTGCAAACGGTTCCAGACGCGACCCCACCAAAGGACTTTTAACAGGCTGTGCCACCTTCAGGCATGGCCTGACCCAGAGTCACAATCGGGAAGGTGCCCACTTCCTGAAGCTCTGAGGCTGGCGTCTGGACCAATCTCAGGGACTTGCGGCAGCAGAACCGATCCCCAAGCAACAAGCGGGGGTTGGGGGGGACCCCAAAGGAGAGCTGGTACCGCTGGTGGAACATCCATACCTCGCATCTGAGGCCCCACACCTGTGGACAGGCCTGCACCCAGCGCCCCCCACTAGGCCCCCAACCAGAAGAAAAGGAGTTTTCAGGGAATCAATGCACTGATTCTGGAGTTCATTAGCAAGAGTAAAAATCTAAGAACATCCAAGACTGTAAACTACACGTTTACTGTTTCTGCCATTTTAACCTGCAGAGTTCACAAGCACAGCACATTGACACAGTTGTGCAACCATTCCCACCGTCATCTCCAGAACTTTCTCATCTTCCCAAACTGAAACTCTGGTCCCCAGGAAACACCAACTCCCTCTCTCCTTCCAGTCCCTGGCCCCCCAGCACCATCTACTTCTGTCTCTGTGGACCTGACTGCTTAGAGATCTCAAGTAAATGGAATCAGACAGAATTTGTCCATCTACATCTGGCTTATTCTGGCTGAGACAGTTTTGGAAAACAATGTATGTCTGTTTTGGAGAAAGGGGAGACCTGTTTGCCTGTTAAGATGTACTGTAAAATTACGATTTTAAATTCTAAGTTTTGGGAAGGGATGTTCAAGAGGGAGGGGGCATATGTATACCTATGGCTGATTCATGTTGATGTGTGGCAGAAACCAACACAGAATTGTAAAGCAATCATGCTCCAATTAAAAATAAATGAAATTAAAAAAAAAAAAACCTAAATTTATCAATGAAAAGAGGATCTCCATACAGACTCACATGGGTCTATGTGTTCACTCCAAGAGAGTGGAGACTCAGGGCAGCACTATTCCTCAGTAAACAGCGTCAAGAGCACCATCTGTCTGTGGGAAAGTGACCACCCCAGGTCACATGATGCCCAGGAGTAAACCCAGAATTTGAGACCCACAAATAAAGACTACAGGGGGATGGACATCCCTGGGGTCCAATGGTTGAGAATCCACCTGCCAGCACAGCAGGAGGTGGTCTGATCCCTGGTTGGGGAACTAAAATTTCACACATGTTGCAACTACGACCCAAGGCAGTCAAAAACTAAAAACACTACATGGGGACACCTAAGAGATATAAAATGTGGGGAAACCGTTTTGTAATTTGTGCCTAGGATATATAAAGAACCCCTGAAACTCAGTAATGGAAGACAACCCAGTTAAACAAGAGGTAAAGGACCTGTGCACAGACACGTATCTGAGGTAACCCACAGGCAGCCAGCAAGCCCCATGCTCACCACCACAGCACCTGGCAAGGGAACCGGAACCACAGCGCCACCACTGGCCACCCTGTACCCCCTCCCCATCCCCCAGGCCATAGAACCAGTGCTGGCAAGGAGGTGGAGACAGTGGGACCTCTCTATGGGGCTCAGGAATGAGAAATGGGGCAGCCACAGGGAAGACAGTCTGACAGCTTCTCCAAAGGGTGACCAGAGCTTCTGCAAGACCAATTCTACTCCAATGTACACACCACACCCAGAAAAATAAATACAACCACAGCAATGTGTATCTGGATGCTCACAGCAACACTACTCATAATGGAAACAACCTGGGTCCATCAACTGAAGCAGAAACACAGTGTCCCTCAACCAGGAAAAGGAGAAGCCCTGACACGGCTACCACGTGGACAGATCCTGAGAACACGATGCTCAGGAGAGAAGCAGACACAGGACACACAGGGTGTGATTCCAATGGTGGGAAACGTCCAGAACAGGCCGATCGACAGAGCTAGTGGTAGTCGGGCTGGGGTGACTGCTAACAGGATGGGGCTTTTTTTTAGAGTGATGGAGTGTTCCACAGTTGACTGTGGTGCACAATTGTGCATGTACTAAAAATCACAGAACCATGAACTTTAAACGGGTGAACCGTATGGTATGTAGATCGCACGTCAACGAAGCTATTAATTAGAAATACAAACAGTGGCACTTAGCCTGGGGAGGGAGGCCTCTGAAGTTAGTATAGAGGAAAACTAGGTGGTCTGACCCCCAACTTCTATGGAAGAGCACCAAGAAGCAAAGCTAGAGGGCGTGCGGGAGCCCCACCCCTGCCTCCTCCAGGGGAAGTGGGCAGTGACCCTGTGGAGTGGCCTAGAGCCTGAGCAAGTCTGCTCACAGCAAACCCAGCGTTGTTTTGCCTTGGTCTTCAGATGAGTGAACTTATTACTCAAAATAGCTTTAATTCTTTAAGACACCCAGCATTCCAAAGCAACCAAATTCCAGTTTTCTTCTCACTGCTACTGTCCTCAGAGCCCCTGGACAGGCAGCATCAGGGCCACCATGGGGGACACAGCGAGGGGAGGCCAGAGGATGCCGGGCCACCCTGAGGTGTCCTGGCCCCTCCAGAGGCACCGTCAGCTGGGATCCAGGGCCACGGCTTGGCATCCAGGAGAGGCTGCAGGGACTCTCAGCCCAGGAACGGCAGATCCAAGGCCCAAGGCAAAGTGCCTTAGGATCCAGGAGAAGCAGAGGCAAGTTTCCTAAGGCAACCAGCTCCCACACTCCTGGCCAGGAGCGGCGGGGGTGGGGTAGGGTGAGGGGGTGGTCACGACCATCTCTCTGTCCCCCAGGGGACATGCTGGCAGAAAAACGGGCAGTTAGTCGTGTGATCTGTGACTGTTCATCACAGAAGCTGGGCACAACTAGGCCAGAACTGGGGCTGCCTCCAGAGAGGGAAGTGGTGTGGCACGCTCACAGGAGTGGAATGAACACCACTGCCTGGCCCCTCGACGCCAGCTGTCTGTCCACAAGCAGCTACTGTACCAGCCGGTAGGTGATGTACCTGCCCGCAGTCTCGCTCGGCCGGATGATCTTCACCACCTAGGGGCAGGAAGCAGAGCTGGAGCAGTGCAGGAGTAGCAGCCTGGGTTCCCTCCGCCCTGCCCAGAAGCCCTGGCTCTAGTTCCACCCTGGGAGGGCTTCTTACCTGTCCGCGCTTTATCCCAAAGTAGCGCGCCACAGGGTCTCCTGCCTGAATCCTGGGCAGCTGGTTCTCTCGGAGTTTACTGGGTAGCAGGTCAGGGAAAAGGCCTTGCTGGACTGACTGGGGGTCTGGGGTCGGGGTGAAAGGCAGGGTGGGGAGAGGAGCTAGGCCCAGTCAAGGGCCAGAAAGGATACTACCGGGCCAGCAGTTCCGTTACCTCTTCCTTGGTCATGACCACATGCTCCGGGACCAGCTGTGAGAAGAGAACCCGGGCTCCATGGGACCACAGACCCTGGGAGCCCCCAGGGGATGGGTACAGCTCGGGATCTAGGCGTCTGCGCCAGTCCTAACTCCACACTGCGAGGGAGGGGGTGGTGTCTGGAGCCTACAACCCTGCCCTGCAGATGGGCCACAGGGCACAATCCTGGGAGCCAGGGCTCCAGGAGAGATAGAAACTGCACCCCGCCCCCCAACTCCTGACTGAAGGCTGGATCGCCCTACCTTCTTTCCACACTGGGGGGCCCCCGGACGTCTGCTGTTCCTAAAAAGGTGAGGGGCTGGGGGGTGGGTCCCCAATCTCATCCCACCCGAGCTCCCGCACTCCTACCTCATGCTCTGTGATGTTGATGAGCAGCTCCTGCTGCAGAAACTGCTCCAAGATGTACTTGGGTGCCATGTCAACCAGGGACTGGAAGAGACATCAACCCTCAAGTGCAGCAGGGGCAGCTGCCCGCCCCTGTGTGGCCCCCAGGCCCACCCCAACCCAGCTCCTCCTCGTGGGCAGCTGGCACCCTGGAAGTGGAGCAAGGTTTACCCTTGTGGCTCAGAAAGACATCTCGCATCATAAACTGGGAAACACCACCCAACTCCGCCCAGGCTCTGAGCACAGTAATAAGGCCTTGGTCTCACATCAAGAAAGGTGAGCACCTGTCAGGATGCTCCCAGGGTTGCTGGGAGCTAGTGTGGCAGCCGGTCCCTGGGCCTGGGGACAGAGGTGCTGGCCAGGCTCCATCCCACCCCAGTGGGGCGGGCTTACCTGCTTGGCAGAGGGCGTCATGCCCTGCTGCACCACAATGAGGGCACGCGTGATGTTCTCCTCCTGCATGCGCTGACAGTACACCTTGATGGTCTTGATGCCCACCTTGGGCTCCTCTGCAGGCAGAGCACAGGCTGGTCTGTGCTGCTGGGCCCCTTCCCATCGGGCACCCAGATTCTAGCCTGGCTCTGCCAAGGCACTGCGGTGCCACTCCCACTCTCAGGCCTCAGCCTCCCCATGTGCAGAGCAAGAACTGGGCGCTGGTTCCCAGAATGGAGGGGCTGGCTGCCTCCAGGTCACATGGGAGATGACAGTGCCCTAGGCGCCCTGGACCTCGGGGACCTCTTCTAGAAGTGGGGTCTGGGAGTCTGGGCTTGCCCAGGACTCAGTGGCTCTGAGGTTTGGGAAGCCCTGGATTAAGTGGTTTAGTCTGGGAGTTCATAAGACAAGGGCTGGAGTTCTCAGAGTTTGAGCTGAGGTGAGATGACCCGGAAAGCATGGTCCTGCCAGACACAGACCACCCATCTCCATGCTGCAGCAGTGGGGGTCCTCATGATCTTGGCAGCACGCAGGGCCTACCACAGAACAGCCGGACCCTAGGAGCCCAGCAGGTCAGCACCTAAGGCGGTCCCACGGTCTGTGTGCAGTACATCCACCCCCGCAAGCTGCTCTCACTTCCCATTCCACTAACCCACTCTGCCCCCAAAGTCCCTCTGTTGGGGTACTGGCCCTAGAATCTCAGAATGAAACTGTATTTGGAAATGTGATCTTTAGGCCCAGAGAGAATGGATGGGTGATCGAGAAGAGGGAAGCTGGAGAAGGGGTCCCCACAGCAAGGAGGGCAGGGGACAGAAGGATAAGGGTGGGTGCATGACTCTGGGGTGCACAGCAGGTGGCTGCTGTGAGCTGGCCCTGAGCAGCCCTCACCTGGGAAGAAGACAAACATCTGGTCGGTGGGGTCGTCGTTGTGGGCCACCAGTACCGTGAGGTCCGTGCGCCTCGGCCGCCCTTCACTGGGCTTGTCCCCAAATTGGGCCTTGAACTCCTCCAGAGTCTGGTCCAGCTCATCCTGGGTCACCAGGTAGCCACGGTCGTGGCACAGCTGCAGAGAGAAAGGGCAGGTGATTGCACAGTGGAGATGGGACAGCAGCCAGAGCTCCGGTGGGTGAGGCCACCACAGAGGAGACTGGGGAAAGGCCTGGGATGCAAGCGGGGATGCTGAGTCCAGAGCCAGGCCCCAGGATGTAGGTCTGACAGGTACAGCAGGCCGGGAGGGTGTCGGCTGGGAAACCAGGCCTAAGCGTGAGGCCCAGGAGTTCAAGGTCCTGCTCAGAAACTGGGGCTCTGTGAGCACACAGACTAGGTGAGGACCTGGACAGAGAAAGGAAGGTTGGAGCTGCCACCCAGCCCTGCCCACATCCCCCACCCCCCCGCCGAGTCTCCACTTAGAGACCCGGGTCTCCTCTCCCGCGGCCCGGACACCATCAGGTAGAAGCGCAGCTCGTCCAGCCCTGTCTTGGGTAGCTCTGCCAAGTGTTGGAGAGGCTGGGTCACAGCCCAGCCTTAGCTCCAACACAATTCCCAGGAGGCTGGGTGCTCTTGATCAAGTCCCCAAGGCATCACACTGGACCCCTCTCACAAGGTGGCTTAAAGCATGTGGTATACAGAAAAAGCTGGTATGACTGCTGTGACACTGAGACTGAGTTGGTGGGCAAGGCATCTAAGTAACCACCAGACAGGGGTCAGACCAGCCCCAGGGTTCCTTCCACCGTCAAGAACCCGGGATTCTGCGTTATGCACTTAAGGTGGTGCTGATAAGACAGGCTGGGAGCTGGGACCCTTTGCAGCAGTGCCTGCACTTGGACAAACATCTCCTCCAGCAACAGAATACCCAGAAACTATGCGGGACTAAAAATAACTGTGCAATGGCCCAGCTGGAGCAAATGATAGACAACAAAAAGTAAAAAACTCCACTGCCACTTCTGAGGTGCCGGGAGCAAAAGCTGGGTGCCAGGCGTGATCCCTGCACACAGCACCACCCAGAGGGTAGGCAGACCACCCAAGTCATCACTCTGGCATGACCCCTGGACCCGCGCCCACCCTCACCCCATTCAAGACGAGCTAAGAAGGGCGCCTGTTGTTTTCGCTCCCTCCTGCTGCAGCATAAGCTCCAACAAAGCCTTGCCTGAACTTCTAGTCTGGCCTGTTATCAATTCTTACTGATTAAGAACTTCAAGGATCAGGGGCTGTAACACCACAACCTTCCAGGAACACAAATACACGGCGGCCCAGCGTGTCCCGCCTTCCCTCCCTCCAGCTCGAGCGAGATCCTGACCCCTTCTCGGGGGGCTCTGGGGCTCGACTCCTCCGCTCCAGCCGCGCGGCCCCGGATGGAGAGGCTGGTCACCATCAGTGGGCCCTGAACCCGCCGTTCACGCCTCGGCCGCCGCGTGCCCAGTTCGTCTGGCGCAGCCAGGCCCGCCCTCACCGCGTTCTCCAAGGAGGGCGGCCCCCGCGCGGATCACCTGCATGATGGTCTTGCGGATCTTCCACAGCCGGTATGTCTCCTCTTCGTCGTCCATGACTGCCGCCGCTCTCACACACTGCGCCTGCGACCGGTACGACCCGCGCCCACTGTGCCTACTCCGAGTCCTGATCAGGCCCCCAACACGTCGTCTACCCGGGCACGGCTGTCGCAGGCGAACGCCTGAATACAGCGACCTTCGGGAGCGGCACTGCCAAGGGCAGCCCCAGCCTTACTAAAGCGGCTGTTGGTTGGGCGAGCAGCTTTTCAAACAGCACCGCCCACCCGCCCCTCGGAAGTTCTCGCGATGCTTTGACCGCAAGACCTCTCGGGAGTGGTGGTTTTTGCTCAACTTCAGTCTGGACAGTGTTTAGAATCTGGAGAGTCGGAGGAGGTGTGAGAGGAGCCTCGGTTTTCCGTTTTATAACGGAAAGAATAAAGTGTCCCCCATTTTAGAGGATCTAAAGAGATGGTCGTACTTGGGAGGAGCTTGGTATAGTTCCTGGTGCTTATGAAATGCACCCATCTCTCTTCTCCCCCTTTCCTGTCCCCTGAGGCCCAGCCCAGCCCCTGTTTGGATACCCCAAGAGTGCACAACCTCTGCATCGGCCCTTCCCCTCCGAGTTCGTTCAGGAGGTTTGCTCAGGCCTGCTAAGCCCAGCTTACTTGTGTCAGTAACTTCTCATTCAGTAATATATTAATTCAATGATTCAATATTTAATGAGCCAAAGGGACGGGGAACAAAACAGACCAAGCATCCTTACATGCCAGGGACAGACAGGACAGAAACAGTAGACATAAGTGAATGATACAGTGTGTTAGAAGGAGACAGTGTTGTGGAAAAAAAAATAGAGCAGTCTCAAATGTGGTCAGGGAAGGTTCCAACAAAAATCCAAAGGGTGAGAGGGTAGAAGCCCTGGGGATGTCGAGGAAAGTGTATCAGGTGGAGGGTACAGCGTGTGCAAAGGCCCTGAGGCCTAGTGTGTTGGCAGCAAGGAGGCCTGTGGGTCAGAAGGTCAGGTGGGGCAGATCTTGGGAGCCCTTGCTGGTTGGGTTTGAGAAGTTTGTGTTTGCAGCCATTTTCAGCATCTCCACAGGGCAGAAACAGGGAGACCAAGGAGTGGGCTAGGGAGGACCATCCTGGCCAGAGATAGATGAGGCTTCAAGTGAAGGGTGAGCTGTGGGTAGGTCCAGGGTGTCTGGAAGGCAGCACTCACAGGATCTGTAGGTGGACAGAATGTGGAAAGACACAGAGACAAGCAGAGGAGGAAGAACAGACCTCAGTGGGGAGGCGTAGGAGGCAGATCAGGAGCAGATTTTGGACATAGTGAGCTTGGGACTCCTGGGGGACCCTACGGGGAGACATCCAGGGGACAGTAGGGTACAAGCCTGAAACTCAGGATGAGCTTGGAGTGGAGGCTGATGTGGGTGTTGTGGGCTCACAGTGCAGACTGGAGTTGAGAGTCTGATGAGGTCACGGAGCACGTCAGAAGTCAGGCCTGAGCCCTGAAGCTGGGAGGAGGGGGAAGGAAACGGCAGAAGGCAAAGAGATGTGGCTACCTGGGCTCCAGTGCTGGCTGGGTGACCTGGGCACATTACTTAACCTCTCTGTGCCTCAATGTTCCCCTCCCCCTTTGTAGAACAGGGGCAAGAACAGCACCCACTGCATATGTACTTGGCTGAAGACTGCAGGGTGCTGGCACTACCTAAGTGTTCCTGAAACAGAATAGAGGGAGCCAGGTGAAGGAGGTATCTGGAGGAGGGGGGATGGAGCAGCTGTCAAAGCAGGTCTGCAGACTGAGAAGGGGACTGGCCCAGGGGCCACTGTTTGTGACCACAGAGGGCAGATCCAGGGAGGGGGACTTTCTTTATGGGAGGAAAGAAATTGGAGATGTGGATGACCGGGGGAGAAAGAGAGGCAGTCTAGAGTCGGTTTTATTTATTTTATTTTTGGCTGCATTGGGTATTAGCTGCTGAGCACAGGCTTTCTCTAGTTGTGGCAAGTGGAGGCTACTCTAGTTGTGGTGCACAAGCTTCTCATTGCAGTGGCTTCTCTTGTTGCAGAGCACAGGCTCTAGGGTGCCTGGACTCAGTAGTTGTGACTCACAGGCTTACTCCAGCATGTTAGATCTTCCTGGACCAGGGATTGAACCCATGTCTCCTCCATTGGCGGGTGGATTCTTAACCACTGAGCCACCAGGGATGTCCTAGAGTGAGTTTTAAGACAGGAGAAAGAGTGTCTGGCTAGGTGATGGGCAAATCTGAGTGGGGGAGGGGGCAGAACTGCTGGAAGTTCCCGAGGGCAGCCTAGAGGTTAGCCGGGGAAGGCCCAGGTGTGGGTGGCAGGGGATGTTAGGTGACCTTGCTGTTCCTTGGGGAGAAGGCAATGGCACCCCACTCCAGTACTCTTGCCTGGAAAATCCTATGGACGGAGGAGCCTGGTAGGCTGCAGTCCATGGGGTCGCTGAGGGTCAGACACGACTGAACGACTTCACTTTCACTTTTCACTTTCATGCATTGGAGAAGGAAATGGCAACCCACTCTAGTATTCTTGCCTGGAGAATCCCAGGGACGGGGGAGCCTGGTGGGCTGCTGTCTATGGGGTCACACAGAGTCGGACACGACTGAAGTGACTTAGCAGCAGCAGCAGCTATTCCTTGGGGCAGGGAAGAGGGGAGAATGGGCTCACAGAAGCAGGTGGGCCCCACCCCATCGCCTATGAATCAGAATTTTGCCTGTGACTGCATGACCTCAGCAATGGGACATGGAGTTGCAACTTTCTCCTGGGAACCCGCCACCATGCAGCTCTGCCAATTGGCAGAGCCCAGGGGCCAGAAATCAGGCCACCACCCCCACACTCCTGGCCAGGGATGTGAAATCCAGCAGCAGCTGTGGGGAAACCTGGCAGCTCCTTTTAACACCTAAAGTGACCATGTGAGCCAGCAATTCCACTCCATGGTGCATGCCCAGGAGAAATGAAAACACAAGCCCATGCAAAAAGTCTTGTACAGCATCACAAAGCCAAATGGTACAACAGCACAATACTCATTAATGGATACATGGGTAAACACAATATAGTCCATTCATATCATAGGATATTACTCAGCCATGAAAAGCAGCACTGACACACACTATAATGTGGATGAACCTTGAAAACATGATGCTCATAGAGAGAAGCCTCACACAAGAGGCCACCAGTATATGACTCCATTGATGTGAACAGTCCAGGACAGGCAAATCCACACAGAGTAGATTCATGGTTGTCAGGGGCTGAGGTAAGGAGATGGAGGAGACTGGTAATGGGGACAGGGTTTCTTTTCGAATGACATAAGTGACATAGAAAGCAAAGAAGTGCTGTCTAATTCCACTCACAGGAGTTTGAACGGGGTGAGGAAATAGATGGTGGGGGCCAGGGGTTGGGGTGGGTGACTACAAACGGGGATGGAGTTTATTTTGGGGTGATAAGAATGTTCTGGAATTGCGTAGTGGTGATGGTCCCACAACATTGTGAATATTCTAAAAATCACTGTATGCTTTGGTGAAAATGGTGAATTTTATGTCCTGTGAATTTTAAACTCAAAGGCCACCACCAGGGGAGCCTTCCTGGAGTCTGGCTGGGGCTTCCCCAAGATTCCACTGCCTCCTCTGTAAGGGGAGGAATGTTTGGAAAAGCAGTGAATCCCCAGGCACAAAGCCCTCCCAGAGCCAGTGGAACCACAGCCAGCAGCTCGTCCTGCCCCCTGTGCTCTCACTGTAACTAGTATGAAGTCAGGAATGGGGTGAGACCTTGCCCATGTCTCCCCTGCAGTGGGCTCCACAGGGAGGGGGAGTCATCCTAAGCTATTTTCCTGGAAACCCTCAAGTAACCAGTCAGAGGGTGGCCATCTTCATGACAAAGTTACAGATCCCACCATAAGGGAAACTAGGAACAGCTGTGTCGTTCTAAGGGCCACTCAGACTGGCTGGTGTGGGCGATGACACCCAGTGCTGCCCGCCCCCCACCCCCGGCGGAAGTGAGGGGGCATTTCCTGAGAAGTGAGATAGCTAAGCTGAGACAATGAGGGCTCCAGCTCGTTGTGACTTCAGAACTCACCGGCTCTGGTTGATCAGGCTGAGAGGCATAAGTACATGAAGGCTGTTGTGCAAGACAGGAGTGTGGCAACCTGGCCCCAGGGATCCTGTCCCCTTTGCCACCAAATGAGGCCTACTAAGACCCCTGGGGCAGGCCTAGGTTGCAGGAAGTGTGTGTATGTGTGTGTGGGGGCGTTCCCCCAAATGAGCCCAGCCCCAAAAGTCCTGCCCCCAAGACCTCTGCAGAAACGTCCACGGGGGAGGATCCAAGAAGAGAGAAACTGACCAACAGCACAAGCTGAAACCACCCTCAGGCCGCAGGTCAACGTCCTTCCGCGGCTGAGGGTGGGGGGCAGCCAGGCGGGCTGTGGAATTCCGTGACTCAGGTCCCGAGAATGGGATGGGCCTGCTCTCTGGCCGGTGGCCCAACGCCTGAGCCTCTAGGGGAAATGCTCCAGGAGCCAGATCAGCGGGCGCTCTGTCCCCTACCGCGTGCACTCGTGCTGTGTCACGTTGGAAGTGACAAAAAATCTCTCTGGTGTTTTCCTTTCTAAGCACACACCTGCCAGTCCACTCAGAGAAGGGGGCGGGACCACAAGGTAACTGCCCGAGCTTCCCTTCCCCCCCAGGGCTCACGTGTCACTTATATAAACGGCTAAGCCTGCACTGTCCAAGGGCGGCAACCTTCAGCCGTGCGCTCATGGCGCATCCCTGCGGCAGCGCCACCGCCATCCGGGCCTATCGCCGCCGGTGACCTCCAGGCCCTCGTAGCGACACCGCAGCCCGAGTCGGGGTAGTCCGACGCCCAGCGTGGTTTTATTTACATTTCAAAGAAACAAATACGTTTTCAGTAAGCTGAGGCATGTTTTCTGAAAGTTCGAGCCAACCTTTCCCCCCACCACCCCGATCCGCTGCCACGGGCTTCCAGTAGTATCTCAAGTTGTCGGGCATCCTTCAGTGCGGATAACTGTCCGCAACCCATCTACGCGCCGCTCGCGTAGACCCGCCCGCCCGCCTGCGCATAAGCATGCGCAGTCACATACAGCGAAAAAAACCGCAGCCCGGCCCAGGCCCCGCCCCGCCAGCCTCACTCCGGCCTCCCATTGGCTTGTGTGGGCACGCGTCTGCGACGCCTGAGCATCCAACCAGTGAGAGTGTTGCTGGGCGTGGCGTAGGGCGGGGAGGTGAGGCCCGCCGGCGCGCGTCCATTGGTCGGTTCGGCGAGGGGAGGAGCGCTGCTTTCCCGAGCCCCCCACCGCCGAGATGAGCTTTAGCCGTCTGTACCGCCTGCTCAAGCCAGCGCTACTCTGCGGGGCTCTGGCTGCGCCGGGCCTGGCCAGCACCATGGTGAGTGCGGCGCCGCCGGCCGGCCAGTGGGCCGTTGGGCGGGCGCGCGACCTGCCTTCTGGCGACCTTGGGCGGGGGGCGCCGGTCGCCCCCCCCCCCGCGGCCATTCGGACCGGGGCTAGAGCGCGGGGGCGGGGGTGGGGGGTGGGGTCACGGTCAGAGTCTGGGTCAGGGACCGAGGCGGCGTCCGGGGGGCCGGGGACAGGGCTGGGCGGTCGGAACCCACGGTTTGAAGCCCCTGACGCGCACAGGCTCCTGTATCGGGGCAGCTGAGGGTGGCGCCGTCGGTTTCTGGCTCCCCGACTGCGGCCTGGAGAGCGGGGGCGGCCGAAGGGGTGGAAATCCGGGATCACGCGCCGCGGGTCGTCACTACCCCTCCCCAGCCCTGCGCGCCCCGGGGCCCCTTGCGGTGGCGTCACAGAGGAGCGGCCTGGCGCCCTTGGCTACCGGCCCTTTGTCCCCGGGGCCCGGCGCTCGGTGGGCACAAGTTCAGTCAGAGACCTGCGGGCATGGGCCGCGCAGCCGCCTGCTCCCCGGGCCGTCGCGGGCAGCGGCGCCGCTTGCCGGCCGGGCGACGGCGCCGAGCCCCCCGAAGGAGGAGGGCTCGGATATGCCGTCGCAGGAGGGCGCGCCCCCGGCGGAGGAGGCCAGCTCCTGAGAGCCCTGGGCTGGCGGGACCCCCGGCCGGGGAGAGCGGCTGCGCCACCGAATCCCAAGACCCGGTGCGCACGGAGGCCCCCACACCCAGCGGCCTCCCCCATCCGGTGGGGCACCTGGCAGGGTTCCGAGCTTCCCTAGGTCTCAATGACTCCGGCCCAATACGCCGTGTTGTACAGGGGAGCCTTTGAGGAGGAGCCTCATATTTTGCTTAGTCCCAGGGCCCGGGTTTTTCTCCCTTAGGTACCCTGGGCTGGGTGAGTGGGCCGAACGGCTGCGGGCGCCACGCCCCGAGGTCAGTCGGCCGCTCAGCCAGTCCTTGCCTTGTAGTGCGCGTCCCGCGACGACTGGCGCTGTGCTCGCTCCATGCACGAATTTTCAGCCAAGGACATCGACGGGCGCATGGTTAACCTGGACAAGTACCGGTGGGTCCTTGCCCATTTGGTGGGGGCGGCGAGGGTAAGGTCGTGGCCCTGACCTGACCGCCTCATCCCGTCTCCAGGGGCCACGTGTGCATCGTCACCAATGTGGCCTCGCAATGAGGCAAGACTGACGTAAACTACACTCAGCTGGTCGACCTGCACGCCCGATACGCCGAGTGTGGTTTACGGATCCTGGCCTTCCCTTGCAACCAGTTTGGGAGGCAGGTGCGTCGTTGGCTGGCCCTGGGTGTCCCTGTGTGTCCCTTTGTGCGGGCTGGGGAGAAGAGCTGTCTGTGGAAGCGGGGACTGAAGTGGGTATAGGCCTCTCCCCACTCACCCCCACCTCCCAACCCGGGTCTACACAGGAGCCAGGGAGTAATGCAGAGATCAAAGAGTTCGCCGCTGGCTATAACGTCAAATTCGATTTGTTCAGCAAGATCTGTGTAAATGGGGACGACGCCCACCCTCTGTGGAAATGGATGAAAGTCCAGCCCAAGGGGAGAGGCATGCTGGGAAAGTGAGTTGGGGGTTGGGGGACAGGGGAGGACAGGATGGCTTCCCCAGGGCAGTGGAGAGGGGATCTGCAACTGCCAGGGGATTCCTCACAACCTCATGCTTCTTTTGTAGCGCCATCAAATGGAACTTCACCAAGGTAAGGGGGTTAGGGGCCCTGGCGGGGTGGACAGACACAGCCACCAGCCACAGATGTACTGCTTTGAGAGTCCAGAGCCATGGGGACGGCAGGTAGGGGCCACTAGCTCACTTCAGCCCCACGGTGGCCTCCTTGCAGTTCCTCATTGACAAGAACGGCTGTGTGGTGAAGCGGTATGGTCCCATGGAAGAGCCCCTGGTAGGTGCCTGTCTGGGGAGCCCGCTGGGGGGACTCGGGAAAAGGCATCCCTCACCCCCTTCTCCCCCGCAGGTGATAGAGAAGGACCTGCCGTGCTACCTCTAGCTCCACAAGGTGCTGCCCCTACCCAAGCCTGTTGCCTGTGTTCCGAGGAGCCTTCCCCCGGTGCCTATGACGGTCTGTCTGAAAACCAGCCCCTGGTGGGGCAGACCTGAGAACCTGGCGTGCACTCCTTCCGGAGGAAGGTCCCTTGGCCTGGCTGCGGCTTGGCAACCCCACCTCTGGCTGCCTTGTGGGAATAAAATGTACAACACAGATTGGCTTGCTCCTGGCTTTTGCTAACCCAGGGCTCAGGGGCAGGTGTCATCAACTCCCTAGGCTGAGGGGGGTGGGGGCAAGTGGGAGGTGGAGTTCCTTCAGGATTCAGAGGGCTCCACCTGTCCTGCCTGGGGTTGCTAATCTCCTCAGCCCAGCCTAGCCCGGCCCAGCCGCTGGAGGAGATAATGCCTCCTCATTGGCTACTGCTCTCAGCCTTGGTCTCCTCCAGTGTACCCAGGTGTGGGGACATCAGGGGACTTGGGCTGGTGACCCTGCTGTTGGGAGGCCCGCTGCACCCAGGCTGGGCATCAGGCCAAGCTGGTTTGAGCACCGAGCCATGCCTGGCAGGGCCTGCTCACCATGCTGGCCTTGTGACGAAGACACAGAGTCCGGGCATCAGGCCTGCCCATGGGCTTCACCTGGCGGATGCAGCCCCACTCCCCGGGAAGGGCTGTGGGTGGGTACAGCCTGCCTGCTGCTCAAAGGGGCCATCCTGTGAGAGTGGGGGGCGGGCAGACAGCTGTAGAATGGCTGAGCTGGCTCCTCTCCTGCCTCCACCAGCCAGAAAGATCAGCAGCCTTCCCCCAGGAGTGGGGGACCTATGAGGGAGGGGACTGGCTGGGTCTGGATGGAGGGTCAAGAGCCACCTCCACCACCCTTGGCGGCTTATAGCAGGGTCTCCTGACTGCTCCCTAGTCCCTCTCCAACTTCCAGGCTATGGGCTGGGCATGCTCCCCAGTTTCCAGGAACAGCTGGGCATCCCGTCCTGCCTTCCAGACTGAGCCCAACTCTTGGGCTCTCCTGTCCCTGGGCTGCCCTGCCTGCCATACCCAACACCATCTGGAGCAGACCTGGGAAGAAACCAAGGCAGAGATGGCAGTCAGTTCAGATCAAGGGGTTCTAAGGAACAGGACTCAGCATCACCAAGAGGGGCCTGGGGAGGGGTGGGATGGGGGTGGGGTGGGATGGGTGGGCGGGTCACATCTCAAGTGGGCAGGGAGCAGGGTATCTGGTCCAAGGCTCCAGGGGCTTGGTATAGTCAGTTCAGAGGCAACTGGCCTGCTGCGGGGATGCCAGGATCATACTGGACAAAGGGCCCAGTGGGGTGGGGTTTCCCCTAGCCTAGCCCCAGGCATCCACAAGGCCAGGTGCCATCGTCGGTGAGATGAGCTGGCAGAGATGAGGGCCAGAAGTCACTCTGATCTCACCCACACCCCACTGGGAAGGAACATGCAGTGCACACCCACCACCATTGCCCCACCTCCCGCCCCGCTGCCCTGCAGATAGCAGCAGCAGACAGCCTGGGAAGTAGTGAAAAGGCACATATATTTAAAAAAAGATCTCTTTACATATATACACTTGAATTAATTATAAATACACATAGAAACCAGGGGGCCAGCCACCAGCTCTGCAGGGATTCCAGGCCCCTGAGAGGTGGCTGGACAATAATTTAGGGCACAGAGAGCAGGGAGGGGTTGCATATATTAAGAGGGGATCTGCCCCTTGGAGCCCCCCAGAAGCGGTGGGGCCCTGAGCACCTGGGGTTTCCTGAGTTTCCAGCTCTTGGGGCCACCCAGTTTTGTGGATGTCAGGGGTACAGGCCTGACCGGGCCTTCTAAGGTGGGTGGGGTGGGAGCCCCAACCCAGGCCTGGAGTGGGGCAGTAGAGGATAGAGGCACAGAGAAGAAGGGCCGCCACTCTAGGCCCTGCCTGGCCCCAAGTATCCTGAGTGGGGGCTGCACTAGGCCACTGCCCACCAGGCAAGGCCCTGGAGGGCCCCCCAGGGCGGACAGCATTTGGGGGATCTGCCCAGGCACCGGGCGGGAAGGCACTGCAATAGAGGCCTCGGGAGGCTGGACAAGGGGCCCCTAGCCCTGCTCCTCTCAGTAGTCGGCTGGGGTCCTGGCCCTGCTCGGCTAGCCACCCTCTTCCCCGTGTAGACGGGAGCCTATTACGGATAAATAAGTTTCGTTCGGAAAGGATGCCTGGACCTAGGAGTTGGGAAAGGGGGGGCTGAACTGGATGACGCTCTGCCGCTCTGGTGCTCCACCTGCCGGTGCGCCCGCAGCCCCTGCACCCAGAGGGCCCAGAGGGCCGGGCGGCTCGGCGGGTGGCGCGGCGTTGAGGGAGCGAAGCATGTCCTCCAGCACCTCCTTGAAGTTAATTTCGCAGCCCTGGTGCAGGAGTGCCACGGGGTCAGCCGGGGCGTCGGGGGTGTCGGGGGCGCCCAGCAGCTGGCCGCCGGGGCCGGGGCCCAGGGCCGGGAAGGTGAATGGTGAGGGCGCGGGGAAGGCCTGGGCCGGCGGGCTATATGTGAGGTCCAGGACCTCACCGGGGCCGAAGGGCAAAGCAAGGGGGCGTGGGGTGGAAGGCGGCGCGAGGAGACCCCGAGTGCGCGCTTGCTTGCGCTTCACGTCGGCATCCATCAGCTGCAGCTCCTGCAGGACCCGACGTACGCAGACCTCCGGGATCTTGATGCCTGTGGGGGCGGTGTGGAGCGGGGCTGGAGCATCAGGGCCTGCTGGGCGGGGCTGAGGCCGCCCACCTCCCCCAGCCCGCTGGTGCCTTGACTCACCGACTTGCTTCTTCTTGTCCTTGGTCTTGAGGCGCACGATCTGCAGGTAGCTGCTGCTGGTGACGTCGGCCATGACGGCGGCGATGCGGCCCCACACGCGCAGCAAGGCCCCGCACAGCATGTAGTGGTGGCGCAGCCGCAGGCCCTGCGCGCAGTCCTTGCCCTCCTGCACCAGCCGGCAGTGCCGGTTCCTGTGGGGGACCGCGGCTCAAACCAACTGCTGCGCAAGCGAGCGCGTGCCCCCAACAGTCCCCCCAGGCCACCCCGGGCCCTCACCATGTGGTGTGGCTGCAGTGCGTCAGCGAGAAGGTGTAGCTGCTTTCCCAGGGCTCCCTGGCCTCCTCTGCCGTCACCTGTGGACACAGTGGGTTGAGCCCCTGCAAGAGCCTGTCTGCGCTCCCTAGCCAGTCGGGGGAAACTGCGGTGCAAAGGACCCAGGGCTGCTCATCCCCCACCTAGTGGCCAGAGCAGCCTGGGGGCTGCTGGACACTGGAGCATTAAGGATACAGAAGGTGCCCCGGGGACCTACCCGGCGGAACCTCCGGCTCAAGCTATCCAAGGACTCCAGCTGGCTCTGCCGCCCTATATTGGGCTTGTACACGGTGAAGAGCTTGCCGCGGTTCTGCTGGGCCAGCAGGCAGCTGGGCTTGTTGCCGCGGACCTGGATGGGGCAGTGCACCACATATACGAGAAGGCATGTCAAGCGAGACGGCATGAGGATGGCCACCGCCCTCCCCTGCCAACCCACCAGCCTGGCTCCTGCCCCTGGGAGAGCGTTGGGGGTTTGCTGTAGGGCCCACCTTGTAGGAGATGTAGAAGCCGTCGTGGGTGCCCGTCAGCTCAAGCGACCGGGCGTAGGCCTCTTCCCACTTCAGGCCACGGTCCACACTGATCTGCGGGCACGCAGGTGTCAGGTGATGGGAGGGGCAGTGAACAGGGCGGGAAGGGACAGTGAGTGGGGCGGGGAGGGGCAGGGCTGCTCACCTTGTAGAAGACCACCTGTCCATCCTGCGGGTGTCCAGGTGCCAGGAACACCTGCTGGCTTTCCTCATAGATCTCATCAATGCCAGGGGCCAGGTCTGTAGAGGGCGAGCGGGTGAGTGGGGCGAGCGGGTGAGTGGGGCGAGTGGTAGTCTGGGGCCGGGCCCAGGGGAGGGCATCCCCCCAGGGCTCACCCAGGATGCCCATGTCGTATTTGCCCTCCCTCTTGTCGGCGGCAATAAGGTGGTCAAAGGTGTCGGAGAAGTACTGGAAGAGTGCGTTCTGCTTGTGCACCTCCAGCCCCAGGATGCGGTTCAGGAACTTGCTGATGGAGCAGTCTGCGGATGGCAGGGTGCCTCAGGCTATGTCCAGGCAGCCTCCCTGTCTCCCCCTCTCCCCTCATATCCGCCCCCTCCTCCCCATCCTGGAGGTGCCAGCCAGTGAGGGACTCACCCTTCTCCACGTCCAGGCAGCCGGACCGGGACTCGCGCCCGCCAATGCCCACTGACAGCAGCCCCTGCTTCATGTCTGTGGGGAGGGGGAGCCTCGCACGACTGCTGGCCACAGCCTACCAGGGCTCCCCCTCACCACCAGTGTCTCCTGTGCCCCTGGTGTGTATGTGTGGGGGGGTCTACCAGCTCACCACGGAAGAAGGCGGCATCCCCTCCAGGGTAGCCCTGGGGCAGTGGCACTTTGCTCTCCGTCTGGCTTAGGATGGTGGTGAGGACACAGCTGAGCGCCCGGGCACCATACTGCGGGGAGGCCCAAGGGCCATGTCAGAGACCAGGGCACCCCAGGTCTCAGCACCCCGGGAACACTCCTCTCCTGGGCCCCACCTCCTTGGGTACCTTGTTCTCAAAGTTGTACTTGCTCAGGTCCCGGGACTCAGTGGCACGGCGGTCCCCATGGGTCAGAGCCCCCTGCCCAGGATGGGAGGCCGTCACATGTTACTCATATGTTGCTCCTCCCTGGCCCGCCCCACTTGGGGAGCTACCAGCCCGCCCCCGGCCTAAGGCTCACCAGGCTCTCCAGCCGCTTGGCCACGATGGAAGCAAACCTGCGCTCCCCTGCCAGCTCTGAAATGAGGAAGATATACTCCGGCGCAGAGACCTGGTTGGAGCGGTGGGTCCGGCCTGGAGGCAGAAGAGGTGTTTAGGGACCAGGTGGGCCCCCTGGGGCGTGGCCTGGGTCGGGAGCAGGGCTCACCAAACTGCTGGATGGCTCGGTCAGCGCTCCAGGGCAGCTCCAGCGTCATGTGCACCCGGCGCCGCTGGTTCTGCACCCGGCGGTCAGCTTGGAGGGAGACACCGGAGCTGGAGGCCTCTGAGATGATGGCCACAAGCTGGGACGCAGGGTCGGGGATGGATCAGAGGGGTGGCAGGGCGGGCAGCCTGCTCCACCTTGCCCCACACCCCATGTGCCCTGGGTTAACTGGAAGCATTCAGGGTGACCCACACAAGAAGGTCAGGTATGTGTGTCCCTGAGGGGCCTCTGTGGGCTTAGAGTCAGGACCATCCTGAGGCACCCCTAGAGTCTGCTGGCCCTGCAGACATCAGCTCCCATGGGGTGGCTCAGCATCAGCGGGCTAGGCACTGACAGAGGGCCTGGACGATTCAAACTGAAAGTGGGACTGGTGAGGGCTGGGGGCCCACTCAGGCACACAAGCACAGCACACACCCCTATACACAGCTGGTGGTCCTCCAGCCAGTCTATCAAGAGCCCTGCGCCTCTCAGCCCACATGCAGCCACACCCGGGGTGCCCCAGGGCCCCCACCTTCTCCCCACTCATGAAGCGTTCCTTCTCCCTGAGGTTCACGTGATCAATGGAGAGACCCTGCTCCGCTCGTGACTCAAACGCCACCGTCCCGTCAGGTCTGGACACTACACGGCCCTTCCTGCCGGTCATCTATGGCCGTGGTGGGGAGAGAGGACAGGTTGTCAGCTGGTGTGGCCACCCAGGGGCTGGTCCCCACGGGCCTCAGTTTCCCCATCTGTCCCCCCACCTGGCTCCTGGGGCTCCTGGGTGTGGGTGGGTGGTGGGGGCTGCCAGAACCTGGCCTCTCCCTAGGCTCGGGTACCCATGGGGTCGTCAGCAGGCACGGTCACTACATCTTCCTGAGTCTTTTTATTGCAACCCGACCACACAGGACCAAGACAGATCTGAGGTGGCACCAGGGCCCGTCCCGGGAAAGCGCGCAGGCACACAGGGGGAGAGGAAGGGAAAGGGAGGGGGGTTGGGGGTTGGGCCTGGGCAGCACTGCCTGAAGGGGAGAGCAGGACACTGGACCCAGCAGCCACCCCCACCAAGCTGGCCACCAGGGGGCACCAGAGCTCACCTCGGCCACGCACTCTGGGCCCCCCAGCTGGTCAATGAGCTCATCCAGGGTGTTGACTGGCAGCTCCCGGCCCAGCGCCTGCACCTTGGCCAGCAGGTCCTGCTTTAGCCGCTCAACCCGCTCCAGGACTCCGGGGCCATGCAGGTCCCGCTGTGGGGGGCACAAGGGGCCTGTGGGGCCAGAGGGTCAGGGGGAACTGGGCCAGGCTGCCTGTCCACAGCCCTGCTCCCCTCCCTGGGCCCTCAAGGGTGAGGGAGTCCATGGGTAGTGGGGGTCTAGAATCTTTCCCCGAACCCCTGGCTGCTCCTGCTCATGTGCCCCTGACTTCCTGCTCAGAGCATGAGAAGCAAGGATGGGGAAGGCGGCATTGGGCCTCACCGCGGTCATCGGCTGGGAGCCCGATGGCATCCACGATGACCACATCGTCGTCCAACAGGGACTCGGGGGAGGAGTGGAAGTCACTGTCCAGGCCACCGTCCGACTCTGTGCTGCTGTCGTCACTAATGCGGATCACACCTGCTGCCTCATACACCAGCCTGGGTGCCTTGGCCCCACGGCCCCGTGGCCGCCCTGCAGGGGAGCAGTCAAGGGTCACTGCAGCCTGGTCCCAGGGAGACTCCCAGTGGTCCATGGACAGGCTGCATGCCTGGATGGTTAGGGCTTATAGCCCAAGCCCTTTCCCCCTGTGCAGCTGTGGCATGTCTGGGCGCTGCTGGTGGTGGGGACGTGTTACCGACCCTGCCAGACTTCCTGACATAGCAGTGTGTCCTTGGGTGGTGCCCGGGGAGGCCACGTGCCCCACCTCACAAGGTGGCACTGGGTGGGTAGGCCAGAGGACATGCCCAAGCCCTGGGGGGTGGCAGTCCAGGGGCCCAAGTAACCTGGATACTGTCCCAGACACCCTGCAGGGTGTTCCCAGCCAGAGGGGCAGGACTGGGCCCCAAGGCTGGCTGTGTGCTCTCAGGTGAGTTGCTTGGTCTCTCTGAGCCTCACTTCCCCCTGATGAGAGGATGCTCAGCCTTTGCCTGCAAGAACAGGGTGCAGTGTGTGCCTGCAGGTAGGTGCTCGGGCCACTCCCCTATCCTGGGGTGCTTTGTATAAGCCCCATCCTGGTCCCCTGAACCAGTGCAGTTTCAGCCTCAGGCTCACTTTTACCTGGGGAATACGAGGCCCTGCCTTCTGGGGATGAGGCTGGAGGCCTTGGGGATGCACTAGCCACACCATCATCCTGCAGCACTGGGGTTTTTTGCTGACTGAGCAGCTGCGCTGGAGAGCTAGGGTGGGGACGGGCTCAGGCCATGTGGCTGTGTGGCAGCACACCAACCCAGGTCGAGGGTCAGAAAGGAGGGAGGCTGGAGGACCGGCAGGAGCAGTGAGGGGCCATAGGCACAAGGTCCAGGCAGTGGGCACTTACGCTTTCTCTTACTGCCTGCTCCTCTCTCTCGCCTTCTCTTGGTCGAAGGAAAGTGCTTCTGAATTAGCGACAAAAAGACGCCTCTGAAAGTGAGACACAGAGTTTGTTTTCACTGGGAGACATGGAGGGGTTGGGTCCCATGTGTTAAGGGCTACTCTGCAGAGTGGACGCCTAGCACCAAGGGGCCCCAAAGGGTGGGTCTGGGCACAGGGGCTCAGAGAAGATGGGTAAGAGAGGGAAGGAGCTGCAGGGACCGGGCAGGGGTCCCACTGGGGTCCTACCCACACATGGTGGGCAATGGATGAAATACAGGTGGGGGGCTGGGTGGGGCTCTGCCTGCAAGTGCTGATGGCTCTGAAGTAGAAGGGGGGCATCCCAGGGTGGGAGGCCCAGGGGAAGGAAGGACATGCTGGACCATGTGGGAAGAGACGGGATGAGGCAGAGCGGACAAGGGGCCTTGTGCTGGGATCCTCATCCAGGATGAGAAGGGAGGCCAGGGGCTTTAAGAACCACCAGGGACAGTCCCTAAAATCTGTGCAGTCCTTGAATCAGCCCAGTACGCATGCAGGGGGCAAGGCTGGGAAAACCTCATTCGATAAAAGTCTCAGGACCCTGGGCTGGTGCCCACCGAGTCCTAGGTCCCCATGGTTACCCCTTCTGGCTTTATAACCTGGGCTGGACCTAAGGTCTCTGAGGGTCGGAGTCGGCTCCTTCGGCTGGGGTCACAGGCAGGGCCAGGCCCCAGGGTTGGTCACACAGGGAAAGGGCCCTCATGTGTCACTCACTCGGCAGCGGACACGAAGCCATCGAGCTGTCCCTCCTTCTCGCCCAGCACCTCCCGGGTCCGCGCCTCACCTGTAGACTGCAGCCCGATGACCACACACTGCGGGGGTGGGTGTGTGTGAGCAGGCTTGGCACCCCTGCCCCCACACCTGCCCCTGCAGCTGGGAACCTGGGGCTGACCTGTTACTCCGTTCCCCTCCCCTGTGTTACTCAGGCTGCCAGACCCCAACAAGCCCATATCCCCTGGGATGTTAACCTGGCACCAATGGCTGGCCTCAGCTCCCAGACAACCCCGATCTCCACATAAGCCTGTGCCTGCTTCTTTCTAGGGACTCAGCCCAGCCCAGTTCACCTTGTCCTGGGCCAGCTCCTCCTGGGCCAGCTCCACCAGCCGGTGCACCTTGGCAGCCACACACAGGTACTTGAAGAAGCGCTGATGGGCTGACCAGAACTGGCCCCACAGGGACTTGCGCGACTCCAGGCCGATCCAGTCGGCTGCCTGCTGGAACACGCCCAGGGCCTCGGCCCACTGCAACGACATGCCCAGCTCAGCTTGCTACTGCCAGCCCCTGCCCTACAGAAATGTAGGGCCAGAGGATGGGGGCTGTAAGTGGGGCTATACAGAGGCCCTGGCGATAGCTGGATGGTCAGAAATGCCAAAAATCCAAAATGTGTAACATTCAGAAAGCCACAGTGAAAATGGCACTCATGTAATCAGAGGGTAAATGGACAACACCTCCAGAGTGGTGGGGATATCTGCCCTGCCCGCCTCCTGCCACTGGCCCCCAGGGGACAGCGGGCCATGTCTGGGGCATCTGTAGTTGTCACCAGGGAGGGGGTTCTTGGTGTTGACCTGGTGGAGCCAGAGAGGCTGTTCCACACCCTGTAACACCTAGAACGGCCCCACAGAGAGAGCCTGAAGCTCTGGATCACACCTGGGGGCAAAGTGGGGAGGGGAGTCCGACAGAATCCCCAGCTAGAATGGGATTGAGATGCTGGGCTCCCGCCAAGGATGAGGTGGGTGGGTCAGCCGCTTCCTCCTGTCTACAGTCTTACTAATCTGAGTGGTGCCCTCAAGGGCAGACACTGAAGGTGATGAGGCAGAACTCCAAGGGGACACCAAGGCTGTCCATTAGGTCAGAGGCTTACCAGCAGGGCTGCCCGGTTATAGATGCGCTCGAAGGCCGGGGTCAGCGGGATCTCCTCGATGCGGAAGGTGACACCAGAGAAGCTGAGTTGGCGAGCGATGTACATGCCACTGACCTTCATGTCCATGGCCACAATCTCCATGGCGCCCACACCCCTGTGGGCAAGCACAGGCTGCCTGGGTGCCAGCTAGGGACCACATGCTGGGTCCCAAGAGATGGAGCCAGCGAGGTGGGGGCTGTCACTGTGGAGAGTGAGGAAGGACTAGGTGCACAGGGTGCGGTGTGTGGGGCAGGGAGCATATGCAAAGGCCCTGTGGGTGCACCTTGGAAAGAGAAAGTGGTCTACCTTGGCAGGAGGCAGGGGAAGGCCCTTATCCTGAGATGATTGGAAGTACTAGGCAGACAAAGCATGGAATTTTCATTCTAAACCCCCCCTGGTTGCTACAGGAGAGTGAGTGGGAGGGGTGCACCTTTACATATGACAAGCAGGGCCCTCTGTGGCCCCACCTCCATCACGTGGACATGAAGAGCGCACCTCTTCTCAATGGCGTGCAGAAATTCCTCAAAGGTCCGGAAGGGCGTGCCCTCACCCCAGATGCCCAGGCGGCTCATGTAGATCATGTTCCGGGGCTCAGAGGCACCTGGGGAAGGGGGCCACTGTCAGCTCCTCTGACCTGGCTAGGTTGGCAGCCTTGGATGGGGTCCCAGAAATGGCATGAGGGCCAGCAACAAGGACCTGAGGCTCTTGGAAAAGTGCCCACAGCCAGTGGGCAGAGTGACAGGGGCTGGTATCTCTGCAGACAGGCTGCAAGGTGGCTGGCAGGAGCTGGGCTGCAGATTGGATGCCCCTACAGCTGCGCTGGGGCAGGTATCACCCATCGATGAGTGGGCCCTCACCTGTGGCGCTGGCATAGACCACCCTGGCCAGGGGCAGTTTGTTCTGCAGGTCTAGCACGGCCTTGCCCATCTTGGTGGAGCTTGCGTTCTTGGCTTTGTGGCACTCGTCGAACACAATCTGGGTTGGGCATGGGTTAAGGACTGTTCTGGAAGGCAGGCCACCCCACAGACCCACCACACTGCCTCCCTTCCTGGCTGGGGGAACTCCAGAAGGTGCCTGGGGTCTCTGGCCACAGGGCGGGGTCCTTGGGGTGTGAGGCCACCAGGGCCACTGGAAAACAGCCTCTAGACCCCAGTGATGTTCACAGGAGTTGGAAAACATAGACAGTTCTTCATGTTTTCAGAGGAGCAAGTTATGAACAAGTCTGTCACAAACCTATCTGAAAGACAAGGTGTGAGTGCCATGTGTGTGCACACGTGTCCACACAAATGTACAGAAGGTCGAAGGAGAACTTGTGGGAACATGGGTGAGAAGGTTAGCCTGATGCCGACAGGCTGCCCCCGGGTGTGAGATCAACCTTGTTATTTTTCATGCTGTTGCTAAGCTGATGCATCAGTAGACCTGCTGCTGTGTCTTGCTTGAGGGCCTCTGTACAGACTTCGCCCTGTGAGCAGAGGACCCCAGGTCTCCTCTCATCAAGAGGGAGGGGGAGCCCCCAGAGAATATAGCCACCCCACTTCTGGGAACAAGGGTGGATCCTGGGAGGATAGAGCTTGAGGATCCTCTGTGGGCCCTTGCAGAAATCCCCAGGAGAAGTTGCCCAAGCTGTAGGGAGGCCAAGGTGGGTCCTCTGGAAGATTGTTACTGGTAAAAGGAGTATGTGGAAACATGAAGAGGTGGACAGGACACAAACATCAGACTCTAGCTTATACTCTCCTACACTTCATTTTCCTACAGTTTGGTGTGAACAAAAAGGAAGTGATCTCAGACTTAAGAGCAAAGGAGGGAGAGAGGCCTGGGACCCACACCAGCTGGCCAAGCTGGGGCAGGGGGGCCCTCTGGCCTGGCTCCCCTTTGGATCGCCTGGCCTAGCCGGCCCACTCAGCTCCACTACTAGGGAGGTGGATGAGGACAGGGCAGGAAGTGCTCTCCAGGCCTTGAGTCTCACCGCCTGGAGTGTCTCAGCCACCACCACCCTGACCCTGTGGACATGGGTCCGGCCCATTGAAGCCAGGAGGCCTAGGCAGACAGCCAGGGACGGGTAGCAACGGTCACTGAGGGCGAGCATGCAACACCAGACCCTCCCTGCCGGGAATTCCTCCCGCACTTCCACCTCTCCAGAGCCTGCCAGGATGGGACTTGTCAGGGTCTCCCAGCCCCCTGTCCTAGACCCTGCCCCTCTAGCCCCGCCTCTGCGCTTGGCTCCGCCCCCATCCCATCGAGGATACCACGCCATCGAAGGCCTCCCCGCACCACTCCAGGATCTGCCGGATGCGCGTGCGGTGCTGCCCACCCGCCTGGCTCTCACCAATCAGGGCAGAGTAGGTGGCGAAGAGGACGCCCTCTGAGGTAGTGTTGTCGCCGTACTTGATCTGGGGGAGAGGGCGGACATCTGTGCATGAGGTGGCTTGGCCAGAGCTGGGCTCCGTGACCCCGACCCACACCAGGTTTGGGGCTGCGGCCACCCCACCTTGCTCAGTGCGTGCACCGCGATGCCGGGGGCGGCGATGTCCCGGAGGTCGCGCTCTGCGTCGTACTTGAGATCATTGGAGACGCTGAACCTGGGGTTGCGGGCCAGTAGGCTTCAGGAGCCCCCTCCCCGGCTGCGGGCCCGCCCCACACCCAGGGGAGGCAGCTCACCACAAGGCCTTCTTCCTGCCCCGCAGATAGTTCTCCAGGATGACGCCGGCCACCGTGCGGCCCTTACCCACACCCGCGCCATCGCCAATGAGGAAGCCTGCGCGCTGCCCACTGGGGAGCAGGACCTCATGTTGCTGCGGGGGTGGGGGAAGAGGGGGTCAGCGTGCGACAGGGTCAGAGTGGGCACTGAGACTATCCCCACGCAGGCCGCAGACCCGGTGGGAGACCCCGGGATCACCTGACAGGCATAGGTGATGGCCTCCAGCTGCAGGGCAGACAGGGCCCCGCTGTCTGAGGAGGGCAGGGCGAGGGTGTAGGTGATGTCTGGCGGCGGGACGCTAGACAGCGTACTGGTCTCCACCACACGGTCCGGGTGCTGCCTCCCAATCTTGGCTGTAGGGATGTGCAGAGGGGGCAGGTCAGGGGTGTGGCCCGGATGTGACCAGGGCACTAGGGAGGTCCACCTGGGGCCAGGATGGGTGGGGCACGCCCCACGAAGTGGAAGGGAGGGCCCATCAGCGTAGTGCCAGCTAGTGGCAGATTCCTAAAACCCTCCCAGGTGCAGAGGAAGGCGGCCTGCCTCTCCATTGCAACATTGGCCTGCGGCTGGTTTTGTGCCAGGTGAGGACCACAAACAACCCTGATTACAGAAGAGTCCCTCAGGAGCCCACCCACACCTGCTCTGGCAGTTTAAGGTTCCCTGGGACCTTCAGAGACCCCCGAAATGGGCGCCCCAGGCCAGAGGACCCAGGCCCTGGGCGCTGTGCAGCTAGGAGTCTCCATAGCAGGATACTCACACTTGGATGGCACGTAGTCAGCGTACGTCTCCGCGTGACCCAGCTCCTCCGCCTCATCCTCCTCAGCCTCGTCGTCCTCCTCAGGCTGACTCTGAGCCTGGGGAGACATGCTGTCACACTGGGGACTGTCCTGTCCCCTGCAGCCCGCCAGCCTCCCCGTCAGGGGCAGGAGCCTGAACCACTAGCCAGCCCAGTGACTCAGGTGATGGGAAGGTGTTACCCTCCCCACCTGCCCCCCACAGCATGGTGCCTCCCTGGGACCTCAGTTTCCCGTCTGTAAAATAGACCGTGCTCCCAAGCTGGCCCAGACTGCACACAGCAAGTGCCTGAGTGGCCCTCCCTGGTGTCCGGGAGGGTTGGGCAGGGCTAGGGAAGGTACCTGGCTCACCTGGTAGCTGATGAGAAGTGGGGTGCTGGAGAGGGAGGACACAGGGTCCTCGAGGCCTGTAAATGTCCCACTGGGCGGGAACAGCTGGAGAGGAGAGAGAGGCAGGGAGAGGGGGCATGAGCCTGCAGGCCAGAGGTGGGGCTGAAGTGCCTGGATAGGCCCCCAGCCTCCAGGAGGGCTCGCCTGATTGTCCTCAAGCCCCTCAGCTGGCTACAAGCCTCCCTCCTGCTGTCTGCCTGCTTAGATCTGCTGCATAAATAAGTACTAGGGGCATACAAAGCACTAGACACATAAGAACTAGGAACGCAAGAGGCAGCATGATAAGTAGACAACATTGCTGTACGTTGTATATGAAAATTAACAGTAAATGCAAGGAGTTCTAGGCACAAGGAAAAAAAAAAGGTTTTCTACTTTTTTTTTTTTCCTCTTTTGGCTATGCTGTGTGGCTTGTGGGCTCTTAGCTCCCCAACCAGGTATTGAACCCAGGCCCCCAGCAGTGACAGTGCCAAGTTCTAACCACTGGACCACCAGGGAAGTCCCTCTATCTCTTTATTGTTATATCGATACGAGACAGTGGATGTTCACTGACTTATTGTGGTCCTTTTTCATGACATATGCAAGTCAATCGTTGTGCTGTGTGGGCATCACCTTAAACTTAGTGCCATGTGTCAATTACATCTCAATAAAACTGGAAGGAAAGTAAAAACAAACTTTTGTTTTTTTAATCAAAGTGTAGTTTCCTTTTCTTTTCTTTTTGGAGGGGGGGGCCTGTGCTGTGCAGCATGCGGCATCTTAGTTCCCCATCTAGGGATCAAACCTGTGTTTCCCTATGGCAGAAGCACAATCTTAGCCCCTGGACCAGGGAAGTTAAAAAAAAAATCTTAACCAGGGAAGTTAAAAACAAAAAAAACACACAAAGTTTTCTTGAAATGAAAATAAAATGGAAATGAGGTACAAGGAGATCAGAAACCTACCCTCAATTCCCTCTCCCGTTTTTTTTTTTTTAATTAACAAAAACAAACAAACAGCCTCGGGCTCAGGTTCCTGGAAGGCTGAGTCAGGTTCCTGCAGCCCTGCTGGCCGCAGCAGGAGTACGTGTGGGGTTTCAGCTGCCCGCTTGGGCCTGGCAGAGGCTAGGAGCTGGTGGGAGGGCCCTGGTGAGGGGAGGGCAGGGTTACTGCCCCACTGGGCCCCTGCAGCCAGAGGTGGGTTGGGCCTGCGTTGCCTACTGCACCTGCTCTGGGCATGTCACATCTCCCTAACCCTTCCTGAGGGTCCAGGGGTTTCACAGGCACTGAACCTGTCAGGCAGCTGGGCAGATATCCACCAATATCCACTAGTGTGTGCTGTGCTCCCCAGAGTCCCCCTTCCCCCTGGGAGCCCCTGCATCTTTAGGCCCACATAGGAGACAGGAGCAACCTTGAGTAGCAGTGTTGTCTGGGTCTGAGTGGCCTTGGCATGGCTGCCAGCTTGGAGGCTGGGCGCACTGACCTTGTCGTGGGCGGAGGGGCCGGTGCTCACGTCCCAGATGGTAGGCACCTGGCTGAGGCTGTCAGCGGGCGGAAAGTCAGGCGTGTCGGCTATGTCCGAGAGGGAGTCCACGGATGAGGAGAAGATGGAAGCGTTGGAGAGGTCATCGAGGTATGAGGAGTCCTGGAAGACAGGCTAGGTATGGGCGGCTGTGAGGCCACACCGGCAGAGCCACAGGCCCAGCCATGCCATTGATGATGCTTGGCCATAGAAAGAGATAAAGCCCTGACATTCGCTACCACGCAATGGGCCCTGAGAACATGATGCTCAGTGAGAGAAGCAGACAGAGAAGGACACGTAGCATGTGATTCCACTGATGGGAAACGTCCAGAACAGGCTGACGCACAAAGTGAGTGGGTTCCTGGTGGTCAGGGGCTGGGGAGGAGAGGGGAGTGACTGCTCTTGGGGATGGGGTATCTTCGGGGGGTAATGGAATGTTCTGGAACTAAACAGAGATGACACTTGCATGACTCTGTAAATGCACTGTAAACACTGAATTACACATTTCAAATGGGTCAACTGTATGGTATGTGAATTATAGTAATAAAGCTGGTTTTTCTTTTTAAAAAAGAAAGGGGAAAAGGAAGGGGAGGTAAGAGAAAGCAGACCCCACAAGTACACGCTGGAGTCTACTTAGGGCACACCCATCCTTGTGAAGGGTGATACCAAGATGCAGGGGGCCCCCCCAGTGCCTGAAGCTGGGGAAGGTGAAGGCCCCAACCACCTCCCTTAGCCCCTCCGTGCCCGAATGTGGGGTACGCTCAGCTAATCACTCCAGGGAATGAGCCCCCAAGCCTGCCTGACATGGGGCAGGGGTTATGGACAGACTGTGGTCCCAGAGGGCATGTCAGTGAGAGCATTTCCTGAGCAGGGAGGGGCCAAGGAGGAGGTGGGGCCAAGGCAGAGGAGGAGGGAACAAGCCCTTTGGGAGCACCCAGTCCAGCGCACCTTCCACAGGTCACCCGCCCACTAGGGCAGTTGGAGGGCCACAGCCAGGTGGGCTCAGGCAGGCTGCCAGGAAGGCTGCATGTGTCCCACTAACCTGTGGCAGGGGGTGGGGGAGGCAAGGAAGATGGGAGGGACAGACCAGCTGGGTCTCCAACCTAGGGACTCAAGATCAGTGGACTCTGGGGAGGAAGGGATGCTGGGGAGTGGGGCCCACCCGATGTGCCCAGCTGGGGCCTGGAGGCCACAGGTGAGCTAGCTCCTGGCTGGGTGGGGGGGGGTAGAGGGGGACGTCCCCCCCAAGTCACTAAGACTAGGCATCCTGGCTCAGGCAGTGCCAAGCCCTGCCCCACCCCCCTGCAGAGTGTTTCTGGGGCTCCCCTCCCACTGATCTACATGCAAACCACCTGCCCCGGCCCTGGGGTGAAGGAACCTCCAGGTGACACTGACCAGCTTCCCCAGACCCCCATGCTCCCATGCTAGCAGGCAGGGGAACCCAAACAGGCAGGTGGGACCCACCATGCCCAGAGGACAGGGGGAATGGCAGGAAGGGGCATGGCAGGGTCAGGGCCAAGTCAGCCAGTCTGAGGCTGGGGGCCCTGGGAAGACGGCTTCCCACAACCCGGTTGCCCTGGCTTGGGGGGTTTGTAAGGACAGCTTTCTGCCCACTAGGCTCCTACGGGCCTCTGCCCCCTGCCATCCACAGCCTGGTCTCACGGTGTTGCGGGGACAGACCCCAGCCTCCCCCACCACCTGCAATGGCAGGACCCCATGACCTGGTGAAATCTAGGCGAGGCAGTGAATAAAATCTTCGAGGTTGGGACAGAACAGGAAGGGAAGCAGGAGGGGAATGCCAACCCCAGGAGTGGGAAGAGGTGCTCCGTGATCCACTTGAGGTTCCTGGCACCCTCACACAAGAGCTGGGTGACTCAACAGGCCAGAGCACCCATCTCAGGGGACACTGAGGGAGTGAGGGCTGGGGGGTCTGGCCTGCCTGCTCCCCAGCCCATCCCTGGTCAGCTGGGGTCAGAGGTGGCCCATCCTGAGCCTGGTGGACAATGAGGAGGTCCCCAGACACTGAGGCTGGCTGGGGTGGGTTTGGGTACAAGCAAGGACAGCTGTCATTGTTGAAATCCCCTGGCACCACATCTGCGTGGTCCTCCTCAGTGCATGGCACTGAGCTTGGGCAGAGTGATGATGGCCCGAGCCATTAGCCAGCAGACCTGGAGCCCTGAGGGGTTGCCCTGCTCCCTGAAGGCAGAACAGTTGCTGAGCAGTGGGCAAGAAGCGGGGCAGGGCTGGGGGGCCAGCCCTGACCATGGTAGAGTCCCTGGGCTGAAGGGAACTATACCCTCTGAGAGGGCTGCATGGAGACCCTTCCCAGGACAGCGTGCAGAGGAAGGACACCCCCTCCCCCATGGAGGAGCCAGGAGGTCAGGTCAAGGTTGGCAGCAGGGACCCCTGGTGTGACAGATGAGAAGGGCACGTCTCCTCCTGGGTCCCTCCCCTAGGAATCCATGGTCCCAGGGTGACCATAAGAAAACACCAGACAAGCCCAGACTGGGGACATCCTGCAGGACAACCGACCCGAGCTCTCCACTCACAACTGCCCAGGCCCCCATTCCCAAGGGGAGACAATGGCAAGACCAAGGGGGCATGGTGACATGGGGTCCTGGGGCAGAGAGGACAAGGGGACGTACAGACCTTGGCTGAGGATGACATATCAGCACCAGCCCATCAGCTGGGATGCAGGTGGTGCTGAGCTGAGGTGTGACCCATGGGGACCCTGAACTGATCCACAGCTTCGCTATAAACCTAACCCTGTTCTGAAAAGTACAATTTATTAAAGAAGTGGGTGCCCTCTCCCCTGTCTGTGGACACTGTCCCTACCAGATGCCCAGAAGGGCAGCCAGCATCGTCTGGGGGCCCCTGAATCCTCAGGGGCAAAGGGAGGTGGGGCCTCACTGGGGTCACCAGGGTTGGGGGTGGGGCTCCCAGGGCCCCTCCTGCCCTGCGCAGGGTGGGTGTTTGGATTCGAGTGAGAAGGCGCCTGCCCATGTCAGGACCTGACCCTCGGCAGCCACAGCAGACCTGCAAGATGACCTGAACCCAGATCCACCCTCTCTGGGTCCCAGGGCCCAGTCAGGCCAGGGCAGCAGCTCCCCGGCCCTCACCAGAGCCAACTCAGCAGCCTGTGTCCACCCCCCGTCACCTCCTGACCTGTGTCCCCACCCTGCTTCTTCCACTGCAGCCCGAGTGGGGAGCTGGCTGGTTACCCTGACAGTTCTCTCAGCATCCCAGAGACCCCGGACCAGTGAGGAGCTGGGGGGACCTGGAGGAGCTGCCCACGCAGCAATGCCCCCTCACGTCCACCACGAGTACCCAGCAGGACGGAATAGGGCAGCCCCGAGGCTGGACCTGGCTCTGGGTCTGCTCAGCAACCCCTCCCAGCTGGGGAAGCGACACCAGAAACGCCCTTCGACACAGATCCAGGGCCCAGAGGGCAGACCGGGAAACAGAGGGATGGGAGGATGGGGTCAGGGGGATGGAGAAGAGGAGGATGAAGGGAAGGGGGGACGGAAGGATGGGAGGACAGAAGGACAGGAAAGGACCATTCCTACCTGTCCCATCAGAGCCCGTCTCAAGCCGTGCCCCACCCGGTCCCATGGAGCCAGTGCCGCTGTGCCCAGAATGCCCCCGAGACTCCAGGTGGGGTGGCTCTGGCCCCCTGTTTCCCCGCTGCCTACCCTCCCTGGCTGTCCCCACATCCCACGTGGCTCTGCCCGGAAAACTCCAGCGGAATCACCCTGGCTGCCAAAAAAGCCGGACGGAGCCCGCCTCCCCACCCCCACCCTGGTTGTTCCCACGGGCCGGCCCGCCCACCCCCCCTCCCCCCGCGCCGCCCCACCACCCCACCAGCCCTGGGCGCCTGGCAGGAGCGGGATTACCTTGCCGATAGTGGCGAACTGCAGCCAGAAGCGCAGCTGGGACATGGTGATGGCAGGGTCTCTGGGAGGTGGCGGGAGCGGCTGCCTCATGACCGCGGGGGCTCAGCCCGGCCGGCCCTCAGCCCTCAGCCTGCGCCCGCCCGGCTGCATTTGCATGTTGGTTTAGTCACCGCCGGCGCCTACTTCCCCTAAGGCCGGCTGACTTTCAGGAAATGATGCCTGCCTGGTAAGTCAGGGCGATTACTGGCAGAGTGCAGAGAATTACTGAACGGGGCGGATTCTAGCCACAGACGGCTGTCAACAATGCCGGCCTGCCGCCACCAGCCTGAACCCTGCTGCTGCTGGCCTGTACCTTGCTGCCCTGGCACCCTCCCCGCCCCAGCCTCAGTTTCCCCAAATCGCTGCCCCCCAGAGCCCAGGCCCAACTGTGCCTGGCAGGGACCATGGCTGTCCTGGGGGTGCCCATAGCAGGAACTCAAGGGGCGTAGACCCCGTGCTGTAGGGAGGAAACCAAGGCTGGCCCCTCCTGGGTCTGCCCTCGGTTCCTCAGCCTACACCCTGACCTTCACTGCCTGTCCTGGCTGCCCTAGAGCTGACCCTCAGTGTCTGCCTCTCCAGGAGGCTCAGCCCAGGGCCTTTGCCTATGCTGTAGCCTCCCCGCCACCTCCCACTTAGAGGGCCACCCTGGCAGGGCTCTGAGATCCCACCTAGCTCCCATTCCTGCCTTGGCGAGGGGTTTCTGTCCTTCCCCAGCTCCATCTCCCCCTGCGACCCATAGCCCAGCACAGAAGGAGAGATACAAACAGGGCCAGTGGCTGGGGAGCACAAAGCCATCAGGCTGGGCGCCCCATCCTGGACTATTTCTTTTGATCACCCCCATCCCAGGACAGTTTAATGCTGGCCCATATCCAGGAGAAGCAGGTGGGCCTGTAGGCCTCCCTGCACCTGCCCAGTGCCCCGGGACTCTAGTTGGGGAGGGTCCCAGAGGTCAGGGAGAACTTGGCCCAATGCTGCAGCCCCACTCAGTCTGCAGCCCACAGCTGGGGAGGAGGTGGGGGGGCACATGGCCTGGAGGCCACTGCTGAAGGCAAGGAACATGTAGAAATGGCAACCAGGAGAGGTAAGGACGTACACAGTCTGGCAACAGGGAAATGCAAACTGAAACCAGCAGGACACACTCCACACCAGCCCAAATGGCTGGATCCATGAAGCCGGCAGGGACCAGTGTGGGAGGATGAGGAGAAACTGGAACCCCACACGGCAGGTGGGCTGTGAAACGGGGCAGCGTCCTCAGAAAAGTCACCCCACGACCCTGTGATTCCACCGCCAGGCACCCATGAGGGGCAACAGAGACACAGGTCCACATGGAAACCCACACATGCAAAGCACCCAAAGGTGAACACAGCCACGTGTCTCTCCATATCCGGGAGCATCACTCAGCCATGGAAAACAGGGAAGCCCTGACACTTGCTACCATGTGGACAGACCCCAAGAACACAATGCTCAGTGAGAGAAGCAGACAAAGGACACACAGGGTGTGATTCCACTGATGGGAAATGTCTAGAACAAGCCAATCCACAGACATAGAGAGTGCCTGATTATCAGAGGCTGGGGAGTCATTGCTAATGAGGATGGGGTTTCTTTTTAGGGTAATGGAATTGTTCTGGAATTACATAAAGGTGGTGGTTGTACAGCTGTGCAAATATACTTTGGAGGAATAAATTTTAAGATGTGTAAATTCTGTCTCAGTTTTAAAAAGAACTACTAGGAAACTGACATGATGATAAGACCCACAAAGGACAAGCACAAACTTTTGTTATTAGATTTCAGGGGCAGGAAACTGGTCAGATTGCCAGGAGTGGGCTCACACTCGGTCCCCTGTATCTCATCACCAGATGGCTGGTCGTCCCTGACTGGCATGGGGCTGCCCAGCTGCCAGGACGCTCTCGGGTCCCCAGGCCACCACCGGGCTGGGCACGTAGGGGTGGGTGAGGCCCATGATGGGACCCTCTTTGGGGATGGGTTGCTGCAGAAATAGTCAACTAAAATGTGGTCATGCTAAAGTAATGGCTGGTGCCCTTACAAAAGGAGATCTGGATGTGTACCAAGAGAAGACTGGGTGAAGATGGAGGTGAGAGGGGTGTGATGGGACCACAATCCCGGGACACCTGGGGCCCAGGTGCTGAGAGAGGCAGGACAGGCCCTCCCCTCAGAGGACCCCGGAGCAGGGGCCTTGGCCATGGAAGTGAACCAGGGGCTTCCCGTGGGAAGCAACTCTGTGCTGGCGGCCAGTACCAGGAGCTGTGGGAACTGCTGGCTGGGTAGGCGGGGCCTCCAACTGTGGGAGATACACCCGCAACGCAGATGATGCTGCTCCTCCCCCCAACCCGCATAGGATGCTGCTGAGAGTTTGTGAAGCACTTTCCCCAAGCTATGACCTCATCCTGTTTCCCAGAAGCCCAGCTGGCAAACGGACAGCACCCTCATCCAGGCCCACCTGGGATGCCTGGAGGGACCCTCAGGGCACATGCTCACCCTGACGACAGACAGAGAAGGGCTCAGTGGACTGCAAAGAGTCCCCTTCCCCAGGGCCTGGCAGAGATGCAAGGATCCAGGGAAGATTATGAGGAAGGGACAGGGTAGCACCTGCTCCCGGGGGGCTGCAGGGGGCTGGGCACTGGGGAGCAACAGAGGAGGGCGGGTTGGTTACCCCTGCAGCCAGGACTCCAGAAAAAGGAGGACTAGAGGAGGGCCTGGAGGGGTAGGGGCAGCTGGAGGTACAAAGCCTGAACAATTGTCTGGAAGGCTGAGCACTCCCCCTCAGCCCGGACCCTAACAAGGCCCCAAACATCCCCCCGAGGAGATTCAGTCCCATCTGGAACACACACTCACAGCAAAGTCTGTACATGCATGTTCACACGAGCACGATTCACAGTAGTGGAAAAGCAGAAATGACCCACAAGTTCATCCACAGGATGGATAAACACAATGTGGTCCCTCTACACAGTGGAATATGATTCAGCCAGGAAAAAGGCTAAAGCCCTGACCCTGGCTGCAACACGGAGGGGACCTGAGAACACGATGCTCAGTGAGAGAAGCAGGCAGGAGGACACGTAGGGTGTGATTCCACTGATGGGAAACGTCCAGAACAGGACAATCCACAGACAGAGAGTAGGTTCCTGGTTGTCAGGGACTGGAAAGGGGGTGGGGGTGACTGGTCATGGGGGTGGGGCTTCTTTTGGAGGATGGAATGTTCTGGATCTAAAGGTGATGGTTGTACAACTATGAATGTACTAAAACTGCTAAATTGTAAGAAATTCAAATAATATTTTAATTTAAAAAATAATGAACAAAAGCCATATCCCCCAAACACACAGTACACCCCAGGCCTGGAGACCCCACATGGGGCCCCTCGAGCCGTCAGGGGTGTAGGGGTCTGAGTGGCTTAGTGCCAACCGTGGTGCACAGTAGAGGGACTCAGTGGACGCTGCCCCAGCAGGGGTCTAAGTCAACCCATCAGCAACGAGATAGGGCCTTGGAGTTGATGTGTTATGTTTGGGGGCCTCCCGCCAGGGACTCTGACCCCTCCCAGCATGGGGCACCCTATAGACACCTGGTTGGTTCTCCTCGAAGCCTCAGCACACAAGTGTAGTCATGTGGGTTGCACCTGTGATGTCGGCCTTGGCCATGTAAGCTGGTACATGTAACATGCAGGGAAACTGGGTGAAGCAGTGAGAAAAGTGGAAGTGTTAGTCGCTCAGTCGTGTCCAACTCTTCGCGACCCCAAGGACTATAGGCCGTCAGACTCCTCTGTCCATGGGATTTTCCAGGCAAGAATACTGGAGTGGGTTGTCATTTCCTCCTCCAGGTAATCTTCCCGACCCAGAGATTGAACCTGGGTCTCATTCTTTCTGCTGGCACATTCTTTACCATATGAGCCACAAGATGAGGCAGGGCGCTCAGGGATTTTCTGTATCATTTTGGCCACTTTGCTGAGAATCTAAGATTTTTTTTTTTTCTCTATTTTTTGGCCACACCATGTGGCATGCAGGACCTTACCTCCTCGACCAAGGATGGAACCCACATCCCCCTGCATTGGAAGCAAGGAGTTCTAATCTAGTGGACTGCCAGCCAAGTCCCTGTAAGGCTAAAACATTTTAAAGTTCATTGTGTTTTATAAAAACCTTCAAACATACAGAAAAGAGCATCAGGGATGAAATTTTCAGCGGACCCCTCCCTGGCTGGAACTAGGGCCCCCAGCTGTGGCAGTTCAGCGGGAGCCTGGTCTGATGGCCAGGACTGTCCAGACAAAGAGAGCTACCTCCAAGTGGGAGCCAGACTGACCTCTTGCCCTAGACCCCCAGAACAAATTCCCTCGGCTGAACAAATTCCCTCGGCTGTAGATCCCTCCCAGGTAACTGGTGGATGGGGACCCCACCAGGTCCTGGGCTCAAGCTGGCTGTGTGGAGCCTCCAGGGAACTGCTCCAGGCCCCAAGGGAAGGCAGGGGGAAGCTTTCTGCTTCTGGGCTGTGAGGGTCACACAGCCCCCCAACAGTCTTTCCCTTTTCACTTTGGCCAGCAGGAAACTCAGGGCTCAGGTTTAGTTACCAGGGGGATGTGTTAGGGCCTGCAGGTGTACATCCACTGCCTGCCGCCAGCCCAGGTCTGCACTCCCCATTCCAAAACTCCTGATGTACTAACAGGAGCAACAGCTGCTGGTATGTGTCATGGGCCTCATGAGGGCTTCACGTGATGAAGCGGCTGTAATAAGACTACCCCGAACTCCATGGCTTACAACAGCACATTTATTACTTCATGGTTCTAGAGGTCGGAAGTACGAGATGGGTTCATGGGACTGGTAACCTCTGGAGGCTCCAGTGAACACTGGCTCCCCGCTTTTCCAGCTTCTAGAGGTACAACATCCCTGGCTCACAGCCTCTCCCTCTCCATCCTCACAGCTAGCAGAGCAGCATCTCCTGTCTCTATGTCTCTGACCCTCTACTTCCCTCTTATAAGGACCCTGTGATGACACTGTGACCCCAGGGGTCAACCCCATTTCAGGGGCCTTAGCTTAATTCCACCTGCCAAGTCCCCTCTGCCCCATGAGGTGACACGTCCACAGGTCCCAAGATGAGGGTGTCTTTGGGGCTGTCCCTGTGCCAACCACCATGCGATGTCACTCAGTCTGAACCAGGAGCAGAGTGGACCCACCAGGCAGGAGCTGGGCTGGGAACAACCTTGAACGCCAGGCCCACTCTGGACTCTGTCCTGCTTTTGGCTACAGGCATGGGGTCCCAGGGGAGATGGAGGATGCTGACGACAGAGTCAGACCCTGGCTGCACTACAGTCTCGCACCTGTGTGACCCCATGGTCGGCAATGGGGTGAGAGCTCATTTGAAGACGTTTCACTGCTTTAAAGGAAGACCTGGTCCAAGTCGGCCCCCACATGGGAGACTGGAGGATGAGTGGGCCGCGGCCACACTCTGAGCTTCTGTTGGGTGGATGTGTGACCTCCAATGTGACCTCCAATCACCTCCAATGAGGGTGCTCTTTCCCACCTGGGGCAAGAAGCGGATGCAGTAGTGCCCCAGGGGATTCTTGGCTCGGAAGCCGTGTGAATTCTTGACAGAGCCCAGGAGACGGTGGAAGCGCTGAGTGGGATGGGGAGTGAGGCCCCTGAGCCACCGCAGGAGCTGGGTCAGCCCACAAAGGCTTCCACTGGCCCTAGACTCGGCATGGCCTAGGCCTCATTCATCTAGAACAGGATGTCCCAGCAAGGGAACAAGCCTGGACACAGAGTCAGGCCCTGGACCCAGTGGACAAGAGGCCCATCAGCTGCCAGCGCATGGCTAGCAAATGCCCAGAGATGAGGGGTCATGGCAGACGCCCTGGGAGTGTGAACCCACAAACCTTCCTCTTCTGGTGGTCAATGGTGTCCTCACGGACCAGTGGCCGGCAGTGGAAACCGCAAATCCTTCTATAGAGTCCGGGAGGCTAGACCCACGGGACTCCTGTCCCCACCCCACTACCCTTGCCCTGAGGGTCTCAGGTGTCCCCCGGGGTCTCAGGCTCTGCTCCCCAGGCCACAAGACCATCATGTCACCTCCTGGGCAGCCATAAAGGTCAGTGATGGAGCAGCTCAAATGATAGACACATCTTGCGTTCAGGGCAGGCGTCCAGGGCATGGCATGGGGGCAACGCCTCCAGGCTCTGGGATCTCCCTGCCTCCCCAGTGCCCAGGTTCTGCCTCCCTCATCACATGCCTCCCCATGCTGTGTCTCTACAGGGACTTCTGGCAAGGTTAGGGCCACTCTAACCAGGATGACCTCAGCTCTGTCTTTACTAATTGACCCACAAAGTCCCGACAGCCGAGTAGGTTCTCATCCTGAGGTCCCAGGAGGATGTGAATTTGGGGGGATGCAGTCATCGCAGCACACACTCCCACCGCCCCGTCTAGCTCTCTGGCCAGTCCTGCTGTCCCCAGTGGGTGTAGACCAGTCGGAAGGGCCTTGGCCTCGTCCATGAGAGCCCAGTAGGCCTGCACTGGCCTGTGTGTCCATGGCCTTCCTCAGCCTGTCACCTGGTGGGGCCCACAAGCTCCCACTTTATGGAAGGAAACCTGAGCACCTGACACCCCCACCCCAGCCGGTCCACTGGATCGTCCCCAGACTGTGCGCTGAGTCTGCCCAGACACAGAAGCCACTTGGGGGCCGAGAATTCCAAGCTTCCAAGGGAGACTCAGCACCACACAGCCCCTGTTGCCCCTACTTCCTGCCCCCAGGTGGGGGTCACCCTGGCATTAAGGCCCCCCCAGGACAGCACTGGGCTTCTTCCCGCAGACCCCTCTGCAGCTCTCGATCAAGGGCTGCTGAGTGGAGGGAAGCGCGGCACCACCTGTGAACCCCCTGGACGAGGCATGGGGACTGTGGACCCACCAAGGCGCCCGAATGGAGAAAGCGCGTGGGCAAAGCGCTTGTGATACGGCCTATGACCTGCATGCAGGTGAGAGTGACAGCAGATGGGCCCCTGGCCTCAGTGACATGACCTCTGACCCAGCATCCCTGCTACGGAAAAGTGACACCGGCTATCCCCCCACACAAGCCCCGTCCGCTGGCACTCACACCTCCAAGAGGCGCACAGCCCAGCCAAGGTCTCCTACCTGAGGAAAATCACTGCTCTTTGGTGGGAAGCTGGGGGCGGTGGCCGCGGGGCCATAGCTGGGGTCCGTGCAGGGCTGGCCCATGATGAAGGAGGAATTCATGAACTGGCTGCAGGAGGAAAAGGAAGCTGAGCTGGTGGGCGTGGTAGAACTCTGCCCACCCACCCCGCATGCAGGACAGAGGTGGGGGTCACCAGCCTGCAAGAACAATTCTGGTACCTCAGAAACTCTGCTTAGGAAGGGCCCACGTGCCCACATCCCCAGACACGGAACCCCAGAAAAACCTTGAGGCTCTGGCTGCATGCTCTTTTCATGCCCTTTGCACAGGCCATTCCTTGGCCAGATTCCAGGCCTGTTCCCCACCCGGCAAACTCCTATTTATCCTTCAAAACCCAGCTTGCCAATGCCCTTCAAAGAGAAGTTCCCCTCCAGGCTCCTTTCAGCCCCATAGTTTCTCACTGCCCACATGATGTCCCCACAGTGGGACCCTTCCTGGGCCCCTTGTCCCCACTACTGCTGCTTGTCTCCCTGGAGGGTTCTCGTTAAGGCAGATCATAGCAGGTCAGTCTAGGGCTTGGGTCTCAACCCTCCTGATTGGACACTGAAGCCCCACTCCCCAACTGACAGCTCTGGTTCCATTTAGTCCCAACTGTGGGATGGAGAAGCAAAGTGAAGCCCTGTGGGTGGGGACCCTTTAGCAGGACCCTAGGAGCTGGACACTTACTGGCTTTCGCTGGAGAAGGCTGGGTATGTCGTGGGCGAGAAGCTGTTCCACCAGGGGTAGTGCAGCATGGTGTCCTATGACAAAGCAGTGGGCATCAGGGGAGGGGGTGGTGGGGCAGGGTCCCTGGTCCCCGCCACTGCCCTGGGGCAGGGTCCAGAGGGCACTGAGCCCCTCTCCCACCAGGGGCCTCCCAGCAGGTTCACTGTGCCTCCGTTTCTCCAGAGGGCCAGGGTGAACAGGAAGGTCCATAGAATATGACTGGCTCAGAGAGGGGGCACATGACCCCAACCTATCAGTCAGAGCCTTCCCTGGGATTTTATATTTACAGCCAGTGGGACTGACACCGCCTTCAGAAGGCAGGCCTGGGGGACTTGACTGGTCCCAAGATGGGTCCCTATGCAGGCTAGCCAATCAGAGCCTGCCTGGAGAAAAGAGGCTGGCCCTCCCCTGGGGAGGAAAACGTCCTGGGAGATTAGCCAGGAGCTTCCCAGGCCTCATGTAAACTGATGAAGGAGATGACACTCCTGCTCAGGCAGTGCAGCAGATAATATAGAACTGCCAGATAAGATACAGAACAGCCAGTGAAACCTGGCCAATGAAATTGGAATTTCAGATAAAGAAAAGATAGCTCTTAGTGTCAATACTGTGGGCCAGTCCCAGTGTGGCCTGAGGGGCCACCCCCACGTTCAGTGGCCAGAGACAGACAGGCTCTGTGCACAGCCCAAGAGCCTGCTTTGTGGGCTCCAACTGCAGAAGCTCAGCCCCCACGCAGCACCTCCCTGTACTCAGGTCCCCATCTCGGCCCAAACATCCTCCCCCAGATTCCAGTATCTCAGCCCCTGTGGTCCGCATGTGCTGTCCCTGCAGATCTTGCCTCCTGGCCTGTGGCTGGCTTCCTGGGTCACCACCATGGGACATGGCAGGAGCCTACTCCCTGCAGAAGAGCTCCCTCGTCTGCAAACTTGCCTGAGCTGGGGCTTGCTCTGACCCAGGAATTCTACTCCAGAAGCACACCCCCAGGGACTCATCCAGGAGCGGGGAGAAAACAGTGGCACTATTTATAGCGGCAGAAAACTAGAGTCACCCCAAAGGCGCAACAACGGGGAAATAATTAAGCAGATGATGAGACGCTGAGGAGGAGGAATCCTGAAGGGTTATTAAGAATGACAGGCACAGGCTCCAAGCCCACGAAACGGAGAGACATGGCATGTGAGGAAGGAACACACCTCATGCCACAAGTCAGAGAGGGCATGGGTGGGCAGAGGCTTGGAGACAGGCAGGGCCGAGGAGGGCAGGGCCCCTGTGGGCATAGCTACATGGGTACAGGTGTGCCTGGGGGAAGGCCTGGCCTGAGGCTGTGGGGGGTCTTCAGCTGGATCTGCTTTCGCTCCCTCCCTACCAAACAGTGAGGCCTGCTCGACTTGACCTGCTGCTGTGCTCTGCCATGTCAGGGCGCCTCGTGGGCACAGCTGAGCATGGGGTGGATCCTGGGTTTGTGCATGACCTACAGCCCCGTCTGATACTACACTTGGAAGTCTGGGGTGCCTCCTGACAGCTCTGGGCCCTTGACCTGGAACTCTGCCTTGCTCCAGTGGCCTAGTGCCCGGCCTCTCTGAACCCCAAGCTGGATCCTTGCTTTCTCCCCCTGCCGGCCTTTCCTTTCCATCCCGGCAGATGTCGGGGGAAGACATGCCTGAGTGTACCTGCTGCTGCTGCTGCGCCCACACAGCCCACATCCCACTTGCTCCCCCTGCCGAGCAGCTCAAGTCTCCCCACCAAGACATTCAACTTCTTTTCTTTTCTGCAGGGAAGGAGCCCTGTTCTGCTCCAGGCAGGCCGGACTCTGGAGTACGCTGGCCCCTCTGTGCAAGGCCTCCACACCCTCTGTGACATGAGGAGGCCCAGCACCCACAGTCACTCTATCACTTGTGGTTCTTCACTGCAGCCGTCAGAGCTCAGATGCGAGTGAGGTGTCCCTCGGCAGGTGGAAGCATAAACCAACCGTGGGACATGTGGACGATGGGAAGAAATGGGCTGTGAAGCCATGGAAAGACTCAGAAGAGCCCTGCACGCACATCATTAAAGGGAAGAAGCTGGTCTGAAGAGTCTACACAGTGTCCTAGTGTCCTCCCTAGGACATTCTGAAAAAGGTGAGACTCGAGAGAAGGATGGATGGGGCAGTGGGGTTAGGTGGCAACACTGCTCTGTAATGCTGACCAGGGGATACAGGTCACCTGACATCTGTCAAAACCCACAGAACACCTAGCAATAAAAGTGAACCAAATGTCACTATGGTCCTCAGACAGTGATGCTGATGGGCACCGGCTCCTGGGCTCAGCACCCTGAGGACCCTGAGACACTAACGGAGGGGAGGGGAGCGGGGAGGGTTGTATGGGAACTTTCTGTGCAGTTTTCCCATGAACCTAAAAGTGCTTCAGAAATAAAGTCTTGAAAAATAAGGAGAAAGAAGTGCCGTGGCAGAGTGGATGAGCGTGACTGGCCAGCAATCCCAGCCACTGATGTCTCGTGGGTGGGGCCAGTAACCCAGGCCAAGCCTCCCAAGGGCCGGCTGTGGTCCTGGCATCAGAAACCATACAGCAAATGTGTGAGAGACTCGGGGGTGGCGCATGACCCCCAGAGGGTCCTCCCCACACACCCGGGGCTGGGGCTCACCTGGACGCTGGGCCCACACAGTGGGGTCTGCAGCGGCGGCGGGCTGTATAGGACGCTGCCAGCTGGCGGGGCCTCGTGCGGAGGGAGCTCCCCATCCATGGCGGGCCCCACTGCCAGCATCAGGGGGCTCCAGGAGCCAGGCTGCAGGGGCAGCTATCTGGGCTTCTTGCTCCGCGGTGGTGGCATCATGACCTGGGGAAAGACAGGCATGTCCCAAGGTTGCCCTCCAACCCCAAAGGATGGGGAAGGGTGCCTCTGGGGACAGTGGGCTGGGGGCGGCAGGATCCCTAGGGGAACCCTCAGATGACCCCAGCCCACCTGACTACCCCACCCACACGGGGGCTATGCTGGGGGATCCATCAACTGCCCCATCACTCCCTCCTAGGCAAATGGCCAAGACCTCCAGGATAAGGGCAGCCCCTTGGGAGTGGGGGCCCTGCTGCACTCCCACCCTTGTTCTCAGGCCCCTGAATCCTGTGGGCTCCGGGGCTGCTCCCACCACCCACAAAGGGAACCTTGAGCCCTGGGAGCCTAGCTTGAGCCACAGGGACACACCCCCAGATCTGTGACTAGTGTCTGGAAGAGAAGAGGTTTGGCAGCTCTGAGCTGGAGGGGCCGCAGGGCCACGGGAGCCCCATCCTACTGCAGCCAGGTCAAGTGTGCCGAGGCTCTCTGGGCAGCTGGGCTGAGCCAGGAGGAGCCCCCAGACCTGGGTGGGGCTAGGTAGGGTCACATAGGGTCCCACTGACAAGGGGGCAGACACCCAGCTGGGGAAAGCAAAGCAGGACGACCCAGCCCCATGTGATCTCCCCACCCCGCCATGCCCACCTGCCCATGGCCTGGGTAAGACCAACATACTGCAGGCCACATCGCCAGTGGAGGGTGGGGACCCCAGGCTGACTGAGCGCCCCTCAGGACAAGGCCTCGGGACGTTAATCACCCAGAGAGGCAGGAAGGGGAGGCGGCTGCCACTCCCGGCCAAGCCCTGAGTGAAGAAATCCTCAGGACTTCCAGTAATCTCTGCCACACGTAGTCTTGTGCAATCCTGCGGGGGGGCGGGGAGAGCCGCCTGCACCCACTCGCTGACCGTGAGTGCCTCACCCGAGGTCCAGAGGGACAGGGGCTGCATCCAGCCCTTCAGGAAGCCTGGGGGCTGGGCCGCCCCGCCTCGGCTAGAGAGGCTGGCAGGACGCCAGTCCCCCCGGCTCTCAGCAGGACCTGGCGGCACCAGGAGGAACACATGGCTGCTCTGGGACCCGTGGCCTCGGTCAAGCGGATGGTCAAACCCAGCTCCACGTCTAAGGGTTGGATAACCTCCAAAGATTCGGGGCCCAGAGCTCTGTGAGCCTCAGTCTGATCATCAGGAGAATGGGCTGTTTGGGCATAAGGCTTGTCAGGAGCTCCATAGAACCTGAAGCCTCCAAGACCCCAAGCCACTCAAGTGACTGCGCTATCACAGAAAACCTCAATTCAAGCTCCTTGATTTAAGAGACTCCTCAACAGGTCTACATGGGGCCAATCCTATACTCACTCCCAGGCGCTTCTCAGCTCCACACCTGCAGAGGCTGGGGCTGCTCCCTTGGGAAGCACCATCCAGAGACCATGGCCGAATGGCACAGGAGGGGGACCCCTGGGCTGTCCTTGGGGTGCATGGAGCCCCAGGGACCCCCACTGGCAGCAGGCCAGGCCTGTGTTACACCCATTCTGAGCGTTTGGCCCTGCAGGCTCAGGCCCCACATCACAACCCAGGGCATCACATCCTTCCAGAGGAAGAGGCTGTCCCCGTGGGGAGGCCTCTCTATGCTCCATGGGGAAGTCATGACTGGAAGGGGGGTTACTGTGACGGGACCTGTCTGTCCTGTCCTACCAAGACATGTGGGGGGGCATGCCCTGGGGACCCCAGAGGTCTTCTCTGACCAAGCAGAGCATTCAGACCTAGACCTGGGGGGGCGCTGTGGGGAGGGGATCAATGGGGCTGCGAGTCAAGAGGGCCGCTGGGGATCGTGAACCCAAATGGGGGGAGGGGACATGGTGCCACCTGGGGCTTGGCAGCACCTCCCCTGGCTACACAGTAACCTCGGAGGTAGCAGTCCTGCTCCCACGTGTCCAGCCGGGGGAATGGAGACACACCCACACAGCAACCTGAACACTCACATCCACAACAGCCAAAGGGCATATACAGCCCGAGTGTCCCCGAGCGGGTGATGGATCAACACACGTGTCCCTCCACACCTGGGACCACCCCTCAACCACAAAAAGGGGTGAAGCCCTGACACTCGCTACCATGTGGATGGACCCTGAGAACACAATGCTCAGTGAGAGAAGCAGACACAGAAGGACACAAAGGGTGTGATTCTACTGACGGGAAACGTCCAGAACAGGATGCTCCACAGACACAGAGAGTGGGTTCCTGGTTGTCAGGGGCTGGGGTGGGGCTGAAACTGTGCCCACCACCATCCCCACAGCCCCAGAGGCCACCCTTACAGCATCGCCGTCCTTGGATGCCCAGACTCAAGGTCATCTCTGGGCCCCACCACCAACTTCAGCCCACTTCACCCTGTTGCACACTCAAACACAGTCCTCCCATCCCCTAACTTTCTGACCTCTGCTGAGCGGCCCCAACCTGCCCACCTCCCTGGGGTCAGGACAGCATTACCAGCTCCCAAGCTTCAGAGGCTGCACTATCCGGGTATGAAGGAGGCCGGACCACAGCATATGTTTGCTGAGACGTGAGCCCCATGGCACGTGCAGCAGGGCTGCTCGCAAGGTGCTCTCGGGGAGGGGCCAGCACTTCATCCAGCTTTGAGTTGCAGGATTTCCTTTTGAGATCACATTTCAAATGAGTCATTGTACAACAGAAAGATCAAGGAATTGGTGGCCTGGACAGGACGATGGTGGGGCAAGGGATGGAATGTGGGAAGAGGCCAGGTCTGGGGCAGCCTGATCCCTGGGATACATCCAGCTGGTGGGTGACCATGGCCACTCCTGCCTCTCAGCTGAGCCCACTTCACCTCGGTGCCCTGGCCAGACCTCAGTGCAGGGCCAGTGCCCCAAGAGTGGGCCATTTGATGCGCACTAAGGGCTCAGCCTCCCAGGCACCCTCGGAACCAGCCACCCGGACCCCTGCCTGGTGCTGCCTGGGCCCAGGTGGTCACGTGTTACCAGGCCCCCCAGGAACCCCCTCTCCAGGCATCAGGGACCTGCCAGTCTCCCCCAGGCCACAGGACAGCAGTCCCTCTGGCCACCCCTCGGCTAGACTCTGAGCATTGGCCCTGGGATCTGGGATGGGGGAATGAGTTGGGGGGCTGGTGGGGGCAGTGGCCTGGGTGGAATCAGGGGGCCGGGTCCGGGATGTCTGGGGGAGGGCTGGGGTGCGGACGCCCCTTCTTGCCCTACTGGTCAGAGAAAGCCTAGGGTCAGTCCCCAGCAGGGGTAGTCGGAGAGTCTCCTCTACTCCTGATAGAGGGGTCCAGCTGGGTCAGGATGTGCTGCAGTCGGAGGGGCAGAGGGGTAGGGAAGGTCAGGCAAGGGGAAGGAGCTCTGTTCTGGGGGCACTGGCCACGTCCTGAGGTCCCATCTGGGCTGGCTGGCATAGCTTACTCTGTCAGGACCCCTGGAAGGGCAAAGGCCCCTGGATGGCCATCTCCGTGGGTGGGCCAAAAAGGGAGGGGGTGGGTCCCAAGGGAAGCCTCAGGGGCCCCTCCTCACTGACTGACCAGGCCAGGTACTCAGGTGGGACACATGGGGACACAGGGCCAGCTGGTGGGCAATGGAGGCAGAGGGCTATGGAGGAGGGCCCAGCGTGTGTGGGCGGAAATGACGGAACAGAGGAGGCATGCTGGAGAGAGGGGTGACCCCCAAGCTCAGGTCCACCAGGAACAGGCCCTTAATTAGAAGCAGGCTCTTCACAGACAAAACCAGTTAAGATGGGGTGGTGGGGCCTGTGTCTTTACAAGAGGGAAATCTGGACACAGAGACCCTGGGAGTGGCCGTGTGGTAATGGAGGCAGAGACGGGTGCTGTGCCCACAAGGCCAGGACACCAAGGACCACAGGCCATTCCAGAAACTGGGAGAGGAAGGAAGGACCCTTTCCTGGAGTGGGTGGAGGGAGCACCGCCCTGCTGCACCTTGATCTCAGACAGCTGGTCTCCAGAACTGGGAGAGTAAATCCCTGTGGTTTAAGTTGAGCCTGTGGTCAGCTGTTACAGCCGCCCATGGACGTTCAGATGGAAGGCAAAGACAAACCCTAGCTGGAGGAGAACCAACCCCAGACCCAGGTGACGGAGTGATGTTTGAGGAAATGAACGTTTATGTAGAAGAGGAGACCCTAAGGCTGAGTCCTGTGGGCACCGATTCAGGGTCACCTGCGCTGGTTGTGTCTGCGCCCGCAGACCTGTGCGCTAGCGGGCACAGAGCTGCTGGCCGAGGGTACTCTGAGGGCCGACCGCAAGCCAGGTGCTTCTCAAAGCAGCTCCCACACCTAGAGGGCCACCTCAAATCTATAAGGACCTGTCAGAGTCTCACAGCCCTCGGGAGGTCAGCCAGCACCCCCACCAGCTCTGAGGACACAGCTTAGGGGCATGGAGCCCTTCATACCTAGTCAATAGCCCAGAAGGGAAGGGGGATGAGGACAAGGAGCTTCTTTAGTCACAGCTGGAAATGCTGAGCCTAGGTCTCGGGGCCCTGATCCCTGGTCCCCACTCTCAGGTGCAGTCCAGCCTTATCAGGAGAGAGCCCGCAGGATGGCACTCCAGCTGGCCTCCCCTTGCAGCTGATGGACCTTCCAACCTGCATCTGTGTGGACAGGTTTGGAGTGGCTGCCCATGATGACAGGGCACATGCACGCAGGCTTCCTCTTCTGGGAAGTGCCTGTTCAGGGCTCGTGTTTATTCGTGGTCTTGAAAAGGCTTTAGATACACTGAGCTTGTGGTCTCCTTGGACCCCCGGATCTTCCTCCCCTGAGTGGACATTAAGTTGAATCCCGCAGGCCTGACATCCTAGTCCTTGGACACTGATGTCCAGGGTCGGCAGGGAGAAGAGTCTGTTCCTCCTGACGCTTGCTGCTTGATGACAAGAGTCTCAGGCCAGCTGGCACACCACGTCCCTCTGCCCAGCTCCTTGGAGAGCCCAGAGATGGAGAGAGGAGGGTGCTCCCCACGGCTAGATCACACTAGTCCCGGGCGAGTGGTGAGACTGGCCAGCGCCCTCCTTGGGCTCCTATGGTCCAGCCTGGTGCCAAGAACATCACAAGAGACCTTCGCCCAAGCCAAAGGGCACCCCTGTGCCGCAGGAGAAAGGGTCTGTGCTGGGAAGAGGGCAGACACTCCTAAGTCGCAGCAGCAGGGGTCCCAAGACCCACCAACAGGCCTATGTCTGCTTTTCCTGTGCAGATGAGCATCCACAAACTCAAATCCTCCCCCAGGCCTGCAGGTCAGACGTCCAAGCAAGCTTACCAGCCTTGGCTTTGGGTCTCCCAAGGTTGGCTCAGCGCTGACACTGCCAGCAGGGCAGAGCTCTCCAAGGGGCTGCCCCATGCTTAGGGCAGCCGCAGTCGCAGCACACAGACACTGAACTCTGACCCTCCGTCCCTTTTGGCCTCATTGGAGAGAGTCCTCGGCTCATGAGGACCCCGTGATGATGCTGGAGCCCCAGGGACCCAGGGTCACCCCATCTCAGGGCCCCTAGTTTAATCCCACCTGCAAAATCCCTTTTTATGTGAAGGGACACATCTGCAGGTCCCAGGATCAGGACGGGGGCATCTCCGGGGCCCTTACTGAGCTGACCCCAGAACACAGCTAGGACACAGCCCGTGAGTAGACAGGTGGCCGGTAGGGCTAGGCACAGTAAGACCCCAGAAGTGCCTGGAGGTGATGAAGCCCCCAGTGGCCCCTCACGGGGCAGCCTCTTCAGCGCCACGGAGGAGCTGTAGGCTGGTGGGGCCTCCCCCTCTCAAGTGCAGGAATGTGCTGGGGAGTCTAGATGGGCAGGTTCTGCAAGTCAAGTGGCAGGTCTGGATCTGGTGGGGGCAGCTGCACTCCAATTCTGTCCCAGCATGGGGCGCCTTCCTCCAGGTTCCCACGGTAAAGATCACCCACCCCCAAGGGTGTCCCGGACAGCCCCCGACGCCCACCTGGGGGCTCACTCACTCTGAGTCCTGCCCCCCAGACAACAGGCTGAGCTCCCAAATCTGATGAAACCCCCCCTCAAATCTCCAGTCAGCTGACATACCCCAAGCGACAGCAGAAGGGCCCCCACAGGGCTATTGGTAGGTGGTAGGGAGGGGTCTCTTACCCCACTTTGCAGCTTCCAGGGCGAAGCCACACCCTCAAGCTGGGGAAGAGTGGCCCTGGTGGCATTGATCTTTGAGGACACACCCGAATGTTCAGAATAGGAGAGAGCTCAGGGGCGGAGTGCTCAGGCTTGTCCATCCACCCCTGCCCCTACTGTCACAGTTCCTAGATCAGCCTTCCCTCACTGCACCTCACCTCCGGGGGCGGGGGGGGGGGGGCGGCCCTGGCTCCTGCTGGCTCTGGGCATCTCTGGGCGGGACTCTCACCCCATCCGAGTTTGTGACTCAGAGCCACACAGGCCCCCTGCCCCGCAATACTACTCCTCCCCACTTCGTCCCCACTTCCTGGGTCAGCCTCTGACCTCAGCCTGCTGTGACTCCCACCCACCCGGGACTCCCGGGAAATGCCAGGCGCCAGCCTTCCGGGATGTGGCCCGGCAGGAAGGCCAGGGAGGCCACTTTCAGTTTCACTTGGGGACGGAGGCCAGGCTGGAGGCACCTGCCCCTCTCTGGGGCCCAGGGGAGGCTAGGCAGCGCCTGGCACGGAAGGGGTGCCTGAGGACCCAGGGAGGTACTGGGTGACCACTGCTCCCCCGCCCCACCCCCTGCAGGGGTCAAGTCAACGCCTTCCCTGAAGTGTCCCAGCATAGCTGGCCGTGGACTCCCTTTCTGCCCCGTGGGCAGCACAGGGGGAGTGTAGGGCTGACCGGAGAGGAGTCACAGTAATGGGGGGGTGGAGGGGGAGGGGTTGGGGAAACGTGCCGGGTATCGCAGCCAACCGGGAGCCTACAGGAGCATCAGGGCACTACCATCTACAGCTACCAGGGCGCCTCCTCCCACAGGGCCAGGCTTCAGGGAGGGGCTCCTGGACCTCCTACTGCCCACACCCGGCTCAGGCACCCCTGCACCAGGAGCCTGCCTCCCCACAAGCCCACTTCCTGCCGGCAGCTGTCAGGGCAGAGCTGGGGCTTGGGGAGCTCCCAGGGGAGTCTTGTTCACCCTCCATAAAACAGGGAGACAGCACCTCCTCTGCCCTCTTCGTGGGGCCAGCCGACACCCACTCACCCCAGGCCAGGCCCTGCTGTCTTTTTTTTTTTTGTCTCTCTCTTTTAACTACTTTTCTGTTTTATGGAGACACAATTCACGTGCCATATACTTCATCCATCTAAAGTGAACAGCACAGTGGCCTTCAATACATCCACAGACTTGTGCAACCACCACCTCCATCTAATTCCAGAACATTCCATCACCCCCAAAAGAAAAGCTCACTCCCATCAGTAGTCTCCCCCACGCCCTCCCCAGCCCCTGACAACCAGGAACCTACTCTCTGTGTCTGTGGATCTGCCTGTTCTGGACGTTTCCCATCAGTGGAATCGCACCGTGCGTGTCGTTCTGTGTCTGCTTCCCTCACTGAGCATTGTGTTCTCAGGATCCACATCACCATATATAAATGACAGGCTTTAGCAGTGGGTACCTGGGCCAGCCCAGAGCATCAGAAATCGTCCTCACCTGAGACACCCACTTGAGGACAGGGCAGCCACACCCCCCAGCAAGGGAGGCTGGCAGCTGTCACCATGGCAGAAAGATGCAGAAAGTTGGCTCTGTCCCAGCCTTGCTCAGCTGTCCCAAGGGGGACTGACCTGCCAGCAGCAGGGGAGAGGGCAGTTCCAGGGGGAATACGGGCCCACAGACACCAGGCCGTATCTGGGCTGAGCAGACAGGGAGATGGTGGGCGAGCAGGGCTGGCCAAGCTTGGGCCTGAGTGACCTTGCTCCTGGCCACCCCAGGCGGCTGGCTGCAGCCAGCCCTCCCTGAGCCTGACCACGCAGCCCTTGGCTGCGGAAAAGTGGCTGGAGATGCTCCAAGCTGGCCCACTGACTGATTGCACGTACGCAAGGCACACATGCATGAACTCTCACATGTATGCACACAGGCAACACCACGCACACGTGTGCACGCAGCACTCACACGTGACACACGCACACTCCAGCAAGTACGTGCACTGCTGCACATGTGTGTCCACAGACACACACTGGCACATACGTGGGCAGACTCACACACACACCCTGGACCTGTGCGGCTGCCCAGGGGGCCCGTGTCCCCACTCTTCGTGTCAGACTCTAGGTGCCCCCACCTCTCCATGACCTGACCCCACATGAGGAACAGGCAGACCCCGCCCCCGCCAGCAACTGTGAAAGCTTCACCGGGCAGAGGCCCTGTGAGGAGGGAGGCAGCCTCTGGAGACTGGACACAGTTGCCTCTTTATTCCCAGCCGGCTCGCTCATGAGGCCAGAGCCCTCTGCTGGGTCAGCGTTTCCGGCCCAGCTCCTGTTGGTTGGTGGGGGTGGGGTGGGGGGTGCTCTGAGACTTTACTAGAAATGAGCTGGGCCAGCCAGCTGGTCATGTCCGCAGTGGCGGTCCAGCCTCTGTTCCCCACCCCACCAAGGGTCGGGGTGGTCAGGCAGCTGGAGAGACCTGGCCCTGGACTGCACACCTGAGGCCAATGCTGCCCCACCCCAACTTCAAAGCCAACTGCCTCCTCTGCGCTCTGCCACACAGGTTCCCCTGGAAACAAAGCCCCTCACCCGCTTATCAAAGCATAGACATCTCCCCCAAATGTGCGCGCGCGTACACACACACACACACACACACACACACACACACACACTCGGCAGGTCCAGCTCCAGACAGGTGTGAGCAGACATCTGCTCAGAGGCAGAGTTAAACAAAGGGCCCTCCCGTCCTCTGAAATCCCCGAATGCCTTCCCCTAGGTCCTCACATTGGCTGTCCCTGGGGATAGCATCTCACGCTTGTCAGACTCCCCAGGGTCTGTCCGATGCCCACCTGGGTCTCCCCGGCTCAGGGGTGTCCGGGGATCACCCATCTCCTGCCCATTCACCCAGGGCCCAAGCAGACAGCCCTGAGGAGCCATCACCCACCTCTGGGGACTCCCCTAGGAAAATACAGGGCCTTTGGAAGAAAAAGTGCAGATGGGCAGGGAGTGGCCTCCCCAGGCCGCCCAGCAGGCCCAAGTCTCAGCCCAAGGATGGGGTACACAGCCACTCCTCTGCTTGCAGCTTCTGTAACTGTTGAGCCCCCCCGCCCCCAGTCAGGTACACAGAGCCCCAGGCGGGGACACAAAATCAGGGTCAGATCCAGCTCAGGCTGGATTTCCAGATTTCCCTGGAACCTCAGCCTCTGACAGGTGGCCCTTCTTCCCTCTGGACTCTGGGGGCCCAACCCCACTTGCCTCGAATCTTTCCTGCAGGGACAGATCCACCACACTGGCCTCTGAGGTGGGTCACCTAGCCTGGCAGGAGGTAGGCAGGTTCCCACCTGAAGTCTGTCCAACACCAGCCCCCCTCATCACAGGTGCAACATTCACCACCCCTCCAACTGCCAGCAGGCTTCCTCCCAGACAGCTTCCAGGCCAGGTGCAAACAGAGGGGACCATACCTGGCCAATCAGGCAGTGGACAGGCAGAAAGGAGGCCCAGGGTAGGCAGGACCAACACACTTCCCACACTCAGCTCTCTCTCCCTTTCCAGAATGTAACAACATGATGCTAGACACTCCTGCCTGGCTATCCACGCCTCTGCTCCCAGGCACCAGCTTCTCCCTGCCAGTGCTCTGGTGCTGGGAGGACACCTCACCTTCCCCATCAATCCACACAGGCTACTGCTCCACAGGCTCCAGGTCTCGGCAGCCTTGGGGTGGGGGCCACCTCTGCCCACCAGCGCTCCCCGCCCAGCTCCAGGAGACACTCCCACCCAACATGCTCTGCCTGCTCAATTTATACCAGCAAGGGTCCCATCCCAAGGCCATGGGATCGCACCAGTAAAAACGCAGGGCGGAGAAGCCAGGACTGCAGGAATCTGGGGAGAAGGGTCACTGCGGAGAAAGGGTGGGAATCTGCGAGGAGCCTGAGATCAGGGGTCACCCAGAGAGGGAGGGGCTATAGTTACGGAGCTGGAGAGTCACAAGAAGAGAAGAGTCAAGGAATGACCCGGGAGCAGCCAGGAAATCACCAAGTGCAGGAGAGTAGCAGAGAAGCACGGGGTCAAGGGTCACCAAAGTGAAGTCCGGGTATCACCAGGGACCGCCAGATAGAGGGGGATCAGGGAATCAGCGAGGAAAGAGACAGGAAAGGGTTGGGAGTCGCCCTGTTTCAGGGTTCATGCCAAGGCGGGTGTCAGGCGGGGGTGACGGAGCGGCGCAAGGTCCGGGGTCGCCGAGGACCGGGTTAGAGTTGACTGCGAAGGACGGGATCGGGAGGGTCGCGGCGGAGGGCGGGATCAGGGGGTCGCCCATGAGGGCGGGGATACGCCGCCGCGCTCCCCCCGCCCGCGGTCCCGGAACCCCAGAATTCCGTAACCCCCGGCTCGGGGCGCGGGCGGCCGCGAGGTGCCATGGCCTGCGCGGGCCGGGGAGAGCGGCTTGGCCGGGTAGGGGTAGCGGGAGCGGGCCAGGGGTGGAGCCGGGCGCGCCTCACCTCGGACCCGGGTCCGGCCGGGCGCGGAGCCCGCGGCGCCTCCGTTTTTCCGAGCTTCGCCGCGGCAGCGCTCACTTCCGGGTTTCGAGCGCCATCTTGGGGGGGCTCGCGCACTTCCGGTCATGCCGTGGGGGCGGAACCTCTGGTGGGCGGGGTTTGGGCGCGGGGCCTTCTCGCGGTGACCCCCCTCCCCCAGCCCCTTGAAGCCCTTCTGCCTTTGGAAGGGGCTCGAATTCTCGAGTGAGCCTCAGTTTCCTCCTCTGCAGCATGAAGTACAATGCCTACCTGCAGATCTTTGCATAACTCTGCCCTCCCCTGGTGCACTCTGACCCTGACCTTTCAGCCACTGGGGTTCTCGGACAGCCCAGACCTTGGCCTCGCAACCATCTGAAAGGGACCTGGGTCCCCCTATCATGCTCCCTCTCTTTGTTGCTTCCCTACCAATAGTAGTCTGCTCATTAATCTATCTCCAGTCTAGAATAGGAGTCCTGGGACCACCCGCCCCCGGACAGGGAGCCAGGCACACAGGGTCTGATTAGCCCCAGAGGCCACCCTGAGAAAAGCAGGATCCTCTCAGGCAGGGGCCTTGAGACCTGAGTGGCTTCCCTGCTGTCTCCTTCCCCATCAGGGCTTCCAGGGGCCTCATGCAAACAACGCTGGGATCTGCCTCATTGTCAGGCACAGGATGGGACTCAGCTGTGGCACAGGCCTGCTGTGTTCCTGTGACTGGCAACTACTGGACCCACCAGGGGCTGGGCCTGGCAGGTCAGACAGAGCCAGTGCAGGAGGCACCACCCCCTCCCCAGCAGGGAATGAAGACATTGCCGCCTTTTGCTGGACCCACCTCACCAGCCAGCCAGAGACCTCCTGTACCTGGTCCAACCCCTTGAATTTAGAGGCCACCTCTTCACTTGCTTGTCTATTCAGTGAACTCTTATGGATGCTGCTATGTGCCTGGCCTTGAGCTGGACAAGTCCGGGGCCCCCAGAGAGGACTCAGTTCTCATCCTTGCCCTCAGGAAGCCTCCAGTCTAGGGGAAACAGAGCTGGGACCAGACACTCCCATCTGCAAGATCAGGCATAGGGCCAGTGAGGAACAAAGTCTGCCTAGGGCATCATGGAGGGTGGTGTTGAGAGGGTGTTGAGGCTGAGGCTTTGAAGTTCAAGTAGGAGTTTCCCAGACAGTTAAACTTAGGAAGAGCAAATTAAAAGCTGTTCAAAGGCCAGATCTGGTAAGGAAGATGAGTATGTTTAAAAAATCTGTTTGCCTTGGGACATCCCTGGCAGTCCAGTGGTTAAGATTCCTTGCATCCACTGGAGGGGGTGTGGGTTCAATCCGTGGTTGGGAAACTAAGATCCCAACCCAATGGGGTGTGGCCAAAAAAAGAAAAAATCTGTTTGCCGTAAAAATTCAGGACCTCCTGTACCCAAACCCACAGGCACAAGGGAGCAGATGGGGAAACTGGGACCCAGAGAGAAGTCATATCCAGATGGAGCTTCACTTTGGCGTGCGTTCTTTGGCAATTGAGTTGTAACCCTGACCCTGGAACTATTCTTTATAGCTAATGAGAAGAAATCCAATTGAGCAACAGACTTAAGCTTCAAAAGGGTGAATAAACTGATTTGCGGACCATCTGGTGGCATGTTCCAGTTTCTGCTCACACAACACCATCAAACAATTTGCAGGGCCCAGTGACATGTGAAAACGCAGGGCCCCTTGTTCAAAAAGTAGCAAGAACTTCAAGACTGGGACCGTTAAACTGAGCACAGCCCCCCAAGCTCCAGGCCTGAGTGAAGTCCCAAGTTACACACCCATGAAGCTGGCCCTGCCCCCACTGTGGCCCTTTGGGGTCTGACTGATAGTACCTGCATTTTGCCGGTGGGGAAACTGAGGCGCAGAACTGTTCCACAGATGGCCCAGGTCACAGAGAGAGCCGCTGAAAGGCGTGGACTTGACCTCCACCACGTCCACCTCAGAAAAGCACGAGATCTCTATGGGTAATTCTGCCTGAAATGGGGGCAGTTTGCCCAGGCCGGGGTGGGTCCAGCCATCTCAGCATGGAGGAAACTGCCAAGTCTGGGGATGTCTAGGGAATTAGTCAGATTTGGGGATTTCCAGGGAATTGCGAAAGGCAGCCTGGGAGACCAGAATGGATGCTGCTTTGGAGCTCAAAACCTGGCCCTAGGTGCTGTGTGACCCCCAGAAAGTGACTTAACCTCTCTGTGCCTCCATTTCCCACAGATAATAGTGGCTATTATTTTTCAGACAGCTAAATGAACAGTGCCTAGTATTAAGATGTTATGAATGTTTCCAGGTGAATGTCTGGATCATGGGGTCACCTAAGTGACCCCATTCAATCGTCAGAAGTGACCAAGGCTTTTCATCTGGTGGGGACAGGCTCACAGAAGACCACGGGTCTGCTGGTGGAGTTCTGTTTAAAGTTAAAGAGCCTCTTCTTCAACCCCTCCCTCTGCCCCTGCCCCATGGAGGGGCACCTGACTGTCCCCCAGACACTTTGACCAGGCTCAAGGAAGTAGGGTCGCCATATAAAATGCAGGACACAAAGTTAAGTGTGAATTTCAAGTACAGGAAGAATAATTTTTCTTGCCAGTAGAGCCCAGGCAACGTTAGGGCTATATTTATACCAAAGAACTACCCTCCGTGTATCTGAAATTCACATCTAACTGGGATGGAAGTCCTATGTTTTTATTGGTGAAATTCAGGCACTCGACGTGGGAAGTACCACGGACAGAAATGGGACCCAGGAGAAGCCCTGGCGAGCGGCTCCCTCTCGCGGAGCCTTGGCGTTCCCACCTGCTAAATGGGCGAGATGTTAGCACCAAACACACAGGCGAGTTCCCCATGCGGATCATTATTTCAAAAGAGCAGAAAACTTCACACGGATGGAGGTCAGATCACTGGGGGCTTGCCTTTGAGCCAGGCGATTCTCGGCCTAAGTCAGGTGTCCCCCACCAGCCTCGGTTTCCCTCCCGGGAAGGACCCCGGAGCTAGGCCCGCCCAGGGAGGAGGAGCCGGGTGATGAGCAGGTGAGGCGGGGCAGGTGGACCCGGCCCGGGGGCAGGGGCGGGGACTCGCCACTTCCTGTTTCTCCACATTCTGGAAAGCCCCAGCGTTCCCGGGCCGCGGAGCGCCTCCTCCCTCCCGGCTCCTCCGGGCCCGGGTCCCTCACCACTTCTCCTTTCTGCACCCGCTTCCCCCCAGCCCAGTGGTCGGTTCCCGGCTCCCTTTCCCCTCCTCTCCCCGCCTCCTCTCCTTTTCCCATCTCTTCTCCGGCTCTCCTTTTTTCTCTCCTCCTGGAGACCCAGTCGGCGCCTCCAGGGTGCAGAACAGAAAACCGAGGCAGCAAGGTCCCACGAGCCATGTCCGTGTCCCCCGGCCTCCGGTCACTTTCCGTCTTTCCTCCGCCCCCACCCCGAGTCTCTCTCTCGATCGCTGTCCCCTTGTCCCTCGGTTCGTCCCAACCTCTGTCCCCGGCTCCACCAGTCCTCCCGCACACACGGAGCCGACTCCGCCCTGTCCAGCCACCACGCCCCCTCTGTGCCCACCTGACACTTGCCCCGAGGCGTCCTCAGTCACCGGCGTTGGCTGGCGATTTCCAGGGCCCTACAGCTCCCTCCCGCCGGGTCTGACCGGGAGCTGGATCCTGCCAGGCTCGGTTAGGCTGCCTCTGAGCCGGGGCCACTTCTGGGAACCGCAAACCTGTCCAACAGGTTTGAGATCCGCCCCAGACAGGGCTTCCCGCCTCTCCGCTGGGCCGGGGACACCAGGGTTGCAGGGGTTAAATGTGACACCTGACTACTACCCCCCAACCCCAGGCTGGGTCCTGGCTGGGCCCTGAGGTTGGGGAGCAGGTGGGAGGGGAAGAAAGATCAGCAGTTCACCCACCAAGCCCACAGGGGAAGAAGTGTAGGGGGAGAGCTGGCATGTGCCAAGGTCCCAAGGAACACCTATGGGGGGCACGGGCAGTGAGGCTGCGAAGAGGGAGGAGGTGTTGTTACCCTTCCTCCCACCCCCCACCCAACAGAAAGCTAGGGCGAGGCCTTTGGAGCACTAGGGAGCCACTGAAGGTTCTGAAGCAATGGTATGGTATGGTCAGGGTAGGGCTGGAGGTCACCTGATCTGCCACATATGCTGGACAAGAGGCCACATCTGCGAATTTCATCTGGTGGAAAGACAGAGGCTGGAGGAGGTGGAGCTGTTGCCCCAAAGCCAAAAGAGCCAAAGTTTGTATTTCTTTCTTATTTATTTCTTTTTGGCTGCATTGAATCTTATTTGCAGTGCACAGGCTTAACTGAGACATGTAGAATCCCAGTTCCCCAACTAGGGATCTAACCCGCTTCCCCTCCATTGGAAGGTGGATTCTTAACTGCTGGAACCCCAGGGAAGTCCCTCTGCATTTCTTTCTATCCAGGGCCAGTAGTGAGCTGGCCAAGGTGGGGGTGGTTGGTGAGGGGAGCAGGAGTAGATGTAGGCCAGGGGTGGGGGGTGCTTACCCAGAGGAGGGTGGGAGGGCTGTGGTGAGGGGAGGAGGTGGACCTCAGCTTTGGTGCCATGCCATGCATTCATCCACTAAATGTTTATCATCCCGGGGCCAGGCACGAGGGATAGAACAGAGCACCGGACACATCCGTTATGCTCCTGGGTCATAAGGAAATGGGCCCCCTGCCCCTGTGGCGCAGGACAGGTCCCTGCAACACAAGTGCCAGAGGAGGATCCAGGCAGGTGGACCAGGCCCTGCCTTGCCCCAGCCTGACCTCCCGGCTATAAACCACAGCCAGCTCTGAGCACTGATGTCACCTGTGCTGGGACTTCCTGAACCTTCACCTTGGATCTGCCCGGACCCACAGGGAAATTCCAAGCCAGGCGGGGACCAGCTGACTCATGTCCAGGCTCCAGTGGCGTGCAAGTGGCCAGGTTCCTGAGGGGCATCGGGGGCATTTGGATCACTCTGTGGGATCTGCCCCCAGGCTTAGGGAGAAGCCAGACTCCCCAGCCTCAGCTCAGGAGTCCCCATCAGAACCTGCTGGGTGAAGCCAGGAAGCTGGGTTACAAAGGGTGAGAATTTGGGGGTATCAGAGCTGTTCTCCAAGTGGGATACTGAGCTGGTCATTTGATATCCCCAGGGCTGTACAAATGACCAGCCAAGAGGATGGAGCTCCAGTAGCAGAGCATGAGGTTACTACCTCCTGGGTTCAAATCCCAGCTCTGCTAGTGGCTCTGGGACCCCAGGCAGGTTACTTAACCTCCACGTGCCTCAGTTTCTCCACCTGTAAAATGGAAAAATCACAGTACCTCCTTTGGAGGGTTTTTGTGAGAATTTGGTGAGGATCACTGTGAGCTTGGGGACGTTATGGTAAAAATGTTTTAAAAAAACATTCATCACAACACAATTCATAACAGAAGTGGAAACAACCCCATGTACTTCAGTTAATGTAGTCACGTACAGATGTGAGAGCTGAACCATAAAGAAGGCTGAGCACCAAAGAATTGATGCTTTTGAACTATGTTGCTGGAGAAGACTCCTGAGAGTCCCTTGGACTGCAAAGAGATCAAATCAGTCGATCCTAAAGAAAGTCAACCCTGAATATTCATTGGAAGGACTGATGCTGAAGCTGAAGCTCCAATACTTTGGCCACCTGATGCGAAGAGCTGACTCTTTGGAAAAGACCCTGGTGCTAGGAAAGATTGAAGGCAGGAGGAGAAGGGGATGACAGAGAATGAGATGGTTGGATGGCATCACCAACTCAATGGACATGAATTTGAGCAAACTCCAGGAGATGGTGAAAAGGACAGAGAAGCCTGGTGTGCTGCAGTCCATGGGGTCGCAAAGAGTTGGACACGACTGAACAGGAACAACGTCAACTTCAGTTAATGGGTGGACACACACACCAGTCCCTCCACACACAGGAACATCATTCATCATGAAAAGGGATGAAGCCCTGACACTCTGTACCACATGGATGGACCCCAAGAACATGATGCTCAGTGACAGAAGCAGACAGACAGACACACAGGGTGTGATTCCACTGATGGGAAACATCCAGAACAGGAAGATCCACAGACACAGAGAGTGGGTTCCTGGTTGTCAGGGGCTAGGGAGGGGGTGAAGATGACTGCTTATTGGGGATTCGATGTTTTAAAGGGGTGATGACCATGTTTTGAAATTAGAGGTGGTGGTTGTACAAGGTAAATGTACTAAACGCCACGGGACTGTACATTTTAAAATGGTCCATTGTGGACTTCCCTGGTGGTTAAAAGTCCACCTGCCAATCAAGGGACACAGGTTCAATATCCCTGGTCAGGGAAAATCTCATAAGCTAAGGGACAAATATGCCCATGTGCTACAACTATTGATGTGCAAGTGCCCTACCTGTGCTCATGAACAAGAGAAGCCCGCATACCCCAACTAGAGAGTAGCCCCTGCTTGCCACAACTAGACAAAGTCTGGGCACAGAGTAGCCAAAATAAATAAGCAATAATACTAAAACAGTTAATTGTATGTCATGTGAATTTCACCAGACTAACGAAAGAGAAAGCAAAAGGCAATCAACCCTGTAATCAAAGGGGTGACAGATGTCACAATCAAGTTGTCATGAAATCCTAAAGTTGCATTCAGATCCCAGGAAGGCCTCCAAAAGAAACAGGTTTCAGACACACTGGAGAAATTCCATGACCACTGACCGTGATCTTCAGTGTGGACAGCAGGGACCCTTGTTGTAATGGGCTGGGATAGCTCCTCACCCTGTGGTCTTCCTCCCCAAGCCCATCACCCTGGTCTAACCTTGAGAACAACATCATGTATGCTAAGTTGCTTTCTGTCGTGTCTGACTCTGTGCAACTCTATGGATTGTAGCCCACCAGGTTCCTCTGTCCATGAGATTCTTCCGGCAGGAATACTGGAGTGGGTTGCCATGCCCTCCTTCAGGGGATATTCCTGACCCAGGGATCAAACCCACATCTCTTACATCTACTTGCATTGGCAGATGGGTTCTTTACCACTAGCGCTGCCTGTGAAGGTCTGAGAACAATACTGGAAAAAATCAAGGGACATTCTACAAGATATCCCACCAGTCTCCCTTCAAAGCTGTCCAGATATCAAAAACAAGGAAAATCTGGACTTCCCTGGTGGTCCAGTGGTTAAGGCTCCACACTTCTAATGCGGGCGCACAGGTTCGACATCTGCTCAGGGGAACAAAGGTCCCAAATACCCTGTAATGCAGCCATAATAAATAAATAAATAAGTAAAAACAAAGTAAGTCTGAAAAACTGTCACAACCCAGAGATGTAATAACTAAATGTCATGTGGGATCCTGATGGGGAGTCTTGGGGCAGAAAAAGGACCTTAGGGAAAAACTAAAGAAATATTTTTTTTGAAGTGAGAAATTTAGTCGCTCACAATATAATGACATGCTCTACACTCATGGAAGATGTTAACGTCAGGACAAAATGGGTGCCAGAAGACGAGAACTCCCTGTACCATTCCCTGCAACTTTAGATTTCTAAACATATTAAAAATGATCAAAGTATAAGACCTGATCCATCCTCCCACGCCACCCCATGGGATGAAGCCCTCCTTGGCTGGACGCCTGCAGCTTCCATTGCCAAAACCCCCTGCATGAGTCTTCCCTCCAAGTTTGGTTAGAATATTTTGGTTGCAAGTGATAGAAACTGCAACTGAAACTGGCAGTTTTTTTTTTTTTTTTTTCCTCTTTTAAATGGGAATTTTGGGCTTGTGGAACTGAAAGGTCCAGGGATAGATTTAACTCAGAGTTCTCCCCCTTAGCACAGCTGACATTTGGGACTAGATGGTTCTTTGTGTTTTACAGCTGTCCTGGGCACTATGGGGTATGGACAGCATCCCTGCTCCCTACCCACCCGATGCCAGGAGCCCCACAGTCTTGACAACCACAGATGCCCCAGTATCCCTGGGAGCAGGACTCCCTCTGATCCAGCTGGTTTCAGACTCAGCTGGATCCAGGACCCTCAAATAGTGTCACAAAGATTTGTCCACCTCTCCATCTCTCAATTCTGCCATCTTTGCTCTTGGTTTTTTTCTTCAAGTCTCCCCACCTTGGGACAAAGATGGTAGCAGCAGCCCTTGACTAAATCCCCACATGAGCTTAACAGCCCCAGCAAAAGGTCAGCACCTCTTCTGCAAGAGAAGCAGCAAAAGTCCCAGGGAAGGTTTTGATTGGCCCAACTTTAGTCACATGTCCTTGTTGAATCAGTCTCTGTGGCCAGGTAAGGGAAAGCCCTCATTGGCCAAACTGGGATCACATGATTGTACGGAGTCAGTCAATGGGGTTAGAACCCCATGATGTCAGCCAATGGGGTATATGGAGTCAGCCAATGGGGTGAGTACACTGTGGACTGGATTGGAAGCAGGGGGAGTAACCCTGGGCAGTAGAGTCTCCTGCTGGGCAAGGTTGGCCTGTCATCCCACTGTGGGCTTTAGCAGGGCAGCATTAATAAATGAGTGAGTGGTATACTGCTGCTGCTGCTGCTAAGTCGCTTCAGTCGTGTCCGACTCTGTGCAACCCCATAGACGACAGCCCACCAGGCTCCCCCGTCCCTGGGATTCTCCAGGCAAGAATAATGGAGTGGGTTGCCATTTCCTTCTCCAATGCATGAAAGTGAAAAGTGAAAGTGAAGTTGCTCAGTCGTGTCCGACTCCTAGTGACCCCATGGACCGCAGCCCACCAGGCTCCTCCATCCATGGGATTTTCCAGGCAAGAGTACTGGAGTAGGGTGCCATTGCCTTCTCCAGTAGTGCTCAGTAAATGCATGCTGGATGTAAAGTAGTGAGTGGATGGACAAATGGCAGAAGCTGGGGTTATCACCACATGTGGCCTGTATTAGTTAGCAGCTGCCATGTAACAAATTTCCCCAAACAATAGAGGCTTAAAACAACACACACATTGATTATGTGGCCCTCCAAGGGCCAGTGGAGCTGGGTCCTTTGCATAGGCTGCATCACTGGTGTTGACCAGGGATCAGAGCTCATTGGGAGGCTTGACTGGGGAGGGGGTCACTTTCCAGCCCCCTCACATTGTTGCAGGATTTATACTCTTGCTGCTTTAGGACTGAGGACCCTTTTCTTGCTAGGTGTTGACTGGAGGCTGCCCTCAGCCACACGTGGGCTCCTCCAACTCGGATACTCACATTGTCAAACCCACAGGGAGGGGATATAGGTCTGACCATGCATGGCATGATGTCACCTTGTCCACAGTCTGTTGGCCCCACCCTCTCAAGGGAAGTGGCCAGCAGGAGGTAGGATCTGGGTCACATTAGGGTCTGTCATCCACACAGCCTCCAGGTTCAGCAGCGGAAACATCAGCCTTGTGTAGCTCAGAGCTTGAGTGTCAGAGTGACATCGCCTGGAGGGACATCCATAGATCCCGGCCCATGAGCCCAGGCCAACTGCCGTCCGTGTGTATGAGGACCGCATCACCCTATGAGTGATGTCTACGTTTCAAAGTAGGTGAAAAAAATGAAGGAGACTTCTTTCGTGACACATGAAAATGACGTGAAATTCACATGTTGGTGTCCACCAGTAAAGTTTCCCTGGCAAAGATGTATACCTCCCACTAAGCATCTGTTGTGACTGCTTCCATGACATGATGGACAGAGGTGGACAATCAAGAGAGTCCAGCAAGTCACAAAGCTGAAAATGTTTGTTCTCAGGCCCTTGACACAAAGGGCTGGCTGAGCCCTGCTCTACACGGTCCTATGTTCCTGGCTTTTGAACTGTGGTGGACAAGACTCTTGAGTCTCTTGGACAGCAAGGAGATCAAACCAGTCAATCCTAAAGGAAATCAACACTGAATACTCATTGGAAGGACAGATACTAAAGCTGAAGCTCTAATACTTTGGCTACCTGATGCAAAGAACTGACTCATTGGAAAAGACTCTGATGCTAGGAAAAACTGAAGGCAGGAGGAGAAGGGGACAACAAAGAATGAGATGGTTGGATGGCCACTGATTCAACAGACATGAGTTTGAACAAACTCCAGGAGATAGTGAAGGACAGGGAAGCCTGGTGTGCTCTAGTCCATGGGGACACAGAGAATCAGACATGACTAAGCAACTGAACGATGATGATGCCCCTGACAAAGGATGCTGTAATCTCTCTTAGCCCAGAAATCTCCTCTCTCAAATGGGGTGGTGAGAGGAAGGAAGGACCTTGGCCACCAGGCCAGCAAGAGGTGACCTTTGGGTGATGATCACTGTCGCTCTTCGGGTGGCCTGGGGCAGGGGCATCCACAGGCAGCAGGTGGGAAACGCAGCCACATTCTGCACATTCTAATGGTCTTAGAACCATAGCACAACCTTGTGAGATCATCTCAAATGGGGCAACAGGACCCTGCAGCCTGCATTGATGGGGGCAGCAAGTGTATATCAGGGGTAGGGGCTTAGCCAGGGAGGTCAGGGGACATGAAGCCGCAACTGGAATGAGTGAAAGAGGGAGTGGTGTGGACACTTGCAGGGAAGGGGCAAGAGCAAAGGCCCTGGGGTGAGGTAGAAGTTGGTCTGATGACTGGAGATGAAAAGACAATGTGGCTGGAGCAAAATGACCCCTAGCCAGGGCCACACCTGAGCACACAGAGCTGGCGGGGCCCTCTCCACCTCCAGTCCAGCTTCCCCCAAGCCTCACTGACCCCAGTTGCAGAATGGCGGCCAGAGCCCAGTGATGTCCTGGAATTTCAGGTCTGTGCTGGCCTGACTGTGTGCCAAGCTGGCCACCACATCTCTGGCTCCCCAGGCCAAACTGAGCAATGGAATGGGCCAATGGTCCGGGGCTGGGGGATGCTGACAATGTCCCTGCTCTCTGATTCTGGTAAGTTCTCTCCCAGAGCCTCCACCCTACCATGCAGGCCAAGAGGGATCAATGTGAGGCTGTGGGTGTCAGGGAGAGGAGAGTCCTGGGCACAGTTGGGGATGAATATCCAGTGACCCCCGCCTGTTAGGACCCCGCTTTCACGGGGCTAGCCACCTGCCTTGCCCCTTCCTTGGTGATTCCACAGTCATCCAGGAACCCTGGGTCCCAGTGAGTGGCCCATTGCATAGGTGAGCCTGCCAAGGCCCAAAGGAGGTATGAGACCCCAGAGCTGGGGCTGGGAACTGGGGTCCTGAGTGAGCGGGAGCAGGCATGGATAGTGTGGCTAGCACTGGGCAGGCTTTCTCCCCCTCGTCACCCTGATCACCCATTCATCCACTCAGGGTTTCTGGTGCCCAAGCGTTTGAGTAGATGCTAGCCCTGATGACCCAGTCCGACCTGCTCATGCATAAACATGTAAACAAAGTGTAGCTGATGCCGCTCACATTTCAATTTATAACTTTGTACTCCCCTCCCCCATTCTTTTCTGTGGTTTGGTGGGTTTTTTTGTTCTTTGTGTGTTTTGTTTTGTTTTTTTGCTTGAAACCCGGTTGTTTTTCCTGTTAAGTTTCCCACAGTCTAGAACTTGCTGATGTGTTTCCCTGTGATGAGTTAAATTTTCAAAGATGTAGTTCATCCCCTTGTTTCAAAACTCGAGAGTCAAAAGTCCACCAAGAGGGCAGCTGCAGGGAGAGACTCCTACAGCTCCTCAAAATGTTGAACAGAATCACCACCTGACCTAGAAGTTCTTTTCCCAGGTGTGAGTCCCAAGCCCTGCAAGCAGAGACTTGACCAATTACCCTTTGTGTGGGACTGTTCCTGGTAGTGAGTTCACAATGGTCAAAGTTACAAGGAACCCAAGTGTCTATCGATGGATGACGGATGAACAAACATGGTCCATACACACAGTGAAATGTTACTCAGCCTTAAAAAGGAAGGAGGTTCTGACGCCTGCTACAACAGGGATGAATCCTGAGGACGTGATGCTCAGTGAGAGAAGCCAGACACAGAAGGACACACACTGTCTGATTCCAGTCACAGGAGGTCCCTAGAGGAGTCAGATCCACAGAGACAGGAAGTAGATGGTGGGGCCAGGGACTGGGGGAGGGGACAGGGAGTCAGTGTTTCACAGGGACAGAGCCTCAATTTGGGAAGATGAGAAAGTTCTGGAGATGATGGTGGGGATGGTTGCAAGACAATGTGAATGTGCTTAATGCCACTGAGCTGTGCACTCAAAAATGGCTGAGATGGTGAATTTTATGTTATGTTTTTACCACAAAAAGGTATGCCCCCCTCATAAAACTCAGCATCTTCACCATAGAGATGTCCATTTTTACCATAAAGGCTTCCATCTTCACCACAAAGACTTATATCTTCACCATAGAGAGTTCCATCTCTACCATAAAGACTTCCTATGAGTGGAATCACAAACTGTGTGTCTGTCCTTCTGTGTCCACTTCTCCCATTGAACTTTGTGTTCTCAGGGTCTGTCCATGTGGTAGCGAGAGTCATGGCTTCTGTCCTTTTCATGGCTGGGGATGATCATGGATATACCACGTGGTGTGAATGGACCACATTGTGTCTGTCCATCATCCATCGATGGACACTCAGTTGCTTGCACTTTTTGGCTGTTTTAAGTCATGCTGCTGTGAACACCAGTTTACCGATATCTCTTCAGGTCCCTGCTTTCGACTCTTTTGGTTCTATACCCAGGAGTGGGATTGCTGGGTCATGTGGTAATTCTATGTTTAATTGTTTTGAGGAAACTGCTGACTGCTTTCCACAGTGCTTGCACCCTTTTACATTCCCATGAGCTGTGCACAAGGCTTCCAAAAAATTTCTCCACCTCCCCACCAATGCCTGTTATTTCTGGCTTTCCTTTTTCTTCATAGCCATTCTAAGGAGCATGAGGTATGAGTTTCCCAACTCTTCGCTGTGGAGTACTTCAGACACATGGGAGAGGAAAAGGTAGACTGACCCCTCCATCCCCCTATCTAGCTTCAACCAGTATCGACTCCAGATGAGTCTTGTGTTCCCTCTAGTCCACCCTTGGATTATTTTTTTCCAACCTTTTATTATGAATATTTTCAAGTGTGGAGAAGAATTGAAAGGATTTTGTGGTTAAAAACACAAAACCTACTTCCTACGACTAACACTTTATTTAGCACATAACTGAACATTCATCCTTTCCTCTATGTGGCTGCATGTTTGCGCACGCATATGTTAATGTGCCACCTATCTGAATGGTAAAGCCAAAACCAAAAAAAGTAGACAAAACCAACTGCTGGCAAGGAGGCAGAACCATCGGGCCCCTCAGATGTTGTTGGCCAGTGGAATGCAGCCACTTTGGGAGACGGATCAAGGGTTCTCAAAATGGGAAATCCAGAATTGCCAGGTGATTCAGCTGTTCCACTCTTGGGTGTTACCCCAAGAGAAATAAAGTCTTCTGTACACCAAAAAAGCTGTGCACATGTGTTCACAGCAGGAGGATTTGTAATCACAGAAAACTGAAGACAGCCCAGATGGTCCTCAACTGGTGCATGGATGGAAAAAAACAACACAGAATGTCCATATGAACGGACATCATCCAGACCTAACACGGAGCCAGTGGTCACAACATATGCATCTCAGACGAATTCTGTGGGTGAATGAAGGAAGCCAGGATCATACTTTCCTACTCCATTGCATGGTACCTCAGAGAAGACCAAGTTATGAGGCCAAACTCAATGCGTGCTTGGGGAGGGCTAGGGGTGGAGGGAGGTGACTACAGGGGGCAAAGGGGACCTTTTGGGGTGATGAAAATATTTTATTTCCTAATTATGGTGGTGATTACACAACTATATCCTTTTGTCAAAATTCATAGAACTGTGCACTTAAAAAGGGTGAATTTTTCTGTAATAAATAATTCTCAGAAACTTGCATATGAGCTTTCTGGGTCTGCCATAACAAATGGCCTTTAAACAACAAAACTGTACACAGTCATACTGTGCAGGCCAGACTTCAGAGGTCAAGGTGACAGCAGTGTTGGAGGCTCCAGGGCAGGGGCCTTCCTGCCTCTTCTGGGGGCTGTAGGTGCCCTGGCTTGTGGCCGCACTTCTCCAGTCTCTGCCTCCATCTTCACATGGCTTCTCTCTGGCAGTCAGATCTCCCCTGTATGATTTTTATAAGGACAACTGTCATTGGCTTTAGTGCCCACCTAAGTAACCCAGAGCTGACTATGGCTCAGATCATGAACACCTCATTGCCAAATTCAGACTTAAAATTGAAGAAAGTAAGGAAAACCACTAGACTATTCAGGTATGACCTAAATCAAATCGCTTATGATTATACAGTGCGAGTGAGAAATAGATTTAAGGGACTAGATCTGATAGACAGAGTGCCTGATGAACTATGGACTGAGGTTCGTGACATTGTACAGGAGACAGGGATCAAGACCATCCCCAAGAAAAAGAAATGCAAAAAAGCAAAATGGCTGTCTGAGGAGGCCTTACAAATAGCTGTGAAAAGGAGAGAAGTGAAAAGCAAAGGAGAAAAGGAAAGATATACCCATTTGAATGCAGAGTTCCACAAAATAGCAAGGAGAGATAAGAAAGCCTTCCTCAGTAATCAGTGCAAAGAAATAGAGGAAAACAATAGAATGGGAAAGACTAAAGATCTCTTCAAGAAAATTAGAGATACCAAGGGAACATTTCATGCAAATATGGGCTCGATAAAGGACAGAAATGGTATGGACCTAACAGAAGCAGAAGATATTAAGAAGAGGTGGCAAGAATACACAGAAGAACTGTACAAAAAAGATCTTCATGACCCAGATAATCACAATGGTGTGATGACTCACCTAGAGCCAGCATCCTGGAATGTGAAGTCAAGTGCCTTAGGAAGCATCACTATCAACAAAGCTAGTGGAGGTGATGGAATTCCAGTTGAGCTATTTCAAATCCTAAAAGATGATGCTGTGAAAGTGCTGCACTTAATATGCCAGCAAATTTGGAAAACTCAGCAGTGGCCACAAGACTGGAAAAGGTCAGTTTTCATTCCAATCTCAAAGAAAGGCAATGCCAAAGAATGTTCAAACTACTGCACAATTGCACTCATCTCACATGCTAGTAAAGTAATGCTCAAAATTCTCCAAGCCAGGCTTCAGCAGTATGTGAACTGTGAACTTCCTGATGTTCAAGCTGGTTTTAGAAAAAGCAGAGGAACCAGAGTTCAAATTGCCAACATCTGCTGGATCATCGAAAAAGCAAGAGAATTCCAGAAAAACATCTATTTCTGCTTTATTGACTATGCCAAAGCCTTTGACTGTGTGGATCACAATAAACTGTGGAAAATTCTGAAAGAGATGGGCATACCAGACCACCTGATCTGCCTCTTGAGAAATTTGTATGCAGGTTAGGAAGCAACAGTTAGAACTGGACATGGAACAACAGACTGGTTCCAAACAGGAAAAGGAGTTCGTCAAGGCTGTATATTGTCACCCTGTTTATTTAACTTATATGCAGAGTACATCATGAGAAACGCTGGACTGGAAGAAACACAAGCTGGAATCAAGATTGCCGGGAGAAATATCAATAACCTCAGATATGCAGATGACACCACCCTTATGGCAGAAAGTGAAGAGGAACTCAAAAGCCTCTTGATGAAAGTGAAAGTGGAGAGTGAAAAAGTTGGCTTAAAGCTCAACATTCAAAAAACAAAGATCATGGCATCCGGTCCCATCACTTCATGGGAAATAGATGGGGAAACAGTGGAAACAGTGTCAGACTTTATTTTTCTGGGCTCCAAAATCACTGCACATGGTGACTGCAGCCATGAAATTAAAAGACGCTTACTCCTTGGAAGGAAAGTTATGACCAACCTAGATAGCATATTCAAAAGCAGAGACATTACTTTGCCAACAAAGGTTCGTCTAGTCAAGGCTATGGTTTTTCCTGTGGTCATGTATGGATGTGAGAGTTGGACTGTGAAGAAGGCTGAGCGCTGAAGAATTGATGCTTTTGAACTGTGGTGTTGGGGAGGACTCTTGAGAGTCCCTTGGGCTGCAAGGAGATCCAACCAGTCCATTCTAAAGGAGATCAGCCCTGGGCTTTCTTTGGAAGGAATGATGCTAAAGCTGAAACTCCAGTACTTTGGCCACCTCATGTGAAGAGTTGACTCATTGGAAAAGACTGTGATGCTGGGAGGGATTGGGGGCAAGAGGAGAAGGGGATGACAGAGGATGAGATGGCTGGATGGCATCACTGACTCGATGGATGTGAGTCTAAGTGAACTCCAGGAGTTGGTGATGGAGAGGGAGGCCTGGTGTGCTTCGGTTCATGGGGTCGCAAAGAGTCGGACACGACTGAGCGACTGATCTGATCTGATCTAATCCTTGAAAGGAAAGTTATGACCAACCTAGACAGCATATTAAAAAGCAGAGACATTACTTTGCCAACAAAGGTCCGTCTAGTCAAGGCTATGATTTTTCCAGTAGTCATGTATGGATGAGAGAGCTGAACTATACAGAAAGCTGAGCACCAAAGAATTGATGCTTTTGAACTGTGATGTTGGACAAGGCTCTTGCAAGTCCCTTGGACTGCAAGAAGATCCAACCAATCCATCCTAAAGGAGATCAGTCCTGAGTGTTCATTGGAAGGACTGATGTTGAAGTTGAAACTCCAATACTTTGGCCACCTGATGTGAAGAGCTGACTCATTTGAAAAGACCCTGATTCTGGGAAAGATTGAAGGCAGGAGGAGAAAGGGACGGCACAGGATGAGATGGTCAGATGGCATCACTGACTCAGTGGACATGAGTTTCAGTAAACTCCGGGAGTTGGTGATGGACAGGGAGGCCTGGCATGCTGTAGTCCATGGGGTTGCAAAGAGTGAAACACGACTGAGTGACTGAACTGCACTGAAGTAACCCAGGCTGACCTCAAGATCCTTATCTTGATGACCACTGCAGAGACCCCCTACTTCCAATTGAGGTCCCATTCACAGGTTCTGGGGATCTGGACAGGAACATTTCTTTGGGGAGCTTCCACTCAACATGTTACATTTTACTTAAAAATGAAAACAGTAGTGACAGGACTTCCCTGCTGGTCCAGTGGCTAAGACTCCACTCTCCCAGTGCAGGGGGCCTGGGTTCGATCCTTGGTCAGGGAACTAGATCCCACATGCCACAACTAAGCATTCACATGCTGCAACTAAAGATCTTATATACAACAGCTAAGACCCGGTGCAGCCAAATAAATAAATATTTTTAAACACACACACAAAACAGTAGTGGCCACATCAGAACACTTTCTTCCAAATCCTTGGGCCTGAACAGCACACCCAGGAACATTTTGAAGGAAAACCCTGGACATTATGTCCTTTTATCTGTAGATAATTCAATGTGTATCTCTAAAGCTCTGATTGCCAACTGGGGGTGTGGGGTGGTCCTGCCCCACAAGGGTCACTGAGCCACCTCTGGGGGCATCTGCAGTTGTCACCACTGGGGACTCTCTTGGCATGCAGTGGATGTTGGCATGCATACTCACACACACACATACACACAGAGATACTCATACACACACACACACATGCACAGAAGCTCATACATATACACATATACATACACAGATGCTCACACAGAGACGCTCACACACAGACAAATGCTCACATATACAACATGCACACACACACACAGAAGGTCACACACACATACACACACAAATACATGCTCATACCACTCCAGGCCAGCCTCAGCCATGATCCTTACCTGCCCCCTGGTGGCCACACTAGCCCAGGCTGAGCCATCCCCTAACCAATGCCTGCTGGATTCCTGGTGGGGACTGACCTTGATTTTGGAAGGACCCCTAGGACTCCCAGCATTCCCTGGTGGCTCAGATGGTAAAAGCATCTGACTAAGACATTACTTTGTCAACAAAGGTCCATCTAGTCAAGGCTATGGTTTTCCCTGTGGTCATGTATGGATGTGAGAGTTGGACTGTGAAGAAGGCTGAGCGCCGAAGAATTGATGCTTTTGAACTGTGGTGTTGGAGAAGACTCTTGAGAGTCCCTTGAACTGCAAGGAAATCCAACTAGTCCATTCTGAAGGAGATCGGCCCTGGGATTTCTTTGGAAGGAATGATGCTAAAGCTGAAACTCCAGTACTTTGGCCCCCTCATGTGAAGAGTTGACTCATTGGAAAAGCCTCTGATGCTGGGAGGGATTGGGGGCAAGATGAGAAGGGGATGACAGAGGATGAGATGGCTGGATGGCATCACTGACTCAATGGATGTGAGTCTGAGTGAACTCCGGGAGTTGGTGATGGACTGGGAGGCCTGGTGTGCTGCGATTCACAGGGTCGCAAAGAGTCAGACACGACTGAGTGACTGAACTGAACTGAACAATGGGGGAGACCTGGGTTCAATCCCTGGGTTGGGAAGATCCCCTGGAGAAGGAAATGGCAACTCACTCCAGTATTCTTGCCTGGAGAATCACATGGACAGAGGAGCCTGGCAGGCCGTCACGAAGAGTTGGACACGACTGAGCAACTTCACTTCACTTTCTCTGACTCCCAGTGGCCTCATTTCTCAAGTGGGGACCTCAGCTGGGCCCCTGGAAAAGGGGTGGCCCTGGGGCCAAGAGCTTAACATTTAAGAGACGCACCAACTGGGAGGAGACCCAAGGTGGGGCAGTCAGCCAAGAGAAGGGCCAGAAGGACGTCTGCCTCCTCGGTTCTCAAGGAGGGGGTAAGAGGGGACTTGGCATCAGAGGGAAGCAAGGGGGTCAGCCAGAGGAGTGCGAAGGAGCAGACGGGTCTGGGGACCAGCTGTGCATGCGTGTCTGTGAGAATTGTAGCGGGGCGGGAGAAATGATAGAGGTGTGAGGGATGGGGTAGGCAGAGGGGATGACTGAGCCCTAGAGGGGTCTGAGTATAACCTGCCTCTCCCTGTAAGCTACAGCTCTCCATTTATAATCTGAGGCCACCCATGTTTGCCCTGGAGTCCTCCACCTGTAACCAGGGCCCCCTGCTATGACCTGGGGCTCCGATCTATAACCAGGTGTTCCCCACTTGTACCTTAGCTCCCCCAGCTATTACCTGGTGCCCCTACTTATAACCTGGGGTCTCCACCTCAATCCTGGGGCCCCTCACTTTTAACATGAGCCTATAACCTTGGGTCTCCCAGTATAACCTGGGGCCCCCATCTATAACCTGAAACCTCCCACCTGTAACCTGGGGCTCTGTACCTATAATCTGGGACTCCCATCTATAACCCTGGACCCCTTGCTATAACCTGGGCCCCCAACCTGTAACCTAGAGCCTCCACATGTAACCTGGGGACCCCACCTAGAAATGGGCCTCTCAGTGATAACTTGAAACCCAACCCTGGGACCTCCAACCTATAACCCAGAGTCCTTAGTAGAACCTGAAGAATGGTGAGGGTGAGAGCATGCCGTAAAAGCTGTTTTTCCCCAGGGTTACGGAAGGAAAGTTATGACCAACCTAGATAGCATATTGAAAAGCAGAGACATTCCTTTGCCAACAAAGGTCCGTCTAGTCAAGGCTATGGTTTTCCAGTAGTCATGTATGGATGTGAAAGTTGGACTGTGAAGAAAGCTGAGCGCCGAAGAATTGATGCTTTTGAACTGTGGTGTTGGAGAAGACTCTTGAGAGTCCCTTGGACTGCAAGGAGATCCAACCAGTCCATTCTAAAGGAGATCAGCCCTGGGTGTTCCTTGGAAGGAATGATGCTAAAGCTGAAACTCCAGTACTTTGGCCACCTCATGCGAAGAGCTGACTCATTGGAAAAGACTGTGATGCTGGGAGGGATTGGGGGTTAGGAGGAGAAGGGGATGACAGAGGATGAGATGGCTGGATGGCATCACTGACTTGATGGATGTGAGTTTGAGTGAACTCCGGGAGTTGGTGATGGACAGGGAGGCCTGGCGTGCTGCGATTCATGGGGTCGCAAAGAGTCGGACACGACTGAGCAACTGAACTGAACTGAACTGATAAAGTAATAGCACACCTCACTTCCAATGGCCTCTTATATTTCATGACATATGGTACTCCTACTCCTCACTCAGAGGAATGGGAAGCCCCGCCTACATCAGCAGCCACACACCCCCCACCTGACTCCCATCCCCACCCCAGACACTGACAGCCAGGAATCCACTCTCCTGTCTCTGTGGACTTGCCTGTTCTGGATGTTTTCCATCAATGGAATCACACACTATGAGATTCCTTCCGTTTGGCTTCTCTCACTGAGCATCGAGTTCTCAAGTTCATCCATGTGTGTCAATGCCTCTGTCCTTTTCATGCTGAATAATATTCCAGTATGTGGACATGCCATGATGAGTTTGTCCATCATCTGTTGCTGGATATGTGGGTTGTTTCCACTTTTTGACTATTGTGAATTGTGCTGCTGTAAACATCCGTGTACAGGTTCTTATGTGGATGTATGTTTCTTTCTCTTGAGCAGAAATCTCAGGTTGGAATTAAAGGGTCATATGGTGATTCAGTGTTAACCTTTCTTTCTTTCTTTTTTTTTTTTTGTTTCATTCACAAAGTGTATTATGACCTTTTATTCCTGCTAAGTCACTTCAGTCGTGTCTGACTCTATGCGACTCCACAGACGGCAGCCCATCAGGCTCCCCCGTCCTTGGGATTCTCTAGGCAAGAACACTGGAGTGGGTTTAGTGTTAACCTTTCAACTGGTTTTCCAACCTGGCTATACCATCTGTATGAAAGTTCCAGTTTCTTCACATCCTTGCTGATACTCCATTTTAAAAAAATCATAACCATCATAGTGGGTATGAAGTGGTTTTGTTGTTGTTTAGTTACTCAGTTGTATCAGACTCTTGCAACCCCATGAACTGTACCCCACGAGGCTCCTCTGTCCATGGGATTTCCCAGGCAAGCATACTGGAGTGGTTTGTCATTTCCTTCTCCAATGAAGTGTTACTTTTATATTATTTTATTTATTTTTTTGTTTGCGCCCTGTGGCTTGTAGAATGTTAGTTCCCCAAACAGGGGTTGAACCTGGGCCCAGGCAGTGAAAGCACCCAGTCCTAACCACTGGGCCACTGGGGAATTCCCTGAAGTGGTTAATTTTAATAATATATTTCTTTTAACCTAATATATCCAAAATTTATCATTTCACTATGCGATTAATATGTTATTGAGTGCTTTCATATTACAGTTATTAATAAGATATATACATATATTGTTGTTGTTGTTTAGTCGCTAAATTGTGTCTGACTCTTTTGTGACCCCATGGACTGTAGCCTGCCAGCCTCCTCTGTCCATGGGATTTCCCAGGAGAGAACACTGGAGCAGGTTGCCATTTAATCCTCCAGGGGATCTTCCTGACTCAGGGATTGAACCTGCATCTCCTGCATTGGCGGGTAGATTCTTTACCGCTGAGCCACCAGGAAGCCCCATACGTAAATATCATACATACTTTTTTTCCCTTCACATTAGGCCTTCAAAATCCAGTGTGTAGTGCTTCCCTGGTGGTCCAGTGGTTAAGAGTCTGCCTTGCAACGCAAAGACACCAGTTCAGTCTCTGGTCTGGGAAGCTCCCATATGCCAAGGAGCAGCTAAACCCATGCACCGCAACTACTGAACCTATACTCTAGAGCTCGTGCTCTGCAGCAAGAGAAGCCACTGAAGTGAGAAGTGCATGCACCACAACGAAGAGTCGCCTCCACTCACAACTAGAGAAAGCCCGAGCGTAGCAACAAAGATCCAGCGCAATAAAAAATAAATACATTATATATATATATATATATATATATATATATATACATGTATATATATATATATGTGTGTGTGTGTATGTATATATAAATCCAGTGTGTATTACACTCATAACACATCTCAGTTCCAGCAGCCACATTACAGGAGCTTAACAGACACATGTGGCCAGTGGCTGTTGTACTGAATGACACAGCTCAAATTGCTGAGGACACAGCAGTGGCCAAGACATATCCAGCCTCAGCCCCAGAGAGTTTCCAGTGCAGTTCCAGAGACTAAAGAAATATGGGGAAAGAAATATATAAATAATTTCTGCTGGTGACAAGTGTTAAGAAGAAAACTAAACTTGAAAAGGGCTACATTCGAGGGAATGACCAGGAGGACTTCTTGGAGGAGGTCACATCTGAGCCAAGATTTCACCTTCATGTACTCTTTCTGCAATGGTCACCAAACATTTCCTATGTCCTTCCATATGTCCTGCACATCAGGAGAGTGGGATGCCAAGATTATCAAATACCCCCAGATTCTAAGAAAGTTGGGCATAAGTCAGCAGTTAAAAACAGAAAATACCAAAAGGAATTTGAGTTGGGCAGTGTTGCCTCTTCTTCGTTTTCTGCAAGATTGTTTAGAACCAATATCATTTCTTCTTAAAATTTTTTATTATTAAAAATTTTTTGGGGGTGCCCTGGGTCTTCATTGTTGTTTGTGGGCTTTCTCTAGTTGCATCAGAGTGGGGGCTTCTCATTGCTGGGGGCTTCCCATATTGCAGAGCAGAGGCTCTAAAGTGCTGGCTCAGTTTTTGTGGCACAGGGGGTAAGCTGCCCTGATGCATGTGGCATCTTCCTGGACCAGGGATTGAACTGGTGTCTCCTGTATTGGCAGGCAGATTCTCAATTAACCACTGGACCAGCAGAGAAGTCCTTCCTAAAAAGTTTGATGGAAATTCATGAATGAAAACATCTGGGCCTTAATTGTCTTTGTTGAAAGGTTTTTCCCTACAGATTTAATTTCTCTAAAAGATATAATACTATGCAGATTATCTATTTCTTCTTCATTGAGTTTTCATTTTAGTGCCTTTTCAGGTGTTGGTCTATTTCCTATTGAATTTTGGGCATAGAGTTGTTCCTATATCTAATCCTTTTAGGTCACCTAGTTTTCTTGGTTAATCTTGCCAGAGTTTTATCAGTTGTTTTGATCCTTTCAATGAATAGTCTTTTGGCTTCATCAATTTTCCCTGTTTTTTTTTTTTTTTTTCTATTCTGTTTCATTGGTTTCTGCTCTGCTCTTTATGATTAAGGAAAAGGAATTTGGGGCTAATCTACATGTTCTAATTAGGGCTGGCTTGTATGTTGGTGTGACTTGTGGTCCCCCCATCCCCAAAGCCACAGCAATCTGCCTTCTGTGGGTCATTTGAGAATCTGATGAAAGTCCTAGATGTCCCCAAGAACACACACAAGGACACACTCAATTTCACACATAGATTTAGGCAGTCCACAGGTGTCAGGCTCAGAACTCGCAGCCTAGAGCCCGAATCTGACAGTGTCAGCTCCCACCGTTCCCACTCAAGCAGTTTGCTCTGGCAAAATAATCAAGTGATAAAAAACAGAAAGGTAGAAAAAACCCACAGGCCTGGAGGAATTTTCAATTTCATCAAGCCCTAGTATTTTGCCATCTCTGTATTTTTCATCCAAAGCACTTTGCTGGCACCATGCCAGCTGAGTACTGCGTTTTACCCCGTGAGATTCTTTAGGGTAGAGACGGTCCAGCGCACTTCTCGCCCCGTCTGGCCTGAGAGATGCTTAATAAAGGCTTTCTGCCTTCAATTGGCCACTTTCGGCTACTTTTTGACCCTTCACCTCGCTTCAAAAGAGATTTCGGGGGACAGGCCCTAGCAGGCGCCCACCAGCATCTGTGGGCCGTATCCGGGACAGCCAGGGCTGTGCTCAGACACCCTCCCTCCCACGACTCCCGGTTCCGAGGCGACCCTCGGCCTTCGCGAACTCCAACCCCAGCCTTCAACCCCTCCCAGGTCAACGCCACGGCCTCACCTCCCCGCACTTGCTTCCCGCCCCCTCCACTTGACGGGCGTGTCCGCGGACCAATGAGCGAGCAGTAACCACCCCTGGGGCGGGGCCGAACGAGAACCAATCCCCGCTCCGGGGCCCGCCTGGGTCCAGATGGCCCAATGGGCGGTGGCGGCAGGGTTCGCTGAGGGGACGGGGCTGGTAGGCTCGGCCAACGGGCGTGCACGTCGGCGCCGCGAGGGGCGGGCCCGCGGCGGGCGTGCGGCGGAGAGGCGGTGCAGGGCGGGGGAGGAGGTAAACAAGATGGCGGCGGCGTGTCGGGCGCGGAAGGGGGAGGAGGCCCGGGGCGCCCGCGACTGAGGCGGGGCGCGGCGGTAGCGGCGGCGGGCGCCGGCCGGCAGAGCGGCCGCTTTGCATGGGCTGGGCCCCCGCGCCGCCCCGCCTGCTCCACGCGCGCGGCGGCCGCGGCGCGATACGCGCCGCCCGGGCCCCGGCAACTCCGGGAACCCCGGTCCGGGGCCTGCGGCCTGCGCCGCCTCGGCTGCCCGGAGCCCCGCGCGCCCCGCTGTCCGCGACCGACGGCGTTCGGGCGGAGAGCGAGCGCGGGCTGCCGTTTGGGGCGAGGCGCCCGCCGGGCCCGCGCGGTCGCTGGGTGTCCCGGGCCGGTGTGCGGGCGCCCGGGCGACGGCTGGTTTGGACGAGCCTTGCTCCTTGCAGCCGGCGGGCCCCGGGCAGCCCCGGCGCTGGCGGGAGCCGGCCGAGCTGGACGAAGGTGCCCCGCGCGCTCCGGATACGCACCTGCCGGCGTCCCGGGCGCCCCGGACGGCGGGAGACGCCCCCGAGCTGCGCGCCCTGCTCCCGGCAAAGCTCACCTGTCCAGCTCTGGAAGCCCCAGAGCTGGCCTGCGCGGGACCCCGGGCGCGCGCCATGGCCCGCTGGTAATGGACGGCGCGGAGAAGACTCGGCCCGGCCGCGTCCGTGTTCGTTCGAGGGTCTAAAGTCCCTGGAGGATGACCTAGCACTTCCCGGCCCCACCGGCCTCCCGAGGGCCCCCGTGGACGCGCCTGCCCGCCCCGAAGCTCCGAGGTCGGGTGGCCCCCAAACTTGGGACGCTGCGCACGCCCGGCTGCCCGGGCTCTGGACCAGCCGCGCCTTTTGAACTTAGGTTCAGTACAATCGTTTCTTTTCCAAGAGGGTTTTCCTTTGTTATTTTTTTTCTTTTTCTCTTATTTTTTCGATTTTGTTGACTTTTAATTTTGGAGAAGGGAATTTTGAGGCGGGGCGGGGAGGGAGAAACAAAAGGAAGAACCGCTCCCCGCGAAGTTCACAAAGGGGATAAGGGACCGCCGGCCGGAGTCGGAGGTCTGGAGTTCAGGATGGAGGTGGCGGACCCGCAGCAACTGGGCATGTTTACAGAGGGCGAGCTGATGTCGGTGGGGATGGACACATTCATCCACCGGATCGACTCCACCGAGGTCATCTACCAGCCCCGCCGCAAGCGGGCCAAGCTCATCGGAAAGTACCTGATGGGGGACCTGCTGGGGGAGGGGTCGTACGGCAAGGTGAAGGAGGTGCTGGACTCGGAGACACTGTGCAGAAGAGCCGTCAAAATCCTCAAGAAGAAGAAGTTGCGGAGGATCCCTAACGGGGAGGCCAACGTGAAGAAGTAAGTCCGGGCTTCCTGGGTGGGGACGCGCGCCGCTGGGCGGCCCCCTTCTTCCCCCTTCCCTCCCTTCCTCTTCCCTTCTCTTCTCGGTTATTTTCTTCCGTCCTCCGTTTCCTTAAGCACCCGAGTCGACCAGCCAGGGAGAGTCGTGGGCAACTCTTTGGGGAACTTTAGTGAAGTCAGGATCGCTCGTTGCGTCCTGCTCTCAGCCGCGGCGGGGCCCTCCTCGGAAGGGGGCGCCCCTCTCCTTCTGTGCCCTCTTAGCTGTCCGGAGGGCTCAGGTACCCGGCGGAGGCGGCCAGCGTTGGTTTGGCTTCGGAAAACCAAAAGCAGTTGGGTTCGGAAAGGGCTCTGCCTGCCGCCAGCAGGTTTCGTCCCAGCGTGAGGCTGTTACTAGGGACGGGACACGCCATTTGTTTACCTTGTTGGAGGGGGACGCTGCGGTTGCCAAAAATAATTGTTTGCACCGGTTTATCAGTCTGCAGAGGGGAACTTGGCCTTTTCTCACTCGCCTGGGATGTGCCACAGGACACATCCACGACTTGCAGGCTCGGTGGCTCCTGAGAAGTGGGGGTCGGCTTGTGTCCAGGCGAACTTTTTACACAGATTTTTTTCAGGCGCTTGTCTGGCCATAGGCATCCCCAAGGCGGTGGGAGCCCTGCCTCCGTCCTTTATGCTAGTTCTGGGAGGGGACACCCTCTCCTTATCTCTGCTGCCTGGGGATCCCACCCTACCCCAGCCCAAGGCTTTATCTAACGGGCCAGGCGGCAGGACTGGCTGGTGACCTTGGCCGGTCCTGGGAGTGCTGCTCCCTGATCACTCTCACCCCTCCCCCCAGCCCCCCTGCTCTCCGGGCAGTTTGACAGTGAGCGCCCAGCTGCTTTTGTCTGCTGTGGGACACCTGGAGAGCAGGGCAGTGGGGCCAGACCGGTTGCAGACTGTGCCCCAGCCATGGACCCCCAGCAACGGCAGGACCAGGCGTCCCAGAGCCAGCCCAGCCAGTTCTCTGTGCACATCTGCCACCTGCATGGTGAGGGTTAGGCAGGGGCCACCAGTGTCCTGGGTGAGACAGGCCAGGTGACAGTGGGTGCCAGTGCCCTCCTGCAGGCTAAGTTAGGCCACACTTCTGATCCAATCCCCACTCCCTGTTTCTCTGAGTCACCTTTTCTTCTTAATCCAGAAGTGTGTGGGGAAGAGGTGACCCTCGGGCTACCAGTTGGCCACCACTGTGGTTTGAGGGCCAGTGGGCTTCTGGATGCTGCTGGCAGAAAGGGAAGCCCCACACACACACATTCTCTCCAGGGCTGGTCCTTGTCCTCCTGGCTCCTCTTAGGCCTCATTCCTTGGTCTGTCCCAGGAGTGGGGTGCTGGACTCTTCCAGCCTGGACAAGCCCTCCTGGATGGAGTTGGCGCAGGTCGCCCTAGTGTCTGGTGCCTTATGCTCTGCTGCATCCCAAGCTGGGAGGGGCCAGGCTCATTTCCAGCACCAATTGATGTTTGGTTAGGGCCACCCCAGCCACTGCTGGCCATCCCGGGGGCTTCAGAGAAAGTGGGGCACCCGGAACATCTGCAGATGCCCCACCCTGAGATGAGGGAGAGGTGTCAGGTGGGTGAGTGCCCAGTTCTTCCAAAGGGTGACGCACATCTGAGGTAGCCCCTCCCCATCTGCAAATGTATGTGCCCAAGGTCAAGTTACAGGGCGATCACCACCCAGAGATTCCCTCCTGCTTGGCCATCCGACGGAAGATCACGGCTCCCAGTTCTGGTTTCCTGAGCCATCAGCTGTGGTCTCTGGAACTGTGAAGACAGTGTCCATTGGAGGAAGCCTTGGGGAGACTGAGCCTGGGGAGGCAGGGTGGTTGGCATCCACAGCGGCCTGGGAGTTGCTGTGAGGTGCCACAGCTGCAGGGTCGGGCCCTTTTGTCCGTCTCAGCCCCAGAGGCACAGGTCTTCCCCTCTCGGAGCTCAGCTCTGGCCCCGTGCCGGCTGGCCACCTGTGGGCTGGTGCTGGGAGGGCCTGCTGGGTATGTGCCTTCAGGTTAGAACCCCCGTGCCTCCTTCCTGAATGTCATGAGGGCGAGCCCTGCTCTGAGTGCCCTGTTCCCTTGTCCTGAATCCTGACGATATGTGCTGGACTGCTCTGTGCGGGCATTCAAGCAGGGCCCCAAGATCCAGGCTTCTGGGTCAGCCTTGCTGGCAGGCAGCTACAAAGAAGAAAAAAGGCTCCTTTGTCTTGGAGAGACTTAATAAACTCAACTCCAGACTCTTCTCATGGAGTGAAGTGTCCAGAACTTTCCAGACAAGCCTCAGGAGTCCCGCAGCTCCAGTTGGGATGGACGCATTCCTTACGAAATGCAGTGTGTGACAGAGGAAGTCTCCCCTCCTGTGACTCCTCCCAGGAGGGCTGCTGTGGTTTGTGCTTGTCCCTCTTTGTTCTTTTTTTATGTGTGTAAGTCTCTCAGTCATGTCTGACTCTGCAACCTTATGGACTGTAGCCTGCCAGGCTCCTCTGTTCGTGGGTTTTCTACTGGAGGGTATTGCCATGCCCTTCTCCAGGATCTTCCCGACCCAGGGATGGAACCTGGACCCCCTGCATTGGGAGCTTGGACTCTTAGCCACTGGACTGCCAGGGAAGTCCTGCTAACTTGTTCTTGTTGTAAAATAGGAACATTCAGAAAAGCATCAAGAAGTGAAAAAGAAAGCAGTTGTCATTTTAACACTGACACCTTTGAACTTCTCTTTACCAATCCAAGGACTTTTGAATGAAAAGGGTCATTTTCCATATAAGTTGTATCTGCTTGTTTTTCCGGTCAGCCACAGAGGCCATGCTGGTGCCTCCCTGGCTGGGAGCAGCCCTGGGGCTTCATGCCTGTACAGATGGTGGGTACACACCCCTCTGCCCTGACCCCTGGGAGGGCAGATGGGCCCAGCTCACAGGATTCTCACCTGTCACAAGGTCCTATTCTTTGTGAGCTTTTCCATCAGCTGTTGAGAAGCAGGGACAGTCTCCATGCTCCCGCCCCACGTTCCCTCTGTGAGAGGGCAGCTCAGGGCCTGTGCCTGCTGTGTGCCTGATGCATGTGCTCGGTGAGCTGTGCAGAGCCGGGACTGGCAACTTGGGGCCCTGCCAGCCTCCTTCTTTATCAGTGTTCCTGGTGCTCCTGCCTTGCGTCCTGGCCCAAGTGCCCAGTGCCAGTCTCCAGGCCAGCAGTGGTGACTGGTGGGCTCTTGGACCCGAGAGTGAGTACTTGGGATTGTAGCCTAGCCTGGACTTTCCTGGCCCTCGTTCCCATCCCAAGTGGCCTCTGCCAGGTCCTGGCATCTGCTGGTACCCCCACTATCCAGGTATTGGTAAAGCTTCCTCCCTGAGGCCACCTGTCATCACTAGGGCACAGCTGCTCCTTGAGGCACCCAGGATCTCATTGCATGTCCTGACTTAGGGGTGACTATATGCAATGGAGCCCAGGGGCCATAGGGACAGCCCAGGCTAGAGCATGGGGGACGCTGGCCCCTCACCCAGAAGCCTGTTGGAAGTCACAGCCCAGTCGCCCATCATCATGTGTCTACTACACAGCTGGAGGTGGCATGTTCTCTGAACAGCTTTAGTGAGACACGTTTTACATGATTTGAAACTCAGCTGTGAGCAGGTAACTCAGGGTCAGGTACTTTCCTGGAGAGTGCAACCACAACCTATCTCTAGTTCTGGAACAGCCCATGTCCGAAAAGGAAGCCCCATCCCTGTCATCAGTTACCCCTGCTCCCCCTCGCAGCCCCTGACAACCAGGAACCCACTCTCTGTTTGTGGATCGGCATGTTCTGGACGTTTCCCATCAGTGTAATCACACGCTATGTGTTCTGTGTCTGCTCCTCTCGTGTTCTCAGGTGCATCCACATGATAGCGAGTGTCAGAGCTTCTGATGCTGCCCGTGTGTGGGGGGGGATGTGTATCTGACCCCATCAGTGGATGTGTGGGTCATCCCCTCCTGATGCCCGTGGGTGTGTTGTGTGGACGTGTGTATCCATCCTTAGCAGTAGACGTGTGGGTTATCTACTCCTGTTGCCCCTGTGTGTGGACATGTGTATCCATCCCCATCAGTGGATGCATGGGTCATCCCCTGTTGATGCCCATTAGGAATTGTGGTGCTTGGCAGTTGTGCGAGCACGTGTTGTGTTGAACTTCACTTTTCTTGAGTTTCTCCTCATTTTCGTCTCTTGCCCCTCGCCACATGATTGGAAGCATCAGCAGAAGGACCAAGGGGTGAGGGGGTCTTGCTCAGTGTCCCTCGGCCAGAGCAGCCATCACCCCTTCCTTGCTCTCTGTGGACCGGTCAGCATCTAGAGGGAACGAGGTGGCCGGTCCCGGGGCCCTGAGGTGGGTTGCCATGGGGGCAGCTGCACTCTTCTGTGAACTCCAGTGCTTTAGGACGCGGCTCTTTCATTGCCCTCCCCTTGTGGGCGGTCAGCGAGCCCACCCCAGCTCCACTCTGCTCCCAGCACCACAGGCAGGTCCCTGCGATGCCTGCCCTGAGCAACTGTGGCTGGACCGGAAGGCTTGCTTCCTCTCATTTCACTTCCTGCATCCTGGCTGAGCGCCCGGCTTTCCTCTTTCTTTAAATAATGTTTTTCTTTTTCTCTGGCCAGTGGTGCTATTCCTAGGTGACGAGAACATCTCGGCCCCTGCAGTGCATGTTTCAGGGATCCTCCTGCATCCCCTCACCCACTCGGAGTGTGTGTCTGTGCTGTCTACGCTGCAGTCCTGGCCTTGTGGGCGTGCAATTCTCTTCTTATAGAGTTTGACACCGTGACCCCTTCCCTGGTGGTGTTGCCCCTTCCTTGGTGTTGACATCGGGCTCACTCACTTCTCAGGAGGCTGATGGGGATGGTCACCTGAGCTGTCCCTATGCCTCAGGAGTTTGGTCTGCACTGGGCCCTGTGTCCCATCCCCGCCCCAGCCTGCGGGCTCTCTATTGAGTTTGCCACCATGTGCCGCTTTCCCCTCTGGGCTGCAAATCCCGTCCCCGTGGTGGGTGCCCTTGCTGGCCAGTTACCTTAGCAGACATCAAACACTGAGGGAGCTGCCCCAGGACCCCTCCCTGGGGCCCTCTCTCCTGGCACCTCTGCAAGGAGCTGCTTTGTACTCCGACCAGGCAGCACGCGGCAGAGACCCCAGAGGCCTCGTCACTACTGTCAGGACAAAGGCTTCCATTTGGGCGGCCTGGGGTGTCCACCTCTCCGTCGGATAGAAGGGGTGGAGAACTTAAAGGCAGGGGAGGGGCCCTGAGTCACCACAGTTGAGCTCTGGCCCTGGGGAGCCGGCAGCAGGCTGGGAGTCAGAGCTATGAGATGATGGGGGAAGGAAGCCTGGGAGCACAGGGCCACTGCCAAGGAGTGCTGGTGGGCCTGGAGCGTCTGAGGGGACCCCCAGGACAGGGTGCCCACGGACCCAGTGCCTGGCCCACAGCAGCCTGGGAAGGCCTGTTGCAGGAGTGAGTGGGACCTGCTGGTCCACAGTGGGCCCAAGCTGGGCAGGCTGAGGGAGGCCCTGCCAGAGGCAGGCTGGGGAGTCTGCTCCCACCCACCAGGACTCACCATACTGCCTTGTCCCCAGGGACACCCAGAGATACTGGGAGACATCGTGGTGGTTGTGTCACGATGTAGGGGGACTCCTCACATCAGAGTCTGCTCCCCACGTACCCACAGAGCCCGCACAGCCAGGGTCAGTACCCAGGTGGAGCTGCCGTGTGTGTGGTCCCTGCTCACCCTGGTGGCCAGATGATGTGAACCCGGGGCTCAGCCTCTGAGTCACCTCCCCCTGCTTCAGTTCAGAGGAGAATTTAGATGTGCATCCCCTTGGCCTAGAGGGGACCCTGGGCAGGGACGGAGCAGCCAGTGGGCTTGCAAGAAGCCACTGTGAAGCTGTGTTTCCTCCTGCAAGTGGAGGGCCTCCTGCGCACTGGCTCTAGGAAGTGGGGGCTCTGAGTGCCGGGCCATGATCCGCGTGGAAGGAGGACCTCCACTATGAGGGCCCAGGATCGTGCACTGGTCTGTGAGGGTGGGGTGTGGGTTTTCTGGAATAGGCGACCTTTTCATGAAATGTGGACAGTGAGAGGGGTGGGAGCTGAGTCTCAAGAGGGCGGGCCCTCACCTGCCCTGATATCTTATGTATCATGCATGGGCTTCCTGGTGAGAACTTTACAAAACCTTTATTGAGGTATTACTCACATATCATGCAGTTTCGTGGCACTTGGTATCTTTTTAGTAATGGTCATCTCTGTGTAGGTCCAGGACATTCCATCACCCCAAAAAGAAGCCCTGTCTCCTCTGTCACTCTATCCCCTCCCCAGCCCCTGACAACCAGGAACCCACTCTCTGTGTCTGTGGATCAGCCTGTTCTGGACGTTTCCCATCAGTGGGATCACACCCTGCGTGTCCTGTGTCTGCTTCTCTCACTGAGCATCGTGTTCTCAGGGCCCGTCTATGTGGTAGCAAGTATCAGGGCTTCTCTCCTTTTCAGGGCTGAGGGATGCTCCTGGGTGTGGAGGGACACTGTGTCCACCCTTGGGCTTCCATGCCATGGATGGTGCTGCCATGAGCACATGTGCGCATGTCGCATGTTCTCAGTCCTCCAAGGCACATACCCTGAGTGAAGGTGCTGGGTCAGTTGGTGACTGTTCGGCGTTCTTCGAAGCCGCCTCACAGACCTCTGACTTTTCCGCCTTTACTACCACCGACTCCTGCAGAGAATCCTCAGGAGCTGCACTGGCAACGGGGTGGGGGTGGGGGTGGAGAAGGCTGTCTCTGGAGTCCCAGCTCCCACACCCCTTGTGCTGCCCCTGTGCGCCCTTGCTGTGGTCTCCATGCATCTTCAGTCCAAGTGTTGGACGTTCCTGGTCTTGTTGCTGTGTTGAAGCCCTGCTGGGCTCTGGCAGACCTGGCACCCTCCATGCGGTGCCCTCCACATGTTGGGTGCGCCCGGGCTGCCGGGACTCGACTGACCACCCGTCCTCTCTCCAGGGAGATCCAGCTGCTGAGGAGGCTGCGGCACAGGAACGTCATCCAGCTAGTGGATGTGCTGTACAACGAGGAGAAGCAGAAGATATATCCTGCAGGGGGTGGGGAGCTGGGCATGTCCCCACGGGTGGGTGGGCATATTGGCAGTCTGCTTGGCCTTCCCCTCTCCTCTTGAGCTGCGACTCCCAGAGGCCAGGTCTAGGGGCCTGGGGTCCTGCTGAGGGGTCTATCTCTGACCTTTTAGATGCAGAATTACTGGGCTTTTCACAAAGAGGTGTGGCTGGGGGGCCTCGACCTGACCCTGGCTCCCACCCTTTCTCACTCCCTCCCCACCCCCCCACTACTCCAGCCTTCTCTTCCCCAGGGCCCCCATGGGCCTCTATCCCTCACTCCCCTTGGGGGCGAGGCTTAAGCTCCTCCTTGGGATGGAACAACCAGGGGCCTTCATGCTGGGCTGTGTGGCCTGAGCCCGGAGGCGGCACAGAGCTCCACAGGAAGGCGCTGGAGGATCTGTGGAGAGGTGGGGATCCACTGCAATGCCCATGATCCCTCCCAAGTGCTCCCACTCACTCCTCTGGTGCAGCCCCACCCCCAGCATTTGTCTGTGTCCCAGGGCCCGTCCTGTCCAGAGCGGGGTGCTTGCTGCGTATTTTCCTTAGCACGGCCCACGTACATGGTGATGGAGTACTGCGTGTGTGGCATGCAGGAGATGCTGGACAGTGTGCCCGAGAAGCGCTTCCCTGTGTGCCAGGCCCATGGGTGAGTGAGCTCGAGCTCCGCCACTGCCCCTGCCCCTGCAGGTCACTCAGGGCCAGGGCCTTAAGGGACCTGGTCCTGTGTTCAGAGAGGTTATTCTGAGCACGAGTGAGATGGAAGTTCAAGTGTGTTTTAAAACTCAGGGCTTTGGCGCCCAGTTTGCGACTGTGTACCCTGGCTGCTGTGCATGCCCTGTGACAGCCCACTGGCTCCTCTCTGCACACACACTGCCCTGCATGCCCGTTGCCTGAGGCTGTGAGGCCTCCTGGTGCTGGGGGAGCCCCTGACTGGGCCTCACTGCCCCAAGGCCAACTTCTCCTGGAGAGTCAGCCCCCAGTTGCTTGGAGGACCAGCTGGCCTGTGGTAGGAGGGGACGGGGGGCAGGGGCGGTGAGCAGCATGGCTCTTTCCAGGCCAGAGACTAGGGTGACAGCACAGCCCAGGTGGCTGGCCCTGGGTGGTGGTCACAGAGCTGTGCCCGCAGGTATTTCTGCCAGCTGGTGGACGGCCTGGAATACCTGCACAGCCAGGGCATCGTGCACAAGGATATCAAGCCCGGCAACTTGCTGCTCACCACTGGTGGCACGCTCAAGATCTCTGACCTGGGTGTGGCTGAGGTGCGTAGGGGGGCCCGGGGCGGACGGGGCACGGGGTCCAGTCCCTGGGGCCATTTCCTAAGGGCTACCTGGCGCTGCCACAGGCACTGCACCCGTTTGCTGAGGATGACACGTGCCGGACCAGCCAGGGCTCTCCAGCATTCCAGCCACCTGAGATTGCCAATGGCCTGGACACCTTCTCTGGCTTCAAGGTGGACATCTGGTCAGCTGGAGTCACACTGTAAGTGCCCTGGGCCTGGTGCCTTTAGCCCAGGGTCCCTCTAACTCACCCAACCCAGCCCCAGGCACTCGGTTCAGACTCCAGGCCTTCACGACCTGCCCCTCCTGGCAGGTCCCCTATGTCTGGGGAGGCCACGGTCAGGAGGCCTGTGGGGAGGGGCACATGCACTGGGACCAGTTGTCCTCTTGCCCACCTCGGCCTTGTGCTGGTGTTCTGCGTGAGTCACCCATCACTGTTCGGGCGAGGCTTTCTGTCCTGACTCCTGGGCCTGAGTTCTTAAAGATACCACAAGTCGCCAGTGATGCTTGGCTCCCACCCAGACTGCCTTGCATCTATCCCTCTATAAGCCCGGCAGCAGCGAGGGGGCCTGTGTTCTCCCGCCCAAGGCGAGTTGGTGCTGCAGCCCCGTGAGGCAGCCAATGGTCTGGGCAAAGAGGCATCCGTTTTATTCCACTGAGAGCTCACTGACAGATGTCCCCTGACCCATCCTGTTAGAGCGCGCAGTCCAGTGGCTTTCCGTGTCTTCACAGTGAGCCAGCAGCACTGTGTGTTCCAGACCATCGTCCTCACGTCCAATCCCTGCAGGGGGTGGGGTGTGTGTGTGTGTAGTGGGGGTGGGGGAGTGTGGCAGAGGCTCCAGGGCCACAGGGCAGGCTCTGACTGGTCTGTCCTCCTGGGTCACAGCTACAACATCACAACAGGCCTGTACCCATTCGAGGGCGACAACATCTACAAGCTGTTTGAGAACATCGGGAAGGGGGACTACACCATACCGGGGGACTGTGGGCCCCCACTCTCAGACCTGCTCAGAGGTGAGGCCTTCAGGGTGAATGCTAGGCTGCAGGTGTGGGGGCTCCCGAAGGTCTTCCATAGACCACTGGCTTCTTGAGAGCTGAGCCATCTCTGTGCTGCAGCCGCCTGCACCCCCCCCCCCCCCCCCCCGCCATGGGAGGTGGGCACAGCCTAGCCAGGCTTGGAGAGCAGCCCGAGTGGAGCATGGGAGGGGTCGCTGGCTCCTTTGGGCTCTGCCACCTGCCCTGGGTCTTGGTTCCACCCTGTCCTGATTACCCATCCCTGGGGGAAGTAACAGTGAGTGGGGGGGTCTCCTGCAGGACCTCTTTCTGCTGCAGTTCCCAGGATGCTCAGTAGGTGGCACTGCCCCCCCCCACAGGAGCCTGACCCAAGGTGGCCCCCATAAAGCCACACCAGCATCCTGGGGTTTGGCTGAAGTTAGTGTTTTATGTTTTTGTACACCACACGTGGCTTATGGGATCCTACTCCCTGACCAGGGATTGCACCCAGGTCCACAGCAGTGAAAGCACAGAGTCTTCACTCCTGGACTGGCAGGGAGCTCCCTGGTGAAGTTAGTTTTGATGATACAGCACATCCAGGATATCGCCTGTGTGACTGGTACCGTCCTAGGTCCTCTGCCCGCAATCCTGGGGCCTTGTGTAACTGACCTGACGTTCGGCTTGTGCCGGACACCTAATCCGTGCTTTAGCCTGTATGTGGCCTACAGATGAACAAGCAGCTTCACAGTCCTGCGTGGCTCCGGAGCCTCCTGATGACGGAGTCACGCCAGTTCTCTGGTTGTTAGTGAAGGTGAAGTGAAGCTGAGCAGCTGCAGTTCAAGTGCTCTGCAGTGGTGCAACCCAGTCCCACCCTCCGCATCAGGGTCACCCTGGCAGCCAGGCACTGGGCTCCCGCCCTCCCAGGGTGTTGTTGGAATGTGGGAGGTGGCAGCCCCACAGACTCAGACCTGGCCCTCCCTGCCCAAGTGTTCCTTGAAGGCTCACAGCCCAACCCCCCACCACACACCCCCAGCCCCCCCAGCTCTAGCAAGGACTGATGTTTTAGACCTTCCTTCATCGAGGACTGATGGGTTGGAATTCTCTCAGTTTTAAGCTTTCTTTGCTCCAGTGACACAGATGATGACCTGTTATTGCCTTCACACTCATAAAACACTTGAAACAGTCCCAAGTTAGGGGGACTTCCCTGCTGGTCCTGTGGTTACAACTGCAAGTTCCCAATGCAGGGGGCCCTGGCTCGATGTCTGGTCAGTGAACTAGATCTCATGCCTCACCTAAGACCCAGTGCAACGAAATAAATAAGAAGCAGCCCCAAGTCTGGCTGATGAGATGGCGGAGGGTCTTGGTTGTCCCTGTCCCCCAGGTCCAGGCAGTGTCCTGTCCTCTCTGCCTGGGCCTGCCTAGAGGTCTTGCCTAGCTGGGTGGCGAGCCTCCTGCCCACAGGTCTCTGGAACACCACCCCAGCCCTGCCTTTGCTCTCCCACAACAGGGCTGTGACCATGATCTTTCCTCTTCTGCACCACTCAGGCTCAGCTCTGAGTGCCAGCATCCCAGAGTTACACTTTTCTGAGAACAGAGCCACCTGCGGGGGGCGGTGGTTGCGGGGGGCCGGGCAGACAGGGACTGTGGGCTCTGCACCCCTGTAGCCCTGCCACCTCAGGGCAGCCCAGCAAGACCTATGGGCTGCCTTGCCCATTCTGCATGTCCGGGTTCCAGGCAAAGGCCTTCACACAGGTTCTAGAGTGTGTCCCCCTGGAGGCCCCTGGTTCTCCTGCTGCCGCCTTGGGGATTTGGGGTTCCGGCAGGAATTGCCAGTCACCGGCTTTGCTGGCCAGAGCCGGGTGGGCACTGCAGGGTCGACCCCTGTGCTTTGTCTTCCTGGGACGTGTGGACAGGTTCAGGATCCCTGGGGTGGGCTCTTGTCCTGTGTTCCAGCCTGCTCCGGTCTCCTTCCTGATCTCGCTTTGCAGCGGGGGCGGGGCTCCGCTCACATGCGCCACGCCCTCCGCCCCCACCCCTCCCAGGCAGGGGCGGGGCCTCTGCCCGCGCTGACCCCGCCCCCGGCTGGTCTCCTGGCAGGGATGCTGGAGTATGAGCCGGCCAAGCGGTTCTCCATACAGCAGATCCGGCAGCACAGGTGAGTCCCTGGCCCGGCTGGGTGCTGGAGGGGGAGGGTCGGGTGCAGGGGTCTTGCCGGCTCAGTCTTTCCTGTTGGCCCCACCCTTCTCCATCTCTGCACGCCACGTAGTTCTCTGTGGGAATTGAGGGTGGGCCCGTGTGGGGAGCCATCCTGGACACCCTGATGCCCTGCTCCCACAGCTGGTTCCGGAAGAAGCACCCACCAGCTGAGCAGCCGGTGCCCATCCCGCCCAGCGCGGACTGCAAGGACCGGTGGCGGGGCATGACAGTGATGCCCTACCTGGAGGACCTGCACGGCTGTGCTGACGACGTGGACGACGAGCTCTTCGACATTGAGGACGACGTCATCTACACTCAGGACTTCACAGTGCCGGGTGAGCCCCGATCGAGGGGAGGGCCGGGGGCTCTGCCCAAGGGTCCAGTGGCCCTCTTGGCGCCAGTGCCCTGCTGATGCCTGGCCTTCTTCCCCAGGTGGCGAGGAGGCGTCTGAGGCAGGGCTTAGAGAGAGAGGCCCACGGGAGAGCCCGTGCTCAGAACTTTCTGGAGAGGAAGCTGAGGCCAGGGCCTTGGAGGAGCTCCAGGCAGAGCCCAGGCCCTAGTGTAGCACCGCCCTGCCCGCACCCTGTGCACTGCGGGCTCTCGCTGACCCTGCCCAGGGTGTGAGGGAGGCTGGGCCACTGCCCCGCCACCGCGTCCGCGGTTCTGTGCTGCCCCAGGGCTGGTTCCACTGGCTCCGCATAAAGGTCTGCCTGCATCGCACGTGAGGTCCTGCTTGCCTCCTTCTGGCTCGTCGGCCAGGACTTAGGTGTTGTCTGTAGAAAGAGCCTGTGTGCAGGGTGGCCTGTGGGCACGGACCCAAACTCCCAGGACATGTCAGGCCTCTGGTGCGCATGGTGGCTGGCTGTAGCCATTTCCCACTGGGGTCTTGGGGTCAGGTCAGAGACCCTGTGCTGGGAAACTCGGCCACAGCCCAGTCCAAAGTCAGGCCTCCTGGACCTCTGTTCCTGGCAGGATAGGATCAAGGTGTTCTTTTGGGAGGCACTGGGGCTCTGGGACAGGTGTCTGGCTGGCTGAGTGTGGACCCTGCTGGGCCCCCCCCAAGCCCCGCTGGGCACTGACTACACGCTGTCCCTTAAGGCCTATGCCAGAGGCCTGGGCTACTTTTCCTTGGTGTGAAATGTTTGTTCAAGAGCAGTTGTCTGGGCCCAAGCTAGACCCCTAGTCCAGAAATGTCCGTACTCCAGATGGGGGACAAGCCTGCACCGGGATCAGGCAGCTGCCCCTTGCCGAACTGCCCTAGGCCAACGGCAGGCTGTGTTGGGGCTGCTCCAGTCCCGTCTTATGATGTGCTCAGTCCTATCTCATGATCTGCTCACCAGGGTCTCCCTGGTTTGTCCCTCGTCCTGCCACCCACCCTGAGGGGTTTTGCTTGGGCCAGTGCCCTTGGTGCCTTGAGGGCAAGTGGAGCAGATTCCTTACCTGCCGGCCAACCCCCAGCTCTGGTTGCTGTGCTGGAGGTTGAACCCTGGTGGTCTGAGCAGCATTGTGGTACTCGGCGCCCTGGCACTCCCGTCCCCCATTAGAGCAGGCTCCTGACACCCGCCCACCCTGCCATGCTCTTGAGTTCTGACCTGAGTTGCTGCCTGTACACATGCCTAGGGGGCTTCCAGTAAGGTCCAGAGGCCGAGTCAGGCCCCACATGCCGCTGGTGGAAACTCATTCCTGTGTGAGGACCAGACGGGCTCGAGGCAGCTGTGGTGGTTTCCTGGTATCCACGGGAGGAGGGTGTGCTGTGGTCAGCATGGGCTCCTGCACCCCTCCCTCCCCCACCGCTCAGCAGGCACGAAGCAGGGCCCCAGGAACCAGTGAGGGCTGGCAGGCCGTGCAGGAAGGCATGGGGTATGGGAGGCGCCCGAACCTGCCTCTGTGTTCTTTTGTGCCTGGCATGGAGAACCAGGGTGGGCTGTTTCGAGAGAGACATCAAGTCTGGACGCCTGGCTTGAGTACAGCCACTTGTGTTCCACAGGGCCCAGTGGGCTCTGGCCTTCACCCAGGTGAGAGAGCTAAGGCTCGGGCCCCAGGCCTCTGGTCCTCCACCACATTCCCACTCACCTGAGTGCGGAGCCCCTCTCACAGCTGAACGGGCAGGTGAGCGTGGGCTGGGCCTGACTCTGGTCGGTTGGTTCGAAGGCCCGCCCTCCCGCTCCCTGGATGAGGCCCTGTGGCAGGTCAGATGGGACAGGTGGTGGGGGCCCTGGGTTCAGGCAGGAATGATGCAGAGTGTGTGTGCTTTGGGATCCCCAGTCAGCACACTCTGGCCCTCTCCTCTTAAGGTCAGGTTCTGGAGGAGGAGGCTGGGCGGAGCGCACAGAACCGGGTCCTTCCCAAGGCTGTGTGCGTGAATGGCACCGACACCACCCAGCTGAATACCAGGTCGAGGGCAGAGCGCCGGGCCAGCGCCGCCTCCAACCCTGCCCGCAAGGCCTGCTCGGCCAGCAGCAAGATCCGCCGGCTGTCGGCCTGCAAACAGCAATGAGGGTGGCTGCCCGCAGGTAGGATGGGACCGGGACCAGAGGGGTCAGGGGGGTGGGGCACATTGTGGACACTACTGTCTTGGTTTGTGTCACTGTTCCTGGGGTCTGGGTTGCAGTTGAAGGAAGTCACTTTCTGCAGAACACTGGCTACTTGGTGTGGGGCGGGGGCTTGGAGGGGTGTGTGTGCAGGAGGAGGGCCCCTCAAGCTGACAGGCTGTTTTGCAGACCCGAGGGGCTTGCCTCCTGTCCAGCCCAGGGCTGCTCCTGGCATTGGAGGAGTTTGGGGGGTGGGGTAGTGCAGGGGGCTGTGCTCTGACTGAGGCTGTCATTTCTCCCTGTTCCCTCCTCCCAGCCCTGACCACCCAGTCCACAAAGGGTGTTTTGGGTGGGCCTCACAGGTGCTTGCACACTCATTGCCACTCAGGATATGAGCAGTGGGGTGGAGGCCTGAGGGTCCAGCCCCTGTCCATCCATGCCCCCTCTCCCTGGGAGCTGCCCCTGAAATGGCCCCCACAGAACTTACCTGCCAGTATCAGAACCGGTCAGGTAGGGTAGAAGCTCTTTGCAGGGAGGCCTGGATCTGTGGCACAAGGGCCCTGCTTAATCCCACCAGGCGACCAGAGATTCCTGGGGTGGGCCCTTGAGGCAGCGCAGCTCTCCCTGGCCAGTGGAGGTGTCTGACAGCACTGTGTGACTAGGTCTCCATTTCCCCACCCTCTGGAGGGATCCAGGGAGAGCATGCTGCCTGTGACACAGGACCTTGCTTGGCCCAGAAGTGACCCACCTGTGTCCTGGTCTTAGTCCGTCCCCAGGAGCCTGGCCTGGTCCTGCTCAGTCTTCCCATCGACAGCTGGCCTGCTGCTCACCGCCCAGGAAGGCTGCCACAGCGCCCTCTGTGCTGACTGCTCCTCTGGAAGCCAGAGGGTCCTGGAGGGCTGTGGCTGGGGGACAGCAGGGACTGGAATCTGGCCCTCCCTCGGTAGCCGGTGGACACAACCTCCTGCTGACTGCAATCCTGTGCTGAGCCCCTTCCCCCAGCTAGGGGAGGAGGGAGAGGGCCCGGCGTGGCCCCATGCCAGCCTTCGCCATGCACTTTACGTTGAGACTACTGGTTCTCGTCCACCCCAACTCCTCTTTTTACTCTGCCACTGGTTAGCACCTCCCACACCTGGTGATGTGTTCATATCAACCACAGCCGCAGCGGGATGGGCATGATGTGCAGGCCTGCTGACCCAGATGCATGCCCATGCCCAAGGGAACCAGGCGGCCTCCTTGTGTTTGTTGTTTGGTTGGTTCCTTTTTATTTTTATTTTTTAAACAAAAAATAAAACAGGTGGATTTGAGCTGTGGTTGTGAGGGATGTTTGGGAACTATGGGTGGCAGCATGCTGTCAGGGGATCTGAGCCTGAGCCTGGGTCCCTTTGTGGGTCCCACAGTGGAGGGGCTGGCCGGGCTACCTGCTGGAGACCTGGGCCTCCTAGGCATATTTGCTTCTAGCCATGCTGGATCTCTCTGCTCTCAGCGGGAGCCCGGCCTCCCCAAATTTCCACAGGCCCTTCTGCTCAGCCCAGGGCCCACAGCTTCACAGCATCGTGGCTAGGGGGTGCCTCATCCCCTTATCCCCAAGATGTCTGCGCTCTCGGGTCCCCAGAAACAACCCAGAGCAAGCAAGAGTATGCAGTAAATATTTATAATCAACCAGAAAACAGAACACAAATTCCATCACTGGATGGTACACAGACTGCAGGAAGCTTCGAAAGGAGGGGCGGGGCAGGGCGACTCGGCCGCTGGCGAGGGCTGCCCCATCTTTTGGCAATAAATAAAGCTTGGGAAACTTGAAACCTTGACCATTTGGGTTTTATGTCTCAAACACTGGTGAGTCCTGGCGGCTCTTTGGACGGAGCGGTTACGGGGCGTGCGGCCGCTCAACATGCGGAGGGCGGGTGTGGGGTGCAGACACGGGGAAGGAGCGAGGTGGAAGGCGTGTGCAGGGCTGGGGGCGGCGGCAGCGGTTATTGCTCGGGGGTGTGTGGGGGGGGTGCGGACTGCCGCGAGCACTCGCCGCGGTGAGGTAAACGGCTTCGAAGGGTTGGTGGCTGCGGCCTCGAGCTAACCTCCTAGCCAGGGACGGCTCAATCAAGAGATTGAGCTTTGACGCCCTGCGGTCCCTGCGCTTGTGTCTTGGCGCAAATCGTGGCGCGTGCGCTTCGAGCGAATCTCGAGGCTTCATTGGTCTCTGGAAGAGGCGCTGTGCGCATGCGTATTGCGCGGTAGGCCCGTATCACACCGTCTGGATGCAAGCCCTGCGCATGCGCTTTCCGTATCTATGTGCCAGAGACGCAGCGCCGCGCACTTGGCAACCCCCGTCAACACCCCGAGGCCACAGTCTGGGGCCAAGGGAAGTTGAGTGTGGCCCTCGGGACCCCAAGGTTAGAATCCCCCACACTCCCTCTAGTCGACTCTACCAAGTGCCTGGAGGGGACTGTGCGTGCGCTCGTTGGGGCGCCTGGGGAACCGCGCTGGTGCTCCAGGCCCGCGGTCCCAGCGCAGGCGCGCCGGGGCGTCGCACCCCAGGTATGTTCGGCACCGGGGCCCCGCCGGTGCCGAATAAGCTGACGAGGTGGGCACGGGGCGCAGGCTTAGACCGGGCTGTGGTCAGGGGACGTGGGCGCGGCCGTGGCCAACGCAGGGGCCACGGCGACCGGCTGGGCCAGCCGCGGTGGGAAGAGCCTGTCGTCGAGGCTGGCCGCCAGCTTGTCCAGCAGCGCACCCGGGGTCCCAGCGCACAGGCCGGACCCCGGGCATCCACCACCGGGCTCCTCCTCGATGACGGGGATGGAGGACGTGGCCGGGTCATCGCCTGCTCTGCCGTCGGGCGGGCAGTCGACACTGTCTCCGCGGCGCAGGGGTGCGCGCGCGGGGCGGGGGGCACCAGATTGGGCCGTGGATGGGGTGGGGGGCGCAGCGCGTGCTCCAGGGTCGCTGTGCTGCCGGCCCCGCTGCTGCCACTGCTTGCGTGCATGAGGGTGCGGGTGCGCGCGCGCCCTATGGCGTGCTGTGGCAGACAGGGCGTCGTCGAAGTGCGGGTCGTGGCGTAGAAACTCGTGGAACAGCGCGTCTGTCTTCTCATCGATGCTGTAGTCGCGGCGCGGAGCGCGGCGAGGCCAGGCACGCGGGCTGCGGGGACGGACGGGTGTCTCTGGTGCGGGGCTCTCGAAGCTGCAGCCCACGGTGGCCTCGCGGCCTGCACTCGTAAAGGAGGAGCGCTTCTCGGGCGCGCTAGGGGGCCCATCATCCCCCGCACCGCGGCCTTCGATGCTGGCATAGCCGCTGTCCATCTGCAGCAGCTTGCGTGGTCCGCCCGTCTCTCCATCCGCCGGCCGCGGCATGGGTGTGGGTGGCGGCGAGGGCGGTGGAAAGACGGGTGCGGCGCCCCCGGAGCCCGAGCCCGAGCTGTCGCCACTGCGCACCGAGTCACGGTCGTTGCCGCTGCTGCTGTGGTCTGAAGAGGCAGCCGCGTGCAGCTCGAGCGAGGCGCGCAAACTCCAGATATCGCGGTAGATGGTCGGGCCCTGCTCGAGCCCCGCGTCTCGCTCTCCATCTGAGTCTTGTAGCTGTTCAGGCCCCGCGATGATGCCACGCTCTAGGGGGGACTCAGGGCTCGCTCCACCTGCGGCGCCCACCTCCTCGGCTGCCTCTAGCCTACAAACCAGGCCGCAGTCAGGAGGCTGCATTGGCCCCCCTTCTTCCCCCCGCCCCGCGTCCCCTCCCCGCCCCCTCCTGACCACCCTGCTTCTCGGTCCAGGACGATGGGCACAGATGGGAACCCTTTAGGCTTGGCCGGGCTGTGGAAGATGATGTTTCTGAGTGCTGCCTGTCCACTTTGGCCTGGATGCTCTTGGGTTAACCCAGAGCCGTCCTGGCGCCTGCCAGTTCAACCAGGGTCTTACAGGAGAGATGGGAGGGAGGTTCAAGAGGGAGGGGATATATGTATAACACGTATATCTATGGCTGACTCATGCCGATGTATGGCAGAAACCAACACGATTTGTAAAGCGATTATCCTTCAATTAAAAATAAATAAAATGTTAAAAGAAAATGTGACCAGGGCATCTGCTGGTAGTGCAGGGGGTTGGCCCCTCGCCCTGAAAGAGTTAAGGTTCTTCTCAGGAAATGCCTTCTTACTAAGAACTTCGTGTACCAAGGGGTTGCTGGGGTTGGATTGGACCAAGTGGAGTCCACCTGAGCCCGGACACCTGGGTGACCCCTCCAGGGGCCCCCACCACAGATTGACAGGGACCCAGGAGGAAGATAACACATAGAAAGTGTTGTGATCTCCCTGACCAGGAAGCACCCAGGACTTGGAAGCCTGCCCTGCTCCTTGGGTCCAGTTGTCCATCCTGCTGACAGGGGCCCAGAGTTTCCTGGGAGTTGCCCTTAGGCTGAGGGAGAGGGTGGCACCCCCAGAAGTGGTCACAACAGTTTCTGAGTAGCAGCTGTCCAGCCCCAGGAGCACCAGCAAGCGGGAGGTACCCTGGGTCCACAGCAGAGACCTTCACGCCCTAGGCTTCAGCAGGAAGCAGGGGCCCCACCCATCCCTCAACCCTTGCCCATTCTCCCCCACTTCCCTTCTGCGGCCCATGCTGGAGAGATGGCCCCAGTGAGGCAGCCTCCAGGAAGACTGTGGAGCCAGAGGGACTCGACCGCCCCTCCTCGGGGCCACCTATGGGGGATGGGATGGGGCAGGGGCCCACAGGTCCACCCCAGCACCTCTATCTACTGAAAAATACCTGCCGAGACTGGGGGGCGGGCTGGTGGGGCTGGCCAGAAAGGGGCGGGGGCTTGGGAAGACCATGGTGTCACCCGCGCTGGCAATGTACTGGATGAAGTCCACGTGGGGGGCATCCCCTTCCTCCTGCTCCATGCTCTCACTGGCTGCCCGCTGCCGCTGGAAGTGGTGTCGCTTGGGGGAGCCTGTGTAAAGGAAAACCGACCACCTGCCTAAGTCCCTCCTGGCACCAGGCCCACTGCCCACATCTGAGCCAGGCCAGCAGACACCAGCCTGGACCAGGTGAGTGTCTATCCCACCCTGTGGTGCAGCTGGGAAACGAAGGTGCTGAGGGCCGGAAGACCAGGACCAAGCCCAGCGGCCAGGGTGGGCATGCGTGGAGGTGCCAAGGCAGCAGGCAGGTGTGGCCAGAGCAAGGACTTGTCCTGGTCATCAAGTAAGACACGGCCTGGCTGAAGGGTGAAGGTAGGGCCAAGTAAGGGACAGGGGAGGGGGAGAGGTGATGCTCTCTCCTGCCAGCTCCAGATCCCACCTCACTGGTGGGCCAGGGAAACTGGTGGTAGAGCCTCAGGGGTGGGGATGGTAGTAACCCAGCAGACAGGTTCTGCGTGCTTCTTGTGTGCATTTGCCTGTAATCACCTCTGGAATTACAGGCTCCACCTAGGCTCCCAGTGGGGCAGCAGGACAAGCCCTCCCCTCCCCTTCCCGGCCAGGAGCACTCAACCAGAAATCAGCCCTCCCTCGCCCCATGGCGCCGGAGCCTGGCTCCAACAAGGTGCTGTCCCTAATCCCCTCACCCTGCCTCTCCTGGCACTGGGACCCAGGGCAGTAAGTGCCCTAGCAGCCTGGCCCTCCTGAGCTCCAGTGAGCAGCATTGGTCCCAGGAGTTGGTGCCACACCCGCCACCGCCACCCCCGACCTGCATGGCCCCTGGGTTGAGGTTTTAGAAGCCCTGTGTCCAGGGCACCATGAGGAGGGGTCTGCAGCATCAAAGGCTCACCACCTGTGGTTGTAAATAAAGTTTTACTGGCACACAGCCATACCATAGTACATGTCATCTAGCTGACTACAGCGCCAGAAACACTGTACGAGGCCTCAAGGGAGAAGCTCACTGTTGTCCGCTCTAGCTGGACAAGCCCTGGCTTTACTGGCTCACTGTGTGCAGCCCCGGTCATCCTCCTGACCAGCTTGTGGGCCAGATGCCCACTAGTGAGCAGATGATGCTGGCCAGTCTGGGGTGGGGACTGGGGACCACCTCCCCACCCCCCCCGACGGTGCAGAGCCACCTGCTGCTCCACATCCCCCTGGGCCTCACTCCCCACCAGCGGCTGCAGCTCACCTCTTGTGTCCAGACTGGATGCCCGCTGGCTGGGCTCCAGTTTCCATTTCTTGACCTTGAAATAGGGGCTGGCCCCGTCCAGGCTAGCATGGCGCCTCAGGCGGGTGAAGAACTGCAGGACGGGGCCTGCCCCAGAGCCTGGGCCCGCCTCCCCAGGCCCTGCTGCAGCCCCCTGCACACCAGGCTTGGCGCTCCTGGCCCCAGTGTCCAGCTGTGAGAGAAGAGAGATGCTCTGAGATCCGCTAACCCCTCCCTGCTGCCCGAGTGCCCGCCTGGCTTGGGCCACTTGTCACTCACTTGGAGTGCAGAGGAAGAGCAGAGAGCTGGGGCTGGGTGGGGGCCACGCTAAACCAGGGGGGGCTGGGCCTCTCCCCAACCCCCAGACCTTGCCTGAGAGGCTCTCCAGGCAAAGGCCAGCTCTGTCTTGCCCAGCCCAGAACAGGACAGGGTAGGGGGTGTCCTGTCCCACAGCCTGGGATGGTCCTGACCATGCCCTCTCCAGCTGCTGGACAATCCTGGAGGAGGTGAGCCAAATGCACGTGGGCCCCATGTATAACCTGACCCTCTTCCTCCCGGGGCGGGGACCAGGTAGAGGCCCATAGGCTGACCCATGCTGGAGAGGGGCAGAGGACGGAGCTGGGGAGGCCTCACCGAGCTGCCTTCCCCGGAGTCACTGGAGGCCGAGGGGCTGATCCCGAAGTTGGCAGGGCCCACGGCCGAGTTGTAGGGGTCACCTGGCAGGGCGGAGCTGGGGCCCACGGAGCGGCCGGTGAGGGCCTTCCCCGGGGGCTGTGGGACAGAGCCAGGGGGGAGGAGGAAGCAGTGACAGGTCAAAGAGCATGGGTGGGTGAGGGGGCGTGCTGGACCCCCACCCACTGGACCTGGCCAGGCCCCACTTCCCAGTCTGAGGTGAGGGGCACAGCTGGGGGAGGGTGTGGGTGGGCAAGGTGGTGCCTGCTGGGTGGGGGTGGGGTTGGGGTCCCACCCCTGAGCTCCGGGCCACCTGCCACCTGACTCACCTGGAATATGGCAAGGCTGGCCTTGGGGACAACCGTGGAGTGTGGTGTGGCAGTTGCACTGGCCTCACCAGAGTCACACTCGTGAATGGTGACGATCTTGAGGGGCGGCAGGTGCAGGTGGGTGAGGCGGGCATTCTTCAGGTGGTGGAAGTCCCCCTCCGTCAGGGTGTACCTGCGCCCAGCGCGCCTGCCTGTCACCTCGGGCAAGCCGGGCCCCCACACACACTCCAGTGCCCTCTCCAGCCCCGCTGTCACTGCCCACCAGGTGCTGGGGAGGGCGGGGGCGGCAAGGCGAGTTCCCAGGTTAGCCGCTGCACTGGCCCTCCTTACCGGCGGCCCTTGTCCTGCGCCTTCCGACTCTGCTCAAACAGGGCTGCTTCATTGAAGGACACCCGGCGGCCGGTGGAGCTGGTGGACAAGAAGCGCTGGGTCTCGGTGTCCTGACCCTCCGGATCCTCCCCCCTGAACTCGGGGTCTGCGAGGAGAGCCAAGAGAGGGTGGGCCACGAGTGGGCCGGCAGGCGACTAGGGAGGGGAGTGGTTGGGAAGGGAGCACAGAGGGCCCGGCTAACCACCAGGGGCGGGGCAGGGTGGGAAGGTGGACGGGCACTCGCTCATCCGCTCACACACTCACTCACGCAGCACGCGCCTGTGAGCACCTACGCGTGGGCTTAAGGAAACAGAGATGAGTCGGAATCGAGCCGCGCCCAGTCTGGTGGGGGAGACAGACAGACACAGATGGTCAGGCGGCCCAAGGGGGGCGGCTGCGGGGTGGCCAGGTGTGGGCAGACAGGCTGGGACAGGGCCTGGAAGGGAGCCTCACCTTGGGTGGGGTGGGCACCGTTGTCCAGGTAGGTGGTGGTGGTCTTCTCTGCTTCCTCTGGGGCTCTGGGGAGTGCAGCGAGAGAGCACAGTGGGCCTGAGGACTCAGATTGGCTGCCCTCCCTGGGGCCCCAGCAGGGCTCCCAACAGGCAGCATCCCGAGCTCACAGGAGCCTGGGCACTGTCCTTTAGAAGTACGCCTGCATGCCTGCACCTGCTCTTAGGGGAGCTCTCACGCTGACCTGTCCCAGTTCCCCGAGGGGGTGGGGGAGAGGGGACTGCGCACCTGTGGAGGCGTCGGTGCGCCTCCCAGCAGCGCCTGCAGAGCAGAAGCGCACCCGACAGCACCGCGAGGGCGCCCCCGACAAAGAGCGCCATCACCACCATCAGCAGCAGATAGCTGTCCAGGATTGGGCCAGGCTCTGCCTGCGGGGCCAGCAGGTCAGGGGTCAGGGCCAGTGGGCATGACCTCTGGCAGCCCCGTCCCCCCCTTTCCCCCCATCCCTCACTCACTGTAGGGCGATCCGTGGCGTTGTCCCACGTCGTGGTGAGGGCAACCGTGGCGGTGGTGGTGGCGGCGGCGGCCGTGGCCATGGTGGCCGTGGGCTGCATGATGAGGCTAGGAGGAGGGGTGGGGGGCGGAGGCAGGGCCTGCTCAGCTCCAGCTCCCGCGTTCCCTCTCCCGTCTTCCTTCCCGGGAGCGGGAGCAGGGGCCCACACAGGGCGGTGACTCACAGAGTGGTGGTGCTGGGGGAGCCACGAGGCAGCCCCCACTGGCTCAGATCAGACCTCCATGTCCCCATCTTTGTAAAGGAGGAGGCGCGTGCGTACCAATAGCCAGCTTCCCCAGCCGGTGGGGCCAGCCCGGCAAGGTGGCGCAGGCCGGGAGCCCTGCCCAGGAGAGGGGAAACTGAGACCCGAATCAGCTCACTACCGCCAGACCCCAGGGTTCTGGGGTCCGGCCTGCCCCATCCGGGGAGAGGGAGGGGCTGCCTCGGCCCCAGGAGACGGCTTCCAAAATAGCCGGGACTCGGACCATCCGCCGGGCTGTCCAGCCAGGGGAGGGGGCGGAGAGGCCGAGCCCTGGGATCCCCAGGTCACGACTCCAGGAGGTTCAGGACTCACTCCGCCCAGCGCTAGTGGGAGTGACAAGGCCAAAGGAGGCGCATCTGTTCCCAACCCTCAAGAATCTGGTTCCCATGGTGACTGAGCTAGCAGGCCGAGATGGGGGGGGGGGGAGGAGGGGGAGGCGGGTTGCCAGGGAGCATTGGGGAGGGGAGGGGGCGCGGGGGAGGGAGGCCTCCTACTGGGGCGGCTGGAGCCAGCCCGGGGCGGCAAGATGGCTGCTGCCGCCGCCGCCCGCCGGTGCCGGCCGCTCGCGTGCCCCCGCCGCACCCTTCCCTGCCGGAGCCGGCCGGCTCCACGTCTGCCTGACGCTGGGGGCACCGAGATAGGAAGGGTCTCAGATCTCAGCAGAGGGACTGCCTGGACGTTGCACCTGACCGCCCTCCCCAATGCGCCCTCCCGGTGGGAAGGACCGGCGGCTGCACTCTGGATTGTCAGGGAACGGAGTCTGGGGCAAGGATGACCAGCAGCTCTGAGTGGGCACTGCGCGCGGCCCCTGCCCACAGGAATGGGAGACTGTGCACAGGTTCCAGCGCCCCCAATCCATCGGGGTTTTCACCCAACTGGACGAAGGGAGGCGGGCACCGAGGCCCATAGCAGGGGAGGGGCCTGGCAAAAGCCAGGTGTCCTCGGCACTTCGGGTCAGAGGCTGGTCGCGGGTCCCCTGCATCCATGGGGGAGGGGGCCCCTCTATGTAGGTCGGGAAATGAGTTCAGGCTAGAGGAGGAGGTGGCAGAGGCACAGAGACGTTGACAGGAGACCAGGAAAGACAGTAGGAGGCCCAGGGGTAAGGGAGGTGGGCTTCTAGGGGGCAGTCGGGGACGTGAACCTAGGGCGAAGGTTGGCCACAGGCCACCCTTAAGACCCGCGGGGTCTCGGCTCCGGATCGGGCTCACCATTGCGCCCACCCCCGCGTCCCCAACCGGCCCCGGAGATGGGGATGGCGAGAAGTGAGATGCAGATAACCGACTTTGGGCTTGTCTCAATCTCGGGCTAAGCCAGGGGGCGGAAATGCCACGGCTCTGGCCGAATCTCTCAAGGGGAAACAGGCTGCGGTGGGCGTGGGCCAGGGTCCCTATCACGGGCGCTGAAGTTCGGGTGCAGAGCGCTAAAGATTGGCCCCCACGCCGACCACGGCTCCTCCGCTCTCAGCCTCCGGCCTCGCCGCCTCGCGGGCAAGGGCCGGAGATCTCTAGCCAGAGCTAGCCGTGCGGCCTCGCCCTGCCCCCCGCCCGACCCAGTGCAACCCCAGGCCCGCACGCGCCTACCTCAGCGCCGGGGTGCGCGGCCCATGGGCGGCGGGCAGGCGGCTGCGCGGCGCTCCCGGCTGGCTCCGGCGCCCGGTAGCGGCGGTAGCAGCAGGAGGAGAATTTATGAATGGAGAGCGCGGCGCGCGGGGGAGGTAGGCGCGAGAGGAGGGGCTGCACACGTGATCGCGTTGGCTGCTAGCCAGCTCCGACCAGCTCGGTGCCGCCCGGTCCCCGGCCGGCCGCCCCAACCGCACTCGCCACCGCGTCTCGCTCGCTTGCTCCGCGCCGGCCGTCGCCTCTCCTTCCCTTCCGGAGGGGGCGGGGGGCGGAGCCTACGCTCCCGGGCGCCCCCTCCCCACGCGGAGCCGCCCTCTCCAGAGGCAGCTGAATCTCCGTTCCAGGTCCACGGCGCACGATTCCTCGACCTCAGGGGAAGGGGGAATCAAAGGAGTGTTGGTCCTGGGGCGCAGGACTCCCCCCAGCCCAGTATCCTGGGGGTGCACAGACTCCCCGTCGATGGCTTTCCCAATTTGGGAGCCTATTGGGTGCACAGCCAGGGAGCTCCGGGGCACGTGTCCATCTTTCTTCCCTTGTGTGGGCTGCACTGTCAGGCTCGCCTTGTTAAGACTGGCAGAGATAATGGAACCCAACATATTGTGAGTGCCACCAAACAAGACTACCCTGCTGAAACTCCATGTCAGGTCAGCCCCAAAGCTGCTCTTTCTCAGACAGCTATGCATCATCCTTCTAGATGCTAAGGTCATCAAGCTACCACCAGCCTGGCTGGGGTCCCATCCGTTTGCCCGGACTTATGTTCAATACAGCTCAATGGCTCCGCTTTCCTGTGCAGTGAAAGTGGAAGGATCATTCCAACCTCAGGGCCTCTGTCCCGGAAGCTGCCAGGCCTGAACGGCTTGCTCCCTGCCTTGCTTCCTTCAGCTCTTACTCTCACCCCATGCTCCCATGCCCTGCTACACTTGGCTTCTCTTCGAGGCCCTGCATGTCGTGCCTGCTACTTGTTCCTGTGTGTTGTGTCCCTGCTCACCTCTGCCTCCTGACCTCCCAGAGCAGGAGTTCATTTGTGTTGGGTCCCTGAGCATATCCCCGGGGGGAGCACAATGGAGGGAACATGCGTGTTCAGTGCATGAAAGGGGGACACTGCCAAAGGAGGACAAGGGGCAGTCAGGGGAACAACTACCTAGGAAGGCTGGCTCTGGGCACGTGTGAAATGCATGTGCGAAGTCCATGAGGTCCCAGAGTGTGTGGGCTGAAGATGAACATGCCCGAGGAGCAGGGGGAAGCCAGTTTGTGGTTCCCAGGACGGGAGTGATATTGTCCCTCTTGGCTGTGCGTAGACGAGGCACTGTGGTGAGGCCAGGAAGGAGCGGTGAGGCCATCCAAGCCAGTAATGGCTGCAGTGGCGGAGCTGGGTGGAGGAACCTTGTTGACCGGTGCAGCAGAGAATTCCAGGATAACCCCAGGTTTGGGACCTGGATAACAGGTAGCCCCGTCCCCTTGGCTACCCTGGAAGGGGAATTAGAGACCAGTCCAGTGGATGGGTTTGAGGCGCGGATTAGAATAGGCCTCCATTCCAGTAGGATCCAGGGCTCCGAGAGGCGCGTGGACAGGACGCACCCCTAAGAAATCAGAGTACAGGTTCCCTCTGTGAACATCCACCTAGGGCTAGGATGCTCAACGCACCCTAGGAGCCCTTAACAGCGCTGGTCTAGAGGGTCTGGCGGGGGTCTGGGCCCCAGGCCTCGGGCCTCCCTAGTGTGGGAGCCTCTTTTGGACACAGCACCTGCGCAGCCACGGGCCCAGGTGTGACACCTCTCCCCTGCGCTCTGCATCCGTCCGCTCCTCAGCCAAGGCTCTTCCCGATGTAAATCCCAGCCCCGCGGAGCCCTACTTCGCGTTTTCCCGGAGCCCAAGGTGGGGGCAAGGACCCAACCCCTGGAGACGACCTGCCGGGGCGCGGGGGCGGAGCAGTGACGTCAGCGCCGCGAGCGAGGCGGCGCGGGCAGCGGTGACGGCAGCGCAGCCCTGGGCCGCCCGCGCGCACGCGCCCCTGCGTCAGCAGCGCACGGGGGCGGTGGCCGGGCGGGGCCGCGGGGAGCGCACCTCTGGGCGCAGTACGCCCTCTGCCGGCGCCCTTAGGGTTACAGCCAAGAGGTTCCCGCTGGACGTTTGCCGGGAGCTGGACACTCTACCTGGGATGCCGCCCTGGTTCGCCGCCTGCACCTCCCACAGTCACAGCCTCTTCTATCCGGCCGTCGCCCCTTTGTTATTTTTATGTATTTGTTACCTCCTAACGTACTGCACAACTTATAAACTATGTTGCGCGCGTGCTAAGTCTCTTCAGTCGAGTCCGACTCTTTGCGACCCTATGGACTGTAGTCCACTAGGTTATTCTGTCCACGGGATTCTCTCGGCAAGAATACTGGGACTGGTTGTCATGCCCTCCTCCAGGGGATCTTCCCCACCCGCGTTTCCTGCATTGGCAGGCAGGTTCTTTACCACTGTTGCCACCTCGGACGCTCATATATTACGTTAATGTCTGTTAAACGCCCCCACCACCCCAAACCAGAGCAGGAATCTCGCTATTTCCTTGATGTCTCCCCAGCGCCTGACATCCAACGAGCGTCCCCCAAATCTTGAATTAAGTGTTTCCGTAACTTCTCCGCGCAGGCTTCTGGTCCTCAGGGTGCAGAGCCATGTAACCGATCTCCCTCACTGTACCACTGGGCTAGGAGCTCTCGCCGGAAGGAAACTACAATCCCTAGCATGCCACGCGCCCAAGTGGTGCCTCGTCTTCCGCAGCGCGCGCAGCGCGCCGGGAGTCGTAGTTCGCGCGTGCGCTCTCGCCAGGCTCCTTCTCCCAGAAGTCCTCTCGCGTCGTCCTCCTCGCCCTGCAGGCCGCTCCCGCTTAACAGGAGTGAGCTCGCCTCTGCGTCGCCTTCCGCTGTCCGCCAGCCGTCATGCTCCCCTCCGCGTTGCTCCGCCGTCCGGGTTTGGGCCGCCTCGTTCGCCAGGTCCGCCTCTACGCCGAGGCTGCCGCTGCTCAGGCCCCTGCCGCGGGTCCGGGACAGATGTCCTTCACCTTCGCCTCACCCACGCAGGTTCGGACGTCCGCGGTGCTCGGGACCCCATTCTGGACCCCTCCCCCATGTGGCCCAGGATCCGAGCCCCCAGTCCTCAGGTCGGCGACTCCCACTCCAGACCCGCGCCCCTCCTCCGTGTGATCCGGGATGCGAACTCCCAACCCTCAAGTCGGAGACCCCCGTTCCAGACCCTCTCCCCTCCTCCATGTGGTCCGGGATCCGAGCCCCCAACCTTCGGGTCGGAGACCACCCGCATTCTGGACCTATGGTCTGGGATCCGAGCCCCCAGTTCTCGGGTCGCCTCCCCTCAGCCCCTATTTCGGCATGCATTCGTCTTCGCGAGGTTCAGAACCTGAGCCCCTTGGCCCTTCTGCCGAATTCAGTGTCTCCTCCCCTGGCGGCTCGCTGGTGGTGCTTTAACCGTATCTGCTTCCGCGAAAGCTAGGGTGTCTGGATTTCGTCCTCAAGTAGAGGAAGGTGCTGTACCCCTCCAAAACATTGGCCGCAGCGGAGCCGCCTGTGCCCCCCTCCCCCGCCCCGCACCTGTCACTCCTGTTCTAGTTGTTTAACTACAGAGGACACCGACTGCTGGGCCTCGAGGGACTGGCCTTAGGTGACCCTTTCATCACGTGTGTTCTCTAGGTGTTCTTCAACGGCGCCAACGTCCGCCAGGTGGACGTGCCCACGCAGACCGGCGCCTTTGGCATCCTTGCAGCCCATGTGCCCACTTTGCAGGTCCTGCGGCCAGGCCTAGTTGTGGTCCACGCTGAGGATGGCACCACCTCCAAATACTTCGGTGAGTCGAGTGGGCACACAGATAGTAGAGGACGCACGTCTCAGCAGAGTGTTTTCAGTCCTGTTTTCAGGTGGCAGCTTGAGAAAGGGCGCCAGGGACATAGACCATCCCCATACGGGCAGTAGTCTAATTGTGGTTTGGGATGTAACTGCTCAGCAGTTGGGACTGACAGACTGGGGAAAGAGACCTAAGAGTGCTGCCTGGCAGGTGCCTTTTGGAGAAGGGGTCCTTGGTTCTGTAAAGGTCTTTCACAGCATGGCTCCTGTCCAGCACTGGAATTCAGCTGGGGATCACCCCAACCTTAGCTCAGCTGCCGGGCAAAGAGAGGGGTCTCTGTCTCCGTGTCCAGCCCCCAGCGGATACACTTGTTGGCTGCCTGTCCACTTGTGTGCTGGGGCCTTTCAACCCTGGAGCCAGGTTGTAGGGTCAGCCTGCCAGCCTCACAGGGGCTGTGGGGCTGACTCTCAAGCTCCCTCTTCCTGCAGTGAGTAGCGGCTCTGTCACAGTGAATGCTGACTCCTCCGTGCAGTTACTGGCTGAGGAAGCTGTCACCTTGGACATGCTGGATCTGGGGGTGAGTGTCCTGGGGGAAGCAGGGGTTTGGTGGGAACAGGTGCCGGGCTGGGGTCCCTGCTCAGCCGTCACCCACCCCCACCCCCTGCAGGCAGCCAAAGCGAACCTGGAGAAGGCACAGTCGGAGCTGTTGGGGGCAGCAGACGAGGCCACTCGGGCTGAGATCCAAATCCGCATCGAGGCCAACGAGGCCTTGGTGAAGGCTCTGGAGTAGGCGGTGCCTGCCTCACACTGGTCCAGCTGGGAGACCTGGCCGGAGCTGGGCAAGGGTGGCCTGGCATGAAGACCCAGCTCCCCATGGGTGCAGGCTGACAGGGAGCGGGCCTGCGGGAAGCTGTCCTGTTAATAAGCCACTAGGGGGCAGCACAGTGCCAGTTTCTGCGCCCCTTGGGGCCCTGCCCCTTTACGCTAAATAAACCCAGGTAAACAAGCCAGCTCTGGCAGGTTGGGTGGCTGGGGGCAAGCTGGGACACTTGCCCTGCCCGCGAGGAATGCTGTCCCCCTGGGGGGGTCTCCTGCCATCTGCACCACTGCTCTGCCCCTGCAGTGTCTGCTGCAGAGACCGCTGCTCCTAGCCACCGCCAGCAGCCTGCCCCCTGCCCAGCCCATATTAAAGACCTAGGATCCAACTTGTTTATGCTGATTTTATCCTGCTTGGTGGTGGGCTCCGGATTCAGTCCAGCGTCTCGCTGGCTTCCTGTGTCTGCCCACTGAGGCGGGGTGCTGAATGCTAGCTTCAGCTTTCCTGGGGCCGCAGGCTGTGTCCTGAAACATCCTGAGTGTCTGCAGTAAGCTGGGGGGGGTGGGGACACTGCTAGTAAAACCAGGCTGGGTTCTGGTCTTCACCCCGAGAGGGTGGGGACAGGCAAAGGTCACCAAGCTGGGGCTGGGGATGGTGGGCAGGGGTGTGGTTTGCCGCTTGTGGGCTGGGCCTGGGCTGCCCAGCGGACAGCAGGGCTCCACCAGGTTCCAGACTGACGTGTGCCCCGTGGGCGCCCCGCCCTAGCTGCCCTGGGAAGGGGCTGGCTCTGCCTGCTCCCATGGAGGCCCCGCCCTGTGTTCGCCTGGCCTGTGGGTGGCCCCAGCTGGCCAGGCGCCCAGTCCCTGGTGGTGTTGGCACCTCCGTGGCACCCCGGCCCCTGGAATGGCCCCAGATGGGTGGGGTGGCTGGGCGGGGGCGGTCCTGGCACCTGGAAGCTTCAGTGCTATCCCACCTCCTTCAGCCAGTCATTCCTTTTTTTGCAACCGAGGGGTGTCCTGGAACTGGCTTCAGGTGGCCGGCAGGAGTCGCCTTGCCCCCTTCCTGGCCCTGGGTCCAAGCAGAGCGGGCAGGGGATTCCAGGGGAGTGAATGTGTGGGAGAGCTCGGGCCTCCCTGTGTGTCACTGGCAGCCAGAAGGTGACAGAGAGGCCACTCCAGGGCTCTTCATTGGTACGGATGGGCTGCGAGGTCTTGTGTCATGGTCCCGTGCGAATGACTGTCCCACGGCTGTTTCTGAGGCTTGGTGTCCCGGGAGCTGCCATGCCAGCCTGCAGCTCTGAAGAGGGCATTTGTCCAGGCTTGCTCCTTCTGGGCAGGTGAAGCCCAAGCAGCCGGCCCCCACTTGCCCAAGAACCCCCAGCTCAGATAAAGCTGGAACTGCTGTGGGGGCTCAGGTGCAGCCCCCTCCCCAGGCTTAGGGCACAGATTTTCCGACTTCTGGCCAGCTCCTTATCTGGTCTATAAATAAGAGTGAGGACACGGCAGGGGGCCTGCGGAAGGAGACCATCGCTGACCACTGAAGCAGCGGCCCTGACACCAGGTAACCTGCCCCCGGCATTCTGGGACTGGGACACAGCTGGGCCCCACAGTGCAGAGCAGGCCCCCTGAGGGATGGGCAAGGCTTGGATCCTGGCCTGGGGACCCCTGTGCTGATAGACTGCAGGGATGGCCAGCACAGGCCAGGTCTTGTCCTGGGGTCAGGGCACCCAGGGTGGGAGTGGTCACAGGGCCAGGAACCAGGGACCATGACCCCCTACTGAGAGTGCAGGCTAGGTGGTGCCCAAGGGCTCATCTCCTTCCTGGGAAGGGATGCCCTCATATCTGGAGTGTGCTCGCAACCTGGGACCAGCAGCCAGGTGAGAGGGGTCTTCTGAGAAGGAGAGCCTGAAGCAGGCTGATCTGGCATGTTTATCAACTTGGACTTGCAAAGCCAGGCAGGGGCTGGTCCCCTCCTGTGTGTGTGACCTTCAGGAGCCCCATGCCAGGACCAGCCCACTCCCCTGCAGGCAGAGGAACCCAGCCAGGTGAGATGAGAGACCCACCTGAGGTCTCCACAACACCCCCACCCAGTGCCACCTGCTCACTTGAGGGTTCCACCTGGCCTGCCCGCCCTGGAGTCCCACTGTGCTCAGATGCTGCGGCTTCAGAGCCCACGTCCCCGATGCTGCCTCCCTGCTCTCCCTGAATGTAGGCCAACGGCCTGGTCCCACACCTGACCTTGGGGCCCTCTTTCAAGCCTCTTGTGCTTGTCGTGGACTTGCTCCTTCCTGGAGCTCTTCTGTCTCTGGCAAGCTCTTGTCCATCCCTCAGGCCCAGGCCTGATCCTGTGGGACTGGGAGTGTCTGGGTGTGCCTGTGACAGGGTGGGGGGCAGAGGCTGGGGGGCCTTGGGTGGGAGCAGGATGAGGACTGGCTCCATCCTAGAAAGGAGCACAGCCCTGGGAGGGGCCCCAGGGCAAGGGTGGAGGTGGAGGTGGTTGGGTGAGATAAAGGGAGGCACAGATAAGTGGATGGGGGTGGCCTGGGGTCCCCCTCCTCTGGACAGAGAGGGCCCTGCCCTCAGTCAGGGTCACCCTTAGAAAGCCTCCTACACGAGGCAGCCTGCAAGGACAAAGCTGCAGACAAACCAATAGCTGTATGCCCTCGGTTTCATCACCTGTAAGATGGGTAGGGTGAGTACACCCACAGCCAAGGCTGGACACCAGCAGGTGAGCTAACCTAATGGGCTGATGTCGATCGCCAGGCTTAGGTGAGGGCCCTGTATCCCTGGGGTTCTGGAGAGACCTGCTGTATTTTACTCCATACCACAGGATCTCATAAAGGTCACTGCCCTCCAGAGTCACAAAGCCCAGCAGGTAATGACGGATGCACAGGGCAGGCCTGGAGCTGGTGAATCGCTCCATAAATACCCTCTGAGGTCACCGTTAAGGGATGCAGGAGGCCAGGGCAGCTGGCTGGGGCACCCCCACTGCAGGCAGGTGACTCGGGCCTGTTTTCCTGGACGCAGGCCGCTGACTCAGGCACCCTTTCCCGTTCCCCAATGCTGGCGCCCCCAGGCGGAAACACCGGGCCTGGGGTAGCAGGAAAGGGGTGGGGCAACAAATCCAGCCGTGCACCCCAAAACCCTATGGCGGGGGCCGGAGTGCGGGTGCCCTCAGTCGTCAGCGCTGCCGACCGTGACCCTTGATTCGTAGCATTCAAGGAGGGCTACACCCCGCCCCCCACCCCGCTTCCCCCCGTTTAAAAGGGCGAAGCTTAGGGGGCGTGTGGCCCAGGCCGGACGGTGCCCCAGGGCCTGGCCGACAGGCAGGGGCGGGGGCCAGCCTGCGTCACCGCCCGCCCGGCCCCCCGCCCCCTGGCCACCTAAACTCCACCCCGAGGGAAGGCGGTGCGGATAAAGGCTCGGGGGCCGCCCGCTTAGCCCCAGACCGGCTCCGCCACCGCGTACTCGTCCCGGACGTGGGTACACTCAGGACAGTTGGGACCTCGGACGGGCCGCTCCCGGTGAGTGGGGGGCGGGACCTCACTGGCCGAAGAAGAGGGTTCTCACTCTAGGCTCTTAAGGGTGCCCTACTTTTCTTTGTTCTTTGAGCAGGCAGGGTTCAAGGTGTCTCCAACCCTGGGGAGCCCCTTGGGAACCGGAATGGGAAGGACTCGGCGCTGCCGGCAGAGCCCAGTCTGGACCTCTGCCCCCGCCCCGCCCCCGGGGCACTCCCACTCCCCGTGAGTGACCTTGAGTTAGTTTCCGTTCTGGCCTCTGTTTCCCCGACTGTGTAGCCCCAGTCTACTGACACAAAGGCTTAACGCTCTTAGGCTCCCTTAACGCCCGCAGTCCCGTCTGACTGCCCCCTACCCCGGGCTGCATCGGCGCCCCCTGCCCGGGTCTCTGGGCAGCGCTCCCGGGCGGGGCCGGCAGAGGGCGCGCCAGCGCTGCTGACTCACCGCAGCCCCGAGCGGCGCGCGCGGGCGCAGCCGGGGACGCCGCGTCACGTCACGGCTCGGGCGGGCGCGACTCGGGAAGCGGGCCCGGCCCGCGGGACGGGGGTGGGACGCGAGGTGGCACAGGCGCGGGAGGGGCCGTCCGGCAGCGGCCACGTCACCGGAGTGCAGGCCCCGCCCGCAGCTCCACCCCGTGCAGGGGCTTCAAACTTCTCGGGAAAGTGGGCGCCGCAGGCCGACCCTGCCGCGAGTCCTTCAGCGGGGACCCAGCCATGAGGCGCGGGGATCGCGTCCCGCTTCCGCTTGCAGCGGTTTCCCGGACGGGCACAGGGGGAGGCCCCGGCTTCCTACTCTTCCAGATTTGGGCCGCTGCCTTATCCCACGGCAAACCACCCCAACCCGGGGTCCCGGGCCCCGAGCGCCCCGCCGCCCGCCCTTTGTTGAGGGTCCCGGCCTTATGAATGGCTGCGGCGGGGCGGGGCGGGGGTGGGGGCGGGCCGGAGCGGCGCCGGCCCCGCCCCCGCCGCACTCCGCTTGGCCGCCGGGTCGGGGGCGGGGAGAGGGGCGGGCCCGCGCGGCCACGTGGGGCGGTGCCTCGGCGGCTCCCATTGGCCGGACCGCGCTGCCGACTGGGCTTTCGGCGCACGCTGATTGGTCGGCGCGGGCCGGCGGAGTAAGTAGTGAATGGGAGGGGGCGGCGGCCCCGCCCCTCGGAACGTTGATACATTATAACTTTTTTTTCTGTTACTTTCACCCCCAGATCCTCTGGCGGCGGCGGCGGCGACGGCTGTTGCTAAGGGAGGGGACGCGAGGGGAAGCACGGCCCGAGTAGCAGACATCCTTGAGCGTGGCTGGGTGAGCGGCGCCCCCTTCTCTGGGACCCTTCCCCGAGCCCGCCGCCCTGGAAAGGAGTTGGGAGTGTAGTCCCCACCTAGGAAGGCGCCCCGGCGAGCCGACGCGACCTCGGAGCTCCACTCGGATTTCTGATTCCTGATTCGCTTTCCACTCCTGGGAGCTTATCCAAAGGGACGCTCGGTGCCCTCCGCTTCCAGGGACGCAGAGGAAACCAGTTTGGGATCTCTTCCCCCAACCCGCCCTGCCCGGAGGCGCGGCGAGAATTGGCGGCGCCCCGCGGACCCCAGCCCCTCAGCGCGGGCCGGGGATGGAGCCGCAGCCCGGCGGCGCCCGGAGCTGCCGGCGCGGGGCCCCCGGCGGCGCCTGCGAGCTGAGCCCGACGGCCGAGACGGCGCCCATGAGCCTGGCCATCCACAGCACGACAGGCACCCGCTACGAGCTGTCGGTGCCCCCCGACGAGACGGTGGAGGGGCTGCGCAAGCGGCTGTCCCAGCGCCTCAAAGTGCCCAAGGAGCGCCTGGCGCTGCTCCACAAAGACACGTAGGTACCGCGCGCCCCCAGCCCCCGCGCCGCCCCCTCGGGCCCCGGCCCCGGGGCGGGAACAAAGAGCGCGCCGCTCGGGGAAGGAAGGGGGCGGCCAGACGGGGTACGGGGGCGCGCCGCGCGCTCACGGGCGCCCTCTGCTCGGCCTGCGTGTCTCGGCCCCCTCCCCCGCCCGGGGTCGCTGCACAAAGGCGGTTGCGAGGGCGCCTCGGGTCGGGCTTAGGCGGCGTCCCCCACGGGAAGGCAGGAGGCCCGGAAGGAGTAGGGGTCCCAGCTGCGGGGGTGGGGGGCTCTGCGGGGGCCTCCTCTGCCTGCGACCCGCCGGCTTCCGCATCTGTTCAGCGGCCCCCTTTGCGTCTGGCTGTTTCACCCCCCACTCGCGTCTCTCTGCCCCCCTTTGTTCTCGCCACCGAGCGCTCTCCGCAGTCTACCCCTCCCCCCTGCTATTTAAATCGCCTCCAGGCCGGGGAGCCCTCCCTCCGCGGGCCTCCGGGGACACGCAATGTCCATCCCCAGCGGAGGGGCCCGGTGGGGGAGGGGAGGGTGGGGGAGGGTCTCCTTTGTCTGAGCGGCGGCGGCTTGCGCCTGGGAGGGAGGGAGGGAGGAGGGGAGCCCGCCCGGCAAAGCCCCGAAAGGCTAAGCGCTTGGCCCGCAGGGACAGCCCAGGCCCGGGTGGTTGAATTACAAGGGGGCGGCCCCGGGGTGGGGGGAGTGTGCCAAGGGGCGCGCTGTGCCTGGATGGTGAAAAAGTGCTTTGCTGAGGCGCAACTGGAGTGTCCCAGTCCAGAACTGGGGTTCCTTGGAATAAGGGGTTTGAACTGCCAGCATGGGACTCCCAGGGTCTGACCTCCACCCTCCACACAAACTCGGGGCCCTGGATCTGGAAACCAGGAAGGGGTGGGGGCGATGGACTCCTGTCTCTACCACATAAGCATAGCCCTCCCCCGCGGACTCTGCTTCCGAGTCCCTGCCTTGTCTCGGCCGCGGCATAGCCTCACCCTCTTCCTTCCTCCCCCCCCTCAGCCGGCTCAGTTCGGGGAAGCTGCAGGAGTTCGGCGTGGGGGATGGCAGCAAGCTGACGCTCGTGCCCACCGTGGAGGCGGGCCTCATGGTAAATGGCTGGGGCAGCGAGCCCCGAAGCCCCGCGTTAGCAGGCAGCCCTCTCCCCTGCGAGCACACCCCCCAGCACTGACACGGAACCCCGTCCCTGCAGGGCTGCCCACCCCACCCCACCCCACCCCACTCCTCCTCAGGGCCCATCCTCAAGGTCTCCTCTTCTTCCTTCCTCTCTCTGTAGTCTCAGGCCTCCAGGCCAGAACAATCTGTGATGCAGGCCCTGGAGAGCTTGACAGAGACCCAGGTAAGATGCGCGCCAGCGCCCTCCCCACCCCTGGGGGCAACCGGTGGAGTGCCCGGCCACTCCGGAGAGCTTTGGGGTTGTTTGTGCTCCCAGGAGGCCTGTGGGAAGGGGAGGGGACGCGCCGCTCCGCCTTCGTGCCAGCTTGGCCTGGTCACCCAGCTTCCTCTTCCTCCTCCCCGCCCCCCCAGCACTCTCCACCTGACCTTGAGAGTCTTCTCTCCCACGGTGGCCTCCATGGGGGAGGGGGCCCAGCTTTCACAAGCCTGCCTGCGGGGTGACCTTGGCCCATGCTCTCACACCACTCCCACACACCCGGGCCTGCGTCCCCAGCCCCACCGGCTTTGTCGTGGAGCTCCCCTTGCCCAGACTGCGGTTTCCCCAGAGCAACATTTCTGATAGGAGGGTGGTTCTGGGTGACATTCCTTCCGCCTTCTGTGACCCCATTGTGAGGGGTGGGGAGTCACCCCTACTCCTCCTTCCTCTGGCCTTTGTTCTCTGCCCCAAAAGGGGGAGGGGGTGGGGGCGCCCAGCCCTGGGGCCAGCACAGCCCAGACAGGATGTTAGGAAAATATTTAGTAAGCGCGGGAGGGCGATGAGGAGGAAGGCTGGGGCTGGCCCACACAGGGTTCCCGGTTTTGTTGCAGCTTTTTTTTTTTTTTCCCTCCTTTCCTCATTTTTCTGGCAGTGGGGCCCTCCTCCCAGGAGGGTGACACAGGCCTCAGCTATCCGCCTGCTGCCAGGGTGGGGGTGGCAAGTCCTCGGCCTCCCTGGCTGGGCTGGCCCCCGGCCTCAGAACCTGCTCAGCGGCTTCCCTTCCTCCTGCCCCGAGGCCCTCGCCCCCTCCCCGGCGTGCTGCGTCCTGCCCTTGCCAGCCGGCTAGCACAGGGGAGGAGAAGGGGCCCTGGGAGCTGGGTGGTCCGCCACTGGGAGGGGCAGAGGAGGTGGGGGAGAGCCGGGAGCCAGCTGGGGGTGTGCTTTCTGGGGCAGATGTGACCTGAGCTCCCTGCTCCTGGGGAGGGGGGCGGTGCTGTGGTTGGCAGGGGGCCCCTGGGGCGTGTTGGGTTCACATCCGCCCCAGGGTGCCTGCGTCAGGAGGGAGTCGGGGAGGCACTGGGGCTGGGCGGAGTGACTGGGCTCCCAGCACTGCTTCCCTGCCTGGCACCAAGTCATGCCTGCCCCTTCGTCCTCCCCTGGGAGGAAGTTGCAGGGTGGAGTTGGGGGGGGCAGCCACTCTTATAAAGCCACCCAGGCCCTTTCTGCAAAGGGCATCTCTGGGGCTGGGGAGGGCACATGCAGAAGGGGCTGCGGGGAGTGGGGAGTGCACTTTGTCCGCCTCCTTTGCCTCCTCCCCATGGCCCCCAAAGTAGGGAAGGTTACACCAGCCGCTGCCAGCAGAGAGCAGGGAGGAGGAGGTGGTTCTGAGTCATCCCAGCCTGTGTCATTTCTCAGAAACCTCCACCCCCCCCACAATCCCGGCCCCTGGGGAGAGCGCAATGCTGGCGGGCCCCCAAAGGAGGGGTCCAGTGCAGATGGGGGGATCTTACAGGCTCCTCACCTGCTCCAAAGGGGTTGCCAGGTTGGAGATTCATGTTTGCATGGGCTGTATTGAGGCCTTGGGGGACTAAGGCCACAGAGTGAATGGTCAGGGCCCCCCCACTGCCAGCAGAGGCAACGCCTCCCCCTCAGCCTCAGCCCCGCCCAGGACAGATAAATATTTATCTTGAGAAAGCAAAGGTTAGGACAAGAATTTGTCCAGGAATTCCACCCACTCGCTGTCCGAGTAGTAGCTTAGCTGGGAGGGGGCCTGAGCCTAGCCCCTGCAGTGTGCACAGGCAGAGAGAGGGTGAGGAGAGGTGTGAGCTGGGGGTTGTTTGAGAGCAGAGATGCCGTCTGGGCCCCGCCCCCTCTGGCTCGGTTTCCCCTTGAAAGAACCAAGTTGGCCAGGGTGGGCCAGGCCCCCGTCTTATCAGCCTCTGTCCCGCCTCTGTCCCCCCACAGCCCCCAGCGGCTCCCGACCTGGGCCGGGCTGGCGGAGGCGGCTTCCGGAAATACCGATTCATTTTATTTAAGCATCCGTGGCACCGACAGGGACCCCAGAACCCACAGAGGGGCGGCGAGAGGCCCCAGGTCACACAGCGTGGGGGGCCGGGCCGGGCCGGGCTGGGGACACTGCGGGCTGGGGCCCTAGGCTTGACGGGCCTCTCTCTGCAGGTCAGTGACTTCTTGTCAGGACGCTCGCCGCTGACCCTGGCGCTGCGTGTGGGGGACCACATGATGTTTGTCCAGTTGCAGCTCGCAGCCCAGCATGCCCCGCTACAGCACCGCCACGTGCTGGCTGCTGCTGCTGCCGCCACCCGCGGGGACCCCAGCATGACCACCACCCCTGTGTCCTCTCCCTGCCGGCCAGTGTCCAGTGCTGCCCGTGTCCCCCCAGTGCCCACCAGCCCTGCCCCCGCATCTTCACCTGTCACAGCCGGCTCTTTCCGCTCCCATTCAGCCTCTACCACCTGCCCCGAGGTGAGTCTGGGGAAGGGTGCAGCGGGAGGACAGCAGACCCCCAGATATGTCTTCTGTATCCAGAATCCCATAGTTGTCCCCACAACCTGGTCTTGCATGGTATGGTGGGTGATATCCTGGCCCTGAACCCTAAGGGTTACCCTCACACCCCAAGCTCATGTGCCCTCCTTCCCCATCAGCAGATGGACTGTTCCCCCGCTGCCAGCACTGGTGCCAGCCCCACATCCCCGACTGGGAGCAGCCCCACCTCCCGCTCCCGCAAACCTGGCGCAGTCATCGAGAGCTTCGTGAACCACGCCCCGGGGGTCTTCTCAGGGACCTTCTCTGGTAGGTGTCAGAATGTCCCCATGAGCGGTAACACACACACTAGGCATGAGACGCTCCCCGGGGTGGCCACGTACATGCCTGGCTATACGGCCAGCCACAGGTCCACTAATGGGGGTGCAAGTGCCCAAGTCAGCCAGGGGTGCCCTATGTACACGTGGAACCCCGCACTGCCAAGGCCACACATCCACCACTGCAGTGTCCTCATCCATGTCTCCCCACAGGCACACTGCACCCCAACTGCCAGGACAGCAGTGGGCGGCCGAGGCGGGACATCGGGACCATCCTGCAGATCCTCAATGACCTCCTAAGCGCCACACGGCACTACCAGGGCATGCCCCCATCACTCACACAGCTGCGTTGCCACGCCCAGTGCACCCCAGACCTCGGCCCCAAAACTACCTCCTGTGAGAAGCTGGCGGCCGCGGCCCCGGCCTCCCTGAGCCAGGCCCGCTTGTGCAAGCCCCCGGGTAAGTGTCCCCCTTGCATCCCTCCTCCATGGGTCTCTCAAGGCTCCTCTGTGTGCTTCTTCCAGCAGCTGAGCCCCCGGTGGTGGGGAGGGGGTCGCCAGCTGCAGCTCGCCCTGCTCTGTAGGCGCCTGTAGAGAAGGGAGTGTGTGTGTTGGGGCACACAGTGTCTTTGTGCCCTCCAGAGGGGGCTCCATCCACACTTCCTCCTCACCCCCCTCGGGCACCTTATCCAGATGGTGGGTGAAGCCACTGTGAATGGCCCAGTCAGCCTGAGGGAGGGAGGGGGTTAGCTTCTCCTCCTGCTCAAAGGCAGCTTGTGCCCCCCTGCCCCCACAAAACCTGGTTATTCCGGACACATTCTGAGTCCTTCGGAATTGTGAAGTGGGCCCCCGAGCCCAGGTCCTGAAGGGGAAACAGACACAGCCTGAGCAGCTAATGTTTATGACAGCTGAGTCACTAAGGGCTGTCTTGGGCCAGCCCTGCCCTCGTGGAGCTGACATCCCCAGTTGACGGAAAGTTCAGTAGATATTCTTGTCTGGCTCCCTCGTTGGAGGGAGTGTCTTGGGTTGGGCTTGATATCCAGGGGCAGCTACTGGGGGTCCTCACATTTGGTTGGGACTCTGGCCTCCAAGGGACCCTCAGGGTCATGCCCACTGCGTCCTCTGCAGGGGACCGGCTGCGGCAGACGGAGAACCGAGCCACCCGCTGTAAGGTGGAGCGCCTTCAGCTGCTGCTCCAGCAGAAACGGCTCCGCAGAAAGGCCCGGCGTGATGCCCGCGGTCCCTACCACTGGCCGCCCAGCCGCAAGGCCGGCCGCAGCGACAGCACTGGCAGTGGGGGAGGTGGCAGCCCCAGCGAGGCGGCCGGCTTGGGCCTTGACTTCGAGGACTCCGTCTGGAAGCCAGAAGTGAACCCCGACATCAAATCAGAGTTTGTGGTGGCCTAGGAACCCTGTCCCTCACCCCAGCCCTGGGTGGCCGCCAGCGTGGCCTCACACGGGAGGGCAGGCAGGCTGTCTGTCGGTGCAGCAAGAGGCTCCCCCCTCCCGGTTCCGTGTCCTTCTGGTGGTTTTTTTTTTTTTTTTTTCTTTTTTAAAATTTCAATTCCTACCATGGTTTTCCGAACTCTCCATGGACTTGGGTTCCTGCCTCCTTGATTCGGCTCACACTCCGCCCCTTCCTCCATTGCCTCATCCTTCTCCCGACCTGCACTGAGTCCCTCCCGCCCACCTTCCCAAGCTCCAAATATGTAGCAGTCTTTCCAGATGGTTGAGAGAGAACGGAGACAAGGAAGCCGCCCCCCCCTTCCGTTCTGCCGTCCTCCCCACTCCTTTCAGGTTTAAGTCAAAAACGTAGATGCCTCATTATGCACTTTACAGACAGGGGAGGGGGCCGCAGAGAGGAGAGCCCCCACCGCAAACCCTGGCTCTGAAACCACCGGGCGAGGAACCCCGCGGTCAGGTGCGCGTCAACCGCGACCAAGCCCATGACGGCCAAGGATTGCTTCTTTTCTTCCATGATCGAACTCTTGTTCCTGATTTCCTTTTCCATGTACCTTTTTCCTGGAAAAGAAAAGAAAAGCCGTTTCAGGGGAGAGGCTGGCCAGAGCCTGCCTTGGGGTGCGGGCTGGGGTGTGGGACCCTTTCCTGCCAGGAAAGGAAAGAGGGGGGAGCCTGCCGCCAGCCTTCGCCGCCGTCCACGCACTGTGCGTTTTCTCCCACCCCACCCCGTTTTTCTGCGCTTGGGGTATTTATAGACTATTAATTTTCTGACTGAGCCAATAGTGGTTGGGAATCTCTTGAAAAATAGGGAGAGAAATGGCTGGGGAGAGGGGCGGGGATGATGCCCCACCCCCAGCCCTTCCTCCCCACCCAACCTGAGGGATCTGGGCCTGTGGACTGTGTCTGGGGGGCCCTTTGGCAGCCAGGAGGGGCGGGGGTGCTGAGCTGTGAAACCCCCGCTAGGGGCAAAGCTGTGTAGCATTAACCCCCCGTGGGGGGGGGTTCGCTGCTGGTCTAATTTGGACCCCCCCCACTCACGCCCCTGCCCCAGGGGCATCCCCAGGACAGAGGGGCAGACCTCCCCACTACTGGGGCCATTTCAATGGGGGTGGAGTTATTTTTTCATTCACTTATTTTTTACTGATAATGGAGACGTTTGGGCCCTGCCCCCCACCTGTCAGTCTTGTCCTGGCCCCGCCCCTCTGCTGCGCAACACTCCCCCCACCCTCTGCCTGCCCCTCCTTGTTAGAAGAACCCCAGGTCCTCACCCTACCCCAGGTTATGTGTTTAAAGTTAATGGTTTCAGATGTGAACATCTTGTGTTAACTGTAGCTCTGTACATTTTTTGTGGGGGTGGGGGGTGGGAGGGCGGGGGGGGTCAGAGGGGAGGGGTCAAGGATTTTGTTTTTATTTTCATTTTTCAAAAAAAAAGAAAAAGGGGCGGGTTTGTTTTTGAAACGCTGTCTTGGATATCTATTTAATGTGTGTTCTGATGGTTATTTTTTTTTTTTTTTTTAACGATTTTTAAATAACGTATGTGCCTCCGCTGGTCTGAGGATGGAGGCCCCAGGCAGGAACTGTCCACCCTTTCTGCCCTTGGGAGGGCCCCTCCCCAGAAGCATTACCCATCTTCAGGGAGGAGGGGTCGGGCTGTGGGGTGTCCCAGCACCTTGCGGGAGTTTCCTGTATGAAAACATGAAATTGGAAAAGAAGCCTACGCAAACACCGTGACTTCAAGGAATAAACAGAAAATGAAACACAAGTGTACGTCCGGCCTGCTCGCCTGGAGGGTAGAGTGGTTACTGAGGGGGTTCTGAGTATGAGAGAGGGTGGTCTTTCCCAGGAGGGCCACCAGGTCAGATGCTGGGGTAGCCCACCACCCCGGAGAGTGGAAGGGCTGCGGGGAGAGGGGTGCGTCCCATAACAGTTCCCACACCCCCTCCCCGCCCTGGGTTGAGGGTGGGCAGGAAGCTGTCTGGCAAGGGAGGGAGGGGCCGGCCACTTCCCGGTACCCAAGGCCGGAAGTCCTGCAGGGTGTGGGCACGGGGCTGCCCGAGGGCTGTGTGCCCTGGGTGGGGCCTCAGTTCTAAGTGGGCTGCAAGCGAGCCCAGAGACTCAGTCTCCAGGGAGACCTGGCCACACACGAGGCCACGGGTTCCCCAGGCACAGAAAGAGGGAAGTAGTTACATCCGCCCGCCCACGCAAAAGGGGGGGGGGGTGGGCAGCCTGAGGACCCCTGGCCCAAGCTCCACCCCTAGGGGGGTGGTGCCAGGCCTCCAGGACACCCATCGCGCCCAGAGTCCAGCCAGGGCCTAGGGCAGGTACTCAAGGCCCTTCAGTTTGGCTCCACCCTGACCCTTAATGGACTCCTTTCGGCTTGCCAGGCCTTGCATTCCAGCTCTCCCCAGCCCTGGCCATTGCGATCAAGTTTCCAGGCCTTTGCTCGGGTTGTGCCCTACCCAGGAACACTCCCATCCCAGCTCCCCACCTCTGGCTGGGAACTTCCCTAGTCTGCGTCTTGCACCGCTGCCCACCTGGGGCTCCCTGAGGGCCGGGCCAGGTGGCAAGTCCCACCTTCATCCACTTTGGGGTTGGACAGAGACACACCATAATATACTGAAGGTCGTTTTACATGTATTTCCTCACTTAGCACCGTCACCTAAGAGAACTAATTATCCTCCCACTTGGTAGATGAGAAAACCCAGGCTCAAAGAGAAATACCATTTGGTCCAGAGCACTGGCGGTGTTTGTTAAATTAGTGACCACCGTCCCTAGGCTCATTTCCTGTAGCCAAGACCCAGCCCTCCTAAGCCCCAGTTCCAGGAGCCCCACCCAGGGGGAAGGGAACAGGTGCAGTCCAGGAGTGTCCTGGGAGTACTTGCTAAGGCCCTTCTGCCCCTCCTGCTACCCAGTCACCCCCAAATCATTGCACAACCAGGCCGGGAAGGTAGTATGCCCGGATCCGCCTTATCCCTTCAGATCTTAAGGTCAAAAGCACAAACTTCCCCTCTGGTTCGGAGAACCACAAGGTGGAGGTGAGAATGGGACAGTTAAGGTCGAAAACCCTGCCCACGCAGCCGGACCCCCGGAGGTTAGGGCTGTGAACCAGATGGCCACTGCAGGGCTGGGTAGGGGATAAGGAAGGAGGGTGTAGATCAAAGCACCTGCTGAATCACAGGAGTTGTGTCTGCACGGTGCAGGGCGGGGGGCACTTGGTCCACTGCTGGGTACTCTTCAGGGCGCTGTCTGGTGCCTAGCCCTGGGGTCCGAGGGTCACAGCCCTACCCGGGAGTCCTAGAACCCCACCCCGGGTTGGGGCTGTGGCCCTTGGTCCCTTCCCGCTGTGCGGGCCTGAAACGCACACGCCTGCGAGGGGGGCGAGGACAGAGAGGTGCCCAGCCGAAGGGGTGCAGCGACCTGAGAGGCGGCGGGTCAGGCCACGTGGTCGTGGGCAGCACAGAAAGGTAAATTGAGGCCCAGTGTCGGCAGGGGGTGCGGAATCACAGGAGGCGGGGACGGCCCTGAACCAACCAACCCCTCCTCCCAGGGAGGAAAAAGTTGAATGGGAGGGGGCGGCCCCCGGAAGCCCGCAGGGATGGAAACGCGGCTTCCATGGCAACGCGCCGCGAACCGGGCCTGACGTCACTGTGAGGCGGGTGCCCCGCCCGCCCCCGTCCTAGCGCTGAGAGGCTCAGGCCCCGCCTACTCTTGGGACGCCTCATTGGCGGCCACCTCATCGCTGGTCTGCTCGCACCAATAGCCGCGCGGGATTGCTGCCCGGAGGCGGGACTGCGGCGTGGCCAGGCGGAGTGCGCAGGCGCGGAGCGGGGGCGTCCGCCCAACCTCCTCCCCCCCCCCCCCCCAACCTCCTTTTCCCACTGGCCGCACGTCCGCAATTTGGGGGCGGGAGGCGCGCCAAGGGGTCTGACTACCGATGCAGCTTTGAGACGGAAGAGGGGGCGTACCTGAGGGTGCCGCACGTGGACCCCCGCACGGGCGCGATCGCGTGCACCCGCCTTTCAAGGCCGGGCATTGTCTGTTGTCTCTTCCCCATGACCCTGTGTGCACGAGCTCCAGGCTAGGGGAGCGCAGGGCGGGGAGCGGGAGAAGGGCAGTTGGGCTGAGGCTCTGCCAAAAGAATAGGAGTTTGCCAACTACAGGAAAAGGGAAATGGTGCCCCTTGTTGGGAGCACGGCGTGCGCAGATGTCTGAAGACGTGAATGCGGGTGCATTTTGGAAACATCTGAAAGTCAGTTTGGGGGACCTAAAACAAAAGGCGACGGCAAGGACCCAACAGGAATGATTCCTCAAATCTGGCTTGGGGGCGATGAGATGGGGACCCCAAGGAGGAGGAGCAGGTGGAAGGAGCAGAGGCCAGAACATCCCAGGAGGTGTCTGGTCTGGACGCTCTGCTTAGACAAGCCTGGGAAGGGACAGATGAGGCATTGTCTGAAGGGGGCCTTTGGTTCACAGTGCGATGTCTTCAAGGGGGCTGCAGGGAGTTTGGAGGTTAGGGACCCAGGAGGGGTCATGGCGGCAGGAAGGCCTCGTCGCTGCCTGGCTATGCCTCAGTTTTGCTGTGACCAGTAGTCCACTCAGAGAAGGCAGCGATCAGTATAAACAGGGTGGCCTTTGCCAGGTCGGGATGATGTGACCCAAAACCTCTGGTCCGAGGTTACCCCTGGGGCTAGCTGGGGCGGACAGAGAGCCCCAACACTTAGATGGGGGTTGGCACTGGACGTGTGGACAGGTGTGGCTGCCAAGGTGTGGAGTCCAGACAGAGGCCTGGATCCAGGTGCTGGCTCACAGATGGGCCGTGCTTCTGGGGTGATGAGGCAGCTGTAGGCGGGCAAGAGAAGGTCACTGGGGTCACGTCTTTTTGTTCAATGCCAGAGTCCCCTGCGCGTGGCCAAATGGGTAACTGGGGCTAGCTGCACGGTTTTGAAATGCCAAAGGACGCGGCATTGGGGTGGCTTGGGAGGAAGGCTGGGAGAAGCCAGGTCCCTGGGGAGGTGAGGGTGAGTGGTGCCCCGCTGGGGCCAGCGCCAGCACCCCCAGCACCGGGCGTGTGCCCCAGCACAGCCACCCCCGCCCAGGCCTGGCGGGAACGCCCTCCTCTCCAGGCACCTTGGGAATGGGAGTTGCCAAGCTACAGCCAAGGGTGCTACGACTCAACTCAGGAGTCTCCCCTCCAGCCCCACCCACGGCCGCCCCCACCGGGCAGGGCAGAGGACAAGGAGCCTCCGGTGTCACTCGGGACGGGTGAGCCGCCCAGCTCGCAGGTGTGGGCGGGGCCGCTGTCACCTGGGGCCCTTTCCCGACTGGAGATGGCCCCCAGCCCTGGCCTGCTGCCTCGTTTCCCCTCACCCACGTATGCCCCTCCCCCTCCTCCCTTTGAGTTCTCCTTTCCTGTGTCTTCCTGTTCCCCTTTCTTGGTTTCTGGGTCTGTCCGTATTTCTGTCGGAGTCACCATCTCTAGGCTGTCTCCCTCTATTTTCGTTCAGTCTCGGCCTTACCGGCTCCTCCTCCTCCCGACCCCTCCCCCGCTTGTTCCCCCTCTTGGGGCCCCCTCCCTCACCCCCGGCGTACATTCCAGCCTCCGCCCCCGCCTCGCCGCCCCTCTCTGGAGCCAGCTGCTGCAGTGGTGGGTTCTCGAGATGCTGCGGGTAGGCTTGAGCTGAAGTCAGAGGTCGGGAGCCGGCGGGGGCTGGAGAGGGCACCCCCTAACTCCTCTGGAATGTGGGCTGGTCCGGCCCCACGGGGTCGGGGGAAGGAGGTCGTGCGCCCGCAGGCGGAGACGGCTGGCTACATCTGCCCTGCGCATGGCCCACACCCCGAACGCTACCCACGGGCCTCGCAGAGAATCAACCCAACCCCGGACGCCCACGCAGGGCCCCTTACTGCCACCAGACCCAGACCAACCCGCCTCCCCGTCCCACACGCGCGCTGCACCCGCTCTGCAGTCCACGGAGAAGCTCATCTCGCCTGCAGCACAGGGACCCCCATACGCAACGCCCCCCACAGTCCCAAACCCGCCCCAACCTACACTTTTGGGTACCACAACCTCAGTCAACTGTGTGACCCTCAGAACCCGCTCTCACCCAGGGCCAAGACCTCCCTGACAAAAACCGCAGCATTGAAGGTCACATCAGGCAGCCCAAAATCAGACCCTCAGAGACGCTGCTCAGCGGAGGCAGCACTGAAAGCCGGGGCGCCCCAGCCACAGACACTGCCTACGCGCCCTTCCTCCTGCAGGCCCAGCAGAGCAACGCGGCCACTGGGGTGGGCAGGTGCAGGAGCGTAGGTGCACCCTCAGAAAAAGTGGAGCTTCCTCCTGCACGGCGGACCATGCCCTGAGCAGCCTAAGACCCAGAGGAAGAAAAACGGCCCTAGGAGCCACTCCACGGTGAGGCCTGGTTGCCTTGCTATGACCCGTGCTGACGCAGGGAAGTGCTGCTGTTGCACCCATTCTCAGCTGAAGCACCCCAGACGCTGCCTGCCCTCACAGCTGGGCACCCAGGCAGTCGCTGACCCTTGAAGGAGGGACAAGGATGGGCGGCAGGCAGGACAAGTCCTGTGGGCACCTGTGTCTCCCAGCTTGGGTGTGGGGGTGGGGATGTGGAGGCTGCTATGTACGTCTGCTTGGACACACAGGTCACAGAGGTGTCTTTCCTGAGCCCTTGGCAGCTGCCCCAGGAGGGCGGGCTCTCTCCCTGGTTGCCACTCCCAATGTTGCCGTGGAAACTCAACAGCCCCAGTCAGGGGTCCTTTGGCCCCTCTGCCTGTCTGCAGTGAACCTGTATATAGGACCAAGGTCAAGGGAGTCGACTGGGCTTCAGTGGGACAACTCCTCCTGCCTCTGCAGTGGGGCTGTAGACCACACAGTCCTGCCCCAGTCTCAGAAACCTAGGGGGTTGCCTCCCCAGCATCCCTACCCAGGGAAGCTTTGGGGTTTCCATGAGCATGCAGTGGCTGCACCAGGCCTGCATTTCACACACACTTGATATGTCTCATGCATGAATGCATGTATTGGTGTGGGCCTCCAGGTGTCCCCTGGGTCCCTTCACAGTCTGCCTGCAGTTGGTGGGGGTTGTAGTCACTAGCATGGTCCAGGAGCTGCCTGACCTTTGTATTCCTGGGACGAGGGACTGGGGCAGGAGCAGAAGAGAGGCAGCCATCACATTCCTGGGCCATGTGTCACAGGGAGCTCCACCCAGGTGCCCACCACGAACCCCTCCACCAGCAAGCCCCCTCCTAGGAACAGAAGGGAAACAGAAGCCAGGCTGCAGTCAGCTGACTCCTGTACTCATCATGGGCAGCCACCTGGGCTTCCTAGGGATCTCACATGTGCCCCCTACGCATGCAGGTGGGAAATGAGGGGCAGTTAACCTCTTCTTCCGGGCTTCTGGCCTTCTTCCTGTCACCCTCCTCTGCCCTAGAGGCCCTGGTTGCTGCTGACACAGCACACGGCTTGTGCCCACCCCAGGGTCATGAGTCAAGACACACCACCAGCCATGGGCACATATGATCTGGGAGTTTTGGTCCCCTGAGTCACGCACACCCAGCCCTTCTGGGCTGATTCCACATCCTGGTTTTGCACATACTTTGGGGTCCGTGCACAACCCCTGTTCTTGCACATAGAAAATGACCATGCAAACATGTTTCCATGTGTGCACACGCATGCACACACCTCCATGCCACTTTGTAAATACACATACACGTGAGTTCTGTGCACACACTTCCACACCTATGTGCACGGGCACACAGCGCCACTTTCATGCTCACACAGGCATGGTCCTCAGATCCTGTTTCTCCATCTCTGCACCCACGGGTCCCCTGCCCAGAGGCACACATGTGCACCACACCTGGCAACATACATTCATCCAGTCCCCACTTCTCCCTCCCTGGCTCTGGGCCCCGGGGATCTGGGCCAGGCTGGCGGGCTGGAGTTTCTGCCCGGACCGTCTCACTTCCGCGCCCCCGCCGGGCGGCCGCCAGCCAGGTGCACCGGCTCGGCCCCCGCCTGGTCGGCCGAGAGGGGGCGGTAATTACGCGGCCCCGGGGTCTCTCACTCTCCACGTGCCTTTCATCCCGGCCACGCCCGACCGGAGCCCAGACGCTCATTACCGCCTCCCGCCCGGTCATTAGCTGGGGTCGGGGGAGGACCCGGCGTCCGGCGGGCCCGACCCAGCGGGGAGGCCTGGGGGTTCGGTGCGGGAGTGCATCGGCCACGCCCCCGCCTTCGTGGCAACGCGAGTGGGTGAGGTGCTCTGCCCGGAGGAAGCCGGGTGGTCCTCGCCGGGCGCCTGTGGAGGGGCGTCTTGTGAGTACGTAGAAGTAGACCTTCGGCCTAATCCCCGTCCCGCCGGGCAGGCGGCAAGCCGCGCATCTCGGCCACGAATAGCAGCTTCGCCCCCGCCCAAGGCTATTTTAAGCCCCCTCTCCCCGACCACCCCAAGCGCTCGGGCGGAGAAGTGGGGGGGCCTGAGGGCGGGACGGGAACCCCACCCCCCAACGCCAGTGCTCCTGGCAGTCAGCTGGACAGCGAGGCGGGCCCGGGAGCCCCGGGCCAGGCTGACAACGAGGCCGCAGCGCCCCCTTGTGTCCTCGGCTAGAACGTGGAGCAGGGCCGAGGCAGGAAGGAAGGTGGTCCTAGCCCCCTGCGACCACCTTCCCCACCCCACCCTCCCCACCCCGCCGCTCACGGGGACAAACAGTCCTTGTAACACACTGAGTCACAGGGACACGCCGGCAACCAGGTACGGATACAGGAATCACACCTGAGACGCAAGCACACACTTCCCACACTGTGCCCGGGGCAGGCGCACCTGAGGACAGGTATCCACAGGTATAGGACCACACTGCGATGGTAACCCGGGACAGTCGTGGGTACTTACTCAGCCCTGTACCAAGCAACAGCCTCGTAGTTAGTACACGCTGAATAACTGCTGGTGGAAAAATGAATGAACCAAGGTACTTCATAAAACCAGGAGAAGGCAGATTAGGAACCACAGAAGAGTGGGGGCGGGGGGCAAAGAGTGATGAGGGTCCCCTGTGATTCCGTCGCCTAGGCTGGGGCCAGGAGCCACCGACCTGACTTTGCTTGGGGAGCAGATCAGAACGCCGGGGGAGGCGGGGATTACTCTCCGGCTGGGCATGCCCGGCCCTCCGGCCCCACCATGGGCGCGGCGGGAGGGGGAGCTGAGCGATGAGTCCCTCTGCTCCTTTTAATAACCGCCCTGCGTGAGTGGCTGACGCAGCAGCTCCTGATGCTGCTGCTGACAGTTGTATGGTGGGGGCTGTGGTGTGGGGGACGAGGTGCAGAGAGACGGCTGCCAGGAGTCATGAACTACTGCCTGAGCCTGGGAGGTGTCTCAGCGACCTTGTCACAGGAGACAGTGTCCATGCCTCCGTCCCTACTGCGTCAGCTGGACCAACCTGAGTGTGGAACCGAGTGTGGGGCTTAGGGAGGACTGGAGCTTGTCTAGTATGTGTGTGAGGTCTCTCTTCTCAGATTCCCTCTTTTTTTTTTTTTTAACCTCAATTTGAGGCAGATGGGATCCTAGTTCTCAGACCAGGGATTGAACCTGCACTCCTTGCATAAGAAGTGGGGAGTCCTAACCACTGGACCAGTAAGGAAGTCCCTCAAATCCCTCTAACTTTTAGCAGAATGTCTGCCTTTGAAGACCGTCTGGAGCCCAGGAGTATTACCAGAGGTCTGGGGAGGCAGAGGTCTGCACTAGCTTCTTGCACCCCATGGAAGAGTCCAGGGCCACAGAAGGTACTGTGAGCCAAGGCCTGGGCAGGGGGAAAGGGATGACCTCAAGAGGAGAAACTAGGAACAGCCTTGGGGGTGAATATCTCTGCAATAGCAGAGGTCTTGGGACCCCCAGACAGGATAAAGATTCATGGGGAGGAGCCAAGTGGCACGCCCCTGGCATAGGCAGTGAGTGGGTTCTAGGTGCAAAACAGTGTGCTTTGAGGAAAGGGGAGGGGGCTAGAGCACACAGTGAAGTTGGGGGCTGAGCTGAATGTTGGGGTGCAGTGCAGACTCCAGGGCTGGGCACAGAGCCCAGCTCTGTGGGTTTGAGAGCCCATGTCAAGGTCAGCCTGCAATCTAGAGCTAGGATGCACAAAAATGTCTGGCCGGCTGACTGTAGGGTATGGGTGCCACCTACCAGACCTGGTGAAGTCAGGGTTGGGGTGGGAATTAGGTGTGGATGCAGTCTGGAATTTGTAAAGAAACAAAGTTGGGAAGCTGGAAGAGAATACTGGGGTCGTGGAGAATACTGGGGTCCACATAAATGGAGTTTTCTCAGTGTTAGGGTTTGGGCGGGCTTGGGGGCTGACCACATGAAGTTGTGTATTCAGGAGAGTTGAGGTTCTAGGACTTCTGGGTTGTCCGTTAGGTTGGCAAGTTTATAAGGACTGATGCCAGGATTCAGATGAAGGTGGGGTGTCTGAGAACTGGATCCCGGCTGGTTCTGGGGACCTAAGTGAGGTTGGTTAGTCGGTAATTGCTGGAGCACCGCAAAACTAGGGGTTTCAGCCACCCCAAGAAGGTTCCCAGGAAATGCTCGGCACCATCCGCCAGAGCCCCTTTGTTCTCCGCCACAGGCCAGGGGGCTGGCATGCGGAAGTAGGCCCGCTCCGCCCCGCCGCGAGCCTGCCCCGCCCCCCACTCACGGACTGGGGGCTGCGGACCCGGCGCGTCCCTGTGCACAGCGCCCACGCGCGGGAGGGGGCGGGACCGCCACAGGCCCGGCCCCCCAGCTCATGAATATGAGGCACAGCCACGGTCTCCAGGGCCTGGGATTGGCCGGTGCAGCGCGGGGAGGAGAGCTCAGGGGCGGGGCCTGGGAGCGAAGTATATAAGGCCAGGCGCACAGCGCCCCCCTCCTCACTCACGCGTTAGGAGGCTCGGGTCGTTTTGCTCTCCTGTCTTCCCGCCTGCGCCAGGGACCTGCCCAACTCAGTGGTGAGGGCCCTGGCGGCACCGGCTCCACGGGCCCGGGGCGGCGGGCGGCCTGCGGCTAGATGGACGAGGCGGGGCGGCGGCGGCACGCCCTTGGGCGGGGGCGGTGCCAGGGCGGGCACCCCGTGGTGGGTGGAGGCGGGTGGAGTCCGCCCCGCCAGCGGCGAGGGGCAGCGTAGACTGGGTAGAGTCGTGGCCGGACGGCATTCCCTGTGGGCCAGGCCTGCCGCGAGCGTGACATCTCCGTAAAATGGCGGCCGCGAGCGCGAGACAGCGCCTATCGAAATGGCGGGAGCGCCGATACCCGGATGGTGTGGCGCAGGACGCGCGCGGGGGCGCATGCGCATGTTGGGCGTGGCCGGGCCAGGGCTCCTCCCCGCCTTCCTATTGGTGTTCTGCGAGGGCAACACGGCCCCGGTGCTAGCCACGGCTTAAGTTTGGGTCCTAGTTTCGCGGCTGCAGGTCGCCTTCTGGCCTGTTTCTGGCCCCTCAGCGGAAGCCTGTGTTCCATAAAGGGTCAATCTAAGCACCGCCCCACAATCCCGCCCTGCGTTGGCATCCCAGCGCAGAACCCCCCGCGCCCCCTGCCACTACCTGCACGGTACCCTCCAGTGGACCGAGCACTTTGCCATGATGGTCTAGTTAGGACTTAATCCTCCGGTGTTTGCAAAGTGCGGAAGCCAGGCTGCACTCAGCCCGTGGCAATGGTGGTCGATGCCCTCTTTAAGGGTCCAGTGTTAAACCTCCTGTGAGGCTGTTAACTAGCCTGGAGTTTTGGGGCCCCATGGTCAAGTAGCACTGAGGAGCGAGGCAGAACCGTGGTGTGGACCCAGCTCTCGGAGCTCCGGGTTTTGACTGAGAGGGGTGGACTTGCCCCACGTACAGAGTAGAGGCAAGGGGCCCGAGTGATAAAGGAATTAAGGGCTTGTTTGAGATGAAGGACTGGGTGTGGGCTTGGGACGGTTAAAGGGCAGCAAAATAATTTCTCACGGTTTCCCCCATGAGCATATGTTACTTGTATAAAGTAAAATAGGGAGGGGTGAGTTTGGAAGCCCCTGCCCGACCTCAGAGTATTTCAATGGTGTTTGCCTCAGGCCACCATGGCATCAGATGAGGGCAAGCTTTTCGTCGGAGGGCTGAGTTTTGACACCAATGAGCAGTCACTGGAGCAGGTCTTCTCAAAGTACGGACAGATCTCTGAAGGTGAGACTGGTGCCAGAGGAGGTGGCTGAGCAGGGCTGCATACAGGGAGGGCGGGGTCCTGACCTCAGACCTCTCTACTGCACAGTGGTGGTCGTGAAAGACAGGGAGACCCAGCGATCCAGGGGCTTTGGGTTTGTCACCTTTGAAAACATCGACGATGCCAAGGACGCCATGATGGCTATGAATGGGAAGGTGAGGGGTGGCCACTTTGGGGTCCGGAGGGTCTGGGCTGCAGACCTAGGGCGGGAGGTACAGAGGCTTACCGTGTTCACTCTTGGTCTCCAGTCTGTGGATGGGCGGCAGATCCGGGTGGACCAGGCAGGCAAGTCATCTGATAACCGATCCCGTGGATACCGCGGTGGCTCTGCTGGAGGCCGGGGCTTCTTCCGTGGGGGCCGGGGCCGGGGCCGTGGTTTCTCCAGAGGTGAGTGCCACCTGTGGGGATGAGGTGGGGGGCATTGCTGCAGGAGCTCACACTTTTCCTTCTGTGCCCTCTGTAGGAGGTGGGGACCGTGGCTATGGGGGCAGCAGGTTCGAGTCCAGGAGTGGGGGCTATGGAGGCTCCAGAGACTACTACAGCAGGTGGGGGCAGCGGTCCTGCAGAGGGTGGGGGCTGGTGGAAACCCCCTGAGGTGCCCTTCATGCCCATCTATGTCCTTTGTGCAGCCGGAGTCAGGGTGGCGGGTATGACCGGAGCTCTGGCGGGTCCTACAGAGATAGCTACGACAGTTATGGTAAGTGGCGCTCCAAGGGCTGGTGGTGGGAGTTCAGTGCGCCTCAGTGCACTCTGCCAGCCTCGATCAGAGCTGGTTACTCTGCTGACCCTGTAAGGGACAAGATTGTCCTCTCATGTCTCGGTGCCAGCAGCCACTTCTGACCAAGGAGAAAAGGGACATCCAGGGCTTCCGAGCAGAGTGGGCAGGCAGCATTCGTGCGTGTGGGCCACGGCCACCCTCGGCTATGGGGGGGTTGGTTGCTCCTGAGGCTGCAGGGCTGGGCCCCGAGGGCCGGGCCAGGCGTGGACTGCTGCCTCTTGCCGTCTGCTTCTGCGCCTTTACACTGTGCCTGCTTCTTGTTCTCAGCTACACACAACGAGTAAAAATCCTTCCTGATCGAGATCGTCCTTCCAATGGCTGTGTGTTTAAGGACTTGGGGAGCGCCGCTGCATCGTTAGTGTGTAGTGACCACGCCTCCTTGTGCCCACTTCTGTAGTCTTGTTGGTTCTGATCTTGTCAAACACAGCCTGACTGCTTCTGACCCCCAGATGGCCTCACTGCTGCCCTTTGCTTTTTAAGGAAGTGCTTTCTGTTTTTAAGGGTTTTTAAATCGTTTGGAAACGCACTTCTGGTTTTACTTTTAACCTTTTTACCACTAGCCAAGAGATTTTTTAGAAAATAACTGGGGGTTATTTTGTTTTTGGTTGTGTTGCTATTTTCGTTTCTTTTCAGCGGGGTCAACCCCGTGAGGTTGCTCTTTTTTGAGGTTGAACGAACTCTGGATCCGCTCTCTTTGTCGGAAGCTGAGCAAGCTGTGGCTTTTTTCCAACTTGGTGTAACATTTCTGAGTGTAGCGTGGTCAGACTGTGCAGGAGGCAGTGGAGGTGCCCGGGCTGCCCGCCTGTCCTGGGCGACCCACAGTCCCCAAGAGGTTCTTGACAATGTGTGTTTATATTGTCCTTTTTTACTGGAAGTCATACACATATGCCATCACTGTTGTATTTGAAGTGGTTGAGGAATCCTTGTATGCCGTTTTCTTTGGCTTCACGAAGCTGATTAAAAGACTGTCTGAATGAACCTCGCTCTGAGCATCTCCCTTTGATCGCACCACACGCGTCCTGCTGCCAGCTTGAGGCAGGCAGAGTAGAGCAGAGCTGGCAGCTAGAGGACTAGGGCTGCCATCCTGCCTGCAGCTCCCAGGGCTAGAGGAGGAAGGTAGAGCCAGTGATGCTGGCTGGGCCCCTGTGACCACTGACTGCCCCCACCCAGTTAGGCGAGCAGGTGGGTGATGGGAGTGGGCTCTCGGACTGCAGGACAGCCCCGGGATTCTTCTGGCCGTGGCAGCTGGAGGGCTCGATGGGCGGGCAGCCTAGCAGGGACAGTGGACATGGGGGCGCCCAACGCTGACCCTGAGCCCCTTAATCTAGAATCAGGCCAGAGAGCGAGCGGATGCAGACAGTGTCCCTGGGTGACCACAGACTGACTGGCTCATTAGCTAGCTCTGCTGTTGCTTTACAAGTTCTGAGCATTCTCTGCTAGCCTATGGAAGCTGCAGCCCCTCGGAGGACAGAAGTGTTGTGCGCCCAACAGAACCCTCTGAGACGCAAGCCGCTCCCTGGGCTAGCTCATATGTGGAGATAGTCCTGTCACCGAGGTAACTCCTTTTGCTCGTCCGCATTCCTCTTCTCTCGGGCGCTCATATGAAAGCCATATTACCCGGGGAATGTTCCTTTGACTTTTTTTTCTATTTTTTTTCCTTTTTTTTTTTTTTTAAATAAAAACAAGGTGGAACCAAAGGCAGGCCCCGGCCATTTGCCCTTCCCCACCTGCAGCCAGGTGAGCAGCCTGGGCAGTTGAGTTTCACCAGTAGGTTCCACCCGCTAGTAGGATTGGAGACCACCAAACGCCCTGCCTTTTGGAATTTTTTGTTCATCAATTGACTGTCTTTTCCAGACCTCTTTAAGTCACACTCCTAACTAGTTCTCTATGGTGTCTGCTGCTGCCATGACATTTTTCCCAGAGCTTGTGCCGTTTTCTAAGCAGCTCCGTCCCAAATAGGTGGCTGGCTCTGCTTAAGAGTGGAAGGTAGCCTGGCCCACCTGAAAGGCTCAGGCCTGCCCATGGTGGGGCCTCAGGTTGGCCCCGATGACTAGCTTGAGACCCTCCCAGGAGCTGTGGATTGTTCTGGGGGGAGGCAGGGAGGGGAGCTTAGCTCTGCCAGGGGTAAGGGCTAACATTCGTTTGCTTTGGCAGGTTGAATGGAAGTCAGTGTGACCCGGAGGAAGTGTGGCCTGAGAACAGTGTTGACCTGGGGTCCCTGTCCCAGGAGGGACTCTACCCAGGATCGAGCCAGAGGCACGGATGCCTGCCCTCGCAGCCCGTCGCCTGTAAGTGCTTCCCGGGGCGGGAGGCATGTGGCCCTTTGGCCCAGGCCCTTGCAGTGGGTTCTCCCCTCCTGGCAGCGTGATCCACTGGGGACAGCATCTTCACTTCTTGCCGGAGTAGCCCTTGTGCTCCCCCCAATCCCTCCTGTCTTTCCAGCAGATGTTTTACTGGCAAGGTTGGGGCACGGGGTTCAAGGTGCTCCAGGAGGACAGGCCTGTGGTGCTGGCATGGCGGTGTGTCCTCACCGGCGATGTGACAAGAAAGCGTGGAAGTCACATTTGAATAAAGGGATGGTGTGTCCACCCACAAATCTTGAGTCTTGTTTGGGGTGTGGTGTGGAGGGCGGACACTGATCCTGCAGGGGTGGTCCAGATGGAAGGGGCGGGGAGGAGAGTCCACTGGAGAAAACCCTTTTCGGCCTCTGTTCTGGGCATGAGCTGGAATCAAACCAGGAAGACCAGCTTGGCAGCTCATTGCCTTCTTGGGCAGTTCTCCTGGGACTGTTCTCTCAGGGTCTGAGAGGGTGTGGCAAGCCTGAGCAGAGGAGGTAGTCCCTGGGGCCCCCCATCCCAGGGGGAAGGCACCTCTCCCAGAGCCCAGGCTGAGGTCTTGGCAGTGACCGTGGACATCTTCATCTTTGCAGCCCATGGGGCTGGCCTTGCTCCCAAGCTGCTTGCTTTCTGCCCCAGTCTTGGGGTACAGAACCTTAGGGTTGAGCCCTGGTTCCACTGCCTCGGGTTCTGGGCTGGTTGTGTCAACTCTGAGCAGGGTGTGGCCCTGTGAGGTCCAGGTCACTGGCTTAACCCCCTCTTCTCCCACGGGATGTGTTTGGTCTCTTCTGGTCCCCCCGCCCCCAAAGGCAGGATGTGCAGGTTCGGGGCCTGGATGTCTCCTCCACGGGAGAATCAGGCCCAGTGTGCTACTGCGCAGGTGTCACCGTAGCCCAGGGTGAGTTGGGTGGGGACGCAAGTGTTCCCAGGGCCCAGGTGGGAGGGAGGCCCGCCGGGTTCGGTCGCACCTGCCTCCGCATCAAAGTCCCTGACATTGGTGGGTGTTCCCGATAACCCGTCCCCGGCGTGGTGGGCGGGGCGGCCGCGGTGCTCACGCTCCTGTCGGGGTACAGGACTGAGGCTCTGAGCTCTCGGGGGCAGGCTGAGCGAGGAGCCGGCGAGCTCGGGACGCGGGGAAACTTAGGGGCCCAGATGAAGTGAGGTGCACGGCCGGGGGCGTGGCTAGGCGTTTCCGGCTACGAGGCCAGCCCCTGAATCCCATTGGCTGACACTGCCCCGCGCCACTGAATGACAGCCCCTAAGAGGGGGCGGGGCGCAACTAGCGTTTCCGCCGGGCCATGGGGCCGCGCTTGCTACCGCCGCGGCTCCTGCTGCTGTCGGCGCTCTTGCTGCCGCCACTGCTGTACGGAGCCGAGGATACGCCCCCGTCACCACAGGCCACGTTGTCGCCGCCGCCCGTCGTGACGAACGGGAGCCAGCCGGGTGCACCGCACAACAACACACACCTGTGGCCACTGGGCTCGCCGGGCTCGCCGCTGCTGCGCTCTCTCTACGTGGTCACGGGCCTCATCGTCCTGGCCGCGCTCTACTTCCTCATCCGGGCATTCAGGTGCGTCAGGCCCACGCCGCCGCCGCCCGGGCGCAGCCAATCCTCGCGCGCCTCGCGCCCCCACGTGATTAGGCTCCTGAAGCCTAGTACGCCAGCGTCACGTGGGTGGGTGCGGTAAGAAAATCACGTGATGCACTATTATTTTTCTGAGTTTCTGGGTGCTGCTGCTAGTTTTCTACAGGGAGCCACGGAGGCGGGAGGTTGTGGGTTGTGTAGGGCACCGGGAGTCTCCGGAACACTATGCGGCTCCGCCAGCCTGGCGACGAGCGTTGCGGCCACCAATCCAATTTGCGTCTGCGAGCTGGGGCTGGCCGCAACGTTCGCTGTGGTTGACGCTCACAGCCCGGCCGGTGCCAGACCGGAGCCTGCCCCTGCTCTTTGCTGCTCCTGTTCAGTCCAGGGCTGGCCATGATTATCAGTGTCTAGGTTCTGCCCTTGCTCCCCCAAGAGTTGAGGACCTTTTTGCTTTTCCCGCCTACAATACGGGAGACCTGGTTTCGATCCCTGAGTTGGGAAGATCCCCTGGAGAAGGGAAAGGCAACCCACTCCAGTATTCTTGCCTGGAGAATCCCTTGGACAGAGGAGCCTGGCAGGCTACAGTCCATGGGGTCGCAAAGAGTCAGACACGCTGAAGCGACTTCACTTTCTTTCACTTTGGTTTTCCCGAGGCATATCCCCTGCCTGGTGCAGGCCCTTTGCCCCCTCCTCGGGCCCCTGATCTCCGCATTTGGCTTCCTCTCTGGGGTTGATCTCCAGAGAGCCTGTGTCCCACAGAGTTGACCATGTTCAGGCGCTCTCAACGGGCATTTTCTGTCTTCCTCGAACACTGCTGTGGGTGCACAACGCTTGTCTCCATGTCAGTGCACGCTGTATCCATCGTAGAGGCCTCAGAGAGACCTCGCGGTTTTCCTGGTGGTGGTCAGGAGCCAGAGCTTCTGTCTGAGACAGCTCTCCACTTGATGTTTCTGGCAAACCCTAATACTTTCTCTGAGATTCAGTCTTCTTATTTGTATAGTGGGATAACAACATCCCCCCCACCCCGCCCCCACCAAGGGTCCTAGCTCCCGGGCCTGCCAAGGGAGATGTCCATCCACCTTTTGTTGTTGACATAAGAGCAATTGATAATCGTTGTGACCATTGTGAGAAGAAATGCAATTAGGCCGGGAAAGTACACTGCAAGGCTTTGGGAATCATGGAGAGGAGGATTATGGGAAAAGGTGGGAAGCTGGACAGGGGGTCAGCAGCTTCACGGAGAGGTCGTGAGAGAGTCACTGAGTGAGCCTGGGCCTGCTTTCAGATTGAAAAAGCCACAGCGGAGGAGATACGGGCTCCTGGCCAACACCGAGGACCCCACCGAGATGACCTCGATGGACAGTGACGAGGAGACAGTCTTTGAGACAAGGAACCTGAGATGGTAGGGTAGCACTCTACACACTTTCAGGGGCTCCTTGGGTGGGTGGAGGGTGGGATCAGCAGGAAGAGAGTCAGGTGGACCACCTGTGCCTGTGCTCAGTGTAGTCAGCACCCAGCAGCAGGGGTGGGCCTGGAGTGAGCACTGCTTTGCCGTCACAGGCTGCGTGGCCTCATCTGAGGCCCCTGTCTCACCGTTTCAGTTTCCCATTTCTTTAACATGGGAACCAGCTGCATGGCTGGAGTAGGTGAGCACTTCCTCTGTGCCTGACACTGAAGGCCAAGATCAGTGTCAGAGATAGAGGATGCCTGCCAGGTGCTACCAAAGCTGGGGGATGGGTCTGAGACTGCCTCTCCACCGCCCAGCCCTAGGAAGAGTGTCCCAGGCACAGGGAGCAGCAGAGACAGAAAGGGGGCTGACAACTGAGGTGACCCAGGGGCTCTGGGCTCAGGGCCAGCGGCCGCCTGAGCGGGATTGATGGCCCCTTTAACCCCAGCATGTTGCGGGCTCAGTCCCCGAAGCTTGGAGACCGTAGGACAATTCTGACTTTCCGGCCCCCCTCCCACACGTAGAGGGAGGCGTGGGTATGGTCGCGAATCCCTCTGGTGTCTGCATTTCCTGACTAGGGCACCTACTCCCTTTCCTCCCAGGTCTGGAGTCGGCAAGGCCTGCAGGCTGGGGGCGGGGGCTGGGATGTTAGAGGGCTCAGCACTCAGCCTCAAACACAGCTGAATGGGGGCAGAGCGGGGTGGGCTTACCCACATTTCTCACCACCTTCTACCCCTCCTTTCCAGATGTTTGGTTCAGGAAGGCAGCATTTCCAGTGGCCCTGGGGGAAGGACGAAAGGCAGGGGCCCTCCCAGTGCTTGGAACACCCCGCCTGGACCAGAGAGCATGTGTGGGCCCTCCTGGCCCACTGGAAGCCAACTCAGCCCTCCTTGCAGACAGGGCTGCCCAGGTTACCGGGTGGAAGCCAGAGGGGCACTGGCAGCCCTATGCAGGACTCTGAGGCCCCTGGCCATGATGTGACTTATACCAGTCACCCTCCCTGGTGGGAATGCGGCAGCCCCAGGCTGAGGCCTGGAAGGCGGGCAGGCTGGGTGTCCTGTCTGGGGGCACCGTTCCTCTGGGGCGGGGACAATAAAGGCAGCAGTGCTTTTGTAGCCGGTACCCAATTCCACAGCGGGCCAGACCCAGTGCCCCTGGCTCACGGGTGGGGCAGGGGGCAGCAGATCTGGGTCCATGTCAGCCTGTTCTCCCACCTGTGACCATCTGGATCATCCCTAACTGTTTAGAGGGTCCCATGCAGAATCCCACAAAGGAGGGGGAAAGATGGAGGAGACCTGCCCCCACCTGCCTGGAAGAAGACTCTGCCACTAGTTATCTCTAGGCTTAGTAAAGGAGAACTCCTATTCGTCCACCAAACTGCTTAAGGGCTCCCCTTCCAGGCCAGCTTCAGCCCAGGGCCCCTCAAGGGCAGTGTCCTCTGCTTCACCACACACTACTACTCCAGGGCCATTTCTCACAGAGCCCCAGGCTGCAGCATCCAGGTCTGGAGCCAGCCAAGGCTCCCCGTGCCTACTCTGTCTCTCTCTTTTCAGCCTCCAGTGAAATCACTGGTGAACTTGATCCCCCATCCCAGGCAATCTGTGCTGGCACTCAGGCCTCTGTCCTGGCCTCCCGAGTCCCACGGAGACACTTGAATTCCACAGCGTGTGGCTCAGTGCCCATCCTGGCCACCTCAGTCCCATATTTGGATCTTGAACCCCTTTCAGGCATCTGAGTCCCATCAGGGCAACTGATCCCCATTCTGGGCACCTGAACCCCTTAGGGGTACCTCAGTCCCCATCCTGATCATCTGGGATTCATCCTGGCACCTGATCTCATGGGGGTGTTTCAGTCCCCATCTTGGCCATCTGAGGCCCATACTGGTCACCTGAGTCCCATTGGAGTACCTTGGTTCCCATCTTTTGTGATGGGCTTGATGAGTTCCTCTGTGGGCCTTGTTTCTAAGCAGAGTCTGGCTCTGGCCTATTCCCCCCTGGACCCTATAAATTTGGTTGTGGGAAGCAGGACCAGTGTGGCTGGCCTGTAGCTCTCTGCCCAGCCTGAAGTTACCCTCAGGCCTCTGGCTGAAAGCATGGAGGCCACGTTGTTAGAAGGAGCTGTCATCAGAGGGGGCTGCCACCAGGTGGCAGCCTTGTGCTGCACAGTCTACCCAGGTGTGGCCTGAGCCAAACTGTACAGGTGGGGAAATAGGTTCGGCTGGGGGCCCTGTTTCTCACACCTCAACTCCACCTTGTTGCCATGTCCACCATGGGATGGTCTGAGCTTGCTGCCCATTCAAGCCTCGTCAGCCCCTCTGGCCAGTCTCCCTCAGACCTGCTGACCCTTCCTGCCCAGCCTGAGCCTGGGTTCCTGAAGAAACACCATCTCTGTCACAGTCAGCTGGTCCCCCCTCCCTCCAGCCGGGGTCCTTTGCCTTGGCCCCCAGTTGACTTTCTTCTCTGTTGGCAATATCTCCCATCATGCCCCAAGGCTGTTCACAATTCCTCTTCCCTTTCTGATGCGCTACTGCCACCTCCAGGAGGTCTTCCCTGACTGCCTACTACCATTCTTTGGGAGAGCCCTGTACAGAGTGGCCAGCAGGTCCCCAGTAGCCAGGGAAGGTTGAGGAACTGAGGCCACAGTCCCAGGGAGGTACTGAGATGACATCCCCGAACCCAACCCCCCTGCGCTCTCCCCATCTGTTCGCCCTGTGGGTCTTTCCACACATCTCTGCTTTTTTGTCTCTGTGTCTCTGTCTTTATTTGATTCTGAAGCCTTGCTCACCTCCCTATTGGTGTCTCTCACCATCTGCAGTGCCTCTCCCTTGGCCCCCCTTCATTTCCGTCTGTCCCTCTCTGTCACTCGGGCTCTCTCTGTGCCTGACTCACTGGGACACACTTTTAACAGGCACGCAGACACCGTCCACGGCCCCCCCACCCTGTGATCTGCGCCCCTTTCCCACAGCTCTGAGCGATTTCTCCAGCTTCAAAAGGCACATTAATTACTCTAATGAGGTCAGGAGAGACCCCACGCTCTGCCATCCGGAGCTGGGAACACACCGCGTGCCCCCCCAGCCCCGTGCCTCCTGCCCGTCCCCCTCGGGTGAGAAGGGGAGCCCCGCCCGCTACCTGGCCCCTGCGCCTGTTAGCGCAGTCAGCGCCCGCACCAGTGCCCCCCCCCCCCGCATTAGTGTCGAGTAATTGGCAGCCCCCACCAAGGTTAATGCACTATTAGCAGGAAGTTCTCTGAGGCTAAAAGCCGGGAGAGGGGCCTGTCAGGGCGAGATGAAAGGCCCTGGGGCCCGGCAGGCTGGAGGGACGTGTATGTGTGCATGTACGTGTGCATGCCGGATCGGGAGGCCTTCCAGCACCTTCCTCCACCTTGTGCACTCATGCACGGGCATAGGCGTGACACACAGCCACGGGGACACGCGACATGGCAGCCACGCATGCGGGATGCACACAGAGGACACAAGCCCACACTCGCGCACGGGTGTCGCCCTCGAGGCCCCTCCCACCACGTCCGTCCCTTCCTCTCGCCACCAGGGGAGTGCCCACTGTCACGCCCACTGTCACTGTCCCTTGGCCTGCTGGGGCCACGTGGGAGTCTCTGGCTTTTGGGTGGCTCACTGTGCGCAAGACACCCCGCCCCCAACTTCCTATCCCCATCTGGGGAATGGGGCCAGGTAGGGGCGGGGGAGACTGGACACCTTGGGCTCAGAAAGTGGGTAGCCAGTGGTCAAGGCCAGGCATCTTCCCTGGAGAGCGGGCGTCTTCCCTGGAGAGCGGGCTCCTCTGCCGGCTCTGACGTGGGTCTCCCTCCGACGTGGCCCCAGGACCCAACAGGGCCGCCACCTGCTCACCTGGGGTCAGCAGGCAAGGGAGTTGTGCCCTCTGGATGTTCTGGGACCTCTCCCCTGACCCCCGATTCTTCCGGTGGGACTCAGGGCCCCCTATCTCCTGCTCCCTGGGCTGTCCGAGCCACCACCTCCCTCCTCCTGGCAGCCCTTCGTGTCCGGGTGCCCACCGAGGCGTGGCTCCGCCCACAGCCGTGTTGCCTGTGGAGCAGCTGTTTAGATGTAACTTCGCTGAAAGTAAGTGATGTCTGAAACTCTGCTCCTTATCCTGTTGTCACATGTTCTGTGCCCAGTACTCACATGGAGCTGCTGGTGGTGCCTGTGTCCTTGTGGGAAGTTCTTTTGGACAGCAATAGTCTAGTCCCCAGACTGGCAGGTGGCCCTGGGAGGAGGGGTCTGTGTTCTGGGCCCTGAGACTGGGACGGTGGACGGGGGGTAGGGAAGAGGTAGGGAGGGGGGAGGAGGAGGGAGGGACACTGCAGGGGAGGCGCCTGGTTGCGGGGGTTACAGGGATGTTAGATGTGGGCTGAGGTTTCGGGGCCTGATTGGACACTGGACACAAGGGTGGGAATTTTAATTGATCAGCAAGAGAAAGGGACAGGTGTGTTTGTTTATTCTTAGTAACAGCCTGGGGAGCTCTCCTTGAGACCTCTCCCACATGCCAGCAGATGCCTGCTTCCCACTGCCCGTGGGGACACACACCACACCCCGCTCTGACCTGGGTCTGTGGAGCACCAGACCTACCAAGGCCCCCACCCTCCCAGCAACCCCTTCCTGCCTCCTGAAAAACTCTTGAGCCGAAGCAGGTGATGTATTTGATCTACTTTTTTCTGTAATGAGAAATTCCTCCACGCATATTTTTAGCTTTCTCCAAGGCACTGAGGCCTTTGAAGGTTGAGGGTGCCCTGGACACTGATCCCCAGCCCTGGCGATTCTGCTGATGGGCTGGAGTACCACAGGTCATGGGTGCTGGGTGGTGGGCACTGGACTTGGGATCAGTGGGCAGATGATGGGGGCTGGGTGATGTGCTGGGGGAGGTGGGCAGTGGGTGAGCAGGGGTGGGTGCTGGGTCAGGCTAGTGGGTGCTGGGCTGGGAATAGTGGGTAGTGGGTGATTGGTCACAGTTGTTGGGCAGCAGGCGGTGGGTGGTGGACCAGAGCTGATGGGCACAGGCTAGGGGCAGGTCTGTGCCTGGCTCAGTTGAGACCCTCCCAGAGTCTGAGGCAGACCTTCAAGCCTGGGAGAGGAGACCACTGTGAACAGGGACAGACCCCCAGAAAAGACCCTGTCCTGGGTCTGAAGCTGAGGCTGACAGTCAGCTCTCAGTGACATCTGTCCCTGATTGAACCTTGAACTAAGACTGACCCCTGTCCCCAGAGTGAGTCTGACCTCTGACCCTTGACTCCATGACCCCTGACCTCAGCTCACCTCCTGATGGCTGGTCTGGAGGCCAGGATGGCCACGCACTCTGGAAGGGGACAGAGCCTCCTGGGCACCCACAGCGGTCCCCACCAGGCAGGGGTCCCCAAGGGCAGCTGGGCAGCTGTGCCTGCGGCCCTGTCCCCGCCTCGCCTGGGGCCAGGCCGTGGAGCTGCCCTGCCCTCCCCTCCCTGGGCCCCCTCCTCCAGGAGCGGCCAGCGGGCACAGGGAGGTTGAATGGGGGACGTGCGCTTTGTTCCTGTCCCCGCTCGGGCTCTGACCTTGAGAGAGAGACGAGAACAGAAGGAAAACGGAGCTTCTGCTCAAATCCTCTCAGCAGCGGCGGTAGCTCCCGCCTCGGTGGCCCCTGCATGCAAATGAGTCGACCCATCCCGGCCTTAGGCAGGGCATCCCCTTGCCCGCTGTGCCCTTCCGACACCCCCACCCCTGCAGGTCCAAGTCCTGCTGGGTGTGACAGAGGAGACCACCCACCCTTGAGGTCTCATGACATGGGAGGGGGCTCTCGTCCCAGGGCAGTGAGAGCTTCCAGGCGGTCCCCTTTGGCAGCCAGCCCTGGCCACCTGGGCTCATGGCCCCTGTCCCTGGGCTTAGGCCCCACGCCTCCCTGAGTGGCCACCCCATCACTCCCCAGAGAGCCAGACCAGCCAGCCTGGGCCAAGCCTGGCCTATGTGGCTGGAGCCCTAGACTCAGGCTCCAGTGGTCCAGACGGACTGTTTGGAGGGCTTGCCAGGTGAGCCTGGGCCAATTCTGGTCCTCTTTCAACCTCTGGGCCTGCCCCGGCCATTGCCGGGGGCGGGAGGTGGGGGCATGTTCCTACCTTCCTGTGTGGAGCCCTCTAGGCCAGGCCTGGGACTTCAGACTCTGGCAGCTACAGTCAATGGACAAGATCCAGAAGCCAGAACACCCCAAACAGATGAGCAGAGTTCCCTGGAAGGCAGAGGACAGACAACCTTGCGGGTAGGGCTGGAGGTGAGGAGGGCTGAAACACAGGGAGGACAGGCCTTGAAGGAAGAACTGAAATTTAACAGGAGGAAAGGGGAAGGCCTCTCAGGGAGCAGCCTGAGCAAAGAGGGGTAAGTTCTGGAGGCGAATGCTCAGGGAACACCTGGCACATGCCCCCAGCACATCCGAAATGCATTTACCCTCCCCACCTGGCTGTGGTGAAGCTCTGTCCGCTCTAGTGAGTTTTATGCAAGGAGTTCTGATAATCCCTCACGCATGACCTTTCAGCTCTAGGCGCCCAGACTGCTCCAGGCCAGGCCTGGAAAAGAGAAACAAGTCCAGAGAGGTAGAACCTGGCCGGGCACTGCTGACACTTTCCAGCCAGCACTTGGTGACAGTGTACCTTCAGAAACTCAGAGTCTGGTGAGGGAGAATAAGAGCAGAAACGAAGAACAGGACCCAAGTTCCTGGCCCACAGTCAGCTTCCTCCCAACCAATTTGCTCCCCACACCCAGGAGTGGTCACTTTGAGTGCCCCAAATGGGTCAAGCACTCTAGCCCTCTGCTCCACCCTCTTGCCAGACACCCTTCCTGCCCTTTTCCCTGGTTAGACTCCTTGTCCTCCCACCTCCTGCTGGCCTGGACCCCAGTCTGGGCTCCTGGGTATACTGGGCACCTGCTATGCCTGGTACCTTTCGTGGCTGAGGTCAGGATTTCTGTTTCCTTTCCTAGACAGGAGACAGACTCAGTGAGAATTGACCACCCTGGTGAGGGGTGTGCGTGTCGGGGGTCCTGCAGGGAGGCAGCAGCGGCCGCTGACTTCCCATTTTGGGCAGTGAGACTGCAAAACCCTTCACCAGGCTGGACAGGGTGGCTTGGTGTTGGGGGAGCCTGGGATAGAATTCTGAGGTCCGGGTTTGAGTGTGGGAGGGCACAGGGCGGTGAACCATTTCTGGGTCTTCTGTTCCTTTGGCCTGTTGACTCTGCAGACCAGATTGCTGGCTTGAATGGAGGTGGTTGAGAACAATCCGGACCCTGGGTCCAGCCCCCATGATAAGGAATGTGCACTCAGGGCCCCACAGAGTTGGGGTGACAGGGGGCAGGACCTGGGGCAGAGGGTACAAGCAGCCCGACCGGCGGAGGCCTCCAGGACGGTCTGGGCGGGGCAGGGGGATGGGGAGGTGGGGGCGCGGTTGGGGCTTCAGCCCCCCTCCCAGCCCCCGCGTGGCCGGGGCACGGCAGGAGGGGGCGCCCGCGGCCCTCCCGGCGTTCGGGCGGGACAAAGGCCGGAGCCCCGGCCCCTCCCCGGCGGGTGCGGTGGTGACGGCCCGCGCTCTTAGTGTCCGCGCTGCCGGGCAGGCGCCCGGGGCGACCCCGGCGCCCCGCCCGCCGCCGCCTGACTTCTCGGCGCCCGAGGTCGCGCGCGCTCAGGCGGGGGTGGCCGGGGATCTCCAAGCGTCGGCGCGCCCTCCTCCCGCCCGCCCCGCGCCCGCCCGCTCGGCGGCGGCGGAGGAGGCGGAGACGGCTGGCAGGCGGCGGCCAGGCGAGCGCGGCGGCCGGACCGGGGCCATGGCGCCCGCGCAGCCCCCGCTGCTGCCGCTGCTGCTGCTGCTGCTGCCGCTGCCGCCGCCGCCCTTCGCACACGGCGAGGACGCCGCCCGCGCCAACTCGGACCGGTACGCCGTCTACTGGAACCGCAGCAACCCCAGGTGAGTGCGGCCGCGGGCGAGGACCGCGCGCCGGGAGACCCCGGACTCCCCCACCCCAGCCTGGCCTCCCACCCCGGGCTCGGGGCGCCCCTGCGCGCTGCCCTCAGTAGTGGGGACGCCCGCTTCCCACGGGAGCCTCCAGGGAGTTCCGGCCACCGGAGTTTGGGGGACTCACTCTGCGTGCATCTCCCCTCGGGGCGCCCCTCCGCCTACAGGTTTGGGAGACTTGGCGCCCTGCATGCCTCGGAGCGCCGCCGGCCCAGGAGTTTGGGGATCCCCTCTGGCACCCTCAGAAGCCGTTTGTCCCTGAATTCCCTCCCCTTTCTTGGGGGACCCAATGCTCAGGTCTCTCCGGGGACCTCCGCTAGCTTTAGAGTTGGTGGGAATGCCCAGGAATCTTGTCACTGAGCCGCGCCCAAAGGTGAGGGACTGAGGTGGGGGACCGTGGCCCCGCAAGGGAGGGTTCCTCAGGCGCGTTCTGTCGGAGGCTCCCCAGATGAACTTGGGGAAGTTGGAATGTCCCTCTCGGTGGACCAGTGTCCACATTTGCTTCAGGGGGGTCCCTGGTCCGGGGTCTCAAAGGGACGGAGAGACTGAGGCACAGAGGAGGCTCGGGGTCTGTCCCCAGAGTCCTGATCAGGCGGTGTCCTCCGCTGTCCTCCTCTCACTGACTGGGAAACTGAGGTATGGAGGGGCCAAGCAGCTGGCTCAAGGTCACGGTGAGGGGAGCAGATCTGGGGCTAGGACCCAGGTGCCCCACCCGCCTGCCTGCAGACCTCCTCTAGGTCGGGTACTGAGTACGGTCTGGGGGCAGCGGGAGCCCCTGCTACTCCAGCGAGAAAAGTTTGCTGGGGACTGACCACATCCTGGTCAGCAGTGGAAGCCTCGGACCATCTGGGGTCTGGGAAGAGGGAGTGGGCTGAGGGGTCCCATGGGAGATGGGATCTAGGGTCCTACAGCTCCTGGTCCCCCCCACCGTCAGGGTCACGGTCATATCCAGGCCAGCTGGGGTGCACGTGGGGGCAGGGGCGCCGGTCTCCCCGCCCCCTGATCCTCTGCCTGCAGTCACTTTCTTTCGGTTTTCAAGAGCCAGCCGAACTGCCTGCCTTCCAAGCCAGCAGTACCCCGCCATCCCTTCACCGTCCCCTGCTGTCCTCGGTCCTCCTGCAGAAAGTTGCATAAACGACCGTCTTTGAGGCCAGCCCTGGGACCAGGGCAGCCTGTGTCCCAGGTCGGGGCAGGGAGCCCATGCGGACACCCCCCTCATTTGCCTGGCTGTGGGGTCAGCCCCAGGGCTGAGGGCAGAGATCCGGGGTCGACGAGGGACGGCCATGCTGCTGTGGAGCGGGTTCCCTGCACCACCCGCCCCACTGGTCACATGTGGGTTTGATTATGGTTCTTCCCTGCGGCCGAGCAGGGAGCCCAGCGGGCAGCGCTTCCCCGGCCCAAGTTTTTGGTTTCAGTCTCAAGAATCCCGTCCCAGCATGGCCTGTCCTTTGTTCTAGCAAATGCCAGACCCGCCAGGAGCTTCCAACGGGGACAGAAGGGGGTTGCGGAGGAGCCCGGCCGCTGCCCCACCTGCCACAGGGCTGCAGGCGGGATGCCGGCTGGGAAGGAGGCAGCCCCTGAGGCCGGCTCTGTCCAGCCGCTCAGCTGCCTCCTGTTGCTGACCCAACAGCTCTCTCTGACCAGCGCCCGAAGGGACAGCCTCACTGTCCAGCACAGACCCTGGCGGTCAGGACTGGCCTCTCCTCTGCGTCCTCCTGCTTGGGGTGTCCTGGGTGGGAGGTGACCTCCCCTACTTCCTGCAGCGGGGCCTGGGGTCCCAGGAACCCTCCGCCTGGGAAGCCCGGTTGGGTCAAGAATCAGGGCTCCGTTCACCGCCATGGTTGGGGATCTCTGCTAAAGGGTGGTCTCCTTGGGAGGTTGGGTATCCTGGGGTGTCTGGAGCAGAATCTGTGTCCAGTGACTGGGTGAGTGCCGGGCACAGGAGGAGGTTGCTGCCCAGCCTCAGGCTCTGAGGGTACCCGGAATGGACATTTTCTGAGGGTGCCCAGTTGCAGGGGCAGCTGCCAGGATGCAGGGAGAGGTGTGAAGTAGGCGGGTGGGCCTGATATGGGAGGCAGTGCCTCGAGCAGAGATGAGAGACAGGCCTGTGTGGGGACAGGCGAGAATGGGGTCGAAACAGGGAGACTGGTGGCGGCGGCCAGCAGAGGAGCCAGGAAACGCAGGGACAGGCTGTGCAGAGAGAGAGGGGGGCACACACAAAAGGCACCGTGCGTTGGGAAGGGGACCGAGCCAGGGCTGGGCCGCCTCGGGTGGGGTACTGTCAGGCAGCAGAGGAGCCACGGGGATGCATGAGGGCTGGTGGAGGACCACCAGGCCCAGGCAGTGCTGCAGTAAGGCCGGCCACCCTCGCCTGGCTGGCCTGTACCTGCGCCGAGGTAATGAGTGTGTGGCTGTGTTTCCCCAATTGCGTTCTCCTGCTGTGCCGTGGATTTCCTGTGCACACAAGGCTGGCCGACGCTGCCAGGGAGCCCCGCACCCACCTCCACCGCCGCTGAAGGGTGGAGACTGGGTCCAGCCACGGACCCCTGCACCCTCACTGGCCAGCTGTTCAGCCGTTTATCCGTCCAGTCCCCGCCTGAGCTGGGCACTGTGGGTCTGGCTGTCGGGTGTCTCTGGGCCTGTCTGTGGCCAGATTGGACTGGGCCGGGCATCCTGGCGGGCTGCTTCTGGGGCTGCGGGGGTGCAGGGACACCTCGGAGGCTCGCTGGGCTGCAGGGCACGTATGCCCTGTAGCTGCGTGTTCTTTCCCATGCTGTTTGGGGGTCCCAAGGCCTGGGAGGTGCACAGCTGTGTGCATGGAGCACACACACTGCCCACCCCCACTGCCACACAGATACTGAAGTGCCTATGTGTGTTTGGCAGCCCTGGCCCTGTGTTGTCTGCACACGTTTCCGCATATGTGTGCCTGGAGAACACATGTGTGCAGGGTGCATGCATGTTTGCAGCAGTGTGTCTGGATGTGGAGTGTGCGTGTGTATCTGTGCATGCAGATCAACACCTGGGGAGAAGGTGTGTCTGTATGTGGGGTGCACGTGTGTCTTTGGAATGTCTTCATGGCGCGCACACATGTCTGTGTGTACGGCCTGGCTCTGGGGGCCCCGGTGCGGGGGCTGACAGCCCACACCAGAGGGGGGTGGTCACAGCTTGCCCTCCGTGCCCACCTGACCACTCCTCCACCCCCTCCTCCAGCCCAGGTGGGTCCCTGCTGGGGGTATGTGTCCGGGTCCTGTGGGCTGGGCTCCTTGCTGCCCATGGTGCAGAGGGGCCATCGATATTCAGAGCTGGCACCGGCAGGGACCCTCCTGTCCCTGAGTCCTCCACCTGGTTGGAAGTCTGCAGCCTGGGTGGACCCAGTGGTGCAGACCCTGACTGGGGTCCTGATTGCCCTTGGGTGTGGGCAGCGGCCACGTTCCCGTCTCAAATGACCAGGGGGAAGATAGTGACTAGGACTACGTCCTCCCTGTGGGGGTGTCAGGCACCCCTGGTGCCTGCCAGCCATGCCCAGGCTTCCAGAGAACCGGCTTTGAAGGGGGTGATGCCATATTTTGCCGCATGAGGCTTTTTTGTTTTGTTTGAAAGAAGCTCATCCACTCGACTTCAGGGGGACTTGGAGAGTGAGGACCCATGGACCCAGGAGTCTTGGGGTCTGAGGGTGTGGTCTGGGGGGCCATGGAGGGCTGGAGCTTGGACTTGGGGATCTGGGAAGCCCTTGGGCTAGTGGCTTGGCTGCTCAGAGCCCCTGCGTTGTGTTTCCTCTGTGAAGTGGGGTGGCGGGCTGTGCCCCTCTGCGGACGGCAGCAGGGCGGGCCCCGGTGTGGATGGGCGAGGCATGGATGTGACCCCAAGGGACCAGAGGCCCCCAACGGGGAGGGGAAATGGAGGCCATTCCTCCCTGCAGACAAGCAGGGAGGCTCCAGGCCGGCCCACAGTGTATCTGCAGTAGCGGCGAGGTTCAGGTGGTTATGCAGCAGGGGGAACCGCAGTGCTGGGGTAGGGACCAGTTCTGAGGTGCCCCCACCTGCTGGTAGCCTGGGCTCTGAGGCTGGGATCCACAGGCTCCCTTTCCCCAGCCTTGGTCTCTCCCCACGGTGGACAACTGCCTCTCACCCCCACCCTGGGCAGCTCAGCGTACAGAGGAGGAAACTGAGGCAGCAGCCAAGCTGACGACTGGGGGAAGGGGAGGGACTGGCCTCTAGCCTGCCTGGGAGCTGGGCCCGGGGAAGGGGCAGCCATCTCTGACCTCAGGGGCCCTCAGCAGATGTCCCCTGGGGGTCATGGGTCCCTCGAGGCCGCAGGTGCAGAGGTAGCTGACCTTGGGATGCGCAGGTGTGTGAACGGGGGGTCTGGGAGTCAGGGTTCCTGCAGGTTCAATGGCTTGTTCTGCAGCCCCTGAGCCAAGCCCAATGCAGGGTCCTGCCTCGGCAGCAGGTCCCCTCCCCTCACCAAGGCACCCAGCACGGACCAGCCTCAACCCCCATCCCCCTGGCATTGCTTTGGGGAAATTGTCTGTGGTGGACAGTTCCAAAAGGAGGGCTCGACTGTGTCCCCTGCCCAGTGGGCCAGGCAAGGAAGGGCACGGCCACCTTTGTGCTGCCCCATTGCAGACACACAGCTGAGAGCTTGGAGCACACAATCCAGATTCCGAGCTCTGCGGGCTGGCCCCGGTGGGGGCTCACCCCCATACCCACTCCCATGCGGGGTCTTGACTTCGAGGGGCTCTGTTTGCCACCCTGGCCACGCACCCCCTCATCTCGCCTGTCCACTTCATGGGTCGGGCTCCCCATTATGCCCCCATTTCATGAACCCAGGGAAAGTGATTTACCCATGGTCAGGAGGAAGTTATGTCCAGTGGGGGGACCCCCTCTGAGAGGCATGCAGGTCTGGGGCTGGCTGAGGAGTGCGGGGACACCATACACACGGTGGGGGCTGAGGAGGGCGGGGTGACCCAGGCAGGCATGCCCCGTGGACTGGGCACCCGGGCCTCCTCCTGCCTGAGACCAAGGCCCGGTGGGGTGTGGGCTGACCCTGCGGCCCTTCCCTCACCTTCCCCACCCACCCCGCCCCATTTGTTTCACCTCCTGCTTCCCATGGTGGGGCCCGTGCCTCAGTTTACCCTGTACCCACAAGGCCATAATCGTCCTTTCTCAGCTGATGCTGCACTATCGTGAGGCCATGATTTTCTTTCCTTTTTCTTGAAAGCCTTTTCTTATATATTTATTGGGCTGTGCCAGGTCTTGGTTGCAGCACGCGGGATCTTCAAGCTTCTTTGTGAGATTTAGTTCCCTGACCAGGGATGGAACCCAGGCCCCCTGCATTGGGAGCATGGAGTCTTAGCCACTGGATCCCCAGGGAAGTCCTGAGGCCCTAATTTTCAGTGAGGTTCCAGCCTTGGCCTTTGGGGGCTCTGCTGTCCATTTGGGCAGGCCTGGGTGTCTCTTTGCTGGGGTCTTCATTGGCATCTCTGAGCCCTTTAGTAGGAGCTGTGAAATGGCTCAGACCAGGGAGACAAGAGACAGAAAGTCGGAGAGTGAAGGGGACACACTCCCCCGCCTGCCCACCCCTGCCTCAGTTTCCAGGTTGGGAAGGCAGCCCAGCACCCCACTCCCATTTCGGGTGAGACTCCTAATTAGTTTCTGTGCTGTTAGCATCTAATGACTTGACTGTCGCCTGACTGGAGCTAATTAGCTGCAGGCCGGGTGGTTGCCAGAGGAAGGGGTGGTAGGTGGGGTTGGAGTGGCTGCCTGCAGGGTGGACATTGGCAGGGGGCAGGCAGGGTGAACCACTGGGGGTGAAGGTGTAGAAGTTGGGGGCGGAAAGGTCTGAAGCCTCGGGGAGCCCTGTGTCTGGGAACCATCCCAAGTCAGTCATTAACCCCTTAGTGAGAATTTCGATCTGTATCTACTGCTCCCAGGGATCATTTGCATATCAGGCCTCGGCACTGGTGGAGGAAATGAAGGCTTTGTCTTGCTCTCACCAGGTTCGGCTTGGGGTGGGGTCCATCTCCCCTCCATTGATGCCACCCTGAGCAGGGGCAAGGTGCCAGCTTGGAACTGGGAATGCCAATACAAGGCCATGGCTATTTTAGAGCAGGGAAGGGAGAAAAATGTCCATTTTGGCTCCCAGAGCTCAGGTGTGGGGATAGGTGGGTGGGGCTTCTCCTGGGATCCACCTGCCTGGGGGTCCCGGTTTCCCCACCTTGAGGCAGCTTTCTGCTCCCCATGACTCTATCACCTCAAAGACCTTGAGCGTTTGGCCTTTGACCTACTAACAAACATGTATTGAGCACCACTGTATACTGGGCTCATGCTGGTCACCAAGCAAGGTACAGAGAAGGAGGCTGACCCCCGGAAGGCAGACAGTGTAACGGTATAAATACAATGATGTCCAAAAGATATGAGTTGGGGAAAGTACGGAAAGGCTTGTCAGGCCGAGGGAACAGTGTGTGCAACGGCCCTGGGACAGGAACAGGAGCAGCCCCGAGGCTGGCATGGCTGGAAGGGAGTGAGCTGGGGAAGTCAGGGGGTGATGAGGTTGTGGGTGGGGGCCATATGAGGCCCCATGAGCCTGGGAGGACTGTGGATTTTGTTCTGAGTGATGGGGAGCCAATAGAAGGCTTTGAGCCAGTGGATGGCGAGGTCTGATGGATACCCAGAAAAGTGAGTCCTGGATTTTGGGGGGCCCGAGTGGGACCTGGATGTCCAGCCTCTGACCCAGCAAAGCAGGTTTGGCCACAGATATTCTAATGAAGGTGAGCTGGGGGGACCTGATGGTGCTGGTGTCAAGAGGGGAGGAAGGCCAGCATGATGGGGAAAGACAGGCAGGAGAAAGGGGAGACAATGCAGCCCACCTTTTCTCCGGAAGTGCCCTGCGTGGAGTCACATCCTCTGCCAGACTGAACGGACATCCCCGGCATCAAGCCAGGGACAAGAGGGAAAACTGAGGCTCAGAGGCCAGGACCAGGACTCCCCAACCTCTGCCTATGGCTCCCCGTCACAGCCTCCCCTGCAGGGCCTGCTGGGGTGAGGGTGGGTCCCTGGGCGGCTGCTGGGCCGTGGCTGTCATCGATCGGTTGATCAATTGGGCTTTCAATGGGGCCAGGAAGGAGTGAAAATGACTTTTCAAAAAGCCTGGAGCAGCGTCTGCATCGATCGTGCCCAAGGGGCCGGAGGACGCGGCTGGTCAATGAGACGCCTGTGCCCGGCCAGCCGCAAAGCAGCCCATGGGATGGGCAGGCTCCTAGCCCCACTCAGGGCTGCCCTGTGTCTATGGGGTGCTTGCTGTGTGCACAGCTGAAGTTCTCCCATCCGCCTCAGGGACCATCTCCATGACAGAGTTGGAAACAGTCTTTGAGAAGAGAAGGGAAGACCCAGCTGGGCTCCATCCTGGGTTGGAACCAGATGAGGTTTCTCGGCCCCCAGTGGACCTGCACTGCCAGACACATTTATTCTGCAAAGGCCTTCCCACCTCTGCGGGAGGGAGTGGGCACCCTATTCCTGGGTGAACCCAGTGCAGCAGGGAAGGGCTGGGATTTAATCCACTCCCCCTACTTCCCAACCTGAAATTCTCTGAACTTTGACTTCAGCCACAGACTTGATATCATCATCCGGGGGCCCTCCTGACGGGTGGGGAAACTGAGGCACCATGGGCCAGTCCCCTGCTTGCCTTCTTCCCAGCTCAAGGGTCCCCGGAGCCCTCACCCCCGCCTGACACGATCTCGGGGTGGTGGGGGGCCAGCCAATGCCATGTGATCATCCAGCCACCCCTTCAGGTGCCGGCTGTGCCAGTTAGTGCTCCTGGTATGGGGGCCGCCTTGCTCCCTTCCGTGGTACGGGGCAGCTGGCACGTGGGCATGCACAGAGGCAGCGGCGGGGCCGGGGCCCCAGTGGCCTCGCCCTCCCTCACTGCTGCCGCCCCTCATCAGGCCTCAGTTTCCCTGCTGGTGTGAGGAGGGAGGAGGTGGGGGAGCTTGCCCCCAACCCTCCGCTGCCAGGCCTTTTATGTGCTAATAATCCCCTCTTGGGAGGCCCCCTTGTCCCCCCTCGGTCCAGGCCGCGTTTACATGACTGGGACCCGGGGGACTGCGTCCTGGAGATCTAAAGGCTCCTGGCGCTGTAGCCGGAGGCATTGATGGAAGGGGAGCGCCCTGTCCCTCGCTCAGCTGACCTCCATCCTTGCCTGATGAGGCTGGGTCAAGGGGGCCCCCAGGGAAAGGGGTATAGGCTCTATGACAGCTGAGGAGACCTCCAGGGCCAAGGCTGGGGGCAGAGCTGGTGAGCTAAGGTGTCAGGGGTGGGGAATCAGGGAGTTGTGGGGTAGCTGCCAGATTTTGGAGGCTCTGGAGGGAGGATGAAAAATGTCACTCAGGGTGGAAGGGTTGGGGCTGAGGGGGGTCAAACCCAGGGCACCCCTGAGTTGGACTGAGGGATGAGGGTGTCTGAGCATCCTTCATGTCAAGCCCCCCCCCCACCCCAGGGATACAGGAGAGGGGCCAAGCCTGTCTCAGAGAGGCAGGGATCATTGACCTGTGTCCCAGGTACCCTGGGTCTTCTTGGCAGGCAGATCTGCAGAAGGAAAACAGGAGGTTATCTCTGGGGATGGCATGGAGGGCTGCCTGGAGGAGGGGGCATTGAAGTCAAGCAGTTAAAGCCTTTGGAGTGGGACTTCCTGGTGGGGGGGTGGATATCTTGTGCCACGCCTGTTGTGGCTGAAGGGCCCAGATGTGGATTCTGCAGGGAATTGAGGGTCTGGGGGGCTGTCACAGGGCACCTGCTTGGGTGCATGTGGTTACCCAGAATGCCTGGCGGCAGGCCCTCGTCCCTGGGACAAACCTCACGGTGGGCCTGGGGCTCAGGGCTAGTCTGGGTCTCCAGGCACCTGCTCTGGCCTTGGTGTGGCAAGGTTGTTGTGCCAGGCAGGGGACCATGGGCTCAGACCCTGGCACCTGACTGTAGGCAGGGTGTCCCCCCCCACCCCACAACCCCTCACCCTTCCCCCATCTCCGACCTACCTTTTTCCTCTGCACTGACCCATCACCCACACACCCTCCCACGGCTCCCCATCCCCCTGTGCTGACCAGTGACCCCTCCCCATTTACCTTTTCGCTGACTCTGCGCTTGCCTCCTGCACTGACCCATCAACTCCACACCCTCCCCGGGCTCCCCATCCCCAGGCCCTGCCCCTTCCCTGCGCTGACCAATGACCCCTCCCCATTTACCCCATCTGTTAACTTTCCCTTTTCTCCTGCACTAACCCCTCACCCTACTCCCGGCCCCTGCTCCGCATCCCTGAGCCCTCCTCCCCCGCGCTGACTGCCGGCCCCGCCCTCAGGTTCCACGCGGGCGCGGCAGACGACGGCGGCGGCTACACCGTAGAGGTGAGCATCAACGACTACCTGGACATTTACTGCCCGCACTACGGGGCACCGCTGCCACCGGCCGAGCGCATGGAGCACTATGTGCTGTACATGGTCAACGGCGAAGGCCACGCCTCCTGCGACCACAGGCAGCGCGGCTTCAAGCGCTGGGAGTGCAACCGGCCCGCGGCGCCCGGGGGCCCGCTCAAGTTCTCCGAGAAGTTCCAGCTCTTCACGCCCTTCTCTCTGGGCTTCGAGTTCCGCCCGGGCCACGAGTACTACTACATCTGTGAGTGGGGGCGGGCTCCCTCCTCCTCCCCCTCGTCTCCCTTCCCCTCCTCCTCCCTCCTTCCTCCTCTCTTCTCTGCCGGGGCCTCTGGTCTCCATCCTCGCGCCCTCGGCCTGCAGGTCAGCCTCTGGGCTACTGAGCCAGTGGCCCCACGGTCAGTTCGTCTTACCCTGAGACCAGGGGGGCCCACCCCATGTTGCACTGAAGCCAGAAACTAGGCCTGCCTAGTCTGGTCGGGGAGGAGAGATGGAGGACACACCGTGAACCGGGCAGGCATCTCCCAGGCCTACCCCGTCCCTTCCCCTCGCACCAGATTCCCAGAGGAGTGTGGAGGCGGTTCAAGGTCGGAGGCAGCCTTGGTCCAGGTCCACTTGGCATTCATGCTGTGCTGTAGGCCTGGGGGAGTCGAGCGGGTAAACTGTCCCCTCCTCTGCTGGGGTTAGGGGCTCCCGAGGGCCCCCTTCTTCCTCCTCCCCACCAAATGCCAAGGGCAGGGCCTGGCGTGGCGGAGTGTGCCCAGAGTTCAAGTTCCCAGTAGCCAGGCCTCAGCAGCCCCTAGTCTCTGAGAATCTGAGAACAGGAGGGTCCCCCATAGCCCCTGCCAAGATGAGGGCCCAGGAAATCCACCTGGGCCCAAGGCGCTGGCTCTGAGGGGTTGTGCGGCCCCATTTCTCAGCATCCTGGAGACTGATGGGGAGCAGGTGGGGAGGCCCCCCTACCCCCCAACCCAACCCCCGCCCTGGGCTTCCGGGAGGGACCCAGCGCCTCACCACCCTGGTTCCCGCTGAGTCAAATTAAACTCTACGAGGCTCCATTTCCTCCTTTCTCTGCTCTATTTGGATTTTTTCCTTTTAATTCAAGGAAGAAGAGGGTGGGGGAGGGGAAGAAGGTGTTTAAATTAAGTCCCTGTAATGTAAGAAAAATTACATTTTTCTTTCCGAGATGGGAGTTTCATAAAGATAATTATTGTAATTATTCGTTCTATCTCTGTGACGAATGTTATTTTTATTACGTGCTTTTTATCTTCATCTCCCAGCACGAGGGACTTCTTGGGGGCAGGCAGAGGTGACGGCCACAAAGAGGACCGGCCAAGAACAAAGGCGGGGATGGGCCTGGCCGCAGCCATGTGGGTGCCTGCACCTGTTCACCTGTGTGAAGCCCACCACCCACATAGCCCGAGGCCTCCCTCCCTGTCCCCAGCCTGGCCCCCAAGCCCCTCTCTCCTGACTCATGGCCAGTGCTATTGGACCTCCCCTGTCTCCAAAGTGGACCAAGAAGCAGGGAACCCTATGGTGGAATTTTAGGTGTGAGGACTCAATGCACTTCAACCTCCATGTGACCCCGGGCCTTGTGGGTCACTGTCCAAGGGAGGCCGGATGCTGCTTCCTTCCCAGGCCTAGTGGGCTCAGGCAGTCACCCAGTTGGGGCTTCTCTGGTGACATAGTGATAAGTAAATCTGACTGCCAATACAGGAGACGCAAGAGATGTGGGTTCGATCCCTGAGTCGGGAAGGTCCCCTGGAAGAGGGCATGACAACCCACTCCAGTATTCCTGCCTGGAGAATCCCATGGACAGAGGAGCCTGGTGGGCTGCAGTCCATGGGATCACAAAGAGTGGGACACGACTGAGTGTGCATGCACACCAAAGCACCTACCTTGGGCCACATGAGGCCTAGATAGGGGGTGACTTGCCAACATCGCAGATCCCTGACAGCAGGGATTTGATCTCAAGTCAATCATTTGTTTGTGGGGTTTTTTTGCTATTTGATTTTGTTTTGTTTTGGTTTTGGCTGTGTGGCATGTGGGATCTTAGTTCTCTGATGAAGGATCAAACGCCTGGACTGCCAGGGGATTCCCTTTATTTGCTTATTGAAAACACACACTTTTATTCATCACCTTTGAACCTTGTCCTGTGCTGCCCTGGGGTAAGATGGAGTCAGACATAGACACCCCACCCCCATCTCTGGGGTTAGGAGTCAGTGAAGTGAGGGGCAAGGGCAGCATGCAAGAAGACTTCTGGGAATTCATGGGCATTATGTCTGGGCCTTTGATGTATGATGAGGAGTTTTATGTATGGATTCCCCTACCTGGGGTCAGGCTTGGGTCACGGGCATGGGGAAGGAGATGCAGTCCCAAGAGGTCCCAGGCACCAACAGTCCCCTGCCCTACTAATCCCCAGCCCCTCTCTTCCAGCTGCCACACCGCCCAATGCTGTGGACCGACCCTGCCTGCGACTGAAGGTTTATGTGAGGCCAACCAGTAAGTGCTTGGGGGTCAATGGGGTCCTCAACTCACAGAACCCACTGAGTGGTCGGTGGAATCAGGAAGGAGGTGGTGACAGCGTACCCTAGGGAGTCCCACAATTTCACCAATGGCTGGGACAGGCCCTGCAAATGGGGCCATGTCAGACCTTCAAGAATGAAGTTTCAGTTTTTCCCTGGTGGGCTAGTGGTTAAGAATCCTCCTGCCAGTGCAGAGGGTGTGGGTTCGATCCCTAGCATGCTGTGGAGCAGCTAAGCCTGTGCACCACAACTATTGAAGCCTATGTCCCTAGAGCCCGTGCTCGGCAGCAAGAGAAGGAGCCAAAATGAGAAGCCCACATGCCGCAATGAAGAATAGCCCCCGCCTACTGCAACTAGAGAAAGCCTGTGTGCAGCAATGAAGACCCAGTGCAACCAAAAACAAATAAATTTAAGAAAGAATGAAGGTTGAAGTCTGCAGCTGGGCCTCCCTGAGGCTGAAGCCCTCTTTACCCAGAGTGGGCTTCGGGAAAGTTCTCTAGAATATCCATGTTCTGAGCTCTTGAAACATCGTGATGCTCAGAGGGAAGGGGGATTCCCATGGCCTCACCACTTTACCCAACTCCAGGCACATTTATTGGGCTCCTGCTGGTTGCCACACTCTGTATTGGAGGCGTTGCCCCAGAGGTACAGGGACACAGATCCCTTAGAGCAGGGTCATGATCTCAGGCCAATCATCTGGTTACACTGTTTTTTAATTTTTGCTGTTTGATTTTATTTTGTTTTTGGCTGCACTGTGCACCGTGTGCAGTCACAGTTCCCCAATCAAGGATCAAACCCGTGGCCTCTGCAGGGAAAGCCTGGAGTGCTAACCACTCCAGGGAAGTCCTGAAACTGAGATGTTTAACAACACTGGGTATTGAGGTCTAGGAAGCAGGGTGGGGGTGGGTGGGCCTGCCACTGACCACCCTGTCTCTTTGTCCCCCTACAGACGAGACCCTGTATGAGGCCCCCGAGCCCATCTTCACCAGCAATAACTCCTGCAGTGGCCTGGGCAGCTGCCAGCTCTTCCTCAGCACTGTCCCCGTGCTGTGGACCCTCCTGGGCTCCTAGCCCGCCAGAGGACGCTGGCTCCACCTCGATGGCCCGCCTCTGAGACCAAATAGAGACGCCGCTCCTCCCGCCGCTGGTGCTGCTCTGTGAGGCAGGGCTGTCCACACGTCCCAGGCTGGCCGGGGCGGGGGCAGCCGAGGCCCCCCCAACCCGTGCCCGAGAGGCTGGTTGTCCACCCAGCTCGTGGCCACGCCGTCTTGTCTGGAGGCCCTGGTGAACCAGGGGACCTCTTGGCAATGTTGGATTTTTGTTTTGTTTTGTTTTGAGTGTATTTTTCATGGTTGGATCGGAAAGACTTGAGTTTCTAATTTAATTTATTCCTTGCTGTCGCCTGTGACTTTGGGAAGGAAACAGAATGGATGGATGGGGCAGGGGTTCCCGGCCCACTGGGAGAAGGGGAACCAGGGACCCCTGGCCTGGTCATTCCATTTGTTGGTCCTGGCTGGAGGTGACCGTGGAGTGGACCCCTAGGTGCCCTGGGACAGGCTGGCCTGAGGCAGAAGGGGCAGGCAGGTAGTGAGTTCCCCTGACTCTGGTCCATGGGCCCTCAGACCCCCGTCAACCCAGCTCTCCCCTCCTCTCTCCCGGTCATTGTCTCCCAGAGCAGAAACCACGAGGTTTCACTGGAGGTCGCCATGGAGCCCTGGTCCTGGGAATCATAGCATCCTAGTATCTTAGCGATGTCTTAGGCCCCCTCATCCCCTCAGCCTCACACAGTCACCCCAGAGGCAGAGAAGACATTACATTTCTGTAAATAGAGCCAGCAAGTATATACTGTGATTTATTTTTACTGTATTCCTGAGGATGGACTGGAATGTTTCTTTTTTTCCTCACCCCTTCATGTTGGGGGGAGGGTCTTTTATTTTGGCGGGGGGGTGGGGTAGACTTTTTAGTGTAGAAGCTGCACTTCGCAATAAGCTCCTTTGTCTGTCAGACCCCCTTTCCTCTCCTCTATGACTAATGTTTGTAAGAAAAAAGGAAAACAGGACAAAACAAAACTGGGGGGAGGGGGGTGTTGAACATCACCACCCAAAAAAGAAACCCCCTCCGGAAGACACTTTAATGAAGTAAACAGCTCATTTATACAGATTTCATATTTCTACCCGCCTTTCCTGATCTGTGTTTTATATATATTATATATAAATATATATGGTGCGTGGCCGCTGGGAGCCGGCTCAGGCACGCCGGCGGTGCGGGGGCTTTTGTAGGGGTCATGGGCGGGCGGCCTTGCCACGCCTGGAGCTGGCGACGGGGCCTCCCCAACTCCGTCACAATCAACTTTGGATTCTGTATTTTTTTATAATAAAATGAGCGTAAGCATCCAGGGTGTGTATTTGTATTTGGGGCCTGCCAGTCCTTGTTGGAGGGGTGGTTTGAGCTTGTAATTTGGGCTTGGGTCTGAGATCTGCTGGGGAGCCGTGTCTGCAGACCGTAGGGCTGATGGCGAATCTTTGCTTCTGGGTGTGTGTCGTTTGGGCACAGGGCCCTGGCATGAGCATTTGTGGGGTGCTGTGCCTTTTTTCATCTCCCTGGGAAATGGAAACAAATCCCTTCTCCCTGGGGCAGCTATGGGGAGGCTGGGAAGAGGCGGGGCTGCCTTTGAGTACACTGCTGCTGCTGCTGCTAAGTCGCTTCAGTAGTGTCCGACTCTGTGCGACCCCAGAGACAGCAGCCCACCAGGCTCCCCCATCCCTGGATTCTCCAGGCAAGAACACTGGGGTGGGTTGCCATTTCCTTCTCCAATGCATGAAAGTGAAAAGTGAAAGTGAAGTCGCTCATTCATGTCTGACTCTTAGCAACCCCATAGACTGCAGCCTACCAGGCTCCTCCGTCCATGGGATTTTCCAGGCAAGAGTACTGGAGTGGGGTGCCATTGCCTTCTCCGTTGAGTACACAGCAGGGGCTTATTAAGTATCCACCACCTGATGCACCTGAGCAGATTGGAACCCCCAGACCCCAGGGCCAGTCGTTTCCCGTACCCTTCATCCATGCTGGGGGGCAGTCCCCAGGTTCTATGACAGGTCTCTTAGGATCCTACCAAGTTCTATGTGTGGTGGTCCACTGCCTAAGACTCTGAGCTCCCAATGTAGGGGGCTCGGGTTCGATCCTGATCAGGGAACTAGATCTGACATGCCACAGCTAAAGATCCTGAATGCCGCAGTGAAGACTGAAGATCTCTCGTGCCACAACTAAGACCTGGTGCAGCCAAACAATAAAACAATGAAAAAAAAAAGTTCCATGTCATCTTGGTCACCAGGCTCTGCCAAAGTGTGACTCAGTGTCCCCAGTGACTCCAGGCCAGCGTGGAGGTTTGTCTGTCATCTTGAATCCCCTCCCAGCTTCCAGGCAGCATGTATCAGAGGGTTCTGGAGTCCCAGGGGCCTTCGCCCCAGCCTGGCCCAGGAGAGGCACAGAGTGGGGCTGAGGGAGGGGGCCTCGGGGCTGCTCCTCGCCTCAGTGCCACCCGAGGGGACTGTAGCATCCCCGGCACAATGAGTGGAGTGGGAAGGCTCTGGGCTAATTAATTCGGCCGTGCTGGGTCCGGCGACGGGGGCTGCCTCTTAATGAGGCCAGCAAGCGACACAAAGATCCCTGTGTGCGCCCCACCCGCCCTGCCCAGCATCAGGGGACGCAGGGTGGCCACTGTGCAGAGTGCCACGGAGGGAGAGCCGAGGGACCCCTGCACTCTGAGGCTTCCTTTGCCCACCCTTCCCGAGACCCCTCACCCAAACACCCCAACTCGACCACAGGGCTGGAGGGAACTGGTGAGAGAGGGTTAAATGCGAGGATTGTGGGGCAGAATCGTAGCAGCTCATTTTGATTTTGTTACTAAAAAATTTGAGATATAATTGACATACCACACAAGCCATCCGTTTCAAGTACAATTCCACAATTTCTATTCATTTACAGGGTTGAGCAACCATCACTACTGATTCCAGAACATTCCATCACCCCCCAAAAAAACCCACTCCTGCCCCAGCCCCTGACAACCAGGAACCTACTGTGTCTGTGGATTGGCCTGGATGTTTCCCATTAGTGGAATCACACCCTGTGTGTCCTTCTGTGTTTGCTTCTGTCACTGAGCATAGTGTTCTCAGGGACCATACATATGGTAGTGGGTGTCAGGGCTTCTGTCCTTTTCAGGGCTGAGTAATATTCCAGTCCATGGAAGGGTGATGTTCTGTCCATCCACCAGCTTATAGACATTTGGGTTGTTTGCTTTTAGCTATTATGAGGCTTTTATTTTTGAGACAAAGTTTTAACACAAAAGGTGACCTGGGATGGGTAAGTACTAAGAGCTCTGTTCACACATTGGAGTCTTTGCACATGTTCCCTCAGCAGACCACACCTGGCTCTCTCCCTGACCCCCTTTAAATATGTCCCATGTCCCCTCTCAACCTCCCTGGTCAAGCAGTCCTCACCCCACAGCCCCTGCTGTCAAATCTCTGATATTTTTACTTGTCCATCCATCTTCCCTATGGGCTGAGAGTCCCCAGAGGGGAGGAGGACTGGTCCATAGTTGTGTCTCCCCTGGGACTTGTCACCTGCCATGGGCACAGACATACATACACACATATGCAGAGAAACCACACAGCCTTGCCCACCTGTGCGCCCCCTGTTTGGACAGGTGCTTGCATTTGGGGCCTAGGTCTCTCAGGAACCAGGCCATCCATCACTGGCCACTGGTAATGGCCTTGAAAGCCCACACCAAGGTGCAGGGTGGCCCCCACTCCGGGGGCTGCACTGGGCACAGCAGGTACCCCAGGCAGCCATGGGTATGCGGGTCCCGTGTGTACCTGGTGGTTGCCCACGGAAAGAGGGTTGGGAGGCGGGGTGGGAGAACCCTGAGGTTCCCCTCACATCATGACTGTCACTCTTGGGTGGAGCTGGGCTTCCTGATTGGGTACCTCTTTGATTTGTGGACATCTTGGTTTGGGGGGTCAATGCCCACAGTCACAGGACGTCACCGCAGCCCCTCCCCTCTGGGTCACTGTGTCCCCATCTAGTCTGAGAAGAAGCCCCAGGCCACGTCTTGGGCCCCAGCTCTGGGACCATGACAGAAGGGGCTCGTACATTGCCCTCCAGACTGATGGGGACCACCTGGCTTTCAGGGGGTCTGATCAAGTCCCTTGACCACAGGCACGCAGTGGGTCATATTGGAGGAAAGGCCACTGTTCCAGAGGCCCTGGGCTCACTGCCCCTCTCCAGATGCCTCCACCCCCTCCTCCCTCCTGACACCTGCTCCCTCAAGGACCCTCCGACATGATGCCCCACTGTCTACGTTTCCCGCATCAGTGTCAGCATCCCCAGCGAGCATTCAGTGAACGCCTCCTGTGTGCAGTCAGTGCTGAGCCCTCCCTCAGTCTGTGGGGTCAGGGCGAGGACGTTGAGTCCTGCCCGGGTGGTCCCTGGGCCCCATATTTGGGGGCATATGGGCCATGAGAGGAGGCCACAGTGATGGGCACCCTGGACCTGGTTGCAGGTGGCCATGCAGACAAATAAAAAGTGAGTTCATAGCCTGGGAGCCCCCAAGGAGCCATAAACCACCACAAGATGACACACAAGCTGGAAATTAAGAGGCTGCAGCTGGGCTAGTGAGGCCGGTGGGGCTGAGATAGGCAGTTGTGGTGGGCGGGAGCCAAGAGACCCTCCCACCCTCAATTTCCCATCCAGGCTTGCAGGCGATGGCCCTTATTGGACCTATGCTGGAGATGATCACTAGGGCTGTGGTTAGGTGTGGACAGGGGCAAGACAGTTGGAGAGGGGAGGGAAGGGCTCAAATGTGGGGCTCAGGGCAGGTGCAGGACAGGGACAGATTGCTGGAGATTCAGGCACTTCTTTGCGTGGTCTTATGGGAGGCTGGGAGGGAGGGGGCAGGGCAAAGAGATGGGTAGAGGGGTGGTGCACAGGGGGCTCTGGGGCAGGACTGGAGGCCAGGATGGAGGAGTGAACTCTGGGTGGGGTCTGCTGAGCCTGAGGCCTCAGCTTCCCTCCAGGGAGGTGTTCAGGAGGCCATTGACCCTCCCTGTCTCCTCCCTGCACTATCGCCTGCTGCAGGAGAACTGTACCCCAGCCATCCTCTCCTCGCTCTGGGGAGCCAGCTGGGAACCTCGTTGTGGAGGCAGGGAGGTTGGGGGCCAGACCCCTCCCTCTGAGGCCAGAGAGAGACTCTCCCAGAGGGCTGCCCGCCCGACAGCCCCTGACTTGCCCCATTGATCCCGAAACAGAGACTGAGGCCCAGAGGTGATCTATGGGCCCTAATGGACGATGCAGTCCTTGGGGAAGGGGATGGACGAGTGGTGGAGGAGACCCCTCTCCTGTGTAGAGGGGGAAACTGAGGCTCCACAGGTCAATAAAGGTGGATCCAGGGTGAGCCCCAGGCCTCCCTGGGGCCAGGAGTTGGATCTGGGTGACTCGACCAGTTCCAGCCCTTCTGTGCACAGACGGTGCGCAGAGAGGCAGAGGGAGTGGGGAGGCTACTGTCTATGGCACTCCCAGAGTTTCTGGTCCACCGGGCCTCCCTCCTCCGCGGCTTCCCTGATTCAGGGGTCCTCACTGACCTGTTGAGGCGGTAGAGTGGTGGGGGGTACTGAGGCAGCCTCCGGGCGTTGTCCCAACCCCACGTTGTCCCAACTTCCTCCGACGCGAGGAAGAAGAGGCAAGAGGCGGTGCTGGGCCCCGGGGACCCTAGGGCGGGTTGGAGTGGGGGCTGGAGAGCCAGCAGCTCGCCTCACAAAGTTTGCGGCTCTAAGTGCTGAAAAGCCTCCTGCAGCCCCTGGGATCCGCGGGCGGGCGAGGGGGACGGCAGTGGGGACTGAGGCTGGGGGCGCCCCCACGGGAAAAGGCCTTGACCCTAAGATAGGAGTGGCATCCGGGCACCCCACCCCACGCCGCGGAACCCAAGGTCCCGGCTCCCGCACCCCTTCCTCTGCTCCAATTCCTGCGTGGCTCCCCAACACTTAGGACAGGGCCCCACCCCTCCAGTGAGGCCCCGCCCACTGCGCGCCGCCGCCCAGGCGGGTCCCCCATCCCACCCGCGCCACGGTCCCCTGCTCGCCTTCGCTTGCGAAAGGACGTCACTTCTTCCTCGAAGACCCCACTCTGGGCCTCAGTTTCCGTGTTTACGAAGTGGGGGCGTGAGCTCCGGTGTTAGGGGTGGGGGAGGACGGGCAGGCATGGTCGAGTAGTCGGCCTCCCCAGGACTCAGTTTACCCAGGTGTGCGAAGTGGTGCAAGGCCTGGGTCCCAGCCCCCCATTCAGCCTCTCTCTCCACTGGGACCCCCCCACTCCCCGCTGGGCCTCAGTTGACCTCCCTACTAGTAGAAGAGACCCAGCTGAGACCCATTTTACAGATGAGACGCCGAGGCCGGAGGAGGGGGCTCCACAGCTGGGACCTGGCCGTCAGCGAGGGGTGGATAAGGAGGGAGGCAGCGAGCGGCTCAGGCGGGTCCGGAGTCTTTATTATGGGCAGAACCCTCCGCAGCGGCTCTGCTAGGGCGCCTGAGCGGGCGGGGCGCGGCGGCAGGACCGGCGTTGGGAGTCCTCCTTAAGCTGCAAAAATGAGAGCCTGCTATTACCCTGCTGCGGGGGGCACGCCGAAAGGGCCCTCCCTCTGCGCTTCTGCCTCCGCGCCGCCCGGCAGGCGCTCCAGAGTTATGGTTTGCAATATCCTGCTCCCCTCCCGGCCGAGTGTTAATGACGGAGCGCCGCCCCCGGCCCCGCGCACCCGGGGGTCTTTATTAACATCATGCATCATGCCTGCAGCCCCTCTGAGGTTAGAGACGTCCGGTGGCCAGGAGGGGAAACTGAGGCACAGAGAGGTTAGTGCCCCACCTGGCCGAGGGCATAGCTGTAGGCATCAGACAGACTGGGGTTTCATTATAGCGGCCTCTGCTATCCACCATACCTGAGTCATCGCTCTTCTCAGAACCTGTTTGCTGGCCCAGAAAATGGTGCTATAGTGGCACATGGTGGGGCCTCTGCCTGGGGGTGGGGGTGGGGGGTTCTTTTATTTTTTAAGTCTATTTTTTTATTCCTTTATTTATTTGGCTGTGCCGGGTCCCAGCAGAGGCATGCAGGACCCTTTACTTGAGGGAGTGGGACAGAGGATGAGATGATTGGATGGCATCGTCAACACAATGGACATGAGTTTGAGCAAACTCCAGGAGATAATGGACAGGGGAGTCTGGTGTGCTACAGTCCATGGGTTTGCAAAGAATTGGACACCACTGAGCAACTGAACAACAACATGGGATCTACCTCCCCAACCAGGGATAGAACCTGGGCCCCCTGTATCAAGAGTGTGGAGTCTTAACCAGTCTTCCCTGAAACACCAGGGAAGTTCCCTGCCTGGAGGATTCTCCATGACCCAAATGGCCCCATAAAGGCAGGACTTCCGGTTCTCCCCCACCCCGGGTGGCCCCAGCATCTGGCACAATGTCAGCCAGCCCCCACTGAACATTTGTTGAATGACTTACTGAATGTGTTTGGTGCATGGACTCCAACTTGAGTGCTTCTGCTTACCAGCAAGGCTGGCGGTGCTGGCCTCCTTCTCTGCCGCTGGTTCCTCAGGGAAGGCCTGGGTGTGGGGAGGTAGTGGGGAATAGCCTCTCTCAGACGAGGGGGGCAGAGGGGGCACCACAGGAGTCAGCCCTGCTGGCTGGCAGATCTTTAAATTAAAATACATATATACACCAGATAAATAACCCAGCCCACATCCTGGTGACAGGCGGAATTAAGTCGCCCGGTTGGGGACCCTGCAGCAGTGGCTGGGGTGGGGGTTGGGGAGGCCTTGCTGGCTTCTTGCCCCTAGACCACCCTTCATTCTATTGGGGAGCATCCCAGCACCCTGGAGCCTGCTGGGGACCTGGGGGGACTTTAGGGGTCAGAGAGCAAAATCTGGGTCTGAGACCTGAATTCTGAGCCCCAGGGTGTGTGTCCAGGACCTGGTCCTACTAGATGAGACACCCCCCCACCCACCCAGTCCGTGGCACTGGACGTGGGGCTGGGACACAACAGGTTTGAATCCTGGTTGGGCCCTTCCCCTCCCGGAGGTAACAATCCTGGTAACCCCCCACCCAGTCAGGTTGGCTGCGAGAGAGACCCCCTCTGAGTTCAGGGGGAGGCCCCTGTGGGGCCCACATGGCTGAGGGGTGCTCCCGGGCCCCATCCCTCTGCCTGAGCGCAGCCCGGAGGGCCAAAGGGGGCGGAAAGGGAGTTTTCAATTAAGGAGCAGCTAATCACCCAGCAAGGGCCGTTCTGGGGCCCAGTAAATCTATTATGAAAAGCCTCTAAATGTATGTAAAACCGGCCTCCACAATCCTGGGATTAGGCCTCCGGGAGGGGAAACCGAGGCGCAGGCTGGCTGGTGGATTAGTGGAGTGAGGCCCCCGGAGGGTTGGGGGAAGCTGTCCCTAGGGGTGGGCAGAGGGGGAGCAATCTCCCTCTGTGGAAGCCAGGACCTGTGTTCAGCAAGGGTCTGAGGCCCAGATAGACCCGGAGTGAAGGTAAAGATTCTGCCTGCAATTCAGGAGACGCAGGTTTGATCCCTGGGTCTGGAAGATCCCCTGGAGGAGGGCATGGCTACCCACTCTAGTATTCTTGCCTAGAGAATCCCCATGGACAGAGGAATCTGGTGGGCTAGAGCCTATGGGGTCGCAAAGAGTCGGACACAACTTAGCAACTAAACAACAATTCCTTTGTGCCTTTATTGAGCACCTGCAGTTTGCCAAGCCCAGTGCTGAGGGCAGAGTGAACAAGAAGGAGGGAGCCTGGGGCCTGGGCAGCTTGGGGTCTGTGTGCGTGCATATGTGCTCAGTTGTGTCTGACTCTTTGCAACCCCATGGACTGCAGCCCACCAGGCTCCTCTGTCCATGGGATTTTCCATGCAAGAATACTGGAGTGGGTTGCCATTTCCTTCGCCAGTGGATCTTCCCAACCTAGGGATCGAACCTGCATCTCTTGGGGCTCATGCACTGGCAGGTGGGTTTTTTACCACTAGCGCCACCTGGGCAGCTTGGGATCTGGTGGGAGATAGATGTCCACTGGACGAAGGATGAATCCATGAAGAAGTTGCCGCAGGTGGAGGCAGTGAAGGCTGGAGCCCAGGAAGGGCTGAGGTTGGCGTGGGAGGAGCCCAGCAGACAAGAATCTCGTCTCTCCTTCTGAGGGGGCAACAAGAGAGCCCTGTGAGGTTTTTAGCCCAACTGGCCCCTGTCTCCCTCCCAGCATCCTTTGTGGAACACTGACCCTCAAAGGCCACCTCCCTCTGGGGCTCAGTTTCCCCAGCGTGGTCCCCGCATTCCCGCTGACCCCATCTGACCTTCATGCTCCATGAGTCTGCTAATTATTCTTGGCCCAGCTGCTTCCTCCTCTCCTCCTGAGGTCATTGATCCCTTCCTACGGAATCCCTTCCAGGCACCCAGGTGCGAGCGGAGGAGGAGGAGGCGCGCCCTGCCGAGCGGCCTGAGCACATGGCAGCTAGCCGTGTCTATCAGCCTTGGCAGCAGCCAGTGGGGCCTTCCCTGGGCCCCTGGCCTGGCTTTGGTCCAGCCACCTGTGTGTACCTGCCTCCCAGGTGCTGGGAAATGAACAGGAGGCCCGTAGTTCCCATGACTCAGCTGGGTTCAGGCCCCAAAATTCCCCCAGGTCACTTGCGAGGCTGTGTAGCCAGCGGGGATGGGGAGGCCTTGGTGAGGCTGGCCTGGGGTCTGGGCCTCGATGGGCTGCCAGCCCTCGATGTGTCATATAAGAGGTCGTGTGTGCTCCTGTGACTCAGTTTCCCCAAGTTGTCATCAACGAAGGCTTGAGGCTGTTCCCAGCACTAGGGGGTGTGGGGGGGGCCCCCAGGTGCCCCCCCCATCGGCCTGGCCGTCAGTCAGGCCCGCGGGGCCCCTTCAAGTCGTCACGGCCCAGCAGTGGTCGCGGGAGGGATTATTCCGGCCTGTCCAGGATGGACTCAAGTGGAACCGACGCTGACGAGCGGAACGCGCCCCTGCGGGCCAGGCCTGCCTGCCTTTGTCCGCCGCCAGCCCCGCCTGCCTGCCTTCACAGACACCGCCTCCAGCACTGCACAGCACAGCCTCCAGCCTGGTGCTCAGCTGTGGCCCCCACCAGGCGAGGCCGGCACAAAATTCCACTGGGCCTTTGGCAGAGCAGCTTCTGGCCTGGAGCCCCGGCTGAGCCCCTCCCCAGCCTCAGTTTCTCCATCTGTAGCATGGGTGTGTCCGCCGTGGCTGCCCGCGGGTAATCTAAGGATTGATGGGGCCGTGTGGGCAGAAGCCGGGGGCGGGGGCAGACACCTTCCCTGAGCTGCTGCAGTTTTCCCAGGGGTGCTTGGCCCGGCCCTCCGCCCGGTCCCACCACCGAGCCTTTGTCCAGGAAATTTGAGGTGGCAGGGAGAACGGATCTGCTGGAGGCCTGAAAGGAGCCGAGGCAAATGCTGTTGACCCCTGACCCCGGCCCCCTAATCCCAGGGTTGAGGCCCTCACGGGGAGGGGCCCTGAGAGATGGGCCCGGGTGTGACCCTCGCCCTAGGCGCCAGGGGGGGCTTCCGGGTCAGGGTCATAGGGGCTTTGGAGAACACATTAGTCCCCTTGGCCACGTGTCCGGTCACCACCCTGCAGAGGCCTGCAGAAGAAACTGAGGGCCCGCAGAGCTGTCAGCAGCCCCAAGGCCCTGCCACGTCCCGGCTGGTGACCAGAGGCCAGCAGCTACCCTTTTTGAGCCTGAAAACGGGAAGGTCTAGAAAGGCTGGGAGTCTTGGAGGACGGCTCACAGCCATGCTGGGTGTCCCAACTCTCAAGTGACTCTGTGGGTCAGTGCACCCCTCCGGGCTGAGGGATGGCTAAGAAGGTACAGGGCCCTGGTGTCCCCTCTGGGAAGGCCCCCGCAGACCCTGGCCTGGAGTGAGGGAGGGGCTTTCTGATTGGACTGCCCTCCTCTGATCTAGATCCCTCCATTGCTCCCACTCAAGACGGTTTTCCCCACGTAGACAAAGGCTGCAGAAACAGTGATGAAAGCTTTGGCCGTCAAGCTCTATGGCCTGGCTTCTCATCTCAGTTCCTCCTCCCCAGGTGTGAGTCCCTGGGCAAGCTGCCTTCTTCTCTGGCCCTCCCCCGGTGGCCAGGGCTGTTGTGAAGATAAAATGAGGAAACACAGTAGTCAGGCTGAGCCCAGTGCTGGGCATACAGCTGGCACTCAATAGATGCAGCTCTGGATGGTGCTGGACTTTAGCCCTGGCTTTGGTCCTGACCTAGGGCCACCGTGCATGAGCGTTCTGCCTCTCTCTGCTTCTACTGGCCCGGCAGGGCTGGCTGAGGAGAGACTGAGACAATTAATAAGCAGATGCTTGCTAAATGCCCGAGGAAGAATGGGGTGAAGGGATGAGGGGAGGCGGGTGTCCTGGCTTCTGGCAGCTGCGGCAACTTAGACTGCCGGCTCCTTGGAGGCCCCCTCTAGGAGCCTGCACTGAAGATTAAACGATTCCCCACCACTGGCTGGCTGCGATGCTTTCACACGCTCGGGCGCCCCTGCACTCCCCGGCGGCCGCGTGTCTGTTCCACCCTGCCGAGCTGTTCCCCACGATCAATTTCAATTTGGCCTGGTCTCTGCCTCTGCAGCCTGGCCCTCCTTGGGGGCTGGGGCTGGGGAAGGGGAGGTGGTGGCTTCCTCAGCCTGCCCACCCTCAGGTCCCAGCACCTGTGTCTGGTGCCAGTTGCTGCCCCCTTTCTGGGCCTTAGTTTCCTGAAAATAATGAAATGGGGAGGGGAAGGCAGCCTGGGGTCAGGCCTGTTTCATCTGACCTCCTGCATTTCTTGAGTGCCAACTGTGTGCCAGATCCTATGTGGGATGCTGGGAACATGGTGGGAACCAAAGTAGACAAAATTGACATGGGCTTAGTCAGGGCAAGTTAATTGGGCCTGGAGGTGTTGGGGGGAGGGTTGGGGTAGCACATGCAAAGGCCCTGAGGCAGCTGGAGGAACATAGGGAAGGCCTGTGTGGCAGGAGCAAGTTAGGAGATTGGGCAGGGGAAGCATGGAGGAGCCCAGTGACAGTATTACTCAATGTTAATCAACAGCATTTATTTAGTGCCAACTGTTTGCCTCATCTCCCTGGACCTCACAACTACCTTTTATGTGCTCAGTCGTGTCTGACTCTTTTGCCACCCCATGGACCGTAGCCTACCAGGCTCCTCTGTCCATTGGATTTCTCGGGCCAGAATATTGGAGTGACCCGATTTCCTCCATTGCCATTTCCTCCTCCATGGGATCTTCCCCATATCTCCTGTGTCTTCTACTCTGCAGTAAGATTCTTTACCACTGAGCACTTGGGGGAAGATTGAAAATTGAAGCCAAAGAGGGGGCCTCTGGCCAGGGTTATCATCTAGCAGAGCTGGGGTTTGGTCCCCACTCAGATATATTCCAGGGTCCCAGGCAGGACGGTGGTAGGGCCCGTCACTCCCTCTGCAGTGCACTGTCAGCCACCATACTGCACCCCCCCCAATCCAGGCACCCCTCTCCCCCCCCTCCCCGCCACTATTCGGGGGCTCCAGGCCCCTTTCAATTTCTGGGGTAAGGAAGGACATAAATTGGGTCCAGAGTCCCTGGAGTTTGACTTGAATTCACCTGTCCTTCTGGGTGACCTTGGGTCACGCCTGTCCCTTTTGTGCCTCCGTTTCCCACCTTGTAACAAGGGACTGTGGGAGACTCTTTGCTCTCAGACTAAGGTGGAGGAGGGTATGAAGCTCCCCTCTCCTGGCTTTGAACACACCCTGCAGCCCTGCTCAGGCCTGGACCTGCCCTGTGCACCTGGCGGGGGGTGACACCCCCACCCCCACCGCTGTACGCCCCAGGGAGTGGGTACCCCCGGCCCCAGCCCGAGTGGTGCGCCTGGTCCCCGCGCGCATACCCAGTTGTGCGTCCTCCCTGGGGCCCGACCCAGGCTGTGTGCCCAGCGGCCCCGTGCCCTCCCTGGGCCCCACGCGGCTCCGGCTCCGGCCGCCGCTAGGTGGAGCGAGGAGGCCAGCGGAGACGCCGCGCGGGAGGACGCGCTCCGGAGCGCGGAATCCCGGGACGGCTCCGCGCTCAAGCCCCTTGCCCTGAAGACAGGGAAGCGCGCCGCCCCCGGGCGGGACAGCTTGGGAGGGGTGCGCGTGGGGAGCGGGAGGGGCGGGTCCGGAGCGCTCGGTGAGGTCCCACCACCGACCCGACCTTGACCCCCGACTCCTGACTTGGCTGCCTCCTGCGGATGCTGGTGTCCGGGGAGGTTGAGGCTGCCTTCCTCCAGCGTGCAGGGGCATTCGAGAATCCTTTTGGGTCAGGTCCTCAGGACCCGCTTCCCATCCCCAGGCAAGGACTCAGTGTCAGGGCAGACAGGTGGACTTCTCTGAGGAAGTGGCCTTGCAGCTGACCTGGAGCCTGAGGGATCCTGAGCAGGCTGAGCATTCTGCAGCAGGCGGGCAGCTTCCCCTGACCCCAAGGTGGGCTGCAGGCCACCCCTATTCCAGACCTTCCTATGCCATAGGAGGGGGGTGATGCACTTTAGTTTTGTGCAGAGGGTACTGGGGAGCCATGGCGGGTGAGAGTAGGAGAGTGGTATATGTAAGTTACTTTGTTTCCCAGCTCCCAGCACCGGCAGGGGTGAGGGCCCAGGTGGGCCAGGGGGAGGCTGGGGGTTCCAGGTGGGGCCTGGGCAGGGACGGAGCAGGAAGGCTCAAGATGTGGATGGCCTGAGTGGGCTCAGGTGTTATCCCCGGCCCTAGGCTGTCCTCTGCCTCCCAGAACCTCAGGGCTGGATCCATCCCCAACAGGAACCCCCAGCCTACCCCCACCCCCTCACCCCCGCTCTCTCCTGCCTACACCAGCTCCATCTGCCCTCTGAGGAGTGGCTTCTAGCTGCATTCTCTTGGAAGACCCATCTCTCAGAAAAGGAAACTGAGGCAAAGAGGGTTTGGTCACTCACAGCACATCTGGGGCTCCCTCTGTGTAATTGGAGCTTCCCAGGTGGCTCAGTGCTAAAGAATCTGCCTGCAATGCCGGAGATGCAAGAGACATGAATTTGATTCCTGGGTCAGGAAGATCCCCTGGAGGAGGGCATGGCAACCCACTCCAGTATTCTTGCCTGGAGAATCCCATGGAGAGAGGAGCCTGGCAGGCCACAGTCCGTGGGGTTGCAAAGAGTAGGACATGACTGAGCCACTGAGCTGTGTAATTAGCACGTGTGGGTTTCCTTTTCTGCAATTAGCACATGTGGTTCCCCTTTTGTACAGTTAGCACATGTGGCTCCCCTTTTGTGTAATTAGCACATACAGGGCTCCCTCTGTGTAATTAGCACATGTGGCTTCCCTTTTGTACAATTAACACATATGGGCCCCCTTTTGTACAGTTAGCACATGTGGATCCCCTTTTGTGTAATTAGCACATGCAGGGCTCCCTCTGTGTAATTAGCACATGTGAGATTCCCCACTGTACAATGGTCACATCTGGGGTGCATCTGTGCAATTAGTGCCTTGTGGTCCTCATGACCCCTTCTATGTCATGAGCACACCTGGGTCCCCACTGTGGTATGATTAGCCCATCTGTGTCCTGGACCACAGAAAGGCCACATTTCCCTGGCACCCCTGCTTGTTTCCATTGTGTGGAGGGGATCCCCCAAAACAATGCTTCGTTCCCCCCTGCACACCAGCTGCTCTGGGGGCAGCCCTGGGGTCCCAGCATTGTCGAGCTGCCCTGCTCGACCCTGAATCACGTCCCCAGCCGCTTTCCTACACAGGTTCGTGCACCAAGAGCCAGAAATTTGACACCCACCTTCTCCCCATAGGCCACCTCTCTTCCTTGCTCCCTGCCCCCAGCCATCCTGTTCTGTTTGTCTCTGCCTCAGGGCCCTTGCACAGATGTTCCCTTCCTGTGTGTGACAACCCTGGGCCAGCCAGGCAAAAAGCACCTACCCCCAGACATACCCTTCCCCACGTGCCGACGCCATTCTCACTTTCAGTCCAACAATATTTATTAAAAATGAGGTGGGGGTTATGTTCCTCTCCCTTCAGAAAGTCACTGTCAAGTTCAGGAGACAAACATGCTTGAAAAAGGGTTACCTCATACACTGACAGAGTGAGAGGTATGTTCTTACCCAGAAGAACTATAATTGCGCACACCACGTAGTTCACCTGTTCAAAGTGGGCAGTTCAGTGTTCTCAACTCTATTCATTCTGTTGTGCAACCACGACGTCTAATTCCAGAACATTCTATTTCCTTCAAAAGAGACCCTGTCTCCATCACCGTCACCCGCATCTCCTCCCCCAGCCCCTGACAACCAGGAACCCACTCTCTGTGTCTGTGGATCTGCCTGTTCTGGACGTTTCCCACTAGTGGAATCACACCCTGTGTCCTTCTGTGTCTGCTTCCCTCACTGAGCATCGTGTTCTCCAGGTCCGTCCATGCGGTAGTGAGTGTCAGGGCTTCATCCCCTTTTCATGGCTGAGTGATGCTCCCGTGCATGGATGTTCCCATTTCATCCTGTCCTTTTCTCCACGTTAGTCAAGGTCCTGAAGAGATCCATGTTCCAATATCATATGTAGGCCACTGGAACTGGCCCTTCCTCCCTGTGGCCAGCACTTCCAGGCTGGGGTCCCACAGGGATCCACAATTTTCCCCAACCCCCCCAACTGTTCCCCTCTAGTACAACACACATGGAATCAGTGTGCTTCCCTCATGCAGCACTCTGTTCTGGGCGAAGCCGGACGCTCCCTGCTTCCCGGGGCAACCAGGGCACTTGTAAAAATCCCCAAATCAGACCGTTACCCTCCTCTGCCTAAATCTGTGGCTCCCGACTGCCCTTGGGGTTAATCCGGATTCCGGGGCATGGCTGGACACCCCTGGTGCCATAGGGTGGGGCCGCATCATCCTCAGGAGGGTCCTGGCTCAGATGGGAAGGGAAGGGCGGGCGAAGGCTGGGTGCGTGAGATTGGCCCCATTTCCAGGTAATGAGACGGAGGTTTGAGTGGTATGGTGTAAGTCGGGACTCCAGAGAATGGGGTCTCAGCTACCCTAGGTGATGTCAGCTGAACCCCTAGATATGCGGACCCTATTAGCCGCCCAGCATCCCTACCCGGAAGGAATGGCCTTTGTGGGCAGTTCAGTGTCCGGCTGTGGCTTCCGGGACGGTGAGGTGGGGATGGTGCTTGTCAGAGACCCTCAGACCTGCGGGAGCACCACCAGCCTAGTGAGGGTCCCCAGGGCCCCCGGATGGCCCACTGTCCCTCTGCCCCCACCCTAATGGGATTGAGACTTTTGAAGTTAATAGGAAACCAGGAGGCTCCCACGTAGAGAATAGACGAGAGGGCTTAGAGGGGCCTTTGTGAGCCAGGCCCGCAGTGATGAAAGTACCGTGAAATCCACGGTGTCACCGATGCCCCGTGACCATGACAGGCTCCTTTACTGGAAGAAAAGAAGGGAAAATTCCTCAAATAGTTATATGTGTGCATGTGAACATACATGTACGTACGTGCAGTGGCAGCAGCCCTGGTAGGCCTGAGGTGCCATCTCAGCAGAGCGCTCACCCCTGGGGCCTCTACGTCAGGCAGGATGGTCCAAGATACTGGGGACTTTTAGCAACCAGGAGTTCCCAATTTTCAGGCTTGGCCTGAGTCAGAGGCCATTTGTCACCCAGGGCAGGGAGCCCTGCTCACAGCTTATTGCTCTCTGCTTTCATGCCTCTGGAGATGGGAAGATCGCTACCTTACAAATCTTCCAGACAACACCTCCTTGCATGTGGACCTGGTTGAGGGTGAAGTTATGCCTTACCTGGGGGTGGACATCCAAATTCAGGGAAAACAGGGACACAGGACAGAAGGGAGTGCCATAGTTTCAACATTATTGAGATACTAATATATCTTACTATTTTTTTGGGGGGGGTCTTTATTCTTTGGCTGTGTTGGGTCTTTGTTGCTGCACATGGGCTTTTTCTAGTTGCGATGAGCGGGGACTACTCTTTGTTTCAGTGCTCAGGCCTCTCATTTCAGTGGCTTCTCTTGTTGCAGAGCATGGGCTCTAGAGTGCGGGCTCAGTAGCTGCAGGACACAGACTTAGTTGCCCCACGGCATGTGGGGTCTTCCTGGATCAGGAATTGAACCCATATCCCCTGTATGGGCAGGTGGATTCTTATCCACTGGACCACCAGGGAAGTCCGAGATACTCACATATCCTACAGCTCATTCATTTACAGTGTACAGCTCATTTGTTTTACTCTATTTACAAGGTTATGTGTCCATGGACACAATCAATTCTAGAACATTTTCATCCTTCCCAAAAGAAGTTCTCTCCCCATCAGCAGTCACCCCCACCGCCTCCCCAGCCCCTGACAACCAGAAACCCACTCTCTGTGTCTGTGCATCGGCCTGTTCTGGACGTCTCCCTTCAGTGGACCCACACCCTGTGTGTCCTTCTGTGTCTGCTTCCCTCACTGAGCATTGTGTTCTCAGGGTCCATCCACATGGTAGCCAGTGCCACAGCTTTACCACTTTCCAGGCTGCGTGGTATTCCTGGGTGTGGAAGGACACATGTGTTTATGTGTCACCATTGAGGAGCTTGGGCCATTTCCCCTCCCTTGGAGTTGATGGAGAGAATACTGTTCTTTTGAAAACCCTTAACCATTCTAGGCCTTGTGTGTTAAACCCTCACACAAGGTCAAGGCCCCCTGAGGCCAAAAATAAAGTACTGTCCCAACCCAGTGAGGGCATCTGCAGCTCCAGGGGAAAACCTCCGTGGGGTCAAGGGTATGGACCCTGAGTCTCTTCAGGTGACCCCACCCTGACCCTGGTGTCTGCAGCTGCCAAAGGGCTCTAACAGCACTGTGTGTCACAACCTGGGGACAGCATCTGTGTCCGTACCTGCTTTCACTTAAAGGTGGCTCGCATGCTCCTGTAGATGGGAGTCTCACTGCTGCTGTGACTGGAGGGCAGGCCGAGCATGGGGAGGGGGTCTCCCCGTGTCCATGACCCCTCCATTTTCTGTTCAGATTCCCAGGAGGGCGACTTTCTGCCTGTGGTCCCCAACCTCCGAGGGGGTGGTCCCAGAGGAGCATGTTCGTACCTGCCGTGCAGAAGTGGGGAAGGAAGGCATGGGGGTGGGGTCCCTGAGCCCACCCTGGGGGTGGATCCACCTGTTGCCTGCAGCCCAGTGAGGGCACTAAATCCTCCTTGTCCACTGGCTGGGCCGTCCCTGGACCTGCCCCACTCTGCCCATTGTGCCAGGCAACCTGCACCCAACAGTCCCCAGGGAGGAGGGGGGCTGCATAAGTCCCTGCCCTCATCCACCTCCAAGTGCATCCATCTCCTTTCCTTAAAGGAGGTCCTGGAGACCGAGTGGAGACTGTGTGGGGCAGAGGCCAGAGAGGTCACGGGGGCCAATGGCCACACGGTGGTTCGGAGACACAGAGACAGAGAGACTCAGGAGCAGCCGGGGCCAGGTTGAGGTTTCCAGGCTGGGAGCTTCATTCTCAGCTCCCAACCCCCAAACCCCACCCCCTGACTGACCATGACCTGTTCTGTGGCCTCAGGTGGGAGGCCACCTGACTCCTCTGAGTCTGGGATCAAGGGTGAGCTGGTGCTGCCAGGTCAGGGCTCCTAGGAATTCAGGGGCCGCTTCATGGCCACTCCCAGTGTCTGGAAGCTTTGCGGTGGCCCCATCTGAGTGCCTGCTGAATGCCAGCCACAGCCTCAGGGACTGGGGAAAGTGCTGGCACACCTTTGGGCTCTGCCAGGCCTGAGTACCCCAGGCCCCTAGGAAGAGCTGCTGGGCCTGATCTTGGAGCTGAGGGGGGACCCTCTTCTGTTTTTTTTTTTTTGGCTGCACCATTCAGCATTTTTGTTCCCAAACTGGGGATTTTTGAAATATAATTAATTAATTTTTGGCTGTGCTGGGTCTTCATTGCTGTGTGGGCTTTTCTCTAGTTGCGTTGAGTGGGGTTACTCTCTAGTTCAGGAGTGCAGGCTCTTCACTGTGGTGGCTTCTCTTGTTGCAAAGCACAGGCTCTAGAGTGCATGCTCAGTAGTTGTGGTACGCAGGCTTAGGTGCTCTGAGGCATGTAGGATCTTCCCAGACCAGGGATCGAACCTGTGTCCCCTGCATTGCAAGGCATTCTTAAGCCATTGGACCACCAGGGAAGCCCCTGAAATGAAATTTTAGAGGATGATAAACTAGGGACTTCCCTGGTAGTCCAGTGGTTAGAACTCTGTGCCTCCCTTGCAGGTAGGTGTGGGCTTGATCCCTGTTTGGGGAACTAGGATTCCACACACTATGTGGCACAAGCCAAAAAAAAAAAGATAATAAAATAATGAAGACTGAGCAGTCCTGTCCTCAGGGAGCCTGTCTCTTTCAGCCCCGGTCTCTCCCTGTCCGTCTCAACAAGCTCCAAGGGAAGGGTCAGGAGGCCTTCCCAAAGGAGGTGTCATCTGAGCTGAGACCTGAAAGGAGAGGAGTGTCTTGAGGTGAGTTGGGCAGAAGGCATGAGAAGAGCAAAGGCCCTGAGGTGGGGGCGCAGCTGGGTGTGTCTGTGGGTCTACTGGGTGGCAGGTGTGGCTGGAGTGAGGGGCTAGGGGAGGGAGAGGTTGGCACAGGCGGCCAGTGAGGGCTTGGGGAGGGTTCCAGGGAGGAGTTTGCTTCCTCCCCCAACTCTCTGAGGTCCCTGGGCAGCCGTGGCAGAGTTTGGAGCAGGGGAGGGACATGATCTGGTAGTAGCCCATCAGGAGAACCAGGCACAGAGGGCTGCCTGGAGGCAGTGGAAAGAGCCCTGGGCAGAAATCCTACCAAAAGGAACTTGGGTGGTGGCTCCTGTGCCCGGTGGCGAGGGTACTGGTGCCCACAGCCACTCTCTGAGAAGAGGGGCCCAGCCGCCCTTCCAGCCCTCAGCTGTTGTCTGAACTCTGAGGGAGCACCAGGCCCAGCAAGAAACCAGGGCCTTGACCAGCTGCAGCAGGGGCAGCTCCTCCCCATCCTGGGCAGGTGAGGGGGGCCTGGTTTGCAGAGGAAACAGCATGTCCCTGTGGCTGGCACAGCAGTGTCTCTGCTAGAGGAACTGCCCCTTATGGCCCCTGGAATGGCCAGCCGGTCACCTCCACCTGCTAGTTCCTGCAGGATTCAGTTTAGTGGCTTAGTCACGTCAGACTTTTTGTGACCACATGGACTGTAGCCCTCCAGGCTCCTCTGTCCATGGGATTCTCCAGGCAAGAATACTGGAATGGATTGCCATTTTCTGCTCCAGGGGATCTTCCTAATCCAGGGTCTGAACCTTCATCTCCTGTGTCTCCTGCATTGGCATGTGAGTTCTTTACCACTGAGCCACCAGGGAAGCCCAGCGTCCAGTATACAAATGAAAAAACTGAGGCTGGGGCTCTGACCTTGGCTGGACTGCATCTTAGGCCCTGTCCTGGTTCCCAGGCCCTCCCTGGCCCAGGACGCTGTTCCCTCCTGGAACACCCAGATTGAAATTCTCAGGCTGTGCACGCCAGCAGAGAATCCATAATGCATTGTTTAGACAGATGCCTTTAAACTGCTCTGTGACAGGGGGTTGGGGGAACGGCGGGGAGGGGGGCTGCATTGGGAGGGTCACCCTTTTCTCCTGCACAAAGGTCAGCTGCAGACTGTTGCCAAGGCAACGGCTAGCTTAAAGATGGAGGCTTAAGGAGAACAGACACTCCCCCCCGAAGTACCCAGTGCGAGGGGCCTGGTCGTAGGCTCTGGGGGTGGGGGGTGGGGTCCAGAGTCCAGGGAGGTACAGAGTGGGGGCCCTGGGAGGAACGTGGGGAACCAGGGGCAGATCTCAGCCCTGCCCCTGCTGGGTCTGGGGCCCGCTGAGACCCCCGAGCCTTGGTGTTCTCAGTGGTGAAGTGGGAACAACAGGACCCCTGGCCCAGTTGGTGGTGGAGTCATCTCCTGGGCCCTCCAGTGGCTCTGATGCAGCCAGTGGGACCTGGGGCTTAGAGGGCATCCCAGTCTCCTGGGGGTATGTCCCATCCTGAGCAGTGCCCCAGAGGATGAGCTGAAGCATGGGAGAGGCCAGGGTTCTCCTTCCCTGATTCCCGAGCTCAGGGCAGGAACCCTGCCAGCCCTCTGGGTCTGAACAAGACCCAAGGCTCAAATTTGCAAACCCGAGGGCAGTGATCTCCATGGAGAAACCATCCCCCACCCCGCCCAAGAGGGATGATGGGGCCTGAGACCCTTGGGTAGCAGCCACTTCTGACCCTGTGGGCTTCCAGGTCCTTCAGAGCCAGCAGGAGCAGACGTGAGCAGCCCTCAGCTTGGGGGCCACATCTGTGGCTGACATTACTGTTTGGCTGTTACATAAAAACAGCCTGTCTGCACAGACGTCTCTCCCAGAGAGAACTTTGAACTAAGGTGTGCGCCTCCTCGCAGGCTACAGTCTTTCATGACAGCTTTAGTTAGCAGTGACCATGTCTGACTCCTGCGATACAAGGGATGGAATTAGGAAGGCAACCTTTTCGTTGAGATGAACTTCACACAACATAAAATTAATTGTTTTCAGGCAAATACTTTTGTAGAATTTTGTACATTCACAGGGTTAGGGTTACTAACCATCACTTCTATCTGATTCCAGATCACCCCATCCTCCCAAAAGGAAGATTGTCCCCATCAGCAGTCACCCCCTACTCTCTCCCCAGCCCCTGATAACCAGGAACCCACTCTCTGTGTCCGTGGATCAGCCTGTTCTGGATGTTTCCCATCAGTTTAATCACACCCTGTGTGTCCTTCTGTGTCTGCCTCCTCACTGAGCGTCATGTTCTCAGGGTCTGTCCATGTGGTAGCGAGTGTCAGGGCTTCTCTCCTTTTCATGGCTGAGGGATGTTCCCATGTTTGGAGGGACAGAGGCACCTTTATGAAAACCTGTGCTGAATCAGGCTCTACATGCTGATGGCACCCACCACCTAGGTGGGTCAGAGCTGCCCCAGGGGAGCAGGAGGGCCCAGGACAGTACGCACGGCCACAGGGCCCAGGGTCCCTGCCCAAGTTTATTCTGGGGTGCTGGCCCCAGCCGGGGCTTGGGGGTCAGCAGGTGGATTAAAGGGGTCCACAGCAGGTTCTCATGTGTTTGATGAGTATGTATATACTGTGTGATAGGCACTGCTCCGGGCACGGGGAAAGTAAGGCTCCAGCTTCCCTCGTAGGCTCTGGGGGAGGGTCCATCCTGCCTCTTGGAGCTTTTGGGGGCTCCAAGCATCCTGGGCTTGTGGTCCCATCACCCCAGTCACTGTCTCCATTGACACGTGGCCTCTTCTGTCTCATGAGGAAGCTTGTCAGTGGACTTGGACCACCCTAATCACTTGGGGCTTCCCAGGTGGCTCAGCACTAAAGAATCTGCCTACCAATGCAAGAAACACAGGTTGGATCCCTGGGTCTGGAAGATCCCCTGGAGGAGGAAGTGGCAACCCACTCCAGTATTCTTGCCTGGGAAATCCCATGGACAGAGAAGCCTGGCGGGCTATAGTCCACCGGATCTCAAAAGAATTGGACTTAACAATTGAACAACAGCAAATCAGAGAAGGATCCCAGGGCCTTGACTGGCTGTAGTGGGGGCGTCTCTACTTGGGGAATTGCTCTTTATAGGCCTGGCCAGCTGTTCATCTCCTCTTCTCTTTTCTCTAGATCCTTAACTTAAAAAAATACGGACTGTGTGGACCAGAGAGTCAGGTTGGGGGGCATTCAACTCCAATTCTAAAGTCAGACTCACCCCCACCACGTGGGTCAGGACACCAGGAGGCCTTGATCCTCTAGCAAAGCAGTGGGCCCTCCCATCTGGGACCTGGGGGGTTGAGTACCAGCAGCTTCTTCATTTCCATATTTTAAAACCATGTGATAAGATACACATAACATTAAACCTATCACTTCAACCATGTTTAAGTGCATAGCTTGGTGGCGTTAAGCATATTCACACTGTTGTGCAACAAGCCCCCCATCATCTCCAGAACTTTTTCATCTTCCCAAATGGAAGCTCTGTCCCCATGAAACACTAGCTCCCTCTCCCTTCCCCTACTCCGGCCCCACCATCTACTTCCTGTCTCTGGATCTGACTCCTCCAGAGACCTCCTGTGAGTGGAATCAGATGGTTTATGTCCGTGTGTCCTTCCGTGTCTGGCTTCTTTCACTGAGCATCATGTCCTCAAGGTTCGGCCACAGTGTAGGAGGTGTCAGAACCTCCTTTTCTAAGGCTGAGTAATATTTCAGTGTGTGAATGGACCATCATTCATGGATGGACATGGGTTGTTTCCACCTCTTGGTTACCATGAATCACAGTGCTGTAGACATGGGTATGCAAATATCTTTTCGAGACCCTGCTTTCAATTGGGCAAATACGCAAAGGTGACCCAGAAGTGGGATAACTGGGTCGCATATGCATCTATGTTTAATTTGGAGGGAGGGAGCGCTGCTAACCTGTTTTGCACAACAGCTGCCAGTGTTGGGCTCCATCAGCCGTGCACCACCCCTCAACCAGCCTGGCTGCCCAGCACTGTGGCAGAGATGCCACGTTTGATTACTGAGTTTTTACCTGCTATTTTCATAATAAATACAGATTTGGGGCACCCTCTGTAGGGGAACCTGTTTGGAGACACACCTGCTTGGGGGCTCCCTGTCAGGCGAAGCTCCAAGGCAGTACTTTGGAGGGTGCACACCATGCCTAGACAGCATATTAAAAAGCAGAGACATCACTTTGCTGACAAAGGTCCTTCTAGTCAAAGCTGCAGTTTTGCCAGTAGTCATGTACAAATGTGAGGGTTGGACCATAAAGAAAACTGAGCACTGAAGAACTGATGCTTTGGAACTGTGGTGTTGGAAAAGACTCTTGAGAGTCCTTTGGACTGAAAGGAGATCAAACCAGTCAATCCTAAAGGAAGTCAACCCTGAATATTCACTGGAAGGACTGATGCTGCAGCTGAAGCTCTAGTACTTTGGCCGCCTGATGCAAACAGCCGACTCATTGGCAAAGACCTGAGTGCTGGGAAAGATTGAAGGCAGGAGGAGAAGGGAACAACAGAGGACGAGATGGTTGGCTGGCATCACTGACTCAAGGGACCTAAGTTTGAGCAAACTCTGGGAGATAGTGAAGAACAGGGAAGCCAGGGGTGTTGCAGTCCATGGGGTCGTGAAGAGTTGGACACAAGTGACTGAGCAACAACAACACCACGCACTGCAGCCATTCAGCATCCTCTGGCTCTCGCCCAGTGTATGGTTTTCTGGGGGCAGCTTTAGCAAATGACCACAAATTGAATGGCTTCGAATGACAGGATTGATTCCCTCCCAGTTCTGGAGGCCAGAAGGCAAAGGTCCAGGTGTGGGCAGGACCGTGTGGCCCCTTGAGGCTCCAGGGGAGGGTGCTTTGGGCCTCTTCTAGGGTCTGGCAGCTTCCTGATAATCCTGGGCCTACCTCGGTTTGAAGCTGCAACACCCTGATGTCTGCCTCCACTCTCACGCGGTCTCTCCATGTGCATCTGTGTCCCAATGTTCTTCCTACGTGGACACCAGCCATGGCATCAGGGCCACCTTCATCCATTGTGATTTCATCTTAACTTGATCATGTCTACAAAGACCTGATTTCCAAATAAGCCCTGGATACCAGGTTCTGAGACGGGACATGGACCTATCTTTTGGGAGCATACACAGCAACCCACAATACTGAGGGATGAGAAAACCCACCTTTATAGATTAGAACTGACTCTGCTGCTGCTGCTGCTAAGTCACTTCAGTCGTGTCCAACTCTGTGTGACCCCATGGACGGCAGCCCACCAGGCTCCTCTGTCCATGGGATTTTCCAGGGAAGAGTACTGGAGTGGGATGCCATCGCCTTCTCCAAGAACTGACTCTAAGTTTGTGTAAATTTCATGTCAATGCCCTTGGGCGGGAGGAGTCAAGCAGATTCTTATATGACAGTAAGATCTGGCCAGAGGAGCCTGGGGATGTGAGAACTCTGAAACATGAAATGAAACATGAAATCCTAGATGAGATCCAGGAGCAGAAAGAAGATATCAGTGGAAAAATGTGTGAAATCGAAGAAAGGCTGGTTTCCTTGTTAGGGAACTCCCCCTCCTGTCAGAGGTTCCCATGGGGAGCTGGGTGTCAGGAACCCAACAGGCTGACTTTACAACTTTTCTGAGAATCTCAAATTATTCCACAATAGACAGCTCACTTGAGAAAGACATCCTTGGATCGTCTATAGATCCATAAAGTCCTAGAAGAAATTTCAGATAAGTTTCTTTTTAGTTTTGAGATGAGGGAATCCTTTTAAAATTTGCTCTAAATGCCAGAAACCATCAAGAAAACAAACAAACTCTTCAGGGACTTCCCTGGCAGTCCAGGGTGGTTAAGACTCCATGTTTCTACTGCAGGAGGCTCAGATTCCATACCTGGTCAGGGAACTAAGATCCCAAGTGATGCTTGGTATGGCCAAAATAAAAGAAAAAAAACCTTCAACTATCAGATCATTGAAAAGTTTACAACAAATTATATACAGGTAAACATTGGGACACACAATTAATATCATTAATGTAAAAAACTCTGCTGTGAATCAACAAAGACTGGCAACCCAGGAAAAAAAATGGGCAAAGTCGGTGAAAATGCAGTTCTCCATGCGAGAGATGTTCAGCTCAACAGCCAAAGAAATCACTGAAAAGAGATGTCTTTTTCATTTTTTTCTGTGTTTTTTTGGACAAGGCTGAATGACTGATAGAGATTTAAATTGGTTACACTCTATACATCCTTCATGTATTATATATATTGGTTAAAAAAAACAATTTTTTTAACCAATGGTCTGAATCATCTATTTTTAAAGATTTAATGCATGCTCAGTGAAATAAGTCAGAGAAAGGCAAATACTATTTGATCTCAGTGCCAATGTAGAATCTGAAACAAAAACCAAGCTCACAGATGCAGAAAGCCAATGAGTGGTAGATAGAGGGGGTGTTCAGGGGAATTGGTTGAAGGTGAAGGGGTTCAGAAAGTACATTATTCCAGTTACGAGACTAGTAACTTACAGCTTGGTGACTATAATCAACAGTGCAGCCTATATTTGAAAATTGCTAACAGTGATCTTTAAAGTTCTCATCAGGAGAAAAAATAATTTGTAACTTGGTGTGAAAGGATGTGAACCTATCATGGTGATCATTTCTTAATATACACAAATATGGAATCATTCTGTATACCCTCAATTAGCACAATGTTATATGTCAATTATATCTCAATTTAGCAAAAAAAAAAAAAAGGCAACATAAAAAATGTTTAAGGGCAGTTGGGGTGGGGGCATGTGGCTCCTCATATCAACACCAGCTTGGGTCCTGGGCTCAGTGGTTCTACTTCTGGAAAAACGTTGTCTGAAAGCCGCAGCAGTCGGGGGCAGCGAGTATCCAGGGCTGTGTCCCCACCAGTGACCTGCACGTTCATCTCCAGGGATCCTAAGGATTCACTCCCTTCTGTGTGGAGGGGTCCCCAGCAGCCACTGTAAACAAGTGCGTCTGGCTGTGAGGGACGCTGTCCTTGATATGCTGGTGTCAAACTCGCCAAACAGCACGTAAAACATGGGACGCGCCCCAGCCATCGCTGCATTTATCCCTGGCGTTCATCCCAGAGAAGTGGACACTCACGCTCTGCTCACAGTCTGTGTGAGAACATGCAGGGCAGCTTATTTTCAAACCCCCCTAGTGGGAACCAACCCAGATGCCCTCAACTGGTGACTGGCCACACTGGCTGGTACGTGTGCACCACAGAATGTTCCTATGCACAACGTAGGAACCAGCCACAGGGACGGGCAACACAGTGTGGGTAACACGGCTGCCGTGTGGAGCTCTGAGGGCTCTGAGCTGCACGGTTGCATCTACAGAACAATCTCAAGATGAGAAAAGACGGAGAATGGACTTGGGACTGGGGGACGGGTGGGGCGGGGGTTACAGGAATCTGCACGGGAGATAAGTGATACAACCAATTCATACAACCTATATACAATGGATACAAAGAAGTCTGCATCCACCCAGCCTTATGTAGCATCTTAGTATCAGATGCCTGGTTTTGACTGTGGAAGGAAGCTAGGTGATGGGTATTTGGGCCTCTCCGTGCTGTCTCCACATCTTCATGTGATTTTGTAATTATCTCCAAATAAACAGTAAGAAAAAAAATAACAGCATAAAAAAATACGATCCTGTTTGTGTGAAAGCACAGACTCCCTAACAGGGTGTTCCCGGGATGGTGATGTCCGTGCAATCTAGGGGAATGTCTCCTTTCTCCCTTTTCTGAACGCTCACAGAGTTTTTCCACAGGAGGTATATTTTTTTTACCATACTAAAAAAGAAAAAAAAAGACGGAGGAGGGTTCAGGATGGGGAACACATGTATACCTGTGGCGGATTCATGTTAATATAAATGCAAAACCAATACAATATTGTAAAGTTAAAAAATAAAATAAAATATTTTTTAAAAAAAGAAAAAAAAAGAGCAGTTTTTCATTTTTTGGAAAAGATGCGCCTGTGTTCTGGCCAGCCTCCGTGTGTGTGTCATGTCCTTGGTGCCCGAATGGATGAATGGGAGCTGCATTACATGTGGTCCCTGCAGACGCGACAGTGTGATTTAACACTTGTCACGGCTTCCTGAGGAGGGTCACGCAAGGGCAGCGGTAACCCTGCTCCGACAGGGAATTAGTGTCAGCCCCGGGCTGGGGTGCGAGACTGGCCGCCCGACTCCTGCCCTTTCCCTGGCGGGCCGGCGACCCCCAAGTCTCCCTGTGGCTCTCTCTCCTCCTGGCCATGACAATGGGGCACCGGCATCGTAGAAAGCATGGAGAACACTGAAAATAGTTCTAGACCAAGCCACAAACTCTCACTCGAAGGTCTTCACCCAGAACCCACCCTGGCACCGAGGAGTGTATACCCCCCTGCCCCTCCCCTCCCGGGTCCGTGCGTGCGTGTGTGTGTGTGTGTGTGTGTGTGTGTGTGTGTCCAAGCGCCTGTGTGTCTGTGCTCATCCACTTTTCCTCTCCTGATTAGGGGTATTTTGCCTGCTGATTTGTAACTTGTTTACCCGCTAACAACGTCTCCGGAGCTACCACGGCACTTCTCTCATGAGGATGGTGCTGGGACAGAAGTTTTGGCGGCTGCAACCATCCTCCTTCAGGTCCAGACAGTGGTTTCATGTTTGCTGGGACTTCTCCCAGGAGGCAGCCCCCTCGCCCCCCTCCTCCAGGGATCTGAACAGATGTCTCCTGATCGCCCTCCAGGAGGACAGCTCAGGTCCACACGCCCGCTGGCCATGGAGAACAGGAGAGACCGGGCAGGCGAGGCTGATTTAAAAAGCCCCAGAGGTAGGTGGTTACTCTAACATGGGTGGGATTACAGGTGATGCTCGGCCTCTTCCTCCCCCCAGGTATTTTTAGAGGTCTTGTATCTTCTGACACCTGCTGCCTTGTCTCTGGTCTGCTTTTCTCTCTGGAGTCTTTGTTTCCTTCCCTCTGGCCAGGCGGAACTCTTTCATACAGCCTGGGAGTGTGGTGATGGTGAACAGTGTGGTTTGGGGGTGACGGGACAGTCTGTCCTTTCTTGATGGCCCCGGACCCAACAGGGGCCGATGGCCTGCCTTTGGAAGTGGATAGGATGAAGAGTTGGGGTGTCTAGGTTGGCTGTCCACCTGGTCCCCTGCTCAGGAAGCCTCACTCAGGTAGGACCTGGGGACCTTCACCCCAGTCCCTTGCCTACTCCTTCAGGCAGGAAATTTCTGTGTCTTCTTTTGAGATTCCTATCCCCCATTTGGCTCTAGGTGGAATACTTCTTTCTTTTTACCCTTCTGGAAAATTTCCTGCAGATTATATTCAATTCTCCTTAAACACCCTCTACACATTCACCCCCAGCCACCAGGCAGAGCCCCCCAGATCTGATGCAGACTGGAGAACAGGCTGGTGTCTGGAGGGGGCCAGAAAGGACCCGCCACAGCTCAGCTTGTCGTATGACCGGGGCAAGACCCAGGCCTCGGCGCCCGACCCCAGGCACAATGCTGTGCGGGGCCCACGCTCAGCAGGACCCCAGGCGTCCTGGAGGGGGTTGGGGTGGGCGAGGAGGGGAGGTGGGGGCACAGTGGGCCCCTGAACCCTCCCCCGGGGTCCGGTTCTCCTGAAATCAGATGGACACAGCTGTGGAAAGCTGAGGCTTGTGGTGCGGCGAGGCGCTGGACGCACAATGAGGGCTGTCGTCCCGAGTTTTCTGCCATCTTCACGGCCACCATGGAAAGCGGGGGCCAAGGGCCCTTCCAGGCCGACTGTCTTTGTCCCCTTTCTGTGCTTTCCTTGGGGGAGACAATAGGGACACTTCGCTTCCACCCTCTGGACAAGTCGGGTGACAGCTCTCGGTCCATAGCGGTCACGGTCGGACTCTTGCCATGGGGCACTTGGGGGAGGAGTGGGAGTGGGGGTGGGGTGGCTGGCTCTGTGGGTACCGACACATCCCTAGCCAGCAGAGTCCTGACCTGGGAAAAGCGTGTTTCCTGCGGGGACACGGGGTCTCCCTCCGAGGCCAGCTAGGGGAAGGTGTGGGCAGTGACTAGCTAGGAGGGGCTGGAAGCCAGGTGGACTTGGGCTGAGGGTAGGGACTGGAAATACAGGTGATTATCTGACTCCTACAGATCAGGGGCTCCTTCGGGTGAGCAGGTGGGAGGGGGGCTCTGGAGCCCCCAACCCAGCCCAGGCCAACACCTCGGAGCTGCCTGGTGCAGAATTATAGAACGGCGCTGAGAGGCAATGAGCACAGACCCAACTTCTACGATGGTTGGAGACCAAAGACTCAGGCAGCAATAAACTAAGCTTCTCCTTTTTTTATAAAATAAGAAGCCCGCTGCCCCCCATCAGCCAGTCCCGAAAGTCCCTGGGATTGGCACATTTCCGACCAGAGCCTCTGGTTCTCGGGCAGAACCCTTGGTGGGCGTTTCGCCCTGGAGGTGCCGCTGCTATCCTTCCCCTAACCTCCAGAGTGGCCATGGCATGGGGATCACAGCTCCTGGTGTCGGTGGTCCTGGCCTCCCTGCTAAAAACCTGTAATGGTTACACAGAGTCGGGTTCCATGAATAAAACACGAGGCCAGCCTGGTGCTTCCTCTCCCACGGTGAATGTATAATCAGAGCAAACTGCAGTGGCTGTGGCAGTGCGTGGGGGCCGCGCCCCAGCGACAATCATTGATTCATACCCAGTGGCTGATGGCCTGCTGGTCGGTGGGTTATCCTCGCTCTGGTGCGCCTGCCAGGACCAGGGCTCTGAGGTGTGTGTTAGGTACCTGGGGAGCCCTCAGGGCCAGGCAGCACCCTCTTCCTCAGGGTGCCTGTTTCATGGAACTGGGATTGTGGGTCAGGGGAGGAGGGGAGAAGCTGGCAAACAGAGTCGATTTCTCAACTGAGATGTGGTGGCTGTTCCCCCCGGGGGGAGTTAGGGCGGAAGTCCCCGTCTCTGTGAAGCCCTGGGTGGGGTGTCACAGCCCCACCTGTGGAGAATGTCCTCCAGCCGGCAAAGTGGGCTCTGTCGGATGCCTGGGCTTATGGGACAAATTCCTCCCTGAAGTGGTCCCCTGAAGTTTTTTTTATTTTTCCCATTGATGTGAAATTTGCATAAAATGAAAGTAATCATTTTAAAGTGAACAATTGTGTTTAGGACCTTCATAAGGTTGTGCAACTATCACTTCTACGTAATCCCAGAACCTTCCATCACCCCAAAGGAAGCCCTGTCCCCATCAGCAGTCAGCCCCCAACCCCTTCTCCCAGCCCCTGACAACTAGGAACCCTTTCTCTGTGTCTGTGGATCTGCCTGTTCCTGGCTCCCAGGAGCTTCCCAGGTGCACAAACAGCATCACAGAGACCTGCTTCCAAACCATGAGGAGGGGCACCCATCGTTCACCTGGAGCTGAAAATGTAAATGGTGTCAGAATTGCATCAGGGCTGTGGGGGAGACAGAGCCCCCACCTCCTGCCCTGTGCCTTCTGGGGTGGAAATGGGTGCATGTGGTTGCCGACGGTTACAAAGGGACCCCCGATTCCCAGCACAGGTCTGGGCCCCAACCTCCACCCTGAGTCAGGAGGGCTTTGGTCAGGGCAGGAGGACTGGTGGCTGTAGGGCAGGGGTCCCCAGTCTGTTTGGCACCAAGGATGGGTTTCACGGAAGACAATTTTTGCCACAGATCAGGGCAGGGGTGGGGGGGGTTGTTTTGGAATAATTTAAGCACATGACATTTATTGTGGACTTTATTTCTATCATTATTACATGAGCTCCAGCTCAGATCATCAGGCATCAGATCCCGGAAGTTGTTGTGGTTCAGTCACTCAGCCGTGTCCGACTCTCTGCGACCCCATGGACTGCAGCACGACAGGCTTCCCTGTCCTTCACTATCGCCCAGAGTTTACTCGAACTCATGTTAATTGAGTCAGTGATGCCAGAAGTTGGGGACCCCTATTCTATGGGACAGACATAGCGTAGGCCTTAGCTGGGTGTCCAGTGCCCCCCAGAAATGACTCCTTGGCCGCCCCTGGGACCAACCTGGGTGACTGCTTAACAGGACAGGGAACACTGTACTTGTAAAGCATTTTCCGAACATTTGATTACTCTTCTTACTATTATTAATACACTCCACTTTTTTGGAGAGTCTTAGAGTCACAGAAAGGTTGCAAAGACAGCACGTGGCTGCCATATGCCTGTCGCCAGTGCCCCCACTGATAGACAGCAGCTCACCTTGACCTGATGCGTTGGTCACAACCAACATGCCAGCACTAACTGCTGAGTCAGGGCTCGCCAACGCCCACATGTAGTTCCCTGACATCCTCTCTGTCCCAGGGTCCCTCAGGCTCCCATTTCTGGGGTCCCTCTGGGCTGTGATGGTTTCTCGCACGCCTTGTTTGCTGCCCTGGGCAGTCGTGAGAAGGCTGGGTCAATTCTGTGGATGCCCCTCTACTGGGATTTGCCGATGTGTTTCACATGGTCAGACTGTGGTGATGGCTTTTGGGGAGGAAGACCAACACATCACACATACTGACAGTCGATAAAAGCACTTTAAAAATTTTTTTAAATAAAATAAATTGAAGTATACTTGATTTACAATGTGTTAATTTCTGCTGTACAGTAAAGTGGTTCATTTATACACATAAGAGGCTTTCCTGTGGCTCAGACAGTAAAGAATCTGCTTTCAATGGAGGAGACCCAGGTTTGATCCCCACATCAGGAAGATCCCCTGGGGAGGGAAATGGCAACCCACTCCAGTATTCTGGAGAATCCCATGGACAGAGGAGCCTGGCAGGCCACAGTCCATGGGGTCGAAAAGAGTTGGACATGACTGAGCGACTAACGCTTTCACTTTCACTATACACATACACATATACATACACATTCTTTTTTATATTTTTAAAAAATTTTTTATTTGTTTACTTATTTTTGGCTGTGCCGGGTCTTTGTTGCTGCACGCGGGCTTTGTCTACTTTCAGTGAATAGGAGCTATTTTCTAATTTCAGTGCACCAGTTTCTCATTGCCACGGCTTCTCTTATTGCAGAGCATGGGCTCTAGGACATGGGCTTCCACAGTTATGGCTCGACGGGTCCAGAGCACAGGGTCAATAGTTGTGGCGCACGGGCTTAGTTGCTCTGCAGCATGGGGGATCTTTCCGGGCCAGCAATCAAACTCATGTCTCCTGCATTGGCAGGCAGATTTCCATCCACTGTACCACCAGGGACATCCATCTTTTCAATATTCTTTTTCTTTATAGTTTATCAAAGGATATTAAATATAGTTCCCTGTGCTATACAGTAGGATTTTGTTTATCTATTCTATATATAATAGTTTGCATCTGCTAACCTCCATCTCCCAATCCTTCTCTCCCCACCCCTCCCGCCTTGGCAACCACGAGTTTGTTCCTCTATACCTATGAGTCTGTTTCTGTTTTGTAGATAAATTCATGGAAATGGTATCATCTGGTATTTGTCTCTCTCTGACTTACTTCACTCAGAATGATAATCTCTTTTCTCTCCTTTTTTTTTGGCTGCACTGTACAGCTTCTGGGATGTTGATTCTCTGACCAGGGATTGAGCCCATGTCCTCGGTAGTGAAACTGAGGAGTCCCAAGCACTGACCCGCCAGAGAATCCGCTAGCGTGACAATCTCTAGGTCCACCGATGTTGCTGCAAATGGCATTCTATCATTTTTTATGGCTGGGTACTATTCCGTCGCATGCATGTACCACATTTTCTTTGTCCATTCCTCTTTCGATGAATGGTGAGTGTTCAGGTTGTTTCCTTGTCCTGGCTATTGTAACTAGTGTGGCTATGAACATGGGGTGCGTGTGTCTTTTCAAATTATAGTTTTGTCTGGATATGTACCCAGGAGTGGGATTGCTGGATCATATGGTAGTTCTATTTTTAGTTTACTGAGGAACCTCCATACTGTTCTCCATAGTGGCTGAACCAATTTGTATTCCCACCAACTGTGTAGGAGGGCTCCCTTTTCTCCACACCCTCTCCAGCATTTGTTATCTGTAGATTTCATAAAAGCAATTTTTAAATTATAAACTTTTTAAGTGGTAGAGATTTTGGAGAGAACAAAACTCAGAAAAGAGAGCAAAAAAAAAAAATCCATCAAACTAACTATACATATACAAACATGTGTAAAATATAAACATACATATGTATATATTTAAAAAAATTAAACCTATAATTTAAAGGTTGAGACCGTAGCATAATACTGAATTTAAAAAAAACAGGTTTATTAAAACATAATTTACATATCATACAATTCACATATTTAGAATGCACGATTCAATGATTTCTGGAAATATTACATTATCAATTTTTTAAAAATTGCGTTAAATATATATATCATAAAATGTGCCATTTTAACCACTTTCATTGGTACAGATTCTTGGTATTTTTTAAAAAACATGACAATTTGGAGTTAGTCCCTATTTTCAATTTCCTGCTGAAGATAAAGACGTCTTTCTCCCGAGTCAATTGAAAGTGCAAAGTGAAGTGTTAGTTGCTCAGTCGTGTCTGACTCTCTGCGACCCCATGGACTGTAGCCTGCTAGGCTCCTCTGTCCGTGGGATTTTCCAGGCGAGAATACTGGAGTGGGTTGCCATTTCCGTTCTCCAGGGGACCTTCCCAACCCAAGTTGATTAGCCATTTGTATATCTCTTCTTATTGGCCTCCTGCTTGTCTTTGCCTTGGGGACCTGCTGGCTCCCCACGGTAAGTGATGAAGCCTTTCCCAGCCAAGCCCTGAAAACCTGCTTCCGTCCTCCACTCTGCAGCCTGGCTCCCATCCTGGGAAGTAGGTCAGGGTTTCAGTTCGTGGTCTACTTCCAAGGACTCTGGCAGCTGTTGAGAGGAGGGTTGGAAAAATACCTTGGGAACGGCTGGACCATGAGGCTTGTTGGTTTCCCGTCAGGTTTAGAGTGACACTAGCCTGTGTGTGCGTGTGGCGGGTATGTGGGAGCCGCCAGCGGTAGTCCTCAAACCTCCTCTGCCCCCTCCACCCCAACCCCGCTGCCCTGGACCCTGCACTCTCAGCCTCTGGCTGGTCCCTCTGGAGTGCCTCCTGCTTTCCGGCTCGGGCAAGAACATGTATAAAGTGTTCTGAGAGGCAGATTGTGTTTTTATTGTTTAGGACGGGCTGTCATTGAAGCCTTAGGTCCTTGGAGCCAGAGGGATCTTGAAGCTGATTCCTGGGGCTTCTCTCCATAGCCGTTGGGTTTCCTACGGGGGCTGGAACAAACCACTGCAATCGTGATGGCTCAAAACACAGCTTGATTCTCTGACAGTCCTGAGGTCAGGAGTCCAGCTTGGGCCTCATGGGGCTGAATCCAGGCGTGGGCAGGGCTGATCCCTCTGGAGGCTCCTGGGGCTCCACGGGGCTCCCCCCTTTTCCAGCTTTTAGAGGCGCTGCATCCCTGGCTCACAGCCCCTCCTTCCATCCTCACAGCCAGCGGAGCAGGCTGTCTCTCTCCGGTCTCTCTACCTCTGACCCTCCCCCTCCCTTTTATGAGGGCCTTCACCGAGTGAGATGATGCCTCCACAGGCCCTGGGCCAAGGAGTGGACACCCTGGGGGCTGAGTAGCTCCAGGGGTTGGGAACATTCTGTCTGGGCTCTTGGCACCCTGTCTCTGTGGCCTCGAGACAAACTGTGTACAAGGCTCTTATGAGCTGGGTGGGCCTGGGGTCTGGGGAATGCCGGGCATGGCCAGCAGGCAGACACCGGGCCCCTCCATCCCCTAGGGGACCAGACTGAGGCCCAAGCCTCAGAAGGTGGGTCCTGCCTGGTGTCAGGGGCACAGGCCAGCCCCGGGAGACTGCACGGGGCAGAGAGGCCCCTTCAGGCCGGGTCTGGGGATTCCGTCCAGAGAAGGGCTGGAGAAAGCTGGGAGGCACTGCAGAGGCGTCAGTCCATGAGTCCAGGGCCGGGGGTTTGTGAGCTGTCAGGCCTCATGCCATGCTCTCTCCTGGCCATGGTATATGGCTTCAGGTAGGTCTTTGAGCTGCCCCAGCCCCCCAGCCAGCTGGAAACTGGGTCATTGCAATAGGAGCCGATAACCAGGGAGCACGACTCGTGGCTGGGCTGTGGGGATCAAGGTGGACCCTGGGGCCTCAGCATTGCTGGAGTGTACACAGCCGGGGTTGGGGCCCACACAGGAGATCAAAGCTCCCCCAGAGGCCCCCTCAAATCTGTAGGGGTACGGGGAGAGAGGTGGCTCCAGGCAGGAGCCAGCCTGGGACCCCCTCACAGCTGCAGAGCTCATGGGCAGCTGTGGGGGAGCAGGTGAGCATCCTGGCCCAGGAGGTGAGACTGGGCACCAGGTGGGGTCCAGGCAGCGGGAAAGAGCAGGCAGGTACCCAGCCAGCCCTTGAGATCCCAAGTGAGATGCCCTCAGCCCTCATCACATCATGGGGCCACGTGGAACTGCGTGCTGGGGAAGAAGGGAAGAGAAGGCTCCGGGTGCCCACGTTAGCTCCCAACATGTGTGGACTAGTGTCCTTAGAGTTCAGGTTCTGTTATCAGTTGAATTGTGCACCCCCCACCCCCCAAAAAATTCCAAAGCTGAAGTCATGACCCTGAATCTCAGTGCAGAATCTGTGTGTAACTGGCAGGAGGAGTTAGTTAAGGGAAGGCTGCCCGGGAGCAGGTAGTCTTGATGAAGCAGGACTAGGGGCCTCATGCGAGGGATGCTTGGACACAGACACATGGGGAGGGGCTATGTGAAGGCAGAGGCAGAGTTGGGGTGAGGCCTTTACAAGCACAGGGTGACCGGCAACCCCCAGGAGCTGGGAGACAGTGGGGTAGGGGGAGAGAGGTGGTCCCTGGGCAGGAGCCAGCCTGGGACCCCTGATGTCTGGCGTTGTTCAAGTCTGTGCTACTTTAACTGAACACAGGCATTGATTTTTAATGTTATTGCAGAAGACATACCGGTTGTCCATGTTCCTCCCTCAGGGGTCAGGGGAAAACCGAGTGTGGACACTGTCATCAGCTCGGTGTGTGGCTTCCCAGGGGGCCGAGGGGCTGGGCTGCAGGGGACCTGCGAACCAGCCCACCCAAATGCACACTTTGAAGCCCCGGTCCCCTCATGCCATCCGTTTGTCACAACCAGCAGACTAGAGATGTTTAGGACTCATACCCGTGCTCCGATTGCATTGGCTCGGGTTCTCTGATGTCCGAGAGTCCCCGGTGATGTCCGGGCCTCCTGTCTCCTGAGCCCGCCTAAGCTGTGATATTTCTTGCCCTGGGCAGTCAGGAGGGGTTCATTGGCTGTTTTTCTTGTGGTTATCAGCCTGGGAGGTGGTTTTGGAGAGGGGTCCTTAGTCCACACCCACCTTTGTGGTTCTCCTGTGAACTCGGGTCACATATCCTCGGGATCCAGGTCCCGGAGGGAGACCCCAGGACACACACCCAGCATCTCTAATGTATTTCACATTGTTGATAACTGGGCTCTTTCGTTTCCTAAACTTGTTTTGTTCTGGTGTTCTGTATGTTTTACTCATATTTTACGACCTTTAAAAATGAAAGGATGCCACCTGTATCTGTAATTCTAAATGAAGCGTCTCCTTCGTCCTGCTTTTGAACTTTAAAGAGAATCATACTATGAAAAAAAATTAAAGGAAAACCTCAGATCTCAGAATCTGAAAACAAAAAGTAACATTTTTGTGTCCTTAAAAAAAATTACTCAAGTGTTTGGTCATTCATATCGAAAAAAAAAAGTGCCCTTCCTCGAATTTCAGAAGTTAACACTGCTTTTAATCGCTGGTGGCCTCTCTCTAGGACATTTTAAAGGAAATTGCATGTTCTTTAAACTGAAAAAGGCAGCACTTTAGCTGAGATGAGTTTAATAGAGGTTTACGCATAGCCATGGGTCTCACTTGGGCGGTCCTGCCTCCAGGGGATGCTAGGTGATGTCTGGGGTGTCTGTGGTCTAGGGGGGCTCCTGGCATCGAGGGGGTGGGGCCAAGGAGGCTGCCCCACACCCCATAGCAGCCAGGATGTCCCCCCAGACATCCTGAGGGGGGTCCTCAGGAACCCAGAGGGATCCAGGAGATGACCAGTGGATGTCAGCAGCCTCAGGGGATGGAGCAATCCTGCCCTATGCTGACAGAGCCCACCCCTATGTGTGTCTGTGTCCAAACGTCCCCTTTTTGTAAGGACACCGTCCTGTTGGCTTAGGACCCTACTTACACCTGCAACAGCCTTATATCCGAACAAGGTCACATTGTGAGATTCCGGGGCTCAGGTCTTCACGTGTGGACTTGGGGGTTGGGCTCAAGCCCCACCACTACCATCTCTTCACACAGGGGACTCGCCACTGCCGAGGGGGTCTTTACCTTGTCAAGGTCACCTGGATTCTAGTCCTGTCCTTGCCGGCATCTTTGCGTCAGCACCAGCAGCCTCAAGAGGCAGAAGCAGCATTTAAAAGCTTCCTTTCAACTTGCCACCTCCATCCTGGGGCTGGCATGGTCTCTGGAGTGGCCTGGAGCAGCCCCAAGTGGCTGCCTCCTTGATTCCAGACGCGGTGCCCCCGAGGACAGGCACATTCAGGGAGCCTTGGCCATGCCCAGGGCCCCCCGAAGCCAGCATGGGGGTGGTGCAGGCACTGCTGCAGTCAGGCACCTTGTTTTAAGCCCCCGAGGGGCCCAGCTGTGGCCTCCCTCTGGCCTGGGGTCCCGGAGTCCCGCAGTCCCATCAAGGCTACATTTTCAGAACAGCGTGTGTCCGTTACTTCCGGAACCTTTGGTTGCCAGTAGAATATTGAAAGTGAAAGTGACAGTTGGCTGAGTCGTGTCTGACTCTCTGCGACCCCACGGATTGTAGTCCATGAAATTCTCCAGGCCAGAATACTGGAGTGGATAGTCTGTCCCTTTTCCAAGGGATCTTCCCAACCCAGGGATTGAACCCAGGTCTCCTGCATTGCAGGCAGATTCTTTATCAGCTGAGCCACAAGGGAAGCCCAGTAGAATATTAATGCCCTCTTTCATCTCAAAAAGGACACGGGCACTGTCTCTGTGTAGGGCACTCCCTCTGTGTAGGGCACTCCGGCCCTGACATGGGTTTGCGGAAATATGACATGCTTCGAGGTTCTAGATGCCTTACAGGGCTCAGTCCCCATGGAGCTGGGCCCCGTCAAGGATACCTGTAGTCTGGTGCCCCTGAGTTCCCTACTTGCAGATCTGGGTGGAGGAGGGCATACTGGGAATGCTGAGGAGGAAAGGGGCTGGTAGGGGTAGCCAGGGCTGCTCGGAGACCCCCAGTTGGACAGACAGCAACTGGTCCTGACTTGAGTGTGAGAGGAACACAGTGTCAGAAATGGTGCATTCCCCCAGGAGGAAGGACCTGCCCGCGTCCCCAGGCATCCCGCTCCCCGCCCCATCGTTGCCCTTGGTGTGGGGTCACACAGGTGTCCACTCACCTCTGTCCTACTACAACCCTGCTGGCTTGCAGAGAGAACTGATTTCTGGAGTGTTGCCCTCATTTTTTTAAAATGCATTTTTCAAACTTTTTACTTGAAATAATTACAGTCACAGAAAGGTACAGCGAAATACACAGGTAGTTGTGTACGTAACCTGGAGAAGGAAATGGCAACCCACTCCAGTATTCTTGCCTGAAGAATCCCATGGACGGAGGAGCTTGGTGGGCTACAGTCCACGGGTCGCAAAGAGTCGGACACGACTGAGCAACTTCACTTTCACTTTCACTTGTGTATGTAAGTGTTCTTGGCCCAGCCTCCACCAGTAGTGACACCTGGTAACCGTGGCACTGGGACCCTACAGCATCTGGTACCAGAGCCCCAGAAGGAAGCTGATACTAGAGTAAGCAGAGTAACTAGATTAACTAGGTACTAGTATGTACAGATAGTAGTTGGATACAAGAGTCGGCAAAGGGCTGACTCATTGGAAAAGACTCTGATGCTGGGAAAGATTGAAGGCAGGAGGAGAAGGGGGTGGCAGAGGATGAGATGGTTGGATGGCATCACTGACTCAATGGACATGAGTTTGAGCAAACTCCGGGAGAGGGTGAAGGACAGGGAAGCCTGGCATGTGGTAGTCCAGGGGTCACAAAGAGTCAGATACAGTGACTGAACAACAACCAGAGTAAGTGGATGGCAACTAGATTAACTAGGTACTAGTGCACACAGATAATAACTAGACACCAGAGTAAGCAGATGGTAACTAGATCACCCTGGTACTAGAGTGCCCAGAGAGTAACGAGATCCCAGGAGAGCCAGACGACAGAATGGCTGCCCTGTAGAGCATCATCAAGTCCAGGATGCTGCTACTGACCCAACCCCAAAGCCCACTCGGCTCTCCAGGTCCATGCACACTTCTGTTTGTGTTTCCCTGCCATCCGGTCACAAGCACAGATGTGAGTCACAGCTCCCCGGGTCAAATTACAGGAGGATGTGGGCTCCCTTCCTGCCCCCCCTGCAGGCCTGCCCTCACCTGGATGCCCTCCATCCTGGGTGCCACTTCCACCAATGCCGTGGGTGCCTGAGGACCAGGCAGATTCCGGAGCAGGTGGTGGGAAGATTGAGAACACAGCAAATGCACTGTGTGTCTGAAAGTTTGTTCTGATTATCTTTTCTGTTTCCCTCACTCCTTTATATTCTGATGTATGGTGCTGATTAAAGCAGGTCTCAGAGCCTAGGACTTTCACACAAAAAAGGTTGGGGGGTGTGTTTATGGAAACATTCACAGCTACATCGTACCACCGATGAGGTGTGTGTTGATGAGCGGTGACCGGTGACACGGGGCAGCTCTGTGGCTGGGCAGAGGGCACTGGCGATTGGTGCTAAACCCTCTAATGAGAACAGAGGCTCCCTAATGATGGGAGACGGTCAACACACAGATCCAGGCGGCCTAGGAGAGCTTTGCACACGGGAGATGCGAATGTGGTTGGTCCTCAGCTGGAAATGCGATTTATCCTCCAGTTGCCATCACTCTGACAGGCGATCCTGGGGTTTCACACTCTTCATGAAACACAGTTTCACATTCAGAGAATGAAATTCTGGATGGTAGGGAGATAGACACCTCCCAGCACCATCCCACTTCGTTTTGGCAAGATTGTTGAGCGAAGTCGTCTGGTCCTTATCGAAAGAATTAAGAGCCTAAATACACCATGGTTCAGGTCATAAGCTGACCCGTGAACCGTGGCAAATACAAAATATGACTCGACTAAATTAACTAGACGCTTGCAGTTTTCATCTCTTAACCAGATTTACGATGGCCTCTTCTGTCCAATGACAGCTTTGGATGGACACAAAAAGTAGAACCCAAGCTTCTAAACAGGCCCTGAGTCGGGGGTTGGGGACAGGAGAATTTCATGGGGACAGGGTTACAGTTTGGGAAGATGGAAAGTTCTGGAGATGATGGTGGGGATGGTTGCCTGACAATGTGAATGTGCTAAGTGCCACTGAACTGTGTACTCAGAGAGTAAATTTAAATTATGAGTGTTTTACCATAATTTTTGAAAACTGCCCCGTGTAAGAATTAGACACAGAAATAAATAACCCTTCTCATCCACCTTGAATCTATACCATGGAACTGAGGTATACCTGCCAGATGAGAGGCAAGTGACAGTCCCTCTGCCTCTGGTGTGCAGCCTGGTTCCCACCGGGGTCCAGCCTGGAGTGAGGACCTGGCGCCGTGCTGCAGTCCTGGGTCCTTCGAGCAGCTGTCGACAGGGAGGGGCGGCCAAGGTTCTAGAGGACTTAGAGAGGCAGAATCTTTGTTTTTGCTCAGTGTGTCTTGTGAAAAGTGAAAGTGTACGTCTCCCAGTTGTGTCTGACTCTTTGTAACCCCATGGGCTGTAGCCCGCCAGGCTCCTCCGTAGAAATCTCCAGGCGAGAATACTGGAGTGGGTTGCTATTTCCTCATTCAGGGGATCTTCCTGATCCAAGGATTGAGCCCCAGCCTCCTGCATTGCAGGCAGATTCTTTACAGTCTGAGTCACCAGGGAAGCCACTGTGTCTTGGGTGGAATGGAAACAAGGTTGCGGAGACCCTGAGAATTTGAGTTTTTGGTGTCCCGTCAGAGGGCCGGCTTGGAGCCTGGGGGGACTGGAAGGGGACGGTCAGCGCTGTGTCCGTGTGGACAAGCTGCAGACAAAGAGGAAAGTTACTGCCTGGAACAATGTGAGATAATATGATAGAGGACCTTGAAGAAAACAAATAAAAGACGGTTGTAGATTACCGAGGTCTGGGAGAAGAACAAGGAAACAGAAAAAAAGCAAGAAAACAAACCCTCACAGCGGCGCTTGTTTGAAATGCAGATGACACTGTGCAGCCTGCCCTGAAATGCCTAATAGTTAAAATGAAAGGCTTTTTTTAAAAAATCAAAGGCAAACAGGATGGAAACTCAACGGGGCCTAATCCTTGACTCTTTGTTGAAGAGACACTGCAGTGCGCCGCCCTCTCCTGGTCTGGGGATGTGGGGATCTCCATGGAGTGGGGGACGCAACGACAAGAGAACAACTGAAGGGGGGCTGCGGCGGGGTCACGTTCCCGGCAGGGTGTCGGCTGCCCTCTGAGCCGAATAGTGAACACAATGGGAGGTGTCCCACTTGGTATGGGAAATGCTTGCTGGTAGGGATGAATTTAGAGAAAAAATATTTTTTATGTGGTAAAATATACATAACATAAAATGTACCATTTTTAAGTGCACAGCTCGGTGGCATTAAGCACGTTCACACGGTCATGCAACCAGCCGCACTGTCATCTCCAGAACGTTCTCATCTTCCCAAACAGAAACTCTGTCACTATGAAACACTGACTCCCCAGTCTCTGGCCCCACCATCTACCTCCTGTCTCTGTGGATCTGACTCCTCTAGGACCTCCTGTGAGTAGAATCAGCGTGTCCTTCTGTGTCTGGCTTCTCTCACCGAGCATCACGTCCTCAGCGTTCATCCCTGTTGTAGCAGGTGTCAGAACCTCCTTCCTTTTTATGGTGCAGTAACATTCCAGTGTGTACATGGACCACATTGTGTTTATCCGTCATCCATCCATGGACACTTACATTGCGTCTACATTTTGGCTGTCCTGAATGGTGCTGCTAAGAACATGGGTGTGCAGATATTTCTAAAAATTCCCTAATCTCCCTTCTTTTGGGTCTGTACCCAGGAGTGGGACTGCTGGAGCATATGGCGATTCTATGTTTAAATTTTTGAGGAACCTCCAGACTGTTTCCACAGCAGCTGTACCATTTTACATTCCCAGCATTCATGGAAGAGGTTTCCAATTTTCCTGCATCCTCATCAAGTTGTTATTTCCTGTGTTGTTGTTTAGTATTTGTCATCCTAATGGCATGAGGTGGTATGAGTTTTTGAACTCCGTTCTTAGTAATATGACCAGGCTTAATATTTTTTACTTCTATAAAGGTGGGTTTGGAAATACGTAAAATGGGGATTAGAAAGCATGGGTAATTTTCTTATTCCATAGTCCACAAAGGCAATTTTTTTCAAAGGCTTAAAACTACACACATTGATTATCTCATAGTCCTTTACAGTCCTGCAGGTCAGGAGTCTAACATGGGTCTCTCGGGCTGAGATCCAGGTGTGGGCAGGGCTGTGCCTCTTTCTCAAGCTTCTAGAGGCATCTCTGTCCTTGTCTGGTCACACACTTGTCTTGCCAGGGGTACCCAGAGTGCTCTATAGACAGGGTCTGTGGCCAGGTATTGTAGCTGCTGCCCAGTTAGCATTTCATCTGCAGGGCTAGTCCCTGGTCAGGACAGCACCGTGAGTGGCATTGAGTCCCAAGCCCGGTGAATGACTGACTTTTCAGGAGCCAAATGCACACGGCTGGTTACTGACGTGCTCGACTGGACCCGTCTCGGATGTCAGGAAGGAAGGTTTTGGGTGAGGAGAAAAATCAAGCTGTTTGCCAAAATCAGTTTGGGAATGCCAGGAGATGGCAGGCAGGGTGGCTGGGCGGGGTGGGGGACGATGGGGTGGGCTGACATTGGGAGCTGGCGAAAGACGTCATGGGATATGCTTCCTCACCCCGGGCTTTCCCCTCCTCCTGCTGTGGCCCCTTGCCGGAAGGGCAATGCTGACCTACGAGGGGAAGTTCAGGAGATCTGTCTGCTACAGACGGCTGCCTTTCATTTGTTCAGACACCAGGTGGAGGGCGCACACTGGGTGCAGGCACTGGGCTTGTCCCGAGGACACCCCAGGGAGAGATCTGACCCAGGCTTGGCTACTTCCAGGACTCCGGCAGGGATGCAATTAGTCTATGGCTGTGGGTCTCCCCCGAGGGGCACTCTGCTCCCCTAGGACACAGGGCCATGTCTGGGGACATGTGTGGTTGTCATGACTGAGGGTGCCCCCGGCATCAAGTGGGTGGGGGCTAGGGATGCTGCTCCATCACCCACAGTGCCTGAGACACCCCACTCCCCTCAGAAAATGACAGACCTCAGCATCAGCAGGACTGGGGGAGATGCCACTCTGGCATTAAACTGGTCAGCACACAATAGGATCAGTGCTAAGCAGAGCACACAGCTCCTTCACAGAGGTCAGTGGAGCCACGGATGACACCCGAGGTCAAGTGAGGAATCTGAGCTCCCAGGACAGCTGGCAATGGGGCAGCTGTAGGGAAGAGGGTTAACACAGTTTGGGAAACAGCAGTTAGCTCAGTGGCACCTGATGACTCCTTGGGGCCTGGATGGAGGCAGACACGGATCATGGAAGAGCTAGCATTGTATAACTGGTCTTAAAACATTTTACTGTTTACATGAAAAGATGCTCAACATCACTCATTATCAGAGAAATGCAAATCAAAACCACTATGAGGTACCATTTCACGCCAGTCAGAATGGCGGCGATCCAAAAGTCTACAAGCAATAAATGCTGGAGAGGGTGTGGAGAAAAGGGAACCCTCTTACACTGTTGGTGGGAATGCAAACTAGTACACCCACTATGGAGAACAGTGTGGAGATTCCTTAAAAAACTGGAAATAGAACTGCCTTATGATCCAGCAATCCCACTGCTGGGCATACACACTGAGGAAACCAGAATTGAAAGAGACACGTGTACCCCAATGTTCATCGCAGCACGGTTTATAATAGCCAGGACATGGAAGCAACCTAGATGTCCATCAGCAGATGAATGGATAAGAAAGCTGTGGTACATATACACAATGGAGTATTACTCAGCCATCAAAAAGAATACATTTGAATCAGTTCTAATGAGGTGGATGAAACTGGAGCCTATTATACAGAGTGAAGTAAGCCAGAAAGAAAAACACCAATATAGTATACTAACGCATATATATGGAATTTAGAAAGATGGTAACAATAACCCTATATACGAGATAGCAAAAGAGACACTGATGTATAGAACAGTCTTTTGGACTCTGTGGGGGAGGGCGAGGGTGGGATGATTTGGGAGAATGGTATTGAAACATGTATAATATCATATATGAAATGAGTCGCCAGTCCAGGTTCGATGCACAATACTGGATGCTTGGGGCTGGTGCACTGGGATGACCCAGAGGGATGGTATGGGGAGGGAGGAGGGAGGAGGGTTCAGGATGGGGAACACATGTATACCTGTGGCAGATTCATTTCGATATATGGCAAAAACAATACAATATTGTAAAGTTAAAAAATAAAATTAAATTAAAAAAAAAAAGAACAATACAGGGAATTTCCTGGCAGTCCAGTGGTTAGGACTCCGAGTTTTCACTGTCAAGGGCCTGGGGTTGGATCACTGGTCGGGGAACAAGGATCCCAGAAGATTCGCATCAGGGCGAGCAAATAAATAAACAACTTTTTAAATAAAAGAAGAACAATACAGAAGTAACACAGGCCAAAGGCAATGGGACAAAAGGAACAAGATGGAATCCCACTGGCTCTTCCTTCAGTTCACCCACATCTGGCTGACATCAGCATGAGACAAGCTGGAGTCTATGGGGATGTAGGCACGTTCGGGTTTTGTTGTTTTAATCAGGAGCATGGTTCTTCTTGGGCTTTCGTGAATCTCAGGCATCTTCTAATAACGACCTTAATACTCATCTTTGTCAGACATGGTCATACCACATACCTGCTGAGTGCTGGCCAGGGCACCTGGGTGCCAGGCTCCAGCCAGCTGGCTGACTGGGTCATGAAGGCTAGTTCTCTGCTTTAGCTGAGCCAGTCTGGCTCTGCCAGGATCTGGCTGATCCTGCCAGGTGCTGAAGGGCATGAAAAGGGGATGTTGGTGGTCCCTGACCACACCTGCTCTGCCATCTCCTGGCTATCTGTCTCTTGATATCCGTGGGTCCCCACCTCTCTCAGCTCCTCTTCCTCTCCTTTCAAATAACAGCTATTTTCTCACACAGAGATGTTGAGCGGTCTCTCTGAGTCCCCTTTCATCTCACATCCTCAGGGCCTCGCTCTCCGTCCCCGAGTACTAATTAAGGTATTTTCCTAAACAAGCCCAGTTGCATCTCTAAAATGAGTTCTGGTGCCAGCTGGTAAAATTAATTTCTTTCCTAACCATCCTCTATGATACAATAACAAACGACATGCCGTCTCTCTTCGGCGGGAGGTCAGCGTCTGGGGAAGACGAGTGTATAAACAAATAATTACATTACAGCGTGGACCAGCGAGGCTTCGCACAGTGGTGCTGCAGTGACAAATACCCCGAAGCTCGGCATCTATAAACAACTAAGGCCCATTTCTCATGGACACTAGTGGGAATGGGTTGAACATCGTTCCCCCCTAATTCACTACTACCCAGAATCTCAGAAAGTGATTTTGTTTGGAAACAAGCCTTTGCTGACATTAATTTATTGAGAAGAACCTGTACTAGATCAGGGTGGGCCCTAAATCCAATAGCTGGTGTCCTTATAAGGGGAGACACAGGGACACCAAGCAGGGAAAAGGGCCATGTGAAGATGGAGGCAGAAAGGGAGTGGTGTGTCTACAAAGTTAAGGACAGTCAGAGCCCCAGTAGCTGGGAGGGAGCAGCTTCTCCAAGTCCCCAGAGAGAACCAGCCCAACCCACGCCTCAATCTCAACATCTCCACAAATGTGAGCTCATGGATACCATTGTCTGCATCCAGGGGCGCTCATCCACCAGAGCTGACAGGGTCCCTCTGCGTGTCACTGTCTTCCTCCATCGCAGGCCCAGCTAGTGAGGCAGCCAGCATCAGCAGTAGAGCCAGTCCCCAGGGTGGACAGAAAGGGGAAATGGGGACATGCATACTTGCCATGGCGCTCTGCTCATATGTCATCAAAGCAAGTGCCCTGACCACGTCTGTATCAAGTGGGCAGGATGTGGGCATGGAGGAGAGAGGACCACACAGATGGGAACAGTGCCAGTGAGCACCAAGCTTTAGGTTCAGACTGGCTGTGGTCTCAGAGGGAGAACCCAGCTTCCCGGGATAGGCTCCCAGGAGGGTTTCCTGAAACTCAAGCTGGGATTGGAGGGGGATGTGGCCTGGGGAGCATGGAAACAGGAAGGCAGGTGAGGCAAAGACGGAGCTTTGCCTCAGTACACCAAGAGACACCATGCAGCAGGCACCAAACATGGTGGCTTAAAACACCACCTTCTGAAAGTTTTGTGGGTCAGGGGCCTGGGCATGCATGACTGGGTGTTCTGCTAGGGTCCCCATGGTCATTCAGGTGTCACAGTGGCTGTGTTGCATCCAAGGCTGGAGCCTTTTCCAAGTTCACAGGTCATTGACTGAACTTCTTTCCTGGCACTCGGGGCATCTTTCCTCCCCGTGAACCACAGGAGAGCCTTTGCAGTCTCTAGGGTACCCTAGTCTTTTCCTCTGCTAAATGGCTCCTTCTATCTGGCCAAGCCCAGCCACGATAATCTCCCTTGTAATTAACTACGGGTCAACTGACTAGGGACCTTCATTCCATTGGGAAAATCCTTTTGCCTTTGCCAGAGTATCAAAGGATCATATGGCAGGTTTTACCCATACTCAAGGGTGTGAGCTGTTGTGGACTGGGTTAGGACTCTGCCTGCCACAGAAAGACACTGACAGTGAGAGTGGGGGGAAGTCCAATGGCACCACAGCTAGAGGTGTGGCTGCTGGCTGTTGGCACCTGTGGTCTTGGTAGGAGCGATTAAGGATGTGCAGGTGCCTTTCTCTTTGGTTTTTTCCCTCGGCCCCCAGAGTCACAGCCAGCCTCCCCTCTATTTTATGCACTACAAGTAAGGGTGCTGAGTAACAAAAATATTGCTCTGGGTTACAGAGGGGTGAGGTATGGATAGCTTCTGCTGTGACTTCTCAGCTGCCTCCCAATATCCCTTCTCCCCCAAATGGAAGACCCCTGTTTTTAATTGGGAAGGTGGTTCCCAGAATAGAGACAGCTCTCCCAACCGACCTGCTCCCTAGGCATTACTGGGAGGGTCTGTTTGGACCCTATGTGGGATATGGGACAGAGTTGGTACAACGAAGGTCTAGGTGACTCAGGCCGTCCACTGCCCCTCGACCCCTGCTGTGGGCAGATGGGCCCCAAAGATGTCCACCCCTTCCTCTCTGGAAATTCCGTATATATCATGTGAGATGATAGAGGGGACTCTGCAGGTGGGATGAGGTTAGCCACCTTAAGATAGGGAGGTCACCCAGCATGTGTTCAGTATGGATTACTGCTCAGTAACAAAAAGGAAGGCAGTCCTGATTCTCGGGTGGGCTCAGAGGCATCTCCTGGGTACTGTGCTGAGGGGAGAACAGCTCCAAAGGTTCCGGGCTGTGCTGTCGCCTCTATAGAGCATTCTCAGGATGACAAAGACAGAGAAGAGTCCTAGAGCCCAGGGGTGAGGCATGGCAATGGGGTGGGGGGGCAGTCTATGTGGGCGGGGTAGCTGGAGGAAGCTCTCTATGGGTACAGAAATGTCCTGTAACTGGGTTTGTGGTTACAGGAATCTACACAGACTGTTCCCATGTCACTGTCCTGGTTTTTACACTATAGTTACATAAGCTGTAACCTTAGGAGGAAGCTGGGTGACAGGTACACTGTTTTTACAAATTTCTATACTGTTTTTGCAAATTTCTATGAATTTATAATTATTTCAAAATAATAAGTTGGAAAACCCCCAAAACCCTCCGAGAGCACATCCAACCCCAAGGGACTCTTGCGTGTCACTCTACCGTCACACCTTGGTCCTGACCTCACCAGGCTTCACTCAGTTCTTCTGTGCAGTTAGGCCCGATGCTACGCCAGAGCCTTTGCAGTTTCCTAAGCTCTGAAACTGAAAATTGGTGATGGACAGGGAGGCCTGGCGTGTGCGATTCATGGGGTCGCTAAGAGTCAGACACGACTGAGCGAATGATCTGATCTGAAGCTCTGAAAACTTGCTCCCAACCCATTTAGTCATCAGGTTTCAGGGTTAAATGTTATTTCCTTTATCCTGACCCCCCACCCCCTCACTCCAGACAAAGTTGTCTTTGTTATTCTCAGGGTTCCCTGCACTTTTCCTGAACAAACTTCTTTACAACCTGTATTTATCTTATGGTGCAGTGGTTAACACTCTGGACTCTGCAGCAAGACTTCCTGTTTTTAACTGTAGCTCCGCCTTAGACAGGTGATTTAACTTTTTTCTATCTTGGTTTCCTTGTCTATACTACGGCTGGGTGCAGTGATGCCCAATGATTCACGTCTGCTGTTATAATCCTTTCCTCTTATAGCTGAGCTGGGCCCGAGGTTCACTTTCACCAAGAGAACGTGGTCGAAGTAAAGCCAGGCCAGTTCAGAATTTATGCCTTAAAAAGGACCTGCAGTGTCCACTGTTGTGGTCCTGGGAACCTTGAGCAGTCGTGTAAGCCAGAAGTCAGCTTCCCTGAAGGAGTGAGCACCTGGAGAGAGGCAAACCCCACCGTCCCAGGCTCTGCTGAACACAAGCACCGATGTGGCCATTGGTGAGACCGACAGAACAACCACATAGGTGAACTCAGACCAGACTGCACACCTGTGAACAAACAAATCGGTTCTGTTGGCTAAGTGTATACATCTTTGTGTATGCTTCATGATGTTTTGTTGTACAGTGATAATTGAAACAACGGGGCTTATTATTACACCATCCTTTTAGAGCTCTTGTGTTAAATAACATTAATTATAAAGCACTTATAGTAGTGGCAGCAAAAAGTGTTACAATGTTACTTGTGATTTTATTAAATGTCTTCCCCATAAGGCTGAGCTCCCCAAGTGCTGTTTTCCTCACCACTATATGCCCAGTTCCTGTCACCAAGTAGTCATTCAAATCTTCGTTTCAAGAATAAATACATGCCCCAAATCACTGAGACTCACAGTTGCAGCAAAGGGCCTCCTTCTAAAGCAGCACAAATGACTGGCAAAGTTGCTGAGAGAACATCCTTTAACAAGATCCATCCTTCTTGGAAGTCTGTTTGGCTTTAATTTAAAAATTTTCCCTTCTACTGGAAATGTATCATAAACATTTCTTGAGACTGAACACATTTTAAAAAATAGCTTCCATTGTGTTTTTGCTAACCAGACCTCTATTGCTGGACATTTCAGGGCCTCCTGATTTTTTTCCAAGTAACATTGCATACAACACTGCTGTACCTACATCTTTGAGCACATCTGATTATATTCTTATGATGTCCCTCGAAGTGGAAACTGCAGGGTTGGAGGGTCTGAAGCATTTCTGAGGAATCTGACAGATAACGTCAAGTCATTTTCCAGAAAGGTACCAATTCACAGGTCCAAACAGCCCCGAATTAGCGCTGCCTATCTCACAGCCGGTGCTGGGGCAGGGCCTGAGTTCTCTCCTCTTTGTTAATTTGATGATGGGAAGAAAAACATACTAAGTTTGTTCCTGAACCATGAACCGAATCAAAGATGAAAACGTATTTACACACACCCTAGCAAGGGAGCCTGTATCAGGACGGAATCTGTATTTTCTTTTCTAAAACATCTTTATTTGGCTGGGCCGGGTCTTAGTTGCCTTCACGTGGGATCTTCCTTGCAGCATGTGGGACATTTAGTTTTGTGAACTCTCAGCTGTGGCATGTGGAATCTAGTTCCCTGACCAAGGATGGAACCCTGGCCCCCCGCATTGGTAGCTCAGTCTTAGTCACTGGACAACCTGAGAAGTCCGCAATCTGGTATTTTCTAAAACGACGGAAACAGAACATCCAAATGGCTAAAGAACTGAGACACCTGCCCCCTCCCACGATATTTCCATTAATTCAGGTAAGGAGGCCATGAAGGAACCCCACTAGTCACCTCGACCTCGTTAACCCAGACTCTGATCCCCGCGGGACGGGCCAAGCGGTCACCTGTCCCTGCGTGGGCTGGGCCCTAGGGACCCGCCACGTTTGACACAAAACTTCCCAGAACGAGGCGGGCCGAGCAGCACAGGTTCCCGAACGGGCCACCCTGAATCCCAACTTCTGCCTTTGACGGGACAGACACACTCGGAGCTGAGGTGGGGGCGGGGGCCGTTTGTGGGGTCGCTACATCGCACATCTCACAGCACAGTGTCTTCACACCGACTCCACAGCGGGAAGGCAGGCCCCAGCGTGGTAGCTGCTTCCCGGGTCACCGCCCACACGAGTGGGTCATTTGTGAAAACGCACGACCCCTCCTCTGATGGATGCTGGTCGGAACCGCCGTGGCGCCTCACGTCAGGCACCTCCGGCCTTGGAAAGTTCTGTAAGGCTCTCAATGGTTCCTCCAGGGCCTCGGCGGGAGGGGCCTCGAGGACCACGCGGACCCGACCGGCGCAGGCGGAAGACGGCCGGGCCTGAGCCGGGAAGATGGAGGCCGCCGCCGTCGCCGCCCACCTAGCGCCAGCCATCGCGCCCCGCGCCCGTCAGTCAGCCTCGCGCGCGCGCCCGCCCGTCACTCTGCGCCTTGCGGGGCGGAAGGGGTGGGGCCACAACGCGAACGCGGGCGTCCCATTGGTCGACGACGGGGGTGGGGCTTGGCGCCGACGCCAGGCTGGCTCCGCCCCCTGCCCGCGGGAGCGGCGGCGGTGGCGGCGGCGGAGGCGGTGAGCGCGAGCGCGGGCGCGGGCGGCGGCGCCTGGGGCGGCACGGGTGCCACCGCCGTTAGGCCGCCGCGGCTTCCTTGCCCCCAGCACCGGGCTCGGGGACGCCGCACTGGGGAGGCCAGGGGCCTGGTGAGCCCGGCAGGCTGCGCCCCTCGGGCCGGCCGTGGCGGCGGGGCTGGGCCTGGGGGGAGGGGCGAACCCCGAAAGAGGCTCCCCGGGGCGGTGATCCGCCGTGCAGCGGATCTCCCATTTCTCTTCATTGAATCTCTCTGCTCTCTGAACCTTTGCTCACTGAACTCCTCCTCTGCCTGAACCCCTTCCTCTGCGCCTTGAAGCCTCTCCTTTGCTTCTTGAGCCCCCTCCTCCCTGCCCTGAACCCACCCTCTGCTGTCTGCGCTCGTACTTCTGCTCCGTGAACCTGGCTTCCTCTCTCTGAATCGCCTCCTTGCTGTCTGAATCCCCACCTCTATTGCCTGAATCCCCCTCCCCTGCTAATGGGCCCAGTCTCCTGCTGTGGTGAACCACCCCCCAACTTTGCACAAACGAACCCCCACCCCTACCCCCCAGCTCCTCTTTTCTGTCAGCAGCCAGATCAGCCTTCCTGGTTGATGTAATGAATGGCCTGCAGCTGTCCCCGTCCTTTAAGAGCAGTCGTTTTTCTCCGATTTTATTTTTTTGCGCCGGGGTCAATTGTTAGCTCCCCAAACACGGGAGGGTTGTAAGCTTTGACCATTTAAAACGCCTCTCGTGCCGAGGTCAGAGGCAGGCCCTCAGCACGGGGACGATTTATTCAGGAGCCTTTTAAAAATAATCTAGGCGGAACCTTTGGGAGGGAATTTGACTGAATTTTATTTGTTAAAATAATCCAGGCGCCTCCCCAGGCATCAAGGCCAGTCATTTCTTTTTGGCATGGAGCCCCTCGGTACAGGATGATGGAACTGAACCATCTACTTGAGGATCAGCCAGACTCACCTTCGCCCTTAAGAATTGTGGTTGCGTCGAAGCGGGAAGCAAATGATGTTATAAACCACCGTGCAAATTTTGTTGCAGGGCACGTCGCGTCAGACCTTCAAGTACTTTGTTTGTGCCAAATCATTACCACTTGCCACATGAGTCTAAATCATGACGGATGCCAAGTATGTCCTTTGCAGATGGAAAAAGCGATTATGGCCCGCAAAGGTGACAGCCATTATTCTGTAATTTCAGGAATTAGAAATGACTTTCGGGTGACAAGTAAAATCTTTATCAGGAGATACCTAGGAGTCGCTTCAGCAAAATAATTGAGTTTGAACAGTTGGTGCTCAGATCTGTTGGCACCGGTCCTTGCTCCTGGTCTAATGGGGTTTTGGTCGAGTGCTTACAAGGTTACACTTCTGGAAGTGTCTTTTTTTTTTTTTTTCCCTCACGCTTTAAAAAAAAAAAGAATTTAGCAGTGTCAGCTATAAAAAGGCATGTAAGGCTGTAACTCAAGGAAATTTTTGGCAAGCAGCCCTGATAGTAAATAACAGGACTGTCTTGGGGACGCTTTCCAGCAGTGTGGTGGGAAGAGGGCCAAATCTTGAGGCAAGACCCTGCTTTTGGTCTCGGTCTGCTGCTGTCCCTTTGTGCCTCAGTTTCCCTGTGTCTGCAGTCCTATCTTATATTCTTTAAGAATCATGCACTGCATTTGTGTTTATATGTCGCTACTGCTTGTCAGGGTCAGCTGTGTTTTTTGGCTTGTAACAAGGTTGTGTTTTTTTTTTTAATGTAGGTCCTGGCTGGAACTGAAAAGTCAGCCAAAAATAAGAGGAAAAAAGGATATTTTCTAAACGTTCAGATACTCTCCTTAGACAAAAAGTTAAGTGTTGTGTTTTTGTAGTCCTCCTGCATGGGATTTGTGATACCCCACCCCCCGGCCAAAAAAAAGTGAAGTCTGCTCTTAAGTCTTCTCACTTCTTTGTTTATCAATGTGGTCACAGTAACCCGAAGAGGAAAACAACCAATTTTATTTTATGTATGTTTGGAAATTGAAGAATCTCTATGTGGTATTGATATCCAGAGAGATCAGTACAAAAATGGGATGGGTGTAAATTATATGCTGGTAGACTCTCGTTGGGGTTCAGGTAGGCCTGTTTCTTTCCTACAGATAGGTCTGTGTGACTTTCAGAAACGTGTGTCAGCCCCCTGCGTTCTGGGATATTTGATGTTTGAGCCTGTGCTTGTAATAAGAAACTGTTGTTTAGCATTCAGAAGGCAGATGCATGGAGGGCGCAGGGTACCATGTTACATCCCATGGTGGAAGGACACAGATGACTGGGGACGATTAAAATGGCCCAGGTTGCGCATTTCTGATGGGCGAATTCCTGATTCTAAGTAGAAAATGAAACAGGGTCAGCCCCTGCTCCTGCATCTCCGGGTCCCCATCCTTCGACCCTTCTTTCTTTAGAGCCGATCCTAAGCCTGCTTAGTCCGCAGCTCACACTTTCCCTGAGGCTGGGAAAGTAATTGAATACTCGAGTTTAAAAGGGAAGCGCATCCTTTTAAACTAAAACACACCTGCTGGGCTGTAAACAGCTTTTAGTGACATTATCATCCACTCTGGAAATCTAACAAAGGAGTTATTTGTGCAGTTGAAAGTGGGATGTACCTCATAAAAGTCACAATTTGAATTCATTTTTACTCTTAAATCCAACCAGCCTTTTTCTGTCTTAAAAGGGGAAAGGAAAAAAAAAAAAAGCCACATTCACAAGGGTCCTCGCTGCCTCTAACCTCAGGCGCTTGAATTCCTGGTTGGCAGTGACTCCTGGTTTGAGTGGAAGGGTGCGAAAGAAGAAAACGAATCTGATTCTTTTGTCATCTAAAGCAAAATATGTTTGCGAAGGTTTCGGTGGCATTGCTGGTGGCGCATAACGGGCGTCCCTGTCCCCGCAGGATTAAGGTGAAGAGCGCGGAAGCCAAGGTCCTGAGAAAGGCGCACATCGAAGACATCGCCTCCTCATTAGGTGAGAGCATGTTTTTCCGTCCCAGTGAGGTCTGGCAAGAGCACAGGGTGTTCTGGGAGAAAACAGACTTGGCCTTCTGGATGCAGAGTGACCCCGTTCCCTGTCTCTCCCCTTCCTTCAAGGAAACGTGATTTCCCTGAACTAGAGGAGCTGCTGTCTCTAACCTTCTAGAATCTGCTTCTTGAGCCCGTCCTGTCCTTGGCCCACGCCCCCGCCCCCGGATGGCCAGTGACAGCAGCATCAGGGCCCACTGGCTCCGTCCACAGCCTGCAGTGCACTCAGAAGGGGTGCGCCTCCCCCAAGAAAGGGCAAGAGGCTTCTCTTTCTGTGTGGGGTTTTTTTTTTCCACTTATCTGTAGTAAGACTGTAAAACGATTCTGTTGCTGGTCTGGCCTCCGTCCAAGGTTTAAGAAGCAGTTGGGTGTATATTTACATTTTATCGCCCAAGCCTAGGGGAGAAAAAAACGGTGTCACTGCCATCAGCCTTTTGGCCATTGGTGTCTGCAGGGCTGTGGAGGCCAAGGGCAAGGGCAGGGCGAGGCAGGCTGGTAGTGGAGCCCTGACTCCCATCCCCTCAAGGGTCAGTGTCATAGGTGAGACAGACCTGGCTGGAGTCTGGCTGAGCTTAACCCCTGGTGCACTGCCCACTCCCAGACCCACTGGGTGCCTACCTAAGAGCTTATTCCACATGCAGAGAATTTTCTGTCTTGTGAAAAGATTGCCCAGGATCTCCCAGCGGCGACTGGGAAATAGGGTCTGTTTTCCTGCATTTTCAGGGAATGGCTTTGGCTCAGATCCGGGTGCCCAGCTCAGGCAGCATCCACCACCACCTCTCGGCTGCCCTGATTGTTCGTGCAGATCGTGTTGGGGGGCTGGTGTTTATGGGCACCTTTAATATTAAACAGGGCAGAGTCCTGTGCCGAAGGAGGTGTTATTTATGCCTGCTGAGTTCTGATATTGCGTCCGTCATCTTGTTCAAATAAAGGGTGCCAGAGCCGCGCATGGGAATGAATGAATAAACTGTGGTGGTGGGGAGGTCAGGCCGGAATCTTTGCACCTGCGATGCCGTCCACTGGCTTTGAAACGCCCTTGCAGGGAAGTGTGGACAATTTGCTGGCCCACAAAGAGCTTTTTAGGCAGCTGTTCTTACCCACCCCCACCCCCGCCGCCCCTACCCGAAAATACCCTGCCAGCAGTGTCCTTTATTTATTGACCCTGATTGAATTGAAATTGTAAGGCTGAGAGACGATTTGAGAAATATCTGAATACATTTTGTGGGCAGTATTGTTTTGAAATCTAGAGGAGTATACCAGCCCAGGCAGGGCAGGCTCAGTCAGCGTGCTTTCTGGGGAAAGGAAGCCTTGCAGCCCTGAACGAACAGCTGTGGTTTGATGCCCAAGTCCATGGTTCTGGGGAATATGCCGGTGAGAAGCATCACCCCCTCTTCAGGTGTAAGGACCAGCTTTGGCGACACACCAGAGCTGGCACGGTGTTTCTGGGTGCTGGAGCCTGGGGCCCACTCAGCACCAGGTTTTGTTCCTCTTCCTCTGTCCCACAGCCTCGCAGGACGGGACTCCTGCTGCGCCCCTGGAGGAGCTGACCTACCGGCGGTCACTCCGCGTGGCTCTGGATGTCTTGAACGAAAGACAAGGGAGCTCTTTCAGGGAAGGAACGACCCCTCGGCCTCCAAGAGTGAAGCCCATGGAACCAGCCTCCTGGCCCCCCAAACCTAGCCTTTCCCCATCATTCCTTGAAGACACGGCGGGCAGTCCGGGGCCAACAAGGAGGGAACGCATGTCCCAGAGGCTGTCCGGCCTGCCAGCTGGTGAGGAGGATCTGGAGTACGGAGTGGACCACAAGGAGGGGCTCAAGAGAAGCGGAGGCCTGGATGCCCCGGCTATGTGTTCAGCCAGCGGTGGCGCTCAGGACAGGGAGGCATCCAGAAAACAGCAGGTAGACTGGATGACACCTCTCGGTAAACAAGGGAGGAACCCGGCACAGGGACCCCACTCGGGTCAGAGAGTGGCTCCATCCTCAGAGGGAGCCGGCCAGGAAGATGGTGAGACAGGGGCCGGCCCGGCAGCCCTGTGCTCGCCTCCCGGAGGCAGGGACCTGAGTCCCCTGGATGGCTGTCCCGCAGAGCACCTGGGCCTGGACAGTGGCCAGAGGCCGAGGGCTCACATGAGTCCCCACAGCCCTGCTCAGCTCGGCCCTGCAGAGGAGGCAGCAGACACCCGGCCACTGGAGGAAGGTAAAGGCCCCAAGAGGGTGAGTTGGGAGAGGTTGGCAGTGGGTTCTCCCATGGCCGATCCAGAGCCAGGCCCCAGATCTTAATGAGATCATTACCAGAACAGATCCTGAGTAGAAGTTTCCTGGGGCCTCTCTATCTCTCCACCATGCTCTAAGCACTTCAACTGCCTCCCATACTTGTGTTTTTATTTTTATTTGGCGGCGGAGGGACTGGAGGGGCACACGGTGGCCGCGTTACCGCCGTGTCTGCTCCCAGAGGATTAACTCCTTTCTCCTCCCATTGCAGAAGCCCTAATGCACTCCTGTTAAACTGGCAGGAATCTCAGAAGTGATTAACTCACTTAAAAGGCCCCTGACTTTTTCAGGATTCCCGCGTGCATGAGTTTTTGTGTGGCTGCAGCCATGCGCTATGGTTTTCTCTGTTGGGATGCTGTAGCATCCCACTTAGTTTTGAAATGCTAATTTGGAGATCTTCATTTCTGCATGGCTAGGTACCGCGCTCTGCCTGCCCACACTCGCTCCGGGTGTCTGCCTTTCTTCTTCCCCTTTCAAGGGGCCCCCTCCCCAGCAGTGGCAGTGAAGCAGGGACTACTACTTTGAAGGGGGCCAGCCCCAGAGCCGCATCCTCCCCATGTGGCCGAGTGTACCCTAGGAGGGACAGGCCCCTGGTTCATTCATCTGCCCTCCTCGCACTTGCGGCCACTCCTGCCCTGTCTCCTCTGTTGAACATGCTTTCACCGAGTGAGGCTGAGGGCAAGTCCACGTTGTGGTGGCTTTGCTCTCTGAGCTGATGTTCAGGGATCAGGGGGTGGTGCTCCCTGGGTAAGTCCCCAGGACTGTGACTAGTAAGGTCTGATCTATCCTTGTTGGCAGCCCGACCATTGTCTGAAGAGTTTATGGAGCCGAGCGCTGTGAACTCTCTCCTGGAGGAGGACGAGGATGACGAGGAGCCCCCGAGAATCCTGCTATATCACGGTGAGTGACTGGCACCTTCCTGGGGTAAGGTCCCTGACATCCCCTGTCCTGGGGAAGGTGTCTTCGCTGTTTGGCTTTTGTCCTGAACCCAGACCTCACAGAGAGGGAGCCCTGGCTCCCCTCTCTCAAGGACAAACACATGCGGGGGGGTGGGGGAGGCTCCCAGGACGCCATTTGGAGGGAATGGCGGAGGGCGGCCAAGTGAACAGGTGGGCTCTGTCACCACCGTTGGGTGTGGCCTGGCGCTGCCTCTCAGCCCTCCCAAACAGTGTCCCCACAGCAGGGTGGGCGCCCCTCCCAGGTGTACGCAGGCCCCCCGCCCCGGCGCTGAGCAGTGCACAGGTCAACTGCCCTGTCCTCCCGGGCAGGGATCGGACACAGGCCCAAGCATCCAAGCCAGCCTTGGGAAAGTTAGTTGCCTTGAACTAAACAGTTGAGGACTGGCTTCAGTTTTCCACTCACCCATTAACCATTCATCTTAACGTAGTCTAGTTTTGTTTTGTTTTTAATCTTTTTAGCCTGAGATATTTGTGCATTCAGAGACTGTGGCTAGAGCTGCACGGGGTGGTCTGGGGGCCCTTCCTGCCTGGCTGGAAGGCTGATCCGCTTTCTTGGGTATTTCCCATGGGCTCTTCCGATTGTTCTTATGGTGGCTGGTCATCCTTTACTGGGAGGGACGGTGGGGGTGTGGGTCACTCACCAAGCCCTACCCCGCTGTTGGGGGTCTGGATGCATCCAGCCTGGGGGCCTGCAGTGTGGGCTCCTGGGGCATCACTGGTATCAGTTCCCGCAGGCACAAAAAGGGGCCCCGTACCTTCCTGCAGAGGGCGTTTCTGTCCACCTGGAGGGGTCACTCAGCCCCCGGAGGCCCTAGAGTTAGCTCCTTTCTCCTGCTTTTGTCTTCCATGGGTTTTGGTTGCTGGTGTTTGGCTTGACTGCACCTGTGACTGTTGTCCTGGGTGGCCCTGTGCTCCTCCCGAGGGTGACCAGCTCTCCACTTGTGCCCCAGGTGTCTCCCCTTCCTCCATCACGGCCCCCTGTCCCTCAAAGCTCTTCCTATTGTCATATGCTGCAGCTCGGCCATGAGCCTCACTCTGGGGTCTTCGAGCAGCCTCTGTTCCCTGCTTGCTTTTGTTACCTGGTTTTTTAACGTTGAGTTATTTACTTGTTCTGGGTTTTGTTTTTTTTTTTGGTTGAGAATATAGTTAAATTTTATTCAGAAATCATTTGTAGTTACCTTATGATTATTTAAATAGTTCTTCTCCCCCCCCCCACTTTTTAAAGCCCCCAGTTTCTCAGATGAGCTTCTCAGAAATTTATTCCCCGTGTGGGGTCCTCACTGTGTGCCACGGTCTCCTTTCTGTTTATGTGCTACGTTTAAAAAGTGCTTTGCCCTGGAGTAATCTGAGACTCAGAAAAGTGGCAGAGGTGGCACTGCGCCCCTGCTGGTACACGCGTGGTCCCCACCAGGAAATCCATGCGCACCCCAGCTGCTGGTGGCCAGCACCTAGGTTCCAGGGTCAGGAGTGCACCCTGCCTTCCCAACTCTTGGGTCTGTCCCAGGCACCACGTTAACACTGGGCTTGAGCAGCATCTCTGTGGTTGTGTTTTCTCAAGCAGCTTTGTCTGGTGCTCAATATGGATCTAACATGTCTCTTTTTTGCTTTTTTCTTTCCTTTAAATTCTAGAACCACGTTCATTTGAAGTAGGGATGCTAGTCTGGCATAAATACCAAAAATACCCCTTCTGGCCGGCCGTGGTAAGAACACCTCTCTGCTTCCCGCTCGGTCAGTTGGTTCCCTAGTGTGCAGCCCAGGGTGCCCCATTCTAGACACTGGGCCCGGACAGGGTTTTCACTGTTGTTGCTGGTGAAACGGTGGGTCCGTGAGCAACAATGTAGAGACAAGTTCACCTAAGCAAGGGGTCTCAGCCTCCCGGCACTGCTGAGAATGAACCTCGTAGGTTAGGTTTTCACCAAGCAGCTTTAGAAAGGCCAACTCTGAAAAAATGCCCAGTATTTGCTCATTTTAAATTTTGTACATTTGAGTTTTTTGGTTTGTAGGTTAGGGTGTAGGTCTACCACGTATGTAATCGCAGGTGTTTGAGGTTTTGGCTGTACCCTCAGTGGGGTGGACACCCTTAAACATGGTCGTACCTCCTCCAAGTGCCTGAAGGGTGCACACAGTGGGTCAGGTGGAGAATTTTTGAGCCAGGGCACCACCCACCTGCCTTTGCCCCTTCTATTTTCGCCTGAATTTATCCTGTGTCCTCTTCCAGCAGGGACAGGATTCTCAGGGTTCTAGCTATAGGTCTTTAATTTGGGGAAGAGGCAGTGAATTGGAAGGTCTCTGCCCTGTGGAGCAGCTTTCTTTGCTGTAGTGAGTCTCGGCTCACGCAGTCAGCATGGCCTCCAGGCACGTGACTGGCAGTCTTGGGAAGGACAGGATTAAACCTGCGTGGTGTCTGTGGAAAAAGCTTGGCCATGCAGGTGAACCTGGCTCCCCTGCAGCTCCTCGGCAGTTGGGACCTGACCGTCGGGGCTCCTTCCCTTCCTCTAGCGCTTGCTTGCCGGAGGCACCATGTCCCCCTGTGGTTGGCAGCCTTCTCCGTGCCCCTCCCTGTTTACCAGTTCCCAGGGGAGCTTTTGGTTAACTGGGGCCAGCACTGTAAATTCCCAGTGAGTACAGGAAATGGGGTAGTCAGGCCAGCCACCCCCTGGCTGTGGACCTCCCCAAGCTCGCTTTACTTGTCCCCCAGAATGAGGAGGAACGTGCCCTGAGCCTGAAAAGACTCAGCGGGAGGAAGGGCGCTCACAGCGGCTGGTTCCTCTTTTATAAAACTGACCAGAACCCACCCCACCCACTTCTGCTCAGCTGTAACAGTGCTGGGAGCCGGGTAGTGCTTGCTGAGCATTTCCTCGTGTCAGCTGTGCCCTGGTCACCCCGGGCCAGCCACCTTTCTTGTCACACACTTGACAAGGTGACACCACGAAAGTGTTGAAAACACAAACACAGCCTCCTGGGTCCTGGGTGCTGGACACCTTGTGTTCTTGGGTCTGCCTACAGGTCAAGAGCGTCAGGCGGAGAGATAAGAAGGCGAGCGTGCTCTTCATTGAAGGGAACATGAACCCCAGAGGGAGAGGGTAAAGCACCGTTATCTGCTCTGCCCAGTGCTCTAGGTGGGGGGGCCCTGAGGTTGACCCCTGATGGAGCACCCCCACAAAGGCTGTATTGAGACACCTGGCCAGACAGTTGGGTTTTCCAGACTGCTTGTCGGCTTCCAGAATCAGCCCTGCTGGATGGCCATGGGCCCCCACAAACCACAGCACAGTTCGCTCCCTGAAGGCCTGTGAGCAACCCCCTGCCAGGTGACCATTTGGTAATCCCCACAGACCTTTATCGTGGGACAGAAGCACCGTCTGCCCAGAGCCAGTCTTAGAAACACCCCACTGCCAAGGAGGGGGTGCCTAGGGACCCCTGGAGGTACACCTGGCTCCCTGGGGCCTCCTCCCCCATGAGTGGGGCTCTCCCAGAGGAGGGCTGCTTTTGGGTCATGAGATGGCACCAGTCCCATTAATCTCTGCTTTCTGCTCCTAGTATCTCAGTGTTGCTCCGACGACTGAAGCACTTTGACTGCAAAGAGAAGCAGGCGCTTTTGGTGAGTGGGTGATTCCTTATGCTGCTCTGAGCTGCTGGCTTGGTGGTTGGTAACCCTGTCCCCCGCCCCGATGTGTACTTTCAGACACTGGCCATCGCAGGAGTGGCACTCGGCCCCGCCTCCTCTGCTGGAGGTCATCACCCTAGAGTCTCAGTCTCCAGGGAGGCTGCCCACCATTCCCCCTGACCCTGTGCAGGGTGGCTGTTTGGTAGTGGACAGGGTGCCCCCTGGAGGGGAGGTGGTAGGGCTCAGGCTGAGGCCAAGGGCCCTGAGCTGCCCCCAGATGGGGTTGTGATTCTGTGGACTGCGCTCCTCAGGGAGGCCACCTCATGGCCCTGTGACCCGCCTGTCTGCGCCCTGGGAACTGGTGCAGGCAGAGCACTGTGTCTAATTTGAGATAGTGCTTTGTGTCAGCTCCACCTTGATGCCAGCGTCTGCTTGGCCCAGTCAGAGGGTTCAGGCTCTGTGTGGGATGAGGCTTCCCTGCTTGGGAAGCAGCGTCTTGGACGTGGACAGTGAGCTAGGGCCTAGGGTATGTGGGGGCTGTTTGGAAGGCCGGCACCTATGTGGAGCGCATCCTTGGGCTTTCAGGAATGATGGTGGGGGGCAGGAGGAGAGCAGGAATTGAGGTTGAGATCATGTGCATTAAATACCAGGGGGATGCCTAGGTTTGCAGAGATGGCATGTCGTCCATAAATGACCTGATGTCTGGGCATCCCTCGCTATTCTCCTATTTCCTGGAAATGGGCTGTGGGAGTGGCTGTCTGTCCTGGGGCCAGACCCCAGTTGTCCCAAGTGCCTGTCAGCGAGCCTGGCCACGGCCCGAGCACTCTCCTCACCCTAAGTTTCCTGCCTGCTCCCATCAGACACCTGTGGGTCTTGGGCTGGTCTCGCTGGTCCTCCCAGCTCAGGGGTGTCCCACCCTGGGGGCAGCACCCTCCTCCCACCAACACTCTGGGAGGAGTGTTTGTTTGGAGTCGCAGGCGCAGAGGCTTCTCCTGTGGGCTTAGTCTCACACACCCTATGTCCTCTCCTTCTGCTGGCCCATCGGCTGCAGTGGGGTGGGGTCTCTCCGTTCCTGTTCTCAGGTCTGTGCTTCTCTCTTGGCCCTGAGGGCTCGGCCCATGAGTGACCATTTTCTGAGCAGCCTCGGCCTCAGACGTGCCTCGGGAGCCCTGCTCAGGTTCCTTCCTGGCCGAGGGACTGAGGACACAGGACGAGGGAGGCGCTGCCTGCGGCCTCCTGCTGACAACCGCCGTCCGGGTCTCATTGCAGGACGAGGCAAAGGAGGACTTCGCCCAGGCCATCGGCTGGTGTGTCTCCCTCATCACTGACTACAGGGTCCGGCTCGGTGCGTGGGGCTGGGGCAGTGATGTGGGCTTCCCTTCATGTCCCCAGGGTGAGCACAGCCTGGCCCTCAGGTGGGCTTCTCCTCTCCATCCTGCCTCCAAACAGGACAGTTTCCTTTGCATGCAGGTGGTTTCCATCCACAGGGGCTCACTGCCCGGGGCGGGGTAGGGTGCTCTGCCAGTTCCTGATCGCAGTCGAGGTGTACACCCGGCAGGCAGCTTGGTACCGTCAGTCCTGTGTAACCAGCACCCCTCCTGCCCTGCAGGCTGTGGCTCCTTCGCCGGCTCTTTCCTGGAATACTATGCGGCTGACATAAGTAAGTCACCAACTCCTTCAAAGCAGGATTTGCTTCCTAGCCATCGAGAAGCGGCAGTTTCTCTGTCTGATATCTGGATGGGCTGTGCAGTGGGCAGCGCGTCTCGAGCCTGAGGCTGACCGTGCAGCCGCCCCCGGGTCTCCAGGCCCCACGGATCCCCTGCTGAGGGGCCCCCACCTACCGTCTGTACTTGTAGCCACTCGCCAAGTGTGCAGAGCTGGGGCATCTGGGTGGCTCCTCCCCTCTGCCTCTTCCTGGGCATTTTCAGTGGCACTGGTCCTTATGGAGCAGTGCAGATGAGCTGATGCTGGTTCTGTGGGGTGGGCAGTAGGGGGCAGAGCTGGGAAGGGCGGTGAGGGTCCTGTGGGGGTTCCTGCCCAGATGGGGTGTCCTGGCCCCTTCCCACATGGTTGCTGAGGGCGCCCAGTTAGGGGAAGTTTTCTGCTTCCTTCACAGGCTCCCCTGTCCGCAAGTCCATCCAGCAGGACGTCCAGGGGACGAGGTTCCCCCAGCTGAGTGGGGGAGATCCCGAGGAGCCTGTGGCTGGGAGCCCACAGGGCAGGAGGCCAGCCTACAGGAAGGTGCTGCCCGACCGCTCGCGGGCCGCCCGGGATCGGGCCAACCAGAAGCTGGTAGAGTACATTGTGAAGGCACGGGGCGCCGAGAGCCACCTGCGGGCCATCCTGAGGAACAGAAAGCCATCCCGGTGGCTGAAGACCTTCTTGAGCTCTGGCCAGTACATGACCTGTGTGGAGACCTACCTGGAGGACGAGGAGCAGCTGGACCTGGTGGTCAAGTACCTGCAGGGTGTGTACAAGCAGGCGGGCTGCCAGCTGCTGGCACGTGGGCACGGAGACGGCATCCGTTTCATCCTGGACGTGTTACTGCCTGAGGTGAGTGGTCAGTGGGTCCTCCACGTGCAGGGTGTGTGTGTGGGGGGAAGGTCTCCCAGGGCGTGCAGCGAGGTGGAGGGGCCAGGTGTCGTTTTCCATCCTCTTCCCTGAACCTGGTGCCACCTGAGCCTCAGTTCAGAGAGGGCACTGCGGATGGGAACAGAACGTGTGGGACTGCCAGAAGGCTCAGGAACACTGAGCTTTGTAACCGCAGAGAATTTCAAGTACGTTAAAAAATAAAGCAACTCTGTGAACCCTCATGTGTCCATTCCCATCTGCAGCAGTGGCCTTGCTCCATATGCTCCTCCAGCCCCTTCTTCTGGACACACTGTAATGTGAGTGTAGGAAGGGTGACCCTGCCCCCTGGGGACACTGAGGGTTTCTGAGGTTGTCACAAGTCGGATGCTTCTGGCATAGAACAGGACGCTGCTCTACCCTCTACAGCCCAGGACGGCCCCATGTCAGCCGTGCCCAGGTGAGGGATCCCTGGTTGGAACGAGAAGGACTTTGTAAGAATTTTGAAGTGACTGCAATACACTTTCATCTGGAGTAACTAACAGTGATCCTGTGATACCAGACGTCTAATGTGTATTCAGTTTACCACTTTGTGTTTTTTGTTTGTTTTGGTTCACTCAGATTTTTACAGCTGCTTTTTGTTTGGCGGCCTGCCTTTTTTGGAGGTGGGGGAGGGTGCTGCTTATCTTGCTTATGGAATCTTAGTTCCTGACCAGGGATTGAACCTGGCCTTGGCAGTGAGAGCACCAAGTCCTAGCCACTTGGCGCCAGGGACATCCTGGGTCCTGCCTTTCTCTGCTTTGAGTGCCATGAACTCTCATCTTGACGATTTCACTGGGAGCAGAGATTTCGCAGATGGTGTGCATGTGTGAGTCCGGTGCTGGGAGGGCCCTGGCGACTGGACTGTCCACCTTTGTGGTCTTCTCCAAGCCTGGTGTGAGTGGCCACACACGGCCCAAGCCTGACCCGTGCTGCCTCTTTGCAGGCCATCATCTGCGCAATCTCAGCAGTAGATGCAGTGGACTACAAGACGGCCGAGGAGAAGTACATCCGAGGACCGGCGCTGAGCTCCCGGTAGGTGGGCCACACACTGTGTCCCGAGGGCTCTGTCTCTGCATGCCGGTGGCTGGGCCTTTGGGCCGCTGGTCTGAGTGGGCAGAGCTGCGCCCACCTCATCTGAACTGATCCTCAGGGCTGACGTCCACCTCCCCCTTGTCCTCCCCTGTCACCTCACTGCCATGGCTGTTTGAGGAAACCTTGAGATTAAGCGGCAGCTGCCGCCTGCTGTCCCTGGCTGGCAGGAAGAATGCAGTGATCAAGATGTTCCTCTACATCCATGGTGAACCGCCCCAGGCTGGCCTCCCAGCCCCTAATTCCGGCTCTGGGCCTGCTGCCAGGCTGGCTGGGAGCAGGCCGGCCGCGTGGCCCTGACAGGCTGAAGACTCAACTAGGGTCTTGGGCCAGGGCCGAGCAGGCGCTCACAATGGAGTCTGTCCCTGGTCTCAGTGGTCAGCTGGCCATCCATGTAACCGCATAGAGAGCAGGTGCTCTCGGAGACCGAGGTCCAAGTGGCCCCTCACCATCCAGTGCCTCCCTCAAGCTCAGGCGCCAGTCAGAGGGTGTCCTGTCTCAGGCGGCGGGGTGGGGGGTGCTGTGTGCTGCACAAGTCACTGTCTGCTGCCTTGGGGACACAGTCCAAGCGGCTGAGCCTGGGCGGCCAGGGTTCCATTGGGCTGGGTTTTAGTTGTCCAGCGGGTCCATCCCAATGTACCCACCTCCCCCATCTTCTCACACCATAGTTGCATTTAGTTCTTATACACAGGTCATTGAACCTTCACACAGAGACAAGGTCAGGTCTCCTTGTGGGGTCCTTAGGCTGCCGTGTCCCATTTCCCTCAAGGGCATCCCCTTCAGGGTCACGTTTCTTGTCTAGCCTGAGAGGAGCGGCCACTCACCTACCTGATAATAGATAGTCACTTAAGGCCGACTTGATACTTCATCTTCTTTCTTTGTAGTTTATTTTTTTTCCATTGTGGTGAAATATACATAATATTCACCACGTTCCCTACTTTTAAACATACATCGTAGTGGTATTAAGCTCATTCATATTGTCGTGTAGCATCCGCGCCATCTCCAGGACACTATGAAACCGTGTCCCCACTGAACACTCACTTCTTGTTTAAGGGATGACGGAGGTTGTTCGTTTTTAATAGACATGTAGTTGATTTATAACGTTACATTATTTTCAGGGAAACAGTAATTCAGTATATATGTATGTTTGTTTGTGTATATATCTTTTTTTTTTTTCAGGTTCTCTTCACTACAGTTTGTTAGAAGATATTGAGTGTAGTTCCCTGTGCTTTATAGTTAATCTTTGACATTTATTTTATACATAGCAGTCTGCATCTGTTAAACTCCTGATTGATCCTTCCCCTAACCCTTCCCCTGTGATGACAATAAGTTATGTCTGTGAAGTCTGTGTTTTGTAAAGAAGTTCTTTTGTGTCATATTTTAGATTCCACATATAAAGTGATATCACACAGTATTTGTCTTTCTCCATCTGATTTACTTCATTTAGCATGGAAATTTCCTGGGTGGTTGGGACACCACATTCTCTCTACTGGGATCAGGTTCCATCTGTAGCTGGCAACTAAGATCTGGCACAGCATGCTGTGTGGCAGAAAAAAAACTACAAATATTTCACTTAGTATAATAATCTCTAGTTGCATCCATGTTGCTACAAATGACATTATTTTATTCTTTTTCATGGCTGAGTAGTAGTCCATCGTGTATGTGTATACATCTTTATCCAGTCATCTGTTGATGGACATTTAAGTTGCTTTCATGCGTTAGCTGCTGTCAGTAGTGCTGCTATGAACATTGGGGTGCATTATCTTTTGAACTACAGTTTTATCTGGATATTTGTCCAAGAGTGGGACTGCTGGATCATACGGCAACTCTATTTTTAATAATTTTGAGGGGAGCCTCCATCCTGTTCTCCACAGTGGCTGTACCAATTTACATTCCCACAAACAGTGGAAGGTTCCCTTTTCTCCACACTGTCTCCAGCATCTGTTATTTGTAGACTTTTTAACAGTGGCCATTCTGACCAGTGTGAAGTGAGACCTTATTGTAGTTTTGATTTGCATTTCTCTATAATGAGTGATGTTGAGCATCTTTTCATCTGCCTTTTGGCCATCTGTCTTCTTTGGAGAAATGTCTATATAAGTCCTCTCCATTTTTCAATTGCATCATTTGTCTTCTGGTTTTGGAGTGGTATGGGTTGTTTGTATGTTTTTTGGTTATGGAGTGGTACTATCTGTTCGTATATTTTGAAGATTAAGCCCTTGGCAGTCACATCACGTGCAAATATTTTCTCCAAGTCTGTAAGCTGATGGTTTCCTTTGCCTTGCAAAAGCCTGTAAGTTTGATTAGGTCCCATTTGTTTATTTCTGCTTTTATTTCTGTTGCCTTGGAAGATTGTTGACGTTTATTAAAACAAAATTACTGAGTAAAATGAGGTGATCTCCTTTTGTTTTTGCAGGGAAAAAGAAATATTTGATAACCAGCTCCTAGAAGAACGGAATCGGCGATGCTGAAGCAGGCGGTGGCAGTGCTCCATGCCTGCGCTCTGGGGGCCGGGCAGGCCGTTTGCCTCCTTCTGTCTGTGGGTTCTGTTTTCCTGGCTCTTGTGGAAGGTATACTTCCCAACAGAACAGGCTTTTAAAGAAAAGAAACACTTTATTTTTTATTTTATTTTTTTTTAAATTTCACATCATTACCTGTGACTGTACTGTGTAGGTTCATAGAAGGTGCACATTTGTTTTTTATGTTAAAAAGCATTGTATCTGACATTCAACAGGAGTTTTAAAGACATACAAGTGTGCTGCTCCCGGCACAGTGTGTTTTTCCATTTGTTTCTCTCTTCTGTGCGGTTCCTCTCACACTGGCTCCTGAGTTTGCTGTGCCTCTGTTCTGTGTTTTTGAGAAAACCCGGTGTTTATGAGAGGCAGCCCAGAGACCAGCTGCCCTCCGCACTCTTGCCTCTGCTGGCACTCGGGCAGGGGAGAGGCAGACCTTGAACCTCTCCAGCCACATCCTCCTCGGTCTCTCTGTGGGTTTCTCCACCCAGCCCACTCCTGGGCCGGTGTGACAATCCCTAGTGGTCATTGCTCCCATCCAGCCTGGCCAGGGTCACTGTGCATGTGGCCTGGGCTGTGGGGTTGTGGCCTGGCACCTGCGGAAACCAGCCCTTTGTCTTAAAGCCAGAGCATGGATAGGTCCCCTGCCGCCCGAGGGTCCCAAGCTAGGGGCCCCCACTTCGGAGACAGTTGCCTGAAGGCTGGGTCCTCTGTGCGGTCACAGAAATTCTATACACCACAGATTATGTATTCTAAGCTGACGTGGAGCTGCTTGTGGAAGGAGACAGCCAGGTCCCCACTGTGATGGCTGCACCACAAAGTCTGAGCCTGGCCAGTGGGGAGAGGTTCTTGTGGGGGTTAGGGAGTTGGAGGGGTGAAGGAGTGGGCCCTGACCAGAGTGGAGTGGTCCAGGAGGAAGGAGGTATAGCCATCACTGCAGGCACCAGGCACCGGCATGTGACCTCTCTGCTGGTTTTGCATGACCCTGAGCAGAGGTGCAGCCGCTGGCCCGAGGTCCGGCTGAGCCACCCTCCAAGGAGACCCCAGGGGTGTCCTGGCTGGGCTGACTTGGAAGGACTCACCGCTTCTAGAAGGTGCTTTGACAATGAGCCTTCTTCAAACAGGTCCGGGTGGAGAGCAGTACGCTCTTGGGGGCAGGGGACCACATGAACTATTCCATTACCGTTGGGTATTTTTATATATCTGTTCTGAGGTCTGCTTGTGGAACTGAACTGTTGAGACTGGAATTAAAGGCCGTTTTGCAGCCCTGCTTATTCTTTTCTGGGATCCGCCTGCAGCCCACCATGTACAGGCACTCAGGCAGCCACATTGTCCCCAACAACTGCTTCTGGAGGCCCTTAACCCTGCTGGGGAGGGGGTTCCCACACCAGGCCGAGTAGAGCAGGTGTCTATAGATGCACTGTGCCCTGCTGAGCAGATGTGTTGGGGGCTTCCGCCGCCCCCCCCCACCCGGTGTCTCAGCTCTCACTGTGTCTTGTGTTCTGTGGATTCTGAGCATGTCTGTCTTCAAGCTTTGTCCCTCCACCAGGGCAGGCGGTGGTAGGTGGGACCTGCTGATGCCCCCAGGTGGTATCGGGCAGCGGTAAGGAAGCTGGAGCCAGCTGACCCAACTGGCTCACCAGGTGAGGGATGTTCAGAAGGGCCTGCCAGCTGGCCCCAGCTCCCTGGGGAAGTCAGCACACGGATTGCTTCTGAAGCATCAAGAAGACATACCCAGCACAGCACCCAGCACAGGAGTGCAGGCAGGGGCCCCCACCAGCTGGCCTGTGGCCTCCTGCATCCCTGTCCTCCAAAGCCCCAGATTCCCTGCACCCCGTCACCTGCGGTCCCCCCTCAGCCGTCCTGGGCTCCAGCCAGCTAGAAAAAGCTGCCTGCGCCTCTGCACGGCCACCTTGCTGCCCCCAGGTCTGGTCATCTCCCACGTGGTCACACTCCCAGTCTGCCCTCCCTGACCCTCCTTCCACCCAGACCCCAGAGCTCATCAGTACGCTCTTGCTGCATTTGCTTCACCTGTCTGGCTCCAGCCCAGATGGCGTGAGGGGGTGATCAGACCCCCAATGGAAGGAGGAGCACATTTCAACAAAACTGCTTCCTGGGGAGGAGTTCCCTGCGTTTACTTGGGCACTTCTTTAAGCCCATCATCATTCGGGAAATTGATTAAAACGAGGAATGCCTGGCACACGCGAGCATGCTGAGAATCTCAAATCAGCTATGCATGTCTGGGCAGTGTGGTCATGGCCTCTCAACTCTGAGGCGGGGCTTCTCCCTCCAGGCTTTCCTGTCAGGGCACCCCCTCCCCCAGCCCCTGCTCCCGTTCCTTCCCCGCCCTGCAGCTTCCCTCTGCCTCTGGCCCCTCTGCCTTCCTCCCTGCTCCTCCTCTAGCCCTGCTCCCCACCCCCACCCCCCCTCCCTGTCTTCTTCATCCTCCCTCCCTGCCTGCCCTCTTGTTTACTCCCTGCCCCATCAGACCTGCTTCTGGTGGGTTGCCTGTTTGAAGGTTCTCCCAGGACACCCCAAGCTCCTGATCAGGCTCTTCCCTCCCCATCCAGTGCCTGAGTTGTCCAGCCCTGCATCAGCAGTGAAACCGGCCCCTGCTGTCCAGAAACTACATTCTCCTGTGCGCCACTCTGTGGTCTCAGATCTCCATCTGGGGCTGCACCATCTGAAGGCTTGGGTGGGGCTAGGGGCTCGGCTCCCAGGTGCCTGGCTCACAGGACTAGGACGTGAGGAGAAAACGAGCTCTTTAAAGCTGTGACGTGATCATGGTGGCGATGTATCCACATTGGTTCCTGAATCGTGAACGTGAGTGTAAGATGTTAGCAATAGGGGACACTGGGTGTTGAGCATAGCAAGCTCTGTACTATGTTCACAACTTTTCTCTGAATCAACAGTTTATTTATGGCTGTGCTGGGTCTTCTTTGCTGTGTGTGCTTTTTTCTAGTTTCGGAAGCAGGGACTACTCTAATCGCAATGTGTGGTCTTATCACTGCAGTGACTTCTCTTGCTGCTGAGCACAGGCTTTAGGGCCCCCTATGTCAGTAGTTGTGGCTCTCGGGTGCTAGAACACAGGCTCAATAGCTGTAGCACAAGGGCTTAGTTGCTCCAGGGCATGTGGGATCTGCATGGACCAGGGACTGAACCCGTAACAACTGCATTGACAGATTCTTTACCAATGAGCCACCAGAGAAGCCTCCCGCCCCCCACCACCACCGTAAATTTTTTTTTTTTTTTTTTTACTTATTTGTTTTTGGCTGTGCTGGGTCTTCATTTTTTAAATTAATTAACTTATTTGGGTTTATTTAAAATTTTAAAACAAAAATCCAGCTCCACAGCCTGGCCAGTCTTGGGAACTGAGGACTTGTAGGGTTCCCCTCGGCCCCACTTGCTCTTTACTCCTGCATGTGCTGGAGATGGATGGTGAGGGCGGCCAGATCCCACCTGCCCCTGCCCGGACCTCTATCGCCAGGCTCCCCGACACCCCTGGGCTGGTCCTCGCCCGCCAGGAGGAGCCCTGCTGCTCACCTGAGTTCCCCCGTTTAAGAATCAGTTTCCCTATACGTAAAATGGGTAGAACAGGTGCCCCACAGGATTGTCACAATTAAACCACATAGGAGGGACTTTCCTGGCAGTCCACAAATAGAGTCTGCCTGCTAATGCAGGAGTCACGGGTTGGATCCCTAGTCAGGAAGATCCCACATGCGTTGGAGCAACGAAGCCCCTGCGACACAACTACTGTCCCGCTCTGCGAAAACAGAGAAAAGCCTGTGCAGCAGCAGACTCAATGAAGCCAAATATAAATACTTAACTTTAAACACACACACACACACACACACACACACACACACACACACACACATCGGAGACAAAGATGTTTTTGCAAACTCCCTTTTGCCGCTTTTGGTGTTTAGCAGTGTTTCTTTTTACAATTAGCATTCGTTCTAATCCTACCTACTTAAAATACATTGGAAATCGAGGTAGGAGAGGGCGGTGCTTTGGGGCTGGATTCACAGTTTTGGGGATTGGCGGGGCGGGTTTGAGGCCTTTTTCCATTCAAGCCCTCCCGCGTTGGCATAAGCCAATGTCAACATCCACACATCAGCTCTGAGTCAAAGAGAAGGATGATGCTAGCAGCGCCAAAACTTTTGCCGAAACCCGGGATCGAACCAGGGACCTTTAGATCTTCAGTCTAACGCTCTCCCAACTGAGCTATTTCGGCTAGATAGCAGGGGCCGTCCTCGCGTCCTGACTCCGCCCCGCTCTGTGCGGCTCGCACGCAGACGTAGCTCGGGCCGCCCATGCGGGCCGCGCATGCCTCGTAGGGTCGCGCCTGCAACTCAGCCGCAACGCCGTCTCTGTGGCGCAATCGGTTAGCGCGTTCGGCTGTTAACCGAAAGGTTGGTGGTTCGAGCCCACCCAGGGACGGGCCTTACACTTTTTGCTTACCCGGGTAAGAAGAGAGTGGGCTACCCTCTTCCTTTTGCCAAGGCTCTCCGCCCACGCCTCTGTGTTCTATTTCCGCGTGGGGTGTCGGAGTCGCGCGGCGGTGGGGCGTCCACAGAGGCGGAACGTCCCCACTCGAGTTCCGGTTTTTCCTCACCAGCCGAGCCGCTTTGGGCGACGGCCCGGGGCATCCGGAGCGCTACAGAGGACGGACCGTAGAGGTTGTCTGAAGGCCGAGGCCAAGATGGCGGCGCTGGCGGGTGAGCGGGCCGGGGCGGCGGGGTCGGGGTTTAGGTCGCTCCGGGAGCCTTTACCCTCAGCCGCTCGGGCAAGCGGAGGCCGAGGGTGATGCAGGCTGCCATCTTTGGGAGGAATTCCAGGCGGGGGCAGAAGGGGCCCACATTTGGCCCGGGATCCTGCCCCTGAAATTCCCGGGAAGAGGCGACGCTGGTGGGTACGGCCCTGACAGGGAGAAAAGTGAGGCCCAGAGAGAGGCTGGGACCCCCTGGAGGTCACGCGGCCTGGCAGGGCTGGAACGCGACCCAGGGCAGCCTGCCACCCTGGGAAGGGGTCGGTCACCCGCTGAGCAGGCGTCCTAACCCTGGCTGCTCCAGGGCCCTTTCCTCCTCCGATTAGCGATTAAGCGCCTAGGATGGATTCCCAGGATTGTAAAGAAAAGTGGGTATACTGACAGCTGTCAAGATAGTGTCTGGGAACCAGGGATCTGTTCGCAGTCCGGGTGCTTCATTAGTCATGCCTGGAATGTCAGGGTCTAGTGGCGGGTCTGCCAACTGCTGTGTCCTTGAAGGAATGGAGTGGGCACCTTCCTTTACACAGGGTTGGCAGCAGTCCCTGTGGCGTAGTTAAGAAACCACTGTCATTTCTGTTGGTGAAATGCCTGCATCCTGCTAGTACTGCTGCAGTTTGGGCTATACTAAGGAAAGGCCAAATTTTTAGTAAGACGTGGGTGACCATAAAACGGGTGTTTTTCCTTTCCGTGCAAGTTCGCCGGCCTTCTGAATCCTTACCAGCAGCCTCTTGCTAAGTCTGGACCAGAGGTTGGAATTCCCTCACCTTGGAGGTGAAGGGCATTTACTGTGCTGTGAGCTTACCCCAAACCCTAACTAAGGTCAGGTTGGGGGGCTGAGGCTGAGACAGAGGCAGCTTACACAGGAGTCTGGAGTTGCCCAGCCTCTGGGACGCCGGAACTCCCAGCCCAGGGCCTGGAGCCTCGCTGAAGTTTATGGATATGTTAATTTGACACACACCTGTCAGTCTGAGTCAAGGCCATGACAGACACTAAGGGAAGCCAGGGAGGCCATCGCATCTGAGGCAGGCAGGCACCATACAAGAACATGCAGATGTGGCAGGATCAGGAGGGCCTAGGAAGCTAGTGTAGACCCAGGCAGTTGAGCTGAAACCCACAAGAAGGGCCAAGTGCTCCAGGCAGAGAGCATGGCAAGTGCAAGGCCCTGAGGTAGGTGGGACACTGATGTGCCTGAGCAAAGGATCACTGGCCTCCAGTGTGGACTGTGTCATTGGAAACAGAGGAATGACACTGGACACTGTCTGGTGTCTGCTTCGTATTCTGAAAGATGGCTTTTTTGGGGGGGGGGCTATACCTCACAGCTTGCAGACTCTTAGTTCCCTGACCAGGGATCATACCCGGGCTCCTTGCAGTGGAAGCACGGAGTCCTGACCCCTCGACCACCAGGGAAGTCCCCTGAAAGATCGCTCTGTACCAAACACTTGTTAAATGGAATCTAGATAGACTGAGGGTGAGAGAGAGGGGGTGCTAGGTCCTGGCAGGCAAATGCCTGGCTGGACACTCCCAGCCAGTGTGGCCTCTGATGCTGCCTCAGCTCACTGCCTCCACCCTGTGGTTCTCTCTGCAGCTCTCCGCCTGCTCCACCCGATCCTTGCTGTGCGGTGAGTGCCTGCCTCGGGCTCTGATCCTGACCCTCTACCCACAGCAGTGAGGCCCTGGCCGGGAGGGGCTTAGACGGAGCCATTAGGGTGCCTCAGACTTGGGAGGGCCCTCCAGCAGCGCCAGGTTGGGGGTCGCCTGGCCTGCAGACCCATGTCTCCCTGCCCTCGTGCCCTCAACTCAGCCATTACCTGGCACTGGAAGGCTTCTGGTGCATTTGCTGAGGCAGCAGCCCTGTGCAAACCTCCTTGGGACGGGAATGCAGGTGGCTGCTAGGCCCTTGGTGCAGACAAAGCCCAGAAATCCAGCCCCAGCCCCAAGCTTTCAGGGACACAGCAGATCTCAGGGGAGGGTCTTCTTTTTTTTTTTTAATACCAAAAACATTTTGTTTTGGGTTGCAGCTGATTAACAATGTTGTGATAGTTCCAGTGAAGAGACTCAGTCATATATATACATGTATCCATTCTCCCCCAAACCCCAGGGAGGGTCTTCTTAATGGAGGGGAGTTGGGGGCTCTGAGAACGGCGTGGATTTGGGCTGATTTTATTTTGATAGGCTTTTCCCCTAGGAATAAAATAAATAATGCAAAGCAAAGGGAAAATGGGAAAACAAGGAAAATTTCAGATGCAGAGCAGGCACTCTCTAGACCAGGGATCAGCAGATTTGTTTCCGGAAAGGGCCAGATAGTGGACATTTTCGGCTCTTTAAAAACCACCACAGCCACCAAGAAAGTGAATGGCTGTGTGTCAGTAAAACTCAATTTACAAAAAACAGGTGGAGGGCTATATTTGGCTCCTGGTCAGTCCCCCCACGCTGGTCCCGGGGTGACCCTGTCAGCAGGCACCCCGGGCTCCCTGTCATGTGTGATCCATCTCCTGACAGCTCTGGCGTGGGTGCCGCTCTGCAGGTGCGAGGGGTCCATTCTAGCATGGCCGCTGACAGCCTGAGCAGGTAAGGCCAGCCTTTCTGGGAGCTATCCCCCCAGCCACTACCCCCCTCCCCCACTGGCACAGCAGTGGCCCATGGCAACCCTGGGGCCCTCCCACCACCCAGTGGGGCAATACCAGGGATCCTTGCCCTCAGAGTCCTGCCCAGCCCCCTCCTGCACATCCAGGCTGATGGCTGCACATGTCCAGACCAGGAGCTTCCTGACAAGAGTGTGTCAGCCAAACCCATTTTCCAGATAAGGAGACCAAGTCCCTGAGAGGACAAGGTCTCACTGGGACTGTAGCAAGGCATGTCCTGCCCCAGGCCTGGGCAGCAGGTGGGGGCAGAGGGGACGCCTGCCTGGCTGACGCCTCCCCATGCCATGTGTCCATGCCCAGCACTCAGCCCGCCGTATCCCAGGCCAGAGCTATGGTCCCCAAACCTGCCGCACTTCCCAGCAGCCGGGGCGAGTATGTGGTGGCCAAGCTGGACGACCTCATCAACTGGGCGCGCCGGGTGAGCCCCTCCCTGTCTCTGTCCCTCAGGGCCCTGCTGCCAAGTGGCCACAGAGTGGGCCAGGCTCCTCTGTGTGGAGACCTGAGGCTCTGATTCTCAGGATCTCTGCCCTTCCTCCTGCCACCTCCCAGAGAGAATGACCCACCTCCTTCCTGTCCTTCTGTCTTCTGTTCCTCTTTTCTCTTTTAATGTAAAGCCCATGTTTTTAACTGGAAATGGGCATGAAAACAGTAGCTCCTTCCCAGGAGGTATCCTAACTTCCACTCACCCCCCATGTTGGCCTTGGGACAGTCTGGGTATCCTCGTGCTCATCTGTGTCTCCTTAAGACACATGTCCTCTGTCCTAGGACAGGGGCTCCTTTCAGTGCCCCTAGGGCGCCCCCCTGGGGAACAGGCCCCCATTGATGGTGCTGTACAGTGTCCATGCAGTGAACACCCGTCCAGACCTGCAGCTCCAGGGTGGCCATGTCATTGTGGCCAGGCACTGTGGAGTCGGCCACTGTGGGCACTGCTCGGGTACCCTGCCATGTTGGGCTGCCCTTGCCCTCTGGATGGCCCAAGCCCTGTCACCTGAATTAGCACATCTGCAGGGCAGCAGGGACCTTGGCCAGATCCCCAGATGGACACAGACAAGCAGAGAGAACATCTGGGGTGGTGGGGGGCAGGGGGTGGTGAGAATCAGACACTACAAGTCGGAGGGAAGTCAGGGTGCGTCCAGGAGGGCTTCCTGGAGGAGTTGGCCCTTTGAGTTCAGGCACTGTTGGGAACAAGGCCCTGCAGGGGCTTAGTTGCAGGCTCTAAATCTGTGCCAGGAGTGATCACTGGGCACCCAGAGCAGCATGTGCCATGTTGGAGGCCAGATTTAGGGGAGACTCCAGTACTCTTGCCTGGAAAATCCCATGGACGGAGGAGCCTGGTAGGCTGCAGTCCATGGGGTCGCTAAGAGTCGGACACGACTGAGCGACTTCACTTTTCACTTTTCAGTTTCATGCATTGGAGAGGGAAATGGCAACCCACTCCAGTGTTCTTGCCTGGAGAATCCCAGGGACAGTGGAGCCTGGTGGGCTGCTGTCTATGGGGTCGCACAGAGTCAGACATGACTGAAGCGACTTAGCAGCAGCAGCAGGGGTTGTGTGCACTGTATCATTAAAACTATTTGCAGTTGGTTTTAGGGCTTTTCTGTTTTTCTTTTTGGTAACGTGGCTGCTGGGAAGCATGGACCCACTGGCCAAACTCACTTTGCCCTCCTGGCGGGCAGTCCTGGACTGGGGCAGCATGCTCAGGCTGGTGACCAGCATCCAGAATGTCTTGGGGGTCTGGAGGTCATGTAGTCACTGTGGGCTAAGGGGTCATCTTTGAAGAAAGGCTAGGCATCTGGATTTTCCTTTGTGAAATTGCCCAGTTTCTTTAAACACAGGGGGCCCCTCAGTCTGCTCACTGGCCACCTACCCTGCCCTGCAGAGCTCGCTGTGGCCCATGACCTTTGGCCTGGCCTGCTGTGCCGTGGAGATGATGCACATGGCGGCACCCCGCTATGACATGGACCGCTTTGGCGTGGTCTTCCGTGCCAGCCCGCGCCAGTCCGACGTGATGATTGTGGCTGGGACGCTCACCAACAAGATGGCCCCTGCGCTCCGCAAGGTGGGCCCAGCCCCAAGGCTCACCCTTACTCCCTGTCCCCCACCCCCCAGCCTTGAGCTGCACACAGACCCCTGTCTCTTCCAGGTCTACGACCAGATGCCGGAGCCCCGCTATGTCGTATCCATGGGGAGGTGAGTGCCCAGTGGGGCAGGGTCGGATGGCAGACGCGCCAGTGACACACTGGCCTCTCTCCTGTCTCCTTTCTGTGCTGCCTTCTCACTGGGGTCATCCAGAATGTCCCCTTCTGCCCGTGACAGTCGCGCCCCCACCCCAGCAGCCTGTCCAGTTCCTGTCTGTGTCTGCGGTAGGACCATGGGAGGGACGTCCTGCTCTGGGGGGGCTGCAGCCTTCTCCCCATCTGGCCAGCTCCTATTTCTCCACGCCGTTAAAGGCTGTGTAGTCATCTAATTTCTTGGTGGAGGTGGAATTCACATACTATAAAGTTCACCCTTTCAAAGTGGGGTTTGGCACATTTACAGTATTGTGTACCCATCATATCTATGGAAGAGGTGTGGGTTGGGGTTGGGAGAGGGGAGAGAGGTGGCCACGGTGGTGGGAAAGGCCCTCACAGCCCCGCTCCCCACCCCCAGCTGTGCCAACGGAGGTGGCTACTACCACTACTCCTACTCAGTGGTGCGGGGCTGCGACCGCATCGTTCCAGTGGACATCTACGTCCCAGGTGAGCCCCTCTGGGCGCACAGAACCCCCTCTTCCCCCACTGAGAGGGCTCACCCTGTGAAGCATGAGCAGACCCAGGGTCCCAGAAGAGTGACACCTCAGCCTTTGCCCTCGTTATCCCTGGAAGGTCTCCTCAGCTGTGTGTCTTTGACTTCACCCGGATTCAGCTTGCTCCAGTCTGCCCCCACCTCTTTGCAAGGGTCCTGGGGGGCAGGGCAGTGTGGCCTGGGTGTCAGCAGGCTGCCCATACTTGTCTCCTGGGTCCCGAGCCAGGTCACGTGGGGGTAAAGGACGTGGACAGGAGAGCTCACCTGGGCGGAGCCCTCCCGGCCTTCCCCCACCCACGTCTTGGCCTGGAGGTCCAGTCCTGGGTTCATTCCGTCTGGCTGGCGGACCCCGAGGGTGGCCCCGCCCACCTGCCCACCCTCAAGCCCATCCCAACTGGCGTTGGGTGGAGGGGTCAGGAGCTTGAGGCACCGCTTGCACCGCTCCTCTCTAGGCTGCCCGCCTACTGCCGAGGCCCTGCTGTATGGCATTCTGCAGCTGCAGAAGAAGATCAAACGGGAAAAGAGGTTGCGGATCTGGTACCGCAGGTAGTGCTGGCGCCCGGCCGCCCTGAGCATCGTCCCTCCAAGAGGCGGTCAATAAACCCGATCAACCCTCCTTGCGTTCCCGCCCAGCGTGCTCTGTGGGCCTGGGCTGGGGAGGGCGGGGCGGAGAGGGGAGCCTTGCTCTCGTGTGGGGCAAGTTGAGGCCCTGGGAGGGCGTTGAGTGAGAGGAAACAGGATGACGGTAGAGTTGGGGTGCAACCTGACTGGGTGGGAGCAGAGGGGCTGGATCTTGGGGCTGCCACCCTGTGTGGCCCTGACCTAGTTTTGCCTCTTCTGAGGACCCTAGGTGCCCACCAGCGGGCGGGCGGGAGGGGCCATCGGTGATTGATTGTCAATGTCTGCTGAGGGCGGGATGGGAGATCGGAAAATAGTGGGGAATGACCACCGGCTCCAAAAAGCCCTTGTAGCAGATTTTTTCCTTTTACCATTCTTTGGAGAGGCAGGAAAAGTAAAAGCAAACACACACTTGTGTCCCACTGCTGATGGGCCGGACCAGCATTAGCGTTTATTTCATCCCTAGGTCCTCTGGCAGAGAGGGGTAGGGAGGCTGGCGTGGGTCTGGACCAGGGCTGAGGGTTGGAGCCCTCAATTCCGGTCACAAAGGCACTGAGTAGGGGTAGGGGTTCCCGAAACCCAGGGCCTCCAGGTGGCGTGGGCAGCTGGCCCTTGGGCTCAGTGCTTGGTGACCAGGGGTGTGATCATCCGCGGGAAGGCGTAGTAGCGGCAGTTGGCTGGTGGGACCAGCTCCATGACCTGTGTGCGGATGTTATCCCGCCGGAAGCCCGCCTCCAGCAGGGCCGGCACCTGGGTCTCCTGGCCAGAGGGAGGCGCCACGTCATGGGGAGTGGCGAGCAGGGGTGACGCTCTGCAGCCGCCTCTCTGCCAGGTACCCTGGGGGCTAGGCGGGGTCTGAGGCCTGGGTGTGGGTGTCTCCAGGTGTTCAAACACCACTTCCAGGCTGTTAGGGGGTATCGCCTAGTACGTCCTTGCAGATAGAGGAAACCAAGTGGGCAAAGGCCTGAGACAAAGGTGGCCAGATCAATAAAGAGAAGCCTGGGTGCAAGAGGGCAGAGGGAGGGGTGCGGGAACTCTGGGCTGCATCCCTGTATCCCCAGGGCCTCGGGGAGCCACCAGATGTCAGCATGGAGAGACTGACCTCTCCTGATGTACAGGTGGGCACTGAGTCCACCGAGGAGATCAGCCCGTAGGGCTGGCGGAAGCCAGGGACCCTCCCCAGATCACAGCTGCCTCCCCACCCAGAGTCACTTCCCGGGAGGGGGGTGGGGCACCTCAAACATGGTGGTGATGTCTGAATACTTGGTCTTCATTAGCTCTCCCCAGGAGGTGAGGTTACAGTAGGTGAGGACACCCCCTGGCTTCAGCAGGCGGAAGGCATGGTCCTGGGGGTGGGGGTGGGGGTGAACAGTGGTCAGGAAGGGATGTGAGGGTGGGCAGAGGTGTTCCCAGCGGACCTCCCACCTCCTGGCAGGTCAGGGGAATAGTGGAAGGAGAGGTGACCCCTGCATGGACAGCAGGTGCCCCCCACAGGGCTTGCCCTCCATCCTGTGGCTGGTAGCCCACATTCCACCATCAGTGGCCCTACCCGAATGAAGTTGAACTGGTGAGTGTGCCAGGTCTCCTCCGACAGCGGGTATGTATCGTACAGGATCCCTGTGTGGGAGGATGGAAGTCACATGGTTGGGGAGGCAGCCTCACCAGGCAGGGCTGCCAGTGGGAGCCTTGGGGAGGCCCCAAGTGCCATGGCCACTTATACGCATCATGTCTCTTCCGTCCTTGAGGTATATGCGCACCTGCATGCAGGCTCCTGGACGTGCATCCGTCCGTGCCTGCCTCTTGGCTCTATGCCCCAGTGAAACATCAAGGCTTCAAAAGCAGGCAGAGGGGCTGGCAGGCCCTGCAGAGCAACACCCCCCAGCTCCCAGAGCCCCTCACCATCAAAGTGACTGTCTGGCAGGGTGGGTGCCACCTCCTCCCACAGGCCTTTCAAGGGAACCACCTTGGGGCAGAGGAGAAAAAGAAGGCTAGGTCAGAGGGGGCCCAGAACTCCATCTGTTACGAGGGAGGGGGCAGGGCCTTCACCCTGAAGACCGGGGCCAAGGGCAGAGAAAGGCACCTTGTGTGGCTGCTGCAGGGCCCAATCCTGGAGCCGCTGGAAGACGCCCTCGTTGCACTCAATAATCCAGTGCTCCTCGATGGGAGCCTCCTGCACCTTTGTGGCTGCGATGGCCATGCCGAAGCCCACTTCTAGCACCCGGCCCCCTAGGCAGACAGAGAGCCCAGGTGTTACCCGCAGGGTGGGGCTGGTGAGGCTACCTGGAGGAGGGGGCACGGCTTTGGCGGGGATAAACATTTGCCACAAGGACCTGGCGGCACAGCATAGCAGAGGTGGGACAGAACACAGCAGCTCTGAGAGGGAACAGCGTGGGCCCGGGCCAGTAGCCAGGGAGGGTGGCCTGCCAGGGAGGCCATGGACAACGACTACTGGGCTGGCCAGGCCAGGGAGCAGGGCAGACCCTGGACCTTGAGCCCTGGCCCAGGCTGTTTACTCTGAGGGTGCTTATCTGAGGATTTGGGCAGTCCCCAGCCCCGCAACAGTGAAGTCAACAAAGGACAAGGAAGAACCAGGATTCGAGGCCCAGGCCTGGAAGAGACGGGGGTGGGGATTGATCCCCTTTGGGTCAAAGACGGAAGCAGAGAGAAATACCCTAACCAGGCAGGGACGCTGGCTGTGCACATTTGGTAGATGGGGACACAGAGGCCCAGAGGTGGCACGCACAGCCTCTGGGGTCGTGGGGATCTCTCAGCACCCCACGGGCTCTGACACCTGGTGCAGGGCCACCTCCAACAGCTGTCTCCTGGCCTTAGCTTTCCCGGAGCTATTCTTAGCTGAGGCGGGCCTCCCGCGACTCCTAGGCAAAAGTCCCCACGTGGGCTTGGGCAGCACCTCGCCAGGCTGCTATTCCCCGTCCTCGGCCTCGCGCGGGGTTGGGGGGGAGGGGCGCTGAGTTCCGCGTCTGAGGACCCATCCCCCGATTCACCCCTATCCCCGAGTCGGGGCGTCAGGGCTCCTGGAGAGGGCGTTCCTGGTACTCAAGGCGCCCGGAGCGCCCCCAGGACAACACCGCGGCCCTTGCGAGCGGCCCTACATTCCGGGCGAGGAAAGAAGGCGCACAGAGACTCCGCCGCGTCGCCGGAGAGCGGGTTGGCCTCGGTCGGCCCCGCTCGCCGGGCCGGGCTACCTCTGGAGGCGGCGGCGGCCGCCAGCGCGTGCATGTAGGGGGTCTCCCAGCGCTCCATCACCGGCTTGCCCAGGATCTGCAGGTGCGTGTCCGACGCGTCGTAGGCCGCGGGCGCAGCCCGCCATGCGGGGCTGCAGTTCTCGCCGGGCGCGAAGATTGGGGTCGCGGCGGGTGCGCTCATGCTGAGGGATAGACCGCGCACCCTGCAAGCTCCGGAGTGGCAGGGCCCCGTCCCTGCAGGGCCTTCTGGGCAGGGGGCGGGGTGGGGCGGGGCGGATGGTGGGCGGGACGGACGGCCCAGGGCACCGGGCGCGAGCTCTTTGCGCGGAGGCACGAGCGGCCTCTAGCTGCCGTAGTGGAAAAGGCGGCCCTCGGTGGGTCCCGGATCCCCGCGACGGTCCCTCCTCCCGAAGCCCAGGCATTGGAGCCCTCGGGGTCCTCACCTTGTCGCTTTCCTGCCTCAGTTTCCTCATCTGTCACCACCGACCGCATCAACATACCCCTCCTTGCTGGAGTGTGAAGGTCTAAGGATTTTCCAGACAGGGTTGGACGTGCTTTAGTATTTACAATTACTCATCCTTCAGAAGTGTTGCAGCGGCTTATTTTATCCTCATCATTTTTATCTTATTTATTAAATTTTTAGTTTTGGGCGTGCCACATGTCTTATGGGATCTTATTTCCCTGACCAAGGATTAAAACTGGGATGCGCAGTGAAAGTGCCACCAAGTCCCAACCACAGGACCACCAGGGAGTTCCCTTATCCCTCCTCACTTTACAGGTGGGGAAACTAATGCTCCACAGGCAAAGCTGGCAACCTCATGGCTGTGAGTGCAAGGGTGCGGGGACCCAGAACAAACCCTGACCACCCTTCCTGAGCTCAGATGACTCCCCCACGCCACCTGAGACCCCAGAGGCCTGATGAGCAGCTCAGGGCACAGAGGCCTCCAGTGCTGGGCCTGAAACACCCACCCCAGCAGTCAGGAGTTGCCAGATCCTCCTCCCCAGGACAGTGGGCAGGACAGCCCACCCCTGCTGTCTCGCCCCAGGGCAGCCTGGGAGTCAGCTGTGTCCTCTGTCTGCCATGCTGGGACCCGGCCCCAAGTGGAGCTGGGATGTCCTCCAGGCTGTTCCTTTTCCTGTCTGTCTGCACACAGGGGCCCCCGGGTGTGAGTCTGGAACACTCCATCCCTGCCAAACCTTTTGCACATCCCAGTGAACATGTGGGAAAACTGAGGCCCAGAGAGGCTGAGGTCTGAACAAAGATCCATACAGCCAAAGCTATGGTTTTCCCAGTAGTCAAGTACAGTTGTGAGTTGAACCATAAAGAAGGCTGAGTGCGGAAGAACTGATGCTTTTGAACTATAGTGCTAGAGAAGTCTCTTGAGAGTCCTTTGAATTGCAATAAGATCAAACCAGTTAATCCTAAAGGAAATCAATCCTGAATATTCATTGGAAGGGCTAATGCTGAAGCTCCCATACTTTGGCCACCAAAGAGCTGACTCATTGGAAAAAAATCCTGATGCTGGGAAAGATTGAAGGCAAGAGAAGAGAGCGACAGAGAATGAGACTGTTAGATAACATCATCGACTCAATGGACATGAATCTGAGCAAACTGTGGGAAATGAGGACAGGGAGCCTGGCATGATGCAATCCATGGGGTCACAGAGAGTCAGACATGACAGCAAATGAACAACAACAAGCCATGCCCTTCTGTGTCCACCTCTGGATGGCTGTTAACAGCCCTGACCTGGCTCCAGACTCCTCCCCACAGTCCCTGCCCACCCCCTGCAGAGCTCCTGTGTCCCTCCTGCCCCCAGTCCTTTGCACACACTCTTTCCTCTGCCTGGACAGCTTCTCCTCTCTCCTGGCCTGGTTGCCTTCTCTTTCTGCTTCATGGCTACAGCCACACCTCCCCTGGGAGGCAACCCCCTTCCAGGCTGAGTACAGCCCATTTGAAGCTGTTTTATCTCTGGTACCTCTCTTTGGTATTTTACTCACTGAAGGTATTTCTTTAAGGTGGTATTGTCTGTCTGACCCACCTGGTACACAGAAAGTGCTTGATTAAATCTTGGGTTACTTCGGTTCTCATGTGGTCTGGATGGAAGAGACTCTCAGGAAGAGGCACGGTAAATAGATGTCCCAGGCATCAGGCACCAGGCACTAGGGCTCAGCTCACACTGCTTTTTGTCTCATGTGAGTTCATATTGTCTGGTTATGGCTGTGCTGGGCACTGTGGTGGGGGCTTTGCAGGCATGCACCCCAGTATCCTTAAGCCACCCTTGTACACAGGAGGCATTAATGTCACCCAATTCAAGCGATGCCCCAGAATGCCCAGCCAGAAACAAGGGAAGGCAGGCTGTATTCATTAGCTATTGTTGTTGTTGTTCAGTCAAAGTCATGTCTGATTCTCTGACCCCATGGACTGTAGTCCGCCAGGCTCCTCTGTCCATGGAATTTTCCAGGCAAGAACACTGGAGTGGGTTTCCATTTCCATCTCCAAGGGATCATCCAGACCCAGGAATCGAACCCACATCTCCTGCATTGGCAGGTGTGTTCTTTACCACTGAGCTTCCAGAGAAGCCCTCTTTGCTATCGCTATATAACAGATTGCCCCAAATGTAGCTGCTTAAAGCAACCCAGTTTAGCATCTTTCTGTGGGTCAGATTCAGATGCAGCTCAGCAGGTCCTCTGCTTCACAGCCTGTGGCATGGCTGTAATTGAGAGGCTGCCCAGGGCTGGGAGACTCATCTGAAACCCAGCTGGGGATGTGTCCTCTTCCAGGGTTGCTCACTGGCAGTTGGCTGCATTCAGTTCCTGGCCGCGTGGGTCTTCCTGAATTTTCACCTTGGCTTCTAGCAAGACGGAAGTCAAAACTGTTTACAGTCTGGTCACAAAAGGACATCCCCACACCCTGGCCATGTCCTATTGGTTAGAAGCCAGGTGCACAAGGGTAGGGACCCCAGGAGCCCATGAAGTAGGGGTCATTCTCAGAAGCTGCTGCCCACTACAGACCCTAAGAGGAAGTCATGGTGGCAGAGGAAGGGAGTGAAATGGTACTGTCACCTGCAGCTTTGCTGCCAGGAGATATGGAACCTCCCATGTCTGTCTGGTCAAGCTGCCACCTACCAGTGGTTGCCGGCAAACAGCCGGGACTCCATCCCCAAGAGTGGCTGAGAGCATGGCACAACCTGGCTGGTAAGTCAGCACAGGGCTCTCTGTTCCAGCCTTGGCGGCTGGTGTCCTCTTCTCTCAGTGGAGTGACCACTCTTTCCCCGCTGATGTCTTCAAATAAATGACACATGGTGGTTCCTTGTGTCCACTTTTCTCAAGAGAGCCTAGCATGCATGCCCTGTTATCTGCATTTCGCAGACTTGGACTCAGAGAAAGAAGGTGGTGACCTTCTCGGACACAGTGAATCAGTGGCAGAGAGGATGGGAACAGGGGTGTACCTGACTCCAGAATGCAGTCTTCAAAGATGTTTTAAAAGAAAGAAAATATTTATTTTCTGATTAGAAAGGTGACACCGTTGATCAAAACATTCCAACTTATAGAGTTGGCAAACTCTGGCCTGTGGGTCACATCCCCTTTCTGTGGTTTTGTTAGAGGCTCGATAGATAAAGAATCTGCCTGCCAGTGCAGGAGACACAGGAGATGCAGGTTCAATCCCTGATGGGTAAGATACTCTAGAGAAGGGAATGGCAACCCACTCCAGTATTCTTGCCTGGGAATTCCCATGGACAGAGGAGCCTGGTGGGGTACAGTCTATGGGATCGAAAAGAGTCGAACACAACTGAGTGACTAAGCACAAAAGGATGTATGTGAGCTAAAAATGTTTTTTTTACATCTTTAAATGGTTGAACGAAAATCAAAAGTATTTTGAGACACACGGAAATTATATGACAGTCACATTGGTGTGTCTGTAAATAAAGTTGATAGTCACAGCTATTTGTTTCCATATGAACTCTGATGCTTTCCGATTATAGCAGCACAGAGTCATTGCCACGGAGCTTCAGAGCCAAAAACATTTACTGTGTGGCCCTGAAGAGAAAGCTTCCCAAGCCCCCTTCCAGAGCAGCCCGAAGCTCCTTCCTGGAAAATGAAAGTCATCCAGTTATTCAGCACATATCAAGTTCCTCACCCCAGGGGTCCTGCCCTGGCCCCACCCAGAGCTCAAAGCATATTGAGGGATGGACAAGAAATAAATAATAAGTGCATGTCACCTGGCAGCTATGACAAAACAAAATCCCCATGACCCCTGCCCCCTGTCCAGGTCTCTCCTCTACCAGGCAATGTCCATGCCATATATTTTCTCTGTACACAATGTTACGTATAGTTTTTAAATTAAAAGGGTCCAATGGGCTTCCCACGTGGCACTAGTGGTAAAGAACCCACTTGCCAATGCAGGAGACATAAGAGACTTGGGTTTGATCCCTGAGTTGGGTAGATTCCCTAAAGGAGGACATGGCAACCCACTCCAGTATTCTTGCCTGGAGAATCTCATGGACAGAGGAGTCTAGTGGGCTACAGTCCATGGGGTCTTGCACAGAGTCGGACACAACTGAGCAACTTAGGACACACAAAAGGCATTTGTACACCCATGTTCATAGCAGTATTATGCACAATAACCAAAGGGTAGAAATTACCCAAGTGTCTGTCAATGGGTGATGAATAAACAGTATGTGGTCCTTCCACACACGGGGGACTATCGCTCAGCCATGAAAAGGGGTGAAGCACTGACACTCACTACCACATGGATGGACCTTGAGGACATGATGCTCAGTGAGACAAGCCAGACACAGAAGGACACACACTGTTTGATTTCACTCACAGGAGGTCCCTAGAAGTGTCAGATCCAGAGACAGGAAGTAGATGATGGGGCCAGGGACTGGGGGAGGGGATGGGGAGTCAGTGTTTCATGGGGACAGAGTTTCAGTTTGGGAAGATGAGAAAGTTGGGAGATGATAGGGGGTGGGGGTGGGGGCTGCATGACAGTGTGAATGTGTTTAATGCCACTGAGCTCTGTACTGATACATGGTTACAATGGTAACTTGTATATTTTACTGCAATTGAGAAAAGGGCAAAACTGTATTCTGTGTTTTGGGTATGCCTGAACCAACCCATGTTAGGAGTTACATTCAGCAAAGTGTGGACATACCTGTTTTTGATTCACTGTTCACCCTGGGGTGGGGAGAAGGAAATGAATGGGGAGGAGGGAAAAGCAAGCTGTCAAGTTCATCTCTTTAAAAAGATCTGAAGCAAAAGTTACAAAAATGCTAAAATGTGTTGGTTTCAGTGACAGGTACATGGCTGCTTGTTTTATCTTGGGTAAGTGTCTGTGTTTTTATTTTTATTTGTTTATTTATTTTGCTGCACTGGGGATCTTAGTTCCCCAACTAGGGATTGAACCCCTGCCCCCTGCAATGGAGGGGTGGCCTCTTAACCATTGGGCTGTCAGGGAAGTCCCTAAAAGTACATTATTTTAAATGATTTATGTCTGCCTTCCTTCATTTGACCACATCCTGTGCATTTCATTCACGCCCTTGTGGTTTATGTATCCAGTCAACAATGGACGGACAAGTGAAGTGAAGTGAAAGTTGCTTAGTTGTGTCCAACTCTTTGCAACCCCATGGACTATACAGTCCATGAAATTCTTCAGGCCAGAATACTGGAGTGGGTAGTCTTTCCCTTCGCCAGGGGATCTTCCAAACCCAGGGATTGAACCCAGGTCTCCCACATTGCAGGCGGATTCTTTACCAGCTGAGCCACCAGGGAAGCCTGGACGGACACATGGGTTGTTTCAAATTTTCTGATCTTCTAATAGTGGGGTGTGTGTATTAGGGCATGTCTATCTGTTTTCCCACTTGGGCCATGCTCCTCCCACTCCTGCTAAGCATTATAGGTTTCTTCTGAGCTGAAAAACTCTGCAAAGTCCCAGGGGAAAGACAGAACACCTCCCTGATGCTACCTGAGCTCACTGCTTTCCCCTCTGCTGAGCCTCTGTTTCTTACCTGCAAATGGGGACTGATAAGTTACCCTCCTCCAGTGGAATCGATGATGCCAACGAGCTTAGCAAACTGTAAAGTGACCTAAGTGAGGTGTATTATAAATGTTTTATGTTATACTGTTGGCCTGACGGAGAAGGCAATGGCACCCCACTCCAGTACTTTTGCCTGGAAAATCCTATGGACGGAGAAGCCTGGTAGGCTGCAGTCTATGGGGTCGCTAAGAGTCGGATACAACTGATCGACTTGACTTTAACTTTTCACTTTCATGCATTGGAGAAGGAAATGGCAACCCACTCCAGTGTTCTTGCCTGGAGAAACCCAGGGACGGGGGAGCCTTGTGGGCTGCCGTCTATGGGGTCGCACAGAGTTGGACACGACTGAAGTGACTTAGCAGTACCAGCAGTTGGCCTGACACCTGTTCCTTCATTCCTCACAGTTCATTTGATTTTATGGTGAATCAGTTATATTGTTAGGCTACCAAGAGGCTGAGAAAGTGAGTGAAAAGTCACTAGGCAGCAGGAACCACCATCTGACAACAGCATACAGGTCAGTTTTTATTATATCATGGTCAGTGGATTGCTCCACCTCCCTTGTTGACGCGGTGGGCAGATTATTCTTTGTTGGGGAACTCTCCTGCCCATTGTAGGGTATTTAGCAGCATCCCAAGCCTCCACCCACTAGGTGCCAGTAGCCCCCACAGCCAGTGGTAACCAAAACTGTTATCTCCAGACATAGCTCAGTGTCCCCAGAGGAGGCTGAATCACCCTGGATGAAACCCACACCTGTCGACAAACGAGGGCAGGACCATCCTTGGCACATGGCAGGGGCTCAATGTGTTTTCATAATCTTTGGATCTACAGCCAACTATTGGGTTTGATTCCAGTTTTTCCCCTGAGTGAGTGACCTTGGGCCGGTGATTCAGCCTCTCTGACCGTCGGTATCTTCTTCTGGGGCAGCTGGAGCAGCTGAGGCGCGGGAGCTGAACGTAGGGCCCCTGCTTCCTGCGGTCCGGCGGCGTGAGAGCGTGGCCTCCACCGGAGCTAACTCCACCCGCGTCCGCCGGCCCCCACTCAAGACTGAACAAGGAAGCCGCAGCCGCGCCTGCGCCCCGCAGTGCCTAGTCTGGAGCGCCCCGTCGCGCGCGCGCCCCGCGCCGCTGCGCATGCACACACGCTCTCAGCACGCGCACGCACGCGGCTTGGCCCGCGCGCCCCCTCCGCGGGGCGGGATCGGAGCCGGGGCGCGGGACTCCACTTCCCAGTGTGCCCCGCGGCGACGCTCGCAGCCGCTGAGGAAGAAGGCCGAAGTGCGGCGGCCGAACGGCGGCGGCGCGGGTCCCGCCGCACGCACGCACGCACACGGGTGCACCCCTGGCCCCGCCCCCGGAGGCCCCGTGCGGGAGCGCGCTCGGGCGTGCGCAGGGCGGCGGCGCGGGCGCGGGGGCGCGCGGTGACCGTTGGCGCTGAGGGGAGGAGGCAGCGCGGCCGCCGCCGTTGCGCAGATCCGGGCCGCGGCTGTGGGGAGGGCGCCGGGGCCAGTGACCTTCCGGAGGCGGGAGCGAGCCAGGGGGCCCGGACTCCGAGCGCCGCCGCCGCCGCCATGAACAACTCGGGCGCCGACGAGATCGGGTGAGGACGCGCCGGCCCGCGCCGCCGCCTCGGCCGGCCCCCGCCCAGACCGGCCCGGCCCGTCAAGGTCACGCCGCGGGGCCGCGCCGAGCCGGCGGCCGGGGGTCCGGGGGCGCGACGGGCCGGGGTCCCCTGGGGTGCCGGGCGCCCTGCTGCCTCATGGCCTGGGACCCCGAGCGGGAACCGGGGATCCAGGGAGTCCTGTGGGTCTGGTCTCCCCGTCGCCTCGTGGTCGGAGACCCCGAGGTTCAACCGGAGAGAATCTGAGGAGTCTTGGAGGTCCAGGCGCCCTGCCGCTTCCTGACCAGGAACCCAGAACCTGACCTGGGGGTTCTTGGGGGTCCCCTCTGTTTCATGCTTGAGGGAGACCCCGCCGCCTGGCCAGAATTTACCGTCGGGGCCCCTCGGTCGGAAACCTAGGGGGTTCGGGGCATCCTGTCTGCCCCCGCGCGTGTATTTCCCACTGGCGGGGTTCAGAAGCGTCCCCGCGCCCGTGTTTTTCCTCGGGGACCTCGAACAGGAACCTGGGGGGTCCAGGGCGCCCCCTGCCCGTGCGCGAACTTGGCGGCTCAGCGCACGTGGCGGCCCGGTCGCGGGGGGTTCCAGTGCTGCCGCCGCCCAGCTTTTCCCACCCAGGACTCACAGCGGCGGCCCCTCCACCATCCACTCCACTACCAAGAGAAGGTTTGCAAACCGAGGGCCCGAGGGCCAAGGTCATGGGGGCCGGTCCCCGGTCTGCTTGCCGCGCACCCTGAAGTGACCACCATCTCGGCGCCTCCGCGCCACCTGATGGGTGTCTGCAACTGTTGTTTTCATGTTGCTCGAGCCCCTTCCTGCTCAGCCCCCATCTAAGCCCCATGGGTGTGTTTGAAAGATAGAGACCTGGAAACTTGGGCGGTGGACTGACGGTGGTGCTTCTGAGGTTTTTTTTCTTCTTGGTGTAGCTATTAGCGAGAGGAGGTTTGTTATAGCTAAGTTTTCCCTTTTAATTATAGCCTTGCCTAATGCTAAACGAGCGGGAGAACAGGGAAGCGCTCCCAGAGGAACCAGAAAATCCATTTCTGCCCTAGTCTAGGGGTTTGGTCTAGTTTTCTTTGCAGAATGGCTCCTACAGCATCAGCATAATTTTATAGTTAAATCCTTTTTGCAAAGATGGCAAAACAGCCTGGGCTGGGTTTCCGTGGCCTTGTGTACATTTCTGAGTGCCCTTCGCTTTGAACAGATGCCGTGTTTACAAAACGTTTGATTTGGTGAGTAAGGCATTGTTTGCCGCTGGGTGGCTGGCCAGGCTCTGGCAGCAGGTTACACCAGAAGACAGAAAATGTGTTTGTGGGGTCCCAGATCCAGAGTCCCCACGGCTCTTAGAGCACCAGAAAGAAGGCACTTAGCTTCTAGCCTGGTCTGGGAGAGAAGTGCAGGCAGGCCCTGGCAGTCTGAGCTGTGTGTAGGGTAAATGAAAAGTTGCAGCACTTCCGATGGGAAACTAGCCTGTGGGCAGAATGAAAGTTGTAGCCCCAAAGGGCCAGACTTGAGGGGGGCCAGCAGTCTCCCTCAGCCAAAGGGATCTTTTTCTGACTTCCTTAGGCCTGGAGGGGAGGGAGCCTCCAGATCTAGGAGGCCTGCCTCTTGTTCTTGAGGAGATAGTCAGGCTGGGCTCCCTGGCAGTTCCCCTCTCCAGCTTGTACCAGCCCCTGGGTGAGGGCGGAGCCAGGATCCCCACTGGTTCTGGAAGGTCCCACCCTCTGTACCGTAGACCCACCCCAGACCCACGGGCAACCTGGAGAGGCCTCAGAGTTGGTAGCAGGATGGGATCAGGGACCTGCCTGGCTGTGTTCCCTGCCCTGGCACCCCAGCAAATCCAGCCAGGCCACCTGACTTCTAAAGCTGTAGATCTTGGGTGTCCCAGGAACTGGTCATCGCTTTGCCCCACAGCATTGCTCAGTTTCTGTTTCCTGCGGGAGCCTTGTTTCTGGCGGCTATGGGGAGTGCAGGTCCACCTTAACTTCCTTGTTCTGGTGGCTGTTCCGGTGCAGTACTTGTGACACCGCCGGCTCCCTGACCACGGGCCCTCTTGTTTGTGGGGGGGACCGCAGTTGCCCACTCAGGGTGGTTGCCACATGTTGCTCAGAGGAAGCAATTGCCTGTGTTGCTGGGATATGATGGTCTGACTGGTCACTGGTGGCACCCACTGTCCTCTCTTGACTGCCTTCACTGTGGTGTCCAGTCAGCCTCTTTGAGTGGCTCTTGGAGGGAGGTTGACAGGCCATGGGGCGGCTCCCCTCCTGGATGGGGATCCACATCCTCAGGAAGTGTGTGATGCTTGGATGCCACCCCACTGGGGAACTGTTCTTCTGCACTGAAGTCCCTGAAGGCAGGCCTTCCCTGCATCTGGATGTGATGGGCTGGGCTTTCAGCATCCTGGTTGTCATAATGGCCCGGTGGCCAGAGTGGAACCAGGGCGGGTCTCAGGGCAGAGAGCCAGGGGGAGCAGCCACTGTTACATGTGGCCTCGCAGGGAGCCGTTGGTGTAGTAGCCTGGTCTCTGCCATGGCCTTGGAGAGTCAAGTTGAAGGAGGGTCTTCTGACTGAGGTTCCTGGAGCTGACGGGTTGTGGAGACAAAGAGGAGTGAGTGGGGCTTTCATCTGGCAGACGCGGTTCTGCTGGCGGCCCACGGGCTGGTGAGGAAGGACCCTGATGTGTCCGAAGAGAGGGTTCTAGAGGGACCTGTGAGGGGAGCAGCACTGGGTGTGGGTCTCTGGGAGAGAGACCTGGGCAGGTTGGGGGGTGGGTAGTCAAAAGCTGGAGGTGGGTGGGGGTGGAGGCCATGTGGGGCTCAGGTGACTTAGCTCCGAGGGGTCCGAAGGTAAGCCGACAGTTCCGTGGGCCAGCTCTCTGTGGAGTGGTTGGTGTGGAGCTCTGGCTGGGTCACAGGGTGTGGACCTGGAGCATCCCAGGCCGGCTTGCCAAGGCCTAAGGGAGGGAGAACCCGTGGCGGGGGTCGTCCGGTGGTGGGAAGGAGGTGTCTCGTGTTCTGGACCTGTGAGGTGGAACAACATCCCTGGCTTGATGACCCTGGGGGCAGGACTGTCCTGTCGAGGTCTCCTGTTTGAAACAGAGTGCTTTTTGAGGCCTGGTTCCCAGTGTGTCCAGGCTGCCTGCTCCCGGGGACTAGGACACGGGTTCGGGGCTGCTTGGACACCTGCACGGTTGGCCATGAGGGTTGGGGGCTATTCCACTTGACCCCTATCTGGTTCCAGACATTGGGCAGAGCCTCCTTAGTGGAGCAGACTGAGGCTTAAGAGGGTCAGGGGACCTGGTCAAGGTCATTCCTGGCATGGCTGAGCTAGAGTGGGGAGCCGGCACTCCTGGTGAGCTGGCCTGCTGCCGCTTGCACCCCTGATGCTCCTGCAGTGCTTCCTCTTGGGGAGTGGTGCTGTGGCCAGGTTTTGGTGAGAGGTCACTGTTGGCGGGGGCCAGCACTCTGGCCGGCGAGAACACACTGGTCCTGTCTCGGGGCACTCAGTGAAGGCCAGGCTAGGGTCTCGTGTGTGCAGCCCCCATAGTCCATGAGAGGTGATCTCATCCGCAGGTGAAGGAAAGCCCAGACTGGGAAGAGACCCCCGCCTCACCTGTTGTTTTCAGGCATTCAATCTGTCACAGAGGGCTCAAAGTGGGATGGCTCCCTGGCTGCAGGAAGGCGTGAACACAGGCTGTAGAGGAAGAGAGGGCCTGCCAGTTCACCTAATGGACCCGGCCTCAGCCCCCTGCCCTCCGTCTGGTGGTGCCTGCTGTCCACTGGGTGGCGCCTGCTGTAGGCAACCCGGTTGAGGAAGCCCCCGAAGGCTGACTTTCGGGCATAAGTGGCACATGGTTGCCCTCAGGAGCCATCCAGGACTAGATTTCAGGTCAGCAGGCGGAAGACGGGGCATGCTGCCCAGAGCCTGCCACCCAGTCACCCCTCTACTGTTGGGGTACAGGCCCAGGAGCCTGCGCTTATCACAGACCACCTGACTCTGGTCCCAGGGGTAGAGGAGTGGGGTGCAGGGTCTGTGGGGGCCCCCAACTTCAGCTGCAGCTGAGGGATGAATGACACTGTTCAGAGTAGGGCAGGGTTGGAGAGGGAGCCACTCAGGGTTAGCTGATCCTTTCACCTGCTGAGTTGCGTATAAATGCTCAACAAGGCCTCAGGTCACCTGGTGCTAAGCAAGTCTGGGCTGGAGGGTGGGCACAGGCCAGTTCCCATGCAGGTGTGTCCGGCTCATCCTGTCCAGGGCCCCTGAGACCACCACGGGTCAGTGAGATCTCCCAGGACCTCCTGTCTGCAGACGGGGAGCAAGAGGAGACAATATAGATGAAGCCCCAACACAATGCTGGGCCTGGGGCTCTGCAGTTCATCCCCAACATTGTGCCCTGTGCCAACCAGGCCCTGGCGCTTCCTCAGTTTTTACCTCCTAGTATCTGTAACTTGGGGCCCGTAGAGCAGTGACAGGAGCAGGAGTGCAGTTCCCTGCCCTCCTCGCACGGGCCAACGTGCCTTTGCGGACGCGCCACCGTGTCCTGTTTTCCAAACACAGCGAGGTGATAGCATCAGAAAGCCCCATGTCCATGTTGGCTCCCTGGCCAACTCGGAGTGCGAGTTCTGGTGGATGTTGTCAGCTGCACAGAGGACGGCCTTTCTCGTCTTTTTCCACTAATGTCTGATTTTGAAATTTAAACATGGGCTGGAGCGTGGACTGGTCAGACCAGTTCCACCCTCTGCAGCAGCGGGGGGGTTGGGTGGCTCGAAGGGACACCACTTAGGCCTTCCCATCTTGGTCAGATGCAGGCTAAGCAGGCAGGTATTCCTCTCAGTTGGGGTTTGTCCTGGGTGTTCTGAGAATGCTCAAGATTTTTTTCCTCTCCAAGCTGCTTTTCCATAGCAAACCCATTTGTGCCTATGCCAAAGGCCTGAGCAAAGAGGCGGTCCACACTGGCCTGGGGCAGATCAAGTCCTTCTGTCATTTGCCCGCCTTGGTGTCAGGCGCTGGGGGAGCGGGGCACAGATGGGATTATGCTCCCCAGGGTCTTAGGGAGCAGGAGGAGCCTGCCTGCCCTCCCAGGGGTGTGTAGGGGACGGACGGAATGGTCAGGAGGCTGGGTGTGAGCCTCCTGGCCTCCATCCAGGAACGTGCCCTGAATGTGTATGGGGGTGAGGGGCTACCACCCCGAGTGGGGTGGGAAAATTGTTTCTTCTACCCTGAGCCTCTCGACCCCAGGGAGAAAGCCGCAGTGGGAGGGACCCCTGAGTACAGCTGAGGCCACTGCCTTGATGGGTCTGTCCCCGTGCCCCGGCTGCCGGTTCTGGGGCCTCAGTGCAGCCAGCTTCAGGGGGCTATTTTGTGTCCAGGCTGTGCAAGGGGGGATTGGCTGTGGACCGGATAGCGCCCAGGTGCCACTCTGAGAGTGCCAGTTTCACTCCTTTTTCTGGGGCAGCACGCGGGGTGGAGAGTGCCCTGCCTTGCCTTCTGGTCACACCTGCCCCAGTTGAAGTCCACAGCATGGGGCATCTCTCCTTTCAGCCAGCCCAAGCATGGCAGGCACGGAGGCTCTGGAAACGGTGGCCCCAGGGAGGCCACCAGTACTTTTCCTCTCACATAGTAGGGCTCTAGCTCAAAAGTATAACCTAAGCCATTCAACTGAGTCCAAGCTCCAGGGGCCTCCCCAGCGATTGGTGGTGCTTACTCATGCCCATGTGCTGGGTACCCCTGCTTTGTCCTAAAGCCCCACCACTGCTGCCCCTTGAGTTTGCCATGTCTGGTCTCAGATGTTGAAGTCTTTGGTGTTTGCAGAGCAGTTGGGAAGGGGCTCCGTGATCCCACTCCCGCACTGGCAGGTTTGGGGGTGGCAGTCTGTCTTACTGTGGTTGAGGTCAACATTGTGTGCGGCTCTGGACATTGTGACTCATACTCCTGCCATTTGGGCAGATCCCGGTGGCATTTTTCATGCCGTACCATGGCCGTGCCCCCAGGTGACCACCCCAGGGTGAGCCTGATGGGCAGCACCGCAGGCAGATCCCTCTGTGGTCATTGGCCGTGCCGTGCAGCTTGTGGGATCTTGGTGCCCTGATCAGGGGTTGAACCCAGGCCTTGGCAGTGAGAGTGTGGAGTCCTAACCACTGGGCTGCTAGGAACATCCTGGGCAGAACCCTCCTGACCCTGAATGTTTTCTTGTTGAATTGCAGGAAGCTCTTCGTGGGCGGTCTTGACTGGAGCACCACCCAAGGTAAGGGCAGATGGGCTGTGGGCATGTGATCTTGTCTTCAAGTTGTGAGAATTAGCTTTTCAATTCTTGACTTACTGTCTGGATTGCGGCGGGGGGCAGGGGGCACTTGATTGGGAGTAGACTGGGGCAGCGCTTTGGAACTTGATCTTGTGCTGATGCTTCTGGTCAGGGAGGGTGGAGACGGAGCCAGCAGAGTTAGGCGTTTGTGGTGGTTGCTGTGTTCAGCCTCAGGCCTTGCAGGTGTCCCTCCTTTGGCAGCTCATTCTCCTTCCCAGGGAGACGTGGTGCATATTCCCTTCCCTGGCACCTGTCCTTCCCCCTCTCCCTATCCGCTGTCCCCATATCAGCAGGTCAGCTGGCGTAAAGGTTACTGGCTGCACACTCTCCAGGTCAGGCTGCCAGGCTAGTAGCCTGTGACCTGCCTGACGCCTGGCTGTGTGTGTCCTGATTTCTGAGCAGAGACGCTGCGCAGCTACTTTTCCCAGTATGGAGAGGTCGTGGACTGCGTGATCATGAAAGACAAGACGACCAACCAGTCTCGAGGCTTTGGCTTTGTCAAATTCAAAGATCCAAACTGCGTGGGCACGGTGCTGGCCAGCAGACCACATACCCTCGATGGCCGAAACGTGAGTGCCCGACTCTGAGGAGGCACCTGCCGCCTTCCTGCTTGGTGCCCCTGCGCCCCAGCGCTGTGTGGGTGCCGAGGATGGCTTTCCCCTGGGTTGGGTTACAAGAGTTATAACTCCGGAAAAAAAAAGTTACAGCTCTGAGCTTAGACCGGACGCTGGGCCAGGATGTGGCCCCGGCGACCTGATGGGCCTGTACCCCTGACCCTACTGCCGACACCTTCTCTTGTTGGGAGACAAGCCTCCTGTTCACAGCTGGTCCTTTGAAACTTCCGACAGATTGACCCAAAGCCATGCACGCCTCGGGGGATGCAGCCGGAGAGGACACGGCCGAAGGAAGGCTGGGTAAGGGGCGGGGGTTTCCTCCTGCTTGCTTCCCTGGGGCCCTTGCTCAATCAGACTGAGTGACAGCAGGCCTTCCCGTGTGGCGCTGAGCAGCCAAGCTCCTGAGCACTTGGATTGATTCAGTGCTGGGAGCTTTTCATCTTGTAGCCAAGAAGTATCTTATTAGTCTACCTTAGAAATGATGGCTCTTGGCTGTTTGTTGTCAGGAACCTCGTGTTCATCCACACTGACCGCTCCCACTGCCCCACTCAGCACTCTGCTGGCTGTTCCCCTCCAGGGCTGAGGCCTGTCTATTTTCGCACCTCGGGGACCCTGTGAGCCTCCTGTGCCCCCAGGGCCTGGCCAGCTATCACCAGAGTGTTCTGTTCTCAAGGAGAGCCCTACCAGACATGGTGGACTGGTGCTGTTGAGGGCTGGGACCTGGGAACCTTCATTTCTGGCAGGATTCCCAGCTGTGATGGTAGACAGGGCCTCAGACCAGGTGTGTATGTTTCTGAGTCTGCTAGGAAACATCAAACACAGAAACAGTGGTGCAGCAAACACGTGGGTAGAAACACTGCCCAGGTCCTTCCGTAGTCTGCACAGCCGTGCCTCTGTGTGTTTTGTGGGCACTGCGTCCAGGACGCCCGAGGGGACCAAAATCCGTGGGCGCTCAGGTCCCTTCTATAAAATGGCTGTGACGGCGCACATCCTCTGTGCATCTTAAATCAATTCTAATTGACTGCGGTTGCCTGATACAGTGTAAATAGTTGGCTGGCATGTGGCAAATTCAAGGTTTGCTTTTGAAACTTTGGACTTCTTTTTCTCCAAGTGTTTTTGATCCATGGTTGGTCGAATCCCAGATGCAGAGCCTGTGGCTGTGGAGGTCGGTGTGTGCGCGCGCGTGTGTGTGTGTGCGCGTGCATGCATGTGTGTGTGCCCGTGCCCACCTCTGCTCGTGTCTCTGCCACCAGCACCCCCAACGACGTAGTCTGAGTTCCTGGCTGCGGTGCCTAGGGGAGGCAGCTTCAGGGGTTGTCTGCAGAGGGCAGGATCTGGCCCTGAAGGTGAAGAAGGTGGCGACTGTCCTCGGTCTTAGGAACTTCCCACCACCCTTTGGTCACCAGTGGGGTTGGTGCAGGCCCTGCTGCTCCTTCTCTGAGCCGGAGACACGCTGTTTGGGGCACTTGGGCCCCTGGCCCCTGTTGGCCTGTGAGGCACTCCTGGACAGCCTGGTCCCCTACAGTGTCTGGTCTGCCTTCAGGGACTGTGCCCTGAATAGCAGGGTGTGTTTGGAGGGTTCCCTACATGGACTAACCATTTTCTCTTTGTTGAAATAGCAGAAAGGACCCAGGAGCGATAACAGTAAATCAAATAAGATATTTGTCGGAGGAATTCCTCACAATTGTGGTGAGACAGAGCTCAGGGAATACTTCAAGAAATTTGGAGTGGTGAGTCCTTGCCCTGCCCACAGCCGTGATTGGGGCGGGAGTGGCAGAGCCCTGTGTCCTGGGGAGGCAAGACAGCGCAAAGCACCCCAGATGGCCAGTCACCCGCAGGGGAGTGCTTGCTGCAGACGGGGCCAGCTTCCCTCCTGGGAGGCCCTCGGCTGGTTGTAACCCTGCAGTCAAGAGCACTTGATCACGTCTGGAGAAGTGCTGGACATGGCTGGGTCCCATTCCCTGCCCCCCCCACACACACACCCTAGGACAGGGTGTGAAGGGATTGTTTTCCAGAAGAGCCTAAAATCTTTCAGAACTTCATGGGGGCTTATACAGGAACTGAATTCTAATAAGGCAGACAGGAGGCAGGCAGGGCCTTGGTATTGGGGGTCGGGGAAGGAGGCTATCCCTTGTCCTAAGCAAAAGCACGAGGTCACCTCCAGCTTCCACCAAGCACGTGTTCTCTGGCTGCAGTGTGCTTGTCTAGGGGGTGCCTATGCGTACCCAGGGCCTGGCAAGGAACTTGTGCTGCAGTGCACAAGTGGGGAGGATGCGGGCCCAGCCAGGCCAGGGGCACCGACCCTGAGTGGGAGGTCCTGGCACATGGAGCCCTGGGCCCCTGGTGACCCACCACTGGTCCTGCCCCCCCTATGAGCACCCCTCAGCCTGCTCACAGCCCTGAGGGTCTCACACCCCAGGAAGCGGGCCTTTTGCCTCGGGACCTCCTGGCTGTGGGCAGACGTGCTGCCTGCCGACCTGGGCCCTGAGACCCCTGTCTCTGTTACAGGTCACAGAAGTGGTCATGATCTACGATGCGGAAAAGCAGAGGCCTCGAGGTAAAAGAGATCGAGTTTGTCCTTGTCCTTCCCCCTCAGATGGCAAACTATTTCACACTTAGGTGGTGGTTGTAGCGAGCCTGGCCTCAGCACAGGGTGACTCGAGACTAGCGTAGTCCTTCCCACGCAGCCCCGGCCTGTCTGCTTCCAAAGGTCAGGCGGTACAGTCTTGGGGTTCTTTCATTTTTGTTTTGTTTTTAAGCTCATTCTTTGGAAGTTTTTCCAACTTGACATGAATTTCAGCATGGTTTCTGTTTTTAAGCGTGTCCTGAAAGATGAGTGGTTTTGTTAAATGGTGAACTTCCTCAATTATGACCATCTTCTGTTTGAAGTTCACTCAGTGAAGGCGGGGGTTTCATTTCATGTTGTCAGGCTAGGTCTCCCCCAGCTCGGCTTGAACATGGAGTTTCTTTGGTGTGTCCCATGCTTTTTTCTTGTTTTCCTGTTCTTTTTCCTGAAGTCTGTGGGACTGAAGTCTGTGAGGCGCGAAGCTGCCCCAGCTGCCCACACCTGCACGGCCACATTGGTTTGCAAGGCTGGGACACTGGGCACCCAATTTGCGAGCCGTTTTTTTTTTTTTTCCTTTTTTTTTTTTTTTTTGGCTGCTGCTATTTGTCCCTGCCTCTGTGTTTTGGTTCCTGAACCGCTTTTGGACCGGCCTCGTGAGCCGAGTGCGTCCAGCCCGCGGCCCCTGCCCAGCCCCTGGAGGCACTGCACCAGCCGCGCGCCCGCAGCATGCGCCCGCCATGCTGGAGAATAGTTTGCCATTTGAACCTCACCCTCCTCTCCCTCCATGGTTAAGTAACGTACTTTCACCTCATGTTGATTAAGCTGTTAAGTCTTAGTCTTAACTTTACATAGACGTACTTGCTTAGTGATGCACTTAAGTGTTTTCATAGAAAAGTACAGTAATGTTAAGTAAGTTGTTTCTCCTTTTCTCTCTGTGAATTATTTGTGATTAACGATATCTCTTTAGATTTCTCTTCTCCAGGTGCTAAATTATATCACACAGGTACAGGCCAGTCCCGCAGTCAGAGGAGGGAGCGGGCTTTGCTCCAGTGGGGTGTAAACGAAGTTTCAGTGTGTTTCTGTTCCGCTTCCTCAGCGGTGATGTCGCCTCTTGACAGACAGACGCATCCCTAGAGGGCCCGCCCCGGGGCTCCCTCCCCACGACTCACCGCCTCTTGCACTCTAAGGACCGCGAGCCCTGTGGCTTCAGACCCTCCTGCACTTGGAGAAAACGTTCACTTTCTCACATGCCGCTCATCACCCATGTTGTGCTCCACCACTTGCCTCCGATCTTGGGGCATCTTGGGACATGGGGTCCTGAGGCTGCTCTTAGATCCCCTGCAGGGCTGCCTGCTGTCCCTGCAGGGCTGCCTGCCGTCCTTGGCCTGGGCCCTGGGGCGTGCCGGGCTGCCTGGGCCGGGTCTGGGCAGGAGGGGTTGGCAGGAGGGCACTCCAGGCTTGACCTGCGGATCCGCGTTCCGTGTGGGTCCTGCCATCCTCAGCCGTGGGCCTTGGCGAGTCCCCGTGGGTCCCCCAGTGCTAGGTGGGCGGAGGGTGGGCACCACAGCAGGAGCAGCAGTTGGTCAGCAGGTGCCCCAGATAGCTTGTCCCCAATTTCTCTTCCTGAGCCTTCCATGCAGCCCCTGTTTCTTCTCCCTGCCTGTCCCACAGTCCATCTGAGCATCCGTGCCCCTCCCAGGGCTTGGTCCCCATGCACCTGGCTCTGCCTCTGCTCCCTCACACTGCCCCTCCACCCCCCACATCCCCATTGCCTGGCCTGTCTTCTCTGGTCTGTTTCTTGTTTCTTCTCATGTGGTGTGTGGGCTCAGGCTATGTGCGTGTGTCATGCTTGGACACACGTATGTGCTAGAGAGCTGGCCCACCCCACGAGGCTGGCGCCCACACTTCTGAGCTAAGCTGCTTTCTTTTCCCGTCTTTGTCCTCTTCCCACCTCGGTTCTGCCAGGAGTCTTTCCCCACGGTCCCTGCGACCATGGCCCCACATCCCTCTTTTGTTCAGCCTGAGAGGCCGGGATCCCAGGGCTGCCCCACCCTGTATCCACATCCCTGGAAGCTCTGTGCCCTGCCCCTCCCCTGCACCCTTGTCCCTCCTCTGCACCCCTCTTCTGACCCTCCTCGGCCCTTCCCTGGCCTGTCCTTTGTTCCGCGGGGTTTTCTGGCAGTTGCTGCCATGAGTGGTCTTAGTGCTCAGTGCAGATGGGCCCCCGGGGACGAACAGCAGCCCGAGGGCTGGACACGCAGGCTAGCCGGGTGGCCCGCCCACCAGACCAGCAAACTTCGTTTATACTGCACTCTCTTGTGTTTGGGAAACACTAAATTGTCTTTCCCGTTAAAATTGTCCTTTTGATGACATGGTGCCTCTTGCTCTTGCTGCTGACAGCAGTGTTTGAGCTGCTGGAACCCCTTGTGGCCTGTATCTCTGTGTATTTAGTCCATAGATACGTACAGATATAGACACTGTGTGCATACGTATGGTACTTGGGCAGGACTCCTCGGGCTTACCCAACAGTGTTGGGCAAGCTTGGCGAGGCTCTCACTGTGGTAGAGACGTGCCTCCGTTAACGCTAGAGCAGTGTACGGCTGCTGTCAGCACTAGCTGCCGAGCGATTGCCAGCCGAGGGGGAGGACCCTGGGTTTCAGAAAAGCACAAGTGCACCCATGACACATTTGGGGCTGCCTGCCCGCTGGGCCCTCACCACCCCACTGTCCAGACGGCGGCTAAGACGCGCCCAGGGGTCCCAAGGTCGTCTTTGATTTATAACTGGCCACAGCGTCTGGGCTGAGATCAGCTCCTGCCCCGCAGCCTCACACACCGGCTTCGCTGAAACCCTTGGTCGATCCCTCGGCCCGTCCCTAATACTGTTCATCATCCTGTTTTGTGTCACAACACCCTGCTACCTTGATTCACTCTTCGTCGTTGGCTAGGTTTTGGATTTATTACTTTCGAGGACGAACAATCAGTGGACCAGGCTGTCAACATGCATTTTCACGACATCATGGGCAAAAAAGTGTGTAGTTGTAGTTTTATTTTACCTTAAGACCAAACCAAGTCTTAGGCAACCTAGGGATTTCACTGGAGAGGAGATCCCTTGGCAGGAAAAGGGCCGGGCAAGTGGTCCTAGGACCCCTCCTGTGGGTCGGACCTGATTCAGGAGCCCCTGGCTCTAGAGCCCCTGGGGATGGCCGGGGGGTGGGCGGGCTGCGTCCAGTGAAGTCGTGGGTTGCCTCAGGCTTGGTTTCAGTGACCTCTCCTTCAGATGTGTGTCCCCTCCCTGACTGTCCCATGCCGGCCTGGAACGTGCCAGGCCGTGAACCTTTGAGAACTGGTTCCGTGTAAAACTGACGGCAACGTAAACATCCTGAAGGATTGGTTTCCAAATTGGGTCACTTACTGTGAACTCGGTCCGACCACATGCTCCTGGTAGTTCTTAACTCCATGCAGTCAAGTGACCTCTGGTTGTTTCATCTTCATACTGTGTTGCTGCCTCGGAGGGAAACTCAGAAAGTGGCCTGACCCCTCCTCGCCCCGTCTCCCAGGCCCCCGGCTCCTCGTCCCAGAGGCAAGCCCAGTCCCCCCTGCCAGAGCCCTGGCCACCCCATCAGCTGAGACACAGAGGGAACGTGGCCCAGGGTGGCCCCTCTGTCCCTCACATCACAGATGGGCAGCTGGGTCAGCTCCACCTGAGCCTGCTGTGCAGGAGACACAGGCTGTTCTAGGTGCTCATCAATGGCTAGTTTAGGGTTGGCATGCAGGTCTCCGGGGTGTGTGCCATCATGAACACAGGTTCTGCGGTGCCTGTGTACCCTGCTCAAGGTCCTGTGATGGCTACAGCTGGGGAGCAGTGAGGGCCTTCTCAGGGCGGGGTCTGCTCCCAGGGGCAGAGTCCAGCCTCAGTCCTGTCTCAAAGGGCAGGGGCCCACTTTGTAATTAAAACCTGAGTACAGGCCAGGAAGAGCAGATTTTTTTTTTTTTTTTAATCACAAGGGCTGCTTTGCTTTGTAAGCAGGAACCATATTCCCTTAAGGAAAGTGTGTGAAGACTCATTAATTTGAGTTCTTTGAAACATCCTGCTGCCACACTGCCCGGAGCTAGCAGGGGTTTTGTTCCCCTCTGTGGAGCGTCCTTGGGGCATCGGAAGGTGGGGTCTTTGTGCCTTTGTGCCCTCCTTGTCCTCTCACAGAAAGGGGTTTAGGCCAAGTTGACGGGGTTCTGAGTACACAATGTTTGCCAGGCTCCGAGACCCCAAGGACAACTCCGGTGAATTCATTGTCTCTTTCTCATTAAAATTTATCCTACAAACAAGAGCAACTTGGGATTCTTGAGTGCTGATGCAGCCCTGGAGTTGGGGGTCTGCTTTCAGTCGGCCCAGACTGAAAAGGCTGTGTGAGGGGGGCATGCAGCCTGGTGGGGCGGGCACCTGGTCCTCCGCCCGCCCTCCGCATGCAGTGGCTCCTGGCACCTCCAAAAGGGAAGGCTCCTGGGCTGCTGACCTAACACAGTATGAAGATTGCTTACTGATTCAAATGTCCATTTTATTGCATGTTTGTTTACTTTTTTGTTAGATGTAATGTAAGATTCTCTTATCACATCCATCCCCTCTGACATTATTTTGAGTTAATTGAGATTCTTTAAGCGTTAGCCTGGGGAAGGTAAGTCTTTTATCTTCCATTAGACATTTTAAATACAAAACCTAAGTAAACCAACTGTGTTTCTCAGGTATGAGCTGGAAGCGCAGGCAGGTGGGGGCTCTGGAGAGGGCCTGACCGCCGGAGCGGCCAGGAGGAGGGCTGCGCTTGTGGGGAGGAGCCTGGCCTCTGTGTCCCTGGGTCTACACTGTCCCTTAACTTGACCCAAAGACCCCTTGTCATACACAGAACTCTGCAGACTCTTGGTCCTCAGCCCAGTCTGCAGTGGGTGGGACCTCACATGTTTTATAGTTGGATCTGTTGTACCTGAGAAACATTTTTTTAGACAAAAAAATTAAAATTTTTAAGAAAAAAGTTACTAGTCTAAATAAGGTTTATAGTTAAGTATTTAGTTTTAAGTCATAATAAGATGCTAAGTGTAGTCGTAAGTTACCTGAGGGTGTGTCTGAAGGGAAGGGGGCTTGAGACCCTTGGCGTCTCCCTAAATCAGAGTTTGGTTTGTCCAGGTGGAAGTTAAACGGGCCGAACCTCGGGACAGCAAGAGCCAAGCGCCGGGACAGCCAGGTGCCAGCCAGTGGGGCAGTCGGGTTGTGCCCAACGCCGCCAATGGCTGGGCAGGCCAGCCCCCGCCTACGTGGCAGCAGGGATATGGCCCACAAGGTAAGGGTGTTTGCCTGCCCACCAGCCCCAGGAGCTTCCTGCAGCTCTGGCACCAGGGTGGGCCAGGTGGGATACGGGAGCCAGAACTGTGGAGCGTCGTCACCCGGGGCCAAGTGGGTTTGTTCCCTCAGCTACCCCCAGGCACCAGGGGTGCTGGGGCGGTACCTTCAGGGGAGGTCAGGGGTCATGCCCAGCAGCCAGCTTTGCCCCCAGGGCGAGCACTGAGGCTGGAGTGGATGTGGGCAGGTCAGGCTGTCTTCAGAGCTTCACTTGGATGCTCCTCAGGAGCAAGGAGGAAATATGAGCCCTGCCTTGTGGGCCCTTTGGGTCTGTTCCAGCTCCCCTGGCTTTGCGCTTGCCATGTAGCATGGGTGGACCTTTTACAGACCACTTGGGATGGCCAGGAGCCTCCATGCCCTTTAGAGACCTAGAGAAGGGTGTCCAAGGAAGGATACCAGTACCCTGAGCTGTAGAGCTGTTTCTACCTGGCTCCAAGTTTCACCTGGTCTCTTCAGAGCTGGCTTTAAAAGTGTTTTTTATTGCAAAATGAGCCACAGCTATAGGAAACTGGCCAGTGAGACCGGATGCTCTCACGCCCATCGCAGGGAAAGAACCAGCACTTGGCCGGAGGACACCCTGGGTCCCCGCTCTCCTGGCTGACAGCCTCCCTGTTGGGTGTCCCTGGAGCTGCTCTGACGTCTTTGCCCTGCACCTGAGATGTGTCAGGAAATTGGGTCCCCTGGGGGGGCAGGGTCCCCCAATCCATACCTGGTGCTGATGTGGCACGCCCCACTCCTCCCTGTCTCCCTGCAGGAATGTGGGTGCCGGCAGGACAGGCGATCGGTAAGTCCCTGTTGGAAAAAAACATAGAAAAGCAGGATCTGAGCGGGGTGGGGCAGGGCAGGCGGGAAAGGGGGCTTCTTCACCTCACCTGTATGCTATGTTCCAGGTGGCTATGGACCGCCCCCCGCAGGAAGAGGAGCCCCCCCGCCGCCCCCACCCTTCACCTCCTACATTGTGTCTACCCCTCCTGGAGGCTTCCCGCCTCCCCAGGGCTTCCCCCAGGGCTACGGCGCGCCCCCACAGTTCAGTAAGTGCCTTGGGCCCCTGGGGGTGGGCCTGGGGCATGTCAGCACAGAGAGCCGACTCCCCACACCTCAGGTGAGGGCTGGACTCACCTTGTCCACTCGGCTGGATTCTCTGTCCCCAGCAGCCTGTGTCCACCAAAAGAGGAGTGCCCCCATTGACCCCATTGGGCCGGCAGGTGGGGGTGCTGGGGCATGTCATTCAGCCGGCAGGAGTCCTCCTCCCCCTTCCATCCCTCTCCGACCCTGCGCTGCGTGCTGAGTGGCCATCTGTGACCAGGGTCCCAGGACACTGCAGTTTTGTAGCCCTGCCATGGCATGCAGGCCACCTGACAACCAAGTCAGGCTGCCACTCCCGGCCCAGGCCTAGATCACTTTCATTTCTAATAGGAAAGAGCAGGTCTTTCTTCATAGATGCCTGCACTTCCTATCCTCCTGGGACCCTGGGCTTGGAACGCAGCCCCACCTCACTCTGCCAGGCCACTGGCTGGTCGCTGTCTGCCCAGCAGGGTTGTTCCCTGGGCTGCAGGCTGGTCAGCTGGGGTGGATGCATGTGGTCCTGGTGGCAGACGAGCATGAGCACCACGTCTGTCTGTCTCCTGTCTGTCCACAGGTTTTGGCTACGGACCTCCACCTCCCCCACCAGATCAGTTTGCCCCTCCAGGGGTTCCCCCACCACCGGCCACTCCCGGGGCCGCACCTCTGGCCTTCCCACCACCTCCATCTCAGGCTGCCCCAGACATGAGCAAACCACCGACCGCCCAGCCCGACTTCCCGTACAGCCAGTATGGTGAGTGCCTTGCTCCCCGTCTGCCTGGGGGTTGGGTGCCACAGGACTGTGGGATTGCTTGCAGGGCCCAGACTAGAGCAGGCCTGAGGTGGGATCTTGGCCAGGGTGCTGGTGTGGAGGAGCATTCACAGCTCGGCACCTGTGTCTGGAGCCTGTGGGTGTGGGGGCCCCAGCGGGCCTGCGCCGTGTGTGTCTGAATCTGCCATACATAGGGTGGGCTTGGGGGCCATGCGGCATCAGTCGGCATCCAGCTTCACCAAGGGGTGCTCACCAAGTAGGTGCTGGAGACCAGGGTCTGCGCCCGTGAGAGCAGCTCGAGTGGGGGCAGGGTGGCATGGGGCTCTCTTGTGCTGAACAGATGCCCCCCCAGCACCCCCATATCTCAGGTTCTTGTGCCCTCGGGGCCTTGCCCGGCTGTGGTCATGTGGGTTCTTGCCTCGCCCAGAGCAGGACATCATGGTGGTGGGTGCAGTGTTGCTGACCCCTAGAGGGGATGTACGAGCGACTGAGCAAGCATGTGCCCCCCCACCCCCCCTCCTCTGCCAAGGCCGCCCGGGGCAGTTACCCTGGTCTCATCTCTCGCCAGGCCTGGGCACCTCTTCTCCAGAGCCGCCAGGCTTCGGCCCACACTTTGTTTACACTCTTTTGGTCAGGCTGAGCAGTGATGTGGCCTAGGTAGGTGGTGCCTCCTCCTCCATGGTCCCCCCTGTCTGCGCCCGGGCCACGGACGGCACCTCCTCTGCTGTTCTGGGCGGGGGTGGACTCAGCGGTGCCCTCGGGGACGGGCCCTTGCCAGGGTGAGGATCTCAACTGGCCACCACCCCACTGGCCCTGGAGCTCTGCCCCCACGGTCGGCACCACTGACCCAGGGGGCCTCATGGGGCGGGTTGGCCCTGCTCTAAGGAGGGGCAGCACTGTTGGGGTCCAAGCTTTGCAGCTCAGCCTGATCTGTAATGTTTCTTCAAATCCTGGAATCTGCCACGTCCACCCTGAGTTCCACTGGAGAACAAACCTTGTAGGAGCCTGTGGTCCCCCAGGTCTGGCCAGGTGTCTTGTGTTTCCAAGCTCGAAGGCCTCGCCAGCCGCGAGGGTGCGCCGCAGGCCCCCAGCCCCGAGGCAGGGCAGTAAGTGGGGGAAGGGGTCTCGGAGCTGCTCTCCTTTCTGTGAAGATGGCTGCCTGGGTCCCAGCAGGGCTCCGGGGGGGTCCCTCCATCCACTGGGTCCAGGCCCCACCCCAGCTCACTGGGCTCTTCCCTGCAGGTTACGGACAGGACTTGGCCAGCTTCGGACAGGGCTTCTCAGACCCCAGCCAGCAGCCTCCCTCCTACGGGGGCCCCTCAGTGCCTGGCTCGGGGGGTCCCCCCGCTGGCGGAAGTGGCTTTGGACGCGGTCAGAACCACAACGTACAAGGATTCCATCCCTATCGACGCTAGCTGCAGCCCCTCCTTGCGGATGGCAGGCGGCTGAGACCAGGATTCAAACTTGTGAACTCGTGACAATCACAAACTTGGTGGAAATACCGACTCGACCGTGGGGGGAGGGGGGGAGGCTTTTGGCGGTGGCTGTGGGTACCTGGACTGAGGTTTTTAAATATATTTCTTTCTCTAACCCATCAGCACAATAAAAAAAAAGTCACTGGTTCAACAACAGGGTTTAAAAAAAATTCTTCAGCTTTAATTCAAAACTTCAGGTTTCTTTTTCTTCCTTTTTTTTTTTTTTTTGAAATTATTTTCCTGAGCCTTTATTTTACCGTATATTGTAAACTTTTATGTTAAAGAAAAAAATATACATTTACAAATTGTGAGATTTTTAAGAGAAATTTTCTACGATGTATACTTGCTTATTTTTTAATTTAAAACAGGGTTTCCGTCGGCACTGGTGGAGGTGAGGGGCGTTTTTAGTCCCTTGCTCCTGGCTTTGAGGGTTGGGACTTGTTGGTCCAGAAACTCTGGGAGCATAAAGAAGAAATCTACTGAGTGTGTTTTGTTTTTTGTTTTCTTCTCTGCTTTTGTCGACTGGCGTGCCTGGCCATATCTGCAGGAGCGTTGTGGGGCCGCGCCTGCCTGTGTCCACCCGCCATCCAGAACCAGGGGGCCAGGCTGGCCTATCTCCCGTGCTCGGGGCTTCAGGGCATCCGCGCTGACCAGTTTGAATAAAGAAAGTGCGTTTGGACTAGAAACCCACGTTGTGTCCGTCTTTCCCTCTGCTGGGAGTAGCCCCTTCCCGTGCAGGAAGCTGGGCCCTCCTCAGCAAGTATGGGGGTCTTGGGGTCTGGAGCCTGGGGTTGGGGGCCTGCTCAGAACTGCAGACCCCCTGTGAGGGGCCTTGGGCACTGGGGTCCATTGGCCACTTGCTGGGTGCCGAGGAAGAGGAGTTTAGACAGATCTGGGTGGGGCTTGCCAGGCCCCTTCCACCCCTGCAGAGGTGACACCTGGACTGTGGCTTCGGGCAGGCTGCTCACCTTTCCAGGCATTGGCTGTGGGCAGGGCTGGTGGGACTCCCAGTTCAGGGCTGGTTGGGTACAGCCTTATGGAGCTGAAGGTCGTGGTGGTGGGCCAGGAACCTGGGGGCAGGGAGGTGGGGTGGGACGAGCTCCCACCTGCAGAGTTCCCCCTGCCATGTGAAAGGATGGGGCTGTCACTTCACTGGAAAAATCACAAGCAAGATTTTAGGGGGAAAGTGATTTGAAAATGTATGGATGGCTCCAGTGTGCTGGACTGGAGATAATGTAATGAACTCAAATAGCCAGAAAGCCCTGCCCCAACCAACAGACCAGCTCAGAGAGCCGGGGAGAAAGGCACCTTCTCCCCTAGACCAAAATGCCCCTCGTCCTGTCCCTTCTACATGTCACATCTCTTTTAGTCCTCAGACTACTGCTTTCTTTTGCATTAAACGAATATTTTCTAGTGTAATATTTTAATTCTTTCAATGATTTTTTTTTTCATTGTAGTTTTTGAGGTTTTTAGAGTACCATATGCACCTGTTTGGTTGCTTTTTATTGTGACAAAATTTAAGATTGGTCGTTTTTAACCATTTCTAAGTACACACAGCTCGGTGGCATTAAGCACCCAGTCACGTTGTGCAGCAATCCCCACCATAATCTCTAGAACTTCCTCATCTTCCCAAACTGAAATCTCACTCACCCTCCTCCAGCCCCAGCCCCCCACGATCTACTTTCTGTCTATGGGTTTGAGTCCTCTAGGGACCTCTTCTGAGTGAAGTAGTGCAGTATTTGTCCAGTGTTTGGGTTCTCACACTGATGTCTTCCAGGTCCATCCACATTGTAGCAGGTGTCAAAATATCCTTCCTTTTCAAGGCTGGATAATATTTCACTGTGAACGAACCACATTGTTTATCCATCATTCATGGATGGGCACCAGTTGTTTCCACCTCTTGTCAATCATGCTGCTGTGAACAGGCATGTGCAAATCTGCTTGAGTCCCTGCTTTCAGTTCCTTGGGGTGTGCACCCAGGAGTGGAATTGCTGACATCATGGAACCACATACATCTTAGTGTACCAGAATCACCTTCGGATGGACACTGTTCCACTGAATATTGACAAAGTACGCCTGGCGTGTTGTGGTTCATGGGGTCACAGAGTCGGACACAACTGAGCGACTGAACTGAACCCCTATATAGTTCTTGTCTCTTGTCCTGTTCTTGGTATTGTTATATTACCCCTCTATGTGTTGCAAACCTAACACTGCAGTGTTACAGTTGTTACTTTATATAATTCTGTCTGTTAAAGGCTTGCAGGCCCTTATCAGGGATGCCATTTCTAACCGTCTGTGCAAAGCCAGTGTCCCACCCTCTTGGGTCAGATATCTGTATGACCTTGTCCCTTACAGGTATGCCTCGACTGTGCTCCCTATGGAGCCAGCCAGAACCCCAGACAGCGCCTCCTGCCAACAGGCACTCCGTAAACACTTTTTAACATGGGTTTTATTATAGAGGTTATGCAGCAACAATGTGAGTTTTCAAAATGGGCAGTGATGAGTCACGTGCCCAAGTTGAAGAAGGGGCTCCCATATACTAGGCAGCCAGCTCCAGCCTGGGGGTTCCAGCAGTGGAGGGCAGCTGTTGTTCAGTCACTCAATCGTGTCCGACTCTGCAAACCCATAGACTGCAGCACGCCTGGCTTCCCTGTCCTTCACTGTCTTCTGAGTTTGTTCAAATTCGTGTCCATCGAGTTGATGGTACTATCCAATCATCTCCTCCTCTGTTGCCCGCTTCTCCTGCCCGCAATCTTTCCCAGGATTCTGATGCTTTTCCAAGAAGTGGGCTCTTCGCATCAGATAGCCAAAGTACTGGAGTTTCAGCTTCAGCATCAGTCCTTCCAATTCAGGGTTGATTTCTTTAGGATTGACTGGTTTGATCTCCTTGCTGTTCAAGGGACTCTCAAGAGTGTTCTTTAGCACCACAATTCGAAAGCATCAATTCTCTGGCGGTAAGCCTTCTTTATGGTCCAACTCGCACATCCGTACATGACTCTGGAAAAACCATAGCTGTGATTATACACATCTTTGTCTCTGCTTTTTAATTCGAGGTCCAGGTTTGTCATGGCTGCGGGGCTCTTTTATTCTTCGGAGACGGAGTTCTGACCTCCGGACAGCAGACGGCGCGCGTCCTGTTGGGAAAGCGGAAGCGGAAGCGCCTGCGCGCGCAGGCCGGGGGCGGGGCATTGAGACCCCGCGATAACTGCGCTGGCGCAGAACGAAAAAGCCTTTCTGAAGAATCGGCAAGATGGTGAGTGTTACGTTCTCCTTGTATGTTCCGGGTTCATCCGGTACCATCCGAGCTCTGGCCCACAGCGGAGGCCGAGGTCAAGCCGCGAGGCTGCGGCCCTCTCCTGCAGGCCTCTGGAACTGCCGGATATGGGGGTGTGGGGCGGGCTTGCTGGTTGTCAGGATGACTCGGGGCAGGGAAGGCCTGTGTCTGCCCGCTTGTCCCAGCCGAGCCCCCGTAGCCGCGCGGGCCGCCCTGGACCGGGTGCGAGGTGGTGCGTGCCCACGGGCTCCCATACCGGCAGCGCCGCGCGGTTTTCGGCGGGAGCCGCGGGCCCATTGACCTCGCCGTGGGGACTGAGGGTGGATCTCGGGGACCCGCTCACCCCCGGCCCGGCCCGCGCAGGCGGAAGTGGAACAGAAGAAGAAGCGGACCTTCCGCAAGTTCACCTACCGCGGCGTAGACCTCGACCAGCTACTGGACATGTCCTAGTAAGTGGCGGCAGGGCAGGGGTTCGGCGGCTGGAGGGGTCCCCAGGGTGGACTGAGAGCTGCAGCCTGACCTGCGGCCGTAGACCGTGTGTAGGCTAGAGGGCGGGGCTGCGGTCGGATAAAAATGAGTCCTTGAGGATTGAACTGGCTTTCCACGAGTCTCTCTTGGACGTTTTGGCGTCCACTCGGACACGTAAAGGTCGCTCTAGACCGCGAGCCTTACAAGATAGGGCAGCCGCGACTGGGATTTGGCACGTGGGCAGGAGTTTGGCGACCCTTGCTCTAAGGTTTGGCCGGAGCTGGAAACATCTGGGTAGGGTGGGTGCGAAGCCCGGGCCCCGGATGGGAAGGGAGGCTCGTGACGCCAGGGACGCCCTTTCTCTTAGAGGTATGCGCGGTCTGGGGCGGAGGGGCCGGCTTCCTAGGGGGCACAACATAGGGTCCTCATCGGCCGGGGGCTTCTCAGGGTGGCCCCACTGCTCGTTTCTTGAGGCTAGCAGAGCAGAGCAGGGTGTCCGCGAGTTTGCAACTCCCCGAGTCACCTGTTTTCCCGGCTCGGCTTCCTCGTTTGTAGATAGCGGAGCGGGGATTCTCGAACTGGAGAGCTCCCGCTCGAACGTTCGGAGCGGGTACTGTGGGCCCTGGCCGGGCGGGGAACGTTGCTCTCATGAGGAGCTCGGAGCTCCTCGTGAAGCAGGAGTGTTCCTGGTGGGCTGTGGGGCTGGGCTGGGGCTCAGACCGCCCACTCTGTGCCCTCGCCCGCAGTGAGCAACTGATGCAGCTATACAGCGCGCGCCAGCGACGGCGGCTGAACCGCGGCCTGCGGAGGAAGCAGCACTCGCTGCTGAAGCGGCTGCGCAAGGCCAAGAAAGATGCGCCGCCCATGGAGAAGCCCGAGGTGGTGAAGACGCACCTGCGCGACATGATCATTCTACCCGAGATGGTGGGCAGCATGGTTGGCGTCTACAACGGCAAGACCTTCAACCAGGTGGAAATCAAGGTGCGTGTGGGATGAGCTGGACCCGGGGGTGGGGCCCTGCCACCGTGCCTCCGCTGACTATCCCCCACCCTTCCTCTGCAGCCTGAGATGATCGGCCACTACCTAGGCGAGTTCTCCATCACTTACAAGCCCGTGAAGCATGGCCGGCCCGGTATCGGGGCCACCCATTCCTCCCGCTTCATCCCCCTCAAGTAACCTGCTGGCCAATAAAAGCAGAGATTTCTCTAGTCCTGAGTGCGACCTGTTTTTACTTCCCGTGGGTGCTGTGACCCATCAAGGCTCCCAGGAATGGGGCTGGGCATGATCATAAAATCTGGAGGCTAAGGTGAAAAACGGGCCAGAGCCAGGCAGAATGTGACCTGGGCTTTCCTACTGTAGACACATCCGGTCTCAGGTAGGTTGAGGCTAGAGATCAAGCATACTGGGTTCTGTGACAAGTCCTGGGATGTCCAGGGACCTGTTCTGCCTTCCCTATGCCTCAGCCACTCCTGGACTGAAAGCAGCATTTCCCCTTCTGGAGCCCCTCTTCCCGAGTTGCCTCAGTGGGCCCACCTGCGAACAGTAACCTGACCTCCCTCCCCCCTGCTCCAGCTTCTCACACCTTGCCCACGGTTCTTCAGTGCCCTGGGCAATCAACCATGCTGCCCATGTCTGTCCCTCTTCTTGGCTTCCCTTGTGCTCCTGATCAGCTTCTAAAGATCTTCCGAAGTAACTCCAGGGCCCAACCCTTGCATTGAGCTTCCTGGGGTGTTGTGTGGGTGGGATCACCCCCATCTACCATGTTCCCTAAAGTGTTCCTGTCAGGTGTTAACTTCCTTCACGATGGCAAAGATGGCAGGTACATCGGTGAATAGACAGGGTGGGTAACTGTCCAGGGAGCAGTAAGGCCCTAAGGGGTCTGTAACTGGCAGGATGGGGGAGAACGTGGACAGGATTCCCAGGCTGGAGCCAGAGCTGGTGGAAGGTGAACACAGGGGTGTGTCTTGCAGATACTGAGGTGGCCTTGAGACATCCAGGTGTGCTTGGGTTTGGTATGTGAGCGATGGCCGGAGTCTGGGTGTGGAGATAGAGCACACAGGTGCCTTCCTCTCCCCACAGTGGCCACTGCTCTGAGCTCATTGATCTCTGTTTTAACATAATTTGTTCTTACCGTTAATGTCTGGGGGTGGGGTTGGCACAGCATTGTGCGAGCCTAGTTCCCCAACCAGGGATCTAACCTGCTCTCCTTGCAGTGGGAATGTGGACTCAACCACATGACTGCCACAGAAGTCCCCATACTGTTGATATCTTGATCTGGAGTTTAGTTGAACAGAAAGCACGGGTCACTGTTTATAACCTATCACGGAGAAGGCCGGAGACAGTGTGACAGCACTGAGACTAGGCTGTCTGCAGTTTGTCTAGTAGTGTCCCTGATTCACAGGGTGCTCCTATAACCTGCTAGGGAAAGGGGCAACCTGGAAGGAACAAGGCTGATAGAAGTAAGCAATGTCAAAATGCTGCTGGACGTCCAGTCCATGCCCCCATCCCACCCAAGCTCCTGCTGGCTGAGTGGGGACCAGTGGGCCTGACCTAAAGTTGGCTGGAGGGAAGGGTGAGGGGAACAGACACCTGGGTGGTTGTAGTGAGGAGCAGTGAGGCTGCCCACTGGTTCATGGGGTAGAACACTCTGGATGGCCCCCTGCACCCAGTCAGGCTTCAAAGGGACCAACTAGAAACTTGTGCCCATCATGTGAGGCTTGGGTGTCAGGTGAGATTGTTAACTGTCTGCTTATTGGGCTATATGGGCCAAGTTCACTTCAGACCAGGAACTGCCTGCCTGGCCCCACAACTCAAGAGGGAGGGCAGGAGTGGGTGAGCGTTTGCTATACCCTCGATTGTCTATTTTGGGGGTTTCCGTAATTCAGAAAAACACATGTGCTGAAGTAAGCATGTTTTTCACATTGAATTCAAAGTGTATATAGAGGGGTAACTAAGTCACTTAGTTGTGCCCAACTTTTTGGGACCCCATGGACTGCAGCCCACCAGGCTCCTCTGTCCATGAGATTTTCCAGGCAAGGATACTAGAGTGGATTGCCATTTCCTTCTCCAGGGGCTCCTCCCAACCCTGGGATTGAACCTGGGTCTCCTGCACTACAGGCAGATTTTTTACCGACTGAGCTACAGGGAAGCCCCATATAGAGGGGTACCTTAGAGCAAATTTGCCCCTTTTTGGAAAGGAGTTTTTTGACCCTGAACTTGTACAAGTACAGTTTTGGAGCCTCCAGGCCCCTGCAGGTGCAAAATGCGGGTACCAAGACTGTGAGGCCCTCCACCCTGCTGGGTGAAGAGGCCCTGGTAGAAGTGGTGATGGGTGTGGTGTCGGGGTGGGCAAGCATTGCCATCTGGCTTTGTAAATAACTACACGTGTGATTAGGGGACAATGCAGATTAATACCGCAAGGGGAACACCTTTTCCTACGCAGCTAATGGTGCGCGCAGCAGCAGCCAGGTGGCGCCCTACTCCGGGAGAACTTTTGGAGGTCCAAGGGGCGGGGCAGGAGTCCTTGTAGACTCGGATGGCCTCTCTCCGGTCCGCTGGCTCAGGCCACGCCACGCTCGTGGTTTGTCCCGTCTCCTGAACATATCCTATTGGTTCTGTACCCCAACCCTGCGGGCCATCTGCACCATCTCAAAGGCGGTTCCGTTGCTCGACCCTCGGCTCCCTGTCGGTCAGAGTCAGCTGCCTTCAGAACTGCTTCCCCAGCGCCCCACTGCTACTACCCTGGCCGTCAACCTAAATGCGTATCATCCTCCTGGAACCTCCCCAGGTTCCAGAAGAATGCCTAGGGTCCTCCGTGGTCCATGAAGTCCCTCCTCCCCGCTGCTCCTCATCCTCTCCTGACTAGCTCCCCTCTCCCAGCCTTCCCCCGGGCTCCGCTCTCCGCCCGACGCCCTTCCTGCAGATTCCCAGCACCTGCTTAATGAGGCCAGCCCTCAGCATCCTGGCCACAGCAGCGCCCCTTACTCTACTTCCAGGAGTACACTAGGACCGATTGTTCTCTACTTCCCAAAACTTAACAGAGCTCGCGATAACGTCCCCTCCACCACCCTCACCATCCTCCCTTCTCCACCATCCTTCCCCAGCTTCCACTTATCTGGTACCCCCCGCAGTCCTCCGTCTCCCAGCGCCACTCACGGCCGTTTTCCCTGAAGACACCAGAGGGCGCCTATGAGCCGCGGGCAGGGGCGCGTTCCTGCTCTGACCATTGCCCTGGGGGCTTGCGCGGCCTCACTCGCCCCTCCCCCTCAACCCCCTCAGCTCCAGCTCCCTCTTTGTTTTGGCTGTTCCACCTGCCCGGATGCTTACCCTTCGGGTCTCCACTCAAGTGCACTTTCTAGCAGCCCCTCAGCTCCCGGGCTGTTTCCTCCTCGGCACCCTCCTCTACGAACATGTTCTCTTGTTGACTGTCGGCCCCTCTCCACCCAATGTCAGCTTCCCACAGACGGGTTTTCACTGTTTTGTTTCATGCACAGGGCCTAGCACACAGTAGGTGCTTAATAAGTATTTGGTAAATTACTGAAACCTTGTTTACTAGTGGTGTCGTCACACCAGTTCCCCACCCCGCCCCGGCCCGTGCCCAGCGTCCAACTCAGAGCTCGCAGCCAATGTTTGTTGAATGACTAATGAACGGAACGCGCGGCCCGGTACGAGATCTCCATCCGTGAGACCACTCCTACCCCCGGCCCACTTCCCAACGCCGGACTTCCTCCGCAGCTCCCGCGAGAGCTCCTCCTCCCACTCGCCCCCCCGGAGCCCCTCCCGACCTCTAGGGTTCCCCAACCCCGTTGGACCCCCGCCCCTCCCCCCTCCTCCGCTCACGCTGGTCCCCGCCCCCACCTCCCTCCCTCCGGATCTCACACCACCCCTCCCAAGTCCTCAGCCCTCGAGACCCCCGCCGCCTGCGCGAGTCCTCCAGGCCTCCCCTCTTTAGCCCCCTCGGCTTTAGAGACCCCCGCCTGCCTGGATGTGTGACCCCGCTCCGCCCCTTGCTCCGCGCAGGCGCAGACGCCCTGGTCCGCTCCTCCCACCCCACCCCCAGCAGTCGAGGGGTGGGGCGCGGGCTGGTGGAGGTGGCCACAGCTCCATGGGGCTCCTGGGGCTGCTGAGCCTGCTGCACTCGGTCTTCTTTGGGGACCAGGTAGGCCGCGGGGATCCAGGTCTAACGGGTGGGGTCTGGCCGTTGGCGCCGCTGGGGCGCGTAGAGCCGCAGCCGGGAATGCAGTGAGGACCGCGAGGACTGTGGTCGTGGCATCAGGAGGCACCGGGGCACGCGCAGTGAATCTCCGCGGGTCTGGGGTCTTGCGCGATCGCTGTGGAGACCGTTGCCAGGGAAACCGCCTCAGGTCGTTCGCAGGGCTAGAAGCCCCTCCCCCGCGCCGCAGTCAACCTCCCCCGACTCCCGGGTTTGCGCAAGCGCGGTCACTCGTGCCCAGCCTAAAGCCTCTAAGAAAGACTCCCTCCAGACCCCTCCTCATCGAGCGGACCAGGAGACTGGAGGGAGAGGGAGGCTGCGGCGGGGGCGAGCTGTGCCGAAGCTCGTCAAGCACAGGCGGGTAGAGGGACATGCCACGCCCCGTGCCTTTCCAGGCCTCAGTTTCCCCCTCTGGACGCCAAGCGTATGACTAACATCACCCACGCTGATGTTAATACTAACGTCCATCCCACCGGGCCCGAGCGCTTTGCTACCTCTGACATCCGAATCCTGGAGCCATCATTCCCTCCTTAGGAGGAAACTGAGGCTGGGGGATGCAGCGGGGAGCCCCCAAGGTCATGCCTAGAGCTGGGCTGGAGCCTGAGCCCGGAGCGGATACGCCCGCATGTGACACAGCCAGGAGGCCGGCGGGAGCTATCCATGGTGCTGACGGGTCGCTCGCCCGGCCCCTCCACTCCCGGGAAACTGAGGCCCAGAACCGCGGTCAGGCGACTGGGATTCGGGGACGCGGCCTGGCCCGGCCGGCTCCACCCCTCTCCCACCTCCAGTGGCATTTTCTCCTCACCTGTCAGGGCCCTGTTCAGTCACCCAGCCTGAGCCCATCTCTGTGGTCTCATGACCATCTGGTGTCTTCCTGTTCCCATGCCCCCATGATCCAGCTCCGAGTCAGGGGCCACTTCTGGTTCCGTCTCCAGCCCCTGACACAGCTGAGGCTCAGTAGGGGAGGGCAGAGAATCAAGGGGGCAGAGATGCTCGAGGTCAGGCTCAGAAGGCCCAAGAGTGAACGGACCAAGTGCTGGGGTGGGGGTGGGGAGAAGACAGCCCTGTGCACTAGGAGGTGCAGATGATAGCAGGGATGGAGACTGGGAGGGGACCCCCCTCAGACCTGGGCACTGCTTCTCAGCACCTCCCAAGACTGAGCCTGGGGTTCTGGGAGCCTCTGAGGGTTACGAAGGCTCTTGTGGTTATAGAATTTCCAGTGATGCCACATTCTGGCTGTGCCTCAGAGATTTACAGGGTCAAGTCTTGGGCGATGTCAGAGACATGATGTTCCAGAGGCTTGGGGACAAGGGCATTTTGCCTTGGGGTCTCAGCCCTCAATACGTCGGCCACCTGATGCAAAGAGCTGACTCACTGGCAAAGACCCTGATGCTTTGGAAGTTTGATGGCAAAATGAAAAGGGGGAGGCAGAGGATGAGATGGCTGGAGGGCATCACTGAGTCAATGGACATGAGTTTGAACAAACTCCAGGAGACAATGAAGGACAGGGAAGTCTGGTGTGCTGCAGTCCATGGGGTCGCAAAGAGGCAGACATGACTTAGTAACTGAACAACAATAATCTAGCCCTCATGTGCTCTAGCCTTCCAGGTCAAAGACACACCCAGAGTGGTGAGAAATGCCCAGGGAGGATCTACTGGGACTCCTGCATGAATTTAGGCAACCTGCTCCCTGCCCTGAGCCTCAGTTTGCCCCGTGTATGAAGATAGAACTAGTCACTGGACCCTCCAAGTCCCTGCCAGCTCTAATGTTCTGGTTAAGGACAGTGCTATTTGAAACTGGGTGGGGGAGCTAAGACTTCATCCCATGGGAGTGGGGGCAGTGATTCTCCAACCCACCTCCCAGTGAACAAAGTGAGAAACTGAGGCCAGAGAGAGACGTGCCCAAGGTTGTACAGGGGAGTCAAGGTGGAGCTGAAGCCGAGGCCCTGGGCTCTGTTCTCTCCCCACCCCCACTCAGCCCCAGGACTCCTCTATGGGGACTGCCCTTGCTCTAAAGGCCTCATCATTTTCCTGGTCCAGCCCCACCACCCTCTGTCCTCTGTGGCCCCACCAGAAGCCTGTATGCCTCGAGTGGGCTCTGATCTTCCCTGGTTCCAGGCATCAGACCTGCTGTTTCCTCAGCCTGGAAGGCTTTTCCCTTCCTTGATCCCATGCCCAATTCTGATTCATTCTGAAGGGGCCCAGCACCCATGTCCTCTTCTCAGTGCAGCCTTCCCAGCCTCTGGAAGGACTTCTTCTGCCCGCTGCACCCCCTTCTGAGCCCTGTAGGCTGGGGACAGCAATGTCCAGCTCTAGAGGCTCTGGGACAGTCAAGGTCTGTGTCCTCTCAGGGCCCTCAGCACTGTCATCCCAGGATGGGGCACACGGGGCCTCCTGCAACTCACCCAACAGGAAACAACGTGGTCCTTTTGTCCTTGGCTGCCCCTCCTGTCCCGGCCTTCCTCGCACCAGCCCTTGCAAGGGCTGCAGCCACCTTCCCATTTTACAGAGAGAAATGGGAGGGTCTCCAGGTGAATGATTGTTTGCTCTGGTCCCCCAGCCAGGAGAAGACGGAGGCAGGTCCTGAAGCTGTGTCTTGTGGCCCTAGTGCTTCCTTCATAGCTTTGGGCACCAGGCAGCCTGAGCCGCAGCTACAGATTCGGCTTCTGGGTGTCAAACCCTCAAGTGGCCCCCAGGGACTCATTGAGGATCTGATACAGCTGGGGATGGGTACTTTGGGGACCCCAGACCTACCCCTCCTCCGGCTTCCCTTATGCAAGGCTGAATTGTGGATTCCACCTGGGACAGAGTCAGAGAGATTCAGAGAAAGCCAGGGATAGAGGAATGTGGGGAGGGATATGGAGTCACGGAGGCGCTGACACACTCTGCCAAGGAAGCGGGGAGAAATGCAGGGTCCCAGGTGCATGCCTGCCCATCCCCCAGCTCACCTCCCTATGCTAGTCAGGACCCTCGAGGCCCTCCAGCTGTGTCCCAGCCCTGGCCTGCCCTGACCCATCGGAACAAGGCCAGGCTTGATCCGTGGGGAAGGGCTTCCTGCCCCACCGTCCCTGGGCTGCCCTCCCTCCACCCTGAGATTCTGATGTAACACCCAGGACTGGATGCTTTACTCTCAGATTCTTCAGATTCAGCCACTTCTAAGAGCAGGTTCTAAGAGGCCATTTCGCCCCGAAATGGAGTGGAGGACAAGAGGTCATGGTCATTGGGGCGTTCCCTTTCCTTAGAGGGGTTCACCCACACACATACACACACCCCCTGAACCCTAGCGAAGGCCCGACGCCCGGCAGCCAGAGGCGGTCCCCGCCCCGGGCCGCCATTGGCTGTTGCCATGGCACCAGCCATCTTCCCGAGCCGTCATTGGCCGCCGCGCCTGCATCCATCCCGCATCCTCCCCCGCTCGCGGTGGTCTCGCCCAGCGCCCTGAGCGGCGGCGCCGCCTGTCGAGGCCCAGACCGGGCTTTGTCCGCCCTGGAGCCCCCTGCCAGACCCGCCGAAATCCCGGAGCCCTGGAGCCTGGGCCCCGCGGCCGCCCCAGCCCTGGAAGACTGGGAGCTTGGGAGGGGCTGGCGTAGCTGCGCGGAGGGAGGAAGACCCAAGCTCACAGCACTGCACCGCAGCCAGCCCAACCCCAATGAAATAGAGTAAGCGGACGCCTTCCTTGGGTGGAGGGCAGGGAGGGCAGCCTTCGCCTCGCCAGGAGTCTCCATCCTTTTCTCTCTGCCTTGCCTGTAAATACACAATGTGGAGACTCCATTTCTTCAGGGTGGAGCCGGAGGAGAAACTGTGTCCCAGGGAGCTGGGCGTCTGCGTCGCTGCAGCTGGTCCCATGCAAACACCCACCCACAGGTTTCAACACCCAGGCCTCCCAGAGCCTGCGGGCTGGCCAGTGTGCCTAGGGGGATGCTGCTGCGTCCCTCTGGGTGTCAGCTGAATCAGAGGAAATGCGGCCCCTTGCTGCTCATTCAGACAACCCCCCAGCTGTAGGTCCTTTCTTATTGGTGATGGAGATGTCTGATGCAGTTCCTCGAGGCAGCCTGGGATGAAGGGCAGGCAGGAGGGCTTCCAGGAGGAGGCTGCACTGTGAGGGATGGCAGGAGTCAGGAGAGGTAGTCTGGGCAGGAGAACTGCATGTGTCAAGGCCTGGGGTGGGGGGAGAAAGAGCTGCCAGTGGCAGTGACGTGGGGCCTCTGTGAAGGAGTCACAGCTTATGCTGAAGGCCCCGGGGAGCCCTGGAGGCATTGGCGCAGGGGAGAAATGGAGTCCAGCTTGTGATTTTCCAAGTTCCCTCTGACTGTGTGAAAAGTGGATCATGGGAGGCTAGGAAGGGGCTGGTGAGGCTGCCCTGAGAGGGTCCCTCCAGGGCAGAGCTTGAGGTGGGTGATGGGAGTGTGGGGTTAGAGACCCAGGTTGGGATGAGAGGGGGGAGCCCGGGGGGTGGCCCAGCTGCCAAGTTCAGTCTGATGGGGACACAGCAGTAACTACTGAGTGTGAGGGGGGTGAAAGGTCTGAAGTTCCACTGGGCCATTCCAGAAGAGCTCATGAGGGCAGCCTGGGGAGGGGGCTGCAGGCAGGGCCTGGGTTTGGGGAATGGGAGGATTATGCCTGGGACTACTGCTCCCACCTGGGTGGGCACGTGTGGTGGTCTCTGCCAGGACACAGGGCCCCCGCTGGACCCCAGGGGTCTCACTGCAACTCCAGTCCATCCTGATGCCCAGCTGGGACCCCTGGCTGAGTCATAGGCAGGATCAGTACTTCGGTGGAAGGGGAGGCTGTGGTCTTCGGGCACCAGTCTCCCCCACCTGGCATGCTGTCTCCTGTAGGACTGTCCTGTCTGCCTGTCACTTGTGGTTTGCTCCATGACAGCCATCCCACCTGGCCCTCTAATCTCCCACAAGACAGGCCTGGCAGATCGAGTTCTCCCCATTTGTCAGATGTGCAAACTGAGGCCTGCAAAGAGGGCGGGGCTGGTATACCTCCAGCACTGCCTGGACTTGTGAGCACTTGCAGGGCAGTGTCTGAGTTCCATGCATGCCTGGTACATCCCCCTTGGCTCAGCTTCTCTCTCTGGGAACAGTCTAAGGATGGTCACTGAGACTCTAGGCTCAGGACTGTGACAAGGTGTCAGATGACAGGGCCAGGCATGCAGTAGATCCTCTGAATGATTAGAAAGGACTGACTCCATGTCATGCCTGGGGCCAAGCCCCTGCACCGCTACTCCAGGCTCAGCTGTGCCCTTGGGATCCCTAGGGTGAGGGGGTCTCCTTGGTGAGGGAGAGAGAGGAGAATGAGTGAAAAAGCGAATGAATGGGTGCGGCCAGGTGGGGGAGGGGGAGGGGAGGGGGCAGGTGCGCGGCCCCCCCTGCCGTGGGCAGGGGTGGCTGACTGATTGACTTGGGGAAGGAGCTCCTAGGGAGGAGGTGGCAGAGGAGATGGGCTGCCATTGGTGTGCCTCAGACAAAGGCGGAGGGAGGGGGCATGGGCTGATGGGAAGGGAACAAAGAGGGAAGGGGGCTGGTGGTAGGATTGCACCGTCAGGAGGGCCAAGCCGAGGGAGGAGGCACTGGCCAGCTGGACAGACGGAGGAGGTTGGGCCGAGTGAGGAAGGACAGCCAGACACACAAAGAAGCAAGCACTGGTGGCCATGTGCTGGGGATGGGGCAGGAGGCCCCGGGGGCCAGAGGGGCTAGCAGAGGGCTGACCGGAGGGGCACCGGGCCCAGCAGGGAGGTACTCTGGATCCAACTGCTGCTTGAATGGGTGTGGGGGCTGCAGGTGTCCAAGTTCCAGACCCCTAGGTGACCCCCATGGTTCTGGGTCTCTCTAACTGTACAGTTGCCAGGGCTCCACCATCAGCTTGTCCACCACTTTCTTAGAACCTTCATGGCATTCTTATTGTCCATCATCTGGACCAGCTGGCAGTCTGTCCACCCAGCCTCTGGGCAGTTGTGCTCATTCAGGAGAAGGTCTTGGTTTATCATCTGTCTGTCTGTCTGTCTCTGTCTGTGTGTCTGTGAGCCTGGTGGCACTGGGCTGGAAAGCCCACCTGCAAGTTTAAATTGTCAGATTGGGGACTACCTCGGTGGTCCAGGGGTTGAGACATATGGCCTTGAATGCAGGGGGTGTGGGTTCAATCCCCAGTTGAGAAACTAAGGTCCCACGTGTCATGGATGTGGCCAAAAATTAATAATAATAATAAAATTAAATTGTCAGGCTATCTGTCTATCTAGCTGGCTGTCCGTTTGTGTGTCCAGAAGCCCCCACAGTGAGGGCCAGCATCTGTCTGTGTGTCTTGTCTATTGGTCACTTTGGCTGTCTGTCTGAAAACCTGTTCAATGGCTCTGTCCCTCTGTCTCCTGTTGTCCCGGCCTGCTTGTGTCTGTCACTCCATCTGCCAGGTCGTCTGTCCCCCAGACTCCCTGGACCAGCACCATCCTGCCTGCAACATCCAGCCACCCTGCCTGAGACCCACCCAGGGCTGGGTGGGAGGGCCAGAACCTAGGTCAGAGGCTGCACCCTCCCCAGACCCTTAGATGATCCCTCTCTCCCGTGGCCCCAGGCACTACAGGCGCTGAAGATGACGAGCTCAGTGGCAGCCTATGAGCAGCTGGTGCGGCAGGTGGAGGCCTTGAAGGCCGAGAACAGTCACCTGCGGCAGGAGCTTCGGGATAATTCAAGCCACCTGTCCAAGCTGGAGACAGAGACGTCGGGAATGAAGGTGTGAGGCGAGGCGAGGCGAGGCGAGGCCTCAGCCTTCGGCGCAGGGACAAACAAGGCATGGGTGGGCAGGACGAGGGCATCTAACAGATGGCCAGACCCGGAGCTCCCAGGCCTCACCGACCACTGTCTTTCCTGCCTCCATTTTCAGGCGGTCCTGCAGCACTTACAGGGCAAGCTAGAGCAGGAGGCCCGTGTGTTGGTGTCCTCCGGGCAGACTGAGGTGCTGGAACAGCTGAAAGGTGAGGCACTGACCTGGGACTTCCTCTGAATACTGCAGGGAGGGGAGGAAGGGAGAGGTACTTATTTTCACCTCTCTCTCCATGCCCACCAAGCCCTGCAGATGGACATCACCAGCCTGTATAACCTCAAGTTCCAGCCCCCAGCTCTGGCCCCTGAACCCACTACCCGGACCCCTGAGGGAAGCCCGGTGCACAGCTCTGGGCCCTCCAAGGAGAATTTTGGGGAGCTGAGCCGGGCCACCATTCGGCTCCTAGAGGAACTGGACCGGGAACGGTGAGATGGGGGGGATCTCCACCCACCTTGTGAGCCCTCCTGCCCTGCCCCCACCCCACCCCACCCCACCCACTGTCCCCAGGGGGGCTGGTACCTCAGCCCCCTTCCCTGGCCCAACTGACCTCAACCGGAGGACAAAGAGGAGGGGGGTGTTCCTGCTGAGGGGAAGACTCCTGGGAGACGTCCCCAGGGGTCCCGGACACACAGGCATTGCCAGGGATAGGGCTGTGTCCGGTGCCAGGGCTCAGAGTCAGGCCTGGAGCCAGGGGGACTCAAGGCAATCTTTATGGAGAAAGGGCTGCTGCCCAAGAAACCTGGGCCTGAGGCCAGGAGGAGGCAGGGTCTGGGTGCCTAGCTCAGCTGGGTCGTGTAGGGTCAGGTAGAACAGCTCTGGAGCAAGCTGGAGTTAACTCTATGCTTTGCTGTCTGACCTCAGGCAGGAACCCTAGCCCCTGCTAGCCTCAGACTTCTGCCCTGTAGAATGGGAATAACAGTGTCTCCGCACAAGTCATGAAGAAGTCTGAGCCTCAAGTTTACCCTGTGTAGGCTAGAAGGTAATTATCCAGTATTGGAGAGGTGTTAACCTCCTCAGAGCCTTTCTCCGAGGATTACAGTCTACAAATGAGTTGCCTTTTTAACTTTCAATTAATTTCTGCACCCCATCCCCACCCCAGTCCCGGGAGTGCTATGGACGCTGAGATTTTGCCACACTGACTTTTTTAACATGACACCCAAGAAGTGATCATTAATATCAGGGTAGACAGCACATAAGCCTCGGCTCCCGCCCTGAGAGCCCGCGCCCACCAACCTGCCCTTCCCCAGGTGTTTCCTGTTGAATGAGATTGAGAAGGAGGAAAAGGAGAAGCTCTGGTATTACTCGCAGTTGCAGGGGCTATCTAAGCGCTTGGATGAACTCCCGCACGTGGAGACGGTGAGCTCCCTGGGTTGCCCCGGGGTCGACAGGGCCCCGCCTATGGCGGGAGGCATAGAGCGGAGGTGGAGGCCTCTCCCTCTCCCGGGAGCCCCCTCACCGGGGCCCGTCCGCTCCTCCCAGCAGTTCTCAATGCAGATGGATCTGATCCGGCAGCAGCTGGAATTCGAGGCCCAACACATCCGCTCGCTGATGGAGGAGCGCTTCGGCACCTCGGACGAGATGGTGCAGCGGGCGCAGGTACTGCGCGGGCGGGGCAGTGGGAGAATTAGAGCGCAGATCTTGTGGGAGGAGTCTGGGTTAGAGGGCGGGGTTATATGCCTGAGGGCGAATCAGAGAGCAGAGGCTCCTGTGGGTGGGGCCTGTCGCAGGTGGCAGAGCCACAGCTAGAGCGGGTTGTGAACAGAGCCAGAGGGGGCTTAGGCCGGACCCAGCACAGAGGGCAGAGTCCCCGGGCGATGGGGACGGGGCCGACAGTGCGAGGAACTGAGTCTGAACAAGACTTGGGCGTTGCCAGTCAAATGGCGGGACCAAGTCAGAAAGTTGAGTGTGTCTGGTGGGCAGCCAGGGGTCTAAGTTTTGAGCGGGTCCAGAGTCCGGGGGTTAAGGGTGGGGCCAGGAAGTGAGTGGAGACAAGTAACTGGGTGGGGTTTAGAGTGGGAGGGCCACATTAAGGAAGAAGCCCAGGGTCAGAGCCCAGGGTGAGGCTATGACAGTGGGTGGGGCCGATTTGAGCTGAGGGTGGGGCCATATTGGGACGTGGGCGGAGTCGGGACGAGTCAGGATTTCCACAGCATGCATTTTCTCCCACTCAGATCCGTGCTTCCCGTCTGGAGCAGATCGACAAGGAACTGCTGTCCGCGCAGGACCGAGTGCAGCAGACCGAGCCCCAGGTACCAGGGGCCGGAGCTAGGGCCCTAGTGGATGATGACAGCCAAGGCATTAAGGGGACCCCCAAGACCCTGCCCCCACTACGTTGTCATGGCAGCCTGAGAGCTTTGTATGGTGCCCCTGGGCGGAAACTACAGGCCTGGCGCTCTCCCACAGGCCTTGCTGGCAGTGAAGTCGATGCCCATGGACGAGGACGCTGAGAATGAGGTCCCCACGCACCCTGAGGATGGTGCCCCTCAGCCAGGCAACAGTAAGGTGAGGGGAGTCCAGGTCGGGGGATGCTCACAGGCGAGGTGGAGGGATGGCGGTGGCTTGGTTGGGATACATAGTGAAGTGGGTCCTGCACCCCTACTGCATTTGAAGGCCCTTCCTCTCCAGGCGGCTATAAAGCTTATCCAGGTGTGGGAGGATCGCCCTGAGTTGGAGTGCTTGGTGAGGCTGGGTTGTAATCTGGAGCCTGGCATAGGTGTGGCTACCTGTCCTGTAAATTTGGAGGGCATGCTAGACTTAAGAGTCCCCGTGATACCGGTGGGGTGGGCCTTTGGCCCTCACGGACTGGGGGCGTCTCTGCAGTAGCATGTATGTGTGTGCTGTTCTCTGGGAGGATGCAGGGTGAGGGTATTAGGGTGAGCGAGGGCTAACATGATGGGACTCCCTTGTTTAAGGGGAGTCCCCAGAAGCTGGGGGACTGTCCCTGGCTGGGGAGTGCAGCCTCCCCACCCTGACATCTCCTGCCTCTCGCAGGTGGAGGTGGTCTTCTGGCTCCTGTCCATGCTGGCAACGCGGGACCAGGAGGACACGGCGCGGACGCTGCTCGCCATGTCCAGCTCACCCGAAAGCTGCGTGGCCATGCGCCGCTCAGGCTGTCTGCCGCTGCTGCTGCAGATCCTGCACGGCACTGAGGCCGGGGCCGGGGGTCGCAACGGGACCCCCGGGGCTCCGGGAGCCAAGGACGCGCGCATGCGTGCCAATGCAGCGCTGCACAATATCGTCTTCTCTCAGCCCGACCAGGGGCTAGCACGCAAGGAGATGCGCGTGTTACACGTGCTGGAGCAGATCCGCGCCTACTGCGAGACCTGTTGGGACTGGCTGCAGGCCCGGGATGGCGGGCCTGAGGGCAGCGGCACTGGTGCTGGTGAGTGTGCATCCTGGGCTCCCCGAGGGGCAGGGCAGCACCCTGGGGTGTCAGGGGCCTCTGGCTTCTCCTGGGCACCTGCTTTGTGCCTGGCGCTGGCTGAGGTCTCATGGGAACCTGGGAAGATAGACTGGCGAAGGGACAACCAGGAACAACCCAGGCCGCGGGATAGATGTTCAAGAAACCATGGATTGTAGGCAACCCTCCAAACGTGAGTGCGGAGTTTGAGATTCCTAGCTTTGGTGGCGGAGAAGGCAATGGCACCCCACTCCAGTAGTCTTGCCTGGAAAATCCCATGGATGGAGGAGCCTGGCGGGCTGCTGTCCATGGGGTCAGCGCTAAGAGTCGGACACGACTGAGCGACTTCACTTTCACTTTTCACTTTCATGCATTGGAGAAGGAAATGGCAACCCACTCCAGTGTCTTGCCTGGAGAATCCCAGGGACAGGGGAGCCTGGTGGGCTACCGTCTATGGGGTCGCATAGAGTCGGACACGACTGAAGCAACTTAGCAGCAGCAGCAGCAGCAGCAGCTTTTGTGGCTGATTGCAAAGTTAATATCCGATGCTGAGCACCAGGCTGAGTGAGGCAGGTCGCTCCTTGTTCACTTTAGAGGTTCTGTAAAGGAGGCCCCTCTGCTCCAGGAGTGACTCCCACAAGCCCAGCGCACAGCACTTTCAAAAACTCTGTGGTTTTGGCAGGCCTGCAGAGTGCAGACCACAGGGAGGGGCGGGGACCCACCAGGTCACATCTCCGGGAGTGGGAGGGCTCTGACCATGGTCCTCGTGCCCACAGCGCCGGTGCCCATAGAGCCACAGATCTGTCAGGCCACCTGCGCCGTGATGAAGCTGTCCTTTGACGAGGAATACCGCCGAGCTATGAATGAGCTGGGTGAGTGTCCCTCATCAACCCCCGCCTCTGATCTGGTCCAAGGTCTCCAGGCCTCCTCCAGTGCAGGGCAGGCTCTGGGCCCTAGTGGTTCTGGGACTCAGACAATGGGGGCAGGGCAGGGAAAGTCAGGAGCTGAGGTGAATTGAACCTACCAGTAGTCAGGGCAGGGCGACCCTGTGAAATTTTAGGTTTGGGAATATTACATCTTTTTCCTAACGAAGGTCAGTTGAAATGTTGGAAACAGAAATACCAAGGGTGCAAATGACATTCATCTGCTCTGTTTTACTCTAATTAATACAAAATAAGGCACATACTTCTCACCTGGCAGGTGGTCGGAGCACTCAGAAGTTCCCTAAGGTCTCACATGGTCCGACATCGTGGGGTGAGGGGTGGGGGAGCAGCTGGGCGCAGCCTTTCTAGGGCAGGGCGGGGGGCATCTGGAGCAGTGGCCACTTTACAAGAGCGCATAGCTCTTGAGGCTTTCCTCTCTTGGCTGTTCCACAGACCCCTGGGGGAGGGGGTCTGTGGAGGCCCTCCAGGAGGCCTGAAAGGTCACCTGTGTTGATGAAGTTAAGATATGATTTGCCTTTTCCCCTCTTGTGGGCATGGCGTGTTCAGTGCAATTTAACAGGCACGTAACAACTCTGAGGACCCCTGGGCTGTGCTTTCTGGGGTTATAAGATTTCTCCGTTTTAATTTATAGTATGGTAAATATTTGTTATAGGAGTATAGTTGATTTATAATGTGTTGGTTTCAGGTGTAAATTGATTCAGCTATATATATATATATTTTTATTCTTTTCCATTATGGCTTATCACAGGGTATTGAATATAGTTCTCTGTGCCATAGAGTAGGACCTCGTTGTGCATCCATCCTGCACATAATAGCGTACATCTGCTAACCCCAGCCCCCCACTCCGTCCTTCCCTGTCAGCAACCACAAGTCTATTCTCTGTGTCTGTGAGTCTGTTTGGGGGAGAGGTTCATTTGTGTCATATTTTAGATTCCACATAAGTAACATCATATGGCTTTTGTTGTTGTCTTTCACAGAAAATCTCCAGTTGCATTCATGTTGCTGCAAATGGCAATATTTTGTTCTTTTTTGTGGCTGAGTAATATTCCACTATATGTATATATGAGTTCCTGGGAGTGGATTTTTAAGAAGCAAAAAGGCTTTGGATACCCTCCTTAACTTTGAATTATGTATCTCAACATTTTTTTCAAATTGTAGTAAATTATATATAACATAAAATTTACTGTTTTAACCATTTTTTAAACAATTATTTTTATGGAAGGATAATTGTTTTACAGTATTGTTGGTTTCTGCCATATACTGCCATGTATGAATCAGTCATAGGTGTGTGTGTGTATATATATGTATGTCCCCTCCCTCTTGAACCTCCCTCCCACCTCCCACCATTCTAACCATTTTAAATCATATTTTCTCAAACTGAAACTCCGTCCCCATTAACCTCTCACTCCCTCTCCCCCAGCGCTAGCCCCTGGCAACCAAGAGCCCACCCTGTGTGTGTGTGGATTGGCCTGTTCTAGATGTTTCCCATAAGTGGAATCACATCCTGTGTGTCCTTCTGTGTCCACTTCTCTCACTCAGCATCATGTTCTCAGGGTCCATCCACGTGGTAGTGAGTGTCAGGGCTTCTCTCCTTTTCAGGGCTGAGTGATGCTCCCGGGTGTGGAGGGACCATATTGTGTTTATCCATCATCTGGTGATGGGCACTTGGGTTTTGTCCATCTTCTGGGTATCGTGACTCATTCTGCTGTGTACACACATACAAAGGGTCACTTTGGAAGCTTGTGGGTTTGTGTTGCCAAGCCCCTCCCCAGGGTGGCCCCCACTGGTGTGCTCATGAGCAAAAACGCTTCACAGCCCTGAGAAGGATCCCGTTGCTGAGCGAGGGGAAGGGCCGTGTGTGTCTGGGTTCCTGCACCTTTTGACCATCACCCTCCACATTCGTGAGAACCCTGTGTCCTAGTGAACAGAAGATTGTGTGTGTGGGCCATCAGCAATGGCTCCTGAGCATATGCCATCTGGTCCGTCCTGGGGACGTGGCGGGGCACAGCCTTCCGCCCTGCCCTCAGTGGTTCTCCGTCTAATGGTTTTGAGGCTTCTTGTTTGGGAATTTGGGGGCCTTCCCTGAGGAAGTGACTCTTGAACAGAAGGGGACCCAGGAAACTGGGTGGACAGTGGGGAAGAGCACCTGGGCAGAGGGAATAGTGCATGCAAAGGCTCTGCAGTTGGACCAAGTGTGACTGGAAACTGAGGGTGGAAAGGAAGCAGGCGTGGAGGCACAGGGCACTGGGGGAAGGCCCAGCCTGCCAGCCAGCTATCTGGAGGAGGTGTCCTCAGAGTCGGGCTTCAAAAGTAGGTTTAAGGAGAGCAGATTGGGGGTGGGACAGAAGGGAGGGTGTATAGTCGAATGACCTGTGAGGCGGGATGGCTGGGGGCATCTGACCACCCTTGCGCTCCCGGGTCCCCCTACAGGTGGGCTGCAGGCAGTGGCGGAGTTACTGCAGGTTGACCATGAGATGCACAAGATGACCCGGGACCCTCTCAACCTGGCCCTGCGCCGATACGCTGGCATGACCCTCACCAACCTCACCTTCGGGGACGTTGCCAACAAGGTGCCTGGGTGGGTGGGTCGGCCTCACCCGGCCCGGAGCAGCGCTGAGCTGTGGGACAGGCGGGGAGACTGTGGCCCAGCTTCTCCCTCGACCAGCGTCCTCTTGGCCATTCTGCCCTGTGGACTGGGGGGCCTCTGGGCTGTGGATGGAGGGCTGGGGGGAGGCCAGTGTTTGCATCTGCCTGAGCCTCAGGCTCATCTGAGCAATGAAATGACTGCTCCCCTCCCTCCATGGTGGTGAAGATGGGGGTGGGGTTCAAGCTCCAGCACATTGCAAGTGCTTGCTTAACACTCGCCCCACCTGTCCTCCCTATATGGCATGACTTCCCTGTGCCCCCCACAGGCTGCACTGTGCGCCCGCCGGGGCTGCATGGAGGCCATTGTGGCCCAGCTGGCATCTGAGAGTGAGGAGCTGCACCAGGTATCAGGAGGCTGTGGGAACACTGGGGGGCGGGGGGAGGTGGAGGGCATCCCCTGGGCTTTGCCGTGTGCCAGCTGCTTCAGGCCTTAAGGGTGGGAGCCTGGCCCAGGCCCACCCTGCCTGCCCTGCCCCGCCCCCAGGTCGTGTCTAGCATCCTGCGCAACCTGTCCTGGAGGGCCGACATCAACAGCAAGAAGGTGCTGAGGGAGGTGGGCAGCATGACTGCCCTGATGCAGTGCGTCCTGCGAGCCACCAAGGTGGGCATCGGGTGGGTGGCTGAGGGGCGGGGCAGCCAGGGCGGTCAGGAGGCCCCTCCACCTAGGGGGAAACCAAGTCAGACAACCCACTGCTTGGTAATGGGCCCACACCTGGGGCTTCCAACATTGCCGCTCAGAGAACCTGTCATGGCTGATTCCATTACTTGTTAGTTAAATTTGAAAATGCATCTGGGTACCTTATGTGGGTGCCTCCGGGGAGAGGGCCTGGTGAGTAGGATGTGTCATCCCCCCCACATTGTTGACCCCCTGCCACTCCTGCCCCGCACCCAGGAGTCCACCCTGAAGAGCGTGCTTAGCGCCCTGTGGAACCTCTCGGCGCACAGCACGGAGAACAAGGCAGCCATCTGCCAGGTGGATGGTGCCCTGGGCTTCCTGGTAAGCACACTGACTTACAAGTGCCAGAGCAACTCGCTAGCCATCATTGAGAGCGGTGGTGGCATCCTGCGCAATGTGTCCAGCCTCATCGCCACCCGCGAGGACTACAGGTCAGCTGGGGGCAGGGGAAGGGGATGGGGGGCAAGGGAGTAGGGAATGCTGGGGTCAGAGGAATGAGGTGTGGGGGGCACTGGGGCGGGGCTTGGGGAAAGAAGTGGCGGGGGGAAGGAGAGGGGGTGCTGTGGGGTGGAGGAAGGAGGTGTAAGGGGCACTGGAGCAGGGCTGGGGGTAAAGAGGTGGGGGAGGGAGTGGGGGTACGGGGGTGGGGCTGGCAGCTCCCCCTCTGCAGTAAACTCCTGGGGGAGCCTTGCCTTCTCCTGCCAATGAGTCATCTAGATGACCCCCAGGTGCTATTTTTAGTATAAATACATCCCCAATACTGCATGGGATATACTTGTACTCCATTTTAAACTAGTTTTGTAGAAATAAACATAATATTCAAGTAATAATAATAATACTTGTTATTTATTAAAATGTTATTCACTATGTAATAAGTAACTTACTAGGTAACATTAACAATAAGCAATACTTCAATATGTGAACAGAGATAACTTTTAAAAGTATATCCCAAACTCTGCATGTGATATAGTTGTACTAAATTTTAAATTAACTCAGTAAAAATATACATAATTTTCTAAATAACATTAATAATAAATACTTGCTCTTTATTAAAATATTCATTAATATTAAGTAAAACAATACCTATTCTTCATTAACATATTTATTTCCTACTATGTAACATATTGGATACTTATACTGAATTTTAAATGAATTTATTAAAATAAAAATGCATCATTTTCTAAACAGCAATAAAAACTTATTATTTATTAATATCACTTATTAATATTACTAATAAGTAATGCTTCTGATGTATGAAAGTACATAACTTTTAAAAAGTATATGTCTCAGTATATCCCAAATATTGCATGGGATATACCTGTGCTGAAGATTTTATTAGTTAAAACATTAAGAAACAACACTTAGATTTGTTTCCTTTTAATACTATCTGTGTGTGTGTGTGTGTGTGTGCTTAGTCACTTAGTTGTGTCTCACCCTCTAGGACCCCATGGACAGAGGAGCCTGGTGGGTTACAGTCCATGGGATTTCCCAGGCAAGAATACTGGAGAGCATTGCCATTTCTTTGTCCAGGCTCCCAATCCAGAGGTTGAATCCACCTCTCCCATATTGGCAGGTGGATTCCTTACCACTAGCGCCACCTGGGAAGCCCCCAATACTATTTTCAGTATATCCCAAATATTACATGGGATAAGTAAGTGTGTTAGTCGCTCAGCTGTGTCTGACTCTTTGCAACCCCATGGAGTATAGACCTCCAGGCTCCTCTGTCCATGGAGTTTTCCAGGCAAGAATACTGGAGTGGGTTGCCATTCACATCTCCAATTACATGGGATATACTTGTGCTAACGATCTTACCCCAGTAGAGAATTCCCTGGCGTGCTTTCATTACCAAGGGCCCAGGTTCAGTCATCCCTGGTGGGGGAAATAAGATCTTACAAGTCATGGAGTGGACAGAAAAAAAAGTCTTATCAAGCAAAATAAAACATTTCATCTACTACTAATGCTATAATAAATAGAAACAAAAACCTCTAGCATAGGTATATAATGAAATATACTACACACTACTATATGTAAAATAACAAGGACCTACTGTATAGCACAGTGAATTCTACTCAATCTAGTAGATGCGAAAAGAATCCAAGAAAGAATGTACAAAGGTATAACAGAACCACTTTGCTGTACGTCTAAAACTAACAACATTGTAAGTCAATTATACTCCATTATAGAATAAAAATTTTAATAAAATGAGTTAACTAAATTTCATTTTAAATGAGTATTATTAATGAATTAATAGTAGTTTAATCAGATCAGATCAGTCGCTGAGTCTTGTCGGACTCTTTGTGACCCCGTGAATTGCAGCACGCCAGGCCTCCCTGTCCATCACCAACTCCCAGAGTTCACTCAGACTCAGGTCCATCGAGTCAGTAATACCATCCAGCCATCTCATCCTCTGTCATCCCCTTCTCCTCCTGCTCCCAATCCCTCCCAGCATCACAGTCTTTTCCAATGAGTCAACTCTTCGCATGAGGTGGCCAAAGTACTGGAGTTTCAGCTTTAGCATCATTCCTTCCAAAGAAATCCCAGGGCTGATCTCCTTCAGAATGAACTGTTGGATCTCCTTGCAGTCCAAGGGACTCTCAAGAGTCTTCTCTAACACCACAGTTTAAAAGCATCAATTCTTTGGCGCTCAGCCTTCTTCACAGTCCAACTCTCACATCCATACATGACCACTGGAAAAACCATAGCCTTGACTAGACAGACCTTTGTTGGCAAAGTAATGTCTCTGCTTTTGAATATGCTGTCAAGGTTGGTCATAACTTTTCTTCCAAGGAGTAAGCGTCTTTTAATTTCATGGCTGCAGTCACCATCTGTAGTGATTTTGGAGCCCAAAAAATAAAGTCTGACACTGTTTCCCCATCTATTTCCCATGAAATGATGGGACCGGATGCCATGATCTTTGTTTTCTGAATGTTGAGCTTTAAGCCAACTTTTTCACTCTCCTCTTTCACTTTCATCAAGAGGCTTTTTAGTTCCTCTTCACTTTCTGCCACAAGGATGGTGTCATCTGCATATCTGAGGTTATTGGTATTTCTCCCGGCAATCTTGACTCCAGCTTGTGTTTCTTCCAGTCCAGCGTTTCTCATGATGTACTCTGCATATAAGTTAAATAAACAGGGTGACAATATACAGCCTTGACGTACTCCTTTTCATATTTGGAACCAGACTGTTGTTCCATGTCCAGTTCTAACTGTTGCTTCTTGACATGCATACAAATTTCTCAAGAGGCAGATCAGGTGGTCTGGTATTCCCATCTCTTTCAGAATTTTCCACAGTTTATTGTGATCCACACAGTCAAAGGCTTTGGCATAGTCAATAAAGCAGAAATAGATGTTTTTCTGCAACTCTCTTGCTTTTTCCATGATCCAGCGGATGTTGGCAATTTGATCTCTGGTTCCTCTGCCTTTTCTAAAACCAGCTTGAACATCAGGAAGTTCACCGTTCACATATTGCTGAGGCCTGGCTTGGAGAATTTTGAGCATTACTTTACTAGTGTGTGAGATGAGTGCAATTGTGCAGTAGTTTGAGCATTCTTTGGCATTGCCTTTCTTTGGGATTGGAATGAAAACTGACCTTTTCCAGTCCTGTGGCCACTGCTGAGTTTTCCAAATTTGCTGGCATATTGAGTGCAGCACTTTCACAGCATCATCTTTCAGGATTTGGAATAGCTCAACTGGAATTCCATCACCTCCACTAGCTTTGTTCGTAGTGATGCTTTCTAAGGCCCACTTGACTTCACATTCCAGGATGTCTGGCTCTAGGTCAGTGATCACACCATCGTGATTATCTGGGTCGTGAAGATCTTTTTTGTACAGTTCTTCTGTGTATTCTTGCCGTCTCTTCTTAATATCTTCTGCTTCTGTTAGGTCCATACCATTTCTGTTCTTTATCGAGCTCATCTTTGCATGAAATGTTCCTTTGGTATCTCTGATTTTCTTGAAGAGATCCCTAGTCTTTCCCATTCTGTTGTTTTCCTCTATTTCTTTGCATTGATCGCTGAAGAAGGCTTTCTTATCTCTTCTTGCTATTCTTTGGAACTCTGAATTCAGATGTTTATATTTTTCCTTTTCTCCTTTGCTTTTCGCTTCTCTTCTTTTCACAGCTATTTGTAAGGCCTCCCCAGACAGCCATTTTGCTTTTTTTGCATTTCTTTTCTATGTACTGTTTAATAGTTTGATACTAGTAAAAGCTTTGGCACAAGTACATCCCATCCAATGTTTGGGATACACTTACGCTACGAATTTAGCCCTGTTTTTGAAATTCAAAGTTACCTGGGCATCTTCTGTTTGGATTTTCCCCATCCGGCAGCGGAGGGTGGTGGGCGGTGTCCAGGTTGGGCGGGGCCTGATGCGCTCCGCCCCGCCTCCCGCAGGCAGGTGCTGCGAGACCACAATTGCCTGCAGACGCTGCTGCAGCACCTGACGTCGCACAGCCTGACCATAGTGAGCAACGCGTGCGGCACGCTCTGGAACCTGTCGGCCCGCAGCCCCCGCGACCAGGAGCTGCTGTGGGACCTGGGCGCCGTGGGCATGCTGCGGAACCTGGTGCACTCCAAGCACAAAATGATCGCCATGGGCAGCGCCGCCGCGCTGCGCAACCTGCTGGCTCACCGGCCTGCCAAGTACCAGCCAGCGGCCACCGCGGTCTCCCCGGGCTCCTGCGCGCCCAGCCTGTACGTGCGCAAGCAGCGGGCGCTGGAGGCCGAGCTGGACACACGGCACCTGGCTCAGGCACTTGATCACCTGGAGAAGCAGGGCCTGCCGGAGGCCGAGACCGCCTGCAAGAAGCCCCTCCCGCCCCTGCGCCACCTGGACGGCCTGGCCCAGGACTACGCCTCTGACTCGGGCTGTTTTGACGACGACGATGCGCCCTCCCTGGCTGCTGCCGCCACTGCCGCAGAGCCCACCAGCCCCGCAGTGCTCTCCCTCTTCCTGGGCAGCCCCTTCCTGCAAGGCCAGGCGCTGGCCCGAGCCCCGCCCACCCGCCGAGGAGGCCTGGAGGTGGAGAAGGAGGCCGGTGGAGAGGCAGCCGTGGCAGCTAGGGCCAAGGCCAAGCTGGCGCTGGCGGTGGCACGCATCGACAGGCTGGTAGAGGACATCTCGGCCCTGCACACCTCATCTGACGACAGCTTCAGCCTCAGCTCCGGGGACCCTGGCCAGGAGGCCCCACGAGAAGGCCGTGCCCAATCCTGCTCACCTTGCAGGGGGCCTGAGGGGGGGCGGCGGGAAGCAGGCAGCAGCCGGGCTCACCCACTGCTGCGGCTCAAGGCAGCCCACGCCAGCCTTTCCAATGACAGTCTCAACAGCGGTAGCACCAGTGATGGGCACTGTCCTCGCGAACACTCTCGGCCCTGCTCGCTGGCTGCTCTGGCCGAGCACCGAGAGGGGCCCCCACGTGGTCAGGCGCGGCCCAGCCGGCTTGACCTCAACCTGCCTGGAGGCCAGGCTGAGCCTGAGGCCCGGGATGCCAAGGCCACAGATGCCCACGTGCGTACCATCAAATTGTCGCCCACCTACCAGCACGTGCCGCTGCTGGAGGGCACCACCAGGGCGGGTGCGGGGTCCCTGGCCCCTGGGGCCCGGAAACAGGCCTGGCTGTCCACAGAAGGCCTGAGCAGTGTGCCTGAGAAGCTAGTAGTTGAGAAGGCACCCCTCTGCCTGTCCCGCTGCAGCTCGCTGTCCTCACTGTCCTCAGCTGGCCGCCCGGGGCCCAGTGAGGCTGGGGACCTAGATGAGAGCGACTCATCCCTGGAGGGGCTGGAGGAGTCTGGCCCTGGTGAAACAGAGCTGGATGGGGCCTGGCGGGGCCCAGGGGCCGCCTCCCTGCCCATGGCCATCCCAGCGCCCCAGAGGGGTCGGGGCCTGGGGGTGGAGGATGCCACGCCGTCCAGCTCCTCTGAGAACTGCGTGCAGGAGACACCGCTGGTGCTGAGCCGCTGCAGCTCAGTCAGTTCACTGGGCAGCTTCGAGAGCCCATCCATTGCCAGCTCCATCCCCAGTGACCCATGCAGCGGGCTGGGCAGTGGCACGGTCAGCCCCAGTGAGCTGCCTGATAGCCCCGGGCAAACCATGCCTCCGAGCCGCAGCAAGACACCACCGCTGGCCCCAGCACCACCGGGCGAGCGGGAAGCCACCCAGTTCAGCCTGCAGTGGGAGAGTTACGTGAAGCGCTTCCTGGACATCGCCGACTGCCGGGAGCGCTGCCGGCTGCCCTCCGAGCTGGACGCAGGCAGCGTGCGTTTCACTGTGGAGAAGCCCGACGAGAACTTCTCGTGTGCCTCCAGCCTCAGCGCACTGGCCCTGCATGAGCTCTACGTGCAGAAAGACGTGGAGCTGCGGCTGCTACCCCCTGCCTGCCCAGAGCGCGGCAGTGGGGGAGGCGGAGGCCCAGGGCACCGCCGACGGGATGAGGCCAGTGGCTGTCTGGAAGGGCCGGCGTCCACCGACCAGGAGCTGGAGCTGCTGCGTGAGTGCCTGGGTGGGGCTGTGCCTGCCCGGCTCCGAAAGGTGGCCTCAGCACTGGTGCCTGGCTGCCGCACGCTGCCCGTGCCAGTCTACATGCTGGTGCCTGCCCCAGCCCGTGAGGACGACTCCTGCACTGACTCGGCTGAGGGCACTCCAGTCAACTTCTCCAGCACCGCTTCCCTCAGCGACGAGACCCTGCAGGGACCCCCCAAGGATGGTGGGCGTTTGGATGGGAAGAAGCCCGTGGGTCGTGCTGCCTCCACTAGGCAGTCTGCTGGGCAGCGGCACAGGGTGGGGGGCATGGGCCGGAGCACAGAGCAGCCCCGGGGGGCTGGCAGTGGCAGGGTAGGGCTGGAGCTGCCCCTCCGGCAGCCCCCGAGCACCTGCAGGGACACTGACAGCTCCCGCCCAGGCCAGGAGCATGGGGATGGGGCTCTGCAGTCTCTCTGCCTCACAACGCCCACCGAGGAGGCTGTGTATTGTTTCTATGGCAATGACTCGGATGAGGAGCCGGCCACAGCAGTGGCAGCAGCACCCCCACGGCGGGCATCTGCGATCCCCCGGGCGGTCAAGAGGGAGCGCCCGACTGGTGCCAGGAAGGAGGTGCAGGCTGTGCCCAAGGCTGCACCCAAGGCGGCACCGCCTGCCCGGGCCCAGCCCAGTCTCATTGCAGATGAGACACCACCGTGCTACTCCCTGAGCTCCTCCGCCAGCTCCCTCAGCGAACCTGAGCCCTCCGAGTGCATGGCCAGTCGGCCCCGGGTCCACAAGCCAGGGCTCACCAAGGACCTGGTCCCTGGGGGCAGGAAGGATGGCTGCCCCAGCCCTCGGGCTGAGGCAGAGCTGCTCCGGCGTTGCATAGGCTCAGCCTTGCCCAGGCGCCAGCCCCAGGTGTCCGGCCCAAGGCGCCGCCCACCCCGAGAGGCCCAGCCAAAGGAGCGTGCAGCAGAAGGGCCCCGGGAGCGCGGTGAGGAGGCGGCCAGCTCAGACCATGCCTCAGACCTGGACAGCATCGAGTGGCGTGCCATCCAGGAGGGTGCCAACTCTGTTGCCACATGGCTGCACCAGGCCGCAGCGGCGGCTGCACGTGAGGCCTCCTCAGAGTCTGATTCTGTTCTGTCCTTTGCAACAGGGCAGTCTGTGGGTTCCACCCTGCAGCCCACTGTGCATAGGAAGGGGTGTCGGCCAAGGGCAGAGCGCCAAGCGGGTGGTGCCCTGCGGCCAGAGAAACCAGAAGGGGCCCTCACCCAGCGCAGCAGCGGGCCGGAGAAGCCGCGTGGCACTCAGAAGGCCCCAAATGGGGTGCCGGCGGTGCTCCGGGGACATACAGTGATCTACATGCCCACCCCGGCCACCCGGGCACAGCCCAGAGGTGCCCCTGGTTCCCGCATTGTGGCAAGAAAGATGGGAGCGCCCAGCCCCGTGCAGCCGGCAGCCCCCACCAAAGCCCCCAACCCAGGGCAGCAGCGGTCTAGGAGCCTGCACCGGCCTGGCAAGATCTCAGAGCTGGCAACACTCAGCCCCCCGCAGAGAAGTGCCACACCACCAGCCCGCCTTGCCAAGACCCCATCGTCAAGTTCCTCTCAGACCTCACCGGCCTCCCAGCCTCTGCCCAGGAGGTCACCCCCTGCTGCCCAGCCTGCAGGGCCCCTGCCCGGCCCCAGGGCCTCCCCAGTGCCCAAGACTCCAGCAAGGGCCCTGCTGGCCAAGCAGCACAAGACGCAGAAGTCACCCGTGAGGATCCCCTTCATGCAGAGGCCTGCCAGGCGGGGGCCGCCGCCCTTGGCTAGGGCAGCCCCGGAGCCAGGCCCCAGGGGCCGGGTGGGCGCAGAAGGCGGCTCTGCAGCCCGAGGGGGCCGCCTGGGCCTGGTGCGCGTGGCCTCCGCCCGCTCCAGCGGCAGCGAATCCTCCGACCGCTCGAGTTTCCGGCGGCAGCTGACCTTTATCAAGGAGTCGCCGGGCCTGATGCGGCGCCGACGCTCGGAACTGTCCGCACCCGAAGCCACCAACCCGACCACCCAGGCTGCCTCGCCCTGCCGCGGCCGGCCAGCACTACCCGCTGTCTTCCTCTGCTCCTCGCGCTGTGATGAGCTGCGGGCAGGCTCCCGGCAGGCCCCGGCCCCGCAGCGGGCCCACACGGCCCGGCCCCGCCCCAGCGAGCGGCAACCTCGGCGCACCAGCTCCGAGAGCCCGTCCCGCCTGCCCGTCCGCACGCCGGCCGCCGGGCCCGAGACGGTCAAGCGCTACGCCTCCCTGCCTCACATCAGCGTGGCCCGCAGACCGGAAGCCACCATCCCCGAACCTGCGGCGGATGCCACCCGCCGCAGCAGCGCAGGGGAGGCCGGGCCGCTGCCCAGGGTGGCCGCGCCGGGCACCACGTGGCGCCGCATCCGGGACGAGGACGTCCCGCACATCCTGCGGAGCACGCTGCCCGCCCGCGCCCTGCCACTGCTGGGCTCCCCGCCGGAGGACGGCCCAGCCGGCCCACCACAGCGCAAGACCAGCGACGCCGTGGTCCAGACTGAAGACTTCGCGGCTGCGAAGACCAACTCCAGCACGTCCCCGAGCATGGAGAGCAGGGCGCCCCCCCAGGCCACGGCCGGCGGCCCCACCTCCCTTCTTGGCAGCGACGTGGACGGGCCGCCCTCCAAGGCGCCAGCACCCATCCCCTTCGTCCCCGCCAGCCGGCACGGCTCCCCCAGCCGCTCCGCCCGTGTCCCCCCTTTCAACTACGTGCCCAGCCCCATGGTGGCGGCCACCGCTGACTCCACCGTGGAGAAGGCCCCCACCCCGGTCCCCACCAGCCTCCTGGAATAGTGGCCGGGACTGGACTTCCAGAACATCTTCTCCTGGCCCAGGACCGTCTGGCTGCCCCTAGGGTGGTCCCAGGACCCGCCTGCCACCCCCAAACCCAGGGCCCCGCCCTCCGAGCCTCACCCCTGCCCACACGGGCCTCGCACTCCCGCGTAGACGCTTGCTTTTGAGCCGAGGCGGCTTCGGGAGGAAAGTGAGCTACGAGCTGGAGCGCGCGTCACCGCAAGGGGGCGCCCACGAAGCCCTGGCGCCCGCGCGGAGACCATCCTCCTGGCTAGGGCCGTCCTCAGCGGTGCCCTTCTGGGTTCCTCGCCCTGCCGGGCCCTGCTTTAGCACCACACTTGCTCCCCTCTCCTCTGGGGAACGCATGGGGAGGAGGGGGCGGGAATGACAGTGCCCGCCGAGGTGGGGAAGGGGCTGGGAGGGTGGCGGCAGCAGGAGCCTGCCAGCCGAGGGCGGCGGCTGCGCATGCGCAAGAGAAAGCCTGTAATTACGGGCAGGGCCGGGTAATTGGTTAACTACCGCTTAGCTGGTTTGTTTGCCGTCTCGGCCTCAGCTGGGGGCGTGCGAGAGGGGCGTGCTGCGCCCGACAGAAAGGCCGCCCCAACCCCAGACAGACACGCGCAGGGAGCCTGGAGCACCCCAAAACTGGTCGGGGGAGCTGGGTACACAGGGCGTCCCCGCAGCCTTCGTAAGGAACCAGGAGAGGCAGGCGTGCCGGGAGCGCCGTGGCTGAGGAGAGCGAGAAACGGAGGGGAGGCCGGGGCCTAGCCACCGCCCGGTAGCCAGGCCTGGACTACGGGACCTGGATTGCGCTCTGCGGGAAGTGGTCCCCGCGGGCGCCTGCCTGGTCCCAGGTCTTTGCCTTTTCACCGAGTCTCCTGTTCTTTGGATCTGCGGGCTCCGTGGGGCGTGGCCTCCTCCCGGGGGCCAGCACACCTGCCCGAACAGCCGATCCCACTTCCCTGAGGAGCCCGGCTCTGCGCGAGAGCCAGCAGCTGCTCTCAGCCGCCCTAAGGATCTGCAGTCACACCGCCCTGCCGAGCTGCTCCGGGGGCCGGGAACAGTGTGCCGGTTCCTGTCTCTTCTCTGGGAGGAGGGGAGCAGAGCCAGGTGGAGAGGACGTGCTGAAGGAGCCCTGCCTCTGCCCCCCTCGGACGCTGTGCTGCCGCTCCTTAAGATACACACGCTGCGACATCGCGTCCCGCAGGCCAGGGTTCGGAAGAAGGACGCAGGAAAGGCTGCACCACGTACTCCTCCTGGGGAGAGCGAGCCTGGGAAAGCGGTGGGGACTGAGCAAGCGCTAGAACAGCTACTGCTGACCCTAAGGCCCCTCTCCAGGGCGGATAAGACACCTCTGCAAACGGCTGCTCCCATCCTATCAGCAGCCAGAAGGGGGGAGTGGCCTTCTGAGCTCCTTCTCAAATGTGGGGGCTGCAGAATGTTGCACCCCATCATCACAGGCGAGCCACCCCTGGAAATGGAGAAATGCTGCCAGCTTGCCAAGCTGTGGGGGCCTGGAGTGGAAGCCCCCGTACTGAGTCCCAGGCTGTGCTCTGGCAGCTGTGTGCCTGCGTCCCCACGTGGGCCGTGGGGAGCTACCTCTGGGTTCAGCAGGTCGGCTGCCATGACGGGGCAGAGGACCCTCCCGGTTGGCTGCCCCTTGCCATTCTCTCCACAGGCAGGGGCAGGGCCCGAGCCATCCCATCCTATCCAGCGCCCACCCTGCCACCTCCATCTATCACAGCAGCGGTCCACGCAGCCGCTGGGCTGGTGGGAGCCCGAGGTCCTGATTAGAGTGGCTTCCTGGAGGAGGCAGTGCTGGCCACCGCTGGACAATCAGCCTGAGGCCGGAGCTTGGAGGAACAAAGTCCAAGGACCGCAAACACTCCTGTGAAGCCCTGACCCGAGAGACACAGGGCACCCAGGCCAGACCTCGGCCCGGAGCAGATGGACACTGCGAGCTGGGTGCTGACTTTGGGGCACTACCTCACCACGCTGCCGCAGCCTGAGCCTGGTTGTCTTGGCTTGTTCCCTCCCCGCCGTCTCCATCCCAGGTGCCACAGGACACCTGTAAATACGTACAGCCCCCACCTGTAAAGCCCCCACCTGTAAAGCCATCACCTGGCGGAAGGAGGCCGCAGAGCCAGGCGTCTCACTGCACCTTTAATAAACAGCTGTTGAATCGCGCTCCAACTGGCTGCACCTTAGTCTCCAGAGGGGTGAGGCAGGGTGGGGGTCAGGAGGGGGCTTTGCAGACCTTCCATCCGAGTCCATGTGCTGCCTGCATAGCCTCGCTCCCCAAAACCAAGTGTACTCGAGGTTGACACAGGGTTTGTTGTGTGCAAGAGTGCCCTCCCTTGGATGAGGAGGCTGCTCAGTGTCCACTGCTTCTTCTGGCGCCGCATCCACACTTTCTCAACACCTGGGCCCCCAAGTTTCCAGTTTTAGGGTCTCTAGGCGTGAAGCAGACACCTTTTTCTCCTGGGATATGTGAGGTCTCCTTTGTCTGCTGTGCGGGGTCCCAGCGCTGCCCTGAACTTTTGGGACCCTGAAAAGGAGGGGCCCATGGGGGGACTGTCGTCGAAGGTACTCAGTGGCCTCATCACCTCTGCTGCTCTGGTCTTCACGGGACTGGTTTTTTAGGGTGAGAGCCCTTTTCACGGTCCTCACCTGGCCCACTACCCACCTGTCTGCAGGTGAAGGTGGAAGGAGGGAGGACACTGGGTGAGAGCTGGGGCAGGGACTGCCTGCCACTCCTCTCACGGTACCCCCATGTGACTGCATCCCACAGGTGACAGACAGACGAGAGCCTGCCCTGGGGGAGCGCCCAGGCCCAAGATGGGGTGCCAGGGGCCCAGAGAGGTGGCACTCACCCTGAGGGCCACTGCTCCTCACACAACCAGAGCCACCATGGGCTGGGGAGGACACTGAACACACACACTCTTCTGGAACCTCTGGGCCCCCACCAATTCACATGGAGATGGCAGAACCAGAAGGGTGGGTCCCACCAGCTCAGTCTGATTGGTCAGTGAAACAGGGTTGCCAGAGGAAGGGAGGGGAGGACGGATTGACGGCCCTGGGCCCCCGAGCCTCGAAGGAAGTCCAGTCTGTGCTCCTCAGGGCAAGGGGCCTGTGCACAACCCAGATCCCATCCTCAGGGAGGGGTCTATGCACAGTGAGGCCCCACATTGACTGGACAAGCTGTGCGCCCTGGAGTCTCTGGGTGCCAGGGCTTGCCTAGGCCGCAGAACAGAGAGCCAGAAATCTGCTTCTGGGACCCAGGGGCCAGATGTCAGGTGAGGTGTGCCAGGCCAGATGCTGAGTGGAGGACCCGAGGTTCCAGTGGGCCAGGTTATCCCAAGGAGGCGGCTGCCGTGCTGGGCAGAGCCACGTGGCCCACCTGGCTGATGTCCCGCTCCAGTTCCTCGCCCGCCTGCTGCAGGTCTGCACGCTTCTGCTCCAACTGGGCACCCGCCTGCTGCAGCCGCTGGTTCATAGCCACATAGATCCGGCTCTGGAAGTAGAGCTGCTCTCGCTGGGCTTCGGCGTCCTCGGTTCTCCCAGAGGGGCCCAGGGGGTCTATGGATAGGACACGGCAGCATCACTGCCCGTTAACCAGAGGACTCAGTTTACCCTCCAGAGAAAACAATGGACTGGAGGGGACAGGTCACAGGAAAGGCTGGACTCCACTGAACCACAGTCCCTCCAAAGGGTGGGCCCTGGCTCCTGGAAAGAACTCTGACCCTGATCACGGAGCAGAATGGCTCTCACCAGCACTCTGAGCACTCAGTGGGGTGGGAAGAGGCCAGGATGCACACTTCCCAGTGACCACACTTCCTAAAGGGTACAGGAGAAGAGGGGAGTCAGGGCGGAAAAGGCACAGGCTCCAGGGTCACATGGACACACATCAAGGTCCTCCTTGCTCTGCCTGGTCCCCTTGTCCACAAACTGGCCAGAAGCTCTGCATTTGATTACAGATCACTTTATCACCTGCCTGACACCAAGGTGGGAAAGGCCAGACAGTGCAGGTGCACACAGAGGCAGACACAGGCCGGCAGGGGCAGCTCCCTGCTCCCTGAATGGCCCCAGGACTGGCCATGCCTCATGGCCCCAACCTGCAAGTGCTGGGGACCTAGGCCTGTGACCCTTAAGCTGGGGCTCAAGCAGCCGCCAAAGACCCAGCTGCAGGCTATGGATAAATAGGTGCTGTGGTTCCTCAGGCGGCCCCATCCAACACAACGTTCTAGGCAACAGAAACGTCCCCAGCTGAGCCCCTCAGCGCAGCAGCAACAAGGGTCTCCTGAGCCTGTAAAATGTGGCCATGTGCAGCAAAGAACAGAATTTTTACTGTTACTTAATTTAAAAACAAATTGTCCCACAGCCACATGTAAGTCAATGAAATTAGAACACTCTCTCATACCCTACACAAAAATAAACCCAGAATGGCTTAAAGGCTTAAATATAAGACATGACACCATAAAACTAGAGGAGACCATAGGTGTAACATCCTGGGACATGGGATCTTACCTATGCTTTCTTAGGTCAGTCTCCCAAGGCAACAGAAATAGAAGCAAAAATAAACAAATAGGACCTAATCAAACTCACAAGCTTTTGCCCAGCAAAGGAAACCAACAGCCTATAGACTGGGAGAAAATAACTGCAAATGATGTGACTGACCAGGGCTTGATTTCCAAAATATGCAAACAGCTCATACAACACAATATCAACAAACAAAACCCGGTTGAAAAATGGGCCAAAGATCTACATAGACATTTCTCCAGAGAAGACATACAGATGGTCAAGAATCACATGAAAAAATGCTCAGCATTGCTAATTATCAGAGAAAAGCAAATCAAAACTACAGTGAGGTACCACCTCCTACAGGTCAGTATGGCCATCATTAAAAACCGTACAAATAAGGACTTCCCTGGTAGTCCACTGGCTAAAACGCCATGCTCCTAATGCAGGAGGCCAAGGTTCAAACCCTGGTCAGGGAACTAGATCCCACATGCTGCAATTAAGAGTTTGCATGACACAACAAAGACCTGGCACAGCCAAATAAATAAATATTAAAACAAAAAAAAAACTCTACAAATAACAAATGCTGGAGAGAGTGTAGAGAACAGTGAACACTCCTACACTGTTGGTGGGAATATAAGCTATTGCAGCCACTGTGAAAACAGCACAGAAGTTCTTCAAAAAACTAAAAACAGAGGTACCATATGATTCAGCAATCTCACTCCTGTGCAAATATATCCAGATGAAACCATAATTCAAAAAAACACATGCACCCCAATGTTCAAGGCAGCACTAGTTACAACAGCCAAGATATGGAAGCAAGCTAAATGTCCATCGACAGATAAATGGATAAAGAGGAATAAAAAAGGTACGGTAAGAAAAGAAAAGGATATGGTGTATATATACACAATGGATTACTACTCAGCAGTGAAAAAGCACAAAAATATTGTCACTTGCAGCAACATGGATGCAACTAGAGATTACCATACTAAATGAAGTCAGAAAAAGACAAATACTGTATGATATCACTTATCTGTGGAATCTAAAATATAATGCAAATGAACTTATCTATGAAACAGAAACAGGGTCGGACATAGAGAAAAGACTTGTGGTTGCCAAGGGGGAGGGACAGCAAGGAAATCAACCCTGAATATACACTGGAAGGACTGATGCTGAACCTCCAACACTTTGGTCACCTGAGGCAAAGAGCTGACTCACTGGAAAAGACTCTGATGCTGGGCAAGATTTTGGGCAAGAGGAGAAAGGGGCAACAGAGGATCAGATGGTTGGATGGCATTAGAAACTCAATGGACATGAGTTTAAGCAAACTCCGGGAGATGGTGAAGGACAGGAGATGGTGAAGGACAGGGAAGCTTGGCATTCTGCAGTCCATGAGGTCACAAAGACACGACTGAGCGGCTGAACAACAAACACAAAGGGGAAGCGGGATGGTGGAAAGAATGACTGGGAGTTTTGGATAACCATATGCAAACTATTATATACAGGATGGATAAACAACAAGGTCCTGCTGTATAGCACAGGATTTTCAATATCCTGTGATAAACTATAATGGAAAAGAATGAGTATGTGTAACTGAGTAACTCTGCTATAAAACAGAAATTAACACTGTAAACCAACTATACTTTAATTTAAAAAAAAAAACAAAAAGACACAAAGACGAACCCCCCAAAAAAGTCCCAACGTGTTTCTCACCTTCTGACATCCCACAAGCCTTATACTGATCCTTTCTACCCATTAGAATGGCCTGAGGACAGGCACTTTCATCTTTTTTTTTCCCCCCTTTTCTTGGCTGTGCCACGTGGTATGTAGATCTTAGTTCCCCGACCGGGGATTGAACCCATGCCCCCTGAAGTGGAATCGCAGAGTCCTAAGCATTGGACGGACAGGGAAGTCTCAGGGACTTTCAACGTTCAGATCTACCTCACCACCTCAGTGATTAGAATAGAACCTGGCCCATAAGAGGTTCTCAATAAAGTTGAACGAATAAACGAAACTCATAGAGAACACAATATTCAGACTACAACTGTATGTCGGACCCTGCAGTCAATGTTCTCCGTTTATCTTCTGAGCAAAGGGTGGACACTCTTTCTCTGCAAAAGGCCAGACCTAAGTATTTTGGGTACTGTAGGGCCAGACAGTCTCTGTCCTGACCATTTAACTCTGCCAGTTCGTCTCAAAAGCAGCCAGGTGCTTCCCTTCTCGCTGGGGTCTCCGGAGCGCCCCTCCCCTGCACGACCTGGGCTTCCCCTACCTTCCCGGGCCAGTGCAGTGAAGACGGGGTCCTCGGCGGGCGCCCCCCGCACGTCCTCCAGGATCTGCTCTACCGTGGGGGGCGCCGGGCGGGTGGGCAGCACCACGCGCTTCTTGGCCTTGGAGCCCATTCCTGCAGGCTGCAGAAAAGAGCGTTGACCGCGCAGTTCCTGCCGCCCGGCAAACTCCCACACACGCTCCGGAGCCCCGCTCCCGGGGAAGCCGGCCCTGCCTCGATCCTCCCAAGGCGGAACAGCACGCGGTCTGGGCCTTCAGTGTCCGGCTCCACTCAAGATAAGTTTCCAGCAGAAGATCCACCTGGCCGCGGGTACTCGGCCGCCACAGCTGCCGAGAGGCCACTTCCGCTTCCGGTCCGCCTGCGGGCCCGCCCTATAGGCACGTGATGCGCACTTCCGGCCTTCTCGGGTTCCCGCCCGCCGCGAAGCCAACCCCCCTTTAAAGGGGCCACGCCCGAGAGAGTTTCGGTACCACTGGACCAGAATGTGTGGGGCTTCTCTGATAGCTCAGTTGGTAAAGAATCCAGCTGTAATGCTGAAGACCCCAGTTCTATTCCTGGGTCGGGAAGATCCCCTGGAGAAGGGATAGGCTACCCACTCCAGTATTCTTGGGCTTCCCTTGTGGCTCAGCTGGTAAAGAATCCACCTGCAATGCAGGAAACCTGGGTTTGATCCCTGGGTTGGGAAGATCCCCTGGCGAAGGGATCTTAATACTCCAGTATTAAGAATTCCATGGACTGTATAGTCCATTAGGTCGTAAAGAGTTGGACAAGACTGAGCTAGTTGAAGTGGGGTTCAGTTCAGTTCAGTCGCTCAGTCGTGTCCGACTCTTTGCGACCCCATGAATTGCAGCACGCCAGGCCTCCCTGTCCACCAACTCCCGGAGTTCACCCAAACTCATGTCCATCGAGTCGGTGATGCCATTCAGCCATCTCATCCTCTGTCGTCCCCTTCTCCTCCTGCCCCCAATCCCTCCCAGCATCAGAGTCTTTTCCAATGAGTCAACTCTTCTAATGAGGTGGCCAAAATATTGGAGTTTCAGCTTCAGCATCTGCCCTTCCAATGAATATTCAGGACCGATTTCCTTTAGAATGGACTGGTCGGATCTCCTTGCACTCCAAGTGACTCTCAAGAGTCTTCTCCAACACCACAGTTCAAAAGCATCAATTCTTCAGTGCTCAGCTTTCTTCACAGTCCAACTCACATCCATACATGACCACTGGAAAAACCATAGCCTTGACTAGATGGACCTTTGTTGGCAAAGTAATTTCTCTGCTTTTGAATATGCTATCTAGGTTGGTCATAACTTTCCTTCCAAAGAGTAAGCATCTTTTAATTTCATGGCTGCAGTCACCATCTGCAGTGATTTTGGAGCCCCCCAAAATAAAATCTGACAGTTTCCACTGTTTCCCCATGTATTTCTCATGAAGTGACGGGACCAGATGCCATGATCTTAGTTTTCTGAATGTTGAGCTTTAAGCCAACTTTTTCACTCTCCTCTTTCACTTTCATCAAGAGGCTTTTGAGTTCCTCTTCACTTTCTGCCATAAGGGTGGTGTCATCTGCATGTTTGAGGTTATTGATATTTCTCCTGGCAGTCTTGATTCCAGCTTGTGCTTCTTCCAGCCCAGCATTTCTCATGATGTACTCTGCATATAAGTTAAATAATGAGGAAGGAAGCGACATCAGCCTCTTCGCGCAGGGCCTAGAAGCACAAAGGGTGGGCATCTGGTCCAATGCTGGCTTCTCTCACTGCCTAACAAAGCATCCTCCAAGCCAGTCTTCAACAGTACAGGTTAACAGTACATAAACCGTGAACTTCCAGATGTTCAAGCTGGATATAGAAAAGGCAGAGGAACTAGAGATCAAATTGCCAACGTCCGTTGGATCATCAAAAAAGCAAGTGACTTCCAGAAAAACATCTACTTCTGCTTTATTGACTACGCCAAAGCCTTTGTGTGGATTACAACAAACTGTGGAACATTCTTACAGAGATGGAAATACCAGACCACCTTACCTACCTCATGAGAAATCTGTATGCAGGTCAAGAAGTAACAGTTAGAATCAGTCATGGAACAACAGGCTGGTTCCAAATTGGGAAAGGAGTACGTCAAGGCTGTATATTGTCACACTGCTTATTTAACCTATATGCAGCAGAGTACATCATACTAAATGCCAAGCTGGATGAAGCACAAGCTGGGATCAAGATTGCCAGGAGAAATATCAATAACCTCAGATACACAGATGAAACCACCTTTATGGCAGAAAGCAAAGAACAAAAGAGCCTCTTGATGAAAGTGAAAGAGAAGAGTGAAAAAGTTGGCTTAAAACTCAACATTCAGAAAATGAAGATCATGACATCTGGTCCCATCAATTCATGGCAAATAGATGGAGGAAACAATGTAAACAGTGAGAGACTTTATTTTGGGGGCTCCAAAATCACTGCAGATGGTGACTGCAGCCATGAAATTAAAAGACACTTGCTCCTTCGAAGTAAAACTATGACCAACGTAGACAGCATATTAAAAAGCAGAGACATTACTTTGCTGACAAAGGTCCATCTAGTCAAAGCTATGGTTTTTCCAGTAGTCATGTGTGGATGTGAGAGTTGGACTATAAAGAAAGCTGAGCACCAAAGAATTGATGTTTTTGAACTGTGGTGTTGGAGAAGACTCCTGAGAGTCCCTTGGACTTCAAGGAGGTCAAACCAGTCAATCCTAAAGGAAATCAGTCCTTAATATTCATTGGAAGGGCAGATGCTGAAGCTGAAACTCCAATACTTTGGCCACCTGATGCAACAAACTGACTCACTGGAAAAGCCCCTGATGCTGAAAAAGATTGAAAGTAGGAGAAGGGGATGACAGAAGATGAGATGATAGGATGGCATCACTGACTTGATGGACATGAATTTGAGCAAGTGCCAGAAGTCGGTGATGGACAGGGAAGCCTGGTGTGCTGTAGTCCATGGGGTCACAAAGACTTGGACAGGACTGAGCGACTGAACTGGACTGAACAAGGCATTTGAGGCCAAGTTTTCTGCAAAATGGGGACATGACCTCCAACCCACGTGGCTGTCATGGGAACACACCAGGTGACGGGCACACAGGGAGCACTCAGTAAATGCCAGTTGTGCCAGTCCCACTGAGGTAACCAGGGGTGTAGCATTCGCATCTGGGCTCTCCCAAATCCACCTCATGGTTGCCTCTCCAGTCTCTAAAACCCCCTCCCCTTAGGAGGGGACTGATCTTTGGCTTCACCCCTCTTAAGTAGGGTGGGAAGACCTGCTCAGACCAGGGAGGTTTTTCTCTGTTTAAGCAACTTTATAGAAAGTAAGTTAGGGCTTCCCTGGTGGCTCAGTGGTAAAGAATCTGCCAGCAATGCAGGAGACCACCAGAAGTGCAAGAGACTCAGGTTCGATCCTTGGGTCAGGAAGATCCCCTGGAGAAGGAAATAGCAAGGAACTCCAGTATTCTTGCCTGGGAAATCCCATGGACAGAGGAGTTTGGTGGGCTACTGTCCTTGGGGTCTCAAAGAGTTGGAGAAGACTTAACGGCTAAACCACCACCACCACCTACCAGTGGTTAGGATTCCTTGTTCTCACTACCGAGGGTTTGGATTCAGTCCAAGGTGGGGAACTAAGATCCTACATCCCACAAGCTGCCCTGGCACAGTCAAAAAAAAAAAAAAAGCAATTTACATACCACAAGTAGTAGTATTAGTCACTCAGTCTATCAGACTCTGCGGTCCCATGGACTGTAGCCTACCAGGCTCCTCTGTCCACGGAATTCTCCAGGCAAGGATACTGGAGTGGGTTGCCATTTCCTATTCAAGGGGATCTTCTGGACCCAGGGATTGAACCCGGGTCTCCCTCATTGTGACCAGATTCTTTACCATCTGAGCCACCAGGGAAGCCTACAATACCATAAAGTCTGTTTAAAGTGTACAAGTCATTGTTTTGGGAATATATAGACAGTGGACGGTTCACATCAGCAGGATCACACACCCTGTGTTCTTTTATGTGCTGCTTCTCTCACTGAGCATTGTGTTCTTGAAGTTCATCTGCAGTTGTTGGGAGTGTCAGTGCTCCTCTCCTTTTCATGGCTGTGTGACGCTCCCGGGTGTGGAGAGACCACCCTGCATTTATTCATTCACCCACGTTAGTGGACATTCAGGCTGCTTCCGCATTTTGACTGCTGTGAATCATACTGCTGTGAACTTCCTAGCATAGTTGTTTGTGTGAATGTGTCTTTAGTTTTCTTGGGCATGTGCCTAGGAGTGGAATCGCTGAATTCTTCAGTAACTCCATGTTTGTCTGTGGAACTATTTCCCAAAGTGGCTGCCCCAAACTGGCATGATTTGGGCACTTACCATGTGTCAGGCCAGAAAACTACTTCTTTGGATCCTGGAGAGTATTTGGTGAGGTAGGTGCCAGGTTTAATGCTGTTGCACAAGTGTGGTCACTGAGGCTCTGAGAGGGAGGCCAGAATGGCTCTGGATTCACAGCCTGGAGCTAACTCTGGAAGCAGGGGCTGAACTGGGTGGGACTCTAGGGGCGTGGCTGGGACTGCACTCGGAGGGCAGCTGGCTGCTGCTCTTGCTTCCAGTGGGTCCAGCTTCAGCCCTTGACCTCATTCCCATTACTTTCCAGCTTGAGGCTGCCCAACCTGAGCCTAGTGGCTCAGCAGGTGCCCAGGGTCCCTGGGGAGGAGTATCTCTGGGGCTCCTGCAACAAACCAGGACTGACTCCATGGAGTTCAAGTGAAGCCTGTGGTCAAGGCACAACCAACCAGGACAGCCTCCACTTCCTTGTAGAAACTGCCTCCCAGCTCTGAAAATCAGAAGCAATGAGGAATGTGTCCCCACCCCATAGATGTGTGTGAGGACAGAGGAAGGACTCTCAATAGCTCCATCCATGCCCTCCCTACCCCAGCCCCACCCTCCCTGCACTTTGGGATCCTCCTTCAGTTCCAGAGAAGTGGAGAACCCACTTTCCAGATGGGGAAGTGGAAGCCTGGGGGAGTGAGAGCATTGTATCTCCAGTTCATGATTCCCTCAGCCTCCCAAGGACCTCAGAAAAACAGAGAAAAGTGCAATTATTGGAAGCCAGTAGACAGGCCATGTGGGTAGATCTGCAATTGTCATTTGTGGATAACACTTGTTAGTTCTCGGCCTTAAAGAGAAACTCATGCATAAGGGTGGCAAAGGTGGGACTTCCCTGGTGGTCCAGTGGTTAAGAGTCCGCTTTGCAGTGCAGGGGACACAGGTTCAATCCCTGGTCCGGGAAGATCACACATGCCATGGAGCAACTAACCCCATGTGCCACAACTACTGAAGCCTGAGCACCTAAAGCCTGTGCTCCACAGCAAGAGAAGCCACCACAACGAGAAGCCCACGCACTGCAACTAGAGAATGCCTGTGTGGAGCAATGAAGACCCAGTGCAGCCAAAATTAAATTAAAAAAGGATGGGAGAGCAGTAAGAGCAGGCCAGGACACTTCAGGGCACTCAGAGGCTTTGCCACAGCTGTCATTCAGGAGCCCACCAGCCCCCACCCCCCAGGACATGGGCTCTGGACTCCACTGACCCCGACCCTTTCTCCAGGGATAGACATGGTATGCATGGGACACCCCCACCCCCAACAGCAATCGCACCGTGGGGAAGAGAGTGGTGCTCTAAGGACCCCACAGACTTCCACCTTCTATTCAACCTTTATTTGCAAATTCTGCACAGTCAGAGGATGAGGTGCCCGAGAGGAGACTCTGGACCGTGTCGTCTGCTCCACCTCTCCCTCCCTCCACTCTGGGACAGGGAAGGGATATCGGGGTATCGGCCCCCCGCCTGGTTCCCGCCCCCCCAACCCACACCACCCAAACTATGCAATGAGACTTCTCTCTCTCTCTTTGACCTTGACTTGCCAAGTCCGGGGTGCAGGATCCCACGTGGCCACCCCTGGCCTGTGCCTCCGAGGCTGCCAGGACCTTCCCGGGGCAGGTTCCTATGGGGCGCCAGTCTGGACAGGAGGATGGGGGTGCCCACCAGGGCTTGAGCAAGGTGCATGCTGGCTGTCCTTGTCAGCTGGCTCTGGGTTCCAGCCTGCTGTGGGCTCTGGAGTGGCAACTGGAGTGGCCCCCTGTCCTAGGGGGTCCCATCCATGGCAGCAGGCAGCCCGTGAGGAGAACATGGCAGAGGAGGGGGTGTCCCAAATGCCATGGCCAGCAGGGACAGTACCACGGCCTGGGCTGGGCCATGGGGGTAGGGACAGGCAGTCGCCGTGGAGTGGGAATGGCCCTCAGCGGGGTGGAGGCCCGAGCAGGAGCCCTGCTGCTCGTCCAGCATGGACTGTGGAGGGCAGGCAGTGCAGTCCAGCGGGGAGCTGCCTCGGCAGGTGTAACAGGATGAGTGGCAGCTGGAGCAGACCCGCATGGCAGGCACAGCTGAGTGCCCGGGTCCAGCGGTCACCGCCTGCTGGGTGTGGTTGAAGTACCTTGGCGGGCAGTAGGCGAGGCAAAGGTGGCCCAGGATGTAGGCGGGGCTGTGGCACTCTGCATGAGGGACAGACACGTCCATGGGGCTGTGAGGCTGAGACCTGCCACCCCGGCCTGCCCGCCCCTCCACCCCAGGCCGCACACGCACACTGCCCCTGCTGCCACCTCCCTGCAAATGGGCCATGCCACGCCGGGCACTCACCCTGGCACAGCCCCTCTGTGTCCCTCTGCACACACGCGTTGCTGGTCACCTGGGGGCCCGAGGGCCGCGCTGTCATGTCCTCAGCCGTCCCGTAGAGCAGCAGCGTGTAGCGGTACAGCGTCCCTGGGCAGGGGTCGTGGTGGGTACGGGGCGGAGCGGGAGAGGCTGTCAGCAGCCTGGTCATGCCATTCCGGGCCCCCCGCCCTGCCACCCACATCCCATCCTGGACACAGACAGTGCAGAGTTGCCCAATACCCTCTGTGGGCTGGGAACCAGACACCTGGTGTATGCTGGTAAGTGAGCACCTACTGAGTGCCAGTTCTGCCTGCTCAGTCTCTCCCAGGAGACCAGTGGGAGCCCTGTAAGGTGGGGGGGGGGGCAGCTAAAGAGGCCCTGGGCTCCAGTCTGCAAGGTGGGTAGGGGTGGAGCCCCAGCCAGCACCCGGCCGGACCTCACCTGTGTTGAAATAGTAGCCCTTGTTCTCCAGGCCCAGGATCCACAAGCCCCGAGGGTCTTCGTCCCAGAAGTGGGTGGACATGAAGATCCAGTTGTTGTAGCCTTGGCTGCTGACGTCAAAGGGTCTGAGACAGACAGGTGAGAGGGGTTCATAACCAGAGTCCTGACCAGCATGGCCAATGTGGACAGGGCTGGGGTCCAGCCTGCCTGACCTGGGGGTGCTCAGGCTCCTCCCCATAGGGGCACCCAGGAAGGAGGGAGAGTTTGCACCTAGGGCTGGCCTCTGCCCCTGCACCTGATGGCCACGAGGGTGGAGCGGGTGCCCATGGGGCTGGTGAGGGAGATCTCCAGGTCCCCACGGCGGCTGTAGGACAGGGACAGCTGCACCTGCACGTGCTCCAGCGAACGGATGGAGTTGGCGTGGCCGGCGCAGGCCGACACATTCTTCCTCACGTGCATGACCGGCAGGATGGGGATGGGGGCCAGGGCCTCTCCTGCTGGCCTGCTGGTGGGGGGCCAGGCAGAGTTTGGGCTCAGATCCTGAAGCCTACCTTTTCCTTGTTCAGATGGGTAAACTGAGACCTCAGGGCAAGCCTCCCTGTGTCCACTCCCCAGGTAGCAATGGGAGGTGGAGGGAGAAGGCAGGTACAGAAGCAGGTGGAGGAGGGCTGGGGGAGGTGGCAGGTAGGGGGAGGGAGGGATAGGCAAGATGGCAGGAGGGAGAAGAGCTGTGGGGAGGTGGGCATAAGGGCTGAGTTGGATGCAGGCGTCCTGCGGGCAGAGGGGCGCGCTCACGTGCGGGTGTGCACGATATGAATGACACATTTCTTCTGGGGCTGCGTGGGCAGCCAGGAGCGAGCCAGGCCCACCAGCAGCGCAGCGTCCAGCAGCCCGTAGCCATAGTGGTGGCTCACTGCAGGGGGAGGGGCCGGCGGTCACGGCCCTGTGCTTGCGGCGGCCCCGCCCCCCGCCCGGCCCTGCCGCACCTCGGCGCCCAGCGCCGTTTGTCCTCCAGTCCTCCGCCTGCAGCTGCGCGGGCCTGGACGCCCGGACCACCAAATGCTGCATGTCCCTCCATGTCAAGAGCGGGCTGCGAGTGGGCGAGGGTGGGTGAGCCAGGGCCACGCTGTGGGGCGCAGGTGGCTGGTGGGACCCCACCGTCACCTACTTGGCCTCCAGAGCCAGAGCGATCATGCCCGCAGCCAGCGGGGCAGAGGCCGAGGTCCCCGTGTGCTTGTCCGTGCACTGGTGGTGCAGGTCTGTGGTGACCTGGGGGTCACAGACAAGGGTTTGGGACCAGTGCCCGTAGAAACCCCACCCTGCTTCAAAAGCCCCAAGGGCTTCAAGAAAGAGGCACCACAGAGCACAACAGCAGGGCTGGGGCACTGAGTAGACAGGAGGGTGCCTGAAGGGGTGCCAACCCATGGTCTGGGACCCCACTCTGTGTCAAGTGCCAACGGGGCAGCCCTGGGAGGAGGCCAGTTGGGGGACAGGAGGGAAGGTGAGAGACAGGCGGCTGGGTGGGGCAGGCAGAGGCAGGAGGCCTTGGGAGTCTGGCCGTGGGAGGGTGCAGGGGGCGGGGGAGCACTCACGATCTGGGGGTCCGTGGCTACACCGCTGCTGTAGGTGGTGGTGAGTGTGGAGGCGCAGGCCTCACTGTACCAGGGCACATGGCCCTGCTGGGTGGTGCTGCCCACTGAGAGCGTGTGGATGCTGTTGGTGTAGCCGTCGCAGTTACAGTTGTCATAGTGCAGGCCGCCATTGCCTGATGCCCAGATGAAAAGGGTGCCCAGCCCGCCTCGGCCCTGCAGGAGGGACCAGCACAGAAGTGGGAGTTGGGGTGGGGCGGGAGCCTCACATGTAGGCCCCAGACCCGCCATGACTTGTACCCACTCACCTTGGTCACTCCACGCCTGAAGGCTTCTCGGGTGAGGATGCCTGGGCCGTCCACCGTGCGGCCATCATCCTCGGGGCCCCAGCTGGCGCTGTAGATGTGGATGTGCTGTGGCTGCAGGCTCAGCGACTGGGCCTCAATCACGTCGGTGATGGTGCCATCCAGCATGCGCACACCTGCATGGGCAGCAGCTGCAGCCTCGCTGGACACCCTGCCTGTGCCCCGTGCTCTCCCCGCCTGGGGGTGAAGGCGTCAACGATGGGGGGTGCTCAGTTCTCCTCCACCCTGGGCCTGGCACCCTGGCACCACCGTTCAGCAGCAAGGGCGTGAGGCTGGGAGGCTCCCCACCCCTAGTCTGAGTACCTCCAATGCGGGTGTTGTAGGCGACGCCCGCACCACAGAACCTGTTGTTTGCCATTGCCGCCACTTCCCCGGCACAGCGGGTCCCGTGCCTGGCACCAGGGCAGAGACAGGAGCCCATCACATCCTCCTGGCTCCTCGTAGGGAACCAGGGGCTGCCCCCACACCCCTGGGGATGCCAGGCTTACCGGTTCTCATCACTGGGTGTGTATCGAGGCTGGGGGTCTGGGTCGTAGTCATTGAAGTCATAGCTGGCCAGGGGATCCTGGGGGAGGTAGGTGGAGACATGAGGGGGCTGCCACCAGCTGGAAGACCTGAGGCAGCCCCCACCCCATCCCTGCAGGCTCACGTAGTTGGCCCAGAGGTCTGGGTGGTCTTTCTCGATGCCGTCATCCAGGACAGAGACCACGACACCCTGGCCCGACAGCCCCTGGCTCCAGACCTGCAGGATGTTCAGGTCTGACTGCATCTCATTGTTCTGTGCAAGGCGGGGGCCAGGGTCAGGAGGGCTCTGAGATGGCCAGGCCCCGCTGCCCGGCCCAGCCAGCTCACCATGTACCACTGCTTGGAGAACCAGGGGTCTGTGGGCACCACCAGGGAGCGCTTCACCCGCCTCTGCACTGTCTGCTGTTGGAACCACTGCACCTGGTGGTGGGTGGGGGGCAGAGGAGACCACACTGTGAGAGGGGCTGGACCTGCGAGCAGCCTGCCCAACTCCCACCTTCCTGTCCTCACACCAGGATGCTTTAGAGGGCCCTGCCTCTTAGCGCTTCTGCAGATTCTTGGCCAAGAGGCCAAAATCTGATTCCAGGGTCTGGGCGGGCCTCTTACTGGGTCTGCCGGGGTGGGGGGACAGACGTGTGTGGGGGCTGAGGGTTAGGAGGCTGTGTATCTGGGCTGTCACCTACTTGTCCAGGGACCCATGTGATACAGGATGGAGCCAGGGACCCTGTATTTGCTGGGGCTGCTCTAGGAGGTTCCCATGTGCCTGAGGCTCTGCCTTGGGAGGACGCTGAAATCCTCAGAGCACCCATCCCCAAGGGACCCCCACACATGTGGTAGCTGCTGCCCAGGGCCACTGTGGCTCACTCTGCCTCTGTCCACATTCTAGAATCCCTCTCCCCAAGACACGTCCATCTCCCCTTGCAGCGTCCACTTCTCTCGACCACACTCTTCCAGGTGCAGGACACACCTGTATGGCCATACCCACCTCCTGCCTGGTCATCTAGCTGCCCCATCCCCGCCACCTCTCTGCAACTCATTCTAGGCATTCTGCAGCATCACTGTCTATGAGCCCTCCTGCCCCACCCTCTCTGAAGCCCAAGAGGCCCCCTGCCTGTCTGGCCCCCACCAGCCTTCCTCTGCTGCAACCACAGTGGCTGCTGCACCCAGGGCCTTTGCACATGCCCTTCTGCCTGCCTCGGGCCACTCTTCTTCAGACCTTTACCCTTTCCCCCTTTTCCTTGTTCTACTCCCAACCTCTGCCCAAACTGGCTCATGTTCCCCCTCCCACCTCTATCTCAGCAATCAGGTCCATCTTCTGCCCATTTGCTTAGCTCCAGACATGGAAGCTGCCCCTGAATTTTTCTCTGCCCCCCACACCCAACCCATCAGCCAGACCTGGCCTCTATCAAGACCACATCTCCAACCAGCCTCTTCTCTTGGTACCAGTGCTCCTGGCGGGTTTCAGGCTGACTCTTGTGAATCAGTCCCCTAGGCCGGCCTCTTTATACCTGGGGACCTTGATCTTTCTGGGTGAGATGCAGGAGAGAAGGGGGGTGACAAGAAATGCTGACAGGGCACCAGGCCCTGGGATGAGTGCTGCACTCACACGTTATCTGTTGCTCTCCACAGATCTTCCCCATCTGGCTCCCCACTGTAGACTAGGGAGCCAAATCGATACCAAGACTCAGAGAGAGCTGGTGACTTGCCCAAGGTCACACAGCCACTCATTACAATTACAAGGATAATAGGAGGTGGCAGAAAACTTTGAGGGAAGGCCAGGCTCACCTTAGGGTCTTTCTTTAGGCGCAGGCGGTGGCCCCAGTGCGGGGTCAGGGACTGCTGGACCACGCCCCGGTGCCGCAGATGGAAATACTGCCCGTCAGGGAAAATCTGGGAATGAAGGGGAGCATGGCTGAGACCTGGTTCCCCTGATGGAGCTCTTCTCAGGCCGGGGCCAGTCCCCTTCTTACATCTTCCCCCAACCAGGTGGCCTCTGGGGGCCCCAGAATCTGAAGTTAGACAAGGCAGGGGTGAGCTGGGGGTCCTTGATATATGGGGAACAAGGGGCCCCCCTCCCATCTGCAGAGATCTGGGTCCCCTTCTTACATCTTCCCGCCTCCTCCCGTCAATCTGGGTCCCGCCCACCTGCCCAAAGTTGACGAAGCCGAATTTGCGCGCCAGGCGATCGACCTCCTGGTAACCCTGGGACACCCGCACTGCCCAGCTGCTGACATAGATGGGGACCCGGGCCGAGGCCCACCCCACAGCCATGGGGCCAACGAGCGCCAGGCCCAGGGCCAAGGTCAGGCGCAGACAGAGCGCAGTACGGGCGGGCCGCATGGCGGCGGGGGCGGGGCCGGGGCGGGGCCTCAGAAAGCCCCTCCTCCTGGCCAAACCGCCAAGACGGCCCAAGCGCCCGCCCAGCCCCCGGCGCCATAGCAACCCCTGAAAAGCTTCAACTCCCAGGGAGCCTTGCGGCTCCCCCACTGGAAGGGCGCAAAGCTCTAATAGAAGTGTGGGGGAAACACATGCTCAGACCGGTCTTCTGTAGACTCAAACCCTCTGGAGCTTCAGTCTCCCCATTTGTACAAAGACCCGCAATTCTTCTGACCTAGAGGAGCGAGTTCACTGTTGCTATAATTGACCCCGCCCCATATTGGCCCCGCCCACTTCATATACACCCCTACCCCTAGAATAAGCCTTGCCTCCTTCCTAATCCAACCAGAATTGCGCTTTTGAATAAACCCCGCCTCCTATATTTAGCCCCGTGTTCTTGGGCTCCAAAATCAGTGCAGATGGTGACTGCAATCATGAAATTAAAAGACGCTTCCTCCTTGGAAGAAAAGCTATGACCAACCTAGACAGCATATTAAAAAAGAGACATTACTTTGCTGACAAAGGTCCATCTAGTCAAAGCTATGGTTTTTCCAGTAGTCATGTGTGGATGTGAGAGTTGGACTATAAAGAAAGCTGAGCGCCAAAGAATTGATGCTTTTGAACTGTGGTGTTGGAGAAGACTCCCTTAGACTTCAAGGAGATCAAACCAGTCAATCCTAAAGGAAATCAGACCTGAGTATTCATTGAAAGGACTGATGTTGAAGCTGAAACTCCAATACTTTGGCCACCTGATGCAAAGAACTGGCTTATTGGAAAAGACCCTGATGCTGGAAAAGATTGAAGGCAGGAGAAGGGCATGACAGAGGATGAGATGGTTGGATGGCATCACCGACTCGATGGACATGAGTTTGAGTAAGCTCCGGGAGTTGGTGATGGACAAGGAGGCCTGGCGTGCTGCAGTCCATGGGGTCGCAGAGTCGGACACGACTGAGCGACTGAACTGAACTGAAGCACCGCTTTTCCGATTCTGTCCCTCCTCCTTTATGTTCGGCCCCACTTCCCCTCTGTTTTCCCTAATAAATATCTTCTTGTTTCTCCAGTCAGCTCTGAACTTTCTCCAGCCCCGCCCACCAGCTCCGCCTCCCCAGCACTCTTCTCTCCGCCCCAGCTCCACCCACAACCGCTCAGCCAATAATCCCCCGGCCATGACCCCGCCCCTCCAATCAGCTACGTCCCCCTCCCGCTCAGCCAATCGGTGTCCTCAGTCACCGTGCCCCGCCCCCTTCCTCCAAAGTCGCGGCTGCGGCTGCCGCGGCCCTCCAGAGGGCAATGCGGCGGAGGAGACGGGGCAGGCCCCACCTCCTTTGTCCGCCCTGCCCTCCCATTGGCCAGAGCGGAGGGCAGGAGGCGGAAACCAGCCCGGGGGCGGAGACCCGTCCGGGAGTTGAGCGGTGCGGTTCGCGCCGAAGGAAGGCGGCGCGCAAGCAGTCTAGCCGGTGCGCGGGGAGACGGTCGAGTTCAAGCTGCCAGTCCCGGGCGCCCAAGTGCCATGGACGGCCTGCGCCAGCGCTTCGAGCGCTTTCTGGAACAGAGGAATTTGGCCACCGAAGCGCTAGGGGCACTCGAAGCCAAGACAGGTGTCGACAAGCGGTACTTGGCCACGGGTGAGCCGTCGAGGGCAGCGCTTGGGAGTGCCGCCCATTTTGCCGACAGGCACAGTGAAGCCCTGGGCTATCGGGGCCTCGGACCTCTCCCTTCCTGCCGCCCCTGCTGCGGGTTCCAACTCAGGCGGCGGGGCGCTCCCACAGACCAGCGAGGAGACCGAGATCCTGGGGAGGGGTCGTGGACCAGGACCTTGGTTCTGGCCGCAGTCTCTTCTCGACCCCGCCGTGCGACCTCAGTCGAGGACCAACCCCCTCTTGGCCCTGCAGCCGTCCTTTGCCCCCTCCTCCCTCCTGGCCCTGGGTGCCCTCCAGGCAGAAGTCCGGTTCTTCCGGTTGTTCTTCTGGTCCCGGGGGAGGAGAGGGCAGGTAGGTAGCAATGCCCTGCCAGTCTCGCCACCCTCTTCCCAGATGGACTGTAGCCTGGAAGCAAGTGTAGAGATCTTCCCGTTTTCCCAGGGGATGCTCCAGACCAGGAGGGGAAGCGTCACTCCCACCTCCCCTCCCGAGGTTTTCCTGCTAGAATCACCCCACCCCAAGCTCTACCCCTTGGCCTGCCCTCTCACTCTGCCCTACCCTGAGCTGGATTGTTTGACTGCTGCGGTGGGCTTGCAGAAACGTTGGCTGGGGCCCATGGAGAGGGTCCAGTCACCCCTGATTGTCACTTCCATTCCAGTCCCTCCCCTGCCTTTCCTCCTCAGTGACCTTGGGTGGCCTCTGCCATTCTCTGAAACTGTCCAGTCCCTTTAAGTACCGCCCCTATTTTTTGGTGCTTCTGACCCAACCCCCTTCTGCCACCTCTTCCAAGAAGCCCGCCTAGAATGAGTCTCGGGACAGTTAGTTCGGACACTGGGGTGCGGCTCTGGGTGAGGACGTGCCAATGTGTTTTAAGAACCTGTGTACAGATCCCGAGAGTCTGCTTTCCTCCTGTTTCCGCATCAGCTGGGGGATTGTAATGCCAGGCAGCCCAAGGAAGAATCCAAACCTGTCCCTCCAGGTTGCTGGTGCCCAACCCGTGTCCGGTCAGCCAGGGACCTCCCCTGGGAGCAAGCCCTTTATCCCCTGCCTGGCTTTCCACATCCCTGTCACCAGTGGGTGGGGAATTTAGGTCATAGAGCACTGGGGAGGGGCCCGTTGGGAGAGGCCTGCTGAGGAGTCTGGGGGTCACAGGGCAGAAAAACGGCCCAGAGCAGTAGGGGCTGCATGGGAGGCTGCCCCTGCAATCTGCCCTGTCTGGAGCACCCCCCCACTCCATCTGCTGCTGATCTCGGGGATCACCCCCGCCCATGCCCCAGGTCATCTTCCTGTTGCTGAGGCTGCAGAAATCCGGATTGAGGGAAGGGGGGCCCTGGGAGAGCTACTGCTCCCCAACTAGCAATCTCCAGGGAAGGAGTGCCACTCCCCAACCCCCTTTCCCAGATGTAGAAACCCTCAGGCCCCACTTGCCTGAGATTGTCTAAACCCTCCTCCCCTCCCAGCTACCAGAGGAGGAAACCCAGAGGAAGCAGTGAGCAGGCTGCCTCGGGCCAGCCAGGGATTCCTCCATTCCTCTCCTGACGCCAGACCCCAGGGATAAAGGCTAACACAGGTGGGGGGGGGAGGGGGAAGGGAACTCTGCCCTCTGGTCCACTGGTGGCCTCTGTTTCTCTCTGCAGATAACAGCCTGGAGGTGGGGGAGGGGTTGTAAGTGCTCCCAGAAATCAGAGGCTCCCCAAGTGACCTAGTGTGAGCCTCACCCCCACCGCCCCACCCTCCGCCCGCCAGCTTCTGTTTCATCCTGGCTGTTGAATGAGATAGAACAGGGGGAGGGTAGAGCCCTGCATACAAGAGCTTAATAAATGCAACAGCAACCATTCTGATTTCAGAGTGGCTAACACTTGTGGTTCCCACCCCCCGCCCCGCTATGTCCTCTGAACCCTCATTGCTCGGAGTGTGTTTGGACCACCATAGGGGCTCACTGTGTAGGGAGGGGTCCCCTCTTCTATCTTATTTAGTTACCCCCACACCAACCCTCAGAAACTGGGCCACTACTGCCCCATTGACAGATGGGGAAACTGAGGCTCCAAGCAAGAGACACTCACTAGGGGTCTCATAGTGGGTGAGAGTTCTCCATCTGAGGGACTCTGAATGATGCTTTGCATCCTGCCACGAAGACAAAGGCTCTCATGGGGGGGGGGGGTCCTGTTGCCCCCCAGGGACACTGGACAGTATCTGGGGACATCGGGTGGTCACGACTCGGGGTGCTCCTACCATCAAGCAGCGGGGGCAAGGATGCTTCTCCCAGCCCCACAGTGCCCAAGATCCCCCAGGAGTCAGCAGTAGCAAGGGGAAGAGACCCTTGACTAAGATCAAAGTTACAAACTCTGTTGCCTTTCTCCGCTCTCCAGGAATCAAGTATTAACAACAAAATGGCCTCATTTTCAGGTTCTTCTCCCATTGTTATTTTTGTTTAATTGCTTAGTCGTGTCTCAGTCTTTGTGACCCCATGGACTGTAGCCCACCATGCTGCTCTGTCCATGGGATTTCCCAAGCAAGAATACTGGAGTGGGTTCCTATTGACCCAAGGATCAAACCCATGTCTCTTACATATGCATTGTCAGGTGGGTTCTTTATCACCTGCGCCACCTGGGAAGCCTCTTCTCCCACTGAGAGTAGAAAGTGTTAGTCGCTTAGTCCTGTCTAACTCTGCAACCCCCTGGACTGTAACCCACCAGGCTCCTCTATCCATAGAATTCCTTGGTGACTCAGGATAAAGAATCTGTCTTCTCCCATGACTTCTATTCAAATTCTAGCCCCTTCGGCTCAGCCACTCCTATAGGGCCTGGAGTGAGATAGTTACAATTGCAGAGATCCCATATTCATTCAATAAACACTGGGCAGGTACTTGGTACAGACCAATCCTGAGGTGCCCACCTGCCCTTGGCGAGCTGGCAGTCCTGTGGGGGAGATGGACATATTAGGGTATTACAGACACAAGAGTCAGGGTTCAGAGCCATGATGGGGGTACCCAGGTGCTACAGGGGCTGTGAGGCTTCTAGGAGGAGAGATGGTGCAGGGTGCATGGGCCAGGCCCAGGGGACGCTGGGGTCAAGGCTCAGCAGGCGAAGCCCACGCCTACCGCCTTCTGTCTGCAGGAGCCGCCACTCTGCTAAGCCTGTATCTTCTGTTCGGGTACGGGGCTCCTCTGCTGTGCAGTCTCATCGGCTTTGCATACCCCGCATATGCTTCGTGAGTGCCTGCTGGGGCAGGGCTGGGGGCGGGGTGTGGCGCGCCGAGGCACTCTCTGGGCAGCCTCTGACCCTGCCATGCCTCTCCCAGGATCAAAGCTATCGAGAGCCCAAGCAAAGAGGACGACACTGTGTGGCTCACATACTGGGTGGTGTACGGCCTGTTCGGGCTAGCCGAATTCTTCAGCGATCTACTCCTGTCCTGGTTCCCTTTCTACTACGCGGGCAAGGTTGGTACCACCCGGGAAACACCACTCTATCTTGGGAGCGGGTACCCAAAGGGGTGTCTGATGGGGGAAGCCAGGTCCATCACTAAGAGTGTCTGATGGGGGAGGCCAGGCCCATCCCTAAGGGTGTCTGATGGAGGAGGCCCAGTGTGACTCCTGACCTCTGCCTATAGTGCGCCTTCCTGTTGTTCTGCATGGCTCCCGGCCCCTGGAACGGAGCTCATATGCTGTACCATCGCATCATACGTCCTCTGTTTCTAAAGCATCACGAGGCCGTGGACAGCATCGTGAGCGACATCAGCGGGCGGGCCCTGGACGTGGCAGCCGGAATGACGAAGGACGGTGCGTGCATGCAGGGCGAGTGGTGTCCATATGTCTGATCTCAGTCTCCTGGCTTCCCCCGCCCCACTCAACTTCACTCCTGCCTCCTGTCCTCCTGACTCTGACTGGCCTCCATCTGGCATCCCTGCTGCCTCTGACGAGCACTCCTCCTCCCCATCTCACTGTCCGCCTCTCTCTCCCATGCTCTCGGGAACCAGTCCTGCAGGCCTTGGCCCGCAGCCGGGCTCTCATCACCCCGGCAGCCACAGCAGTGGGCCCCTCACTGCCCTCGGAGTCGACTGTATGTAAGCACCCACCCCTGGAAGGGGGGCGTCCTAGACGTGTGTGAGTGCACATGCATGTGTGTGAGTGCCTGCATCTGCCTCTATCCCAGCCAGGGCTGGCTGCCGGTCCCTCAGGTGGGCCGCATGCTGGTCGTCAGTGGCCTGAGCTCAGGTATTACTGACTGAGCATGGCCTCCGGGCCCTTGGGCTCTCAGCATAGGCAGACCCACCTCACTTACCCCTGGCGTGCTCTCTCCACAGCAGGGAAAGTAAGCGTGAACCAGCTTCAGAAGGCCAAGTAAAGCCCCCAGCCAGCCCGAACGCAGACACACCGGACCGTGAGACAGAGGATGTGCCACAGCACAAGTCGTCTGCGCAGTCCTCCACTGACTCACCAGCAGAGCCCACCACCAGCCCCTCGATCCCTGCCAAGTCCGTCCTCAGGAGTTCTACCAGCCTGGGCCAAGCCCAGCCTCAGGCCGTGGCTGCCACCACGGCTGCCAGCACGCAGCTGCCTGGCAAGCCCCGGGGTGGGCTCCGATCTCGAGCCAACTCTTCCAGCCAGCCCCAGGCCCCCGGGCAGCAGCGTGCCCGGCCCTCTACCACTTCCTCAGGCCCTTCCCAGGGGCCCTCGGGCCCCACACATCGGCCCAGCACCACCTCCAGCCAGGGCCCCGCCCTCGGGCAGTCTCCCAGTGGCACCACCACCCCCACGCAGCCCCCCAACAATACGCCCAATGGGCTGGATGCCTCCGCCCCCAAGTCCAGCAGACGGCACCAGAAACGGCCCACGACAAAGGCCACCAGCAGCACCTCGGTGCCAGAGCTCCCTGCTTCCTGCCAGCCTGAGTCCTCCCCAGAGTACAGCTCAGAGTGCACCACCGAGGTCACCTACAGCTGGCCTGACTACAGACACAGGCTCCGCTGCCTGCAGCACTGCTGGCGGATGAAGCACCTGGCCTGCTAGGGAGGGCTCAGTAAAGCTCTCTGGACCAGCCTCATCTCCCCTGTCTGTCTTCTGGCTCTGGGGAGGGGCTTCCTGGGGGCGGGTGCTGGGCCAGCCCCACTTTACAGATGAGAAGACCAAGGCTCAGAATGGAGGTCTCACCAAGTGGCCGAGATGGACTCTGAGCCCATGTCCTTAAGCTTTCTCTCTCCCCTTCTTCAGGAGCTCTCAGGCCTGTTCACCACAATCCCCTTCTTTTTTGGCCACATCAGGCAGCATGGGGGATCTTTGTTCCCTAACCAGGAATTGAACCCATGCTCCCTGCAGTGGAAGCCAAGGAAGCCCCCTTCTTTGAAAACTCTTCCAGAGGAGCCAGCTAAAAGCAAAGTCCCACCTCACAAGAATCTGAGTTCAAGCTCTTTATTTGGGAGGGAACCCAGGAGGAGCCTATAGAAAGAGATCAAAGTAGGAGGAGAAAGAGGCTGAGAAGGCAGGGGTGGCTAAACCCAGCACATCTGCTGGCACCTGGCGCTCTGTCCCCTGTTGAAAGCACACCTGAGATTTTTCTTGCCCAGGAGCTAAGAGAGCTGGGTAGGATCCACCACCCTGCTGGTCACTGGGGAAGTAGTGGCCATTCACTCCAGCCAGCGCCCCTTGCAGGCACCTCTGCAGTAGGGCCAGGCGTGCAGTTGTTCAGTGGCTAGTGAAGTGAAAATGGCTTAGTCATGTCCAACTCTTTGTGACCCCCATGGACTGTAGCCTGCCAGGCTCCTCTGTCCATGGAATTCTCTAGGACAGTATACTGAAGTGGGTAGCCATTCCCTTCTCCAGGGGATCTTCCCAATCCAGGGACTGAACCCAGGTCTCCCCACACTGCAGTTGGATTCTTTACCATCTGAGCCACCAGGGAAGCCCTGTTCAGTGACTAAGTTGTGTCCAACTCTTTGTGACCCCATGGACTGCAGCATATAAGGCTTCCCTGTCCTTCACCATCTCCTGGAGTTTGCTCAAACTCGTCCATTGAGTCAGTGATGCTGTCTAATCATCTCTTCCTCTGATGCCCCCTTCTCCTCCTGCCTTCAATCTTCCCCAGCATCAGGGTCTTTTCCAGTGAGTCAGCTCTTTGCATCAGGCGGCCAAAGTATTGTAGCTTCAGCATCAGTTTTTCCAATGAATATTCGGGTTGATTTCCTTTAGAAATGACTGGTTGGATCTTCTTGCAGTCCAAGGGACTCAATAGTCTGCAGCACCACAATTGTGAAAGCATCCATTTTTTGGCGCTCAACCTTCTTTATGGTCCAACTCTCACATCCGTACATGACTACTGGGAAAACCATAGCTTTGACTGTATAGACCTTTGCTGGCAAAGTGATGTCTACTTTTTAATATACTGTCTAGTTTTATCGTGGGTTTCCTTCTAAGGAGCAAGCATCTTTTAATATCATGGCTGCAGCCACCATCCGCAGTGATTTTGGAGCCCAAGAAAATAAAATTTGTCAGTGATTCCACTTTTTCCTCTTCTATTTGCCATGAAGTGATGGGACCAGCTGCCACCAGGCGACCTTCACCAGAGAGGCCGGGAGCCTGGCCGTGGATGTCCGCCTGGCCTCCTAGGAAATTGGGGGGCAGGAGCTGGGTAAGCAGGGACAGGACCTCCTACAACCTGCCTTTGGTTTCCTCTGTGAGGCCAGCACCACCCTGGTCATAAAAACAGGCAGAGACAGGACAGGTAAGGAAGGTGATGTGCCTGCCTGTCGTGTGGATATAGGTGCAAAAACATATGAGCAAAAAGTAGCAAATCCAATCCAATAAGAGAGAAAGCCAGGACACCCTCCCTCTCCCACTTGTTAAAGTTCACATTTCCTGGAAGCACAGCCTAAGTCGGAAGGTAGGAGGTGAGGGGAGCTGAGTGAGGCAGTGGCCTCAGGGGAGCCCCTGGAGCAGATATTGTCTCCTTTTCATGAAAACTGTCTGTGATGGACAAGCCACAACCAGCTGGGGACAGACTGGGCCTATAAGGTGGGAGAGGGATGATGTGTCCCGGGATTGCAAGGGGCTTCCCTGGTGATCTCCCACAAGGCGGCTGCAGCCACAGCTGGAAGGACCATGGTGTCCATCACAGTCTGCCCCTCACTAGAGCTCTGCGCACCCCTGATTCTGGTCGGTCACACTTCTGGTGCAAGAGGAGGTTTAGGAGGAGAAACCAGGGACCCCAATAGGGCGGTGGCTCCAGGAGCAGCTCAGTGGTTCCCAACTGGGGATGTTCCTGTCCCGGGGCCATTGGGCCATGTCTGGAGATATTTGTTTGGCCATGCTGCAAGGCTTGTGGGATCTCAGTTCCCCGACCAGGGATGAAACCTGCCCCCTTGGCAGTAGATTTGTCTTTGGATGACAGCAGGTATCTCCCTGGAGATGCCCTCGAGGTTACAGCCCCCTTCTTGGGAGTGGGCTGGAGTCAGTGACCAACAGCTGTGGGGGCACAAAACATGGGCCCCTGGGCTCCTGGTGGGGTTGATTCAAGGTGGGGTACCTGCTTCAGGGGCTCCCCTGAAACCACCACATCGCTCAGCTTCCCCCACCCCCCACCTTCTGATTCAGGCTGTGCTTCCAAGGACCTGAACTTGAATGGCTGGGAGAGGGAGGGTGTTCTGGTTTTCTCTAACTGATACACCGCCAAGGAAGTTCCCTGCAATCCCGGGACACATCCTCCCTCTTCCCCCTTGTCGGCCCAGTCTGCCTCCAGCTGGTGGTAGCTTCTCCACCACAGGCAGTTTTCACGAAAATGAGGCAGTTCTGCACAGCCCCCAACCGGGCAGCCCTGAGTCCTCATCCTTGAGAACTCCAGCAAGGCAGGAGGAGGAGGTACTGCATGAGTGCCGCCAGTGAGCGGTAGGTCCATTTCATTCAGTCAACCTGTCAGCAAACACTGAACACCTACTGTACGCCCGGCCTTGCTCCAGGAGCCTAGGATAGATTAACGACCCAGAGAAACTAAAACCCCTGCTCCTGAGAATTTGGGGAGGTCACAGTTGACAGGATAAATGCATAACAGGTCAGAAAGAGAAGAGTGTCATGGGAGAATATGCAGTGAGGAGCTAGGGGGCTGAGGGCAGGAGCTGGAAGCGTTGGAAAAATGCCTCTCTATGGCAGTGATTTTGTGTGTGTGTGTGTGTGTGTGTGTATGGCCATGCAATGCAGCATGTGGGAGCTTAGTTCCCTGACCAGGGATTGAACCTGTGCCCCCTGCAGTGGAAGCGCAGAGTCTTCACCACTGGACCATCAGAGAAGTCCCTGGAAGTGACTTTTGAGTAGAGACATGAAGAAAGTGAGGGCATAAGTTTTATGAACAGGGTGGCGGGACTGGGCCAGGCACGGGGGGTGTGCAAAGGCCCTGAGGTAGGACCATGCCTGGCAGGTTAGAGGGAGAGCAGAGAGACCCATGTGCCTGGAACCGCAAGTGCCAGGGCAAGACAGGAAGTGGGTCTGGCAGGGGGGCCATGCAGGTCCCTGGAAGGTGTGGGTGAGGACTTTGGCTTTTACTAGAGGGTGTTGGATTTGTTGGGAGGAAGGGATGAAGGCTAATTATTAATGAATCCCCCACCCTACTGAGAAGTCCATGTTGGCTCTAGGGTTGCGGATCTTATCATCTGCTTATCACTGGCCCAGGTGTTTGATGTTGGTGGTGTGGCCTGGGTCTGGGGCAGGAGACAGGGCCTTGGCTCAGTCTGCACCTGGCCTTGCCCTGCCCCCCGTGCCCCTTGAAGTTTGTCTCTGGGCCTTGCCTCCGCCACCACCCATTAGCTCATCTGGGAGTACAGGTGAGCGGATACACACACCTGTCTCCCAGGTGGAAGCACTGATATTTATTTAGCTCTTCAGACTTGTTTTTAATTTAAATGTACGGAAAAGTGTAACCAGCAACTTGGGGGCAAATAACACAACAGGACCAGCCCCACCCAGTCACTTCCCACCCAGGGAGCCCCCACCCTGCCTTGGTCCCCTCTGTCATTGAAGGTCACTTGCATCATGTCCATGATATCTTCTGTCCCCTCCTGTCTGACTCGGACTCACCCCGCTGCTGCGGAAGTGACTTGGGTGTCATTCTTTGTCATTGGAGAGGAGAGCATGTCATTTTGCAGGAAGGCCAGAGAATGATCTGGTCCCCTGCTGATGGGCATTAGAGTTGTTTCCAGTCCGGGCTATTGCGACGACAGCTGCTCAGAACATTCTAGAAGCAGCCTTTGGTGAGTGGAGCTAGCGACTCTCTTATCTGTCAGAGACTGCAGGGTGTGGGGTGAACTTCTGAGTCTCAGGGGCTGCTGCCACCAATTACCACAAGTGAGGCAGCTTGGGACAACCAGAATTCTCCCTTTCACCATCTGGAGGCTGGAAGTCCAAGATCAAGGTGTCACTGGCCTGTGCTCCCTCTGGATGCCCCAGCAGAGGATCCTTCCTCCCTCTTCCAGCTTCTGGGAGTCCCCAGGCATCCCTGGGCTTGTGGCCACCTCCCTCGGATCTCTGCCACTGTCTTCACATGCGTATCTTCTCTTTCTGGGCCTCCTCAAGGTGCTTGGTCATTGGATTTAGGCTTCACCCAGGTACTCCTTTGAGACCCTCAATTACATTGCAAAGACCCTTTCCCCAAAGGTCCTGTTCACAGATGCTAGAGGGTAGGACACGAACATGATAATTCAACTTTGTACACGAGCATTACTTCAACTATAGCAGAAACAGCCAAACTGTTTACCCAGGTGGTCATACCATCCTAACCCCCATGCCCTCGACTAACCCTCTGGGTGTGAGACAGTTCGGGGGTTTGGGGCAGCCCCTCAACTGGATATGTGTTCTCCTGTGGGCCAGCCAGATGGTACAGGGTCAGTGAGAGAGAAGCTCAGCCAACAGAGGGGTGATCTCTGCAGAGAATTCAAAACAGTAAGAAAAGCATCTCACCCGGCTCCCCACAGCTGGCATGCTGCAAGACTGCTGAATACAATCTTTTGTGGGGAGGATGAATTAGCTGTTGTGATTACTACAGTTTTAACAGGAACGCAAGTTCCAAACTTCCTGTTTCCATTCTTTGTGTGCTCAGTCGTGTCCAACTCTTTGTGGCCCTCTGAACTGTAACCCACCAGGCTCCTCTGCTCATGGAATTTTTCAGGCAAGAATACTGGGGTGCGGTGCCATTTCCTTCTCCAGCGGGTCTTCCCAACCCAGGGATAGAACCTGCATCTCTTAAGTCTCCTGCATTTGCAGGCAGATTCTTTACCATTAGCACCACCTGGGAAGCCCTGTCATAGCTCCTTATTTATCTCAAATCTGCTAGATGAAGTCCAGCTGGCTCCAATATTAACCTCAAAATATTTCTAGGAAGTTGAAGTCCCAAGAACTTAGCTTTAAGTTACACAGAACCAAAGACCAAGGAGTTGTTATTGTTTAGTCATTAAGTCGTGTCTGACTGTGACCCCTTGCACTGTAGCCCGCCCAGCTCCTCTGTCCCTGGGATTTCCCAGGCAAGAATACTGGAGTGGGTTGTCATTTCCTTCTCCAGTTTTCATCCTTTAATAAACATTGCCTCCTGCAGGAAGTCCATTTGAAGAATTCCCAGGGCGGGAGGCTTGAGTGGACTCAGTTGTGCATGCCTCCCTGGAGAGGGAGTTTCCGTCTGTAATCACCTGCGGTCCCTCCGGGCAGCGATCCAGTGGCTAACCCAAGTGGACAGTCATTAATAAACCCGAGGATGGTAAATACACAAAGAAACAGATCCTGAGTCACTCATTTCCTTTGTTGCATGTAACCACCTGGCCTTTTTATTCATGTTTAAAAAGAAAGTGTCAAAGCGGTGTGGAACTTTTGCTGGGCAAGTGCTAATGCTAGTTTGGACCTCAACTACGTTGCTGAATTCGAGTATCTAAAATTGCAATGTGTTCTGTCTTTAAATGGCTCCATCGATCCCTGGTTACATGGTCGTTTCCGGAAACAATGTTGCCGCCTGAAGGAGCGGCTGCTGGAAGTCGCGGCTGGTGGGGTCACAGGCCATGCTGTCTGATAGTGAACCCCGCACTGGCGTCTTTCTCCCCCCACCCCCAATCCACCCCGGGGCAGGCGCCTTGCCCTGGCCAACCGGTCCAGATAGCTGGTGAGTAGATGGCAGCGCTACTCCACAAAGCTCCGGGGCGGAGGAAGCCGGAGACTCAACTTCCCCGATCCATCCCCGCACTGTAGTGAGGCAGAGGGGCCCATCTGGGCCTTTCGGGGTCCCTTGGGGACTGCAGGTAACACCCGGAGCGCGGAATCCCTTCTTCCCCGTCCTGCCACCAGGGGGCGCGCGGGCCACACGCCTCCCTCCAGAGCTGCGACCAGCTCGGCCTCGCGGGAGGGGGCGGTCCTGAGATCCTCCGGCTTCATCACTTTTTGCAGAAGACTGGGCCAGGCCTGGGCTGCCCCAGGCGCTGCTGGTCCCAGGCGTACAGTAGGCGCTCAATAAATAGTCTTTGGAGGAACGCACGAGTGAACCGAAGGGGTAGGGCAGGAGTCCCGAAGGGTGTGCTTCCCATGGTCAGGGCTGAGTGGGGCTGAAAGAGTACTCACAGATGGGGAAACTGAGGCCCAGAGAGCTGCAGGGCTTGACCGGAGTCACCCACAAGGTCAAGGGTTGAGTCCACTGAGACCTGCATGTCCTGCACCCCTTGCACACTCCCACCATCCTGCGGCCCAGAGGAAAACAACCACAGACAGTACAGATGAGCAGGTTGTCTCAAATGATGGCATGAGCCACCCCACTCAGGGTGGAGAGGCAGAAGGAGAGGTTTGCTGGTACCCCGCAGACACTTCCAATCCACATGACCTAGGCCTACCCTCCTGGCTCTAGAAGCTATGAGGAGACCACATCCAGAACACCAGGACAGGGCACAGGCTGAAGGTGGGGCACTGACCTGCCTACTCTGCTGGAGGGGTCCCCCCCTCGAAATGGCCTGAGATGAATGCGTGGCCCCAAGGGGCATGGGGATGGGGTTGGGACCTAAGAAACCCCCACCTTCCCATATCATCTATTTCCTGTCATCACAATGCTCCCAGGATCAGTCATGCTGGAGAGAGTTGGAGGCTGGACCAGGAGGAAGGACAAAGGGCACATGATCACATGTGCACACGGGGGTTGGTGGGGGGGGTGTGGGGGTGAGCAGGGAGCATGACTGTGGATCTCATTACCAGCGCATTCCAAAGTGTCTGCGGCCAAGTGTGTGTAATTGGGCTTGTTTTTTGTTTTTTGGTTTTTTTTAAACAGCTCTTGTAAAAATTAAATAGTAATAAAAAAGGGATGAACAGCAGGGTTGCCTGGAGGAAAGCCCACCCCACCCTCAAATTGCTGAAGCTGTTAAGATTATCTGTGAACTTCCTGGTGGCAAGGGCAAAAGGGGACATTGGTATGTTACAGTGCCTGGGTAGGCATGTTTTCTGGGGGTCATGCCTGTTTGTGATAGTGTCTCTGAAAATGTGAGAGTACATGTGTAAGTAGCAGTGTGAAAGGAGAGAGTGTCGGGGGTTAAACAGTGATGAACTTTCTGGTAGGCAGGACAAGAGGGAAAACCATTACAACATCTCTTTAGGCATGTTTTCCTGGGACCAGGCTTGTGTGTGACAATGTCTCTGAGCACATGAGTGTGAAGCAAGGGGAATGAAAGCAGACACAAAGTCTCTGAGTGTAGAACAGCTATGGGTTTCCTGGCAGCCAAGGTGAGAGAGGAAACCAGAATTAAAAGTCTGTTCAGTGAGTCCCCACCCGTGTGGGCCTGCTGGTGAGAGCGGCTCTGAATGTAGAGGTGTCTGAGTGTGATGATGGGAGAGTCATAGAGCTGCAGGTGGAAGACAAACAGTGCCTAGCTCCCTGGAAACTATGGCAAGAGGAGACATATGCTGACTTTAAGACTAGTCACCCACGTGTGGCCAAGGTCTAGTCCGGGGGCTCAGAGAGGGCAGTGCCGGGCAGCCAGGCGCACTCGGCTGTCCTCGGCAGGGCTCCAGAGCCGAGCGTAGCCAGCATGGGGGAGCAGCAGCCGGTCCTGGGTGCCATCAGGGCTGATGAGGCGCCGCGCAGCCAGCAGGTAGTCCCGATGGAGGGCCAGCGGGGGGCAAGGGCAGCGGCTTGGCGCCCACACGTACTCCAGGGCCCGCAGTGGAGAGCGATTCTTGTAGATGAGCTGCACACGCACCTCATAGCGAGTCTCCTGAGCCTGGCGGACGCGGCCCAGCACACGGGCCCGGAACACTGTGGGTGGGACCATGCTGAGCCCTGCTGGACAGGGTCTGGGTCCCAACCATGCACCCATTGCAAGACGACAGAACTGGGGGTCAGGTGGGGCAATGGAGGCTCTTGGGGACTGTGGTCAGCTGTGGCCTGGGGTCAAGATCAGCTTAGGGATCAATGAGGGGTCAGGAGTCAGATTAGGGCAAAGGATCAGATCAGGGAGTCAAAATTAGGGTCACAACGGGTCAAGTTGTAGTCAGGTCAAGGAGTGAAGGGTAAAGTTGGACCAGAGTTACAGGTCAGCAAGACAGGGGTCAAGTTCAGGTCAATTGGGGGCCAGGTGAGGGATGGGGTCAGGGACCTCTCACCGAAGTCACTGCCGCAATAGTGGAGTAAACGGTGGGCACGACCGCGGGTGTCAGGGCAGGGTGGACAGGGCTCTGCAGGGGCAGTGCGGTCAGGGGTGCGGGCCTTGCCCCTGCTGGCCCCCCACCCAGGCTGTCCCCAGCTCACCTGGAGTGGGTATCGGGGTCCGTGGAGGGATGACAGTGGGGGACTCAAGGGGCTGAGGTTCTACCTCTCGAGGCTGAGGCTGCCGCGGGGACCAGCCCAAGACCTGAGCCTGCGCCTGGAAGGGGCCATAGCGCTCCCGAGGGAGCCAGAACTCGAATTCAATGCCTGGGTTGGGCTCCTGCAGGAGGACCTGGGGCGGAGGCGGGGCGGGGAGAGTGTTACACACTAGGGCACTGCCTCGGACCGGGGAGTGGCCGGCCACTCCCCGCCACGCACACTCTACCCTGCCTCCTCCCTCTGACCGGTAGTCCCCAGCCTTCCCCCTCTGACCCCTGCTCCCCTCCCAGATTCTTTGACCCCACCCCAACGCCCAGCTACCCTCTCAGGCCCGCCCCCACCTGCAAGAGCAGATCTTGGGAGGTGGGACCGGCGGCGCGCAGCGTCTCCTCCGGCCCTGTGGCGCGGGTGTAGACCACGCGGGTGCCCGCTGCCTCGTAGGTCCCGGCCGGGCTGACCGCCCAGTTCCCGTTGAGCACGTAGCGCCCGTCGCCCCCCATCAGCGCTGCAAGGGAAGGGTCAGCCCGGGCTCCCTGGAAATGGCCTTGCCCATCTCCCCGACCCTGCCATCTCCCTCCCCGGGGGATTCAGGCGGCCAGCGGGGCGCCTCCTCCCTCGGACCCTGCGATACCCAGGTGGTTCCGGCTCCGGTGGGCGGCGCGGATGTGTCTGGCGCCCTCGGGGATCAGGGTCACGTTCCAGTACCCAGCGAAGGCACCTGGGCGGGAGGGAAGGAAGGTGTTGGGGAGCAGCTAGGGTGTATTTGAAGGCTGGTTTGAGGATTAAGTGAGATGCTGCGGTAAGGAGATTAGCCAAGGCTCTGGTCCTCCGAAGACCAGTACTGATCGATGGATTGGAGTTAACGATTATTACCACCTTTTAAGTGAGGCAGCAAAAGAGTTAAACCCACGTCTGTTCAGGGAAGGGCGGGATAATCTGGCAAAGACCAATCAGAATGACGGGGGGGGGGGCTGGCCCGGAGACTGTCCAATCAGCGCGGACATCTTAAAGGGCTCTGGGAGAACTCGAGGACGGGGCAGACGGTCACCGGCGTCGCGGAACACGCGCTGCACGAAGAGGCACGAGTCGTTGGCGCCGCCGCAGCGGCCGCAGCGGTCTTCGCGGGCGTCGGAGCCCAGCAAACCGTCACAGCCGGCACTCTAAAGGGGTGGGGTGGACACGCGCGCCGTCAGACGGTCCCCGCCCGCCTAGGCCAACGAAGGGGCGGGACCCTGGAAGAGGGCCGAATCAAGACCTAAAAGGATGCAACCTTGGGGGCAGGTCCTCGTGGGAGGAGGCTGGGGATGGAGTCTAGTGATAGATGGGACAGGGGAGGGAGTGGACTTGATAAGGGGCGCGGCCTAGGGAAGAGAGCAGGACCAGGAACTAAATAAATGGGGTTTGGGGGCGAGGTATGGAGGGAAGAGGCGGGGTGGAGTTTAGGGGGCGGGGCGGGGCCTGGAATCCTCACAAGGCAGCGGCCAGCCACACAGAGATCTTGGGCGCCCGGACTGCAGGGGGTACCGTCCAGTACGCGACCGAAGCTGTGATAGAAGTCGTGCCCCACCGCTAGGCAGTTGAGGTCGCAGTGGTTGGGTGCTGGGGATGGGAGAAGTCGGTGGAATGTGGGGGGATTTATATTTGAATTCCAGCTCCCTCCTTGCCAGTCTTCCCCAGGCAGCCATTCCCTTGGGCATATGAGGCTCAGAGATTCAGCCAAAGCCACACATGGAGGCTGAGGCAGAGCATGGACTGGACCTTAGGCATTTCTGCTTCCCGTTCCCTGGGATTGTCCCAGACTCGTATACTGGGCCAGAATGTATTCATTCGTTCGTTCATTCATTCATTCATGTTAAGTCTTAATACTAGGGACCCATTATTAACGTCATCCGGAGAAGGAAATGGCAACCCACTCCAGTATTCTTGCCTGGAAAATTCCATGGACAGAGGAGCCTGGCGGGCTACAGTCCATGGAGTTGCAAAGAGTTGGACACGACTGAGCATGCACACACAATATTAACGTCATTACCTATTCTTCACTCATTCTTTCATATGTTCATTCCACAAACAGTCATCAAGCACATTTCCCAGACAATGTTCTAGGCTCTGGGTAGAGTGGTGGGCAGAACTTACTCAGCAGTTGGACCCTACACCCGGCAGGTGCTCAATAAAAAGTATTTGTTAAGTGCTGAGCCCTGCATATCCTGAATATGTTGCTGTCCCTCCTTGGGACTCTGTTTCCCCCTCTGCCTGGCAGCGGGGCACAATGGATAGTCTGATCACACCCACAGGCTCACAGCCCTGATTCCTGCTCCCTCACCCCACCCCCGCTCAAACTCCCTCCATCTCCCAACTTCCTGAGGCTGGCTGGCAGACCCTGCTGGAATAGAGCCTAAGCTGGCCCTGGCGGGCCTCTGTGGGAGTGAGATCATGGCAAATTTCCTCCAATTCTTAGGGTGAAGGAAAAAAAAAAAAAAAAACATGAGTTGACGGTTGGAACTTTCTCCATTCCAGGATTTTCTTATCTGTGTCTACCCCCACCGTGGCGTCTGAAGCTGCCTGTTTCCCTTAAATCTGGAGGCACGCTGCCCTGGGCACACAGTTATATAACTCGCTATTTTCAGCTCAACAACATTTCCTGCTACTGGTATAAGTTTGAGAACTCTTGGCCTCTGGATACAACTCCCAGTAAATCCTCAGCTTGGTGTTCAACCCTATGCAGGATAGACTCTTCCTCCTCCTGCCCCTGCTTCACAACTCCACATGCTTTCTCTGCTTCACTTCACCAACTCCTACATATCCTTCAAAGCCCCAGTGCTAATGCCCCCTTCTTGCAACCCTCCAAGTTCCTCTTCCTTTTTAGAAGCCAACTTTTCCTGGCCAGTTTTGAGTTGTTCCCTCTGGACTAACAGGAGGCTGGGCTACTCACCACCATAGAAGGGCACCCACTGGTAGGTCTTCTGGGTGCCTAGGACAGGGTGGCCATTGTAGAGGGCACATTGGAGGTCTCGAAAGGGCATGGCCCCTGGAGGACAGTCCTGGGGACAGAGATGGGTGCAGCAGAGGCTGGGACAGCCCCAAGAGCACCTGGTATGGTGCTAAGCATATTTGGGGGCTTGAGCAGGGAAGCAGGAGGGCTTCTGGGAGAACTGAGTTTAAGAGATGGGTGGGGTAGAACATACGGGCTGCTGGCAGAGGCGGTACTCATGGGTGTCCCCCCAGCACAGCTCTTCCCTTGGAAACCTATGAGGAGCAAGGGGGCCAGACTGTTGTCAGCACCTCTGGGAACCCCTTCCCCAAAATCAGCCTGCCCATCAGTCTACCCTTGCCAACCCCACCCACATTCCAGCTGGATCAGTGGGATTAAAAGTCACAGCATGTGTGGGCAGGCCAAGGGTGCGGCCAGGGGCTGGGCTGGGCTGGCAGGAGAGGAGGGGCAGGGACCCCCTCCCATTCTACTGGGCAGCCTCCTCACCGGATACATCTCCGGCTGCGCACTGAGAGCCCTCGCCCGCAAGAGCTGGAACAGCGACTCCAGGAACCCCATGGCGTCCACTCACCCGGACCCTACTTGGGGAGAGAGAGTCACAGTCAGCCTGGAGGGGAGGCTGGCTAACCCCATGCCGCAGCCAGGTCCCCATCCCTGCTGCCCCCGGGCCTATGTCCCCTTTTACCTGAGCGTTGCCCCCCAAACCACAATTCAGGAAGGTCCACAGCAGGAGCAAGAGGTTCCAGAGGGAGCGGGGTCTAGGGGGGCAGAGGGTGCACGGCAGTGGGGGTGCCAGCAAGCCAGGGGTTGAACCCCAGCTCTGTCCCGACTGGCTGTGTGATTTCAGATAGTAACTCAACCTCTCTGAATTTCCCTTCTCATCTCTGAAAAATGAAGTCATAATACAGCCCACCTAATAGGAAAGTTTTAAGGGCTCCGTCAGATTAGGTGAGAAAAATGGGAGGCACAGAGCCTGGTATGGAGAAGGAAAATGTAAAAATTATTATTATTGGTTGTTTACTGTCATGATGCACACAGTAGGTGCTTATTTAGTGTCTCATCATGGAAGGAATCATTCATTCCAGGGATGTGCACGGGTCTCTCTAGGGTCCTAGGTCCTTCCCCACTCTCCCCACCATCTTTGCGCCTACCTTCTGGTATGGCAAGGGGCCAGGTGCTCCTCTTTCTCTGGCCTCAGTTTCCCCATCTGTGCAATGGGGACCAGCTGGGTTCTGTCCAGTATTCTATGAGACCTTGCAGAGGGTGTGGCTGGTGGGAGCTGGGGCTGGTGCCTGGCAGAGGCACCCCCTCACAGGCAGGCCTTCAGCCTCCAGGGTTCCCTCAGCTCCCAGATGTGGGACAGCAGGGAGCTCCTGGATGGGGTGAGGGGCAGGGAGGAGTGACCTGGCCCTGGTCCAGTGGGTGCCTCATGGCCTATGTGCGGAGAGTGTGGGATGGAGCCCCCAAGCCGCCTGCAAGAGGGAAAGGGGCCACCAGTAAGGATGATGGAGGGAAGAGGGAGGCAGCTGTGTGGGAGTAGGGGAGGGGGTGGCAGAGAGACTTTGCCTCCTTGGGTCTCAGTTTCCTCATTTGTCAGGGAAGGATGGAGTCACTTGTCATCCCCACCCTCCACGTGACCACAGCACTGGATGAGGAAGGGGGAGGGAAGCAGCCACCTAGTGAGTCCTTTCTCGGGCCAGGGCCATGGCACCCGGCAGCCAGCAGTGCCCAGAGGTCACACAGGACGTTGGAGGCCTGCAGCCTGGAGGTCCTGGCGCTGAGTGGGGGCAGGCCGGCTCACTAGACCCCCCGAGTCCCTGTTTCTCTGGTTATCCGATTCTCCTGGCTCAGAAACACTGAGGAACTGGGTGGGTGGGGGGCAACCCCGGGGTGGGACCCCGTCTGATCAGAGCCGTGTGACTCGCTGCATCTCTAAACGCCAGCCCTGGCTGGCTTAGGCAGCAGGAAAAAGACCCGGCTGGGGAGCAGACGGAGGGAAGGGGGCTGGCCCTTCTGACAACTGCTCCCTATTTAGCACTGGCTTGTTGCGGTGGGGGGTGTCTAGGTGATGCAACATGAGGGGCCAGAAGGACCACCGTTCCCACTCTCCAGGGTTCCCTACCCGAGGAGCCGCACGGTGGGTACAATCTCAGGGCGGCCACGCCTCCGGGCCTCAGTTTCCCCAGGAGGAAGTGGGGATGGGCTTCCTCCCACCCTATGGATGGTTGCCTCACCCCTCAACCCCAGCTTTGGGTTGGGGAGAAGACGCTGGCCGCGATAGTGGGGGGATAGAAAGAGGGACTTACCGGCTACGCAGAGCCCAGGCGGCTCGTCCTGGCTCCCCGGGCGGCCCCTGGGCGAGCGGAAGCGGCGGGGCCCGTGAGGAGGGGCGGGGGGAGCCGGGCTCGGCCCCTCCCACCCGGCCTCCCAGGGCGCGCCCCGGCCGGGGTCCGGAGGGGCGGTGGCGCCGTGCGCCCCCGCGCGGCCGTAGCGCGCCTGGGCACGGATCTGCGGCAGGGGACTGCCCTGCACGAGCGGCGCCCCGCCCCCCGCCCCGGGACTGCGGCCTGGTGTCCGACCGTCCGGGTCCCGGTGACCTTGGGAAGCCCAGGGAAGGGGAGCCACGCGGGAACTGACCCCCACCTCGGGGCTGCTATTCCGGGCGCAGCGCTCAGGGCCAGGGAATGTGCGCACACCGAGAGCGCCCTGCTGTGGCTCCTGGAGGGTGCTGCCCTGTCTCCACCGACGCCCAGATCGCGTCGCCCCGAAGGTTCCTTTTCGCGGCCACTACCCCTCCCCAAATCACTCTCCCTACCCCTCCCTCAAGGTCACTCGGGGTTGCGGTTGCGGGGTTCCCGCCCCAGGTCCCGACCACCCCCAGCGCAGGGCCCCAGAGCACTGGGGAGAAGCTCGGCCTCAGGGGCCGGGCGTGGGGGGCGGAGAGCCCCTTCCCAGCCTGGCGCATTCCCGGGCGCTGCTGTCACCAGAGGACGCGCCCCACCCCGCCTCCCGCCCTCTTTGCACGGCCTCGGGCGGCGAGCCGTGGCTTCGACGCTAGCCCTGGTTGAGGAGGTCCCCTTCTCATGTGGCTGCGGCCGCGCCCTCCTCGACCTCAGGTTCCCCAGCCAAGCAATGGGGCCCGCCGGGACCTGTCTCCACCGCGATATTTTGTGCCGACCGGCAAGGACAGGGTTACCCCAGGGCTCCCCACCATCCCACCCTTTCCTGGTTTAGCATCTGCGTACCCTTCATCTCCCGCCCTGACAGGGACGCCGCAGGCGCCCTCCACTCACCCCCTCCCCCTGGCTCCTCCCCGTCGCCCCGGGATGCCCCCTGGCGAGCGGCTTGAGGATACTGGGTCACCAAGTGGGCGAAGGGAGGACGGCCCTTCTTCTTCATGGGCTCGGCCCGGGCTCAGCTTGAGTGCCGCCTTCTCCGGGGAGCCCGCTGTGGGGTCTCCCAGCCCAGACCACAGGGAGGGCGCATTGCAGGTCCCGCTCTGTTCTCCAGCCTGGAGCAGCTCAAAACAGGGCTGTCCAATGCCATTTATTTGTCCAGAACTTATTGAGCACTTACTGTGTGCCACTGAGGGCTTCCTGCGTGGTTCAGCGGTAAAGAATCTGCCTGCAATACAGGAGACTCTGGTTGGATCCCTGGGTTGGGAAGATTCCCTGGAGGAGGGCATGGCGAACCCACTCTAGTATTCTTGGCTGGAGAATCCCATTGACAGAAGAGTCTGGAGGGCTACAGTCCATGGAGTCAACAAGAGTCAGACATGACTGAAGACTGATCACACACATGTGCTGCTGCACCTGGAAACAACCCCACCAATTAGGCTAGTGAGGTAGGCATCCCCTAGAAGGGTGTAAGGCCACCTTCTGACCTAGAGGCTCTGAAAAAATAGCCCAAGCTCACTGCAGATGGGGTTGGGGGTCAAGAAGGCCCTTCCCTAGAAGGTGATTGCCACAGGGAGGTGGCAGAAGGGCACCTGGAACAGCATATGCAAAGGTCCTGAGTCTGGAATAGAGAATAAGATACCATAGGGAAGTTGGTGTGGTTGGAACAAATAGCCAGGGTTGGGGTGGAGGTGTGGTCAGAGAGGGGTTAGGGTTAGGGGGGTGGCAGCCATGGGAGGTGGGGGGCGCTCTGGTTTGGGAACACCTGTCTCTGGCATTCTGGGGGCAGGAGGGGGCTCCAGAAAGCAGTGGGGAGGCAGCGGCAGGCATGGTGGGGACAAGGGCTGGGGTGGGGGAAGGGACAGCACTGGATGGTTCCCAGCAGTCTGGGAGTAGTCTGCAGGCTGTGTGACAGATCCCAGGAGGACTGGATGGGAGGAGGCAGGCAGGAGCCTGGCATGAGCAGCCAGGGAGGGGCCCTCTTCCCTGAGGGATGGGGGTGGCAAGTTCAGAGGTCAGCTGGGGATGGATCTAGGCATAAGGCACAGAGAGGCTGGGAGTCACATCTGGCCAGAGATGGACACATGAGCATCCACTGCACACAGTGGTGGTGAGAGTGGTGGATGAGGTCATGGGGTGTGTGTGTGGACAGAACGAAGACTGGGGTCCCCTGAGGTCTTCAGAGAATGGGCGTCTAGGAGGCGGGAGTAACCTGTGTGAGTGAGCTAAGGATGGAGCTGGACCAGTGGCTGGTGGATCAGCATCGATGGAGGCAGTGACCTTGACAAGGCTGAGCCTGGTGGGTCAGGGCTCGAGAGGGTGGCAGGAGGAGAGGGGTGGTGGTGAGGACAGGTGCCCTCTGCAGAGCACCTACTGTGTGCAAAGCTGGGACCTGGGGCCTGGGCCATGTCAGAAAGAAATCAGGCTTGACCAGGAGTGCCACCAAGTGGACAAACTCATTCCTCTACCATGTGCCTCAGGCCCCAAGCCCCAGGGGGTGGAGACAGTGTGCCTGCTGGAAGGTATACAGAAGGCTTCGAGGACTGCATATTCCAAGCATTGTGCCCAGCAGAGTGCATACAGCAGGCACTGTGTTCTGCAGGGAGCATATACAGCAGGCATTAGGCTTTGGAGGGGATATACACAGCAGTCACTGCATCCTAGAGACACGCATCCAGTAGGCCCTTTGTCCTGCAGGGAGCATATACAGTAGATACTGCAACCTGCAAGGAATGCATTTAGTAGACACTGAATGTCCCAATGGAGAAGGCGATGGCACCCCACTCCAGTACTCTTGCCTGGAAAATCCCATGGATGGAGGAGCCTGGTGGGCTGCAGTCCATGGGGTCTCAAAGACTTGGACACGACTGAGTGACTTCACTTTCACTTTTCACTTCCATGCATTGGAGAAGGAAATGGCAACCCACTCCAGTGTTCTTGCCTGGAGAATCCCAGGGACAGGGGAGCCTGGTGGGCTGCCGTCTATGGGATCGCACAGTCGGACACGACTGAAGCGACTTAGCAGCAGCAGCAGCAGAACATCCCAAGGAGTGTATGCAACAGTCCATGTAGCCTGCAAAAAAATGTATACAAAAGTCATTGCAAAAAAAAAAAAAAGTCATTGCACACTGCAAGGAGTGCACACAGCAGGCACTGAGTACAGTGTCTATGGCAGGCATTGTATTCTGCAGTGAATGTATACAGCAGACACTGAGTCCTGTAGAAAGAGCATACAGCAGCCCTGTGTCCTGCAAGGACAACACACAGCGCTTACTGGGTCCTCCAGGGAGCGTAGACAGTAAGTCTGTGCCTGGCATGAGGACATAAGCGCTTGAGGGCTGGCGAGATATGACTGGGGTGAAGGTGTGGAGTCATGTGCCTGCCCATGCCCCCCAGCCTTTGCTGCCCCCCAGGTTTCCAGCCTCGCATCCCCAGCCGGGATGAAACTCAGCTGGGTTCAGCTGATTCCCGGAGGGGAAGGCTGAGCTCAACTCACAACACCTGCTGCAGGGGAGGTGTGGGTTTGAGGTTTGGCGGCTCCAGGTGCGGTGGCATCTCACTACCCCCAACTCATGCACTGGCCCAGACCTAGGCCCAGGGGTTATGGGGTCTCCCAACACTGAACTCTACTCTGAACCCCATCCTTGAAGCTGGGCTTGGACAGGATCAGGCCCAGTCAACATGGGTCCTGACGGATGTGGATCAGCCAGGCTCCCTCTGTGGCCTCACAAGCTTGAACTTCCCAAACTCCCTCCCCAACACTCTGCAGCCTCCCGTGATCCCTCAGGCCTGGCCACGTGGTCCACAGGACCCTCCAGCCTCCTGTGTAGACTAGGTGGGAGGGGTCCTGTCATCCCGCCCCAGAACTTGGGTCTCTGAAGCTGCCCAGCTGTTCCTGGCCATGAGTGGAGCAGGATTGGGGCCCCACCATGGCAAGGGTGGCCCATGTGAGCTGGGATGGTACTGCTTCTCTGTCCTAGAGAGATGCCAACAGAGGCCAGAAGCAGAAAGGGCTGGACTTCTGAGACAGTTGTTTGAGTCCCTGAATAAAGCCACACCTGAAGCCATCCATTATGTTTCACTTGAGCAATTTTGAGTTTCTGTGACTTCTCATCAAGGGGTCCCCACTAATAGAGAACAGCATCTTTTCTATCACCTTCACTCCCCAGATGAGTCCTGTTTCTTAGGTCACTGACCCTGTGATGGAGTAGTTCACATCTACAGGTCACCACTGCCTTGAAGGCCTCCATATCTGATGTGACATCCCCCACAGCCCCCATGAGAGAAATCCTCACCCCACCTCATGGGTCAGGACTCTGGGGAGCAGAGGGGAACAGTCACACACAGCAAGACTTGGAGGGCGAGGGATGACTTCACACTCATATCTGAATGGGTGTCCTGAGCTCCTTTTTTAATTTTTTCTTTTTTTTTTTAACACAAACTATTTTCTTGACATGTACACACTGCTTTATTTATTTTTGGCTGCAGCGGGTCTTTGTTGCTGCACGTGGGCTTTCTCTAGTTGGGGAGAGCGGGGGCTACTTTCCAGTTGCGGTGTATAGGCTTCTCGTTACACTGCTGCTGCTGCTGCTAAGTCACTTCAGTCGTGTCCAACTCTGTGCGACCCCATAGACGGCAGCCCACCAGGCTCCCCTGTCCCTGGGATTCTCCAGGCAAGAATACTGGAGTGGGTTGCCATTTCCTTCTCCAATGCATGAAGGTGAAAAGGGAAAGTGAAGTCGCTCAGTCGTGTCCGACTCTTAGCGACCCCATGGACTGCAGCCTACCAGGCTCCTCCTCCATCAATGGGATTTTCCAGGCGAGAGTACTGGAGTGGGGTGCCATTGCCTTCTCCGCTCGTTACACTAGCTTCTCTTTTTGCAGAGCACAGGCGCTCAGGCTTCAGTAGTTGTGGCATGTGGGATCAGGTGCTCTGAGGCATGAGAAATCTTCTCAGACCAGGGGTCAAACCCTTGTCCCCTGCATTGGCAGGTGGATTCTTATCCACTGTGCCACCGGGGAAGTCCCTAATTTAATTTTTGGCTGCACAGCAAGGCAAGCGGGATCTTAGTTCTCAGAACCCAGGCCCCCTGCAGTGGAAGCCTAGATTCATTGTTTGTTTAATTTAATTATTTTATTTTAATTGAAGGATAATTGCTTTACAATATTGTGTTTGTTTCAGCCATACATCAACATGAATCACATAGTATACATATGTCCCCTTCCTCTTGAACCTCCCTCCCACCCCTTCCTACCCCTTCCCACTCCTCTGCGTTGTCCCAGAGCACAGGGTTGAGCTCCCTGAGTCATATAAGAAGCCTGGATTCTTAATCACTGGACCACCAGGGGAGTTCTTCCTGAGCTCCTTTTGAGGCAGTGGGGTGGGGGGACACTCTTGAGCCAGGGGATGCTGGAGGCAGGACCTGGAGAATGAGGAGGAACTGAACAGAGGAGGGTGTGAGAGAGAGGGTGCTCCTGGCTGGCAGAACAGCACGTGCAAAGGCTGAGGGGCCAGAGAAGCCGGGTGAGGACCAGGCCCACTGAGGAGGCCTGTGTAATGGGGTGAACAGGAAGCCGGGGAGGTGGGGGACAGGGGCCTCACAGCGCCTGGGGGCTAGGAGCATGGGAAAGTTACACAGAAACAGCAAGAAGCATTAGGTAAGAAAGTTAGAAAAGTTATGCAGGATCCAATGGCAGTTATATAGAAGTATCTATGTTAGCCTTAACTCAGATAGGAAGGGGACAGGAGTAAACCCTCATGGTCACCCACGATGATCTGGGGGTGGAGGTTAGAGGTGACTCTGAGTTACTCACTGCCTTTGAGGTTTTAATTTCTTGTCACCTTTTAATTATTTTTTAAAGAGAACTTTAAAAAAATTTTGGCCACACTATGCCGATTATGGGGTCTTACTAACCTGACCAGGGATTGAACCTGCACCCCCTGCAGTGAAAGCACAGAGTCCTAAGCACTGGACTGCCAGGGAAGTCCCTAAAGAGAAATTTTATTTTGGAATAATTTTAGATTTACAGAAAGTTACAAAAATATTACTATCAGTTCTGTCTATCCTTTGTCATCAGTAGTATAATCCCCACCCCACCCCTTAGGATGTCCACATCCTGGTGCTGGGGCCTGTGATCATGTAACAGGGCAGAGGGGACCCTGCAGGTGGGATTAATGCCCCTGAGATGGGGATGACCTTGGATTCCCTGGAGGGCCCAGTGGCATCACAGGGTCCTTATAAGAAGGAGGGAGAGGCTCAGAGGCAGAGAGATGGGAGATGCTGTGCTGCTGGCTGTGAGGATGGAGGGAGGGGCCACAAGCCAGGGATGTGGTGCCTTTAGAAGCTGGAAAAGGGGGGACCTAGTGTTCCCCGACAGCCTCCAGAGGGACCAGCCCTGCCCATGCCTGAGCTCCAGGACATGAGATAATATATGTGTGCTTTCTTTTATATTTATTTATTTATCATGGCTGTGCTGGTCTTCCTTGCTGCTCAGGCTTTTCTCTAGTTGTGGCGAATGGGAGCTTCTCTCTAGTTGTGGTGTGTGGGCTTCTCTCATTGCAGAGCACAGGCTGCAGGACCCTCAGGCTTCACCAGTTGCAGTCCCAGGCTCTGGAGCACAGGCTCAACAGTTGTGATGCACTGGGCCCCATAGCGCCCCGTCGCTCTGTGGTACGTGGGATCTTCCCGGACCAGAGACCGAACCCATGTCTCCTGCATTGGCAGGTGGATTCTTCACCACTGAGCCACCAGGGAAGCCCCATGTGTGCTTTCTTAAGCCAACAAGTTTGTAACTCATTACAACAGCCACAGGAAACAATGACTATTGTGATGTCTGAGGAAGTGACATTGGAATATCACCATTTCTAATTAATAATATTAGTAATTACTATAACGACTGACTAAACTCCAAATGTTATTTGGATTCCTTCTATTTTTTTTTCCAACTAATTTCTTTTTTCTGTTCGAGGATCACATCCAGGAGCCCACATGACACTGAGCTGTTTCTTTCATAATTGCTCAAAAGGCCCAAGCAGATAAAATATGAATTATTCTTGTGGAAATTTGGCTGCTTCTGATGCTCACACAGCACTCTGCTTGCAGCCGGAGTTGATCAATGTCCCTGAACAGAGGTTGAGACGGCATCCAGCTGAGGACATGGTGGGAAGGGCCTACGCCCGGGGTGAGCAGCACGTATTTGGGACACTGAGGGTGCCCACCCAGCAGGTGGGGTCGGGGCAGCTCGGGGGGAAGGTCTGAACTCGCCCAAGGCCTCCCCAGGGAGAGGGTCAGCACCTGCAGGGAACACAGCAAGGAAAACCACAACATGTTTCTACCGGAGCCCCTGGTCCTTGGGGGAAAACCCAGCAAACCACAAAGGAAACAGCATGATTTCAGGTTGTGTGGGAACCACAACGGGGCTCTTGGGGTGTGGGGGGGCCCTTGCTTGGAACTCAGAAGATGAGAAGGAGTTACTGGATGAAGACCAGGGGGCAGGGAGAGCTTTAGGCTGAGAGAATGGTGTGTGCGAAGGCGCTGAGGTGGGATGAGCTTGGTGTGGGATCTCAGACCGACAGAGAGGCCAGCGTGACTGGACCAGGGTGTGTGTGTGGGTGTGTGGGAGAGCCATGGAGGCCCACTAGCAGGCTTTTAGATGTGATCCAATTTAGTTCTAGAAGACTTCTTATTGTCAGGAAGAGGCTGGACTGTCCTCTGAGTCCAACTCTCAGCCAGCATCTGGTTCTGTGAGCTTCAGATGGCCCAGACATATTGTGTCCCCTGCCCTGGCTGTGGCTATCCTTACTGCTCCTGACCCAGGGCCTTGGCTGGTCCTGAGCATCACGACAGGGAGCACCCACTGGTGTCTTCAGCTCCATCTCCTCCTCTGGATATCCCCTCTCTGACTCTGTCCACTCCCCCACTCTGGGTGCGGACATGTATCTTAGTGTCACAGGTCAAAGGGGAGAGGTTGGAGTGACTGAGTCCAGGCTCTGCTTTGCTCTGGGGTAGGCAGTGAGCCCCTCAGAGACTCCCACCCCACACCCTTCCTGTCCCAGCAATACTTCATCACTCTCCAAGCTGCAGTCAGACCACGTGTGGGAGACATTCCAAGTTGCACGTACAGACAATGAGCATCCAGGGTGGAGGCCCCAGCTAATGAGGGGTTGAGGCCAGGGGTCCACACACTCCCCATCCTCCCCGTGGACAGGCAGCTCTGGGGAACCATCTACCCCTTTCTTCAAGGGCCCATAGTGGCTTCCAAGTCCTGCCCTGACTCATCCTCCTGGGCCCATCGCTCCTGCTCTTCAAATCAACTCACTGCACTAAACCCTTGCTTCAGGCTCTGCTTTTGGGAGAGGCCAGACTGAGACAGGGGAGGAGAGACAAGCTGCCCATGTGAGTCTCCTGCTGGCCTGGACCAGGCCAGAAAGAGGGAGTAGACAAGGGGTATGGGGGCCTCTGAACTGAGCCCCAGGCTCTAGGAGAACAAATAGGGGCCTCAAAGGACAGCCAGAAAGATGGGGTGAGAATGATGGGAGAAAAGCCTACAGAGACGTGTCTGGAGGACGTGAGAGGACAGAGCTTCTAGAAGGAGCCAATGACAGTGGTCTTTGGGAATCTGGGAGAGACAAGGATGAGGTCTGTTCCTGTGGAAACTCAGGGGACATGGCAGCTAGCCCCCATCACCCCTGCCAGCTGGGCCAGTCTCAAGGCAGCAGGCACTGCAGTCATGGGGTCCCCTCCTGCCTGATCTGCTCATGGGGACTGTCCCTGGAGACCTGCAAGGTCTGGCTGAGGGCTCCCAAGTACAGACAAGCAGGAAGAAGGGAGTCCACTGCACTTCAAAGTCCAGGAGACCAGAGGCTAGAGAGGGACCTATGAGCCGGGCTGAGTTATGCCTATGCCTGTCCACCTGCTCCCGCTCTGGTTCTGGAAGGAATGAGTCACACCACTGTGGACCCCAAAGCCGACCCAGCCCACCCTCCGAGGAAGGCCTCCCTAGCCCAGCCCCAGTGCTGTCTCAGCAGCCAGCCCCTCCACCTGCGGCAGGTATTATATTTTGAGCAAGGCTCTGTGGTGCTTCTCCCAGGAAATCTGCTGAGTCTGGGGAGTTATCTCAGGTCAGAGAAAGAACAGACTGGAGACAAACCAAGCCTGTGGCCTGGAGCGAGGGGGCTCAGGGGGCTGTGTGGCCAGCCTGGGGCCCCAGCCCACGGCTCCTCAGCCTCCTGAGCCCCAGGCAGGTGTTAGCATGGGAGGGTCAGGCTGCCCCACTGAGCCCCCTACCCCAACACTGGCCCCTTTGCAAAACTACAATTCTTAGCTTGCCACACACATGAGGCTTCAGTTTGCTCATCAGTAAAATGTGGGTCTTAACCCCTAAGGCTGAGGGCTTCTTGGGGTGTGGTATCTAATATGGTTTTCACTTTTGATTGTGGCAAAATATACATCACGCAAAATTCACCATTGTCACCATTTTTGAGAGCACAGCTCAGTGGCATTAAACACATTCAGACTGTTGTGTAACCAGCCCCACCATCATCTCCAGAACTTCTCATCTTCCCAAATGGAAACTGTGACCCCATGAAATGCTGACTCCCCGTCTCCTCCCCCAACCCCTGGCCCCACCATCTACTTCCTCTCTCTGTGGCTCTGACTCCTCTAGGGACCTTCTATGAGTGGAATCAGAAAGCATGTGTCCTTCTGGGTCTGGCTTCTTTCACTGAGCATCTTGTCCGCAAAGATCACCCATATTGTATCAAGCGTCAGGATTTCTTTCCTTTTTAAGGCTGAATAATATTCCCCTGTGGGCTTGGAGCATGTTTTATTTATCCATCACCTTTTGATGGACACCCACGCTATTTCCACCTTTTGGCTGTGTGAATATGGCTGCTATGAGCATCTAAGTTTTTCCTTTTATGATAAAGTTTTCCACTCTAGAGTGCTGAGGGAGGGCATCCCTGCTCAAGGGGGTGCAGGCTGAGGATGGAAAGTCTCTCTAGTCTGGTGGAGGAGGCTTAGCCAGGAAAACAGCAGGCTGCCGGGCGACTGGGGCAGAGTTGCTGTCTGCAGAGGGTGTCAGCTGACAGCCCTGCTGGGAGGCGCCGGGCCAAGAACTTGGGATTTCTTTTCCCAAGGAGGCTTCTAGGGGTCCAATGGGCTCAGCTTCCTGCCCCAGTGTGAGAGCTCTTCCTGTGCTCCCGGGGCCACCAGGGAAGGAGCCAGGGGGTAGTACTGGGGGGTCAGGGGCTCCGGATCCCCCAACCTGCACTCCAGGCTGAGCACGGCCACAGTCCGGTGACTGGCTCCCATATGCCTTCCTAAGCCTCGGTTTCCTCATCTGTAACATGGGGCTAAGAACAGCCCCAGTCTCCGGGATGAGCCACTGTCTGGAAGGGGTCTGGGTTTCTGACACTGGCCTCCAGAACTGGCTCAGACCCCTGACTTTGGTTAAGTCTGGGTGATCTCCTGTCCACATATTCCTGAGGGCTAGGCAGGTCTGTCTTGGGCACACAGAGCCCAGCACAAGCTTCACACACTAGTAAGTGCTGGACAAATACCTGAATTAGTAGGTGGCAGAGATGTGACCCTGAGAGGAACCTGGATTCCTGCCTGCCCATGCAGATTCCAGGGCAACAGTGACGTGACAGCTCAGACCCACGGGCCCCCCAGCTGCCCTCCTCCGGTCACACTGCACCTGATTCTCATTAGCAGGGGACTCGGGCTCCCCAGCCCCAGTCAGCTGGGCCCCACCCCACCGCCCCCCCCCCCCCGCCCTGCACTGGCCTGGAATCCTTGACCCTGGCACTGAGGCCAGCCCCCCTGGAAAGGTGCCAGAGGCTGGCTCCCATCAAATGCACTGAGGCACCCTTAGAGTTCCCCATGCCCTGGGCACCCCCATTTGACATGCCAGGTGGACATCTGACTACACAGAAGGTGCTTTCTATCCCTGGTGGCTTGGCTGGGCCGGACTCTGAAATCTGGTCTCTGGAAAATTCCAAGGCCTAATTCCAGCCAAACAGAGCCCTCCTAACCCCTCCCCATTCATTGTGTTATGTAACGTATGGGTATTAATTCTGAAGCATCTGGAGGCAGCTGCCTGGATTCAAACCCAGCATTGCCCCTTCCTGGCTGGAGAAGTGAGTTTACCTCCCTGGGCCTCAGTGTGTTCATCTGTGAAATGGGGACAAGGCCAGTACCCGGGTCTCAGGATCAGTGAAAGGGTGACTTGAGACAGCGAAAGTATGAGGCACAGCTCAGAGGTGCCACCATAGTTCCACGGGGCCCAAGCCTGCCCTCTTGTCCTCTATCCGCTTGCCTCTCCATGGCTGCCCAAGCCAGAGCCAGTAGTCACCAACCCTAGTGCCTCTCCTTTAGTCCCCAAATCCTGCTCCTCATGCCTAGTGTCCATTATGCACAGCAGCTTCCTAGCAGTGCCCCTCTGGGCTGCACTGCCCTCCCCACCAGCCCCAGTCCCAGAGATATTAGGCTTCTTCCCCTTCCTCTCTCTTCCTCTGAACCCTGCTGTGGCTCCCCAGGGCCGAGATGATCAAGCTTCACATTGTCATACAGGCAGGCCCCAGGGACCTACCTATCTGCAGCAGTCCCATGAGTGTATTCAGGACGACTAGACTCGAACCTCAAGTGTACCTTGAGGGGAGCCCCGCTAAGCACTCATTCCCACCCACCCTTCCTTTTGAGGCCTCGAGAGAATGAGACAAACCTTCTGACTTCAGTTTCCTGCTCAGAGAAATGGGCGCGTGGACAATTCACAGCTTGGTGGAAGGCGCAGGATTGGAGAAGCCAGCGAGCCGAGCGCGCGCGACTGGCGCGGGGTTTACGTGCAGGATGCCAGCGCCGCTCTGGTCCCTGGAACTCCTGCCAGCCCGGCGTCCCCGCATGCCCACAAGCCCCCACGCGCCCGCCCCCTCCCGTACCGGCCGCCCGGAGCGTCTGGACTCCACCCCTCCCCCCTCGGCCAATAAGAGGCGCCCCAGTAGCGCGCGGCCCCTGGAGCAGCGCTGTGCGCGGTGGTCGCGCCCGAGGCTGCGCCAGTGCGCCAGCCAAGGCCCCCAGGGAGGGATGGATCCCCGGCCGCGGCGGCGGCGGCGCAGTTGCTGCCCGCTGGTCTCCGTCTTCCTGCGCGACCCAAGCTCGGGGCGCGTGTACAGGCGCGGGAAGCTGATCGGCAAGGTGGGGACTCCAACACTCCAAGTCCGCGGCAAGGGGGCCGGGCGGAGCGGGGGTCCCAGCCCGGCGGAGCGCAAGCGAGATCTCGACCCGCAGATGAGCCAGTGTGTGCCCTGGCTTTTGTCTCTGCGTGTCCGCGTGTCTGCGGGAGTTTGGAGGCTGGCGCGGGGCTGGCGTGGGTGGGTGCCCGGGTCTGCGATGTACTCGCTGTGCGGCGCGCGTTGTATGGCGGGAACCGGTGTTGGGCGTGCAGTGCTGTGTCGTGGGTTATGTCCAGGGTATGGGTGTGTTGTGTGTTTTTGAGCCTTGGTGCGGACTCAGACTCTGTTTTGTTGTCCCTGTGCGTGTGTGTCTGCGTTTGTCATAGGTCTGTGCTTTCTGTGTGCGGGCGTTGTAGCGTGTGTCTGGGTACTGTGTTGGGGTTCTGTGGACTCAGCGTGTCCAGGTATGGAGGCGTCTGTGATGTATCTGTGTGCCTTCGTGTTCATCTGTGTTGTGTTGCTTTGGGGATCCAGGTAGGAAGGTGTGAGCTGTGTGTGTGTGTGAGGAGGCCTGGCCATCTGTCCTCACACCTGTATGCACCCAGCTTGACTCTCCTGCCCTGCAGGGCGCCTTCAGCCGCTGCTACAAGCTGACCGACATGTCCACCAGCGCTGTGTTCGCGCTCAAAGTGGTGCCTCGTGGAGGGGGCGGGGCTGCGCGGCTACACGCCCGCTGCAAGGTACTATCTGCGCGTCAGTGCCCAGGAGCCCCAGAACCGAAGCGGGTCCCCAGAGAGGTCCCTGCCCTGGGGGTGTGGAGCTCGCCTGTGGGGCATGAATGCCTCGGGTGTGGGTGCCTACCGGGTGTATACACATGGTGCCCTGCCTGCAGGTGGAACGCGAGATCGCTCTGCACAGCCACCTGCGACATCGCAATATCGTGGCCTTCCACGCCCACTTCGCTGACCGGGACCACGTATACATGGTGTTGGAATACTGTAGTCGCCAGGTGCGGGGGCGGAGTGAGAGGGAGGCATGTCCCCTCCCACCCGTGTCTGCTGAGCTCATCTGTGTCCCCCCACCCTTGTCTGTCTCTCCTTACCTGTTTTAACCTGAGACCACACCAGGCCCACCTGTGCACCTCTGCCCACCCAAAGGCTCTCTTGACCCACCTAGGCACATCTTAGCCCATCTGTGCTTCTCCTGTACTCAGCCAGGCCCCACTTGCCCACACCTGTCTCCAACTGGGCAGCCCTGCCCCCTTCCCCAGGTTCAGGGCTCCCAGGGCCACTCCATGGTGCAGCCCAGAGCCCAGATGTCTGATTGGCGGGAATGCCCGTTCCTGGACCCAACTGAACTTAGCTGCACCTTCACAGATCCCTTGAACTCAGCCCACTTAAATACACCTAAGCTCACCTATGCCCAGCGTGTACCCACCTTGTGTTCATCTCTGGTCTACAAGCTCATTGTGGCCCCTCTGTCCACTGAACTCCTGTGCTCATCCTCGAGCTCAGAGCTCACCAATGCCCATGCCACAATCAGCCACGTTCACCTGGGCCCAGCTGAATTTTCCTTTGCCTTCTTGGGCCCCTGGAACTCACCTGTGTCTCCTCGACGGTGGTGTGGCACCTGTCGGGCCCCTGCAGTCGCTGGCCCACGTGCTGCAGGCACGGCAGACGCTGACGGAGCCCGAGGTGCGCTACTATCTTCGAGGCCTGGTCAGCGGCCTGAGCTACCTGCACCAGCGGCGCATCGTCCACCGGGACCTGAAGCTCAGTACGGCCGGGGCGGCGCTTCGGGGCGGGGTGAGGGCGGGGCTTCCACTGAAGCCACGCTCCTTCCTCACTGCCCGCTGCGTCCCCTTCCACAAGGTAACTTCTTCCTGAACAAGAACATGGAGGTGAAGATCGGAGACCTGGGGCTGGCCACCAAGATAGGGCCAGGGGGCCGCTGCCACAGGTGACTGCAAGCTCTGAGCCGGCTCTCTGGGTGGGTGCAGGTGGGCCTGGTCTGGTGTGGGGGCCCCCAGTCTTCCTGAGCCCCCGTTATGCCCCCAGAGTGCTCTGCGGGACCCCAAACTTCCTGGCTCCAGAGGTAGTGTCCAGAAACGGACATTCCTGCCAGTCGGACATCTGGGCTCTGGGCTGCATCATGTGAGTCGCCCTGGGAGCCCCAGGCCTGGGGAAGGGGGGCAGGAATGCCCAGGTGGGGACAGGCACCGGCAGGTAAGGACAGGTGTAAGCATATACGGAGGAGGTTGAGTGTGGGGACAGGCAGGTATGAGCAAACATAGAACCTCAGTGTATGCAGCTGGGGGGCAGGCAGGAGCAGGCACCTGCCATCACTTGAGCCTACAGGTATGAATAGGGATACAGGAGGGTGTATGTACAGCAGAGGACGGGTTTGAACATACCCAGAGGTGTGGACAGGTGTGTGCAGGTGTTAGGTACACAGGCAGATCAGGACATTTGTACCGACATGAGGTATATGCAGGATTGGAACAGGTGCGAGCAAGCATAAATTAAAACTGGAAAGGTCTATGCAGGTGTCCAGGTGTAACCCAGGTGCAGGCAGGTGTACAAACAGATGCTGGTGTCTTCTGTGCAGACAAGAATGACTAGGTGAGAGTGGATGCAGGGCGGGTGTGAGAAAATGAGTGTGAAGCAGGAATGGTGTCAGGGATTGAGGGTAGGGGTGCATAGGTAGGTGTGAACCAACCCTGGATGCCCAGAATAGATCCAAGCAGGATCTATTCTGCCCTGCTTCCTGCCTCCGACCCGGCCAGGTACATGGTGCTGACTGGCGTCCCTCCTTTCGTGGTGGCTCCCCTGTCGGAGATGTACCAGAACATCCGAGATGGCCGCTACCCCGAGCCTGCTCACCTGTCTGCCAACGCGCGCCGCCTCATCGCCCGCCTGCTGGCCCCCAACCCGGCCGAGCGGCCCAGCCTGGACCACCTGCTGCAGGATGACTTTTTCACTCAGGTGTGGAGTGTCTGGGGGACAGGGCGGCCCCTCTATGGGGTGTCTCAGCAGCCCCAGGTGAGGGTCAGGACCCCCAGGTAGCACAGGTACTCAGGAGCAGCCTGCTGACCTCCAGCTCCCCACTCTAAAGGGCTTCACCCCGGACCGGCTGCCACCCCACTGCTGCCACAGCCCACCCATCTTCGCCATCCCCCAGCCTCTGGGCAGACTTTTCCGAAAGGTGGGCCGGCTGCTACTGCCCCAGTGCCGGGCGCCCTGTGAGTACCTCTCCTTCCCCCGTCACCTGCTCCTCCCTGCCCTGCATCTCACACACCTGTCATATCCCCTTCCTGCTCTGAAACCATCTCCACGGCAGATGCTCTCCATGTGGGGCCAGGCTTTGCCCCCACCCCCAAATCCTTGTGCCCCCTGCAGGCCCCTTGGCTTCTCAGGAGGCCTCAGGTCCTGGAGAAGATGGTTCAGACTCTGACTCCATGGAGTGGGGCAGTGAGGTGAGGGCCAGGAGCAGGGAGGTAGTGGGGAATGCAGAGGGCGTCCTCACAGCTGGCTGGGCACGGGAAGTCACGAGGTCTCCATGGGGAGGCCAGAGCCCGCCACCAATTCCCAACATCTGTTGCTCCCTCCCCAGGACTCCCTGTTGGAGAGTGGGGCTCTGTGCCCCCGAGGTCCCCATCCAGCTGCTGGCCCAGGGGACCCTCCAGAGTGCCCCGGCGGGTGAGCATGCTCCATCCTAGACAGGAACTGTGGGCAGGGGTGAGGGTTGCGAAGTGGGGGGTGAGGATTGTGCCTTGCTAGCATCACAGCCCTTCTCCTGGCCTCAGTTTCCCCACCTGTAAAGTGTGGACAGTGTCTGGATTCCTGGGTTGAACATGGGACTTTTCTGGATGTGGAAGCTGGGGGTGGGGTTGTCCTCCATATCCTGTGCCCCTCAACAGAGATCTGTCTCCCCAGGACCCGAGGGGAGTCCAAGGCAGGGGGTAGAGGCAGCCATCAGGAACCTGCAGCTCTACCTGGATTCGGGCCCCCCAGGTAGGGGCGGCACAAGATGACGTGAGATTTGCTGAGAAGCCCAGAAAACAGACTTCCGGCTTCCCCGGCCACCCCCTGGGCTGCTGGATTTCCCTAGGCTCCCCATTCCCGCCTTTTTCCTCTTCCAAGGATTCCATCCGGGCTGCCACATGGGCTTGAGCTATTTTATTTTTAATGCCAAAAAAAAAAAAAAAATGCTTAATGAAATAAAGCAAAGCCCTGCAGTGTTTTGGACCTTACACGCGTTTCAGATTTATTCATTGCTAAAAGTGGCTGTGACCCCAGGGTCCCCCAGTCCTCTCCCCTCAAGGCAAGAGTTGCTTGGGTTGTCTTTGTTTTTCGTCCACACCATGCGTTATGCAGGATCTTAGTTCTCCCTATCAGGGATTGAACTGGCTCCCCCTGCAGTGGAAACACAGAATCTTAACCACTGGACCGCTAGGAAGCCTCAAGAGTTGGTTTTCTATGCCCTGGACCTTTCTCCCCATCTCCTGTGCCTCCACCAGGCCCCTCCAGGAACCCCCCATCATGTCACTTCCTCCTTGTGCCCAGCCATGCAGGACCCCCCAGGAGAGCAGCAGCCTGTTTTCTGGGCCCCCAAGTGGGTGGACTATTATAGCAAGTATGGCTTTGGCTACCAACTGTCAGACGGTAGGAACAGGGTCTTGGTTCGGGATAGCACCCACATGGCCCTGCACCCCCCAGGGGGAAAAGTCATGGAGTTCCTACCCGCTGTGGGGCCAAGCCCTCCCTGCCTTCACCTTTCTTCATTCACTCAAGTATTTAATAAATACCTACTGTGCATACCTACAGGTGCTTACTGCCTGCTGGGGGAGAACAATGCTAAATAAATGAATCACTAAGTTGATTTTGGTGGCAGTTTTCTGAAGAAAATAAAGCAGATGAGATGACAGACTGGGGGGGGGCGTGGAGGCAAATCCACAGAGTGGTTGTGGAGGGAGGGGGTTTCTGGGGAAGTGATGCTCAGGTGAGACAGGAAGGATGAGAAAGGGCCTGTCGGGAACAGCATGAGAGGCAAAGAGAACAGCATGTGCAGAGCCCCCAAGATGGGATCCAGTGCGGTGGGTTTGAGGAGCGGCATGGAGGCAGACATGAAGTCACAGAGCCTCACAGGTGACTGCTGGGGTTGGGGGCAGGAAGGAGAAGTCTGACTTGTACTTTTATTAACAGGAGACCAGCAGGGAGGTGGCTGGATTAGCTGGGTGGACAATGGTGGTGACTTGGGCTGGGGTGGTGGCTGTGGAGGGGTAGGCAAGGGCTGCAATCTGGGTGTAGTTTGCAGGTTTGTGGGGGGGGGGATGGAGCAGCCACCAGGCAAGAAGGGAAAGTGGCAAGAGGGCAGATGTGGGGACCCATCAGGGTCTCAGCATGGACAGCCAAGTCTGAGGCGCCATGGGTCTGGAGTTTAGGGCCAGGGTTGGGACTGGATGGACAGAGAGGGCTTGGACCCTGTAGAGCTGGTTTCAAATCATGGTCCAAGGATCTACAGGAGCAGGTGTCCTCGGGTGTGAGCTGCCCAGAATGGAGCCCCTGACTCCATGGTCACTGCCCTGTGCCCCCCCCAACAACAACCAGGTAAGCTATGCGCCCCACTTGGAAAAGCTGCAGATGTTTACCCTGAGGAATGAGCCCAGACTCCTGGGCGCCCTGCTGTTCCCCAGGGCTGCTGTGCTTCCTGGTGTCCAAGCAGGTGGTGCTGCTGCTCTTCAGCGATGGGATGGTGCAGGGGATCAAGGGGCCCCCTCAAATGGGCCTGGTGTGTTGCATGCTTTTGGGAGAAAGCCCTAGGAAGCAGTTGGCTCCTGGTGGAACCAGGAACTGAGACTTATGACTCCCAAGCATAAAACTGGAAATAAAATGTGTTCAAATGATGGCAGAATGTCACTGGGGATCATGGTCCCATGTGGTCACCGGTAGCAGCTGGCAAAATGTCATCTCATTGCAGAATCAGTTGTAGGTTATCCTGAGCGATTCTGGCAATCTCTGAGAAATTGTAGCCGCTCTTAAAACAGACTTCCAACGCAGTAGTATACAATCCTTACTATCATCTTAGAAAAATTTGTATGATTTTATTTTATAGTGAAAACCCCATCTCTGTTTAGACCAGAGTGCCCTGACCTGGGCTGGATCTCAGAGGGCAGGATTGGCTTCAAATGGCCATGCCCAGCGGCAGGGAGAGCTGGCAGTTCCCAGTGAGGGAACTAGAGGAGTTGAACAGCAGTGAGGAGCTGCTGTTCCCCAGGACACAGGCTTGAGTAGGAGGTCTCACTGGGTGGTTATGGGCAGGGGGTCCTATCTGAGCCTTGGTCTCCCTGTCTACACGGTAGAGCCCTGGCTCCTGGCCTGGAGTCCCCATGGGTGGGGCAGCCACTGAAACTCAGGTCAGGGCGCCCTCAGTCTCCTGTCCACTTGCCCTCCAAAGGCCAGGGCCCCTTCTCCCTTCCACCCCAGGTTCTCCCCACATTGGCAGATCAGCAGCAGCAGCGGAGATCAGGAACAACTCGTGCTGAGCAGGGGTGGTGAGGAGCTGCTGCTCACAGTCTGGGAACTGGGCCAGCCTGGCACCTCCTACCCGCTGGGCATCCTCTGGGGCCATGGCTGTGCCCCAGGCACCCACCAGCACCTTCAGCATGCCATCCTCATGCTACAGAGCATCTAGCGATCCTGAGGGTCAGAGTAGACCTCTGCATGTTGATGGACCCAGGACCCAGGGTCCATTTCTGCTCCCGTTGCCCTCCTTTCCCCACTGAGTGACGTACTCGGGGGCAGCATAGGGAGTGTGCAAGGGGTGCGGGGGCCTCGCCTCACCTCTAGACATGACTGTTCAACCCAGACTTGTGTCTGGATTTGTTCTTTTTTCATTAAAGGAAACTTGACTCTGCAGCCTGCCCCATCTGCCTCTCTTTGGGGCATTTGAGGAACTTTGGCAAACGGGCACCCAAACCCAGCATGATTTGAGCCCACCGCTCTCTGTGACACAGATAGATGGGCCAGATTTTCACCAACACAGAAATCCTTACCAGAGTGGGGTTCTGCCATGACCAAAACTCTCAAGTATGGAACACTGCTTAACGGATGGGCAGGCAAGACACGGAAGGGGAGGCTGGGAAAATGGTGACCTCTGTCACACCAGGGCAAGACATTTGGCACCTGCTGCTGCTGTTGCTGCTAAGTCGCTTCAGTCATGTCCAACTCTGTGCGACCCCATAGACAGCAGCCCACCAGGCTCCCCTGTCCCTGGGATTCTCCAGGCAAGAACACTGGAGTGGGTTGCCATTTCCTTCTCCAATGCATGAAACTGAAAAGTGAAAGTGAAGTCGCTTAGTCGTGTCCAACTCTTAGCGACCCCATGGACTGCAGCCTACCAGGCTCCTCCATCCATGGGATTTTCCAGGCAAGAGTACTGGAGTGGGGTGCCATTGCCTTCTCCACAGAGGAACCTGGCGGGCTACAATCCACTGGGTCGCAAAAAGTCACCTGCTATCAGTTTCCAAATTGCAACCTGACATATGAAGCTAAATCCCCAGGGCTGATGCCTCTCATCTCTGGTCCTCTTCCTTCCTGGGGAGGAGGCCCCAGCAAGGTTCTCTGGATCTTTCTATCCATTTTCAGGCACTTATGCTTCTGTGGCTTCCCTGGTGGCTCAGCTGGTAAAGACTCTGCCCACAATGTGGAAGACCTGAGTTCAGTCCCTGGGTTGGGAAGATCCCCTGGAGAAGGGAATGGCTACCCACTCCAGTATTCTGGCCTGGAGAATTCCACGGACTGTATAGTCCATGGGGTCTTGAAGAGTCAGACAGGACTGAGTGACTTTCAGTATGTTGCTATGGAAAAAATTAAACCATTGGTGTTGCTCTTTTTCTCAACACTGTGACTCGGTGCATTCCTGCCTCTGGGTGGAAAGACCCAGCTGGTGATTTTGTGGAAGAATGGAGTGAAGGGAGGGAACGAAGGGGCTGGGGGTCCATCAGGGGAGGTCACAGGCCTGAGTGTGGTCAGACCTGGGAAGAGAAACTGTTCTGCATAAAAGAGGGAGAGTTTAGAATCTCCTTGGACTCCCTGGAGAACACGGAGGAATGGGGTGTGAGCAGAAAAGTACACAAACCGTGTGTGGATTGTGTTTTTTTTTGTTTTTTTTTTTTACTTTGCTACTATTATTACTACTGAGGTAACATAACATGAAATTCACCATTTTAAAGGGTAAAGCTCCATGGCACTGAGTGCATTCACACTGTTGTACAGTTACCACCCCTGTCTAGTTCCAGAACAGTCCATCACTCCAGAAGAACACCTGTCCTCATCAGCAGTCACTCCTCACCCCTCCACTTCCACAGCCCCTGACAACCAAGAACCCACTCTCTGTGCCTGTGGATCTGCCTGGAGATCCACACTTCCCATTTTCTGTTCTGGACATTTCCCATCAACAGAATCACATGCTGTGTGGCCTTTTGTGTTTGGCTTCTCTCACCGAGTATCATATTCTTTTTTTTTTTAATTAAAAAAATATTTATTTATTTGGCCTTGCTGCATAGCATGTGGGATCTTAGTTCCCAGACCAGGGATGGAACCCATTCCCTCTACAGTGCAAACCCACAGTCTTAACCACTGGACCTCCAGGGAAGTCCCGAGCATGGTATTTTCAAGGTCCATCCACACTGCAGTGTGTCAGAACGTCACTCTTTTTCCTGGCTAATACTCTAATGTATAAACGGATGTTTCAAGTCACTCAGTTTGGGGGTGATGCATTACCCAGCAATAGCTAACTAATACACATGCCAAAGCATGAAAAGAACCCAGCCCCTTTTCTGCCCAGAACATTTGTTTCTGGGAGTGGAGGGGAGGCAAAACATCCACAGTCCATTTAACTGTGCATCTTGCAAAATGACCTACCTAGAGTATTTATTTCCATCTGTTTGTGGGCGTAAGAACAGCAACAATCTGTGAGAATCGCCCACACCCTGAGCCTACAATGGTGGTTTATTAAAAATAAACCAACCACGGAATATATTAATTTCATAACCTCCCAGACCGATTCTTATTTCTAGGTATGAGAACTTCGAGAGATGGCAAAGTGCCCACACCACCCTCATACTGAAAATTTCTGGAATCTTCTTCAGAGAGGTTAACTGTGTGTCTTAAGAAATAAAATTATTAGAAGAATTATTAGCCTCACCTTTTGGGGCATTTACAACGGGCTGGAGCTTCATGAAATGGAAATGAATTCATTCCAGGGATGACCAGGCCTTTTTTTTTTTTAAAGAAACCACGGAAAGCCTATTTAAACCTGAAAAGTGAGGGAAAATTTGGCTTCACTCAATTCTACCCTTTTCCCCCAATCTAAAGCGTCGGTAGAACCCAGCCTCTGGACTACCTACCTCTTCATTGGTCTGTGGGAGCATGTGTCACGATGCCTCCTCCAATCACCAGCAGGTGAGGCGGGACCAGGGCTGGAGCATCCCGGGCAGGCACGTTGGTTGGTGCCATGGCAACCTGGTGTGCCATCACAAAGCCTCTCTGGCTCCAGGTCCTGACTGCGGGCACCTGGTTCCCCATCTACTCTAATTCTCAAAGTTCACCTGAGTGCTTTCCCCCTCCCCATTTAACAGATGAGAAAACTGATGCACATGCGTTGCTAGCAGAACAGCTGTAAGTAGGTCAACCTGAATCATATCAGACTGCCTCACTGAAGAGTTTAAAAAATTCTGATGACTCAGGGGAATCATGCTGAGCAAAAAACAAAAACAAAAACAATGTCACAGTCTCATATACTGTAAGATTATGTTTATATAGCACTTTTTAAATGATATCCTTTTTGAAATGGAGGACATTTGAGTGGTTGCCAAGGTTAGGGAAATGGGCCACTGTGGTGGTGTATACATGTACCCACCCTACTAATACAACTGTAGATAACTAAATACACACACATACACAAACGCAAGAAAAACTGAGGAACTTGGAAATCTGATTTAGATATAAATGTATCCTGGTTGAGGTACCGACTGTCGTTTTGCAAACGCAAATTTTGCGGGAGACTGGACAGAGTGTATAAGGGATAAGCATTATTTCTTAAAACTCCAGGGGAATCTACAATAATCTCAATAAAAATTTCAATTAAAAACTCTGTTTTAGGCGGATTCATTTTGATATTTGGCAAAACTAATACAATTATGTAAAGTTTAAAAATAAAATAAAATTAGAAAAAAAAAAAAAAACTCTGTTTTGGACTTCCCTGGCAGTGCAGTGGTTGAGACTCCTCGCTTCCATTGCAGGGGTGCAGGTTTGATCCCTGATCTGGGAACTATGATCCCACATGCCAGCATACCTCGACGAAAATTAAAAATAAAACCGAAAAACTGTGTTCCTTGGTTCCTCAATAAATTAAACATAGGACTACCAAATAATTCAGCAATTTTATTCCTAGGTCTCTATGCAACTAAACCTGTGTGCCTCAACTACTGAAGCCAGTACTCAGCAATGAAGACCTAGCACAGCCAAAAATTTTTCTTTAAATTTTTAACATAAAAACAATTTAAAAATTCATTCCTCAAGGATGAATGGATAACAAAAGGTGGTCCATATATACATTAGAGTATTCTTCAATGATAAGAGGAGAGAAGCCCTGACCCTCCCTACACTGTGGATGAAACTTGAGAACACAATGCTCAGTGAGGGAAGCAGACACACGAAGACACACAGGGTGTGATTCCACTGATGGCAGATGTCCAGAACAGGCCGATCCATAGACACAGATCCTGGTTGTCAGGGGCTGGGGGTGGGGAGTGACTGCTAATGGAGGTGGGATTTCTTTTTGGAGTGATGAGAATATGCTGGAATGAGACAGGGGTGATGGATTGGCCAAATTGTGAATATACTCAATGTACACGTCAAAGTGGTAAATTTTGTTATGTTTACTACAATTGAAAAAAAAATCCTGCTGCCCACATGGCACCCAGACTAATTATGGGGACTCAGGCTTTGATATTTTTTAAACCTCCTCATCCACACTGAGGATCTGTGTTGGGAACCACTGGTTAGAGTACGTGAACAAGACATGAGAGCCAGATCTCCAGGGAATATGCGCCTGATGTAGATTGAAACCAACTGACTTGTAAACAATAACAATACACTCGAGGAAACGGAAATGCTGCCCAGAGAGTTACTGTTAAGAAATCAGCCTTACCATGAGGACTCCCCTGGTGATCCAGTGACTAAGACTCTGCACTTCCAATGGAGGGGGCCCAGGTTTGATCCCTGGTCAGGTAACTAGATCCTATATGTCTTAACTTTTTTTTTTTTTTTAAAGTTATTGTTAACAATTTTAAGTTCTGATGGTGACATTGTGGCTACGTGTGTTACTCAGTAAGCATTCTGGCTTTGTGGACAAATGCAGTTTGCTACAGAGCCTGGTGAGGGTGGGGCAATTGGAGAGAAACAGCCAAGAATTGCTGGGGAATTTGAGAATTGGTTATTTGCTGAAGCTGGGTCCTTTGGATTGACCCTCTCTGCTTGGATTTACATGTGATGTTTCCAACACTAAAAAGTTCTACGAGTCAAGCATAAGTCATTTTAGCTGGGACATGAATCCATCTTAAGGGTTGCTTGAAATAAACGAAAATCAGATGTTCCAACTCTGCAAGCGGAACCCTCCATGTGGGTGGGTATGTGGGGAGATTCCGGGACACAGCCTGTTCAGGGCCAATTTGGTCCAATCCCCGAGAAATGGGATGAACAGTTCTCACTGGGGGAGGGGAGGTTCCTGCCACCAGGGGAGACTTTAGAACATTTTCATCGTCAGAACTGGGAAAGGGGGGCTCCTGACATCGAATGGGGGGTGGGCAGGGATGCTGGTCAACCCCCGTAGTGTCCAGGATGCCCCTCAGAGGATGATCCATGATCCAGACCCCAAATGACCACAGTGCCTAGGGGGAGAACTTACATTAATTATCTAGAAAAATAAACTCCAAGCCCTACTCACACTGGACACCAGGGTAAATTCCCAACGGTCAGATGGTGTAAACCAGGTGGCTTCCAGCGTTTGTGTCACCTCCTCTCCCACTCAGGTGTGTATTTAAATGTGCGCAGTGTCTCAGGACCTCAGGAGGTCAGGCGGTTAGGGATCTGGTTAGGCTAAAGAAAAAACCCTCAGTTTCATTTGGGTAGCAGGGAGCGGTCCCTGTCGTGTATTCAGTCAGCAAACGTTTAGGGAGGGCCCACTGCGTGCCAGCGCTGAGTTGCTGAGCGATGGATTGTGGGCTGTGGAAGGGGACCGGCTTATGTCCTGAGGAGCCCACAGGCCTGGGCTAAGGGCAGTTACACCCACTTTATATAAATAATAAGGAGCGGGCTCTGCGGCTGTATCGGGCAGAGTGTCATGTGCAGCTTCGGCCACACGGTGGCGACAGAGGACGGGCAGTTCTGGTCCCTCCCGGCCGCTGGAGGGGCCCGGCTGGGGATGGCGCAAGGGGTTAGTAGCAGCAAAAGTACTTGGGGCTTTCTGGCTTCCTCCAGCTTCCGCCCCGGAGCAAACCCGCTCCTGGAATAGCAAGGATCAAGGCGCTCAGTCCATATCCATAAATGTGTGTGGAATTAATTCTGCTCCAGGTTCACGAACCTGCCAGTCCCCACCCCACATCCTGGTGTTGTTCAGTCCATAAGTCTTGTCCCAGCCTCTCGGAACCCATGGACTGCAGCACACCAGGCTCCACTGTCCCCGGCTATCTCCCTGAGTTTGCTCAAATTCATGTCCAGTTGAGTGGTGATGCCATCCAACCATCTTATCCTCTGCTGCCCCCTACTCCTCCTGTCCTCAATCTTTCCCAGCATCAGGGTCTTTTCCAATGAGCTGGCTCTTCACATCAAGTGGCCAAACCATAGTGTTGACTCTACAGACCTTTGTTAACAACGTGAGGTCTCTGCTTTTTAATATGTTGTCCACATCCTGTTAGGCTGCTCTGCACCTTTAAAGTCAGGGTGGAATTTAGGAACCACAGGAGGGACCTCTCCAGCAAATATGTGTCTCCCTGCAAATCAGTGGCTTCTCATCCCCCTCCATGCCTCATAGAGTTACCAATGAAGCAAATAAAAACATAATATGTTCTGTTAAATCTGAATTTCAGGTAAATAACCGAATGATCATCAGGTAGAGGGGTGTCCCAGGCAATATTGGAGACAGATTTTGACTAAAAGCATGATCCACTGTGTATTAGAAATTCAAGTTCACTGGGTGTCCTCTGTCTTCTAGGATGCATTATTTCAGCTCTGGCCTCTGGCTTCGGTGTCTCTTGGACATGCCCTCATTCTCATGGGGTGTTTTGAGGATGTCCTTACTTTCTGGCACCACAAGATGTCTAGGCTCATTTTGTAGTTTCCCTGCACAGGGCATAGAATCAGCCATTTCTCCAAGGTGCTGGGGCAGCTTTTAACACAGCTGTGTGAGTTTCCCATATTGAAATGAAGCACCACACATGTGGGGGCTTAAAGCAACACAAATTTATTCTCCCTAACAGTCCTGGAGGGCAAAAGTCCTCAGATTCACACGTGGGCAGGGCTGTCCCCTCTGGAGGCTCCCGGGGAACACTGGCTCCCCACTTTTCCAGCTTCTAGAGGCACCGCATCCCTGGCTTGCGGCCCCTCCCTCCATCCTCACAGCCAACAGTGCAAATCTCCCGTCTCTCTGCCTCTGACCCTCCCCCTCCCTCTTATAAGGACCCTGTGATGACACTGGGCTCCCCCTGGGGAATCCAGGGTTGTCCGCATCTCAGGGGCCTTAACCCCACCTGCAGAGTCCCCTCTGCCACATGAGGCGACACGTCCACAGGCCCTGGGATCAGGAGGTGATGTCTTTGGGATCATTATGCTGCCGACCACAGCAGCCCACAGGTTTTCCCTCCCCCGTGGCTTTGTCACCTTCAGGCCACTCTGTTCAGGATCTCCACTCCCTGTTACTCTCACCACAATCTCTGGGCACACTGGCCTTCCTGTTTCTCTGCTTTAAAAGAGTCTACATGGTAAACAGCTTCCCTAGATGCTATCTCAATTTAAAGTAAAGCCAAACAACATTTAAGATTCAATCTCTTGGTTGCACAAGTCACATTTCAGATGCTGGGTCACCCATGTGGCTGATGGCTCCTGTACAGGTCAGTACAGGTCTACAACAGTCCCATCATAACAAGATGCCCTATGGGACAATCCTGAACTGGAACCTTCCAGAGAGATGTGGCCCACAGAGGAACCTCCAGCCACCTGGGGCTATTTACATTTGAATTCTCTTGGCCAAAGTTCAGTATGGGCTGGTGTGTCTTTCTTTTTGTAAAGGGGAAGGTCCAAGGGTGAGGAAGACCGTGGCAAAAATGGGGACCCAATAAAAGTCCTGACACAGGTGGGAGAGATTAAAGGAGAAATTCCAAGGCCTGGCTCCAATCCACCTTTTCAACTCATCTCCCCATTATTCTCACCTGTCCCTCTGAGCAGCCATTCTGTGTTCCCTGGATGTGTCCTGGGATCTCATCACCTCCAAGTCTTTGCCATGCTATCTGCACCTGACTATGCCGTCCAGTCAACCCTCAGTCTAGCCCACCTACCATATCAGTTTCCCAGAGCGGCTTTAAAAAATTACCTTAAAGTGGGCAGGTTAAGACAATAGGTATATGTTCTTCCTGTTCTGGAGGCCAGAAGTCAGGGATCAAGGTGTGGCAGGACCATGATTCCTCTGAAGACTCCAGGGCAGGCGGTGGGTGGTCCTTCCTGCCTCTTCCAGCTTCTGGGGACTCCAGGCATCCTGGGCTTGTGGCTGCATCAACCCCAGTCTCGCCTCCAGTGTCACATAACTTCTCCCCACATGTCTGTGATCCTGCTGTGTCTCTTACAAAGACATTAGATTTAGGGCCACCCTAACACAGATGAAGGTTTTTCTGATAGCTCAGAGGGTAAAGAATCCATCTGTGATGCAGGAGACACAGGAGACACAGGTTCAATCCCTGGGTTGGGAAGATCCCCTGGAGGAGGAAATGGCAACCCACTCCAGTATTCTTGCCTGGAGAATCCCATGGACAGAGACGCCTCCAGGGTCACACAGCTTCTGCCCACACGTCTGTGACTCCTGCTCTTTTATAAGGACACTGTCTTACAGGGTCACCCTGATGCAGGATGATCTCAAGATTCTTGACTATAGCTGCAAAGCCCGGTCTGTAAGTTCCCACCCATAGGTTCCAGGGCTGTATCTTTTGGGGGCCATGTACCAATGCACTCCAAGGCTGGAGCCTCACCAGTGCTGGGAGTGTGGACCTAGGTGTTTCCCCATTTACAGATGGGGACATTCCAGCAGGACTAGACTGGAACCCTGGGTGCACAGGGTCTGTCCTGAGACCCAACTGGGTTCCACAGTCTGGGGTGACTACTCTCAACCAGAGGGTCCGAGGTGACCTCCATTTGCTCTTGGGCATGTCCTCTCCATCTCTGGCTGCTTCCTCTCTGTCCCTGTTGCCCCTTCAAATGCTCCTGTTATCCCAAACTCTTGGCCTTCTCCTGAAAGCCCTCCAGGCTGCTCTGCTCTGTCTTCCTAGTTTCCCTAGCGGGCTGTGTTCTCCAGGTCCCTCAGTGCCTGTTTCCAGAGCCAGCAGCCTGTGGTCACCTGGCCCCTGGGCTTGCTTGTCCCTGGAGCAGTCCTGGGCCCCTCCCTGTCAGCACATCCCATCCTCAACTCACTCCACTCAGCTTCCTCCCATCTCTGGAGCTCTGCTGGCCCCTGTCAGCAGCCCACAGTCCAATCTGTGACCCCCGAGTCCTTGCCTCTGGGCCAGTCCCAGTCCTAAAGAACCATGTCTGGCAGCCCCACACCCCAGAGTTCTCTGCTCCCAACTAGATGCCTGGGGGACAACACCTGAGGCTTATCACTGGGAGGAAGACCTGCCCCTCCTCTATACAATGTCATCCTGCTGGCCATGGGAGTGTCATGGCAGCAGGCAGGTGCCCCAGGAAGCAACCAATATCATCACTCCCCCACATAGCTCACAGCTGTCCCCATGGTTGGTTGTCCCCTAGGATGTGGGGTCCTGAGAATAAGAAGACCTGGCTGGACCACCTCTTTGTAGAACCCCAATAAGATGCCAACAGCACCTGGCTTGTGGAAAAGCCTAGAAGCGGGATATCCTGAGCCCTAACGCTTTGACCTGGAAGACTAGGTGGGTGGGGCTGGAACTGAGCCCCTATCCCAATCCCTCCCCCATGCCCACCAACCCCACACCAGGCCAAGGTCTCACATGTAGTAAAAAGACTTTATTAAGAAGGCTTTGAAGTCAAAAAATAAAACTCTTGATACAATTTTCTGAACCCTTAGGTCAGCTCAGCAAATATATAATCAGTAATTTAGCTGTGTAAGATTAAAGGTCCGTTACTTTATTTAAAATAAAATATATTTTAGTCTTAAAATTTATTCCATAAAGTACATATTTCCCTATAAATTCCCTACATATACACAAGAGGTAAAAAGTAAAAGTTTTTTTTTTTTTAAAAACAACAAAAATTAAAAACTGTCAAAAGAAACCACAGCAGAAAGGGATTAATAATTAAAAAAAAGTTAGAAAGTTCCGGACGCCCCTCGCCCCCTCCCCCCCACCCCCCTCCGGCCTGCGCGCGGCTTACATACTACAGGGTAACCATATGATCCCCCCAAAGGGAGCCATCCTCCTCCTGGAAGTTGCTACAGAGGTTGAGACCATGGGAAAACAAACACTGTCAAATTGATATCCGCTACATACAAAAGAAGTACAACCCAGAGTTGTAAAAATCGTGTTTTTTCTTCTTAAAAAGATCACCTTGGGCTGGGGGCTGGGGGCGGGGGATAGGGGGTAGGGAGTGTCTTAAATAAAAAGTGCAAGCAGGCAAGCAGGCCTTTTCTCTCTGGTTTATTTTAACCTGTCGACTCAATACTGTCATTTGTTAAGAACTGAGGTGCCGCTTGGCCGCGTCGTCTCCACGCCTGGGACCGGAAGAGTTAAAGCTCGTCTGTAAACACTGGCCGCCGCCCCGCCCGCTTCCTCCCCTCCAGGCCCTGTGCACCCACCCTGCGCCCACTGATGGCCCCGGGGGTGGGGGTGGGACCGCGGGCGCACCAGGGGCCCAGCTAGGAAAAGATATGAATGGCCTGGGTGGCGGGTGTGCGGCAGGCCGGGCACTCCGGCTCGCTCTTGCCGCAGATGCGGACGGCGCAGTCCATGCAGAAGAGGTTGTGGCCGCAGGGCACCAGCGCGGCCATCACCTCACCCTCAGCACACACTACGCACTCCCGCGCCAGGGCCGCAGGCGCTGGGGCCGCTGGGGGCTTACGGCCGTTCTCGGGGGCGCTGGAGTCCAGCGCCGAGCACGAGGAGGCCGAGGAGCTGCTGGGCAGCGAGGTGGCTGTGGAGAAGCTGGCGCTGCTTGAGAAGGACGTCAGGGAGCCCTGTGGGGGCCGCCAGGGCAGGGCGCCCACTGGGTCTGGTGTAGGCCGGCGGGCCAGCGGGAGCTCCAGGCCCAGGCCACCGGGCTCGGGCAGCGTGGGCGAGTGGCGTGGTGTGCCGGTCCCGCTGCTGCGTCGGGCACCCGGGGCTGGCGGGGCGGGGGCCCCATTGACCGCTGAGCAGCCACCGAAGGCCGGCAGCGGGGTGGCCCGCTCGAAAGGCGCCCAGATGGTGGCCGCGGTGGGCACGGTCAGGTCCAGCGCCAGGAAGTCGAAGCCAAAGTCGCAGTCCTCGAGGGCGGGTGGCCCCGTGGGGGCCCCAGGACCGTCCCCGCCGAAGGTGAAGCCCCCATTGCCAGAAGTGCTGTAGGGGCTGGCGGGGCCGGTGTCCGGTACCTGCACAGGCACCGGCGGCCCCCCACGGCTGGCCGCGTAGAAGGACTCAGGACCTCCCGGAGCGCCCAGCGCAGTGTCCCCACGGAGACTGGCTGTGGGCGCTGGGGGCCGGCGGCCCGGGTTGGGGGCTTTAGCCCAGAGGCCTGCGGCCGCCCCGAGCAGGTCCAAGCAGACATCTGTGCCGTTGGAGTGGAAGTCGCTGTCAGGGCTGGCGTCGGTGAAGGCCCCCGTGCGCAGTGTGATATGGGCCTCGATCTCCTCGCGTGCCCGGTCCACGTTCTCGGGCATGCCCGTCACGGCAAACACCGGCTCCTTGTCGCGCCCAGGCGTCACGATGTATGTATGCGTCCGTTGCTGGATGCGCTTGATGGTGGCGCCCTTGGGCCCCACCACCAGCCCCACCACGCGGTAGGGCACGCGCACCTGAATCGTGGTCTGTCCGGGTAGGTTGGGTGGGCCCTGTGCGGTACCCGGCAGCCCGCCCGCCTTGCTCCGCGTGGCCCGGATCACGGAGAAGTGCTCGGCGGCCGACAGGATCTCACGCTTGGCCATCTCCACGTCCTCCTTGCGGCCGGTCACGATAAAGACCGGCTCCTCCCCTCGCACCGGAGTCTTGATGTACGTATTCGTCTTGGCTCGCAGAGCCTTTATCTTGCACCCTGGGGTGGGGGAGGGGGAGACATGGTGAGGGCGGGGACCCCTCCTCAGGACAGCCCCTCCAGGGCCGCAGCTGCATGGGACAGCTGGTGACCTGGGTGGGTGCCCCCACCTTCCAGCTGTAACATCAGACTGCCACTCTACATGTCCTTCCTCCTCTATAGAGACACTGGTCACTGGATTCAGGGCCACCCCAACCCATCATGACCACATTCTAACTACATCTGCCAAGACTCTTGCCCGGTAAGGTCACATTCTGACATTCCAGGTGGACATGGATTTGGGGGGACACCTTTCAACCTACAACAGGGCCTCTCTTTGCCTTTTTGACAATCCCCCTGCTATGCAGCAGGGGTTTGTAGGACCAGAGGGGACACTGAGGCCCAAGGATGGAGGGAGGGACACAGAGTGTCCCTGAGATTACAGTCATGTGAAGACGGAGCCCAGGGCTGGAGGGAGGTGGCCACAAGCCCCAGGACGCCAAAGCTCGTGAGCACCACTGGAAGCCCGGAGGCTGGAGAAGACCCTCCACTGGAACCTCTGGAAGGAGCATGTCCCCCGCCAACACCCCGATTTCAGATTCCCACCCTGCAGAACTGTGAGCATTCAGTTCTAGTTTCAAGCCATTCGGTCCACTGTACCGGACAGAGGATACTAACGCAGACTCTTTGACACCAACTCCCAGACTGCCTGGAGGGGAACCCGAGGCCTGGGCGGTGGGAACTTCTCATCACATGACCCTCCCCCAACAGCAGATCCTGTGCCCCAGGTCAAAACACCTCCACAGGCCCCCCAGTGGTCCCAGACACTGAAGGGAAGCTGGGGACATGCCTTGGGGGTTCATCACTGCTGCCCAGGTGACCCTGGGCCGCAGTCTGAGGGTTGACCCTGCAGAAAAGGGCCGGGACATCTGTTGAGGAGAGGGTCAGTCATGCAGGGTCCTTGACTTGGCACCTCACCCAGCATCTGGCAGCCCTCCCAGGGCTAAGGGGAAGCTACACATGAGAAACCTAAATGCCAGGTGTGGTTTCACCAGGCCCCTGACACCCCACCCCCACCCCAGGGCCTTCTGAGACATTTTGAACTGGGGCCCAGGAGACTGGGAGTCCCCCCACCCTCTAAGCACTGGGAAGCCAGGAGGACATAGGAATACTGTTTCCCTGTGGCAGGCAGGCGGCTCTGAGTGGAGTTAACAGTGTGGCTAAGTTCTCAACAAGAAAAGATACAAAGTTAGCCAGCAAGCCTTCTGTGCTGATCAAGTCAGAGTGATGGAGCCTGGGTCCCAGGCAGGTGCCCCTCACCCATAGCTGAATAAAAGCAGGGCAGGTGAGCAGGGGTCTGCCATCTCTCAGCCTCACCTCTTGGTCCCTGGCCATTTCCTCCATGCCCACCCGGGGTCCTCCCCTTGGTGGCTGCCCGGCCTTTCTGGCAATTCCAAAGGCCCCCCCGACCTGTGGCTGCGTCCATGCCTGCCCTGGTCTCCTCCCTACTTGGCTGCTGGGAAGGGCCTCTCCTGCAGTCCCCTCGCACCTAACCTTTCCCATCTGCAACTTTACTTTCATATCCTCTTCCTTCTTTGCATGACATCAGAGCCTGGCATGCCTTCCTCCAGGGAAGCCCACCCTGACTATACTGGACCAGGCCCCAGTACACACTTCTCAGACCTTATGTCTAACTTTCTGAACTCTCTGAGACTGGGGGACTGTGATGTAAGGCTGGTGCACTGGGGATACTCTGGGCATCTGAGGGACCGTTCCATGCCTCAATTTCCTCATCTGTCAAAAGAGAGCAGAAACAGACCCAGACTCACAGGTTTGGGGCAGGATCTGATGGGCCAGGGACTGGAACCTGCCCTCATGGGGGAGCCTCAAAGCGGGTGGAACCCTGCAGCTTTCTGTTCACGGGACCCCATCCTGCCCTGACCTGAGAGCAGCCTCGGGTGGAGCCCTCAGTGGCCAAACAGAACCCTGCTCACCACCCCCACTTCAGCTGTGATAGTCACTGCCCCCCCCACCACTAAGACCCCTAAAGGTGGCAGAGCTTGGGGGCATGGAACTGCACAAGACAGGAAACTGGGGCTCCAGGAGTGACCCTGGGGGCTACTGCCAATTGGTGGGTACAGCAGAAATGCAGATTCCTGGGCCCTGCCCCTACCAGGATTCCAACTCAGAGAACCGGGGAGGGCGGGTGACTTCCCCCGGCCCCAGCGGGCCCCATAGCTGCCGGACCTGCCCTCAGAGAGGCAAGGCCTCGGGTCCCCACAGGCAGCCTAGTTGCAGGCAGTCCTGCTTCCTGCTGCTCACATGAGCCTGGACCAGGATCCAGGCCACCCCTGCACTGAGTGCACTAGGCATTCAAGGAACCAGGCCCCAAGGGAGCTCATGCAGGTGACCATAGACCACACTTATCCAGGGAACCTCAAGGTCATGTGGGGGAGCCAAGGGCACCACCCTGGGAAGAAGGCTGCGTGCTGGGGGAGCGCTCCTGGCTAAGGGGACAGTGGGGACAGCGTTCCACAAGCAGGCGGGTGCTGGGACAACCCAGTGGGGTGCTGTCCCAGAGCAAGGCTGAGTCACAGTCGGATGTCTGGGGACAAAGCTGGCTCCCATGTGAAATAGGGAGCCATTGTGCAAGCAGGGAAGGCTGCGACCCCCAACCTGGGCCTGGCTCTCTTCCTATACTCCCCACTCTGGGTGGGTAGATAAGAATTTCAAGGCATGGCCCCCCATCACCCTAGGATCATCCCACAGGGATGGGGCCACACACAGGCAGAGAATACCAAGCAGAGGTCCCTCTCACTGAGGGACAATGAAGGGGACACTAGGTGGCTGGCAGGTCACTTGTTCCTGACCGTGACCTAGTGTGCTGCAGGCCAGGCTTGGTGCTGAAGACCCAACCCCAACACCCCAGTCATGGCCACACTGCAAACTCTGGCAAGGGGAGCCAGGCAGGAGGGCACTGGGGTGGACGGGGGCGGGTCTCGGAAGGAACAGGGCCAAGGTCAATGGTAGCAGATGTGTGCCAGCCCTGCCCACTTACGGGCTGGGGTGACACCCCCCAAACTGGTCCTTCTGAGTTTCCACTTTCTTGTTTGTGGAAAGGGGTCAGCTCCTGACACACCCAACCCTGGAGCCAGTTCTCTCCCAGCTCACCTTTTCTCCCCCGCAGTGCAAAAAGAGTCTGAGAGACTAGAGTGCAAATTCCGGCCCTACCAGCTGGCTATGGCTGCACTTCCACCTCAGCCGCTTTACCCTCCTGGCCTGGAGGTGACAGGTCCTCTCTAGGGGATACCGTGGGGCAGGCTGAGGCCCCCACTCAGTGGTCCTCTCAGTCCCTCAGGCCCCTCAGCCTCAGGGACCAGGGAGCACCACAGGGGTCATGGTCCCTACCCCTTGCCCAGAAGTTGCACAGACCTAGTGGGGAGGAGACTGAGGCTCACGGAGCAACATGGGGTTGTCCGGGAAAGGGAGAGCCCAGGTTTGTGGCTCTGGTTGCCAGAGGAGGCTGGACAGATGCACACCCCCTCCATGAACTCCAGGGAAGGGGTGGCCTTAGACCAGGGGTCAGACAGAAGAGTAAGTTCAGGGCAGGCCACGACCCCTGCACTTGGGCCAGCAGAGCAGGAAAAAGGGACAGGCTCCATGTTCAGGGACCCACAGGGTAGATGGGGAGGGGTGGGGGACTGTGACTGGAAGAAGGGCATAGTGTGTCTTCCAGGCTGTGCCTGAGGACTGGTGAGGGAAGATGGGAGCCACAGATACTTCAAGAGTGGGGAGCAAGGGCTGCTGAAGCTGCTGACCTGTCCTGGCACGTGTGCTCCACCCCCTGAGGCCCTGCACCCGACTAATTATGGGACGGCAACTGTGTGCCAGCCGGGACTGGGTGGAGAACCAGCATCTTGCTTGAGAATTTTCACAAAAACCTCCATTGAGGTGCTCTCCCCCAACCCCCGTCACAGAGAGGAACCACCCTAGATGTGGGGAGAGCTCTGGGGGTCCCTGCCTTGCTGCCTGCCATCAGTGGGAACCCAGGCGGACACCTGGTAAACGGGTACCAGAGGCACAAGTAAGAGACAGGGCGGAGCCTGACGACTCAGCCACCAGATGGCTCAGACGAGACCAGGGCTTGGGGCCCTCTGCCTACTGCCCACACCCCCAGGTGCTGCCACGTGCATCCACAGGGGGCTTGCCCTCATGCTCCACCATCCACCAGCCTAGTGACCTTGGGTGGCATCCCCGGCCTCAGTCTCCACATCTGCCCCCAACGGGCTTCTGAACATTTGGTGTGGGGCGGCTGTCTTCTTCCAGGTCCCAGTGCTGTTACCGGGGACAGGGCAGGGAGGGGACAGAGCTGGGAGGGGACAAGGCAGGGAGGGGAAGTGTTCAATTGGGGTCTCTTGGTGCTTGCCCATAGCCAAGGACCCCCTTATGGCAGTCCCCCGACCTAGCACCACACCTGGCCCTCCTTGTGTCCACATGAAGGGTGGACAAATGAATGACTGAATGTACCTGTGGCCGAGGCAGCAGGCTTGCTGGCCCCAAGGCCCCACCCACCTGGAACTAGTAGAGGGTGGTGTTGAGGTATCCCTGTGGTCCTCTGCCCGTGGCAGTTAGGGTGACAGGTCATCTTGCAATTCAAGCCCCCCACACCTTTCTCTAGCTCCCGTGACCGAGGTCCCAGAGGCAGGGTCCCCCAGCCCCATCTCAAGCTCCGCCCAGGCCCCACCCCAAGTTCTAGAACCTGGCTGACCAACAGAGAGGCCGGAGCCCAGAGGTGTGGGCAAGAGAAAGTTGAGGCTGGTGGGCAAGCAGCTAACAGGGTGGGTGGGTGTGTGCTGGGCCGGGCACTGCCCACCACCTCCGGCCCGCCCGCCCCGCAGCTCCAGGGCCAATGAGCGGCCGCCGGCCTGATGTCACCCAGCCTGGCTCTCTAACAAAGAGAACAATGGGGCGGCTGCAAAGACCTCCGACAATGCCGCTTCGGGACCCCCACACCCTGGCCAGAGAAGGGCTGTCGGGCTGGATCCCCCCAAGTGGCTTTCACAGGGGGTCCTTGTGCACACCCTAGATCCCTGACGGGGCTGACAGCGGGAGGGATATTCGCTCACCCTGTCCTGCTCCCCCTCACCCCAGCAGGGTGCCCAGGCTGGCAAGTCTTAAGGTGTACCCTCTTTGTGCCACCAAATCTCTCTCCTGACCCTGCCAGAATGCCCTGGCCCCTAGCCCCCCTCACACGCGAGCGAACCGCCCCGGGCCATTTCTGGGTGTGGAGAGGGCACTGCCCGGCCCAACCTCCTTATCCCTGGGATGGAACCTCCGGGAGCCCAGGGCCCAGGCAGTGAGCTGCACGCAGGGCGCTCTCCAGGCTGGAGGCGCCCAGACAAAGGCGGCAGCGGGGCCGGAGCGCCGAGGGGAGGAGCGCGGGCCGCGCCCAACTTTCTCCCGCGGCCAGCGGCAGGACAAAGGCGCACAGGCGGCCACCGAGGCCCGAGCCCACGCGGGGCGTGGCCGGGGTCTGGTGTCCAGCCGTGGGCTGGGCTGGGCGGCCCCTCTGGGGGCGAGTCGCGCAGGAACCCCTGGGGCGGCGCCCCCGACGGCGGCCACTCACCCTGGCGACCCACGATCTCGGCGACGTGCTCGGAGCTGGGCACGGGCACGCACTCGGTCATGTTCACGCTCTTCTTGCGGCTGCCGATCACGCTCATCTGCTCGGCCAGCAGCGTCGAGGGGCCCAGCGCCGCGGGGTGGGGCGCGAAGCCTGCGAACACGTCGGGCGGCGACGGCCGAGGCGGCGGCGGGGTGCTCACGTCCGGCTCCAGCAGCGGCAGCGGGCCGGGGGCCACGGCCACCCCGGGCGCCCCCGTCTCAGGCCCGTCGGGGGGCGCCGGCTCCGCCGCGGCCCCGCCGTCTGCGCCCCCAGTCGCTGCACCCGCTCCGTCTCCGCCGCCCGCGGTCGCCCCCTCCTCGTCCTGGTCGCCCGCGCCCCCCAGCCCCAGACCCGAGAGCTGGTCCAAGGCCAGGCGCAGCGCGGCGGCCGCGTCGTCGGGCTCGGGCGGCGGCCGGGGCGCGGGCGCGGCCTCATCGGCGCCCTCGGGCGGGGGCGGCGGCGGCGGCGGCGGCGGGGGACCCGGGCTAGGGTCCCCACAGACCGGCGCCCCGGGTCCGCTGCCGCGCGCGCCCCCGCCGCCGTCGGGCTGTCCGGTGGAGCTAGGCATGGCGGCGCTAGCGCTCGGGCCCGCGCTCCCGCCTCCCGGCCGCCGGCCGCCCCCGCCGCCGCCGCCGCCGCCCGCGCCGCCGCCCTCCGCCTCTGGGAGCTCGGCCGCCGGCCGCCGGCATCCAGCAGCGGGGCGGGGCGGCGGCGGGGCTGCTCGGGCGCGGGCGGCGGCGGCGCGGCGCGGCTCTGCTTGCTTCTCGGCGGCGGCGGCTAGTCGGCGGCGGCGGCGGCGGCGGCGCGAACGCTCCTTCCCTCCGCCCTCCCGCCGCCTCCCTCGGGCCGCCGGCCGCCCCGCCCCGGCCCCGCCCCCGTGACGCGGCCACCGCCAACAATGGGGCGCCGGGCAGGGCGCACGCGCGGGGCGGGCGGGGCGGTCACGTGGCGTGGACACCGCTGCCGCGGGCGCTCGGGCGGGCCGGGCGCCCTGGCACGTGCGGCCGCGGCCGCAGGTAGGTGCCCGCGGCGGCCCGGGCGCAGGGTGCGCGAGGGCGTCCGGCCCCAACCTCGCCTCTGCGCCGGAGTCCCGGGCTCCCCACTCCGAGACCCCTAGCACCCCTGCCGGGCTCTGTACTCAAGTCCCCTTCCTCTCCGCGGTCCCCGTGCACACCTGGCCTCTGGGCACCCCCGGGAGGTCACGGGCACCCACATCCCCTAAGTGCTGGTGTTTCCGGGCTTGGGCTGGTTTCCAGAGGCCAGAGCCCTCGGACGTGAGCGTCGCTGGGTAAAATTCCCGAGAGCGGCCCCGTGTGCCCACGCCTAAAGCCATCCTGTCCTAGTGGCCTCCAGCGGCCCTTCGGGGCCTTCTTTTTGCCTTTGGGGCGAAAGAGCCTTCCGGTTTCCCTTTACAGGTAAATAGATGGGCTGGAAGGAGGATTGGCCCGCCGAGTCGCCAAGGGGACCTTGGCCCCAGTCTCTGGCTGGATGCCGTGGAACCTCAGGACAGTTGCATGTGCTCTTTGGGTGCGAGAGGGGACGGCCTGCCCCTTTGCCCAACACTGGTCTCTCCCTTGGGTCTGCTGCCATCCTCACCGGACTTGGGTTCCTGCCCCGAATTCTGTGGAGTCCCTCAGCCATAGCTGCTCCCATGACTAGATGGTCCTTCACCTAGTCTCTTCTCTTCGTGGACTCTTGTCTCTCCTGGCAGGTGCCCCCTGCCCTTGAAGCCCTCAACTCCTTGCCTCCTCCTCATGCCTTTCCCGACCCCAGGCTGCATTCCACCCAGTTTCTCTCTCAGGATCTGAGAGGAACTTTTTTCCTTTTCTGTGTTTGAATGCTCTCAAGTATTGATTACTTCATCCTGACTTATGTGTGTCCCCTCCCCACTAGGACTGGGCTCCTGGAGGCAGGCACTGGAGCTACAGAACTGCTGGGCTCCCAGGAAGCATTCAGTGTGTGACCCCGGCACTCCCTCCCATGCCCCCTCTGTTCCAGCCACAGGCTTTGTCCTGTCTCCTCACCCAAAGTTCTGCTGGCTGTAGCTGGTGTTCAGAGCACAGGGGGACCTGCCCTGGCCCACCTGGCCAGCCTCAAGTCCCCCTGGGGGCACGGTGTGGGGAGGGGCCTTGGTGCCTGCTCATCCTTTCCCCTTCCTGGAACCCCACCCAGGGTGGCATGTTGGATGCTGAGAAAGGGGCTTGGGTGGGGAGAGGAGAGGCCAGGAATGGAGGAGACAGTGTTTGAGCTGGGGCAAAGAGTGGTATCCAGCCCTTACTGGTAACAGATGGGGAACAGGCCAGAGTGTCTTGTCCTGGGTGCACCCCTGTGGGTGGTCATGCATGCACACACGTGTTCTTCAGACAAGCTCGGACTGGTGAGAGTTAACAGCACAGTAGCAGGAGTTCAACATCAGCAGGAACTCTCCCAGAAAGTCAACCAAAGAGACAAAAGGTGGGGGAAGAGAAAATAAAGGAAAGGAAAGGAAAATGGATGGAAGTTGTCCAGGAAATAATGGGATAGTGGAGCCAGAGCCTCCAAACAGCTAGGACCCCACAACTTGTTCAGGGACTCAGGTGTCCTGGGACCACTAAGGGCTTTCAGGTCACATTCCAAAGGATCAGGAAGAAAGCCGAGCTTCCTAGGAGAAGTGATGGCTGACCCCAAGGTCCATATCAAGAGGGAGGAGAAATCAAGATGTTTCAGGCCGGCAGATCATCACGGATTAGCTTAATATACTGCAGGATGCACTCCAGCAAAAAAAGGGAGTAAGTAAATGAAGAAACAGGTGCTGCGCTAGGAAGGTGAGTTATGTGGGGCTGGATGATCATCTGAGGGGTTTAATCGAGGCCACTGATCAGGGTGTGAGGGGAACCGATCATCAGAAGCAGACTATGATTTTAAAAGAAGGCTGTCAGGCAAGAAATGGACAAGAATGGAGAGAGAAGGGGGAACGGGGACTCTGGGGCCTTGATTTCAACATGCAGTTGGAGACACCTGAACAATGACCTGTTGTATGTACATGTGGATTTGTTCACGATGGCCCTGTGGTGATGTGATTTAAAAGTCCTTTTAATAAAAAATAAAAGTCCTTTTAGAACTGCAAACCACCAATCTCTTTAGTGATTTTCATGCTGAAGTATTTAGGGGCAGGGGGTGGTGTCTCCTTCGAAATATACCAGAAATAAGACGAAGGGAGGGATGGACAGAAAGGTGGATGGGGGTTGGGGGAAGCTACAGATGAAATGGCAGTCCTGGACCCCTGGGCAGGGTACTCCCCTTGGCACTGTGGACATTTGTGGCTGGGTCTTTCTTGATGGCTCAGAGGTAAAGAATCCCACCTGCCAATGCAGGAGATGTGGGTTCTATCTGTGGGTGGGGAAGATCTCCTGGAGGAGATAGCAACCCACCCCATTATTTTTGCCTGGGAAATTGCATGGACAGAGCATCCTGGGGGGCTACAGTCTATGGGGTCGCAAAGAGTTGAACATGACTGAACAACTAACCAACAACATCCTCAGGGAATGGGGGGCCGCTGTGGGGTATGGAGTGGCATTCCTGGCCCTACCCACTTTATGCCTGGAGTCACCTCTCCTCTACTCCCTGGAGTAGTTTTCTGTGGCACCATCTGTCCAGCCTCCACCGCTGAATCGCAAGGTGTTCATCTCCCTGTGTAGCTATGTCCTGATTTTTTATAAGGGCACCAGGCATTGGGTTCAGGGTCACTCTACTATGTGACCTCATCTTAATAGTGACGTCTGCAAAGATCCTATTTCCACACAAGGTCCTGCTCACAGATTTAGGGAACCAGCTATCTGGGTGCCCCTCAGCCTGGTCAAGTTGACCCCTAAAATTAACATCATGGCGTGGTTAAGTCTGGCTTCTCACTGACCAGCATGTTCTCAGGGCCCATCCACACCCATGGTAACAAGTGTCAGGGCTTCTCTGCTTTTTGTGGCCAAGTGATGCTCCTGTGTCTGGAGGAGCTGGATTTTTGTATTCACCAGTGGATAGACACTTTGGCCATCATTTTTTAAAAAAAATTATGGCCATGGTGGCTTTTCATTGCTACAAAGGCTTTTCTCTAGTTGCAGAGTGGAGCATGGGCTCCAGAACACGCCAGCATCACTTCTGACACAGGAGCTTAGTTGCTGGGACATGTGGCATCTTCCTGGATCAGGGATCAAACCCATGTCTCACGCATTGGCAGAGGAATTCTTTACCACGAGCGATCAGGAAAGCCCTGGCAGTCACTTTTTGAGAAGCCTCACCTGATCTTATACAGTGGGTGTCATCCCCTGATCCCTCCAACCCCACCGAGGATCAGCATCCTTGTTCTGGACAGTGTGATGTTCTCTGTTACTCTGTCCAGTCATGGCCCCCAGCCCCATGTGGTCAGGGCAGCTGAGGAATGCAGTGTCTAAGTTGTCACTGATTTCTATATCCATGGCCACATGTGACTGGTGGGAGTCCCGCTGCTTCCTCTGACCAGAAAGTCCCTGTTGCCAGGCATCACTGTCCCGTCACCCCCGGCCCATGAACCTGGGGGATCCTGAAATGATAGGTTCCAGGGCTTCTGTAACAACTCTTTATCCCCTGAAGGGACAGCAGCGACAAGGCCCAAGAGGCTACAGTGAGCTGGGGGAAGCTGAGGTTGCAGGGGCCTGGCCACATGGCCAGGTAGGAGCTGCCTCCACTGAACAGGAAACTTATCTTCAGGGTAACGTCCCCCAGAGTCACCCTGGGGCCTGTGGACACATCACCTCACAGGGTAGAGAAAACTTCGCAGGAGGGATTAAGCTAACGCCCCTGAGATGGGGATGACCCTGGATTCCCTGGGGGGTCCGTGTCAACACAAGGTCCTTATAAGAGGAGGCAGGAGATGCTGCCCTGCTGTGAGGATGGAGGGAGGGAGGGGCCACAAACCGGGGATGCGGCACCTCTAGGAGCTGAAAAAGGCAGGAGCCAGTGCTCCCCTGGAGTCTCTGGTGGGACCGGCCCTGCCCATGCCTATAAGAGCCACAGAGTAGGAGTGAGGAGGGCCCAGGCCACCAAAGCCCTGACCAGTTGTGGATTCAGACAGAAGCTCTGAGGGTCCAGGCTAGGTGGCTGGGCAGTGGAGGAGCCAGGGTTCTCCCGGCTCCTGAGCCCGGCTTTGGATCAGGAGAAAAGCCAGCCATGACCACTCCACCAGGGGTGGAGGGGCTGCTGGAGTGGGGTGGGTGGGACCAGCGCTCTCGCTCACACTGCTGGGGCCTGATCCTCAGGAGACCCCGCTAAGGGCCACAGGGAAGCCACCCAGCATCATTCTCACTTTCTTGCCCCGGGAGACGATGAATTTGAGGGAGGCTCCCAGCACACGGACACAAAACCCCCAGATTTGGACTGACACAAAGCCCTAGCCATACTTGCCTGACACGCTTTATTCGATGCCACCCACAGAAACCTCCTGCAGCCTCCTAGCTCCTCCCCTCAGGGTTGCAGCGGAGGGGCTTTCCTGGGGCCTGTGGCTACCTGGGCAGTGGTACTGCAGCCTGCACGGGGCAGTGCCCAGTCTTCAAGGCTTTGTGCTTTGACTGAACTTGGGAGGACGGGGTCAGCCAGCCTCCCAGGCTGGTGTCCTCAAGAGGGAGCCGGCAGTGTGACCCGGCCCCTGGAGGGTCCCAAGGCCACTACCACCCCGCCAGCAGGCCACCACAGCCCAGGGAGTCCGGACAAACGAGGCAGTGACCCGGGCCTCTCCTGACAGTCATGGCTGCAGGTGCGGCAGGCATGGGACAGGTCTGGCATTCACAGGCCACACTGGCCATGGCTCAAGCCTCCAGGCTGATGGATGGGCTGCAGCGAGGGTGCTGGCCGGGATCCACTCAGGCAGCAGGGTCTCCCTTCGCCCAGGCCCTTGGGCTGCTGGGACTGGGGCAATGCGACTCTGCTCGCCTTGTTCTGTGGAGGCCGCTGCCCAGGCCAGCAGGAAATGCACCTGGTGAGACCCAGGCCCAAGGGTGGCGCTACCCTGGAGCCTGGCCTGAGTCTGGCTGTGAGCAGTTAGTTCTCCGTCCATGGTGCTGACCATCAGGCTAGGCCAAGTCGGAGACAGCGAGATCTTCAGGTGCCGAGGCCCGAGTTCCCGTCCGTGTGTGGCCAACACAAGGTTCGCAGCAACGGAGACGTTTGGCCCCTGGGGGACCGTGAGTTTATTGTGGGTGCGCTGCGCCCGGCTGGTGGGCCTGGGGAGCCATCCTGTACTGCTTCTGGGAGCGCTGACATGTAGCCTGGGACATCACCCCTCAAGGGCACAAGTCAGAGGCGAGACTGTTCCACACACATTTCTCCAGTCCTGGGGAGCCTCGCAGGCAGCCTGGTGGCAGTTGTCCTGTGTGAGGAGCTCAGGGCAGTGGCCGTGGGGACCAGGCTGGCCTGAGTGCAGCATGGAGCAACCACCTGAGCAGGGGGCCTCCTGTGGACGGGCTGGGCCCTTCAGAGAAGCAGATGTGGGGGGTCCGTCAGGCGAGGGGCTGTCCTTCAGCCAAGCTCCTGCGGCCCAGGGGAGGGGGCACACCAGGGCAGGGTGAGGGCCGAGTCTGAGGTGGCCCCATGTGGGCGGGCTGGCAGGCGGGGCCCCTGCAGAAATAGATTGGGTGGCGTGAGTGCCTGGCCAGCCTAGGGCTGCTGCCGCAGGCACAAAAGGCCAGGCCTGGTGGCACCTGCTCTAGACGTGCTCCATCTCTGGGTCCTGGTCGGGCTCCTCCTCCTCCTCGTCCTCGTCCTCCTCGTCGTCAGCGCCCGCCCTGTCCAATGGTGCCTCACCATCCCGGGCCAGCTCCTCCACGTGAGCCAGCATGTCGGCCATCAGCGCCTCCTCCAGCCGCTTGCGGACTTGCTGCACCAGCTCTTCCTGCTTCCTGGGGACACAGGGACCCAGTGGCCAGGGTTTCCCAGTCTCAGACAGACCCCAGCCCCACGCTGTCCCACCTGCGTTTGCTGCTGCCCCTCCCCAAACCAGCTCTGCCAAGAGGGCCACTGTCAACCTGGGCCCACGACCCCTGGGCCCTCCCTGCCTCCTCCACGCCTGCCCCCTCTATGTGGACGAGACTTCCTACCATCACCAACCCATCCTTGGTGCCCCCACACTGATGGCCAAGAGTGCCCCCTGCAGGCAGGACCAAGGCCACAGTCCCACGTGGTCCCCACCTTGCTGACTCTATTTCTCCAAGTGGTGCTTTAAACGTCGCCCAGACTCTTACACAGTTGTCTTGACCTATCACTTCTGTCACCTCCTGCCCATTCCCTCCACGTGAGGCCTGTGTGTGTGTGGTCTAAGCACGGGTCCTCACCTCTCATGGGGCTCCCCTCTCGCCAACCCCCAGCACTCCAGGTGTGGCTGCTCTGCCTTGCAGTCTTCTGTGCACCCCCCACCCAGAGCCCCTTGAGGGGCTCAGAGCCCAGCACAGAGAAGCTGCTGCATGGCCAAGAGACCTGGCCTCTCTGGAGCACATAGCCTGTGGGGAGGGAGGAGCAAGGGGCAACTACCTGATGTCCTCATCAGTCACCATAAAGGCCTTGCAGAGCGGCTGGGCCGTGTTGAGCCACACCCCAGGGTTCTTCTCCACAGCGGCTGAGAGCTGCCCGGTGATGGGCGTGGTGCTGGTGTGCAGGGCGCTGGCGATGGCCGACAGCAGTGTCTCGTCTGTGCAGCCAGGACCCACTCCTGCTGGGCATGGGGGACGGTCACCAGCCTTGTCCCCTCAGCCCTTCTACAGGTTCGTCCTGAACCTCTCTCTGCGGGTGGGCAGCCCGTGGTGACACAGGAGCACGAGCTGCCCTCGCAGCGACAGCAGGGAAACCAGACCCCCAAGGCTTCTCAGGACCAGTGACTGTCCCGTCCCGAGGGTCAAGTGCACCCTGGCTGGCCCCAGGCTGGGGGACCCAGAGCCTTGTCCCTCCTCTGTCCCCTTGCTCCCCCTGTGGCAGGTCACCTTGCAGACCCTTGGGGAGGTCCATGGTCTTCACCAGCTCCTCTGCGATGTCAAAGGCATTCAGGCCGCTCAGCTTCTTCTCCCAGAAAAGCTGCCACCAGACACATATCAGGCGAGGGGATTCCCAGGCCACTCGCCCCCACAGCAGGCAACACGGGGGCTGGGCTGGGGTCTCAGCCTGACCTCTAACCCCACACTTGATGGGGCTGTTTGCACCCCAGGGCAGAGAAACCCCAACCTCGTTTCCAGCAGGATAAACACCCCAGACATCTGACTTGCTGCTGGATGGTCTGTGGTCCCTTCACCCCGGGGTTGGGGGTCAGGAGGCCCAGTCTCCACCTGAGCTGAGCCCGGGCCTGAGGCCCTGGGCATACAGTGAGCTTGCACCCTCAGGCTTTACCTTGAGACCCGGGAAGGGTGTCTAAGGGGTAAAGACCTAAATGGGAGAGTGGGAACACAGAGGTTTCTGACCTGTTAACCGGACAGCTGCAGCCCACATGGCACCGAGGGCACAGCCCATAGTGGGATCCCTGCCCTGCGGGTCTCCCAAGTGTCCCCCCTGTGCCAGCCATGGCCTCCCGACCCGGGCCAGTACCCCCACACCCAGCTATCTACTGGGTGTTTGTAAACACATGTGAAAACGTGGTAAGTCTTGGTTTTTGGAAAACAGTTCACAACACTGCATATGTGAAACATCATTGACCTGCTCGTGACAGTGGCGGCCCAGGCGGCCCCTTGTGTGTGTGGGTGGGGGGGGGTGGGGAGACTGCTTCCCGTGGGACTGCACTCCAGGATGACGGCTCCTGATCACAGTGCTGGGGGCCCTGGGCCCACCAACTGGGCTCTGAAGAGTGGACTGAACTCCAGAGCCCACCTGACCCAGAGCCAGGCCTGCCACCGCAAGCAATCAAGGTGTGTGTGTGGGCTCACCTGCCGGGGCTGCTCCACAGCCTTCTGGGGGTCGCTCTTCACCTTGTTGCTGGGGTGGTTGGTGATCTTGGTCACTGGCTGCTTAAAGATGGATGCTGTTTGCCTGACCGGGAGGGCCGTGTTCAGGTCAGGCTTGCCCTGTGGAGACGGGATGGGGCAGGTCCTCAGAGTGCATCCCTGTCAGTGAGGAAGCTGTGCTCCAGGGCTTCAGGGTCCCCAGCACACCCCAGCACCCCTGGACCAGAGGCAGTGCTATGCCCAGGCCTGGGCTGATGTGCTGCCCTCGGTGAGCTTGGCCAGGGGCTGTGGACACACACCTGCCCCCTCCTGCCTCGTGGCCCCGTCCTCTGCAGAGCATGGGCCAGGTGCCCTTAGCCACCTCTGTCCTGCAATCAGGGCAGGGGACAAAGTCCCTGAACACTTGTTTATTGGAGACTTGCAGACACTACAGGCGCCAGGTGCCCAAGCACAGACCGCAGCTGGGCCTCTCCTGGGCAGGTGACGGGCAGGTCCCGATCTTCCTTCTGCTTTTCCATAGCCGCCGAGTCTCCCCCAAGGAGCAGCCAGGCATCTAACTCCAGGATGGGGGGTGGGGGATGGTGGGGGGGGGTGAGTACCTCCCTCCCGCCCCCAGCAGCAGCTCCCACGGGCTCACCTTGACCTGGCTTGGGGAGTCGTAGCGCACCCGCTGCCGGCCCTTGTTCACCTTGCTCATTAGCATCTTGCCCGTGCGGAAGTCAAAGGTGCTCAAGTCCATGGAGCCGCCCAGGTAGCGTGCCAGCTGAGGCTTGCTTCGGAACTTCTTCCCGCTTGGGCTGCGGACACAGAGGGTCAGCGGAGGCCAGGTACCCACTCCCCCAGCAGAGCAGATGCCAAGGCCAAGAGCAGGGACAAACGCTCCCGCCTATGGCAGGATGGGGCCAGCCCTAGGAGCCTGGCTGACATTTTTGGAACATTCCGGAAGCAGACCATGTGTTAGGAAGCCTGAGCCCTGGCTATGAGGCTCTGCAACCTGCACAGCCCATGGACGGGGCCAGGCCTCGCCTCGCCTGGCCTCTCAGAGCTCACACCGCAGGTGACCAGCATGGGACCCTGCACCAGCAGTAAGGACTGGTCACTGGGGACAAAGACGGGTGTGGCCACTTTGAGAAACAATCCAGCAGTTCCTCTAATGGTTACAGAGCAAGTCCACCTCTAAGTATCCAAGAGGAACCACAACACACGTCCACAAAAACAGATGCCTCGTCACTCACGGAAGCTGACTTACACTGGCCAAGGGAAATGTCCTGGATGTCCCTCGACCAGGGAACCTCATTCAGCCACGAAAATCCCAAGAACTAGTGAGTTGTACACATGAAGCCTCCAGCAGGCCTGGCACCCATCCAGAACATCTTGTTGCTCTCTGTCCCTGCCACTCTCCATCTGAGGCTGATGAGGGCTGCATTTTGTAGACCTCCCCTGAAGGCCTTTAGTCTGAGCTCATGCCAGCGCACACCTGCCCCCTCCAGGTGTCCCTGAGTACTGCAGATCAGCGACAAAAGCGGGCAGCATGGAACCCATGCTGACTATCAGCTGGGCAATGCCAGCTCTCCCCTCCACACCTCCCACCCCAGAGTTCCAAGGCTGCCGGGGACTCTTCTGGAAGATCCACTTTTCCCTTACTCCCTGTGCTGGCTGACGTGAACAGAGTTCACGTCCTGACTCCAGCTTCATGGGCAGAGGCAGGACCTCGACAAGCCCTCACCCCCACCCACTGCTGTCCTGCTCACACAAGGCCAGGGAAACAGAAACCCAGGCTTCAGATCTAGGGCTGGGGAGCAGGGGTATGGGTCAGAGGTAGTTGAGGTCTAGGGCTGTTTTTGGAATAACAGAAGGGTCTAACTCTGACCATGGTGACAGGTGCACTGTGTGACCTGTATGCTTTACACAGGTGACAGTACAGATGGCTCCTACCTCAGTAAAGCTCTCACAATAGTGAAAGTGAGGCCAAGTAGGTGGGGGCTGCCAGCAGCTGGAGAGCTAATGGATGTGGGTCTCTTCTGGGTGACAAGAACATTCCAGAACTATAGTGGTGACGGCTGCACCATGTGTGTGAATGTCCTAAAAACTGCTGAGCTGGACACTTTTAAAAACTGAATTGTGCAAAACATGAACTATATATCCTTTTTAAAAACAGTTTTTGCAGACTTGTATTGGGACATAAAGATGTCCAAGGTATTTTATCCAATGAAACAAAAATCTAGATTTGGTAAAACCTGACATACAGAACAAGAGTGGCCTTTCTACAGAACAAGGGCCACCCCGGGGAGCAGATGGACAGCCAGAAGCCAGATGGAGGGCCCCCTGAAGCACTGAGGTATTGTGGGGGTGGGAGCCAGTGCCCAGCATGGACACAGGGCTGTGGGAGGGGTAAGGAGTGGGCAGCAACCCCAGGCCTATAAGGGAGCTTGTAAGGTCTTGTGAGGTCTTAAGAGCAAGACACAGCTGGTTCCAGCCAAGCCGAGCCTGCTGTTCAGGGAAGGGGGCCGACCTGCTGAGCACCACCTACTTTCCTAAGTGTATTCCCACCTTTAAAATGGGCTCCAAGAAGTCCTCTGTGTTCCACTCACCCTAAAGAGTGACGCTAACTGCCAAGTCCTCAACTTCCTGCCTGGACTGTAAATGACAGCCACAGCTGGAGTCAGCTGCTTCATCCTCATCTCCCAGTCCTCAGGGCCCAGTTGCCAAGCTGGAGGCGGGTGTGTGTGTATAATCCCTCCCCAAGTATGTGAGGTGACACCACTTCTCCTGCAAAGAACACTGTCTCCCCACCACTCTGTGGACCAGGACACCACAGTTCCATGTGCCCAGGGGCCGGGCTAGGATCCAAGGGCAGCTATGTCCGACTCAACAGTCCAGACAGCTGCCTTCCCTCAGCAAGAAGAGTACCAGGGAAATCCACATGCTCCTGCCCCGGCACCTGGCTCCACATCGGGGGCTGAGAGGGCCAAGGACCCATATCCCAGAGAACACTGAGGGTTTCCTATCACAGCCCCCGGACCTCCCACTTCCTGAGACCAGGCAGGTCACCCAGACCAGAGGCCTGGGAGAGGCACTGGACCCCACACCCTCATTCTGTCTCAGGCCCTCACCTCTCATGGGAGCTATCCAGTCCCCTCTGGAGGCTTTCCCTACCACCAGATCCCAGTGCTCAGGACCAGGGCCTTGGCGTGGGATGCCACTGTCAGAGGCCCTGAGAGGCTCCCAGGTAGGGAGCAGGTGGGGACGAGACCTCAGATGATGGCAGTATGGGGCCTTTCAGCCACTCTGGCCACTTTCAGCTCCTGAGCCTCCTCACAGGCTCCTCCCACCGCCTGGACACTCCTCCTGGCTCCAAGGCCTGGCTCAGCTCTAGACCACCTATTCAGACAAACCCTCGCTGACCCACCCCCAGCTCAGCTAGGCACCCTGTCATTCACCCCTCACAGACCCCTGCATCTCTGCATATGTCACCACCTGTAACTATGAAAGCAATGGGGCACTTGATGACTGGGGCACCAGCTGTCACCCAGGAGAGGAGACCCAGTTCTTGTTCCCAGCTGAATGGTCAGCAGTTGCTACAGAGGCATCTACTAAATTAACAATGGATTAAAGGCACAGAGACCTGACTCAGTCTTTGGATCTAAAAGGAAGAAGTAAGTACACAAGTGTGCTTGGAATTAAATGAGGGCACGTGGTTCTTAGCCAGAGGCCACTTCAGGCACCTAGGAGGACAGAACCAGGATTCAAGTTTTCTAAAGAGCCAGCCATGCAGTCAGATACAATGAAGGGGAATATACATACAGGCCCTTAAGAGATGCTGATTGTAACCCCACTATCTCCTGCTTGACCTTTCCAGACTACAGCCAATCACAGTGTACACTGGAGGGCTACCAGCGCTTTTCCGACGTGAGAACCTGAGCTTGTCCTGGGCGAACTGCCATCCCTTTCCTGCTCACTTCCCTCACTCCTCCCAAAAGGCGGCTAGCAAAGGCCCTGGACCTGCTGCACACACCTCACCACCTGGCAGGCATTCAACACGTGGCAGGTGTCCTGCCTGCCTGCCTCCCTTTCGCCAGGGTCCTGAAGCAAAGGGGAGGGAGCCATCAAAGCCGGCTCAGAAACAAAGCATCTTCACCAATCAGAAAAAAAAAAGGAACAGAAAAGCAAACCGCAGGTGGTTGACGGTCTGAGGCTGGGGTTCCAGCCTCTTATTGTGTCACAGAGGTGTGGGTCCGTGCTACCTCACCCAGCCCAAGGGCAGGTCTCCCTCCAGTTTGGGTATGGGGGGGTTCACAAAGACCGCGTCCCCGGTCTGGGGACTACAAGGGCCACTACCCACGGTCCGAAGGACAGAAGGGCGGACCTTAAAAGACACGCAGCTCTGGAGCCCAGTAGCCCTGGTAAAGAGCCAGGAACCTGCATCCCTAGGCAGCCTTCCCTAGTTCCCCAGAACCAATACTGCTTCCGGAAACCCTGGCTCCCCATCCGCCCAGGCTGCGCCTGGCCCGGGAGAGCCCCACGCGGATCAAAGGGACACCCCAGCCCCCACCCCCGCCTCCCAGCGGCATCTGGCTCGAGCCGGGGTGCCCCTTGCCCAGCCGGCCGCTTCGCTGCGGCAGCCGAACAAAAGCCTCCGCGCGCCCGGGACCGGTTCCAGGGCCATGCGGCCGCGTGGGAAGCGCAAGCGCACTGAGACAGGGCCTCGCCGGGCACGCACGCGCAATGGGCAAAGCGCCCGCCGCACGCCGGCACGCACGCACGCACGCACGCACAACGCACGCGCGGGGCCCAGGCCGCGGCCCCGGTCCGGGAGCCCAGGCCGCCGCAGAGGCCGCTGGGAGGCGCCCGTTGGGGCCCTGCCCGGCCGGCACGTTCATTCACCTATAGTAAAAGACATCCCTGTGGCCGGCCGACAGCCCCGACCTTCTGGGCACTTCTTCCCTCTCCCAGCCCTGCGGGAGCGCCGGGCACTCCCACCTCTTCCGCTCCATCGCGCCCGGGTCCTCGGCCCGCCGCCGGCGCCGCCGCTGCCGCCCGGACCCCCGCTCGCCGCCGCCTTAGCTGCCTCCGCCGCTGCCGCCGCCACTTGCCGCGGCTGTTCCGGCCCGCAGGCCCCCACCCTCCGCCCCCAGCCGGGCGCGCGCCGGCTTTGCCGCCCTCTCGGCCCCCTCCCCGCGCTCGCCAGCCCCCGCTCGGGGGGCCCGCTCCGCCCACCCGCCCGCGCGCGGGGCCCCGTGCTGCGCAGGCGCCGCGGAGGCCCCGCCCGGACCGCGGCCTCCGGCCCCGCCCCCTTAACGGCGGCGCCAATCAGCGTGCTTCCTGGAGGCGGGGCCTGCGGCGGCGCGCGGCTTGTCTGCTATGCGCGTGCGCTTTGGGCGGTTCACACGTTCCTCTTAGCGCTGGGTCTCCGCTGCCCTCCTTGAGTGGTCTTTTCCCCGAACCTCCTCCGCGGTCCCTCTGGTGTTTCGGGATGCCAGTCCAGTGCCGGATTGCCATCCTGCTGCTCCCCTAGTCTCGTCATTGGCATGCACGTCTAGGCACATTGTAGGTGACCACCCACCTCCACACCCCAAGGCCCACCCGACGCTTTAATGACACCTCAGAACCCAGGCGCCAGCCCCTTCTTCCGCCTCCTCCTTGGTCCACCGCCTTCTGTTTCCGTGGGCTCTAGGACCTTCCTCGGAAATTTCCCGTCCCTCTTATGTCCCTTCACACTCCCCTGGGCGCTCCCCTGGCTCCGCTGCTCCTCCAGGGCTGAGCCGGGGCGGTCCAGGGCAGGTATTTCAGAAAAGACTTCTGAGTGAGTGGCCGAAGCTATGGTCAGTGCCAGGGGTGAGCTGGGCCTCCCGTCAGGCTTTTCCGGGCTTCCGGCCCCTGGGGGATGGGAGGATGCGGGTGGGAAGGGTCTGGGCTCCCCCGAGGGCAACCAGCTGGGTCCGCACGCCCTCAACTCCCTGCAAGTGCAGCCCTGGGTCTCCCGGTCCCTGCTCTGGTTGGAGGCGGTGCCTGGGCGGAACCCCAAAGATCGCGGCGGACAGGTGCCACTTGTTTATTTAAAGTCCCTGGTAAGTGCAACTTACTCATTACGTACCTTTCTCTTCTGAGTTCCCCAAGGCGGGTAACTGGGCTGTTCTCCTACAAACAAAGGGCAGAGTGGCCGGGCAGGCACCCTGATGGGTGAGCGGTCATCCTGTTACAAAGCTGGTTTCCAGCACTGGATGCTCGTGTGCAGTTCAGGCCCAAACCCAGGCCTCGAGGACCCTGGCCTTGCAGGGAGGGCAGTCCTGGTCACTGTTGTATTTTCTCCCAGCGTGTGTGACTTCGTTTTTCTTTTTTAAATCTTAGTTGCAAAGATAGACACGTGCATTGTAATCAGTGAAAGCACGGGTGAAGATGCTTAAAGGAAAAAGTTGTCATCCTTCTTGCTGCAGGAGCCCCCAGCCCTGCTTTTACTTCTCTTGGGTGCACATCAGCTGGAATTACTAGGTCATCTGGTGATCCTGTGTTCTTAATTTTTTGTTTTTATTTTTTGAGAAGGGCAAAACATCGTTTTAAACTTTTTATTTGTATACGGTTTTCAAAGGTTACTTTGCTTTTGCAGTTATTACCAAATATCGGGTGTATTCCCCTTTTGTGCAGTACATCTTTGAGCCTTACATCTTTGGGTATAGATCTATACCCAACAGTTTGTACCTCCCACTCCCCTGCCTGTATATTGCTCCTGCTCCCTCTGGCAACCACTAGTTTGTTCTCTCTATATATATGTGAGTTTTCTTCTTTTTAGTTATATTCACTAGTTTGCTAGTATTTTTAGATTCCTCCGATGTGAGATAGCATACAGTTACTTTCTTCATCTGACTGAATTTTGTTATTTTTTATGGCTGAGTAGTATTCCATTGTATTGATATATATATATACACACACACACACACACACACACACAGAGACATCCAATATACCACATCTTTATTATCCATTCATCTGTCAATGGACATTTAGGTTGTTTCCATGCCTTGGCTGTTGTAAACAGCCAGAGCAGTAAATAGTGCTGCTCTGAACACTGGGGTGCTTGTATATTTTTGAATTACTATTTTTATTTTTGTTTTGTTTTTTGATATATACCCAGGAGTGGAATTGCTGGATGTTATGGTAGTACTATTTTTAGTTTTCAGAGGAACCTCCCTGCTGTTCTCCACAGTGGCCGCACCAATTTACATCCCTACCAACAAGGCAGTAGAGTTCCCTTTTCTCCACATCCTCACCAGCATGTTATTATTGGCAGACTTTTTGATGATAGCCATTGGGACAGTGGTGAGGTGATACCTCATTGTGGTTTTGATTGGTGTTTCTCTGATGATTGATCATGCTGAGCATTTTTCATGTGCCTACTGGCCCTTTGTTTAATTTTTGGAGGAGCAGCCAGGCTCTTGTTCACTGTGGCTGTGCCCTTTCTCTTTCCCACCGGGAGTGAACAAAGGCTCTGATCTTTCCACACCTTCCAGTGTTAGTCTGTGGGTTTTGCCAGTCGCACACAACAGGTGTGTAGTGTCAGATCACAGCATCTGACATCAAGAACCAGCCCCCGCCAGTCTCTTGCCTCTCAGGGAAGCTGACCCCAGAGCATAGATAGTGGGCCTGTGGGTGCTACTTGGCCTGAGCCAGGCCCCTGGGATTGTCCTTGAGGGACTGCCCCAGAGGCCTGATCAGGAGGGTGGCTGACCCAGGGTGCTGGTGGCAGATGCCGAGGGGAAAGGCCAGGAACACTGCATGAGAGGGACAGGGGCTGGCCAACTCTTCTGTTGGGTGGGCGCTGGCTCTCTGAAATAAACTCTGTTTGCCTTGGCCTACTGGCCCAGTCCCTGAGCAGACACCCTCTTCTGCCCATTTCCACAAGGTGAAAGGTAGAAATCAAACCAGGAGGCTTAAACCACATGAGGACCTTGGAAAGCCTTTCAGAGGCAGGGTCTCACTCCCCTGCATCTGCTACCATGGAGGGGCTGTCCCAGGCACTGTGGGGTATGGAGCAGCATCCCTGCCCCCACTGTCCTGACTCATGCCAGGAGGACCCCCCAGTCATGATGACTACAGACATCCCCAGCCAGGGGTTCCTGCAAGCTGATACAAGGTATGCGTGGCACTCACCTCAGGGAGAAAATTTAGTGAGCACCAAAAACGTCAAGATTAATGGCACTTAATGTACTATTTTAACATTTCAAAATGAAAAAATCCTTGATGAACAAAATGTCAAGATTTTTTACTGAAGTATAGTTGATTTATAGTGTGTTTATGCTGCACAGCACAGTTACATGTAGTTATACTGCACACTCAGTTATATGTAGATATATTCTTTTTCATATTCTTTTCCATGATGGTTTATCACGGGATGTTGAATAGAGTTCTCTCTGCTATACAGTAGGATCTTGTTGTTTATCCATCCTATATATAATAGTTTGCGTCTGCTTGTCCCAAAAACTCCCAGTCCTTCCCTCCCCACTCCCTCTCGCCCTGGCAACCACAGTTCTGTTCTCTATGTCTTGGAGTCTGTTTCTGTTTCAAAGATATGTTCCTTTGTGTCATATTTTAGATTCCACATATTAAGTGACATCATATGGTATTTGTCTTTCTCTTTCTGACTTATTTTGCTTATTATGCTCATCTCTGGTTGCATCCATGTAGCTGCAAGTGGTATTATTTCTTTTTGATGGCTGATGTTCCTTTGTGTATGTGTGTATGTGTGTGTGTGTATCACATCTTCTTTATCCATTCCTCTGCTGATGGACACCTAGGTTGCTTCCATGTCTTGGCTGTTGTAAATAGTGCTGCTTTGAACATAGGATGGATGTATCTTTTCGAATTATAGTTTTTGGTATATGCCCAGGAGTGGGATTACTGGATCATATGACAACTCTTTTTTTTTTTTTGGCCACACCATGGGCTTGGGGATTTTAGATCCCCAACCAAGGATCAGATCTGGGCACTTGGTAGTGAAAACACAAGAGTCCTAACCACTGGACCACCAGGGAAGTCCCTATTTTTGGTTTTATAAGGAACCTCCATACTGTTTTCCATAGTGGCTGCACCCATTTACAGTCCCACCAACAGTGTAGGAGGGTTCCTGTTTCCACACCCTCTCCAGCATTTATTAGCTGTAGAGTTTTCTAATGATGGCCATTCTGGCTGGTGTGAAGTGGTACCTCACTATTGTTGTGATTTTCTTTTCTCTAATAATTAGTGATGTTGAACATCTTTTCATGTGCTTATTGGCCATCTTTGGAGAAATACCTATTTAGGACTTCTGCCTATTTTTCAATTGGATTGTTTCTGTTGTTATTGAATTGTAGGAAATGTTTATATACAAAATGTCAAAATTTTAAATACAGATTGAACAGTGCTATTTTAAAGTCTGAGACAAAATGAGGAAGATATGCCCTTTATATATGTTTTTATATAGTTTTTGATGGTTTATTTTCCTCTCCTGGAATATTAAAGTGGTTGAAAAAGTTAGCCTAAATGTTGTACTTAATCCAAACCTGCATTTATTAGAATTTTACTTTTTTGGCTTTCACAGGAGGAAACTCTGATATTTTCATTAAAACTATTAACCATCATGAAAATACATAAAAACTCATGTATGGCACGTTCACATTTCCTTTTGTCTCAGGCTTTGATGGGGCCTATGGGACTGTCCACACCTGCGAGTTAGAAATTGTTAAAAAAAAATGAAGTGTAACTTGTCTCATAATCCATCACTTATAGGTACTCAAGTGATATCTATTAAATACAGAGATTTAGGTGATGTCTGAAATCACATCACTCCACAGATAGTTATAATGGTAGATGACAGGAACAGAATGTCTCACTCTTCCCTCACAGCTCAGTTGGTAAAGAATCCACCTGCAATCAGGAGATCCCGGTTTGATTCCTGGGTCAGGAAGATCCTTTGGAGAAGGGATAGGCTACCCACTCCCGTATTCTTGGGCTTCTCTTGTGGCTCAGCTGGTAAAGAATCTGCCTGCAATGTGGGAGACCTGGGTTCGATCCCTGGGTTGGGAAGATCCCCTGGAGAAGGGAAAGGCTACCCACTCCAGTATTCTGGAGAATTCCACGGACTGTATAGTCCATGGGGTCTCAAAGAGTCGGACACGACTGAAGCGACTTAGCAGCAGCAGACTGGTTGAGCTTCCTAGGTGGCGCTAGTGGTAAAGAACGCACCTGCCAATGCAGGAGACATAAGAGATGCAGGTTTGATCCCTGGGTTGGGAAGATCTCCTGGAGGAGTGCATGGCAACCCACTCCAGTATTGTCTGGAAAATCCTCATGGACAAGGAGCCTGGTGGGCTACAGCCCCTGGGATCACAAAGAGTGGGACACCACAAAAGCAACTGAGGGTGCATGCAGTAGACTCATTAATAAACGTTGGTACCAGGCAGCTGTTTAAAAACTGTGGATGCAGTGTGGGTTTTCATTGAAGTATAGTTGATTTATAATGTTGTGGTAGTTTCAGGTGTATAGCAAAGTGATTCAGTTATACACATGCACGTATATATTCTTTTTCATTATGGTTTATTATAAAGTGTTGAATGTAGTTCCCTGTGCTATACAGTAGGTCCTTGTTTCTTTCATATATAGCAGTGTGTGTATTGAAGAAGGCAATGGCACCCCACTCCAGTACTCTTGCCTGGAAAATCCCATGGATGGAGGAGCCTGGTAGGCTGCACTCCATGGGGTCGCTAGGAGTTGGACACAACTGAGTAGCTTCACTTTCATGCATTGCAGAAGGAAATGGCAACCCACTCCAGTATTCTTGCCTGGAGAATCCCAGGGACGGGGGAGCCTGGTGGGCTGCCGTCTATGGGGTCGCAGAGTTGGACATGACTGAAGCGACTTAGCAGCAGCAGCAGCAGCAGCAGCAGTGTGTGTAATGTTAATCCCAAACTCTTAATTTATTCCTCCCTCCCGCCCTTCTCTTTTGGTAACCATAAAGTTTGTTTCCTATGTCTGTGAGCCTATTTCATAATAAGTTTTTTTGTATCATTTTTTAAAGATTCCACATATAAGCAATATTATAGATTTGTATTTTTATGTTTTATTTTACTTATGAAAATCTCTAGGCCCATCCACGTTGCTGCAATACTTCATCCTTTTAATGGCTGAATAATATCCCATTGTATATACACCACATTACCCATTCATCTGTTGATGGACATGTAGGTTGCTTCCATGTCTTGGCTATTGTGAATAGTGCTGCTGTGAACATTGGGATCCATGCGTCTTTTCAAATGAGTGTTTTCATCTTTTCCAGATATATGCCCAGGAGTGGGACTGCAGGATCCCATGGTAGTTCCACTTTTGGTTTCTTAAGGAACCTCCGTAACCATTCTCCACCATGGCTGAACCAGTTCACATTCCCACTGTCAGTATGGGAGGGTTGCCTTTTCTCTACACCTCTCCAGCAGTTATTATCTGTAGACTTTTTCATGATGAAGCTGGGTTCCTTCTGAAGCGCCCTGGCCTCCAGGAAATAAACAGTAGGTGAAAAAGGCTGGTGCACAAAGTATGTAGCACACGCCACTCCTTGTGTTAAAATGTGTGAAGCTGCTCTGGACTCAAAGTATGTGTCAGCATGTCTCCCTGAAATGTGTGTGTGTATTGACACCCCAACCCCCCAGTGTGGCTGCATCTGCCGACGGGCCCCCAAGAACACCGTCAAGGTTAAATGAGGTCAAAAGGGTGCAGCCCTGATCTCCTAGAGGCAGTGTGTCCAGAGTCCCCAGAGAGCTCCCCGCTCTCAGATCAAGGAAAGGCCACATGAGGACGTGGTGAGGAGGCGGCTGAACCAGGAACCAAGCCTCCAGAAGTGAGCTCAGGCTGCAGCCTCCAGAACCAGGAGAGGTTCACTGCAGCCTCGGCGGCTGGGCCTCTGTTCTGTGGTGGCAGCGCAGGCAGAGTCATGAGATGGCTGTTTTCACAGAGAGGATGTTTCTAGCCTCCTCCGGGACTTGGCAGGTGTTAAACAGTCCATCCTCCTGCACCTGCTCATGTTTGTATCTGTGCCTATACAGATAGGTTCTCAGGTGCCTCCCTTCAAGACAGAGTCTCCCCCTGAATGAGATGTGGAGGAGATGACCTGAGACTTCTGAGAGGCTTGTAAAAGGCAACTCCCCCAACCTTGCCCACCATATAGTAAGGAGGCTCAAGTCTCACCTGAGAGGCCCACATGGGGAGTAGCCATCTGAGGGGGCCTTGCGGAAGCCCCAACACCTGCCCACCCCCACCCCCACCATGAAGCCGATGCCTCTGTTGCAACTTCGTGAGGGACCCTCAGCCAGCACCCCTCAGACAGATCACTCTCAAACTCTCACTGTGAGGTAACATTTGTCCTAAGGCACCAAGTCATGAGTAATGTTTAGGCAGCAAGAGATTAAAAACACCATGCAAGTATCACCCACCACACATCTGAAATGATCAAACCATGTCTGCCAGCCCCTGGGAACCCCAGACCTGTGCAGTTCTGGCGCTGAAGGGATCCCCAGGTCACCACACCCCAGCATGAGCACGTGCAGGCGGGCAGGTTTCAGAGTGAGGTTTAATGCTGTGTGTGTCCACACACAAAAGTTATTTCCACCAAAAGAGGAAATGAACTCGTGCCAGGGACTTCCTAGAGTCCATCCAGAGAGCCTGGGCAGTTCCAGATGCAGATGGCAGGAGGCAGCACAGCAGACATCTGGAGGAGGGACAGAGCAGGGTGAGCAGACGCCACTGCCAGGCGCTTTCCCATCTGTGAGATGGGCATCCCTCCACCCCGACCAGACCCAGGCAGGCTGAGGCTCCAGGATGGAGCCCCAAGGGGCCACGCCCACCCCATAGACCCAGGTTGCCATCTGTAGCTCTGTACTACCAGGCAGGAGGCTTGCGCAGGGCCCTGCCCTTAGGCAGGGTTGTTCAGGTGAGCCCCCCCACACCTGCCGCCCCAGCCCTGGACCTGCAGGCAGTTCTGTTCTGCCGCTCAGGGATCCCAGGCTACCCCCACTGACTGCTGCTGAAACTCACCAGAGGGGCCTGAGGTTGTGAGTCTAGTCATCCTTCTTGAACTTGCCGTTGATGTAGGGCACCCAGTCCAGAATCAGCCGCCAGTCAGTGGCCCATACCAGCCCCACGGCACCCACAGCGCCCCACAGGCTCGCCGTGGGGACCCTACAAGGACAGCAGGGGTCAGGCCTCAGCGCCCCTCCCACACAGCTGTTCATTAGGTGTCTGCCTTGCACCTGGCCCTGCCCCAAGTGTGGGCAGGACACATCCTGCTGATGACCCCGAGGCAAGGCCATTCCCATCTGCTTTCATATCAAGATCTGCTTAAGGTTTTATTTGAGGAATTCTGCTAAGAAAAGCCCAAGCCCAAGCTTATAACCATAAGGATAGAAAAAGCTTGCAGGTAGACACATTAACGAATGCAGTTTACAGCAGGTCCATCCCCGAGACAGCCAACGGACTGAGGTGAGAGTTGTCAGGGACCTGTCCTACTGATGAGACCATGGCACAGAGATGGCAAGCCACGTCCCTGAGACACACACACTCTGCACTCCGCTGGGTTCAGAGCCAAAGCAGGGGCTCCAAGACTACCACACCCCACATTTATATCCAGCAATGGGCATGGTCAAGGACGTCCCCAAGAGTCCCACCTCCTGGCTTGTATACCCCTCCCTTTGAGTGTCAGCAGGACCCAGTCACACCCCTAATAAAATATGGAGAGGGGTAAATCACTGCGGATGGTGACTGCAGGCATGAAATTTAAGACACATGATCCTTGGAAGGAAAGCTATGACAAGCCTAGATAGCATATTAAAAAGCAGAGCCCTCGCTTTGCCAACAAAGGTCCATATAATCAAACCTATAGTTTTTCCAGTAGTCATGTATGGATGTGAGCGTTGGACCATAAAGAAGGCTGAGTGCTGAAGAATTGATGCTTTTGAACTGTGGTGCTGGAGAAGACTCTTGAGAGTCCTTTGGAATGCAAGGAGATCAAACCAGTCAATTCTAAAGGAAATCAACCCTGAGCATTCATTGGAAGGACTGACTCTGGCCATTTGATGTGAAGACTTGACTCACTGGAAGAGACCCTGATGCTGGGAAAGGTTGAAGGCAAAAGGAGAAGGGGGCAGCCAAGGATGAGATGGTTTCATCACCACCTCAATGGACATGAGTTTGATCAAACGCCAGAAGACAGTGGAGAACAGAGGAGCCTGGGTGTGCTGCAGCCCATGGGGTTGCAAAGAGTTCACGACTTAGCAACTGAACAACAGAATCAGAGCCACCTGCCCTCGACCCCACTGTCCTGGGCATTGGCCTTGGGGCCTGTGGATGCTCACAGAGGGAGGTGGCAACGCACCTGACCTCCAAAGGGCACCCAAGGTGATGCTGCTGAGAGTCCCTCGTGGGCCTTCCTTACACCCTCACCACCTCTCCACTTTCTCACCGGAAGACACCAGGGCTCTGAGAGGGGCTAAGTGCAGGGTCTCCAGCTGGTAAGCATGGATGCTCCGAATCTGAGACACAACGGCACAGTGCCTCCTGGCGGTGAGTCCTGCTTCCCTGCCTCCGGAAGCCAGTGTAGAGTGCAAGGCTGCACCCATCCCCTTTAATATTTTACATCAATCTCATGTCACGTATCATACCATTTTAGTTTTTCCTTGCCCAAGGACTACAGCGTCAGTCTGGAAGGTTCTGTTTATCTCTGTCTCTAGCACCCAACGCAGTGCTAGGTGAGCCCACACACTGGTTGGTGCTCAGTGGGTGCTGCCAACTGAATGAAACCCTGGATGAGGGTGTCGCTGCTCTGATCAAGGCAGACAGGGACAGATAGACGGTGCTCGAGGGCTCAAGCTGCCCCGGGGGAGGGGCGGTAGGGGTCTCTGGTGGTCCCACCCAACGCCAGGGACCGCCTTTCGGCCTGAGTTGCCTCAATTATAAAGCGCCACTGTCACTGTCCACCCGAAGGTCCCTAGCAGCGCCGCCGTCCAGGGACATTCCCCACTTGTCACTCTCCTTGCCAGGGCTCGAGGACACGACTGCCGAGTACAGGCCCCTGTTTCTCAGCGCCCCACGTTGTGGGTTCCTCGATCCCGCTGCCACGTGGGGCCACACCCATTCCACCCGTCTCCCACGGGGAGCAGGGACAGATACAAATGTCGGCTTCACAGCAACGTCAGGCAGAAGCAAAGCCAAGAGCGCACAGGGTCAGTTTCAGGCTCCAGGAGCTGAGCGGGGGCGCTGGGCGCGGACTGGGTGGGCACCATCGCGGCCCCCAGGTGGAGCGGGTCGGGCGCCGGCCACACGAATGTGCGCGGGGAGGTCACGCAGCCGTTCCGTGCCTCAGTTTCCCCATCTGGGACCCGAAAGGACAAGGGGCTCTGGGGCGGGGGCTACGTCCTCACCAGTTTCTGGCCAGCTGGCGATAGCGCGGGCCCAGGAACCTGGTCAGCATCGCGGTGCTTTCCCTGCTCAGGGTGACCCTGGCCCTGACGATTCGGGCTCACTGCGCAAGCGCGCTAGCCGCAGCGCGCAGGCCCGCAGAGAGGCCCCGCCCCGTCCCCTCCAGAGAGGGCCGGCAGTGGGAGACCTTGAGACTGCCGCCGCGGCGCACGCAGATTCGCAAGCTATTTACACTAACTTCCGGGAACGGTCTGACGAACTCAGACTGGAATGGGCGGGCCCTGGAGGCCGGGCCTTGTGATCACGTGATGCGCAAAGCTGGCTCAGCCTCTGGCTGGCAGAGCGTCCGGAAAGTGCACAACCCGCAATCCGCGGCGTCTTGTGGGTTTGTGTCCCAGTTAGGTGCTAGAACTTTACTTTTAGTTAAAGAAACTGAGACCTGACGGGGAAGGGACTCGTCCAGAGTCGCACAGAGGGGAAGGGTGGCGATTTGAACTCTCTTTTGAACGAATTGGGCGTTGTCACTGGACTCGCTGCGTGTGACACCTTGGCTAGATGATAGTGCTTCCTGTAGCCTCGGTTTGCAGGCACTAAGTTGTGTGTTGCTCGGAGACTTGTCCAAAATTGTTTGCACGTTTCGTTTGGGAGATATTCCTCATTCCAGCAGCACAGGGAGGCCTGGCTCCTCGCTCTGTGTGCATTAATACCACCTTTTAGCTGGTGGACCGAGGACAGGTGAGTCCTCGTCATTCTGGGGCTCCAGCAGCGAATGTACGCTTGGAGATGCGGACTGGACACCGTGGAGTTTGTCTGGCCAGCCCAGCCCATCCTCCTGGGATCCGCCCTGGGCACCTCCTGAGACTTTAGCCTCAAACCGGCCCCTGGCCGCTGACCAAAGGGTTGGTTAGAGACCACGGTCTGGGCACGACTGATGCTCGTTGCTACTGAGTTGAACATAGTTTCTCTGCCTTTCCAGAGGCCCTAGGATTTCTTACGTTGGGATCAGAGAGGACCTGAAATAAGTTCTGTCCTTGATGGAAAACCTAAAAAGTGGGATGGAGGGGCCACCCTGAAGATTGTAGAATCTGAGACAGATTAGAAAAGATGAGCAGACATGGCCATAGAGGACTTGGGGCTGCAGGTCCTGAATCCAGCAGTTTCTGAAGCTCTGCCATGTTGCTCCTTGTGCTTAATGCTCTTCAGCTCAGGGGGCAGAATGCTTTTTTATTTCAAGTGATAAACAAACAAAAATCAGATTAAGAGGAAATAAAAGGCATGTTGGGTGGCTTCAGGCTCAGCTGCATCGAGTCTAGCAAAATCATTACATGTTTGCTCTCCATCTCTCAACCCCAGCTTTCCTCTGTGTTACTCTCTGGTGAACTCTCTCTGAGCAGAGGCACTCAGAAACTCCTGGTTGACATAGAAACTCTGGGTTGACATTCCAGCAGTCCTTGTAGGAAGATAGCACCTCTTTCCCAATAATCTCAGAAAATGCCCCAAAGCTGGTCCTTACTAGCATGTTGTGGAAACAAGAGCCGGCCCTTCTCATTTGTGGATGTGGGCTAAAATTGGAGGAGGATCCCCAAAATAGAATACCAGGATTCTGTGACTAGAGAGATGGTGAATAAGCAAGAATGGTTGCCCCCCCACCCCCACTCCCAGCCGCCCCTGGGTTCCATCTAGGATCCCCGTTTGGCTCTCAGGAAACCAAACTCTTTTCTCATGTTAAATTCACATTACATACATTTAACCATTTTAAAGTGTAGAATTCAGTGGCCTTTAGTATATGATTGTGTATCCATCACCTCTAATTCTGTAACATTGTCATCACCCCCAAAGCAATCCCATCTCCATCAGTATCCCCCCCATCCTCCTGCCCCCAGCCCTGACAACCAGGACCCCACTCTCTGTCTGTAGATCTGTCTGTTTGGGACATTTCCCATCAATGGAATCACATCCTGTGTGTCCTTCTGTGTCTTCTCTGAGCATCGTGTTCTCAGGGTCTGTCCATGTAGTAGCAAGTGTCAGGGCTTCAGCCCTTTTCAGGACTGAGTGATGCTCCCACGTGTGGAGGGACCACATCGTGTGTATCCATCTTTTTTACAACTTTACTGAGGTTTGGGTCACAGATACACTTAAAACATACAACTTGGACCTGTGTATTTACCCACTGAGGTCCAGGTCAGCCTGTGTTTTTACTGACCTTACTCACCACCCCCCTGTCAAACGGGTTGAGGGTGGAATTGTGCTCCTGAGGACTTGTTCAAGTCTTGACACCACCCCCCTCCACCTGTGAACAGGACCTTATGTGGAAATAAGGTGTCTGCAGATATGATTAATTAAGATGAGGTCATGCTGGAAATTTTATAGCCCTAATGCAATGGCAGGTAAGAGGGGTACCTGGACACAGACCCACAAGGAGAGGCCACCTGGAAATAGAGGTGGCGATCAGGGTGATGAGGCTGCAAACCAAGGCACACCCCGGGCCCCTGGAAGCTGATAAGAGGCAAGAAGGACCCTCCTGCGAGGGCCAGGAGGGAACATGACTGCCACACCTGAAGTCCCCTGTTCCTGTCCCCCACCCCCCCCCCCGACCCGCGCGGAGCTGTTTCAGCTGCCCTGGGAGCCATGCACGCGCACACAGGAAGTGGCACCATCCCTGGAGCACGTATGCCCGGTGCCATCCTTGGCGGGGTGTGCTCAGGCATCCCAGTGGGCATCACCTTCCTCACCCCCCTTTTCATCCGTAAGCACACAACAGCTGAAAGATCAAGGGAGAGCCAAGTATTGTCATAAAATGTCATTTATTGCTACAGTGCTGTTATGTACAGGACAGGTTGCCAAATCGACTCTTAAAGAGGATCACTAGTAAAAGAATCCAGCCAGCTGTGTTGAGTTGTATAAAATTATTTTACTTAAATTTTTTTTCCATTTTAAAAAAAGTCAAGTTATCCTGAGGCACTCAGAGCACAATTTTCCTGTAACTGTGATTCTTCCCCCTCCCTCAAGGCTTTTTCCCAGGGCTGGGTTAATCTCATTATATATATATATATATATATAACATATAAAACTTAAATTATATATGTGATAGAGTTCAGAAATCTGTGGGCCTCAGGGAGCTGCAGAGGGAAACTGAGGCAGCTTCCCCATAGATAAGACCCACAGACCAGGGGGGTCACCAAGGAGTGTGACTTGGTCTTGGTAGGAGAGCCCAGAGGAACCCCAGGAGTCGAGGTGGGGCCCCCCAAGCTGGGATATCCCACCCATCCTGGTCTTGGAGTTTCCTCAAGCTTCTCATGGGACACCCAGCCACAGGGGCATTCCTGTCTTGGGGGCCAGGCAGCCCCAGTGCTTGGGGAATGAGGGTGAGAGTCTTAGGGTAGATGCCTGGGATGCTGGTGGTGTGGGGTGCCCACAGCCAGCCTGGGGGTCCATAAGGCCTCTGTGCAGGAGAGAAGGGAGGGCAGGTGAGATCCCACTGGGCCTGACTCCATGCCTAGGTGACACAGAGTGACCATCTTGGACTTTCAGTTTAAGCCTGGGATGGTCCCAGCAGTCCAGGTTCAATCAGCTCCCTTGAACACAGGTGAGAAGGGTACCTGGGGAGGCTTGGGAGCTGGCACTTAAGAGCCTGAGGGCAGCCCACCCTCCAGGGTTGCAGACACACAGACCAGGGGCCTTTCTAGGCAGGGACCCTGTTCACCACCCCACCCCACCCCCACACACACATCAGGACAACCACTTGGGGAGCAGGGGTTTTTGTGCTAGAGTTCGAAGCAGGGCCTCAGGTCCCCTGGCCAAATAGATGAAAATGTTCAGGCCCTGAGCCCAGGAATGCTGGTTCTCACAAAGTCCTATCTTGGAAAGGTCCACAGGCTGGGGGCTCAGTGTAGGGCTGGCCTTGGGAGGGAGGGACAGAGCTGCTTACAGGGGAGGAACCCTTGACCTTCTGAGCGGGGATCATCCCTGTCTCCACTGAGATTCCCCATCAGGGTGAGGCCCACCCACCATTTCACAGACAGCAGATATTAGAGAACAGCCCCCGCCACGTTAGAACCGGAACAAGATGGCAGCAACCACCCCTGGGACCAACAGCTCCCAGAGAGGATGGGAGACCTCAGGTCTACATGAGGTCTTTTTTTTGCCATGCTCCACTGCACGTGGGATCTCAGTTACCAGACCAGGGATGGAACCTATGTCCCTGAATTGGGAGCATGGAATTTTAACCACTGGACCGCCAGGGAAGTCCTGGGGTCTTGTTAATACAATTTTTAATAACCTTGTTGATAATGAAATGCAATGCTAATTTCTAGAAACAGCAGCAGAAATAGCAAGAGACAAGAGACTTTTATACAAAAAAATTTGTTGCTTACAAAACATATGCAAAAAAGCTAAAAAAAAAAAAAAAAGGCATCCTAATTTTCTTCTACGTTATATATATATAAAAAAATCTCGTAACTAAGGTTCCTTTTATGTTCCTTAAAAACAAAACCAAAAAACGATCAGGCTTAGGCACGACTCGCTGCTGGCTCCGCTCAGCTTCTCCCTCCCGCGAGCAACACGTTTGACCTCACATTTAACTTAAGGCATCTTTTTTTTTCTTTTCTGACAAAGTATGTATTTCTGGCTTGCTTTCTTGCTTGGTTTCAGGTTCTATTGCCAAAAACAAACAAACAAAAATGCTCCTTTGGGCCCGGGCCCAAGCGGCAGGGCCTAGACGCAGTTTCAGGATCCATCCGGTAGGAGACCTGGTGGCCGGGCCCGGGGCGATGCTGGCTCGAGGTTGACCTCGGGCGACGTGGGGTGGGGATCTGGCGTCCGGCGTGACCGTCTCAGGTAAGACCGAGGTGGGGTCACTTGTCCGGGCGACATTCCTGTCACAGGTGCCCGGCAGGGTTGTGGGCCTCGCCCAGGCCGGGGTGGGCAGCCGACAGCACCATCTGGGGGTCTCCAACCACACCCGATACCTTCTCCTCTTCCCGGCGCTTCAAGCAGGCCGCTTTAGGGTTCAGGTTACGCTCTAAGGGGAAGGGAGAGCACTGTGGGAGAGGGTCCCCCAGGGAGCGAGGAACAAGTGCACCTCCGTTTCTCCGCCCATCCGCATAAGGCCGCGGGGGGCGCACGGTGGGCAGAGCGCCGGTGGGCAGGGCGGGGGTGGGATCCGCAAAGTGGGCGGAGCGCCACCCGTGGGGAGGGCGGGGCGGGGCGGCCGGGCGCCTACCTCGCACCTGCTGCTCCAGGCCCAGAATGACCTGCACGGCCTGTTGCAGGATGAGCAGCTTGGTCTGCGCCTTGTCCGACTTGAGGTGCAGCTGGCACATGCGCCCCAGCTCCCGGAAGGCCTCGTTAATGTCCCGCACGCGCACCCGCTCCCGCGCGTTATTGGCCATGCGCCTCTCCCGGTCCCTCAGGTCTTTCTCCTCCAGGGACAGCACCTCCTCCGTACTGCTGAGTCACAGCACCGGGGGCCCCATTAGTCCCGGGTTGGGTCGTGGGGAGGGCACCCGCTGGCTGTGTGGGCACACGCTCTGGGCCAAGCTCCAAGGGCGCCCTGTGCCTGGCTGCAGGCTGGGCCTCGACCCCCACCCCAGGGTAGACAGGGAGCTGGAGCGCAGTCTTTGCCCCCTGCCTGCTCCCCGTGCCCAGGATGGCCCAGGAAGCAGGGGAGGCCCCGTAACCCCTCCTGGGATGACGACCTTCCCCTTCAGAGCAGTTGTTTGCTGAATGATGGAGCTGGGCCTAGCTGGACCACCTCAAGCACAAGGGGCCTGGGACCCTTGGAAGAAGGGGGGTTCACAGCATCAAGACCTCTCACCCTGGGCCCCAAGAAATGTCTCTCCCCATGTTGGACTCTGGCTGCCTGACAGCCACCCTGAGTCCTGCCCGCAGGCCCCTGGAGCCAGGTACTTGCACTGTGAAAGCTGTGTGGTGGATGCAGTGTCGAGCCCTCCCCAGTCTAACAGGGGCTCAGTTCGCCACCTGGAGACCACGTGGTCCACACCCAGCTCAGGCCCCCGCTGTGCAGCAGGGAGCGCTGCACAAGCCATTGCTGCCTGCTTCCCGGCACAAGGCCAGTCTCACTCAGAACACCCGCCTTGTGGCCTGGGGTCCTGTTCTACCTGCCCACCCTGCCCCCTCAGGCCTAAGTGACCCCTGTGGGTGGCGGCAGCGGCCGGAGCCCAGGACAAGCGCGCAGACCAAACTGACAGTCAGGCCTCAGGTCCCCTTTCTTCCCTCAGGTCCTGGCGGGCAGGGGCCATGGGGGAAGAAAGGCCTGGGCCATAGCCCTGGCATCCAGTGCTCCAGTGCTTGGGCGCAAGTGCGAGGTGAGGAGGGCGGCTGGGGGAGGGGGAGCACGGGAGGCAGAGAGCAAAGAGGCAGGCGCGGGGGGTTGGGGGGAGGACACACACACACACAGCGTGACACCCACATCGCCATGGAGACGTGGAAACCTCAGAGCTGAGGGGACAGAGGGCAACAGGCCAGGGCCCTAGCTCCAGTCCAAGCGACAGCACTGCAGGAAAGAAAGGGTTAACAGGGCAGCAAGAGTTGGGTGGGGGAGTTAAGGAGGCAGCTGTGAGGGGGAGTCACAGGTGGTCCCTTCCTGAGATCCTCGCTCAGCCTTTGGGATGGGGGTGAACCCCTCTGCAGGTGGGGCTGATGGGCTCTCATGGCCACAGAGTGCCTGCTCAGAGCGACAGAGAAGCCTGTGGGACCCAGGGGACGCTAGTTGCTGCCAGCCCAGCTCTGGGCTTCGTGAGAAGGAAGGGCTGGGCAGGTGGGGGGTTCTCTGGGGTCTGGGGACACAGTTCTGCATCCAAGTGCCCAGGTCTAGAGGGCTAGGGATCTGGAGTCTGTTCTTCCCATCTCAGAGGGGACAATGAGGCCAAGCCAGGCAGAGGGCCAAGATCAGGAGTGGGGTATGGTCACTGGGGGAGTGGTCACTGCAGTGACAGTCACTTTCAGGGAGGGTGGTCACTGTCAGGGGAAGGTCACTGGGGCGATGGTCACAGCAGGGAAGTGGTCATGGAGGGAGAGATGGTCACTGCAGGAAAAGTAAAGTCAGCGGGGGGGTGATGTCACAGCAGCAGAGAGGTCTCTGCAGGGAAGTCACGGGATGACATCACTGCAGGGGGGCGCTCATAGCAAGGGTTGACATCACTGCAGGGGGAGGTCATAGCAGGGAAGATCAAGGCAGGGGAGGTGGGCTCCAGGAAAGGGGGGCGAGCGAGGGCAGCGGAGGGGAGGGAGCGCGCCCCCACTGACCTCGCACCTGCTGCTCCAGGTTCAGGATGACCGACACGGCCTGGTGCAGGATGAGCAGTTTGGTCTGGGGCTTCTCACTGTTGAGGTGCAGCTGGCACATGCGCCCCAGCTCCTTAAAAGCCTCATTGATGTCTCGGACCCGCAGCCGCTCCCGTGCGTTATTGGCCACCCGGCGCTCCTTCTCCCGCTCAGCCTTCTGCTCTGGGGGGAGAAGGTCGTCCTCGTCCTCGTCTGGGCTATGGGGCCGGGGGCCAGAGGAAGACAGTGAGGCAGGGCTGGGCGTGGACCCGCCGCTGCCACGGGAGTGGGCATCCCAGGCATGTGCACGTGCACCCCCAGGAGGCCCTGTGCACGTGTGTGGCGGGCCCACGGGAGTGGGGGAGAGCGGCACCTGGACCGGGTGCGTGGAGCCTTGAGGTCCTTCTTCTCATCTTCGGCTGTATCAGCTGCCACGTTCTCTTCATCCTCTTGCTCTTCCCGCTTGATGTCGGTGGTGCCTGGGGCAGTGCCGTGCCCGAGATCTGCAAGAGGCGGGGGTCAGCAGGCCATGTGGAAGCTCTCGGAGAGCTGGTCCCCAGCCCCACACAGGCGTCCGTTCCCAGACCCCAAGGACTGAAAGGCCTTGGAAATAAAGTGCACAAAAAGGTTATGGCTACTCAGGGCCGGAGAAGTCTCCTAAAACACTGAGCGCTGTCCTTGAAACAGAAATCAATAGACTTGAATATATCCAACTTGAGAACATCTCATCACCAAGAAAATCAGCAGCTGAGCCACAGAACAGAGACTCCTCACCCACAAGCGGAGAAAGGGAGGAGTCTCAGTGAGGGGAGGGCAGAGCGTCTAGGGAGCAGGCAGGGCACCTGGGCACTGCAGCTGCTCCATCACCCTGAATGGAGGAAACGCCATGGGTCTTAGCACCAGTCCTGAGTGTGACCTCTTGGGAAAACCCTCTGGCCTGACCTGGAAAAGGCGGTGACACACAGACCCGGAAATCCCAACCCACACCAGGGGACACTGCTCAGTAGATTCTGGAAAGTGCCAGCACAAGGGCCCAGGGTGGAGAGGGGCCTAGTGTCCTGTGAGGCCAGGGTGGTCCCTGCATGGGTGGGAAGGCCACCCAGCAGGATGGCGACATAAACCAACCTGTGGCTGAGGGTATACAGCTGCTTGAAGCCACTGTGGATCCCAGGAAGGTCTGGGCTGTCCTGTAGAAGGGGTGACCCCCTGAGAAGAGACTAACTCAGGCCTCTTGGCACTGCTGGCATCAGGCTGGGTGTCCTGGGCCCTGTGGGGGCTGGGTAGCATCCCCACCCTGGGTGATGACCAGGGTGAGACCCTGGGTATGGAGGGATGCAATCTAGACATCCAGGAAGCACAAATCAGAGCCTGGCTGGTTCTAGGGGTAGGGTGTGCAGGCAGGCATGAAGGTTGTGTGGTGGGGGCCTTATCAAGTCTGCATAGCACACTATGTCACCTGACAACCTGGTTTTCACAAGGTTGCTGAGGGCGGGGTGGATGGAGCAGCCCCCATGAAATCCAGGACCCCAAACCCCAGTGGGCAGCCTGCCAGTTACCCCTTTCTGCTGAGGATCTGCAAAGTAGACGGCTTTCCCCTGGCTGCTGCGGGACATGCAGCATGCTGCCACTCCCTCAGTCTTCAAAGAAACCCTCTTGACCTCGCCCCCTCTCACTACTGCTGACTTCTCTGCTTCCCAGACAATTAACACCCCAGAAATCCACTGACCTTGTCCCCCCTGCCCTGGCGGGGTCCTCAGCTCAGCATCTGACACAGTGCGCCCTCCTCCCCAAGCCTCAGTACCCACCCCGATGCACAGATCCAGGATCTGCCCCGTCTACACTCCACCTGGGACCCTCCAACTCCAACATGTGCCAAGGACGCCTAGATGCCACCTCCAGACTGGAACCCCACCTCATCTTCCATGTCTTCACATCCTTCAGAGCCCCTGGAAATTGCCCCTCATGGCCTCTGCCCAGGCTGGTCCCCAGCGGCCATCCACACCCTCCTTCTTGGAGGGGCAGTCTCTTCTGCCCCCAGTCTGTCCTCCCAGAAGCAGCCACCAGAGGGCGCCTGTGAACACCTGAGCAAAATCCCAGGCCCTCCTGTCCACAGCCCTCCAGGCTCCCCACCTGCTCCGAGATAAAAGCCCAAGTTCTCCCATGGCCCACAAGGCCCTGAACCACCTGCCTTTCCCTCCTCCCTCTCCTCATCTGGCTCCAGCTGTTCCTCCAACATGCCAGACACGGTCCTGCCCCAGGGCCTTTGCATGTACTCACCCTGGCACCTGCCTGCTCATTCCTAACTTTAAAACTGCAGACTCTGCAGCGCCCCTCTCCCCGCCCACCAACTTTCCCTCCAACATGTGTCCCGACATGCTCACTTCACCTTCTGACATCACCCCCTTTCTCTGCTCAATCCGTTTTGTTCCCCAGCTCCAAAAGCAGCAGTGCCCCAACCCCAGCCTTGTGGGACCCCAGGGCCAGGCCCAGTAGGGCTTCTCTGGCGAGGCTGAAGGTGGCACTGATGTGGAGAGTACATTCCTCTGCCTCCTCCTTAGTACCCTGGGGCCTCAGTTTCCTCAACTGGAAATGGGGGTAGACAGTCCTGAGCCCCCTTTTCCAGAGGAGGAACAAGGGGTCAGCCCACTAGTGGGCCCTCAGCACAGGCAACGCTGCTGGACTCACCGCCGTAGGAATCAGGCTGCCGGGAGAGGTCGGGGAGGGCCACATGGTTGTGCACGAGGCCACTGCTGCCAGAAAGGCCGTCCTCCGAATGGCCGCTTCCCACCTGTGGATGAGGGGGGTCATCGGCACTGGCCTGGCCTGTGCAGCCCATTCACCACCCACCCTCCTCCCAGGTCTGCCCTCACCAGCACTTACCAGGCCTGCATGCCGCCCACCCAGTGGCATGACAGGGCCAGCGAAGCCCGAGGTCAGTGCCCCATGGCCAGGTAGCAGCCCGTGCACGTCGCCTGCGGTGCCCACAGCATGGCTGCGGAGCACGTGGATGGCCTCATCCAGGTGATCCTCCACCTTGCTCTGCTGCAAGAAGGGTGGGTGAAGGGCTGGGAACGGCCGCCAGCAACCTTGCTGACCACTGCCTTGGACCTCATCCCCAATAAATTAGTTGAGACATCCATTCTGGTCAAGGGGCACCCGTCCTGTCACACATTCTGTTATTTACACCACACCTGGGGCTCTTACAGGACATGGTTTCCACGCCCTGTGAGACGTCACGTGACCATGGCAGAAACGAAACGCTGAGCCAACCTGCCCCGCCATCAGTGGACCTCCACAGGCACCCACCGTCCTTGGAACAGGTGTTCCTGTCTGTCCCTGTGCACCTACCCCACACTCCCACCATTGCACACCCTCCCCAGCCCCCAGGATGCTCACCAGGCCATGGAGACCCCCATCGTAGCTGGGCGATAAGGCACCGGGGGCTCCTGGTCGGGGCCACTGCGATGTCCCTGGAAGGGGCAGGAGACATGCACGTGAATGGGCACAGGTTTGAGGTGTGTGCCACGCAGCCTGACACAGGAAGAAGCAGGGCTGGACTGAGAGTCCCAGGCTACAATGCTCAGACTGGCCACATGGGGGCTCCCACGCCCGCAGGTCGGTCTAAAGGCCTGAGCCTGGATCTGGGCCCAGCTGACCAGGCAGCTCCTGTCTAGGGTGTGGACCCAGTGGGTAGGTCACATCTTTGCACCTCAGTTACCACTTCTATGAAACCCATGGGGAAGGAGGCTCCTCCCAGTCCCGCTGCACCTAAGCCCTGAGAACACCGTACAGGCCTATGGGTACTGTTAAAACTGCCCACACACCCCAGAGCCCTTGGTCCTCTGTCCTCGGACTTGAGTCCCGTTGCATAACACAGCACGAGGCATACAGTGTGTGTCTAACTAACAACCGTAGGGGTGAATAAACGCCAACACACCCATGTCTGCTCTGGCTCTTGGGTACCCCAGGCCTCTGCTGGATCCCTCTGCCTCTGCAGTGCATGGAGCACTCCCTCCCAGCTTTAGCTACTTTGTGAGATCCCGCTCCTCCAGGCTGCCCTCCTCGACAGCCTGGGAGACAATCGTAGGAACATGAGCTGAGGCAGGTGGTCGGTCTAGCTCCCCACCCAACTGGGGTTGCAGTCACCAGCCCTGACCCCCTCCCCCAACACCCTGCACAGACCTGCCAGGCCCTGTGGGGAGCCCACGGGGGTGGAGGGGCTGGAAGAGAAGTTATTGCTTGAGTGATCTGGGGAGTAGATCTGTGATGGGACAAGAAGAAACAAAGAGCCACCAGGTGGCCTGTCAGGGCCAGCTTCTCGGGGTCACTGGCTCAGCCACCCACCACATCCCACGCCTCACCGAGGCCAGGGCCTTGCCAAGGGCATCTCCGGAGCTGCTGGATGTGGTCCCACGGGAGCCTGTGAGTGGAGAGATGTGAGGCCCTAGCCGACAGAGGCTACCACACGGATGCCCCAGCCTGGCCCTGGGCGGCCCAGCCAGTCGGGGTCTGCTGCCGTCCAGCACCTGCCTCCGCAGGGCTCTGGGGCCAGGTGGGCTGTAGGGCTCTGCGCGAACAGCACACTTTGGGGGCCTCAGTTTCCCCAGTGGGGCCCCCTAATGAAAGAGCCACTTTGAAACAGCTGAGGAGGGCTGAGGAGCCGATAATAACAATGATAACCAGGACCACACTGATAATGATACCAACAATGCTAATCTTGAGCCCATGGGGGTGGGGGACAAAGGGCTATACCCAGGAGGCTCTCTGCCCCGCTGACGGGGGGCGTGTGGCTGGAGATGCTGCTGTAGGTGCCTGCAGGGCCCGAGAAGGTGGATGCGGCTGGAAGCCCGCCGTTCACCTCTGCTCCGTGCAGCTGGTAGCCCTGCAGGGTGGGAAGGATGGGTCAGAGGGATCACATCAGGGCACTGCCCCCCACCTGCCAAGAGCCACCCACATAGCTTACCATGCGCTCATGCTGGTGCAGGCTGCCAAACCCGCCGCTGCCCCCCACAGAGCTGCTGCCACCTGCCGGGAGGGGCAGGGGGGACGAGCCCCCGCCCAGCATGGGCCCAAAGCCTGCCTGGCCTGGGGCGCTCCAGAGTTCAGCAGAGGGGTGGAGGCTGCCATCTGCGGAGAGGGGGATGGTAAGGTGGGTGGGCACAGGGACCCCCGGCCTGCTCCAGGCAGCCTGGGTGAGCCCCCATACCTGCCATGTAGAAGGGGGTGGGGTAGGAGCTGCTGGGCGTCTTGGCGGATGGGTAGGTCGTGGGGTCCCTGCCGTAGTCGTCCCCTGAGCTGGGGGGGTACACCTGCAGGGGCCGCGGGCATGGTCAAACAGGAAGGACTGGGGCTTAACTCTGTCTCCCCTCCACCCCACCCCCCTGTACACTGTACAGCTCCAACCCCTCTCTCCAAAACTGTGGTGGCCAGTGTCTGTGGCTTGCCGGTGTCATCACCTATCTGCAGTTCCTTCTTCACCCCACCTCCTGCCCACTCTGCAGAGCCCCAGATTCAGACCTGAGGCCTTTGTAGATTAGACGCCTCACCCCGACCCAGACTACCTTTTCCCTCCTTAATCCAACAAACTCCTACTGATCCATCAAAGCCCAGCAGTGTCGTCCCCAGTGCTGGAACCTCCCTCAGACCAGCCCGGACCACAGGAGACCTGGGAGCCTCAGAGGCAGGGCCCTGGGTACACCTTCTGCCCCAGCTGCTCCAAAGAAGTAAGATGGCAAAGGCCTTTTAGGATCAGCACCAACCCTGATCAGCTGGCACTGTCTGGAAAGTGCTGGGATCGACTGGCAACATCTGCCCCGACAGTGGAGCAGAAAGCGGGGAGCAAGTGATGAGTCAGGGGGGATGGAGTGGGCTCAGGGGCCTCTCACTCTGATGTTTCAGATGTGACATCATGAGATGAGGCTTAAAACAACCTCCACTTGCCTGCTCCCCACCCCTAGGCTGCAGGACTTCAACCTTGGATGGTAACCCTGAGCCTGGAGTGGGCTGGGTCAGCCTCGGGGGCTGTGCTGGTGGCCAGTGAGGGAGGCAGGCAGAGAGGGCAGTGACCGATCCAGGGAATCCGGCAAATTGCCTTTTCTCTCAGCGTGATTAAGTCGCGGGAGCTCGGCACTGGGAGCCACTGACGGCTCGGCACCATCTGCTGGGCCTGGCTCCCTGCCAACCACAGGCAGAGGGGCAAGGATGCAGGGTGGCTCCAAGCCAGGCACAGGGAGCAGGAAACCCTCTGAACTGCCCCCATGATGCCTATCAGCTCCCACTCCCAGGACCCCTGTTCAAGCCCTTTCTGAGGAGCCTCAGCCACAGGAGACCACTTATCTTAAAACATAAGGGACCCAGGCTAGACCCAAAAAAGGCCTTCCCGACTCCCTCAGAGCTGGGGCCTCAGGGCAGAAGTCCTCCGAGCCCCTGGGGCTTTCACCAGAACCCACGTGGGGCTGGCCCACCCTGGGGGGTGTCACAGAGGCACTCAACCCATAGGGCCCATCTGTCCCACGACTCACTGAAGACGGGAGGCCAGGCGGCACCTTCCGGACCTTCTTGGGCTGCGAGTCTGTCGGGATAGGAGGAGTGAGAAACCCCGGCCCGGATCCCACCTCACCCTGGCCCTTCCCACCAGACATGCCTGTCACGAGAGGTGGCAGACAGCCTTCCCACCACCCACAGCTCAGAGAGGGGACCTGGGGGCTCTACTAATAGAACAACTCAAGCCTCTGTCCATGCACAGAACCTGGGGGGCAGGCATGTGGACTTCATAGGATGTGACTGCTGGGCCTCAAGGGGACTGCCGCCCTGGCCCACTCACCCAGGCTGCTGTCCGTTGCTCTCCGCCGAGGGTGCCCAGAGTAGGAATAATACTGTGACCCGCCCTTGATGCCCGAGGGGGACAGAGGCCCTGGGCTGCTGAGGGCCAGCTCACTGGGGAGGAAGCCCACCTGAGGGAGGGAGGGGAGGTGTCATCAGTCAACCCCCACCCCCCTCAGCCAATTCCGGTTAAAACAGTAAGTGCAAAGGCCGAGGCCAGGTCCTGGGGTGGGCGACCCGGGGAGGAGCTCCCTTCTGGCCAGCACCTGTGGAGCGTCTCTGATCAAGGCGTGAATGCAAAAGGCAGAGAAACACTGTCAAACCTGAAGATGCCGTGCGGTCTGGGCGCTAACACGCACAATTGCACCTAGGGAATCAGCTTGGTTTACTTTGTATGTATCCCTCCACTCTGCTTTAAGGCAAACAGTTTAAACTCGCAGACACTGGTATAAAATGGGACTCTTCCCTGGAGAGCAGGCGTGACTGGGGTGAAGGCCCACAGCTGCAGCCTCAGCCTTCCCATCTGTAAAATGGGCACGCCAGCCGCTACACGGCTCAGGGGTCATTGTGGGGACTGACGGGGCCAGGCAAGGTCTCCCCAGGCAGGGGTCCTAGTGCCCAGCAGGCGTCCTGTGGCTGTGATAGCTGCCACGCTGGCTGCAGCCTAGTGTGCACATGGGTGGTGCTGTCTGCAGCAGGGCCTAAGACTAAAGCCCCCAAGGGGTGGGGGAGAGGGCCTAGAGGTGTGACCAGGACAGGAGGCCACAGGGGACCGCTATGGTGGGTCACTGCCTCATCAGCCTTGCAGCAGGGGTGATAACCTTGCCCAGGCTGGAAGCTGTGGGATGGACCACAAGGCTGAGCTGGCCTCAGGTTCCCTGTCTGCCACTTGAGGCTGGGTGGGCGGGTGTCTCCTGAAGCCCCTTCAGCTATGTAGGGGGCCCGCAGGCTGGACCCAGCCTCTCCTCCACAGGCACCTGGCTTGGTCCAGGGCCCGGCCTGTTTTAGCTGCTGCTGGTGAGTGACCAGCACTCGGCTCAGCCAAAGCAGCTTCACAGATCAGGAGGAATTCAGGATGAGTTTGTTTAAAATTAAAACTAGAGAATACGAGGTGCTGACGAGAGATCAGGAGCTCCCCCCGCCGTCGCCATCCACCTGCACCACCCCCCAGTCTGGAGAGCGGGGTTCTCCAGGCTCTGCAGTCCCATGCCCTCCCCGCAGACACTGCCTCACCTGAGTCAGGCTGCTGACGCCAGCGTCTCTCCCGAAGGCAGCGTATGCGCCCCGCTCACTGCCCTTGCCTGGGGAAAGGAAGGAGGGTCACCCGGAGCTGCCTGCACACAGTAGGGACTCCACAGTGCACAACACTGAGAAACGTGGTGGGACACTGCTCTCCCTACAGGGTAGCGAGGGCCCAAGGGACAAGTGGGGGTCCAGCCAGATGCTGCCCCCAGATAACCTGCAGAGTATCCTGCAGACATGCCAGGCCCCCCTCGTCTCACCCCCGAGTTGGGACAGCACCAATTTGCCCCACCCCTCCGAGCTTCGGTTTCCTCTGTTCAAGGTCATGAGGTGTCAACTCCCCAGAGTGCTGGGTCTCAGGGGACAGGCTGGGGTCCCCGCTACTGCCTTAGTTCAGCACCCAGGGCCCGGGCTCCTTCACCAGCCTCCAGCCAGGGTTAGCTAATGAGTGAGCAAGTGATGTCTCTGGGGACGCTAAGTCAGGTGACTCGGTGAAGGGGGCCCTCCCTCTACGTGGGTGGGCAGGCCCCCACTGTGGGGGGACAACCTGTCAGAGAGAACTGCTGGTGTGAACGGCCTGCTGCGGTACACAAACACCTGGATCCAGCCTCGTCTGAAGCAGGTCCCGGGACCAATCAGTACCTGAGCCATGCAAGTCTGTTTCTGGCTTCTGCTGACCACCAACTTTGACTGAGGGTGGACCGTACTCAGCCCTACTGTGAGTAAGGACTCAGAATGTCTGACTGACTAACATGATTTATTCTCAAATTGCGGGGGGAAATCTCCCTTTTATTTTTTTTTTCCCTTTTATTTCAAAGGACAATTCCAAGTAGACTTCTGGAACAAACGCAGTTTAGGGAGCAGGCAGATGGACCATGCTCCTACCAATATGCAGATACCCCACAGGCCGCACCCAACAGCTCAACCTCCCATGACCCCTCCAGGCAGGCAACAATGGGCCCAAGTAGGGATGAACAAACTAAGGCCTGGAGGCCAGAGGGACTTGCCCTACAGTCCAGAGAGTGAACTTCCTTCCTCCCAGGGCGGGTGGCTGTGGGAAGCAGAGCTGGCCAGCCCAGCCAGGGCTCTGGGCACCCGCCCTTCCACCCCACATTGAGTATGGGGCAGGCACTAAATAGGGGGTATCCTGAAAGCAAAGATGAGGAGACGAGGAGAGGAAGCAGAGGTTCTGGGATGGGACCCGCAGTGACCAGAGCCCTGTGGATATACAGCAGGTGCCTAAGCCATGCACCAGGCCCCTGCATCAGGGAAGGACCAGCAGGGCGCGTCAAGGAGCCGGACCAGGTTGGGGGCCACACTGGAAGACTGACCCCACCCTTGGGCCCTGGCACTCACTGACCACGCCCCACCATGGCCGCACCAGCCCTGGTCACCAACCAGGGGCCCCAGGAGGTGAGACCTCGCCCACATCGCCACTAGTTCCCTGGGCGTGTCCTGGGCTCCCTGCTGCCCTGAGCTCCTTGGCCACAGGAGCGTGTGGCGGGCGCGGACACAGCTGGGCTCTGGGCCCTGCTGACCAGGCTAGGCCGTGGGAACTGCCCATGTTGGAAGAGGCTGAGAGAAGAACCCTGAGGGGGACCCTCTGTCATGGCAGGTGCAGAGGTGACCCCAGGCCCCTGGATCAGGCCCCACCTCCCAGGCTGGGAGATGCACACAGATGCCCGCTGGATACAGCAGGTGCTGGACGCTGCTCTCCCCAACCCTCTTCCCAGGGCCGCACCCAGGCCACACTCATCTATCTGGCTCCTTAAGTGTATTCAGCCACACAGGGCTTGACCCCAAAGCCCCCCCCACCCTGGCTGATTGGCTGAGGACCCCCAGTTCACCCACCTTCCCAGTGACTGCGAATCCTGCCATGACCCTTGGCCTGGGAACCACCACCCACCCCCCAGCCCCTCTCAACCCCCAGAGACACCAACTCCACCATCAGCCCCAATGCTTCCCTCAGAACAGGGAGACCAGGGCTCATGGGAACAAGGGTCCTGGGGGCCAGGTCCCTTCTTGGTGAGCAAGATGGGGGTGGGCCTTCGGGTCTGGGTAGCTGCAAAGTAATTACTGCCAGTTCTTGGAAGGCTCTGTGACAACCCTATCCGGAGGGTCAGGAAGCCAGGACTCAGGGTGGGGGACCCTCGTCCAGATCCTGATCCCCACAGTCAGGACGTGGGCGCTCCAGGGAGGGCGAACGGGCCTCAGCCGGGTCCTGAAGTGGTCAGGATTTCACTTCCCAGGTGCACTTGGAGGGTCCCTACCCATGTCCTCTCTCTGGATGAATATTCTGGAAGCCTTGGCACTCAAGTACACTGCCAACCTCCCAGACCAAGTGGGCGTGTGGGGAAGTGCGAGGGGCACGGGTGCCACACATGTAGACACTCACCTCCAAGCCCGGGGCCCAGGAATGTGGAAGAAGGGAGGCTGCTGTGGGACTCACCGAAGTGGGCACCGTCACTATAGGTCTGCGGGGAGACAGCAGGGGTGAGGGAGGCACCCCCACTTCAGGGCTGGGAGAGAGGCTTGGGAGGCACCTGGGTCAGGACACGACCCTACAATGCAGAGCCAAGAGTCCCTGCAGACCAGGCTGGCTCCAGCCTCACTGCTCTGGGCCCATTTCCCCATGCAACACGACCCCAGGGAGGGAAACCAAGGGTCTCGGCCTCTAGCGGCCCCTCACCCGGCCGGGGTCGAAGGAGGAACTGTCTTGCTCACTGGTGCCCCATGAGCCCGAACTTGGCCGGTCCTCGAGACCTGTAGGGCAGGAAGGCAGGGTCAGGGGCCTCACCTGCCCACTCCACACCAGCCCCCACCCTTGGCCAGAGGTGAGGGGTGGGGTGGCCCTTACTCAACCTGGGATGCTTTCCAGGCCGTTCTGACCCACCCTGGAGCCTATCCAGATGCACCCACCCAACTCTGCCCACAGTGACACCACCACCAGTGACAAGCACCCTGGATATGCGGGTACCAAGAAGACCAATTCCACCCATCCAGGACTGGCCCCCATCCTGCCAGGAAAGATGGAGCCCTTGACCGGTCTCTGGGCCTCTTAGGGGACGGGGGCGGGAAACAAGGGATGAGCTCTCATCTCCCCTTTCCCGTAGCTGCCAACTCAAAAGGTGGGGCCATGCCTTTGTTGTAAGGAGGAGCAGCAGCAGCCACCACTGACTCCCCACCAAGCACACAGGCTGGCGCCTGGGGAAGTGGAATCCAATCTGGAAGACGGGAGCTTACCCCGCTCACCCAGCCCAAGGTGTGGCAGGGGTTAACCACAGTTGGGACTGGGGACAAGGACCGTGGATGGAGGGGTGAGCAGGGTGGGGCCCTTATCTCCCTGAACACTCGCCAGGCACGGCCCAGGACTCTCCCCACCTCGTTCAGGGGCAGACAGCATGTGCTCGTGCTTTTCATGGGGGAGGGGTGGGTTGTCTCCAACACAGCCCATCGGGGGCCACAGGGCTCAGGACCCGGAAGAGCAAAAACGAGCAGTCCTGGGGCCCCTCCCACCTGTGTCTCAGTTTCTCTCCTCAGTAAGTGGGGTCATGAACACATCCCACTTTGCAGGACTGGGGGTATCCACATCTGACACTGAGTCAAAGCTCCCCAAGCTAGGCTGGGCGAGAGATGGGGGGAGGGCTGTGCCCAGCACTGCAGGCTGTGCCAAGGGACAACCCCTCCCCCTGCCCTGACCCTGCATGGTGGACATCCAGAACACCCTAGCTGGGAACCTTCACCCAGCATTCCTTTGCTCATCTGTACCAGAAACTTACTTCAAACTGCAGCCTCCTATTTTGGTGCCTTTGTGTTAATCATCTCCCCTAGAGAATCGGTGTTTAATTGCTATCTAATTTGCAAAATTGTGCATATTAATCTTCTGGTCTGATGAATATTCATATAGATCACTTAAGATTTTGTTTTCTAATCAAAAATTTCCAGTGTGATTATGATGGGGGGCTGAGACCTGCCATGGTGAGCAGGGGGTCATACAGGGAGGTCCCATGGTCTCCGTGAATCCATCCAGCATTTGCCACCAGATTTGGGGTGTCTGTTCCCCAAGGCTCTGGGCCTTCACTTGGACTACGGGAACTGGAGCAGCTGGTGGTGGGGAGTGACCTTGGGCACAGGGCCAGCACTTGAGCCCGTTTCCCTCCACACCCGCTTACCTGTTGTCCCCTTGCCCTCTGGCACAGCCCCTCTCCTAGATGAACTCATTCTGTTCTAGGTCCCCCATTCCCGTGGGCATTCGCAACAGGCCTCAGGAACTTCGAGCAAGAGCAGGAGGCCAGGTCCAAGGCCACAGCCAAGCCTCCCTGCACCCCAAGGCCTGGCAGGGCTGAGGGGCACTCCTGGGGCCTGACACCCAGGGACCCAGCCAACACAGGCCCCACAAGATTCAGGCAGAGGCAATCAGGCCCTGCTCTTCCCTTTTGGGTAAAAATCTCCTCCCCCAGCCCCAGCCTCCCCTCTCCTACAAACGACAAAAATAGGGATGACCCCTCCCCCACTACTCCCATTAAGTTATTCCCCCCACTACTGGTTAATTACACATTTTAATAACCCATCATGAATATTCATAACACATCCCTTGTTCATGTTCCAATTAATACGTACTAATAGAATAAGACTTCACAGTCTGAGTGTATTTTTTTTTTTAAACAATCACACTCTTTTATTTTAATAAAGCTGGAGATGAAGTGGTGGTGGGGCCGTACCCAGAAAAATCACCTCTCTGCTCAGTCCTGGCCCACCACCCCAGCAACAGACCAGAGATGGACCGAGCAGAAGGCTGGGGGGGTTAGGTGCGGCACAGAGGGACCTGCCCAGCCCGCACCCCAGCTGGCTGCCTCCTTGGCCAGGTGACATGGGGGGAGGGCTCCTCTGAGGGGCCTTGGTACCAGGTGATTCCTCCACAGCAAGTCTGAGGACTGGGACCTTGGACCAAGTCCAGCCCTTGCCTCCTTTTGTCAATAAAGCTTTATTAGTACAAGGTCACAGGAATTTGTTCCCGCACTGTCTACCACGGTGTTTGCCATTGTAGATTAGTTGCACATACTGTCTGGCTCTTTATCAGAAAGGTCAGCTGACCCGAGCATGGAGATTCCTAGAGCCAGTCCCCCTGTATAAAGCAGCCAGACCAGTGGACTTTGGTACTTGGAGTGTGGGGAAGATGGTCACGGCACCTGAGCAGGGCCCTGCAGTGCCCCCACCGCAAACCTGCAGCTGTATAGCCATGGTGGCTGTTGGGAGTTCTATCCTGCAGCCCCAGGCCTCGGGTCCCAGGCTAAATCCAAGGAGCTATCCTCTCCCCACCTCACTCCAACACTCGCTCTGCAATCCGACTTTGGCTCAGCCAGGGTGTGTCCCCTGGGTCAAGCCACCACCCTGCCCCAGGGTCTGCCCAGGTTCCCTGTGCACCCACTACCCTGGCCAGGCTAGCTCTCTTCCCTCCCTCCAGCCTCTCCCAGGGCTCCCCACTGCCCTCAGGGTAGAGACCAGACTCCTCCCTGACCACAGTTCTCTCCCAGCTCACTCCTACCTGACCCCCAGCAGGTGAGCAGATCTCGACCCCACCCAAGGTCTGCCTGGGTGGTCCCCACACCTGATGACCCTTTGTCTCCCAATAGGGAGGTCGCCATGCCAGCCCCCTCTGTCCCCAGCGATGCCTGCACAGGGCTAGCCCCCAAACAACCTCCACAGACACCGTGGCCCTCTCCACTGATCCGATAGCTACTGAACCCATCAAAACGTCATCTGCTGTGCCATCCTCCTGCGGTCACGTGTGGTGACTACTTGCCTGCAATGTGGCCTCCAGGACTGGGGAAGAGCTCCCACTGCCACCAGGGGCTAATTAACACACACTCAGATGGACGTAAGTGGCTAGCGACTGCTGCATTGGACATGTGAACCACCGAAATAAAAACTAAATAATAACGGTATAAACCACAACACACACCATGATCACACCTGAGAAAAAATTAACAGCACCTAAAGGGCTCCCGCACTGCCCCCAAGCAAGGAGATTTGAGGCTAAAGAGAAAGTCAGTGGAAGTAACACCCCACCATTTCCAAACGAAGGCTTCACTCCAACCCAACCTCTCATGAACCCCTGGAGTGGAAACCCCTAACCCCAGGGGCTTCCCCACTGGAAGGAGCTGGCCCTCAGGTGGAGGAGGGGGTCCCACAAACAGATGGTAATGCAGAGAAACAGGGTCTCTCAGGTGCAGAAGTTGCCCAGCTCCTCCTATGAATTTCAGATTCCTGACAAAGCGACAGCAGAAAGACCCTCTTCTGTTCCAGTCTATCACGGACTGGGTGGGAGGGTCTCGACTCCACCCCACCACCAAACCTAAGCTCAGAACCCCAGTCAGGAATTCCCTGCAAAAACAGGCACAGGGCAAAACAAAACCAGAATACGGAAGACAGGCATGTTCACGGATTTAGGATCGATCCCAGGAAACAGAAGGGTACCTAAGACTACCACTGTCGCATGTGCGTTCCCAAGGAAACTGCAGAGCTTGTGGGTTCCCTGGAATGGATGGAAGATAAGGCTTCTGGGAGACAGGAAACAGGAGAAACTAATAATTTTGCAGCAAATTCGCAAAAGCAGCATCAGAGGTGGGGAGGCAGAAGTGACAATGCAGAAGAGGTGATCAACACAAGAGTGGGCTCTGGGGATGCCCCCAGACACCAGGGAAGGGGACATTCTGAGACCCCAGGCGTCCAGGGAGAACAAGGGAAAAATCACCCAAACTCAAAAACACTGAGTCAAAAACAACCTAGGTGCTCAAAGCGAAAGTGAGGAGCTGGAGGAATGCGCACATCTCTTGGACACCACGGACTCGCATCCCCATGCAATAACACAATCCATAGAACTGAAGCTCAGGGAGGTATATAGTGGCCTCCCTGGGGAGTACCAGCACCAATCCCATACCCAGCCCACTGCCACTCACAGGAGGCAGGTGCCCAGGTGCCGCTCACCAGAAAAGCAGGAGCAAGGTGACATCAGCTGCAGCCCCTCCCTGTAGATCATCCAGAAGGAAGCACTCCCGGCAGGAGGGTAATCCCAGCACAGGCCACTCCAGTCAGGAGGAAGTGATGAACGAGCACCTTTGACCCACACGTTAAACAGAATTTAAGACACTATCCCACCAAGAGTGGGCACCAGAGTGCACAGGTGCTGCACTGCCTGGGGGACTCCCCACGGTTTCTCCCAAGGAACCCTTGAGCAGCTGCCATCATCCCCACTTCAAAGATGAGGAGACTGAGGTCTCCTAAGTGGCAGAATTAATATAACAAGAACACATGTTTCCCAGCTGGATACAAACACACAGGACAGGACTTGAAAGGAGAAATGACGTTTTTAAAAAGTGGCAATATATTCAAACCAAACAGGAGGCCAGGGGAAGGTCACTTTCCTGCAGAGCACAAAGATGTAATTTCACTTCTGGGGAGGAAACAGCCTGATCCAGGAGGAACCCCACCAGCAGAGTTGCACACCAGCACAGGCTGCCAAACTCAACCCAACAAAGTAAACCAGACCTGGGTTCAAGGAAGAAAAACTACCATCAGTGTGTGAAAAGTGAGAGGGACGCAGACTCGACTTTTCTGAAACCTGAAAAGCGCTCTGGAACAAGTGACTCGGGAAGATGATCAGATGTACACAGACATACCAAATAACACCAGTGAAACGGAGAGGCCAAAACATTTACACACAAGTCTGAATTCAAGGCGCAAACTCTCACTGGAATGGAAGGTGGGTTTTTGCTGACAGTGGGCAGGACCCACAGAGAATACCCCACTGTCCTGTGTCCTTGACATTGGACAAATGAAAAGCCTGACTGCGATGAGCAGGAGACGAAGATCTCACAGCTCTGGGTCCAAGTGCCCATTCTCAGGAAGAATGACAGGGGGCCATTTCAGGAAAGCAGGGAGACCCTGCACCTCCCCAAAAGTGGTAACAGCCCAAGCCGTGGTTACTTGTTGCGTCACTGACCCAGAAATGAGCCAGTCGAGGAACAAACCCTCCACCCCCCAACCTGGAAAACTGGAAATCTCTGAAAGAACTTGACCAAAAGGGAAATTTTTTTTTAATATTATCAAGAATCTACATTTAAAAATAATGAAAACACACATTTTTGAAACCAACAAGATATGGCCAAAGTGGTCCTCAGAGGGAAATTTATAACCCTCAAGAGAACAGAGGTAAACAAATGAGACTTCAATTCAAAAGAAAAACTTAACAAAAAAGGACGACTTAACACAGAAGTAGTGGGGAATTCCCTGATGGTCTGGTTAGGACTCCACGCTTTCATTGCCAAGGACCCGGGCTCGATCCCTGGTTGGGGAACTAAGATACCACAAACGACGTGGCATGGCCAAAAAATAAAGAAAGTGAGAAAGTAAAATAAAACAATACAGAAATAGGGCAGAGAAAAGCAGTCAACTGATAAACATCAATTCCACAATGAAGTAGACTCCTTGGAAGAAAAATCAATAAACAGATACAAGGAGACTTCCTTGGTGGTCCAGTGGTCAAGACTATGCCTTCCAATTTGGCAAGACTCTGCCACCAAAGGGAAGGTGGGCTTAATCCCTGGTCAGGGAACAAAGACCCCGTATGCTTCAGGGCAACTAGGCCCACGTGCCACAACTACTGAGCTCATGCACCTCAACTAGAGAGCCTATGTGCCCCAACCACTGAGCCCACGTGCCACAACGAAAGATCCCATGTGCTGCAACTAAGACCTGTAATGCAGACAAATAAATATTAAAAAAAAAAAAAGAAAAAAAAGGCTGAACCCCACATGACCTGCAAAATGCAAACCTGAGGCTGGCAGATCTGGTCTGGCAGTTAAACAAGGATATAGACCAAACGCGAAATTCAGGGTGCTTTGGAGTAGAAAAAACCATTAATTTCTGGAGAGTCAGGAGGTGGGGAAGGAGGACAGCAGGGGCCATCCTGAGATGCCCAACACACCACGATGATGCCAATCACTCATGTGGATAGTTGTATAGGACCAGAAGGAAACGCCCAGAACGTGATAAACAGAGTCAGAGAGATCTATCTCGAATCAACAGCCAGAATCAGGCCCGGTCCTGCTGACAACAGCCAAACAGCACAACAGCACACGCCTGTGTGGTTCCAGAAACACTGGCTGATGGGAAAAGGCACATGGTATCCTCACCAGGATGGAGGAAGCCGGGTGCCTGCAGGTGGTGTACTTGGAAAACCAAGCCAAGCAAAGAACCTAATTAGGGGATGTCAGGAGGCAACCAGGTAGAAAATATGATAAAAAAGATCCCCAAACAACATTTGTTCAATTGCAAGTCATGTTTGACTCTCTGTGACCCCATGAACTAAAGCAAGCCAGGAGTCCCGGTCATTACTATCTCCCAGAGTTTGCTCAAACTCATATCCATTGAGTCGGTGATGCCATCCAACCATCTCATCCCATCGTCCCCTTCTCCTCCTGCCCTCACTCTTTCCCAGCATCAGGGCCTTTTCCAGTAAGTCGGCTCTCCAACCACAGTATACAAAGTCCTAAAACATCTAGAAACAACCCTCACTGCAGAATTATGTGACCAAATTAAGAAAAAAACAAAAACTATAAAGTGATTAAGTGCCTTATAATTAATAGTTTTCAAAGTTGATCTTAAAAAATTAATATTAAGGGTTGCAACTTAAGGGAGAAGACACCACGTTCTTACAATGTAAAAATGCAATACCATAAAGACAAACAGTTCTTCCTAAACTTATCTATGAATTTAACATAAAATCAAAATCCTGAAAGGTTTTTTTTTTTTGAAGGGATGTGGGATGGGAGGAGATATAATTATTCTAAAGATCAAAAAAAGAATCAGCATATCTCAAAATATGTGGGTGGGAGACCTGGAAAACAAAAATTGACGTAAGACTATAAAAAACACCACAAAGCTATAGTAACTAACACTGGGTAGTACAGAAGTAAAATATTTATATTTTTATAGCAAAGTAAAAATACAAAGCAAAAATTCATGGCTAAATGGCAATTTAGGAAATGCTCTGAGGCATATCGAACCACCAAGAAAGATTTTCTTGAGTTTATTCTGTTCTGCTGCTGCTGCTAAGTCGCTTCAGTCATGTCCAACTCTGTGCGACCCCATAGAAGGCAGCCCACCAAGCTTCCCGGTCCCTGGGATTCTCCAAGCAAGAACACTGGAGTGGGTTGCCATTTCCTTCTCCAATGTATGAAAGTGAAAAGTGAAAGTGAAGATGCTCAGTCGTGTCCGACTCTTAGTGACCCCATGGACTGCAGCTCACCAGGCTCCTCTGTCCATGGGATTTTCCAGGCAAGAGTACTGGAGTGGGGTGCCATGGCCTTCTCCTTATTCTGTTCTAGAACTTCCTAAATTAAAGGCTTACTCCACTTCTTTCCATTGTATCTGAAGACTGTCAAAGACTATGATTCCTCTTCAAGTGCAGCTTTGGCTGCACCTGTTTCTTATGTTTACGTTATTGCTGATTTCTGTCTAGCCTAGCTGTGTTTTACTTTCCTCTTTAACTCAAGAGGCAGACAAAAAGGAATTTTGTTATTTCCAAGTAGTTAGGCTTTTTGTTTATTTCTGCATTTTTTGGTCTTTTATTTGTAGTTTTACTGCATTCTTCTCAAGGAATGTGAGGAATTATATTTTGGTCACTTTTTTTGGTTACCTCCTTTTATTATGCTTGGTATGTGATCAATTTTTATAAGAAGTGTGATCCCTATTTACAGGGCATGGCCTTTGAAGGATAGTTCTTCTAACTGAAGGTGCCTTTCAGGCCTCATTCCAGGCTTTTCATCAGTATCTCTGGGTCCAGGGCCCAAGAGTGTCTGTTCTGAGCAGTCCCACAGGTTAGCAGGTTAGGTTGGCCATGTGTGCCACTGGCCAGGAACTGCTATGTAAGTTCAATCTTGATCACTCCATTATTGAGGTTCTCTACCTCCCATTTATTTTTCATTTCTTTGCTCTCACAAAAGCTGTAAAGGCATCCTTTTCTGCCCTCCAGCGTCTTTTCCTGTATATTCCTCAGTCTGATGGAATGAGGAACAGGTACATTCATGACCGTCACATCTGCCCTGCAGAATGGACTGTCATCTAATTCTTAAAAATTTCTCAGAAATGGCACCAAGGCTAGAACAAGTGGAAAGACTTGACAACATAAAAATGAAACCTGTAAACCACTGAGAGGAATTGAAAATCTACATCAGCAACAGTTATAAATGAAAACTTATGAAAAAGGCTGCAACACAGATCACAAAAGACTAATACCCTTCCTATAAAAAGCTCTTGCAAATCAGTAAGACCCGTATAGGGCAGGGGCACAGAACACTACAAAGAGAATACAGCATTGGGTGGTTAGCTGGGATGCTTACTAAACTCTCAAAGTTTCAGCTTTATCCTAAGTATAATGGGGGAGATGACTGCACCTGTCTCACCACCCCGGGAGGACTGAGGACTCAGAATGAAGGATCTAGGGTTGGTTCCTGGAGTACAGTGCTTGAGAAATGCTGATATAAGTTGCTGGTAAGTGTTACTATTGCTGTTGTTCAAAAATTCATCAGGCAGCCATAAAAAGGAACAAACTGTTGATCCAACAACTTGGATAGGTCTCCAAGGAAGTGTGATCAGTGGAAAAAGCTGACCCCAGAAGGCTCCGTGCTGTGTGGTTCCATGTATGCAACATCCTCAACACAGCGAAGTTGGGAAGATGGAGAAGAGGAAATCAAGGGTTGCCAGGGTGAGGTGGGGGGGAGGGGGGAGTGGCTGCAGGTGGGAGGTCGTAGGGCAATGGAACAGTCCTGAAGAGACCGTGGGGGTGGCTTCATGGTGCTACACGTGGGAAACAACTGCATGGAGCTACAGACACACAAATGGTGCACGCAGGACTCATTAATAAACTAAAATACTGAATAAACTCTGTGGCTTGTACGATGGTCAGTCTCCTGATTCCTTGTCATATGAGAGGAGGCTGGGAGGGGGTAGGCTAGGGAGGGGCTTGGAGCTGCCCTGCACATTTCTTTACAACTTCCTGTGAATATATTGTAATTTCAAAATAAAAAGCTGACTAAATCCAAGTAAAAAGGGAGGAGGGCTCAAGACAGTGATCAGAAATTCATAAAAAAATAACCCATCTGACCAATATGCTTTTGGAAAGATAATGCTTTTGGAAATGAGCGATTGCTCATTAACAAGTTAACGCCCGCTACAGAGGCAGATTTGGAAGAGGTGGGGAAGAGCCGACCCTGGGATGCCAGAAGGACATCCTCCCCATGGACACAGGTCCACACCCAGCGGTTCTGGTCTGAAGCTTAGGCTGAGGCTGTAACCACACATCCGTGCTGACCCAGCGTGGACGCCGCCTTGCCTGCCTGTGAGGTTTGTACCAAGACTGTGTTATGAACATTTAGAAACACAAACCAGGAGAGCTGCAGAGACATGACAACAGAGAAGCCCTTCCTCTGGGGTCAGCCAGCGCCTCCTGATGTTTCTGGTTAGGGGGCCCTTGACCCTATAGTTTTTGGCACAGGAGGTGCTGCCACTGAGACAGCTGTGCCTCGGGGTTTCCCAAAAGGGAGGGGGTGGAAAAACTATTCTTATTCTACAGCCTCCTGATCTAACACAAGTAAGCCTCCGCGTCAGGTCAGCGTGGCTTCAATGCTGCCGACAGTCTAGACAGAGATAGCACAGACTGCAGGGCGGCTGCTCAGCCCACACGCCCAGAGACCCCTTCGCTGGAGACCCCTCCCCATGGCCTGGGCAGCTGCTCTCCTGGTGCAAAATGCTTTTTCGGAGCAGGTCTAGGAAAATGCAAGTGGACTTGAATGAATTCTAAGCAAACACTGAGCCAGGATGTACAGAGCGGGAGGGGAGAACCGGGCTGGCAGGACCCCCTGGAGCTCTCATCCCCTGAAGGTCACCCTGCCTGTCTGGAGGGCGGTGACCCAGGCTCAGAAAGCAGGGGGCTTCCCCAAGGCCTATCCTGCAGTTTGACCACCAACATTCATCCCTGGCGTCTTCCTGGGGTCTCCAACTCCACCAGGGAAGGAGCAGGGGAGAGCCCCTCAAAGGGGCCAGTCTCTGTTCCTGGGGCTCTCGTGTATGGAGCAGGACCCCCCCTTCACCGTGAGCTCAAGGCAGACATGGAGACAGCCCCATGCCTCAGGTCTTAAAGCACTTTCACGCCCAAGGACTCATCGAATCAGCTGACAGGGAGACTCATCTTATAGATGAGGAAACTGAGGCATGCAGGCACGTCACCTGGGTCAGGTGACACGGCCTGCCCTGTGTCTGACAGGACAGCAAGGAGGGGGCCCCTGAGTTCAGGTCTTAGGGCTCCCGGCCCCATGTCCCCTCCCCCACTCCTGGCAGCACTAATGGGTTGAAACAAACTGGGGACCTCTGGGGCTGGTACAGCCACACCACACCCTCGTGGGCAAGAAAGCTTAGCCCTGACATACAAGGGGTCAAGACCAGACCCTTCCCATCCAACACGGTCAGGTGGGGCTGTAAGTGAAATGGGCCTGCAGGAACCACGGAAAATCACTCTGAAAAACCCACAGGGGGGTCCCCAGGCTGGGCCAGGTGTGGGGTGTCTTGGAGGACTTTCCTTGGGGGCTCCTGGCCCCAAGTGAACCCTGGAAAAGGGAAGAGAGTCAGGAAGAGGCCTGGGGGAAGGTGAGGGAGCCACCTCACCTTCCTGAGGAGGAAGGACAGCGCCACCTCCTCCAGGAAGCCTCCCAGGGCTTGGCCTTCTGCTTGAAGCAGGAAAGCAGCAGCACCCCCAGCTCCTGAGGGTTGTTTGGGGGGCAGGGTGGCCGGTGGGGATTTCCACACTTCAGGAGGACGCCAGCCAGCCCTGAGGCCACTTCCTCCGGCGGAGAGGAAGGCCAGTGCCGGGCAGCAGCAGACAATACCACCCCCACCTTTAGGGAGTGGGGTAAGTGAGCACAAACCAGCCTTGAAACCCCTCCACCTCCAGCTGGCTCCCCTCAGCCACCTCAGTGGAATCTGGAGAAGACAGAAACTTCTATCGTGACCCCAGAGACGTGAAAGGACACAGCCTCCATCCCAGGGCCATAGAAAGAGACTGAAGTCCACATAGAGCGCCAAGGAGACGACCCTCAGCCCTTCTCCCCAACCGTCTCTCTGCCCACAGCCCTCCAGGGCTCCCATCTCCCTAGGGGAAAAGCCTGAGTCCTCCCCTGAGCCCACTAGGCCCTCCACGACTTGCCCACCCTTCCTCCCTCTGCTCTTCCAGCACCCCAGGAACTGTCCTGCCCGGGGGCTCGGCATTCACAAGCCTCAGTTCAGACATCTCCCTGGAGACGGCCCTTCTGCCCGGCTACAGAGTAGCTTTCCCCCAGCACTCTGCTGCCTAACCCCTGCTGTAAGCTACTTGTGGCCTGTCTGTCCTCCCTGTCCACCCTCTGTACTTGGTGCCACAGGGGTGACCATCTCATCCAGGAGTGGCAGGGACAATCCCGTGTGCACACTCAAACCCCCAGATCTAGAGCACACCAGGCCAGTCGCTCACCCCAGAGCCTGATCTCGTATACAGAAAGTGCCAAATACACACTTGACCAAGAACGGCCAGGAGCTGGGCAGGATGCGGAGAGCTGGGGTTCCACACCACACCCCTTCTGGCCTCGGGTTACCCCCTGGGGAGGGACTGGAGACCCAGAACCCACTGGGGCCAGGGAGACCTTGGAGGCCCAAGTGCCCACTTTAGCCCGGACAGCAACTCTGCGCTAACCACTGGACTCCCTCCCCAGCCCCATGGCAGATCACAAGACCATGACAACGGCTGGTTCTCCAGCTTCCCTCAGGCTCACTGTTGCCCCATCCCACGCCTACCTGGGAGCCTGGAAACACTGCCCCAGGCCCCTCATCTCCACACCACCTGGTGGGCCTGAGCACTGCCCCCGAACACCTCCTCCCTTGGTGCCTGGTCCACCAGCCCCCCACAGTAGCGGTCCCGGGCTGCCTGGCCCACCCTCCAAGAGGCGATCTCCTCCCTCAAACACAAAGCCGGGAGGCAGTGGGGTCCTCCTACCTGAGCTTCCAAACTGGGTCCCGGCCAGGGAGGCCGGCCGGCTCTTACCGTTGGCCACAGGCAGTGGGAACATCTGCAGGCAGGGAGGGAGAAGGTAAGTGGGGATCACAGCTCTGCCGGGGTCCTGTCCCACTGGGACCCCCACCCCCAGGGAGCACATCCCAGATCACGGTCACCAATGGGATTCGAAAACTCCTGTTTACCACTTTCCAGAGATGAATTAACCTATGGAGCACTTGATATAATCCCTACTCTTAGAAAGGATACACTTTTAAGTTCCAGCTTTAAATAAAAGTGATCATTTATACCTCAGGTGGATCCCCAGGCATTGTTATTCCAGCCTCTGACCCTGACCTTCCCTGACCAGCCTGGCTCCATCTCTCCTTGTGTCTGACCCCACGGGTGGCAGGGTGAGGGAAGGACACCCAGGCCCCACTGCCGGGACGGGGAGGAGCCCCACATTCTGGGCTGTGCTCCGAGGTTGTACCCCTCCCTGCCAGTGACTGGGCAGTTCTCCTGAGGGTGGGGGCACCCAGTGTGGGAACATCACCCCCCAACCCCCACCAGCCTCCCCACTCACTCACCCAAACCCACAGTGTTAAGTCCCTCAAGATTAAACAGCTTAGCAGCATTAACTGGGAAAACCCAACATCAACAAACCCTTGTGCCATAGAAAAAAACAAAACAGTTCTGCCCTGCCCCAAGGGTCTGAGTTCAGAGGTTCTTTTTGTGCCCCAAGTGACTCAGACTGGCCTGAATCAGGGATTAGGACTTAACTGGGGAGCGGCTTGTGGCCCCCCAAACCCTCCCTGGCCAACCAGGTGGTGAGGGTGTGGGATCTGTGGGTGTGACTGTTGGGGGTAGCATCATGAGCCTGGGGAAGGACCAGGAAGGGGGTCTCTGCCTGCACACCCCATTCTATAGAACGGGAAACTGAGGCCACAGGCTAAGCTGGCAGGGTGAGTGCAGAGGCTCATGGCAGGTGAGCACCCAGGCTGGATGTGGGTTCTTCGGGTTTGTGTCCCCTCTGGGGGCAGTGCGGTGTTCACTGGACCCAGGGCTTTGTCCTTAAGGTGGGCTCCTTTCCCGCTGGGGACCCTAGGCCTGCGCTGGGGGAGGGGCAGGTCTGGGGGTCATCAGTCAAGCCCCTCCGGAGGAGCAGGGGCTCAATTCTATTTCTGTTTCATCCTCCAGGGTGCTGGGGGGCCGCTGACGTGGCACTTGCCACAGGGGGCACTGGGCCGTGTCTTGTAGGCGCTTCATGTCTTGTGATCAGCCCAGACAGGCCCCCACACTGCTCAGAGCCTCAGTGTTTCCTTCGGTGAAATGGGACTCAGGGCTCAGGACGCGTGGGCTGTTGTGAAACCCAAGCGCACGTGGGCATGCACAGGGCTCAGAGGAGTACAGTCGAACCACTGTGCCAGCGCCTGCCCACAGCACCCTCCCCAGCCCCCAGTCGTTCCAGACCATCATCAGGCTGGGGACAACCTCAGGCCCACCTAGGGGACAGCGCTCAGAGCCCACATGCACTCAGGACCACCCATCTAACAGGAAGCCCCTGACCAGGAGGACATGGATCCTAACAGCTGGGGGCAGCTTTCTTCTCTGGTGTTTAAGTGACAGTTACCTCATTTCCTTCACATGGACCTGCCCCAAAGATATGCTTCCCTTTGAAATCTTTTGTTTTAGTCGAAATTAGGTTGTTTTAAGAAAACAAATTAAGTCAACTTCTATGGGGCAGGTGGGAGGCAGAGCTGTGAGCCGCAACCGGGGCTGTCTCTGGGCCTCTCCCCCCATGATGACAAGGAGGGTGAAAAAGATCCAGTTCTGGGTTTCCCCGGAGGATAGACACTGGGCACCTTTCCCACTCCACCTCAGTCTCCTTATCTAAGAAGTGGGTTGCTGGCTCTGAGCTGGTGGGGGAGGGGGCGGTCTGGATCCTCCGGACAGAAAGGGGAGGTGGGCAAGTGGTTAGGGCTGTCGGGTGGCAGGGGGAAGGGGCCACCCCCTCCCCTGACCCGTAAGCTGGTCTGTTCCAGCCCAATAGTCTGTGACTTGTCAGTTTAACAAAAAAACAACTGAGTAGCACCCCTGGTTACTCACCCGCGGAGGAAAAAATAAAACGGGGCTTAAAAATACCAGCCTGGCCCTTCCGGAGCCGCGGCCGCTCTGTCCCGGGGGCTGTTTTTCCGCAGGGTGGCTTCAGCTTAGGGACTTTTGTTTTTGACAGACCTCAGTGGCCTAGGCCTTGTACCGGCAGATGATCAAATTCAGACCGAAAGAATCAAACCAAAATGGTGCTCAGTGGGGCAGGGAGAGGGGCAGGATTTAGGAAGTCCACACACAGTCCCCAGGTTTACTTCTGTCACAGGCAGCCCACCTTACAGACGGGCAAACCAAGGCCCCCACTCCTCCAAGGGAAGCTCTAGCTTCCAGCCCCCACCCCCAGGCCTGTCTGAGCTATGTGACCTCTGGAAGCCAGCACCCTCTCTGAAGCTCCATCCACCTGGCCAGGGAAAAGGCTGTGGCTGGTGGAGCACACTGCCTAGGAAGTGTAGGGACATCCTCTGCCACACCCCACACTCCCATCCCCCCAAATTCCTGTGCATTGCTCTCAAGGTCTCCGGTCACTTATGACCCCAGCTCCTGGTGACACTGCACACAGGCTTTCATGTGAGTAAATAAATGAACAATTACACGTCCACTGTGTGTCTCCTCTAACCACTCACAGAAGGCCTCCACACGGGGCACTGAAGCATTGGGCACTCCCATTTTATGCACCGACAGTGCTGTGAATAACCCTGATCACACCATCCTATAGGTCAGAAGCAAGATCACTGTCAAGATCACTGCATGCCTAAAGCAAGCTGGGGTCTCAGGGCCAAGCCTCCACAAGGAGGAACTGAGGGCCCTGGGCAGCCCCACCCTTACTCTGGGCCTTAGTTTCCCCAGCTGTAAAGGAGTGGGCTGGACCCACTCTGTGCCAAAGCATACAGTTGGGTGACAGGTGCCCTGAAGCTGCACCCTGTTGTAGGGGTGTCAACCCATCCATTGGCAGCTCCCCAAATCTCCCCAGCCCCACCTGGGGTCCTTTGACCCAAACAAGTTTGAGGTCCAGATACTGGAGATGTTTTTGGTAGTGGCTTCTTCCCATGGTCCTGGGGCCGTGGAGAGCTGGGTGGAGAGGAAGGGTGGGTAGGGTCGCTCACCATGCTAAAGTCCAGGAGGTCACTGAGCTCCTTGTCCGTGCCTACAGGCGCCATCCTTTGCGACTGGTTCATTCTCCAGTGGCAACGAGGGGCCGGGGTCAGGTCCTTAGGCCTAGAGACAGCCCTGCGTGGTGGCCACCACAAGTGCAGGCAGAGGGGAGGAGGAAGGAGAGAAGAGGCATGAGTGAGGACGGCCGAGGTGGACAGATGGGGAGGCTGTTTAAGAGCCCCTCTAAATGCTTCCAGGGTCTGGGTCCTTTGCAGCCAGGATTCCGGGATTGGGGCCCCTAGAGACTCCTCCCCAGGGCCATGGGGGAGTTTGAACAACGGGGTTCGGGCAGCACAGAGCAGATCCCCTGAACTCCCTCAGCGACCACCAAGGAATCAAGTTGCAAATGTTACACTGAAGGCGAGGAGGAGTGGTCCCTTCCCAGATCGGTCAGAACCCGCCCCTTTCCCCGCCACCTCTCCTATTTCCTCCCACCCGCACGCTTCCCACCAGCCCAGGCCCCGCCCCCGCGAAGGAGGAGGGGCGACCCGGCCCCGCCCCAAGGGAAACTTGGTGACCCCCCCCAACAGCTGTCAGAACACGTTGAAGGCCTGGTCACCCCCAAATTCAAAGCAAAATAAATCCACAAGTAAGACTGCGAAGCCCCCTTCCTGTCCCACGACTACACTGGCAGCGGGGGTGCCGCGAGCAGGGACCGACCCACAAAGCTTCCCACCACGAAAAACAACCGAACTCTGAAAAGAGAAACACCACCCTAGATTGTTTTATTGTCACGATGTATCCAGCAATTATTTTTAAGCAACTTTGAAAATATCTCTTGCCCTGGGGGAAGGGGGTCCCAAGACCCGAGTCTCCCCCACCCTACAAGGTCCCTAGGGGCTCCATTCTAGAATAAGGGGGAATCCACCTGCCAGGCACCATCCCACACCCAGAAGAGAGAGGAGAGCAGGTCCCCGTCCCACAGTCACACAGGGAAGCCCCTCCAGGGCCTCCTCCCGGGCCCCCAGGGGGGCGGGGGTGGCAAGCAGAAACCGTGGGGGCCACGAGGGAAGCTAGGGTTCCGAGGTCGAGGGAGACCCGACTTCAGAAGCGGAGAAACCCCCGCTTTGTTTGCCAACTGGAGACGGGTGTGAAACGGATGCCCCGGCGCACCCCCTCCCCCGCGAAGCTTTTTCTTTTTTGGAGGGCGTGTGAAACTGACTTTTTTTTTGAGGAGTACGAAACCGCACTTCTTCGTGGGGTGGTTGAAACCGATTTAAAAGCAGACCTGAGAGGGGGCTGAAACATGCTTCTCTGGGGGAGCTGAGATACTTCCAGGGTGTCACGAGGACTTTTGGGGGCTCGAAGCCACTTTGGGAAGAGAGGGGAAGGACCGTCGTCCTCGGGGCTGGGGGGGGAAGGGGGCCCGGGAAACCAATCCCCACCCCACCCCCCGCAGCCGGTGCGGGCGGCGCGGCGCGGCCCAGGAGCCCTTTGAAGCTCGGGGCGCACCCGCCGCCCGCGCCCGCGGAGCGCAGAGCAGATGTGTCCCCCAGCCCGGCCCCGGCCCGAGCCCGCAGGCGCGCGGCGCACCTTCCCCGCAGACAAAAGGACGCTCCTTCTCCCTCGCTCGCTCCCTTCCAAACTCCGCCGCCGGCCGGGCCCCCGGGGAAGGGGACGCCCGCGGCCTCCGCGCCACTGCCCCGCCGCAAAGTTGGGCGGCTCCGCGTCACCCCCGCCCAGCTCCGCAAACTTTCCCGAAGTGCCGGTCGGCGGGGACGCGCGGGCCCGAGCGCGCTCTCCACGTCGTCGGCCCCCTCCGGCGCGCAAAGTTGGAGAACAATGACTCCGGCCGCGCCGCCCCCAGCCCAGCCCGCCCCCGCCCGGCGTCCCCGGATCCCGGCGTCCCGGCGCCGCGCGGAGGGGCCCGGTCCGCTGGGCACCAAACAGCGGAGGGTCCCAGCGCGCTCACCTGCTCGGTGCGGCCCGGCCCGCAACGCGCGGGGGGCGGTGGCATGAACGGCCCCCCCGGACAAAGAGGCGTCGCGGCCCCGAGGGGCGCGCGTGGGCGGCGGCGCGTGGCCCGGCTCCCCGCGTGTCCGCCCCACGGGCCCTGCGCGCGGCCCTGGAGTTGACGGAGACGGCGTGCGAGGAGTCCGCGGTACCCTCCTGCCGCGTCGCTGGGCTCGGTCCGGCCCGCTACGCCCGCGGCCGCTGCCTCATCTTCCTGCGGCGGGAGACATGTTCCGCCCCTTGCCCCTTGCCCCGCCCCGTCCACGCCAGGCCCCGCCCCAAAAGCCCCGCCCCGTCGCTTCTCGCGGAGCCCTCCGCCACCGCCTGCTCGCCGGGCCGCCGCCGGCCGCCCATACGCGCACGCTAGACGCTGCTGCGGACCCGCGGAGCCCGGCGCCTGGAACGGGAGCGCCGGGGATCTGTCGACCAACGGCGGGAGCGCGGGGGCAGGAACTATCTTTCAGCGCGGAGGCGCACGAGAGCTAGGCTATACTTGTGACGCAAGTGGGAAGGGCCGTGAGATGGAAAGATAAGGAGGAGAGGCCGGGGCCAATCGGAGGTAGCGAAAGCATGATTGGCAAGGCTACCTGCCGTTCGTGGCTAGGCCCCGCCCCCGCCCCGCCCACTTCGCTCGGCCTAGCGAAGAGGCGGGACTCTCCAAGCTGAAGGCCGCGAGAAGCTGTGGGGGGCGGGGAACAGCTGGTGTTTTATTCTCGGGTTTGCGTGGCCGCCCGCACAGTCTCTTCGTCTTGGTCGTATCTGAGTTTCTAGGTCTGCTCCCTAGTGCTGGGTTTTGCGAGCGGGCATCCTATGCCCGGAGAGAATGAATCAGACCTATTTTTCTCTCGCGGCCATGGCTGTTAGCTCCGTTTCAGGTTCTGAGAGTTCCGCGTGGAACCCGCTCTGTGCTTCTGACTTGCTGGTTGCCTTTGGCTGCCTGAGACTCAATTTACTCATCTGTTAAATAGGATTTGGGCCTGAGTTTGAGCTGGACTGAGACCTCACAGTCTCAGCTGCAGTTCTGGGGTCGAAAAGAGTCGGATACAACTGAGCGACTGAATTGAACTGAGCTGAGACCTCACAAAGCTTTCTGACTCTCTGTGAGTTCACTTAGATCCCAAGTTCACCCCACAGCCAGGAGCTCTTGAGCTTTTGGGAACCGTAGACCCTACAGAATGGAAATAATAATTATTATAAAGGAAAATGAACACACTCTAACACGATTTATGCCCCCACCCCCACCCCTGTGTCCGCAGAGATAAAATCAGAGTCCTTTCCAGGCTGAGAAGAAGACAATGTCCCCCTGGCCCAAGTGGCTCCAGCCACAGTGGCCTTCAGAACCTTCCAGGCTCACTCTTACCTCCAGGCCATTGCCATGGCTATGCCGTCTGCCTGGAAGGCTTTTCCACCCCATCTGGAGCCCCAGTTCCCCACAGTTCAGGGTGGTCAGGGAGGCCCTAGATCCAGAGAGCAGGACTGAAAGCAAGGCAGAAAAGTGGGAGCCCAGGGGGAAGGGGAAGGGGAGACGACTCCAGGGCAGGAGGGAAGCTCAGCCGGCTCCTAATAAAGCCTCTTCCTGCTACATGGGGACCGGGCTGACCCTCACCTTGACCCTCAGCGCCAAAATGCTGCCATGTGCCACAGGCCTCAGGAAGGGACTGAGGGTTTGGGGGGGTTTGGGTTCAAATCCCTCATCCCTCCTGGGATCACTTGGGCAAGCTCTTGCCGCTCTCTGGGCCTCGGTTTTCCCATCAGGAAAATGGGAGAGTGTAGTGATGGTCACTGTGTAGGTGCCAAGGGTATGTGCCTCCATCCTGTGGCCTCTCCCCACTGGAATACCCAAATCTCTGGAGTGAGGGCTCCCAGACCACAGCCTTTCCCCACACCAAACCTGATGCCACAAGTCCAGGGTCTGCTCTGGCTTGCCTCTATCCTGGGAGGCTTTCTTGAGGACCAGGCTGGGGGTGCAGTCCCTCTGGACCCCCAGCCGACTCAAGGTGGGCCAGCACCCTTTCCCCTGACAGTGCTAAGGGTCTAACCTGTACAGACAGAGCTGGGGCCAGTATTCCTGGAGTTGACACACCCCCTGAAGGGGGTAAATGATCCATTCATAGGCCATGCAATTATTGAGCACCAACAGTATGCCAAGCTTGGTGCTGGGTGTTGGATCACTGTGGTGATTATGACTTGTCTAGTCCCTTTCCTCCAAGGCAAGATGAACTGTCAGAGGCCCGCTGTTTTAGTCCCAAATGTGCTTCTTCTATCCATATGTTCAGCTGTCAGGTCCTCAATCCTGAGTGATTAAACCCATAAACCCATTATACAGATGAGGAAACTGAGGTTCAGAGAGCTCCTCCCTGGGGTCCAGTCCACCTGGGGCTCACACCTGCCAGGAGGCTCTCCCAGCACCCACAGGCCACCATTGTCTTCCCTGGGGAGGCCCAGCCTGGGGCTGAGTCACCGGGTGGAGCAGCCCAAGGGGGACCACCACCCCGCCTTGGCTGCCGCCTCTGCCCAGCCCTGAGGCCCGGGTGTGCCCTACAGGGCACTGGCACAGGGACAGGCAGCCAGCAGCTGGTGCCAGGGGCCCCTCGAGGGCAGCCCACAGCCCACCCACCCCCGCCTGTCTGACTGCGGCCTTTGTTTTCCTCTGGTGCCCGCCAGGGGCCTGGGGCCAGGCAGGAGCCACGGACCTGCCTCCCCCAGTGGGGGCTTCCTTCCTCCACCCAAGTCACACCTACTGTGTGCTGTCCCAGGCTGGGAACCTTGGGAGGAAGACAACCCCAACTCTGGTTGGGAAAACCCATGCCGAGGACAGAATCCCACTAGTGAGTGGGGTCGCTGGGGCAGAACACAGGAATGGTGATGGAAACTTCCAGAAGACAGTAGATGGGCACACCGCAGTTAACCATGGATTTAGGACTTGAGGGCCACTCTTCTGACATCATTTTCATTTGTCTTCAGAGTGGGCACCTTCTCCTGGGTGTGAACGGACCCCCCAAACGCACTCTCCCACTCCCACCCCACCCAGCCCCGCCCTGCTGTTCCTTAGCCCAGGAGGAAGGGAGGGGCCCTTATCAGTCAAGCCAGACCCCGTACACAAACCTCGGTTCATGGTCCCTAATTGGGGGGGCACAGGGTGGGGGACAACTGCCTAGAGCTGGGGTCTTGATGGGCCATTGGACCCCCGTGGGGCCTGGCCCTGGCTTGTCCATGCTCTCCGTGACTCCTCCCACACAGATCTGATTGGGGTTCCCTTACTCATTCATTCATTCATTCTCCCCGGCTTCTGGGAGGGAGGTCTCTGCAGGGTGTGCTGCTTGGGCCTGGGGCCAGGGCCTCTACCTGGATATGGGGTGAGGGGCTTTTTAGCCTCTGCAGAAGAGGGAGGAAGTGCTGGCCATGGAGGGCGAAAAGCGGATGATGGACGAAGCAGCAGCTCTGCTGGCCGTGCTCCCACCCCCCAGCCTGCCTTCCCTGGTGCTCAGAGCCATGGGCGTAAGGAGGGGAGGGGACCCAGTGATTGGACCTGGTTTGTCCTGGGGAGTCAGTGGGCCAGGAGGGTGCTTGGAGCCCCAGCTTCATGCTTTCCATTGTCGGGTTATCGGAAGAGTTTGGGGTGAGTTCCCTTCTCTGGGGTGGGTTCCCTGGGGCAACGACACTTGGGTGTGACCAGAAGGATGAATGGTCAGTGGGCAAAGAACAAGGAGCCTAGGGGGCAAGGGACTGTGTGGTGTACTTTAGGACTCCATGAGGCTGGAGTCCAGAGAATTGGAGCAGAGAGGAGCCAAAGTCAGGGGCACTGGGTCTGCATGGCAGGCGCACTATGGAGTCATGGTGGGGGTCTGAGCAGGAGAGGGACGTGGTCCCATGGCTACATTTGGAGGTGGATTCAAAGGGTTGGTCCTGGGGGTAGTGAGCTGGGTGGACTGGGGGTAGGTTTGAGGGGTGATGGAAGGCTTACCTGGGGGTGGGGGTGAGAAGGCAACCATCCATGGGCGCTGGGTGTGGGCTGGGGACCTGGGTTTGTGAATAGTGGTGCCCTTTTTGGAGCAAGGATATCTTAGGGCCAGGGACCAGATGAATGGGGCACAGGAAGTCCACATTCCCGCCTTGCCCAGGCCCCAGGGACAGAGCCTTGGCTTGACCACGAGGGACTTCATGAGTGAATGAATGAGTGTCCACCCTAATCTAAACCCCAGCCCCAAGCTGAGCCCCAATTCTGCTCTGAGCCTCTATTCTAGACTGAACCCTGGGCCCAGGCTGAGCCCCCGACCCTGGACCAAGCCTGACTGCCCTGCACCTCTCCCACCCGGGTCCCCCACTACCCTCTCTCCCTGCCCTGTACCCGTCCACCCCCAGGGCTGGTGCCACCTGTCCAGGGCAGCCCTTCCCCTTCCTGGCCGGGTGCCCACAGCTCCTGACTCAGGGCCCCCGGGGGCCTGTCCCACCACATTCCGGGGCAGCTTGTGCAAACATGGGGCGCCTCCCAACCAGCCCCTAGGCATTATCCAGCCCAGTTCCCCCGGGGATGGATGGGGTGAGGGGGGCAGGGCAGGGGACAAGAAACCTTGCCAGATTCCCACTGCCCACGCCTGTGGCCCCACTGACCTCTGCCTTGGAGGCATGGGGGTGCCCCACTGACCTCTGCCTTGGAGGCATGGGGGTTCCTGAGCTTTCTGCGGGAGGCAGCGGGAACCACCCATTGTTCAGACAGGGAAACTAAGGCTCCAGCCCCTGCCTGAGGGGGGCCAGCATCCTACACCTGGCTCACATGCCTGCCCATGCTCCTTCACCTGTTCTAGTGCGTGTGTGTGTTAGTCACTCAGTCATGTCCAACTCTTTGCGACCCCATTGACTGTAGCCTGCCAGGCTCCTCTGTCCGTGGAATTCTCCAGGCAAGAATACTGGAGTGGGTTGCCATTCCCTTCTACAGAAGATCTTCCCGACCCAGAGATCAAACCCAGTTCTCCCACACTGCAGGCAGATTCTTCACCATCTGAGCCACCAGGGAAGCTCTCACCTGTTCCTTGGCGCCTTTCGGAATCGAGAGCGTCCTGGCAATTAGCACCTTGCCACACTAAGGTGTGTGGGTTTTACTCAAGGATTCTGGGGAAAGTCATGGGGGCAGTGTGGTCTCCTTGGAGACAGGGGAGCTGAACCTGAAATGCTGAGTTGGTCCCAGGCTGGCGAGGGTGCTCAGGAAGAGGGCATGGGGCTGGGGCTGGGAGTGGCCTGGGGTATCAAACCCATTCCATAGTGTGTGCTGGGGGCCCTGGAGAGCACTTGGCAGTGAACGGCATCCACCCCAGTCCTGGCCACCCTGTGTGGGGCCAGGACCGCACACCGGTCTCTCCTTCCCCCTTTTCCACCAGAAGTTACCAAGCCTTTGCCCTGGCTGTGCCCTCCTTCTGGGTCATCCTTTCTCTCACTTGTGCCTGGCTCTCTCCTTCTCATCCTTCGGGCCCCAGTTTCTGTGTTGCCTCCTCCAGGAAGCCTCCTTGGCCTGCATAGCAGGCCAGGCCCTCTTCCCCTCTTATAACTCCTGTCACCATTCATTTTTTTGCCATTTCTGTCACCCTATCACTTGAACCAGATCAAGGGCCCCCAAGGGCGAGGCCCAGGCTTTCTTGCTTATTGTTGCCCCATGAGGCTCAGAGCATCCTGGAGACAGCGCAGGCCCGGGGAGTGGCAGAGAGGCAGCTTAGGTCCAGTGGGGCTCCTGGTTCTTGGGGATAGATGTGGAGCCAGGCAGGTGGATGTCTAGGGGAGCACACAGCCCATGAGCTCTGCTCCCAGCCCCTTGGCCCAACTTGCCAACAGATTCAAGTCCCATCTCCCACTCCCCACCATGAGCCTTGGCTGTAAGACCCCAGGGTGCATGGCTGGATGTGTCATCTTGGAGCTCTGCACCCCAGAACCCTCTGAGGGCTGAGTCCCTAGGTGGGTGTTTACAAGGGGCAGGTCAATGGGGTCACCCATTA